>NC_083314.1:47333847-49733847 GCF_963455315.2 Globicephala melas
GAATAGGGCTTTAGAGAAATGTTTTGTGTCAACTGAAAGCAAGGTGGAGACACCTTATCATATAGTTTTACTCTGCAGACAGTCTTAGGGGCTGGATGCTTAAAATCTACCAGATGCTTAAAATCTACCAGAGTGTTGGAAACCAAGGAGAAATTATTGGTGAAAAGTATAACTACAAAGCCCTTAGATCCGGATGATTGTGGTCTTTGGAGACATACCAAAGCACTCAGAGAGAGGTCCCCCAGTTGCTCTATTTTGGGAATAGTTCACTAGAATAATATCTTTCCCATTTTTCAAAAGAAGCACCCTCAGCGAAGGTAAAAACTTCAGCTAAGATTAAATAGATTCCAACAAAATGTCACCATCTTGGACATAATAAAGGAAGTCATTAAATGATATTCCGAAACCACCAGCCAATTGAGTGGGCCTTCCTTAGCAACAATGTTGAATTAGTATCATTAAACTCAGTAAATTATTCAGTGTGATAGAGCAGATCTAATATGAAAAGGATCAGTAATGAGGTTAGAGCAGTGTGTATGTATATACTAGCCTGGTCCTGAATCTTGGGAAAGCCGTTAGCATCAGATGTCGTCTGACGCTAGTCATTTTTTAAATTAAATTTTAATTTAAAGTTTGCTATAACAGTTTCAGGTTGGTTGGCTTGTAAGGCAGCTGTCCTTGTGTCCTAATCAGCCAAATTATTTCCTTTGGTTTCATCTGAATTTAGTTTTGAACGTACACGCACCTAAACGATGGCTAGAACAAATGGAAGTTGGATCATCCCAATTTCTATTCTTAATCTGGTTCTCCCCTGCCCCCCATACTTTCCAAAGCATGCCAAAGTCATGAACTACCCCAAAGACAGAGTGATTGTCTGTATAGATACTCACAGTTTTGCCTTCTGCTAAGGTGCAAGCTCTAGTTAAAACATGGAGTTCTAGGTGTTGTTTTGAAGTAGCAGTCATCAGCAGAGCTGCCTCAAAATAGCTTCAAAAGATGAGGTGACTGCATACCCAGCACAATATTTTCCTTTGACATTTTTCAAATAAGAACCATCAATAAATCATAAAATCTCTGCATTAGCAATAGTGGTTTCTTGTAAGTCAGCTCTTAGGATTAATAACTGATCAGTCAGGATCAGACAGTCATGAGGAGTTTCCTCAGTAGGTAGAGGGACACGGCTTGCAGTGTTAAGGTTGTTGCAGTGGGAAAGAGTTATGTGAGGAGAAGTTAGTCACAATATTTTGTATGAGGTAAGACGGCTTGCAGAAAGGTGTTTAGTGTGATGAGAATTGAGCAAGGCTTTTATTGCATGGGGAACATAGATGATGAGTGGACAGCACATAACTATTTCTTCAGTTGATTTTGTAAGCGCTGCTGCAGCTGAAATAGCTCTCATTCATGGGGGAAGACCTCTAGCTACAGGGTCTAATTGTTGACTGCAATAGCTAAGGGGTCGGTGTTGACCTCTGTGCCTTTTAATAAGCACTCCTAAGGCATTCTCTTCCCTTTCCTACACAAAGAGAAAAAAAGGAAGCTGGTAATTAGATGTCCTAAAGCAGGGGGACTGAGAAATCTGCTTTTCTGGTTCTGGAAAGCCATAAGGTGTTTTCTTCCCACTCTAAGGGATCTGGTCTTTCAGCTTTGAGCAATGCATAAAGAGACTGGGTAATTAAGAAAAAGTTAGGTATCCAGTTCCTACAGTATCTGGCCAGACCCCCAAATCCTTGAAGTTGTCTTTTGGTCTGTGGGAAATTTGAGACATTTTGAATCTTTTTAGGGTCTAAAAGGAGTCCTTGATCTGAGATCAAGTGTCTTGGGTATTTGATCTGAATTTGAGTAAGCAGTAATCTCTTTAGAGACCTAAAGACTTTAGTTACTAACAGCTTGAGGAGACGGATGCTATCTTGCTCACTTGCTTCCTTGCAAGAGGACCAGAAAAGAAGTTCATCAACATATTGAAAGACGGTAGACCCTTGTGGAAAAACGACATCTGCTAAATCTGCTTCTAGGATCTGTGAAAAGTAGAAAAAGCTCTCAGTATAGTCAGGGGTATCGTTGTCCTTCCCACATGAAAGTGAATAAAAATTGACTTTCAGGATCCACAGGGTATGCTGAAAAATTCACTACAGAGATTTATTATGGTGAAAAATTTATTCTCTGTACGTATTGCCGTTAAAACGGTATGAGGGTTGGAGACAACTGGATAACAAGAAGGAGATAACAATGTTATTAATAGCCCTCAAATCTTGGACAAATCTCTATCCTCTTCCTCGGGCTTCTTAATAGGGAGAATGGGTATAATACAAGGACTAGTGCAAGGGACTATGGGGCCTTGTGTCTTATATTCCTCTATGATTGGTTTAATCCCTGCTAAGGCCTCAAGATTTAAAGGATACTGTTCAATATTAGGAGAAGGCTTACCAGGGTCAATTTAAATTTGAATTGGGAGAGCTGAATGAATCCACCCAATGTTGGCTGTGGACTTTGCTTGCCCAGAGTTTCTCAGGGACTTCTTTGAGGAGTTTTAAGTTTATGTCATTTTAGAAGCTTGTCCTAAGGGCAAAAATTGCTAATAGGATTGAGGAGCTTGGAATGCCATTAGTTGTTGAGGGGGTTAAATCAATTTCGAGGATAATTTCCCTCTTTAGAGAAAAAAAGATGGCAGCATGATATTTTTCTAAAAAGTCTTTTCCTAGGAAGTTGACAGGAGCAGAATTGACCAATAGGAAGGAATAGCTGTCCTGGAGGGAGCCCAGTTGGAAAGGAAAGTTAAGGGACTTATAAGCTATCAGGGGTTTATTGGATGTTGTCACCATTTGAATTTTCTCAGTGCTCTGAGGAAGGGGTTGTTTGAGGTTGGTGTGGTTGAGCGTGAATAGTGTGGCTCCAGTGTCAGTTAAGACAGTAAGGACTTCATTTCCAATCATAGGGAAGTTTCGTCCAGAAGACTGAAGGGAAGAATTGGAAAAACCCCTTGTTTGTCCTCGAGCAGGCTCAGTCCATAAGAGGAGCTGAAGGTTTAACACAGGAGGATTGTTTAAAGTGTTTTAGTTTAAGGCAATCCTTTTTCCAACGGCCATGTTTCTTGCAAAAATGGCAGACATTTTTAGAGTGTGAGGCTTTGATTTAGTTTGTGGAAGCCCCTGGAAAGAGGCCTATACCTGTTGAAGCTGTAAATTCACGATTTTAGTGGCTTTTCATTTATTTGAATTTTGAATAGTCCAGGTCAATTGGTTTGCCAGATTAACCAAATTGGAAGTTACCATGGTTTCCCAATTAAGTTGTGCTCATTTTACTAGAATTGTGAGATCTTCATCTGGACTGTTTATGAACATGGAGTTACAGGCCACCTTAGTGACTCTGCATCCAAAGGGAGTCCAGAGTTTTCCTTTAAAACAACTTTATGTCGGTTGTAATAGTCATGCACAGGTTTGTCAGCCCTTTGTGCATGCTTGCATTTTATTCCTATCAACCGGTTTTTGGGAACGCCTGGCAGATGGCTTCATATAAGGTTTTCGCTGCTTCTTGGGCTTTGGATCAGCTGCCATGATCCACTGAAGATACTCTAGAGGATGATTCCAGCTAGCATTAGCTATCTAGTGTTGGGCCTGACCTTCTCCCATGAGCATGTGGACTAATTATTAAAGATCAGGAAACACAGGCTCATAGGTTTGAATGACAATGATAAATTCCTTTGCAAAATGGTGAGGGTCTTCAGTAACCTTGGGAAATTCTTTGGCTATAGCTCACAATTCTGCCTTCGTCCAAAGTGTATAAATGACATGTAAAAGGGTGCCCTGGGAATCCCCTGGAGGTCCAGTAGTTGGGACTTCATGCTTTCAGTGTTGTCGGCCAGGGTTCAATCCCTGGTCAGGAAGCTAATATCCCACAAGCCATGTGGCATGGCCACATAAATAAATGGGTGCCCTCATTATTGGGTTCCAATTTAAAGGGCAGAATTTGAAATGGTTTAAGTAGAAGACGCTGGGGCTGGAAGATCAAGGGAGGCCTTGGGGTCTTTGGAATAAAATGGGAGTTCAGCAAGGGAAGCGGGAGAGGTGGAGGTTGGGTGGGTGGAGGGCAGACTTGAGGAGCAGGAGGGGGTGACAGAGAAGAGTTATGAGTCTTTTGTAATTGAGAAACCACTTCAGAAAGTTTAGAATTTGTATCTTGGAGGGAAGTGATTTTGGAATCTTGGACTCGTTTAGAGGCTTCTAAACACCAATTAAAGTAAGTGCCCCATTCAGTTTGCTTAGTTCTGCAGTTCTCGAGTTTATTGTGCAGAAAAATAAGTTTAGGGACTTCAAAAGAACCCCGTTGTAGCCAACTGTAATTTTAAATCATATTTGGTATTATCAGTCCATTGAAAGAGAAATTTATAAAATAAAGGACCATAGTTTTTTTGGTTTTTTTGTTGTTTTGTTTTGTTTTCTGGGTTTTTTTGTGTGTGTGTGTGCAGTACGCGGGCCTCTCCCGTTGTGGAGCACAGGCTCCAGACGCGCAGGCTCAGCGGCCATGGCTCACGGGCCCAGTGGCTCCGCGGCATGTGGGATCCTCCCGGACCGGGACACGAACCCACATCCCCTGCATCAGCAGGCGGACTCTCAACCACTGTACCACCAGGGAAGCCCTGTTTTCTGTTTTTTGTTTGTTTCTTTCTTTTTGGATTTTGGCCATGCTGTGTGGCATGTGGGATGGTTCCCCGACCAGGGATCAAACCTGGGCCTCTGCAGTGAAAGTGTCAAATCCTAACCACTAGGCCACCAGGGAACTCCCAGGACCATAGTTTTTAAACATAAAACCTGCTTGGGTCCCTGGGGGAAGATACTTGGGGGAACTTAAAAAAGTACAATCCCATAATTAAATAAGCATGCAAAGAGATCAGAACACTCAGCAGAAGGGAAACCCCTATAGCAGCACAGCAATGAACTGGCAGAGTGAGACAATCGTCCTCCAGGGCAACTGCCCACCTGATCCCAAAGAAAGGATCAACCTCAACTTAAAGAAGGGAGGTTGGAGCCTGAGATGACTCACAGTTGAAGGAGATGGCAATTTGTGGAAACAGTGAACACAAGATGGTCTGGGTGTACCACACTGATTCCAGGAAATATCAGTCCTGTGGCATTGAGAGCACTTCAGATCCCACTTCTGACACCCCTCGACCTAAACAAAACTAGAAAGGGATAATCAGGCAAAAAACCTTTATTTGGGATCAAAGAATTGCAATTCAAGGCATGCAAATTCAGGTAGCAACCCGAACAGTGTCCTGCTAGGGAGAAAAAGTCAGGGGCTTTTAAAGGCAAAGAAGGGAGGTTTGCATTACAAAGACTTTTAATTGGAGTTGGAGGCAGAAGCTAGTCTTTGCTAAACATTACTGAATGCCAAGGTTATCACTAGAGGGAGGTAAAAGTCCATTACTCTGACAAGTTGCAGGTGTTTTTGCAGAATCTTTGGACTACTTGTGGTTTGGCTCAGTTCAAAATTTCATGGTTCCACCTGGTGAGGATATGTGTAACGTCCACTTCCTTAACAGCCTCCTGACTCCATTTTAAAACAGCTTGACATTAGTGACTCTATTTTATTTCACATTTCACAAATCCTCCAAGTCTCTGCTATCTCTCCAGTACATTCCTCCAATCCCAAAGTTGGTTTTATTACACTCCAGCCCCTATTACATCTCTGTATTTATGTCAGGTGGATCTGCACTGCTCCTGACTCCAAGCCCCTACTCTATACAATAATGAAATATCAAGAAAACTCTGAGTCTGGGTGGACCTCTGAAATGTCAGTGAGCCTTATCAAGGCTTTGTTTTGCTTAGGGCTAGCTGTTATTACTCATCAGTTCTTTGTTCTTTCCCTCTAAGATCAAAAAAGAGAAAAGAAGATCCCAAGGAATTAATGTTCAGGGGCTGCAGGATTGAAAGAATTTACAAGCCTACTTTTTCTACTTCACAGTGACCCAAGAAGAAAATAAGTTTTTATCAGAAATATTTTTCTCATAAAAAATAATGAGTTCTAAATTTTAAATAAAATGTTGTCATTTAGATGATTTGTATATTGGAAACAGTCTGTGGATTTAACCCAGAGCTCCCCAAGAGAGTCCAACCCAAAGAGAATAACAGCATACAAGTATTTACATTAATCTAAAGAATTTAAGCACACATGCACTAAGAACTGGCAATGTGAGACCTCCGTGCTAAAAAAGTTCTGTAGTGAACATAAAGATGAGTAGAACCTGATCCTGAGCAGCATGGAGGTAATAACCTAAGGGAGACAGACACACAATTCAGAAGTTGGAAAAATATTTATTGTACCCCTAGAGTGCTGTAATTCTTAAAACTTTTACTAGTTATGTGCCAAAACTGGGTTAAGTACTGGGGATAAAAACTATAAATGTCGTTGTCTTTCCACATGAAGTGTTTTCAGTGTATTATAATACTATGCAAAAAGTACTCTGAGAGCACAGAAGAGAGGAAGTTTAGTTCTGACAAGGGACATGTATTGGAACCTGGCTTAGAGGAATTTTGACAGGTAGAGGCAAGCAGGAAAGGCATTTCAGGTGAAGAAAAGAGCATGAGCAAGGTAGGACAATGGCTACTGATCAGATCCTTGGGAATAAGAGAGAAAGAACGATATCCAGGACCTTAACTTTCTCAAATTCAATTATGCTATAGTCAGGTATCCCCTTCAAGGTCCTTGTGACAAACAAGACAAACCAGGAGGTTTTTGCAACAAAACCCAATGTGGAAACTAGCCCATGTATGCAGGGTCCACAGACTCTCTCCTCATTTTTGGCAGACCTGAGCCCTAATCTCTGCACAGGCCTGGAAACATCCTTTCCACCTTGGGGCACCACTCAACTATCAAAATCATGCATCTTACCACTACAATGGCAAGGAATATCCAATTCAAGGAAAAGTCTCCAAAAAGAGAGGAAATATGCCCCTCCCCACACACACACCCCTCTCCCATGCAAAGTATAGAATAGAGCTGGTCTCATTTAGCACACAAGGCCTTGCTAGTTAGAATTACTAATCAAACGCAAGAATTGTTTTAACTGCTGTAAGAAAGCACAGATTCCCACTTCCTTCATTCCCTTACAGATGTTGTTCTCAAAAACACTCCCTCAAATTCTCTTTATGCAAATCATTCTCTCAGATCCTGAATCCCAGGAGACCCAACCTAAGACAGTTGGTATGGAAGCAGATTATAAGATGATATTGTGGAGCTGGATCACCAGTTGTCAATGAGAACACTGTCATTGGTGGTAGGTGGAATACCAATAGCTCCCAGCAGGTGTAGGTGCAGTGGTTAAAACTTTCACTGTGGGTGAAAGGGAAGGGCTTCACTGGTGGTACAATATCAGGAGTTTGAGAAGTTTGGTGGAAGAGGTAATTATAAGGACTCTTATGGCTCTTGCTGAGCCTTACTTATTCTATGCACTGGCATAAGACAAAGAAAGGCTAAGGTGATTAATCACCAATTTAAGGTGAGAGGCGAGAGGCCTCCACTGCAGCAAATAAAAAGACTCATTTTCTGCAGAAGGGCAGGAAAAAACCGAGCTCCAGGTTTTTACAAAAGCAATGAAGTTTCAGAGAAGGTTGAGTTCTCAGTCAGAGCAAGATTGCTAAATCAAAGTGAGGCTCTGATTGGGAAGGAGTGAGAACCTGAGACTTGGGGATATCTTGGTTGATACATTTGAAAATATTAAATCCCCAGGTTCCCCTGAACCTTCTGGGCATACATCTACCCATTAAAGGCTAGTCCCCTGTGCTTGTAGATGAGGCATACGCTTCTGCCTTACATGCACCACTCCTGACGATCTACCCCATATTTCCTCCTGGCCACCAGTCCAATAAATAGGGTTAAGATACAACAAAACCCGACTCCCTCTTGCGAGAGCACCAGAATCACAACTAACTGCTGAACAATCATTGACAGGAAGACACTGGAACTCACCAGAAAAGATACTCCACATCTAAAGACAAAGGAGAAGCCACAATGAGACAGTAGGAGGGGCACAATCACAATAAAATCAAATCCAATAACCACTGGGTGGGTGACTCACAAACTGGAGAACAATTATACCACAGAAGTCCACCCACTGAACTGAAGGTGCTGAGCCCCACATCAGGCTTCCCAACCTGGGGGCCCGGCAATGGGAGGAATTCCCAGAGAATCAGACTTTGAAGGTTAGCAGGATTTGATTGCAGGACTTTGACAGGACTGGGGGAAAAAGAGACTCCACTCTTGGAGTGCACACGGAAAATAGTGTGTGCATCAGGACCCAGGAGGAAGGAGCAGTGACCTCATAGGAGACTGAACCAGACCTACCTGCTAGTGTTGGAGGGTCTCCTGAAGAGGCAGAGGGCGGCTGTGGCTCACGGTGGGGACAAGGACACTGGCAACAGAAGTTCTGGGAAGTACACCTTGGCATGAGCCCTCCCGGAGTCCACCATTAGTCCCATCAAAGAGCCTGTGGCCTCTAGTGCTGGGTTGCCTCAGGCCAAAAAACCAACAGGGAGGGAACTCAGCCCCACCCATCAGCAGACAAGTGGATTAAAGTTTTACTGAGCTCTGCCCACCAGAACAACACCCAGCTCTACCCACCACCAGTCTCTCCCGTCAGGAAGCTTCCACAAACCTCTTAGATAGTCTCATCCACCAGAGGGCAGACAGCAGAAGCAAGAACTACAATCCTGCAGCCTGTGGAATGAAAACAACATTCACAGAAAGACAGACAAAATGAAAAGGCACAGGACTTTGTACCAGATGAAGGAACAAGATAAAACCCCAGAAAAACAACTAAATGAAGTGGAGACAGGCAACCTTCCAGAAAAAAAATTCAAAATAATGATAGTGAAGATGATCCAGGACCTCGCAAAAAGAATGGAGGCAAAGATGGAGAAGATGCAAGAAACGTTTAACAAAGGCCTAGAAGAATTAAAGAACAAACACCTAAAAGAATTAAAGAACACCTAGAAGAATTAAAGAACAACAAACAGAGATGAACAATACAATAACCAATATGAAAAACACACTCGAAGGAATCAATAGCAGAATGACTGGGGCAGAAGAACGGATAAGAGACTTGGAAGACAAAATGGTGGAATTCACTGCCGTGGAACAGAAGAAATGAAGACAGCCTAAGAGGCCACTGGGACAACATTAAATGCATTAACATTCGCATTATAGGGGTCCCAGAAGGAGAAGAGAGAGAGAGAGGACCCGAGAAAATATTTAAAGAGATTTTAGTCAAAAACTTCCCTAACATGGGAAAGGAAATAGCCACCCAAGTCCAGGAAGTGCAGCGATTCCCAGGCAAGATAAACCCAAGGAGAAATACGCCTAGACACATAGTAATCAAATTGGGAAAAATTAAAGACAAAGCAAAATTATTAAAAGCAACAGGGGAAAAACGACAAATAACATACAAGGGAACTCCAATAAGGTTAACAGCTGATTTCTCAGCAGAAACTCTACAAGCCAGAAGGGAGCAGCACAATATATTTAGAGTGATGAAAAGGAAGAACCTACAACCAAGATTACTCTATCTGGCAATGGTCTCATTCAGATTTGACGGAGAAATCTAAAGTTTACAGACAAGCAAAACCTAAGAGAATGCAGCACCACCAAACCAGCTCTACAACAAATGCTAAAGGAACTTCTCTAAGTGGGAAACACAAGAGGAGAAAAGGACCTACAAAAACAAACCCAAGACAATTAAGAAAATGGTAATAGGAACATACATATCGATAATTACCTTAAATGTGAATAGATTAAATGCTCCAACCAAAAGACACAGGCTCGCTGAATGGTTACAAAAACAAGACCCATCTATATGCTATCTACAAGAGACTCACTTCAGACCTAGGGACACATACAGACTGAAAGTGAGGGGACGGAAAAAGATATTCCATGCAAATGGAAATCAAAAGAAAGCTGGAGGGGCTTCCCTGGTGGCGCAGTGGTTGAGAGTCCGCCTGCTCATGCAGGGGACACGGGTTCGTGCCCTGGTCCGGGAAGATCCCACATGCCGCGGAGCGGCTGGGCCCGTGAGCCATGGCCGTTGAGCCTGCACGTCCGGAGCCTGTGCTCCGCAACGGGAGGGAGAGGCCACAACAGTGAGAGGCCCCCGTACCGCAAAAAAAAAAAAAAAAGAAAGCTGGAGTAGCAATACTCATATCAGATAAAATAGATTTTAAAATAAAGAATGTTACAAGAGACAAAGAAGGACACTACATAATGATCAAGGGATCAATCCAAGAAGAAGATATAACAATTATGCATATATATGCACCTAACATAGGAGCACCTCAACACATAAGGCAAATGCTAACAGCTATAAAAAAGGAAATCAACAGTAATGCAATAATAGTGGGGGACTTTAACACTTCACTTACACCAATGGACAGATCATCCAAACAGAAAATTAATAAGGAAACACAAGCTTTAAATGACATAACAGACCAGATAAATTTAATTGATATATATAGGACATTCCATGTGAAAACAGAAGATTACACTCCCTTCTCAAGTGCAAATGGAACATTCTTCAGGATAGATCACATCTTGGGTCACAAATCAAGCCCTGGTAAATTTAAAAGAATTGAAATCATACCAAGTGTCTTTTCCAACCACAACGCTATGAGATTAGAAATCAATTACAGGGGAAAAAAACGAAAAAAACACAAACACATAGAGGCTAAACTATATGTAACTAAATAACCAAGAGATCACTGAAGAAATCAAAGAGGAAATCAGAAAATACCTAGAGACAAATGACAATGCAAACACGACGATCCAAAACCTATGGGACGCAGCAAAAGCAGTTCTAAGAGGGAAGTTTATAGCTATACAATCCTACCTCAAGAAACAAGAAAAATCTCAAATAAACAATCTAACCTTACACCTAAAGGAACTAGAGAAAGAAGAACAAACAAAACCCAAAGTTAGCAGAAGGAAAGAAATCATAAAGATCAGAGCAGAAATAAATGAATTAGAAACAAAGAACACAATAGCAAAGATCAATAAAACTAAAAGCTGGTTCTTTGAGAAGATAAACAAAATTGATAAACCTTTAGCCAGACTCATCAAGAAAAAGAGGGAGAGGACTCAAATCAATAAAATTAGAAATGAAAAAGGAGATGTTACAAGAGACACCTCAGAAATACAAAGCATCCTAAGAGACTACTACAAGCAACTGTATGCCAACAAAATGGACAACCTGGAAGAAATGGACAAATTCTTAGAAAGGTATAACCTTCCAAGACTGAACCAGGAAGAAACAGAAAATATGAACAGACCAATCACAAGTAATGAAATTGAAACTGGGATTAAAAATCTCCCAACAAACAAAAGTCCAGGACCAGATGGCTTCACAGGCAAATTCTGTCAACCACTTAGAGAAGAGCTAACACCCATCCTTCTCAAACTCTTCCAAAACATTGCGGAGGAAGGAACACTCTCAAACTCACTCTACAAGGCCACAATTACCCTGACACCAAAACCAGACAAAGATACTACAAAAAAAGAAAATTACAGACCAATATCACTGATGAATATAGATGCAAAAATCATCAGCAAAATACTAACAAACAGAATCCAACAACACATTAAAAGGATCATACACCATGATCAAGTGGGATTTATCCCAGGGATGCAAGGATTCTTCAGTATATGCAAATCAATCAATGCAATACACCATATTAACAAACTGAAGAATAAAAACCATATGATCATCTCAATCGATGTAGAAGATACTTTTGACAAAATTCAACACCCATTTATGATAAAAACTCTCCAAAAGGGGGCATAGAGGGAACCTACCTCAATGTAATAAAGGCCATATACGACTAACCCACAGCAAACATCATTCTCAATAGTGAAAAACTGAAAGCATTTCCTCTAAGATCACGTACAAAACAAGGATGTCCACTCTCACCACTATTATTCAACATAGTTTTGGAAGTCCTAGCCACGGTAATCAGAGTAGAAAAAGAAATGAAAGGAATGCAAATTGGAAAAGAAGAAGTAGAGCTGTGACTGTTTGCCGATGACATGATACTAAACATAGATAATCCTAAAGATGCCACCAGAAAACTACTAGAGCTCTTCAATGAATTTGGTAAAGTTGCAGGATACAAAATTAATGCACAGAAATCTCTTGCATTCCTATACACAAATAATGAAAGATCAGAAAGAGAAATTAAGGAAACAATCCTATTCACCATTGCAACAAAAGGAATAAAATACCCAGGAATGAACCTACCTAAGGAGGTAAAAGACCTGTACTCAGAAAATTATAAGACACTGATGAAAGAAATCAAAGATGACACAAACAGATGGAGAGACATACCATGTTCTTGGATTGGAAGAATCAATATTGTGAAAATGACTATACTACACAAAGCAATCTACAGATTCAATGCAATCCCTATCAAGTTACCAGTGGTAGCTTTTACAGAACTAGAATGAAAACTCTTAAAATTTGTATGAAGGCACAAAAGACCCCGAATAGCCAAAGCAATCTTGAGAAAGAAAAACGGAGTTGGAGGAATTAGGCTCCCCGACTTCAAACTATACCACAAAGCTACAGTAATCAAGATAGTATGGTACTGGCACAAAAACAGAAATATAGATCAATGGAACAGGATAGAAAGCCCAGAGATAAACATACGCACTTATGGTCAACTAATCTATGACAAAGGAGGCGAGGAGATACAGTGGAGAAAAGACAGTCTCGTCAATAAGTGGTGCTGGGAAAACTGGACAATTACGTGTAAAAAGTGAAATTAGAACACTGCCTAACACAATACACAAAAATAAACTCAAAATGGATTAAAGACCTAAATGTAAGATGGACACAATAAAACTCTTAGAGGAAAACATAGAAGAACACTCTTTGACATAAATCACAGCAAGATCTTTTTTGACCCACCTCCTAGAGTAATGAAAATAAAAACAAAAATAAACAAATGGGATGTAATGAAACTTAAAAGTTTTTGCACAGCAAGGGAAACTATAAACACAATGAAAAGACAACCCTCAGAAAATATTTGCAAACAAATCAACTGACAAAGGATTAATCTGCAAAATATATAAACAGCTCATGCACCTCAACATTAAAAAAACAAAAAACCCAATCAAAACATGGGCAGAAGACCTAAATAGACATTTCTCCAAAGAAGACATACGGATGGCCAAGAGGCACATGAAAAGCTGCTCAACATCACTAATTATTAGAGAAATGCAAATCAAAACTACAATGAGTTCTCACCACACACCTGTTAGAATGGACATCATCAGAAAATCTACAAACAACAAATGCTGGGGAGGGTGTGGAGAAAAGGGAAACTTCTTGCACTGTTGGTGGGAATGCAAATTGATACAGCTACTACGGAGAACAGTATAGAGGTTGCTTAAAAAACTAAAAATAGAATTACCATATGACCCAGCAATCCCACTACTGGGCATATACCCTGAGAAAACTATAATTCAAAAAGACGCATGCATCCCAGTGTTCACTGCAGCACTATTTACAATAGGCAGGTCATGGAAGCAACCTAAATGCCCATCGACAGATGAATGGATAAAGAAGATGTGCTACATATATACAATGCATTATTACTCAGCCATGAAATTGGGTCATTTGTAGAGATGCGGGTGGACATAGAGAATGTCATAGACAGTGAACTAAGTCAGAAAAAGAAAAACAAATATCGTATATTCATGCATACATGTGGAATCTAGAAAAATGGTATGGATGAACTGGTTTGCAAGGCAGAAATAGAGACACAGATGTAGAGAACAAAGGTATGGACACCAAGGGGGGAAAGCGGGGGTGGGGGGTGGTGGTGGAATGAATTGGGAGATTGGGATTGACGTGTATACACTAATATGTATAAAACAGATAACTAATAAGAACCTGCTGTATAAAAAAATTAAATTAAAAAAAGACTTCATATGTTAATTTCAGTATCTGGTTCATCTCTAGGTATACTCTTATTAACTGTTTTTTTTTAATTAATTAATTAATTTTTATTTATTTATTTTTGGCTGCCTTGGGTCTTCATTGCTGCACGTGGGCTTTCTCTAGTTGTGGCGAGCAGGGGCTACTCTTCATTGTGGTGCGTCTGCTTCTCATTGTGGTGGCTTCTCTTGTTGCAGAGCATGGGCTCTAGCCACACTGGCTTCAGTAGTCATGGCACGTGTGCTCAGTAGTTGTGGCTCGCGGGCTCTAGAGCGCAGGCTCAGTAGTTGCAGCACACAGGCTTAGTTGCTCCGCGGCATGTGGGATCTTCCCAGACCAGGGCTCGAACGCGTGTCCCCTGCATTGGCTGGTGGATTCTTAACCAGTGCACCACCAGGGAAGTCCCTAACTGTTTTTTCTATGATGTGTGTGTGTGTGTGTGTACTTTAATCATATTCTATCTCTTTGCCTAAGAATTTATTTTATAGGAGATCTTTTGGGTGATTAAAAAAAAAAAAAGATACAACATAACTCAGCCAGGGGAGTATTGGGTCTGCTAAGGGAAGACAAGGACACTGAAGGAGTGGCCCATATGTAATGGAAGGAGGTGGGAAAGTTTATATGGGAATGGATACTGAGGGTGCTGGATCAGAGAGTGGAATATAAAGTAGGGTAAGGGACAGTTCATCAGTATGGTTAGAATTCAACTCCTTACAGACATCATATATGTGACCCTTTGTGATATGGCTTTTGTGTGTTTTCCAACCTGAGGTTTTATTCAATTTGTCCCCTCTATTCCAGCAATACCAACCTACTTAGGCCAAGTTATTTTACCCCTCTGTAAAACCATTAACAACTCTCTCTTCCTAGAATGTTCACCCTACTCCATCCCCCATTCTACCCCTGCCGTAGGCGCCTATAGTCTACTTCTATTTCATAACAGCCCATCTGGGAATCTTATCTGCTAAGTGAAGTAGAAATTAATGCATCCTTTTTTGGAAACGATTTTGCAATACTGAGAGCCTTAAATTGGTTCAGGAATGCCACTTTTCCCTGGGGGTGGTGTGAGGGGATCTGAAATTTTCAAAAATTTATGCACAAAGATATTAAAAATGGCATATTTATTATTATAAAAGTTAATATAACCCAAATATCTGAAAGTATAGGTTTAAGGAAATTACATCCATACAAAAAAATTGTATGTAGCTATTGAAAATGATGTGTTTAAATAATTTGTAATGATAAGAAAATGCTTATGATACACTAAATAAAAAACAAAATGAAGTTAATAGGAACAAAACTTTGTAATAATATGATAGGAAACAATACTGAAAGAAAATATTACCAAATTTAGCAGCTGTTGTTGCCAGGCATTGCAATAAGAAGAAAAAGTTATTTAAATTTTCTTCTTTCTTATGCTTTTCTGTACTGCAAAATTGGCTCAGGGAACAGATACTGCTTTCATAATCAAGATTTAGGTTAAGTATCCCTTCTGGGAAGAAAAGTCCCTTTTTCTCACAATGTGGAAAAAATATATATATATACATATAT
Organism: Globicephala melas; assembly: GCF_963455315.2. Classification (NCBI taxonomy): domain Eukaryota; kingdom Metazoa; phylum Chordata; class Mammalia; order Artiodactyla; family Delphinidae; genus Globicephala; species Globicephala melas. The sequence goes on from NC_083314.1 coordinate 47,349,374, forward strand.
TTGTATATACATACATATATGTATACTTATATATGTATATATATTTTTATCATGGTCCTTACCAAACACAATCATCTATTCACCTACCTGCACCCTTCACTACGATTATGAGGATAAGAATTTTGTCTTTTATTTCTATGACTTGGCATTTATGCATTGCCTGGCACGTAGCAGGTTCCTAACAAATATTTGTTTTCTTTCTCTTTTTTTGGTGGGAGGTTGTTGTTGTTTTCGAACTTCTGACTAAGACAAGTGGTCTCTATTATTCTGAACCTAAGAATAAAAAATCCAAATTTTATTAAAAACAAACTTTTTCAAGAGATGCTTGTGTAACTGATTTTACTTTTGGTGAGTAAAATCTACAGCGTGGGATCATTTTTTTAAAAATCCAGGACTTCTGACAAAAGAAATAAACTTAGAGTTAAACATGATGAATGTTGTAATTATTCCCTGAACTATAGTTACACGATATTAATACTAATATTTACCTTAAAATAGACTCCAAATTTAACACAGTGTCCTTCCAGATCAGGGGTAAGGCAGGCAGGTGTTTTCCCAATGGTGTTCCTCTCCTTGCGTGCTGTCAGCCCCTATGCAGTATTTCACAGCTAGACTGTAAACAAAAGTTATTCCAGTTGGCTCAACGTACATTCAATAGTAAAATCACAGAAACGAATGGTCTCTGTTCTCCAAAGTATCATCTTGAGCAGACTTTTATTATTTAAGTGTTATAGTTTGCACACATTATTCCCAGCTGGAAATTTGCGTCCAGTTTAACAGTTACATAATATAATCTTTCACGTGAGAATTTTGAGCAACACAATAGGGGCATGAAAATAGACTAACCTATCCTTCTTGGCAGAAAATGTCTTGCTTAAAATGTAAAAGAAATTTTATTTTGGGAACCCTGTGAATATGTTGGAGGAAACCTACATCGTTGAATTTGACACTGGAGTTAACTCTAGTAATAACCAGAAAGTTGTAGTTATCATCACCACCCAGTATAAAAATAAATTTTCCTCCAGGTTGTGTTTGTGCAGACACGCGTGTATAGAGGGTTAGGTACCACCTACATTCGTTAGGTCATGAGGACCTGGAGGGTGACGCACAATCACCCTGAAAACGTGTGAGGACCCCATAAAAACCCTCCATGGGGAGAGAAGTCTGTCTCTGGATGGTTCTGAGGTGAGTAGGGTGAGGTTAGAGCCAGCGCCCGCGGAGTGGGCATCATCTAGTGGCGCCCCTACCCCGCCCGCCAACAGCTGGCCCAGAACCTTCCTTCCCCCACGCCCCGTCGCGCCCCACAGTATCCCTACCTACCTCCAAGCCCCAGAACCACCCGCGACACCCGGACCCGCGCCCACCACCCCATCCCCTAACTCCCTCCAGGCGGGATCCCCTCGAGCCGCCGCGCTCGTTGCTCGCCCATTGGCCCGCGCGGTCCGGGCCGTAAAGCGACTAACGGTTGCCGCTGGCCCGCAGGGTGCTGAGGAGATGGCGTCGGGATCCAGAGCCACGGTGCCTGAAGACTCGGTCCGAACCGTCAGCCCCGGGCAGCGAGGCGAGAAGTCTGTCTCCGCGCTCACCGGGGACTCGGTGGAGGCGGGGACCCTGAAGAGCGCCGCGTCTACTGTGCGGTGGGTGGTGGCCTCCCCTCGCCCCGTGAAGCGGAAAGCCGTCCGGGAGGCGGCCCAGCGGCGGCTCCAGCTCCTGCCGGGCTCTCAGGCCGAGGGCCGGGGACAGGGGCCCGAGGAGGAGGAAGAGGAGCCCCTTCTGTCGGTGCCGGAGGAGGATGACGAGAAAGCGCAGCCACTGCCCCCAGTCTGCGTGTCCCCCATGAGGGGGATGTGGCGGGAGGAGAAGGTGGCCCTGTATTGCGACGAGGTGCTGCAGGGCTGCAAGGTGAGGAGAAGGAGAAGAAAACGGACGGGAATCCAGGGGGACTCGGGTCTTCCTCCTATGCTGATGGGGGTACAGATGGCACAAAGAAACCCTGCATTTCAAAAAGTAAATTTACGGGGCTTCCCTGGTGGCGCAGTGGTTGAGAGTCCGCCTGCCAATGCAGGGGACACGGGTTCGTGCCCCGGTCCGGGAAGATCCCACATGCCGCGGAGCGGCTGGGCCCGTGAGCCATGGCCGTTGAGCCTGCACGTCCGGAGCCTGTGCTCCGCAACGGGAGAGGCCACAACAGTGAGAGGCCCGCGTACCACAAAAAAAAAAAAGTAAATTTACTCCACGCTTCCACCTTGTTAGAGGTTCCCAGGCCCTGTTAAAAGAGTTCCAATTCGATTTTCCTTCAAACAGATCACATAGTGTTTTCTGGTTTTCTGAGAGGTTATCAGTGCCCAGGTATGCATCTTAGTGTTTTCGTTAACAATCTGTGCCCAAGCGTAAGGATAAGGTTACTTAGCCTTGACTTTTACACTACAATAACTCAAAACGTTTACACTTTAAGAGTGGTTCCCAGCCATCAGTCTAGGATGTGGAATGAGGTTTTGTAAAGAAGATACATACTTGGTAATACTGAATAGAGCAAATATTGTTTCTTCTAACCTGTTTTTTCTTTTTTTAAGTTATAGCAGAAGAATTTGTGTACAAGGATTTCATTGCACCGATGTTTATAAAATTTAAAAACTAGAAACTAAATTTCCAACTATGGGGGCTGTAAAGAACTTGTGGTGGCTTCATGTAATGGAAAATCATGCAGCTGTAAAAATTATGTTTTCAGAAACTATAGATGTGCTTATGCTATAATGTTAAGGAAAAAAAATCAGAAGACAAAACATATGCTTCATATGTATGGATGAATATATGCATAGAAAAAAGACTGGAAGGAAATGCACCAAAATATCAACAATGGTTATTCTGGCTGTCAGGATTAGGGGTGGTTTTTGTTTTCCTTATATTATCTGTATTTTGCAGATTTTCTGTAGGTTAACCATATTTTATAATCAGAAGAAAAATTTTAAAAATACTGTTACCATAAAACTAGAATGGTACTTAATGACCAACTTATATTTGATATTCGAGGTTGGAGAAGGCTAGACCTCTTAAAGGCAATTGAAAAACATTTATATAAATCACAGTGTCATTAATCAGTCAGGGTCTAATGACTGAGTTTCATAATAGTTTATATTACTTATCATCCTGAGGTCGCTGAATTGAAATGTAGAAAATCAAATGGGCAGATATTTATTGAATGCTTAAAATGCTCATTTGTTTTATAGAGTAGATTTCTATTTTAAATTTTTATGTACTGAATAAATTTTAAATAAAGTCAATAAATCTTTAAAGTTCAGAAAAAGTCATTACTGTTTTTTAACATGATAATAACTATGTTTTTATATGTATAATTACAGTATACTTTTTGCTCAGTGGATTAATAAAACCAGTTACTTAAAACATAATAAGTAGATGTCTCATCTCTGAATTACTCTATTGAGTGAATAGATCTCTTTTAAATTTATTTTAATTTTTTAATGTTTCTATTTTCCATTAAATATAGATTCAGTTAAAAATCTATTATTTCCCAGGTTTTTCATTATTTAAGGGTATATCGGTTTCATATTTAAATAGAAATCAGTAAAAAAATATATAAATCTATAATTTCATGTATTTATATGTATCTATTTTTTCTTTTGCTAGGCAGAAGATGCTGATGATGCTATGTGTAGATACCTATCAGAAAAATTAAAGTTGAAAGGCAAATGGCTTGGAGTCTGGAAAACTAATCCTGAGTTATTCTTTGTGAAATATGAAGAAGCTTCTATTTCTTTTGTTGGTATACTGGTTGAGGTAAATAATTTTCACCTGATCCTTGTTCTTTGAGTGAAATTATCAGTTCTTTTTAAGACCAAAATGTAACCTTATTAATTTGAGGCTTTGATACTTAAACAAAGGTTGACAAAAGTTTACTTCTATTTTAAGTTTCTAAGCAAATTAATAGTGTAAAAAGAAGGTAAGGAGGGATATTAGCACCCATTTACCTATAAACAGTTGTCATTAAATCAAATCTAGTAGTATTACATAATATTTATTAGCCTAGTTTTAATTGCTCAAATAACATAAAAATAAAGTGCATTTCTTAAAATTTAGTAACTTAGGCTTTAATTAACTTGGGCCTTTTTCCCCCATCATTTCTCTTTAATCTTCATTTATCTGAATTATGAGGTTTAGTTACATTAGGAAAGAAAAAAATAGATCAGAAAACTATTGGTAAAATTTGAAATATTTTCCTATGAAAAGTGCCCTTTTAGTATAATACATCCACTTCCAAACCTTCAGCTGATACAATTTTGCTTTTATAGGTCTATATGTTAAATATTATAGCATATTTGACATGATAAATTCAATTCACTTAAAGGTTAATTATCCCTGTATAGAAATCAATATTTACAATCACAAATGGTACCCCTGTTTCAGATAGATATTTCAAATCTGTGGTTTCGGTGACAAGAAAAAATTGTGTTTGAAACTCATTACATTGCACACTGCCTGAAAACAATTCAATTCTGTGTTATATGGAAAAGTAAATTAGTGGTATTTTTACAGTAAAGGATGGCATATTTTCAGTCATAGATGCTACAAAAGAATATGAAAGTCTTGGGATTAATTTTCCAATAATACTCTATTTTTAGTGGTTCTTTGAGGTTTGACCAACTTCAGATTTTGAGTTGATTTTGCCTAGAACTTTCATAACTTCTTTGGACTTTTTTCATGTGGATAAAATAAGAGGAGGTGGACTCTATAGTATCTGAAAAAAATTTTTTAACAGTGTAAGTTCGGGCTTTTTCAGTCAAGTTTTATGAGGAAGTCCCACATATACAACATATTAAAGTGGAACATTCCTGATTGAAATGAGGGATGGTAACATAGCAATTGCTTGGCTTCTCTCTCAACATCACATGATAGCCCCTACGTTCCATAAAACTTTTCAAGATCCCTAAAGTTACATGGAAACTCACTGGATTGGGTTATCCAACAATTCTATCAAGTTCTAAGATTTTACATGCAATATATTTACTCTCTTCCTTATTCCAAAAATAACAAACAAGATTACACATAATTAGATTGCTTTAAAATCCTCTATGAAATGCTAACGTCCTTTAAACATTAGAAAGGTGGGAAGAAAAGCGAGAACAGAAGAAAAGCAGAATAACATATTGGCAGATTCTAATTTGCATTACAAGGCATTGAGACTAGCTCTTGGGACCTCTTAAGATTGTGCTGCACCATTCACATTTGGTGGTTTTGTCTGCCTCCACTTCTTTAGTCTTACTTGGATCGAAATATCAACAGTGCTATATAATGCTCCTTGTTCTGAAGTTACAATAATCTATTCCTATGGACCTCAATCTCTGGCTTTAGCTTTAGATGCTATATTAGTTTTTCTATTGCTGCTGCAACAAATTACCACAAATTTGGTGGCTTAATATAAATTTGTTCTTTTACAATTCTATAGGAAAGGAATCTGACATGGGACTAATTGGGCTAAAATCAAGGAGTAGACAGGGCTTATTCCTTTCTGGAAGCTCTAGGGAAAAATCTGTTTCCCTGTCTTTTCCAGCCTTTATAAGGTACCTGCATTCCATGACTTGTGGCCCCCTTTATCCATTTTCAAAGTCCTTCTCACACTATCTCTCTGGTTCCCTACAGTCTAGAAAGGTGCTTCCATTTTAAAAGACTCATGATTAGAATGGGCCCAACTGGGTTATCCAAGAGAACTTCCCCATCTCAATTCCTTAACCATAATTACATCTGTAAAGTCCCTGTTGCCTTGTAAAGTAATATATTCACAAGTTCTAAGTATTAGGGGACCATTTGAGGGCCATTATTCTGCCTAATACAGATCCATACAACAAAGAGAAAAGGCTTGGAAATATAATATTTGATTGGAAGGAAATCTAGCATATCCTTCTTTGTTACAAAGTGGGCCAAATAGTAAGGAAACTTTTTTATAACCTCTGTAGAAAGCAATTTGGTAAAATATATTAAGAACTTTAAAATAGTTTATTTGTTGTAAGTCAGTTATTTCTCAATAAAGCTGGAAGAAATAAAAATAGTAAGAAATAAATAGACCCCACTGCACAGAAAAATAAATAAAAATTAAAAATGTTCATTTTATTTCTAGAAATTCATTCTATAGAAATCATAAATGTAGAAAAAGATTTAATGTATTTAAGGTAATCAAGTCATATTTATAAAATAAAAAATTGGGAAGACCATAAAAGTTTAATAATAGGATATGGGTCAAATAAATGATAATTTATTCATAAGATAGAATATCATGTAGTTATAAAACTTATGATAACAAAAAAACTCTTAATGATTTGGAACATGCTCATTGTGTACATAAAGTAAAACAGAAGACACAAAACTAAATATACAGTATGATCCAACGAAGTACATAGGAATAAAACTGGAAGATAAAGAGCAAAAGGTTAACAGTGATTATCTCTGATGACAGAATTTTGGTTGATTTTTTAAAATTTTGTAAAAAAAGCATGTCTAGTCACCATCAGTAAGCTTTCTTGGACAACATGCTTTAAAATTTTGTTTATATCCCTTGATGAAGGCTTAGAGAATCTTTAATTTGCAGATGTTGAAGGGAATTCTCAGTGGATTCTGGAAATTGGTTATTTACCTGATTCTGCTATATCATAGTTGTAAAGAGGAAATAGTAACTTTGGGCTGTGCTCAACATTCACAGCTTGCATCGCGGCTATTTCCACACACTCCCAACTCCAGTAATAGGCTCCTTGGTTTTAAAGCCTGTTTTAAAACTTGGTGATCTCTAGACCTGCTGGACAGCTTTTGGGATCTCCCTCCATCATCATCCTAGAAATTTCTTTCATCATTCTCTTGTGTAAATAACCTATTTCCCCAAATTGCTTTTTTCTTAGTTTATTCTCTCATTTTGGCCAAGGATCTTATCCTAATAGCTTCACGGGTAAGGGCACAAAGTAGATAAAATTTTTGTGATATTGTGTGCTTGAAAATATCTTTACAGATCTTCAAGTTTATTTGACAGATTAACTGGATACACAAATTCTAGGTTTGATTTCATGCCCAGAATTTGTAAAATTCTATTCCATTGTCTTCAAACTTCCAGTGTTGCTGGTTGAGAATCCAGTGTCACTGATTCTTTGATGATATATATATAGATATATAGATATAGATATATAGATATAAAATATATGTATATATTTTTGTGGCTGTGTTGAGCCTTCGTTGCTGCGCATGCGCTTTCTCTAGTTGCAGCGAGCAGGGGCTACTCTTCGTTATGGTGCGCAGGCTTCTCATTGCAGTGGCTTCTCTTGTTGCGGAGCAATAGGCTCTGGGCTTGCGAGCTTCAGTAGTTGGCGGTGCGTGGGCTCAGTAGTTGTGGCTCGCGGGCTTAGGTGCTCTGTGGCATGTGGGATCTTCCTGGACCAGCACTCGAACCCATGTCCCCTGCATTGGCAGGCGGACTCTTAACCACTGTGCCACTAGGGAAGTCCAGCTGATATATTGTTTCCTGTCTGAAAACTTGTAGTATCTTCTCTTATAGTATTGTCCCCAGAGTCCTTCACCAAAATGATAGCAAAGGGATTTTTTAAAAGGTACCCAAGGACAAGAGATAGAAAAGGAGACAATAGCAACACAATTTAGAAGGTGTAAAACATATAAATAAATGACAACTGACTTAGTAGAGCTAAGAAAGTTGAATTCTGTTTACAGTAGGGAAAGCCGAAAAAAAAAACAACAACACTTAATTTACACTGCATAACCCCAAAGGCTTAGGAACTGACTGTACTGAGAACTTGAATTGGCTTGAAGATGGAGCTTGAATTCAAGAAGAATAGCTTGAAAGCTATTTAAGAAACAGAGACTTCCCTTCCAGGAAGATGGAGTAGACAAACTTTTCCCTATTCTTCCTATCAAGTACAGCTAAAAACCCTGGATTATATGTGTAAGTAAACATAAGACTCTGCAAGTTGGAGAGAAGGCAGATTGTCTAGGGACCTTGTGACACAAGGAATGACATGATGATGAGTTCCCTGGGCTTTGCTTCATATATCCTAGACTGTGTACCAGAGGAGCTGGAAACCTGGAAACACCAACAGGTGTAGGAAAAAAAATAAAAAATTCCCCTCAAAAGCCTGCTTTCTCTAGTCAAAGTTAGGAAAGGGACAGCCAAACAATACAGAAAAAAAACTGCTGCTCTTCACTCCCATCTTGCAAGAAAAGACAAAGTGAAGAACCTACACTTCCACCCTTGCCAAGTTGTAACAAGGCACACTAACCCCACTCCCAGAGTGGTGTTAGAGAAGATCTAGTGGGAAGAAAATGGGGAGCTGGGTGATAAGGAACTTTCCCTGCCTTCCATGATGTCAGTGTAGACTACATGGGAAGCCTGGACTACCACCCCCACTGGTAAAGGGACTCCTTCCACTCCCTGCAAGGATGGTGTCAGAAAAGGTCTAGTGGAGAATCAGAACTTTCACTACCACCCCCATGATGTTAGTGGAGACAACGTAGGGAGCAGTAATGAGGTGCTCTCCTCTCTCTGAGCCAGGGTGGTATCAGTGGAGGCCTAATAGAGAACCTGAACTCCCACCCCTGAATAGCAGTAATGAACAACCCCCTCATCCTCCAGGATCAACAGAGGCTGAGCAGAGAATCTGGACTTCCATCCCCATCTGGCAGTAACAAAGCCCCTTTTCCATGCCGGATTGGTGTCAGAAGAGGACTGATAAAATAAAAGATTTAAATAAAATCAATACTCTCACAATGTAATACACAAAATGTCCAGTTTTCAATAGAAAATTACTTGTCATCACTCTCAATTACTTCTAAGACCCAGGAAGATCTCAACTTGAATGAGATAAACCAATAGACATCAACACTGAGATGACACAAATGTTAGAATTATCTGGTAAGGATTTTAAAGCAGCCATCATAAAAATGCATCAGTGAGCAATTATGAACACATGCAAAATGAAAAAATAGGTCTCAGCAAAGAAATAGAAAGTAAGTAAATGAAAGATATAAAGAAAATGAAATGATGTAAAGAAAAACCGAAACAAAGTTTTAGAACTAAAACTAAAAAATATATAGTAACTGCAATTAAAAACTCAGTGGATGTGCTCAACAACAGAATGAAGACAGAGGAAACAATCAGTAAACTTGAAGGTAGAATAATAGAAATGACCTAACTGAACATCTGAGAGAAAATAGATTAAAAAAAAAACCCCTAACCAAAAAATAAGCAAACAAATAAAAAACGGAGCCTCAGGGCCATGTTAGACTGTAACAATTCATGTTTTCAGAGTCCTAGAAGAAAAGATTGGGCTGAAAAAAATATTCAAAGAAATAATGGCTGAAATTCCCCAAATTTGGCAAAAGACATAAACCTACAGATTTAAGAAGCTGGCTTGAGAAGCATGGTTAAAGATGGGAGTATCCCACTGAAAAAAAGATTGTGATACTTCATTGGTACTGAATGTTAGGATCCTCTGTCTTCTACCCTGATTCTCCTTCTAGAACACAGGCATATCTCTCTAGGCATTAAAATTGAAAGATTCTTCTATGATCAGTTCAAAAGAAAAGATCTAAAGATACTGATACATGAAGTTCCCATGGAAAGAGCCTGGGCAGAACATCTTACAGTGGATCCATAGTAGACTTGTTCCACACAGACCTTCCAATTACCTTTATAGTACTCAACTCTTAAATATGAGCAGACAGCCAAGGGTCACCAGACATTTGAGGAAACTTAAATATCAAAACAGTGGTTAAAACAGCAGAAAAGAAGACATTTGGAAGAAACAGATGACAGGGAGAAGAAACACACACACACATATATAAAACTATTAATATTCTCAGAAAGAAGAGACAAGCTAAAGCATTCATGAAACAAGAACTGGATCCTGTATGATGGGAAAATTCCAAGAAAGAAAGAGAGCTTTTGGAAAATAAAAATACAACAGCAAGTGAAAAACTGAATAGAAGGATTAGAAGATAAAGTGGAGTAAAATCTCCCATAAAGTAGAGCTGAAGGACTAAGAAATGGAAAGGAAAGAGAGGAGAGTAGTTAGGGGATTGGGTCCAACATCCAATTAAATGTTCTAGAGAGAGAAAAGGAAGGAGGGAGGGAGGGAAGAAAAGAAGAGGAGAAGGAGAGAGAGAGAAAAATAGGAAGAGGAGAAAACAAGAACAACAGACAGAGGAAAGAAAATTGTCAAGTTGTGAAAGTTTCCTAGAACAAAAGGACATGAATTTCTAAATTGAAAAGGCCCACTGATTGTCTAGCACATAGTGAAATTTGAGAACACGAGGGCCAAAGAGAAGGTTGAGCAGGATTACAGAGAGAAAAACAATAAGTTCATATAAATGATCAAGAGGCAGAATAGCATTGGACTTCTCAAAAGTAAGTTCTTAACTTTAAAAAGCTATGTAAGTATATTGTCAACAAAAGTGATATCCTAACCTAGAATTCTATACCCAGTCACACTATCAGTTAAGTAAAAGAGTAGAAAAAATTTTCTCTTTTCAAGGATATCATATAGTATATAGCCTTTTCAGGTTGGTTTCTTTCACTTAGTAATATGCATTTAAGGTTCCTCCATGTCCTTTCATGGCTTGATGGCTCATTCCTTTTTACCACTGAATAATATTCCATTGCCTGGATGTACCACAGTTTATTTATCCATTCATCTACTGAAGGGCATCTTGGTTGTTTCCAAGTTTTGGCAGTTATGAATAAAGCTGCTATAAGTAGCATTAGGTAAATAAAATCTACTTAAAAATAAACAATTTTATTGGAGATGTACTTGAAAATGTTTAAAATTCAATATTGGAAGTGTATTTTTTTCAGCTTTATTGAGGTTTAACTAACAAAATTGTAGGATAGGGTGTATAACATGATGATTTTATATATATATATATATATATATATATATATATATATATATATATACACCCATATACATTGTGAAAGGATTCCCTTCATTAAGTTAATTAACATGTCCATCACCTCACATATTTACCCCCCCCCTTATTTGGTGAAAAGATTTAAGTTCTATCTTAGGAAATTTCAAATATATACTACAGTGTTATCAACTATAGTCACTATGCTATACATTAGATCCTCAGACCTTATTCACCTTATAGCTGAAAGTTTGTACCCTTTTACCAACTTCTGTAATTTTAAATTTTGTGTTAATACTTAGCATAATTTATTAATTTTTAAAGCTACTGTCAACTCAGTGGTTCTCAAGCACTGATTTTCAGACGTGCTGGAGGTTATCACTCTATTGTGGTGATATGAGACAAGTAAGCACAATATAGTGTGCAGTTTATGAAGCTAAATTTATTCAACCTAAGGACTTTACCTTTTTTTAGGATTTCATTTTTTGATTATGTCCATTCTACTTTTTTTTGGTACTTTATTATCCTTTCTTTTAAAAATAATGTAATATAGATAGTAGGATTTTTAAAAACATACTTTTATGGCAAAATTAGTCCAAAAACTTTTTTTAATACTACTATTTTATAAAATCCCAAAGTCTGGCAACTCAAACTTAGAATAATGTGGGAGATAGGCAATTCCTCTCATGAACCTTAAAATTAATGTTGTTTAAGAATTAGTTTGAAAAATTGTGTTTATATTTTATTCAATATTGATCTATTATTATTATGTATGTTGATTGTTAGAGAAGTCATAAAAATTTAAAAGAAGAAATTTTATAAGTAGGTCATATTTGAGAAAGAATTCTTGTGGTTTACTTTCATTTATAATTACAAATTTTATAATATTTATCTTAGGTAACTTGTAAACTACGCCAAAGCTCATCATCTTGTTTCAAAGTTACTGTTTCTGTTGCTGAGCCCTTTTCTTCTAACATCGCAAATATTCCAAGGGATTTGGTCGATGAGATTTTGGAAGAACTAGAGCATAGTGTGCCTCTCTTGGAAGTGTACCCTGTTGAAGGACAAGATTCTGATTCACATGATATTGCTTTGGCCTTGGAAGTTGTAAGGTATTAGAGGTTATTTCTTCTGAAAGTTCAATTCTCATATTCAAAAAGTTAATTTAATATGTAAGTTTTGTTCATATAGGCACTTTATTTAACTTTTACTCACTGCTGAATTCAATTTTTCTATTTTTAATGAACATACTTGTAACTTTTACTTAAAACATTCTCTCTTGTGGAAGTTTGCTGTTTTTTGATCTTGCATTTTACAAAAATTGAATTTTGAACAGTTCTAGAGATAAGTAATGCTAAATTCTAGGGAATTCCCTGGCAGTTCAGTGGTTAGGACTCAGCACTTTCATTGCTGGGGCCCAGGTTCAATCCCTGGTCGGGGAACTAAGTTCTGGGAAGCTGCACGGCACAGCCAAAAAAACCCAAAATCCAAAAAACAAAACCACTAAATTCTGTTCATATTTAAGCATCTTAAATATATTAGATTTCATTTTTCACATTTAAAGGTATTACAAATACCTGATGTCTTCATCCCCATTGTGATTGCTTCTTACAAGTTGATATCATTTGAGAGAAGCTATACGTAAGCATAATACAGAATACTGGGGGCATGTTTTTGTTTTCCTAATACTCCCCCAATATAAAAATATGATGATATCTCAAGTATTATTTCTTTGGTAAACAAAGCCATAGCCACAATCTATGAAATGTGGAACATGAATTTTACAATCCCACTTCAAGAAACATTATCTTATCTGTAGTAACTTGAAATAGAATGCAGATCATCTAATGTATAAAGTTTTACTTTTAATATTAGTTCACTGAAAGATCATTTTGAAATATTTTTCTTAACAATTAAGCTTCATATAAAGATTTCTGACATCAGAATGTCTTTTTAATTCTAAACATGTACTGGCTGATTTTGATCACTGTCATCTCAATTTGATTTATCATAGGTTTTTTTATGACTTTCTTTGGAGGGACTGGGATGATGAAGAAAGTTGTGAGAATTATACTGCTTTGATTGAAGAAAGAATTAATTTGTAAGTATAGTTAAAAGCATTCATCGCATTATGTAAGATAAACATTGTAACTATACCCATACTTTTCAGGTGGTGTGATATACAAGATGGAACAATACCTGGTCCTATTGCACAACGTTTCAAAAAAACTTTGGAGAAGTATAAAAACAAGCGAATCGAGCTCATTGAGTATCAGAGCAATATTAAAGAAGATCCATCTGCAGCAGAGGCTGTTGAATGCTGGAAAAAGTACTATGAGATAGTAATGCTCTGTGGATTATTGAAAATGTGGGAAGATTTACGCCTCAGGTAATAATTTGTTCTATTTTAAATGGAAACAAAAAGATTGCATGGTCATTCTTTTATCATATCACTTGTCATATATGTTACCCTAACTGAAATAGATTATAAAAGTAGATGTCCAATTTATAAGCACAGGTGCAACTACCAATATTGGAAAATTATTTTTATATTAGCTGAATTCACTGAAATCATTGTTTTGGGTTTTTTTGATGAAAAAAATCGCATAAATCTAGTCCTTTCCTTACCTTTCTCCTTTACCTTCTTAATTTTGGCCAAAGCATAAGTAAAGAGTAAGTAGACATCATCCACATATAAAATGAAAAGTAGAGAGAGAGTTGACTAATTTGGCTGCCTAATTTTTTTTCTAACCAAAATAAGTTGTTTTTTTGATGTTAAATAAAATAATGCAGATTTAACTGGCATCATTCTCCAGAATACTTCAAAATGTATTAAAATATTTTTACATTACTGTGCAGTAAAGTATATATTTCTGTCTTTGTTTGAAATAGAGGGGAAAGAGGAATTCTTGCTCATGACCCCAAAATTAATGGAAAATCTTGACTGGAGCCAAAGGACTTTTGGCTATTTCATACTAAGTTGTTAAGCTCCTTCCTTTGTGTTCCACCATTACTCATTCTTTGCCTTAGGAATTCTAAGCCATATTTTACTTGTCTAACAATTAATTATTAGCCTAAATATTTTCTTATTCTATTTTCTTTCAAGTTTGACCTTTTTAAATTTTTATTTATTTATTTATTTTTTGCGGTATGCGGGCCTCTCACTGTTGTGGCCTCTCCCGTTGCAGAGCACAGGACAGGCTCTGGATGCACAGGCTCAGTAGCCATGGCTCACGGGCCCAGCCGCTCCGCGACATGTGGGATCTTCCCGGACCGGGGCACGAACCCGTGTCCCCTGCATCGGCAGGCAGACTCTCAACCACTGTGCCACCAGGGAAGCCCTCAAGTTTGACCTTTAAAAAAAAAAAAAAAATTACTTATTTGTTTATTTATTTGGTTGTGCCGGGTCTTAGTTGCAGCATGCGAACTCTTAGTTGTGGTGCGCATGTGGGATCTAGTTCCCTGACCAGGGATTGAACCCAGGCCCCTGCATTGGGAGTGTGGAGTCTTAACCACTGCACCACCAGGGAAGTCCCCAAGTTTGCCCTTTTTAAAAATCACTAATAATCTCATTCTAGTGCCCATTTTTGATGTTTCATTGTTAGTGGGATTCCTGTGTAACAAAATCTTAGGATTACTTTGGGGAATCAGTATAGATAAGATTTTTGAAATCCACTTATCTAGAAATCCAGATTCAGTGAAAGTTGAATTTTAATACAAGTTATCGTTACTAGACTTTATATTCTAATGGTATAGGGCAACACAGAGTCCTCTCATCTTAAAAGTTATAATCACAGAGAATCTTATTCCAGGGGTGGTGGAGTGAGTTAATTGGTCAAACCTTTCCATAGGTAACAATTATAATATCTGGCAAAATATATTAAAAGTCTTCAAATATTTTAAGGCACTATGAAATGACCAAAAGCATCAGGAACAAGAAAAGTTTATCCTTGGAATGGGTAAGAAATGGGAACTTGTGGCATTCTGTTCTGAGGGTCATCACCAGTTCTCATAGCCCAGGCAACAAAAAAAATGGCATCTTACTGTTTCAAGGTGACAAAGGACAGTGCTGGCAGAGCAGCTGGAAATTTAGTTGGGATAGTCTGAAAGTGAGAGAGCTGCAAAAGGAGTGAGACCCAAAATTTGAGCATAAACTCTGCTCAGATCCTTGGCTGTCCACTAAACTTTGCTAGCAATGGCAGGGGAGAGAAATCTGGGAACTCTGCTAAATAAGGAAGTATAAGAGCAAAACATGGAAGGTGAGAGAACTGAGCAGAGATGTCAGCTGCTACATACCTCAAGGAAAACATTTTGCATTTTGAGGCCAGGCAAGTTAACTGCCTGCTAAAATACAGGACTAACAATCCTCAGAAGAACATAACACAGAGTTACCAGAGTATATTATCCAAAATCTCCAGTGTTCAACCCAAAATTAACAGGTATGCAAAGAAACCAGAAATTCAGATCTATCCTCAGGAAAAAAAGAAGTTAATAGAATCTGATTTTGGGTGGGCCCAGATGTTAGATTTGTCAGACAAAGACTTCAAAGCAGCTTTTATAACTATATCAGAGAACTAAAGGAAAGCATAAGTATACAGAGAATCTCAACAGAGAAATGAAAACTATAAAATAGAACCAAGGATTTCCAGCTTCAGCTCTGACATGGAAAGAGCTTGTGAGTTATCAGTCCTATCCTTACAACAAGAAAAAAGCTGAACAAACTTGAAAATTACTTTCTTGGAACTATCAGAGAACTGAGGTCACAGGACAAACTGCCACCCTGAAATCTGGAGAAAGGTAAGAGTCACAGCTAAGATCTGCTTACCTCAAACAGAATCCACTAGAGCCATAAATTGTAAGACTTAAATGGTAATTTTGATAGATTGCTGGAGGCTGAATGTTAACAAGTATGAGAGAAACTCCTGGGGAGCTGCAGTTCTTAGGGAGACCTCATACCTTTGTGGGGTTTAACCTCCAGGAGTCTCACTAGGTTCTCAGGTGAAGAGCCAAGAAAGATCCCATTATGACTGTGGCAGGGTGAAGGGAAAAGTAACCACTGTGAAATATACCCCGAGCATTTTCCATAACAAAGATCTATTCTCCAGGGGAAAAGACTTTACCAGAGCTTTTTCCCACCTAGAGGAAGAGCATTTCCCTGACTCTAGCCCCATCTAGCCTTCTTGTCTGGGTAAAGAGCAGACTAAGAAACACTTGTGAAGGTCACAGTTTGGTGATACAGAATCAGTAAAATTCTGAAAATCAATCATAAGAATATAGAACATTTCCTCTCTGCCGAAACTTAAAACCACACCAACAGGATTCCAGTATAATAACTGGATTATAGTTAAAAGACCTGTAAGACGCAGACTCTTCCAAGAGTAGTTTTAAAGGAAGAGGAGGAGACAGAAATATGGAAAGGAGAGGAGACAGAAATATGGAAAGGAGAGGAGACAGAAATATGGAAACTACAGCAATTTGAAGCCTCTGACACCTAAAGCTACAACAAACAAACACAGGCTACCTCCTGGTTGGATTAATATAAAACCTCACACTAAAAGCCTATCTCCCTCACTTCCTATTAGCCAATACATCATGCGTGGGTTTCAACAAAAAATTATAAGATATGCTAAAAGGCAAGAAAAAACTAAGTCTGAAGAGGGAAAGCAAGCATCAGAACCAGACTCAAGTATGATTTTGGAATTAACCAAACAGGAAATTTAAAATAGCTGTGATTGGGACTTCCGTGGCAGTCCAGTGGTTAGGACTGCGTGCTTCCACTGCAGGGGGCACAGGTTCAATCCCTGGTCAGGGAACTAAGATCCTGCATGCCGTGCAGTACAGCCAAAAAGAAAAAAAAAAAAAAGCTATGATTAATACGTTAAGGACTTTAATGGGAAAAAGTACACAACCTGCAAGAACAGATGGCTACTGTAAGCAGAAGATGGAATCTGTAAGAACAAATTAAAAAATCATGCTAGAAATCAAAGACACTGTAAATAGAAATGAAGAATACCTTTGAAGGGCTCACCAGTAGATGGGACACAACTGAGGAAAGAATCAGAAAGCTTGAAGATATGTCAATTGCATTGTCTCAAACTGAAATGCAAAGAGAAAAAATAATGAAAAAACAACAAAACATACAAAAACTGTGGAACAGTTTCAAAGAATGTAGCATATGTGTAATTGGAATACCAGAAGAGAAAAAGGAAATGCAGCAGAAAAAAAATTTAAATTAATAATGGTGAAAGGGCTTCCCTGTTGGTGCAGTGGTTGAGAGTCCGCCTGCTGATGCAGGGGACACGGGTTCGTGCCGCGGTCCGGGAAGATCCCACATGCCACGGAGCGGCTAGGCCCGTGAGCCATGGCTGCTGAGCCTGTGCGTCCGGAGCCTGTGCTCCACAACGGGAGAGGCCACAACAGTGAGAGGCCCGCGTACCGCAGGAAAAAAATAATAATAATAATGGTGAAGATTTTCTAAATTAAATGCAGACACCAAACCACAGATTCAGGAAGCATAGAGAACTCCAAGCAGGATAAATACCCCAAAATTGTATAAATAGGCATATTATATTTAAACTGAAGAAAACCAAAGATAAAGAAAAAATCTTGAAAGAAGCCTAGGGGGGTAAGGAAACCCTACCTATAGGTGAACAAGAATGAGAAATTCAGTGGGCTCCTTATAAGAAATCATGTAAACAAGGTGATAGTGGAGTGAAATGTTCAGTGTTGAAAGAAAACCACCATCCTAGAATTCTATGTCTAGTGAAATTATCCTTCAAAAGTGAAGGGGAATAGCTTCCTTAGACCCCCCCCAAAAAAAAAGAAGAGCAAACTAACAAAAACCAAAGGAATTTGTCACCAGTAGATTGGCCTTGCAAGAAAGGCTAACGGAAGTTCTTCAGGGAGAAGAAAAATTATTACAGGTCAGAAACTCAGATCTACTTATACAAAAGAAGAGCTTTGGAGGAGGAATAAATGAAGATAAAATCTTTTTTTTTTCTTATTCTCAATAGATCTCTATCAATCTAAAAGATAACTATTTAAAGTAATAGTAGTTATGATGGTATTGGGTGGTAATTGTTTATGGATTGGTTAAATAAGTGACAGTAATATCATAGGGATAGGAGGGGAGAAATGGGAAAACTCTGTTAAAAGGTACCTGTACTGTACATGAAGTAGTATAGTGTTATTTGATGGTGGACTTAGTTTAAAATGTATATTGCCATCTATAGGGCAAACACTAAAAAAACTTTTTAAAATAATTGATATGTTAAGAGGGAAGATAAAATGGAATTACTAAATGCTCAGCTAAAACTAGAGGAGACAAAAAGGAGGTACAACAAATAGAAAACTGTTGCAAGTGTAGTAGATATTAATTTAACGATATCAATAATTTATTTTTTAAAATTTTTATTTATTTGGCTGTGCTGCGTCCTAGTTGTGGCACGCGGGATCTTTTTAGTTGTGGCACATGGGGTCTTTAGTTGCGGCATGCGACCTCTTAGTTGCAGTGTGTGGGATCTAGTTCCCCGACCTGGCATTGAACCCAGGCCCCTGGCATTGGGAGCACAGAGTCTTAGCCACTGGATCACCAGGGAAGTTCCTCAATAATTACTTTAAATGTGAATGATCTAAATACATAAATCAAAAGATAAGAGATTGTCAAAGTGGATAAAAAGACAAGATTCAACCATATGTCATCTACAAGAAACCCACTTTAAACATAAAGGCTTAGAAATGTTCAAAGGAAAAGGTTAGAGAAAGATACTTCATGCTAACACAACCATTAAAAAGCTGGAGTAGCTATATTAATTTCAGACAAAGTAGGCTTTCAGAATCAGTAAAATTATCAGGAATTGCATAATGATAAATGGTTTGATTTTCCAAGAAGACATGACAATCCTTAATGTGTGTATGCACCCAACAACAGAGAATCAAAGTATGTGAGGCAAAAACTGATAGAAATGCAAGGACAAATAGACAAATACACTATTATAGTTGGAGACTTCAGCATCCCTTTTTCAATAGTTGATAGATCAAGCAATAATAATAATAGATCTAGAGGAGAATTCCTCTTCTTGAAAAAGAACATTACAAAAACTCTACAGCTAACATCATACTCACTGGTGAGAAACTATATGCTTTCCCTCTAGGAATAAGGCAAGAATATTTTCTCTAATCACTTCTATTCACCATCATACTAGAAGTCTTAGATAGTGCAATAGGACAAGAAATAGAAATGAAAGGTATACAGGCTGGGAAGGAATAAATAAAACTCTTTACAGATGACATGACTGTCTACATAGAGAATCCTAAATAACCACCACAATAACAAAAAAGCCTGGAACAAAAAATGAGTATAGCCAGTTCACAGGATGCAAGGTTAATATTCAAAAGTCAATTTCTTCCACCAATGTTCATAGCAACATTATTTATAATAGCCAAGATATGTAAGCAACCTAAGTCCATATAGATTCAATGGAATAGTACTCAGCCATATAAAGAATGAAATTTTGCAATTTGCAACAATATGGATGGACCTGGAGGTATTATGCTTAGTGAAATAAGTCAGACAGAGAAAAATAAATACTGTCTGTATTCACTTGTGTGTGGAATATAAAAAATAAAACAAACTGGTGACTATAACAAAAAAGAAACAGACCTACAGATATAGAGAACAAACTAGTGGTTACCAGTGGGGAGAGGAAAAGGGGGAGACACAAGATAGGAGTAGGGGATTAAGAAGTACACACTACTATGTATAAAATAAATAAGCTACAAGGATATATTGTACAGCACAGGGAATATAGCCAATATCTTATAATAACTATAAGTGAAGTATAATCTATAAAAATTTTGAATCATTTTGTACACCTGAAACTAATATAATATTGTAAATCAGTAAACCTCAGTTAAAAAGTCAATTGCTTCCTTATAAACCAGGAACAATTTAGAATTCTAAAAAATACCACTTACAGTAGAGCCAAAAAAATGAAATACTTAGGTATAAATCTAACAAAATATGTATAGGATCTATATGTGAAAAATTATAAAACTATGATGACAGAAAAGAAAAGGGAATGTAAATAAATGAAGAGATAGTCCATGTTCACGGATTGGAAGAATCAATGTTGTTAAGATGTCAGTTCTTTCCAACTTGATCTATAGATTCAATGCAATCCTAATGAAAATCTCAGAAAGCTATTTTGTAGATACCACCTACTTCTAAAATTTGTATGGAAAGGCAATAGCCTAAGATAGCCAACACAGTACCAAAGAAGAATAATGGTATTGGTGAAGGAATAGACATATAGATCAATGGAACAGAATAGAGAGTCCATAAATGGATCTACACAAATATAGTTGACTGATTTTTGGCAAAGGAAATTAAATTAGAGAAAGGATATTCTTTTCAACAAATGGAGTTAGAATAATTGAATGTCCTTGTGTAAAAACATGAACTTAGACACAGACCTTACACCTTTCACAAAAAATTAACTCACAGTGATCCATAGACCTAAATGTAAACAAACTAAGACTTCTAGAATAAAACAGAAGAAAATCTATGTGACTTTGGGTTTGGCAATGAGTTTTTATATACAACACCAAAAGTATGATCCATGAGAGAAAAAGATGATGAATTAGACTTCATTAAAATGAAAAACTTCTGCTCTGTGAAAGACACTGTTAAGGGAATGAGAAGATTAGCCATAGATTTGGAGAAAATATTTGCAAAACACATATCTTATAAAGGATTTGTATCTAGGGGAATTCCCTGGCAGTCCAGTGGTTAGGACTCTGCGCTTCCACTGCAGTGGGCACGAGTTTAATACCTGGTCAGGAACTAAGATCCTGCATGGCATGTGGTGTGGCCAAAAAAAAAAGAGACATATCTAATATATAGATAGATAGATATAGATAGATCTCTTAAAATTCATTCATAAGTAGCAAATAACCCAATTAAAAATGGGAAAAGGACTTAAACAGACACCTTACCAAAGAAAATATATAGATGGTAAATATATAAAAAGATGCTCGAGGGACTTCCCTGGTGGCGCAGTGGTTAAGAATATGCCTGCAAATGCAGGGGACACAGGTTCAGTCCCTGGTCCGGGAAGATCCCACATGCCATGGAGCAACTAAGCCCGTGTGCCACAACTACTGGTCCTGCGCTCTAGAGCCTGTGAGCCACAAATACTGAGCCCGCGTGCCACAACTACTGAAGCTTGCATGCCCAGAGCCCATGCTCCACAACAAGAGAAGCCACCATGAGAAGCCCGCGCACCGCAGCAAAGAGTAGACTCTGCTCGCTGCAACTAGAGAAAGCCCACATGCAGCAATGAAGACCCAACACAGCCAAAAATAAATAAATCAATAAATTTAAAAAAAGATGCTCAACATCATTTGTCATTAGGGAATTACAAATTAAAATGAGATCTCATTATAACCTATTAGAATGGCTAAACAAACAAAACAAAGCAAAAACCTGACAATACCAATTGCTGACAAGGATGTGGAGCAATAGGAACTCTCATTATTTATGGGAATACAGAGTAGTACAGCCTCTTTTGAAGACGGTTTGATAGTTTCTTAAAAGCTAAACTTATTCAAACCGTTGGTATTTACCCAAATAAGTTGAAAATATGAACAGAAATAAAAAGGATTATTAAGGAATAGTATGAGCAATTATATGCCAACAAATTAGATAACCTAGATCAAATGGACACAATCTACCAAAACTGACTCAAACAGAAACAGAAAATTTGAATGGACCTATAGCTAGTAGGGAGATTGAATTAGCAAATTTAAAAACTATCCACAAAGAAAAGCCAAGGACCAGATATCTTCACTGGTGAATTCTACCAAACATTTAAAGAATTAACACCAATTTTTTTTTTTTTACAAACTCTTCCAGAAAATAAAAAGAGAAGGGAACACATCCCCAACTCATTCTATGAGGCCACTATCAACCACCCTGATACTAAAACTATAGAAAGACATAACAAGAAAACTACATAAACTATACCGTATAAATATAGATGCAAAATCCTCAGTAATACTTTAACAAACTGAGTCTAGCAACATATAAAAAGGATCATACATTATGACAAGTGGAGTTTATCCCAGGAATGCAAGGTTGGTTTAAAATATGAAAATAAATCAATGTAATACACAATACAGCCATATTATCATCTCAATTGTTATAGAAAAATCATTTGACAAAATTCAACACTCTTTCACAACAAAAATTCTCAAGAAGCTTGGAATAGCATGGATCTTTCCCAACCTGTTTGAGACCATCTATGAAAAACCTATAATTAACATCATACTTACTGATGAAAGAATGGATATTTCCCTGCCTAAGATCAGGAACAAGACAAGTATGTCCATTCTTGTATTCAGTTGTACTAGAGTTTCTAGCCAGAGCAGTAGGCAAGAAAAAGAAATAAAAGTCATCCAGATCAGAAAGGGAAAAGTAAAATTATCTGTACTTGCAGATGACATGCTTGTATATAGAAAATCCTATAATGAAATACTGCTCTGCGCTATAAAGAAATAAATTGCTGATACACAAAATAACATGATGGATCTCAAAATAGTCTGACTGAAAAAAGCCAGACACAAGAGAGTACATAGCATATTCCATTTTAAAATTCCATTTAAAAATTCCAAGAAAGGGGGCTTCCCTGGTGGCACAGTGGCTGAGAGTCCGCCTGCTGATGCAGGGGCCATGGGTTCGTGCCCCGGTCCGGGAAGATCCCACATGACGCGGGGCGGCTGCGCCCGTGAGCCATGGCCGCTGAGCCTGTGCGTCCGGAGCCTGTGCTCCGCAAAGAGAGAGGCCACAACAGTGAGAGGCCCCCGTACTTCAAAAAAAAAAAAAACAAAAAATAACTTCCAAGAAAGGGAAATCTATGACAGAAAGCAGATCAGTGGTTTTCTGGGAGTGGATGTGGAGGATTGACTGCAAAGATGCATGAAGGAACTTATCAGTATGATGGGAATGTTCTATATCTTGATTATTATGATTGAGTTAAATGGGTGTTTACATTTGTGAAACCTCATAGAATGGTTCATTTAAAATGAGTGTCTGTGATGTAAATTATACCTTAATAAAGGTATAATTTAAAAAATCACATATACCTTTAATTTCAAAACTAGGATTCTATGAGAAACTACTTATTTCCTGCATGTAAGATGCTTTACTCTTTGAGCAACTAGTAATTAGCTATACAGTGAAAAAAATGTATGAGTATTTCTCTCAAAATCAAAACCAATTGCTTAAATAGGTATAAAAATGCTGAATGGGTTTGATTTTGAAATGTTGAATGAAACTTTTGCTTTGGAGGACATTGCTGGTATCTTAAAATTCAAAATTTAATAATTGGTGTCATAAATTCTTAGAAACAGTTTTCTGAAATTTTAAGCTTTACAAAAATATTAACAATTGAAATATAAGCTGAAAAATATTGGTATTAATGCTGCATCCCATTAGCATCAAGCAATAATCAAAGTGCTGCAGAGAACCCAAAAGATTACACCTAAGGAGACTGCTGGTAAATATGTTGAAAAAGGAGTATCCCTTTTGGCTGACAGTAACGGTAAAAGTTATACTCAATTTTTTTTTTCCTTTCTTTCTTTTGATGACATTTAAATGATTGATAGGAAACAGGAACTGTAAAGAAAAGCAGAAAGAAGAGAAAGAGCACTGAACATCAAACAGTTAAGAAGCAATGAAGAGGGAAGCTATAATTGTTCTGCTGGGAGGCCAGCAGCCAACTATATCTATGGAGAACTTAACCTTTGAAACAAAAACAATCTGTTAAATGAACATAGTATCTCAAATTAGGCATGTCCCAAAACATTCTTATACCTAAGTATCAGAGATATAATCTATCGCTGCTTCAAGTGTCTACAATTCAGTGAATTATGAAAGTACAATCAAGAAAATTTCTACTGTATTGAAAAGTTGAGATGATTGTAGTGGGTTGCACACAGATTTTCATTAAAATGAAAAGATTTTAGAATTCAAAGCTTGAAACAGTTACCTAAAAGATTTCAATTGTTGCATTGCTCTCAAGTTGCTCATTGCTCTCAAGAAGCTTAAAATTAGTTAAACCTATTTCTCAAAGATGCTTAGTACCAAGTTTTAATTTTCTAAGTAAGTATATGTTGTCTTTTTCATGTTAATTTAATCATAAATAAATGTTTTCAACTTCAGAGTTCATGGGCCTTTCTTTCCAAGAATTCTGAGGCGTAGGAAAGGAAAAAGAGACTTTGGAAAGACTATAACACATATCGTAGCAAAAGTGATGACTACTGACATGGTAAGAAATACACTATTATTATTTGTTCATTTATATAGCTGCATATAATCAGAAAAGAAGCTCTTTGAAGGTTGGATTCTTATCTGACAGTAATGCCTTATTTCCTCCATTACATCCAGCTCAGAGATTGGCAATTAATAGGTACTAAATAAATATATGTCAGCAACTATTTACAGAGTACTAGTCTTGTTGCCAGGTGCTATGCTAGTAGCTATGGGAGACAAATACGAGAAATACTGCATTTGAGGGAGATACAGTTTTGAACCAGACCCACAGTCTTGCTTCTTCCATACATTTGACAAGTTTGAATTATGGTGGAGATATGGACAAGTAAATAGGCTATTACAATTACAACACAAAATGATAAATGCTATGATAGGAGTATGTACAGAAGGCATATAAGATGGGTACATAAGCCAGAGTTAGGAATTCTGGCAGTGCTGGCTGGAAGAAATAACCAGATGAAACCTGAAGGATGAGTGTAAATTTAACCAGCCCAAGAGGGGAAAGTGTTCTAAGTCAGAGTAAATATTTCTATCTCGTTTGACCTCTCAGTAGCATTTCACAGCTCTCTCCTTGGAATACTCTTTTTCATTGTCTTCTGTTACAATACTTTGCTGGTTTCAGTCTGTCTAGTTTTTTTATCCTTCTGTCCTCTAAATGCTTGGAACTTATCTTTTTTCTGCACTATAATATCCCTAAGTGATTTATCTGATCTCTTCCCGTGACTTCAGTTATATACACTGATAATCTAAAATATGTATCCACAGCCCACGTTTCCGTTCTGAGCCCCAGACCTATATGTCTAGCTGCCTATTACTCATCACCCCTTGATTACTTCAACTCAGATGTCCACAATTAAATTCATGATCTTATCCATTGACTTGTTTATATACTAGAGTTCTCTGTTTCAGTAAATGGCTCCACTATCTACCCAGTTGTTAATTACAATCTTCTGAGAGTTAGCCTAATCCTATCCCTCATCACCTTCATGTACCCTCTTTTATTCCTCATTAATACCATATCCTGGTGTACACCATGTTGTTTCAGAGAGCTACTGCACATCCTTTAGGTCTCAATTTAAATGTCATTTCCGTAGAAAAAGGCTTTCTCAACCTTCCAGAATACATTTTACTACATATTCCCATGTACCCTGCACTTTCTCTTATTGGCACTTTTCCTTATCATGACTGTATTAAATACTTTTGTGGCTATCTATTGCATGTCTGTCTCTTTTACTAGAATATGAGCTTCTTGAGAGCAAGGGGTGTATGTTTACCATTCATCCAATCACCTAGCATGATGCTTAGCACGAGGTAGGTGCTGAGCAGTTTTTGTTGAATTAGTAAATGAGTGCATGTTTGACCAGAGAGTATGGGGTATATGTGAAGAACTAAAAGAAGTCCAGCAAGGATGGTGTTTAATACCTAGGAGGAGAGTGGTTAGAGATAAAGCTGGACTATTAGACTGGTCTTATCTGCTATTCTACCCATTTTTATTATTTTCAACAAAATTTAACTTTCCTTTGATTTGCTTATTAGATCAGATTTTCAATAACGTTAATTATTCCACCAATTATATTTGTAACCATCTTTTAAAACATCATTGTAAAGTAAGGTATAGATTTTGCTTTTATCTCCAGCCTTTTAAAATATTTTTATTTATCTTTCTTTTGTTTTTAAATCTGTTTTTGGCTTTATTTTCCTATATGGCAGTAAGAAATTTATTTGATTTTTATTCAGTGCTTTGCTACCCTGTCTTCATTTGTGTAAGTAAATATCCATGAACTTCAGAGGACAGGATAATGAGAGGAAGGCTACTCTGAGAAGGCAGTTATCATCAACTTCCACTTTGCTTGGATCTTTGATTTTAGATTTACCTTTGAGGTTGACAAAAAATTTTAATTTGACGGTAGTTGCAGCTATGTACATAAGCCTTTAACAATTTTCTCAACTTTGAAGATTCTTTACTTGGTGTTTTTCCTCCTCTATACTCTCTCCTTAAACAGTTTTATCCATGCCCATCATCTTTATGCTGGTGATCTTCACAAGTAGTATAGCGAAAAGGCATGGACTTTGTAGTCAGGTAAATAGCCTGTCTTGGGCAAGCTGCCTGACCTCTGAACCTCAATTTCTATTTGCAGAGTGCTTTAAAAAGAGAAAAAACTGTGTACTGTTCTGATGAGGATGATGATCTCTGGAGCCAAACTGCCTGGATTCAGATTCTGGCTTTGGCACTTACTACTTATGTGATTTTCAACAAGTTATTTGCCCATTTGTGCTTTAGTTCCTCATTTGTAAAATGGGGATAATACCTTATTTCCTTATTTATAGAGCTATGAGTGTTCCTTATTTATAGAGCTATGAAGATTAAATGAGTTCATATATGTGATGTGCTTAGAATAATGGCCAGCACATAGTAAGTACTAAATAAATATTTTATTACTACTATTACGGCTACCACCACCACTGACACCTTATAGGGTTTTTTGAGAATGAAATGAGATGCTATGTATAAAATACCTAGCAGTGTCTGGCACACAGTGGTTTTTCAGTAATTTCATTCCCTTTTCTCTTTCCCTTCTTGCTTGTATTCTTTGCTGACCAACATTACTACAAGTTCTTCCCAGCACCTTTACCTTATGTCTCACTAACATACAACAATCCTAAATTTGAATTTATTAATTTAAAAAAATTTTTTGAATTTTATTTTATTTATTTTTTTATACAGCAGGTTCTTATTAGTCATCAATTTTTTACACATCAGTGTATACATGTCAATCCCAATCACCCAATTCAGCACACCACCATCCCCATCTCCCCGTGGCTTTCCCCCCTTGGTGTCCATACGTATGTTCTCTACATCTGTGTCTCAACTTCTGCCCTGCAACCTGGTTCATCTGTACCATTTTTCTAGGTTCCACATACATGTGTTAATATACATTTGTTTTTCTCTTTCTGACTTACTTCACTCTGTATGACAGTCTCTAGATCCATCCACATCTCAACAAATGACTCAATTTCATTTCTTTTTATGGCTGAGTATTATTCCATTGTATATATGTACCACATCTTCTTCATCCATTTGTCTATCGATGGGCATTTAGGTTGTTTCCATGACCTGGCTATTGTAAATAGTGCTGCAATGAACATTGGGGGGCATGTGTCTTTTTGAATTATGGTTTTCTCTGGGTATATGCCCAGTAGTGGGATTGCTGGATCATATGGTAATTCTATATTTAGTTTTGTTTGTTT
Organism: Globicephala melas; assembly: GCF_963455315.2. Lineage (NCBI taxonomy): Eukaryota > Metazoa > Chordata > Mammalia > Artiodactyla > Delphinidae > Globicephala > Globicephala melas. The sequence continues at coordinate 47,376,867 of NC_083314.1, forward strand.
GTTTGTTTGTTTGTTTGTTTTTGCGGTACGCGGGCCTCTCCCTGCTGTGGCCTCTCCCGCTGCGTAGCACAGGCTCTGGACGCGCAGGCTCAGCGGCCATGGCTCACGGGCCTAGCCGCTCCGCGGCATGTGGGATCTTCCCGGAAAGGGGCACGAACCCGTGTCCCCTGCATCGGCAGGTGGATTCTCAACTGCTGTGCCAACAGGGAAGCCCTCTATATTTAGTTTTTTAAGGAACCTCCATACTGTTCTCCATAGTGGCTGTGTCAGTTTGCATTCCCACCAACAGTGCAAGAGGGTTCCCTTTTCTCCACACCCTCTCCAGCATTTGTTGTTTGTAGATTTTCTGTTGATGCCCATTCTAACTGATGTGAGGTGATACCTCATTGTAGTTTTGATTTGCATTTCTCTAGTGATTAGTGATGTTGAGCAGCTTTTCATGTGCTTCTTGGCCATCCGTATGTCTTCTTTGCAGAAATGTCTATGTAGGTCTTCTGCCCATTTTTGGATTGGGTTGTTTGTTTCTTTAATATTGAACTGTATGAGCTGTTTATATATTTTGGAGATTAATCCTTTGTCCGTTAATTCGTTTGCAAATATTTTCTCCCATTCTGAGAGCTGTCTTTTCATCTTGTTTATGGTTTCCTTTGCTGTGCAAAAGCTTTTAAGTTTAATTAGGTCCCATTTGTTTATTTTCGTTTTTATTTCCATTACTCTAGGAGGTGGGTCAAAAAAGATCTTGCTGTGATTTATGTCAAAGAGTGTTCTTCCTATGTTTTCCTCTAAGAGTTTTATAGTGTCCGGTCTTACATTTAGGTGTCGAATCCATTTTGAGTTTATTTTTGTGTATGGTGTTAGGGAGTGTTCTAATTTCATTCTTTTACATGTAGCTGTCCAGTTTTCCCAGCACCACTTACTGAAGGTACTGTCTTTTCTCCACTGTGTATCCTCGCCTCCTTTGTCATACATTAGTTGACCATAGGTCCGTGGGTTTATCTCTGGGCTTTCTATCTTGTTCCATTGATCTATATTTCTGTTTTTGTGCCAGTACCGTATTGTCTTGATTACGGTAGCTTTGTAGTATAGTCTGAAGTCGGGGAGCCTAATTCCTCCAACTCTGTTTTTCTTTCTCAAGATTGCTTTGGCTATTCGGGGTCTTTTGTGCCTTCATACAAATTTTAAGAGTTTTCGTTCTAGTTCTGTTAAAACTACCACTGGAAATTTGATAGGGATTGCATTGAATCTGTAGATTGCTTTGGGTAGTATAGTCATTTTCACAATATTGATTCTTCCAATCCAAGAACATGGTATATCTCTCCATCTGTTTGTGTCATCTTTGATTTCTTTCATCAGTGTCTTATAATTTTCTGAGTACAGGTATTTTACCTCCTTAGGTAGGTTTATTCCTGGATATTTTATTCCTTTTGTTGCAATGGTGAATGAGATTGTTTCCTTAATTTCTCTTTCTGATCTTTCATTATTTGTGTATAGGAATGCAAGAGATTTCTGTGCATTAATTTTGTATCCTGCAACTTTACCAAATTCATTGAAGAGCTCTAGTAGTTTTCTTGTGGCATCTTTAGGATTATCTATGTTTAGTATCATGTCATCGGCAAACAGTCACAGCTCTACTTCTTCTTTTCCAATTTGCATTCCTTTCATTTCTTTTTCTACTCTGATTACCGTGGCTAGGACTTCCAAAACTATGTTGAATAATAGTGGTGAGAGTGGACATCCTTGTTTTGTACGTGATCTTAGAGGAAATGCTTTCAGTTTTTCACTATTGAGAATGATGTTTGCTGTGGGTTAGTCGTATATGGCCTTTATTACATTGAGGTAGGTTCCCTCTATGCCCCCTTTTGGAGAGTTTTTATCATAAATGGGTGTTGAATTTTGTCAAAAGTATCTTCTACATCTATTGAGATGATCATATGGTTTTTATTCTTCAGTTTGTTAATATGGTGTATTGCATTGATTGATTTGCATATACTGAAGAATCCTTGCATCCCTGGGATAAATCCCACTTGATCATGGTGTATGATCCTTTTAATGTGTTGTTGGATTCTGTTTGTTAGTATTTTGCTGATGATTTTTGCATCTATATTCATCAGTGATATTGGTCTGTAATTTTCTTTTTTTGTAGTATCTTTGTCTGGTTTTGGTGTCAGGGTAATTGTGGCCTTGTAGAGTGAGTTTGAGAGTGTTCCTTCCTCCGCAATGTTTTGGAAGAGTTTGAGAAGGATGGGTGTTAGCTCTTCTCTAAGTGGTTGACAGAATTTGCCTGTGAAGCCATCTGGTCCTGGACTTTTGTTTGTTGGGAGATTTTTAATCCCAGTTTCAATTTCATTACTTGTGATTGGTCTGTTCATATTTTCTGTTTCTTCCTGGTTCAGTCTTGGAAGGTTATACCTTTCTAAGAATTTGTCCATTTCTTCCAGGTTGTCCATTTTGTTGGCATACAGTTGCTTGTAGTAGTCTCTTAGGATGCTTTGTATTACTGAGGTGTCTCTTGTAACATCTCCTTTTTCATTTCTAATTTTATTGATTTGAGTCCTCTCCCTCTTTTTTTTGATGAGTCTGGCTAAAGGTTTATCAATTTTGTTTATCTTCTCAAAGAACCAGCTTTTAGTTTTATTGATCTTTGCTATTGTGTTCTTTGTTTCTAATTCATTTATTTCTGCTCTAATCTTTATGATTTCTTTCCTTCTGCTAACTTTGGGTTTTGTTTGTTCTTCTTTCTCTCGTTCCTTTAGGTGTAAGTTTAGATTGTTTGAGATTTTTCATGTTTCTTGGGATAGGCTTGTATAGCTATAAACTTCCCTCTTAGAACTGCTTTTGCTGCATCCCATAGGTTTTGGATTGTCATGTTTTCATTGTCATTTGTCTCTAGGTATTTTTTGATTTCTTCTTTGATTTCTTCAGTGATCTCTTGGTTATTTAGTAACGTATTGTTTAGCCTCCATGTGTTTGTGTTTCTTTCGGGTTTTTTCCCCTGTAATTGATTTCTAAAATCATAGCATTGTGGTCAGAAAAGATGCTTGATATGATTTCGATTTTCTTAATTTACTGAGGCTTGATTTGTGACCCAGGACGTGATCTATCCTGGAGAATGTTCCATGCGCACTTGAGAAGAAAGTGTAATCTGCTGTTTTTGGATGGAATGTCCTATAAATATCAATTAAATCTATCTGGTCTATTGTGTCATTTAAAGCTTCTGTTTCCTTATTTATTTTCATTTTGGATGATCTGTCCATTGGTGTAAGTGAGGTGTTAAAGTCCCCCACTATTACTGTGTTACTGTTGATTTCCTCTTTTATAGCTGTTAGCAGTTGCCTTATGTATTGAGGTGCTCCTATGTTGAGTGCATATATATGTATAATTGTTATATCTTCTTCTTGGATTGATCCCTTGATCATTATGTAGTGTCCTTCCTTGTCTCTTGTAACATTCTTTATTTTAAAGTATTTTATCTGATATGAGTATAGCTATTCCAGCTTTCTTTTGATTTCCATTTGTGTGGAATATCTTTTTCCATCCCCTCACTTTCAGTCTGTATGTGTCCCTAGGTCTGAAGTGGGTCTCTTGTAGACAGCATATAGATGGGTCTTGTTTTTGTATCCATTCAGCAAGCCTGTGTCTTTTGGTTGGGGCATTTAATCCATTCACGTTTAAGGTAATTATCGATATGTATGTTCCTATTACCACTCTCTTAATTGTTTTGGGTTTGTTTTTGTAGGTCCTTTTTTTCTCTTGTGTTTCCCACCTAGAGAAGTTCCTTTAGTATTTGTTGTAGAGCTAGTTTGGTGGTGCTGAATTCTCTTAGCTTTTGCTTGTCTGTAAAGCTTTTGATTTCTCCATCGAATCTGAATGAGATCCTTGCCGGGTATAGTAATCTTGGTTGTAGGTTCTTCCCTTTCATCACTTTAAGTATATCATGCCATTCCCTTCTGGCTTGTAGAGTTTCTGCTGAGAAATCAGTTTTTATCCTTATGGGAGTTCCCTTGTATGTTATTTGTCATTTTTCCCTTGCTGCTTTCAATAATTTTGCTTTGTCTTTAATTTTTCCCAATTTGATTACTATGTGTCTCGGTGTGTTTCTCCTTGGGTTTATCTTGCCTGGGACTCGCTGCATTTCCTGGACTTGGGTGGCTATTTCCTTTCCCATGTTAGGGAAGTTAATTTTTTTTTTTTTTTTGCAGTACATGGGCCTCTCACCATTGTGGCCTCTCCCGCCGCAGAGCACAGGCTCTGGATGCGCTCCGGATGCGCAGGCTCAGTGGCCATGGCTCACAGGCCTAGCTGCTCCATGGCATGTGGGATTTTCCTGGATGGGGCACGAACCCGCGTCCCCTGCATCGGCAGGCGGACTCTCAACCACTGCGCCACCAGGGAAGCCCCCCATGTTAGGGAAGTTTTCGACTATAATCTCTTCAAATATTTTCTCTGGTCCTTTTTCTCTCTCTTCTTCTTCTGGGACCCCTATAACGCGAATGTTGTTGTGTTTAATGTTGTCCCAGAGGTCTCTTAGGCTGTCTTCATTTCTTTTCATTCTTTTTTCTTAATTCTGTTCCGCAGCAGTGAATTCCACCATTCTTTCACTTATCTGTTCTGCCTCAGTTATTCTGCTATTGATTCCTTCTAGTGTAGTTTTCATTTCAATTATTGTATCATTCATCTCTGTTTGTTTGTTCTTTGATTCTTCTAAGTCTTTGTTAAACATTTCTTGCATCTTCTCCATCTCTGCCTCCATTCTTTTTCTGAGGTCCTGGATCATCTTCACTATCATTATTCTGAATTCTTTTTCTGGAAGGTTGCCTATCTCCACTTCATTTAGTTGTTTTTCTGGGATTTTATCTTGTTGCTTCATCTGGTACATAGCCCTCTGCCTTTTCGTCTTGTCTGTCTTTCTGTGAATGTGGTTTGTTCTGCAGACTGCAGGATTGTAGTTCTTCTTGCTTCTGCTGTCTGCCCTCTGGTGGATAAGGCTATCTTAAGAGGCTTGTGTAAGTTTCCTGGTGGGAGGGACTGGTGGTGGGTAGCACTGACTGTTGCTCTGGTGGGCAGAGCTCAGTAAAACTTTAATCCACTTGACTGTTGATGGGTGGGGCTGGGTTTCCTCCCTGTTGGTTTTTTGGCCTGAGGCAACCCAGCACTAGAGGCTACAGGCTCTTTGATGGGACTAATGGCGGACTCCGGGAGGGCTCATGCCAAGGAGTACTTCCCAGAACTTCTGTTGCCAGTGTCCTTGTCCCCACCGTGAGCCACAGCCACCCCCCACCTCTGCAGGAGACCCTCCAACACTAGCAGGTAGGTCTGGTTCAGTCTCCCCTGGGGTCACTGCTCCTTCCCCTGGGTCCTGATGTGCACACTACTTTGTGTGTGCCCTCCAAGAGTGGAGTCTCTGTTTTCCCCAGTCCTGTCGAAGTCCTGCAATCAATTCCCACTAGGCTTCAAAGTCTGATTCTCTAGGAATTCCTCCTCCTGTTGCCAGACCCTCAGGTTGGGAAGCCTGACATGGGGCTCAGAACCTTCACTCCAGTGGGTGGACTTCTGTGGTATGTGTTCTCCAGTCTGTGAGTCACCCACCCAGCAGTTATGGGATTTGATTTTACTGTGATTGCGCCCCTCCTACCGTCTCATTGTGGCTTCTCCTTTGTCTTTGGATGTGGGGTATCTTTTTTGGTGAGTTCCAGTGTCTTCCTGTAGATGACTGTGCAGCAGCTAGTTGTGATTTTGGTGTTCTCACAAGAGGGAGTGAGAGCACATCCTTCTACTCCGCCATGGTGTTTCCTCGACCTGAACTTATTAATTTTTTTTAACTTATTAATTAATCCCATCCCTAGTCCTCCTGTATTCTCTATTGAATTAATGTCCTAAATATCCTTCCAGTCAACTACATATGTTAAACCATATATGTTTAACTTTTTAAGGAACCACTAAACTGTTTTCCACAGCGGCTGAACCATTTTACATTCCCACCAGAAATGTTTGAGGGTTCTGATTTCTCTACATCTTTATCAGCACTTATCTGTCTCTTTCATTAAAGTCATCCTAGTGGTATATGAAGTGGTATCTCATTGTGATTTTGATTTTCATTTCGTCTTTTCATGTGCTTGTTGGCCATTTGTATCTCTGGTTTGGAGAGAGATCTCTTTAAGTCCTATGCCCATTTTTAATTGGGCTGTTTGTTTTTTTGTTACTGATTATGAATTCCTTGTATATTCTGGATACTAGATTCATATTAGATGTATGTTTATGTATGTTTTCTCCCATTTTATAGTTGTCTTTTCACTTTCTTAATAATGTTCTTTGACGCACAGACGTTTTAAAGTTTGGTGAAGTTCAGTTTATCTATTTCTTCTTTTATTACTCATGCTTTTGGTATCATACCAAAGAATCCAGTGCCAAATCCAAGGTCATAAAAATTTAACCTTATGTTTTCTCTTAAGAGTTTTATAGTTTTAGCTCTTATATTTAGGTCATTGATCCATTTTCAGTTAATTTTTGTATATGGTGTGAGTGAGGAGTCCAATTCTATTTCTCTGCATGTAGATATCCCGTTGTCCCAACACCATTGTTGAAGAGACTGTTCTTTCCTCCACTGAATAGTCTTGGCACCCTTGTTGAAAATCAGTTGGCCTTGGTTGTATGGGTTTATTTCTGGGCTTTCAGTTCTGTTTCAGATACTGTCTATCCTTATGACAGTATCACACAGTTCAATTACCATAGCTTTGTAGTAAGTTTTGAAATCAGAGGTGTGAGTTCTCCAATTTTTTTTTCAATACTGTCTTGGATATTCAGGGTCCCTTGCAATTCCATATAAATTTGAGGATAAGATCTTCCATTTCTGCTAAAAAGGCTATTGGAATTTTGACAGGAATTACATTGAATCTGTAGATCAATTAGGGTATTATTGCCATCTTAGCAATATGAAAAGCTTCCAATCCATAAACATGGAGCCTTCCAATTTACTTAGGCATTCTTTAATTTCTTTCAGCAAAGTTTTGTAGTTTTTACATAAAGGCTTTCACCTTATATGTATGTAAAAATTATTCCTAGATATTTTATTATTTTGGATGCTCTTGTAAATAGAATTATTTCCTTAATTTTCTCTTCAGATTGTTCATTGCTGGTATATAGAAACAAAACTGACTTGTGTGTTGATCTTGTGTCCTGCAACTTTGCTGAATTTAATAGCTATCATACTTTTTTGGTGAATTCTTTTGGGATTTTCTATGTATATGATATGTAGAATCATGTTGTCTGCAAATAGAAATAGTTTTACTTTTTCCTTTCCAGTCTAGATGCCTTTTATTTATTTTTACCTAGTTGCTCAGGCTAGAACTTCTTCTGGCTAGTACAGTGTTGAATAGCAGTGGTAAAAATGGGTGTCTTTGTTTTGTTCCTGATTGTAGGGAAGTGTTACAGGATGAACTGTGTCTCTCCAGAATTCGTATGTTGAAGTCTTAATCCCCATACCTCAAAATATAACTACATGTATTTGGAGATGGGTATTTAAAGAAATGATTAAGTTAAAATGAAGTCCTTATGGTGGGTCCTAATGCAAACTGCCTGATGTCCTTATAAGAAGACAAAATTTGGACACACAAAGAGGTACCAGGGTGCACATGCACAGAGGGACAACCATGTGAAGAGGAAGCAAGAGGGTGGCCATGTGCAAGCCAAGGAGAGAGGTCTCAAAAGAAACCAAACTTACTGACACCTTGATCTAGGATTTGCAGCCTCTAGAACTGTGAGAAAATAAATTTCTGTTGTTTAGCTAACTAAGTTTGTGATATTTTGTTACCCTAGGAAACTAATACAGGGAGAAAGTTTTCAGTCTTCTATGATTATGATGTTAACTGTGAGGTTTTCGTAAATTACATTTATTGTGTTGAGGAAGTTCCCCTCTATTCCTAATTTTTGAGTGGTTTTTATAATGAAAAGGTATTGGATTTTGTCAAATGCTTTTTTTTTTTCGGTACACGGGCCTCTCCTGTTGCAGAGCACAGGACAGGCTCCGGACGCACAGGCTTAGTAGCCATGGCTCACGGGCTCAGCCGCTCTGCGGCATGTGGGATCTTCCCGGACTGGGGCACGAACCCATGTCCCCTGCATCGGCAGGTGGACTCTCAACCACTGCGCCACCAGGGAAGCCCTCAAATGCTTTTTATACATCAATTGAGACGATCCTGTAGTTTCTTTCCCCCCTTTATTTTATTAATGTAGCATTGATTGATTTTTATATGTTAAACTACCCCTGAATTCCTGGGATAAATCCCACTTGGTCATAGTGTATAACTTTTAAAATACTGTTGGGTTTGGCTTGCTAGAATATGTTGAGGATTTTTGCATTTATATTCATAAGCAAAATTGGTCTGTAGTTTTCTTCTGGTTTCTTTGGCTTTGTTATCAGAGGATGCTGGCGTCATAGAAGGAGTTAGGAGTTGTTCTCTCCTGTTTTTGGAAGAATTGGAGAGAAGAATTGGTGTTAATTCTTTAAATGTTTTGTAGTAGTTACTAATGGAGCCATCTGGTCCTAGATTTTTCTTTGTTGGGAGGTTTTTGATTACTGATTCAATCTCTTTACTTGTTCTAGGTCTGTTCAGATTTTCTATTTCTTTTTGACTCAGTTTTGGTAATTTGTGTATTTCTAGAAATTTGTACAGTTCATTTTGTTGTTCATTTTGTTGGAGCATTTGTTGGTGTACATTTGTTCATAATATTCTCTTATAATCCTTTTTATTTCTAGAAGTTCAGTAGTAGTGTCTCCACTTTCATTTCTGATGTTATTTTTTGCCTTCTCCCTTTTTTCTTAGTTTAGCTAAAGGTTTGTCAATTTCATAGATCATTTCAAAGAATCAATTTTTGATTTCATTAATTCTATTGTTTTTCTGTTCTCCATTTCATTTATCTCTGCTCTAATCTTTATTATTTTCTTTCTTCTGCTGACTTTGGATTTAGTTTGTTCTTCTTTTTCTAGTTCCATAAGATATAAAGTTAGGTTACTGATTTGAGATCTTTCTTTTTTTAAATTTATTTATTTTATTTTTGGCTGTATTGGGTTTTCATTGCTGCGCGCAGGCTTCCTCTAGTTGTGGTGAGTGGGGGCTACTCTTCGTTGCGGTGCGCGGGCTTCTCATCGCGGTGGCTTCTCTTGCTGCAGAGCATGCGCTCTAGGCATGAGGCCTTCAGTAGTTGTGGCTCACAGGCTGTAGAGCGCAGGCTCAGCAGCTGTGGTGCACGGGCCTAGTTGGTCCACAGAACGTGGGATCTTCCCAGACCAGGGCTCAAACCTGTGTCCCCTGCACTGGCAGGTGGATTCCCAACCACTGCACCAACAAGGAAGTCCCCAAGATCTTTCTTTTTTCTTTTCTTTTCTTTTTTTTTTGTTTCTTGTGGTACGCGGGCCTCTCACCGTTGTGGCCTACTCCCGCTGCGGAGCACAGGCTCCAGACGCGCAGGCTCAGCAGCCATGGCTCACGGGCCCAGCCACTCCACGGCACGTGGGATCCTCCCAGACCGGGGCACGAACCCGTGTCCCCTGAAACTGCAGGCAGACTCTCAACCGCTGCACCACCAGGGAAGCCCCAAGATCTTTCTGTTTTAATATAAGCATTTATAACTATAAATTTCACTCTGAACTCCACTCTGAGCATCCCATAAGTTTTGGTACGTTGTGATTTTGTTTTCATTCACCTCATTTTCTCATTTTTTCTTTGGGTTTTCTTTGACCCATTTGTTGTTTAAGAATGTTGTTTAATTTCCACATATTTGTGAATTTTCCAGTTTTTCCTGCTGTTACTCATTTCTAAATCAATTTCATTGTGGTCAGAGAGGATACATTTATTGAAATTTGTTTTGTAGCTTATCATATGGTGTATCCTGGAGAATGTTCTATGTGCAATTAAGAAGAATATGTATTCTTCTGTATTGAGTTCTGTGTGTATTAGGTCTAGCTGAATTATAGTGTTGTTCAAATCCTGTTTCCTTATTGATCTTCTGTAGATGTACTAGTCATTATTGCAAATGGAGTATGGAAGTCTTCAACTATTATATTATTGTAGAACTGTCTAGTTCTCCCCTCAGCTCTGCCAGTGTTTGCTTCATATATTCTGGGGCCTCATTGTTTCCTGCATATGTGCTTATTATATCTTCTTGATGAATAAATTCTTTTTGGTCAATATATAATGTCCTTCTTTGTCTCTGGTAAGAACTTTTGACTTAAAGTCTATTTTATTTAATATTAGTATAGTCACTGCAGTTCTCTTCTGGTTACTATTTGTATGAAATGTTTTTTTCTATCCTTTTACTATTAATTTATTTGTGTCTTTGGACCTAAAGTGAGTCCCTTGTAGACATTATATAATTGGATCATGTTTATCCATTCTACCAGTCTCTATCTTTTAATTGGTGATCTTAATCCATTTACATTTGAAGTGATTACTGATAAGAAAGGACTTCTGCCATTTGCCATTTGATTTCTATATGTCATATTCTTTTGTATTTGATGAGTTTTTTCTAGTGTTTTGTTTGACTCACTCCTCATTTCCTTTCTGTATATTTTTAGTTATCGTCTTAGTGGTTACCATGGAGATTACAATTAACATTCTAAATTTATAACAGTCTAGTCTGGATTGATACCAACTTAGCTTCAATAGCACACAAACACTCTGTTCTTTTACAGCTCCATTCCTACTTTATGTTGCTGTTGTCACAAATTACATCTTTATACATTGTCTGCCCATTAACATGGATTTATAATTGTTTCATGCATTGCTCTTTTAAATCATACAGGAAACAAAGAAAAGGAGTTACAAACAAAGATTATAATATTACCGGCTTTATATTTACCCATGTATTTGCTGCCTTTGCTGGAGTTACTGCTTCATATGGCTTTGAGTTACTATCTAGTGTTCTTTTCCTTCAGTCTGAAGGACTCCCTTTAGCACAGGGAAGATCCAGGCTTTGTTTATCTGGGAATGTCTTAAGTTTTTCTTTATTTTGAAGGATAGTTTTGCCAGATATAGAATTCTTGGTTGATAGTGTTTTTTTCCCCCCTTTCAGCACTTTAAATATGTCATCTCATTGGTTTCTGGCTTCCATAGTTTCTTATGAGAAATCATGTTAATCTTATTGCCAGTCCTTTGTTCATATTGAATTGCTTCTCTCTTGCTGCTTTCAAGATTCTGTTTTGGCTTTCAACAGTTTGATTATAATGTATGTTGGTGTGGATCTCTTTGTATTTATTCTGCATCCATTAAGCTTCTTGGATGTGTTGATTCACATCTTTCAACAGATTTGGAAAGTTTCCAACCATTATTTTTTCAAATATTCTTTCTGCTCTTTTCTTTCTCTCTTCTTCTGGGATTCCCATATCAGTGTTCTTGATGGGATACCACTGGTCCTTTCGACTTTGTTCATTTTTCTTCCTGCTCCTTAGATCCAATAATTGCAATTGTCCTATCTTCAAGTTTGTTATTCTTCTGCCTGCTCAGACCTGTTATTGAACCTCTCTAGTGAGTTTTTCATTTCAACTATTGTACTTTTTTGTACTTTTACTGTACAGCTATAGAATTTCTATTTGGTTCAATTTTATAAGTTTTATCCCTTTATGGATATTCTCTATTTATTCATCTGTTGTTCTCTTGGTTTCCTTTAATTATTTATCCATGGTTTCCTTGAGCTCTTTGAGGCTATTTAAGACAATTGATTTAAAGTTTTGTCTGGTAAGTCCAAAGTCTTTTCTGGACTTCCTCAGAGATGGTTTCTGTCAATCTCTTTTTTTTTTTTTTTTTCCTGTGAATGGGCCATAGCTTCCTGTTTCTTTGTATGTCTTATAATTTTTGTTGAAAACTGGGTATTTTTAATATTATAATGTGGTAACTCTGGAAATCGTATTCTACCCCATCCCCAGGGTTTGCTGTATTGGTTGTTTAGGACTGCAGTTGTCCATATGTTTAGTGAATTTTCCAAACTGTTTTTGCAAAGGCTCTATTCTTTTTTGTGTGTGGCTGCTGAAGTCTCTGTTATCTCAGCAGTTAGTCGGTGACCTGACAGAAATTTCCCTAAACACCTGCAGCTAAAAAGAAAAACTAAAACAAAAAACTCCTTGCCTTTGCAGATTAGCTCTGAGTTGAGGCACTCCTTCAAACTAAGCCAGGCTGCCTACAACTCTGCCTTAGTTTTCACCTCCTGCTTGCACAGGGCCCAGTGATTAGCCAGAAGCACAAGCTTAAGGTCTTTACAGATCTCTTCTGAGTATGCATCCATCCCTGAGATTGTGCATTTTACTGTAGATTCCCCAGTATATAAGGTAGCTCTTATTTCCCCAAGAATCTTCCTCTTCAGCCTCCTCATTTGTAGGCTTTTCCTTGCCCTTCCTTCATCCTTTGTCCCAGGTAGCTTTGGGTAGAGTATGTCTTTAAATGCTTTCATCAGATGCTACTATAAAGCTGCTCCATCCTGGGGGAGGTGAAACAAAGGTCAGTTTCTTTGCCAGTCCCTCTCCTGAGATACTGATCATCAGACAGGTCAAAATGCAGTCACAATTTTTTTGAGAATAAGATCCCTATTTCCCCCACCCCTCACCCATCCCAGTGCCAGCAAGCCACATCAGAAATATGGGCTGTTGCTATTCACTCAACTGCTGCCAGTCTGGAGAATGGGATATGGTAGGCAAGTAAGTAAAAACACCAGAACACTTTCTTACTGAATTTTAACAGCCTCTTCATCTAGCACTTCCTTGGCTGCTATGTTTAATTAGATTTCAGAGTTACAAAAAAATATTGATTCTGTCATTTTTTGCCAATTTGTTTGCTTTAGAAGAAGTACTAATTCTTGGAGCTCTTTACTCCACTATTTCCAGGGTGTCACCTCTTTCTTGTATCTTTCTCTCTGCTCTCTCCTTCCTGAATGCATTGAGAGATGCTCAATTCTGTCTTATATTAAATAACAAAACAATATCTACCCTAAATACCACATCTTTGTCTCTTCCCTTGCAGAGCCAAACTTCTTGAAATATTTGGCTTCACTTGTCTTTACTTCTTTCCCATTCATGCCTCTACTCACTGTGATCTGGTTTCTGCCTCCAGAACACCAGTGAAAATGCTCTTGTGGTCATGTGGGACCAAGCTGTGGCTAAATGCAGTAGGGATTACCATCTCTTTTAATCTTTCAGCAGCATTTGACATGATCAACTACTTCCTCCTTTCATGACACCTTGATCTGATTTTCTTACCACCTCTTGGGCCACTCCTCAGTTTTCTTTGTAATATCTTGTTTTTGCCTATCCTTTAAATGTTATTCCTCAGTGTTCTGTACAAGGGTGCTACCTTTTCCTTTTTATACATTCTTATAGCTAATCTCACCCATTCCCATGCTTGAATTATCATACAAGTAAACAATTCTAGGATCTTTATACCTTGTCAGATTTCAGTCCTGTATTCTAGATCCTTATATAGATGGTCTACCGGATATCTCTGAGTGACTCCACTGGTGCCTCAAATTAACTGGCACCAAAATTAAACTCATTATCTTCCCCCATCAAACATTTTTCTCATGTTTCCTGTTTCAGTGAATAAGGCAAAAATAAATGATGGGAATTCCCTGGCAGTCCAGTGGTTAGGACTCTGAGCTTCCACTGCAGGGGGCACGGGTTCGATCCCTGGTCGGGGAACAAATATCCTGCAAGCCGCACACATGGCACGGCCAAAAAAAAAATTTTTTTATATATATATATATATATAAATGAGATGTATTCTAGAGTTCTTCCAAAGTATTTACAGAGGTAGTCCTTGTACTGTCTGCTACAGAAGTATTTAGAGTATGTAAGATGTAATACAAGCACAAATGACTGTATTGGTTTGCTGATTTAGTGAGGATTTTAAGAGTTTCATATATATATCTGGAAAAAAATGTTCACTCCTGCTTATCAAAGAAAATTAAAACGAGGCAGTGAGCCTATTAAAATGGCAAATATTTTTATATATTTAAAAGATATCCCATGCTGATGAGCTTGCAGAAAAGTGAGTTCTCAGACCAAGTTTCATTTGGTTAAACTTTCTTGGAGGGTGGTTTAGCAATATGTATCCAAAAGGCTTAAAATGTTTTATACCTTTTGACTTAGTAATTCTCAATCTAGTTTATCCTAAAGAAATAACTAGCGATGTGCATAATTTATTTGTGGTCGTATTTTTGTAATATTGAAAAAAAATGTAAGCTATCTAAATGAGGGTAAGAAAATCATGACACATCTGTATGATGTATTATTATGTAAATCATAAACATTAGGCTTTGTAGACACAGACGTAGAGAACAAACATATGGACACCAAGAGGGTAAGGGGGTGGGTGGGATGAACTGGGAGATTGGGATTGACATATATACACTAATATGTATAAAATAGATAACTAATGAGAACCTGCTATGTAGCACAGGGAACTCCACCTCAGTTCGCTGTACAGTAGAAACTAACACAACGTTGTAAAACAACTATATCCCCAATTAAAAATAAAAAATTTAGGCTTTGAAAAAATATTTAAAGACATGGGGAAATGTGATATAATGAAATGAGAAAAATCAGGATTCAAAACCATATGCATCTATGGTATGATATATTGGTATTACGAATAAATGAATATATGCATGGGAAAAAGATAAGAAGGAAATATCTATATATTTTATTTAGGTTAAAATTTCCATTTTTGTTATGCTTTGTTTCATTTTGTTTTTTACAATAAGTGCCTCTTATATAATAAGAAAAACGATATATGAATGATGATGCCATTTCTACTGGGATAAAAGAATAGGCATTTTTTCAGAGTATATTTTTAGTTACCAGATTTTATTTTTAAAGTTCCTCATTCTTCATGGCACTAATAATGAAGTTCTTTCCCCTTTCCTACTCCCAGTGCAAATTTCTGGTACTTTTTTGCTTTTAGTTCTAGAATCTTTAATATATAAATTTTTGTTGGTTTACCAAAATTTTAGAGTCAGTTTGAGTTAAAACAAAGTAGTAGTTTCCAGTAGGAAAGAGATCTGGTGTCATCTAGATCTAAAACTTAGCTTCACCACCCACTAACTCTGTGTCCGTGGGCAAATCATTTACTCTCACCGAGTTTCAATTTCTTAACATTACAAGGGTATAATAATACTTTACCTCAAAGAACTGTTGTGAGGCTTAGGAGGTAATATGTAAAGGTCAAAATATGACTTCTGGCTGTATTTAATAGCTGTAAAATTACTAGTGATTGTAATCATTCACTAGTGAATGTAATTGTAATGAGAAAATCTCTTTTCATCATTCCTTAATTGATGGACTGATACTTTGAGCATTTAATGAACATAAATACACAGAGTATTTACAGTGCACTACCTATACAAAGTCAGTCTTTGGGAAAAGCACATGTTACCAATGAGTTAACTGATTAAAATGACCTGTTTCAGTTTGACCTATTGTTTTATTTCTTTTTTTTTCAGGTAAAGGACTTATCTTCAGACACACTTCTCCAACAGCATGATGATTTGGATTTGGCTTTGGACAGTTGTTATAGTGGAGATACAGTAGTTATTTTTCCAGGAGAATATCAAGCTGTAAATCTTGCTTTATTGACTGATGACATCGTTATAAAGGGTTAGCAAGGCATCCTTTGCAATTTTTTAACAGCAATGTATGCTGGAGAAACTGTATTTTATAAACATGGTTAATCAGATTACTAGAAATTAGAACAGGGTTTTATGTTTCACAAAAATCCCTTATGTGCTTTTTACAGTTAAGATTTTCTCACCTGTTCAGTAGTATATTATCTGTACAGGTGACCTCGTTTGGACATACTGTACCAGAGCAAATCAATGAGACTACTTTTTCCCCATGATAATGTAGCACTACAAGCAGAGATTCTAAATAAATACTCAAAATCAGAAAAAAAAAATCAGTTCACGATATCTTCTATTAGCTCTATATTTTTACCTAAACTACTTTTTTCTCCTCCGTCTTCATAGCACTTCATAGCACTCTAGTAGGGAAACCTAAATGTAAGGCTATATTAAAATATGCTCAGCATTTTCTCAGGAAGTTTAATTCACATGGAAACTCAAGAAGTAAAAAAGCAGAGTTTACTAAATTTCTTTTAGGTTCTGAACATATTTAGTGAACATATTTAATTTTGCCCTTTTACATTAAAGTAAGGTTATTCCCCTTGTCTAGCCAAAAGAAAAGACAGATGACTTAAACTTTGCTATCAATTCAAAAATTGAGCAAAATTTTCACTAGATTTTGATGACTGTAGTCAGTTATATTTTGCTGAACTATATGGGTAATAAGGATCATATTTGTAATTTTAAAAATTGGTAGTCTTCTTAAAGATCCAACCCCTCATTTTTGGATTGATGTTAAATTTAGAAGATTGCTCATACTACTCTAGAACAAAATTATGGATATGATTACATTAATCTTGTAACCTAATTCAAGTCTCTGCCAGTCTTTTTCGTTATGGTAATTTATAATGGTTTTGAAACCAGGTTTTGGTAAGATACTTTTTGTATCTTACACATTTTGTAGATGACTGCTCACTATATAATATAGGGAAATATATAGTGGAAGGAATATGTTGAATAAGTACCATAGGTACATTTAGATTGATTATAAACCCAGATTCTTCCATCATGGCATCAAAATAAGGACAAAAGACTACATTATAGTTAAGTATCTAATTAGCTGACTGAATAATTACAGATGTTACTTATTAAAAATGTGTGAAAAGAAAAACTTAGTAAGAACAAGTATTATTGAATGACTAAAGGGCTTTAAGCTTGGGGAGTACTGATTTAATTATGTATTTTTGTCTTTATACATCAGGAATTGGAAAGAGAGAGGAAATCATGATTACTTCTGAACCTTCTTATGACAGTTTTGTGGTGTCCAAAGCTGATAATGTGAAATTAATGCATCTATCTTTGATACAACAAGGGACAGTTGATGGTATTGTGGTGGTGGAGTCTGGTCACATGACTCTAGAAAACTGTGTATTAAAATGTGAAGGAACAGGAGTGTGTGTTCTTACAGGAGCTGCTTTGACAATTACAGACTGTGAAATAACTGGTGCCCAGGTATTTTATTTTATAAAATTTATGGGTTTATTTGGCTATTGATAACTTTGAGTGATCTTAATATGGAAACAAAGGGTAACAATTATTTTATCTTTTAATTGAATTATAATTAAACTTAGAAACTGACAAAAGTAAATAAAATGAGAACAAGTATACGTGTGTCATTATACACTTAGTACACTTAGGAAAAGTAAACTGCCTAAGTCCAAAGTAAGAAATTACTAGTTTTGGTTTATGTGTGATTTTTAAAAAAATCTAGGTATCAGTGGCTGTAAAACAGATCATGAGTCAGTTACTTGATCGTTTACTTAAAAAGATGTAAGTACTTATAAGCTATCAGACGCTGTAAGGTATTGATTAGTTCTGACAGCTTGAGTCTAAAGATAACAATCACAAAGACCATTAAAGGACTAGAAAATTGAATCAAAAAAAGATTAAAGGAAGCAGAAAAATAAGACCTTTTTACAGAATGACTTTTTCTTAGTTCCCACTAAAATAAGGAAATACTTAAGTAGAATTATGAGGGATTTAGAGTATATATAAATGAATTTTTATAACTATTGAAAGTTGCTTAAAGAGGTCTTTGACTCCCTTAGAAAGACTTGATTTGGGTAGGAGAGAATGTTATACGCCATATGACTTCAACCTTCCTTCTAGGCCCAATGATTCTCTGACACAAACAATTTGTTTTAAACATTATCTCCACAAAATTGTTGTCTGCACTATCATGTATTTTCATGTAACTTAGTGTGTTTAGATTGCTAATATAGAATTAGTTTTCAAATATAAAGAAAATTTTGGAGAGGTGCATGTGTTTTATAGATTGTTTTATTTGCTTTTAATTTACAGGGTGCTGGTGTTGAACTGTATCCTGGAAGCATAGCTATTTTGGAAAGGAATGAAATTCATCACTGTAATAACCTCAGAACAACTGACAGTTCAAAAAGCACCTTAGGTGGAGTTAATATGAAGGTATTTTCACATTTTTTAACATAGAATTGTTGTAAGAATTATAAATAATTATTAGAAAGATACCTTCAGTCTTAAATTTTAGTCTAAATATTATTGTTGATTTGGAAAAGTATGGTACAAGTAATTAAAATATGGTTTAAATGATGGTTGATAGGAAACAAGTTTAGTCTTATTTAATAATTTCAACTTAAATTCTTAGTAAATAACTTTGAATATGAGAAAGTACTCTTATAAATGTTTTAATTTTTCACTGAGCAGACCTGTAATAGATTTTCCAAGGTAAAGCAAATTAAGAGGATAAATATATTAAATATTTTAAGTCTTACTTTCAAACTTTGTAAAATAATTTAAGCTAACCAATTAAAACATTAATAGCAATAATTTATAAGTGAAATGCCTTCCCATTCCTTTCTACTTCTATAAATTCTACTTTTCTAGGTCCCTCTCTAGACTCGCATAGTTAATGAAGTTTTCCCTAGAACACTAATTTACATATCATTATTTTAAATTATTTTCATCTTTAGCATTTTCATTATCTGAAATTATTTTCATATTTATCATGGGGTATTGCTGTATCCCCATCTAGAATCAGTTGTCTTTATCAATAATGGATAAAATTGAAAACTCCATTTAATATTAAAACTTTTTGTAGTTAGTATTACATTAATCCAGTGTGAGGAAAATAATACTTGTTCAAAACTGAGAGATTCAGTTGTTCTGAAGAAATGTGTAAACTCAAGAATAAGTTCTAGAGTTTATGAGATGTTCATTAGTTCATATTTTATTTTTATAGAAATTGAAAAACTAATTTCCTTGAATAATTTAACAGGTTCTTCCAGCACCCAAGTTGAAGATGACCAATAATCATATTTACAACAACAATGGCTACGGAGTAAGCATTCTTCAACCAACTGAACAGTTTTTTATTGTAGCAGAAGAAGCCCTCAGCAAAGGGACTGCTTCAGGAGATAAAAAAGATGATAATATGCTCTCCAAAGTAATGCAAAATCTGAATCTGGAAATGAGTAATAATAAAATAGAAGCAAACCTAAAGGGGGCTATCAGAATAGTAACAAGTTAAAGCATCTGGATCTATGTTAAAGTTTTATGTTTCAGATATTTAATAATTCTCGTATCCCACAGAAATGGTAGTTTTAATTAAATGTGAAACTTAATTTAAAAATTTAAATATTTAATGCTTTCATTGAATGATTCATTTTAACATGTTTTTTAAAATAAGTTTTGAGATATAATTTACATATCATAAAATTCACACTTTTAAAATATTTATTATTTTAAATATTTTTATTTATTTATTATTTTAAAATAATTCAGTGCTATTTAGTATATTTTTAGTATATACCATCATCACTAATTCCAAAAACAATTGTGGTTTTAAATATTGTTTTATATAGTCTGAGTCCAATAAGAAGCTTTAGGTGTTTTATGTAGAGAATTGAAAAAATAAAAAAAGTTTATGGACAATACCTGATTCATTCCCATTTATCTGTGCAGGTAACTGGAATAAGATAAGATAGCACTATGTTTAGGCTTAACTATAGGAAACAAGAAAATTCAAAATAAGAGAGGCAAAAAACAAAGAAATTATTTCTCCCTCAAAGTCACACACATTATTTCAACTTTCATGCCTCCCTCCAGCTAGAATCTGATCACATGGCTGCATCTAACTGCAAATGAAGCTAGGAAATATAATCTTTAAATTGGATGGCATGTGTCCTCTAAAATAGGGTGTTTGTTTTGTAAGAAAAAACTGGCCTTTTTCACAAAGCACAGCTTACATTGACTTCAGGATATAAAAGAAAATAAGCACTCAGGCTTCAGCCCCTAATCTTTCCTTCCACAATTTGACTTTTATTCAGTACTTTGTGTTATCTGTAACTTAGCAAAGGCGACCCTGTGTTGCTATAGAGAATCTCTTGAGGCTGAGAGTTGAAAGAAGCATAGTAGCTGTTCTTCAGTGTTTCATTGAATAGCTTTTTTTTTTTTTTAAACACAAGGTCTTCTTAGCCAGGTGACATAATTCCAGGGAGGAGGCTTTAACAAGAACAATCTCTCTATAATGAATTTGATAAGCTGTAAAAGTGGGGATTTTCCTTCACAATCCTCTTCCTCTACTTCCCTGTTTTTGGCTTTAGGAAGAGTATGTGATGGACAAAGACAGGCTCTTTTGAGTAAACAGAAAGCAATAACCTCACAGGAGCAAACTTCTCACTCATTGGTTACTTGCCTCCTTTCTGTTGCTGCCATTGGTTTCCAACCAATTACTTTTTCCCCCAGGCCCACTTCAGAATACAGGGTTTTGTTTTTCTCCTCCTATTCTTGTATCTCTAAAGCATGCACAAAGCATTTTTAAGATTTTCTAAGAAATCTGAACTTTGATAGTTATTTTTCTCCCTCCTTCACCTTCCCACCCTTATATTTTTCTCTCTGTCATAATGAACTACCACAGATTTAGAGGTTTAAACATCACCAATTTATCATCAAACAGTTCTGTAGGTTGCAGTTTTGGCATGGGTCCCACCGGCCTAACATCAGTGTTGACAGGGGTTTGTTTCTTTCTGGAGGCTTTAGGGGGGGATTTGTTTCCTTGCTCATTTGGGTTGTTGGCAGAATTCAGTTCCTTGCAGTTGTAGGACTGTTTTCTTGATGGTTGTCAGCTGAGGGCTGTTCCCAGCTTCTGGTGACCAACTGCATTTGGGTTACGTCCTCCTTCCTCCATCTTCAAAGCCAGCAACAATGGACTGAGTCCCTTTTCTGCTTTTAATTTCTTCTGCCCCGTCTTCAATCTTCTCTCTCTCAGCCAATTCTTCTGCTCCCTCCCTTCCACTTTTAGGGACTCATGATTAGATTGACCCCAGATTGAGCCCACTTGGATAATCCAGGATAATTTCCCCATCTCAAGGTCCTTAACTTGAATTACATCTGCAGAGTCCCTTTTGCCAGGTAAGATATGCATTCACAGGCTCTGGGAATTAGCATGTGGACATCTTTGAGGAGCCATTATTCTGTTTACCACTTGTCTTAACCAATTTTCTAGGTCAAGGGAAGACAAATACTAATTCTACTCCTCAAACGGGATTTAAGAAGTTTCCTCTACCAGGACCAACCAATGCATAGCTCTTATACATTTTAAAAGAGATTCTAATTTAAAACAATGGCATATGCCCTGAGAAAACCACAATTCAAAAAGAAACATGTACCACAATGTTCACTGCAGCACTATTTACAATAGCCAGGACATGGAAGCAACCTAAATGTCCCATCAACAGATGAATGGATAAAGATGTGGCACATATGTACAATGGAATAGTAGCCATAAAAAGAAACGAAATTGAGTTATTTGTAGTGAGGTGGATGGACCTCTGTCATACAGAGTGAAGTAAGTCAGAAAGAGAAAAACAAATACTGTATGCTAATGCATATATATGGAATTAAAAAAAAAATGGTACGGATGAACCTGGTGGCAGGGCAGGAATAAAGATGCAGACGTAGAGAATGGACTTGTGAGGACGGGGGTGCGGGGGTGGGGAGCTGGGGTGAAGTGAGAGTGGCATGGACATATACACACTACCACATGTAAAACAGATAGCTGGTGGGAAGCAGCAGCATAGCACAGGGAGATCAGCTCAGTGCTTTGCGATGACCTAGAGGGGTGGGATAGGGAGGGTGGGAGGGAGATGCAAGAGGGAGGGGATATGGGGATATATGTATGCATATGGCTGATTCACTTTGTTGTACAACAGAAACTAACACCATTGTGAGGCAATTATACTCCAATAAAGATGTATAAAAATAAGAGATTCTAATTTAGAACCTAGAGGTGGTTCCATATTTCTGCTCTGTCCTCATTCGTGCACATATCTGGCTGGCCTACTGGACACTAATTTTGTAGTATAGGCATTGGGTCTTAGTAACCATTATATTCCCCACTGTGCTGTGCATTCCAAGTAATAACTGCTAACAGTTTAAAAAGAATGCTACCAATGGGTCTCTGCTTATGCAAAAGACTGAAATGAGATTTACAATCTAGGACTTTTAAGGATATTTCATCACAGTTGCTGGGGATGGAAATGTTAGGATTCTGGAGGTGAGGACTGGACAAATCAAGATTAGAAGAGTGGCCTTGGTGTGGAATGAAAAGGGATGAATTAGAACCCCTTTCTGCCTTTTTGTAAGGAGCTGGCAGTAGGAGTGGAGATTTCCTTTGCTCCGCTGCAATGCCAGTAGCAGCTATGGTAAACTCTCAATTGGAGAAAAGAATGGGAACTATAATGCTAGAGCCTCTTGTCAGTTTATTAGAAGCAGTGAAAAGTGGCAGGTGGCTACAAACCAAGGGACTGAGGCACTCCTCAGCAGCACAAGGTACAGAGAAGTTGCTAATATAATAGGAGCACTTCCCTGGTGGTTCTGTGGTTAAGAATCTATGCTTCCACTGCAGGGGGCATGGGTTCAATCCCTGGTCAGGGAACTAAGATCCCACATGCTGCCCGGCATGGCCAAAAAAAAAAAAAAAAATAGGGGCAAGTTACTGTTCTTTGTGAGACACCCAAGATGCATGTTATCTTATAGATTTAACAGTTATAATCAGAAAGCAATAAACTTGAGGACAGGGGTCTAATTCTTCCCAAGTATTAAAGTAGAAAATGAGAAAATTATACAAATATATTTTCAGTGATTGAACCAAATCAGCCATTCTTAAACTGAAGTACAGGCGCCAAGAGTCTGTGAACTACCTGAAATTTTAGTAAAAAACTTTGTGTACATGCTCTTTGCTGGAGAGAGTCCATAACTTTCATACTCTCAAAGGAGCCTCTCAGTCACCAAAAGCTTAAGAAGCCAACTGAACTAGGTAGTATTTAAGTTTCCTTTTACATATTCTTTATTATTACTCAATTGAGGCCTAAAACAGCTTTTAACAAAATGTGTTGCTTTGTCTACAGAATACTGATTTGTTCTGTAGAAAATTCAGGCAACTTTATATCATTATTTTAATACTAAACATTATGCCATGTTTTTTTCGGTAATTTGATATTTTTCAGATTTTGCAGTTGCACAAGCTAAATTTACTTCATTTCCTAATAAAATTCTGAAGCCATGGGCAGGTATCATTAGAATACTAGCTTAATTTGGAAATGCTTGGAACAACTACTAATGCCCTATAACTTAGATTCTGTTTAGGTCAGCAGGTTAACCTAAGCCTCTTATGCTTCCTGTTATTTTAAAAAGAGCTAAAATTTTCAATTATTTAAGTTAAAATTACTATAGTATTAAAAGTAACCACCAAGTATATATTTCACATTTTTACAGATTAACATGAAAAGTATTATACAGGTTTACCAGTTGAGAAACATTAAAACACTGGATTTGTAGCCAAATCCTTTGTTGCCTTTACCTTAAATTTGTTTGAAAGAAATATGCAATTTCAAAGTCTTGAAATTTCTGAAAGATTCCCCCATTAAGGTTAATGTGACCAACTCATCCTAGTTTGCCTACAACTTCCTTTGTTTTAGCATTTCCCATGTCTCAGAAAACCAGTCTGGGTAAACTAGGAACATCTGGTCACCCCAATTAGTTCCTAAAAGTTTTCTTAAAAGTTAAATTATCTTTTCTTAAAAGTTAAATTATCACTAAAGTAGTCCGATAAATTCAGGTGCCCTCAATCAGTTAGAGAGATTCAATGGTGTGGGCATACCTTTCACTGCTCTTAGCTTTAATACACTTCACAGATGGGTTTTATACAAATTGAAGGTTTGTGGCAAATCTGCAAACAAGTCTACTGCCACCATTTTCCAAAAGCATTTGCTCACTTCATGTCTGTGTCACATTTTGGTAAGCCGCGAAATACTTCAAACTTTTTCATTATTATTTTGTTATGGAGGTCTGTGATAAGTGATCTTTATGTTTCTATTCTAATTGTTTTAGAGCACCAAAAACCATGCCCATAAAAGATGGTGAACTGATAAATGAGTTCAATAACTGAACTGATAAATGCTCCACTGATGGGCCATACCCCTCTCTCTTTCCCTTCTCCTTGGACCTAACCTATTCTCTTAAACACAATATTGACATGCGGGCAATTAATAAGCCCAAAATGGCCTGCCTCTAAGTGTTCAAGTGAAAGGAAGAGTCACATGTCTCACTTTAAATCAAAAGCTAGAAATGATTAAGCTTAGTGAATAAGGCATGTCAAAAACCAAAAGAGGCTGAAAGCTAGGCCTCCAGCGCCAGTTAGCCAAGTTGTGAATGTAAAGTTCTTTTTTAAAATAGATTACTTAACATATGAGTGTATTCAATGGGAGGGCTTTTTTTTTTTTTTCCTGTACACAGGCCTCTCACCGTTGTGGCCTCTCCCGTTGCGGAGCACAGGCTCCGGACGCGCAGGCTCAGCGGCCATGGCTCACGGGCCCAGCCGCTCCGCGGCACGTGGGATCTTCCCGGACCAGGGCACGATTCATGGGAAGAGGCCAAAATATTAACATTAACAGAGTTTGGGAGAAGTTCATTCCAACCCTCATGGATGACTTTGAAGGCTTCGAGACTTCAGTGGAGGAAGTAACTGCAGCTGCGGTGAAAACAGCAAGAGAACTAGAAGTGGGGTCTGAAGATGTGACTGGATTGCTGCCATCTCATGATAAAACTTGAACAGAGGAGTTGCCTCTTATGGATGAGCAAAGAAAGTGATTTCTTAAGATGGAATCTACGCCTGGTTGGTGAAGATTGTTGAAATGACAACAAAATATTATATATATGAGTCAACTGCTTTCAGACATTGGACAACAGGCAATGTAGAACTGTGACCCCCAAAATAAGGGAAAAAATTCGATGAGCCTAAGACCACCCTGACTTTGTGTGGAGGCACTCTGGATCATGACAAAGCGAGAAAGGAACAAGCAGAGAAGAGCAGTCTCACTGAGTTAAAAGACACTGGAGTTTCAGGAGGGCAGTTAAAATTTGTGGGGCAGAATACAGGACACAGCTGCAGAGAGAAGAGTTCTAGAAATCTGCATAGCAACTGCCTTAGGTTTCTAGCTAAATTCTGAGAACTATGCCTGCCTGAGTGGTTCTTTCAAGCTTCAGAGAATGTAATTTGATATCCCTTTTGGCCATTTCTGATTTCCCATTTCTAGTTGAAGTTGGAGGAATACGTACCAGTCAGGTGAGGCATTACTAAATTTATACCTTTTATGGGAGTTTTCACAACATGTGCAAAGGACATAAGAAAGCCATTGATTGAGGCTAGAAATTCGGTGTGGCTACTAAATGGAACTGAGTGTAGGGTAGGAGTGAGGGCATGAGAAGGGAGCTTAGCCTTTACTCCAAAGGCAATAGAAACCACTGGCTTAAGCAAAGAGGGGTGCAGTGGTGACCTTAAATTTGTATGGGAATGTTAATCTAACTGTAGTGTGGAGAATGGACTGTAGACAGGCAGAACTAAATAAGCAGGAAGATCAGTTAAGAGGCTGCATCAGTGTACATCCAAGTTAATGATAGCCTGAATAGAACAGAGGCAGCTAGTTTAGAATAGCACAACTGGAAGATGTTCTGGAAGAAGAATTGACTAGATGTGGTGATATTTATGGCTTTGGCAGAAACTCCTATCTGTGTTTAAACAAAGAAAAACCAGTTGAACATGAACGGAGTACAGAGCATAGGATGAGTTAGGGGGTTTTCTTCAGTTTGTGAAGTACTTAAGTTTTTTTTTATTTCTGGACAGAAATGTATGTCCAGTAAGTAGTTGTTTACCAAGGTCTGGATGCTCAGAAAGAAAATCTCAGCTGGAGACACAGATTTGAGAGTCTCTAAACTGGACTAATCAGCTTATCAACAGTAACTGCTAAAGGTGATCTAAAGAACATATGTATAATGAGAAGAGGATTTTGAAAATGACATTAACACAAAATATAAGTTGCCCAAGATCATTCATGTGTCAGCAGCATTAAGACGTGAGCTCAGTTCTGTCTCAACCAAAAACTTTGTAATCTCTACTATACTGTGCTATTCTGAAATTAGAAATGTGAAAATTCATCGGAAACTTATAAAATGTTATAAGCGTATAAACATCTCCACTAAAATAAACTAGCTTAACAAATATCCTTTGAAATACATGTTAATGTAGAGTAACTTGTCAAATATCTAAACTTTATGCACTGGTGAAGCTTCTTTGCCTAAATATAATCTTTATTCAAGGGTTACGTAGATTAATTTTTAATTTTGATTAAAATTTTAAAATAATTTTTACACTGGAAACTAACCTAAGAAAAGAGAACGCTGGCCTTGGTCTTAGATTTTTCAAAGACAAAGCTTGGGAAAAAGTAAAAATGTTCAGCCTTAGGTCAAAAGTTTTATTCAGATACAGAGGCCCATGTCAATTGTGTACTGGCCATATTTACTGCAAGAATAACAACTGCATTTCAAGGTTATTTATTCTAACTCCTGTAAGTAAATAACATCAATTGGTGTACTTGTGAAACGAAGTACAGTTTTTCCTCTGATGTTTAAAACTAACAGATGTAATTAAGTGCCATTGTAAAATTTTTCTAATGTGTAAATAAGATCAACAATTAACTACATGGCCAGTATTCAATGTAATATTTTATTTCTATTGTATTAAACTAAAGTCAAGAAAATATCAAGTTAACTTTAAAGGCAAATCTTTACTCCTTAAAGAAAAAATACAAACTGTAGTACTTTTATAATAGAGCATGATATTTTACATAATATAAACAAAATCACCAATATACCTAAATGTTTAGTTTCCTTAAACTATGACAAACCACAGAACGGGTGAAAAATGGGTTTACTTATTGGCAGCACATAAACAACTTGGGAAAATGGGCAGCATGCATTATTTTACCTGTCTGTGCACAGGCACTGACACTCGCAAGCTTTAATAGCCACCGCCTCCTCTTCCTTGTCCAAAGTAGCCGCTCCCATAGCCCCCTCTGCCAGCTCCTCGCTGGGACCCCCCAGACCCTCTGTAGCCTCCCCCTGGGCCACCTCCATAGCCACCTCGGGAAGTCCCTCTGTAGCCTCCCCGGTAGCTGGAGCCAGCCCCATAGCCACTGCCACCGTAGCCTCCACCACCCCCATAGCCTCCACCGCCATAACTTGAACCTCCCCTTCTATATCCACTTCCATTGTCATATCGAGCCATCTTGGGAGGACGTGGACCATCTCCATACCTAGCAAGAGCACAAAACCACCACTTTAGCAAAGCATCCTTAGTACTTCTCAACTAGTCACAAAATATAAACATTCAGTCACATTCGAAAATTTAATGCATAAAGGGAATGAAGCCAAAGGCACAAACACTGAATACATCATAGACAGGTTAAATATTAAAATGAGTTAATATCAGAAAAGCACTTAACACAGTGTGGCACACCCTAAGTACTATGTTTCATTAGTTTAAAGAAGTAGTTAACTCAGTTATAGGCAAAATGGGAAGCCAGAATCCATGAAGCACACAGCACTTCTATACATTAAGATAACAGTTTATAACCAAATGCAGTAAGCGAATCTTGACGGGGAGATTAAAGAATATTTTTGAGTGACTAAAAAAAATTAATGGTTGTATATTAGATCGTGTTATTCTAACACATTTTTGGGGTGTGAACTAGTATTGTTTATGCTATGTTCTCAAAAGATACATGAAGCATACTGATGTAAAATGCAACTTAATCACAAACGATTAAGCAAAAGAAGTGTGTAATATTTATATGAAAGCAAGTGTCACAAAATGCTGACAATCAGTGAAACCTAAGAGACTATATGGGAGGTGACTGTACTGCTGTTCTGCCTGCAGGCATCAAGTATTTCCAAAGAAAGAGCTGTGGGCAAAGAAACTTGCTGAAGGTGAAAAAAACTGAAGCAGATAAAACATTTTAAGAATTAAGAGAAACTTCATACTTCTTTACTTATAGATATCCATGTTCTTGTATTTCCCTAAGATAAACCCTGATGCTTTTCATTTGAAGAATGAATTTAACACCTCATCATTTTTTCTTTGGAGATGGCAAAGCAGTACTGAGAAGAGGACTGTCTGGGGTCTTTCTCTTTCCTGTCATGTGACCTATCCTGGGCTCTATATGTACTTTAAAGATCTCCTTCTATCTCTAGCACACACTGGTGTAATAGATCATTAACACAAAAGTAACACCCTTTTTTCTGAGTGTGCTAACCAGAACTAGACTTCATATTCAGCATTTGTCTAGAACTGTAACTCAAATAACAAGGCCTCTATTAACTAACTGTGGGAATTTTAGGCCAGTATAAGATTACTGTACTCTGCTTAGTTCAAAGAGAAGTTACTGTGGTACTCACCGTGTACTGCCAATCATAAGGTTGATGCCAGCAGCTGAGGGCCTAGAGATTTGGCGGATTGTGTTTAGCATACGTTCATTAACAGGGTCCAACTGGCTGATGATATCAGGCTGCTTGGTTACTTCAACAACCAGAGCCTCCATGGCTGCCCGGAGAGCAGTGATACAGGCAGCAGCTTCGTGAGATATTTGCAGTCTGATCCTAAAATAGAGAAAAATGATTAAAAATGAGAGACGTGGTACACATAGAAAAAGACTATTATCTTTCAATTTCACACATGGCAAGTGATGGGATAAATTTAACTTCTTTCCAAGTACCAATACTTTCAACTAATGTAATGGCCCCAGAATTAGGCAAACACACGTAGGAAGAATAATAATCTAAGGTTACTTCTTGAAATTCGCTGCTAGCTATTGGCAGGAGTTGTGAACCACAAAGTCTGTCGAGCAAAATACTCTTACAATACAGATCACTCAGCCTCCAACAAAAGAATGAAATAAGACACTAAGATTGTTAGTTTTGCAAGTTTTCAAGAATATGACTGAGCCTACTAACCATTCGTTATAGTCTATCAATTCCTGCCAAGTGCTTACTACCCACTCACCACCAGTCTCTAAGTACTATAAAGTATACAGAAAAAAGAAGTGCCCAAGCTCCAATCGGACTCTAATTCCTTAGTGTAGTATTCATGGTAGTGGATGCGGCTCCAATGCCTAATGCATCTGCTTCTGCTGGTATAGTCAATTTAAGACTTGACTTTACTACCAACTATGAACCATACTCCTAAGATATACTACTCGCCAAGAAAAGACAGTGTTATAAAGCATCTCACTTGTGCCATCAAATTTTGCCATGTTTCACAAATTAAGTTAGATTAGCAGCTGAATCCCATTACATTTCAATTTAAGAATTCAGTTGAGTTCACATATGAAAATCCATACCAGTCATCTACAAGCACAATCTGTCCATCAGACTGGACTTTCTTGGAGGCAAAGAGAAGCAGCTGCAAGGGGGTGACTAAGGTCATGCCTTTAGCAGAGATGGCCCGGGTTCGAATCTGAAGACAGAGAAAGAGGCAAGAGGAAATAGTTGACATTCCAACTGTCAATCAACTACCATATAATGATAATGAACTATGCTTTGAAAATTAAAACTCATGTTCCCACTGCACATTAATAAGATAATTTGGATTTTAAATGTAAACTTTTCTAAACTAATCTTTTCTTACCTTTTCACCAAAAACAAAGAAGGGAGATGGGTACTTCATGTCTTGGCTGCTAAAAGGACAATTAACAGATGACTTGTGGATAAGCGCATTACGCCCTTCAGTGGTGAGAATCTTTCTCTTTTCCTTATGATAGCACACATTGGGGTACACGCCAAAGGCCAGGAGAGAGATAACAACATCCAGATTATTGTCTGGTCCAGTGTTAGTAAACACTTGTGTCAATAAACACTCTGTTAAGAGGAAGGAGATTAAAAAAAAAAAATCAGGTATCTGGCTAATCCTCACATTGCATGTATTTGCCAGAATTAGATGACAATTAGAAGAATTAAACCCTCCTCCACCCTCCTTTTTCAAATAACCTGTCTAACTTCCTCTCTTCTCAGAACTCTTGCACTCAGATTAAATGCAAGGAGAAATTCTGCTGAGTAGCCACAATAAGAAAATTAAAATGTCTGTATTCTCTTATAGACTCAATAAAATATAAGCTTGGAGTAAGTATTTTTAAAAAAACCCCAATAACCATCTACTCTCAGAATAAGAGCTAGACTGATATGACCACAGTGTTCCATACGCTGTTTTTAAAAAGCTGTTCCTGGGCTTCCCTCGTGGCGCAGTGGTTGAGAGTCCGCCTGCCAATGCAGGGGATACGGGTTCGTGCCCCGGTCCGGGAAGATCCCACATGCCGCGGAGTGGCTGGGCCCGTGAGCCATGGCCGCTGGGCCTGCACGTCCGGAGCCTGTGCTCCACAACGGGAGAGGCCACAACAGTGAGAGGCCCGCATAGTGCAAAAAAAAAAAAAAAAAAAAAAAAAGCTGTTCCTTCTACAGGAGATGGAATGACAACTTAAGAGGAACCCACTAGAAGGTGGACGTCTTCATCCAAACTATGCTTTAGGCACATGGAAAGTACGATGGTAAGAGAGCAGATATACTTTGTTCTAAAAAACTTGAATCTTAGTCTTATAAACTTCCTAATTGAGTCTGGACATGTAACTTAAGCTTCTGTGTCAGTCTCCTCATCTATAAAATGGGGTAGTAATATATGCATCTCAGGACTGTTGTGAAGAGTCTATCACACAAAAATGTTTGTCTCTTTTCCTTTGATTTTGATTAAAAAGCTACGAATTGGGAAATCCCTGGTGGCACAATGGTTAAGAATCCGCCTGCTTGGGCTTCCCTGGTGGCGCAGTGGTTGAGAATCTGCTTGCCAATGCAGGGGACACAGGTTTGAGCCCTGGTCTGGGAAGATCCCACATGCCGCGGAGCAACTAGGCCCGTGAGCCACAATTACTGAGCCTGCGCGTCTGGAGCTTGTGCTCCGCAACAAGAGAGGCCACGACAGTGAGAGGACCGCGCACCGCGATGAAGAGTGGCCCCCGCCGCTCACCGCAACTAGAGAAAGCCCTTGCACAGAAACGAAGACCGAACACAGCCATTAAAAAAAAAAAAAAATTCGCCTGCCAATGCAGGGGACACGGGTTTGAGCCCTGATCCGGGAAGATCGCACATGCCACAGAGCAACTAAGCCGGTGCGTCACAACTACTGAGCCTGCGCTCTAGAGCCCGCAAGCCACAACTACTGAAGTCCGCGCGCCTAGAGCCCGTGCTCCACAACAAGAGAAGCCACCGCAATGAGAAGCCCATGCACCGCAAAGAAGAGTAGCCCCCGCTCGCCACAACTAGAGAAAGCCTATGTGCAGCAACGAAGACGCAAAACAGCAAAAATAAATACATTTTTTTAAAAAATTAAAAGTTTAGTCAGTTTACAACAGAATAGAATTACTTTAGTTATCTAGTTACTGCCCAACTACCTCTGTCTCTCAACTAAACAGCTGTTTCTGGTTATGTGTTCCAATTTTCAATGTTTCAGGAAATAACTCTGTCTCTTAATCTAATTGGAGAAAAGTACAATAGTTCAAATTCACACAAGAAATAAACAGCTGGATTACTATTCCTATCTCACGTATCAAAGTCCTCTGTAATTGTCCACTAGAACCTTATTTAAAGCCAATTAAAATTTAACACAGTAGAGTTTACTTAACATCTAAAACTGAACAGATGGGCAAATTAATAAATCACCTCACAAACCACTACTTGAGGTATTTCAACAAACTGTTCATTCAAAAGGTGCTAAAAGCTAGACCTGTGTTCTTCACAAGTGGATGGATTTAAAAAATCCTCCCATCTAAAAGAGTGGATATGTGTACAACTGATTCACTCTGCTGTACAGCAGAAACTAACACAACACTGTAAATCAACTATACTCCAATAAAAATTAGTAAAAACAAAAAGTCCTCCCAAAGTAGCACAATTCTCAAAAGGTCTATTAATCATCTCTGTACTAAATTACAATTTGAACATTATAACCTTTTGCGTCCTGTAAAAGACTGAATTAATGTGAAAAACTGATTATCACCAGAGTTCAAAGAAATAAGAAATAGCCAGGAACACAGAAAAAGCAAAGGGTCTAATGTTTGAAGCTAAAATATACTGCACTGTCAATGTGCATGTATTACATTAAGGTTACTTCAGATGTGTCTTAAGAATGTGAGAATCTTACCTTCTGGAAATCCAGAATTAATCAGAATCTCTTTGAGCTGAACTTTGGCTTCCCAGGTCATTCTAAGTGTAGCCATATTGAGTCTTTTGTGCTCACAAAAACGTATCTCTGCTTCTTCTCCACCCATTCTAAAACAAACAGGTTGTTAAGAGTCATTCCCAAAGCCTAAAGAACTACATACAGATTACAAACTAGAGACAGTTCACCCAAATCTTATAATTCTCCTCTTTCAAGCCCATACCTAGCATCATCCCAAGCTTGGAATACTGATAAAAGGGCCACATGATCAGAAAATCTGTTTCCAGCAAAATTTCGATGGATATAACCCAGTCGCTTTCCTTCACTGATGAAAGGCTCCGGAAAGCAGGTGGCAGCAGAGATGGTACAAACAGCATCTCCCACACTGAAACAGACAGGAAAATTCAGTCTAGATCACATTCTTGTTCCAGCAACTTGGGCAGTACTGTCAACTGTGGGTCAGTCTTTATTGGCTACGATATTGCTTTAACAGCACTGAAACTGGCTGAACAAAAAGAATTTTACAGCTGCTCTCCAGAGGCAAAAAGGGGAAAAAATAATGAGTTCTGATATTAATGGAAGCATATTTACCATAAACTGACCAAGTATTATATTTTTCCTTTCCCATTCTCCCTCATCTTACAAAATTTCTTAATCTTCAAAACCTTCTAATAACATATACCTGTTTTCCTAATCTTTCTCTTTGAAGGAAAACTACTTAACCTACTTAACTGCACTTCTCTTTTGAGAAGTCTGTGCTCTTTCCCCAAAAAAGTTGGGCCCAGGTGTCCATCCATTGACTGTTCTTCTCATTTCACACTTTTCTCAGTATCTAAAGTATGCCACTTCTCTACTGAAGAATATTTAGTTTTTTCTTCTATTCGAGCCCATCCTGTTTTTATTGGGAGGGGGATAAAATTCTAAAACTGTTTTACCATTTAACTATCAGCAATAAAACAAAGCACTTACTAGAAAATACACCCCATTATCATCATTTTGCCAAGACGAGGCTCAATGGGGAGCTTAGCCAGGATTCGTCCCAGAGGAGTCAACTCATCATTGGTATCTAATGCATCAAGCTCTGTGGGGAGATATTTCTTTGTGAGCAGAAACAGTAATGAACACCCCTTTAACCTAGGCAAAGATGAAACATCTGTTTACAGATTAAGGTTCAGATACTGCACTTAAGTTTTCCTCAACTGTCAAGCCAACTGCCAGCACCATGCTCATAGCGAACAATTCTCTTCACTCAGAAACAGAACAAAACCAAATTCTCGAGCACCTAACATGAAGAATGTACTAGAATTAGGCCCTGTAGGCTGTAAAGCTGAGTACCGTCCATGAGAAGTCTATAAATACAGTAATAACTGTAATAGCAGCATAAACAGCTACATGCTCTAACAAGTCTGATAGCATCTGTTGATAATTTCTAGAAAGAAATGAAATCTGGAGAATAAAAATCTGAAGTTCACACAGCAGGTGAGCACGAGATTCAAATTCAGATCCCCTGGACTCCAACACCCGTATTTTTTTCCACTATACTACATTGCCTCTGTAAGTGTGATAAGAAAATATAAATAGATGTTCTATGAAATGTACATAAAACACTGTGGGTATCATGAATAATTCACGTTCTGATCATTAACCACTGGTTAAGAGATAACGCGTGCCTTTTCTCCTTTTTTTCCCCCAAATAAGACTCACATCATCCTTTTCTTACCTTATGTTGCTCATTTTATACACTGACCACACTAAGTACATTAAGCAACATTGCAAGTTTTGTTATCACAGTCCTGTGGACTATATCCTCTTCTTGACTCATTTGTTAAGTGTTACTTGCCAGGACAAGACAGATGGTATAATTAGCATGTGTTAGGCAGGTCTGTATTTGTAGGTACCTCTAAGTGTGTGTTCTGCTTCAATCACAGCATCCAAAGGCGGAGGTTCAATTGCCTTGGCCAGGAATTGGCCAATTCCTCCCAGACGCAGAAGTTTTATGCTCAAAGCAATTTCATGCAATGGTGTTCGGAACATCTCCGGGGTCATGTGGGTTTCGAGTCTAAGAGAAAATAAGCATAAAATAACCATCTTCACTTGTGTACACAAACTTTTTTTTAACAAAAACTTCGCAGAGAGATAATCAGGAATATACAGAGCTGCCCTTCCCTCATCGTTTTACAATTACAAAAGAACGTTTTATATTTACTACAAAGACTCTCTGGACAAGACCCTCTTAAGTGGTTGAGTAGTGGCTTACGACTTCACCCTTATGGCTTGAAGGCATTTTCAGCTGAGTGAAGGAGGATGAAAAATTATCCCAAATCTCTAATGTTATTACCCCCACCCATGGCTTCTTCAGGTCTGGCTACTGACAAACATGGGTTAAAAATGGTAGCAAGGGGCTTCCCTGGTGGCGCAGTGGTTGAGTCTGCCTGCCGATGCACGGGACGCGGGTTCGGGCCCCGGTCCGGGAAGATCCCACATGCCGCGGAGCGGCTGGGCCCATAAGCCATGGCTGCTGAGCCTGCGCGTCCGGAGCCTGTGCTCTGCAACGGGAGAGGCCACAGCAGTGAAAGGCCTGCGTACCGCAAAAAAAAAAAAAAAATGGTAGCAAGACCTTCTGTGGGAGATGCAGGCTAATTCTAATATCTCCCTGCTACCTCTTCCCCTACTTCCTGGTCTGTATAAATTTAGTGCCACTGGAAAGGATCTTACAGATTATCTAACCCTTTAAATTTTTAATAATAAAAACTATTAATATAAATCAGTATTAACAATAATAACAATAGCTAACATTTACTGAGAGTTTACTACGTGCCAAGTATTGTTCTCAGTATTTTCCATTACTGACTCACTTAATTCGCATTAGTATTGTATTACCTTAATTCGATTAGTATTGTATTACCTTCCTTTTTCAACTGAGGAAAGAGACACAAAAAGGTTCAGTAACTTAATCTCATTTTGTAGAATGGGGAAACAAAGGCCTAAAGAGTGTAAATGTTTAAGATTATGTGATACATTAGGCACAAAGAGTATAAAATCCAAGTCTCTAGTTTCCAATTCAGGCTTATCCTATATAAACTATTTATAATGAAGATTCATAGGAACCATTTAGAGGTGAATTCCAACATTGCTGGTAAGACCCAGATCAGCTTTAATCAGGTTTACATAGATGCATATAGCATATCTATTCCTCATCCTACAGAGAAAAGAATAAAAATCCCTTACAGATCTATTCATGCTGTTAACTAATTAGGAGCTGGTTTTACTCTAATATTAGAGTATAGTACTTGTTTATTCAGGTCAAGGGACAAGCCAACCTTTAAAAAGAACTAAGTGTCTTCCAAATGTTGCAGCCAGTCTCCTGCATCAACTTCTGATGCTCAAATAAACTAACATTTGTAATTACTAGGGAGCCATATGTTACCAGTATAAAAGCAAATCAAAGCTTTGACCTTTCTTCAGTGTGCTATATACATCTGGTCACCTAAATTAGTCTGTCCCACAATTCTTCATTGTGGTACACACAAACACCTCCTAACTCTACCTTTATTATCAACTGGTTAAAGCTAATGTACACCACACTGATTTCCAGAAACATACAACTAAATACATAACTTAAGCCTATAATTCAGAGAGAGAAGTATTTTTTATTTTTTAAATTGGGGGGTGAGGTGGGAGGCAAGGAATAACGACTTTCGAACTGAGAAGATGGTGAGTTCGCACCCCAGAGAAGTATTTTTTAAACCAATTGGTCTCATCCACAAACATTCTCCAAAAGGATCTGTGGTATAAACGGAAACGGACAAGGTATTAACAGACTTGGGTTTCAGTCCTGGAGAAGTCAGCTAAGCTTCTTAAGCTTTGGCCTCCTTACCTAAATAATGCCCTCTGTTTCTCAGGCACATAAGGAGGATCATATGACAGAGGTGATGTGCTAATGGGGGGGTAGGGGAGGGTGTCTATAAATACAAGAGTATTGTTATTTTAAAGTTATTTTTCAGAAAAGTTAACCGTTCCATAAATATCAGTAATCCCAAAGTGATAAAGATGTGTGGTGTGGAAAACATGTTATGCTTTTAAAAGGTTATTAGTAAATAGGTATCAAACATGCCACCATTGATAATTTCTGATTTCATCCTTACCACAATCTCACTACCTAAGCTAAGTTTCCTCCAATTAACTGGAAGCACTTATGTTCTGAGTTCATTAAGTTTATGTAAGGGCAGAGAGGTGTGGGGAGGGGTGTGTGTGTAAAAGGCTAAAAAAAAAACCCCCCCAAAAACCAACTTCATTCTTTACTCAAGAATTGGTCTTACCTCTCAAAACGAGCTCGGCTACAGAGGTGAAAGCAGAAGCCAGGCCGTACACGGCCAGCTCGTCCTTTCCGCTGCTCGAGGTTTGTTTTGGATGCCCAAACTGTAGCATAATTGGTCATATTGTTGTGAGCAGTGAACAGCTTCACTTTTTGCCTAAATAGGAAAGAGCAGTTAATTCTAAAACTCACGTGTACTATCAATACATAACTATTACATTTCCACTGAGTGGCAGATGCTTTCCAGTCATGCCTACTTGCGATGTCTGTGAACAGCACCGCTAAGAATTTGACTCTGCACTCTTTCAGGCTGCCAACCTGCTAGGAGGCAATACAATATACATGTGCCACTTACCAGCTGGATGATCTCGGCCAAGTTACTAATCTTTCTGTGCCTCATGTGAAAATGAGTATAATACTATCACCTATCTTGCAGTGTTTTTATGAACATTATGTGAATTAATGAACATAGAGCACTTAAACAGGATCTGGCACGTGCAGGTAAGTGAGTGCTAATTATTCAAAGCCAACTCTATTCTGAAGTTTAGTTTAACTTTTAGGCAATCTATGATCTAAAGGCTATGTGCTAAACTGGAACATGTAGCACTTCTGATGACCTCACCAAGTGGTGTTGGCACGGTCCTCTTGAACCCCTAAGCAACCTCAGAATTTGTCAATGTTACACATAGGCAGCTGGCACTAAATGACTGGGATTGGCACAAATGAGGGGCATGCTATTCACCATTCCCTAAAGTGGGCACTGGCAAATCTTCAATTGCCAGGAAAGGCTTAGGGGCTAGAGAGAGAAGACATGAGGCACAAACTGGCTAGACAGAACAATGTTTCGACGTTTTTGTCCTGTGTATCAATTAGCATGTAATTACCTATACACAATGCCTCCCTGTGTATTTCCCAGGGTATCTCATACCAAATATGAAGTCTTAATTCTTAAGTAGTGTCCTACAAATAGGTCACTTGTCATGAGCTAAATACTGGACATCTTTATACACCAAAGAGCATGCCACTGTGTGGCAGTGGTCAATGGAAACACCCAATGGGAAATGAGCAAAACACCAGCAGACAAGAATAAGTGGGAAGCAGTCAGAAGTTAGTGTTAAGCTTCGTCACTTTCTACCATAACTGATATGATGATCAACACCAAGAATCATTAATTACACTATAACTCAGTACATACAGACGCAGCACAGTAATTCTGATGGTAAGAGAACACAAGAGTTTTAAAAATAAGGTGTTTTTGATTCTGTTAACTGATTCTAGACACTACATGGAGTATTGTACAGATTTACTGTATTCAAGGCAATGGGTTCCTTGGGAACTTACTTGCAGGAGTCAATGACATAAACAACATCATTTATGGTAATGCTTGTCTCAGCAATATTTGTGGACAAAATAACCTGTGAAGAAAGAAATGGTGTTAAGAAAAATTACACTTCAGAAAATATTTTCCTATTATGTACTTAAAAGGAATGGTCTGCTTATGTAACAAATGACAACAGAATTACAGAAATCTTCAAATAAATTACTCATTCATTGACTGGATA
Source organism: Globicephala melas (assembly GCF_963455315.2). NCBI lineage: Eukaryota > Metazoa > Chordata > Mammalia > Artiodactyla > Delphinidae > Globicephala > Globicephala melas. The sequence continues at coordinate 47,414,974 of NC_083314.1, forward strand.
ATTGAAAAACCTACTAAACTCATGAAGAAAGGACCCCTTTTTTCTTCCTCAATTCAGATGGATTACAATTTTTTTGGATAGCTCTTTGAAGGTCTGTAATAGTTGTCTAATATCTCCAACCCCGTAACTGTAATGTTTACTATTTACCTTGGTTACTCCAGCTGGTACTGGATCAAATACTTTGCGCTGTTCCTCTCGAGGAATCTGAGAATGCAGAGGTAGAATCTGATACCTATGGCTTCCTATAAAAATATGGAAAAGTTAAGGTCTAAAAATAGGAGCCGAGTTTAAAACTTCTACATTATGTATGTTTTTAATCAAAAATTGATACAACACTAAATTTTGTTTTCACATATTGGCTAGGGTGCACGCAAAATCATTCATTTTTCACTCAAATAGTTGAGAATTCAAAGAAGACTCATACCAAAATGTGGATTCATTTCCAAATGCTTCTGCATAGTATAAATCAAATTCCAGCCAGGCAGAAAAACCAACACAGCTCCAGGAACATTGAGGGTCTCGATGTACTTAAGTAGAGCCTCGATGAGTTCAAAAGGAGTTTCTTTCTCATTCAGTTGAGCCATGCTCATCTTTGTTTCTGGACCATATTCATCACCACAGATCAGGTTGCAATTTGCCTGCAAAAAACAGGGAGACATATTTTGGACTGTCTCCATTAGTACAGCCCAGGAGTTAAGTCTCCTACATTTTACTTAATGTTCACATGACACCTAATGTCCTTATTGATTCTAGCTGATTAGTCTTATCTGGCATATAGAAGAAATTTAATTTTCAAAAACTACTGCACGCTGACATACTGAATTTTTCTACTGACCAATACTTCCCATAGGACATGACTAAAATTCAAGCACAAACTCTTAAATTTGACTCTAAAACTTCTAATGGCTCCTTCTACCAAGCTTATTTCTCTCTTATGACTATAAACTCTTGGTTTTTCAAAAATATTTTCCTTACTGATTAATAAAATGCTCCTATGATCCTCTCTTTGTATCAATTATCATGTAATTATATATACACAATGTCTTCCTGTGTAATTCCCAGGCTCACTCATACTGGCAGACAGGGTATTTGATCACCTCATCTACATCTGAAATAATGTGGTCTGTATTTTCCAAAAAGTCTGCCTGAGAACCAATGATAAACCAAACCTTCAGTAACGGGAAATGAAGTTGTTACAATTGATTTTTCCCCCCTAAGAAACTTTTTAATTCATCGGATTTGAGGATATAATTCATAATATAATTCATTTATATCCTCAAATCTGATTAAAAATACCGAATCCTAGGTTATGTTTATCATATTCTGCATTGCTGGCTGCCTTGTAGCATTCATTCTGTTCATGTTTCCAGATTCAAGATGCATTTTTAAATATCACTGGTCCAACTCTGAAGCACTACGAAGTAAGTGTCACTTTTCTTTCCTGTTTCTTAGGAAATCCCTCATCATCCCCCACTTTAATACTCTCTCCATCTGCTAATGTCATTACCATACAGTCTCTGTAACCTAGGGCTGTAGCTGCTATTGCTTAAACTTTATTGTACATATGGGTCACCCGAAGGTCTTGTTAAAGTGTGGATTCTGATTTAGGAGATCTGGGGTGGGGCACAAGATTCCACCTCTCTTCCAGTTTCCCAGGTGCTGTGGCTCATGGAAAACACTCTGAGCAGCAAAGCCTTACAAAATGGGAGTTATTAAATATCTTACTCCTTTCTCTTTTTTTTAACCTTTATGCCAGAGATGATTTAACTCATGGTATGAAAAGCGCTTTTCACTGAACATGGAATTCTTTGGAGTGAAATATATCAATTAATTCAAAGATAGACATTACAGTCAATTTTTAGAAGTTTTTTGTAATGCTAACTCATTGCATGTTTTTACTAAAATCATTCCCTGCAATAACAATTTTGCCCACAATGAAAATTCTTCATGAAATTCACTTACATCATCATCTTCACCACTATCATCATCCTTATCCTTCTTCTTCTTGTCCTTTGGTGGAGGAATGAAGTGGGTCATCTGAATACAGTCTTCCAGAAAATATTCTGGCAGGACAACGCAGTCAGGTAAGTACTATCAACTTGCAGAACGGAGCAGTCTTTAAAACTCATTTTCTAATTCATAATTCAAAACTACTTCATACCCTTCCATCTGATTCTTCACAACTGCCAAGAAACTTCAGTGTCAATAAACTCTTTTTCCAATCAAACTCAGTGTTTCCATCTCTTGAACCTTGGAGGAGGGTGAGGTATCTCTTATACATGTTCCCACAAAGCCAGTCAGGGTATCCGCTATACACAATATTCAATCAAACATTCATGGAATGCATATTGTGCTCTATGTTGTATACTCCCAGTGTGGGTGTTATATATAGAGAAAAATTACTATCAATACAATAATATACCATAGTCCATCCTTCCTCTATCAGGATGTACAGGTAAAAATGGGTTCCTTTTAGTTATTACTCTTAAAAAAGGACTTCAATGCGAAGGTTGGAACATCTACTGATCAATTATGCTCCTGAGGTTCTTTGAAGTGTTCCAGAAGTGTTTCAGAAGTATCTCATAATCTAAACACTTCCCCCTCTATACCCTTAGAGCCCTAAAGTACCATTCTCATCTCATTATATCAAAGGTACATACTATCAACATGACTCATCACTGATGACATTAAACTGGATCAACCTGAGGTAGTGTTTGCCAAGTTAACTCCATCGCTGAGTGACTCGTTTCCCCCTTTCCATACTCTACTCTTTGGAAGCAATTCATTAAGCACAGCACACACTGAAGGAGTTAAGCATCACTTTGCTAAGAGAGAGTATCTACGTAATTTTTTTCTAGTTCTTCCATATGACAGCTTTGTCTTTATTACCCACTTATTTATTCAACCACCATATAAATTCATGGGTATCTATTCTATACTTTAGGTTATAATCCAATACTACGTTTTCTACTTTTTTGTTCCAACCATTCCATTTTTGGGCACTGAGAGCTTTCATGTTGACTCCTATGTCCCTTTGTCCCCTTCACTGTTTTTTTATTTTTTTAAAGCACTTCCTTACTTTCTGTCACTATAAGATGTTTCAGGCTCATCTTGTATATTCCCTGCCTCAAATTCAGAATCAGTCATTTCTTCAAGGGCATCTGGTTCCTTTAACTGGAGAATGGTATTGGAAACATGATCTGGGTGTTGGAAACATGATCCTTGCTACTGGGATGTCATTACTTCTAGGCCTGCTCAGCAGACAGAGCTAGAAAATATATCTATGTATGCTAATCCATGGGTCCATACACATGTATATTTAGTTTTGTATCTATCCATTTCTATCTAATCACGAGTTCTCACTAATGTCTCCAATTGTAATCCAGTACCACAGGGTTCACTCAAGCCTTCCCTCATACTTACCTGTAACCTCCCACTCCAGCAGTAAACCTGGTTCCCACCATCTGTCATCCATTTAATTATTTTTTCAACGCCAGTACGCATGCAAAGCAGTTGCAGCATTATTAACCATTATTAACCCTCGTGAGATATGAGCGCACTGACTTTTATTTCAGAGCTACCCTCACCTTCTGAATTTCAAGTTAGCATCCTGACGTAGCCATTCATCATTTCATATGTACACTGAAAAATTTTTAGCTTATTTTCATGCCCTCAATTAAACTGTGCTGTAATTTTTAAAACCAAGCTACTAGATGACTATTCTAGAAAATGGTAATGACAAAATCTTCTAAATAAACTCTTAACAATCAGAAATATTTGACCTTGAAACTCTCATCTTAATCTCACTTCAAAATCTGCCTGCTCTGGCTCTAGGAAAGATTGATTCTCTAGTTAATTTGACCCTGGCTGCTTGAACTTTTAACAGTTATTTCCCATGAACATCTATAGGCATATTAATTTACACTCGACTATAAAATCTTACAAGTTAACTTTAGCTGTAAGGACAGGAAATTCACTGGATATGCAAACTCCTCAAGTTGTAAACGAAACTCACTACTCCTTGACTAAAACCCCAAGAACGCTATGATGCATTTGATACCCTGATTTGGATTTTATTTTAAATATCCTTTAAACTATTACTCCAATCTCTAGGATTAAGAAAATCCACACTACAAAAAATGTTCACCCTCCCATCCCACCCCCACGATATTTACCTTGAACTGGGTAAGTCCTCCCATAAACTTCAATGATTGGGCAACTGAAGAAATATTCACAGAACATGCTCGTATCAATAGTAGCAGACATGAGAACAATGCGAACTTCAGGATATGCCTGAACGACATCACGCAACACTACCAAAAGGAAGTCAGTCTATTAAAACACAAACACAAATGGAAAAATAAATGCATTGAAAAGTCCTTGCTCACAAGGTACAGCTAAAAGATTTCTTGTGTTAATAAGCCACAAGATATCAGTGAAATTCAGTTTCTTGGGCGGCTTGTAGAAGTAAGATGAAGGATTACAGTGGGATACGGTAACAGTATTCTTAAGAACAGTTGTAGCCTACTCGTGGGAATTAGAAATGAGCGCTACTAGGGTAGGGGAAGGGAAGGGAAGAGAAAAAAACAAACATTAACGAGAGGAAATTTTCAGTGAAATTTATATTTTCAGTTGCACAAACTACTAGAGAAAAGGGGAAAGCCATGATGTGCCAAAAATCAGTTTTCCAATCACCTGTAAAGTGAATCTTACAAATGCTGAAAAGGCTATATTTAGTCCATTCAAACAAAATGGTTGAGACATTTATTATTTAATAATGTAAAGTTTCCATCAACCCACCAAACAACAACATGAAAGCTAGAACTCTAATAAAACCTTTCTCTAGCTATGGGGTCTTCAAGTCCATCACTCTGTCTCCCCAAATAGAGAAATCCACCATCCTGAATCTTTTTAGTCCTTTTCATATACCTTTCCTCTGATTTATATGCATATCTAACTAGACATACATACATATATATGCATGCATACGTATATTTTAAGATTTACCTATTCTATTCTTTTTTTTTTTTTTGCGGTATGCGGGCCTCTCACTGTTGTGGCCTCTCCCGTTGCGGAGCACAGGCTCCGGATGCGCAGGCTGCGCAGCATGTGGGATCTTCCCGGACCGGGGCACAAACCCACGTCCCCTGCATTGGCAGGCAGACCCCCAACCACTGCGCCACCAGGGAAGCCCTAATTTACCTATTCTTAACTTTATGAGAAGGTATGATATTTTATGTAATCTTTAGGGATTTCCTTTTTCACATCCTATAGCGATGCTAAGACTCACCCACGTGTGAATCACCAGAGTTATTCTTTCTGATGACTATTTAAATATCCCACTGTGTGTATGTACCCATTAATTCACCAGTAGATTTCTGGTGGTAACTACTGCAAGTATGTGGGTTGTTTCCGGGATTTTACTCTTACAAACATTTGCTACTCTGAACATCCTAGTTCATGTCTCCTACAGTACATTCGCCAAGTTTCTGTGGGTAAGTGTAGGTATGGAACTGCACTCATAGGATGTGTAAATGTTGAACTTTTGCAGATAATGCTCAACTGTTTTCCTAAGGCATTCCACCAGTTCATAAACCACTATGAGCAATGGATAAGAGATCCTGCTGATATTTATATTCTCCAATACTTGACATCATCACTTAAAATTTTATTAACCAAATGGATATAAAGTAGATGTACCTTATTATGGTCTTGGTGTGCACTTTCCTATTCGCCAATGAGACTGAACATCCCATCATATGTACTAGCCAAATATCATTCCTCTTTGTAAAATGCCTATTTCCTTGTTTTTCTACTGAGTCATCTGTACTTTGCTTACTGATTTGTAGGAGGTGTTTATATTTTCTATACTAATCCTTTGTTGGCTATATTGGAATCTTCTAGCTTGTGGTTTTCCTTAAAGTATCCTTCGAATGAATACACGATCTTAATCTTAATATAGATGAATACCTCAGTCTTTTGTTTGATGGTTAATGCATTTCATGTTCTAAGAAATTCTTCCAGAAAGTATAGAACTATGTTGCCCAATATAGTTGTGGCTACTGAGCACATAAAATGTGCCTGGTCTAAACTGAGATGTGTTCTAAGTGTAAAATACACAGACAGATTTTGAAGACTTAATATGAAAAAAACCCGCAAAAAAAAAGTCAATATATTTTTTATATTGACTACATGATGAAAATATACTGAGTTAATTTTACCTGTTTTTTTCACCTTTTAAAATATGATGCTAGAAAATTAAAAACTGCATGTGTAGGCCACACTATATTTCTACTGGATAGTGCTGTCTAGATGTCTACTTATATATTCTACTCAAGAGTTTTAAAACTGCTTTGGCATTTAAGTCCTTATCTGGAGCTGATTTCTGTATCTGGTTATAAGGTAAGGATCCAAGTTCAAGTATTTCCTTATGGATGACCAACTGTTTCCAGCTCCATTTACTGAACAGTCCATTCCCTTTCCACTGATCTGACATGCCATCTGTCACTCACTCTATTATACCGAAGCTGCATGCAACACACAATCTGTTTCTACACTCTGTATTGTTGTTGGTCAAACTGTCATCTCATCTACTATACTAATTATTATAGGTTCAAATTAAGTCCTGAGATCTGTAAAGCAAGACCCTTCATTCTGCTCTTCTACAGGAGTCCTTGTTATTTTTGGCCATAAATCTTCCCTATAGGTATTTATAATCAGCCTATTAACAAAACCTACTGGGAATGGATTAGAATTGCATTCAGATGTGGATCAACTTCAGGCAAACTGACATCTATATTATACTGGCCGTGAACACAATCTGGTCTTTTCTAATGTCTTGTAATGAAGTTTTATTTTTCCTGTATAGGTTCTGCATATCTTTTTGTTGGACTTAGTCTTAGGTGTTTGACATTCTGACTAGCGCAGTGGTATCTTTAGTTGTTTTCTAGCTGTTTGTAATGTACACAATGCAACAGACTTTTGTATATTAACTTTTTCTCCCAGCCATATTACTAAGTGTTTCTCTTTTTTTCGGCCGTGCGGCATGTGGGATCCTTATTCCCCGACCAGGGATTGAACCCGTGCCCCCTGCAGTGGAAGTGCAGAGTCCCAACCACTGGACCGCCAGGGAAGTCCCCTATTATTTCTAATAATTGGTCTTTTAAGTTCTCTTGGGTTTTCCCCGTAAAGTGACGTTTAGATAAGGTTCATCTGAAAAAGAACATATGTTTCTGCAAAGGTGTTTTTCCATTTTTACTGTGAATAATACATTAATATAGACAATCTTTCAAGAAAAGTTGACCAAAGCCACTTATTTTGGGGGAAACTAGTAATGATGATCCATGATGTTTCTAGTGTGACCTGGAATAATTTAAACTCTAAGAACATTGGTATGTTACCATGCTAGTAAAGAAAATACTGAAACATTTATTATGATTAAGTTAATTGGGGGGGAAAACATTAGTTTTCAAAAGATTCTGAATGACAAAAGCAGCAAAAATTTTATCCTACGGAACAGATTTGATTTAAAAAGGTCATCTGAAAGACCATGCAAACTTTCTTACTTGCTTTAGCTCAACCATAAAGATCAAAATTTTGCTAAAACTAAGTATGATGAACAACAACGGCTATGGAATTATTTTCTAAAGAGGATGAGCTCCAATGAATGTTTTAAGTAACAGTAGCTTGGAAACAGTCTGAATGACATACTGTCCACCCACTAATACCTTCGTGTGGATATGTAAAACAGTGCCATAAAAACAAGTCACTGATTTATGGTATCAATCTCTGAATTATACAATTGTATAATAAGTTAATTCTATACAAGTTTGCCAAGGACCAAAAGAGGATAGGGTGAAAAAAAAAAAAAAAGAGGATAGGGTGTGAAAAAAATTCTAGTTTTTTCTTATTTCTGGCATGATTATCATTAATGTTGGAAAAGACTAAAGCTGCAAACATCCGAAAACACACCATTAACTATATTAAATTTAAAACTGTGGAAATTCCCTGGCTGTACAGTGGTTTGGACTTGGCGCTTTCACTGCCATGGGCCCGGGTTTGATCCCTGGTCAGGGAACTAAGATCCCACAAGCCAGGCGGCAGGGGGAAAACAATGTGAAGTTTATCACAGATAAATTTTCAATTCAAAGAAAAACTGGTTATTAAAATTCCATCAGCTATTCAGTGATAAATCATTAGTTCAGTTGCTGAATTATGCTAACTTAATGATCACTGCAATAATACTTACTTTACAATAAGAAGAGGTCTTTACTTTTAGAACTCTGTGCTTTAACAAAGGGAAAAAAAGGGTTTAATGGCTTTGCTAAAAAAGGTGTCCAATATCTTAGTGACTGAAGTTCATAATTTTGATAGAAGTTGTAAGCTATGGGAAAATGGAAATAAAATAAAGACATTCTACTTCATTTCTCTTTATTCAGAATTTTAGCGCTGGTACCTTACCATCCCTCTCAAGTTACTTACATTTATGTCTCTTTCATGTATTTCATCTACAATTACATGACTGATTCCTCGAATGCCTGCTTCTAATTTTCTTAGGAGTACACCTTGAAAAGAAAATCAGAGTAAACACTGGAGATGAGTTTCTATGTTTAAAGTAGGGAGGTAAGGAAAAGTGCAAAGAAACCGATTTCTAGACAATCAACTATGCTTCAACTACTATAACCCCAGCGTTTTAGGAAATAAATAATCATTGGTATATTTAAATTATTAAAGAAGTGATCATGTAGTCTGTAACACATTTGTCTAATGAAAACATATTTAACAGTTCCAGCAACCTAAGCTGATTTCATTTGCTCTGCACTACAACAGCCAGCAGGTACATAACACCCTCCATGAAGAAAAAAATTGCCAAAAGTTCTATTTAAACAAGAATTCTGAAACTGGGTTCTTGATTTATTATTTCCAGTCATTCTGTGCTATTATCAAGTTTTCTTCACAAACACAATGTAAACCCCAAGTGAAAGGCCAAAATAAAACAGATTACTGACCCACAGTACAAAACATTATACTGGCATGAGGGCGGGGAAGTATAGACTCAAATCGAACACTATAGCCACAACTTTTTCCAGGCTCTTCTCCTCTCTCATATGCAACTCGCTCTGCCACAGAAACTGCACTGATTCTCCTGGGCTGAGACAAGACAAAAAAAAAAGTGATTTAAAAGATACAAAATTAGTTACACTTGTTTACTAGGGTTATTAAATCACTGTCGTAAATCTGACCCACTGCCAGCTCAGTAATCAACAGAAACAATAATAGTAGTGATAACATTTAGGAAGCTCCAAAGTTTATTAAAGAAACAAAAAAAATACCACTTAATTCTATCGTAGACAGTTAAAAATGCTGTTTTTCATTTTGTATATAAAGTGATTCCAAGGTTTTATAGAAAATAAAATTTCTTCACCATTGGCCCTAACTCTTAAATGGTATCAAGTGATTTTCCAGTAGGGAAGCAGACAGATCACACGTGGAGAGCTTGTTCTTATAACTTCCTACCACAGTGCAGGCACACTGCACTGTGTTTAAAGAACTATTTAACTGAGATGTACGGGTTATTAGGAAGGTGAACAACCTCCTTTGCCATATCTACGATTCATTCACTTATTAACTCATAAAGCAGTCATAGCTTATCTGTATTGATATCACGTGCCACAAAAGGTGCTAGAGGTAAAAAAAACACCTCAATGAAATCACTCCTCGTTTTGATGAGCTTATGTAGCTGGGAAAACTGAGTGTATATTACCTTTTCCAGCAATATACATGCTGTTAGCAATAAATATGCTGAACCCTAAGGACAATTATGGGTTAAAATTTTAAGTGTTGGACCTTAACTTTTATGAAAACTTCCAAAGTGTCCCCTGTCTTCTAAGTACACAAAACAGCATTTACTTGGTGGATACCATGGCTATTATGATATCCTGAATGTATAGCTATGGAGGTACATGCAGATTTAGACTAAATGCTTCCAGGTTGCCTTGTATTTGACTTTGTCAAAAAGTTCCTGATGATAGACTGTATTTTAGTTCCTAGACTAAGAAAGTTTTTTCCGAGTTCCATATTTAGTTAAGTACCTATGTGATTATACCCCAGGTTATATGACATGACCATTCAGGAAATCAGAGGCTAATACAATCTTAAAAAACAAAAACCAACCAAACCAAAAAAACCCCCAAACCAAAAAACCAGTAGCTTCACTAGAGCTATCAACATCCTTTTTTTTTTTTTTTGCAGTACGCGGTCTCACTGTTGTGGCCTCTCCCGCTGTGGAACACAGGCTCCGGACGCACAGGCTCAGCGGCCATGGCTCGCGGGCCCAGCCGCTCCGTGGCATGTGGGATCTTCCCGGACCGGGGCACGAACCCGTGTCCCCTGCATCAGCAGGTGGACTCTCAACCACTGCGCCACCAGGGAAGCCCTCAACATCCTTTGAATTAATATAAAACACGATATATTAATTTCTATATCCCCTAACACAAGAGTCTCTTATGGTATGTGGCTAGTAACACATACAGGTGAAGTGTACAATCACCTAGTTCATATTTACCCTGTCCAGCAAGGTAAGGGATTAAAAGATGCCATCTCGAACATACTGTACATTTTCCTGAGCTTATATTCTTTCTGGTTTATGTGCCTTGTTTTGCTGAACAATGCTAGCTTTTAATGACCATTGCCAACCAGTTCTCTGTACCTCACTAACTCTGAATAAAAGTGTTACATGAAGGACTGAGTTATGCATTTGTCCATAAAGAGAAGCATTCTGCTATATACTTATGTCAGGGAATGTGAAGATGATATTCCACTGAAGGTATAAAATACAAAGTTTTTGGGCATTTTCAAGAAGTTCTTTGCATTCTACAAAGAATAGGTAAATGCTCAACACTATTATCGCTTTTCTCTCCTTTTGTCTTTCCTATAGTTTTCAACATTTCTACTAAATAGCTGGCTTCTGGAAAAACTTCAACTCAGTTAGGATACTGGACTCTTCTGAGGTGTATTTCTATGCTACTGGATACTCAAGGATTGCTTTTACCAGCTTGAGGCTACTTTCAGGTCAATCACCTTTGTAGTTTCCAGCCTTTTAAAGTGAATATGGGTACAGTCCTCACCTCCCAAGACATCCACGACAGAGGCTGTTACAAATTAACATAAGAAGTGCTAAAACAACCATCTTCAGAAGCCCTACTGGCCAAATTTCCTTGAGTAAAAGTAGAAAACATCAATATCAAGATGACTATTCAAACAGCAAAGAAACAAATGACCCTACAATCTCCTTTCCATGTTTTGTATGCTTCTCTAACTTACCGCCTTCCAATTTCAACAGCCCTAACTTCAAAATAAACATTTAAAATACATATTAAAAAGAGAAGTGCTTCTTTTATTCATAACTGATCCAACTGGAAATCAGTATGATTCTTCCTGAGGGGAGTATGGCAAAATGCATAAAACTTAAATATGCATACCCTTTGACCCAACAATTCCAGGTCTAGGAATTTATTCCAATGAAATAATCCAATGAGAGTATAAAATGTATGTACAAGTATATTCATCCCAGCATACATAAATATCAAAATATTGGAAACAATCTTAAAGTATCTCCATCATTTAAGAATAAAATAAACGTATATGCATAAAATGGAAAATTATGAAGTCATCAGAAAATTATTGTTGCTTTAATAGCAGGTGTGCTGTTACATAAAGGGGACAAGTTAGGATGGTGTACATACAGTATATGTACATGAAGTCTGAAAGCATAAAGGCCAAAAGTAAAAATGATTACTTCTGGATGGTGGGATTCTGCATGGGCTTTGGTTTCTTTTAAAATTTACTTTATTTTCTAATTTTTTCCCCAATGGGTATATAATACTTTTAGAGTCAGAAAAAAGAAACTAAAAATAAAATCTTATTCTCAGTATAATTCTTAGCTCATTATAAATATCCGCAGGATAGGCATTTTGTGTGCGAGAACAATGCTTAATGTAAAAGACTATTAATGTTTAAACACTTCTCAGACTGCATGCTACCTGATAACCTATAAATAGGTTGCTCTATTTATCCCCTGAATATTTTCTCTCTTTTCCCTTGGATATTCAATAACTGTTTTACATACTGTCCTACAATGAATAAATACAAAGCAAGGTTCACCTTCTTTCTACACCCGCAGAACTACCTTTCCACATATGGTTTAACTTATCCTCTCTTAAATATTCTATAGTATATAGAAATATTCTATATTCTATAAATAAATATAAAGATTCAAGACTACAGAGACCCCCCAGAACAATCATAATTAACATCTGTGTAACAACAGTAAAAACCATGACTGCATGTACTATTTTATTTGTGCTTCAGAATAACGATGAGATTTTTTTTCCCGTTCTAATAGATAAAAACACAAGTTCACAGGTAAAGGTATTTTGCCTAAATTCATATACATGACTTCAGATGTAATACAAATTTTCTTTACTTCCAACTAAGCCTTTTCCCAATTATTCTGCCTCTTGTTATAATTTTATGTTGTATTTGGATTAAGTAACAGAATAACCCATTTAAGTGAGACTAGTAAAAAGTAGTGGTGATGAAAGCAAGGGATAATGTTAAGTCATTCCAACAGAATACTTCAAATTATCCTCCAGCATATGAGCTTTTCTTTACATTTTCACTGCGTATTTATCTGCTCTCATTTGCTCTGTACAATCTTATTACTCTTGCCTGGAGACCAGCCATAGCAGTAGTTAGTTCTAAGTGATTACCTCTTCTTCACAATTCTATGTTCACTTTAATTAATTAAAACAGCTAATATTACCGGTAAAACTTTCCATACCACAAGCAGCTAAAGGCCTGTCTCAAAGTGTTCTTTTGCAGTATTCAAAATCTGCATCCTTTATACCCCTCTTGACATTTATCCAGAACTGTAATTTCTCTTCTTAGCAATCTGTAACTGAAAGAGTACTGCTTTCAGAACTTTGCACCCCTATTTCTCATCTGGGTATTTAAATACATGGTAATAAAACTAGGCTGCAATAAAATACAAGATTTCTAAGGCATCAGATATCACAAAATATACCAGACTCCACTTTCTCTATTTTCTAAGTTCTGAGTTTATTTTACATGACAGACAGCTGTATCCTGAAATGATGGTACCTTGGGGTACGTGCAGGACTGCCAAAATATTCACAGATGTTAATTTAACATACTTGATTTGCATCCTAGCAATTTTTTTTTTTCTTTTGCGGTGCGCGGGCCTCTCACTGTTATAGCCTCTCCCGTTGCGGAGCACAGGCTCAGGACGCGCAGGCTCAGCGGACATGGCTCACGGGCCCAGCCACTCCACGGCATGTGGGATTCTCCCAGACCGGGGCACGAACCCATGTCCCCTGCATCGGCAGGCGGACTCTCAACCACTGCGCCACCAGGGAAGCCCAACATCCTAGCAATTTTAACTCACCTCTCTCAACATCTTTAAGGTCAGAAAATAACTATTTCCTATTTTCAATTGTTGCACACTCACACCCTAAGTTTTAAGTGGCTTGAGTATGAATAGCCTGAAGGCACAAAAAGGATACAGTGAGTTTGGTATAGAATTTACACTAAAGCTGGTGGTAAGGTTACGAGTTAAGGTTTGAGCTACTCATTCTATTTTATTCTAGTTCATAATATCTCTCAACTTGTGCTCTATGACTTGAAATAACACATTTAACCAAGCACATAAAAAACTTAGGTAGTAATGACTTCATGTGGTTTCCTATATATGACTGCAAGTGGAGGAAAAAGGAAAAATGAGGGCTTCCCTGGTGGTGCAGTGGTTAAGAATCTGCCTGCCAATGCAGGGGACACGGGTTCGAGCTCTGGTCCAGGAAGATCCCACATGCTGTGGAGCAACTAAGCCTGCGCGCCACAACTACCGAGCCTGTACTCTAGAGCCCGCAAGCCACAACGACTGACTCCGTGTGCCACAACTTCTGAAGCCCGCGCACCTAGAGCCCACGCTTCGCAACAAGAAAAGACACCACAATAAGAAGCCCGCACACTGCAATGAAGAGTAGCCCCCGCTCGCCGCAACTAGAGAAAACCCACACAGGCAGCAACGAAGACCCAACGCAGCCATAAATGAATGAATGAATAAATAAATCAAAAGATGATACAACAGTGATATTACTACAAAAATTATTAATGCTGTCTCAGACTGCCTTAACAGAAGTACTATATAATACCACAATTATTAAGAACTGTATTCTACAATGACCAATCAGTATGTTCAGGCCTACCTTCTCAGGTAGGATGCTGATGCTTCCAATGTGCTTAACAACCTTAGACTCTATCTTCATGGCTAAACTACAGTTGTTTATAAAACAAAGGAGATATACTAGGACACTATACAAACTTTTGAAGACTTACTACAGGTATGAGAAATCAGAGACTGATTTGGGGACAAGCACTAGGACAAAAAGATGGAAGCCACAGAATGTCGATTTCATGTGACAGGTCAGTCATTTGTCCAAAATCAGAAGACACAGGCTACAACTCCACACAACTGGAAATTTTCAAGCAGAAGTAAGGTGACCATCTATTATAAACATTCCACCCTGAGTAGAAAGATGGAATAATTCTGTGAAGTATCTTTCAATTTCATAAATCTATCACTTTATGAAGCAATATAAATAAAGAACTAGTGGATAAGTGAAAGTTGTTTTATACGCAAAAGAAGTACGTTTGTTACAGCCTACGTATAGAAATCTGTTCATTTTACAGATGAAACCACCAGAAATGCCCAAATTATTTGGGAAGGGACACAAGTTAGTAAGCAAATTATACAAAGTTGAAGACCACAGTACAAAAACTATTTTTGTCTGGAACAAACAGAAGCCATTTTTGTCTGGAACCATTTGGATTTGATGTCAGACAGCAGGCGAAAAAAAATCACTTCTCACTTGGGCGGGAGTTAGTTTTTTTCATACTCATGACATGCAAACAACTTCTGAGTGAGACCATAGGTGTTCAGCTCATTTGGTGAAGTCAGCATTTCTGTGTATATGGCTGAATTGTTTTGAATTTAAAAATGGAGAGTGGTAGTAAGGAAGGAGGGCAGAGCAGAGCTCAAAGTTCTGTAAAATGGCGCCCTCCTGAACAATACACCTCCTGAAAAACCAGATAAGCATTAAGAGCAAGTATATTATATTGATGTACTTGAGGTTGGAACTTCTGCTGTGAGGCAAAGAAATCATAACCAGTTTTGGGAGTGAGAAGGGCAATCAAAGAACATTTTGAGAAGAAGAAAGCTAAGGGTCCTATCCCAGAAAAATGGAGACCTATCATATTTTTTTCAAGCTTATAATATCATCCATTTTAAATGCATTCCTTCAGTCATCTTTTAAAGGCCCCGCCAAACCCAACTCTCCTATAAAATACAGAGGCCAATTTTAAGATATACTTCATTTCAGACATGTTAAAAAAATATGGTTTATACATGTCCACATAAATGCACGTGTACAAACATCTTTTGCTATTTCAAGATTCATGACTCTACCCTGAGTATCAATTAAGCTTCCCAGGTTAAGAATCCCTAAGTCAAGGTCTGAGCCAGCCTGAGAGGTAGTATCTGGCTACTTGCAATGCTCTCCTTTCAAGTGCCAGAAGTACAGGGTTAGAGCTGACAGGAACCGCTTTAACCTAAGAAGACTGCTCTTCCCTAAGCACTGCAACAAACTTGCAGGCACTGCTTACTGCTAGCAAGGTAACAACAGGATGTAGCAGTCAAAAGGGGGAATACTGAAGGCCAACTGTTTGGTTATGAATCCTAGTTTCAACAACTTCCTGTGTTAACCTTGGACAATTTTAAATCTCTTTGTGCCTTAAGTTACTAAAAGAGAAATATTAAATAATATAGTACTTACATCTTAGCGTCATAAACTTTAAATGAGTTAAAAAAAAATATCAACTGTTTAAAACAGAAGCTGGATAGAACTACCATACGACCCAGCAATCCCACTACTGGGCATATACCCTGAGAAAACCATAATTCAAAAAGAGTCATGTACCACAATGTTCACTGCAGCTCTATTTACAATAGCCAGAACATGGAAGCAACATAAGTGTCCATCAACAGATCAACGGATAAAGAAGATGTGGCACATATATACAATGGAATATTACTCAGCCATAAAAAGACACGAAATTGTTATTTGTAGTGAGGTGGATGGACCTAGAGTCCGTCATACAGAGTGAAGTAAGTCAGAAAGAGAAAAACAAATACCGTATGCTAACACATATATATGGAATCTAAGAAAAAAAAAAAGGTCATGAAGATCCTAGGGGTAAGACGGGAATAAAGACACAGACCTACTAGAGCATGGACTTGAGGATGTGGGGAGGGGAAGGGTAAGCTGTGACAAAGTGAGAGAGTGGCATGGACATATATACACTACCAAACGGAAAATAGATAGCTAGTGGGAAGTAGCCGTATAGCACAGGGAGAGCAGCTCGGTGGTTTGTGACCGCCTGGAGGGGTGGGTTAGGGAGGGTGGAAGGAAGGGAGACGCAAGAGGGAAGAGATATGAGAACATATGTATATGTATAACTGATTCACTTTGTTATAAAGCAGAAACTAACACACCATTGTAAAGCAATTATACTCCAATAAAGATGTTAAAACAAACAAATAAACAAACAAAACAGAAGCTGGTGTATAGTAAGCATTCAGCTAAAGCCAACCATTTATGTTTTTCTATCTTTTTCTATCTTGTCTACTCTTGCTCTGACTGGTTTTTTATTGAACATTAAGGTGATAAGATAAAGAGAACCAAGGTCTGGATGTAAACTTAAGGAGAAAGTACTCTGTTTTGTTCAATTCTAGGCCCAAAGACTCCCTCTAGCCCAGACAAAAAGAATCCTTCACATGGTTCAGTTTAGCTTATCCGTGAGTTATACTGGAGATTAACACAGACTTAAATTCCTTTCACGCCTTTTTCTTTTTTTAATTTAAAAGGGCCTAACACTCTACCACTTTCAGAATTTGTCACTACAAAGGGGAGTTGATCAAAGAATTAGGAATGGTCAGGCTTCTAGGTGTTTCCACCTCTCAAACCCTATCCACACCAGGCACACACCTCGTAAGCTGGCTTGCTACTTACCTGCGTTACTACAATATTACACTCTGCTGCTCGGTCATTCTGGATAAAGTCATCTAGAATAAACTGGGGAACTTGTGTGGTTTTACCACATCCAGTAGCGCCTCGGATAATAACAACTGGATTTTGACTAATTTCTTCCAGGATTTCACTTTCAAATTTCTTCACAGGCAGTAACTCTCTCTCCTGTAAGATCTGTATTAGAAAAGTTACACCTTAAATTTCTACTAATATACATATTAGAAACAACTATCTTAATTCTAAAAAAAATCTGCCATCTCTATAAAAAGTTATTCCTTTCCACTGGCTGCATATTCAAAATATACTTTTTCATAAAAGAATGTATATATTTATACCTCTAGTTGAACGGTCTCTTTCCATTAAATTTCTGAAGAATCTATCTTTTGGCCTTATCCACACCCTTATTTTCCTCCTTTTCTCCCTAGATATTACATATACATTCCCTTTCTTCTAACATTTTAAGTTGTTTCATTCAGAAAATACAAAAAAACTACCAAAAAAAAAGTTATTATCCCACATCTTCCACCTTAAGAATCACAGGCCCTTAACTCACAACTACCCTCAGAGGTAACTAGGATTAGCAGTTAGGTTAGTATCTTTGATCTACCTTACTAGAAAGGGCAAAAACATATTATTCGCTGTCCTTCTGCCCATACCTAGAAAGTTCTGAGACTGCGAGCACCTTATGTCTAAATACTTCACAGACTTACTGCTTGCAAATCATGATCCTGTTCCAGCTGATACATTAATTCACTCTTGAGGTCCATGCTTATTTGTTCTGGAGTAGCCTGTAAAATGAGAAGGCAACAATCACACAAAAGCGTAATTCAGCTTCAAAATGAATCATTTTTTATCTAGATATCCTAATGAAATATATTCAAAAGTAAAACACGAGAGTCTGATCTCAAAAATAATGTTGCACTCACGTAAGCCAGGGGCCCCTCATCAATGTTGCTACTAGTCCAAGGATTCCAGTTGGATTGTGGAGGTGACCAAGGAACCACGCCCACTTGGTTCTGTCGCTGAGATGGCTCAAAATGAGCCAATTTGCCAAGGTTGAGTACAACAGGCACAGAAGGATCATCAGGCTATTAAAAATAACAGAAAACAAAACAAAACCAAAAAACAATACTAGTTGTTTGTCTGACTAGAGAAGTACAATACAAAGGTAAACTAAATAGCTGTATGCTTACTAGGGGCACGATCTCAAGATTTAGCTCTTGAATGATGTTCTGCAGCTGATGCTCCAAATCTTGAGAAAGGTTAACTTTGTAAGGCTCCACCTGCAGAAGAGGGATGGCCATGAAAATCATGTAACATACACCCAAACACTACTCAAATCTACTACAGTAGGGTTAAGAGTATGCAGTCAACATTAGGTCTACAATAGTCCTAAAGCCAACAAGTCAGTTCCCTCGTGAACGAATTACTTAATGATGATTAGTAGGGCCATTTCCATTTCTTGAGGCGAGAGTCCCAGAACTATCAAACTTCTTTAGCCAACTATTAAACAGAAGCTAAACTGAATCTTACAATATCTCTTTGGGCTACTAAGTCTAAAGACTCACTGTCTCTCCTTCTTTCTTCTTTGTAAGTCCAGAGTAAGCTTCAATCACTCCAAGGTGGTAGAGTTGTCTGACAAGTGACAGCGCACAGGACTGTGCTGCCAATTTTTTATTTGATCCATGTTCGCGTGCAAAAATCCCTATAATTTAAGGTCAGGATTATCAAGGACAGAAGGATAAATCGTCTAAGTAAAGAAAACATCTCAACATAAGCAACTAGGAGGTAAGGTACAAAAGCTGCCCTAAAATACAGAGTACGTTATGAGTTCTAAGTTCCTTTTCATTCTAACTGTTAACCAAAAGCCATACTTTAACAGCTTATCAACTAAGTAGCCAACCATCTTGATTACAGGCACACACTAAGACACATACAAATCATTATCAAAGCAAATAACCTATTTCAACAAAGTTGTTATTATTAACATCATTTGGCATTAAAACAGGGGAAGAAAAGAGAGTTTAGCTTCTGAAAAGTAAAGGATCAAAAAGCAAATCAAAGGAAAGAAAATGGGCCCAAAGTGCCTAGACCAGGAGACACCAATCTTCTTCTATAAAGGGTCAGAAAATAAATATTTTAGGCTTTGTAGGCCACATCGTCTGTCACAATTACTCAGCTCTGTCTCTCAAGTGTGAAAGCATTCACTGACAATACTTAAACCAGGGTTTGACGAACCTATGGGCCCAGGAACTAAAAACGTTGTAAAAATTTTAAAGAGTCATAAATATAAGACAGAAATAATGTGTGATGTATGTGACCCACTAAGCTTAAAATATTTATCTGGACTTTTACAGAAGTTTGCTCTTCCCTGACATAAACAAATGACTGTAGCTGTGTTCCAATAAGTTTAAAATAAACTCCCATTCACACAGAGTAATTTATCTTTAAGGTCTAGGATAAAAAAATTCAACATCATCTCCTTGTGATTCATTCAAAGGCTTGATTCTATTAGAAGTCTTTGATATACTAAATTTAAGTCATCAGAGTTAGTTGCAGAATTCTCAAGCTGGAAAGAATCTTCAGCCATTTCTCCTAATTTTTAGTGAAGTAAATTGAGTCCCAGCAAGGTAGGTGTGATTTATTCAAAGTCACAATACTCGCTAGTAACAAAACCAGGTACACAGGGCTATTCCGTACTTTCAAGCATGACACACTGCTTGCTTTAAACTTACTAAGAATAAAGGCAATATATCTTTGCCTTTCTACTTCCTTTATGAATAACCCCAACCTATTCCTTAAGTGCTTCCTCAGGGTAAACTTCTCACCTTTTCTTCTCGACTCCGTGACTCTTATAAATGCTCACATTCACTTTTAGGCCTCCAATCCTGTCATCTGATTAACTCCTTTCTAAATGTCACCTAGCTAGCCTTACCCAAAGGAATTATATCTTTTATGTAGAATGATAAAAAAACATTTTAAAATTCTCTGACAGTGGCAGATTCTTCAGTAGCCTACCACCTCTTACCCTTTGAAACGTAAACTAACACAATCTTTCTTTTCACATGCAAAAATGGGAAAGTGGGCCTTCTAATATTCTAAAATACCCTAAATGCTACCTTATATCATGGACTCCATCAAATTAATAAAGCTTACATATATGTGGCTCAAGACTTTAAAGCGAATACTACTCCACTATACAAGGCTCAGAGTATCAGGGAAGCACTTACTTCTGCCCAGCTGCTTGATATAAATGGTCATTTCTGCAATAAAGCTCCTGTAAGAATATATATAAACAAGGTTAGAAATTTCACTCTTAGAAATTATTAAATCCAGGACTCCCCAATCAGGCAGGCTTTCCAACTGCTTAGGCAAATCAAAGCAAAAAACCACTGTAAACACTTATATCTGTTCAATCCTAGAACAAATGAAGTACATAAACTTTAAATAATGCACAACATGGCACGAGACAGCTGTAATCAAAGTTGATGAACCAACTGTTCACGAAAAGAAAATGTTAGGGTTTTTGGTTCTATATTTACTTACTATTAACTCTTATTTCACAGGTTGCAGTCTGAATAGCTAGAATACGTTCAGTGAAAAGGAATTTTCCACTCAGCTTGAGGCCGAGAAATAAAATAGGCCTAAAACCCCTTAAATTATAGTTGTGATTGTTTTAAGATTCCTTTGCATGGGCCACCCACTAATGATTTCAATCTGCTAAGATAAGCTAAATATATGCAGGTATGCACACATACACATGGGTGTACAACCACTGTGCACATGTCAGTGGTTCCTGAGGCGGGGGTCTGATATCTGCCTGCAGTTGGAAGCAGCCCTTGATAACAAAAAATTTAGCTTACTTATATCACACTTTATTTAAATCAGGTCCTGGAGAACAAAATATTTTTGAAAATTATAGCTAAAATTTCTAGCAGATTCTAGGGAATAAATTTAGGTTTTAACAAGGGCAAAAATGCCCTTTGAAATCTATGCTTTCTGATCCCTTCCACTACTCATGTACATTCTAACCTTGAGTTTGTGCTGTGAATAAAAGGTTAGGTGAGACTTTAGAAAAAAAATAAATGTTAGATTCCTTCCTATACCTCATGTGAACTGACCTTCAGGCACAGCGGCTTCAGGGGTCAAAGGCCACTGGCTTTCAAGGGAACAACATCCACCCTTTCATTAATGACACCGATGCCAGTATGTTTCTCAGCCAGGCTTAAAGTCAGCACTCAATCTCATTCTCCTCCACCTAGGGGGAACAGCAACACCAGAAATCAGTTTACAATAGTTTCCCATGTGATTGCTTAGTTCAGCCTAAGCAGCAGCACATGTGTGTATGAACACAGACCTCTGGTGTTGCTGTCTGTTATGCCTTTAAATAAAGGACATATAAAGAGCAATGCTGTCCTAGCTCCCCCAACTTCTCTGCCTTCCTCATCATAGCCTGAATTCTTCAACTTTGTATCAGAAGCCAATAAGACACTTAAAAAAAAAAGTTTATAATAAGCTTGAGGCATACTTAAATTATCTAACTGTTCTTAAAGTCACCAATTGCTACTAAGCCCAATCAGTGCAGAAAAACAAAATATTTTTTTAAAAAATCATCAACAAATGAATGTTTCCTTTATGATCTTTGAGGGTTTAAAAAAGTGTGACGTTAAATTTAAGTATTTGAGAATTCAGGATTGAACAAAACAGTGCGAAGCAGGGGGAACCATGCTCTGAACATCATTTTGACCAGTGTCAAAGTTTTTTGTTAGTTATAATTATTTTAGGGCTGCTAGATGCAACCAAAGAACCCTTTGATTTTCAAGGGAAAAACTTTTGATGTATTTTGAATAATTTATTTCATATAAGGACAGCAAATTAAATCATCCAGATTTCCATTGTAACATTCCCTCCCTTCCAATAAAATATAGTGCCCCCAGAAGAGTCTAATCCATATGAGCCTTCCTGGGAGTAATAATTACTACACCCTGGAATGCTCTCAGGAAGAACAGCAAGCAGGCTGAGAAACATACTGTCACTGTTAGAACAACCTCCTCCCTTTATGTTCAGTTTTATAAATTTAACAGAATAAAAGTGTGCTAATTTAACTCATACAAAGATTGAGGCTCTCCTTCAGCTTTACAATAAGCCCTTAAAACTTCAATAATAGGACTGAAGAGCTGGCAACTTTCCAAGCTGATGGGAACTTTGGATCTAGATGCAATGCCATCTACCTCTGACCACTCTAAACTTAAGTGTCTAACTTGATGCGCGGAAGAAATAAACATTATAACTGCCTCTAATACCACAGTGAACAATAAACTCACTACCTCTGGCTGATTTTTAAGTCAATTATGGACAAACCACTACTTGTGGCTACGAGTTTTGCCTCTCAGATTCATACGAGAACCTAAAAGTCTAGCAACACAAACAGCAGATTTTTGCATAACTTCTTACACAGCTAAAATCACACTCCTAAGTGAAAACCATGGTAAACTGCACATTACAAATCAATAACAATTTTTCTTGGGCAAAATAACATATCTTTTCTCAATTTGCTGCTAATCCACAAACTGAACCAGATAGCACATACAAAAATAGAATGACTATACAAAACCCTAACTTACTACAGAAGGCAAAGAGTGAAACAAGCAAACCTGTTGTGATCAGGACCCACTTGGGTGTACTTATATTCTCCTTGGATCTTTTCTTTTTGGAAATATTGGTTCAGACGAGCCTTAGCATTTTCCAAGGTCCAGTTTCCATGTAGCCCAGCATTTAAATCCACTTCTTCGGATTCAAGGGTCTGTTGAATCAATGATAATTAAATTTGCCTCCACTAAGTTTAGTTTAGTTATGTACACTTAACGCACAAAAATAACTTTTTTGTACCATGCTTTATAATGCAAAAGTTGTTTAATAGTTTCTAATCCTAGTCAAAATTGAGCCAGAATTTAGTTTTTACTCCATGTGATGGCCCTATTGTATAAACAAGCTATTAGTTAATGTACTGTATTTAAACTGTTCCAAAGAAACCTTTGACAAAATTTTTTACGCTGGTTTTAACACTTTACATATATCAAGTGGAAAAGTAAGTGTTCTGTCTTATGAAAACGCCTTTACCATGAGTGCTCATGAAAGGACGTTTACTGAGGCACCTACATTTCCTACAAAGCAGATGAAGAGATCTTTTATTAACACCATGAAAAATTGTTTTATTTCACAGGCAATTCTAATGACCAGATTTAACAGGCAGCTTAGGTTTATGGTGTTTTGGGTGAACAATCAGTCTCAAATAACTACTTAAAACAATCACCAACTTATTAAGTTGCAAATATCTTAAACCTTGCCATGAACCAAGTCCTAAATCACATTCCAGGAGGTGTAACACAGGGTTACAGCCTTACCGCTTGTACTTCTTGCTCTTCTTTTCTTGAGTAATAATCCTTCAAATTGGCTCCTCGATCCCAGGTGGGCCCAGGAGCACCATAGCCAGAGGCCCCAATTCCAGAATTATTTTCTATTACGGGAAGAAAATGATTGTTCCCTTGATAAATCAAACTGTATGAAGATCCTAAATATTTTTTAAAAATACTCCTAATTTAGATTTTAGCACTCCATTATTAGAAATCCAACGTTTCAGTTATTTGGAAATGGGCCTGAAACCTCTATGACTTACCTGAAAAGTGTTACATGACTGAATACAGGTCTAAATTGCTAATTCCAAAGATGGTATACAGGGGGGTGCTACAAGTAATGATCATAAGTGACTGATAACCCAGCATACGTTATCAATGTAGCTTTAAGTTGTTGCTTATGTATTGGGTTGGCCAAAAGGTTCATTCAGATTTTTCCTGTAAGATGGCTCTAGGAGCACTTAAAGTTGTCTTTAACTTCATTTAAAACAATTTTGTTAGACTGTATGTGACAGCTGTCATATCAGCGAGCATTTAATAAAAGACTTATCAAAATTGGTGAATTTTTGTGTAGTCATTTTTTTTTTTTTTTGCAGTACGCGGTCTCTCACTGCTGTGGCCTCTCCCGTTGCAGAGCGCAGGCTCAGCGGCCATGTCTCACGGGCCCAGGCACTCCGTGGCATGTGGGATCTTCCTGGACCGGGGCACAAACCCGTGTCCCCTGCTTCGGCAGGCGGACTCTCAACCACTGCGCCACCAGGGAAGCCCTGTGTAGCTATTTTAATACTGAAGATGGAAGGAAAAAAAGCAACATTTTCGGCATATTATGCTTTATTATTTCAAGAAAGGCGAAAACGCTACCGAAATGCAAAAGAAGATTTGTGCAGTGTATGGAAAAGGTGCGGTGACTGAGCGAACGTGTCAGAAGCGGTTTGTGAAATTTCGTGCTGGAGATTTCTCCACGGTCAGGTAGACCAGTTGAAGTTGACAGAGATCAAATCGAGACATTAACTGAGAACATTCAATGTTATACAACATGGGAAATAGCTGACATGCTCAAAATATCCAAATCAACTGCTGAAAATCATTTGCACCAGCTTGGTTATGTTAATCACTTTGATGTTTGGGTTCCACGTAAATTAAGCAGAAAAAGCTTCTTGACCGTACTTCCTGCATGTGATTCTCTACTTAAACATAATGAAAATGCTCCATTTTTATTTATTTTTTAATTATTACTTTAAAATTTATTTTATTTATTTATTTTTGGCTGCACTGGGTCTTCGTTGCTGCTTTCTCTAGTTGTGGTGAGTGGGGGCTACTCTTAGTTGCACTGTGTGGGCTCTAGGCGCACGGGCTTCAGTAGTTGTGGCTCGCGGGCTCTAGAGTGCAGGCTCAGTAGTGGCGCATGGGCTTAGTTGCTCCATGGCATGTTGGATCTTCCCGGACCAGGGCTCAAACCTATGTCCCCGGCACTGGCAGGCGGGTTCTTAACCACTGTACCACCAGGGAAGTCCCAAACGTTCTGTTTTTTGGGTTTTTTGGGGGTTTTTTTTGCGGCACGCAGGCCTCTCACTGTGTGGCCTCTCCCGTTATGGAGCACAGGCTCTGGACGCGCAGGCTCAGCGGCCATGGCTCACGGGCCCAGCCGCTCCGCGGCATGGGGGATCTTCCCAGACCGGGGTACGAACCCGCGTCCCCTGCATCGGCAGGCGGACTCCCAACCACTGCGCCACCAGGGAAGCCTCCAAACATTCTGTTTTTAAAACAAATTGTGACAGGTGATGAAAAGTGGGTACTGTACAATAATGTGGAACGGAAGAGATCATGGGGCAAGCGAAACGAAACCACTACCAACCACAACAAAGGCCTGTCTTCATCCAAAGAAGGTGATGTTGTGTATGTGGTGGGACTGGAAGGGAGTCCTCTATTATGAGCTCCTTCCAGAAAACCAAACCATTAATTCCAACAAGTACTGCTCCCAATTAGACCAACTGAAAGCAGCACTCGACGAAAAGCGTCTGGAATTAGTCAACAGAAAACGCATAACCTTCCACCAGGATAATGCAAGACCACATGTTTCTTTGATGACCAGGCAAAAACTGCTACAGCTTGGCTGGGAAGTTCCGATTCATCCACCGTGTTCAGTAGACATTGCACCTTCAGATTTCCATTTATTTACCTCTTTATAAAATTCTCTTAATGGAAAAATTTCAATTCCCTGGAAGACTGTAAAAGGCACCTAGAATAGTTTTTTGCTCAAAAAGCTAAAAAGTTTTGGGAAGATGGAATTATGAAGTTGCCTAAAAAATGGTAGAAGGTAGTGGAACAAAAAGGGTGGATACGTTGTTCAATAAAGTTCTTGGTGAAAATGAAAAATGTGCCTTTTATTTTTACTTAAAAACCAAAGGCACTTTTTTGGCCAACCCAATAATAGCTGATTAAATGATAAAATGGTTTCTTTGCTAAGTATGATCCTGAAAGAAAGCTAACTACTAGTGCTAGAGACGGAAATAAGGAGAAGCTTAAAAGGTGTTGAAAAGTGATGAATCTTGACGAGAAAGCAGAATAACTAAAAATAGTAGTTAATATTGACTGAAACTCTATCAAGTTTATTATATGCTTTTTAAAAGTTTACTCTTCATAATAATCTTATAAGTAAGTACTACTGCTATTCTTGTTTCATAAACACTGGATCTGAGACTTAGGCAATTTGACAAATATTCCACTTAATCTACCCTACAGCGGACACACTAATAAAGTTTTGGTATATATAGAATTCAGCAATGACTGGGATCCATAGGGCAAACAAACAAGCCTACAATATATTTGGTAGAAATAAGTTAGAAACAAGAAAGAGCAGTAAATAAGACCCCTTTAACCAAATGTTCTAGCCTGTGCAAAATCTATCCAGGGATCAAAAACTAGTAAAAGCTAAAGACAGCAAGGAATTGAGCTGTACCAAGTTATAAAAGAGATTAAATAATCTGGTGGTATTATGTGGTTCTTAGGTTCTCTGAAAATTATGAGTTTACTATAGTTATTTCTATCTATCCAAGTGAGAAAGAAAGATGATGAATGCAAGATCGTGTATCTTATTCTCAGTCATGTGCACACATTCAAGTCCCTTACCTGTTTTGAGAGCCAGATGTGGAGGAAGAGGTCCTCCCATGGTTGTTGGTAAACCTCCACCAGTATCTGCTGTGCTGTCAGGTGCATCAGTAATTGGGGGCGGAGGGGGTGCTACCTGCAAGAGTTTGAAAAGTCAAGACAGTGTCAGTAATTTCGCCTTCAGAAAATATTAAATTCTTATTCTTAGAGGAGGTCCACGTGTCACCCCTCCTTTCCTCATAATATTAACATCTTTGTTTTTTCAGTATTATAAAACTGTTATGCTCTCATTTCAGGCAGAAAAGGATAGGGCAGTAAAAATATTCATAATTTTCCATCTGGAGATTACATAATTATGTAGATGAATACAGTTTTTCCACAAAAAGTGGGATCGTTTTTCCACAAAAAGTTTATGCTGTATAGTTAATTTACCTTTTCCACTTAATATCTTTTTTAAAATAAAATATTTATTTATTTATTTATTTGGCTGTGTCAGGTCTCAGTTGCGGCACATGGGCTTCTCTCTAGTTGTGGTGCTCAGGCTCTAGAGCGCGCAGGCTCAGTAGTTGTGGAATGCATGGGCTTAGCTGCCCCGCAGCACGGGGGATCTTAGTTCCCCGACTAGGGATCGAACTCGCATCCCCTGCATCGGAAGGCAGATTCTGAACAACTGGACCACCAGGGAAGTCCCTCCACTTAATACCTTTATAAATATGTTCAACTTCCAAGAAGCATCTGTTAAGAGACGTCTACGTGGTAGACATTATCATGGGTACTGAGGATAAAATAATGAACCAACCAGATGTTCTGTAGTTACAGAGCTATATTCAAACAGCTACATTCTAATTCTGTATTCTTACAGAGCTAAATAAACAACAAGTAAATACACAGTATGTCAAGTATAATACAATACTACCAGAAAAGAAAAGTAGAAACTGTTAGAGATCAGTCTCCATGTTAGCAGACATTCAGATTGTAGCCAATCTTAAATCATAAAACAGCATTGCCATAAACTCTTTGTACTTTGGCTTATTTCTTTTGGGAAAAATTCACGAAAGGCAGCTTGCTGGGTTAAAAGGCATCAAGATTTAAAAAAGCATCATAGTGCTCTACAGAAAGGCTGACTTCCAAGCTTGCACTCTATATGAGAACCTACTTCCCCACAGCCTCACCAATCCTCGGAATTACAGCATACGTCTTACATCTTTACCAGTATTAGTTCTGTTTTGTTGTTACGGTGACCGGTTATTTTCATTTACATTTTATTTGCCCATTACTCTATCTGGATAATTCATCATTCCCACTAATTTCTAAGAATTTAATATTTCAGTGCTATTCACTGTGTCATACACGTTGCAAAATAATTTGTCCTTTTCCTTTTAACTTTGTTAAACGCTGCTTAACATTATTTTGTTTTTGTTTCCGCAGTCAAATCTAGTTTCTGCTGTGACACCTCAGTAAAATGGCCTTTCCTATCCTGAGACCTGTTCTACGTTATTTGCATACACACATAGGCACATGTATGCATACACCATCCCTCCCCATCTTGAAACTAGTATCATGCAAATTTAGTTACTGCAAACTAAAAATTAAAAATCTTTATTAATATATAGTAGGGATGGCTAATACTTTTAACTTCTTCAAATTCTTCAGCAATAATTTTTCCAAATTACCCTTTTCATCTATTTTACCAAATATTATGTTAAATTTATAGAACTTACTCAGGGAGAACGGACTTCCTGACAATGAGCTGGCTGCTGTCTTACAATAACACTCCCACCGGCCGACATCTTCCAGTAACACGCGCGCCCAAATATGTGGCTCTACATTTCATCACTTTTCTATCTGCTGAGACAATTCCCCACAGATATCTCAAGCTTTTTCAAGTTTTATTTAAACATTTTTTCAAGGATGCTTGGAGAGCAAATAAACTTGCAAGATGAAGACAATATCTTCCTCCAGGGTAGGAGGCAGGTTTGTTTCCTAACAAGTATGATAAAGATAGCCGGCAGGTTTGCCAGCAGCCCCCCAACACTAGGGGCTTTCCTTAAGCTCAGGTGCCTCAGCTGTGATACAGACCCACTGTGTCCTCAGCATCCACCTGGACCTACTCCACACCGTCCCCCAAGGGGTTCAGGAACAAGGGGGAACTGAGGCAAACATGAAGAGTATGGTGCCTACTATCCCATGAGTAACATCCTTTGTCTCTGACTCAGAAGTCTTGTGTCTTCTGTCAGTATCTATGAAACTGTGGCAGTCTGAACTGTTAGCTTGCAAGTGTGGTAAAATCTCAGACTCTTAAGAGTTCTTGATGCTATCCTTCAGTGAAAATCCATTGCACTGTTCTTACAGGTCCTACAAACTACATATGCACAAGTTCTTTATAATTTTTACTATTATAGTAAGATATGTGTCCAATTAGATTCTTTATAATATTTACACCTCATTTCTTTCTACATATTCCTTTTTATTTACTGCATTACACTGAGTAATGGTGGTGACATTGGACACCTTGGTCTTGTTTTAACTTTACAGAAGTTCCCCTAGAGCAGGGCATCGCCAACTATCCACAATGAAGAACTGGCTTTGAGTTTTTTCCCCTAATCCACTGGGAACAATATTTTTGTAAAATATACCAAAAATAAATTCCTAGAAATATGAAATAGAAAAACATAAAATACAAACCCAAGTTTTCTAATTATTAGATTCAACAAAAACAAGTTTACTGTCAAAACATCATTAAGTATTTCTAAATTCTTACTCATTTCTATATTTACCTCCTCACAAACTGTAACAAACACTTTGAGCAGCACTTTTTTAATACAGTGTTCACTATTATTTTTAGATGATACCTCTTAGCATGTCTAGGAAGTATTTCTCTACTCCATTTCCCAAGTACCTTATTGGTAATAAGCACTTAATCCTGTCACATGTGTTTTTTAAAACCTCTATTAAGTTGATCACTGAGTAGATATTTCTTCTAGACTCATCAATGTGATATAGTAAAAAAGTCGGATTACAGAGTTCTGACTCAGATCTGCTAGAGGTGTCATAAGATATGGTATGTGCAACAAATTACTTTTCTCAAATACGAAACATGCTGCATTCTCAAACCCATCTAACCACGTGAGTTTTTGATAAAGGACTGTGAATCTAGTTACTTTTTTCTTAATTAGACTTGGGATGGACTATTTATCTTTTACAAAGAACATCAAAAATTTTTACTTATCACTTTTATTGATACTTTTTTCCTTTCTAATTCAGCAATTTCTGATTTTGCCTTTATTAATTTCTTCCTGTTTTATCTGGTGTTATCTTCCTGAATTGAAACTTATTAGCCCATTCATTTAAAAAACTATTCCTTGTATAAAAATAAAAGCATTCGATGACGTTCCTTTGAATAGAATATTCCTCTGGCACTCCAGAGTTTTGATAGAAAATGTTATCTAAACAGTCTGTAATTGTAATTTTAAATTTTCACTTAGAACTAAGAATTCAAATTTCCAAGTGTTTGGAATTTTTTGGTCCCTTTGCCACTGTCTCCCATTACCATCTTGGTTTTGCCAATACAAACATTAGTATTTCTAATGCTAGACAGACTGATACACTGTGAATTGATGTTTCTTTGTCTTTGTTGTCCTTGCTGCTTCCTTCCTTAAAGTTTGCTCTGATATTAATATTGCTACTCCTACTTTATTTTGTACTTCATCTGCCTGGTACAGCTTTATTTATGTCTTTATTTTCAATCTTTTTGACTGAAAGATTTCTTTATACAGATAGCATAGGGCTTGAGGCAAAGTACAGCCTACTCCTGGGACACCATTAATAGCCAGGTCCCAGCAAAAAACCAGTGAGCAGCACTGGTGCCACAATGTTTACTTGTCTTTCCTCTTTCCACCACCTTGCCACTCCAGGGCCACAATTCCATTCTACCTCACTCTCTATCTACATCAACTTAAGAAAAAGATTCTTCAAGATTGAGGTTTTGTTAGTGGGACAACCTCCTACTTTCCAGTGATGGGGAGTATTATGGATTAAATGCCTGAGTCTCCCCAAAATGCATATATTGAAATCCTAAGTTCCAATGTGATAGTACCAGAAGTCAGGGCCTATGGGAGGTGATAAGGCCATGAGAGTGGAGCCCACCTGAAAGGGTACAGTGCCCTTACTGAAAAAAAAAAAAAAAAAAAAAAAAAGCAAAGCAGAGAGCTCTTTCACCAGACACTGAATCAGACAGAACCTTTATCTTAACACTTCGCAGCTTACGTAAGTGTGATAAGTAAGCCACTCAGTCTATGGTACTCTGTTATAGCAGCACTAAGACAGGAAGAATTTCCTTTTTTACATTTACTGATCTATTAAGATTAAGATGCAGAAAGGGAAAAAAAAAAGATGCAGAAAGGGGTATTAAAAGGCGTGTCATCGTGCATAAACTTGGCTCTGCCCTAAGGAAGGTTTAATGACATGAGAAAATGTTTATTATATTAAGATAAGCGAAAAAACAAGGTTATAAAATAGAATACGCAATTTGTATCCTATCGTGTTAAAATACACATTTAAATATCTAAATAAAAATACAGATTTTAGCGACACTGGCAATACTATGGTTTATTTATGTTGTCTTTCTAAAATTTATGTTGTTTTCTAAAATTTCTGCAATGAACATGTATTAAACACTGTAAAAAATGTTATTTTTTTAAATTCGAGAACTAATAGTAAAACATGAACTACCAATAGATAAGCAAACAGACAATTCAAAGAAGGAAGTTAGAAATAATTAACATTTAGAACAAATGGTCTACTTATTAATAACGAAAGAAACAAATTAAAACACTATCACTTTTTCTCTCTTAAATTAAATAATTTTTAAAAAGAATACCAAAACTACTAAATCTGTTGATATAGGTGATACAGTGAAATGTACAATGGGTCAAGCATTCTGATAATCTTGCAATATTACATTAAGAATTCAACACAGTATTCGACGTAGACTCACCTACAGACTGATGTGACCAACCCCCCACCCAACACAGGTGACAAAATAGGTTCATTATTTCAGAGGGCATACTGTTCCTATGAATAAACAAAATCCCCATCAAAAAACAAAAAGATTTTCATCTAATAAAAGGAAGCAAGGCCAGAAAAACTGTTTACTGTACATAATTTAAAAATTCAAGTTTAGGAAAAGAGACAAGTTGTACAGGGAAGTTTCATAAATTCTCACTGCTGTCACTTTTTTGGGGAATGCCTGTTTGTTTAAAGTTGATCTATTGAGGTGAACGGTTTTGTTCAAGATGAAGAAATATAAGCTCTTGTCAAGTGATATCAAGTGATATCAAGTGATATCAAAAGATTAATTATGGTTTAGTCTAAGTAAAAGTTAAGGATTGATGCATTCATTACAAAAAAGATTCAAGTACCAATACCTGATAGAATGCAAAGCTTACAGAGTAGTATGAACAAAGGATGGGATAACTATGGTATGGAATACTTAAGGGTATAGGACCATACCCTACTAAGTGAGGGAATGATAGAACACAAAATTAAGGAGCAGTCAGAGACAGGAAGAAAATCACGAAGACGGGGTAATAGAGAAGACAAAGGAAGAGTGTGTTGCGATGGAGGATGTGAAAAACAAAGCTGAATACCAGTAAAAAAAGGGAGGGGTGGGGGAGTATTCAGTTTACATTAAGAACATCTTTTTTTGGTATGGCAGAAAATACCACATGCAAAAACAAAGATATAAAGGACAAACTGGAAAAAAAAATATTTGTAACATATCACAGATAAAGGATTACTATTGCTAATATGCAAATAACTTAAAAAATAACAGAAAAATGAGTAAAACATATGAACAAGTTCATTGAAAAAGAAATGCAAATGGTCCTTAAATGCCAAAAGATCTTCAACTTCACTCAAAATAAAAGGAAGGCAAATTAAAGGTATACTGAGATATCTACCACAGACTGACAAAAATAGAGCAGTGGTGAGGTGGTAGACTGAGGTTTCTCTACCCCGACACTACTGACATTTTGGACAGTTAATTCTTTGTTGTGGGGGACTGTCCCTGGCCTCTACCCACTAGATGCCAGTAGCAGCCCACCCCTGCCCCCTTGGTCAAAAACGTTATCTATATATTGCCACTGACACCCCACCCCGGTGGGGGGCAGCTGCCCCTATTGAGAACCACTGGAAATGACTGAAATGGTGAAAATTGCAAAATAATACAATTCCTATCCTATGGAGAGAGAAAACTGTAATAGCTTGCAAAATCACATGGGCATATATCTTTTGACCCAGCAATCCCATTTCAAGGAATCTGTCCCACAGACAGACTAGCAAAAATACAAAAATTCATATGCATACATATACATAATATATAGGCTATTCATGTCAGCATTGTAAGTAACAGTAAAAAGATAGTACAAAACTCTATCAATAGAGGCTAGTTGAATAAACTATGGTACTATGGAAGTAAAAAACAGGTAGGAAAAGAAAAAGAAAAGTGTACAGAATAAGATAGCGTTAATTTAAGAAAGAGTTGGGATAAGGGATAGTAATACATATACATTTTTTTCTTCTTTTGCTTATAGTTAGAAAAAGGTTGACCCAAAACTATATAACAAAAACAAAAAACTGAAAGACAGGAAAAAGGATGGAGGAGGCAGGAACAGAAGCCAGACTTTTCTAAATATACTTCTTTTGTTAATTTAACATCAAAACTATGTAACTATTTAATTCAGTTCTCCAATTTTAAAAAGGTGATCCCTAAAAATCAAAAGCAAAATGAAACAGATGAACCTGAGTATAGAGCTGAGAGTATGATCACGAACAGGAATTATTTCAAACTTTAAAGTGCAGTAATTTGTATGTCTATAGTAGGATACACCCTAAATATGAAAAAAATTGCAAAAAATGTTAAACTTTTCAGTAATCGTATTATTGGTGGTAGCAGTGGAATTTACAGTGGAGACTGTTGTACATGTATATTGAATAAAGCAACAGAGTAATTATGTTGGGGCACTGCAAGGAACCATGGTTTTTGGATTGGGGGAAAATGGACATACAGATCTACACTGAAGTTAAGCAAAAGCCCTGCAATTCTGAATTTAAACTGGAAGCATCAGGTTGAACTCAAAATATATCTTGTCTTGGAAAAATTTTTCCCAAGCTGTGTACACTGAAAAAGCTAAAACAATGACCAATTTAGTAGTAACTTCTTGGCACTCAGTTTGTGGCCTCTAAAAATCAACCCCCAGTGAAAAGAACCAGGGATCTTAAGAAATGGCTGATTCCAGATCTGAGATAGGAAAATTCAAGTTGAGCCAAACATATGGTATGCCACAAAGCATGAAAGTGATCAAAGACTAAGGTTAAATGAACTTAGAAATCAATGTGAAGAGGGTCCTACTGGTCCAAAATGGGACAACTTAAAATAAACATCAACAATAAAAATAATGGATTAAAATGTTATGTATTTGAATCAATGAGTTCATAATAATTGTGGGAAAAAACCTAGCTGGTAACCTTTGGAAGATGCTAGGGACAAACTTATTTCTTTTAATTTTTTTTTTTTTTTTTTTTGCGGTACACCGGCCTCTCACTGTTGTGGCCTCTCCCGTTGCGGAGCACAGGCTCCGGATGCGCAGGCCCAGCCGCTCCGCGGCATGTGGGATCTTCCTGGACTGGGGCACGAACCCGTGTCCCCTGCATCGGCAGGCAGACTCTAAACCACTGCGCCACCAGGGAAGCCCTCTTTTAATTGTTAAAGGGAAAGAATCAAAACATTTATCTTGCTTTTTCTGTATAAATTATATCTCAGAGTGACTAAATTATTGATAAGGAGAGGTTCTGTTTTTGCTTTTTAAGGCGGTTTCTTGTTATAAAAGTATTCCAGCCAGAAATCAAAGGAATGTGCTAATGAAATAAATCTACACGGTGATATCAATGGCTGCTAATGTCACATCATGCACCTCCTCCTGATGAAGTACAGACCATCACCTTTGGAAATTTCTTGCTCCTGCCCCTCTACCCCAAACAAATCTGAATCTGATCAAGTCTCTAATCTAACCACTAAATATGGGAAATAGAGGAACAGAGAAACATGTTTTATGATACCAGAGGGATATAGCTGCAAAATCTAAACTGTGGGAAACTAAAGAATAAATAACATGCTTTCTTCAACAACAAATTCCAAAGAAAAATTAGAGACAAAGGAAGAGGGAGAGAGAATCTAATGATTAAAAGACTAGATATCAATTGTAGTATATGGACATCATTTGGAGCATGATTTAAATAACCTATTAAAAATGGATTTATGAAACAAGGAAAATCTGAATACTGAGGGTATTTGGGAATATTAAGAAATTATTCTTCAATTTTTTTTTTTAGGTTTGATAATGGAATTGCTATGTTTTTTAAAGGATTATCTTTTAGGGATACAAACTGAAACAGTAACAGATGAATCACAGGATGTTTGGGATTTGCTACAAAATAATCCAGAAGGAAAAATATAGATAGAAATTATAGAGATGAATCATGATTGGCCATGCTGAAAAAGGTTGCAACTGGATTATGGGAACATAGGGGTTCATATCATTCCTATACTTGCTTTGATACACATTTGACACTTTCCACAATAAAAAATTTAAGTAGGGCTTCCCTGGTGGTGCAGTGGTTGAGAGCCTGCCTGACGATGCAGGGGACACGGGTTCTTGCCCCGGTCCAGGAAGATCCCACATGCCGCGGAGTGGCTAGGCCCGTGAGCCATGGCCGCTGAGCCTGCGCGTCCGGAGCCTGTGCTCCGCAACGGGAGAGGCCACAACAGTGAGAGGCCCGCATACCGCAAAAAATAAAAAAAATTAAAATAAAAAAAATTTAAGTATCCTTTGCATTTAGAAACAGGTCATTTTTGGCAAGTGCATTCTGTTGAGTGAAAACGCAAATGAAGTGACACAAACAGGGTTTGGCAGGGATGGGGAGGTGAAATAAAGATGGTATCTAAAAGTAAAGACTGGCTTGTGATATAATATTTTTCCAAATTCATCCATTCACCATTCATTCATTCATCTAACCAAAAAATATTAAATGCCTGCTATATGGGCCAGAACTATTCTAGATGCTAGAGACACAGCAATGAACTAAAAACAGACAAAAAATCCTCTGCTCTCATGAATTTAATTCTAATATGACGATCTAGGGGGAAAAACTAGGTTAGAAGCAGGTTTTTCAATCTTAGTATAACAGACATTTTGGGCTGGATAATTCTTTGTTGTAGGATGCTGTCCTGTGCATTGTAGGATATTTGGCAGCACCCCTGGCCTCCACCTACTAGATGTCAGTGTCACCACCACTCCCTTCCAGTTGTAACAACAAAAATGTCTCCACAAATTGCCAAACATCCCTGTGGGACAAGATGACTTCCAGTTGAGAAGCAGCAGGCTATAAGTTAGTAAGTGCTATGAAGAAAAATGTAACAGTGAAAGGAAATAAGAAGTACCAGTGTAACGGCAGATTTGCAATTTTAAACAGGATGGCTGAGGAAGAGCACTACAGGCAGAAGGAATAGTTAAGTACGAAAGTCTTGAGGTGGAAAAGATGCCAGCATATTTGAGGAACTGCAAGAAGGCCAGTGTAGCTGGAAGAAGTGAGGGAGAAAGCAGAAAATGCATATTCAGAGCATTTAATGGGAAAAATCTGAATGTGCTAAAATGCTAACAAGAAAAAACTGAAAGTAGGATATTGTTTATGGTATGCCCAAGTAAGCTTCTACTAGACTGACTCCTGCAGATAACGTGAGCTCTAGGAAAATAAAAACAAGAACTAAAACACCCCTAAAACCCCCTCGACTATACACAGGCACTAAAAAGTAAACAAAAGCTGGCAGATTCTGGAAGGAACTTGAAATGAGAAAGCAAGAAATAGCAAGGGTATAATTCCTGTTTATTATGCCTTTTAGCTCTAGGGAAGACCATGTGAGGCAGCTAAAACTCAACAGAAAACCCAGTCTTCCTGGTCTGACATATCAGAGGGTAAGAATTTGGGGAAACCAAAGCTGCTAAAAAGTGCGAAAGGAATCCTGGAAAGGAAAGGAGCAATCTCAAATTTTGTGTATAAACTCTCCCCAAATCTCTGGCTAACCCCTGAACTACATATATACAGGAAAGACTCCAAGCCTCCTAGCATAGGATCAGAAAACTGAAGTGAGATTTGAGCTATCACTCAAAAGATAGCGTTTGCAGTTTGGGTCCAACTAAATTAATTGCTTAACAACACAATAACAAAATAAATACTCTTTGGAGGAATAACATTATTTAGAGTCTCCACAGCATAGTATTCACAATGCCCAGGATATAATCCAAAATTACTTGACATACAAAGAGGAGAAATCTCAAGAGAAAGCACAATCAACAGAGCCCAAGCTGAGATGGCCCGATGTTAGAATTAGCAGTCAAGGATTTTAAAGCAGCTATTGTAACTATGGTCAGTGACATAAAGGAAATTCAGTCATATTATGAACATATGCTTATAATAAATGAAAAGGTAAGAAATACTATCAGAAAAATGAAATTTGTTAAAAAAAGTGATAATTCTAGAAATGAAAAAACATTTGAAAAAAAAATCACTGATGGACTTAACAGCAAAATGGAACTGAGAAAGCAATCAGTGAACCTGAATACACTGATTATATTCAACATATACTGAACATACATATATATATGAAATCATCTAATCTGAAGAGTAGAGAGAGGATAAAAAGAAGAGAGCCTCCAGGACCTTTGAGATAATATCGGCAAGTTTAACATACACGTAACATAAGAGTCCCAGAAAAAGAAGACCAAAAAATGAGGCAGAAAAAGAATTTTTTTTAATAATAGCCCAAAGCTTCCCAAATTGGGTGAAAGACATAAATTTACAGATTCAAGAATATCAGCAAACCCCAAGCAGGATAAGTACAAAGAAAACCATGCATAGTTATATCACAGTGAAACTGCTAGAAACCAAAGATAAAAAAATGAAAGCAACCAAAGAAAACATTACATATAGGGGGAAATGATTTGATTACTGCTGACTTCTCATCAGACAACAGAACGTTATCTTTAAAGTGCTGAAAGAAAAGAGAACTGGCACCTCAGAATTGTATATCCAGTGAAAATATTCAAGAAAGAAGGTAAAATAAAAATAGTTTTCCATAAAAGAATTAAAGAGAATTTGCCACAGGCAGACCTACACTACAAGAGGGAGGAAGAAGCTACAAGAAACAGTATAGGTCATAACAGATGGAGCAAAGGCCAATAGCTTCAAACATTTGAAAGATATTTGCAACATTCTTCTCATAGCCAGAAAGAGTCTTCAAGGTCATCTTGTCCAACACCTTCATTTTATAGACGGCTCAACCAATCTAATTAAAAATCCTGTAATTATCTAGTGGTACAGTAGACTAGAAAGTAAGACTCAATTTCTGGGTAAAAGCAATGGAAGGAAAAAAACCATGTATTTTTACCTTTATAAGCAAGTCAGAATACAAAAACTCAGTGAAAAGTGTTAAAATTGATAGATTATTCCTAAAGGTTTTATAAAAACTGGGTACTACCTAAGGCATCTACTTAAATCATAATGTGAATCTTTTTATAATATCAACACCACCTGAATTTTTGTGAAAATGCAAGTTTTCGTTTTTTAATTAAATGACAAACTTTATTTCTTAAAAACAGTACTGGAAAGGGGTTTTTGCTGCACACTCCCAATATAATTAAAATGATCATGGTATCAAAAACACAAGAATGATATTCCACTGCACCAAATACTATTTTGTCTCTACCATCTAAGGGAATGTCAATGGGAGGAAATGTATCTTAAAGTGTTACTGATTTTGGGACTTCCCTGGTGGTCCAGTGGTTAAGACTCCAAGATCCCAATGCAGGGGGCCCGGGTTCGATCCCTGGTCAGGGAACTAGATCCCGCATGCCCAACTAAGGATCCTGCATGTTGCAACTAAAGATCCCACGTGCTGCAACTAAGACCCGCACAGCCAATTAATAAATATTTTTAAAAAGTTACTGATTTTTATATTCTGTTTAAAATGTTATCTTTGTAAGTACACAGAATACAACAGGCTCTGAAAAATCAGTTTTGAATGAATGAAATATATAAAACCTTAAGACATACAGATTAAAGGGATCTCCCAAGCCCACAAGTCAGGTACATAATGAGAATAAAATCCAAATCTTCAGGAAATCATCCTAGTTCTCCGAGAAAACAAAATGCCAAGGTTCACTCTGGAACACATTAAAATACTATTTGGAAACAACATTGAAAAATTATCACCCTGGGCCTCCATACATACTGGATTAGCATAACCTTATAACATATGTCTGAGTGCTTGGCCATACTTACCCCAATAGCTGGGACTTCTTCACTCTTTACTTCATTTATTCGAACCAAATAGTTAACAAAGTCTCTGGCAGCATTGCTCTGTGCATCCTTTTTATTGGTGGAATTACCCATGCCAGTGTAATTATATCCTTCCACTCGAACCTTTAACAGTCAAGAAAAAAATACCTTGAGAGACTGACCTGCGTAATTCTGGTATTTAAAAAAATCATAATTCACTAGTCCATTAAGAGACTACAGTTAGCTATTGGAAATATACTCTATAAACACACTGAAAATAACACACAAGAGAATTCACCAGTTGTCTTATTTAAAAAAGCTTAATTCGTGTTGTCTAGTAATAAACTAATCCAAAAACAAGAATGTTAACTTATGTGGCTCAGATATTCTCTTCTCACGTAACAGAATGTTCCAGTCTATGGCCATTACCACCCTGAATGCGCCCAATCTCGTCTCATGTAACAGAATGTTCCACATTAAAATCTGACTTTATAAGACCCAAGAACAAGCTCTCTACTTGTATTTATTTTAAAGTACTCTGACTTGAAGCAATCAACAATTGATCTACTTTCCATGGAAGCAACCTAAATGCCCACTGACAGACGAATGGATAAAGAAGATGTGGTATAAATATACAATGGAATATTACTCAGCCATAAAAAGGAGTGAAATTGGGTCATTTGTAGAGACGTGGATGGATCTAGAGACTGTGATACAGAGTGAAGTAAGTCAGAAAGAGAAAAACAAATATCGCATATTAACACATATATGCAGAACCTAGAAAAATGGTACAGATGAACTGGTTTGCCAGGCAGAAACAGAGACACAGATGTAGAGAACAAACGTATGGACACCAAGGGGGGAAAGTGGGGAAGGGCGTGGTGGCGGTGGGATGAATTGGGAGATTGGGATTGACGTGTATACACTGATGTGTATAAAATGGATAACTAATAAGAACCTGCTGTATAAAAAAATAAAATAAAATAAAATTTTTTTAAAAAAGAATTGATATACTTTCTACTGGAACTAGTAAAACTACAAACCGTTGGTCCAACTTTTCTAATCTGCACTACTGGTACTGTGGAAGCTGTGGAAGCTTCACGTTCTAATTAGAATAATTTACCTATCAGATTGTTTTAAAAGTAATGCTCAGGGAATTCTCTGGAGGTCCAGTGGTTAGGACTCTGCACTATCACTGCCAGGGGGCCCAGGTTTAATCCCTGCTCGGGGACCTAAGATCCCACAAACTGCGTGGTGCAGCCACAAAAAACCCCAAAAACAGTTATGCTCACTTGAAAATGATTCATAATGAAGTAGACATAACAAGCAAGTCACAGTAAAGAAGATTCCCCAACGTACAACACATTAACATTTTCAAACAGAAAACATTGTTCTTTTAATAATAAAATAAGCCTCAAAAGTCACATAAATGTAAACTGTATTTTTTTAGTACCTCACACATGAATTTCTGCCTGTTTTTGTTCCCCACTGCTCTAATTTCATAGGTTGGGGTCATCTTCCTTTTGCCACACCAGGCATACAGAAAATTTTTAACATCACCCATGATTCAAGTGTCTTCTTCAGACCTAAGAAACAAGTTAGTTAAAAACAGCATTATTTATAAGAACAAACACTGGAAATTACCAACCTAGAATTTACTGAAAATCTAGGTTAAGTACAGGATATTCTATCATGCTGCTATTAACACTGCCTATGAAGAAATTTTAATGACATAACTGGAAAGACTACGACATGTTATAAGAAAAAGCAGGATACTAAATTATGATCTGAACTACACAAAAAGTATGCATAGGTAAATCAAGACTGGAAAAGACATATCCCCCCAAGTGTTATCTTCAGGTAACTACAAGTGGTTTTTATCTTTTCTTGAAAGACATTTTATGGAACGTCCTACTTTTTACAAAAGGCACTTTATGTGTTTTAACTAATTTAATCCTTACAACAATGGTAGATAACATTATACACAGTAGATCCTACTATATCATCTTTTTACAGAGGAAGAATCTAGGGCATAGAAAGTTTTAGTAACTTTTCTAAGTTATCCACTGTGGAGGTCTAAATTCAAACCCAAACTACTATATTAAGAAATGGTCATCAATCATTTTATATATAAAGCCAATAGTTTATCCTCATTTGGATTATGTCTCGTAACAGACTGCCCTCAAAGTTGTAGGCAATATGTTAGTAAGTCCAAATACAGCACTTCAACTGGAAACAGTAATCAATTAACTTAAATATCCTGTGCCAAATCTCTCCTTTAGGCCTTGTTATTCATTAAAATTTGAGAATATTATGTCTTTTTGAAGTGCAACATACCTTACTTGTTGGCATTCTCCCTCTACTCCAGATTATAAGATAGCAAAAGATATGGAGCCTGAGTCTGAGTTACAAGCAAGGTATCTGAGAGTAAATTAAGAACCAGAGAAAATATGCTATGAATTTAGTTTGCTGTGATGTGAGAAGAAACCCCACTGCTAGAGCATTGTCTCTGTCTTGTTAATGTGTAGTGCATTTTGTTAGCACCTAAGCCTTGTGTCGTCCAACCTCACCCTAGTATAAAAAATTTATTCTGTAGTCATAGGTTAACCCTGGGGACATTCTATTAATGAAAAGCTGTGGAACGCTGATGATGTCTATCTACAAATTCCAACCATGAATAATTAAAAAACAAGCCCTCAGCGTGAATGAGTAGCATGAAATATGAAGGACTACACTATCAAATTCCTTCCTCCCTCGGTAGTCTCTTCTAACTCCATAGTATTAAATATCAACTATATGCTAATGATGCCCAAATATATATTGAAAGTTCAGTCTTTTCTCTTTAAGCTCCAAAATGAAGCTCATCCAACTGCAGCACTAACGGACCCATCTGAATGCTAACTTGGGATCTCAAACCTGTTCCTCTTCCCGCCAATCCCAGTGTTCCCATCTCCCTAAATGGCACCTCCATCCACCAAGTTACTCACATCACCATGTGGGAATTTCCCAGTCCCTCAAGATCCTCCATAGCTAT
Source organism: Globicephala melas (assembly GCF_963455315.2). Classification (NCBI taxonomy): domain Eukaryota; kingdom Metazoa; phylum Chordata; class Mammalia; order Artiodactyla; family Delphinidae; genus Globicephala; species Globicephala melas. Next base: position 47,457,087 of record NC_083314.1, read on the forward strand.
CCCTTGTAGAGCCCTTATTATGTGCCAGTCGGTATCCTTAAAGGAGCATCTATGTGAACTTTTTTACTTAACCCTTACAACACTGTATAGATAAACATCACTATTATTCCCTTTTTACAGGTGAGTAAACTGAGCCAAAGAATAACCTGCCCCGGGAGACAGAGCTCCTAACTGGGGGACCCAGAATTCCAAGCCAGGTAGTCCTGATCTACTACTGATTTACTGCGCACTTCTGCCTCCAAAACATGTCTCCAATCCATTCGCTTCTCTCCCTTCTCCCTGCTACCACTACTGCCCACCTGGAGTACGGCAAGAACGTCCTAAATAATTCCCATTTCCACTCTGGCTACCCCTAAATCCATTCTTCTCTTAAATTCTCACCACACCCCAATCACATGGCCTTCTTTCAGTTTCTTTCCAATCCCTGCCAGTAAACACTAACTAATCTCTTCTGCCTCTGCAGCTCTGCTTTTCCTCCGCGTCTTCATAGCTGACGCATTCTCCGCCCGATGGCCGAGATATCGGCTCAGAGGTCTGCCTCTTCCGAAAAGCCTGCCCTCGCCACCCTATCTAAAGTAGCTCCCTCCCTTTACACTAATTCCTCATGATCTTTTTACCGAAACCTGCAGACATTTGTTTCCCTACTGCCACCCCCGCGCCACGACCGCAACCTCTGGGAGGGAAGGGCAAGGACTGCGCCTAACCTGTTTACTCTGTCCACAGCACCCGCAGGACAGCACCCAGTATTTGTGGCATGGGCCCTAGGCGTGGGTGGCGCCTCGACGGGCTCACCCTCAGACGATTCACCCCCTTTCACTCTGTGGTGACAGCGCCACCGCCGCGAGCAACGCGGAGGAGGAAGTGGGGTCTGATTGCTCCGGAGCCGGGACCGTGACCAGCTGCGCGGAGAACCGGGCGCCACCTCGCGGCCCCGAACAGCGCAAGCGCGGCGCGGCCAGCAGCACGCAACGCGCAATCCGGGAACCCGGCGGGTCGGCTCCCCTCCCCCTCCCCGCCCCCGCCGCCCGCGCCTGGCAACAAAGCCAGGCGGCAGAGCCGCGGGGCCCAACGAGTGACAAGGACGTCCTTCCCTTACCGGTGTCCGCTTCCTGGTACCCGAGAGCACAGGCCTCTTAGGACCGTCCGTGGCTTCGGCCTTAGCAACGGACACACAGCGAACGCAAACCCACACGCACGGAGTCAGAGGCAGCAGCGGCGGCGGCGAAATGGCTCCGGTCGCGGCGCCAAGGAGGGCGGGGTCAGTGCGCTAAGCATGCGCAGAAAGCGAGCCTGGGACAAAGGGCGCCTAGGGGAGGGGCGGGGCTGCAGCTACCAAGCTGCTGGTAGAGTCTCGTCGGCTGGGAGATCCGCTGCGCCTGGCCCCGGGCGCCCCAGCCCTGCTTCTTCCTGTAGTGCAATACCTACTTTTGAAAGTTTTTTGCGAGTTGGGGACCTGTAGCATTTTAATGCAGCAAAATGTTTTGCAGCTTCTGTCATAGGGACCTGTGATAGATGAGGTGCCCTTCGAAGACAGAACTGGAAATCTCAGGTGCTAACTTTATAAGGTTGTTGAGGCAATTGAATAGGATGGCATGTGAAGGGAGCTTATCATGTGTATGTGGCACACAATAGGTGTTCAGTAGGTGGTGGTGGAGTAAGTCAGATACTCTAACGTGAACGTCTCCTGAAAGACATAAGCTCAGTGAAGGCAGGAACCCTGCCTGGCTAGCTCGCTGCAGTGCTTGGTACATCCAGTGCTCAGTAAAAACTAGTTTAATGAATAGACAAAAACTGCAAGGTTGTTTTTGCTCACATTGGATAGCCTCTTGTCTTCAGTCTTTGGAATAAACTGGATTCTTAACGATTGTAGTAGTCACTTAAGTTTTTGAACTCTAGTGCTTCCCACGGAGGCAACAATACAAAATATTTCACCTGGGGTTGTTCCACAGAATCCAGGCTAATAAATTATCAGGCCCCATCACACCTATCATCCTCATATTTCACCTCTTTCACTACGTTTTTTCCCAACTCTTCTAGCTTACTGTGATTAATCCCTTTAAAACTCTGCTGCTCCCATGATCAGAATAACACAGCATTCTCGAGCATTACTCATTCTTTTATTTTCTCCATGTGTTTGCTCTCTTCAAATAGGAACAAAATCATTCGGGGAAACACGTTAATCTTTTGTTTCTTTGTCCCCTTCCAGGGTGCTTAAAGCAGCAGGTTTTTTTTTTTTTTTTTTTTACGGTACGCGGGCCTCTCACTGTTGTGCCCTTTCCCGTTGCGGAGCACAGGCTCCGGACGCGCAGGCTCAGCGGCCACGGCTCGCGGGCCCAGCCGCTCCGCGGCATGTGGGATCTTCCCGGACCGGGGCACGAACCCATGTCCCCTGCATGGGCAGGCGGACTCTCAACAACTGCGCCACCAGGGAAGCCCCAGGTTTTTTTTTTTTTTTTATGATAAGTGAAACCCAACTAGCATAAGTGAATTGCAAGTGTTTTGTAGCAGATAATGAACACAGCATTTTTATTACCAACTTTTTGAATTCATTGTCTGGTAGACTGATTATATGTTTCATTATTTTTTCTGGGGTTTTCTGTTGCTCTTTCAATTGAGAGTGTAAGGTCGGATCTTAACAAACGGCACCGCGAAACAGAGGAAAGCTTCAAGTGAGCTTTATTAGGGAGCGCTCCCGGGCGAGGTTCACTGGTCCGAGAGAAAGGGGCCAGAGAAGTCGCACCCGGGAGAGGGTTGGGCAAGATTTTATAGGGGAAGAAGGGAAAGAGCTGTGGTGAATCTGGGAGGGCGCAGGGTATTCCTTATTTGGTGGTCTTTTCGGGTATCCTGGGGGACCGTTGGTCCCGCCCCTCGAAAGGCGGGAAGGCTGGGCCGGGTTCAAAGTCCCCAGGTCAGTTTCTGGAACTGGGTGGTCCGGAATGTCTCCAGGGCAGTTTCTGGAACTGGGTGGTCCGGAGAATTCGGTCTGATGCAACCTGTGAGTCTGATTGTGTTCCCCTGCCTCGGGCCAGTTGGCCTTAACAGAGAGTAGTTCCTCCGTCTTTTCATTTTACTTAACTTTCTCTGTCTTTATGAATTTAGGTGAAAACAGGTAACTGTTGTAGTCTTGAATAGGTGTTTTTATGTGGGAGCATCCCTATGTAGGCTGTTTGCCCAGTGTCTCTGGTGTGAGGACTGGATTTCATGCGGACACCAGCCACATCTTTTCTCAGGGTGTGCTGGCCACTATCACCTTGATAGGGAGTGTGACTGGTGCTGGAGGAGCTAGAGCCTGTGCACGGTGTGAGGTGGGACTTCCTCTCTGTTCAGTGGCTGTCACCACGCTGTCAGGGGTGGGCTCTGCTCCCAGTTGCTGGAGCGAGAGCCCTGAGGGTCGGACTCAGGCTGGCTTTGTTCTCTTTAAGTGTATGTTTTTACTCCTCCCTGCACTGAAGCCTTTGCCTCAAAGGAGGGGAGTGGTGAAGTAAATGGGGCTCGTGTGCTTACAGATGTTCAATGTGCTGCCTTTGTAGGCATCTACTGCTCTGCTCAGAAGCAGCCCAAAGTCATGTCTTTTCCCCAGTTGTGGCCATCCCACATCTAATGCAAAGTTACGGTATGGAGTGGTTGGGGCCAGCGCATTCACCAGGCTGGGACTGAGGGTCATAGTGGTTTAAGTGGCTGGGCTGCCATGAGAAGTCTGGACTGCTTCTGTGGTGCTGTTTGAGTGAGTGCCAACAATGGCCACTGCTGCCCCTCCTGGACCACACCTCAGGCCCCTGGGTTACCTAGGCATCCCTAGATCAAGTCTTTTCCCAGGTCCTGGCTGCCCTAGGTCCATTGCCAAGCTGTGGTGTGGAATAAGTGGGGCCAGGGTGTTCTCTTAGCTCAGACTGGGGAGCATAGCAAGGAGGCAGCCGCTAGGGCAGACCCCTCTCCACCGTGTCTGATGGCAAACCAGCACCTGCACACTCCTCACAAGTGGAGTCTAGGCTCCTCCAGCCTTTTTATCTGTCCCAGTGGTCCTCCAAGCAGCCAAAGGGGCTTATCCTTCTGCGTAGGACCCCAGGACTCGAATGCCCAGTGTGTGGCTCAACCTGATCACTCCTCAGGGCTAGTGTCCACCTGTGCGATATCCCTTTTCCTTAGTCCCCTCCCAAAGTCACAGGTCTCCACCCGATGCCTTTCTTCCCATCCTACTGTAACAGGGAAGACCCAACCCTGACTCTATGTTGGATCTGCTTCTTTATTTATTATTATTATTATTTTATTTTTTGCAGTACACGGGCCTCTCACTCTTGTGGCCTCTCCCGTTGCGGAGCACAGGCTCCGGATGCACAGGCTCAGCGGCCATGGCTCATGGGCCTAGCCACTCCGCAGCATGTGGGATCCTCCCGGACTGGGCACGAACCCGTGTCCCCTGCATCAGCAGGCTGAGCCACCCGGGAAGCCCTGCTTCTTTACTTTAACGTTTGCTTTTTGTTGCTAATTGTTCACTAAAAGGATACTATCTATACAATGGCCTGCCTCAGGGAACCCTGCCCCTCTGCCTGAATGTTAAAACAAAGTGCCTTTGTTCAGGGAAACATCCCGACCCTGTCCACCTGTGAATGGCTGCTAGAAAGAAGAAATTAACACATCCCCTCCCCTAGGCTGGCCATTCCAGGGGATATTTGCAAAATTTGTGGCCTTTATACTTTACTTCCTCACCTCCTCCCCCTCTCTGTTCTATAAAAGAAACTGGCATCCAGACCCTGATAAGATGGTTTTTTGAGACACTAGTCAGCCATCTTCTTGGTCTGCCTCAGCACCTCATCTCCCGATTTATTGCCGTGTCGTGCGACAAGCAGAGCGAGCTTGGACTCGGTAACACTACCTGATTACATGGGAATCTTTCTTGCAGCCTTAGTTGCACAGGAGTTCTTCTGCCAGTTTCCGGTTAGTTTTCTGTGAGACTTTTTCCACACGTAGATGTGTTTTTGATGTATTTATAGGGGAAGGTAAGCTCCACATCCTCTTACTCTGCCATCTTGATCCTCATCCCATGGTGGGAGTATCTAACCATAGAAATAGGCAAATGCTACAAGTCTGGGCCCTTTCTCCCACATCCTCTGCCAGAGCCAGTTGTTAACCATTTACCAGCTCACCACTGGCCCTGGTCTGGGCAGGTCCTTCAGCTGCCCTGGGTTTAGTCTTCCCTTCCCTTGAGCCAGGGGTGGGGTGGATGCTGGTCTTCCAGCTCCAGCCTCCTGCCCTGCAGCTTGGGAAGTCGATGGTGAGTTGTGCTGCTTCTGAGCTGCCCTAGGGTCTGTGTCCCGAGCAACAAGGTGGTTGGGAATGGAACCTACATAGTACCCAACTGCTGAGGTTCCAGGGCTTTCCACGCTTCAAAGAGGACTTCAGCGGTGGCTGGGAGACCCTGGCCCTTTGGGACTGGTGACATTTGCCAGCTGCCCATTTTCCTCTGAGCTTTGCATTCTCCTCTAAGGATAAGACTCCTGAAGCAAATCTCTGAGCATCACCACCCCTCACATTTGAGGACTTTGGAGTTCCTCCGAGCACAGCTCTGCTCTCTTGTCTCCGATCAGTCCATCTCAGACTCCTATGCAACTTCCTCTGTAAGCACACCAAATGCCAATCATGCCTTCTGTTCTTAGCACTCTATATATGCTCTGCCTGGACAATCTTATTCTTCCCATGGTTTCAACTACTATCTATGTGTTGATACCCTCTAAACCTCTATCTCCTATCCAAACCTTTTGAACTCCAGATCAATATACATAAACGCTTGGTGGGCCTCTCTACATGATGTCCCACAGGCTTTGATTCCTGGGTGTCAATTCTGTTTCTTTTATTATTGTGGTAGGCAACCTTCAACATGGCCAACAATGATCCTCTCCTCCTGGAATTCATTCCCTGTGTAGTCCCATCCTACATTGTCCTAGGGTTGTCCTTTTTGACTAATAGCATACAGAAGGGGATGGTAGGTTACTTCTGAGATTGCTTTAAAAGACTGTGGCTTCTACTTTGAGCTCACTTGTGTGCCATCTCTCTCTCTCTCGTGGATCTCTCTCTCAGATCTCCCTTTCTGGGCGAAGGAAGCTGCCATAATGTTGTGAGAAACTGAAGCCTCTGGCCAAGAGCCAGCAAGGAACAGAGGCCTGCCCACAACTACAGGTAAGTGAATCTAGAAGCAGGTTCTCCAGCTCCAATTGAACCTTGAGATGAGTAAAGCTCTAACCGATAGCTTGACTGCAACCTTCTGACAAACTCTGTGCCACAACCACCCAGTTAAGCTGCTCCTCGTTCCCAACCCTCAGAAATTGTGTGAATTCATAAATGTTTCCAGGTTTAAGCTGCTAAGTTTAGGGGTGATTTGTTACATGAAATAAAGAACAAATGCAAGTACAATCGTCCCTCAGTATCCACAGGGGATTGGTCCCAGGACCCTTGCAGATACCAAAATACACAGATGCTCAAGTTCCTTAAATAAAATGGCATAGTGTTTGCATATAACCTATAGGATATCCTCCTGTATACTTTAAATCATCTCTAAATTTCTTATAATACCTACAATGTAAATGTTATGTAAATAGTTACCAGTATGAGGCATATTCAAGTTTTGCTTTTTGGAACCTTTTGGAATTTTTTTTTTTTTTTTAAATATTTTCCTTCTGTAGTTGGTTGAATCCTTGGATGTGGAACCCGTGCATACAGAGGGCCAACTGTATCTTCCATGTCTAGGTTCTGTTGATTCTTTCTAAATATTTTTCGTTCCATTCCCTCCCCTCCATCCCTGCTGCCACTTCCTTAGTGGCTCCACCATTGGTTACCTATCACAATAGGCCACCTAACGGTTTACCTGTTCCCAGTCTGTCTTCCAATCTACTCATCACACTGCTTCAAGAGTGTCATTTTTAAAACAAAAAGTCATGTCACATACCTTCCTATCCCATACACACATAAATACTTCAAATCTTGCAATGATGATGACTTTTCATCTATGCCTCTTTGACCTGCTTGTTCCTCTGAAATCACTTAGCAAAAGTCATTCTCTCATTTTGTTTGTTCCAAATAGTGATACATGGATCATTCAAGAACCCACAGATATTTTCCATTCCCCATCCTCTGCTGTTAGAAGCACAGTCAGAAATTCCCAACCTACGAAAAAATCTGAGGGTGGCACTATGATCTGGACTCCAGTAATAATAAATGCAAATTTCAATTCTTGGGTTTCATATCATTTTCGACTTTATTTTGGCACCTATTGAGTTAAAAGGTTTAGCAGCAATGTAATGCTTCTCTCTGTTGTATAAAGAACATACACTGAATGCCTTGGATAGCTATAAAAACTAACAATAACTAACACTTCACTGTGCCTAAGATGTGCCAGACACTATTCTGAGACCTTCTTCATATGTGTAATCCTCATAATAACCCCAGAAGATAGATATTATAATTCTCATGCTATCAATGAGATAAATGAACGGCTGAGAAGTTAAATAACATGTTGTAGGGACTTCCCTGGTGGCGCAGTGGTTAAGAATCCACCTGCCAATGCAGGGAACACGGGTTCGTGCCCTGGTCCAGGAAGATCCCACAGGCTGCGGAGCAACTAAGCCTGTGAGCCACGACTACTGAGCCCATGTGCCACAACTACTGAGCCTGCGTGCCTAGAGCCCGTGCTCCACAACAAGAGAAGCCAAGGCAATGAGAAGCCCGTGCACCGCAATGAAGAGTAGCCCCCACTCGACACAACTAGAGAAAGCTCCCGAGCAGCAACAAAGCCCCAACTCAGCCCAAAGTAAATGAAATAAAATAATAAAATAAATAAATTTATATTTAAAAACATAACACTGTAGTCACACAGATAGTAAGTGGTGGAGCTGGGACTTGAACCCACACAGCCTGAGGTCAGACATAGAAGCATAAGGCCAACCCTGCCTCCCACAAAACCATGTTATACTGTTTTCCATTTCATACTATATTGAACCCAACTCTCTACTACTCCTTGGACTGAAATCTTATGGATAACACTGGCTAAGAGGTGCTGTTGGACTCAGTAACAAAACCAGTCCCTGAAATCACTTTGACCTTCCAACCATCTCCAATGAACTAATCTCAGATTTCCACTTTGGAAAAGGTGTTAAAAATCAGCTTTTAGTACTGTGATAAATAAGGTATTTCACATCATTACTGTAGTTTTGACATTAAATGCTAAATTCAAAGATAACAATAAATTCATAATATTCCAAAATTTTACTTTTGTTTAAAGGCATTATTAGCAACCCACTGCTGTATAACATTCATTTGTTTCTTTCTTTTTTTAAAAAAAAAAAAAAAACCTGGAAGTTTTCTAATGGTTTTCCTTCCTCTAGAAGGCCAACACAAACAAATTAGTGTGATGTGACTTGCATTTAGGTGCACTCTGCACAGGCTTCCCAGTGACGTTGCTAAACACCTTTCCCTATTTTCCATTTATACCTTCTTCAAGATGTGTTAAAGTGTTGTTTACTAAGGGACCCTAAACAGAGGGTATCCACTCCTGAGCTTCTGGCACATCCATATGTTCAAACTCATCCAGGTAACCAGATGGCTAAGGGAACCACTAAAGAAATGAAATACGTTCTGGGCCAACTTGTTGGCCTGAATTCTCCTGACTCCATTTTGAAAGCTGCTAAAACTATATGAGCACTATAGTGGTGGTGAAAGTCATGATTCCTGTTCATCATCCAAAACTTTGGGGAAAAAATGGAGAAAAAAGTGATCTGCAGCTACTCATAAACTGTCAGGTATCACCTGTAAAATATATTGGACTGTTATACTCTTGATTCTCTGTGGAAGTGTACTCCTGAAGACAACTTCACTCTGAAATGTCATTGGCAGAAAAATTCAGTAGATTATCATCAAAAGCAAACTGTAAAAAACCACTAATGACACTGTACGTATTAAATTGTAGAATGGTTTTCTCTTTTGTGCTTCCCTGATTGGTTGCACTGGGTCTTAGTTGCAGCAGGCCAGCTCCTTATTTGTGGCTCACAGCCTCCTTAGTTGCGGCATGCATGTGGGATCCAGTTCCCAGACCAGGGATTGAACCCAGGCCCCCCGCACTGGGAGCATGGAGTCCCAAACGCTGCGCCACCAGAGAAGTCCCTTGTTTCTACGGAGTTGGATGTTAAAATACATAGAGCTAAACTCAGCCCTTGGTCATTTTGTTTAACTAACTTTGTGTTCACAAGATCTCATTAATCATGTTAAAAGCCCTCCAAGCACTAATTTCAGAAGAGCAAAAAAAAGAAAAGCGGAGTTCATTGCTTAGTGGATATCCAATATTTATCTTCACTGAAAAATTAATTTGGCTTTAGTATCATTAAGTAGGGATATGACATCCTCAGAACCAAAGACTAACAAAAACCTCACTGTTCTTCTTTCAGGAAATTAACGGCTATAGAGAAAAGTTTCAGTGAGGTAGAATGTAAGCTCACATAAGCCACCGTGGTTCAATTTCTAATTCAGACACCTTACTCCTAAAGGTGAGAGAAATAGGAGAAAACAGTGTGTTTTATTCCTGGGCAAAAAAGGAGTGAGGAGATATAAAGAGAAGGGTAGCAAAGATAATTAAATCCACTGATCATTTCAAATTCTCATTTTGCAAACATTTTCTTTTTAATTTTTAAAAATTAAAAAATAGAGTAAACTGATATGAATTTCAAATACTTTTCCTCTGCCAATGAGCAGACTAATTAGATAAGAAACAAAATAAAATCTTAGGTAGTTATTAGACTGGATAGTCCAGTTTAAAATCACTAAGGATTGACCATCAGTACACTTTGTCACTGGAAGGCAGGTACCAGGGTTTGTTAGAGAGGAGACTGAGCAGCCAGTTATATAGTCCAGAAAAAGAAAAAAGTAAAGAAGGTGTGTAGAGAAAGTTAAAGTTAAATCTTTAGGTCCTCCCTAAATCTCTTATCACTGAAAAGTGACTGTGTGAAAATGTGACTGGGAAATAACAGTAAGTAGCCCCTGGGCTCACGGCAGAAGGGATGCTGGCTTTCATTTCCAATAATTCAGGGCACTGCTGAGGGACACTTTCTTCTCAGTGAGGAAAGGGGAAGTTTGTGGTGCCCAGAGCAGAGAGCTCTTTGAAACTTTGAGAAGTTCTCTATAGCAACAATTAGAGACTTGAATTCATCTTTGGGGAAGGCCTTTTCTTTGTTATGTGAAAACCACCCTAATGGCCCTTTAGTTATAGTAACTGAAGCAAGTCTTCACCTAACCCAATGTTTTTGGGGAAAACTGCGACATCGCAATTAATCTGAAAGCAGATATTCTAGAGTTAGACTGAGCAGCCAAGTGAACTGGTTTGTTAACAGTTGTGCATAGTTGAGTCTCACTGTAATTTGGCATTAAAGTTAGCATGTCTGCCTAAATGCAATAGCTCAGAGTTGTCCTAGATTCCAAATGAATATTTATTAAAATGAAAGTACATTATGGTGGTTTAAAATTAGAAAACTTTAAAATAGGATTAACAACCAGAAATCAAGATAATGGGAGCTCCCAAAGGCAGATGGAATTAATCAATTACAATTTTCCTCTTGATTCCATATTATCCATTTATGCAAAAACTTCTCCACCAAAATTCTGTGACATATTGAATGACTTAGGGCTCATAACTCCTTTTAGAGTTTTTGCCCCATCATAAATTAAAACTTTTAAAAGATCATAGTAGGTATTTAAATACTTGTTGATTGATGCAAGATTTCATTTGCTAGGAAAGTTTAGTTCAAACTCATCTAAAAAGTTTTTGAGAAATGAATGCAGTACTCAAAGTGGATTATATCTCAACGTACACACCCTGATATGATAGAGAGGCACTAGCTACAAGCTTCCAAGTTTCCATCCTTTAAATCAGTGAAAGAAAGGAAATCTAGGCTTTTCAGTTTAGCTTCTGCATTATCAGTAAATTCCCTAGAGGCTTTCTGTAGTGGAAGCCGGGGTGGGCCCATTGGAATCCCAGAGACAAGAGTCATGATGGCTTTGGTCTGCGACACTCCAAAACCTAGACAGGAAAATATAAATGAGGAAACATGGCTGGCACTGTCCACTTTGCCACAAACACTCGAAAGAAGAGATCATATTCTTACAGTGATTACTATAACAGGATAAAGTGGAACTAAAAGATGGGAACATTTCTTGTCAATATGGCAGACTGAGCAGATGTAGGAAATCCCTATTCCTGCTTTAAACATATAGAAATGCTGGAAACTTTTGAACAAATTGACAAACTGTAAAACAAAACAAAGTGAGACTCAAAGTCAACCTCAGAAGCAAGAAGGAGGAACGAGAAGTATCAGGAATAAAGAGGTCAGAGTAGTAAGGAGTTGCTGAAGCCAGTGGTCCATGAGGATAATCTGATTCAGGGATACACTGTTGTGGATTGAATGATGTAGGACTTGGTCACTAGGTCACAATTTAGTTCAAACAAATCTAAGAAGTACCTGAGAAATGCACTATTTAAGGTAGTTTATGACTCAATGCTGCTGTTTTAGACTAGGGCAGGAATGCAAGATGAAGCCTTGAGTCTGTACACAGCAAAGAGCTGGAATTAAACTCCCCATATAAAACTGGTAGCCAGCCTTCTATGAAAAGAAATAGAAAAAAAAAACTGGCCCACTGGTATGAGAGGCAAGGAAGCATGACTTCTGCCAGGGTGTGGAAGGAAAAAAATCATATAAATGAAATCCCAAGACTGTGCCATAGATGAATGCTGGATCCGTATTTGCATTCTGTGCTTGGTACAGGAACCATACTAAGAAATATACCTAAAGACTGGTTAGAACTGATGAAACTATAGTGTCCTAGCAGAGGCAAATGTAAAATCATTTGATGGGACAACTCACAACCTAGAGTACGATGGATTCTCCAGAAAACAGCTGTCTCTGAAGATGAAATCAGAGTTAAAAATTACAAAGCACACAAGGAAAAAGAAGCTGCATGAGAGACAGCAAATGCACAACTGACAAATTTTACATCCTGAGAAAAGATGATACAAAATTCTGAAAGAGGCTTCACAGAGATAAACGTAAGAATAGAAGCCATAGGCTAAGAGAAGGGCATATAAATAAAGAACAGGAAGATCTGGAAGAAAAAGCCAAAAAGAAATGCTGGAAATTAAAAATATATAATCAGTAAAACTAACCAGTCGAAAACATAGCTAAAGATAGAATTAGTGATTTTGAAGGTAGATCTAAGGAAGTAATCCAGAATATAGCACAGGAAGATATTTGTTTTCTTAACTGGCTATTGCTCTCGGATCAAAGGTATGAGAAGTAACTTTCTTTTACTAAGGTAATTTGGTTACAGTAACAATTGAGCATTGGGAAGAAAAATACTAGCTTGCCTAAATATATAGAATATATTTTGCTAAATGCAAAATGGCCCTCCTAGGCTTATTATGAATGGTGGAAGACTGAGAGCTACCTTCATGATAAGGCTTTATCATGTTTACTAAGATTAAGTCTCTCTTATATACAATGGAATATTACTCAGCCATAAAAAAATGAAATCTTGCTGTTTGTGACAACACAGATGGACCTAGAGGGTATTATGCTAAGTGAAATAAGTCAGACAGAAAAAGACAAATACTGTATGATTTCACTTATATGTGGAATCTAAAAAACAAAAAATGAACAAACATAATAAAACAGAAACAGGGTTATACAGTGCCGCATGTCAGTTTTATCTCAAAAAAACTGAAAGAAAAAAAAAAGTCTTTCTTTGACTAAACCATGAAAACTCCAACCCCCAAGGAAGTCTGAAACGAGCTCTTTAAAGATATGTTCTTTTAGATCATAAAAACTGTCTTCAAGAGGCCTCTTTTAAAATGCCAAAAATCTGGCAAAAGAGTAAATCCTTTCAGCTAATACCTTACAGCTATACTTCACAAAACTACTGCAGAATCACTGCTGGTATGCAAAGTGATCTTACACGTACAGGTAAACTTTTAGTTCTTTAAAAAACTATAGAACTAGTAGTAGTTCAAAATCTACTTTAATGCATTTTAGGAACATATGCTAAACCCACGATTTTGTGAGAAGTATTGCTTGGGACAAGGGAATGATATTAGGTAATAATAGTACTGGTGGTACACAAATAGGACAAAAATCATCAAAGTGGAAAAGCAAATGGGAAGCATTGTCTTTGAAGGATAAAGAGTTGGCTGAAAACCCTGTGAGAATGAGGGGCACAGTACATAATAGGTGCTTAGGGCTTGGGAGGGGTTGCCAGGAAGAGGCAGAAAGGCTCTGAAAGGAAGGTAGGAGGTCTGCCAAGAATAAACCTAAAACTTTTCCTGGACTTGACCCAGGTCCTCAGGAAGGGCCAGTCTCTTGCGGAAGTGGAGTGAATAGTGGCATTTATCATTTGTTATGGGATAAGACTTAGGAGACTGTGGAGAGGTTTCTCTACTCAAATTCACTGTATTTCCCTCAAACTTTACATTGTCATATTATTCAAACCTCCATCCATTTAAGCTTACTTGTGTTAATAAACTCTTTTAAAATTGCAGATACTCTTGGGAGAGCTGTCAGTCATTCACAGTTTAGTAAGATCTGTATTCAAACTGCCTTCCTCTAAACACTTAGGCTTACATCAGCTATAGTGTGGTAGTAGAATTTTAGTGAGCAGAGGCAAGTAAAGGGAGGGAGTGTTGATGGTGTAGGAGAGAAGGGGTTAAAAAAATGGTGTGTGAGCAGAGTGGGGAGGTGAACAAAGTGCTAAGATGGAGGAGAGAGATTTGTAGAAGGTTGCCAAGACCTTCCAACTAGGTTTACTTCACCATTTTATAGGATTGGCCCAGAAAGTTAGTATTAGGAATAAAACTTTGCTTGTAGCTGATTAAAAGGTGTTCTTGTTGAACCCTCAGAGAAAGTGATGAAAGTCCCTCATCACCTTCTCTGAAACGCTCAGAGAAAGTCTATTTCCTTTACACTCTCCAGTAGGAGACAAAGCGGGAAACTTACCTAGTTTGACCACAAAGTTGATAAATCTCTGAATACAAAACTGGAAAGGAACAAACAAATCTATAGTCAGTAATTACTAAACTGTGATAATTTAAAGAATTTAGAGGTCAAATTGCAGAAACCCCAAACTAAAAAGTCCACACACCTTAGTTTTCTGAGGGTCTGTTGGAGTGGAGAACAGACACGTGAGGATGACTGAGATCTACCCAGGATAAGGTAGGATCTTTTCATATATATAAGCTTTTATGAAATGAGCCCATGAAGAAAAGAAGCTCCAATGAAGGAATTGTACAATAGAGAGTTAGGATGGGGAAGGCAACCTTTACCCACCTAGGTTACAGAGGTAAACTTATCAGCTAGTGCAGTTTCCAAACTGGGGTACTCTAACCTCTAGGGTACTTTCCAAGATACCTCAGGGGCACTTGGTCAAGGCTAAGATTTATGGCCATTTCTAGACCCTCAACTTACGTAAGTGCTATTTCTAAAATTGATCAGAATAAGAAGTTGCACATAATGGAGGTGTAGCTTGTCCTTTTATATTTCCCTGCTCACAGTCCTTCTCCTACATTTGAAAAAATAAAGACATACCTCTTATATCACTGCCTTGGGACACCTCTGGGAACCAAATAAAGGAGCAAATCAAAATGTTGGCATTGGCATCCACAAAGAGAGCTGACAGAGTGAGTCCTTTAATTAATGGATAACAAGTCCTCTAAAGAATCATAGGGTTTTCAATTTTTTCCTTTCAACTTTGCTTTTAATGTTGTGATTCAGGTTGTCAGTTGAAAATCATTAAATGATCAAGCATATGACTCAAAAACTGCTCGAAGAACTGAGTGACATTGCTATACCAAAGTTTCTTCCATTCTTATCTACTAATATATATAAACAGGGTATCACAGCACTTATTTCTATAAAAGCAAAAAACAGAAATAGTATTGATGCTGAACTTTAACTCATCCTAGCATTAAAGAATATTCATCCACAAATTCATGAAGCAATTCTTAAAAAAAAAGATTCTCATTCATCTCATCAAGAGATGCATTTTCAATAACATTTTACTTTTATGCTGTTTTAATCAATTGTACACTAGTAATAAAAAAGTCAATGCAGAATAAAATTTTGGTATCAAGCCTTACAAACAGAAATGCACATGTTCTTTTCTTCCCTAACACACAAAGTATGGCACATTACATTCAGAAGTCTCTACTTTGTTGCTTTTTTTAAACTTAATGTATCATGGAGATCTCTCCAGATGTGTGCATATAAAAGTATCTCATCCTTCTAAAGGGCTGTATATAATTCCATTAAATAACTCAAACATAATGTATTTAACCATTTCCTTATGGGTGGATATTTGGGCTGTTTCTATCTTTTGCTAGTATAAACAATGCTATAAGGAATATCTCTGTACATGTGTCATCTCACTTTGTAAATATAACATGGCATTTAAGGCCATGAGAATGATGGACTTCCCTGGTGGCACAGTGGTTAAGAATCTGCCTGTCACTGAAGGGGACACGGGTTCGAGCCCTGGTCCGGGAAGATCCCACATGCCACGGAGCAACTAAGCCCGTGCACCACAACTACTGAGCCCATGTGCCACAACTACTGAAGCCCACACGCCTAGAGCCCGTGCTCTGCAACAAGAGAAGCCGCTGCAGTGAGAAGCCCGTGCACTACAATGAAGAGTAGCTCCCGCTCGCCGCCACAACGAAGACCAACACAGCCAAAAATAAAGTCCATGAGAATGAGTAAGTTTAGCCCTAACTTTTTATTTATCTGTTTCTTCACTTGACTGCAAACTCCTTTAGGGCAGAGACCAGTTTTATTGAAATTATATATTCAGTTCAGCCCATGGTATATTAATAAGTGAGTAAATGAGACCTGCTCACACTTGCTTTCTGTAAGAAAAAACAGAATGTGGTAAACTAAACTGCTTACCAATACTGTTTTGGGTGAGATGATTTATTTGAGTAGGACTAAAAGAAAAAAAAGAAAAAGAGATGGAAATTGAATCAGCCAATAAAAGAAACCACTAAGTGGAAAGGTTCTGTATCAGAGCTGTTTCACAGTTTACTCCATCCTACGATTTTCACATCATTCAGCTCAGAACAGGTTGAAATTTTCAGAAATAATTTTTTCTGGGAAATTTAGGAAAAAGAAAATCATACATGAAAAGAGATGGCAGGGACTTCCCTGGTGGCGCAGTGGTTAATAATCCACCTGCCAATGCAAGGGACACGGACTCAAGCCCTGGTCCGGGAAGATCCCACGTGCCGCAGAGCAACGAAGTCCGTGCACCACAACTACCGAGCCTGCGCTCTAGAGCCCGCGAGCCACAACTACTGAACCCGTATGGCACAGCTACTGAAGCCCGCGTGCCTAGAGCCCGTGCTCCGCAACAAGAGAAGCCCCCGCGATGAGAAGCCCGCGCACTGCAATAAAGAGTAGCCCCCGCTTGTCACAACTAGAGAAAGCCCACGCACAGCAACGAAAACCCAAGGCAGCCAAAGATAAATAAATAAATAAATAAAACTAATTGAGAAAAAAGAAAAGAGATGGCAGAGTCCGCCCAATTCAGACTTCATATCTTAATTTAAACCAAAGTCTTGCCAATGTTTAATCTAGTTGACATAGCTTCCTAAGTCCTTACGCTGTTCCTGCTTTCAGCTTCACCTGGTCTGGGGCTGAATAAAGGTGAATATTAAATAAGCTATTTAAACTTTAAGTTAAGTAGGAAGTAGATTTAGGCTTGCTCAGTGTTCAGGGTTAAAGGGTAGGGATGTATTTAATCACTGCTGGCAACTGCTTCCTCCTGTTCTCTTCTTGGTTGGAGCTCAGGTCACTCCCTCAAACCTCCAGGATGCTTTGCGACTTCTGCTCTGTAATTTCTGATTGCCCTGATGGTGCCCTGTCCTGTTCAAAAGATCCCTTATCTAAACTTACTGGGACTGACCACCTGCTCTGATCTTGCTTATGCCTTTCATTCTCAGTCATTTTCTTGGGACACTCCTCTCAGTCACTTTTATGATCCTGAAAGTTCCTGGGCCTCTCGGCCTCCAGAAGTTTCTCTGTAGTGCCTACCCTATTTCTTTCCACCTTATTCTGTTTACCTAACGTATACACACTACCAGCTGTAGGGCTGGTTCTACCCTTCGGTGAGGCTCTTCCTTCTCTGGACAGCTAGGCTGTCCTCCCTGTAACATTAACAGCAGCCACCATTTCCCCCAGGGGTCTTCCCTGGAACACTTCAGATCCTGCTGCTTTTCTCTTCCTGTTTCAAAGCCAGTGTCTCCTTTTGGATCATCTATTCAGCTCTTGTTTCCTGCCTGGTGAATGTTTTCAGTTCTCAGCACATTTCCAGGGCAAAGAGGACTGACCTGCTCTGACTTTGGATTAAGTCTCCCCTTTGTAGATCACCAGCCTCATAGCTTCCTTATATACTCTGGTGACTCAGGTGTGAAGTTCTCAAGGGGATGGCATGTGGTCATTTCCCCAAAAATCTATCACCATTATTTCACAGTCATAAAAATACTTTGAATGTAGACTAAAAATAAGATCATTTCTAGGAGGAACAGAAAGGAGTCATTCCTGTGTAGGGCCTGTCCTGATGAGACATGCAGGAAACATGGATAATGGGCACACGTTTGGTTTTAAACAAGAAAAAGTAAGAAAAAGAAGGAAAATACAGAAAGAAGCAGCTAGGCAATCTTAAGGAGGGCAGGTGTGGTAGGAATGCTGATGAGAGAAAATAAGAATTCTCAAGTGGGAAAGAAAAAAGGCTATGATTTATATGAAGGGAAAAGAAAGCTTACCTGATGGTTCAGGGCCGAGGAGAAGTCCTTCCGTTCAAAAGCCTCCAACATCTGGTTTGTCTTTTTTCCCAGGTAGTTATAGGTACTGGAAAGAAAACAGCACATCTTCAGGATCAATAACTTAGCGAGAAGGTCCAGCTCCTCAAACCCCTCTAATGCTCAAAAGGGAAAAATCTACCAAGCCTTCCAGAAGTCTATTTTTAGGCCCTAATCTATTAAAGGATCAGGTGTCTTCAGTTCTGAGTTTTCCAGCAACACTAAGCAGTGCAGAGGACGCAGAGAACACCAAAAGGAATAAAGAAAAGGGAGAAAAATAGGAAAAGGGTAAAGTTAGAAAAAAAGTGAAAGACAGAGGTGTATTTGGCAAGGAGTGATTGAGGGCAACACCTGGCCCAGGGCGCACACAGAGGTGCAATGCTAGGTAAGAACTGTGGATAAAATGTAGTATCTGAGGGCTTCCCTGGTGGCGCAGTGGTTGAGAGTCTGCCTGCCAATGCAGAGGACACGGGTTCGAGCCCTGGTCTGGGAAGATCCCACATGCCGCGGAGCAACTGGGCCCGTGAGCCACAACTGCTGAGCGTGCGCGTCTGGAGCTTGTGCTCCGCGACAAGAGAGGCCGCGATAGTGAGAGGCCCGCGCACCGCGATGAAGAGTGGGCCCTGCTCGCCGCAACTAGAGAAAGCCCTCGCACAGCAACGAAGACCCAACACAGCCAAAAATAAATAAATAAAAATTAAAAAAAAAAAATGTAGTATCTGAGGTGGGTCCCAAAAACCCTATGCTGAGGAACTGGGTGAATGTAGCACCACAGTAAAAGGGGCAAATACTAGCAGATTACCTAAATTCTTTGCCAAGTTATATGTTACCCAGAGACTAGTTTCTAGTAATAATATTAATACGGATAATAATAATACAAGGACCATTTATTGACTGTTGTATTCCAGGTGCCTGACATAAACCATGTCTAATCCTCTCAGAGCCCTGTGAGGTAGGTGTGGTTTCCATTTTGCTGTGAAGAAACTATGTCTCAAAGAAGGGCAACAGAGTTGTCGAGAAGCTTGCCATCCCTTCATACTGCTTATTCTATTACATTTCAGAAAAAATGGAGATGAGAATGTTATTTGATATCATAAAATGTTCTTGCTGACTTAAAAAAGAATCTCTAACTCTACCAATAAAGACAAATATCTTAGACTAATCACTGCGTTCTTAGAGAAACCAGCAAGGCAGAAGGTTCTAGAAATTCAGAACAAAGATGTTTCCCCAGTTTCTAATGACTTCTCCTACAGTAACTCAGGATCAGAAAAGAGTTTCATCTTGGTGTACCAGGAACAGAATATTGTTGGTACTTCATAAGTGTAGTCCCTGGAGTCAATACAAGGCATTCTGAGAACGTGAAGTTCACATTATCTTCTCGTAAAAAAGTAGGGAAGAATAAAATATAATCATTGAGATAAGTTACCTGCAGATGTGAAACACCCAAAGTCGCGATATATGCATGAATGTCTAAAGGGTTTCAGAATACTCTAATTTGAATCCCAGGGGTCTCAGATGTATCCTCATTTAGAGAGGAATGTGATCATAATTAAGGAGAAGTGAAGTGTAATCAAATGTACTTCACTTTCAGATTCTGTTGACAGAATAAAAATGCCTAGTATGGGGGCCAGAAAAAAAAAAAAAAAAAAGAATTTCCAAGGTCAGCAGATCCAGGCATTCAGGGTTCCTTGGAGGAAATGGCCTGTAGTGATGATGGATGTTGCAGGCATCCTGGCTCAGTGAACAAACCATTACTTACCATTACATCCAACCCAACTACTCTTCGTCAAAGCCATGCTCACCGAGATATGCTATGAGCATTACTTTGCTTCCCCTGTACTTTTCCCACAGGGAGGAAATACACTTTCAGTTAATGTAAATAGTTCAGTCAATCTGCTTGCAGGCACACTGCTACTGAACTAGGTTAACATGTGCAGTGGACATGCCAAATTGAACGTCCCTAGGCCTTCTGCTGAGTAGACATCAGGCCACTGATTCTACCTTCCTAGCTGCAGCTGACTGGACCTTACATGGACACCTGACTTGGCAGTGCTATCCAGTGATATCCTGAGATGCCCCATTTGGGCCCCATGACTGGCCACATGCATGCTGAAGCAGAGAAAGCCCATCTGGAGAGAAAGGCAAATAAAGGGATGTCCAAAGGACCACAGGTGGAGAACAGTCTGCCTTGGCTGTTGAGAGCTTTGCAGTTTTAGGTTCTCATCTTCTCTGAGACCTCACTGCACCTCCTCCCCTTGGGTTTTATGAAATTTCCCAGTATTTTATAATAACTTACCTTCTTTCACATAAGCTAGTTTGAATGGCTTTCTGTTATTTGTAACCAAATAATTTCTGATAAAGAAGTTCTGTGCATGCTCTCAGCTTCTGTGCCTCACCCCTAACTGCAACAGATGCTTCTTATAAGAGTGACTGAGTCGCTAACAAAGTGCTAAGCCCTAGTTCATTCCTTTTCACTAAGAGAATGTGGCAAAGAAAGGCAATTTCTATCAGAAAAGGTGTACTTGCAAGAAATACAACTGCGCAGGTGATGACTGCCTCTGTGGGGGATTTTACACTAATAAGCATTGGGAAAAATGAGTCCTGCTTACCTGCCCACTGCTCCAGTTGCTCCCATCACCAGAGCACTCAACAGTTGCTGATCAGAAACAGACAGAGAGTGTTAACTTTGATGAAAAAGAGAAGAGAAAAAGATGCTACTATATAAGTGGCTACATCAATTGTTGCAGAGGGAAACTAACCCGCTGGGATATGCCAGGGGGAAACTTACCTCATCCACCCCAAAAAGGAAAGCAAACTGTTGCTGGCGATTCTGATCAACACATTGCCCGAAGTCTAAGAGATCTGTGTCACTGAATTTCAGCCCTTGGAAGGTGGGGATCTTATCCTGAATTCCATCCAACAACTCCTCAGCACGAACTGTTCAAAACAATAAATGTCTCATTCACCGGTACACCCCCAGAAAATAACAGAGGACATCTCATCTAGCGCCACACATCTGCACTGAGCTGCCAGGGGCTGCTCTCAGCTGCAACTGGCTGCAGATTGAACATATTGAACATAATCACTGGCCCTTGCCTCCTAGTTCCTCTGTACTTATCAAATTGTAACCCTAAATCTTCTGTTCCTTGAAGACAATAGATGGATATTTATAAAGCACAACTTCTATTTTTTCTTCTAAGGAAGTTAGAAAGGAATGGCATTTTAAAAACAACCTAATAAATTTCATCTAACTGTAACAATCTTCTTGCTGGAGAAGTATGATAATGATAAAAGAAAACCTAAAAGAAAAGTGAGAAGAGATCGCAGTACCTTCCTGTGTGCCAGGTGCTGAGAACACAGTAGGGTACAAAGTAGACCCAATCCCTGTCTTAGTGGGGCTTACAGGCTATGTCTTCCCACATAAGACGGAGAGGTGTGTGTGACAGACACAAGTTGTCTGCTACAAGTACGTAGGGGTCAACTCGTCTTTCATACTTAAAAATCTTCCATTATAAGGTGGTGTCAATGATTGATAAGGGCTGACTTATTTTTGATAAGAGTGACTTATTTTGGAGCTGTTGGAACCATCTAGTCAACAGTCTTATGCTTTCGTGACACAGGGTGAGGTGGGGTGGAGCCGGGGTTTCTTAGTGAAATAGGATACGATGTAAGAGGTGAAGGTGAAGAAACATGAAAAGAAGCAGTACTTACTCTTTACCCCTGTCAAAGCAGGAATGTGATAGTAGTAAAACGGCAGTGCAGGGGCAGCAGCGGCCACCTCCTTTAGGAAATTAATCAGGACATCTGAAAGAACAGCAGGAAAAGTCATGGTGTGAACAAGTGTAAAACACTGGCTTTCGCCAGTAAAAACTGAACCTTGGGACTTCCCTGTCAGTCCAGTGGTTAAGACTCCACGCTTCCAACGTAGGGAGCATGGGTTTGATCCCTGGTCGGGGAACTAAGATCCCACAGGCCGCGCAGCCAAAAAAAAAACAAAAAAACAAAGAACCGTCTAATGAAATGCAACCATCCTTTTTGGAAGCCAAAAATTCTTGACACTCTTACCATCTCTGAGACTGCTACTGCAATGTCTTTGCAATTCACTTTATTCAAAGTTTTATTTTCCTCTCTGTAGAAAGGCCAAAATAAGAGGATCAGTTTCCTACCATACTAAAGAGCTATTAAAAAACTGGTGCAAATCTTCCCACATATTAAGAGAAGCTCATGAAATACTCTTACAAAAATCAGAAGCCCATCAGGCAGGATCCTTTTCCTCTTACCCAAAAGGGTAAGTGTGGTCAGTGAACAGCAAAGACTTTGCATTAAGATCAGAATAAAGTTGTAACAGTAAATTCTACAACAAAAAGATAAACAACATCTGCTCAAAATGGGAAGTCATAAAAGTAGTGGCACATCTCAACCAGAGTTTGGTACCTTTCCCTTTTGGAGAGAAATTCAGATATATCGGAAGACAGTTCACTCTGGTTTACTGAGGAATTGGGATTTTCTACATCATCCAATTTGAGCTTCAGCAGCAACATTACTACAGATGATAAATAAATCCAGCAGAATTGCTTACATCTGGGGGCCACTGAATAGTGGGAGAGAAGCTTATGAACACATTTGAATACTGTGATAATAAATATTTTGACAAAATTATTGTGTATTGTTATTTTTCATTTGTCTTATGCAAAATGGTTTAAAACCATCTGAAAAAAACTTTAAAAATGTTCATTCTAAATTTCCCAAATAGCAGTATTTAAATTACTTACCAATATTAACGACTATTTTACTGATAACAGGTAATATTTCATGACAATTTTGACCTGTTATACATTTAGCTATGGATTTGTTTAATCGTGCATGCGAATAACATTTTGTCTGTTTTTAATCCTTTTAAAATTTGTCCTGCATTTTTGCTAATCAAAAGGATTAAAAAGACTCAGTATACCTGGAAACCACAAATAGTTTCCATAGTGAAAACAATAATTAGATATTTTGGAAGACAATGGATATTTCTGTGAAACCTCTTTTGAAATTCATCACTTACTCAAATTTGAATAGTACATGTAGTCTCAAAATGCCCATTACTTATATTCCTCTTTTGTTGAGAACAATGGTCTCATGCTTTGCCATGTGACTCTGACACTCTATGCAACTGATTGGCCAGAAGTGGACACCTGACCCAAACACAGGCACCTGTAGGTTGACCCAGGGCTTGGTGGATGACCTACTCAGATTACTTGACAAAAGAGCTGAAGTCCTTTAATGGAGTCTTTTCTTCTCTTTTATGGGTCCAGGGAGGCTGAATATTCCGGAGAACTACTGTACCATTGCAACTTCATGCCTCCAGTCCATAATACTTTACTTTCATGAGTTAAATACAACCATTTGGAATGAAGGCATAAAGAAGCGGACCATGTACAGCACTGTGCGTTTTGACCTATCTACCTACCTTTGTTCCATGGCTTGAGAAAGAAAGGTGCAATGACAGCGATGCCATCGGCTCCTATTTTTGCTGCATGTTGGGCCTTTAAAAGAAGAAAGAAAACCATTGGTCACAATTCTGATGTGTGTGAATGTGGGGTCTTCTCCACCTCAAAAGGCAATTCTCAAACACCAGCTGGGTTTCCTACAATTCAACTCAACTCTGACACTACAGGTCAAGGGCTCAGTCCTACAAGACTAGCTCCCTACCCCCATTTCAAATGCCAGGTTATCACCTGTGCTCCTGACCTATGGGCTATATAAATTAGAGGTTCCAACAACCCCCTCCTTCGGTCAATTAATTTGTTGGAGAGGCTCACAGAACTCAGGGAAACATTTTACTTACGAGATCACTGGCTTTTTATAAAAGGATATGACTCAGGAACAGCCAGATAGAAGAGATGCATAGGGCAAGGCATGGGGAAAGGGCACAACACTTCCATGTCTTCTCTCAGTGCGAGTGCACCACCCTCCCCAAATCTCCACAAGTTCACAAAACTGGAAGCTCTCTGAAGTCTGTCCTTTGGCGTTTTCATGGAGGCTTTACTACGTAGGCATGATTGATTATATCATTGGCCATTGGGGATTGGTTCAAATAGGGTTGATCATATCAACTCTAACTGAAAGTTCCAACCCCTAATTTTCATGCCTGGTACTCTTGGCAACCAGCCCCCATCCTTAGGTACTTTCTAAAAGTCACCGCATTAACATAACAAGAGACACCTTTATTGTTCTTATCTCCAGGAATTCGAGGGTTTTGGAGCTCTGTGCCAGAAATGGGACAAAGACCAAATACCTATTTCTTCTTATAGATCACAATTTCACAACCATCCTGGAGTAAACGATTTGTTATATTCACCTACAGCTTAGATACTAGAGGTTAACAACAAACTCTTCAAATTTGCCAACCGATGTACCCCTAGAGAGTGGAAAATTACCACATTTAATGATAAATGTCATTACCAGGAAAATCCCAGGTGTTGCAAAGTAGAGACCCCTGGTGGAGGTGAGCTGTGTATTTAATCTTATTCTTCTGCAGACTTTGTCAGTACAAAAAAAACTTGCTAAGGAGACATGAGCAGTTCATTTTTTTTTTTTTTTTTTTTTGCGGTACACGGACCTCTCACTGTTGTGGCCTCTCCCGTTGCGGAGCACAGGCTCTGGACGTGCAGGCTCAGTGGCCATGGCTCACGGGCCCAGCCGCTCCACAGCATGTGGGATCTTCCCGGACTGGGGCACGAAGCCGTGTCCCCTGCATCGGCAGGTGGACTCTCAACCACTGCGCCACCAGGGAAGCCCGAGCAGTTCATTTTGATAAACTATAACTGTTAATTATAGAGAAACTTGCAGATGTCATTTCTCTTCTAGTGTTCAGCCCACTGGATGATACTGTCTTTCCTCTCCAAAGATATTAGTCATATTTTAAAATTTATATTACAGATTGGAAATGCAGTTGAGAAAGGCTGAGAAGAAAAAGATTATACATATCACAGAAGATACATTGCACTACTCTTCTGATATTTACTCACATTCCTTCAGAAAAAAATGAACATTTCCTCCCACTGGGCCCTCATAATATTTTTTATCTGTTTCAAGTAGAGTACTTAAACCTAACACATGGTGAGGTAGTTGTGTATCTTCCTGGTCTCCAACTAGAGGGAATTCCCTGAGGGCAGAGGTCAGATCTTATTGACTCTTGTGTTCAGGTCAGTCATGGTGCTGAGCACATAGCAGGACTCAGTAGATGTTGTTGATTGCTTTGAAACATGCCCCACTACCTAAAAGGGAAAAACGGCTTTCTTCTGAGACTTAAGCTAGTGATATCTATATCTAATAGATGTGATTAACTTTCTGCAGAAGTAAAGTAGGAAAGTCAAAAAGAGATTGGGATATAGTCCAAAGAACAATCAAGACACTGGATAGGATTTTATTGACACAGGATTGGAATTGACATATTTGAATCATTTATTTAGCACCTTGTTTAGGACAAGAGCAGTAGGGTAACCTTAGCTGAAAGGAAGGAAGAGAAACCACTTCAGAGACAGTCGATGGCAGTGCCCATTCAAGCATCATCCAATGGAGAGTTATGTCTAAGCAGATGCCAATATTACTGTCTCCTTGGCAAGATTATCCCACAGCAGGCGATTATCCCTATAGCAGGGGATTATCTCTATACTAAGATTATCTTTATACTATTCTAGTGTTGAACCCCATGGTTGACACTGTCTGTCATGTCATACATGAGAATATTTTAAAACTCACATGATGCATAGAAGAAAGCAATTGAAAAGAGAAGGGGAAAAAAAATTTCCTCCTTTACACTACCATAGTTGAAAGAGCTACTGTTAAGAAGAACAAATCAAGTGTAAAAAGGATAAATCAAGTTTCCAAGTTCTGATTCTAGGCTTACTAAGCAATCACCTAGTAACGTCTTCCCTAGTGGCTTGCCTAAGAGTGTTGAATTGAGGTTTTGCAAGTATACAGTATACATTCCATTTCTAAATTCAATTAATAGGAAACAGAATCAAACAAAACCCACAAGCAGATGTTGGGGTTAGATCAAGTCATTGCGCTCTTTGGAATTAGAATATCTAAATTCTGAGGACATGGTTCTGTGGACAAAGGATGTCCCTGCCATTTCAGTAAACAGAGGATGCTTCGGCCGAACAGCCATCAGCCACTGCAGGCACCAGGACGGTGCGACCTAAGGGGAACTCAGGATGGAGAAAAACATGCATATCAAAGGAATGGTTTCAATAAGCCCAATCTCTTGCACCTTACCATACAAGGAAACACTAAAATCATTAACTTGAGATGCGTGTTTTTATGATTAGCAATAATCTTTTGATGTTCAACTATATATATATATTTTTTTTCCAGCCGAAAACTCCTATACATCCAGGCTCCTCCCTTACCTCTTTGGAACAGTCCCTCAGAGCTTGCTGAGTGGCTGTATCCCAGGCTTAAGTCCTCAGTAAGTTTGCTGAATAAAACATAATTCTCAACTTTTAGGTTGTACATTTTTTTTCAGTCGACAGTCCAAGCTACAACATCTTTGTGCTTTCTTTTCTTACTTGATTCACAGAGACCTCAAAACTACCACATGGTTTACTTTTCTGCTAGCAACTTGAACTCCTTCCTCCCTCGCCACAATATTACTCCACCTAACCTGCTCATTTCTAACCCCAGAGCAATCCAGTCTTTGTGTTCTTGTTCCTATGTTCTGGTTGAAAAGTGTACCTAGAAGAAAATCTCCACACCTGTGTGGAGTGGTGGTATGACAAATTTATGACTTACAACTTTGGTTGGTTTTTAGCACCACTGGGGCAATCCTTTTAAAAAAATTAATTACTTTTAAATTTATTTTTCAAAATTGTGACCAAGAAAAACACAACACTGGGAGTTCCCTGGTGGCCTAGTGGTTAGGATTCCAGGCTTTCACTGCCGTGGCCTGGGTTCAGTCCCTGGTCGGGGAACTGAGATCCCGCAAGCCACGCGGTGCGGCCAAAAAATAAAAATTAAAAAAAATTCACCATCTTAGCCATTTTTAAGTGTACAGTTCACTGCTGTTAAGCATATTCACATTGTTGTGAAACAGAACTCTAGAACTTTTTCATCTTGCAGATCTGAAAGTTTTGGAAGGAGCTGTCAGCAGGAACTCCATTTTAAACTTTAGGGCTCCATCCTGTTACACTGTGACTGTGCTGACCCTGCTGACTTAAAAAAAAAAAAAAAGAAGAAGCTCTCTGTTTAGGAAGGCATCCGGCGGAACTGTGCAGAAGTGTGCCTTTACTGATAACAAGTGAAACACACTTGATGAGTCAATAAATTGTAACAGGAAAAAAAAAAAAGAATACATACCTTCCAGTCACAACTCTTCACAAAAAACTTTTGGAAACTAAGTGTGCTTCTCTGTTTTCCTTTAAAAACTCCTGCTTTTTGTTTCCCAGAGGGGACACTGTTCTGTGGTTGCTGGAATCTGTGCTCCCTGAATTGAAATTCTAAGACTCCAAATAACCATAAATGTGTTTTCTATGTCTGTGAGTCTGTTTCTGCTTTGTAAATAAGTTCATTTGTATCATTTTTTTAGATTCCACATATAAGTGGTGTCATATGGTATTTGTCTTTCTCTGCCTGACTTACTTCACTTAGTATGATATTCTCTAGGTCCATCCATGCTGAATTAACAGATTCACACTACTTTATATAAAATAAACAACAAAGACTTACTATATAGCACAGAGAACTATATTCAATATCTTGTAATAACCTATAATGGAAAAGAATCTGAAAACGAATATATATATATATATATATATGTATGTATGTATATATATCTATCTGATCCTGCAAAAGAGAAAACACTGTTGCATCATTTGAAGTTTATAGTAACACGAAGGGCTGCACTATTGTGGTTTATGCTGGTTTTAATAATTAGTTAATATCTAATCTCAATCTCGGTGACTTCCCTGGCGGCGCGGTGGTTAAGAATCCACCTGCCAATGCAGGGGACATGGGTTTGATCCGTTGTCTGGGAAGATCCCACACACCGTGGAGCAGCTAAGCCCATGTGCCACAACTGAGCCTGCGCTCTAGAGTCCACAAGCACAACTACTGAAGCCCGTGTGCCTAGAGCCCGTGCTCCGCAACAAGAGAAGCCACCGCAATAAGAAGCCCGCACACCGCAACGAAGAGTAGCCCCCGCTCGCCACAACTAGAGAAAAGCCCACGAAGCAACGAAGTCCCAACGCAGCCAAAAAAAAAAAAAATCTCAATCTCAAGACTACTAAATTCTACAGTGGTCTACTAAAAATTAATCTAATCAGGGATTTTAAAAAATGTCCAGGGGACTTCCCTGGTGGCGCAGTGGTTGAGAGTCCGCCTGCCAATGCAGGGGATGCGGGTTCATGCCCCGGTCCGGGAGGATCCCATATGCCGCGGAGTGGCTGGGCCCATGAGCCATGGCAGCTGAGCCTGCGCGTCCGGAGCCTGTGCTGCACAACGGGAGAGGCCACAGCAGTGAGAGGCCCGCGTACCGCAAAAAAAAAAAAAAAAAAAAAAAAAATGTCCAGGGAATAAAATTTAAGGTTCAACCAAGCAACAGAATTTTGAAGGCAATAACTGCTTAATCTATACATCTATATATCTGTATCTATATATATATAAATATAAAACTGAATCACTGCTGTACACCAGAAACTAACACAACACTGTACATCAACTATACGTCAACTTTTAAAAAAGGACCCCTAATAAATGCATTTCTTTGTTTTACAGCCTGCTTCTTTTTCGCAGACGACAAACTCTATACCCCTTAAACAACTCTTCTTTCCCCCTCCCCCTAGTCCCTAGCGGGACTAACTCTAATTCTGTTTTTATGAATTTGACTACTTTAGATACCTCATAGTATAAGAAGAATAATATCGTATTTGTCTTTTAGTGGCTGGCTTACTTCACTTAACATAATGTTCTCAAGGAGGTTCACCCCTATTGTAGCATGTGACAAGACGGATTTGCTTCCTTTTTAAGGCTGAATAACATTCCATTGTATGTATATACCACCTTTTCTTTATCCATTCATCTGTCCATGGGCATTTGGGTTGCTTCGACCTCATGAACAGTGCTGCTATAAACATGGGTGGGGACAGTCTTTTTCTGTTTAAGTTTTCTCTTCCATTCTCCAGGCAGCAATTCTCAGTTTTTACCACTTCTCATTTCTGAACCCCATTTCCATCTCCCTTATGCCCAGCAGATGGCCTTGCCTTTTACTTCCTAGAGAAAACTTAGGTTGGCTCAAGTTCTGTTCCTTACCTGCAAACTAGGTAGCTCCATAGCCATCCTTACTTTGCCCAAAAGAAGAGGTGCCTCTGTCTCCTATTAAACGCTCTGCTACAGCAGTTATCACCTTGGGCTACTCTCTTTGTGGCTCTGTGTTGGCTTCCCTGCAGTCCTACACCTTATACTCTCCAGCATCCAATATTTAGCAAAAATGATATTGATTTTAACTCAAGCATAAAGATGGAGGCCCCTCAAGTGGTCTCTCCCAGATGGACCCACATACATACCAGTTCTTGTGACTCCTTCAAGCTCAGTGCTCCCACGTGAATTACTATCTGATCCAACCTGCAAAAGAGAAAACACTGTTGCATCACTTGAAGTTTATAGTAACGCGGAAGAGCTGTGCTACCTTGGTTTGTGCTGGTTTTAGCAATTAGCTAATATCTGACTAATCTCAATCTCAAGACTACTGAATTCTACAGTGGTATACTTAAAATTAATCTAACCAGGGATTTTAAAAAAATGTCCAGGGAATAAAATTTAAGGTTCAACTAAGCAATAAGATTTTTTTTTAACATCTTTATTGGAGTATAATTGCTTTACAGTGTTGTGTTAGTTTCTGCTGTATATAAGCAACAGGATTTTGAAAGCAATAACTGATCAATCAATCAATAGTCAAGTACCTTATTTTGACTATGCATTGTTAGAGATGCTGCATTTGACGGTGACAATGTGCATGAAAATAGGTGTAAAGCTGAGATATTTTTGGTTGGAGATAAAAATAAAGAGGTTCCTCAAAGAGTACAACCAGGAACCAGCCATACGAGAAAGGAATTCACTGTGAAAAGTTTTTTCCTATCTTGTGTGTCCTCAGAATTTGGCCACGAGTGAGGTTTTCTCTGAGACCTCAGTGTTCATCTTTGGAGGTGCTCCACGGGGCCCCGTGGGAAGAGGCCACACTTAGACTGGTCTTCTGAGGGTAGGATCAATAAAACTCAGCTGTGAATGCAGTCATGCTGGCGAGTCTTCCAGGGACTCAGAGTGACACACATGCTGCCCTCATGGGATGGAGACACCACATCCCCGTTAAGGCCCAAGCATTGAGCCCTCCTGTGATTCTTGACTTCTTCTGTCTTCGGTAAAATGGGACCTAGCTGGGAAGTGCTATGATCAGGTCTGCATTTGTTAAGGATAACAGAAGACTTCTGAGAGGAGAAAAGGTGGCTGGCTGGTCTGCTTTCCCCTCACCAGCAGCTTTACTGCATGACCTCCTTAAACCTTTCACTACCCCTGTCTCCTGGCTTAGGTTAAAACAATCATGCATTCCCTCCCCCGCTCCACCCAGCTGCTGGGTCTGTGGCTTTAGCACAAACTTGTGATTTCCCAATTCAGGAGGACGAGGGTCCCGAAAGCCTCTGGTCCCCATGACTTACTTCCCTTTCCTAGTCACTGCAGCGGCTGCTTCAAATCTTGACTTTTCTCCTCAAGCTCTAAGTTCCACCCAAACCCTTGTTCTTGGCAGATGTCCTCGCTTCCAAGACACCAAAGATAAAGATTCTTCCACACACAGACTCCCTCCCTTCTCCTCCTCACCTCTGCGCTTAGCTGTGTTACCTTCTATGCGTTCCTCCCAGCTTCTTAGCTGTCTCCTAAAGCTACTCTGCTTACATTTGGGTTTATTTCAAGCCCCCGTGGAGACCTGCCATCAAAGGCATCAGTTCTCCACTCCCTTTAACCTCTTCTCCAATGGCACTGTCCTTTCAGCGCGGAAACGTGCTCATTACTTCCCTGCTTTAAGAGAAAAAAAACTACCCTTCTTTTAATCTTGCTTCCTTCACTCTAATCCATGATTCCTTCTCTCCTTCTCCTCAGCAGCAAATTTTTTGGGGTGAGGATAAGCTACACTCACTGGTTCCCCTGCCATGTGTCTGCGGCATTCTAACCTCAGGGCAGCTGCTTCCGTGACAATGACCCAACTGGCTCTGCTCTCTCTGAGGTTAGCTGGTCATTTCCTACTTTCTCAATCCTACTGACTCTCACAGCATCTAATAATGATTATAACAAACGTTATAACGAACACAGCATCCACTGCAAATAGTTACAGTGAATTCTTACATAATACTTAGTACTATATGTGTAGACTGCTTGAATCCTCACCAGCGCCTCATAGGATAGGTACTATTAGTATTCCTGTTTCACAGACAAAGCACAGGGCATTTAAGAGCTGCCTGAGTTCACAGAGCTACTTAGAGGCACACTCAGGACCCAACTCAGGCAGTCCGGCTCTGCAGGCCCTGCTCTTAATCTCCACACTCCCCCGACGCTCTCTGAAGCACACTTCCCTCCTTCCAGCAGACAGGATCTGCTCTTCACCTCCCTCTGACCCTTCTGAGGGTTTTCTGTCTGCGCCCACTTCCCTATCCCTCCCGGTTCTGGTGCTTTTCTTGATGTTTACCCTTAGCCTTCTTCTTTCCTCACTCTGCCTGTGGTCTTTAAATGTTTGAGGCCCAGGATCTGACTGAAAATTAGCTGAAAACTGAAGATCACTAGAAGGTGCCTATGTGGACACGCAGTCACATTTGGCGTATAATTTCAGAGTATCCAAGTTGCTCTAAAGCCATTTAAGGGTCCCCAAAGTGGGCAGGGGCTTTGCACTGACCACCTCTGCTCCAGGCTCACTTGAGACTTACCTCCAATCTTTGCCTCCACCTAAGACACCGTCAATCACCCTTCTCTGATCCCTGTTTACACTATTTATCGGAAGGATCAGTGTTAGTTTTCATGGTCTGACATCTCCACTGGATGGTAAGCAACCTGAGGGCAGAGATCCCGTTTTATATCTCCAGCGCCAGCACAGTGCATAACACACGATGCATAACAGTGCAGAACAGACCACAAATCAAGCTTGGTTAATTGCCGTGCTTACTGAATTGATGCTGTCCTATTTGTTTCACCGTGGCACAGACTGAGTGTTATAACCAAATACATTAACTCGCTGAAGTTTAGAGGATGCAGAAAGCTCCCTAAGACTACAAGAGGAAGCACCACAAAAAGCATGCTGAGTCACATGCAGAGAGAACTGTCAGGAAGCAACAGGCTGATAGAACCACCAGGACCCACCCTGAGATGGGAAGGAGTATGAGCTGCTCAGCGGAAGGGCTAGGAGCTCAGCAGCCAGTCGCCAGGGCCCTGCTCCACACCCCCTCAGGCCAAGGACAGGGAACCGGAGGGACTGGCCTGGTAGATAAAACAAGAGGCTGTTCCCAGTTTCCCGATGGGATCTCTGAGAGCCGGGTGTGTCTGGCTGCCCTTCCACACGGAAGGGAAGGGCCCTCCTCTGCCTCAGCTCCTCTTTCCACAAGCTGACCTCAGGCCTGATTTGTGGTCGGAGAGCAGGGAGGCTGTGTCACCTGGGGTATAGCTGTGTCTACGCAGCTCTCGCAGATGCATGTGTTTATCATGATGGAGCCACTCACTTGTTCCTCCCTTCTGTCACCCACTCCTCCGCGACCCGGCAGCGCTCTGAGATGCTCAGGGACAGGCCTTCTCCTGTCGTGCCATTCACTGTTCCAAACAGAGAGTCAGTCAGCGGGACCAACCGATACCTTTCGTGCTTCCAGCACCAACGCTGGCAGTGCAGGGGCAGAAATCCCTGCTTGAGAGGAAGGGACACGGAGAAACACCAGAGGACAGAACCTGGGTGGGTGGGGTGATGCCATGTTTCCATTTCCACCTCAGACTCAGCCTTTTTTTCCATCCTCACCTTGTCAAAAGGAGTGGGAAGGTTAAGTATGACTTGTAATTTACAAATCTCATTGTTTTCAGGGACAGAGAGTATTTTAAATGGAGACAGAGGTAACTGCCCATGTTTCAGGCAAATCTCCGAGCACGCCAGGCAGTTCTATATTTGGGCTTGAATGGCAGGAAAACCAATACCGTTCAGTACTGGGATGTCAAGGTGGTCATAGGTGGCAGTTACTTATGAAGACAATGGTGTGTACTACAGATCTAAAACGACCTCTGTCTATAGACCTGGGTCCCTGGACTCTTTAATCAATAGAAATTGATAAGAGGCCAGATAAGAATTCAGGCAAGGCTTTACTGAGGTTCCTGATGCAGCATGAGGGAGGGAGAACAAGAAAGAGGTGTCCTTGCTCGCTCCCCAAGGTGGCGAGCTGGTTCCTTAAAAGGGGTAACAACAGGGGCGGGCCTGTGGGTTGGGCAGGAGGCGTAGCTTAGGTGTTCTACCCACCCCCTCGGTGCTGCTGGGTGCAGGGATCATGCGCGGTACCCAGCATGCTCCTGGTACCTTAGAAGTGGCAGCTGGCTTGTGGCCTTTTTGAACCTTATTGTTCATAACTGCCCCCACTGCTCATGTGTGTAGTGATTTTTACTCCCTAATAGTTTCTTTGTAGTCTGTTGCTCGCAGAGACGTTTGTCCCGGTGTAAGCACTCCAGTAAAGGGTCCCAGGTCCCAGCCTATCTCAGGTGCACTACCAAATTATATAATCTCTTGATCATCTTTTAGGTCTAAAATTGATGAGACTAAAAGTCCACAAATTTTACATGGCTTAGCCAGGCTCAACCATAACCTGTGACACAGTAACACTGTGACCTCCTAGCTAGTAATCTGGTGACAGCTACTTTCTAAGGACTGAGCTAGAGATATGTAGAGATATGTATATCTCTAAAGATGACTTACCAAAGATATTCTTCACTCCCTGTTCTTCTACAAGATAATCCACATACCGACCAATGACTGAGAAGTTGATTTCTCTGAAAGACATAAAGAAAAAAAATTAGAAAAAAAATGTGTATTTATTCTTTTCTAGATTATTCAATTCATCCCCACAATTATAAACTGCTCTCTCGTGTTAATAGTTATTCAAATCCACCTAACCAGTCTGAAATTATTAGCCTGCTCTGAATAATGCTTGGGTTTTTTTCTTCCCTTGAGTCTGGTGGTTTCTCTACTCAGCCCTATGTGCCTCACTTATGTGAGAAAAGCACTATTAGTTATCCACAAAGGTTTTATGTTTAAACTTCATCACAAGTAATACTTAAAAAGTAATTATCTTTTGCCCTTTGGGGGCAGAGTGATGGTTGAGGGCATGGTTAAACAAGAACTTAACATTTTCCATGTGGTGAGAAGCAATCATTTCTTAGGCTTACAAAACAAGAAAATTCAAACTTAGTAATTTAAAAATTTTAGCACTTAATATTTGTCACAATAAATGAAGGCTTAAAGCCATTTATATGTGTTAGTGTTAAACTGAAGGGGGATAATAGTTGAAAAGGAACTTTGTCATCACTTTGCCTTTCAAAGTGTTATCTGCGGAACAGCAGTATCAGCAACTGGGGGAATTTTTTGGAAATGAAGAGTCCCAGGCCGCACAGTTCTCCTGGTCAGAATCTGCACTGTAACAAGATATCCACGTGATCTGCATGCACTGTGCCCTTTGAAGAGTACTGACCTTGCAAAGATCTGATACTTAAAATCATATTGAGTTTAAAAATCTAGAAACTGACTCACAGATCAGATAAAGTGACCTGTTCTCAATCAAAATACAGGTGAGGGGACTTCCCTGGTGGCGCTGTGGTTAAGAACCCGCCTGCCAATGCAGGGGACACAGGTTCGATCCCTGGTCCAGGAAGATCCCACATGCCGCGAAGCCACTAAGTCCGTGTGCCACAACTACTGAGCCTGCGCTCTAGAGCCCGCGAGCCACAACTACTGAAGCCCGCGCGCCTACAGCCCGTGCTCTACAAAAAGAGAAGCCACTGCAATGAGAAGCCCGTGCACCGCAACGAAGAGCAGCCCCTGCTCGCCGCACCTAGAGAAAGCCTGCATGCAGCAACGAAGGCTCAATGCAGCCAAAAATAAATAAATTTTTTAAAAAATTTATTAAAAAAAAATACAGGTGGGGAGGATGGAGGATGGAGAAGGAAAATACAAAGGAAAATGGCGGGGCAAGTGTGTTAAATGTTGCAGACTGCATGGTTGCCAAGAACACTCAGTACTAGTTGGCTAGTACTTTTGCATTTTAGTCAGCGGGGCCAGAGAATCCTAATGTAATTTTAACCTTATTAACATTCTTTTCATCTTTACTTATTGTATTCCTTAAAAAACAAAATGGAACCAAAATATCTGATGCATATAGAAAACAAAGACATCAAACTGTATATGTCAAAGGGAATAGGAACAATAGAGATAAAAACAAAGAATGGATAGGCAACCACTGCCCACAACACTCAAAAGACAACTAGTCCAAGCTGCCACTTTGGAAAAAGTAGGTTTTAATGTAGTTAAAAGGCCTGCAAGGGGAGCAAACTCTCTCCATAATGGCTCATGACTGAAATATCATAACACTGCCCCTCCCTGTCCCACTTGCTCAAATGCTGAATCTTCACTTATCAGTCTCACTGAGTAAGACCCCAAGATGGGGGAGTTAGCTGCCTAGACAGTCCACCTCAGGACCTTCATTTAGGTCAGCTTGAGCCGCTCAACTTCTTGAAATCTCTCTGCCTCAGATATTTCTGACCACTTGGAACCACACCTTTACACCACACTAGCCCCTTGCTGCTTCCATCAGCTCTTCCCCGCTTGGAACAAGCCCTGAGATGCAGGAACGATTCGCTGGGGCTTTGTTTGTGTGACACTAACTTTGGTTTTGACCAGTGATGTCCATCTACTCATGCAAGGAACTTCCCAATCGCAGATTGGAAACTGGAAATAAAGCCTCTGGGCAATAGCTTGTGTTGGGGTCACAGATTCAAACGCAGTGGCTCCTGCACACTTTCACTGAAGTCTTGACACCTCCCCAGTCCCACCCTGGCCACATACTGAGACACTGAGAGCAGGCCTGGCCTCTTCAGCAAGGAGGAGCCTGCAGAGCTCCAGATGATTGAGGCCTGGTAGGCACCGTAGTCACTTTGATGTGCTTTCTTTTGGTTTAATCTAATGTTTTCTTATTTGGAAAGGGAAGCTAGAGAGCTTGTTTCCATTTAAAGAAGTCCTTAAGGAAGACATTTAGTCTTTTGGGGTGCATGTGTATATCCCCAAAGTGTACTCTAAACTCAGCAAGGACTACCAAGTGGCACTCTATCGGCCAGTCCAGCACAAGTGCTCAGCACTGCACCTGGCTTCAGTTAAAGGCTCAATCATTATTGCTGTTATTATTCCTCAGTGACAAATTCCTCACACCCTCAGCAAAGTTCATATCTCTATTATCATGAACATCACTTTGTAAACTGTTTATGCCCACCCTCCAGTCTGGAGCAAGAACTTCCTGAAGGTAAGAACTGTGCCTTTTATACCTTACAATCTCTCATCTGCACCTGGCACAGCACAGACACTCAACAAAGGCTAGTGAAGGAGCCGTGATGCAGGAATTTACAATGATGATGAAACACCCATAATCTCTGCTTTAAAAGCAGATTATCTCCACACTGGCAGGTTGTGTTTACATTTCACTACCATATTAACTGAGCAAAGAAAATAGCATATATAAATAACTAAAATATTGAGAAAAATAAGACAAAGGCTGTGACTGGTTAGAAAGTACAGAGGTTCAGCAGGGGACTGATAATTCCACTTAGGGAGGCTGGGAAGGAGACTTCAAGGACAAGGTGGACCTGGAATAAATAGGGTGAAATCCTATGATCCTCTTTCCCTCTGACTGTATTGAGAGCTGCTATTTGTCTGGCCCTACTCTGGTGTCCTCCTTCTAGAGAGCTGGCCACACCCTCAGGCAGATCTAGGCCAGCATGTGAACCCTCCAGCTCCTTCTCCTTCCTCAGAGAACTCCACGCTATTTTATGGCGTCAGTGTAGCAGTGCTTTTGTCTACACTCACTCTCTCTCCCCCACTCCTTTAGGCCTTGCTGGATGACAGCTACGATAATTCCACTCAGGTTAGGGGTGCTAATGGGTGATACATCATCTATTCCTTCAAGAAAGCAGTTTGCTTTTTCTTATAAAATGTCCCTAGCCTATAGGAGTGGCACTAATGGTGGAATTCTGGGGCAGTGGCAGAGCCCCCCACAATGTCCTTGGACTTATGGTCTTTTGGAACTACCAAATCTCCTTACAGAGATCAGAGGTTGAAAAGGGATGGCTCCTAAATGTGTTTTGTTTGACTTTCACAACGTTAACATTTCTTTTCATGTTAAAAAAAAAAAACACCTTTGTTTGAAAAGCCAGACAAGGGAAATGCAAATCAAAACCACAATGAGATATCACCTCACACCTGTCAGAATGGCTATCATCAATAAGAACATAAGTGTTGGCAAGGACGTGGAGAAAAAGGAACCCTTGTACACTGTTGGTGGGAATGTAAATTCGTGCATCCACTATGGAAAACAGTATGGGGTTTCTCAAAAAAACTAAAAATAGAACTACCATATGACCTAGCAATTCCACTCCTGGGTATATACCTGAAAAAGACAAAAACACTAATTTGAAAAGATGCATGCACCCTAATGTTCATAGCAGCATTATTTACAATTGCCAAGATACGGAAGCAAGCTGTGTCCGTTAACAGATGAATGGATAAAGAAGATGTGATATATATACAATGGAATACCACTCAGCCATAAAAAAGAACGAAATGTTGCCATTTGCAGCAACACAGATGGACTAGGAGGGCATTACGCTAAGTGAAATAAGTCAGGCAGAGAAAGACAAATACTGTATGATAGCACTTACATGTGGAATCTAAAAAATATAACAAACTAGTGAATATAACCAAAAAAAAAGAATACTCGCAGATACAGAAGACGAACTAGTGGTTACCGGTTGGAAGAGGGAAGGGGAGAGGGGCAATTTAGGGTTAGGGGGTTAAGAGGTACAAACTATTAGGTATAAAATAAGCTATATGGATACATTGTACAAGGGGAATATAGCCAATATTTTATAATAACTATAAATGGAGTATAACCTTTAAAAACTGTGAATCACTATGTTGTACACCTGTAACTTAGATAATAAAAAAAAGAAAACCCGATGATCTAACAAGGCCAGGCCCGCATTTCCATACAGCACCAACTGGCTGGGAAGAGCAGTGGCTGTCTGCTTTGGAGGCACAGAAGCCCCCCGGGTCACCTCAGGGATTTCAGATACCTGCCTGACTGCAGGTGCGAGGTTTGCAGCCCTTGACAGAAGATGCTCAGGGCTCCAGTCACAAATGGGCCCAGGGAAATCACCCAGAGGTGTTACCATATTTGTCACAAAGGCACCCTAAACAGCAGGGCTAGGGTGGCAAGAGGATGCTAATTCTCTCTGGGGACTTTGCTCCCTTCCCTATTTTCCCACCCTACGCTACCTCCCTAGGGTGCCTGGGTTTATGTTCATTCTTGCTGGCACTGAACCAGTTATTGGGCAGTCACCACAGAGAGTGGAAAGAATGAGATTGGGTAATTATTCTCCCCACTGGCTGGCCGTTTGGGCCTTGTTGCTCCTGGAAGGTGAGAGATGGCATAGGCCAGTTCACTTGGAAAGGCTCCACTGGCTTTCCACTGCCTCATCTCTTCCTTCGTGAGCGCTACAAACACCTCTTAGCACCTGTGGGGAGAGTGGCCCAGAACCAAACTCCATGCTTGCTGTAGACATTCTCATACTTTTTGTTTCGTAAACGTGAACAGATTTTTAACGCTTCAGTTTTGTTTTTTGTTGTTGTTCTTCTTCTTTGGCCATGCCCCATGGCATGTGGGATCTTAGTTCCCCCACCAGGGATTGAACCTGCGCCCCCTGCCTTGGAAGCGCAAAGTCTTAACTACGGGCCCATCAGGGAAGTCTTAACTACGGGACCATCATACTTAACTCCAATGTAATGTCTTAATTTCAGTTTTCATTGGTTCAGATTCTTTGTCTTAGGACCACAATTTTTTAAAAATAAAAGTACTTATCTTTTTTCATATTACAGAAGCTATATATTTTAGAAAGTACACACAATAAAAGAGAAAAAAAAAACCACTCAGGATCTCCCTAGAGATTATGACTCTCATTAGTTTGATATTTTTCTATTCACAAATACACAATATAGTATTTTCTTAAATAAATGTAGTCATATTGTACATAGTACTGTAATATTGTTTTCACTTAGCATTCCAAATTGGATATTTTCCCACATTCTCAGATATTGCTACTATACTGGCTGCACAGCATTTCATTGTATGGAAGAACATAATTAATTTAGCTAAGCCTCTATTCTTGGACATTTAGTTTACTTCCAAACTACGTAAGAGGGGGGAACGTTTATCAAATGATTTTTGCCACAAATCGAGGCCTAGAGCAGGTGAATTGTGAAACTGCGTGTAGATTATATCTCTTAGCGTACATGGATAATAGAATTTTTCTGAAGCAGCTTTTCAGAGAAAGATCCCTACTGCTGTACATTTCTTCTCCCGGTGCATCACACACGGTGAAAGACTTTCACTTTATTTGAGAACACGCATCAACAGGCCAGGTTCTTTTCATAACTGGCATGAGCTGGCATGCATATCAGAAAATCTGATGTTCTATCTCTTTGGCTATTATATGTATAGTTCACCATTCAAAATCAGATGGAAGTTATGTGCCCTTTCTGGCAAAATAACTACTTGGTTACTTCAAAATTCCTTTGGCAGAGAAGCATGCAGGGACAATACCTACCCCACCTTGCCAGAGGTAGAAAACATTCTGTTCTGGAAATCTGGGTCATTTAGTCTCCCAGAATAGTTCCAAAGACAATAATCTATACAACTCCGCATCCAGCAGGCCAGGCCCTTTCTGAGTGGTTGGGTAACAGGTCTGTTGTTACTAGAGGGTGTTGTGAAGATTCCCATGGTGAAGTCAAGGGCATTTGAGGGAGAAAACACAACTTTTTTCTAGACATTTTGGCCAATCTGAAATGGACTTTCTGTTCTAACGACTGTGAATGTACCCAAAGGAAAGTGATTTCTTGAAACAACTAAGGAAAGCAAGTCTTTCACTCTAGTGTAGAGAAAGATGTGAGTTGGGATGGGATAGACCTTCCTTTCCAGCTATGTGTTAATCTTTAGGATCTTGGTTTCATCAACTGCAAAAGTAGAGATAACAGCTCTCTCTCACTGAGTTGCTGTCAAGATTTAAGTGGAATATGTCCATTAAAATGCCCAGCATGAAGACTGACACATAATCTTTAGCCAATCAGTATTAGCTTCCTTTCCCCATGAAATAACAAAATTTTTCACTCATGAAATAACCAAATTTACCACACACCGTGCTAGATGCTGAAGATACAAAGATAAATAAGATACGTGCTCAGTCCCTGTGGATGGTCTGGTACCCAATAAATACCTGCATAAGGTTAAGCAGCTCATAGCCTGTTGGGAGAGACAGGCATGTAACAAACAGTTATTGTAATAACTCTCATAAATAATTGTGATGTAATGTGAAAAGGTAGGCACAGGATACTGTGGGACCACAGAGGAAGGACTCTATAATGCTTTCTATGGAAAATGGGGAAGAATCACCAGAGGGTGGTTTTGACGGATGAATAGATGTATTCAATTGGAGCAGAGAATGGAGAGGGTGACGGTAGAAAAAGGCAGAGGAAACAATGTGTAAAGGCACAGAGGGAAGAAAGGGGATGAGGTGTTTGGGGAAACAGAAACGTGGCAGGAGATGTAGACTGTAAAGGACTTCCTATGTCAGCCCAGGCTCCTGGGCTTTAACCTTCAGACCAGTTCATCCCAGACTTTTATGTGCTAAAGAATCATCCAGGGACACCGTTAAAATGCAGGTTCTGGTTCAGTGGTATGTAGCAGTGCCTGAGTTTCTGCATTTCTAGCAAGTTCCTACGTGATGCTGGGGCTAATGGTCCATGGTCTGTACGAGTAGCAAGGCTTAGACAAAAGGGAATTCAGACTCTTAAAGAGTAAATCTAACAAATGATTAGGTTTATTTATGAAGACTGGACTACAGTGTGGAGGATAGATTGGAGTTGCAGGTACTCAGGCATTCTTACTTAATGGAGATCACCACAATATCCCTAATAATATTTACCATCAGAGGACTTCAGACTCTTAGCATTTGAATGGGCCTTAGAGATAATGTGGTTGAACTCTGTCTCTTCATAAAAAATGAGAGAAATTTACAAGTTGACAAGAGCTCCCCAGGGTCAGACAGCTAGTGGTATCAAAGCTGGGGGTCAAGAACCCAGACACTCTAACTAAAATCTTTTTAACCATGTTTTTGCTGACAACTTTCCCACTCTAGGACATCAACTTATATTCAGAGTTGAATCATTAGAATTATGAAGAAAAAATGTTCAGCCATTCTGAATTACGGAGGCCATGGTTTACTCTAAGAGCCAGGTTAGGAAAACTCCTATGATGGCTGGTCCCCAGGCAGAATTTCCAGGTGTTAGATTCCATGTGGCTCTTCTTTCTGTCCTGTCTCTTAGAAACATGTCAGAAATGCAGATTCCCTTGTGGGCAAGTGGGCTAATGGCTACCTGCTATTGGTGGGTGCTGCAAACCTGCTTCATACCTATAGGAATGTTTGGATGGAGCAGAAAGATGGAGAGAAAAGGGAACTAACAAAACTTACATGTCTACTATGTGCCATGTACTGACACACATTTTGATTTAAATTCTTACAAGGCCCTTGTTAAAAAAATGCATTTTTATTTTTATTTCACACCTTAGGAAAGTGAGGGTCCTAGAAGAGAAGAGAATTCATGAAGAAAGAGGAAATTGTGTAATGGAGGCAACAGGGCCAGAGGTATTTGGCAAACAGAGAAGGATCCGGAAAAGCAGAGTCATTTTAGTTATATCTAATACGTGTGGGTCCTGGTGTCCCAGAAAAATGGCAGGATAGAGAAAGCACAGTGACACTCCGCAGGTCCCAGATGAACAAACAAGACTTAGAAGAAGCCACTTCTAGGCTAAGAGGGGTCTGATTAAAACGGTTAAAGTAGCATCAATCAGATGTAGTGTTTTGAGCTTGCAAACAGGATCTTACTCCATAACAGGAAGTAAATCCTGTCTGCTCATACAATCACATGCCTTCTGTTTTATCTGCCCAACAAGTGGCTGACACATTGAGGAGGAGCTGACTTTAGTCTTTCTCAGGGCTTGTGGAAATGGAGAAGCAACAGAAAAAAAAAAATGCTATTAACCACTGAATGATTTACATGCCATCTCAGCAAGAATTTTATTTAGACCGAGTAAAGACGTGATTTTTCAAGAATCTTAGAAGCCAGAAGTCTTGAACTCCAATGATCTCAAGGAA
Organism: Globicephala melas; assembly: GCF_963455315.2. NCBI lineage: Eukaryota > Metazoa > Chordata > Mammalia > Artiodactyla > Delphinidae > Globicephala > Globicephala melas. The sequence goes on from NC_083314.1 coordinate 47,499,478, forward strand.
AACTGTGATATGGTCAACTTTGAATGAGAATGGTAAAAGTCATAAGAAATTTCATCTACTTTAAAGGGGTAGGGTTAAGGTTTACAAAATTCAGTAACAGAAGACCAAAAATGTAAAAGCCTTAAAGATACCTTAAATACCTCATCTTCTGTTTACTTCTTACGCCACAATAGCAATTCAAACTTACTGACCTAAGCACATACTGCCCCCGTGCTAAACACTACTATATGGATCATCCCATTTTAATACTCACAACTCCATGATGTAGGTATGACTACATTTAAGTTTTATAGAGGAAGAAAGGAGAAGCTTGAAGAAGCCAGAATTCTGACTGTTTTGGCAAACTGACTCCTCTAACAGGTTAAAACACTTAGATCCAGATGCTGGATGAATCCCCAACTTATTAATGGCAATGTCCAGGGGGTAGTTATATATTGCTCATGGACGCCCGGGGCACATGACCACTAACTGCTAGTACCAGCAAAGGGACCGCCATAATATTCACTGGAAAATGCTTGCTTGGGTAACAATTTCTCAGCAATCATCTGCTGTTACCGCCCTCTTGCAAGCTCCCAAACATTTAACCAATGTTGAAATGTGACTGTAGGACATGCCTAAGGGGGCCGTCTGGCAGCTACCTTCCCCACTTTCCTCACAGTAGGACAATTTCATCACGTCCACGGACAGTCTAGAGACAGGATCTAGAGGCCAGAACTTGATATCAAATCCTGCTAAAATGAGATTCTCCTCACCCAACTCCACTGGCCTTATTCGGGAAGGCCAGGGCTCTGCTGAAATGCAAGAATTTGCTTTGTGGGGCTACAGACACTGGGAGGAAGGCAAGCTGCCGTATCTTACCTCGTCTCCTTCTGCACTATTTGTGATATAGAGACCTCTTGTCTGACTTGGGGTCAGAGACAGTGCAGGGGCAGAAGCTGCAGAGTCTAATCGACCGCTGCTATAGAGACCTTCTGACCATTGGGGTGGAGGGAGATCCCTTTAGTCCCAAACCATAGTTACCCATGCTCAGTCATTGGCGTGATGGTCGCAGCAACAAGACCTTGAAGTTTCTTCTTCGGGGAGGCCATTGAGCTGCTGAAAAAGTCTGGAAAACATACAGCGTAATTCCTCTCCTTCTTCTAGGAATGTCAATTAATGATAAAACTCCGGGGCAAAGTCTGTTCCCACAAAGTTTCGAACTGTGAAAAATGCTTACAAGTATACAAACACACAGAGCAAATGAGAAGAATGTAAAATGTGACAGCTTCATTTTATAGAGAAGGAAACTATATTTTAAAGACAGGAGATTTGGAGACAAGAAGAGAGTAATGTTCTGGGAAAATACCATTGGAAAGGCCTCCTGTTTTATCTATATGGATGACTGAGGCAACCTGAAACCTCAGAGAGCAGGGGTGAATAACAGCAGAAGAAAGAATATGAACCTAACTCAGCGAGGTCGAATATATACAAAATTACTTATTGCTCAAGTTGAAATATGGTCAGGAGAAAAGAGACATTCTTATCTCTTTCTATACCTTCATACTGTTAAGCAAGAATCTCCCCTAAAATCAGTACTTAAGTCTTAAGGCTTCAGTGTGATCTACAAGACTATCTGCAGATTTACCTAACTATCCTTTCATATGCTGGTTTTGACCAGTTTTTCCCTGTTTTTTCCTAGCTCTAGTAAATCGCATCACAAACATTTATTCACCTCTCTCCCACTAGACCAAGCTCCCCCAGGACAGGAAACAGATTTCATTTGCCTTTGTTTCCTCTGCACGGAGTGGTTTGCTGGAAATCTCATGTTCAATTAAAAAGTGATGAATATATGGGTGATTGAATGAGGTGTTCAGATTGTAGCTTGATGACGACTTCCACAGATGGGGAGATCGCTTCTGAGACAGTGAACCTGGCAACACTCATTTGAGGCAAAAGCATCCCTCACCACCTGGCAGAGAGTGTACCTGTCCACAACCAGCGTAAAAAAAGCCAAGAAGTTGCCCACAACAGGCAATGAGAGGCAACAGAGCATCCTGGTTAATAGCCTGCATTCCATAGGTAGACTGCCTGGTTCAACCCACAGCTCTGCCACTTAACTAGTTATAGAAGAATTGTTGTTTTTTGAGCTGTAGGACATGAAAATTCGAAGCCACAAATGCAAAGTCTAACAATTGAAGAAGAAAATAAAATATAATCAGACAGTATTTGGTGACAATTGTACAAAAGATGTTTGGCTTAGAGAAAATACAAGAGAGGGTATATTATAGTTCTGAGGTCCCTGGCACATTTAAAAACACAAATGCCCACTAGCAACTTACATCTTACCCACATAATGTAATAATTATGAACTATCTCATTTTGTTTGTTCTTTATAACTGTTAATCTCATCTCCCCAAATAGGAGTATAAACTTCCAGAGTAGAGATCATTCCTTCTACTTTTTCTGTATCTCCCAAGAGTCCTGGCTCAGGTGAGCCCTTGAAGCTAGAAACAGGGCAGAACAAGGACAAAAACATGAAAGGGTACAGTGTGGCAAAACTTATTGCTTTTGTGAAAGGCCAACGATGATACCTCCCCTTATAAACAGATACATCCCTGGTGAGGCTTGCTCCTGAAATTAAGCCCAAATCCTTCAAGTAGCTTTGCTCTGTACTGAAGGGCAATAAAAGGGAACCTTAACAGATATATAGGATACTAGGGTTTCTCTGACTTTTTCTAGTTTGAAGATGAGACTAACTCCTGTTGGAAGTTTTGGAAGAGAAATGTAATCACCTGGCCCATGGGGAAAATGCAAGGCCAATAACACAGGCCCAGTCTACCCCAGAGGAAGGTCTGAGCATCAAATGAGGTTGATGTTGTGCCCGCTGCGCATCTTCCCTTGGCCTTCCTGCATGCACCTCAACTCGAGAGCCCAAAGCGAACCTGCCACCTGGTCTTCTAAACAATTTCTTCCTTTTCTCCTTACAGTAGAGGGGTTAGAGCACCAGCTCTGGAGACAGACTTCCTGGGCCTATATCCTGGCTCCATCACTTACCAGCTGGGTGACTTTGGGACTGTTATTTAACCTCTCTGTGCTTCAGTTTCCCCTTCTGTAAATGGGGATAACAAGCATCATATTTCACAGGGTTGTTGAGAGAATTAAAGTACTTAATTCTTGTAGAATGATTAGTAGCAGTGCCAGGCACATAGTAAGTACAGGTTCAGTCCCCTCCATGAAGTCTTATCTGCTGACCACAGGACATTAGCAAGTAGCATTCCTTTATCAGCACACTCTTTCCTGTCATCTCAGCTCCACTGGTACCCCCCTCCCCAACCCTGGCTACTCTCTTCTATTCAGAGTCTAAGTCATTTCAGTTCCAACTGTTATCTTCTTTCCCTGCAATCCTTCTCTCCTGCCTTACTGCCCCTCTCCTAACTTACCCTTTGTTACCTCTTATCTAGACCATTGGGCACAACTCCATGTCCAAGGGGCCCGTAGGGACTCAAGAAAGTTCAAGTGATAAGAGTCCAGAGAGCTAGGTTCCACATTAAAAGTCTCCTAAATTGAAAAGTACTAGGCTGTACACCCTAGATTTCCATATTCTTGTGCTTTTGGCTGCATTTCTTTCATATTTAGAGCAGTTACAAGGATATTCTTAGGATGGTCAAAAGCTTGGACTGGCAGATAGATAGATAGATATAGATATCCATATATCTCAAATTAAGTGCACTTAAATACAGTTTGATTGGTTAAAGCTATGGGGCCTGGGAGTCACTGTCCTAATCTCAACTCTCTGCTTCAAAATAGTCAGGCTGCCAGAGTAACCGCCCAGTAGCTCAGACATTTCTGATCTTGCTTTTGCCCTGCCGGAAAAAGGTCAGTTAACTTCTTCCTGGCTTCCACAGGACAAATACCAAATTCCATGGTCTGGGTCTCCATACAGATGTCTTCACACCTGAAGTGCACTAGCCCAGTTGGTCTCCACTGCTACCTACCTTGTGCTGGCTTGTCCGGCTCTCCCACCCGGAATGGCAACATCTCCCACTTCAGCTCCTTCAGTATAACCAACTTTCAGAACTCACCTTAAAAACTAGAGAACATTCTCTGAGGCCCTAAATGAAAATAACTTCTTACTCTTCAGAATTCCCTCAAACATTTGCTTTTCATTAAAAACTTTACATAAGAGATATTAGCAAGGTAGTTTTGGCTCGTCCGTCTAGAGTGTAAGCCATCAGGGGGCAAGAACAGCTTCAAAAATCTGTCTTTGCACAGAGCAATACACCAAGTAAACGAGCAAAGACTGCTGGCTTTGTAAACTGTGAAACTGCTACAGGAAGAGATGGGGTAAAAAATCACAACAACCGTAACTGAGAATGGTCCAGATTTTGTAAATTCGAGTTTTAAATAAAAACTGGGTAATGTTATGCTTTCAAATTCGTCATAGTTTGTATCAAAAACAAATAGAGGGCTTCCCTGGTGGCGCAGTGGTTGAGAGTCCGCCTGCCGATGCAGGTGACACGGGTTCTTGCGCAGGTCCGGGAAGATCCCACATGCCCCGGAGCGGCTGGGCCCGTGAGCCATGGCCGCTGGGCCTGCGCGCGCGTCCAGAGCCTGTGCTCCGCAATGGGAAAGGCCGCAACAGTGAGAGGCCCGCGTACCGCAAAAAACAAAAACGACAACAAAAAAACCCACAAATAGAATGTTCTCCAGCCTAAGGCTTAATGTGAATTTAGAATGTTACTACTGAAACACTTGGGCAGGGCCTATTACTCTCGAAATCTTACACCTTTATCCACAGACAAGAACCTTTAGTGCAAAGAATTCAGGTTGCCCAAGTCAAATTCTCTTAAAAGGGAAAAGTTAAAAAAAAAAAATCTCTGGGGAAGGTGGAGGAGGAGGATGCAGCTCTGGGCATGAGGAATCACTCGAGAGAGAAATATTAATACTTGGAAAGGAAGAAACAAATAGAGAACCTAAACAAACAAACAAAAATGCAGAAATACAATTTCGCATCAAATGAAGGGATTGTATCACACTTAATCACTAAACTCTCTTCCCCCCAGTGGCTGCCTCTGATCATTTTGAAAAAAGGATCCTTAGGGCCCGGCTCTGTGGTCTGGACAGAATCCAGGGGAGTGGGTCCCTCCACCCCGCCCGTACAGACACTCGCCCGGGCCGGGAAAGTATCGCGTTCACACTTCCTCAGGCTCCATTTCCCAGCTCCCCTGTCTTGCCCTTTGCGTCCGGCCGTCAGCGCCTCGCCCACCGCCGAGTCCAGTGCCCCGGCCCTCTACCCCCGTTCCCTGGCTGTCGGTCAGTCTCCATCCGTCCGTCAGTCCACGCCTGCGTTGCCGCGCTCACCCAGACGCCGCTGGTCCACCTCCGCCGCTCCGCGCCGCGCTCCCAACCGCGCTCTTTATCGCCGGGGCCGCGCACCACGTGCCCGCCCCGCCCCGGGGCCTTGGGGCTGTAGCGCCGCCCCGCGCCGCCCCGCGCTCCCAAAGCGTTAGGCAAAGGTGGAGCTCCCTCTTTTTGAGGGGGCCCCCCGAACGCCGGGGCCTGAATGAACATGGGCGCGCAGTCGCAGCTTCCTGATAGTTGCGAGCATCTGAACTTGCACTTGGGTGCCCGCAGCGCGTGCTCACCCGCGGCTCGGCTCAGCTGCAGCCCCCCTTCTTCTGGCCTTTCCTAGCACTTCCGCGTCCTGGGCTCCTTTCCGTCTTAACTTTTCTTCTGTCCAGGGCCCTGCAACAACAGGTATTTTGTGGTCCACTTGCAGGAACGTCAAGAGTTTATTTTCTAATATCAAGTGCTGTGTTAATCAGAAACACAGCCATAAACAAGTCCTCAGCTTTCTCTTGCTGATGTGAATTAACCTCAATTTTGCATAAACGGCAGTGGCTGATGCTTGTTTCATTTAGAAAAAAATGAATTTCTCAAAGTGCTTTCTGGTTTGCAAAGTGCTTTTATATCCATTAGGATAATTCTTTCATTGCACACAGCACCAGAAATTAATTCATTAATGAATTCATAAAACAGTTCTGTGTGGTGGGTACTATTTTTTTAATTCGTATTTTACAGATGAGGAAGCATTCTCCCATTTTATAGATCAGAAACCGATGTTTAGACAGTTAAGTGATTTGCCAAAGGCCATAGACCCAGTGAGTGGTTGAGCCGTAGTTTGATTTCAAGTAGTCTGGGAGCTGTTACTATTAACTGCTATTCTGTTATCCTGTAAAAAAGGAAGGAAGGAAGAAAGTCCTAGTGACACCTATTTGTTTTGTAGTGTTAAAAAGAATATTATATTCCAAGGGGACAATGTTAGTATTTTTTTTCAGTCACATTTTAATATATGCAAAATTAAGTATTTCAACACCCAAAAGATATAAGCCATTAGGGTTAATATTGTCAGCCAATAAGCCAGTATTCTGAATATATTTTATATAATATTTTATAAATAAATAACATGTTTATATAAATATATAAATGTTTATATATATTTGGTAGTACACAGCAGTTCCTTATTATAATGTGTTAGGATTTGCTAAGAAGCAGATGCTAAAATGGGAGTTGCTGTGCAGGAGATTTTTGGGGAGAGGGAGCAGGAAAAGGCGGGGAGAGCCTTTAGGTTGTCATAGAGGGCTGACACCCTTGGAAGGAGAGATGGAAAGAAAGAGGGGAGGGTAGAAAGAGTCTCATTAGAATGGGGGGCGGTGCACATCCCAGTATCCACTATCTGCCCTGAAGAAACTCACAGCCTCTACTGTGAATTGTGGGAAAGGCATTTATTTTAAAAAAAAATATACAGACCTGTGCAAAGATGCTAAGAAACCCTGAGGGGAGACTCTCAGTGGGCTAGTTGAGTGGGTGTGTGTTTATGTGTAAGTGTGTGCATGATGAGCAAGAGAGTGTTTCAGGAAAGTCTTCCTGCGGGGGAGGTGACACCTGTCTTAGACAATTGAGTAGGCCTTAGAAGGGAGAGACAATAAAATCTCACTGCTGGCCTAAAGTCCTCTGACACTTTTCTGATGAGTGGCAAGGGCTCTGTGACATTTCATCTCTTGTTATCCAGTATTATTTAATCACCTTTATTAACTTTTCGTGCTTTTGTTTCCTGCCCCCTGACACCACTGTGATGGTGCTCCAAGCAGGCACTGGCTCCTATTACTTTGTTTTTCCCACAGTGCAGAGAGCACAGTGTCCGTCCACCTGCAGGCCAGGAGTGTGGGGTTTGGAGGCATTGACTCCCTTCAACTCTCCTTTGTTTTTTAAAAATATTGGGGTTCCACATCATATTTTGTTCACTACAACTCAGGTTTGAAACTCGGGGATGTAGAGGAAAGAGCTTGAGGGATCTAGAGCCCTGTAATTGATCAGATTGGCCACATGTTCCATCCTTGGAGCAGGATGCGGAGCCAGGCTCCTGGACTGAGGTAAAGGGTGGTTTCCCAGAAAGGTTGCCCTCACCTTCTTGGGAGGTTGCTGAAAGGTTCTAGAACCAATTTGAATGTATGCGTGTCAGGGAGGGGGTTTTCCCACACTGACAAGGAGCAGTTCCCTGACACCAGCTGGGTATCCTGTAATTTAACTCAGTTCTTACACTGTTAACCCAGAGCATCAGATTCCACAAGGGTTCAGTCCTGCCCTCCACTTCAGCTGCCACTTTAGAGCCAGGTTGTTACCTGTGCTTCTCACCAACTGGCTGTAAATCAGAGGTTCCCATGACCCCCTCCTTGGGTTGGATTAATTTGCTAGAGGGGCTCATAGAACTCAGAGAAACATTTTCCTTACTAAATCACCGCTTTATTATAAAAGCATACGACTCAGGCACAGCCAGATGGAAGAGATGCATAGGGCAAGGCATGGGGAAAGGTTGACGAGCTTCCATGCCTCCCCAGCTGACCACTCTCTGAGTGAAACCGAGCAGGGCCCTGTGGGCCTCCAGGGCACGGAGGCCTCTTTTTGTCCCCCATTTCTTTTTTTATTTTTATTTTTTATTTTTTTTTTGCGGTACGCGGGCCTCTCACTGTTGTGGCCTGTCCTGTTGTGGAGCACAGGCTCCGGACACGCAGGCTCAGCGGCCATGGCTCACGGGCCCAGCCGCTCCGCGGCATGTGGGATCTTCCCGGACTGGGGCACGAACCCGTGTCCCCTGCCTTGGCTGGCGGACTCTCAACCACTGCGCCACCAGGGAAGCCCTTGGCCGGGCTTCTTCGACAATATTCAAATAATTACAGAGGCAAGACTTCCTTTTGAAGGATGTTCAGCCTGCATTAGCTGTTCCCCACATGATCCTTAGGCCTTTGGGAAACACACAAGTGAGTCTATTCTACTTGTGACAATAGTCTGTAAGGTTCCCCAGAGATCTCAAAGAGAAATAAGCATGTCTTCCGAAGCATCCCGAAGCCCAGTAGCAGCTTATATTATGCGTAAGGTAGAAACTCACCACTAGATGGCAGTCTATCAGCAGAAATTGCTTTCTCTTTTAATGAATACTTTCTGGACTGAAAGTTTCTGGGAATATCAGTAAACAATAAAAATATTAGCTAATCTTTTCTTTCTCCCATTTCCCCATCCTCCTTTCCCCCAAATCTATGCAGATTACATCTTTAATTTTAAATGTTTTTATTCCTTGTTTCTCTCATTAATATAAAAAATAATGAGAAAAAAAAGATGTATAGAGACACAGAAACTAGACGTGGAAAATTCTGTTTCCCCACCCCACATACTAGCCCTTTGGGTTTTGACGATGAAGATGACTATAAGAAGAGGTATATTCAGTGGTCTTGACCTTTTGATATGTAGAGGATACTTAAAAATCTGGTTCAAGTCTGTAAGTATTTTCTCTCAGGGGAAAAAAAAAATTCTATGCTTCCTTTCAGCATTTTAGGTGAAGATGGAGCAATTAGGAGAAATACATTTTGGCTGTTTTATGAAAATTTATTATATGTACCTTTTGAATGAAAGGAAACTCCCTGGAAGGAATTCATTGAGGTAAGTGCAGTTCAAAATTTTTTACCCAAGGCTGGTTTGATTCTGGATAATATCTGAATTTAGGTGCTAATAGTTCAGGTTCAGGAAGGCTTAGGCCCCCTCTGTCAGCTGGTAGCAGAGACAGGAGCCCAGATGGCCTCTGGAGGGGGACTTGGGGAGGTTTTGCTGGTCCTGTCCCTCCTTATTCTTTCTATCCAAGCCGTCAGGGCATCATTATCCTGGTCCAGCACTCTCAGATTCCAGCTTTCAGTGGTATTTCCACTGTCCTCGTTGGTCAAGTTCTTCTGGGTCTACTGGAAAGCTCCCATAAGTTATTCCAAAGTGTTACTCTTTATTCCTGTGCCCCATTTCTCAGGTTAGGTACCTTAGTTATAGCTAAATTATGTTAGCTCTGAAAGTAATACATACAGTCTATATTTGGTCAGGCATGTAAAGGTGACCAAAGTAGGTAAAAAAAGCAAAACACAGAACCGTATTCAATTCTTCCATCTGTATTAAAAGAAATAAAGGTAGGGCTTCCCTGGTGGCGCAGTGGTTGAGAGTCCGCCTGCCGATGCAGGGGACACGGGTTCGTGCCCCGGTCCGGGAAGATCCCACGTGCCGCGGAGCGGCTGGGCCCGTGAGCCATGGCCGCTGAGCCTGCGCGTCCGGAGCCGGTGCTCCGCAACGGGAAAGGCCACAACGGTGAGAGGCCCGTGTACCGCAAAAAAAAAAAAAAAAAAAAGAAGTAAAGGTGTTTGTAGGGATATACCTGTATATGCAAATAAGTTATCTAGAAGGATAACAGTGATGTTCAGAATACTTAACAACTGGTTCAGCACTGGCAGACAGGGATGGCTGCTGGCCTTCGAGCTGGAGGGATGCTGGAGACCCCCTAGTATCTAAGCTTTAACCCTTTAATGATTGATTGAAATTCTGGGCGGCCAGCACTCCACGGGCTCAAAACAGTGGCTATTTACCAACCTGAAGGGAAATATTTAAATATTTTAACCACCTGTGGGTTATACTAGTGTATGCCAGCAGCTATCAACTGTTTCTCCTAGGAAAGGGGATTGAGGGAGGGAGGGACTTAATTTTCAACATGCCTTTTAGTACTGTTTGGAATTTTTGTTTGTTTCTTCTTTCCATTGAACCATGTACTTGTGGATAGAATTTCATTTTGTTCAGCTCAGAAGGTAGGTAAGTCTTTTCTTAGAATTTGGTTCTGGACATTTCTTTCTAGTCATCTGACTCCAGTCTGTCTACAGCCTCGGGGCCATCTTCATTAGTTCCATCTTGCGGGGAAACTCCTCCACCCAGAGCTTTGCATAAGCCCCTCTGCTTGCCTGGCGGAACTCCCACCCCCATCCCCAAAGCTGGTGTCTGAATCTCCTTTTGTTACTTTTCTTGGACCTGCTATCTCTCCACCTACCAGACCTCAGTCCCATTACTAACTAGTGTAGGTATCACTCTGCTTAATCTTGTGACCAGGAGATAAGCACTTTTTTGTGTTCATACAACTTGTGTGTGTGTAGAACCTGTGTTTAATGAAGTTTTGCCTATGCAGCAGCACTGCTGGTAATGATTGTTATCTTAGTGGTGATGACTCACATTGCATTGGCTGTGCCTCCACCTGCCTGTGGAGTGGACACCCCTCCCTCCAGGTCTCCCCCAGTGTTCCTGGGAGGCATGTGGTACCTCTGTTGTGCTCCCTCCCATCGTTCCCTGGGAGACTTGCAGCTCCTTGTTGGTGTCCCCTGCCATGAAGCCATTGGGGGGCAGTGTCTCATCTCAGCCACTGTCACAGCCACTGTCAGCCAAAGTTGCTCTCTCCTGGGGCCTAAAGACATGGAGAGAAGCCCCTCCTCTTCCATTTTACCACCGTTTTTCACCCAGGTCCCAAAGCGGCATGACTTGTACCCAGTGTCTCACTGAGCCCCTTCCCTCTCTACCTGCAGGCTCTCCATCCACAGGCTCAGACATGAGTCTGCGGAGCTTAGGCAGGGAACCAAAGTTGGAGAGAAGATTTTTTTTCTTTCCCATGCCCCTTTCCGCACCCCAGGACTATTCCTTCCTATCCTTTCTCCACCCCCAAGGTGTCATAAAAGCATCTTCAAGCCAACCCTTCCCTTCAGTCTAATCAGCTCCTAACCAGGTCCACTGCTCCCTTAGATTTATCAGACAGAGTTGACTCTTAGTGGTGGGCACCACTGGGCTCAAGCTGACAGCCTGACCACACACATTCTATTCACACTTATCTCCCTGTGTGGTAGTTAACGGTTGGCCCCGTCAGACTGTGGGTTCCTCAAGTATGAGTTTCTAACTGTGTGGTAGTCAGCTTTGTCTCCCCGGCACCCAGGCCCTGCCTGTTTACACGGCAGACCTTGAAAAATACTTTTGAAAGAAAAATTGAACACAGTCATTTAGCACAGATACCCAAAAGAAAACAGCTCATCTTTACCAAAGGGAGACTCAGGCAACCCACCCAAACGGAGGAAAGCTATTCTTAAAGGGTGTCCTCTAGCCTACAAAAGTAGCCCTTCAAAGCTCTTTAGGCTCCTTGCGTTCTCAGGTGGAGAAGAGCCAGGGTCAGAGCAGCACTTTCAGAGAGGCTTAAACTGATCTTTTTTTTCCGTTTTATTTTTTGCCTGCGCCCCGCAGCATGTGGGCTCTTAATTCCTCTACTGGACCGCTAGGGAAGTCCGAAACTGATCTTGTTTTAAGAGAATAACATGTTGAACAACTATTTGACTAGTTACATTTTATTGTGTACTTGCCAATCGAAAAAACAAAGACAAAAACAGGAAAGGGCACAGTATGGCAAAACATACTGATCAGAAGGGGAAAAGCAGATGATACACAGGGACAGAACATTTTATTTGTATCATTCCTAGTTCAGAGAAATAAGGTTAACTCAATGCTCCTTCCCCTACATGTTTATAGCGGGAGGTGAAAGTGACAGACTGAGGCATGGATTTGTTAATGCTGGGTATCAGGTGTTTCTTCGCTTATTATTTAGTTGAATAAGTCTGATGTCATGTGATAGACCACTAAGCATAAGCGATTCTTCAACCAAGAAAGAGAAAGAAATTGTATAACTCTATGATTTGTTCTCTGAGAAGCAAAACCATGATTCACGGCAAAGGCAGACACTCTTCAACTGGTGTGTGAGACAAACAGAGGTATTCATTATGTTTATTATGATAATAATCATTCTTAACACTTCCTTCAAGGTGTAGCATTTGCAGAAATTGGAAAAAATAAGAATATTCCAGCAGGCTTACTGACACTCAGTGGTAATATCACAAATAATTACAGTCATTGAAATAATTTCAGAGATGAGAATGAGAGTTTAGTTTGAGAGAGAGAAAAAGAGAGAGAGAGAGAGAGAGAGGGAGAGATTTATTTAACAATCTGTTAACGATCCCGCAGCTCGTAAGAAGTCTCTCTAATTCCAAAGCATGACCTCTTTCCTCTACACGGCAATGCCTGCCCAATGGGAGAATGCTATCATGTAAAATCTTCAGATGGAAACCATCACGTGATCTTAAAAATGGTATTGTTTGGTGACATGTTTTGGTTTCCCTGTTCTATATACATAGAAAAACTCAGGTAGAGAGAAACGAAATGACTTGCTAGGTGATGAGGCAGTTGGACTGAAGGATAGTGACTGGAATGACCACGGTGCCAAGTGTTCTGTTCTCCAGCACCTTCTCTGTTTTCTACTCCACGTTCTAGATAACTCAGATGCTGGCTTAAAGCCCATTAGAAGATCAACCAGTCTCCCAACCCACCCACCAACCAGTAAACCAGCCAGCATTTGTCAAAGGCTCACTTTGTTGTTCTTGAAACAGTGTTTGTTTGGTGCTGTGGGAAATGCTGAAGCAAGACCAGACAGGGTCCCTGCCACCCTGGTGCTTGTAATCTACATGGAGAGACAAGACGAAGCTACATGACACAATTACAGAATCTGACAGAATATAATAAAGTGCTAAATTGTGTGGTGTAGGCAATTAGAGAACAAGACAGTATATAATAAAGTGCTAATTGTGTGGTACAGACAATAAGTATAATAGGAGTTCAGTGAAGGGATGGATGAGTGTGGGCTGTAGTCTTCAGGAAAGGCTTCTCATCATGTCAGGCTGCCGTGTTTATCCAGTGCATGATGGGAAACTGAATATGAAATAGAAGACGGATTAAGAGCAGAATAACTGTGCTGTACCAGGCATCTCCTCTCAGTCTGGGCGAGGACAGAAAGAGAAGGAGTTCTTTGACAGGTGGCATTCTCCATTAAAAAAAAAAAAATCAAATTGAGAAAGGCCTTATTTTCGTTATTCATTGTGTTACAGAAAATTTCCTCTGAAACTTATTTTAAATGGAATAATGTGTTACATACACTAGGACAGTTCAGTGTTTAAAGAAACTATGTTGTAAGTCCTTTTCATTAATGAAGAATACTTTTGCATAATAGATAATCACTTCCTAGTTTACACAGATTCCTTAAAGCAAGTAAATAGATACTCTTGAATACTACTGGGGGGACTGACAAACCTATCACAAGGCAATTTGGCAATGTGTACCTCAAATCTTGAAAATGTGCATACGCTTCAGCTTGTCAATTTCACCTCTGGGAATTTATCCTAAGGAAGTAATCACAACCGACTGCAAGAATAACTTTTCTGCAAGGATAATTATCACAAAGTTGAGAGAAGCTGGGGATAACCTGAACGCCCTCAAATAAAGGACTGACGAAATAAATTAATACACATTTAGAAAATGGCATGTGTAATTACTAAAATACTGTAGAAAAATATTTAATATAGTGGAAAATATTTACAAAATGTGGGTAAGTGAAAAAAGCAAATTCTAAAACTTGTAGAGTATGATTTCTTTTTTTTTTTTTCTTTATGCGGACCTCTCACTGTTGTGGCCTCTCCCGCTGCGGAGCACAGGCTCCGGACGCGCAGGCTCAGCGGCCATGGCTCACGGGCCCAGCCACTCCGCGGCATGTGGGATCTTCCCGGACCGGGGCACGAGCCCATGTCCCCTGCATCGGCAGGCGGACTCAACCACTGTGCCACTGGGGAAACCCTGATTTCATTTTTGATAAAAATATGTTTTATGCAGAAAAACTTAACCTGAGTGGTGAAGATATATGGAATTTCCACTTATTTATGCTTTTCTGTAATTTCCAAATGTTTCCCAAGCTACACGGTTTGCTCTGTAGTAAGACATGTATTAAAATCCCATGGTCCTCTGATTTGGTTTGTTTGGAGAGTTTGAGTAGTCATACTCTGGACTGTCATCCGGTGAGTTTTCTTAGAGTGGGGCAGGCCTATCCTATAGGGATTCCTACAGACCTAGCAGCCGGAAGTGGAAGTGGAGGTGGTTGGAACTGAAGAACCCATGCAATAGAGGAGTTCCGGGCTAAGAGACAAGCATCAGAAGCACTGTTCCATTCTCCTTTGAATTAGAAACAATTCCTATTTAGCAGAATATACACCTTATTTCTTGAACTCACATCAGGTAGGAGATGTTTTAGAGGTACGCACATTATTTAAGGCTCACACAACATGAGGTTTTAATAGCAAAGCCTTTCAGAGGCGGGGCAGAAAGCCCAGGACACGAATCAATTTTTAAGATGTCTGGAATACTAAAAAAAAAAAAAAGCACCGAAACAGAGTTTGAGAAGTTGTATTTTAAATGTTTATCTTGAACACAAGAACAGAAAGTAAAACTTCATTTGGAGATTAGGTCAGAAGCCTAAACTTGAGATCTTTGGTGAATGTGGGCTCAAAGACAAATCAGGCACTGCCTTGAAACCCACATGAGGATGTGGAATCACTGAACAAGAAAACCAATGTCTGGAAAGGATTTTGGAATTTTTGGTCCATGGGATTTTCCATGTCTAAAGTGAAAACAAAATACTCTTTTTCTATTCTAAGGACTTGATTTGGAACTATTTTGAAAGGGGCCTTTCTCTGAAACATTTCAATACAAAAGTTCTTTATTTTCTCATCCTATGACTCAGTGTCTTACATTTTTTTAGGTTTTGACTAAGGTCTTCAAATATATTTGTTTGAACCCCTTTTCATTAGTAATTTTCTATTTTTACCTCACCATCTAGCTTCTCATCTTCAGTTGGCCCAGTGAAAATAAAACACAGCAAAGTCAGAATTTTACTTCCTTTTTTATGCTTCCCAAATATAGAGGAAATCATTGGATACCCAGGTTTGGGGGAAGTCAAATCTTAGCTAAAACTGGGGCATGTCTGCCTCCCTTTTGAAGAATCCATCCTATAGGAAAAATTCTGTGGGCAGCATCCCTGGAGTACAGGTGAGGACTTGTCCCTGCACACTCCCTTGTCTTCCCATTACTTGGGGTTAATTAACCCTCTGTGCTCCAGGCTTTCCATTGGGTGGCATTACACAGTGCTCAGCTGGAGGATGAGTGGCATATAGCAAGTAATTAAAGCATTTCTGACAAATGGCAGACAGCTGACATGGACAAGCCTTCTCTCCCACTACCTGTATGTAGAAGGCTGGATAAAACATGGCAGCAATTGAAAAGATATACAAGCAGTATTCAAAAAGTAAGGGAAATAGTCTAGTTCTCAGTATGAAAAAGGAACTCAGAACCCGTGTGATAACTGTAGCTAAATGTTGCTGGACCTGAATGTGGGTCCGAGAATCTGGGGGCTGGGGTGTTGAGGCCCATGCAGAGACAGGATATGTGGCCTCAGGCCAGGTTTAGGCAGGGCACTGTGACTAAGCTTGTCAGATTTAGCAAATGAAAATACAGAATGCCAGTTACAGTTGAGTTACACGTAAAAAAATGAATATTTTTTTTTTAGCATAAGTATGTCCCAAAAGTTGAATGGTGCATATGTAAAGTAAAAGATATTTACCTGAAATTCAAATTTAACTGAGTATCCTGCCTAGAAATTGTCATACTGAGTGAAGTAAGTCAGACAGAGAAAGTCAAATATCGTATGAGATCGCTAATACGCAGAATCTAAAAAAAAATGGTACAAATCAACTTATTTACAAAACAGACTCACAGACTTAGAGAAAGAACTTACCGGTTACCAGAGGGGAAGAGTGCGGGGGAGGGATAGTTAGGGAGTTTGGGATTGACAGGTACACACTGCTATATTTAAAATGGATAACCAACAAGGACCTAATCTATAGCACAGGGAACTCTACTCAATATTATGCAACAACCTAAATGGGAAAAGAATTTGAAAAAGAGCAGACACATGTATATGTATAACTGAATCACTTTACTGTACACCTGAAACTAACACAACGTTGTTAATCAACTATACTCCAATATAAAATAAAAAGTGAAAAAAAAATAACTGAGTGTACAGTATTTTGTCTGACAACCCTGTGACAGAGTTCTGTCAATAAATCCTGGAGTCTATGCAAGGTGCCTCATCCGTGAAGGAGGGACTAGAGAAAACATTGACCACTGTTGTGAAGAAGCAGGAAGCTTGTAGTTACTCTCGTGGGTGGGGCCATGGGTGGGAAAATGTAAATGCCTCCCAGGCCTTACCATGAATAAACATAGAATTTAAATTTATACAACCTAAGGGACGTAGAAATGTCAACCTGAGAAATTACCATAAAAACTGGTCCAGAACCCTCAGAATTTCACCAGAAACAAACTAATGTGTTGGGGGTATTTCTTCAACTTAAACACACAGGGATCCATTAGGATAAACAGCCCTGCTGAAGGTGAAGTCTTAATAAAAAATGACATACCAAATGAAATGAATCACCCTGAAGGGCACCCCGAAGATAAACAGGAAAATTAGCAACTTAAGAATTGAGCTAACTTTGAAAAATTGTGAAATAGGTTTCTTTTAAATGCCAGAGACATAAAGGAAAGAATAGAATGAAAGAATAGTTTATTATGAAGAAAAGAATAGGTTTGTTTGAAAAAGAACCAAATGGAAAGTACAGAAATTAAAAATGTACTTGTTGACATTAGAAACTCAAAGGGACATGTTACATAGCACATTAGACACCTGAAGAGAACAAGTGAACTGGAAGAAAGAACTAAGGCAGTCACCCCGAATGAAACACAGAGAAATAATGAGGCAGAAAAATACGAATGTGAACAGCAGGATTGGAGGTTAGAATGAGAAGGTGATGCATCACAACATTGTAAATCAACTATACTTCAATAAAATTTTAAAAAAGAAGGTGATGCATGCATGGACACACACGCACACACGGAAGACATAAGGAAAGGGGAGGGTGGAGAGAACACAGGTACAATTGTTGAGACATAATAGAAGTTGCTTTTTAAAAAGACATCCTAAAACACAAATAGAAACTTATTTCTCTCCCATAAAATATGTCAAGGACTGGTAAAGTGGCTCTGCTATTTTCAATCTGTGGCTTCTATTTCAGGATCCCACATGGCTTCTTTAGCCTTGGCCCTCAGGTCTGTATCCTAGGCAGGGGTCGTGGTGGTGGGTGAGTTTGCCGGGAAGGGAGAAGGGGCATGCATGCCCATTTCCTTAAAAGCACTGTCCAGAAAATACACACATCACTTTATCAGAAAGCCATTAGGGAGGCAGGGAGAGGTTCTATCCATATCCACCCTTTTTGTTGATGAAAAATAATGTTCAACCTAGAAATCTATATCCAACTGAATTATCATTCGAGAATGAGGGAAAATATTGGCATTTAATGATAAATAATTTTAAAACTAGACTCTTGCTAAAGAACTACCAAAACATATACTTTGGTAAGATGGGCATTGGATATAGAAGGAAGGTGTGGGATACAAGAAACAATAATAGCTTCCCTGTATGCCTTGAACTCAACTGCACTTAAAAATTCATCTTGAAATGTATAAAGCAAAAATATGACGGAATTATGAAGATGAGAGGTACCTTGTAAAACACATCAGATCAGAAGATTTGGGTTGTGACCTCTGCTTTTACACTTTATTTTTCAGAACTTCAGGTTAGAACTAGGTATTTCTATAATTTATTCTAACTTTAAAAAACAACAGTAACTCTGGTTCATCAGTTTTACGTCCTTGTGCTGTAACTTTTCTGGTTTACAATGTGGGTTTTGGATTATGACAATCCTGGTTCAAATCTTTGCTCTGTCGCTGATTAACTTTGTGATCTTGAGCAGTTTAACCTCTTAAAGCCTCAGTTTCCACATCTGAGAAATAGAAAAATAATTTTTCTTGTGTTAGAGTTATCTAAGCAGTAGAAGCTGACTCTTGCTGAATAAGTGGAAAAGCATTTTATTTAAAAAATATTGGATGAATAATAGAAGAGTTGAGTGGACTGTAAAATTGGCTTGAAGATAAGCCTGGTGGAACAATGCCACAAACCAAGCCACAGATCTAATGGAAAATTGCTGCTGCTCCACAGCTGCTACTTCTGCATCAGAAAATCACCATCACAGTCCCTGGGAAATAGCCACCACTGCTGCTGCCACCATGAAAAACCAGACAACTCTGCCTCGCCCTCACCAGCGAAGATGCAAAGATGGAATGTCCATGCAGAACTTCTTTCCTTGTTGCTTACTTCTGAATCAAAATCTTATGATGGCATCCCCGATTGGCAGTAACTAAAGCATGTGCCTGAATCATAGCTGCAAGGGAGGCAGGAAATTTGCATTCTGACTTCTTTTTTTAAAATTTTTAAAATTTATGTATTTATTTGACTGCACCAGGTCTTAGTTGTGGCATGTGGGATCCTTGTTGTGGCATGTGGTATCTTTAGTTGCGGCATGCAAACTCTTAGTTGTGGCATGTGAGATCTAGTTCCCTGACCAGGGATCGAACCCAGGCACCCTGCATTGGGAGCGGGGAGTCTTAGCCACTGGACCACTAGGGAAGTCCCACATTCTGTTGGAGTGATGATGACTCAGAATTTGGATATTTCCCCAAATATAGGAAGGAGACTCAAAAGATGATAGGCTGTCGTGAATAGGATAGATGCCCACGATCATCATCATATTTACTGTCCTGAATTTGAACTCCCTCATATGTTTGGGGAATTTACCTTTTTGTAAGTCTTGCTAGGTGCAAGATCTTCACCTACAGCAGAAGCCAAAAAAAGACCAGATACTGGTTTGCTTGAAATTTTGACATGAGACTTAAGCTCTTGTCCTATGCTTTGTGACTGTAAGAGTGACGCAGAGAAGCAGGGGCAGTTTGGTAGTGTCAGGGAGAAAGAAATTTTCCTCTATCCTTCTAGGTTCTTCTGGCTGGTCTAAAAAATCAAATTGACAGGAGATTAACAGGAGACAATCAAACAAAAGTTTAATAACATGTATACATGGAAGAGACCCAGGAAAACTCAATAACTCGCCAAAATGGCCAAAGCCCTCATCTTAAATACCATCTTTAGCTAAAGACAAAAGAGGATGTTGGGGGTAGTGGTTTGGACCTACAAAGGGGAGGAAGGCAATATACATGGAGATGGAAAAGCAAATGTTTGGGACTTCCCTGGTGGCACAGTGGTTAAAACTCCATGCTCCCAATGCAGGGGGCCTGTGTTCGAGCCCTGGTCAGGGAACTAGATCCCACATGCATGCGGCAACTAAGAGTTCACATGTCACAACCAAGGAGCTGGTGAGCTGCAGCTAAGGAGCCCGCATGCTGCAACTAAGACCCAGTGTGACCAAATAAATAAATAAATAAATAAAAATATGTAAAAAAAAAAAAGAAAAGCAAATGTTTGATAAATAAATGTTTGCTTGGCCATGCAGAGACAATGGGATAAAGAGAGGAATTTGTATGAACAGAATTTCCCAGGTTCCTCCCTAGTTCATACTATAGGTGTCTATGGTGATAACTCCTTACTGGAACAGGTCCTCTGTCTACTTCCCTTTAGGCAGTTAGGGGGAAGGTCAGTGGTTCTTCCTGAGTCTTTTGGGCTTCAAAAATAATCAGCCTAAATTAATCTTCATGCCAAAGAGACACAATTTGGGGTGGCAAATTTTGCTCCCCTACAGTAGTCATTCTAGTGGCAGAGTGTTGATGGCTATGACAGTGAGTGTCCAATAGCCAGTAGCAGTAATGACAATAGGGTACAGAGTCCACAGCTCTTATGATCATGAAGAACATCTTTTTCCTCATCTGAAAATGGGTACACCTTACTTTAGAGGGTGCATGTAAGAATTCATTGAAAAAATTGCATGTGAGAAAGGCCTCTAAAAGCATCAAGGGCCTTCCTTATACATGCAAGGCATTATTCTCTTCCCCTGTCACAACCTTGGGAACATAGCATAAAGTTTGGAGTTGTAGCAGAAAAGGAACAATCTATTTAAACTTTAAGAGAACAGATAAAACATGTAAGAGAAAACAAAGACTGTTCATTTATTTGGCCGTTATGTTTTGAAAGGTTATAAATGCAACACCACATAATTTGTTAACTGGAATAAATAACAGATCACCTATTTTGAAAAGCTGGCTACTCCATCATTATATTATACTCAATGTGCAATTGAGATGTTTGAATTCCAGCTGTAATATGTCTTTTGAGTATATTCGTTTGAAACTCCAGATAAGGCTGATTCAAAATTCTCTGGCATATTACAGTTACCTCTCAGTTAAAAAAAACTCAAGACATCTCATTGTCAGAGTCTCATGTGATAAGAATGTACAGTTGATATAGCAGGGGTTTTCATTTTGTTTTGTTTTTCAGTCCTCATTGTGTGGCGTCCCTGTCTAATATTTGTGTGTGTGGTTGCAGTTTTCTTTTCGTAGCATTTGGAGTGGAGAGTGATAGCTGGGGGAATCTTGAGTCCTCCAGTCAGTAGTGTGCTGATCAGCCAACTTTTGGAGAGAAAAAAAGCCCAACAACTAATTTATAGCATTTGTCAACTGCCAGGGTTAAATACATCCACCATGGCTAATTTCAGGTTACCAACGTGGTGTCACAAAACACGAATTTGGGAAGAGATGTGCAAGATAAGTTCTTGTTAACAAGAGGCAGACAGCTCCCAATGCACTCTCCTGGCAGTTAGCATCTTAAATGTTTGCTCTTAAGGTAAAAAAACTTCATTGGCCATAAATCATACCATATAGTTTCATATATTTCAAAGCTATACTAGCCAAAAAAGGGGATTCCTAATAAAAAGTTTTATCCCAAGATAAACCCTTTAAAAGCTTTAAGCCTCTTGTCCCTCTAAACTTTTTTAAAAGTTGCTAATTTAAGTAAAACGGAGGCAAAGACATCTCTTTGGACCCTAGAGTGGTGAAGGGGTTTCTGTTCAGGGTGGGAGCCCTTCCCATGAGTTTCTGTGTGAAGGGGCCTTTTCCAACGATATTGAATCATTTCTTACGTTTATCCAGCACTTTGCAGTTTTCTTCATTTGATTCTCCATTTTGAAGAGGAGAAAGTTTGCTCACGCAATGGAAGAATGGAGATTTGATTCTTTTCAAATCTGGTGCTTTCCCAGCTGCTCCACACGGCCATCCCAAGATGGCCAGAAACTTCCCCGGTTGCTCTCTCGACATCCAACTCAGACAGGATGTTTTCTGTTCAACTGCCCGGAAACGTATTTCCTCACCCCCTTCTCACTTTCATAGGAGGAAATTCCCTTGGCCTTCGATGGGCTTGCTATTTTCTGTGTCTCCTTGGATCACATTCCTGCCAAGATCCTGGCCACTTGCAGAGTGTCTGTGACTAGCCACTCCCAGATTGTCTGTGACTAGCCACTCCCACATCTCCACTGGGGACTGCGACTGGTCCCATGTCCCAGCAACGCCGTAGGGATGCAGTGCTTGAGAGCTTCCCGAGGAAACTTTAAGCCTCATCTCTAGAGAGAGCGTGCTAGGCTGAGTCATTCTGCTGTCTCAGTAATAACATTAATCCACCATTATTAATGGTGCTGAGAATGAATTTTTATGATACCAGTGATTATCATACAAACTCAAAACCGTACCTCATTTGACTTTCCAAGCACCCTGAGAAACAGCAGTCCTTCAACAGTTTCATGCAAGGAGGGGAAAATAATGACTGCATAGGAAGCCTGAAAAGCTTAAATAGCATTTAACTAATGCATTCATATGTTAACCAGATATTTATTGTACATCTCTCACGTTCATGGCTCTGTTGAAAGTCCTGAAGACTTTCAGGGTCAAATGATGGCGTTTGTATTCCTCACGTTTTTGCAGAGTGGCAAGGCAGACATATGCATTGGCAGTTGTAATTGAAGGTGATAGATACTACGGTAGAGAAAAGTGCAAGCATGGAGGAGGAGGTGTGTTACTTTGCCCAGGGGAATGAAAGAACCTTCACAAGAGTTCCAAGCTGGAGCTAGGATTTGAAGAACAAGAATGACACCAATTATGTAGTGCTTACTATTTTCCATGAACTGTCCTGTTCTAAGCATTTGCCATATATTAACCTATTTAATTTTCCAAAAGCCCTTACAAGGTTGGTATGATTATCATCCCCATAGGAACCTGAGAAATAGAGAAGTTAAATAACATGTTCAGTGTCACCTACCTAGGGAGCTGTGGAGCTGGGATTTGTAAATTTATTTATTTAGTTTATTTATTTTTGGCGGTGTTGGGTCTTCGTTGCTGCGCGTGGGCTTTCTCTAGTTGTGGTGAGTGGGGGCTACTCTTTGTTGCGGTGCCCAGGCTTCTCACTGCGGTGGCTTTTCTTGTTGCGGAGCATGGGTTCTAGGAGCATAGGCTTCAGTAGTTGTGGCTCGCGGGCTACAGAGCACAGGCTCTGTAATTGTGGCGCGCGGGCTTAGTTGCTCCGTGGCATGTGGGATCTTCCTGGATCAGGGCTTGAACCCCTTGTCCCCTGCATTGGCAGGCAGATTCCTAAGCACTGCGCCACCAGGGAAGCCCTGGAGCTGGAATTTGAACACATGCTGTTAACCCCTGATTTGCTGGGATTATGGGGGTGAGTGGGGAAGGAGGGTGTGTGGAGGACATTCCAGGCTGAGGGAACAGCATGAGCAATGAATGGCCCAGACACGTGAGAGAACATCCCATGATTTTGTTTTGGGTTTCGGTGGGAAAGCAACACAGAGCCATTGATCATACATGCATCATTTTTCGTTCATCACAGAGGTTTTTCCAGAGGATATTAGGAAAGGAATTTGTCAACACCATTTCTCAAAATCTGAATGTTTTTTATATGGCTGCTGCCCAGCTGTTCACCCTGCTGAGTTGTTGGCTGAGGGTTCTAAATACATCCCCAGGAGAAAGATACAAATGTCTTGATTTCCCATTATTCTTGAAATTGATTTATTCTAATGCTACTTGAGGCTAAAATTGCAAGCTTTATTCCCACGGAAGATAGCATTTCTGGGAGAAAATTACTGGGGACAACCAGGAAGTATATTCCTGATCATGGCTGAAGTTCTTGCCAGGGTCGGCTGTCGGTCACCAGTGACACTGTGTGTCCCACGCAGTATCTCACCGTCACCTCAGGATAGATGACAAGCACCGAATGTGCGTGCTTTGGTAGCAACACTAAACGTAGCAGTATTTGGCCTAGAACAGCCCTGAATGGAGGATAATCTGGCCAATTCCATACTTCTTGGGTAATTTTCTGTTCTTAATACACTGGAGGGTAGGTCATTCATTCATTCATTCATTCACTCAGCCTTTTCCAAGTGCCTACTATAGTAAAGGCTAGTAGGAATGGTTATCATTGAATAGAACTGACCATGCGACAGGCACTGTGCTAAGCACCTTAACACTGTTATCACATTTAATCCTCACAGTAATCCCACGAAGTAAGAACATTATTATCCCCCCATGAGGAAACAGAGGGATTAGGAAACCCACTCCACGTCACATACTGGGTTGGCAGAGCTTGATTTCCATCCCAGACAGTCTTAGTCGAAAACCTGCCGTGCCGTGTCATCTCCTTCTGTCCGAGGTTACGTCGTAAGCCTGGTTAGGGATGCAAACAACCAACTGTAATCAAGTCGGAATGAGACAGGTATAGAGCACCGGCTCTCAGCCTTTTGCCCACTGAAACATACGCCAGCTAATGTGCACGCGTGAGATGCATTCTCTGGGACAGCACCGGCATTCTGCATCATCTCCCCCCCACCACCCCAGAACCCTTTTACTCCACCTTCTTGCTCCAGGAAAGCATATTAGAATGCACATGAGTAAGAGTGGCATTATTATAGAAATGACATTGAATCGGAGCTAATTACAAAGGTGATAAATCCTTTGCACTTTTTCGTGTAAGAAGATAGTGGGTATAAATCTCTGGACACAAATAAAGCTATTCAAGAAATACGACATTTCTTTTGTTTCCATAAATCAACTTAATTTTGACTCTGGACACCCAACCTCTTGGACTGACAGAAAATTTCATTCTGGGCTAACCTCTCTCACTTCCCATGAGTGTGTCAAGGTTCTGAGGTCTTATGCAGGGCCAACAGATTGCGTTGGACGGTTCTCTATACTGGTTCCATTGAGACTACTGCTGTCTTGAACCCACAGGACCCCTTTGGCTCTTGGGACCCTGAAACCCATGAGGCATCTGGGAGCCTTGTGTGAGAACACGGCCTCCCAGCTTCCCCGAGGCTTCACATGGCCTTTTTCTCCAAGGTCCTTAGATCTGTCTCTCTTCCCCCTAACCCAGGGCTATTTCTTTTTTCTTTTTCTTGATTTAGGCCGTGCCGTGCGGCATGTGGGATCTTAGTTCCCTGACCAGGGATCAAACCTATGCCCCCTGCATTGGAAGTGCAGAGTCTTAACCACTGGACCACCAGGGAAGCCCCTGTTTCTTTTTCTTGGAGGGAAATCCCCTCCCCAGTTTCCCTCTTAGACTTTTATTCTTTCATCAAACTCTATTCTCCTCAATGGGTTTTGCTATTTGGGAGGAAAGGAAAGCTGGGAAGCTAAATATCTTTTCTGTTTTCTATTTTGCTGCTAACCTCTTGTAAGGCAAGTAAGCTAGAATCTGCTTGAATTAGAGGGGGAAAATAGTAATTCCAAGAATAATGGAATTATTGGTCAGTAGAGTGGAATTTACCACTCCAATGGTAAATTTACCATTCTAAGATTACTGGAAAAAGTTCTCTTTCACTTCTTTTTCTCCTTCTCCTCCTCTCCTCTTTCTTCTTTACAAAATGTAAATAAGTTTATTTTCAATTATGAAGGATGCCATTGAGCAAATTAAGAGTAAAGATTACTACAGTTTGGCGTGTGTTCTTCAGACCTTTTTAAAAAATAATTAATTAATTGGCTGCATTGGGTCTTCGTTGCTGCGCGGGCTTTCTCTAGTTGCAGCGAGCGGGGGCTACTCTTTGTTGTGGTGCGCGGGCTTCTCATTGTCGTGGCTTCTCTTGTTGCGGAGCACGGGCTCTAGGCACACAGGCTTCAGTAGTTGTGGCACGTGTGCTCGATAGTTGTGGCACGTGGGCTCTAGAGCGCAGGCTCAGTAGTTGTGGTGTACGGGCTTAGTTGCTCCGTGGCATGTGGGATCTTCCCGGACCAGGGCTCGAACCTGTGTCTCCTGCATTGGCAGGCGGATTCTTAACCACTGCACCACCAGGGAAGCCCAGCATTTTTTTTTTTTTTTTTTTTACTATGCATACATTCAACAATAGTTAAGAGATATTTATTGAGTTCTTACTATGCCTTGTAAGCTTGGATATGGAGGCTGGATTTTATATGAAGTATCAACCCATTGGAGAGTTTGAAGGGCAGTCACCTAGTCTATAAAAGTTTTAAAGATCACACTGGCTGTCCCATGAAGGGTGGATTTTGAGGACAAGAGACTGTCATAGAGTCCAGATAAGAGATGATAGTGCCTGGGGTAGGGTTGGAGTCATGGAGGTGGAGAAATGAGTGGGGATTCTGGATCTGGTTGGGAGGGTGAGTGAGCAGGACCAGCTGGGGACTGGATATGGAGGGAAAGGGCAGTGAAGAATTGAAGATGATATCTAGGTTTGGGGCTTGAGCAGCTGTGTGAGTGGTGCTATCTGCAAAGATGGGAAAGACTAGGGGAGGGCGATGTCTTTCATTTCCTACAGCTCTCCTCTAGAAGAGCGCTGCCTGACTTCCAGGACTGCCTAGAGTCTTGAGCAATAAACCTAGGGGGTGAATCCTGACCAGGGGAGACATAGAATAACCCAATGGGCTGCAGGAGGAACATTCAAAATTTCTATTTAAACTTTTCTTCTCATCCTTTTTAATGTACATTTCTGTGTATGCTTTACAGTATACATATTAGTACAGTGCCTTATACATATATACACATATGTATACCATTTATAAATAAATAAGAGTGACTGAATAAAGGAAAGAATAAACAGAGTTATGGCAGACAGCTAGCTGTTCACCAAAATCTGTCCTTCCTTCCAGAATATATAGAAGCTGGGAAGCTGCTGCCCAGCCAGAGGCAACTTGCCCAAACCCCTTGTAAGTAGCTGTTCCCAGTTCTCCCCAACGGGAGGTAAGTTGAAGGGCTATATATCAGTTATGGACCAAGGATTTTGAGAAGCAGGCATGCCTCCTTTGCACTGTTTCCCCTTCTACTGGCTTAGATGCAGAAAATGGCCAGGTCCTGGGGGTGCTGGAAGACAAGATGGAAGGAACCTGCATCCCGGAAACATTGCTGGGAGGGTAGCCACTCACTCACAAGGAACGTCCACCTTAGGCTATTATCAAACGAAGAAAGAAACTTTTGTGTGTTTGAGCCATTGTACATATTTGGGTCTCCTTTTTATTACAGCCTAGCATACAGGGAGCATGCTTAACATTTGCGGGGGGGTGCCTGTGAAAAATATTTGGAGGACACTAGTTTAAGGACTTGCTAAATGCAAATGAAATAGGGTTGTTTTGTCCTGTCAGACGCAGGGTACAGCAGCTCGCCATTTCTAAGCCATCCCCTCGCATAATCAAAAGCTGTAATTATCACGGAATGATGGTTAAGTCAGCTGAGTTTTATTTTTGAAGAACTGAAAGTAGTTTTTGAAGAACTGAAAGTTTTAGGAAGACTCACAAACTCAGATTGCCATTAATGATAAAAAGCGACTAGCCTTATTGGTAATCCAAGGGTCATGTTAGAAAATGTGGAAATACTCAGTGAACATTATTAGAAGAAATTCAGAAATTATTAGTGAAATTCAGCAAGATAGAACATTTGTTTGGCACAGATTTTGCTAACCTTTGCAAATACTTTCATGGCCTCAGATTTTAGCTTAAATTGTCTTCTTTCAAGGTCCATGGACTTTTAAGACCCAAGTGTTTTCCACTTACCTTAGCAAATGAAATGAGTTCTCTGCATTCCTTCCAGAATCTACAGTTGTCAGTGGGATTTAGTCATAGCTTTCCCCTTTCCTGGGGTTTAGATGGTGAGACCCAGAATGCCTTCCTTAGAGCATTTAGCATAGAGGAGGAAAGAAGGTGACATCCAGACCATATTCCTGAAAGCTGAGATCCACAGATAGTGGTTAAAGTCAGCGTGCAGTTGTATTGGCTCAGAATGCTGCTTCTAAATCCCACGAGATGATGGATGTCTTACTGCTCTCCCTACTGCTCTCCAGAATTTATCAGCACAAAAGAAAAATGGGGAAACGTTAGAACTCCCAGAGAGAATCCCGAAATTCTTTTTCCAGCAGTGAGCAATGAAGGCTTGGGTGTCAGTTCTGAATGAATCACCGGGCATTTATGTGGCGGCAGGAAGGAGTATCGAGACCTTGGTATTGTAATCAAGAACAGCAGAAGCACCTGGACAAGTGAGGGGCCAGTGAGGTGGTCAGAGGGCTCGCATGGCCGAGCACTGTCATTGTCACCTGTGAATTTTAGCCAGTTGCCATCGAGGGAAAATGCATTGTTAATATTAGGGACACAACATCCTACGGCCCTCTCACTGTGGAGGAATAAATGGTTCTAGGGCATGGAAATCCTGCACGGATTCAGGAGTGAGTTGCCGAAGTTCTGGTGCCATGGAACTGGTCAAGGGCTGTGTGGGTGGGAATCCAGGGGCAGCTAAAGATGGGTTTGAATCAGTCATCTTGGGTTTGGACGCTAGTTTCCTTCCTTTCCCCTTCCTTCTCCTTTCTCCTAGTAAGGGAGCTAAGAATAAAAATGCTGGAACCTGCTGTTTTATTTTTCACTCAAGAAACTGATTAATGAGGGCTGCTGGATTTAATCAATGGTTATCTATTTCAGCTTAGAAAACACTATTTTGGGGAGTGGAAAAAATATTGGCAATCATTCACCTTACCGAAGAGCTGCATTATGTGGCAAAGGGTGAAAGAAATAGATCTTGGAGAAGCCTGGGCTGAGATACTCGTTCCTCCAGCTGGTTAAGATATTCAGTAGCTGTGTGACCTTGAGTGGTTCCTTCACTTCACCTGAGCCTGAGTCCCTTCACCCAGAAAATGGTGTTAATAATATTACTCGCCTCTTAAATTTGTTCTGAAAATTGAGTAAGAGCCTGATATGTTGGATAAGTGTTAACTGCCTTCATTATCTACCTATCCTCCTTTCATCTTTTCAGAAGTAAGATAGAAGCTGCATTTGTTTATGGGTGCTTGGGTTTTGAGCCCCTGCTCCTGGTTAAATTTCCTGCTGAGTGTTTTCTGAATCCCTGCTCATCATGATGGAATCTGGAGAGTTAACATCACCCCTATTCATTTCTGTCTGGAGCCCTCCCCTCTCTTTCTTGCCTTAGGAAGTGAAAAATGAATAGATAACGAAGGAAAGCTTGCTTTAATTTTCTGAAGAAAAGCTGTAGAATAATAATTTGAGTACTTACTATTTGTTGAGCCCGGTCAACGTTGGGCACCCTCGCATAGTTTGTGCAGACGTGGTTTCATCGTACTTCGCTGGTAATTCAGTGAGAATCCAATCAAATGGGAAGTCATGTGAAAGTATGCTGTAAACTGTAAAGTCCTGTATGATATCAGGTGTTATTGTTCTACATAGTGACTTACATGTAATAGACACTTTTAATATTTTGCCAAATTTGTTTTTATCATTGTCTCTCTCTCTCTATATATATACCTTTCTCTTTCTCTCTCTCTGTATATATATTTCATATATATATTATTTATATAGCCTATCTTCTTATATTTATGTATTACATTTTTTCTAAACCTCTTGGCAACTTTCAGAAACCATGCCCCTTTGTCCCTAAATACTTCGGCATATATTTTCTAAGAAGAATATTCACTCAGGATAGTTAACAATGAATACTATTATCTAATTACGGGTCTCACATTTTGCAAGTTGTTTCCATAATTTTTTGTACAATTCTTTTCACAGTGATGCTTTTTTATGTGGTCCAGAATCTAATACAAAATCGTACATCTGGAATGGCGTTCTGGCCTTTTTTTGATTTTCATGACATTGACATTTTTGAAGAATTTAGGCCAGTTATTTTTTAGAGGTCTTTCAAACTGGGTTCTGTCTGATGCTCCCTCATGGCTAGAGTCAGATTACGCAGTTTTGGCAGGAATATTAAATAAGTGGTTAATGTTTCTTGAGCTAAATAGAAGACACGATCTGACATAGATTCTCTAAGTGTGAATTGTCAATCACTGGATGGTTTGAAGATTACTGGACAGGGAGTCAGCCCAGTGTGGAATCCAAAACCCAGTGTAGAAGACAAGTTCTGCTATTAACCAGGTGATACTCAGTTATAATAATAAAAATGATGATGGTGGTAACAGTCATAATAACAACTTTACTTAGCAATATACAAAGTGATGTATATTAACTTATGGATGAGGAAACTGAGGCTTGGGAAGATTAAGTTCCTTGCCCAAGGTCACACAAGTAGAGAAGGGCGGAGGCAGGGGTCAAACCCAAGTCTCAAAACTAGGCTGTAAATCGTATGCTTCTAAACCCACGTGCTGGCACAGAAGTCCCATTGCTTGTTGGGAACTCATCTCTAAAAGGAGAAGAGTGAATTAAACAAACAGAATGCATAAGATAGTGCTTTCCAGCCTTGTGGATTTCAAGAATGATAACAATAGTTTTAAAAATAGGGGAACAGACACAGGACTTTACAATACTTTATTCTACTAAATAAGAATATTAAAATATAAAACAAAGTGTTATCTAATATCAGTACTGATTGATCAAAAGGACATTTTAATATAAAAATATAGAAAAGCCATAATTTCAAAACAAAGAACATTCTTTGAAATTGGATATGTTAGTTTTGTAACATACTCAGTACCTTGTCGTTAATTTTCCCAGTTCACTGGGACCTTGTGAAAGCTCTGCCCAGAAAAGCCTCATCTGTGGCTGGAATTTGGGGAGTACTGTATGATGCTGTCTTCTTGCTCTGTCTTCCAGTGGCCTTTTTCTATTTGGGCAGGGAAGTGAACAGTGCACAGTGAGATGGAGCAGGGCTGGAGTAGGGCAGGGAGATACAGCATTTGGGAGTGTGGATGTTGTCAGCCCCTGGGATTTATGGGTTGCCTTTGATTCTCCTTCCTCCTTCCTCCAGAGTTCCTTGTTCACTACTCCCTGCCCTTAGCCCTCACTTTCAAGAAATAAGAAAGAGTTGGCAGGAGACCAAATATAACGTTACCATTTGGGTAGCGTAGGAACAGAATATCCCCTGTCTCATGTCTGAGGGCTCAGGACGGAAGGTCTAGAAGGAAACTTCTGTCAGTTAAGTTAGACACTTATCCTGGCACAGAGTGTATTTATTTTATATTTTATTTTTTCATTCTATTATATGTTTTCTATTAATATATTAAATAACCAAAGCTTGAAGTGGGTCTAATGACTCCTGTAATGTCAAAGTAGTAGTGATGACTGTAAACAACGTTTTGCAGCATTATATCAACTGTAATGTGGTATTAAAATAGCTTTGTCATAGGTGACAAAGTAATAGGCGCTGCTGTGACTACCATCTAAGTGTGACACCTACAATCATAATCTAAGGAAAGGCTAAATTTCAGTTAAAGGTGAGTGAAAATCAAGATGCAATTTTTTTTCCATTTCAAGTTCATGGATTCCCTGAATTCTATCCATGGATCCCTTGGTGGGAAGAATCTGTGGACCCCAGATTAAAACCCCTGGTTTAAAGTCTATACTCCATGCCCACTTCCTCATCTTCCATTCATCTGTCAAGTTTATGATTCCTCAGATATCTGTTGAGTGCCGACTGTGTATAGGGTAAGCAATGTTTTATAATCTGGCTTTTACTCCCATGGCCCACGGTCTCTCTTCTCACCAAAGTCACAAATGTCCCCTCCAATTCAAAGGATGTTTTTCCATCTTCATTATTACTGCATCTCTGTGCAGCCTCAGAAGCCAAACCATTCCCTCCTTGGAACTTTCTCCTTCCTGGGCTTCTGCAGTATTCTTCATGTCTGTGACACAGTGGTTTTAAACCCTCATAATGGCAGAACTCACACAGGGAGCCTTTTCAAAATGTGGGTCTGGGGCTCTGTTCTCTAGATATTCTGAGAATGTTTGCAGGAGGATCCAGGCTACACAAATAATTCCATTTTGTATCAATGGTTGAGAATCACTTCCTAAGTGACTGATGAGTGCTTAATCTATGTTTTACACCCACAGCTTTAAAAATAATCATCATAAACATAGCTATCATCTTAGACACATATTTTCTATCTCCCACTGAGTTTCAAAGCACAGGTCTCAATCTTTTCTTGGCTTCGTTTCCCTCTTTAAAAGTGAAAACAAAGCAAAACTCCACCTCCTTCAACAAAGTGATTTATGTATAAATGAGGAAATATCTGCAAAATGCTTCTGGAATCAAATGTATTTTGTAAAAATAAAAATCATACTTTATTTTGGAAGCAAACTGGGAGAAGGTAGAGATAGACGATAAATTCCAGGGGTGGCTTGTAAAATGCTAATTCATTGACAATGGTAAGTAAGCAATGTTAGTCTCTATGTGAGAATGTGGGACAGGCAGGAAGTGAACTTTTGCTGGTGTGAGGTTTGTGACTAGCAGACCTAGTGCAAGGTCATAGAATTTTAAAGAAATATTGACTCTTAAAGTTGGAAGGAGCCTTATGGTTCCATTCTTTATCTCATGCTTAAATCCTTGTGAAAACATCCAGTCAGGGCCACATTATCACTTTCATGAGCCCCAGGCATATTTGCTTTGTAGTCCTTCTGCTTCATAAAAAATATTTAAAATTATATTTTATGATTCCACTGGAATAAAACCGACTATAATCCAGGCTGGATTCATTATTATATATTTATTATTATCACACACATTTTTCTTATGATTTTAAAAGAAATCAAAATTAAAACATTTTTTGGGGGCCCCTAAAGGAATCACGGGCCTTTGGCGCTTGCCTTCTGTACTTTGGAGAAGTCCGCCCTGCTTCCAGAGAGGGGACTCATTCTTACAAAACAGCCTATATATTCCGTTTAAGGATGATTTTATTTGATAGAAAGTTCTTTTTTATTTTGAGCTGAAGTTTGCTTTTTTTCGTTAAAGACTTTTATTCTAGTTCTTTTCCCTAGAAATTGTCTCTTCCTTCTTCCTCGTGTCCTGGGTACAAGAGCTTGGCTATTTGAAGTGTGAGCCATAGACCAGAGCATTGACATCGCCTGATTAGAGGCTGATTAGACATGCAGAATCTCAGGTCTCACCCTGTATCTACTGAATCAGAATCTGCATTTTAAAAGCTCTTCGGGTATTCACATTATGGAGAAGCACTATACTGGCAAGAAAAACAGTAGCAAATATTTATTGAGTGCTACTCTATGCTAAACACTATTTTAAGTGCTTCATGTGGATTGCCTAATTAATACTTTCAATAACCTTATTTATTTTTCCATTTTACAGATGGGCAAATTGAGGCACAGAGATGAGTGACTTGCTCAAGGTTTATCCAGTAAGGAAGTGATGTGCAGGAATTCAAACCAAGCAGTATGACTCCAGGACCTATTATGCTCGTTTTTATCTCAAATTGAAGTACAGTAATATTATGTAAGTTACAGGTATACAATATAGTGATTCACAATTTTTAAAGGTTATACTTAATTTATAGTTATTATAAAATATTGACTATATTCTCCAAGCTGTACAGTATATCCTTGTAGCTTATTTTATACCTAATAGTTTGTACCTCTTATATGCTCATTACCTCCGTGCTAGTTCGCCCATCCTTCTGTGCTTCTTTCGAGAAAAACTTGTTGCTGCCTTGCTCATAGCCCAGATTGCCAGGGCAGGGCAATTTTTTTTAATACCACTTAACCCCACCCTCTTGCTATAGCTGATTGGATGAGAGATGAATCCCTGATTCATAGCCAGGCAATCTATAACTAGACTATAACTTACCACTTGGGTGGTCTGCTAAAAACCAGTAATTGATAAGCTGGGCTTTGTTAGAATTAAAAACTTCTGCTCTGTGAAGACAATGTCACAAGAATGAGTAGACAAGCCACAGACTGGGAGAAAATATTTGCAAAAGACACATCTGGTAAAGGATTGTTTTCCAAAATATACAAAGAACTCTAAAACTCAAGGATAAGAAAACAAACAATTTAATTAAAAAATGGGGGCTTCCCTGGTGGTGCAGTGGTTAAGAATCCGCCTGCCAGTGCAGGGGACATGGGTTCAAGCCCTGGTCTGGGAAGATCCCACGTGCCGCGGAGCAACTAAGTCCGTGCGCCACAACTACTGAGCCTGCCCTCTAGAGCCCGCGAGCCACAACTACTGAGCCCGTGTGCCATAACTACTGAAGCCCACGAGCCTAGAGCCTGTACTCCACAAAAAGATGCTTACATCATATATCATCAGAGAAATGTAAATTAAATACATCTATTAGAATCACCAAAATCTGGAACACTGAGAACACAAAATGCTGGCGGGGATGTGGAGCAACAAGAACTCTAATTCACTGCTGGTGGAAATGCCAAATGGTATAGCTGCTTTGGGAAACAGTCCATGGTTTCTTACAAAATTAAATGTACTCTTACCATATGATTCAGAAATCTTGCTCCTTGGTGTTTATCCAAAGGAGTCGAAAACTTATGTCCACCCAAAAATATGCACATGGATGTTTATAGCAGCTTTATTCATAATTGCCAAAACTTGCAACCAAGGTGTCCTTTGGTAGATGAGTGGATAAGTTAACCGTGGTACTTCCGGACAATGGAATATTACTCAGCGCTAAAAAGAAGTGAGTTACCAGGCTATGAAGACATGGAGGAAGCTTAAAATCGCATTATTTAGTAAAAGAAGTCAACTGAAAAAACTACACACTTGGAATTATATAGTATGACTCCAACTATATGACATTCTGGAAAAGGCAAAACTATGAAAGCAATAAAAAGATCAGTGGTTGCCAGGGGTTGGAGGTGGGAGAGGAGAAATGAATAGGCAGAATGCAGAGGATTTTTAAGGCAGAGAAAATACTTTGTACGATACAGTAATGACGGATCCGTGTCATTATACATTTGTCCAAACCTATAGAATGCGCAAAACCAAGAGTGAACTCTAATGTAAACTATGGACTTAGGGTGATTATGATGTGTCAATGTAGGTTCATCAGTTGTAACAAATGTACTGATCTGGTGAGGGATGTTGATGACGGGGGAGGCTATGCATGGGTGGGGACAGGGGGTGTATGGGGAATATCTGTATTTTCCTCTCAATTTTGCTGTGAACCTAAAACTGCTCTAGAAAAAGAGAGTCTTTTTAAAAAAGTAAGTCAAGCCACTGAGATTCTCACTCAATGGTATTTAAATGCAGCCACTTGGAAAGCATTTGTTAGCTATTAGAGGAAGAAGCAGATGGGGCCAGATGAGTCATGTGAAAGGTGACTTTTCTATAAGAAGGCACTTGAGCTTCTGCTCCTGTAGTGTCTAGACCACCTTAAGTTCAAACCCACTCTCTCACCATTCTTCTAGGAGGCCCAAGCCTATTATGGTTCCATCTCTTGGATATCCCTAGGAGTCTCCTTAGAAGCTCTGTACTAATCCTGTTTTACCTGAGCTCGCTTGAATGAGTTTCTGTTGTTTATTATCATAAAAACCAAACTGCAATGACATGCGTTCACATACTTGAAAACACCCATGCAGCTCCTTGAGAGATCCCTCTTAAGCAAAACACCCCCAATTCAATCAGTTAATCTTCATCCCTTGTGTCTACTCCCTCTCTTGGTCCTTCCTCTCTGGACCATACAGTTGTAGCCTTTAAAAATGGACTATCATGAAGGCTGGAACTGGCAGCTACTTTTATGGAGCAATTCGAAGGGAAAAAGTAGGTCCGCTAGCCTCCAAAGTTCTTCTTCAGCCCCTAGCAAGACTATTCCCCAGAGCCTTAAAATTGGTTCTGTTTACAAGAGGGTCTTTAAAGGGGCTACAGTATAACTTGCCGAGAGTGAAGCCCTGTGCCAATGAGTAGGAGTAGGTCCTTTGAAGAAAAGCAGTGAAAATCAAGGGTGGGGAGAAGGGCCAGAGAGCAGTTTTTCCTAAGCCTGCTTTGGCTTGAAGGTATTTCAAAGGAGAAATCCTGGTGGAAGACTGTGTCCCCCAAACTCTGGGGAAGGAACAAGTGTGCAAACTGGCAGGTGACTGGTTTGCAGCAGTAGAGAGAAACTGTGGTCTCTTCCCCCTTGTGGTTGTTATGTTCAGGTCAGTACTAACTTTAGCCCTGCAGTCCTCAAATGGGGACAGTCCACTAGTGGATTAAATCCTCCTTAAATGACTGAGAAGCTTTCAGCCAGAGATCAGAAGTAAGAAAAGGAAATTATTTCATCTATTCTCTGCCTGGTGTGTGATGATTTCTGGGGAAGCCGGTTCTCCAGTGTTTTGCATAATAATAAAACTTTCTATTCATGTAGCATTGATCTACCAGGAGCTTGAAGTCCTCCATAAGCATTTTATCAGCTACTCTCACGGTGGTACCTGGGAAGGGGGAGGAAGCAGGACCTTGGAAGGAGAGGGTGGGGGGGGAAGCAAACCCAAGGACTTTTTCATCGTATAAATGGGCTCACAGTATTGCCCCTCTACTGGCTCCATGCTGGCTGGGTGTCCAGCCCACTTAATAATTACGCACTACTGTGTAATTATCCTCATTCCATCATTTATTTGCCTCATTTCAACGTGGGGTAAATATCCTCATTCTTGATTGGGGAAACCGACGCACAGAGAAGCCGTGCAGGATGATTGAGTTCTCATGCCAGGCCATTGACAATTCTGGAGCAAATGTTATCAGATGTTCAGCTACTGACCTGTCTCTCCACCTTCTTCCTGCCTGTAGTGAGCAGGGGACGGTTCCAGAGCTGAGGTGAGCTGGTTTGTCCTGAAACAAGTCTGAGGAGAAAAGGCAAGTATCACTCGAGCTGGGAAGGCATGACCCCAAGGTGGTTGGCTCACCTTCAGACATGTGGTCCTTAGACTCACATCCGACACTGTTCTCATCAGATCAGGCTGCCTCTGTGGGGCTCGAACGTTTCAAAAAAGATCTGAAGGGTGTTTCAAATGGTGCTGGGACATAAATAGCTATTGCAGAAGAATGTTGCCTCAGTGATATGATGACTGAATCAGCACCACGTTGAATTAGCAGCAATCTGGTTTTCAGGGCAATAGAGTGATGGTAAATGAACATTATTACATTTTTACCCTGTGAATGAGTCCTTAGGAAAAAGATAAATAGCTTCCAGGTGTCTTGCCACAAGATTTAAACAACCGAGTCACTCGAACTTGACGGGGGAACAAGTGGCAGCATAGAATCTCCTCATGATTCAGCGGCTGCCAACTTGGACTGTCCCCAGTTCCAACTTTAGCATCTTTCTTTAGTCACTCTGCCATATAGTCAGTTCCCTTCTGTAGATGCACAATAGGAGGAAATTCTAATGAAGGAGACGAGACAAAGCTGACATTGTCCCGTCTGACCAAACATCCCCCGAGACAACAGGCCACCCATGCCAGGAAAGGCAGTTCCTGAGAGGAGCCACCTGGGGATATTCTGTATCAGGGCCTTGAATCATTGGCCATCCCTGAGCAGGCCTGATTGATGTGCCGCCTCCTCTGGTTGCCAAGGAAGCAAGGTAATCCCTCAAGAATGTCCAATCAGTGACTTCCCTGGCTGTCCAGTGATTAAGACTTTGCCTTCTAGTGCAGGGGGTGCAAGTTCAATCCCTGGTCAAGGAGCTAAGATCCCACATGCCTTGCGGCCATAAAAACCAAAAAACATAACACAGAAGCAATATTGTAACAAATTCAATAAAGACTTTAAAAAAATGGTCCCCATCAAAAAAAAAAAATCTTTGGAAAAAAAAAAAGAAAAGAGTGTCCGATCAGGTGGCTCAGCCCAGACTGTGTTGTGAGGGCAAGAGGTGGGACAGAATGGAGGGAGTATTGTCCTGGAAGTCTTGTCTCTATGTTAGCTAGACTTTAGCCTAACAGATGACATTAGGTGGGTAGGAACTCCCTGGGTCTTAGTTTTCTCATCTGTGGGGTTAATGACCTAGAACGGATGGGCAGGAATTAGAGGACAAACTCACTTAAAAGCATGGACTATATGGCCTATTTCATTAGCATAAAGACATCCAGAGTGCATTTGTGTTGACTGATAAAACTGAGAGTCTACGAACTTATGGTTACTGGGTGGGGAGGGACAGATTGGGAGTTTGGAATTGACATGTACACACTTCTATATTTAAAACAGATAACCAACAAGAACCTACTGTATACCACAGGGAACTCTGCTCAGTATTCTGTAATAACCTAAATGGGAAAAGAATTTGAAAAAGAATAGATAACATGTATATGTATCTTTGCAGTACACCTGAAACTAACACAACGTTGTTAATCAACTATACTCCAATATAAAATAAAAATTAAAAAAAACTGAGAATCTACATTTATTTACTGATGGTGGATTTCCAGGGGGCCATCAGTCCACAGAGAAGTCCCCAAAGAGATGAGTTTGGTGAAAGAACAGGATACTCCAAGGAAAAAATGTTACCTCTTGTGACTGAATTTTAAAAAATATGCCTAGACAACCTTTGGAAGCAATTAAGCCTAATATATAAAGAATGTTTAGCCAGTGGGCTTTGATTATAAAGAAAGAAAAATCCTCTGTAAAGTCAGTGGTCTGAAACTACTGTTGATGTCAAGATGGTAGTGTTACCATGACAAGTGCCAGAGAAGGGTGTTGGTCTTCACAGAGCTTAAAAATAGAAAATTTGGTAAGTGTCACTATGTCTTCTTTGTTGTCCAGGAAAGAGGGCAGGCCATTCTAGCTGACTGGTCCCAGTTCTTTAGACAGAGTGGAAAGGGGACAATTCATTAAGCTCTTTCTTATAGCCCAAGAAAAAGAGCCATTAAACATATTCCACATCCTCTGTTGTAATTCTTTCAGCAGACAACTTTGTGATCTGTAATTTGTTTATTAATCACTCTTAATGAGCACCTACTATATGCCTGGCCCTGCTTACTACATACATTTCATGTGCATTCTCATACATGGCTCCTCACAGCAACCTTTTAAGGTAAGTATTGAGAACCCCATTTTTAGACAAAGAAGCAGACTAAGGGTGGTTAAGTCACTTCCTCAGAGTTACTCATCAGCAATGGTAGAGCTGTGATTTAATACTGCTTGGACTAACTTTCAATGCCTTCTTTCTTTTCTGCATGCTGCTGCCTATTGGAAGGAAACTCCATGATGCTTCTGGTTTTCTAATCTTGTACCAGAGTTGTCTCCCTGGCTGGAAATGAAGGAGTGGCCACAGTTGGTGAGACTCAAGCCTCCCAAACTGGTTATTTGTGGGTGAACTTGTTATTGTGTTTGAATGGATAGGATGGAACCAGATCAGACCTTGAACTGCAGTATTCTCATGAAGATAGTGTCTCTGTGGCCCTGACAAAAATAGGCTGTCAGTTCTTCCCCTTATATTTTGGCACTGATACCCTCTGGAAGGACTTGTGAAGACGCAAAGCATTCTCTGTGTGGCATCCTTAAATGGGAAGCATACCAAAATTTACTTTTTCTCCTCAGGAAAGCTCCAAATTAAATGGATACAAGTAGCTTGGTATTATTGCTTTTGTTTTCACAGCTGCTGAAATAGCTCTGGCTTTCCGGGTTTGATTCATGATAACTTTGGTTGAAATTACATGTGTCTAAAGATAGGACATTCAGGTCAGAGCTCCTGAATGGATATCGTCCTTTGTTTAAATGGGATCTGCTCATTTTAGCTCAAAGAAGTCCTTGACCCACAAATGAATATGAAAAGCCCATAGAAGTCCCACAATATGGATAATTTTATCTGTATGGTCTCAGCAATTCATATATATGGTGTTTGCATTTAAGAGGGTATTTCAGCTATGAACATGAGGCATGTCTGACCCCCTTTTCATTGGGAAGGTTCATAGGTGCCTATATTGCATATTTGTACTGACACACAGCAATGAATTGCTTCAATGGTGGGTGATCAGAAAGGTGAGGGTGGTGGGAGGTGGCAGCAGACAGGGGTCTAAAAACCACTCTGTAAGATGGCCTGGGGGGTTTTAGCTCAGGGAAGAATTCTGAAGGAGGCAAGCTGTCTTCAGATACTCAGGGGACTCACTTCCCTGGGCAGAAAGAAGTAGGCTTCCCCTCTTTTACCTTAGGGGGCAGAACTTGGACTAAAAGAAGGTAGATGAAGGAAGACAGTCATGTGGGGAAAATCTTTAAATCAGGATGCATGGGGAGCTTACTATAAGGAACCATGCTTGGGCATTAAAGTTGTTTGGAATGATGGAGGGGGATACCTCCATACCTAATGATGTGCTCCCTATCACTGGGGTGCATTCAAGCCAGGGAAGCTATGGCTTGGACTCCAGCATTGGGTGAGAGGTTATACCCAATGACCTTAAGTTCCATTCCAATTCTAATTCACAGTTCGATTGAGACACTGATGTCAGTTACTCTTACGTGAATCAAATATGAGAAATCATTTAACAGTGTACGTTGGAGAAGAGTGTATTTATGCACTAAAACTTCACTATTTTAAAATAATTGAAGGGGAAAGGCAGTTTGGTTGGTGAAGTTGATTATGAAATGCTTGTAAATGATAAAAGGCTATTTTACGACTTTCAGGTCCATGGATGTGTGGAATTATGTCTACCGAAGTTGCCTGATAAAGGTCCTGCTTTAATGAATAGAGAATGATTTGTAATCAACGTATCGGGGCACGAGACTTGCTGGCCTCTTCTTAGATGAGAATCAAATCATTTGTAATTCAGAATGTTTGGAAACAGTTGGTCTCTTAAGTAAATAAAGAGGCCCCTCAGATTTTCATTTCAAGTATTTATTTGCTGTCAGCTTTGCCTTTTTTTCTGTTGATAGTGCAAAGGGAAGCTTATATCAAAAAGTCACAATTAAAAAACAAACAAAAAGTGCACTATGAATAAATGAGGTTTTTTGCTATATTTTTGCCAGACGAATTCTGTTTGTTAGGTTGGATAATAGATTGCTCAAAACTCATGGAAGGAAACTTTCTGAGGAGCTACTGATATCTAGAGGGTGTGGCAAAAATTGGATTTAACATTTTTTTAATTCACTCATCAAACTTTAATGTTCAAAAGATCACATGTTATATGATTCTATTTACACGAAATGTCCAGAAATAGGCAAATACATAGAAACAGAAAGTAGATGAGTAGTGATTGGGGATGGAGTGTGGACTTTGAGGGGAGGAACAGAGTGACTTCTGATGGATATGGGGTTCCTTTTTGAGGGGATGAAAATGTTCTAAAATCCGTTGTGGTGATGGTCACACAACTCTGTGAATACCACTGAAAACCACTGAATTTTATACTTTACATAGGTGAATTGTATGGTATGTGAATTATATCTCAAAAATTATGGAGCTGTGATATGAGTCAGAAACTGCTCTGGGCACTAGAAATAGAATGTTAACAAGACTTCAGAAACTGCTCTGGGCACTAGAAATAGAATGTTAACAAGACTAAGTCCCTGCCCTCAGAGAGCTTACATTCCAATGGGAGAATCAGGTAATAAATGTGTGAGCAAACCTGTAAAAACATAACTTTAGGAAGAGATAGCATGCTGAAGAAAACTAAAGCAGGATAAGGAAATAGAGAGTGATGTGTGCATGCATCTGTGTATATGTGTTTGTGTGTGTGTGTCTGAGTGTATATAGCTATAGCATACCTGTCTGTATGTGTGCATGTGTGTATGCATGTGTGTATGTGCACAGTGTGTATATGTGTGTGTCTGTGTGTGCACACATGTTCTCTATTTTAGATAGGGTGAATAGAGAGGACCTCTCTGGATCCTCCGAGAATGAGCCATCCAGGTGACTGGAGTAAGTACACCTCAGGCAGTGCACACCCTGAGGCAGGAATATTTTTGGCCTGTGTAGCCAAGAAGCGGAACAGGGCACTTGTGGGAAATGAAGTTGGAGAGGTTGGCAGGAGTCAGGTCATGCAGGGTAATAACCATGATGATAATATCTGTGAATTATTTTAAGAGCTCAGTCTTAGCATTGATAATCACTACTAACTTTGCAAGCCTTTTTTGTAGTCCATAAAGTCCTTCTCACAACCATTATCTTGTCTTATGCTCACAACAAAAGAAGTTGCAATTAGTCTTCTCAGTCTAGAGATAAGGAAAATGTGAGAAATTGTCCACAATTCTTCCTGCTCCATGAGACTGTGACCCCGCTTCAGAACATGACACATGTCTGGGAATTCCTGTTTTCTCAGGCCCTACGTCAGCACTTGGTGCAAGACATAGAATGTTTATGGAATTGACTTCTCTGAGATCACAAAGTGAATGGACAACCAAGCCAAGACTGAAGTTCTGGTCATCTCATTCCACACCCTATTCTGTTTGTGCTGACTCATGCGGCCATGTTACTTTTCCCATCGAATCACAGAATGATGAGAATGACAGAGTCCTCAGGGGGTATCTTCCCCATAGGTTTATGTTTACGTGTTCTGAGGCCTGTGGGAGTTTACGCAGTAGTTTCACAGGACTCTGCTAAAAGGGGTTGATCAGCCTCTCTTATAATTACACAATCCCACTTTAACTGAGGAGAAAGTTTTGATCAGTATATTCTATTAGGTGAATTTAGCATAATTAATTTTTATCCCTGACTTTTACAGTTTAGTAATTTTCATCTCTGCCTTACCATCCAGCCAGGCACCCTCTTAGCAAATCCTACAGTCTCTCACCTCTTAGCTACATAACAAGGTGATGAAGGACATGAGTTCAAACACTGAATCGAGTTCAAATCCTAGCCTTGCTCTTAATAGATGTATGACATTTGACAATTAGTCATTCTGAGCTCCAGTTTCTCCATCGGTAAAATGGAGATAATGATATTATTGATCTCATAGGACCGTTTTGAAAGTTAAAGGTGCTCAGATCAGCACCTAGAACAGAGTAAGCATTCAGTAAATGTTAGCTATTGTTAGCTAGTATGCTTATCCACTTGCACCTCCCCTCCCCGACCCAGTACCACTCACCGTAGAGTTGTGGCTAAGGAGGCAAGACATGAGATAATTGCTTGTCAGTGCTTCTCAGTACACAGAATTTCGGATGCTACCATGGAGGGACAATTAGGTGGTTCCAGTCCTTGGATTGGAACACAGCATGTGCACAGATGGAAACTAGGTTGATTAACTCCTGAGCATTCTACAGGGGGTTTAAGGGAGGGTGTGATTACTGAGTCTACCCAAGTACAATCTTCCATATGAACCTCTGCAGCTGTTATTAAACTCTCCAATTGGAGGCTATTTTTACCAGGTGATGATTGGGAGTTGGGGATTCAGGAGAACAGCATGGGCGGGGATAAAAAGCCATTGATAAAAAGAGCCATTTGCCTCCCTTCTCTTTTCCTCTTTTAGATTCTGGAAGGAACTGCTCTTTCTGGTGTCCGCTGCTGTTTTGTCTCCTGTTCGAAGACTGTCGCTGTTGCCAGGTAA
The DNA here is from genome assembly GCF_963455315.2 of Globicephala melas. Lineage (NCBI taxonomy): Eukaryota > Metazoa > Chordata > Mammalia > Artiodactyla > Delphinidae > Globicephala > Globicephala melas. The sequence continues at coordinate 47,542,303 of NC_083314.1, forward strand.
CTGCTGGCTCCTGCAAAGGCTTCTGGGGGAGCGGCCAGCGCTTGGCTGCCCGATGGCTGGGTGACTGAGAGGGAGCTGTCAAGGCGGACAGGAAAGGAAAACCAGGGCTGCTGAGATGGTCTCTAGGCTTACGGAAGAAGGGGAGGCCTGAAAAACACGGAGATAACAAGGACATCCTCAGCACCTCCTTTTCGCATGCATATTCATCTCTGGCACAAATAAAAAGCTAGTAAATATAAAATACTTTGGAAAAGGAATAAACAATTTGACTTATTCTTTCCTTTCTCCTTTAAAAATAAGTCCCCCCAAATTCCAGAAAACCTGTGTGTATGGATGTGACTGTTGGTGCTATCATACCCCCCGTCCAAAGCACATCAGTCCTCCATCTCAGTACTCAGGTCTGCTGTCCCAGTGACTCTTACCGTCAGCATTAGGGGGAAGATAAATTGTCCCAGACTCTGCAGAGCTCCTTGGAAAGCCATGTCTCAGAGTCTTTTTCTCTCACATATTAAGCACTGATTCTCTTCCTAAATGAGTAATAACTTACAGCAGAAAAAGAGCAGAAAGTGAAGCAGAATAGCAGCTGACTGTCCCCAGCGTATTTCACTGTTCATCGGTAAGCCGAGCACATGTGTGAGGGAATAATCCATTTTCACATGGGCAGTGGCCATGAATGTCAGCTAGAAGGGACCTGGGAGATGATCCAGATGATTCCTTATTTCAGGGATGAGGAGAGAGCAGAGGTTAGGTGCTTATCAAGTCCAGGGATGAGACTCCAGATTAAACCTTCCATGAAAGAGAGAGGATGTCCATTTAACTCTCCATCTTCCACATTTTTCCATGTCCCTTATCATTAACCTTCAGTCTCTTTCCCCACAGACTGCTTCTGAGACTATCTTCCTGGCCCTCCAAGGCATGTTACAGCCTCTTCATTCTGACCCTGCCACCTAAATGGACCTGCCATCCATCTCTGAACAGTTTCCCAGACTTATGCTTGGTTTCAAGGTCCTTTATTAGTTTTCTCTTGGTGAGTGATTGCACCATCTCTCTCTGTCAAGAAATGTTTCACTGACTCCAGCTAAAACAATTTGGTCTTGATTTCTTTATCTCTTCCATTTCCTGATTCCATATTTTATATTAATTATTTTTAATGTTTCAAACAGGATCAACCATAAAAAGGGTGCTCAGAGTGCCCCCGGCATGGCCTATGGAGATGAGAGAACACATCGTAGGAGATGTTAGATTTTATTTTTAAGTAACACCAAATAATTGGCCTTGGAGAAACGATTATTTCATTTAAAAAATTTGAGATGATAAGTCTAAAATATATTTAATTCTATTTCATTTTAATATATATTTTCTTTTTTAAAAAATTAATTAATTAATTAATTAATTTTTGGCTGCACTGGGTCTCCGTTGCTGCACGCGGGCTTTCTCCAGTTGCAGCGAGTGGGGGCTACTTTTCGTTGCAGTGCGCAGGCTTCTTATTGCGGTGGCTTCGCTTGTTGCGGAGCACAGGCTCTAGGCGCGTGGGCTTCGGTAGTTGTGGCACGTGGGCTCTAGAGTGCAGGCTCAGTAGTTGTGGCGCATGGGCTCAGGTGCTCTGCAGCATGTGGGATCCTCCCAGACCAGGAATCGAACCCACGTCCCCCGCACCGGCAGGCGGATTCTTAACCACTGTACCACCAGGGTAGTCCCAATATATATTTTTTCTTAAGGCATATAAAAATAGTATAGGCTGCTATTTATTGAGCACTTACTATATGTCAAAGTATGATCCTAAAGTAGATGCTTTACATATGTCATGAAATATTATCAACAACACAATGAGGAAAGTATCATTAACTCCATCTAACACAAGTGGAAACAAAGTCTCAGAGACCTTGCTTAAGGTCATGCAGAAGGTGGGCTTTTTCCAACTCTATAGCTTGTGGTCTTAAGTTGCCTCCATTAATAAGATAGTTTTGGCTTGCTTGTCATCCTAGATAGATGTGAATACAATGTAATGAATTGGCATTTTACAAGCCATGAGCAAAGCAACTGTTAGTTATCTGTTGCTGTATAACAATACCTGCAAACATAGTTGGTTACAAAAGCCTTTATTATCTCACAATTTCTGTGAGTCAGGACTCTGGGCACAGCTTAGCTGGGTTCTCTGGCTCAGGGTCTCCACAGGCTGCATTCAGGGCTTCATCTGGGCTGCAGTCATCTCTAGGCTCGACTAGGGAAGAATCTGCTTCTGAGCTCACTCATGTGGTCGTTGGCAGGACTGAGTTCTTCACTGGCTGTTGAACTGGCCTCTGTAGTGGGTGGAATGGTGGCCGCCAAAGATATCAGGTCTTAATCTCTGGAATATGTGTATGTTACCTTAAAATTAAAAAGAAATTAATTGTGGTAAAATACATGACATAAAATTTACCATATGGTAAAATTTTTAATGAATGAGATTAAGACTTTTGAGATGAGGAAATTTTCCTGCACTATCTGGGTGGGCCCTAAATGCCATCAGAAGTATCATTATAAGAGAGACGCAGAGGGATATTAGACATAGGAAAGGAGGGGGCAATGTGACCACGGAGACAGGAGTGATGCAGCCACAAGTCAAGGGATGCTGGCAGCCACCAGAAGCTGGAAGAACTAAGGGACAGATTCTCCCCTAGAGCCTCCAGAGGAAGTACAGCTACGCCGACCCCTTGATTACAGCCCAGTGAAACTGATTTCAGGCTTCTGGCCTCCAGAATGGAGTGAATACATTTCTGTCATATTTAGCCACCAAGTTTGTGGTCATTTGTTACAGCAGCCATAGGAACTGATATAAGCCCCTCAGTCTCTTGCCACATGGACCTCTCTGTAGGGCATCTCACAAAATGGTAGTTTGTTTCATCAGACTGAGCAAGCAGGAAGAACCAGAGAGAGAGCATTAGCAAGATGAAAGTCACAGTTGTAGAACCTAATCTCAGCTGTACCTCCCATTACATTTTTTTTTTTTCTCCTCCCATTACTTTTGCTCTATTCTATAAATTAGAAGCAAGTCGCTAGGTTCAGACCACACTTCAGGGGAGGGGATTACACAAGGGCATGAATACCAGGAGGCAGGCATCACTGGGCACCATCTTAGAAGCTTCCTACACAACAACCTACAATATTTGGTGTGAGATAAGGGGAAACCAGAAAGTATCTCAAATTGCAGATGGGTCCCTGTTGAGGTTTTTCTGTCTCTGGTTTCCTTCATTTGCCAAAGCAGCATTTACCTGGAAGGCTTTTGTTGGGAATGACTTTATTTCCTATAGGATCCATTCTGATTCATTACAGTTTGCGGGAAAAGTCCAAGCATGTAATCTCTACCCCTCCTTTTTACACCGACCTTAAATCTCACATCTTTCACGTAAACTATCACGATCGAGTGGAAATTTTATATAGATTCCCAATACCCTAAACATAATAAACACAGGACCTTTATCTTTTCTGAAAGAGGGAAAATCCAAGACACCCACAGAGAGGTTCCATCTAGGGCTGATATATATGATTTATTTATATCTATTGAAGTGCTTTTGTTGCTGGGTTTATACTGAAGGGAATAGATTTGTTGCATTAAGCTCTGGTCATATTGAAAGGGCCCTTCCACAAAATAGGGAGTTGATGGAGCTGCTCTTCAGATCCCTCCCCTCTCCTCGTGCATCTGTTCTCTATTAGCGTCCTGCTGGTCCCCCAGGGTACTGTTGTCCATGACATAGCTTCACGTCTCTTACTGACTTGTAGTGCTGTGTCCCAGGATTTTTTGGGTGCTTTGCAGACCAACTAAATCCTAACCACCTGAAGGGTTTGATAAAAATGCCTATATCTACACCCAACCCAGTTCTGCTAAATCTACAAAATCTGATGTGGGACCCAGAAACCTATATTTTAAATAAGCTTCCCAGGTGATTCTTAGGCACAATAAAGATGAGAATGCTAACATAAACAAAATTCCTTGCTCAAGCAGTTTTCCTAACTATTTATGAATGCTACATCTATTTATGAATGCTACAAGCATGATATTCATGCTTTTGCCGTCACCTTTTAAAGCATTTGGAAATACTTAACCCAGTATTTCCTAATAAGTGGTCATTTTACCACTGGTGGTAGGCATGATGATTTGGGGGTGTTACATATGTGTAACATATGTGTAACATATGTTACACATATGTGTTACATATGTGACCATTTAAAGTGTAACAGTGGTATTTGTTATCTTTAGAGTATTTATGGCCAATTTTATAGGTTTTACTTCTTGGTAGTGATATAGAGTTTCTTTGCTTCATAAGATTATTTCTGTGAGAAAAAAAAGGAGTTGGTTTAAAAAAAACATGTTAAATAAATAATAGAACAGGTGGTATCCAGACCTGGCAGAAACAATGACCAATGTAATCAAATGGTTGAAGTTTGGGAAACCCTCTCCTTACCCAAAGGAAGGCTCTCTGTGGATTTCAGGCATCACAGTGGGAAGTGGAAGAGGCATTTGGGGTCAGAAAGGGCCTTTGTAGGTCACTGCCCATACTTTTGTGTGGGGTGGGCCGTGGTGATCTGCCTCAGTCACGAAGCGAATCAGAATGAGTAGATGAGCCTCGCTTTCAGATGTGTCTCTTGTGAATAAGGAGAGCCAGAGCAATAAATAATTGCAAACTGGTGCAATAAAGCTGTGTAGAGCCATAAACTTCTTCAACATCAAAACTGGTTCTTGGCAAAATGCAGTGGAGATGAAGCCCCTCCCATGCCCCCCACCCCAGGTCCTTTCTTTGTCATTGTCAAAGCACCCACTGCTCCCTCCTTCCTTCTCTCCCACCCGGCCCCATCCATTTTGGCTCTCAAGGGTTTTCAGAGTTGTGTATGACCCACAATATTCCAAACCATTGGTCTTCAAATTCTGTCGGATTGACACATTCTACCACAAAAATTAACGAATTAAAAATTAACTAATATTTTCTTAATTTGGAAACAAAAAACCCTTCCTTTTTCTTTTTTTTTTTAACAATAAAGCAGCGACTTTACTTACAGATAATTACAATAGTCTCTAAACAACGTAATACAATATATGTTAAAACAATTTGATGTTTTTGAAAATTTGATTTGTCATATACATTCAATAAGTGTTTTTTTTCTTTTTGAATTTCACTACCCATTTGAGGTCTTAGGACTCTGTTGCCCTTATGGTAGCCACTAGCCATATGGAGCTATTGAACGCTTGACTTGGGGCTAGTCTGAACTGAGATATGTTGTCAGCGCAAAATATACACTGAATTTCAACAACTTGGTGTAACAAAAAAGAATGTAAAATATACTATTAATAATTTTAAAATATTGAGTATATGTTGAAATGATAATATTTTGGCTATATTTTGTTAAAATATACCATACAAATTAATCTCACTTCTTTTTTTTTAACCTGTTTTAATGTGGCTACTAGAAAATTTGAAATTACATATGTGGCTCATATTAGCATATTAGTGGTTCACATATTTCTATAGACAGCATTGCCTTAGAAAATACCAAGTTCAACTTGCAATAAATCCTGACCTTTTATGGACTTGGCACTAAGTAATCATAGGCTCTGAACCTCCTAACATCCTCTGAGTGCTGACAATACAAAATAAGCCTTTGTTTCCTAACTTGGATATTTAGGTCTATTCCCTTACCTCCTTAGTTAATATTAGTAGATTCTATTACAGAGAGATCATCTTGGTCAAGCCTAATTTTTACAAAACCATACCTTGTAATGAGACAATATTAAAATGCATGAAAAATTATTTGGATCAACCACAAAGTCAAAGAAGGATGTAGGAGTATCACGTTATTGAAAATATATTTGTAACAAGCCCAAGATTCCTTCAGTTATTTTTCCTGTGGCTTATTGATGAGAATCTTCCAATCTTTTTAACTGGCAATATCACCTCTTCTCAGGTGGGATGTTTGGACCTCATAAAGCTCTTTCTGCTGCATGTATCATAAATCAGGCATTAAAAATTATAACAATCATCATTATGATTGAATAGCTTCCAGTCAAATCAATACCTATCTATGAATGTAGAGAATCAGATTATATTGTGACTGACCTGTTTTTTGTTTACCTAAATCTGAAGCCAAAATAAATCATTTGGTATTCAGGCTGTGTCTTTTGTTCTAGCCACGCCATTAAACAGAATACTATTGGCTTTATGCATCTCTGTTAGTCTGTTGATGCTGTGACTGTATATACTCCTAATTTTATTGGACAGTGTAGATGAACACCTGGTACTGGAGGTAGATCTGACTTCATTCCTCTCCTCCTTACTTTGAACCCTGGCTGACCCTTGACATCATCCTTAGCAATATCTGCTTTGCTTCCTTAATCTTCAAGCTGTCTCCAGCCTCCTGGTGCTGCATTGTGGCCTCAGCTTAGAGAAATGCGGAAGACTCACTCCAATGCATTGTCCCAGTCCTGTCCTGGCCCAAGCTTGCACCTGGGCCCAAATCCCAGTCCTAGCTTAGCTCCTACCTGCTGGCTCTATTTGTCCTATCCTGCCAATATCCTTTACGCATTTGATACCTGAGGTCCTGTGTCAGCTAACAAGTTTAGGTAGTCAACAAAACCAATGAAAAAATAGCAAATGGTTATTAAAATTCAGCATCACAACTCTACAGCCTTTAATGAATTCCCCCAGGTAATTAATTTCCTAGAATATTGAGCATGGCATATCGTTTCTTACCCAACACATTTGGGACTCTCTGAAACACAGGACAAATAATCTCGCCACAAATTTGTATTGAGATTTAATTAACAGAAAGCACTCTATAGCACATGGATCAGACACTATGAGGAGTCACTGCTTATAACCACAGCATTTGGATACTGAGCATCCTCTGTTGTTAAGTCCTTTTATAGAGCAGACTATTGGAACCATGAGATGTACTCGCTTCGGAGTTCAGCTTTCCTATGGATATTTTAAATTCCCAGAGTGACCTTTCAACTTGGTTAGATTAAGCTGTTGATGGCTTCACTTTGTGATTTCTGGGAAGCCACAGTAACACTTGGCTGTCTAGCCAGGACTCTACCTGAGGCATGCAGCACAGGAAGTCATCTTTGGAGTTGCCAGGGTGAGGAAACCTTGATTCTTTTTGCTATGGCTGCCATCTTGCTTTTGTCGTCAAAGGCTTTGGTCCAAGGATGTCTACTCAAGCAGCCTTTCTTTTTTTCTCTTATAGCACATCCATATTTGTCAATCTAACCAACATATAACATTGTTTCTAATAATAACATTATTTCTAGCCCAGGTGCTTCACAATGAACATCATCACTTGCATGTTCTCTGCCATCTTGGTAAGTCTGAGAATACTTTTGCTGAAGCCATATCTTCTCCTGAGAGATTTTGGCCAAAGGATTTAAATTCCATTGTTGACATTTTAACATTAGCCATCAGAAGAAAGAATTTGGAATGAGTGGTATGAGTCCTTCCTAGACTCTTAAAATTCCACCACCTTGTTGTTGCCTTATTGTTTATTAATTCAAAAAATAGTTATTTAGTGCCTGCCACTGGGCAGGTTCTGACTGAGGCATGGGGAATGTAGCATCCTACAAGAAAACTCAGAGCACTAGGACAGCCTAAGTACTGCTATAGGGTTGAGTGTGTTTGTGTGTGTGTGTGTGTGTGTGTGTAAAAGAGAGAAGAGAGAGAGCGTGAACTGCAACAGACTTTTACTTCTAATTTCATAGGGGTTAGGAGTTGTAGAGCCAGCAAATATTACTCTGGAATAAGATTTATCAGGATTTCTTTGATTACCTTACAGCAAAATTTCCCAAATGTCTTCAAAGATGGAATCATATTTTTAGCATTTGATGAAGTAATTTAACTGATTTGTTGTTTGGCTAGTTTCATGTGTAATTAGTGCTTTCATGGAATAAAAAATTCCACCAATAAAAAAAAAGGGATGGAATCATAGTTTTCACAAAACACCAGTTAACATCCTGGGAGTATAGTTGGGGAAAACATCCACGTCAGTCACAAATGTTGATTCTTCCTAAATTAGTCTTCTGGAGCTAGCCCTTTTCATTCCACTGCTGGTAATCTAGTCCCATCCCTTATCTGCTCACAACGAGGCCATTGCAATAATTTTCCAACTCATCTTCCAGACTTCAGTGTCTCCCAATGCAGTACATCCTCTGTACTGTACTAATATCGGCAGCCTTTTATTGAGCAATCTGCTTTAGTTGGAAGCGAGGCTCAGAGAGATTAGGTACCACAAACAAGGTCACATAGGCAACAAGTGGCAGAGATAAGAATTCTTTCTCTTATACTGGTGTTTTCAAACTGTGATCTGTAGAACCCTGGGAGTCTAAAGACATTCTCAAGTAACTTTCAGAGGATTTATAAATTATATGTTTTCCTTTAAATGGCAATCTGTTAATCATGAGAATATGCTAGACCACCCGAGTGACTGTCTCATAACTGAGGACTGGGACACAGTTTCAGTATGCCTGTGTTTGTGCTCATTGTAATGCTGAGAACAAGGAGTGCTACTTTAACTGGGACGGATTTGGGGGAAAAAAGCAGATTGAGGGGTATTTTTTCAGCAGTAATTTCAAGAGTCTCCATCTGGAAGAAAACTTTTCCACCTTTTCTAGTTCTAAGGTAATGGTTTAACTATAGTTGGTGGTTTACCCTCTTTCTTTGAGGTAGGTTGGGCACAGATGGGTGACACAAGCCTTGGGGAATAAGCAAAAGGGAATGATTTTATAGTATCTGGTAAACAAGAAATAAGATGGAACCCAACTACCAATCAGTCAACCAGGAAAAAACAAATTGGAGAAATTAAAAATACTAGTGTGGCGCTATGTCTCTTAGATGAAGGATTATTGGGTTAGCTCCTATCTAGATCTCCAGAGGCTACAGGTGTCTCTGAGTGTGTGGGAAGGAGCTGCCAGTTTGCAAGAGGATTAGTGCCTGTGATGGGGAATGAAAGGACAATTAAGGATCCTTGAGAATTTTTCAAAACAAGTCATGGGTGAGGATGGGAAGATAGAATGCAGGACAGAGAAATTCTTCAGAAAACCTGCCCTGGTGGATTTTCCTGCAGCAGAGAGAAATGAAGGTTTCTCTAACCCCTTTGTCTTTTAGTGCAATGCAGTGATTTTCTTTCTTTCTTTTTTTTTAAAAACATCTTTATTGTATTATAATTGCTTTACAATGGTGTGCTAGTTTCTGCTTTATAACAAAGTGAATCAGTTATACATATACATATGTTCCCATATCTCTTCCCTCTTGTGTCTCCCTCCCTCCCGCCCTCCCTATTCTACCCCTCTAGGTGGTCACAAAGCACCGAGCTGATCTCCCTGTGCTATGTGGCTGCTTCCCACTAGCTATCTATTTTACATTTGGTAGTGTATATATGTCCATGCCACTCTCTCACTTCGTCCCAGCTTCCCCGTGTCCTCAAGTCCATTCTCTACGTCTGCATCTTTATTCCTGTCCTGCCTCTAGGTTCTTTAGAACAATTTTTTTTTTAAGATTCCATATATATGTGTTAGCATACAGTATTTGTTTTTCTCTTTCTGACTTACTTCACTCTGTATGACAGACTCTAGGTCCATCCACCTCACTACAAATAACTCAATTTCGTTTCTTTTTATGGCTGAGTAATATTCCATTGTATATATGTGCCACATCTTCTTTATCCATTCATCTGTCGATGGACACTTAGGTTGCTTCCATGTCCTGACTATTGTAAATAGAGCAATGCAGTGATTTTCAAATGTGGGTCAGGGGATGGGTTATGTCAGACTTGCTTATAGTGCTGGGTAAACATGCAGCTTTCTGGGGCTGAATCAGAATTTCAGAATCTCAGGGAATGGGGCTGGTCGGTTGTAGCATTCCAGAAAGTTTTAAAGCATGTGAAAAATTTAAGATCTTCTGGCCTATGGACTTCCTTTGCAAGGTAGGGAGCAAGTTGCTGGAAGGACTCTAAAGTTTTCTTTTTTAAACCTGACCATACTCTTTGCAAGAAAAGGTGATTACTGACGGGGATGATAGGGTATACGTGTTTTCAACTTTACTACTGCATTGTTTGGGCTTTTTAAAAATGTAAAGCCCACCTAAGGGGTGTAACCCATTTACTCCCTACACATTAGAGTGAATGAGTTTCTTATGGACAGCAAGAGGGACCTGGGTTCCATCATGAGTCAGGGTTGAAGATATTGGAGGACAGCTCATGTTAAGAAAAAGATATTAAAAGAAAGGTGGGGAAATAATATTTCAGTTTCTTGGGCTTGCCCATATTGTCCTACTTCTGAGGGCTTTGTGTATTGTCCTCACCATCTTTTCCAAACCTGACCCTTATATGCTGTTGCCTTTGCTTTCAAGATAGGGAAACTTTTTTTTTCTTCATCAGCTCCTTTTGGATGTGTTTGGAATTTTGCCTAAGCAAGGTCTGCCAAACCTGCTCCTATGTTATTTTTAGTATCTCCTTTGCAGACATGCCCTAAGGAAGTGAGATCCTCTGTGCATTCATTCTTCTGATGAATATTTGATTGGCAACCTTAAAATTTTTCTTTGTGTTTAAATTATAAACTCACTGCAAGCACAAGGCACCTTTCGTAGTCTTTTAAACTACATGTCAATATGTGTTCTTGTAGAGCTATAATTACCTATTATTTCATAGCTTTCCAAATTAAATATTCATTAAACAAAAGCTGAAAATTGTGTTAAATCTATATAAAAATTTTGATGTGCAAAATTCACTGATCAGTATGTTAATGTAGCTTTATCAGGGTTTGACTTATGTGGCAAGGAAGGACATTATATTTTTTAAGAATGCTTTGTTTTTGAAGCCATTCACGTTTACAGACTACTGCACATTTTCATAGAATAATGAATTATTATGTGACTGAGGGAGTTACGAAATGTAAATGAGAAACAATTTCGCTGTACTGTCTTTGGAGACAGGATGTGATTTTTAAATATAAATGGAAGTTTCCCACTTTTGCCCATAATCAGAATTAACATAGCTAGTGAAAGGGAGCAGACTGGACGGTTGTGGCAAAAGAGCTGCTTTCCGATATGGAAGAAATCTCTGTCAGGACCTCACTCACCCAGACCACTTTTGTTCATCTCGAGGTATTCTGGGGTGAAGAGAGATGAAATTACAACAAGCCAACATCTTTATCATCTGTGCAGACATAAATGTCCCAGGGGAAGAAAATCTCTAGTACAATTAGCCATTTCATGTAAAATTTTTTATCCTGGTAATACGTGAACTTTGAGTTTCAAAGGATCGTGCAGAAAGCCTTATAAAAGAGGCCACGGTGTCTTGCCTCATCCCATTCCCACCTCCCAGAGGCAACCATCTTGAAGTGACTCTGTTTTTAGTGTTTTTGATAGTTACCTTTCTATTTCTAAATAATACATTTGCATGCTAATTTTTGATTGGTTATTTTAGGATCTATCTATTGAGTACCCTCTATTAAAAGGAATATCATACCATTCTCTTTTTCTTCTAATTTTAATGCAATTATTGTTAGTTCTTCTGTTGGTTTCCTTTGTTGAATCTTTATAAAGATTATCCTTACATCTCTTCTGGTTCGGTCAATTTTAGACACTACCTCTTGATACCCTGCCATGTTAGATGAAGATTTTAGCACACTTACCCTTTTGCTTTTTCTTCCTCTTTTTTAGCTCCATTAAGTTTCAGCTCTTGGATTTCACTGGTACTCTTTGTATTGCCCAATGTTTACCCTTATGCCAAATATCCTTTACCTGTGCCCACTAGGGTGAGTATTCTTCAGGATCTAAAGAGAGTTCAAATGGAAATAATCTGGATCAGATTAGTTATTTAATTAAATATCCTTTTTTCTTATGTACTCTGATGCTATCGTGAGCATTTTCCCATATCTTTAAGTTTTAAACTATCATCCTTCATGACTGAAGGCTATTCTAATATATTAGAGACACACTGGCTTTAGTATTTAGCTAAACACGCTATTCACCTTTGGTTCAGGTTTAGTCTCTGAAGCTCTGATAGATGAATGTCGACTTCAATATCATTTGTGATGTCCCTGAGCTTGTGTGTGAACAGTGGTTGCGTAATCACTTATTTACCGTCATAAAATGTCAGCATACCAATATCTGTAAAAGGAACACGTCAAATTTTTTGGATTTGTTGTTAATGTTGGAGTATCAAGATATTGGAACATTCAAATAAAGGTAAGTTTTATTCCAGATGTGACTTGGAGTAGAAAATCTCTTTATGTGCTTTATTCAGTTAAATCTCTCAGTCAAATGAAGTATAAACATATATTTATTTCTGCAAGAGTAAAATTCTGAAAAAACTAACATGACTGTGAGAACTATAATTTTATACATAAAAACAGCTACTGAGAAATTTTATACATAAAAACAGCTACTAAAATTGAAAGAATGCCAATATGTATAATAATGGGACATATTAGCTAAATTACTTTAGAGAAAACCATGTGCTTTCAGAACCTACAAATATTTATAACATCAAATAAATTATAATACAAGGTAGAGAAATATAGAACAGATGATATCAGAATTCCAATTCTTTTTTTTTTTTTTCGGGACGTGGTCCTCTCACTGTTGTGGCCTCTCCCGTTGAGGAGCACAGGCTCCGGATGCGCAGGCTCAGCAGCCATGGCTCACGGGCCCAGCCGCTCCGCGGCATGTGGGATCTTCCCAGACCGGGGCACGAACCTGTGTCCCCTGCATCGGCAGGCGGACTCTCAACCACTGTGCCACCAGGGAAGCCCCCAGAATTCCAATTTTTATAGAATTATTTGGTGTTCTAAAATTTGTAACATTAAACAAAATAGCCTGTAAGAACTGTATTTATTATTTTTTAGTTGTTTAATTCCATTTAGGTCATGAGTCTCTCAAGTAAAGGTTGGAAATTGTTCACATTTTATGAGAATGAATAAAAAGCAGAATGTCGATTTTACTGCCTTGAAATGTCATGAAGAGAAAAACTCCAAATCATAAAAAACAAAATTCATCATAAACCATCTTCAGTCCAGAAATATTAATCCAATACTTAAATTGCACTGCTCTAATACTTTCTCTATATTAACTCACTTAATTCTCTCAATGGTCCTACGAAGTATGGGTATGATTAGCCTATTCTACAGATGAAGATGCTAAGGCTGCAAGAGAATAAGTCATTTATCTAAGGTGACACAGCTAGGAGGCGGCACAGCAGGACTTGAACTCAGACAATTTGACTTGAATGCATGCTTTTAGCTAAGGTGTCATTTCTTAAATGAGATACATCTGAAAATTACTTAGATGGGGTTCCTGGCACACGGAAGGCGTCCAGTAACAGTTAGCTCTTATCTTCAGTTGCTGGGGTGGGGTGGGGGATGCTGGAATGAGAGAGAGGGAGGAACCGATGGGAGATTCACCTTTTACTGTTCCAACTTCTAAAGGAAGGTGCATGGTCTCAGGTAGCCAAGAAGCCAGCTTCAGCCAGGAGTGTCCAAGATAACAAATGCCCCTAGTAAAAGCCTCATGCTTGGCTGTAGGGGCTCCTGGAGGTCAAGGACCTGCTGCAATGCACAGGCTGCTATAGCTGGGTTCCTTCACCAGGTTCCTTCTCCCTTTGGAAGAGTGACCATGAAAATGGCTGCAACTTTAGAGTTTCTTTAACATTGAGTGCATTACTTTCTGGCTTTGTTGGGGAGGATTGTGATGGAATGGAAATTTCAGTGGAGTGACGTGTTAGCATTGGCCTTGGGCGCTTCATAGACTTAGCTCTACCCTTAGATGAAAAGAGGGTTACTTAGGGTGGATACTTGTAAGCATTCTGCCGAGAAAGCTTAGTAAAACCCAAAGCCATTTTCTTTAAAACAGAGGTTTAGAAACCTGAAGGTTTTTCTGGGATTGGCATTGCATAGGCATAAATGAAATTCTTTCCTAAGGGCAGTCACTGCCAGCTTACTGCAGTTAACAAAGAACTGCAAACTGCAAGCTACTGAGAAGCCACTGAGTAGGAGTCTCGGGCCCAGATGTGAAAGATCCCGAGGAAATTCAAGCAGTGCTAATAGCAGTTGTGGAAGCTGAGACAGCTGTTTAACTTGTACCTAAGTGTTCATAATTTATTAACTACCTTCTCTGTAGTGCAGCCTTTAAAACGTGTGCAAATGTTAGTTACTCATGAATTGTTAACATTAATGTTCTGTTACTTTAATGGGGTTATATGTTATTTATTTTTAAAGCTCAATTAATGTGTCTTTCTTTTGCCTGGGACTGGGGAAAGGCTGGCTGATTAAGGCACACGACCTTAACTTCGGGCATCGCTGTGTAGCTGAGCCCACCAGAGTTCTAGACGTAGAATCTACTGAAAACACACTACTTCTAGAATACCAGCCATACAGACTCCACCCTGCAACACGGTGCCATATATCAGCAAGTTTTTTATGTCCTTCTCCCCACTGCTAGGGTTCAGCGGGTCCCACAGCTACCCTAGCACCTCTTACTGCTCCCCCTCATATGAGGGGCTATTGGATCCCAGACCTATCACTCACCTGAATTCCTATCAGCATGTCCCTTCTTATGTGTTCTTTCTCGGGCTCTGCTGGGTGACTAGCTGGTTTTCCTAGTTTTTTTTTTTGCTGTACGCGGGCGTCTCACTGCTGTGGCCTCTTCCGTTGCGGAGCACAGGCTCCGGACGCGCAGGCTCAGCGGCCATGGCTCACGGGCCCAGCCGCTCCACTGCATGTGGGATCTTCCCGGACCGGGGCACGAACCCGCGCCCCCTGCATCGGCAGGCAGACCCTCAACCACTGCGCCACCAGGGAAGCCCCTGGTTTTCCTAGTTTTGAAGCTGTGGAAAGGTTCAGGTATTCTTCTTGGCCTAAGAAGTGTGCAAAGAATTGTTAAGACACATCCAGTCTGGGTCTACAGAAGTTAGCAACGGCCCTGCAGGGAAGTATAGTGCGCATCTGGTATATTTTGGGGTCTGTATTTGTAATTAACTTCATGACACACCTCCATAATATTTTAAAATTTAGAATCGTCAATAATTCCAAATAAAAGGCAAAATTAATCTGAAATTAAGGCACCCAAAGGAATAATTTACATACTTTTAAAAATCGTCTCATGATATATTAAGTTGCATTACTATTATGGCTGGCAGCCTCCAACATGGCCCCCAAGGATCCCAGCCTCCTGGTTTTCACACCCTCGTGTAGTCTCCTCCCACATTGGGTCAGAGGTGGTCTGTGGGACCAGTAGCATCCAGCACAAGTCGTGGTGTGTCACTTTTGACATTAGGTTATAAAAGATTGCAGCTGCTGTCTTGGGCAGTCTCTTACTCCTTTGCTCATATTCTCCCTGTCTTTCTGTCTCTGTCTCTCTCTCAATCTCTCTCGGATCACTACTTTGCGGGAAGCCAGCTTCCTTGTCATGAAAACACTCAGGCAGCCTATGAAACCAAGCCCATGTGGTGAAAAACTGAGGCCTGAGGACTGACAGCAGGACTGTAACTTTGTAAGACCTGAGTCAGAACCATCCAGATAAACCACTCCTGGATTCCTGATCATCATGAAACCAGGATGTGAAATCACACATATTGATCATCTTAAGATGCTAAGTTTTGGAGCATGTAATTGGTTGAATAGTGTTTCCCCCAAATCATGCCCACTCAGAACCGCAGATTGTGATCTTATTTGGAAATAGGCCCTTTGCAAATGTAATTAGTTAAGATGAGGTCATGCTAGGGTAGGATGAGTCCTTAATCTAGTGACTGGTGTCCTTATAAGTAGAGGAGAGGACACACAGCGACACAGGCAAGAAGGCCATATGACAATGGAGGCAGTGCAGCCATCCTGTTGGATATTGAGTTTCTGAGGGAGGGGGTGAGGATGGTGCTGAGAAGGCAGGGGGCAGGGCAAGCCCGTCTCTGAGAGCTTTAAATGACCAGCTGAGGAACTTGGAATTTATTTGGTAGCTCGTGAGGAATCAATGGATGATTTTTGAGCAGAGAAATGAAATATTATCCCTTCCACGGTTAGTTTCATTTTAAGAGAAAACCCAATGCTTAATAAGGATATACTCTTACATAATAGGAATTTAAGGGCATAGAGCAGGTTAGTGAAGATATTTGTGAAAGAGCTTTCAACAGTCTCAAATTACACCATGTAGGCCCACTGCTGTCTTATGACTAGTCACTTTCCTGTGATAATCTGAGGTTAAATTCACTCATTTCTCAAAACCTATTCGCAACTTTTGGGACTCTGAAATAGAAATTATGAAGGCCTGAAGGGAGAAAAAGGAAAGAAAAACAAGAAAAGTGAAGAAAGGCTTTTTTCTCTTCAGGTCTCCTTTATCTTTTGGAAAAATGTTAAATGATGAATAAAATATTTAAGATAAGTTTTCAGCAATGATAAAACTATCAGATGATTTAAAAGAGAAACATCTGAAGAAGCAGAAATTGCGTGAATAGCACAGAAACTAAGACCAATTATGCCTACCCTGATTGGAGCCTGGAGTAAGTGAAATAAATTAGACCAGAAAAAATAAGGTGTGGTCAGATTAGACAGGGAGATTAGAGGGAAAAGCCAATTTTGTGAGCAATTCAATTAGAGTATGTAACATTTTATACCCTTCATTAACAACAGTGGCTATAAATTGTAGAAACATATCCTTTTAGTTTTGATTTCTCTGCAACATGTTTTTTCCTCTTTCCCCAATCTACATAAATGAAAAAAAGTTTTTTCCTTTGGATTTTGAAAATTTTCAGAAACTTTATATTTCTTGTCTCAAGGTATCCTGCTATTTCTCCTGCATCTATATCAATTTTCTTCTTCTTTTTGTAATATCGCTTGTAAAAATGCATTTCCTTTTAGTAAATGAATTATTAGAAAGAATCTAATTTTTTATTCTCTTCTCAGAGGAAATTGTTTTCTCTGGTTTTGATTTCTGTGGTAGAGGAAAAATGATCCTAAGTGTTAATACTCTTTTCCCAGGAGGAAGGCTGCTTGGTGCTGCTCAGCTCCTGGCCTTGATGGTGGCGAGCAGGAAAGGATGGAGACAGAGAGAACAGAGGACTGGGTATAATAATGAGGCACCTGGGCCAGATGGGAAATGAAGAGGAAATGTTGAGACCAGAGAGAACCTGGGTTGGTGGGACACATGGGAACATTTCAGTCACTGCCAGAGGAATCTGGAGTGGGGAAGAATGATTTTTCAAAAGCAATTTTAAGGAAGTTTTGATTTGGGATAAAAGGTGTCACACCTACCTCTGAATCCATTACACTTTCCCATAAAAACATCTTATTTCCATCTGATGCTTTTACAGTCAGATTTGTGAATGTGCACCTGTTTTTCTAATTTGTCAATATGTGGAGATTGGATTCAAGGTGAGAGGAGGGTCCCTTAAGATGGCCCAGTTTTATTTGGGTCACTTTATTTTTATAAGTACACCATACTATGGCGATTAAAACTATAGAAAGAAGACTTTCTGTAAAAGAGAGCCATGACAACAGCTATAGAACAGTGTTTTTTAAAAATTTTATTGAAGTATAGTTGATTTACAATGTTGTGTTAATTTCTTCTGTACAGTGAAGTGACTCAGTTAATACACACACACATATATATATATTCTTTTTCATATTCTTTCCCATTATGGTTTGTCACGGGATATTGACTATAGTTCCCTGTGCTATACCATAAGACTTTGTTGCTTATACATCCTGTATGTAATAGTTTGCATCTGCTGATCTCAAACTCCCATTCCTTCCCTCCCCTCCCCCTCCTCCCCCTTGGCAACCACAAGTCTCTTCTCTATGTCTGTGAGTCTATTTCTGTTTTGTAGATATGTTCATTTGTGTCATATTTTAGATTCCACATATGAGTGATATCATATAATGTTTGTCTTTTTCTGTCGGACTTACTTCACTTAGTATGATAATCTCTAAGTCCATCCATGTTGCTGCAAATGGCATTATTTCATTCTTTTTGATGGCTAAATAATATTCTGTTACATATATATATGTCACATCCTGTTTATCCATTCATCTGTTTATGGACATTTAGGTTGTTTCCATGTCCTGGCTATTGTAAGTAGCGCTGCTGTGAACATAGGAGTGCATGTATCTTTTCGAATTATAGTTTTGTCTGGGTATATGCCCAGGAGTGGGACTGCTGGCTCATATGGCAACTCTATTTTTAGTTTTTAGAGGAACTTCCACACTGTTTTCCAATGTGGCTGCACCAATTTACATTCCCACCAACAGTGTAAGAGGTAGAACAGTGTTTTTATTCTTTAGTCCCTCTCATATTGTTCTGGGGTTCCAGATTCTGTGTTGTTTACCATGTACTCACAAACTAGTCCTCTCAGCTGTCATGCAGGATCCACTGGTTTTCTCCTTTTTAGTAAGTTTAGGTGATGTCTCTGGCCACTGAGGTATCACGGCCGCCATCATGTCAAGGATGTCTACTCAAGGCTCCATTGCTGGTATCCCCCAAGGTGTGGCTGATTTGGAAAATGCTGCTAATGTCAAGTGAAGACTTTGCCCCATTACCTTATGAAGATGTCTCTAATATCTCTGAAGGGACCATGGTGCTGCCTGTATTTGATTATCTTATCTTTGGCATTTCCCATGACAGATGAAATTGCTCATTGTGCACTGCACCAACTGTTGAATCCATTCTGTTCCCCTTTGGTTTTTACCTTAGTCCGCTCTCTCTAGGACTCAGATATGGGACTATGATTGTAGGACACCCTGGACTATGATAGTAGGACACCCAGAACCTGGTCAGCCTCAGAAATACTCCTTCAACACTGCTTTGTCCTGGGATCAACTCTGCCTTACCTTAAGACCTGTTCTGTCCCCAGAGGTGCTTAGCCCCTCATGTGAGGCTTGTCACAGGCCTGGTCATGCTTAGACTTGTTCAAATCGCAATTTAGGCCCTCATCCCAGCTTCGTGGATGACAATTTTCACAGTCCTTTCATTTCTACTCTCTCCTTTGTTGAAATGTTAATGAGTATACCATTAAGATAATAGATTTCTGTCTCACAGCTGATAGAATTTCCAGTTTTGAAAGAGAGATGAGCTTGTCTCTGTTATTTAAATACCCATTTATATTTAGTTATATGTTCGTTCAACACATATTTATTTATTTATTTATTAAACATCTTTATTGGAGTATAATTACTTTATAATGGTGTGTTAGTTTCTGCTTTATAACAAAGTGAATCAGTTATACATATACATATATCCCCATATGCCCTCCCTCTTTCGTCTCCCTCCCACCCTCCCTATCCCACCCCTCTAGGTGGTCACAAAGCACCGAGCTGATCTCTCTATGCTATGTGGCTGCTTCCCACTAGCTATCTATTTTACATTTGGTAGTGTATATATGTCCATGCCACTCTCTCACTTCGTCCCAGCTTAACCTTCCCCCTCCCCGTGTCCTCAAGTCCATTCTCTACATCTGTGTCTTTATTCCTGTCCTGCCCCTACATTCTTCAGAACTTTTTTTTTTAGATTCCATATATATGTGTTAGCATATGGTATTTTTTTTTCTCTTTCTGACTTACTTCACTCTCTGTGACAGTCTCTAGATCCATCCACCTCACTACAAATAACTCAATTTCATTTCTTTTTATGGCTAAGTAATATTCCATTGTATATATGTGCCACATCTTCTTTATCCATTCATCTGTCGGTGGACACTTAGGTTGCTTCCATGTCCTGGCTATTGTAAATAGAGCTGCAATGAACATTGGAGTGCATGTGTCTTTTTTTTTTTTAACATCTTTACTGGAGTATAATTGCTTTACAATGGTGTGTTCATTTCTGCTTTATAACAAAGTGAATCAGTTATACATATACATATGTTCCCATATCTCTTCCCTCTTGTGTCTCCCTCCCTCCCGCCCTCCCTATTCTACCCCTCTAGGTGGTCACAAAGCACCGAGCTGATCTCCCTGTGCTATGTGGCTGCTTCCCACTAGCTATTTATTTTACGTTTGATAGTGTATATATGTCCATGCCACTCTCTCACTTTGTCACAGCTTACCCTTCCCCCTCCCCACATCCTCAAGTCCATGCTGTAGTAGGTCTGTGTCTTTATTCCCGTCTTACCCCTAGGTTCTTCATTACCTTTTTTTTTTTTTCTTAGATTCCATATATATGTGTTAGCATACGGTATTTGTTTTTCTCTTTCTGACTTACTTCACTCCGTATGACAGACTCTAGGTCCATCCACCTCACTACAAATAACTCAATTTCGTTTCCTTTTATGGCTGAGTAATATTCCATTGTATATATGTGCCACATCTTCTTTATCCATTTATCTGTTGATGGACACTTATGTTGCTTCCATGTCCTGGCTATTGTAAATAGAGCTGCAATGAACATTTTGGTACATGACTCTTTTTGAATTATGGTTTTCTCAGGGTATATGCCCAGTAGTGGGATTGCTGGGTCATATGGTAATTCTATTTTTAGTTTTTTAAGGAATCTCCATACTGTTCTCCATAGTGATTGTATCAATTTACATTCCCACCAACAGTGCAAGAGGGTTCCCTTTTCTCCACACCCTGTCCAGCATTTATTGTTTGTAGATTTTTTGATGCTGGCCATTCTGACTGGTACGAGGTGATACCTCATGGTAGTTTTGATTTGCATTTCTCTAATGATTAGTGATGTTGAGCATCCTTTCATGTGTTTGTTGGCAGTCTGTATATCTTCTTTGGAGAAATGTCTATTTAGGTCATCTGCCCATTTTTGGATTGGGTTGTTTGTTTTTTTGATATTGAGCTGCATGAGCTGCTTGTAATTTTGAAGATTAATCCTTTGTCAGTTGCTTCATTTGAATATTTTCTCCATTTTCGGGTTGTCTTTTCATCTTGTTTATGGTTTCCTTTGCTGTGCAAAAGCTCTGAAGTTTCATTAGGTCCCACTTGTTTATTTTTGTTTTTATTTCCGTTACTCTAGGAGGTGGGTCACAAAGGATTTGTTTGCTGGGATTTATGTCATAGAGTCAGCACATATTTAATTAGCAGTCACTCTACATCTAGGGATTGAGAACCTACCAGTGATCAAGACACACAGAATTCCTCCCTTCTTGAAGCTTTCTGTCTCATGGGGGAGGCAGACAATAAACAAGTCAGCCAACATTGTAATTTCAGATAGTGGTAAGTTCTTGGAAGAAAATACAACAGGAAAGGGACTCAAGAGTAACAGTGGGTTGGGGGGGCCACTGGTTGAGATAGGGTGGTCAGTCAGGGCAGGTCTCTCTCTCAGAGTTGCTGAATTACCAGACTTTTAGTGCTTTTAATGTCAGGAAACTCCCGTCTGGGGTGTTGTCAATGAAATGAGCTGGAGAGCTGACTCCATCTGTGTGCTGAGGTCAGAGGTATCATTTTATTTCACCAATTTCAGTTCAGAGTCATTGACATGTAAAGGGAAGGAGACACTGTTGGTTTCAGGAAGGAAGATGGGCCTGACTCTTTTCCATAGGGAAGTTATTGATGTTTCCAGTAGCCTTTTCTGCACCCAACCATCCTCCCCCCAACCTCAGCCTCAGCTTTCTCCTTCGGTTGAGGGTGAATTTGAGCACGATTTTCACTTTCTTATACCAGTACATCATGTGGCCCTCATTTAACTATATACAACTATATATATTTAGTTATTCAAAGAAAAAAATGCACCAGGCCTTTTCTCAGCACTTATATAGTCTTCCTAATTCTGTACAGATGAGTGTCCTGGATCACAGAGCTAGTAATAGTAATGAGAGCTACTCAGACTGACTGCCTACTATGTGCCAGGGGCAGAGAAAGTATTTTACCAAATATTCACTCCAGTTTTCCTGGGGGGCAAGCATTAGTGTGCTCATTATATATTGGAGGAAGTTGACTTTGGAGAGATAAAAAGACTTAGCTGAGTCACTCAAGTACTAAGCTTAATCTTCTGCCTGACCCCAAACCGCATTCATTTTCCATTAAACTATGATCATTTCTAAGGTGAAAGCAGATGGTGGCCTGGAACCTCTATTATCTGAGGAATGAAAGAGTAGCAGGGCCAGAATTCAAACTCAGGTCCCCAGGTTGCCTCGCATTTAAGTGCGTTGGCCATGGGGGTCACACAGATTTGGGTTAAACCCAGGCTGCAGAACTTTCTAGCAGTAGGACTATGGGCAATTTCTGCAGCCTTTCTGATTCTTGATTTTCTGGTCTATAAGTGGGCATGATAAATACCTACCTCAAAGGATTATTTGGGAGAGTTGTATAATGTATATTCCAGGTTTAGAGCAATTTTGGGGCATATGAATACATTCTAGCTGTTATTATTCTGTTTCACTATGGCAGACCCTAATATTGCCAGCGTACAGCTACTCTCCTCTTCCTTGCAAAGAAAACCATGATTCCTGTATAGCTGTCAGACAACCAAGGTACCTTGTAGGCTTGTCCCCCTCACCATCCCTGGTAGGTAGTTCGTAAGGTTCTCAGCCAGAGGTTTTCAGATGTGGTCCCAGGATGACCAGCATCAGCATCACCTGGGAACTTGTTATAAACACACAACTTCAGGCCCCACCCCCGATCTATTGAATCAAAAGCTCAGGGTAGAGCCCAGCAGTCTTTTTTTTTTTTTTTTTTTTTGCGGTACGCGGGCCTCTCACTGTTGTGGCCTCTCCCGTTGTGGAGCACAGGCTCCGGACGCGCAGGCTCAGCGGCCATGGCTCACGGGCCCACCCGCTCCGCGGCATGTGGGATCTTTCCGGACCGGGGCACGAACCCGTGTCCCCTGCATCGGCAGGCGGACTCTCAACCACTGCGCCACCAGGGAAGCCCCAGCAGTCTGTTTTAACAAACCCTCTGGATGACTCCAATCTGGGCTAAAGCTTCAAAACCACTTATCTAAAACAATTGTGTTAATCTTATTCCCCTTTACAATAATTTGAGTTAAGCATGGACATTTGACTCAGTCTTGATCTCTAGGGCTAGAGAAGTGACTTAGGGAAGGGAAGAGTGCTAAAGTTTTCTCTGCCAATTTAAAGAGGTGCATGGGAACAACCGCCTTCTTTGCAGGATGCTCTTTGTTGTGTCTGTGACACCTGGTCCTATTCCTGTTGCTTTGAAACTCTGGGAAGGTGTTTTCTAAGAAAGCCAGAGCAGAAAGGTAGAAAACACTGGGATCTTTGTTGATGCTGCTGAACTGCTGAATTCGCCAACCTCCAGACTTCCTCTTCTGTGCGGTACTGAAATTATTGTTATTTAAGTCATTTTCAGTTGGGTTTTCTCATTTGCAGCTGAAAGCAAACTCACTGATATTCCCACATAACAGTTGTCTCTTATGTAAACCAGTGCTCTTTGGAATGTAGAAAGATTATGGTGCACTGAAAATGTGGGATTTAATCACGGAAATTATTTATTTTCATTTTCTCTAAAGCTATCTATATTTATTTAGTTTTATTGGTGGTGGTGGGGCAAAGCATCTGTTTCTTGTTTCCTTTAGACTCTGAATGAGCCAAGAAGATGCCAAACACCTGGATGAAAGGGCACTAAATTTCTCATATGTGTGCAATGATCTGGATGTCTGGCTTCTGAAAGTGAAACATCTGGAGCACGAAGCAGTGTTTTCACTTTTCAGCAATATTTTGGTATTATGTGGAAACGATTATTAAGCAAAACCAGGAATAAAGAATTTACATGAGAAATAGGATCACCCAAGGACATCACTGGCAAGCTGTCCTGCCCATATAGCAATTCATTCATTCGTTTTTTTCATCATTCGAAAGAATTGAATATATGCCATGTTCAGGACATCGTGTGACAGGGATGTAATTATGACTTCATAGGTAAAAATGAAGTCGTGGACTTAAAGACAGTCTTTGTCTTCCAGGAGCATACAGTTAAGTGGTGAGTAACTGGTATAATAAAATACGTAAGTTGACGTGGTAGAGATTGGTAAGGTGTTAGCGTGGGTACGGAGAAGGGAGCTGCCATTCATTAGTTATTAAACACACATTCATTGTGTGTTTGATGACACTAGATGCTATTTCAGGTTTGGGGGTATAGCTATGGTCCCTACTTTCATGGAGTTATCAATCTAATGGGAAAGATGTGGATGTATAAACACACAAATAAATATACAGTGATAAATTCAGGTACTGTGATGAAAGAAAAGGACTTTTCTGTGTTATCAGAGAGAGTAAGTGGGGTGATGAGTAAGTGGGGTGATGTAATTTATATACTTTGGGGGGGGGTCTGGAAAGGACTGTCTGAGGTTATGACATTTAAACTGAGACCTGAAGGGTGAGTGGGAGAGAGCATGATTAAGTTTGGGAAGATGAGGGGGAGAAAAGGTTAGAAAAATCATCTTACAGGAAGTGACACTAGAGTTGAGTCTCAGAAGTCAAATTGGTGTGGTAGAAAATGTCTGTATTTGTGCATATAAAGACTATAAGGAATATACTGAAAATGCTAACAGGATGTTATCTGTGGGCAACGAGATTATATATACTTTTAGTTTTCTTGCTTTTTTCTTTACCATATTTTCTGTGTGCTTTTTTAAAAATAATAAAACATTACTTTAAAAAAGGAAGGAAGGAGGTTGTTTTCATAAATGGTTGTTTTCATACAGGCAATGCTGGGTTGAGATTGGGGTGTATGTATGTGGCTGGGCAAGGTAGTATGGCCAGGCAACAGCCTGGAATATTTAAAGAATTGCTAGCCACCGATAGCTTCTTACAACCACAGCATGGCATTGGGGGTGGGTAGTGAGACATGGGACAGCAAAGTAGTCAGGAGGTCAGATCAGGAAGGACATTGTGTCATCAGGAAGAGTTTCAAGTCCATCCAGCTATCACTGGGGAGTAACGTGATCAGATCTGTAGTTTAGAGACACCCGCCCTGGTGACAGTGTGGAGATATGTAGGACGCCTGCAGCCATCAAGGTGAGCAATATCCAGCGGGGCAGGGAAATGTTGTCTTTTTAAAGCAACACATTCAGTGAAGTGACCTGAGGTTTATTCTCAGCTATTCTCCGTGGCTTGCTGGTAAATCTGTCGGTTCTTGTCTATACAGACCAATACGGCTGAGTTGACTGATTAAAACATTAATTTCAAATTATTAATTTGACCAGTCTGATGCCAAATAACTGGGTGGCTGCAATTATTTCTTTCAGCTGTTTATTTCCCTGTAGCACAGACCCCGTCTCCCTTTATCACGGTCTTCACCATGGTCCCCTTGTGGATCTTGAGAGGACGGGAGTACCTGTCCTTTTCCTACCTTAGTGAGAGATCAGAATGAGGTAACGTCTGTGGAATGATTGATTTCCTCAGACACAAAAACTGCTGAAATATAAACTGTCATTATTATTTGCTCTGATACCAACTTTTTGTGCAGGTTTTAATTTTGTCTGTTCATTTTAACCAAATTTGAAGTCTCCATGACTACAATAGAAGAACAGAGGAAAAGAATGCTTCTCTGTTGGAACATCCTAAATGATATCATTTATTGTAAAATGTGGATATTTTAAAGGATGCCCACATTTTAGAAAGGTGTAAATGCTGTTCATATGGTGTTCCAAGCCAGGAACACTTCTATGTTCTAGCTGTGGGTGATACGTGAAAACCTTGAAAAGATATATCAATAAGGACTCTAGAAACAGACTAAAAAGATAACAGGATTTCATGGTAGAATTCAGATGGAACAAGATATGTTTATTTATTTAGCTTCTAGGGCAGGGTCTGACTCTCTGAGACCTGAGTAATAAGGTCAAGTGTGGCCATGAATTGACGTCCAAGTAGTTTACGTTCTGAACACCTGAGTAGAACTTTTGGGGAAAACTGTCATGTTTTCTTCATGGATCCTTCATGGGTGTATGGTTAGCCTTTCCAGCATGATTAGGATATGATAATAAGTTAGCACCCTTTTTCAAGAGGCAATGAGTGTGTTTGAGGCTTTGCAGTTAGATTAGAGTTCCAGCTCTGCCACTGACTATCCGTGTGACCTTGGACAAGTCCCTTAACATTTCAGACTCACCTGTTTAGTGGGAGTAACAAAGCCCACCTTGCAGGGTAATTGTAGGGGAGTAAAGAAGATAATATTTATAAAGCGCCTGGTATTTGATAAGCTCTTTAATTGTTACCCTTACTGTTGTTATTATGTGCACTCTTAAATAGCAGAGAGCTGTGCTTGCAGTTACTCAAGAATTTTGATTTCTAAACATAAAACAAATGAGAATCACTAGGGTGATGGGAAGCAAAGGAGGAAAATAGAGATTGGCATGGTGGAAAGCCTAAATTAGGATTTCTTGGCGCTCAGGGAGCTGAGATCCCAGGTCCTGTGCAGCATCTGGGAATTTGGGGAATTTAGCCAACATCTGGGGCCAGCATATCCCCGGCTGTTGATGCCAATGCCAGGTGCTTGGCACACAGAGATTAGGGTGAAGCTAGGCTGAGGTCAAATCACTTAGCTAGGTGGTCCCAGAGCTCAAGCCAATGCTGGCTGACCCTGGTCCACTGAGTCGCTGTCTTGATATTTGTCACTGGTGTGTGTCCCCAGCCACTGCTCAGTCCTCCTTTCCTCCCTCCTGGGTCTTGTCCTAGTCAGGTGTTCTGCTTCCAGTCAGGTACCCAGCCTGTGTCCTATTTTGGTTCTCAGCTTAAGGAGAGCAAAACTCCGCAAAGGTGAGGTATTTGCTAAAAAGGTGGGACCTGTGTTATTTTGCAAAAGACTCTCAGAAACTGAAAGGATGACATTTTAGTGGCAGAATGATAGGCAACAGGTTGATGTTTGGAGTCGGGGGCTCTGTCTGGCATTTGTGATTGGGATACGTCATCATGCACTGGCTACACATTCTGCTCAGAGGGCCAATCCTTGCCAAATGTAGTGTTTTTAATAGTGTTCCCCTCACTTGGAGGACATAAATAATCAGGGGAGCGGCTCAGTGCAGGGGCCGTATTGGTTCATCACCTGTTCCCTTGCCACCGGATGCAGTGACATTACTTGCCGAGCGAGGTGCTTGTATGATGCCCTACTGCCTTGTCCGTCGGCTCAATTCAGGAATCCCAAGCAAGGGGGTTTCTGCCAGTGTCTCTGCACTTCCTGCCTTGGGACCCACCCCTGTGGTTGCCTTAACAGTGCCTTGGCTTTTTGGGTGCCTGGTGCTCTGTACTGCCATGAGGTGCTGGGAATACGTCTGGAGAGGGGGGCAAAGAGTACTCCATAAATGTGGAAAATGCTACACTAGGAGGTTTATTTTCAGAGACTTTGTCGATTTCCATGACAATGTGGAAATAATGTTACTACTGCCTACATTTTCAGGATCACCTTCTGTTTCAGGCCCTGTGTTAAGCACTCTTCATGATGTACTGGGCACCTGTTGTTTTTGTTGGACCTGCATTCCTCCTAGTCTCTGGTAACAGCACTTGACTTTGCTCTTGGGAACCACCCAGCCCCTAGAACATGTAATCTTAGGGGCCTGTTTTATTTGCCTCCCCTTTACTCCATTGGTGAAGGAGGGATTCTCTCCAAAGTGTTATGGGGGTGGACGGACACATGACGCCTGACACTGGACAGATGAGATTGACAGAAGTTTATGAGTCACATGCTCTCGCAGGCTGGGGGAGGAGGACAGCACAGGCCTCACAGGGTCACATGGGGGCTGCATGTGGGAAGAAAGGGAACAAGCAGAGGCTGTGGGAGGCAAACTTTGTAGTATCAAGGGTTTGGGGTGCCCCGTGGTTTCCACATGAGGCTTGGGTTGTTTGAATAATTCCAGGAGCTGGCAGGGAGCTGAAGCCAGCTACTCAGGGAGAGGCAGGACTTGCACTTGGTCTGTTTGATAAGGAGGGTCCTTTGACTAGGGGGCCCTATTTGCAAGAGCAGAGAGGGAGGAGAATTTGTGGTTAGGCCATTCGAGACCCTCCCAGTTTTCCCCAGATGTCAAGGCACACATGATATTGGGTCCGAATTTTAGGCTTTATACCACAGCTGTAAATCCACATTCTGTGCCCTGCACTGGTAACGAGGATGGGTGTATGACCTGTGCTAGACCGATCAGGCTCTCTCTTGGAAATACAAAACTTGAGTTGAGTGAAACAAGGTGGGAACAATGAATGGAGCTGATGAATCCCAATAGGGCTGCCCTGAGGAAATTGTTCCTTTCTGTAACCTGGAATCGTGGTGTTTCGCTGCCTTTTCCGGGACCTGACAATTCATTTTATTCTCTTGAGCCTAGGCACTATCTTGTTAGTTAACTTGTCCAGAGTTGGATTGTTGTAGATGTTTCCTATTGATTGGATACTATGACCCTAAGGGATACGTGATTTTTGGTATCCTTTTTTTTTTTTTCCTCTTTTTTTTTTTTGGCGGTACGCAGGCCTGTCACTGTTGTGGCCTCTCCTGTTGCGGAGCACAGGCTCCGGACGTGCAGGCTCAGCGGCCATGGCTCACGGGCCCAGCTGCTCCGCAGCATTTGGGATCTTCCCAGACCGGGGCACGAACCCATGTCCCCTGCATCGGCAGGCGGACTCTCAACCACTGCGCCACCAGGGAAGCCCTGGTATCCTTTTTTAAAGATGAGGAAACCAAGGCAAAGGGATGTTAAGTTTGCCTGAGCTGGCAGAGCAAGTGAGATTTGAAAAAATAAGAATTAACTTGACAATAGTTTGCAACTCAGTATCTTTTTCTTTAAGACTGGGAATAGGTAGCTTGTCAGAATTTTAAATCCCAAGTAGGCAGGGGAGTGCCAGTGAGATACAGTGTTATCCAGTGCCAACACCTGGTCATCCCATGGTATGTCATCCAGTCTTTGGCCCTATGGAGTAACTTACAGTTCACCAAGAGCTAAGGAAATACAGTCCCTGGATTCTAAAGGTGATTAGGTGTGGGGTGCCACATTGATGTGGAGATTGTAATTAGAGAGAGAAAGGTCATCGTCTTCTACTGGCTTGGGTGGGTTTGAGCCAAGCATATATTCTGTCCCAAGTGGGAAGGGTGTGCACGCGTGTGTTGCGTGTGCGTGTGTACATGCTTCATAGTTCAGATTCTTGAGTTTTTTTCTTCACTAAGCACTGAGGCCTGGCCTTTGGTGAGCAGAGAGAGCAGGGATGAGGAGAGCAAAATTGGTTAGAATGGAAATGATGAGAGCCTAGGTTTTCCCACTAAGATATAAGACCCATAAAATTAGGGAAGTGAGAGAAAACTGGACAATATCCTATAAAGGACAAAAACCCCTACACACACATAAAAGCACATCGGCAGAAGTAGGAGGAAAATCAGGAAAAAGAAGAGCCACTAAAACCAAAGAAAGAAAGGAGGAGAAGGAGCGCGGTTAGGTCACTCCTTCTTTCTAGGTCAAAGGGTGCTGGCTGTCCCAGCGTTCCGCACAGGTGAGTCCTTCTTTCCCCTCTGCTCTGCCTGTGTAGAGCTGCTCAGGGGAGCTGTGTGTCAGCGAGCAGGTGCTGGGAGCAGCAGCGTCCCCTTGGATGTTCAGAGGCCGTCACTTCAGGACACACAGCTCTGGGACGTGGGGAGAGAACCGGTGGTAGCCCTGAGCCTTGCCCTCCACTGGGGCCCCAACTGACTCCCCAGAGTTTGCAGTCTGTGGTTCTTAACTGGGTCTGAGGGCCTTGGTGCAGAAGGACACAATGGGCCTCTGTCTGGAGCCAGTCGGGTGGCAGGAGAGATGGAACTGTGCTAAGGCACGTGGAGCTAAAATTATCCTGTCCGTATTTCTGCAGCTGAAAGACACATACTGTGAAAGTCATGGGTATTATGCTGTCAATCCACGGATGGCTTCACACCCCTTGCCTGAGCCATGATTTCATCTCAGGGGTGGGGAAGCCCAGGAACGCCTCCTTGGAGACGGCTGCTCTTCAGTGCGGGGCTGACAGTGGCTGTGAGCCACGTCTGTCTCTCCTTCATGCATCTCCTTGAAGGATGCCTTGGGCCCCAGGCCAGGGTTTCCTTTCCAGTACCACCTGGGAGGTATATGGGCAGAAAGTCCTTTGTCAGGTCGCCTTGTGCAGGGAGGAGGCCAGAGTGGACGACACACAGGGTGCAAAGCTTTCGCAGTTGATCACGGCACTAACGAGTACTTCTTCCCAAGCGTTGCCGCTGCTGGAGTTAGACTGTCTTCGGTGAATCCCAGCTGCACTACTTACAAGCCCCATGACCTTGGCTTAACCTCTCAAGCCTTGCTTTTATCATTGGACAATGAGAAACTTACTTCATAGGTGGTTGTGATGATCGAAAGACATAATCCACGTAAAAAGCTTAGCACGATGCTGACAGAGAGAAAGTGTCTAGTAATATACATGTTCCTTATTGATGATGATGATGACCAGATAGTTGTCTTAGGTGCCTCAGCCCTTGGACTTTTCCTGGCCACAGCATGGAGATCATCTGATCCCAAGTTAGGGGGTTATTGGAATGATTATCCTGGTGGTGATGGGGGTGGGGGAGGGGGAAGACAGGAAAAGGAATAAGGATGGTTGACAAATATTAAAATCAAGTTGTTGATGCTTCTGGGCACACCCTATCCTGCTTTGTTCAAAGCCAATCTCAGATGGCCAATGTTCTTAGAAAGCTGGTTCAAACCACAGTGGCTGCAGTGTCTCAGTGGGCAGGAGGCCGTGTTCCTCAGCTGGACCAGCTCTGAGCACCGCGAAGTAGAAGGTTGTCTTTGTCTCTCCAGCCTCCTTCCTTGGGGCCCCTTTTGTACAACGGCAGTATCCTCCAAGCCATGTGGGGTTGTCCTGTTCTTTTCTTGTTCTTATCAATACCTGGTTTCAGAACAGGATCTGAAACAAATTCACACTGAGATGTAAATGATGGACAGTCTAAAGTGTTACCTCTTCAGGGGAATTTAGTTTTTGAAATAAAATATACTTAACTCCCACATTAATTTTAAGAGTGGGGAAGGCATTCTGGGGGTATCAGTTCTTCCTACTTAGGTGGTTAATTACTTGCTCAATCTCAGTGTTCAAATCTCACCTGCTCAGTTTAGCAGGTGGTATGGTTAGCACCAGTTGTACAGGGGAGTCAGTCTTTACAAGATGTATATTTTAAAAATAAATTTATTTATTTAATTTATTTTTGTTTGCGTTGGGCCTTCGTTGCTGTGCGCGGGCTTTCTCTAGTTGCAGCGAGCGGGGGCTACTCTTCGTTGCGGTGCGCGGACTTCTCATGGCAGTGGCTTCTCTTGTTGTGGAGCACAACCTCTAGGCGCACAAGCTTCAGTAGTTGTGCCACGTGGGCTCAGTAGTTGTGACTCGCGGGCTCTAGAGCGCAGGCTCAGTAGTTGTGGTGCATGGGCTTAGGTGCTCCGCAGCATGCGGGATCCTCCCGGACCAGGGCTCGAACCCATGTCCCCTGCATTGGCAGGCAGATTTTTAACCACTGAGCCACCAGGGAAGCCCCTACAAGATGTATTTTTGAAAAGTTTCTCAGGGACACTGGCGCACTGAATCTCCTGCCCTGTCTCCCTCCCTTTCTCCCAAAACTCTTCAGTTATAGGAGAAACTATAAAGTAGGTGGCTGCTTTTCCCTTGCTGAGTGATGCTTTACAAGAGGCATTTCTGGGAACTTGAAACCCATGGCAAGAATTGGAAGGGTCCGCCAGCTCCCTTATACACAGCCTTGTCTTGAGAGGAACTTCAGGGACCTCCCTGGTGGTGCAGCGGTTAAGACTCTGAGATCCCAATGCAGGGGTCTGGGTTCGATCCCTGGTCAGGGAACTAGATCTCACATGCATGCTGCAACTAAGAGTTTGCACGCCACAACTAAGGAGCCCACCTGCTGCAACTAAGGAGCCAGTGAGCTGCAATTAAGGGGCCCGCCTGCCGCAACTCAGACCCAGCGCAACCAAATAAATAAATAAAATATTTTTATAAAAAGGAACTTACTCTCCCTTGTCCTTTATTTGTGTTGTCAATGCTTGTTCACGATGCAGATATTTACTCTTACCTTAGTACTGATTCTATGAGTATTAGGGGATGATTTCTAAGGCTTTTCTTCATGCTCATCCACATCAATACTGAATGTCCTAGAGTAGTTTTTAAAAAATATTGTGATACAGAGTAAGAATATACCTAATGTATGTGTCATCTCACGCAACAATTCTTACTTTTACTATGTGTAAAATATGTTGTTTGACCTCTGAAACCAGTTCATTGATTCCCTAGGTCACCTGCAGTGAGGAGGCACCTACCTTGCACACATACAAGCGAGCCTGTGTGCCTCTGACCTTGGTGCTGATAATGACCAGGTAAGCCTGGCTGGAGGTGCCTTCTGAGAATGCCTCGCTCATCGCTAACAGGAGGCCACCCTCTCTCCCACAACACACCAAGGACAGCTTGGGGCCCAGATGCTCTCCCAGCAGTGGGGGCAGTGAGGGTGTGTCTGGGATTCACACACTGCAAGTGACACACACATAATCCACCTTACCAATTCCTCTTGCCATCATGGAAATGGCAGCGAGGGAGTGGAAAGGAATCTGTTTTAGTAGGAGAATCTGGGTGAAGGGTTAGTGTTACGGAGCCACACTTTTGTCCCACTTCACATGTGGGTCCAACATGGCTCTTGTCCTCTCACCTGCTTTTCTCAAGTTGACACACTTGACTTCCATGGATGACTGAATTGGGGAAGGCTCCTGCCCTTTGAGGGGCAGTGTCACAGATTCCAGGCCTAGGCATGCAAACCAAAGGGAAGGCTGTGACGGAAGCGGCTGGAAGCGGCTGAACTGAGAGCATGTGACACACTGAGTGTTTGCTTCCTCAGTGGTTAATTTATCAGTAAATTCAGAAATGCTGTCTCAAGGGGAAACCTCTCCAACCCATTATCGTGAATGCTCGTGTACCCTGGGAAGTGATTCCTCTGCTATTTTCTACAAGCTGAGAAATGTGCATTTTATGCAAGCAGAGAAACACAGAAAATTGCAGTATGGTTCTTGGAGAAATCCCTATTTATCTGAGCCTTGTTCGATCAAAAGCCACCTAGGTTCTGTTGATATTTGTGTTAAAAACCGTGCTATTTAGGCTCATATTTAAAGCTGTAGCGAAATTTCAATTGTATAAACACCAAGTGTGTGTGTACACTTCCTGAGAAGATGGCAAACCTTAAAGGCAGGCACTGTATCTCATTCCTACTTTCTACCTCCTGCAAAACCAAGTGCCGTGCTGTACCATTTCTTGCCGTTCAATAAATATTTGTTAAATGAATGATGTAATTTGTGGCTTAACTCCTACAAATTTTAATCTCAAACCAGCTTTTCTCAACACTCAGCCCACTCCCTGCACCCCTCCCTGACTTCCCCATCAATGTGTGCTGAGGAAATGCAAACAAGACATAATTAGGAAGGTAAATGTACTTTGAAATGCACACATACAAACAAATGTAGGCCAAAGGCAAATTTAAATAGTTTTTTCAGAATTGTCTGTGGTTATTATCCCTTACCCTCTGCTGGCCCAATTTTAACAGACAATCAGGTTAGAGCTGATATCGGTTCTGTATTTCCACTTTAGAACAGAGGGGAAAGGTAGGAGGATGCTGTGAGGATGGTTCAGGAGAAAATAAAGTTAGAAAAACCCCAGAGTTGTGTTGAGTCGAAGACTCAAAAACAAAAGGGATAGTATATTTATTTTATTTTATTTTTTTAATTAATTAATTTTTTTAACATCTTTATTAGAGTATAATTGCTTTACAATGGTGTGTTAGTTTCTGCTTTATAACAAAGTGAATCAGCTATACATATACATATATCCCCATATCTCTTCCCTCTTGTGTCTCCCTCCCTCCCACCCTCCCTATCCCACCCTTTTAGGTGGTCACAAAGCACCGAGCTGATCTAAAAGGGATAGTATTTTTCTTAGCTGAAGGCTATGTCAATTTATATTCAGGCTACCCCTCTGCAAGCTCTAATTCTATTTGTTCTCTCATCTATTGTTCGTCTCATCTCTCAGGGCTGAGGCTGGGAATGGGTGGCAAGTAGGGTTTGTGAGACCAGAGCAGTTTGTTACCCAGACTAGTGTCATCTCCTCTGGGGATGATAAAACTTTGCCAGCCGCCCCAGGGAGCAGTTCTGCTTTATGCTTTTGCTACCACCCAAGCAACTCTCCCAGAAATTTGGGTTGCAGGCGAAAATGCTCCTTCCCCTTCAGAGGGCAGTTTGTAGAGGCTGAAGCCTGGAGGGCCAGGGATTTTTGCAAAATTTAGGTCAGGGCTCTGGCTGGAAATTGTGTACTCAGTCTGGACCATTCGGAATCCCTCTATCTTGTCCAGCATTGCAGGGTGCACGGCACATAACAGATACTGAAAATGAATGAATGAATGGGTGAGTGCATGAATGAACTTGCTGAAAACAAAGTACTCCTGCCTTTTTGTCATTGGCCTACACATCCAATGACCCAGTGTACTCCCATTTAGTAGAGGTGACTTGCCATGTACTTGCAGTTAGTGGACTGTGATATATGTTAGGTGGATACGTATTTGGTGTAAATCGAGGGACAGAAGTTTTTAATCTCCTTCAAAATATTGGGTCATCTCCCAATGATCCATTCCTTCGACCTGGTCTGAAATTCCCACCATAATTATCACTTAGGGGTTAGATAACAAAGCTGAAGAATTGAATTTGTTTAGGAAGTCACTGGAAAAGTGTAACATTGATTTATTTAAGAAGTCACAGATAATATAAATACTTTACTTAGGATTGGACTTTTAACCCTCTCTCAGGTTAGCTGGTTGATCCCTTTGTTAACAAGTATATGAGAGGGACTTCCCTGGTGGTCCAGTGGTAAAGAATCCGCCTTCCAATGCAGGGGATGTAGGTTCGATCCCTGGTCAGGGAACTAAGATCCCACATGCTGCGGGGCAACTGAGCCTGCGCACCACAATTATTGAGCTCTCGCGCCTCAACAAGAGAGCCTGCGTGCTGCAAACTATGGAGCCCATGTGTCGCGGAGCCCATGCGCTACAACTAGAGAAGAGAAAACCCACATGCTGCAACTAGAGAGAAAACCCAAGCGCTGCAACAAAGAGACTGCGTGCTGTAATGAAAAGATCCTGCATGCCTCAACAAAGATCCCGTGTGCCAAAAAAATAAGGAAAATAAATAAATAAATATTTAAAAAAACAAGTATATGAGTTATAAGGCAAGAGCTTTAAAAGCAGAGAATCCAGCAGTGATGAGGAAAGATCTAAGGGTGGACGACAGCTCAAGGTTTCAGCTCAAAGGTTGACTGGACTCCGACTCTGAAGGGGAGACCTTTGCCTCTGCCTCTTTAGATAGAGGGTACTACTTTCCAATTTTATCCAGACCTTGCCCCATCCCCAGCTGGAAGTCAAGATCCTTTTTTTTTTTTGCGGTACGCGGGCCTCTCACTGTTGTGGCCTCTCCCTTTGCGGAGCACAGGGTCGGGACGCGCAGGCTCAGCGGCCATGGCTCACGGGCCCAGCCGCTCCGCGGCATGTGGGATCTTCCCGGACCGGGGCACAAACCCGCGTCCCCTGCATCGGCAGGCGGACTCTCAACCACTGCGCCACCAGGGAAGCCCTGCAGGAACCTTCTTTATGGTACACTTGGAGGGGCAAAAAGTTGCATTTGTCCCAAGGGAAGATTGGAATATGGCACGAGAGAAATGGTAACTCGGATCTGCTTTTTCTTCTGAGTCTGACACCTTGCTGCTGAATGAAATTTCCTAAAATGCATCTGTTATGATGTCATAATTCTGCTCAAAGACATCCAGTGGTTGTTTTTTGTCCATCAACTCAAACTCCTACTATTCTACTACATGACTCCAACTTCACTTTTTTGCCTTATTTGGGACAGAGCAACAGGTAGGGGAAGAAGAGGCCTAAATGTCATGTTGGACATACTTAACAGGGTTTCAAGAAAACATGACAGTATGACCGAATCACTTTGCTGTACACCTGAAAATAGCACAGTGTTGTTAATCAACTGTGCTCCAATATAAAATTAAAAATTAAAAAAAAGAAAACATGACAACCACATTGAGTACATTTATATGACAAATTTCTTACAAGGATTCACAATACATGTAATTTATTTATTAGAATTGGGAAGCTTGGAAAGAATATTTGACTGGGATTGGGAAAACTTGAATATGAATCCCAGCTCTACTATATTACTCACAATAAATCCTTAAATAATTTAGTTTCCTTCTGGTGTCTCCGTTTCCTCAAAGATACTTAGTCCACTGGGTTGTTGTGGTGATCAGAGTAGATAGCTGCAAAAGAGTCCTTTCAAACGCTAAATTCTCAATTCAAAGTTCTTTCAAACACGAAATTTCATCAATTAACAAAAATTAGAGATTTCATTAATTTTTAAGTAAAGTGTTATTCAGTTTTTTTTTTTTGTACTTAATAAAATGAGAAAGCTAGTAAAAAGAATTTGGTCTTCCTGAGACACCTCTGAATCCAGGAACTCTATTTCATGGAGGCTGTGGAAATTAGAGGGTGGAAGATGCATCCTGCATCATCTGCAGGCAGAGTCCACCTGAGGTGGGACCTGGGGTCTTGACTAGAATACCACCCTGGACTGGCATCTCTTTCTCTCGAAAGGGAAGCCAAGAAGAATGATGCTCTTGGTTATATTTTAGGGCAGGAATGCTAAGGGGTCAGAGATTGGTGTGCTTATTAAAACACACAGGGACATGGGCTTCCCTGGTGGCGCAGTGGTTGAGAGTCCGCCTGCTGATGCAGGGGACACGGGTTCGTGCCCCTGTCCGGGAAGATCCCACATGCCGCGGAGTGGCTGGGCCCGTGAGCCATGGCCGCTGAGCCTGTGCGTCCGGAGCCTGTGCTCCGCAACGGGAGAGGCCACAGCAGTGAGAGGCCTGCGTACCATAAAAACAAAACAAAAAAAAAACCACACAGGGACAGAGTAACCCGATGATTTGTAGAGTGTATGTAGGGGCGCTGTTTGGGGGGTCAGGCTGGGGTGAGTGGTTACACCTGCTTCCTTCCATTTTCCAGGGCAAATGGCTTCAGCTGCTGCCCGGCAACAGCCAGCTCATCAAAGCCTTTGAGAACAGCTTTGAAAATGTGTTAGCCAATAGCCGGGCAGGACTGGCCTGGCAGCTGAGGGACCCCCTCGCTGGAGCAGAGACTTCCGAAGGAACAGATGGAGGCCTTTCTCCCCCTGGCTGGCTCTCAGGGCTTGTAGGCACGCAGGACTCAGACGCTCAGACCAAAGCAGCTTCTTACCACGTTTTCGCCCTTGGCCCACGGCTCCGGAAGGAGTCTTATACACCACTCTGCCGTTTTCCTTTGTGGGGTGTGAGGTGCCGGATCTTATCCAGGGCAGTCACCCTGCAAAGGTTTGCTCTCCCATTAAATTTGCCTTGAGTCTTCTCATGTGTCATTAATCAAGCAGCTGAACCGAGCGGGCACTGCTGGAGCACAACAGTCATTATCGTCCCCAAGGGATTCCTTTGACTAGATTCCAGATCTTTTGGTTCTTGGAATAGAGATATCCATGCTGCCAGGAAGACCCAAGCCTGCAGCACGTTGCAGGCCACTCCAGGGACTTTCCCTGTGTCCTTGTCACAATCCCCAGGGTTCTGTGAATCCCCATGGATTCTCAAGGTCCCTGCAGCAAGCAAGCTGACTTTGGGAAGCAGCAGCCCAGGGAGAAGAGCCTCCAACAGGGCTCTATATGGGAGTTTCTGAGGACACAGCCATATGGCACGTATCTAGCCTGTTTTGTAAAATATTTTCCACTTTCCCTGTGGCAAGTGCTGGGGTGATTCTGCCCTTTTCTTCTTCAGGACTGGTGCAATTTTGAACACTGGAAAAGGAGTTTGCTCAGTTAGCAAATTCACCCTCACCTAAGTAACATTGCTGATACTTTTTCATCTTCAAAAAGGAGAAATCTTGGGGAAAGGTAGATGTGGCTTTAATCTTAGAGGGAAAATAATTATGCATCAGGGAAGTACTTAGGTTTCTCCTAGGACTTTATGGAAATGTTTTTTGGCTTTCCAGAGAGAAGGGATCATTTGTTCTTCAAGGAAATTTCAAGAAGATAATAATAATAATTAATAAATAACTTTATTGAGCATTTCTGTCTGGCAGGCATTACCGTAAGTATACTTAGTTATGATAACTTTTATGGGTGTAAAAACTGAGGCACAGCAGGGTTAAGTCACCTGCCTAAAGTCACACAGCTTTTAAGTGGTAGAGCTGGGATTCAAGCAAAAGCAGTCTGGCTCCAGAGTCTGCCCTGTAATGGACACAGTAAAACAAATAAACAAACAAAAACCAGACAAAGAAGCCATGTAATGATTAGATGGTGCCAGCTCCTTATTCAAAGGTTATCCACTCATCTGTAGATTTTCATGGCTTTGGCTTCTTGATTTTGTATTTTTCTCCATTCTGTTGTCCAGCAGCCCCTGTGCCAGAGGGAAGCAGGGGAAGGGAGAGACAGGGAACTCAAATCCATCACTTTCAATCATCATGAGACATTCTAGTAAATGTCAAGCGGAAAACAATCGGTTAATTTGTGTCATCCTTTCCAGTAGTACCTCTAATTCCCTGAATTCGAGACGATGACACGTTGAAGTTTTTGGAAGCCCTATCATTTCTGAGGCCTTACTTTTCCCTGACTTCATTTGTATCATTTTCATAAGCAATGAGGGGTGGTGACCCACAACAACGTTTTCTCAGTTGTAAGATTCCATC
Organism: Globicephala melas; assembly: GCF_963455315.2. Classification (NCBI taxonomy): domain Eukaryota; kingdom Metazoa; phylum Chordata; class Mammalia; order Artiodactyla; family Delphinidae; genus Globicephala; species Globicephala melas. Next base: position 47,580,980 of record NC_083314.1, read on the forward strand.
CCTCGATTGGAAGAGGAATTATGTTTTTAATATAGCTTTATATTTTGAGGGGCATTGATGGGAGTGGCGGGGGGATTACCAGTCTTACCACATTATATGTACCTGCTGATTGTAAGACAACTGAGCTACAGAAATGTCAAAATGTGAGAAAAAAATATATTTTAGAATTGAGAAAATATATTCTATTCCTATCATTCAACAAGGAATAAACCTTGTTAAGGTAGCATGTTGTAAAGATTCTTCTTAAGTGATCTTTCCTCTCTGGGTATCAGAATTTTGATTACAGTTGTCAGCTGGAGTTCAGCCTTGTTCAGATATCTATTTTTAGCAATAGCTGAAGGTTTTTTTTTTCATGACAAGAGGAGGATTACTTAAGAATAAGAGAACTGACTCATGGAAGGGGTCTGAGTTTCTTTCTTGTTAGGAAGGGGCTGGCTTCAGGGGTTGCCCCCCTAATGGGATAGGAATTGAGTGGAGATTCTTATCTGAGGCAGAAGAGTTGAAAAAGTCGGAGAGGTGAGCCAGGTTTGAGATCAGGGAAAGCAGAGAGATTCAAACTCCAGAAATAAATTCAAGCACCAAGACTGCAGTAGACTTGTCATAAAAATGACCCCGTTCTTCTATCTTTCCCTATATTCGTGCCTTTCTAATGTGACTTTGCAGCTCCTCTCATCAAGTGTGGCGTCTGTTTATCTCGCTCTTGAATCTCTGCTGGCCTTGTGACTTGGTTTGGCCAGTAAAGTACGGCAGAGTAAGGTTGTGGCAGTCCCAAGCCTGGGCTTCAAGAGGTCTTTGCACTTCTGGTCTTTTTTGGGGACCTTACCTCTGCCATAAAAAGCTTGGCTAGCCAGATGGTTGATAAGGGACATGTGCCCTGTCACCCTAGCCAACAGACATTCAAGTGCCAGGCATGCTGGCGAGACCATCCTAGACCAGCCAGGCCCTGCTGACCCACCAGTTGACTTTGGATTCATGAGCCAGCCTAGTGGAGATCAGCCCAGCCTGGCTCAAATCAGCAGAACCAGCCAGATGACTCAGAGATACATAATCAATAACAAATGGGGGTTATTTTAAGTCACTAAGTTATTGAGTGGCTTGTTTCACAGCAATAACTAACTGACATAAAGACCAAATACCAGATTGAAATTAAGGCACCAGACCTAAGGGTTTAGAATAAGACAGAGACTAGGTTTGGAGCAACAGCTGTTCAAAAACAAAAGATGGGCTTAGAGGATCATTGTTGAGAATGGCCTTGGGATGTCTGTGACTTACCTTCTTGAGTAGCTGGTCGATTCTTAAATTAGACTTTTTTAAAATTTATTGTATTTATTTTTATTTTTGGCTGCGCGCAGGCTTTCTCTACTTGCGGTGAGCGGGGTCTACTTTTCGTTGCGGTGTGTGGGCTTCTCACTGCGGTAGCTTCTCTTGTTGCGGAGCACGGGCTCTAGGCGTGTGGGCTTCAGTAGTTGTGGCACGCAGGCTCAGTAGTTGTGTCTCGCGGGCTCTAGAGCACAGGCTCAATAGCTGTGGTGCACGGGCTTAGTTGCTCTGCGGCATGTGGAATCTTCCCAGACCAGGGCTCGAACCCGTGTCGCCTGCATTGGCAGGCGGATTCTTAACCACTGCACCACCAGGGAAACCCTAATTAGATGGGTTTTGTCACAGGGCAGAGGCAGAGTAGGGAGAATGAAAACTAGACAATAAATCAAGATTGTTTTGTTTATAGAAGTATCCCAAGCATTGGTATCCTTAGCACAATGCCTGGCCCTAGGAGGTGATAAATAAATACAAGTTGATTAGATTAATAAGTAAATCTTCTCTCTCCTAGAAATTTCATTTGTTCATTCATTCATCCTTTCAACAGATTTTATACTGAGCACTATATATGGGTGTAGATGCTCATAAGTGGGCAGACATATGGGCATGATTCTGCACAGGTTTTGAAATTCCATATCTACCAGACACGGAGTGTATGTAAACAATGTACTAAACATTCATCTTAAGCATGTGCATATGTACATCAAACTGCAGTGTATTCTGCTATTTACCTCCAAATCTGTCATATCTAAGGACTGGGTGTGGACTAGGAAATGTCTCTTCTGTTCAGGCTAGAACTCTCTTATTCTTTCTTCGACTTCTGCAAAGTCTATTGACCACATCTGGGTCTCAGGACATTCATGCCAGATATTAGTCTGGGATGTAGGGAATGCTTTCTTAAATAGCTGTTTAAGAGTGATTGTAGGTAGTTCTGCAGTTGCACAAAATTCAAATAGGATTCCTGAGCTCCAAAAGCTGCACAGTTCTGAGTGTGCTGAAATGTAGGAAAGTTTGTTTGCCTCCAAAGTGCTCCGTAAAATGTGAGTTGTAGCTAGTTATTGCACATCTATTTTTGTGGTGCTGCAAATGTGTCTCACTTGGATCTACTGCCAGTGATGGGAGGGGTCAGGACCTGCTCCAGGAAAGGTTTCCAGAGTCAATATGAAAAAGGGCTAATCCCTTTAGCAGAAGTAATGAATGCTGAGATATCTCCTAGGTGTTCTTATCAAAAACCTTCTCTGATCATGGTCTTTTATTATTCTACCGAGTATTTGTTTCATGTGTGCAATGATGCAGGCCAGTGGTTCCCAAATCCAGTCCAACTATAGATCCCAGTCAAAGATAAAGTTATCTCTAACCACAAAAAATGAAAGAAAAAGCTAACATGATCCAGTGTGTATGTGTGCATGCGTACCTGTGCATATGCATGTGTATGTGTGTATATATTTCTTTATATCAATTTCTAAGTACCTAAATGTGGATGCAAAGTTTCCAACTGGGCTTGCACGGGAAGAATTATCCTTCATTCTCAGATGATGTCCTTCATACTCTTCTTGGCATTAAGATTATTTTATAAAATAATGGCAACAGTAGATAACCATTTTTAGTGTTCTTATTTGAAAACATAAAAATTGATGATCCTGTGGTTGCTGCCTGGGAATTTTATAAATTTACCAGGGCCATGATTTACAGGTCTGGAAATCGCTGAAAGGCTGCACTAGGCACTGTGAAAGACAAAGAAGGATGACTTCTTGCTCTCCAAGAGTAAGCAATTCCTGTGGGACAATTAGACATTAGGACAAAACAGCTGGCAAAAAGTTATCTTACAAAGCTGTGTTCAATAAATGGACTGTGTCATGATAGGTGAGTAAATTAACATACCTCTTATATTCAAGAAAAATATTAACCAATCTGAGGCAAAGACGGGTTGACGAAGGTTTCAGAAGAAACAAACACAAATCAGCTTTCTCATAAAGCCTGGATTTTATTAGTTGCCAATGTCAATTTTACTCATTGATATTAGAAATGAAGTTGGGGTGGTGGATACATTAAAAATGGCTAGTGTGCAAGGAAAGGAGCTGGAAGTACCCAGAGTGGGTTTGAAATCTGGGCTGTATGGGTTTGAAATCCAGGATGTATGAGTGAGCTTTTGCTGTGTAACAAAATATCCTAAAACCGAATGGCTTAAAACAACCACCATTTATTAGGTCATAATTATGTGAGTCAGTCGGGCAGTCCTTCTGATTTGTACTGGTTTAGCTAATCTTGTTTGGGCTTGCTCATGTGTCAGTAGACAGCTGGTGGGTTGGCTGGTGGCTGGATCATCCACTATGACCTCACTCACATGTCTGGCATTAACTGGCTATTGGCTGGTTGGCTGGTACAGTAGTAGTGACTGGGTCACATGTTGCTATTCATCCAGTAAGCTGGTTCAAGCTTCTTCACATGGAGAATGTAGGACTCCAAGAGCAACAAGATAGAACAAGCCCCAACTTACAAGTGCTTTCCAAGCCTACTTGCACCCTATTTATTTCTGTATCTCTACATTGTTTCATTCCTTAAGCCAAAGCTTCCCAACTTGTTTGCCTAGTGTATACTGCCATGTACTCAGGTATTCCTTCCCTCAGAATTTGGGCAGAGTGGCAGAGCCATGGACCTCACTTACTCCAGTGCTCCATAAAAATTTTTATTATTTTTATTTTTTAAAACAAAAACAAATATATGATTTATTTCAAATAACCTAGAGAAATTTACCAGTGTAACATAATCAAACCAGAAAAATCACTTGCAGATTGGAGATAGTAATGAAACTTTTCAGAAAGGAAATCCAAGAGAAAAGGGTTGTATTTTGAATGCAAATGTGATTCATTGTTCTCATAAATTGCTACTTAATCATGCAAAATCTGAGATTCAGAGGGAGAAAAGTCTTGGGAAGGTTATGAACTCTTTTAGTGATCTTTTTGTTAAATAGATCCATCTTTAAACATTTTTATTGCAGTATATCTGACATATAACATTAGTTTCAGGTGTACAAATAATGGTTCAACATTTGTATGTATTGTGAAGTGATCACAACAATAATAGTTTAAATCCATTACCACAAATAGTTACAGTTTTTTTTTCTTGTGAGGAGAGAACTTTTAAGACTTCCCCTCTTAGCAACTTTCAAATATACAATATAGTATCATTAACTATAGTCACCATGCTGTACATTACATCACGCGACTCATTTATTTTACAACTAGAAGTTTGTGCCTTTTGACCCCCTTCACCCATTTCACTCAACCCCTACCTCCCACCTCTGGTAACCACCAATCTGTTCTCTGTATCTATGAGACTTTGTTTGTTTAGATTCCACATACAAGTAAGATCATATGGTATTTATCTTTCTCTGTCTGATTTATTCCACGTAGCATAATGCCCTCAAGGTCCATCCATGTTGTTGCAAATGGCAAGGTTTCATTCTTTTTAATGGCTGAATAGTATTCCATTGTGTGTGTGTATACACATTTCCATTCTATTATGTGTATATATGTATATATATACCACATTTTCTTTGTCCCTCATCCATTGATGAACATTTGTTTCCATATCTTGGCTACTGGTTTTTTTTTTAAGTTTTTATTTTTTAAAAATTTTATTGAAGTATAGTTGATTTACAATGTTGTGTTAATTTCTGCTGTACAGCAAAGTGACTCAGTTATAGATATATATTCTTTTTAATATTCTTTCTATTATGGTTTATCACAGGATATTTAATATAATTCCCTGTGCTATACAGTAGGACCTTGTTGTTTATCCAACCTGTATATACTAGTTTGCATCTGCTAATCCCAAACTCCCAGTCCTTCCCTCCCCCATCCCCCATCCCCCTTGGCAACCACAAGTCTGTTCTCTATGTCTGTGCACATCTTAGCTATTATAAATAGTGCTGCAGTGAACATGGACGTTCAGATATCTTTTCAAGTTATTGTTTTATTTCTTTCAGATAAATATCCAGAAGTTGAATTGCTGGATCTCATGGTAGTTCTATTTTGAATTTTTTGACGAACCTCCATAAATGTTTCCCATAGCAGCTGCACCAATTTACATTCCTACCAACAATGCAAAGGTTCCCTTTTCTCCTCATCCTCACCAACACTTGGTATTTCTTGTCTTTTTGATAATAGCCATTCTAACAAGCATGAGGTGATATCTCACTATGGTTTTGATTTGCATTTCCCTGATGATTAGTGATGTTGAGCACTTTCATGTACCTGTTGGGCATCTGTACATCTTCTTTGGAAAAATGTCTATTCAGATCCTCTGCCCATTTTCAAATTGGACTGTTTGGTTTTCTGATACTGAGTTATATGAGTCTTTGTATAGTTTGGATATTAACCCCTTATATGATTTGCAACTATTTTCTCCCATTTGGTAGGTTGCCTTTTCACTCTGTTGATGGTTTCCTTTGCTGTCAAAAACTGTTTTCTGTGTTTGCCATGATGTGAAAATCTGGGCAGTAATACTCTAAGCCAGTAGTTGTCAGGTGTGGTCCTAGACATGCAACATCAGCATTGCTGGGAATTTGTTAGAAATGCAAATTCTCAGGACCCACCCTAGACTTACTGAATGGGAAAATCTGGGGGTGGAGCCCGTAGTTTATTTTTTCAAACCATTTTCTCAATGGTCACCAATTCAGCCTGAAATTCAAAGTCTGCCACCATCTTCATTTCAGTTATCACTCACGTTGACTTCCCCAAGGTACTTGACACCTGCTTCTCAAAAGCTCATCTTTCCTGTCTTCTATTACATTTCATTCCTCTGGTTTCCTTATCACTCACTCTGATAATATCTGATTGACTCCTCTTTCTCTCCTCCTCTTTTAAATATAGTCACTTCTCAAGGTTCTGCCCTCAGCCCCTCTCTTGAGTGATTTCATCTACTCCCATCTCTTATCTTCAAGGAGAGAGCTCCCAGCTTTCCACGCTTTTGCTAAGATCCAGCACTATATTTCCATCTCCTCTTCGTCTTCTTCCCTGGAATAGTAACAGGGCTCAAACAATCCCAAACCAAACACATTAGTTTTCCTGTTACCAGCCTACATCTGCTCTTTCTCTTGGGTCCCCTAGCTTTCAAAGCCTGTTTTCAAATGTAAGATTATAGATCCCATCTCCCTCCCATCCTTCCCCATTCTGAACTCTTCCATCCCTCACTTCAAATCAAGACCTGCTGATTCAGCCTTCACAGATCTCTGTACTTTGTTCATCCTCTCTCACCCAGGGATTTACAATAACTTTGATTGGCTTCATTTTCCTCCAATCTCTCTCTACTCAGTATCTCCTTAAAACTCAAATCTGGAGATTGGTTCAAGATGATGGAGTAGAAGGACGTGCACCCATCCCTCTTGCAACAGCACTGGAATCACAGCTAACTGCTGAACAATCGTTGACAGGAAGACACTGGAACTCACCAAAAAAGATACCCCATGTCCAAAGACAAAGGAGAAGCCGCAATGAGACGGTAGGAGGGGTGCAATCACAATAAAATCAAATCCCATAGCCGCTGGGTGGATAACTCACAAACTGCGGTAAACACTTATACCACAGAGGTCTGTCCACTGGAGTGAAGGTTCTGAGCCCCACATCAGGCTTCCCAACCTGGGAGTCCGGCAACGGGAGGAGGAATTCCCAGAGAGTCAGACTTTGAAGGCTAGTGGGATTTGATTGCAGACCTTCGACAGGACTGGAGGAAACAGAGACTCCACTCTTGAAGGACACACACATGGTAGTGTGTGCATTGGGACCCAGGGGGAAGGAGCAGTGACCATATAGGAGAATAAGCCAGGCCTGCCTGCTGGTGTTGGAGGGTCTCCTGCAGAGGCGGGGGGTGGGGGGGGCAGCTGTGGCTCACTGCGGGGACAAGGACACTGGCAGCAGAAGTTCTGGGAAGTACTCCTTGGTGTGAGCCCTCCCGGAGTCCACGATTACCCCCACCAAAGAGCCTGCAGGCTCTAGTGCTGGGTCGCCTCAGGCCAAACAACCAACAGGGAGGAAACTCAGCCCCACCCATCAGCAGACAAGTGGATTAAAGTTTTACTGAGCTCTGCCCACCAGAGCAACACCCACCTTTACCCACCACCAGTCCCTCCCATCAGGAAGCTTGCACAAGCCTCTTAGATAGTCTCATCCACCAGAAGGCAGACAGTAGAAGCAAGAAGAACTAAAGTCCTGCAGCCTGTGGAATGAAAACCACATTTCACAGATAGATAAAATGAAAAGGCAGAGGACTATGTACCAGATGAAGGAACAAGATAAAACCCCAGAAAAACAACTAAATGAAGTGGAGATAGGCAACCTTCCAAAAAAAGAATTCAGAATAATGATAGTGAAGATGATCCAGAACCTCAGAAAAAGAGTAAGACAAAGATTGAGAAGATGCAAGAAATATTTAACAAAGACCTAGAAGAATTAAAGAACAAACACCTAGAAAAATTAAAGAACAGAGGTGAACAATACAATAACTGAAATTAAAAATACACTAAAAGGAATCAATAGCAGAATAACTGAGGCAGAAGAATGGATAAGAGATCTGGAAGACAGAATGGTGTAATTCATTGCTGCAGAACAGAATAAAGAATAAAAAGAAATGAAGACAGCCTAAGAGACCTCTGGGACAACATTAAACACACCAACATTTTCATTACAGGGATCCCAGAAGGAGAAGAGAAAAAGGACCTGAGAAAATATTTGAAGAGATTATAGTTGAAAACTTCCCTAACACGGGAAAGGAAATAGCCACCCAAGTCCAGGAAGCACAGAGAGTCCCAGGCAGGATAAACCCAAGGAGGAACATGCTGAGACACATAGTAATCAAATGGATAAAAATTAAAGACAAAGAAAACTTATTAAAAGCAACAAGGGAAAAATGACAAATAACATACAAGGGAACTCCCATAAAGTTAAAAGCTGATTTCTCAGCAGAAACTCTACAGGCCAGAAGGGAGTGGCACAATATATTTAAAGTGATGAAAAGGAAGAACCTACAACCAAGATTACTCTACCTGGCAATGATCTCATTCAGATTTGACGGAGAAATCAAAAGTTTACAGACAAGCAAAACCTAAGAGAATTCAGCACCACCAAACCAGCTCTAAAACAAATGCTAAAGGAACTTCTCTAAGTGGGAAACACAAGAGAAGATAAAGACCTACAAAAACAAACCCAAGACAATTAAGAAAATGGTAATAGGAACATACATATTGATAATTACCTTAAATGTGAATGGATTAAATGCTCCAACCAAAAGACACAGGCTTGCTGAATGGATACAAAAACAAGACCCATCTATATGCTGTCTACAAGAGACCCACTTCAGACCTACAGACTGAACGTGAGGGGATGGAAAAAGATATTCCATGCAACTGGAAATCAAAAGAAAGCTGGAGTAGCAATACTCATATCAGATAAAATAGACTTTAAAATAAAGAATGTTACAAGAGACAAGGAAGGACACTACATAATGATAAAGAGATCAATCCAAGAAGAAGATATAACAATTATAAATATATATGCACACAACACAGGAGCACCTCAATACATAAGGCAAATGCTAACAGTTATAAAAAAAGGAAATCAAAAGTAACACAATAATAGTGGGGAACTTTAGTCAGACTCCCTGACTTTAGACTATACTACAAAGCTACAGTAATCAAGACAATATGGTACTGGCACAAAAACAGAAATATAGATCAAAGGAACAGGATAGAAAGCCCAGAGATAAACCCATGCACCTATGGTCAACTAATTTATGACAAAGGAGGCAAGGATATACAGTGGAGAAAAGACAACCTCTTCAATAAGTGGTGCTGGGAAAACTGGACAGCTACATGTAAAAGAATGAAATTAGAACACTCCCTAACACCATACACAAAAATAAACTCAAAATGGATTAAAGACAAATGTAAGACCAGACGCTATAAAAATCTTAGAGGAAAACATAGGAAGAACACTTTTTGACATAAATCACAGCAAGATCTTTTTTGACCCACCTCCTAGAGAAAGGGAAATAAAAACAAAAATAAACAAATGGGACCTAATGAAACTTAAAAGCTTTTTTTTGCACAGCAAAGGAAACTACAAACAAGACAAAAAGACAGCCCTCAGAATGGGAGAAAATATTTGCAAACGAATCAACAGACAAAGGATTAATCTCCAAAATGTATAAACAGCTCATGCAGCTCAATATTAAAAAAACAAACAACCCAATCCAAAAATGGGCAGAAGACCTAAATAGACATTTCTCTAAAGAAGACATACAGATGGCCAAGAGGAACATGAATAGCTGCTCAACATCACTAATTATTAGAGAAGTGAAAATCAAAACTACAATGAGGTATCACCTCACACCTGTTAGAATGGGCATCATCAGAAAATCTACAAACTACAAATGCTGGAGCAGGTGTGGAGAAAAGGGAACCCTCTTGCACTGTTGGTGGGAATGTAAATTGATACAGCCACTGTGGAGAACAGTATAGAGGTTGCTTAAAAAACTAAAAATAAAATTACCATATGACCCAGCAATCCTACTGCTGGGCATATACCCATAGAAAACCACAATTCAAAAAGACACATGCACCCTAATGTTTATTACAGCACTATTTACAATAGCCAGGTCATGGAAGCAACCTAAATGCCCATCGACAGACGAATGGATAAAGAAGATGTGGTACATATATACAATGGAATATTACTCAGCCATAAAAGGGAACGAAATTGGGTCATTTGTAGAGATGTGGATGGACCTAGATAGAGACTGTCATACAGAGTGACGTAAGTTAGAAAGAGAAAAACAAATATCGTATATTAACGCATATATGTGGACACTAGAAAAATGGTACAGATGAACCCATTTGCAAGGCGGAAGTAGAGACACAGATGCAGAGAACAAAAGTATGGACACCAAGGGGGGAAAGCGGGGTGGGGGGGTGGGATGAACTGGGAGATTGGGATTGACATATATATACTAATATGTATAAAATAGATAACTAATAAGAACCTGCTGTATAAAAGATAAATAAAATAAAATTCAAAAAACCCCCAAAACTCAGATCTGATAATGCAAATGATTTGACCAACACTCCTTTATTTAAATTTTTTTTTTTTTTTACCATCTGGTTGCAATGTACCCATTAATGTACATCCTCCACTGCGGCCTCCTATCACACTTTACTTTCTTCTCCAGCCTCCCTAGGAAGAGCACTCACTGTTCCCCAAACACCTGGGGCACCTCTAGACTCTGTGCCTTTGCCCAGGCTGTTCCTCAGCCTTGAATTCTCCTCTCACTAAACTCCGCTCGTCAAAATCCACAGGTAACCTTCACCGTGCGGGTCAGATGAGGCTTCCTGTGAGAGGACAGCTCTGCTTTCTCACGTGGACCTGGTCTCTCCTCCCCCCAGTGTTTCTATGTCACTCTTTGTGTCCTTAGTTCACTTATCTATACACTAGCATCACTTATTTAAATCTCTCTCTCCTTGGATCACCCGAGCCATGACAAGGATGTCTCAGTCATCTTTGCAACCCCACAGCACACAGTAGGCTCCAACGATTGTTTGAATTGCCCTGATTTTGTTGAATTGGGACAGTGTTTGATGCTGCAGTGAAATGGTGATCGTTACCCTTTTCAGAGGCACTGTCCTAACTGGAGCAACCATCCCCTGAGGGTCATCCGGGGCAGCGCTCATCAGGGCATCTGAAGGCAGACCTAAAGGAAAAGAACTAGCTTGTAGCGGGGAGGACGATTCTCTGGAAGTCTGTCGCAGTTCTTGGCCCCTGCATCCCGCCCCTCCCTCCGGAGAAGGCCCTCATTTGTGAGCTGTTTCCCTTCATTAGCTGTGCTTGTTGAGTCTCCGCAGCTGCACTTCCTTTGGTCTTCTCTGGCTTCACTGTTTGCTTGTTTCCCAGTCAGCCTCTTTCTCTGGCTGTGGTTGTAAATAGAGCCGATGACTGTCAGTTCAGGGACCTGTGCGGTGAACCAGCCGCATGTGGGCGGCAGGTAGAGTAGACTGGAGAATCCAATGCGAAGGGTTGTCCCTGACGCTCAGAAGCTGCTGCAGGTGCTGGCCCGAGCTGTCCAAAAGGTTTCGCTCTTCACCATCCAAATGGAACTTTACAGACAGAAGCATCCCGTGACATGCTCTCTCCATCCCCTCCTGGGCCTCCCTCTCGTTCCTGTTTTTGCCACCTCACACCCGTCACAGGTTGGGCCATGGTAAGAGGGGACACTCAGGCTTGCCTGTGGCGTGGAGTGAAAAATAACACGAAACTTGTCATGCACTGTACTCTTCTAGGCCTGATTTTTGTCTCCTCGTTGAGAAGTTTGGAATTGTGCTTGGTCTACGTTGCCCAGCCATTCTGAATTCCTAAGCCAGAGTGGCCTGGCTTGTTGGCCGTGGCAGGAGAGGGACCACCTTGAAGCCAGAGCAGGAGCAGGGCCTTTGTCTCTCGTGTCCAACCTGGTCTGTTCTTGAGCCAAAGCAGGTTCTTCTCTCTCCCTGATGCCAGTTACCCTGCTTCACCCCCTTCCTCGGTGTGCGACCCAGGGGATCTCCTCCCTCCCCAACCTCCACCCTCAGACCCCTCTGGGCTCTGCCTCTCTCTGAATTCTGCAGAGTGTCGGCCCCTCGGAGGCAGCTGCCAGTGAACAAACTGTCAGCAGGAGAGCCACAGAGGCAGTGCCACCCTGCTCGAGTCTGCGGTCCTCCCCCGACTCTGCGTGGCAGTGCGCATCATCTGTCAGAGTGCCCCCTCCCCTCCCGCCTCTTCCCCACCCCCTTCCCCTGGCGCTAGCTGCATTCCGGTTCATGAGCTGCAAAGCCAGGCAGGAGAGGAGCTGAGCTAGTGGGAGCAGCGTGTTGCAGCCGCTCTGCTAGGGGCCGAGGTGTGGTGAGCTGCCCCTCAGCCACCCTCTCCCATGTACCAGGAGGTGGCCGACTCTGTCACCCAGGGCTTCACCGAGCCATGCCCAGCTGGGGCTCACGCCAGTCACACCTTCCCAGCTGCACTGCCCACCGCCAGACAGGTAAGAGAGAGCGGCTCTTCCAGCAGGGCCTGAGTGGGGCCCTGAACACGTCGTCCTGAGCCACGAGTCTTGCTGGGAAGTGCAGAACAACCCAAGGCAGAAAAGGCGCTGTCCGCCAGTCATAATCCTCCTTCTTTCTCTAACAGAGCTCCTCAGAATGGGTTAAGTCAGTCACCCTTGCCAGGAACAAGGGTGCAGGAATATGCCCATTCTTCCCAGGTAGTGGGCGCTAAGCTGTAAATGTCCTTTTTTTGTTCTTCCTCCTCCTCGATCCCAACTCCCCAGGTCCCCTGAAACCTGCCTTCTGATCCAAAGGGATGCAGTATCTTCCCTCAGATCCCTTCGGGAACTCTGCGAATATGGTAGGTTGCTGTCTGGACCATGACGCTGTCTCTGTTAGTTTCATTCATGTTTTTTTCTGCTGTTGTTTTAAGCGGATCACCTGCACAGTAGTCTGGCTGCCCACAGGATCTCTTCTGTTTCCAGACAGCATGCAGGTCTCCCGTGTTGCTGGTGACTAACACGGGTGACACATTCCAACGCAGGAGGACTCACAATCACAATGAGTTTGAGGGAGATCAAAATATACTGGAGGTCACCAATTTCTTTTTTTTTCAGCTTTATTGAGATGTAATAACAAATAAAATTATAATAGGTTTAAAGTGCACAATGGGATGATTTGATGCATGTATACATGGTGAAAGAATTCCCACCGTCGAGTTAATTAACACATCCACTGGCAGGTCACCAATTTCTAGTTTAAAAATATTATTCCACCTTTTTATTATTATACATAATGCTGAAATAACATCATAGTTAAAATTTTGTTCACATTCTGGATTGTTTTCTTAGACATATTCTTAGAATGAGACTTGCTTGGACGATGTTTTTTTAAAATTGATACAAGTGACATATAACATTATTTTGGTTTTCAGGTATACAACATAACGATTTGATATATGTATATATTGTGAAAAGATCACCACAATTAAGTCCAGTTAACATCCATCACCACACATAGCTGCAGTTTTTTTTTTTGGCAGGTCACCAATTTCTAAGCAGTGAGTCGAGGACACAGTTACCACCTACAGGAGGTGATGAATCTTTGGCATCAGCTAACTGGGTCCTTCTCAGAGCTGTCTAGGGGGGCCATGGAGGAGGAAGGTGGCTTTTCTCTGTGTTAGAGTCACTCGGTATCCGTCTATTGTTTCACTCCATACTCAAAACCTGCTTTTCAGGTCCTCATAGTCATTATCTTGGAAAGCATTCAATCTAATGAAATAGGAAGGAAAGCCTACCCCATCCTGCAACTTGGGTCATTTTTTTTTTTTTTTTTTTTTTTGCGGTGCGCGGGCCTCTTACTGCTGTGGCCTCTCCCGTTGCGGAGCACAGGCTCCGGACGCGCAGGCTCAGCGGCCATGGCTCACGGGCCCAGCAGCTCCGCGGCATGCAGGATCTTCCCAGACCGGGGCACGAACCCGTGTCCCCTGCATCGGCAGGCGGACTCTCAACCACTGCACAACCAGGGAAGCCCCACTTGGGTCATTTTTGAATTATTTGTTCCTACAGTTTTGGAAAACTCCAGGGTTGTCTTGGAAGATGCAAGAGGTGCTGGAATGTGGGGGAGTGAGGTAACTGTTATCATGAGCACATCTAAGTGCTTGGGGAAAGTTCAAAGCTCTAAACATGCAATGTGGTATTATGCTGATGACAGCTATTATTTTTAGTTTGGGCACAATAGCTCTATGAACACTCAATCAATCTGGCAAACTAGTTTTTATTAGCCATTTGCTCTCTGCTCAATCCTTAGAGTCGGTGTCCTAGAGGAAAGTTGATGTGAGTGGGGTGAGTGGGGATTGGAGTGTGTTGGGTGACTCCTAGCCCACCATGACCGGGCAGAGATAAGCTGCTCCTGGGGACCAGGTCCTTCTGGCATTTTTTTTTTTTTTTTTTTTTTTTGCGGTACGCGGGTCTCTCAGTGCCGTGGCCTCTCCCGCCGCGGAGCACAGGCTCCGGACGCGCAGGCTCAGCGGCCATGGCTCACGGGCCCAGCCGCTCCGCGGCACGCGGGATCTTCCCAGACCGGGGCACGAACCCACGTCCCCTGCATCGGCAGGCGGACTCTCAACCACTGCGCCACCAGGGAAGCCCTGGCATTTTTAAAAAATTTTCACACAGTGCCTTACACACGAAGGAATCTGAAAACTTCCTCATATTCTTTGTCCAGTTGAATTAGACCCGCTAACGAAGCCAAGGTGTTTCCCCTATGGGTCAGTGAGCTCTGGCCTGAAGAGCATGGTTCTTCAGCCACAAAAGCCATTTCACAAATGCCAGGGACTCCCGGGGGATTGAACAAGAGTGTGGATGGACGGCACAAATCCATCGTATTTCCATTTAAAAAACCGTCCAAATGTGGGTCTCAGGGAGAGGTCAGCAGCAGCAGCATTGAAAATGATGTGACATTGTATAGAGTGGAAGAAGCCCTGGCTGTCCTGGGTTCGAGTCTCCCTAGGGTCATTAATTGAATTACCCTGTGCCCTTCACTCAGGGCTCCTGAATAGTTTTCATTTTGTAATTTGTAAAATGGGCACAAAAACAAGTGCCCAACTTACCTCGAAAGGTTTTTGTGAGGATCAACTGAAAAAAATAATGATAGCTCCCAATTATCAAGATTGCCGGGAAACTTTGCTAGGTACTTTCCTTACATGCTGCTGTTTAATCCTCCCGAATTCCCCAAACTGAGTCTCAAGGAGCTTAAGAAACCTGATCAGCTAAAGAAGTGAAAGCAGTCTGTAGGCTGTGACAGTGCCATACAACTGTAAGTTTTGTTGTGTATCATGATTTCATGGCTTAGAATACTTGTCCTGTTAATCCTATCCCAGGCTGTCTGTTTTGTGCTTTCTCATTTCCCCTTTGTCCAAATACCTACAGCTCCAGAGTCCCTAGAATTGCTCCTTGTGTCTCCTCTGTGCCTGGAGGATTAGAATATTTTTTGCTGTCCAAGAAGCATCAGCATTCTCATCAGAACATTTATCAGTGTTCTCTGCATGGAATTTCCACAAAGCTTTTGAATTCTTCAATAAAAGGTCCTAGACAGAAGAGGGTCTCAGAGAAGCTGCATGGCTTAAGGTAGATTCCCACCAGGGCCTTGTCTCTCAAGGAGAAGTGTCAGAATTCGCTCAGCATCTTTGTGCATCAGAACACACCCACACAACCCTGGTCCCTCCTCCCGCCCCCAGTGCAGGCATTAATGTGCACCCAGCACAGGCTCGAAAGCAAGGCATCTCATTTCCCAGAGAGCTCCGTGAAGGTAGTAGCAGATCCCAGCGGGAGAACTGTCCCCAGTCTCCACACCACTATTTCCTGCCGCTGTTGCGACCAGCCCCCGTCCCTAGGTCTGATGGCTCGTGGAGTTTCCTTTTTGCACGACTCTAGGTGGCTGGCTGGAATGTAGCTGGCAGGGAGGACATAAAAGCCATTGGCTGAAGTCATTAAAAATGGAGGATTAGAAAGAGCTTATTTTATATTCAGAGGAGGGGGAGAGTGCTGAAGCTGCTTTCTGTAGACCCTGATGGCAAATGGTAAAGCATTTGTTACTGCCTACGAAGGTGAAGAGATTGGTAACCAGCACCCTGGCACTGCGAGAAAGGAGGAGAGTCACATTTCACTTGTAGCAGTGCCTCGTGCGCTGACATCTCAGCCCCAGGGCTTTGAAAGCTAGGTCCTGTTGCCCTTTCCTCCGCAGCCTCCCCTCCACCCCTATTTGGTGCTGGGCCTCTGTCTTCTATGACTCGGATGCTCTCCATGTTTTCATAAGGCTGAAGAATTTACAATCCATGTTTGCTTATATATCTATTGAATTTTTGCAGTAACACAGGAAGTTGGCGTTGCCTTAGTATTCTGATTTCAGAGATGGGAAAGCAAGGTCTTAAGCCAAGATGACCCAGCCATGAAGGGGTGGAGTTGCAGTTTGAGCCCTTGTTACCGGACGCGGGAGCCCATGCTGTTTCTGTGACTCCATGCTGCCTCTTCCAGCCAGCATCATGCTCCTAACATAGTTTCGCTCACCCACCTGACGGCTGGTTCAGTGAAGTTCAACGAACATTTACCGAGCATCTTCTTGGGGCCAAGCTCTGGGCTACGTGTTGGTGATGTAGAGATGAAAAAACATTTTTTACCTGTGTAGTGTACATAGGTCATGTGATGGACCTATGCTGCCCGGTACATTGCGTGACCCACAGGAGATACCTAAATGTCAGTTGAATAAATGAATGAAAGAACGAATGAGAGGATATACTTTCCTATCCTTGGTGAACTTGAGAGAGTCTGGTTAGGAGAAGAGAGTTGCAGGCACTTCATCGTGCCAGGTGCTGAGGTTAGGGAAGTATGTCTGGGAGCACAGAGTAGGGCACTTGCGGAACCTGGCTGTACAGGGGAAGCTGCCTGGAGGAAGTGGTCCTGAAGTGCAGCTTGAAGGGTGAGTAGGCAGAGCGAATGGTAGAAACGAGGCCTAGAAACTTGGGGCCGTGGTGTGTGCTCAAGACTGTGAACAGCGTGGAGTCACCGGAGCATGAAGCAAAAGCCACGGGGGTGGTGGGTGACTCTCCAGGTAGGCAGGACCCAGCTCTCGGGGAGTTTATGTGTCAGAATCTTTTTTTTTCTTTTCTTTTTTTTTGGCTGCGTTGGGTCTTCGTTGCTGTGCGCAGGCTTTCTCTAGTTGCAGCGAGTGGGGGCTACTCTTAGTGGCGGTGCGCGGGCTTCTCCTTGCAGTAGCTTCTCTTGTTGTGGAGCACAGGCTCTAGGCACGCAGGCTTCAGTAGTTGTGGCTCGTGGGCTTCAGTAGTTGTGGCGTGCGGGCTCTAGAGCGCAGGCTCAGTAGTTGTGGCACGCGGGCTTAGTTGCTCCGTGGCATGTGGGATCTTCCCGGACCAGGGCTCGAACCCGTGTCGCCTGCATTGGCAGGCGGATTCTTAACCACTGCGCCACCAGGGAAGTCTTATGTGTCAGAATCTTTATTCAAGCTCAAACTTTATCCTTAGGCTAGCGGGGCTTATAGGTTGTAAGGGGAAGGGAACATAATCACATTTGTGATTTAAACAGGAGATTATGGCTGCAGAATGGAGTTGAATTTAAGGAGGAATCCTGGATCCCAGATCACGAGGACAAGAACTAGGGACCACGAGCCAGGACGTGAACCAGAGCAGTGGTAGTAAGGATGGAGTGGAGGCAGGTGTAAAAACTATGAAGGAGATTTAATCAGTATGATTTGGTAACTGGTTGACTATGAGAGATGACAGAAAAGGTGTCATCTCTAATTACTTCCCTATTTTTGGCTTGAGTTACTCAGTGGATGGTGGTGCCAGAAACTGAAACCAGGGCTTCCAGAGGAAGCCAAGATTTGTGTGTGTGGCAGGTAGGGTGGGGCATAAAATGGGTCAGGAAAAGAAAGGGATATGGTGTGCTCGATTTTTAGATACATTTGCATTTGTCGTACCTGGGGAATATCTGAGGGGTATGTTCAGCAACCCATGGGCTATAAGAATGTTTACACCTGGCAGGGGGCCCAGAATTAGAAGAAAGTATTTAGAGATGGTCAGTATAGCCGTGTAGTTAGGACTGTGGACAAGAATGAGATTGCTGAAGAATCATTTAAGGAGAGAAGGGCAGGGAGCCAAGGTTAGAGGGCAGGAGAGTATCAACATTTATGGGGGAGGAGGAGGCAGCAAAGGAGACCAAGGGACAGGGCAGTTAGGAGAGTGTAAGGTCGGGGAGGTGAAGAGAGTAGAGATGCTAGAAGTGAACGGTCACCACCGTGGTGAATGCAGTGAAGAGGTCCTTAAGGACAAGGGTCATTTGACCTCACAGGATGGGAGTCGCTCTTTCAAGGGAGTGGTAGGGATGGATGCCAATTGTGAAGGATTGAGGACGGGATAGGAAGCAGGGAAACGGGAGATTCTCTCAGACAGCTTTGCTGGCAAAGAGAGGAATACCCAAGAGAGAATGTTTTTTAAATGAAAGAGTATTTTTATTTGTAAGTATAATGGGAGAGAGAGAGAGAGAATAAAGATAGAGGCAAGAGTTGATAAAGCAAGGTAAGTGGGGAAGGAGGGGCTCGAAGCTAAGGAGGAAGAATTTGCCCTGAATAGACACATCTGAGAGGGGTGGATGTGTGTAAATGTGGACAGACTTGTAGGGGAGGAGATGGGGAAAGAGGCTGAGGTATTTTGTTCCTGAGGCCTGGATTATCTTGATGAAACAGGAGATGAGGCTGTGGGCGTGTGAAGGATTGTGTTACATGAGCCCTCTCTGTACTGTGGCTTCCTGCCCTTCAGCTGCCTTTACAGAAGTCAGCTGGCCACTGGGAAGCTGATTTGTAAAAACTGAGTTCGCTGTTTAAGGCTGAGGTCATAATAAGGACAGAGAAGTGTTGGGGAGGTAAGCGAACAGATCATCCTTTGCATCCTCAGCTGAGATTGACTTACTGCCCTCCTGGATTCTGGGTGTGTAGGTGAGCAGGTCAGCAGCAGGAAGAAAGGAGGTAGCTGGATTCTGCCCCAGCAGCTCTGGGCTTGAGTCCTGGCTATGACTCTAAGAAACGTGACTTTGGGCAAAGTCTTTAAAGTTTAGTTTCTGTAGGTGATAGCTAAGAGTTATACCCACTCTAACCTCGATGAATTTTGGCACCTACTTCCTAGGAGTCAAATAATAGTTTTTTTGGAAAATTGATTTATTTATGGGGAAGAAAATTTGCAATGGAAAATATACAGGAAGTCAATTCCCATTTAAATTGCACTTTTCTTCCGTATTTTGATTTCCTTGCACTAATAGTTTACACATGGTATGCTCATTTTACTACAGCACATATTGTTACTGGTCACACTACTTAAAACATTTTTTATGCATAATATCAAATATACACGAGTCAAGAAAATAGGACAATGATCCCCTCTGCACCTACCACTCAGCTTCGACCCCCTTGCAGTCCCCACCCTAGATGATTTTGAAGCAGTTCCCAGACAGCATATCATTTCAATGCTAAATATTTCCAAGTGTATTTCTAAAGAAGAAGGTTGCTTAAGGAAAAAAAGTCTCAATATCAATATCACACTAATGACAATATCTAATCAGGGCTCACATTTCCATACTTGTCTCATTATATTTTTATGGTTTTAATACGAATCAGGATGCAAATTAAATTCCATATACTACATTAGGTTGATGTGCTTCTTAAGATTTTTTTTTTTTTTTTTTACCACCGATGACCATTGTCTGAGAGATAGCCCTGTTATCCTACAATATCTCCTGATTTCATGTAATTTCCCCCAGTGTCGGTCTGCCATTTAATTTTAGATCCAAGGCACAATTGCAGTTTAGACACCAAAGCCTCCAAAGTTTCATTGTAAAGTTCCTCTAGACACACTTAGAAGGAGAAGTATAAAAATAATCAATAAAGAAAAGAGGCTAGAAAGAAGAAAAGGTGCAGGGAGCGGTAAGGAGACACATGAAGGCGCAAGAGGAACAAAAGAAAAGGAAAAAAGTAATAGAGACTTATGTAACCCACGATCCACCAAGGTTGAGAATCCTTACAGTTGTGTTTCATACACTTTTTGCTGTCACCTAGATTAGCGGGTGGCAAACGTTAATCTTTAAATAATAACATCTATTTATTTGGTGTGTTTTCCCAAACAGCTTATCAAATAGCTGAGCAGGTATCGTCGAAGTAATCCTCTTTGTAAAGTAGGGAAGCAGTAGGAATTCTAATTCCCATTTTACAGATGATGAGACAGTTGGTACGGCTAATAATAGTGGCTCACAGTCATTTGCCATTTGTCAAACATTGTGCTAAACTCGATGACATTATCTAATTTAATCCTTATAACAAGCTGATGACATTGGTATAAGGATCATTATAAGCCTTATAACAAGCCGATGACATTGGTATAAGGATCGTTACAATCCTTATAACAAGCCGATGACATGATGAAAATAACATTCAAGAGAGGGAGAGTAACTTGCCCACAGTTACAGATCTGGAAAATCAAGGAGTGGGGATGGAAACTCCGGGCTGTCAAACCCACTGTTCTTTCTTTCCAGGTCAGTCTACTAAGTCATCAATCTTGTTTTGCATACACTTGCTCACTGGCAAAATTCCATTTAAAGAGAAGCTCAGAACATCACTAAATATAATAACAGGGTACAGTGTGCTGGAATTTGCAGAGCATTTTCCTTCCCACAGACTGTCTCTTTTCTTTCTTTTAACCATCTTGAAAAATAGGGCAGGTGTGTTAATTTGTGTTTTACAGATGAGGAAATGGAAATAAATGCAAAGCTTTTGATTATGTTAGTAATCAGGCAGCTAGTAAGGGCAGTTAGTATCACGGAGCTAGTTAATGGCAGAGTTAGGACCAGAGGCCCTTTCTTCTGACTCCACAACCCGTGCTTCTCGGGTCCTCTTTGCAAATCTCATGGGCCCACACCTTTGGCTGCTACTTTTTTCCACGTCCCCTCTGATGTTCCTTGTGCGAAGTCAAGCAGGCTTATTACAAATTAAATATCTGGATGCTTGAACTGATGAACAGGAAATGAGGCTGCTAATGCTCAGAGGAATGGAATCGAGATGCATTTTTTTAGCAGAATTTTGGGCCAAGTGGCCTCTTTCTGTCCTTCCTTTCCCTGTGTCCTTCCAGTCTCCATGGAAACCCCAAATCAATGTGGCATATGTTGATTCATGTTTCTACTGTTACTAGGAAGCTACAAACTGGAAATTGCTTTTAAAAGATTTGTGGAAAAGCTTTAGCATGCTCACCAGAATTCAAATCTAATATCAAAATGACTTTTTAAAAAAGCTTTTAATGTGGTCCTATCCTAGGTGGTATGTTGATTAAATAAGCACACAGGGAGCATTTGGCAATAAACCTCCTCTTCCACTGTCGTGGCTTTTAAAAATATTATACTGCAGGCTATAATTCCCTTTATCTTCAATGTAATTACATTTCTGTGGCCTGTGTGACAATGGCAGGTGTCCTTTTGCTCTTGATTAATTCCACTCTGCCCTGACCAGGCTGTTGGGAACAATAGTTTGCAGATGCTGTAGGTACCTGTGCTGCTGCCCCTGGGTGTCATTAGCATTAGACTGACTTCCTTCTTGACCTGGAGACTGCAGAAGTCTGGTGTGTTTCTGCCATAAGGAATCCTTGGTGATTTTCCACATTTTCTCATGCACTCAAAATCAAATACAGCTGACATTTATTAAACACCTGCTCCATACAAGGCAATGAGAATTTATAGCAAGGGGAGTAAGTCAGAGAGCCTGTCTGTGCGGAGCACACAGTCATTTGGGAGCATCTGAAAACATAAATCACAAGGATAAACTACAGGCTGTGATGCAGGCTGTCAGAGAATCACACAGCACAGCGGTGGTGTTGGGATGGGGGGATTCCTCCTGATTGAGGAAGTTCTGGAAAAGCTTTGGAAAGGAGAAATTTTAGCTTGGAGGTATTGGGTTTTGAGAAGGAGCTAGGAGTTAAGAAGCAGGCCCAGGGTGGGGACATTCGGGGCAGAGAGACCAGCAGAGGAATCAGGTGTGTGCTTGCGTGCATGCGTATGTTCTCTGTGTGTGTGTGTGTGTGTGTGCACGCACACGTGTGTGTATACAATGGGATATGAGACTGGATAGGTAAATGAGACCAAATTATTGGACCATCAGGCCGGACAGAGAGCTACAACGGAGCCCATCAAAGACTATTATACTGATGACCTGCTTTATGGTATCTATTCAGTGGGCAACTCTCATGGAAGTGGAGTGTACCAGGACGTTTGTGGGGAATGGGGGTGATGAAACGGGGGCAGGAAGATCAGCTCGTGAGGAGTGGGTGGAAGGGCATGCATTGTACTGGGTGCTGATAACCTCTGACATGGCAGTGTCAATGGATGGGAGAGGATGAAACTGAGAAATATATCAGAAATACAATGACAAGGTTTAAAAACCAATTCAGGGCTTCCCTGGTGGCGCAGTGGTTGAGAGTCCGCCTGCTGATGCAGGGGACGCGGGTTCGTGCCCCAGTCTGGGAAGATCCCACATGCCGTGGAGCGGCTGGGCCCGTGAGCCATGGCCGCTGAGCCTGCGCGTCCGGAGCCTGTGCTCCGCAGCGGGAGAGGCCACAACAGTGAGAGGCCCGTGTACCGCAAAAAAAAAAAAATTCAGCAAGGGGAATGGAGGAAAAGAAACCCAAAATACCTGCACTTGTTACCCTGAGGGGCTGGAACAGAGTGACGTCATGAACACTTGGAGGGGAAGGTGGTTGTTTTGGGGGCAGTCGAGTCTGTGGGGTCTGAGAGGGGTGGGGCTGTCTAGAAGACCTCTGGAAATGCAGCATGCAGCTCAAGAGAGGCAGGACCAAAGCACTGATTCTGGAGAGAAGCCGTGGCCGGTGCCTGAGAGGACTGGGTGTCCCAGAGTAAAAGCAGAGGGGGATAAGCAACAAGGTACAGGGCAGCCCGTGATGCCAGAGCAGGGCTTATCATGACTGTTTTCCTGGGAAAAACCATGTGTCTCGAACAGCGGCAATGTTCTGCGCCCAGTCTTCAGCCAGCAACTCAGGAGCAGTAACCAGAGAAGGATCCAGAGCTCTGCATCCCTGGACCAGAGTCCAAATAGCGAGTGCCTTTCTCATTAGCCCTCCAACCTGCTTGCCTTTTCCTGCCTCTCTCCTTCAGGAAAGAAGACCATGCCAGGATGGCATGCCAGAAGACCATGCCAGGACCCCTTTGGTCCGGCTTAATTCCACGCCCCTCCCCGACCCCAGGTGTTCTTTATGTACCTGCCTCTATAGGAAGGAAGATTAAGTTAGAGTCCTCCCTTGAGAGGGGCCTGTACTAGGTCTGTACTGCTCAAACTGGGTGCTGTGTGCTTACACCTTGGTGTTTAGGAGAGTTTGGGTAAAAAAAAAAAAGTTTGGAATGCTTTTAATTTTCTTTTTACTCATGCTAGAGGCATGTCCACACACACTCTCAACCCTCTGCTCTTTATATTCCTGTTCTTTCTTTTTTTTTTTTTTTTTTTGGCGGTACGCGGGCCTCTCACTGTTGTGGCCTGTCCCATTGCGGAGCACAGGCTCCAGACGCGCAGGCTCAGCGGCCATGGCTCATGGGCCCAGCCGCTCCGCGGCATGTGGGATCTTCCCGGACCGGGGCACGAATCCAGGTCCCCTGCATTGGCAGGCGGACTCTCAACCACTGCGCCACCAGGGAAGCCCTGTTCTTTCTTTTAAAGCTTTATTCATGATGATATCTTTCCTTAAACATTTGGGTTGGCTTATGGACTTCCTGGTTAATATTAAGCAGCTTCCGCTTGAGACTTGGGCCCATCTGCAGCCCTGCTCTGTCTCCTTGGTGCCTTTAAAATCCTGGATACAGGACTGGGCAGCTTAAGACTTGGAAGAGTCCCTCATCCTATCATTTCAGTGCCGGTAGAGGTCCCACGATGATGCTGCCTTTGTGTTAAGGCGAGAGGTGGAACAGAGGCTGGAGGTATGGAGTTTGGTATCGGACACCAGCTCTACCACTTATAAATGACTTGTCTCTTTTCCCATCTGTAAAGTAGGGATGATAAAGATGCTGGCCTTGTAGGTTTGTTGTGCGAGTTAAATAAGATAATGAAGTGCGATGTTTAGCACAGTGTCTGGCACGTACTAAGTGCTCATTAAACATTGGCCCTGGGCAGGGAATCCAGGGGGGACCCACCTTATAATATAAGCTTATCTTGGATTAGCGAAGTGGTTACCAGTGGGCTTTTATTCTCCAGTTTATCTGTGTACCTCTTCCTTATGGTGCAGTACACCAGGAAAATGCCCAGAAGTGAAGGAGTCTCTTTATGCTTTAATTCTAAACCCCAGCTAACCTCAGCGTTCAAGACAGGAATTCTGAGGAATGGAAAACATTTCTTTCGCATCTCCTTTTATAACGCTAAGCTCCTTTTGCCTAACAGAGGGGCACCGTGGACATTTTCAGAGAGAGACAATGAGTGACTGTAGAGGCAGCATCAGAATTTTTATTTCCTCCTGTCTTCAGGCAATGTGTACTTGCAGCAGAATCAGCGCACTGTGAGAGTACAGGCTATGCACCAATAGGTCTGCCAGGAAAGACTGGGTCCAGGTGTGACATAGTAGGAAAAGCTCTGCTCTAAGAGTCATAAGAAAACAAATTCTGGTCCTTGAGCTGCCTCTGACGTGTTGTGTCACTTTGAAAAAGGCAGGTCACCTTTTCTACCCTCAGTTCTCTGATCTGTGACACAGGGATAATAATACTCTCTCTGACTATGGCATGGGGCTGTCCAGTGACAATACATGACAATGCTTTCTACATTGTAAAAGGTTCAACAAATGGAATCTAGTATCTTTATTAGAAAAGCATCACTTTCCATAGAGATGTCTGCTGCCTTTAGCAAATGCTGCCTTCTGGGTTTCAGAAATGATTTGCCGCAAAGTCTAGGTACATTTGGAGCTAGGTCCTGGGCGGGAGCAAGAGGCTGTGTCTTAGAGACCTACAGCGGAATGGGGAGAAGGTAGGTAAGCTTTATCGCAGGGCAGCGGTTTGTAAACTTTAGCATGCATCGGGATCACCCGGAAGGCTGAACCCATCCCCAGAGTTTCCAATTCTGTAGGTCTGGGGGTGGGGCCTGAGACTTTACATTTCTAACACATTCCCGGGTGAGGCTGACGCTGCCGGTCCAGGGACCACACTTGGAGAACCACTGTACTAGGGCAAGCAGGAAGAGAGAGTCCTCCTTCTGGAACTGAACCGGGCAGTGTGAAGATCCATGTGGGTAAGGTGATTTGGAAGAAAAAACTACAGAAGACAGAAAAATAGAGATAACGTGCAGATTGGGCAGAACAAAGGGAAAAGTCTCATTCCGTAACAAATGCAGGTAGGGGGAAGTTGCTAGGTGATGGATGAGGGAGAGAGGTGCATTTCCATTGTAGGGAAACCCAGGTGAGAGGCAGGAGCATCGATGTGGAAATACATGTGTCTGGGGAGGTGGAGATTTCTCATTAAGAAGTGAGGAGTGGTGTGGTGGGTGCTGGGGAGCAGGCCGGGCTGGGAGAGGAGTGCCACTGCAGAGTGAGAGGGACAGCTGAGATGTGGCAGAGCGGGGTAATTTCAGGGCTGTGTGGTCTGGCTCGGTAGCGCAGCACAATAGACATGGGGAGGAAGGGGGTGGAATCTGTATGTGTGACCTGCCCCGTGGCTTTCTTGCTGTCTGCATTTATCACATCACGTCACACCCAACAAGACAGCCCCCTCCTCCTGGTTCATTAGGAGATCTGATTCGGCTTGGCTTCTGCTGTCAGCAGCTGTCTGAGGCAAGATCTTTATCCTCCCTGCTCC
Source organism: Globicephala melas (assembly GCF_963455315.2). Classification (NCBI taxonomy): domain Eukaryota; kingdom Metazoa; phylum Chordata; class Mammalia; order Artiodactyla; family Delphinidae; genus Globicephala; species Globicephala melas. Next base: position 47,606,741 of record NC_083314.1, read on the forward strand.
CTGAGCAGCAGCCAGCCTTCAGCCGGCAGCAGAGCTTATGAGAAGAGGCCCCCTGGACCCTTGATGTTCAGCGTACTGGTGGCGGGAAAGAGTTAATACCTCTGGCTTCGTTGCCCCCTGGGCAGCCTCTGGGTGCAGAGGAGGGCAGCTCTGGGCTGTGGGGACTTCCCCCTGAGCTGCTGAGCTACGGCCAGAGGAGCAGGGAAGCACTTAGTGAGGCTGAAGACGAAAGTGCGGGAGGAGTGCCAGGCGAGCTCTGCTCAGGGGCACCTCCTGTATCCTGCCAATGAGGATGGGCGTGCAGACTGTGCCTGGGAGCTGAGCCGCCGCCCGCTGGGTGTAGGCTGCTTCAGTATTTACCGAATGTGACAAGCAGAGAGAAGAGCTTTCGGTGGGGCCGCTTGCTGCCCGGCTCAAGTGGTGGGAGGTGTGCTGTGCACGTATGCAATGTGAATATGTGTGTTTGTGTGCGTGTGTGTGTGCGTGTGCAAGTGTGCCTCTGTGTTCATGCACACATGCCCTTCACCCGCCAAGGATTTGATTGCTAAGAGAAAGATCTACTCTTTCCCCAGAGCTCCTTACCCGCAACCTTTCTGACTATCCCGTTGGCAAAGACCCGCAGGCCATGAGGACTGGTCAAAGACGGTGAGTGTTGCTTTGGCTTCTCTCTTTCCTCTCCGGGTGCCCGTGTGGGCTGATTGCATTATCCATATTTAATTAACCTGTCTCTCCATGCATATTGATTGCTTTCTTCCCGCTGAGGCTCTTAGTTTCTCTTCCCCTCTTTATCAATCTTTGCTCTTTGCTTTTAACCATTTTTTTCCCTTGTGTATCCTCGCTTTCCAATATGTCCCATCCTGTCTGCCCCAGAGTCACCTGTAACTTGATGCCCACTTATTAGGGCACAGGTAGCATGGTGCCAGCATGCCCTCTGCCTTCCTGGGCTCTGAGTAACCCCGAACTCTGTCCCCTAGAAGTCGAGGGCCAAATGGGATAAGAGCCCCTAGGTGCTGGGATGAATGAGAAAGGTGGGGTCAGAGTATCTTGCAGATTCTTACTTAATCGACTCTAAGTTAATATAAGGGGTGGTGGAAGGGCTGAGGGGCATTGATGGCCAGTGCTGGGTTTGGAAGAGAGAGAGGCAGACATCTCAGCAGCTCTGGGAAGCCAGCGCGGACTAGCAGTGGGATGGGAAAAGCGACAAGGCAGTGACAGGAGACCAGGTGATAACTGCCCCAGGTGACCTTGCCTGCTGTGAATGTGGGTGGTAGCCCCTGGTTCTGCTGAGCCCCAAGGTAATAGAGGAGGCTTCCCCCTCCTCTGGGGCTATATCCCACAGGTCAGAGAAAACGAGGCTAAGGTACCCCAAACAATGATTTCTAGAGACCCTTACAGCTGTAAAGGGCTTTGATTTCCCGACTTCTGGGCAAGCAGGTGTGTGCACGGTTAGGACGAAGATTGAGGAAATGTCCTCGCTGTCAGGGAACACAGCCCTGGCTCGGTCTCCCAGAGATGAGCCTTTACACGAAGTCTAACTAAATTTTTTTTCCCAGTTTTAACAAAGCAATCTTTTAATTTGATTGATTATAGTATTATTAGAGGAGGTTTTCTTCAAAAGTATTTGTGAAATGTTCTAGGTAATATCAAAATAATGTCACCTGCATAGATCATGTGGGAACCTGATCTATCTAAATTAAGTTTCTTTTAAAATAGATTCTATGTTTGGTGTCACGGTTCCCCAGGGGAACCCTTTATTGATGGGCTGCTCTCCTCATGTGTTTCTTCCTATCAGTTTCTTCTGTGGGAACAAAGGGTTTGATGCTCTGAGAATGGGACCCTCAGGAGAGACAGATTATTAGTCTATCAGGCCTCCACCTCAAGACCCCCTTTCCCCGATGCCCTTCCTGCTTCGGGTCGGGAACAGGCCAGTCTGCAGAATGTGGAAGGTCAGGCAGCCTCCATATGGGCAGGAAAGAGTGACTTGCATATTCATTTCTTCAGCCTGTGCCTGTGATCCCCGCAAAGGAGCAAACCTGAGTGGTGACAGTGCGTGACAAGCCTCCCTTGGAGTTCTTCCAACCTTCCTCCCGCTCACGCCCTCCCCAGGCACCGGCACTCCCACCTCTGGGACACGTTCCCTTGGAGGGAGGTGAGAAGCAGCCAATCAAAGGATTCTGGAGCAAGTGCTGACCACTCCGCCCCCACCCAGGGCTGGCTGGTCACTTGGGTCCCACTCGAGTAAGACACAGAGAACTGTAATTTTTGGCTTGCCACGCCTGTGCTTTCCTCCCCGGGGGCTCGTGTCCCACTTTACGCTGATGGCCAGTGGCTGGGGAAGCAGGACCTCCTGACCAACAGGCAGCAGTGTGAAGCCACCCAACAACTGGTCCTTGTTCACCCCCGGTTGGTCACCCTTGCTCAGGACCAGCAGACATTCGTGGGGAACGGGTGTGTGTGTGTGTGGGCGGGGGAGGTATTCCGTTGGCAGAAAGTCACCTGCGAGGACTTGTAGTGCAGTCAGATAAGAGAGGGGGCCCGCTCTTACAGCAGATTCTTTGATTTTAGGTGAGAGGACGTGAAAGGGTAAATCCCTGTGCCCCGCAGTCTTATCTCCCGCCCTGACGTCCCTGCACACCAGCCAGAGGGTTAACCGTAAGCGGGTGCCTGTATGGCCGCTTTACTGATGCCACGCAGGTAACTGATGCTAACCTCTCTTCTCGTCTCTGCCACTTTCCTCTTCCTCCGCCTTCCCACCTCCCCTGCTGTCTGAGCCTGCTCCAAGCCTCCTAATGCCGTGGGTGGGCCACTGGCGTCCGTCCCCCAGGCCTCCTGTGTGGACGGCGCTGTCCTTCCCCGGGTGCTCCTTGCAAAGTTGGGGCCTTGCAAGCAGCATCTGCAAGGCCCTCCCGTACTCTGCCGGGACTTATGGGGTGGGACTGTGCATGAGTGTGCATTGAGCCATTTAGGGGTCTCTGAGTTTCCGGGGTAGAGAAGAAAGATGAGGGCAAGTCTAGTCTTTTTCTTAAGTGACCTTAACCTTCGACTCTTGCTTCTGCTCCTATTATTTCAGGCCTATCTAAAAGGTTAAGTCTCAGACAAGATGGAAAATAGAACGATTTTGCCCCAAAGAATATTTTGTGGAAGATTTTTGCAAACTATTTGGGAGACTTACTGCTGTCTTGGTAACAAGTAGCACACTTTACCCGGATCCCTGCTAAACCTTGTTAAATGGCTTGCATGGATGTGCCGTGTTTTGAAATCCTCTTAGTTGATCTTTAGGGGCATCGACCTGACTCTTCAATGATTGATGTTTCTGAGGCACCAAGGGATGAACCGACTCACTCTAAGTCGGTTCTGGCCTGTGGTGCAGCCTGGGCAGGACCTGCACTTGAATTCATGGAATGTGATGACTCAAGGGCCCTTAATCAGTTGCTACAATAGCCTAGTGCTGGGGCCCCCCGTGATTTGTAACAGTGAGTGGACATGAGATGCTCACTGTCAAGGAAGGGAGAATGGCTGTAGCCAATATTTTGAAATGCCAGGAAGTCGATGGCTTCACAAAGCACCTGGCTGAGATGAGCGGTAGGGGCACAGATTGTGCAGAAGAGGAGATATTTCTGCAAACTTGAATGTTCTGGCCTTAAAAGACTCCTCAGAGATGGACTGTGGAGTCCAAGTGTCGTCCATCCCCGCCAAATGTAATACCATCCCCGTAGACATTTGTTGGATAAGATTTCTGTGAACAATTCCCAGGGTCAGGGATGAAAACCCATTTGAAGTAAAAGAAAGAGCTTGAATTGGATCTAACATCTCTGCTCAGGTCCAGGATTTGAGAAAATGAGGAAGGGAAAGCCAGGCTGGAAGAACTTCCTTTCAACAAAGAGAATGACATCTTCTAGGATAATTTCCATGGCAAACTGTTACCAGTGTGCATGTGGCAGGCCCCTGTTATCAGTCACTCTTAAGTCCTGACCATCCCAGACCCCTCCCTCTTAGCTTTACCCTCCATCCGAGGAGTTGCCATGGTTAAAGGCCAGGGGTCAGTAAACTTATTCTGTCAAGAGCCAGGGAGTAAATATTTTTGACTTCATGGGCCGTACAGTGTGTGTTGCAACCACCCAACTCTGCCCTTGTGTTCAAAAACAGCTTTAGACAATATATAAACAAATGGGGTGTTGCATTCCAATAAAACTTTATTTACACAAACATGTATCTTGCAGGGCTGTAGTTTGCCAATCTCGGTGAAAGGTAAAAGTGGCCTAATATTGAGAGTCAGAAAGAGACATTAGCATAATTTCTCATTGGATCTGCCACAACAAATAACTACTAAGTGTCTGGTCCTTAGGAAAATAAAAAATATGAGAAATTTAAGCATGCATGTTACAATTTTAAATATGTTGATCGAGATCAACCAAAATATAAGTAGGTGTATGAGAGCTTAGTTAGGTGAAGGTGCTGACAAGGGGCACCCTGGTTCTTAAGTGCTGATTGTACCCACAGCTTCTCCCCACCCGTAGGCATCAGTCCTCGCTGGTCTGTAGCCATTCCTGTATATCCTCAGGTTTGTGGGATCGGTGGGAAGGACCTGAGGTAGAACTGACCTGCCCTGAAGCCCCATACTTTGTCTGTGCTCTGAGATTCTATGACATGCATCCCTGTATCATGCAATCATCCCTCTGCTCTCCATATGGGTACCACTGGGGCTCTGTAATCAGGATTTACTGCTGCTGCTACTGCTACTTTGCCCTCCTAGTGGGAGAGCAAAATGTGGATTGTTATTATGTCATCGCTGTATTTCCTTTCCCCACAGAGAATCCTAATTTAGAAATTCTTCCAAGCTAACGACCTTCATTGACTTACCATCAACTTGCATGTCAGCTTTAAAAAGCATTAAGCCTCCAGGGGTAGGGGACCTATTACTATTCCGGTAGTCAAGATGGGGAGTGAGTACTGCCCTTGATCCTCTAGGTGTTTCTCCTCTTGTTTATGAGATCTTCAGGGGCCACCTGGGGAAGGAGGGGAGGGGGCACTGCTGGCTCCTGCCACAGCAACCCCAGGGGCGCTTTATGGGGCTGACAGTTATTATTATGACAGTTCTCCATCCTTCTGCCCCTGTGCTTGTTGCAGGAACAAAGGGATGAGGACTCGACTGGGATGCCTGTCTCACAAGTCCGACTCGTGTAGTGATTTCACAGCTATTCTTCCCGACAAACCTAACCGTGCTCTAAAGTGAGTAATACGGCCACACAGCATTCCCGGGGTGCCGACCATGGGTTGCCCACTGTGGGACTGTACAGCCTCATCTTCTCTGGTAGATGGCTGAACAGATGAGCCGAGTGACAAGAATTTCCTGCCTCTCGGCAGCTCCTTTTATATCTCTGAACATGAATGAAAAAATGTTATATTCCTTTTCGAAGGGTATGGCTTAACGATCTCAGAATAGGGACCCTCCTTTTTCTCCTAAGAAAACCATACCATGCAGCTCCCTTATAAAGCTGCAGTGTAGGATACTTCTTGGTTCTATTGAGTTGTCATTCTGAGTTTCTCAGTTTGGAAACAAATTACTCAAATCTACTCTAACATTCTGCTTAGGTTCAGAGAATCTGGATTCAGTGCCTATACTGTGTTAAATGATGTCACAGATGGTACCTCATTTAACCCTCCCGGGGCTCTGTGATGGGTGCTGTTATTCCCATTACAGATGTGAGGAAACTAAGGTGACAGTAAGAGATGGAGTCAGGAGCTCAGCCTAACTTTTTCTAAGTCCAGTTTCTTTCCATTGTTACTGTGACATGTTAATTAATTCATTAATTAACTAGAAGTATAGTTGGTTTACAGCGACATCTTTATTTTTATTTTTTTAGATTTTTATTTTTTTGGCTTGTGGGATCTTAGATCCCCGACCAGGAATTGAACCTGGGCCCTCAGCAGTGAAAGCGCAGAGTCTCAGCCACCGGATTGCCAGGGAATTCCCCATACAGTGACATCTTTAAGTGATGCACTTTCTTAGTTTTGCTTTTTAGACTGAAAGCCAACATATTAAACTTACAGAATTCCAATCCTGAGATTTTTCCATCAGCTCCTTAAGAACATATACATTTATAGCGACAGAATTGTAGGAATCCAGCTATGATCTTCATTTGCCCTCCATTGTTTTGATTTATTCTCCTGAGCAAATCTTAGTGGTGGCTGAAGGAGAGGAGGTCGTTCCAGAAATATTCAAGACAGACGTTTCTTCTTTCCTAGGAGACTATCCACGGAAGAAGCTACGAGGTGGGCAGATTCCTTTGATGTGCTTCTCTCCCATAAGTGTAAGTAGGATTCAGGTTTCATCATGTCTCGGCAAATCATTCATTTTGTAAAAGAGGCACCAAACACCTGCCATGATCCAGGTACTGTGCCTGGTGTCCAAGACAGCTCCAGTCTCTGACCTCACAGAGCCTCCTGGCTAGAGGGCCCGTAGACAAGAAAACATAATTTAAATGCAGTGGGAAGAGGGCCCTTATTTTGTTTTCTGAGCTGAAAGGATGGTCCCAAGGAGCCTTTACGTTCTCAGCAACTTTAACAAGAAAGAATCTGGCTTAGGGGGTTGCAGTGATGTGCTCGATGGGAATGACAGTCTAGATTCCATCCAAAGCTTGTTTTATAAACCGAGATGGCCTCCCCCCAAGTCGCTGGAGAGCCTCAGGTTACTCAGCAGTCAAATGAATATTCTGTGCGTTTTGTTATTGACTTGAGTTGGCAGAGTTTTGAGTTTTCTTGTCCCTCCTTATTTGGGGGGTTTACTACCCCAGCTGTACTATACCCCTCAACTTCCGACCGGGTACGAGTTTTATTGTACACACGTCGGCTATCCCTCCTCTTCCGTGTTCCCCTTTCCTCACCTTGTATGCCTTCTGTTTCCCACAAAGGCAAAAAGAGTTGTGCCTTTTGCAGCGTGGGAAGGGCATCTTGATGGCGGCCAGACTCTTCAGCTCTTGCTTTTTTCTTATCATAAGCAAGTCCGAGTTCATTGGGCTTTACATCCTAGTGGCATGAAAAACATGGGAGTGGGAGAATAGGAGTAAGGAAGTGCGTTTTGAAGAGAAAAGAAGGTTTTACACAGACATTCAGTGTTCCCCATAAATTCGTCTTGCTAATATTAGAAGTCCTGATTGATCTGGGAGCAGAAGGCCTTCTTTTAGTTTAGAGCATTGTTTCCACTTACTTGGGGGACATCGTTTTTTTTGTTTTTTTTTTTTTTGTGTGTGTATTTTTTTTTGCGGTACGCGGGCCTCTCACTGTTGTGGCCTCTCCCGTCGCGGAGCAACAGGCTCCGGACGCGCAGGCTCAGCGGCCATGGCCCACGGGCCCAGCCGCTCCGCGGCATGCGGGATCTTCCCTGACCGGGGCACGAACCCGTGTCCCCTGCATCGGCAGGCGGACTCTCAACCACTGCGCCACCAGGGAAGCCCGGGGGACATCGTTTTGATACAACAAAGTGAAGGGCATTGGCTGGTACTCACGCTTGTGTTCTCGATTTTGACCCAGCTCGGCTACCAGATAGTTGATGGCCTTGATGGAGTCCCTCAGTCTTCAGAAAATGTCTTCAGAAGTGATTTTGCTTTCATCTGGATGAGCAGTCCCCTCTTACTATGCCCCTCATCCTAGTACTAATTAACGAATGCTTTTGACTAGATTTTAAAACGAAATGCAAAATTTAAGAATAAGCACATATTGTAGCAAGTGATTTTGTGAGACAAATAGTCATTTTCGTGTTCTATGGATTACACTTAGGAAAGAAAATAAAGCAGAAGAGATACAGCACATATGACATATGGCTATACCCCCAAACAGCAAACTTCTGTGGCGAATCTGTCGAGGTAATGGAATATGTACGATAGTACTTAGGATTTGATAGTTGTTTTTTATGGGGCGATTCTGACTTATTTTCTGGAATCACATTAGGCTAAATAAGTGTCACTATCAAGTTACACCTTCTTTTCTGGCTGGATTTGATTCAAGGTCATCTTGAAGTTTGATTTCTACTTCAGCCTCATGATTGACTCAGTTTAAGTCACTGAGGCCGTTTTCTCATTCTTAAATGGGGATGGAAATACCTGTGTGCTACCTGTCACCTGGGTGTGAGAATCTTCATGAGAGGACAACTTTAGATGATTTTGGGTTCTCTATGCAAAGGTGTTTTGTAAGAATATGGTGGAATTTTTCAAAAATGTTGCTTGTATTTCTCAAATGAAAAATAACTGTGGCTTGAGAATAAAATTGCAAGTTTTGCTGCCAACGATTAACGTGAAGCCTCTATAGACAGAGTTTATGATGGTAAAATTAGTGGATGGAAGCTTACGGTATGTTTGGATTGCTGCAGTGGCAAGACCGGTGATTTAGAGGTTTAACTGTATTTGTTTGACTCAATGACTTTTAGAGCTAAAGACACTTGGTTCTGCTTCTATCAGGGGTGCTTTGGGTTTCCAGGAATGCAATCACAATTTTCTGAGCTGGGGATTCCACTAAGGGGTGTTACAAGCCAACACCAGATTGCTTTGCTTCTTTGTAAAAAAAAAAAACAGTACAGAAATAAGCTTTTTGAACTTTGAAGTTCTGTGCTCCTTCTTGGAGTCTGATGTTCGTTTTTATTTCTGTTTAGTACGGAAATAAAAAGCCAACGGAGTGAATGTCTTTGAGAAGCAAGGGGCTTTTATTCAGGGGCCTCTGGCAGTATTGCAAAGTTCCCGAGAAGCTGTGGAGGGCCAGAGCCCAGCCTACCTCCAAGAGTGTTGACAACTTTCTGCAAGTCTAATTAGTTTGGGTTAGTACTGTGACTCAGTTGGGGCTGATTGAGCTTTTCCAAAGGGATTACACGTGTGCTGGTCTCTTACGAGGGACAGCAGTATCAGAGGTGTGCAGGGCTTTCAATTAAAACAACAAAGTGTCCTAAAAGAAAGGAGAATGACTGAACGACTGGGCTATGGAAAAACGTGTTAGTCTAGAGCCCACTCGCTGGTAATTCTCCAGGCAGCTGTCCTCCCTGAGTTTTCTATTTTGGAAAATTCAGATAATTGTTCTTGTTCCCATTCTCAGTTTACAGAGCATCTCTGCCATCCTGCTCTGCCTGGATGTTTAGGGCACTTATTTACTCTAAAAAAGGTGTCCCGAGTCTTCATTACGGACAAAATCTATGCTAAGCAGCTGATGGGAGAGGGGCCCCAAGATGAACCAGACAGTCCTTCCCTGGTGGAGAATGCAGGTTTCTGAGAAAACAGACATAGATACAGATAACACAAGAAATAAGGCCACGTGCTAAGACTAGGGGGCCTCAAGATTTCAAATAGAATCCTGACATTCAGTGTTCCTCTTAAATGCCACCTTGTCGACGTTAGAAGTCCTCACCGATCCTGAGCAGAAGGGCTGCTTTTGGTTTAGAGCATTGTTCCATTTAATCAGGGAGTGTACTTCTGCAGAATTAGGAATGCTGACTGGTAGTCAGACCTCTCGATTTTGACCCAGCTCTGCTGCTAAATAGCTGGGCAGCCCTGATGGAATCCTTCAGTGTCTTGGAAAATCTGTTTCCTCATCTCTACAGTGAAGGATCTGGATCCAGGGGGCTGGATTGAGCTCTGCCCTATTGTTCTAGGATGCTATCTGTAGCAACCACCAGGATTGGCAGTCACTAGTCACCTACGGCAGGTGGTTTGAGTCCATGCTGCTTGCAGGGTTATGTAAAACTGCTTGAGAGCTGAAATGGCTTGAGCAACCAGATGAGAGGCGAAGGTACCTGTGTTATGAAGCTTTCTCCTCTCCTTGGCAGGATCCCACTGGGAAGGGATGCACCTCGCGGGTTCAAATCTCAGGGAAAAAAGAAAGCAACTTTTACTATTTTTTAGAATAAAAAAATCTGGAACGTAAATATTTGGGGAGGAATTTTATTTCCAGTTACACTTGCTTACAAGTGCAGTGCAGAGCTAAAGACGCCCCGTGGAGGTCTGGGAGATAACCACTTGCTAAGTGCTCTTTTTTTTTTTTTTAACCAACAAATGAAATTGAAAGTGCTGATGGCTTCATTAGATAGGGAGGGATTTCTAATGTGTGTTAATTTGGCATCTTTCTCCTGTTCATCCAGTGACAATTATAGACTTGCTGTCTGTGTTTGTGCACCTAGTCTGTCCCCAAGGGCATGTGTGCGTGCGCCCACCTCTGCAGTTCATACTCGGGAGAATGAAGGCTCTCAGCTTGTGGGAAATCTTTTCTGACAGGTTGCTGGAGAGCACAGAATTTTGTGTCTTCTGCTTTTATTCCTCATGAGGTTCAGGCATGTGCTTGTTATTTGTCCAGCTTTTAGTAGGACGTTCAGTCCTTAACTCTGAATCAATTCTCCCTCCTTCCCTCTGCCCCTCCTTCCTTTTTTTTTTTTTTTTGACGTAAAAGTTGAAATTCATTCCAGTTCTCAGGTGAAGGTGTAGACAGGGTCTCTTCCCTCTTTCTTTCAGCTGATCCCCCACCGGGATGACAGAGCCCTTCACCCTGGGCCCCCATGTGGTCCTTAGCTTTGTTGCATTGTTTGCAGCGCGTGGAGGGTCCAGGCTGACCTGTCCCCGCCGGGCCAAGGGAAGGCTAGGTTCATGGAATAGTGTACTTGAAAGCTGTTTTACATTTGCAGAGTTAGTATTCATCTCTGAGCAAAAGAGAGCAGTAAAGAAGCTTTTAGTTTTAAAAAAATTAGCCCCTTTGGGAAAATGATTGAGCTATAGAAAAATAGAATGAAGTGACCTGGGCACATAGCAACCAAGCAGAAAACCCCACACAAGCCAACACTAAAATTATCAGCTCATGAAATTCCTCACTTGTTCATGCAAATGGTCTTCAGCTCTAGAATGTACCGTTTAATAAACAGATTTCCACCTGTCACACAGCTCTCCTCACATCCCTCTGCAAGCCGAAAGGTTCTAGAACAGTGTTACTCAAAGTGGGATCCAAGGAAGGCAGCACCAGGAGCTGAGCAGCCGATGGGAGCCTGTGAGAAATGGAAGTTCTTGGGTCCCATCTCGTACCTACTGAATCAGAATCTCTGGGAGTGGGGACCAGCAGTCAGTTTTTGCTCAAGCCCCCCAGTAATGTTGACATGCACTGAAGCTTGAGAAACACTGCTCTAAAACACAAGTATGGGAAACTATGAACCTGGAGCCTCCTGGCGGGGCAGGTGGTCTGTGCTTTCGAAGAAACACACTCAAGACTGTACTGCCATTCTCCAAAGTTCTCAGGCAACGCATCCCTTTAATGGGACATCGTCCATATATTGCAGAGTCCACACATGTAGCAGGCGTGGTGGAGAGTGTTCACAGTAATTAAACAAATATGGCAGGTGTGCTTTCTGGATAAAGTGAGGATAAAAGTTAGAAAGAGATACTCAAATTAGAGATGGATAGAAAAGAAACTTCTCCTCCTTGCCACCCTCTCTATATTGCTGTAATTTTTATTTGCACCCAGGAACATGGATGCATTTAGCCTTTATAGAAGGAGTGACAAGAATATGTAAGGCAGCTATTAAAAGCTTGTTGAAGGGCTTCCCTGGTGGCACAGTGGTTGAGAGTCCGCCTGCCGATGCAGGGGACACGGGTTCGTGCCCCGGTTCGGGAAGATCCCACATGCCGCAGAGCGGCTGGGCCCGTGAGCCATGGACGCTGAGCCTGCATGTCCGGAGCCTGTGCTCCGCAACGGGAGAGGCCACAACAGTGAGAGGCCCGCGTACCGCAAAAAAAAAAAAAAAAAAAATGCTTGTTGAAGAAGGTTTGAATGAAAGCATTTGGACACGCATTCTCTTGCTTACCAGCTGTGACCTTTAGTAAATTATGTAAACTCTATAAACCTCACATTCCTCATCTGTAAAAAGGAATGCTTAGACTTACCTTGTAGATTTGTTGTGACGATTAAATGTGACTACGGTTGTGAAATGCTAGGCATGGTGACTGGTACATGGTGTGGGGCTCCATGAAGGATAAATATTCTTATTATTTTTATTATAACCCAACATTAAATTCATTGAGAACACATGCATTTCATGACTCCTATATACTAGAGATGGTGTCAGCTTCTTGATCCCATAGGCAGCTTGAGGTTCAACTCTGGGGGTAGGGTGGGGTTCACGTTAGCATCACCAGTGGGCTTATTCCAATTTCATAATACCTCACCCCCTTTGCCACGTGAGGTTTTGGCATCCCTTCTTCATACTGTCCCAACTTCCCCTCAATGTATGTGAGAGCATCCATCTGCGATGTAGTTTTTTGTTTTTTTTTTTTTTTTTTTTTTTTTTGCGATGTAGTTTTTAAAAGCCCAGTAGGTGAATCTGATATGTTTCCTCTTTGAGAGTCCCTGCAGTGTTGTTATATCAAACCAACCAGAAAAACATTCCTAAACACTTAATTTTTGAAATCTTTTAGGCTCTGGACTGGTGTACATGGGATTTGATAATACTTCTCTTGTTTTAAAGGAGTCATTTGTGAATGCTAAACTTTCACCCTATTTGGGGCACATCTCCTTTGTCATCCCTTTAATAAAAAATCCCTTGCCAATTTCTTATAATAGTTGCAGATACAGGCTCGACCACGTTTTTTCTGTTACTTGACTCAGTTTCTGCTTGATAAAATAAGAAGGAACATTGGACTAGGAGTTGTAAGACCCAGGCTCTCCTTCCTCTTCTGTGACCACGTCCTAGGAAGAACAAGCCATGCCACCCCAGGGCCTCACCATTTCCTTGTGTTCCATGTAGGCCTGGATCATAGGATGTCCCATGTGTTTTCTGACTCAAAGAGTCTAGCAACCAAGTCCTACTACTATCATAATCTATCATCTTGCGATATATATACTAACAAAGTAGAGATCATTGAAGAAAATTACGCGAATCACAAGACTGAAGTACAATTAGCATACTAATTGCTTGCCAGTAAATGTCAGTAACTGGAAATAGTTTGTTCTCTAAATAATCTTCCTACCTAAATCTTCTTAGCCCCAGTTATTTGCTTAAAAACCTTCATTTTATAGATAACATAAAAGAAAGCCTTTGATCCTGGTGCTATTCTCATCACAAATTTCAAATTAGTGAGCTTAGTTTCGAATCAAAGAGGTTTTGACTTCGTCATTAGTATATGTATCCTAGATTTCATGAACGTGTTTTCCTCTCCTCTCCTTCGTCTGACCTTGGATCCATTAACCAGCTTATTTTTTCCCAATTGATCAGGGACGCAACAAGAGGACTGTGGTCTTTGGGACTACACTTTCGCAAACAGAAAGCTAAAAAAATATATATATGTATATATCATTCTTGTGATCTTTTCTTTTTTTCCAAGCCTGGGAACTGAACTAGGCTCAAGCCCACCCCCAGTGCCAGCTAAATCAGGGCTCCTGGACCTTGAACTGTTACCTAAGCCACCCTCCCTGCTGCACCAGCTGCACGGCTCATTCATAGTGACCCAGTTCCTTTTCTTATGTAAGCACCCTGCATCAAAGCACTAGAGGGAGGATGCCGGCAGCAGGCAGCGTGTGCGGCCACGGGAGTGCTCTTGCAGATGCAGTGCATGCTCGGGAGGTTGCCAAAGTTCTGTCCAGTGTTCCAGGAATTCTGGACACCATCCTTTCCTTTCCTGCGACTCAATAGACACTAATCTCAAAAATGTCTGATGTCCTTAGTGTCTTGACTTAGAAGGTCACGCAGAGAAAGCCAAAGTGAAATAAAAATGAAATGAAATGAAAAAAAAAAAAGGCAGATCCTCCTGTTTCTCTCTCATTCTCCTGAACGGTTTCTCACCCATCATCTTTAAGTTACCAGGGTCGTGTTTTGGTATTAGGCAGGTTATGTTCTGTCCAATGATTCCTTAAGCCAGCAAAGTACAGGAGTAATGATCACAAACACATGTGGAGCAATCCCTGTCTTAGTGTCAGGCTCTGCATGCTGTTTACGTGTATTAACTCACCTCATCCCCACGGCCCCATGGGGGAAGTACTGTTAGCATCTGCATTTCACAGAGGAGAGAACTGAGGCACAGAGAGCTTAAGCATCTTGCTCAAGGTCACACAGAGCCAGGACACAGTCCCAGGCAGAATGGCTTCAGGGGTCAGAGAGAAATCACTCTCCAGCAGCCTGGAATCTGTGGGGGTGGTGGAGGGGGGTCTCTACTTCTCTGAGTAGTGGGGAGGGATCTGAGTCTGGGATACCCCAGGGGGGTGAGTGGGTAAGGGAGGGGTGGATGGTGCCTGGCAGGTGTGGGCAAAGGAAGCACAGCTAACAAAGCAGCTGACTCTGAGAGATGCCAGTAAATGCTCATGAGCCTTTCAGAGATGAACCGGCATCCTGCATTGTAACCAACTGCAGTTTATGGACAAGCAGAAGGGAAGGAGAGGGTCCTGGTGGACAGAAGGGGAAAAATGGAAGGAGGAGTGAAAAGGGACAGAGGACAGAAGAAAAGGGAGAAGGGGGGGGGGGGAAGATGCTGAGGAGATTAGGGAGAGGACCAGACAAAAGGCTTGCTGGGAGGAGGTGGGAGGTGATAGAAGGGGGCGGAAAAGATGTAGATGGGAAGAAGGAATCCTGCTGGAGCCTCATACAATTCCTTTGCTAGGTCACATGAGCAGGAAAGTTGGGCCAGGTTGGGGACAAGTGGTCTGTACACAGAGGCCCGCCGCGGCCATCTGCTCTGGGGCAGGGGAGGGGCTCCTGCAGCCATGGGGCGGTGGAGGGGGACTCCCACCCCATCTCACTTCCATTGTTCCGGGATGAAGTTTCTCTTTGCACAGTGACCCTCCACCCTGCGTTGCTTGCTCAGAGCCGGCCCTGGAAATATGAAAGGATGGGGGAGGGGCTGAGAGGGGAGGGCAAGCAGAGGAGGAGGGCTGTGATCCCCATGGTCTGCGCAGGCCTCCATGAGGTTTTCAGTGTGTCTTTGCTGCGATGCTGCTTCTTGGGTCCAGACCCTCCTAGGCCTTTCTCCCCTCCTTCCTCATCTCTCCTCAAGCTCTTCCCTTGAAATCCTGGTAAATTTCAAGTGCTACATTTTGCTTTGTTTGCCCTCCCACTCCCTCTGAAACCCGCCCTGGAAATGCAGGCAAACACAGTTTGGATCAAGACTGCCGGTGACCGGAGGCACCTTTACAAGGTCACTCAGCTGTGCTCTGTTAGAGTGTCCCCGGGCCAGGGTGGGGGAGTATGCCTGTCTGCTCTCTGAGGTGCCCCCTGCATCCTGGGAGGGACACGTAGGGTGGGTATCAGAGCTGCGGAAAAGAAGAGAGTTCAGACAGATTCCAGGTTGAGTGGTACCTAACGGCCTCCATTGTCGCCACAGAGGAGGTGATGGCAGGTGTCGTCCTGCCGGAGAATCTCCAGCTCTGTGAGCCCAATGGTGTGTTTGCCCTGCTGTGGCGTACTTTCAGCATACTGTCTGATTTGGGGTTATTGCCCACCCCTCCTTTAGAGGAAGCGATAACGTGGGGTCTGCCAATGGTCACCAGAGGAGAGACAGGCGGAGTGGGCTCTGAAGTCGCGTAGATGTGTGTGTAAGTCCACCTCCCACCCCTTACTGTCTAAGGGACCACAGACGTTTCACTTAAACTCTCCAAGGTGAGAAAGCCTCGGGCTTTGAGATGTTAAGGTGTTTTCCCCAGGTCACACAGGATTCAAACGCAGGCTGTCTGACTCCAGAGCCTCTGCCTTGATAATAGGGTTGGTGTAAGGGTTACGTGAGTTGATATGTAGATTGGATACCATAGAACTTGGCCTGGGGTAAGTCCTTGATGTATAATGTGAGAAAGAGGATGGAAAACCATCGTCTGAGAGCTGTGTGTGATGCAGACACATCAAGGTTGTGATGGGGGCACAGAGCAGAGCGCTGACCCTACCTGGGAGAGTTCATGAGAGCCACCACCCTCACTTTCCAGATGACGATGCTGAGACTCAGTGAGGTTGAATGTGCTAATTATGGGCAGCCTGCCTGTGATCAGAACTGGTGCTTCTGGGTGAGACAGTGGTGCTCC
The DNA here is from genome assembly GCF_963455315.2 of Globicephala melas. Classification (NCBI taxonomy): domain Eukaryota; kingdom Metazoa; phylum Chordata; class Mammalia; order Artiodactyla; family Delphinidae; genus Globicephala; species Globicephala melas. The sequence continues at coordinate 47,622,755 of NC_083314.1, forward strand.
CATCCCAGGCGGGATGGGCAGGGTCAGTAGGCTGCCTCAACGGAGCTGCCAGACAATTGCAATCTGAGTATGAGCTCACCACACATTTTACTCCAAATCTCCATCCCCACTGAGTCAGTCTGAGCTGCTCTAATTCAGTTGGGTGCTACTGCCCATGCCCATTCTTCTCTCTATGTTGTTCTACTCTCCGATACTCCTCTGCCTCCCTCGGTGACTTTTTTCATTTCCTCCCCAACTCATCTGTCGCCCTCATTCCTGGAAATGTCGTCACTATTGTGTTGTTGCTTGAGGCCTCCTTGTCTTGTGCTGTGCAATGGCTCTCCCTCCCCTGCTCTCCAGTCATCACCGGCGCAGGCGTCCCTCAGGCCCCACCGTTGTGCAGAGCTGGAGAGTGGACCACTGTCTCACATAAGAATGCTGGCTCTAATCCCACTACTGGGCATATACCCTGAGAAAACCATAATTCAAACAGTCATGTACCAAAATGTTCATTGCAGCTCTATTTACAATAGCCTGGAGATGGAAACAACCTAAGTGTCCATCAACAGATAAATGGATAAAGAAGATGTGGCACATATATACAATGGAATATTACTCAGCCATAAAAAGAAATGAAATTGAGCTATTTGTAGTGAGGTGGATAAGACCTAGAGTCTGTCATACAGAGTGAAGTAAGTCAGAAAGAGAAAGACAAATACCGTATGCTAACACATATATATGGAATTTAAGAAAAAAAAAATGTCCTGAAGAACCTAGGGGTAAGACAGGAATAAAGACACAGACCTACTAGAGAATGGACTTGAGGATATGGGGAGGGGGAAGGGTAAGCTGTGACAAAGCGAGAGAGAGGCATGGACATATATACACTACCAAACGTAAAATAGATAGCTAGTGGGAAGCAGCCGCATAGCACAGGGAGATCAGCTCGGTGCTTTGTGACCACCTAAAAGGGTGGGATAAGGAGGGTGGGAGGGAGGAAGACGCAAGAGGGAAGAGATATGGGAATATATGTATATGTATAACTGATTCACTTTGTTATAAAGCAGAAACGAACACACCATTGTAAAGCAATTATACTCCAATAAAGATGTAAAAAAAAAAAAAGAATGCTGGCTCTGCAGCTTGGCATCCTTGCTACTTGCTAACTGTGTGACCATTGGCAAGCTATTTAACTTCTCTAAGTTTCATTTTTCTCTACTGCGAAATGGTGAAACTATCAGGACCTATGCTGTAGATTTGCCACGAGGTTCACAATGCATTTGGTGCTGCACCTGGCCCCAAGTGAGTGCTCAATACCTATTTGCAGTGGTTATTTTAAAAATGCCTTCTCTAACTTCAACTTTTCTTTACCTCCAGCTTGGCCTCTTCCTTTTTTAGTGTCCCAACTGCTGGTGCCTTCCTGCTCTCCAGGTTCCATTTGCCAGCCTGGAGCTGATGCTCCTGTCTTTTTTTTTTTTTTTTTTAATTTATTTATTTTTGGCTGTATTGGGTCTCCATTGCTGCGCATGGGCTTTCTCTAGTTGCGGTGAGCGGGGGCTACTCTTCATTGCACTGCGTGGGCTTCTCATTGCAGTGGCTTCTCTTGTTTTGGAACACAGCCTCTAGGTGCGCGGGCTTCAGTAGTTGTGGCACGCGGGCTCAGTAGTTGTGGCTCGCGGGCTCTAGAGTGCAGGCTCAATAGTTGTGGCACATGGGCTTAGTTGCTCCGCGGCATGTGGGATCTTCCTGGACCGGGGATTGAACCCGTGTCACCTGCACTGGCAGGCAGATTCTTAACCACTGTGCCAGCAGGGAAGTCCCTATGCTCCTGTCTTTGAATGACGGGCACACCCCAAAGCTAAAAGGTCTTGCTCCTTTCCTGGTGCATCGTAACACTCTCCAGGAACTGAAATCTAGGTCTTCATAATGGTTTGCCTACTTCCTACCAGGGTCCTATTCTTTTTTCCAGAGTAGCTGTTCCCAGACTCTTTTCACTCTCATAGGTGTCCCCACCACAGTACATACTACATTTGTAATTATTCAATTAATTATTTTAAATGATTGCTTAATGTCTGTTACACTAGACTAGCTTGCAAGTTCTGTGAGGTGGTGACTTTATATGATTTGATTCTACCGTATCTCCAACATCTGGCACGTGGAGGCAGACCACCTGCAGGGCCTTCATCCCAAATTAATAAAGAAGATCAAAGCTGTTCAACCATGACACATCTCAAATATGTCCCTTCCTGGACCATTTCTCTCTATTGCCATCCGCCCCCCTCTCTTTCTCTACTTTTTTTTTTTTTGGCGGTACGCGGGCCTCTCACTGCTGTGGCCTCTCCTGTTGTGGAGCACAGGCTCCGGACACGCAGGCTCAGTGGCCATGGCTCACGGGCCCAGCCGCTCCGCGGCATGTGGGATCCTCCTGGACCGGGGCACGAACCCGTGTCCCCTGCATCGGCAGGCGGACTGTCAACCACTGCACCACCGGGGAAGCCCTCTTTCTCTACTTTTGACTTTCAGGAAGTCAAGTTCATCCACTTCTTCTTGGACCCTTTCCTTCTTTAGAATCTGCCTTTAACAGATACTGTTCTTTTGCCCCTTTAATTACTCTCTTCCCTTGCTCTTTCCCTTCTGCTTGCAAACACACCTGGAAAGATCTTGCTTCAGAGTCATATGGACAGTAGGGAAACTTGGCTGTTCTTGCCAGCTGTGGACTGGAAAATTTATCTAACTTCGTAAGTTTTAGTTTCTTCCTGTGGAAAATGAGAGTGGATCATTTGTGCTATCTATGGATCAGAGTTGCTGTGAAAATAAATTGAGCTGCTGTTTGTAAAATCTCCAGCAAAAATCATGGCATATAGTAAATAAATAAAACTCCCTGCCCCAGATGCTAAAGAAAGAAATAAAAACTGTATCATTTCCCTTTCCTACCACTTTCTCCAGCTAATATCAGATGGGAACTCCTTCAACATCCTGCACCCACAGGAGAAACTTTCCTGCATCCACACGCAGCCTTTCCTCTTTTTCTCCATCACAATGCTGTTCTCAGGCCTATTTCTCCTACCTTCCTGGAGGCAACATATTATCAATGAAACTTTCTTTTCGTTAACTTCAACTCCTCCAGCTCAACAAGTCTTTTCTGGCCAGATCAACGTTTAATCATACCCAAGGCTATCTTACAAAAACCCCACGACACACACACACACACACACACACACACACACACACACCCACCCACCCACCCCAGACCATTTTCCTGACTTCTTGTTTCCCTCCAGCTGTGCTGTCTGATCTCTCTACTCTCCTTCTTGCAAGAGGCATCTGAATTCATTGTTTCAACATCTTCCCCCCTCATTCCCCACTATACTTACCACAATATGACTAGGGCTCTCATCACACCACGAAGACTGTTCTTGCCAGTGGTTGCGGAACCTTGTCGCCAAGTCTAAAGACCATCGCTTCTCAGACCGTATCTATCTTGTGACCTCTGGGTAGCGCTGGACACAGTGGCCACTTCCTACCTGAAATGTTCCCTTCCCTGGCCTTTTGGAATGCTGTGTTATCCCTCTGTCTCTGGCTCTTTCACAGGCCTCTTGGTGTATGTCTATCCTACAGGTAGGCTCAATAATTTTAGCATTATTATTATTATTATTAAACACTAGTCTTACTAAACTATTTCTGGTTACTCAAATAAACCTTTCTTAATTGTAGGCCTCCGTGCCTGTGGTTCCAGCTTTCTGCAAGTCTCTTCTTCCTCTTTCCCTTCCTTTTTCACTTAGCTTCCTTCTCCTCAGCTTCACATCTCAGCCTAGAAGCTTCTTCCTCCTATAAGACTTCCCTCTCCTCCTCAGCTCTGGCTCAGGCGCCCCACCCCGGGTACTTTCACAGCCACCTACGCTTTCCCTAGCATATCACTTATCATCTATACCATAATTACCGTAATTATGTTATCTTGGCTCAAATTGCTCTTTTACTGAAAGTTCTGTGAGCACTTAGTTGTGCCTGTCCCTTCTGCCCAGGCTCCTAGCAGAATGCCTGGGTCACATAATGGGTGAATGAATGAATGAGTGGAGATGGCCTTACTGCTGTGTTGGATTGGTAGTTAGGCTATCTTTTGGTTTTTTTTGTTTGTTTGTTTTTTGCGGTACGCGGGCCTCTCACTGCTGTGGCCTCTCCCGTTGCGGAGCACAGGCTCCGGACGCGCAGGCTCAGCGGCCATGGCTCACGGGCCCAGGCGCTCTGCGGCATGTGGGATCTTCCCGGACCAGGGCACGAACCCGTGTCCCCTGCATCGGCAGGCGGACTCTCAACCACTGCGCCACCAGGGAAGCCCTATCTTACGTTTTTAAATGCTGCATGTTATTACTTGCGTGAACTCAGCCAATCCACTTCTCTAAGCATGTTTTCCTCATCTATAAAGTGGGAAGAAGTAAAGCAACGTTCCTGAGGATACTCTGCAGGTGTTATCTCCTTTAATCCACACAAAGACCCAGCAAAGCTGAGATCTGATGCAAGGCGATAATGTCTGTACCTTGGGTAGGGTAAGGCCACACAGTTTCCCTAGCAGGGCGACCCTCAGTAATAGCATCGAGGAAGGCAGAGAGGTAATTTTCTCCATTTCAGCTTGCTCACAAGCACCCATTTTTGCCTGATGGAAAGCACAACAAAATCTAACACAAACAGCAAACGAAGTTTTCAATTCAAAGAATTTAGGCTCATCTGGTTGAAAAACAACAGACTCTTCAGAGTCCCTCTTCTGAGTCACTTTACATTTGCCCCTTTAGATAAACGCATAGTGTTTTAGGGTTCCCCCAGCCCCGCACCTTTTCCTTCCCACACCCTGACAGCAGCGGGAAGGCAGCAGGGGAGGGCCTCTGGCCCGTGTCCTCCCTGTGTCATGGATCGTGTCCCTGGCTCTTGTCACCTGTGGATTGGTCATTGCTCCGAGGCCACCTTGCGGAAGCAGCCCCGCCCATGCCCCTTGGCTCTCCCGGGCAGAGTCTCCTCAGAGGCTTCCGCAGCTGCAGGTGGTTTTCTCTCCCACCTCTGCCTGTAGCCTCTGACGGGCATGCTAGCTCTCAAACCCCTGTTCTTTTAGAGCCTGAGGAAACTTCTAGAGCTCCTCTATGAGAACTTGGAGGAGACAAGACATGGCAAAAAGAGCACCCACGAGGGATTTTATGGACAGGGATTTTATGGACAGCGATTTTATGATTTGTTTTCTGATGTATCCCAAGATTTTGAACAGTACTTTGTTCATGAGTAGTATTTTTTTAAAAAAATTGTTGAATTGAATGAATGCTTTTCAGAACATCTCTCTGCCTAATTAGTGCCACGCCACTGCTTCACACTCACTTTGATTCTTAATTTATCTTGGACTTCTGTGCCCTCCTCTCAGTGTTTTGAACCCAGTGCAGGAAGGAGGGGCAGTGGGGCACTGAGCAGACCTTTCGTATGAGTCTAAACTGTATTACTCTCCTCCTGCCTGGCACAGGGACAATTTTATTTCCAACCTGCCTGATGGGAAACAACCTTATATCATATTCTGCTTTCTCCAGACTCCTTGTCTTACTGTTAAGGTGACCATGTGTCCTGATTTTTGCCTATGGTGGTCATGGTTTATGTCTGTTGTCCCTGTGTAATTAACAGAAGTGGCCCCCTTGACTCCCAGAAATGTCCTGGCTGGGGTGATAGATTTCATGGCCACCCCTACTTTTGTTAAACACTTTAAGCTCAGGCCTCCAAACTTAGATTTCTTTGTGATTTAACGTTTAGCTTTGGGATTTTCATCAACACCCTTTTCTCTCCCAAGTTCCTGGCTCTTACAATTAAAAGTCTTGACTTTTATAACTATGGTTCTAGTGTGGGCATTACGATGTCTATTTGGACAGATAAACAATGACTTTTTAATTAGGAGAAATAAAAATGTTTCAGAAAAGTAAAAACAAACAGTTAAATATGTCAACCACATGGCACCATCAATCCATGGAATGATGGTGGACAGTGCCCGGGCCTAGCACCTATGGATGGACCTTCGATGCTCAGGGGAGTCCATCACCCAGAATTAAGAACTGTTAACATATTGTCCTTCTAGTAAATTTTAGAAAAGAAATAAAACATTATAACCAGAGTCTTTTTTTTTAATTAATTGATTTTATTTATTTATTATTTTTGGCTGCATTGGGTCTTCGTTGCCGCGCATGGGCTTCTCATTGTCGTGGCTTCTCTTGTTGCGGAGCACGGGCTCTAGGTGCGCGGGCTTCAGTAGTTGTGGCACGTGGGCTCAGTAGTTGTGGCTCGTGGGCTCTAGAGCGCAGGCTGAGTAGTTATGGTGCACCAGCTTAGTTGCTCCGCGGGTTGTGGGATCTTCCCGGACCAGGGCTCGAACCCGTATCCCCTGCATTGGCAGGTGGATTTTAAACTACTGCACCACCAGGGAAGCCCCCAGCCAGAGTCATTTTTAACCAATGCAGTCACTCCTTTATTTTAGGCTGTATCTGTCCTTCCTCTGAGGACAGTGGGTAGAAAGCTAGAGCTCTTATTTGATTTGAGGAGCATGCGTTAAAGGTTAAGATAATTTATCAAAACTATTTTAAAATAAAAACATCAGCTGAACACATAGGCTATCAATGAATGTTGTTTCCCTTTCCAAATCTATGTGATAACACTGCTCATCTTATTCCGATTGGAAGCTCTGTTTGGCAGTATGCGTGACATTGATTAAGAAAAATGCAAGGCTATGTTAATCATTAACTCATTTAGTAGAAAAATTATAATTCATCTTAATTAAAATGTATAATTTGATAGGCAAGATCTTTTAAAATAAAGCATCCACGGAATTAATCATTAAACTATGGGGCCTCAAAAGTTTTTTAAAAGAGGCTGAGAACCCCTTCCATATAACCGAATGGTTTTACAGACTGCATTTCAGTGGGTGTTTACTTTCAGACATTTTTCTGATAATAGTGAAAGATTTGCCCTGAGGCATTCACTCCCCCCCACCCCCCATCAGTTTGTCTTGTGACAGATTGTTTTTTCAGGTTGGTTGACTTGCATTGGTGCAGGGAATGGATTACGTATATTACTTTGGCCTCATTAGAAACACAGGCTCACCAGTAGACCCAGGGGACAGCCAACTCTGCATTAGGGGACAGGCAGTCACCACCGAGGGCTGATTAGAAGCGACCAGGCCTTCCCATAGTCATTATTCCTATGGCTTCCTAAACATTTCTCCAGAATATCACTATGATCCTTGAATGAGAAGCATGGCTTGCCTCTGACGGTACCTGTGTGTTTAAGAGAATGGAGTCTTCAAGAGGATGTGGAGGAGAGCAGTGAGGGCTGGACAATCAGGGACACTCCTTTGTTTTTTTTTGCGGTACGCCGGCCTCTCACTGCTGTGGCCTCTCCCGTTGCGGAGCACAGGCTCCGGACGCGCAGGCTCAGCGGCCATGGCTCACGGGCCCAGCCGCTCCGCGGCAATGTGGGGTCCTCCCAGACCGGGGCACGAACCCGTGTCCGCTGCATCGGCAGGCGGACTCTCAACCACTGCGCCACCAGGGAAGCCCAGGGCCACTCTTGTGTTATGACTACCTTTCTTTCTTCTACAGTTCTTGGACTTAAGCCTCTTCCTATTTCCCTTCCTTTCCACTTCCCTCCACGTCCACAGATGGGGTGGCTGCGTTCCGCGCCTTCCTGAAGACGGAGTTCAGTGAAGAGAACCTGGAGTTCTGGTTGGCCTGTGAGGAGTTCAAGAAGACCAGGTCAACTGCAAAACTTGTCTCCAAGGCCCATAGGATCTTTGAAGAGTTTGTGGATGTGCAGGCTCCGCGGGAGGTGTGTTGGCGGTGGGGTCTTGTCAGACCTCCATCCATTGCTCTCTCTCCTTGCTGGGGTTTGAGCCAGGTTTGATGGGGACTTTCTTCTGAAATGAACCTCACTGCTCTGATGGCTCTGGATACAAAAGGGATCCCTTTTAAGGTGCAGAGCCCAAGGATTCTATAAAAAGGAGCTCTATTGGGAGTATTTTAGCTGTCTGTCAGTTAAACATGTGTCAGCAGGAACTGTGTTTCTATAGGGATTCTGCAAGATAGACGCCAGTAAGCCCATGTTAGTTTTCCTAGTGGAACGCAGCATGACTCGATGGAGTGAGCATGTACTTTGGAATCTTGTTCCAATATCAGTTCCACTACTTACTCGTTGTGTGATCTTGGTCAAGTTACCTGGTCTTTCTGAATCACATTTTCCCCAATGTAAAAGGCTATAATATCACCTTTCAAGACCACTCTGAGTATTAGGAGTCAAACACCTATTCAATATTTGTCACTGCTTATTAATGAGTAATTATATCATTTATATTATTTTATGATCATTTATTATAATTACTTATAATAATAATATGAATTTCTATGTACTGCTATTCTGAGTTATAAAACAGAGTTTTACCTGGGAGAGTTTTATAGGAGACAAATATTTGTTGTCTATGAGTTTAGGCGCATTCTATACCTAAAACTCTTCAGTTATGCTTCGACTTGGGATGCAGGAGGTCTTTGGCCAGTGGTCAGAAAGCTGCAGGCTCCTTATACATGCGGTTGGAACAGAGATGTACATTCTGAACATAGCCTTTCTCCCTGGGGTATTTGTTTCCTTAGCAGCTGAGAAAGGACAAAAGAGCAAGCCTACTTTAGGGAACCCACATTCATGCTTGTCTCTGGTTTAACTCTGCCTGACATTGCAAAGACCCATGGATTAAGAGTTGAGTAATTTGGGGGTTTGCCTTGGCTGTTACTAACTTTCCAGAGTAAATTAGACCAGCTTTTTAGTATCCCTTTTCTTCAGTATCTTTATCTATAAATTGGGATGAAGACTATCTGGTCTTCAGACCTCACAGGGTTCTTCCTGGGATCAAAAGGGATGACCTTCAGGAAAGCAGTTTATTAATAATTATTAATATAACAACTGGCCCTTGAGGACCTGTGACCGTGCTCTCTGTTTGTGTCTCCAGGTAAACATAGACTTCCAGACCCGAGAAGCCACAAGGAAGAACATGCAGGAACCGTCCCTGACTTGCTTTGACCAAGCCCAGGGAAAAGTACACAGTCTCATGGAGAAAGACTCTTACCCCCGGTTCCTGAGGTCCAAAATGTACTTAGATTTGCTGTCCCAGAGCCAGAGGCGGCTCAGTTAGACCTCAGATGGGGACTCTTGGAGATCACCGGCTTTCCCCTCCCCTTGCTGCCAAGACCATATTCTAATGTGAAATGTCATAGGTGTTCAAAAGCAGTGGCCTTTAGGTTGGGAGCCCGGGAGTGAGGAAGGGATGAAGGGCCATTCCAAAGTATGATCCAGCCACCAGAGCTCGGACTCTATTCCATTAACCCATATTTGTGTTTTGGTTAGTGGTAGCACCTTGTCGCTGTCACCCTTCTCTGGGTCGGCAACTTGCCCTCCATAATGCCTTGGGTCATCTCCACTGAGAAGGCAGATATGCCATGCTGGGCTAATCTGTAAATAATGCAAATGCAATTTCCACCACTTCCACACCCTCCTCAGTTAGGACTCTCGACTCTCTTAACTTGTCCTATACTCTTATGAGGAAGAGCTAGAAGACTCTGGCTTACGTCTGTGATTTGCCATCACAATGTAATAGCCGGTCCCGCGTGCTGGGACCTCACGGTTTAGGAGAGAGGTCTCAGTGGAATCCCAGGTTTCTACCACTGTCACTGATAGGTGGCCTCTGAGAGAAGGGGCACACTCCATGGAGTTGGCTGTTTCTTCCATTTGCATAAGACCAGTGTCACTGTCCATCTCAGCCTAGGAGATTCACAAGACTCCCATACCCTTGCCATTCCAGAAAGGGTCTTGGGAGATGTCCTTCACCACTTCCGATGTGGAACTGCTATTGAGAAAGAGACAGCTTGCAAGTCTTCCTCAGTTCTACCAAGAAGTTTTCCCGAAGTTGAATGAGCAGGGAATGTAGCACCAGTAGATTTTTGTGCAGTGGGCCACCATATAACCTCTCTGTTGCTTAACGTATTCTCTGCCCTCACCTCCCTGTGGTATCACACATCACTGATCTCTTAGAACGATGGATGGCTTGGTAAAGGGAGGTGAATTCCCTTAGCATGGACAGCTCTCACAGTGCCTAATACTTCTCCTGTCTCTCCCTCTTCCCCCCTTCATGCAGGTCATGTAATTCCGATGGGGGAGAATGGGAACTTAGGCTGTAATTCTCTTTCCAGCTTGCTTCCTGGGAGCATGCTTTTTTAGAAAGGTTCCTCTCGTGAGGGCCATCTTGGCTGACCAACAGCTTCCTTCTTGACTTTTTGGGATTGAACGTGGAACAGGAGGTGAGGCTAAGAAGATCACTGTGAACATCTGGTTGTAGAGAACCTTCCTAAGACGTCTTCATGGTATCCCGGTGCTGCTTTTGGAAATACATCAGGAAACTTTTCCCTGGAAGATGAGCAAGACACAGGAAACTTACTCCAGCTGCCCGGGAAAAAGCTGACTTTGGCCCAAGACTGCAGTGCCGAGGAGATGAATCCTCAGCAGAGAGACCAGAATGTGGAAGAGGAGCCTGGGGGAGGCTGGTCCCTGGGTGGACTGAATCACAGAGAACGTGCTGGAGGTACTATTGGGGTAACTCACAGCCGATGGATTTGGATTCACTGCAGATCTCCAAAACTTTCAGCTTGACTAAATGAAACAGCACATGATTAGGTGTAAGCTCTGGAATGCAGGTGATTGACAATTGGGCTGAAGCAGGCTCCTCGTGCAGCGGGGATGAGCCGTTTTAGATGTGCGGGTGTTCCAGTGCTTGCATTTCTGTCCAGTAACTTTATGAATCTCTTCCTTCCTTGGCTGCAGCTAGACAAAGCCAAGAAGGCTCTTGAGTCCCGCGGGCTGTTAGGGTCCGCTGCCCCGCCGTGTATCTGTGAGTATCTGTTAGTGAGAGCTGACATGTCTGTACGAACCATCGAGGAGAGAGAGAACACAGGCCTCCTGAAGAGACCTGTGGAATTTCACGTTCAAGAACTCTGCAGCCTCGTGTGGGTGTTCCTAGTTAGATCAGATAGTATTCCCCCGCCCCCACTGGTGAAAAACCATCCTTAGTTTAAGCTGCTAGAATTATTTTAATGATCAAATTCCGGAACAGGGTATTTTCAATGTTGTTTACATATGAAATGTACGTCTGCTGCCAACTCTACTGTCCACTAGGAGGTGCCTATAAATGGGAACAGCACAGAGTTATGGAGGCCTGAAACGTCCTAAGAGGGGCCTTTTTACCACTTCCACTGTCCCCAGGAGAAAAGTCTGAACAAGAGTGTTTTGCGGTCGCCTTCTCTGGGGCCTAGAGTTCTTGCCAACTATTGGTGGAACGAAGGATGCAGATGGTGGTGTCATGGCACCTGGTGACTTCCTCCCACGATGGGGAGGTGTGAAGGATCCAGCTTGGGTATCCTGAGATTTGCCGCTAAGTGAGCGTCTGTGGGCGTATGTTCGTGTGTAGAGGAACGTGATAGTTATGTTTATGGTACTCCCGTGGAGTGTGTGTGTGTGTGTGTGTGTGTGTGTGAGACAGAAAGAATTATGAGCACTAGACTAGTACACCACAGAGATGGTCTTCCCACTGGGGGAGCTTTTCTCACACCCTTTATGTCCTGCTTCCACCAGGAGGCACAGAGCTCTCTGCTCTGATGATACTTTCAGGCACTTTGGTCATGCCAACCGAGATTTTGGTCTGTGACGAAACAAACAGATATGTTTACAACATCTAGAGCAATATCTAAGCATACCTCATCCCTGACCTTCCACATCGCCCTGCCCCGCCCTCTCCCTCAGCCTCTCCACAAGCCGTACTCCGCCTCGTTTGGTGGGCACCCACAGTGGCCGCTTCTCCACGTCTTCCTGGGTTCCTCACGCCGGGCTTGTGCTCTGGACTGCCTTCAGGGCACAAGGCTTGCTCTGTGCTTGGGACCTTTAAAGGCTCAAGGCAAGCCATGCAGTAGGCCGGGCAGAGCTGTGACTTTTAGGATTGCTCTCCATCCCTGAGTGGCCTTTCAGCCCCACATGAGTATTAACCCGTTTGGGGGCTGGTGTGAGATTTCCTGTTGCCCTTGGCAAGCCAAATAGAACACGATCAGTAAGGACCCTTCATAGCCCTGGGCACTTCTGGGGTGAGGAATGTTCCCTGAGCAGCGTTTATTATGAAAGTTGAGGATGTGCAGGGATCACCCGGAAAGCCTGTTATAAGTGCTAATTTCCAGGTTCCACACCCAGAGACGCTGATCTAATAGATCTGGGGTGGGATGCAGAAGTCTGCATTTTAAATAAGCTCCCAGGTGTGTAGTGGCCTGTGGACCAGACTTTGAAAAAAAGATGGTCTAAGACAGTGGTCTAAGACAGAGGCTCTCACCCTTGGTTGTTCAATGGAATCACCTGGGGAGTTAAAGAAACCCGAATGTCTGGGTCCCGCCCCAGAGCATCTTGGGGTTGGAACTCAAGGCATCAGTTTTTTAACTACTCCACAGGTGGGTCCAATGTATAGGTGAGGTTGGGATGCTGGGCCTGAGGAGTGAGGAACACAGCTAAGGGTAAAACACAGCTGTGTGAGCTGAGAGGGCTGGAGCACACCCAGACACAAACAAGCACAATAACCAGGAACCTGCCAGCCCTGAATTTGACTCTTAGGGTGGTTGCCTCTATGCCCTCTCTGACTTTTGAGATAAAAATGTTTCTGCCCCAGCTGAATGCGTTGTCAGGCAGTGGGTCCGCCAACAGTGGGGGCTGAAGGGGTCCTTGGGGCTTTCCTCGCCTGCCGGGTCTTGTTCACAGGGCTTCCTCCAATCTCTCCTCCTAGGCTGCTTCGCTGTTTGTTTTCATGTGCTCTCGTGCTTGGTCATTCCGTGTTAGGCCGTGCCTCTGTACCCAAGGCCACGCGACATGGTAGCTGGACTCAGGTAGTGGGTGAGGGGTGTGTAGTAGTAATAATAGCGGTAGCACAACAACTTCAAATTTCTCAAGGGACGGTGTTTTACCCTCAGAATAGCAAGCTCTTTGAGGCTTTCTTCTCCAGGGCCACCACGGGGTTTTGGGTGCTGCCCTAAGCCCTCACCATTCCCTTTGGTGTTAGGCTGGATGGGCAGCTAGAAGGTTCGAGTTGATTTTACGCTCTGGTGCTCTCCGCAGAACTGGCTGCTCTGGATTAACCAAAGCTGTGAAATGGCTCTCTGCTCAGGCTGCAGGCCCAGCCTCTGGGTGCAGGCCCTGGGCGCCTGTCCTCAGCAGGGCCGGGTGTCTGGGCGCTCCAGGCCCTGGGCTGTGAGGGAAAGGCATGAACTCACTGTGCGGAGAGCCGGGCTGGGAATGGGGAAGACTGAAGAGGAAGGAGCAGGGGGGAAAGACACGCAGCTCCCGTGGCATCTGCTTCTCCATAAACCAGAAGGGAGAGGTGATGAGTGGTGAGTTCAGAGGCAGGATCGTCTCCCATCAACAAGAGCACCCAGAGCTCTCCTGACCCTGTCAGTGCCCACTTCCAAGCAAGGCAGACGAATTACAATTTTCCATCCGAGGCTGTCCTTCAGTCTGCCAAGTGTCAGCCCTCTTCAAATCGGCATCCTCCGTTTTAGAAGCAAAGGAGGTGGCAAAGTCCCCCCTGGCGTGGGGAGCCTGTGCCACTTGGCATGAGACTGTGAAGGAAGAAGCCAAGAGCAGAGATGTCTTCCTGTCCCTGTGACCTCTTGGGATTCACAAGATGCTGTGGACCAAGATGAGAGATGGCAGGATGGGGCCACTGGCCTTCCCTGGTGTGGGGTCCTGGTCTTCTCAATAAACAGTTCTCTTCTTGATTCTTCCTCCCTTCCGCCCCTCTGCTCCCTCCCCTCTGCCAGGTACAGAGAAGGCGGCTGGGCTGATGTGCCCTCCAGGCGTGGTAGCACTCACCGAGTCACACGTGGCGGCACAGATCTGTAGCAGCTCATCTGCTGTAGAAACGCTTGGCTGATGGAGTCCTCATTGAGTTGTTTCATTACCATGCAAAGTGGAATAATGTCACTCACCTCTACTATAAACAAGGCTGTGAGGACATAATAAACAGAACCTGAACACGCTGCCCTTTGCTCTCTGCCCACATTTCTGGCCGGCTGACTCTTTATGAGGAAACACTTCCCATAACACATGGACTCCCCGGGAGGGGGCACGCGGCCTCTCCCTTGCAGAGAATGGCACGGGGCTGGCCATCAGGAAAAGCAGCAGTGTGGGTGGAAACGGGATGGGAATGACTTGGGGTGAGTTTGGGGGTGGAGGGTGACTTTGGGATGTGAGAGTGGCTTTGAAACTGTAAAGTGCTATACGAACACGAGGTGGTATTTTTATTGGTGCCCCCTACTGCGTGAAAACGCAGGGAGAGAAAAGGCTGAGGGATGGTTTATATATTTGTTCAGCTGGAGCAATCTGAAGATGGAGTGGGTTGACCTTGCTTATGCCCCTACCTCCCTTTGTACAATCAGCGTGCCCCTGAAAGGACTGCGTGAGTCATCGAATCTTCCAGAGTCTCTGGTGATGGGCCCCATGGAGGGGACCACAGGAGAATGAGCTGGAGGGCCTGCTCACAAAAGCTCAGTTTTCAGTTGTGGTGATGAGACAGAGATATACAAAATATCATTCCTCCAAAACAATTAAAATGTACCAGAGAAGGTCTCTCTTTAAAGGAAAGCTGATGTTTCTTCAAAGGTGAATGCTTTGGGTTAAATGAAGAAGGCTTTGCCATGCAAATGAACCCCCCTCCCCAATCCCGGTTTTGGGCACTGGTCATGGGAGTCGGCAGCAGGCGGCTGCAGACAGGAGGCCCGCCCCTGGGGAGGGGATGGCACTGGCTCCTCTCTTCCCAGCTTTGCCCTTCTACTCCTTCCTACCCCGATTGCCACCTGGACTTTCTGACCCCGCCCCCAGGCCTGAGAAGAGCAGGGGAGGAGGTGAGGTGAGGGCGCAAGGGGCTCAGACCTGGGGCTCATGCCTCCTGCGATAGGCCTCTGGCTCTCTGAACCTGGGAGGACTCTGGTGGGTCGTTTCCGGGCTCATGGGAGACCCTGTCTCTGGGGGATTCCTCCAGCTCTCTCAACCAGGGTGAATGCTTTCCACCTCTGGCTGGTGGCTTGCTTCTTCCTGGGAGGTGCCCCGGCGTCTCTCTGCTGCAGTCTTGTTTGTCCCTCCAGGACGCCCTCTTGGACAGCTGCTTGGATGACCCTTTGCTAGTCTCTTTCTCTCAGAGACCCATGACTGGCCCATCCATTGGAAGCACTGGGGCCTCATTTGGCCCTAGAATTACCAGGCAGCAGCTGCTCTGCCTTTTCTCTGCAGCCAGAGCCTCCAGCCAGCCCACTGCTCATCTTTTCAGTTTTCCAGGCTGGAGTCAGACCCCCAGGCATCAGGAGGCACATGTCAGGCTCTCCAAGGGACCCACCGCCCCTGCTGTCCCTGGGGGCGAGGTGAGAGGCAGGCATTCAGCCCCACTTGCGTGGGGTGGGACTCACACTCCTCTAATATCTCTCTCCAAAAACTTTCACAAATTCTCTAGGCCTGACCTTTTTCCCTTGGAGACAGGCTTTGAGTGCCGTCCCTGGTTCTCCACTCCCTCCCTGCAGTGTTTGCTTCATCTGGAACCCTTCAGATCTCCTATCCATCTCCTAGGCCTTGACGGAAGCCTCTTACACAGACTTAACACTATGAGGGGCGTCTCATTAACATGCAGTAAATGTGGAAGAAAACAAGCAAAGTCCCTTCTGGACCTATTGTTTACATCAACAAAGTGAGATCCACAGCCTGAGGGAGACAAAGCAGGGGACATTGAGATAACGACCTCCCGTGGATACACTTCTTGGTTGGCGCCGTCTGTCTTGGTCCCCTGCCCAGGAGCTGTGGGACAAAGCCCTCCTGAAGGCAGGAGGGAAAGAGTGGGGCTCCATCATGGGAGTGCTTCCCCCTGTTCAGGCCTCATTCTACAGCATAGAGGGGAGTCCAGGTCCACCAGCCCCTGGCACAGCGGCTCGTGCCCAGCCAAGGAAACAGAGTCCCAAGCTTGGGAGAACTGTCTTTGATCAGGGTTTCATCACACACTCCTCCTCATATCTGGGGCTCTGATGCAGATTCTGAGTTTGAATCCCAGCTTTCACTCTTATAAGTTGTGTGAGCCTAGGAAAGTTACTTCGCTGTGCCTCAGTTTTCTCATCTGCAAGACTAAAATAACAGAGCCAACTGCTTGGGGCTGTTGTGAACATTATATAAGTTGACATAGAAGAGTGTTTATTATGATGCCTGGCACGTAGGCGCACAGTGCGTGCTAATTGACATCTTCTCTCACACTGGGATCACCAGGACTCAAGCCAGCACCCCCTTCTTGATTGAAAAAGGAAACCACTCAAAGCAAATGATATGACAGGTTCAATGTCTCTTCCTTCCCTGCTAAACCATAAACTCCCTGAGGGCAGAGACTGTTTGCTTTGTTCCCTGCTCTAGTCCCTGAATATTTATTGAAAGAATATTGTACCTACAAATGTTTCTTGAGCACCTCTCATAAGTGAGGCACTGGGATTGTTTGGAAGTGAAGGCAAGAAATCCACAACCTGGGCCCTCAAAGAGCTTACTTCACTGTTACAGGAGCTTAACCCTTCCCAAGGCCTGGGAGACAGATCTCAGATACCAAAGAACTTAACAAATGGGTGGTAAAGGAAGTTAAGTGGCTGCATAGTCATGGTGGCAATACTTAGAGAAAACACCTCGGGGGAGCCTAGAACTTTGCAGAGCAATTTAGATGCCTCGTCTAGTTGAATCTGCACAACAATTCTATGAGGTAGTGTATTGGTTTGCTAGGGCTGCCATAACAAGGTACCACAGGCTGGGTGGTTTATAACAACAGAAATTTATTTCTCATGATTCTGGAGGCTGGAAGTCCAAGATCAAGGTGTAGTCAGGATTAATGTCTTCCAGGGCTTCTTTCCTTGGCTCTTACACCATTGGTGTCCCTTTCTCTTCTTATAAGGACACTAGTCAGCTTGGATTAGGTCCCACCCTAACAGCCTCATTTTGAGTTAATCACCCCTCTAACCACCTATCTCAAAATATAGTCACATTCCAAGGTACTAGGGGGTAAGGCTTTAACAGATGAATATTTGAGGGAGGGTATAATTCATCCCATAACAGGTAGACACTGTTACCTGTTATTATCCCCATTTACAGATGAGGAAAGAGAGCTTAAGTGACACACCAAAAGTCACACAACCTGCGGGTGGCAGAACAGGGATTTAGAGTCCTGTAAATTCAGAACCGATGCTCTTAACCTCTGCTATGCCAGCGGGCCAGAAGGGAATGTGGGGTTGGGGGCATGGGGTGGAGTGGGGACCTGAGGAGGTATGGGGGAGGGGAGGGAAGGCTGGAACGAAATGCTCATGGGCTGGGAAGGATGCATAGGCACACCAATGCAGGTGAGGTAGGGGTGAGGGTATGGGTGGAAATCTGGGCTCCTGGAGAAGCTGGAGGCCTGGTGGAAAATGATGGTGTCTGAAAGACACACCGCAGAGCCTGCTGGAAATTGGATTAGTCAATTATCTGCCTGAGCTGTCCCCTGGCCGTGGTTTGTTTTGTTGCTGCCCTGACCTTTGTACTTTCTCTCCATTCATACGGTAAGTCCGCTGCTGTCTCACAGCACCACTCGGCCATCACCCCTGAGCCCACCACTCTTCTGGGGGAGGCTGAGTCACGGCCCCGCCCACTGCCTGCAGAAAACCTTTGGCTCCGTCTCCTGCATCTGCCATGGGGTGAGCACATTTCTCCCAAGGAGGGAGAAATAGCCCCATCTTCTCAGGCACTGAGACCTACCTTGCAGGCACCGAAAGGGACAGGGGGCTCTTCCCCCAGCCACAGGGTGGGAAAGAATAAGAGATGTGGATGAACTAGCCCGAGACTGAATCCTGACACTGTTGCTTATTCTGTGTGTGTGACTCTGGGGAACTTAGCCTCTCCTAGCCTCTGTTTTCTTATTAGCAAAAGTGGGGGTAATAATGCCTACATTTCCAGGCAGGGTGGCTGTGAGGATTAGAGGTGATACGTGCAAAGCACCTGAGGCAGGAGCTGGTACAGATAGGGACTCAAACAATGGCAGCTCTAAGTATTAGAGATCCAGGCCCAAGGTTGCGGACATCCTGGTGCTAGGTCTCTAACTTTTTCTGGGGGCCAGAACTTGTCATGGAGCCGTTGGCCGTGGAAAGTCTATCGGGTCGAATATAAGTTGTACTTGCAGGAAAACAGGTTATCTGTCAGCTAGAAACAAAACAAGGTAGCTTTCGTTCAAGAGGGCGCTCTGCCCTGGCCAAGAGATTAGGACCGATCCACGGGTGCCCTGCGAGCTAAATGTAATAGGCCTCACTCGTCACACAGGCTTTTCAAAGGGCTCTCAAAAGGCAACAAACTAATTGGACTTTGAACTGGCAGAGTTAAAAAAGAACAACCCTGTGTCTTTCAAAACCAATTTAACTGATCAGGCGCCTCCAGTACACCGTTTTCTAATTAACCCCGGGACCAGAATTATACTCTTGACTTGTAGCTTTTGCAGAAACTCAGGAAAGGAAACTGATGTGGATAATCTCATTCAAGGTGCAGAGTATGTAAGTGGCTCTGGAGTAGATTAAAATGGAGCCTACCTCGACTACAGAATAGCTGTGTGGAGGTTTGCTAGGATATTAAGGGAAATCATTTCAATCATGTGCTTTAAAAGTGAAATCGTCAGGGTTTTCCAGTAAGTGCTTTATCAGGTCAGTTGTAACCAATAGCAAGGATGATGTCAATCTACAAGCCGGCAAGGCCTAGATTGGCAGCAAGTCCCAGGAAATGGCAAGGAAGGGGTGAGGAGCTAGGAAGGGGGCTTCTAGAACCTAAGACATCACAGTCACATTCAAATCACAGAAACCCTGGGTTTTCAGTAGCACGCTGGGTCGAGGCCAACTTCCTCTCCCTGCATCACGGGGAGAAAGGGAGTTGACTCCTGGGGAGATGAATAGGGGGCAATTACCCAAAAGTAATATCAGTCCTCATTGTGGCCTGGCCTTGGGGAAGACTGAACCCAGGCCAGAGGGCAAACAGATTTCCTTTCCTGACTCGGGGCGGACAAGGCAGTTGCTAAGATACGGGGACTTTGCAAGAGAAGAGGGGAGCTAGTGCTTGTGGGCAGCCAGGGGAGTCCTGGGACCCTGGCCCCTTTCACTGGCCAATGGCTCTTGGCAGGCAGCTCTGCGGAGGACTTGTCTCGGCCAGGAGGAAACATTCTCATGCAGAGGGGTGGCATCTGGGCCTGCTCTGCAGCCACAGAGACAGTCTTGCTCTGTGGAAGGAGCAGCTGTCGGCCACCTGCTCAGCAGCCTGAGTTAAGTCCTCTTTTGAGCAGGAGCGAAGGAGGCTGGCCTCTAGAATGAAGGGCGCGTTCAGTGCTGCCTGCCCCGGCCATTGGCTTCGGGAGGTGAGCCGTGAGTGGGGCACGTGGCCTATGGTTCCACCTAAGGCCCCACACAGGGCTCCCTCTGGACGCTGGCAGCTGTCCCATCTGCGGGCCTTTTTGTCTCAGTGCCACGTGCCCCTGCCCCTCTGTCCCTGTCCCAGAGGAGGTGTCTGTCCCAGAGCCAGACAGGCTGGCAGCCGGCTGGGCAGAGAGATTCGGGGGTGCCAGCCCTTCCACTAGAATAAGTGCGGCCCCAGAGCAGGGCCAACCAACCACCTATGGGGTGTCTAAGCTTATGTAGATAGGAGGTTTTAGAGGGTAGAGGAGCAGGGACATGTTCTATAAACTGTAGAAGAAAATGCCATGTGTACATATTCACCACCAATCAAGAAAGAAAGAAACAGACCCAGAGGTGAGGAAGGAACACATCCTGTAACCCTAGAGTTTGAGCAGAGAACTAGATGTAGAAATCGTCGCTCTTCACGAAGCACTTACTATATGCCTTACAAACACGGTTTAATCCTCCCGGCAGCCCTAGGAAGCAAGCATCCTCCTCCTGTTTTTTTTTTTGTTTTTTTTGTTTTGTTTTTTGCGGTACGCGGGCCTCTCACTGTTGTGGCCTCTCCCGTTGCGGAGCACAGGCTCCGGACACGCAGGCTCAGCGGCCGTGGCTCACGGGCCCAGCCGCTCCGCGGCATGTGGGATCTTCCCGGACCGGGGCACGAACCCGTGTCCCCTGCATCGGCAGGCGGACTCTCAACCACCGCGCCACCAGGGAAGCCCCATCCTCCTGTTTTATAGAGAGGGGCATGAGGCTCCGAAGGGCTGGCAGGAGGGCACTGCAGACTCTGGCCCTGTGCTCTTAGTCCTGGCCTTTCGCAACCTCCTGCGTCTGTGCTCTGCCTTCCGAGAGGCAAAACCTCTCTAGACACCTCTCCTAGGAGAGACCTAAGCCATTTATTTAACTTTTCATCTGTTGTTCATTTTCTCTCTTTTTATCCAGAATATAAGCTTTCCAAGGGCAAGAGCCAAATCTGATACTTCTTGGCAGGCAACTCCTCTGCCCAGGGCACTTGGATGCTGCACACTGAGCGCCCAGATGCTCTCTGATGATCCAAGATCACACTGGCTGTCCTTCCCGCGTGAGATGATCGCCCTGACCCTCTCTCTGTAGGGCTTCAGTGTGAGATAGTTTTCCCAGTTGGGTCCCACACTCGTTCTCCTAATCACCTTCAGCAAATTCCATTGTAAGGTGAAGGTCTGAGTGAGGACAGGTCTGCAGCCTTGGGAAAGAATGAGGCCTCGGTCCAGAGAAACAGGATCTGTGCCTGGGGGCCCTGTGAGGAGGGTTTTTTTTTTTTTTTTACATCTTTATTGGAGTATAATTGCTTTACAATGGTGTGTTAGTTTCTGCTTTACAACAAAGTGAATCAGTTATACATATACATATGTTCCCATATCTCTTCCCTCTTACGTCTCCCTCCCTCCCACCCTCCCTATCCCATCCCTCTAGGTGGTCACAAAGCACCAAGCTGATCTCCCTGTGCTATGCAGCTGCTTCCCGCTAGCTATCTATTTTACGTTTGGTAGTGTATATATGTCCATGCCACTCTCTCGCTTTGTCACAGCTTACCCTTCCCCCTCCCCATATCCTCAAGTCCATTCTCTAGAAAACCATAATTCAAAAAGAGTCACGTACCACAATGTTCATTGCAGCTCTGTTTACAATAGCCAGGAGATGGAAGCAGCCTAAGTGTCCATCACCGGATGAATGGATAAAGAAGATGTGGCACATATATACAATGGAGTATTACTCAGCCATAAAAAGAAACGAAATTGAGCTATTTGTAGTGAGGTGGATGGACCTAGAGTCTGTCATACAGAGTGAAGTAAGTCAGAAAGAGAAAGACAAATACCGTATGCTAACACATATATATGGAATTTAAGAAAAAAAAATGTCATGAAGAACCTAGGGGTAAGACAGGAATAAAGACACAGACCTACTAGAGAATGAAGAGGGGTTTTATGGGCCCTGCCATTACTTAAACATACACAGATCTGTGAATCCTGTAAGCCTGGAGCCAGCGAACAGCTGGCCTGCCGAGGGCATATTTGCCTGGTAATTCTAATTTTTATTTGAATGCCCATCTGCCCAATCGCTGACATCACAGGGCAGCTGCAGGTCTTGTTTTCCCTTCCTGTTGTCTGCGCCTGTGATGTGGCCTTGATCTGGGGATGATTAAATGGCTCTGTGGGTGGCCTCACCCCATAGTGTGTGAGCATGGGGTAGGGGTGGGAGAATACTCCTCATAACTCCTTTCCCCTACTTTTTCCTCACCTTCTGCTCTTCATAACAGTCCTGGATTCAAATCCTGGACCTGGTTATTTGCTAGTTGTGTGATCTTGAACAGTTTCCTTAAGCTCGCTAAGCCTCAGATTCCTTATCTGTAAAGTGGGCCCAGCATTTCCACCCCTAGGCATATAAATCTCAGAGACAGTCTTATCCGAGGACACCAGTGGACACAAGAGTGTTCTTAGCAGCACTGTTTGCAATAGCCAAAGGCTGGATACCACACACCAGGCCTTAGAAAGAAGAATGAATAAATTGTGGAACGGTCACACAGTGGAATACCATCTAGCTGTGACAGTGAACAGACGGCAGTGGTATTGCAGTAACCGTATGGATGAATTTAGCAAAACAACGTTGAGCTAAAAAAGAAGGTCCTTTTATTAAAATTTAAATATAACCAAAATAAACAGTGTATTCTGAGATTTCCATATATATGTAATAAAACTAAAAACGAGCAAGGGAATGATAGGCGAGGTGGTTGACTTAGGTAAGGGGAGGTCGGAGAGGAACGGGAAGGAGCACATGAGTAAATGTAATTTAGCATCAGTGTCTTAATTCTCGGCTTGGATGTGAGTTCAAGGGTGCTCATCATATCACTAAAATTAGTGATTGAAAGAATTAGAAAATAAATAAGTAGGGAACAAGCATGGATCAATAAGGATAGTATGAAATGAATCCAAAAATTGTAAAGATTAATTCAATTTTGCACACTGATTCCATTAAAAAATATGATTGCAGGATTCCATGAAATGAGATAATATTCATAACAACCACTGTCTGGCATCCAGTAGGTACTCAAGAAATTAAGTTAATCCCTCAATTCTCCCAGCCACCCAGGGATCTTATCTTGCTCCCCGTAAGTAAGGATTCTTAGTGCTTTGATCCTCTATGGCTGAATCCTACATCACTCACTAATTTTCTTCTACTTCCTTCCTCCCTCCCCCTACTCTCCTCTCCCTCCCCAGAGCAAATAAAGCTTATTTATCCTATGTCACAGGGTTATGGGGATACTATATAAGAGAAGGCTTTGAGATTGTTAAGTGTCCCCAGTAAACTGTCACTTTCCTATGTGCCCTGCATTCTATCAGTGAGAGAAAACAACAAGACAGAACTCTTGAGCTGGGCAGCTTCTGTAAGTGAAATGGACCCGTGGCCATGCAGTTGATGTTTGGGGAGGAGAGAGACTGATGTGATCTCTAATATTCTAGGGGGATGCTGCAGGAGGTGGCCAGGCGTTGTCCCTGTAATGGCATCTGTGATTGAATGGAAAGAACCCTGGACTTGGACTTGGAGCTATAAAACCTAGGTTAGAATCCTGACCTTCCCACTCATTGGCTGTAGGTAGGCGAGTTACTCAGTATCACTGAGTCCTGCTTCCCTTAGCTGTACAATGCACGTTGAATGTAAATTAAACAGACACACACACAGAATCAGTACAATGCTTGCCTGACACATAGCAGACATTCAAAAACTACTTGCTGAATCTGAATCCTATATCGTCTCCAGAGCCCAAGTTTCTTGCTGGGGCACTGGGATACTCACTTCAGCCAGAGTGAAAATGGCTTAATCCAGATCTGACAAGAAAGCATCATTTTGAGATTCAGTGCTGATGAATTGGTGGGATAGATAGGTGACATTTATCAAGGGGTTGGAAGCAGTTCCTTGATCCCCTTCCTTACTTCCTGAGCCCTAACCATTGGTGCAGGATGACTGGAAAAGATAAAACAAATCACATGTACTGGTGGCTCTTTTCTCAACTTTTCTGTCAGATGGAACCAAGGGAAGGAGACAACCAGAGGGAAAATAAGTTGCTGGATATCGATTCTGGAGAACCCTAATAGAGGTGGAAGCCGGGAGGAAGATTTAAGGGTACAGGTAATTTACATCCTATAGGCCTTTTAAAAATTGTTAAGCTTGGCCTGAGAAAGCTATCTCCTTTTTCCTCAAAAAAATGACTTAGCCCAGCCCAGCCCATGATTAGTTCTAGGTCTGTGAAATAGACCGGAAGCCTGGGGTAAACTCTGAAACTTACTTTCAAAACAGAGGTTATTGAATACCTATTATGTGCTAGCACTGTGCAAAGCTTTTTATGTACTTCAAAAAGCAATCTTTACGGTATCTAGCCAATATGTCTCTAAATCTTCATTTTCTAGACTTGAGATGACTTCTTAGATTAGATGGGGTTACCCAGAGATAAGTAGTGAAAATGTGAGGGCAGAAACCAGGCGTCAGGGTGGAGGTGGCTGCCACAGACAGGAAGAGAGGTCATCCTGTATCTTAGGTCACAGCTGCCCGTCTACCTCAGAGACAGGGGTGATGTCTGCGGATTCGGACCAGAGCACAGTTGTGAGACTTGGGAGGGAGACCCTGGGGGCCCCTAGCTTTCCAGCTGGAACTATCTCCTGGCAATACTGACCTTTCCACACAGCCCATCTTGCCACACCATGTGGAGAAAGGAGATGAGTAACATCGGCCTGTCACCCCAGCAGAATCTGCATTTAACTGGGATGAAAGACTTAGCCTGAAGGGATAGAGCTTGGTGAGATTCTGAGCATCAGTAGGAATTTGGGGGGAGGGAGGGTTTTAAAAGGACCCCTTGGGTGCCCTTCCCTTTACTCCAAAGTGCAGAATTTTGTCCTATTTGGAAATGTGGCCAGTCTCCTCACTCCCCCCACCCTCCCATAGACTTGAAACTCTAGGGTATTTGCTTGTCTTTGTGAGTAGGGGCAGGCTTTTACATTTAGGAACATTTTTGTGGGGAGATAAGGTATATGAAAGGGTTTTATAAATAGTAAAAGGTTACATAAGCGTAAGGTGATGCTTTTCCTACTGCTTCCTGTGGAGACTGATGCAAGCAGAGGTCTCTGATCTCACTCCCACTGGGAGCCTTTCTCCCTTCCTTGGAGCCCGACCCAGATTTGAAGCCCAGGAATACATCTTATGTAAGACTTGGCTAAAGTGATAGAGCCCCTCTTCCCAGTTCAAATTTCGTTAGATTTTTATCAATTAAAGTTTTTAAATTAAGCGTTTACAGTGTGCCCAGGCACTCTGCATAGCTGAAAACATTAAGAATAATATATGCATGATTCCTGTATTCAAGGAACTTATAGTTCAGGACTGGCTAAATAAAGGGGAGGGGGCATGGAATCTTATTGTTAAATGAAATTTTAATTAAAAACCTCAATACGTAACGTGAAGAGGGGCTGGGCTGCTTTGATTGAGGTGGAGATAGAGGAAGGAAGGGGTGAAAGAGGTAGAAGGTCAGAGGTCATGTTGGCCGGACCTCACCATGTCCCCTTGAGGCCCTTCTAGGGTTTTTCAGAGGCCAGTTCAAAAGGCAATAATTTCCATAAGGCTTCTAGAAGAAAACAGAACACTTTCCTGGCTTGAAGATAGACCCAAAAGCCCTAAGTATAAAAGGAAAAAATGATAAATTAGAGAATATCGAAGTTTAAAACTTCAGCTCATGAAATGACAATCGCTAAAATAAATAGGGAAACCAGAGTGGGAGACCATATTTGCAATACTTATATCGGACAGTAAATCTGTATCCAGAAAATGTGAAGAACTCCCACAACTCAATAAAAAACAAACAAAAAACAATATAAAACATTGGTCAAAAGACTTACACATACACTTCACAAATGAATAGTACATTACTGGCGGGTAAACCAAATTAAAAAACGAGTCAATCATTCGGGGAGTATAAATTGGCAGCTTGACAACAGTTTTCTTTTAAATAGCAGTGCCACCATTTGAAATGGCTTTGTGTGTGTCCTTAGCAGTTCCACGGATTCCCAAGTGCTTTTTCTTATTTCAGTTATAAAACTTTTTCTCATATCCCTTCTCTGCCTCCAAATTATTTTTATCCATAGCACTAAAGTCATGAAGATACAGCTAGATGACCCATAGATGTCAACGGTTTTGTAATCCTTCATTAATGGCCTCCGAGGCCTCTTTTCTAAGTTCAGAAATGACATATTAATATTTCTGTTTGCCAGGGAGCGATCTCCCAGTGGGCTGCAGTCACCATCCTCTGTAAACATGCAAACTCGCGTTACTACTAGTATAGCACCTTAACGATTTTCTCTTGCCCGTAAACAGCTACACTTGTGAAGTACAAGTGACACCCAAAAAGAGTGCTAAGAGACTCCTGTCCAGGGCTCTAACATGCTCTTCCAGGGACTAGGGAACACTTGGAAAAATTATGGCAAAACCCACAGTGATATACGCCCACCAGACATGTAAAATGAAAATCTTGGTCACACAAGGGTTCGCAAGGATGTGGAATAACTGGAATTCTTATAAAGTGCTGGTGTGAATGCAAAATGGTACAAGGCGCTTCAGAAAGCAGTTTGTCAGTTTCTTATAAAGCTAACATATGTAACATATATATAAGTAACTTATAACTTTCTTATAAAGCTAACCCTATGGCCCAGCTACCTTACTCAAGGAGTTTTCATATCTGAAAACATATGTCCACAAAAAGACGTGCACACATATGTACATAGCAGCTGTATTCACAATAGGCAAAAATTCGAAACAACCCAAATAAGCAGGACAATGCAGGATAAGCAAACCGTGGTGTAGTCATACATGGAAAATACTACTCAACAGTTAAAAGGAATGTACTATTGATACATGTAACAACACGGATGACTCAAAAACATACTGAGCTAAGGAAGGCAGACACACAGTACTCTATCCTGTGTGATTCTGTTTATGTGAAATTCTACAACGGGCAAACTCATCTATGGTTTTTAAAAAATCAAAAAAAATAAGAGCCCGGTTGGGGATGGATGGAGTGGGATGGTAGCAGGAAACTGGGAAGGGCCACAAGGGAACTATCTGGGGTGACGGGAATGTTCTAGATCTTAATAGCGATGTGGGTAACATAGGTGAGTGTATTTGTCAATACTCCTTGAACTAAAACAGTTAAGATCTGTGTATTGGGTTGGCCAAGAAATTTGTTCGTCCTTTTCCGTACCATCTTATGGAAAACCCAAACAAACTTTTTGGTCATCCCAAAATTTTGCTGTATGTAAATTACATCTCAATAAAAATGCGAGGCAAAGAAATCACTACTTTCCAATTTCGATAAGGCAGAGTAAAGACCTTTTTGTACCCCTCTTCTCTCAAAAACAACTCACAGCTAGGAAAACAGCAAACAGCAAAATAAACTGAGGCTCAGTGAAACTAGGTAGCATCTGGAACCCACAATAATACACAGAGAGCAGAGGGGGGAATGACAAGTGATTTAGCAGAGAGGATAGAAGCCAGATCTGAGCCCTGAGGGGTAGGGGTGAAGAGCAGGATGTTGGTTGATGGACAAGCGTCAAGTTCAGTGGCCTGCAGAAATCCAGAAAGGCTCTGGTGCTAGAGGAATCAGGAGGGGTGTGTGGAATGGGGACGCTGGAGCAGGACTGTTTGAGAGACTGGTGAGAAGTGTTTGCTACAGCCTCCCCACTACTGCCCTAGGACACCGTCGCTATGAACCCACAAACTCCTCCTTTTACTTTTCTGCAATCCTGAATCCTTCTCAAGGTTTAGGGTCTGGGAAATCCAAAGCCAGGAAGATCAACGGTCTATTTCTATTTTCTTTCTCTGTACAACCCTCCTCTGACAAAAGAAGGTACAAAGTAGCTTATTTGCTTGAAGAGAGGAAGCGAGAGAGGAAATTTTTATTTTTTTGTTTTTTGATAGGTAAGAAGTGGATTTATTTAGAGAGAAACACACTCCACAGAGTATGGGCCATCTCAGAAGGTGACAAAGGCCTTGGGAGAAACACGCTCCTCAGACAGAATGTGGGCCATCTCAGAAGGTGACAAAGGCCGAAAGAGGAAATTTTAGGTAGGGGAAGAAAACCCCAGATTAATATGGCCAAGTATCCTTTAGCTACTTATACATGCACTTGCACTCTCTGTTTTCGAGTACTATAACTTATATTGTATTTCCTCTATAAGAGAATCTGTGAGGTAGTGAAGACACTAGTATTCCCCATCTAACTGATAAGGGAAACTGAGGCACAGAAGAATTATATGAGCCATCCAAGGTCACATGACCTGTTACTGTCTACTCAGAACAACGGCCCTGGTCCCTTGGCTCCAAAATGATTATTCTCTCACTATTCAATGATGACTGTGTGCTGCTCTTCAAAAATACAGGCAAACAGGCAAAAGAAGAGAATATACTGTGATTCCCTTTATATACAATTCTAGAAAATATAAACTAATCCATACAGCCCTCAGAGAGCAGCTCAGTGGTTACCTGGGGAATGAGAGGGCAGCACAAAGTGAGAAGCAGAGATTCCAAGGAGATGAGAGAGACTTTGGGGGGCAATGGATGTGCTCACTGTTTGACTGTGATGATTGCACTGGGTTTACATATGTCAAAACATCAGATTTTACTAAATATGTACACTTTATTCTATGTTGATTACTCCTTAATAGAGCTGTTTACAAAAATATGGGCAGAAATGAATCAGTTGCTGGGAGGCCCTGCAATTACCATTTCTACTTTTCAAACCTCTATAAAACACCCACAAATATGCTAGACATATGGAATAATATACACCCTGACTTCATGGGGATAATTCTTAAAAGAAGAGGACTTCCAAAAAGGGAGTCCAGTGAATAAAGATTTACTGAGTGTCTGTTATGAACTGCGTGTTCAAGTCTCCCCCAAACTGATATGTTGAAACTCTAACCCCCAATGGGACAGTATTAGGAGGTGGGACCGTTGGGAGGTGATTAGGTAAAGATGAGGCCATGAGGGTGGAGTCCCCATGATGGGATTAGTTTCCTTAATCCCATTAAGGGATTAAGAGGGAAAGAGGCTAGAGATGGCTGCTCTCTGGGCCATGTGGGGACTTAGTGAGAAGGCGGCTGTCTACTGGGTCTGCCGGTGCCTTAAACTTGGACTTCCCAGCCTCCAGAACTGTGAGAAATACACATCTCTTGTTTAAGTCACCTAGTGTATGATATCTTTGTTATAGCAGCCCAAACTGACTAAGACAAAATCTAACATGTGATCTGTAAAAGTTTTCACTAAACCCTATGTGTTGGCTATTACCATCATATCCATCTTACTGGTGAGAAGTTCTCAACGCAGCAACAGTTGGGGTTTGGGGGACACCCCCTTTTCCCACTCGCTTTCTGAGTTCTGAACCCTTTGTCTGACTCAGGAGTCAGACACACAATGACGAAAATATCAACTTCATTACGGATAAAAGCTGGTTTGGAAGGCTTGCCTGAGAAGTGCTGCTAAATGGTTCTGTTAATAGGTTCTTCTGACCTGACCCGAACTCTCAAATTTCAGGCTTTCCCTCAGGCCCCACTCAACTTAGCAAAGAGTAGGGATTTCAGGCTTCCTGGGGACAGGCCACTTCAGAAGCTGCTGCTTCCATGGGTAGGACTGAATCAGGTTGGGGAGAGAGGCCACAAGTATAACTTTGAGGGAGTCCCTTAACATGAAAACACAAGGAATCAGAAATAAGTATTCCCCCCAACAGTCAGGTGGAATTCAGACACAGGTCCACATGCCAAAGCATTTACTACATCAGTGGGCTTCATTCTAAGAGTTGTGTGCAGAAATCATTTCTGTGCACTGAGTCCTGTGTTAAAAGGACTAAGGGAACTTCGATTTAAAGAAACCCAGGGGTAAACTTTTCATTAATTGGATAACTTTCTATATTCTTTCACTCACTTAAATACTTTCTGTGCACTTAGTCTGTAGGCCTTTGAGCCCATGACTAGGCAGGCTAAGCTAAATGTCATGGTCCCTGTCCTCAGGGAGCTCAAAGATTGACCAGCCATTCCTAAGTTATAGCTCCTGCCTCAACTTTCCTTTTCAGTATATCTCCCATTGATCGATTTTGCGCCTCCTGTTAAAAACAAACAGGATTTCTCCTTGGGGCTCCTATAGATGCACCCCATACCCTTCCCCATCTCTTGCCTTTACTTATGTTATTCCTTTGGCCTGGAATCCAATTCAATTAAGCATAAAAATTGAGCATCTGCTCTTTTAGGACTGTGGGAGCTGGAGCTACAAAGAGAGGAACACTATCTGGCTACTGGACATTGTAAAGCTTGGCCTTTAAATGTCTAAATCCTATCCACCCTTTAAGGTCCACTTCTTCTGTGAAGCCTTCCCAGGTTTCCCAACGAGCCGTGCTCTCTGATCTTTGCCTCCCTGGAAGTTTTTCAATTGTAGCTTTGAATGGTGCGTCTACCTGCCGATTGGTGACCCTTCAGCCACACTTACCTAGGGGAACACAATGGAAACACCCCATAATTGCGTGATCATCTCCATAGCAGAGTCCCCGAAAAGCTGGTATTTCATTCTCTTGTCCCCAAATGTTGCTGCCTAGCATACAATGGGCAGGAAAGGACATAGTCAGTGATGGCAAAGGCTACTACTGGTTGGCCTACCCCTGCATCTAGCGTGACCCACCTTTGCTTTGTGGCTACTGCCCCTCCTTCTTCACCTGGCTGTTGCCACGGCTGTCGGGTGTCCCTGCCTTCCCCTCACATCCTCCCACTGAAGCCTCTGCACTTCAAGTTTGAATAAACTCAGCCGCAGATGCCCTCACCTTCCTCCAGAGCCCAGGACTTCAGCCTTTTCTGTCCATCCTGAAGTCCAAGTCCTTCCCAGGAAGCCAGAGCTGCTCTGTCTTGGGCCCAGAGCCAGATTACATCTCAATGCAACCCTAGGGACTCCTTTGGGTTTTTCCAAGTTTAGACTCACCCAGTGTCTCACCAGACCAGGGAATATGATCAGATCTTCCTTTTTTTCCTGCTGTGTATACAAGAGCAAGGAAGACAGGAGGGCCGCCTCTATTACAAAAGAAATTTTGGTTGGCGACATAAATTCAACTCAAACCAGCGTGAATAAAAGGGGGACTTGGCCAGAGTATGGGGCATCCCATGGAATCTAGACGGGGATGCAGCCCAGCTGGCATCAGAAACAGTGAGCAGAGCTGTAGGGAGCCCGGAAGCCCTGTTTCTCCTCCCCTCTGTTTCTCTCTGTGCACCTGCCGCATCCTTTTCTCTTCTTGCAGACTGTTTTCCTCTGTTTCCCAGTTCACATGGCAAAAAATGGCTGGTAGCTGCCATGTTTACGTATCAGTCCTAACACCAAGACATGGAGAGGAGCCCATTCTGTCTCTCAGTCTCAGGTCAAAAAACCCCCAGACTGACTGGCCCAAATTGATTTGGATGTGCTCCCCTGGGCCAAGGAGGCAAGCTCGCTTTATCAGAACACAGCTTCTGCTGCAACTGTGTGGAAGCAGGAGGGGAAAGGGAAACTTTTAGAGAAGGGGGTACTGGGGCCACAATCCAGAAGGTGTCCCCCAGACCGTCTCATGGAGCACGTACTGACAGGTTCTCCCTCTAGGAAACTAGTCCCCTCCAATTCCGCATCCAGCCACCTGGACACTGGTGCTGGTAATATGCTTATTTATGGGTGCATCTTCTGGCCCACTCCCTACCCCCTCCTTAAGCTCCTGGAGGGCAGGGACAGGGTTAGTGGCAGCCCCCCCGCCCCACTGCCTATCCAGTGCCTGCACTTGGCAGATGTCCCTAGTGGTTGCTGAGAAAATATAATACTTACATGTACCAAGAATTGCCCTGAGCCCTGTACACATTAACTTATTTAATCCTTGAAATAACCCTACGAGGTAGGAACATTTGAGGAGACCGAGGGGGTAAGTTGCCTGTCCCAAATGACATAGTTAGTCGGTGGCTGAGTCAGGATTCAAACCCAGTTAGAGTGACGCTCAGGTTCGGGATCCTAACCAGCAGATCCTACCAACCTCTTCATGAGTGTTTGGTGAGTTTCTGCTTTGCTTCTCAGGTTTCTCAAGTGAGCCACATCTGAATACACACACTGGCAGCAGTGACCCCGGGTAAGGGGGGCAGGGGGGTAGAAGTCAGGAATTTCTTGGCCCTCCCTTCTTAGGTAGAATTGGCTACTCTCTTTTATGCCCATGTCTTACCTGTACACACGTAGCACCTGTAACTCTTTCCTGTACTGATCTGTTTATGTGTCTGTTTCACATATATGACCAGTGGGGCACATTTTTAATATTCACTTAACATACTTTTATTTTAAATAAAAATATTGCTGGGAAATGAGTTGTAAGTTATAGATGTAGAAAAAACACAATAGGGAATTCCCTGGCGGTCCAGGGGTTAGGACTCCGTGCTCTCACTGTCAAGGGCCTGGGTTCAATCCCTGGTCAGGGAACTATAGGATCCCACAAGCCATGTGACATGGCCAAAAATAAATAAATAAATACACAAATAAATAAGTAAATAGGCAAACATCATTATAAAAAAAAAAAAGAAAAAACACAATAAAAACTGTCTCTTATTCCCCTCCCCTCTGCCCCAGCCCCCTTTCCACAGAGAAAACCACTGTCAATGCAGCGTTAAGTTCTTTATCTGGTGATTTCCTGTATACTTCTAACTCACGGCACTCCCTCCTGATTCATCAATTTTAGACGTCAGTTCTAGACTTCTCATTACGGTAGTGAGGATTCTAAACTCATGTACTTTCCCCTCTTGTCTTCTTCTAGGTCTCCCCAGTTTCTGGTTAACAATGCTTTTGTTATCATGATTGTATAGATATTGTTTACTGTTAAGACAATTAATATATTTTAATTACATATCCATTACTGCACAGTTCTTCCCCCGGGGATTAATAATTGCCTCAATTTTCATCTGTTTAGTGTTCTATCAACACCTGGTTGCATCTTCCCACGTGCTCCCACAGCTGTAAAACACTGCCCAATGACACCTCCACATTGTCCAGTCTGTCAGACAATCCCCACACCCCACTTCACCACCCTAACTGTCTCTCCTGGAGTCCTCTGACCCCCTTATTAGGGATCGGTTGCTGCCTCAGTCTGCCATTTAGATGTTGTGGCCCTTTCCTTTGCTGACTTCCTGGGAATTCCTTTCACCTCTCTCGTCTCCTAATTCCCGTCTCCCAGCCCATCCTCTCTCTTCTTATTTTCTTATTTTTGTTTCAACAGATCACACTTTCCGGTAGTAGCTTTCTAAGAAAGGGTGCATGGGAGATAATTTTTGGAAACATTTTTTACTAAAAATCTCATCTCTGCTCACCTTTGATTTGAGTGGTACAGAATTCCAGGTTGAAAATTGTTTCCACTTAGAACTTTGGAGGCAGTACTCTTGTTTTCTGTTTTCAATGTTGCCGTTAAGAAGGATTATTTTGATTCCCGTGTATCATTTGTGGTCTCCTTCACCCTGGTTTCTCAACTTATAGGATCTTTTCTGTTTGTTTCAGCGTTCTGAATTTACAATGATGTGGGGCTTTTTCCATTCATGTGAGCACGCAGTAGGCCTTGACAATTTGGAGAAGACTCATGCTTCACTTTGGGGATGGTTTGCTTATGTTATTTCTTTGATGATTTCTTCCCCATTGTTTTCTCTGTTTTTTTTTCTGGCACTCCTATTAGTTAGAAATGACACTCCTTGGCTTTATCCCCTAATGGTCTTATTCACTTCTTTTTATTGTCCTTTGCTTTATCTTTTTTTCTAATTTCTGGGAGATTTCCTCAACATTGCCTTTGGACACTTCTGTTGGTTGTTTTTGTTTGTTTGTTTTGCTATTGTAGTTTTGATTGCCAAGAGCTTGTGTTTTTTTCTCTGATTAGTCCTCAGAAAGCAAAATTCTGTTCTTATTTCCTGATGCAATATTTTCTCCTACTTGTCTGAGGATATTAATGATGAGTTTTGTTTTGTTTACTTTTCTTTCCATTCCCTGCATTGTTTCTGTTTCTCCCAGGATCCATGTTCTTATTTGTTTTAGTCTCTCTCTTTCATGTTTGAGACTTTGCTCTAAGGTCTGGTGATCCTTGGTTTTTCCCTCACATTTAAGAGTGAAGCACTAAGAATGTGACTAAAAGTTCTGTGTGCGTAAGTGGGGCTTTTTCTGTGGGAAACCCCAAATGTCAGCGTCTGTAAGTCTCCTCTCTGGAGCAGTTTGACCTCTCCATTGGAAAGTGATTCCCCTGGGGCCGGGCCAGGAAGGAATAAATGGCTGCTGGGTCATCAAAGCAGAGGAGGCCTGGGACCTGTTCTCCAGGGGTGTCCCCAGGGAGGCAGCAAGACCCTGAGAGTCATGGCCGGGAGGGCAAGGGGTCCATAGACAGTACTTCCAAAGGTTGCTGTTCAGAAAGAGAAGTTACGAAGCAGCAGCTGCTGCTGGACCTGACTGTGGATGGGGATTGTGGCTGTCTGAGCAAAAACCTGAGCGGACAGAGGACCAAGGACAAGAGGGCCACTCACTCCCACTACCTGATGCCTCAGTGTTGTATGAAGGCTTATCCCCCGGTAACATTTCAGGGAGAGGTACCTCAGTAGGTCTGATTCCTTGTTTTGTTTTTGCTTCTCTAGCAGTTTGCAGAACAGGTGCTTAAACTGAGAAATTAGGTTAACCTATAGGAAATAAAGAAAATAGTAAAAAAGAAAGAAAGAAAAAGAAAATAGTAGGTTGAGGACTGGAATTCACAGCAGGTATGTGTACATTTGCAGATAAATCAACACCAAGTGTACCACATAGTGATGACATAAAATAAATTCCTAGACCCCAAATGCAGGAGTTCTGGATAGGCTTCTGTTGGCTCCCTGGCATCCCTCAGCCTCTCATTGTAAGTCTAACCTGAATCCATCATTGGAGGAAGCTAAAGAATGATTCTACCCTGTACCATCCCACTCATGTATCATCAGGGAATCACCAACCCTCCAATGGGAAAGTCAGATCAATGCAGCTGAAACTGCTGACATATTTGGAGAGAATTTCAGTCCTGTAGCTTAGGAATCACACATGTGTGTGCACACATGTACACATGCATACACATATGGACTGGGTTCCTAACTCAAGGGATCGGGGGAGAGATGAGGGAACCATGGGGCTCATTTCCAGTCCAATTCCTGCCCAGAACTCTCCAGACAGAGCCTCAGTGCCTCTGGAGATGTAATCGCAGTCCCAAACAGGTGTCAGGTGCAGCTGGGGGCCAGCCCGACTTCTTAGAACCCAAGAACTTCTTGGGTTCTTAGAGTCTGACAGTTCCAGAAAGACAGGGTGGAGAAGAGAGACGGTGGCAGGGCATGGAGGCACACAAGAGGGCGGTGGTGGGGAATGGACTGGTGAGAAACAACCCTCCCTCCCTCCCCTCCCCCACTTCCCTGAGAGCCCCAGGGCTGAGGCAACGTGTCACCATATTTTTAGTTATTCTGCTAAGTTGTGTCTCGGGGAAGTGAAAGACAAATCTCCAGAGGTTTGCGTGTTTGATTCACACCTAACACGCCGCTGTCTACTGCCAGGGGAAGTACTGCTGTGCAGATTTCTAGCAGCAGACTGAGACTGAGTCTTCAACTTTATAGCTGTTTTGCCTGTCTTATTGTGGGGCCTTGCGGAAGAGTGTTGATGATGCAATGCCAGCCCTCCTTGCTAGGGATGACTCAGCACTTTGGGAAAATAGAAACCCAGGGGAGAGCACTTAGCTAAGAGTGGCAGCAACCTGTTCATCATACCCAGAGGTGAGATGCTGCTCTCTTAGATGTATGCAGTTGCATTCGAATAATACTTCGTGAGATGCTGCTCTCTTAGATGTATGCAGTTGCATTCGAATAATACTTCGTGAGATGCTGCTCTCTTAGATGTATGCAGTTGCATTCGAATAATACTTCGTGCTCATCTCAAAGGGCCTTAACCAGAGAGCTTCATTAAAATCTCATGAGAGCCTCATGAAATATACAAAAACTCCGTGCTCTGTATTTCAAAGAGAGAAACTGAGTCCTGAATGGCCAGCTGGGTGGCCCATGAGTAACCAGCAACAAAAAGAGCAAGAAATTCATTTCATTCTCATTGCTCTCTCTTTCTCTCTCCAGATTAATTAATTTAACCAAATCACCCATTTTAAAAGTACTGATTTATTACTACACCTCTAAGTATATACATGCAATCTGATGAATAAAAACCAAGAAGAAAAAATCCAGTTCACAATACGAATGTCTTCGGGGATGATCTTTCTTATTAAAAAGCATTTTTTTTTCACTTAATAAGATGATTTCCCTTGGGAGTCCATTCATGGTGAGCTTCGCTGGTACACTTATTTCTTTATTTTTATTATTAATATTTTTTAACATCTTTATTGGACTATAATTGCTTCACAATGTTGTGTCAGTTTCTGCTGTATAACAAAGTGAATCAGCTATACATACACATATATCCCCATATCCCCTTCCTCTTGCGTCTCCCTCCCACCCTTGATATCCCACCCCTCTAGGTGTCACAAAGCACTGAGCTGATCTCCCTGGGCTATATGGCTGCTTCCCACTAGCTATTTTACACTTGGTAGTGTATATATGTCCATGCCACTCTCTCACTTCGTCCCAGCATACCATTCCCCCTCCCCGTGTCCTCAAGTCTATTCTATACGTCTGCGTCTTTATTCCTGTCCTGCCCCTAGTTTCTTCAGAACTCTTTTTTTTTTTTTTTAGGTTCCATATATATGTGTTAGCATACAGTATTTGTTTTTCTCTTTCTGAATTACTTCACTCTGTAGGACAGACTCTAGGTCCATCCACCTCACTACAAATAACTCAATTTCGTTTCTTTTTATGGCTGAGTAATATTCCATTGTATATATGTGCCACATCTTCTTTATCCGTTCATCTGTCGATGGACACTTAGGTTGCTTCCATGTTCTGGCTATTGTAAATAGAGCTGCAATGAACACTGTGGTACATGATTCTTTTTTTTTTTTTTTTTTTTTTGCGTTATGTGGGCCTCTCACTGTCGTGGCCTCTCTCGTTGCGGAGCACAGGCTCCGGACATGCTGGCTCAGCGGCCATGGCTTATGGGCCTAGCCGCTTTGCGGCATGTGGGATCTTCCTGGACCAGGGCACGAACCCGTGTCCCCTGCATCGGCAGGTGGACTCTCAACCACTGCGCCACCAGGGAAGCCCCATGATTCTTTTTGAATTACGGTTTTCTCAGGGTATATGCCCAGTAGTGGGATTGCTGGATCATATGGTAGTTCTATTTTTAGTTCTTAAGGAACCTCCATACTGTTCTCCAAGGTGGCTGTACCAATACATTCCCACCAACAGTGCAAGAGGGTACCCTTTTCTCCACACCCTCTCCAGCATTTATTGTTTGTAGACTTTTTGATGATGGCCGTTCTGACTGGTGTGAAGTGATACCTCATTGTAGGTTTTTTTGTGTGTGTGTGTGGTACATGGTCCTCTCACTGCCGTGGCCTCTCCCATCGCGGAGCACAGGCTCCGGACGCGCAGGCCCAGTGGCCATGGCTCACGGGCCCAGCCACTCTACGGCACGTGGGATCCTCCTGGACCGGGGCACGAACCCATGTCCCCTGCATCGGCAGGCAGACTCTCAACCACTGCACCACCAGGGAAGCCCCCTCATTGTAGTTTTGATTTGCATTTCTCTAATGATTGGTGTTGTTGAGCACCCCCTCATATGTTTGTTGCCAATCTGTACATATTCTTTAGAGAAATGTCTATTTAGGTCTTCTGCCCATTTTTGGATTGGGTTGTTTGTTTTTTTGGATATTGAGCTGCATGAGCTGCTTGTAAATTTTGGAGATTAATCCTTTGTCAGTTGCTTCATTTGCAAATATTTTCTCCCATTCTGAGGGTTGTCTTTTGGTCTTGTTTATGGTTTCCTTTGCTGTACAAAAGCTTTTAAGTTTCATTAGGTCCCATTTGCTTATTTTTGTTTTTATTTCCATTTTTCTAGGAGGTGGGTCAAAAAGGATCTTGCTGTGATTTATGTCATAGAGTGTTCTGCCTATATTTTTCTCTAAGAGTTTGATAGTGTCTGGCCTTACATTTAGGTCTTTAATCCATTTTGAGTTTATTTTTGTGTATGGTGTTAGGGAATGTTCTAATTTCATTCTTTTACATGTAGCTGTCCAGTTTTCCCAGCACCACTTATTGAAGAGGCTGTCTTTTCTCCATTGTATATTCTTGCCTCCTTTATCAAAGATAAGGTGACCGTATGTGCATGGGTTTACCTCTGGGCTTTCTATCCTGTTCCATTGATCTATATTTCTGTTTTTGTTCCAGTACCATATTGTCTTGATTACAGTAGCTTTGTAGTATAGTCTGAAGTCAGGGACCCTGATTCCTCCAACTCTGTTTTTCTTTTTTAAGATGCTTTGGCTCTTTAGGATCTTTTGTGTTTCCATACAAATTGTGAAATTTTTTGTTCTAGTTCTGTGAAAAATTCCAGTGGTAATTTGATAGGGATTGCATTGAATCTGTAGATTGTTTTGGGTAGTATAGTCATTTTCACAATGTTGATTCTTCCAATCCAAGAACATGGTATTTCTCTCCATCTGTTTGTATCATCTTTAATTTCTTTTGTCAGTGTCTTATAGTTTTCTGCATATGGGTCTTTTGTCTCCTTAAGTATGTTTGTTCCTCGGTATTTTATTCTTTTTGTTGCAGTGGTAAATGGGAGTGTTTCTTTAATATCTTTTTCAGATTTTTCATCATTAGTGTATAGGAATGCACGGGATTTCTGTGCATTAATTTTGTATCCTGATACTTTACCAGATTCATCGATTAACTCTAGTAGTTTTCTGGTAGCAAATTTAGGATTCTCTATGTATAGTATCATGTCATCTGCAAGTAGTGACAGTTTTACTTCTTCTTTTCCAATTTGGATTCCTTTTATTTCTTTTTCTCTGATTGCTGTGGCTAAAACTTTCAAAACTGTGTTGAATAATAGTAGTGAGAGTGGACATCCTTGTCTTTTTCCTGATCTCAGTGGAACTGGTTGCAGTTTTTCACCATTGAGAATGATGTTGGCTGTGGGTTTGTCATATATGGCCTTTATTATGTTGAGGAAAGTTCCGTGTATGCCTACTTTCTGGAGAGTTTTTATCATAAATAGGTGTTGAATTTTGTCAAAAGCTTTTTCTGCATCTATTGAGATTATCATATGGTTTTTCTCCTTCAATTTGTTAATATGGTTTATCACACTGATTGATTTGCATATATTGAAGAATCCTTGCATTCCTGGGATAAACCCCACTTGATCATGGTGTATGATTCTTTTAATGTGCTGTTGGATTCTGTTTGCTAGTATTTTCTTGAGGATTTTTGCACCTATGTTCATCAGTGATATTGGCCTGTAGATTTCTTCTTTTGTGACATCTTTGCCTGGTTTTGGTATCAGGGTGATGGTGGCCTCATAGAATGAGTTCGGGAGTGTTCTTCCCTCTGCTATATTTTGGAAGAGTTTGAGAAGGATAGGTGTTAGCTCTTCTCTAAATGTTTGATAGAATTTGCCTGTGCAGCCATCTGGTCCTGGGCGTTTGTTTGAAGATTTTTAATCACAGTTTCAACTTCAGTGCTTGTGACTGGTCTGTTTATATTTTCTATTTCTTCCTGGTTCAGTCTTGGAAGTTTGTGCTTTTCTAACAATTTGTCCCATTTCTTCCAGGTTGTCCATTTTATTGGCATATAGTTTGTAGTAATATAGCTTGTAGTAATCTCTCATGAGCGTTTGTATTTCTGCAGTGTCAGTTGTTACTTCACCTTTTTCATTTCTAATTCTGTTGATTTGAGTCTTCTCCCTTTTTTTTTCTTGATGAATCTGGGTAATGGTTTATCAATTTTGTTTATTTTCTCAAAGAACCAGCTTTTAGTTTTATTGATCTTTGTTATTGTTTCCTTCATTTCTTTTTCATTTATTTCTGATCTGATTTTTATGATTTCTTTCCTTCTACTAACTTTGGGGTTTTTTCGTTCTTCTCTCTCTAATTGCTTTAGATGTAAGGTTAGGTTATTTGAGATTTTTCTTTTTTCTTGAAGTAGGATTGTATTGCTATAAACTTTCCTCTTAGAACTGCTTTTTCTGCATCCCTTAGGTTTTGGGTCATAGTGTTTTCATTGTCATTTGTTTCTAGGTAATTTTTATTTCCCCTTTGATTTATTCAGTGATCTCTTGGTTATTTAGTAGTGTACTGTTTAACCTCCATGTGTTTGTATCTTTTACAGTTTTTTTCCTGTAATTGATACCTAGTCTCATAACGTTGTGGTCGGAAAAGATACTTGATACGATTCCAAATTTCTTAAATTTACCAAGGCTTGATTTGTGACCCAAGATATGATCTATCCTGGAAAATGTTCCATGAGCACTTGAGAAGAAAGTGTATTCTGTTATTTTTGGATGGAATGTCTTATAAATATCAATTAAGCCCATCTTGTTTAATGTGTCATTTAAAGCTTGTGTTTCCTTATTTATTTTCATTTTGGATGATCTGTCCATTGGTAAAAGTGGGGTGTTAAAGTCCCCTATGTTTATTGTGTTACTGAGGATTTCCCCTTTTATGGCTGTTAGCATTCACCTTATGTATTGAGGTGCTCCTATGTTGGGTGCATAAATATTTACAATTGTTATATCTTCTTCTTGGATTGATCCCTTGATCATTATGTAGTGTCCTTCTTTGTCTTTTGTAATAGTCTTTATTTTAAAGTCTACTTTTTCTGATATGTGTATTGCTACTCCAGCTTTCTTTTGATTTCCATTTGCATGGAATATCTTTTTCCATCCCCTCACTTTCAGTCTGTATGTGTCCCTAGGTCTGAAGTGGGTCTCTTGTAGACTGCATATATATGGGTCTCGTTTTTATATCCATTCATCCAGTCTATGTCTTTTGGTTGGAGCATTTAATCCATTTACATTTAAGGTCATTATCGATATGTTTGTTCCTATTACCATTTTCTTAATTGTTTTGGATTTGTTATTGTAGGTCTTTTCCTTGTCTTGTGTTTCCTGCCTAGAGAAGTTCCTTTAGCATTTGTTGTAAAGCTGGTTTGGTGGTGCTGAATTCTCTTAGCTTTTGCTTGTTGTAAAGCTTTTAATTTCTCCATCGAATCTGAATGAGATCCTTGCTGGGTAGAGTAATCTTGGTTGTAGATTTTTCTCTTTCAAGACTTTAAATATGTCCTGCCACTCCCTTCTGGCTTGCAGAGTTTCTGCTGAAAGATCAGCTGTTAACCTTATGGGGATTCCCTTATATGTTATATGTTGCTTTTCCCTTGCTGCTTTTAATATTTTTTCTTTGTATTTAATTTTGATAGTTCGATTAATATGTGTCTTGGCGTGTTTCTCCTTGGATTTATCCTGTATGGGACTCTCTACGCTTCCTGGACTTGATTGACTATTTCCTTTCCCATTTTAAGGAAGTTTTCAACTATAATCTCTTCAAATATTTTCTCAGTCCCTTTCTTTTTCTCTTCTTCTTCTGGGACCCCTATAGTTTGAATGTTGGTGCGTTTAATGTTGTCCCAGAGGTCTCTGAGACTGTCCTCAATTCTTTTCATTCTCTTTTCTTTATTTTGCTCTGCGGTAGTTATTTCCACTATTGTATCTTCCAGGTCACTTATCGGTTCTTTTGCCTCAGTTATTCTGCTATTGATTCCTTCTAGAGAATTTTAAATTTCATTTATTTTGTTGTTCATCGTTGTTTGTTTGCTCTTTAGTTCTTCTAGGTCCTTGTGAAACATTTCTTGTGAAACGTATTTTCTCCATTCTATTTCCAAAATTTTGGATCATCTTACTATCATTACTCTGAATTCTTTTTCAGGTAGACTGCCTATTTCCTCTTCATTTGTTTGGTCTGGTGGATTTTTACTTTGCTCCTTCATCTGCTGCGTATTTCTCTGTCTTCTCATTTTGCTAAACTTACTGTGTTTGGGGTCTCCTTTTCTCCTGCTGCATGTTTGTAGTTCCCACTGTTTTTGGTGTCTGCCCCCAGTGGGTAAGGTTAGTTCAGTAGGTTTTGTAGGCTTCCTGGTGGAGGGGACTGGTGCCTGTGGTCTGAGGTTGGATCTTGCCTTTCTGGTGGGCAGGACCATGTCCAGTGGTCTGTTTTGGGGTGTCTGTGAACTTATTATGATTTTAGGCAGCCTCTCTGCTAATGGATGGGGTTGTGTTCCTGTCTTGCTAGTTGTTTGGCATGGGGTGTCCAGCACTGGAGCTTGCTGGTCATTGAGTGGATCTGGGTCTTAGCGTTGAGATGGAGATCTCTGGGAGAGCTCTCACTGACTGATATCAGGACATTGGACCAAGAGAGACCTCCTGGGGTCAGGAGGTCCTTCTTGGTCCAATGTCCTGAACTCGGCTCTCCCACCTCAGAGGCTCAGGCCTGACACCAGGCTGGAGCACCAAGACCCTGTCAGCCACATGGCTTCTAGTGTTGGAGGGTGTACTGCAGAGGCAGGGGGTGGCTTTGGCTCACTGTGTGTATGAGGACCCCGGCAGCAGAGGTTCTGGGAAGTACTCCCCTGGTATATTTAAATGTTGGCTCATAGATCTTTGCTTGCCAAGAAAAGTATGAAGGCAGGGGGGCAATGAAACTTTAAGCTGAAATACCCAGTTGTCAGTGCGTGCTGAAGAGCAGTTGGCAATTAACAATGATTTCTGAAATGATGGTGTAAGCCAATGAGTATATAGAATCAATTCACAAAAATGCAACTCACGTGCAGCTTTGGGGTCATATGTGTTTTACGAAAGTAAGCCCTGCCCATAGCAGTGTAAACCCAGAGGTATAGAACCCCAGAGAAGATTTATGGAGGCCTGGTGG
This sequence comes from Globicephala melas, assembly GCF_963455315.2. Taxonomy (NCBI): domain Eukaryota; kingdom Metazoa; phylum Chordata; class Mammalia; order Artiodactyla; family Delphinidae; genus Globicephala; species Globicephala melas. The sequence continues at coordinate 47,665,229 of NC_083314.1, forward strand.
GCTAAGGCTCAGTGGGATGGGGACGTCTGCCTTGACAAAGAAGAAACCATAGATCCCTGCCAAATGGCCTCACAGAGCTTGGCTACGTGGGAGGCTGGGACAGCTGCAGTTCTGGGGTATCAAGAGGAGAGATCGGTGGTTAGCAGGTAAAAAGCCGGAGCGCCTCGGTCCTAAATCCAGATGGAGTTTACTGTCCCCTCCCTCCATGGATCATGGCTGAGATTCAGCAGCAGGGATCTCTCTTGTGCCAAAATTTTGCCTGAATTTCAACCCCCCTAGGAGACAGTGTGTGTTCCTGTTTGTATAACGGGTCTGTGTTCAAATCTGCGCTCAGCCATGTTCCAGACAAGATTCCTAATCTCTCTAAGCCTTAGATTCTGCATCCAAAAATGGAGAGAGTGAGTAGCTACCTTGCAAAGAGGTAGTAAGCCTGAGAGATGATGTCTGTAAAGGATTTGCATATAATAGGTGCTCCAAATTAGTAGCTATTATTTTTATTGGAAGAGAGGCTGAAATCCCATCAAGGGGAAAGAGAAAGGCTGCCATCAGCCAAAGTGTGTTTGGAGGGGGGCGGACTTCCATAAAGAGTGGATGGAGAGTCAGCCCTAAGCTCCGGTCTGCATACTCAACAGCAATAGGACCGGTGCCAGAAGCTGCCTGTATCTGCCCAGCACAGCTTGGAAATTTGCATCAGAAGCAGCAGGGTGCCAGTTAGGTACCCTCATCTGGGACTCTTGAGTCAGGAGCTGGTGATGCAAAGAAATGGGGTGGGGGAGACTCCACTTTGAGGTTAGTGGTGGCCGTGGCCTCTGTTTTCCAGGGGCAGCGGAGCCAGCGGGGGGGTTCTGGGGAGTTCCAGCGCTGGCTGTGGAGCAGGCTGAGACATCTAGCCTTCAGCCGTGGCCCCTTGCTGGTGCTCATCAGAGTGGTTCTGTGGAGGGATTTTTGGCCACCGAGCCTCCCTTTGTTCTTGTCTGTGTTCGGAGACTCCCCGAAAATTCTGTAGGCTACCCCAAACTCCCTTCAATAATTTTTTTCTCTTTAAGTCAGAGACAGTCCATTTCCATCCTTAGCAACAGAAACTTGACCAGGACATCTTTCCGACCACCTTACTTAAAGTACGCCCCCCTTTGCTCTCTGCTTCCTTTGTTGCTTTCGTCACTGTTCATCATTATTTTACCAACTTGATGCTTGTTCCTTATTTCTCTTCCCCTTCCGGATGGAAGCTGCCTGAGGGCTTCATCTGCCGTCCTCTGGGGTCCATCCACAGCCAGGCTCCTGGAAGCTGCTTGACATAGCATCCTGGCTATGCCCACAGACGCCGGGGCCAGCCTGCCTGGATCTGAACCGTGGCACTGCCACTGTGAGATTTCAGACCTCCATGTGTCTTGGCTTCCCTAACAGTAAAGCAGGGATAACAACAGTTCCTGTGTACAGTTGTTGTGAGGATTAAATGAGGACACATATGAGAAGAGTGCCCGGCACAGTGTTCATGGATGAACTTAGGAGAAATCCAGATAAGAAGGCAGCTGCTTTTCAGGATTTAATGATCTTCGTCCCATTGCTCTAACCTTCACTCTCAGTGGAGAACCCCTTTCCTAGGGTTAGGCTGAGTTTATCAGGTTGAAACTTGGGGTCCAGAACCAAGGGCCCAGTCTTCGACATGCTCTCATCTTTTGAGTATTTCATGCTGCCCCTGTTTTGTTACCTAAGCATCCCAAACCTGGGTGCTCAGAGCCTGGGAAGCCAAGCTTCTCTGAACCACTGAGTCATGGCCTGCCGTCTCCTTCCTCAGAGGCCTCTCACTGTCTTTCCCCAGCCTGCTGGGGCTAGTGGGACAGCCACTGCTTCTAGGAAGAGCTGCTCCTTCTGGGATCCCCAGGCCTTGGATGATACCAGAACATCAGGGCAGAGCCTTTCACCCAGACAGGCTGTGGCAGGGCAGCCAACTAAAACATCACATTCCTGGATGACTGCTTTTCTCCAGAACCAGTGCGTTACTTTTTTTTTTTTTTTCCGTGTGTTACTTTTTCCATGGTCTTGGCTCTTCCGGCACAGAGGGCTGGATGCCACGTGAGCCGTCCATTGCTCCGCGTCCCCTGCCAAAGTCCACCGATGGTGCAACCGAGCCCGGGGCTACGAGCCCAGATGTTTGCTGCTCTATTTTAAGATTCTTAGTTCTGTCTGTTTCCCAGAAGTTGTCAATTGGTCAGAGGAAAGGGAAAGCGGGGGTGGGAGAAGATGAGGGCCAAGCCACAGTGGCTCATTCCTTCCAGCTGGGTGGAAATTCCCATCCTTCAATGAACCGAAGCACCGCCCTCCAGCCCCAGACAGAGTGACTCAGAATTCTTCACTGGTCCTGGCCACGACGAAAAAGTCTTGTTCATTTTAATAATAGAAATGAGGAGAGTACCGCATTATTTGTGTAAATCTTAGACTTCTCAGAGCACAGTCACACACTTTCCCAAACAGAGGCACAGAGAGGTTGGTCATTGCCCACGGTCACACAGCTGGTTAGTCACGGAACTGGTCACAGACGCTGGATCTCCTGAGTTTTAAACTGTTTTCTGCCATTCAGTAAACAGCCATTTATTATCTTTCCCCATGCCAAGGCGCCTTCCCGGGCTTGTCAGCGTCCGTGTGACGGAGAACGTAGCCTGGGGGCTGGTCTATGGTAATTCCCAAGACTTCCTGTTCCCATGGCTTATTGCTTCTCAACGTCACAGGAGAGGACATTCATTCATGCAAATGAACAGTTATTGTGTGCCTGCTGTGTGCAACTACCGTGCTTTTGCAGGTTCACAATTTGCAGAAGAGAAAGTTGCTAAATGCAAAATTACAATAAAATGTAGTAAAGTGCTGTGTTGTTGGCAAACACAGAATGTTTAGGGAACACAATGAAAGAGGTAATTCACTTTGTTGGGGGGAATTCCCTGGCACCCCAGTGGCTAGGACTCCACGCTTTCACTGCTGAGGGCGAGGGTTTAATCCCTGTTCAGGGAACTAAGATCCCAGAAGCCGTGCAGCCAATAAACAAAAAAAACAAGCAAACACTTTGTTGGGGGCAATGAGGACAAATCATAGATGAGGTGGTTTTTCCCCCAACTTAAAAAAATTTTTTTATTGAAGTATAGTTGATTTACAATGTTGTGTTAGTTTCAGGTGTACAGCAAAGTGATTCAGTTATATATACATAAAGAATATATATACATTCTTTTCCAGATTTTTTACCATGATAGGTTATTACAAGATATTGACTATAGTTGCCTGTGCTATATAGTAGGCCCTTGTCTCCCAACTTTTAATTGTGAAAATTGTCAAGCATATAGAAGAGCTGAAAGATGATTATAACCACCACCTAGGTTCAACCATTGCTATCATTTGCCATATTATCTTTCTCTCTCTTGATATATAGACAGGTGGATATAGATACCTAGATACGCAGATATATACACACTTATGTAGGCATATAGCTGAATCATCTCGAAGTCAGTGAGGGATGTCATGACACTCGCTCCTAAACATCTCAGCAAGCGTCTTTGAAGAATAAGGACATTTGGAGAGGTGCATTTTGAGTTGGGTCTTGTCAGATGAATAGGAGTTTATCAGACAAAAGGGGAAGGTCATTTCAGGTAATGGCAATGACGACGTACGTGAAAGCAAGTGAACGGTGTGGAGCGTTTGGGGGAAAGGTTATGGAGCGTGACCAGAGCTGAAGGGGTTGGGGGGCAGGTAGAAGAGGAGTCTGCAGCAACGGGTTGGCACCAGACTGTGGAGGAACGGGAATGTCCTGCTGAGGGTTTCAGTGTGGCCCTGGGGGAGGTGGGAGACACTGGAGGCTTGAAGAGGGTAAGGACACGCTCCAATTTTTCTTTATCTGGCACCACAGTGGGTAGGATGGGTAGGATGTGAGAAGATGGCTTAGGATGCAAGAAGGTGGACAGTGGTTGTGAGGATGGAGAAGGGAGAGTCCAGAGATTGGATGAGAGTAGACAGGACTTAAAGGCTGATTGGAAACACGAGGGATGAAAGTGAGGGATCATCGATGGTGAGTGAGATTCCTCTCAAGAGCAACTGAATGGATGCTCTACCGCCATTCATCAAGGCCATTCATCGAGTCACATGATGGTATGTACACCATATTGAATGAGTTTTGGACAAGTTAAGTATGAAGACACCTAATAAGCAGGTGGAAATATGGGTCTTGAACGCTAGAAGGGGTCAGAGAGATGGGTTCGGGAAGGCAGCAGTGTATAGAGAGTGGTTGAAGCAAATACAGCTTACTCTGCTAGAGGCTGAAGTACCAGGAGAGAGGCTGGCCAGGGCACAACCTTGGACGGCACCTATATGGAAGGACAGATAGAAGACAAGAGGGGCAGCCTCGGAGGTGGGAGACCAGCTAGAGGGAGGCCCGCCCACCCGCCAGGTTCCCAGTGGGCATTAAATGAGCTCATATGAGTGAGATTCCAAACTCCAGGCTAGGACTGGGTAGGTGTTGGATAAGTGAAAATACCATTCTTTTTTTTTTTTTATGGACCATTTTTAAAGTCTTTATTGAATTTGTTACACTACTGCTTCTGTTTTATGTTTTGGTTTTTTGGCTGCAAGGCATGTGGGATCTTAGCTCTCCCACCAGGGATTGAACCCGCACCCCCTGCATTGGAAGGCAAAGTCTTGACCACTGGACGGCCAGGGAAGTCCCGAAAGTACCGTTCTTAGAGTGGATGGATGTTCTAGGTGATGAGCGCGGCTCCAGGGTCAAAAGCTGCCGGGATTGAAGGGCTGGCTCCTCCTGAACTGAGCCTTGGAAGCTGAAAGCCCTGTTCCTGTTCCCAAGAAAGGAAGCCCAGACTGAATTAAAAGAGAAGGAAGGTAAACCTTCATCTCTCGAATCCTCTTAGAGCTGCGGATGTGAGTGTTTGGAACCCAGGGCAGGAAAGAGCTTTCTGCAACTCTGGAGGGGGCGAGGAGGGGGCTGTCTACACAGTGAGTGGCTCACTGCGTGGGTGCTGGCGTCAGACGACCCGGTATCAAACCAGGGCTCTGGCCTCTTGTCCCTTCTTCAATTAGCCTCTCTATGCCTCGGTTTCCCCATCTGTAAAACCACAATAGTAGGCATACCTTCCGCAGAGGTTAGCGTGAGGATGAGATGAGATGAGAAGAACCATAAATTTGGAGCACAGAGAATGCTCGCTTCACGTAGCAATTGTCCTCCCCATTGCTGCCGCCCGGGGGTTCGGGAAGCCTGGGGATTTGGATCCAACAGGTTCTCCTGTAGCCCACACCGGAGCAGCACAGCCACGTGGAGAGGGAGTGGCTCGCCGGGGCTCAGCCACACAGCCCAGCGCGTGTCTCCCCTGCGCAGATGTCCGGGGCCCATTAGGCAGAGCTCATTTCTTTCTCGGCCAAACATCACGCAGCCTCCCGCTGCGCTCTTCCCCCTGTCCACCTGGGCCTGTTTCTAGGACATCTGCTATGTCAGGAGCTGATGGCCGGGGAGCTTGTGAAAGGATCACCTGTTCCCATGGCTCCCCCCCGCCCCCTTCCCTCCCACCCCACCTCTGCCGGCCCCAGCCTCCCGTGGCTCAGACAGCTGGCCACGTTCCTCCCTTCGCTCGGGGAGCTGCGGGCACAGTGTAAGGAGGCACGTTTCCTCCCAACTTGTTACGGAGGGACAGCTAGCGTTGATGCTTTGTCAAGCCTCCTGCTTTCCTACAAGATTGCTTTTCCTCTGTGCCCCTCCTTCAACCCTCCCCACCGGCCCCTATTCTCTCCCTATTGAAATGGGGGTTCATGCACTGTGACTCAAAAGAGGGCAGGTCCCAAACTCCCAGGAGATGGCAAACCACTCCTGTAGCTCCGGCCTGACATCTCTGCACGTGTGTGAGACATTCACATGCCGGGGCTTGCTGTGTGAGCAGTCCTCGTGTGTCATCTGTGGCCTGTGTAAGCACCTACATATCCCTCTCTAGGGCAGCGTGGAGAAATGGCCTGAAGTAGCAGCCAGGGGCCAGGGGGGATGCTGCTCAGAGGCAAGAGGACGGGGCAATGGGTAGCCCTGCGTCCGGATCTGCTGGACAGAACTGGGTTTCAATCCTGGCACCTCTGTTCACTGGGTGGGTCACTGTGGGTAGATTACTTACCCACGCTGTTGGTTTCTCCATCTGGAAGGCACTGAGCTCAGTGTTGGCTCATGGGGGCCCTGCAAATGGCATGTCCCTTCCTCCAAGACAAGGTCTAGAACAGGGCCAGGTGTTAGCCAGCTGCAAGCAGCTGAAATCTGTTCTTACTACCAAACACAGCATCTCCCTAGCACCTGCCTCTCTGGAATACCTAGGAGAGAGGGAAAGGTGGCGAGGTGTGCCAGGAGCTCTCCTCACTGAAGACCTTCAGAGAGACGGGACGAAGTGGTACAGCTCCATGTGTGTCTGGTGCCCTGTTTCCAACTCGAGCTGGGCTCTGGAAGGACGGATGCGTGTCAGACTTTCCCTGGCTTTGTGCCGGTTTGCCTGCATTGGGGGACTCCACCAGCCCCAGTGGGGGCCATGTGAGGGAAGTGCATGATAATAAATTTCATTGCGTAAGGCAGACTGTCTGCGACCCAATTCCAGAAAGTCATCAGCTTGGAGTTCAGCCAGGAGTGTCTGCGACCCCAAGGAGCCTGGAGAGGCCGAGCTGACGATGGCTCTCCAATGACATCCACCGTGTCCAGTGGGACGCACTCCTTCCTTCCTCAGCCAATATCTCATGACTGAGCTGACAATGGCTCTCCAATGACACCCACCGTGTCCAGCAGGACGCGCTCCTTCCTTCCTCAGCCAATATCTCATGACTATCTATACTATGCCCGACACTGAGCTGGGTACAGATTCCAGGTTCCAGGCCACCCTGAGGCCATTTCAGACCCGCCCAGGTGAGCACCTACATCTCAAAGGCAGCTTTCCAGCCGAGGAGAGCACACCAAGTGTCTCTAGGACCAGGGATGGACTGGTGTGCTGAGCTCCCCTAAGGAATGAAGGGGGGTGGGCTGGGACTTAAACTGCTGCTTGCAGAGGTTTCCATCTCTGAGGGTCTTTCAGTCCCCCGTCCGCCACCCCCCCTCCCCCCCATGTGGTTTGAGAGTAAAACAATGTTTCAGGTAGGCCATTTGCTTCCCAGAGAGCAGGGGGCCTTCTCCTTGCCCAGAGCATCGCCTATCAGTGTTGGTGGCTGCCCCGGCCGGTGAATATGGTAGAGGGAGTGAGTCGGTCAGAAGCCCCCTCTCCTCCCCAACCGGGGGTGGCATCTGTTAGATTCCCCCGGTGCTTGTTTCCTGCCTGGAGTGAGACACAAGCCGGCAGGCGATACCTGCCTCACGTCCCAGGTCTGGAATCCCAAAGTCCTCACTCCTCAGTCCAGGAAAGAACAGGGAATTGGACATGTAAATTTCACCTTGCAGTCATTTGCAAATCCCAGGCCTCACTTTTTTGCCCCCTCTAATCTGTCATTCTACGTGGCTTCCCAGGGCCTTGGAAGATTTTGAAATGAGAACAATCTAGATTTTTATAAACTTTGTTTCCAAGACTCAGTGAGTAGAAATGAGATGCTCTCAGAAAAATGACATTCGTGACAAAAGTGAAAAAGGAGATGGGGAGGGAGGGTGAAAAGGAGGAAGACAGAAACCCAGGGCGCTTAGGTGACCCTCCTCTTTTGGAATTGGCAGTATTAGGGTGAGGGGGGGCCTCATTTATTGCCACTGATTTCGTTGATACTCTAGGGAATGAATCAATATGCGAGCACACGCATGTGAAAGCTGAGGCAGCGCGCTGCAGGGGGACCCCAGACGCCGGGAGAATTCACGATTCAAGGCAGGCAGACAGTCTGGTTGGGCTGTGGGGTAAAGCAGACCATCACAGCCAGACAGGCGAGCCCACCTGCATGGGGGAGACCACAAAACACCAAGCACGGGGCCTGTGAAGGGCCACGGCCCGCATGCAGCGGAGAAAGCATTAACCCCAGAGGCTCCATCTACCAGAAGAGGATGAACAAAGGTTTCCAGGGCCCACACATCCCAAAGGCTTTGGGAACTGGAGCTCTGCCTCCCTTGAAAGCTGCCCCTGGGCTCTTTCCAAGGTGGGAGCCAGGATCCTCTATGAGCAAAGAGGGCTTGGGAAGCACAGCTGGGAAAGGAGGCGTGGCAAAGCAGCTGAATTGAGTTTTCCTGAAAAGATAATAAAAGCCCAGATGTTAACCAAGGGATTTTAGCAGAGGAAGGAGCTCTCGGCAGCCACGTGTGGGAATTGCATACGCAAGAGACAAAAGAAGCAGACAGGTCCAGAGCCAGTGATGACACACAGCTGAAGGCAAAGACAGAAAGTGGGAAACATGAATGGCTGCAGAGGGATGGGGTGAGCAAAGAAGAGGGGTCGGGGTCGGGGGGATACAGGAAAGAAAACTACAGAAAACAGAGGATGAGGTGTAACGTCCTTCCCAAGCTTATGCTTCGTTCTTCTCATAGTGAGCAAACTCTGAGTTCTAGAAAACACCATACAGCAGACTGGCATGGTGTATGTTAGCAACACAGGCTCTGGAATTGGACTGAGATCAAAACCCAGCTTGACCACCCACTAGCTGTGTGATCACAGGCAAGTTACTTAACCAGCCTCTGCCAGAGTTCACTCAAATGTAAAATGAAGACAAGATAGAACCCGGCTTATGGGGTGATTGTGAGAACCGAAATATAATTCAGCAGAAGCAGCATACAGAACAGAGCCTGGCACACAGTTAGAGTTCATAGCTATTAAGATTTGTGTTGAAACAAAAGCCAGCCTGCCAGCCAACATTTACAGAATACACACCAAACTGGGCACGGTGCTAGGGGCTGAAGATAAAAAGAGGACCAAGGTTTGGGCTTCCCTGGTGGCGCAGCGGTTGAGAGTCCGCCTGCCGATGCAGGGGACACGGGTTCGTGCCCCGGTCCGGGAAGATCCCACATGCCGCGGAGCGGCTGGGCCCGTGAGCCATGGCCGCTGAGCCTGCGCATCCGGAGCCTGTGCTCTGCAACGGGAGAGGCCACAACAGTGAGAGGCCCACGTACCGCAAAAAAAAAAAAAAAAAAAAAAGAGGACCAAGGCAATGGTTCCCTGCCCTGCAGGAGCTCACAGAGCAAACAGATTGGGAATCAATTCTGAGTTCAGGGTAACATAGGCAGGAACAAGTTCCAGGGATGAGAGAGCACTTGCGCCAGGCCTCAAAAATATGTAGAAAACAAACTCAGGATTCAATGTGAGTCCTATGGTTCTAGGACTCAGACTAGTGGTTGCCTCTGATGGGGGTGGTGGGGGAGGCTGGCTGGAAGGAGCATGAAGTTTTCTAGGGTGAGAGAAGTATTCCGTAGCTTGATTGGCTCTTGATTAAAATGCCACCCAGCAAGCTGGCACGGTGTATGCCATGGTTACGTGGATGTCTACATTTGTCAAAACTCATCGAGCTGTATACTTAAGATCTGTGCATTCATTATATGTAAACTATATCTCAATATATATAGTTTATTGAAAATATCTTTTAAAATGAGTAGCACTGGGATTGGAGGGTCCTTCAGGCCTAGAGAACCTCATGCTCAGGGCTTGTTGGTACAGGCAGCACGGTGCCTGGGGTAACCTGCAGCTGCTGAGGCTGGCTGGGTGTTAGGGTGTGAGGTGAAGGATGCGAGATCAGTTGATTAGAGCCTTAGGTGCCATGTAGAGGAGACTAGACGTGATCCTACTAGCCATAGGTGCTGCTGAAGAGTTTCAGCCTCTCCCAAGTGGCTGGGACTGCCCTCCTTGCAGGCTAGGGGTCCATTGGTCCAGTTGGGTAGAGAGAAGCAGGCCTCCCATCCCCTCAAAACTCTGCTCAGAGGGAAGGAGGGGAGGGAAGAGGAGAAATCAGAGCTGAGTAGTACAGCCATCAAAGTGAGCTACACCCAATGCCCTAAAGGATGATCAGGGGAAAGCAGTCATTTCTTGCACCCAGGCTGAACTCTGTCAACTTCCCCTGCCCAGGAAGGGAGAATACCCACAGTTCTTGTCATGATGCAGCAGGGACCTGACCCCCAGAGACTATTTCACGTCTGCTGGAGGTGATCTCTCCCTTCTCATGCAGACGTCTTAGGATATGTGCTGCCCCTGCTGTTTTTGTGCTTCTAAACCTAAAAGTGGCATCCAAGTGTGCACACTGCCAGCTTAAGCTCCTCTGCCTGTATGTAAGGAATTCCTAGATCTTTGTGCATCTTTGCTGTACCCCCAAACTACAACAGGCATTTCCTAGTTGTTTGTCCCACCGAGGCATGCTTCCTCCCACATGCCCTGCATATTCTGACCTTCCATGGTGCTCAAACCTCTCTCACTCCTGTTTTTTTTTTTAAACACTGCCAACGCTCTCTGATCTCTCCCTTTCCTGGACACTTGTTGCAACACCAGGCAATCATTTCCTATCACCTCTCCCTCTCCCCTCTGGTAGTTCTGTTTCCTCAGCTGGAAGGAAATATAAGGCCATTACAGTCAGAGAGGAGCCTTAAAAGCTGTTGTTTCCCCATCAACTTGGGAACATAGTACATTCTTTTTTTCTTTTTTAATTCTCTTTTTTGGGGTCATGTTTCTTTTATTTATTTATTTATTTATGTTTGCGTTGCTGCACGTGGGCTTTCTCTAGTTGCGACGAGAGGGGGGCTACTCTTGGTTGTGGTGCGCGGGCTTCTTAGTGCGGTAGTTTCTCTTGTTGCGGAGCACGGGCTCTAGGCGTGCAGGCTTCAGTAGTTGTGGCACGCGGGCTTCAGTAGTTGTGGCCCGCGGGCTCCAGAGCGCAGGCTCAGTAGCTGTGGCGTATGGGCTTACTTGCTCCGTGGCATGTGGGATCTTCCCGGGCCAGAGATCGAACCTGTGTCCCCTGCATTGGCAGGTGGATTCTTAACCACTGCACCACCAGGGAAGCCCCATAGTAAATTCTTAATAAATATTCATTAGTAGATTGATGACTGACTTTGGAAGGTCCAGACCGCTGTGGGGATCGTCTGTGCCAAAGTCGAGTAAGTATTTTCATTTCCTCTAACTGTTTTCAGCAGACAAAGGTCCGTCTAGACCTCAGTCTCTGTGGAAAGAGTGGTCCTGGGGGGTCAGAGGGGCGGAAGGAGATGGTAGGCAATGCGGCTGGGATATTGTGGGATGTTGAATCCTGACCCCAGATGACCCAGGCTGCAGAGCTGTGTCCCCATACTCTCCACTAAAGAGAGCACAGCTGCACTGGGAGCGCTGGGCAAAAATGAGGTCAGGTTCTGTCAAAGCCAGTATGATTCACAGGCGAGCTCAGCTTGCTGGATTGACAGCAACTGTTGAGTCATTACTGCAATTGTAGACATGAACCGCTTTACCTGCTGGGAAGAGAATTTAGGATAAACCGTGAACTTCAAAAAGTTTCTGCCTGGAAACTGAAGAGGTAACCATGGCAACCGGGAGGCAGGCTGAACTTGGAGAGGGCTCTTCGTCTTGAGCAGGGAGCTTTGTGCTCTTGGCTTTGCCCATCTGTGCACCATGCATCAATTCCTTTGTCTCTTTCGCTTTCTTTGTCGAATGAAAAAGTACTAGCTCGGGAATCTGGAGATTCGGCCCAGGGTTCAGCTGTTTTCAGCTCCATTGCATTTAACTAAGGGCCTTTAGCACTGCCGTTTTGTTGGCTGCAGAATGGAAATTTAAAAGCTCCTCTGGTCTATTCACAGGGAATGCAGAAAGGACAGGAAGGTTTGAGGAGGTTTTCTGCCTAATCACTATTATTGTTGTCATGTGGCCACGTCCAGGCTGATTCCAACGTGGTACTACCGAGGGTAAGACCGGGGGTTCGATCCGTCCATAAACTTGCTCTTATTGCTTGGAGAAAAGCTGTCTCAGACACCACCCACGTCCCCATTCGGCAGCTGCATAATAAAAGCATATGCACTGGGGCAGAAGCAGCAGCAGGTGACAAAACAGCCCTCATCCCAGCTGACGAACTCCTCCAGGAGAAGGGCCTGCTAATGCTGCCGGCTAGGCTGCGTCATCGTGTGGACCAAGGGCTGTGCGGAGAAGCAAACGTTCAAAAAGGCATCCTTCCGTTGCCCCCCTCCCAACTCTTGCCCATCGCCCTGCCCCACACCAATCCAGCCCTGGACTTGTGAGAAAAGTAGAACAAGAGCCCAGGCGGGCCAGACGGGGTGCAGGTGGGAAGCGGCATCTAAGATGGTGCTACCAATGCATGAGCTGCTGCCTCGCCTGTCCCTGTGTTCCACTAACCACCGGGAGGCTGGGGAGGGTTCAGCTCTGGCTTCAGAGAGCATTAGGTTTTGACTAACTGGATCATCTTCCGCAGGCCCTGGCTTAACAAGGGAATCTGCTCTGACAAAAGACCCTCCATATTGTTCTGATTGGGGCCTCTTTTCCTATAGCGGTGCCTCAGTGGCTCTCTCACAGGCCTTCCTCCCCTCTTCCCCTCTGTGGTTTTCCCCTTTCCTTCCCTGACCAGCTTTTCTGGGACTTCTCACTGAGCTCTGTCAGGTGGAACCTCTTCACCTCTGGTTTCCGACCCTTACTTCCAGCCGCCGCTGAGGAATAGCAACTCTTAAACGCCCCTCATGAAATAAACACCTAAACTCCGAGAGTCACAAAAAGACTTGCTACTTTTTCTTGTTGTCTAGCAACCCCTGTAACCCTACTAAGTAAACCTGAGAGCCAAGGTTGACTGAGCGCTGACTACGAGCTGAGCTCTGTCCCAAGCACCTTCCAGGTGTGGCTACAGGTGCTGTGGTGTGTCTCCCAGATCTGCGTTTGGGACCAGGCCCTTATTCCCCAGGGTGCTGGCTGCTGTAGGCTCACAGCCGTCTCTCCCCTAACAGAGGGAATTGCCTCGTTTAAAATTAGGCCGTCCAATGAACTGTTGATAAGGGATACAAAGGCCCGGCCCCTTGCTTCACTGCGGGTCTGCTCAGAAGAGTCATCCCACTCCAGAGCACCCCCTGGGACCAGCTTCCGGCATTCGGCATTCGTTTCCTCCCTCTGCCCAAGCCTGCTTCCCTCACACCCTCTTAGTTCCCAGAACTCTCCCCAGCAAGTCTCTGCCTCCGAGCAACTAAGTTTCCCGTCTCCTGGGGAATTCAAACTAAGAATTAAATTTCTTTAGTCCTCACGACAACTTTATGAAATAAGCGCATCATGTTTTCTGTTTTAGAGACAAGGAAACGGAGGCGTGGAAAGGTTGAGAAACTCGCCTAAAGTCTCCCATCAGTAAATGGTGGAGCCCAGATTTGAAACTGAGAAATCTATCCCTAGATGGTACACTCTTAACTTCAAGTGCAGCCTCTTAACAGCAATCCCAAAGGGAAGTGAGGGGCAATGGGGAGGCTGTGATGCCTTTATGGGAAAGTGAGGAGAGAGGCAGAGCATTTATTACCTTTATCTCAGAGATGAGGACGCCGAACTAGCTGGCAACTGCTTAAAGGCAGGATCATTCACTAGTTCCGGAGGTGGTGGGATTCTAATCTGCGGAGGGGCAGTGAAAAAGCATGGTAAATTCATATTTGACTTCTGGCAAAACACTTACTGTGTGACTTTGAGCAAGTTATTTAACCCGAGTCTTAGTAAAAAAAGTACACAGTAGGGCTTCCCTGGTGGCGCAGTGGTTGAGAGTCCACCTGCCGATGCAGGGGACACGGGTTCGTGCCCCGGTCCGGGAAGATCCCACATGCCGCGGAGCGGCTGGGCCCGTGAGCCATAGCCGCTGAGCCTGCGCGTCCGGAGCCTGTGCTCCGCAACGGGAGAGGCCACAACAGTGAGAGGCCCACGTACTGCAAAAAAAAAAAAAAAAAAGTACATAGTAGATGCTCAATAAAGCCAGCCACCAACCCCAACCCTTGTCTGCTATTTCTAACTCTGATCTTGGGCAAGTCTCTCTAACGTTCTGACTCAGTTTCTTCATCTATAAAATGGAGGTGAGGATGACAAAGGGCTTACTTAGTTGACCCGTGGCCATTTGGGTAGGAGCACAGTAAATGGAAGTTATCAGTATAACCATGATGCTCTCTTGCCTGGCTTGCTTCCTGTGCTCCGGTCCTGCAGGACCCAACAGACTCAGGCTCAGGCTGTGCTCGACACCGTGCGTGCCTCCCCGAGGAGGCACCTCAACACCAATCCTCCTGGCACCGCTGAGTTGGTTTCCTGCTTTTACTAGCGGCAGAAGGTGGTTTTTTTTTTTTTTTCCCCTCTACTAAACTGGGTGTGCGCTTCTCTTCTCCGTGTGAGTTCTCTGCCGCTTCTCCCTCCCCACGCTGGTGTCCGCCAAGAGGAGGGGATTAGCCCCGTGAGCACCCCCGCGGTGTGAAGGTTGCACGAGGGTAGCGGCGCATCCCGGGCAGCGAGCCCCACCCCGTCGAGCTGCAGGCCCCTCCTGCGCCTTCGCCCGCGCTCAGTACCGCTCTCCAATTGGTCGGCGGCGCGCACCCCGCCCCGCCCCCTCCAAGGCAATAAAAACCGCTGGCTCGGCGCAAGCAGTTGAATAAACCCAATCTGCGCAGAGAGGCGCTGCCCGCTGCTGCTCTGCCTCCTCGCGCCCTGCGTTGCCCGCTGGAGCCCGTCACCATCCTCCACACGACGTGCTGCCCTGCACCCGCAGCCATGTGCCGGACCTTGGCCGCCTTCCCCACCAACTGCCTGGAGAGGTAAGAGCAGCTTGTCCAGCTGCCTGGAGGAAGAAGAACAAGTCCCACCAACCTTAGGGAGTGCAGTGGCAGCAGGCTTGCAGACCTGGGTGGGCTGGAGAATGGGACGCAAGTGACGAGAGGCGGAGGTCAACTTGGTTCCACGTTCTCAGATGCCTCCTTAGAGTCTTAGAGAAGGATGGGCGACGAGAACGGAGAAGGCAAAGCAAAGGGAAGCAGAGGGACCACTGCTTACTGCCATTCCCCACCCTCTGACAAGTGGCGCTTCTGCTCAGGTGACCCAGCTTCAGGAAAACCACGGTGGCATCACCAGGCAGAACCGAGTCTTCCCCGGTTTCTTAAGCACTTGGTTTTCATTCTAAGTCATAGGTCTAGGGGCCCTCTGGCCCTGGAAAGGCAGGCAGGTGTTTTTCAGCAGCTGCCCCTGTGAGGGATGTGCCCGCTTCCCAGGGAGCTACTCACCCACTCCAATCCTTGCTGGAGCTGGGAAGGAAAAAGTAAAGAGGAAGGCAGAAATCAGCTTCCACACAGCTCCAGAGATACTTGTGACAAGTCTAAGAGACTGCTGAACTGCCTTCTGCTAATCAACAGGCACAGAGATGGATCAGTGGGACTTAAGTGGGCAAAAGCCCACGTGTGCTGTACTGTAGACCCAGAAAGTATAAGACCTACCGAGGCACAGCCTAAATACTGCTTTCATTGTTTCTGGGTTCATGATACCGCTGAGAGAGGCAACGTTTAGGCCCTGGGAACAGTTAACGGGTTCCCAGGAGCCCCAAGGCTGGAATTTGGGTGACACTAACCTGAGCTCTTCTGGGACCTCGTAAATCTCTCTGCCCTGGCTGAGCGAGTGGAGAATCCTCACAAGCTCGTGCTTTGTCTTCCAGAGCCAAAGAGTTCAAGACACGGCTGGGGGTCTTTCTTCACAAGTCAGAACTGGGCTCCGGTACTGGGAGTGTTGGCAAGTTCGAGTGGGACAGTAAACACAGCAAAGAGGGGTAAGTCCTGCTGAAAGCCTAGGGCCCCTGGAGGGAGGGAGCCAGATTCAGGAAAGGAGTCCTGAGAAGGAAAATACCGGGAGAAATTAGGACATGCCAGCGTGGATGTTGGTGACCTTTTCCTAGAGATTGTAATGGAGCTGGTCATAGCCGGTCTGCTATGGATGCCTGGCTCATGGGTGACTGCGTGGATGGCTCCAGGCTTCTAATGCCACCAACAAATGAAGATACCCAGGGCCTGAATGTCTAGTTACCAGACTCTCGCACCTGGAGATGTCATTGCACATGCAACCAGGGCAAGGGCAGGGTCCAAGGCCACTGGAGGGTTTTAAATTAGTGACTACTTCCACTGACATGCACTTTACCTGGAAGCCCTTTTATACTGACCAGCAACTGTGCCAGGTGCTGCGTTAGGCTCTGGGGTTATGGGTAGACATAATCTCTATTCATAAGACCCTTATTTCCTTAAGAAAGTATACAAAACAAGCTCTGAGAGTCAGGGGGATAGAAAGAATTTTGGACAGTGAAGAAGACAGTCTTAGATACTTAATGAGGGCCAGAAGTTCCCTGCTTTGGTTTCTGGTTACTGAGCTGTCCTCTAGAAAACACAACTATTTCCCTGAACCCCAACTAAGAGTTTGAGGCATCAGCTCCAATAATTATCCAATTATACAATTGTGTGAATTATACAACTTCCATCAGCGTTCTGGCTAGGATTTGTGCTGTGCAGTAGTTTGTTGATTTTTTTTTTTTTTTAATTAAAATCCTGCCTTTTTTTTTTTTTAGCAGAAACTTCTCAGAAGACGTGTTGGGGTGGAGAGAGTCATTTGACTTGCTGCTGAGCAGTAAAAGTGAGTGGGGCCCTGTTGTGTCTGTCTGTGGATGGCACATGTGTGCCCATGTGCCGTGGAGGCAGCCTGAGGATGCTAAAAGTGTGGGCAAAATAGTAGTAGTAGTAATAATAATAATGATCCCCTAGTGTGCCAGCCTCTATTCAGAATACAAAGGCAGGTCCTTGTTGGAGAAAATTACATCCTAAAAATAGACCATTAACTACAATTGCTGTCTTTTCTTCTTCTATTCCCGGCTGGCTGTCCCCGCTGTCTGACCTGTCTCTTCCTCTCTCCCTGCAACCCCAGATGGAGTGGCCGCCTTCCACGCCTTCCTGAAGACAGAGTTCAGCGAGGAGAACCTGGAGTTCTGGCTGGCCTGTGAGGAGTTCAGGAAGCTCCGGTCAGCTACCAAGCTGGCCTCCCGGGCTCACAGGATCTTTGAGGAATTCATCTGCAGTGAAGCCCCCAAAGAGGTCAGAGCCGTGACATATGCCAGGGATCCTGCAGACCCTGCCTGCTCCTTCCCCACTGAGAATCGGGGATGGTGGGGGGCCAGCAAGGAAAGGGCCAAGTTTAGAAATACAGTGGCCTCATTTGTCACAGGAGGCTGGAGACTATAAAGCCAGGCTCCGGGCCACCCCTGCCTCCTTTTACCCTCATACTCACCAGTGGGACCGGAGGGGTTGGCAGGGGTTTTTTGGCTTCTGTCCATATGCACTTCTGTAAACGAAGCCCTTTTTAGAGCTCAAAACACTTACACAACTGGGGAGACAGGTCATCATAGGATAACCTGGCTCAGTCCCCTTGTTGACCTGCCTCAGGTCTGTGGTCTGTGGACCTTTTAACCTTCCCCCAGGCCTCCACTGTGTTTGATAGAGAATATGGCGCCACCTTGTGGAGAGAGAGTAGTAATGCCTTGCTTTTGTATCTGTACAATATATTTTCTGAGCACTTTTATTTATTCCATAAAGATTTGTTGAGCATCAGTTACATGCAAGGCAGTATTATAGACATTGAGGATATGGCAGTGAACAAAAAGTCTCTACCCCGGTGGGAGAAGGTGACAATAACCAATTAAGTAAATATTGTCAGGGAATGATCTCTGCTCTGATAAAAACAAAGCAGGATATGGAAGGGAATACCAGAGTACGGGGTGGGAGGATGTGAGGTCTTTCCGATTTATAAAGGGAAGTGAGGGGTGGGCTGTTTGATAAGGTGACATGCGAACAGAGACCTGAAAAGGAGGAAGGAACATTCTAACACAGGAAACGGAAAGTGCAAAGACCAGAGAGTGCCTGTTGTGACCACAGACCAGCAAGTGGGCCCATGTGGAATGGAGCATGAGGGAGAGAGAGTGGGAGATGATGTCACACAGGTGGCAGATGGCCAGGTGCCGGCCCAGGTGGCCGTGTGGGCTCATTGCACACTTGGGTTTTTCCTCTGAGTGACGGGAGACAACAGAGCTGCTAGCAAACTGACTTGGGTTTTAAAAGGCTCGCTCTGCTGGGTGGAGAATAGAGCCCGGGGTTAAGGGGAGAAGAGAGAGACACCAGGTAGCAGGCGCTGGCACTAGTCTAGGACAGAGGTGATGGTGACTTGAACCCGGGTTGTTACAGTGGAATGGGTGAAAAGAGGTTGAATTTGTACCCATTCTCAACATATCCTGGGTCGTTCTGAGAGACTGGAGGACAGACACTGGATCAAAGGTGGGGACAGGCCCAGAGTTGAAAAGCCCGTTGATGGTCAACTCTGGAGATCCCCGGTTCCGTGTTCGGAATCCAGTGCGCCTTCACTGCCCCACGTGCCAGTCCTCCCGTGCCTGCTGGCCTCCTGCCTCTGCCACCCCGTGCCCTGACGCCCACGCACTCACGTGCTTGCCCTCCATCCCACAGGTGAACATAGACCACGAGACCAGGGAGCTGACCAGGACGAACCTGCAGACGCCCACGGCCATGTGCTTCGACGTGGCTCAGGGGAAGACGCGCACCCTGATGGAGAAGGACTCGTACCCGCGCTTCCTGAAGTCCCCAGCTTATCGGGACCTAGCTGCCGAAGCCGCGGCCGCCGCCGCCTCTGCCGCCTCCGCCTCTGCCTCCCCATCCGAGCCCTCGCATACCTGAGCCTCCAGGCTGGGAGGGGGCCGGCCAGGCAGAGAGGTTGGGTCGCCCGTAGCCGTAGCCGAGGCGCCGCCCCCGTGTGGGGGGGCGGGTTCTGCAAAGCCAGAGAGGACAGCGAAGGGAAACGCCCACCCGGTGACACCCTCTCCTCTAGACCCTGCGGGACTGAATTCCGTGCGTGAGAGGGTTCCCCCACTTCTAGGACCTGCGCCCAAGGGCTGAAGAGGAGGGTTGTGTGTGGCTCTCTGGGGGAAAAGAAGGATGGTGCAAGAGTCAGCATCGGCTCTGGCCCTTCTCAGCGGGGCAAGGGATATTCCAGGGTGCTTTGGGAAACTTGTGGATAAAAGGAAACTTGAAAATGAGTGAGGGAAAGACAAGCAGGTTAGCCGTTCTGCCTGTCCGTCGGTGGACACATCCTGGTTTCCTGGTTCCCAGACTGTCCTGGGCACACAGGGAACCGTGGATGTGGAGCCTTGCCATCCCGTCCTCTTCACCTGCCTCTGGGCTGCCCGGCGGGTTCCTTAGCTTGCATTTCTCAACACTCCTGTGTCCAGCCTGGCAGTCTTGTCAAGGCCAGAGAACCAATGTGATGCTTGCCCCAGATGAGATTTTTACCTCAAACACTGGCCTTCAAGCCCCTTTCCAGATCAATAGAGAGCCCTGAAAAGAGGCCATCTTGCTTATGTGAAATGAACCTTGGTGCTCCTGGTGGCCTCTTGCGGGTGCCCCGACCCTGTGTGTGCATCAGGGTCCACCTGTGAGCAGGGCCCGCTGAGAACCTCTTGCTGGGATGTGCCCTGTCTTAGCTCCGTGCTGCTGTTGAATGTGGGGCCCATCAGGAGAAGGGCATGGGGCCTCTTGGTGAGCGGCTAGTCCAGCTCTTTTGCCGGGCAGGGTGGAAGGAGGGAGAAAAGGATCCTGAGAAACAAATCTCTTGGCAGTTCCAGAGAATCCTCTTTAAATCAAGCTCATCTTTTATTTTTGTGGGTATGAGAACAGCGAAAAAGAGATTCCCCAGGATGGAAGGGGAGCCTCGTGTTTCTTTCCTGTGGATGTGAGGTAACGCTCTCTGGGGTGTTGGGAGAAATGAGGCAGGGACCTCAATGAACTTGGATGGACCGTAGAAGCTGGGAGTGAGGCTGGGAAGAGCAGGACTGGGGGCAATCAGAACCCGCTGGTCACCTCATGGCATCACTGAGCACACGTTCCGTGGTGGGACTTCTGCCCGGGCCCAGGCTGGGGAGGTGAATTAACCGGGCAGCTCCCCTGTGCCCCAGGAAAATCCACACTGTTCTCTCTGCGCTATGAGCTCCTCCAGGAGACAATTATTTAAGTCTAACATATTGTTGGTTTTGTGACAGTGGTCATGGCACATTATTTTCACTGCTGTTGTCGTGTTGTTGTATTGTTATTTATTGTCATTTGAGTTTGCCTCTACTGGAGAATCTCAACAGGAGCTGGCGGCCTGACTGTCTCCCTCTCCACTGGACTCTACCTCTTGAACATGCTGGGAACCTCTTAGCGCCTGTCAGGAACTCCTCCCTGTTTAAATATTTATTTATTGTTGACAGCTGGAACTGGTTTTCTGATGTGAATGATGTACTCGATCCCCATTTTCCTGCTTCAGCATGTTATTTTATTGTGAAATAAAATAAAACCCAAGTATGAGATCCTGTCTCCAAGGGCTGTGTGGTCAGGGGAAGAGGGAAAGGGAAGTACGGGCGGGAGTCTTGTGGGAGAGCTGGCGTCCGGAGATGCCACAGGATGCATGGGGAGCTTTCGAGGTACGGGCAGAGGTGACTGTTCTAACGGTGGCCACCAGGATGGGTAACTTCATTCAGCTGGTGACAGCCCAACTTGTGTCAAGCCATTGTGTCGTGTTGATTGGACCTGGCTCAGCTGTCATTTCAGAGCCCATCTCCTCTCTCCACCCGGCCCAGCACAAGCCATTCCCAGTTCTTCTTCGAACAGAGCAAGGGGTGGTTGCCCCGGCCAAGTAGCCACACATTATCAGTTGCGGGGGGACTTTTGTGCCATTTTCACCTTTGCCCATTTTCAATTTGCATTAGTATCCTTTTAAGATGTCATATAAATTCAGGGAGTTAGTATTCCTTATAATTTCATAGACGTCTCTGAGATGAGCTTTGGGAAGCCACTTGGTACATGGGACTGTTCCATTCCCGGGGCAGAGGGAATGAGAGGTTAGCGCTGGGCTGGAAAGAACTTTGGGGTAGGCTTGCAAGGATCCAATCTGCTCTCCCTCTGCCGATCACCTACTCGTTCTCCCTAAATTCTTCTCTATGTTGAATTATCTGTTTATATAAAGATAACTGAGTAAAGTGACCAGACTTCAGGTACATCGAGTAGAAAACCCCATGGAATCACATTCGAAGCCCAGATCTAAGAGGCGATTCTATGCGTGATGCCAGGAGGGATTCTGAGGTTAAGGGCCTGGAAAGGAAGATGGGAACACACACCGTGGCAGGCCCTGATCTCATTGAGTCCTTACCACAGCTCTGTGAGGTAGGTATGATAACCCTACAATACAGATGAGGAAACTGAAGCTCCTGGGGGCATGGGGGTGGGTGAGTGAGAGGGGAACATGCCCAGGGCAGCTGGCTCGAGAGAGTGGCAGAGATGAGATTGGAACCCAGTGACACCGTGTCGGGGCTGGGGGGGTGAGTCCAGTCTGTGAGGGATGGTCGAGGGATACGATGGATGAGGGAAGAAGAAAGATGGTACCCAGAGAGGTGGGGAGGTAGGAACCTTGTCCTCTTCTCATTACTTTCCTTCCATCTTTTTGCCTTTTTTACATGCATTTATTGCATCTAGTGCATTCTATGTGCCTGGCAGAAGACCAAACTAGTAGCCGTACCATCAGCTGCAGGTAGCCTCACTTTATGGTGGGTGGGGATTCTGGGTAACTTTAGACAAGGGCACAAATGTGTATTTTCTGAAGCAGTATGGGTGCCCGTAGGAAAACGTGGGTGTAATCGGCTAGTAATGGAGAAATGAATGGGGGTGACGGACATCCAGTGACTGGGGTGGGTGCTGGCAGGCTCCCCAGTCCAGCAAGACCATCCTCAAGGCTTGTTCCCCTCTCCTAGCCCTTCTTCTCACATACAGGGTGGTCTTGGAGCCCATGGCGTGGCCTGAAGGTGGTAGATACTCATTAGAGATAAAGAAGAACGACTCTTGGCTGACCTATACGTCTCCCAGGTGTCAGGCTCAAACCAACACAGGACCTCTACTGTATTGGTTCTCAGAGTGTTTAAGGGATTTCCTGAAAATCACTCAGCCAGCAAGAGGTCTCCAAGATCTTCAAACTCACTGGCTCTGGTCCTCCCCCAGTGCACTTCAGGCTTTGGCTTAGCAGGCAAAGCACTTCCTGCTTCCAGGCAAAGCGGCCTGCTTATGCCTTTCCGGCCTCTGCTCCCAATCGCTCACCTGCCCCTTGAAAACAAACCTTTCACGGTTCCCAGATTCACCCTACTGTTCAAGCCTCCTTGCTTTTGCCTCCTGGACCCCCTCCCTGCTGTGTCCCCTACTCCCATCACTCCTTCATCAGCCTGGGGACGCATCTTTCAAAAGCCGGCTCAAGGGTCTTTCTGCGGCGCCTTCCCTGAGCCTTTGGGTCTGATCCCTGAAGCCTGTGCTTCATGTGCCCCCACTGCTGCGAACCCTCATCGGAGCACTTACATCCCTCCTTTCTGTCTCCCTTTACCAGACGGCAAACTCCTGGGGTTTAGGCATGTCCCCCTCTCCAATTTTCTACACCCAGGGCCTAGCATATACATGTTTAGCAGACGGCTCTTACGCTAATGATTAATTTTAAATCCAGCAGGAGAAACGTTTAGATGACCATTTCCAACTTCCTACCAGACTCCTCTCCCTGGACGTCCCACAGGCTCATCGTATGTAGCACATTCAAAGCCAAGGTCATCATCATCCCCCTCAGATATCCACAGCCTCCTGGTCCTGTAACTCCGATAGGGAGAGACGCTGCTTCTCCTCCCGGCTCACCGAGACGTCTTTATAGTTTTTTTTTTTTTAAATAAATTTATTTATTTATTTATATTTTTGGCTGTGTTGGGTCTTTGTTGCTGGACACGGGCTTTCTCTAGCTGCAGCGAGCGGGGCCTACTCTTCATTACGGTGCGTGGGCTTCTCATTGTGGTGGCTTCTCTTGTTGTGGAGCATGGGCTCTAGGCACGTGGGCTTCAGTAGTTGTGGCTCACGGGCTTAGTTGCTCCATGGCATGTGGGATCTTCCCGGACAAGGGCTCAAACCTGTGTCCCCTGCATTGGTAGGTGGATCCTTAACCACCGCGCCACCAGGGAAACCCTCACTGAGATTTCTTAGAGGAACCTTTCATCCTCTTCAACCTAGGCTATAAAAACGACTTCCCACCTGGTGCCCCTCCCCAGTGCTCTCCCCCTCCAGTTCATTTTCCATGCCATGTCAGTCTTTATCCATAAAGCATGGATCTGAGCACGCCATGGATGCATTTATGCCCTTCAGTGGCTCCCCTTTGAGTATGAGAGAAAGTCCAGCTCTTACAATGACATACGAGGTTCGTGCTGACCTGACCCAAGTCCCTCTCCTGACTTCGTCCCTGCCCAGATGGCCCTTACACACATGCTGTTCTCTCTGCTTGTAATGCCCTCTTTGTCTTTCTTTTAATTAGGGGTTGGGGGCTGAGGAGGAGAATGCCCTCCTCAAAAGGCCTCCTGAAAATCTAGCAAAAACATCACCTCCTCAAGTGAAGCCTTCCTTCCCAGACATCCACTGCCCAGAGTTCATCTCTGCCACTTCCATGATTCTAGGACACCCTGTCCTAACCTTGATCGCCTCATGTGTGACATGGCACTGTCACTTGCCTCTTCACAGCTCTTTTTCTTTCACTAAACCACTCTCTTCAAGATGGGGAGCCACATTATTTGATAAGATGGGGCAGAACAGACCACGGCTGAGTGATACACAGCTCAGCTCGTGGGGTTGGAATGTCGGGGCTGGAACTGGCCCCTTCGCTGTATGACCTTGGGAAGCTACTAAGCCTCTCCAAGGCTTACTTCACTCATCTGTAAACGAGTGCAGTAAGAGTGCACCCCTCAGAGGGAACACGGAATGAAAGAAAAGTGGCACAGTGCTGATATCCCACGAGTATTAACTATTATTATTATCTGATTCCAGGTACTCAGCACAGTACCTTGTACACAGTCAATAACTATTTATTGACTTTTTGAAAAGAATGGAAGAGTCACAATTCAAAGCCAGGATTCCAAGTCTACTTTCCCAAGTGTAGTACAGCTGTTTCCATACTGTATTTTATCTGATATGAAGAGCATTCCAGAATTCCAGATGAGGAAATCAAGGACTGAGCCATTAAATCCAGACAATACTCACTCAACCCAGGCTCGTGTATTTCCGCATCAGTGCTGTTGCTTCCGTGTTGGCTGTGGAGGGCTCTGGCCTATCCCTCACCCTCTGCTGCCTCCCTGTGGCCATGTCAGGTCAGGCTATACAAACTTTTCCCTTGGAACTGCTTAACTTTGCTTGGAGTTGGCTCCTTCCTTTGGAATTGTATCCAAGAGGTATAACTTTTAGTTTTGTTTATTAATGCAGTTTAATAAAGATGTGAAATTTCAATAGAACTGAAAATTATTAGCATAATTGCTAAGGTACCCCAGGGGGTACAGGGGTTAAAATTAGATTTCTTTAGCCAACAGGGCTGAAATCACCTTTAAAAACTGAAGCTCTTGGCGTGGATGTAGAGAGAAGGGAGAACTTGTGCGCAGTTCGTGGGATTGTAAGTTGGTGCAGCCAGGATGGAAAACAGTATGGAGCTTCCTCAAAAAATTAAAAATAGAACTGCCACAGGATCCAGCAATTCTACTTCTTTTTTTTTTTTTGTAGCTATATGAGATAACGGATGTTAACTAAACCTATTGTGGTAATCATTTCAGAGTGTATGTGAATCAAGCCATCATACTATATAACTTAAACTTCTAGAGTGATGTATGTCAATTATTTCTCAATAAACCTAGAGGGAATTCCCTGGCGGTCCAGCAGTTAAGACTCTGAGCTCCCAATGCTGGGGACGCAGGTTCGATCCCTGGTCAGGGAACTAGATCTCGCATGCCGCAACTAAAGGAGCCCACATGGGGCAACAAAGATCCTGCATGCTGCAACTAAGACCTGGCACAGCTAAATAAATAAATAAATATTTAAAAAAACCAGTACCTACCTGATAAAGATTAGATTATACGATTTTATATATATATATATATATATATATAAAGGGCTCAAAACAGTTCCTAGAGCATACTAAAGAGCTACATAAATGCTTGCTACCATCATCATTCTTCTTCTTCTTAACATTATTATTAGTTCAGGTAGCAAAAGTGGCATGTGCAGAGACATGGTGGTGGGAAACAGTGTGATGTGATGGGGAACTGGATGGTAGTAGTGGTGATGCCCATGAGGAATCAGGACAGTCAGGGACCATACCAGGACCTGAAATCATGTTACATATTGCATTTCTCCATTATTTATGATCTATTTCTGCCTACTAAGATGCAAGCTCCAGGAAGACCCCCACGAGGCACTTGTGTGATAAATCACTGTATCCCGAGCATTTAGAATAGTCACTGGCAACACTGTCAGTGCTCAATAAATATTAATTGAGCGAATGATGGGTTAAGGATTTTGAACTTTGTCCTGCACACTATGGCAAGTCAGTGAAGCAGGTAATACTAGATGAGAGGCTGAGAAGCAAATCATCAGTTTCTTCCAGTAAGCGATAGGAAGGGCTGAGGTAGTCATCCCCTTGCAGATGAAAGTAGGAGACTTGGGATTGGAATGAGAATGGGGAGTGGCATTCAGGGGCTGGTACCATTCATGGGGATGGAGAAAAAGGAAAGGAGCAGGTTTAGGGAGAGATGAGAATCTCTGTTTGGGACATGTTCTAGATTTGTGGGTCTGAAGTTCAGCAGAGAGGCTGGGGCTAGAGAGAGAGGCTTGGGAGTCACTGGGGTATAAGGGGCAACAGAGGTCGAGAGTCTGGATGGCGTGCCGCTGGTGACCAACATGTCACCACACCTTGCTCGCTGTTCATGACCCTCTAGGAAGTTTGTCTCCCGGCAAGACTGGATGTTCTTTGAGGACAGGAATACTTCCCATGGTAGCCTTCAGTATACAGCGTGCATCTCCATGCTAGGAAAATGGTCAGGAGCGGAACTTCTAGAGCAGAAAGGAATCTTAAAAACCATATTAACATGAGAGAATGAGGCCCAACATTGTTCAACCACTTGCCTGTGGTCACTCAGCAAAACAGCCACAGCTCTGGCTGCAGGACCAGGTCTTAAGACTGCCAGCCTTGTGCCCTTTCCAGGAGGCCACATTGCCTCAGGGTGGTGAAATTGACAGCACCCAGGTGAGTGAAGGAGCTTGGGCTTTGGGCTGATCTAGCTTCCTGCAGCCTCCGTTTCATCATCATCAGGATTGTTAGGGGTTGATCGGGTCCGAGTCTCTTGTGATGCAATGAACATAGTGCCAGGACCCTGTCGGTGCCCAATACATGTTTATTTACCATTCATTTCCCTCAAGAAGATAGGGGGTTTGGAACAACGTGGTCAGGTTGGAGCTGTGACCTGAAAGGCTGAAGGCTGAGCAGCACGATCTTGGACATCAAATCAGCCCTCAGCAATCAGTTAAGAGCCACCGAATAAATACATGTATATGTATAACTGAATCCCTTTGCTGTACACCTGAAATTAACATATTGTTAATCCACTATACTCCAATAGAAAATAAAAGGTTAGAAAACAAAAGAGCCACTGCTTTCCTCTAGGAGGTTTAAAGGTGCTACTAGCTCAGGCCACCTCTGCTGAGTGTAGGCGTGGTCAGTGTCCCCTCCCTCCTCCTTTCACTCTCCTTTCTAGGCTCCGCCCCGCTGGCTCGCTTCTCGACGCTCCAGCCCCAGAAAGAACTGTTTCCTTGCTGGCTACAGTGTTTGAGGGTTAGGTGCTGCCAGAGAAATAACCAAGGAGGAGGCGTCTGTGTTTAGAAGGTAAGGTGGGCAGAAGGAGGAGAGCTGGGAAAGCTTGAGAAGTTGTTTTCTTTGAAGGATTCCTTGGGCTTTGGGGACTGGAGATGACAGTGGGTGTAGAACTGGAGGAGAGGAGAGAGCTCACAGAGCCAGCTGGTCAGCCCCAGGGGGCCCTTTGGGCCTGAGCCCACCTGAGATTCCCAGGGTTCTGTCACAATCCACACATTATTTATGCAAGTCATCTCAGTTTATCAGGCACATCTTGTCATGTGGAGAAAATGAAACTGAAAGCAGGACTCTTCCCTTGCAGTGTTTTTGATGGGTTATTTTCATTTTCTACTCTGGTATTTCACTTGGGGGTTCTTTTATTATTATTATTATCGTCATTTTTATTTGCATTTCCTCAAAAGGAGTCCAAGATGTGGTATTCTTAAACGATTGTATTACACTGAAGTTAGCAGTTGGAGGTGGGCTGGAATAAATAAAAGACCGGAGGAGGAAAGAAGTTCGAAGAAACCCTGAGTCTTCCAGGTTTCTTCGAGATTCTTTCCTTCTCTGGTCCTTTATTCCAGCCCACGTCACACTCACTGTCACCGGAAGTGTTTACACAAACATTGGGTCCAGAGAGTTCATTACCGGGTGATTGTGCTTCCGCTGCACATTTGATTAGACCTCTGAGGTAAGGGCTTTGACACTGTCGGAGGGGGTGAGATTGCTGAAAAATGGTTGCTCTGTGAATTTTGCAGCAGACGTAGTTATGTAAATATTCAGGTAACAGTTTGCTGCCATCTGCTGTTTGAATTGGGTCTAAATTGCTCAGAGCTGATCAAGGGCAGTTGGATTAAACTGACACCCCAGGTTCCCTATTTGTGTAGTATGTATATGCACATGGGTGGGGAGACTGGGATTTGTTAACTTTTGTTTTCATAAACGGACGTAATTAGCTCTACCATTTATTGAAGGCTTAATATTTCCCCCTCTCCCTACTTCAATGCACTTTATACGGGGGACTGTATTTATTGTTGCCCCCATTTGAGGGAACAGAAAATCGAGACTTAATAATCTAAGGTTACACGATTAGGAAGTAAGAGTCTAGAATTACACGGCCAGGGGCTCAAACTTCGATCTTGCTGAGTTGGGAGTCCGAGTTCTTAACCATACTCTACACTAGTTTGAATAGGACTGCACACATGCAAAGAACCAGGAATGTGCTGAGCGTGTTCAACCAGAAACACAAACTGATGAAAAACACATATTTTCTTATTAAATGAGGGTTCTGTTTTTTTTAAAAGGCCATCTATTCCTAGTAAGAGTATGTTTATATGGCATTGGGAAAAAATGTATTAATATAGGTTGAGAATCCTAAAAACAATCATAGCCTTTGACTCGGCATTCAGTTCTTTGAAATCTATCATAAGAAATCTATTATAAGATCTATCATAAGAAAACAAGCTAAAGTAAGCTAAATTTGCTCTAACATTATTTCGAATTGTGAAAAAAATAATCATTTTGAAACTCTGTTTTAAAAGTTATTTTAAAAATTTGCTCCATAGTAGAGAACTGAAAAACCTCTCTGATGGCATATTCCATAGCTATCAAAATGTTTTAAAACACTTGTAGGGCTTCCCTGGTGGCGCAGTGGTTGAGAGTCCGCCTGCCGATGCAGGGGACACGGGTTTGTGCCCTGGTCTGGGAAGATCCCACATGCCGCGGAGCGGCTGGGCCCGTGAGCCATGGCCGCTGAGCCTGCGCGTCCGGAGCCTGTGCTCCGCAACGGGAGAGGCCACAACAGTGAGAGGCCCACGTACTGCAAAAAAAACCAAAAAAAATCCCACTTGTAATAACATAGGACATTATTTATAATAAGGCATTAAATGAAAGGAGGCAGGATACAAAGTTACTTACAGAGCATGAGCCCAACTATTTTTTTAAAAATCTATAGAAATATACTAAAATATTAACAATACCTGTTCCTGGGCAATGGGAGAATAAAGTAATAATTTTCTTGTTTAAAATTTATATATATTTATAATATTCTATAATAAAAATTTCTATAATAGATGTATTTTGAAAAAGTTGCTAGTAAAATTAATTTCTCAAATTCAAATGTTTTCGTTTTTTTATAAATTTATTTATTTTTGGCTGCATTGGGTCTTCGTTGCTGCATTCAGGCTTTCTCTAGTTGCTGCGAGCGGGGGCTACTCTTCGTTGTGGTGCACAGGCTCCTCATTGCGGTGGCTTCTCTTGTTGTGGAGCATGGGCTCTAGGCGCGTGGGCTTCAGTAGTTGTGGCTCACGAGCTTAGTTGCTCCACGGCATGTGGTATCTTCCCGGACCAGGGCTTGAACCCGTGTCCCCTGCATTGGCAGGCAGATTCTTAACCACTGCACCACCAGGGAAGTCTAAATATTTTCTCACTATTATAAAATTATGAAGTTCCTCTCTCATCTCCAGGTGGAAAGTCAGAAGACTTCAAGAGTATTGTCCTTCCTGATACTGGTGGTCTGTAGCCAGATAATTCTGATTTACCCTGACAGGATTTTCTAAGAGTTCCACGTCTCTTTGATCAAATCCCAAGGAGATAAGTTTTTCATTTTCTTGAAAAAAAAGGCAAAAAATTTGTAACCAGTGGTATTTACCATCATGGAGACCAAGAGCCCTAACAATCCTCAGGAAAGACCCACACCCTCTACTAATGGGAGGGTTTCAGAGGAAGACAATCATTTGTTGATTAAAGCTACTAAAGAAGATGACATTGAGCTGGTCCAGCAATTGCTAAAAAAAGGGGCTGATGTCAATTTCCAGGACGAAGAATGGGGCTGGTCACCTTTGCATAATGCAGTACAAAGTGGCAACGAGGACATTGTGGATCTTCTGCTTAACTATGGTGCTGAGCCTTGTCTGCGGAAGAGGAATGGGGCCACTCCCTTCATAGTTGCTGGCATCACTGGAAATGTGAAGGTGCTCAAACTTTTACTTCCGAAAGTAGCAGATGTCAACGAGTGCGATGTTCATGGCTTCACAGCTTTCATGGAAGCCTCTGCGTATGGTAGAGTGGAAGCCTTAAGGTTCCTGTATAACAATGGAGCCAAGGTGAATTTGCATCGAAAGACAAAGCAGGATCAAGAGAAGATTAGGAAAGGAGGGGCCACTGCTCTCATGGATGCTGCTGAAGAAGGGCATGTAGATGTCGTGAGGATCCTCCTTCACGAGATGGGGGCAGATGTCAATGCCCGAGACAATATGGGTAGAAATGCTTTGACCTATGCTCTTCTGCACTCTGACAATGAGAAGGTGAAGGCCATTACTCGCCTTCTGCTGGACTGTAAGGTTGATGTCAGTGTGAGGGGGGAAGGAAAGAAGACGCCCCTGATCCTGGCAGTGGAAAAGAAGAACCTGGGTTTGGTACAGATGCTTCTGGAACAAAAACATATAGAGATCAATGACACAGACAATGAGGGCAAAACAGCACTGCATCTTGCTGTTGAACTCAAGCTGAAGGAAATTGCCCAGTTGCTGTGCCACAAAGGAGCCAGAACAGATTGTGGAGACCTTCTTGCCATAGCAAGGCGCAATTATGACCATGACCTTGCAAAGTTTCTTCGCCAGCATGGAGCCGTAGAAGATTTTCACGCTCCTGCTCAAGACTGGAAGCCACAGAGCTCACGCTGGGGGGAAGCCCTGAAACATCTCCACGGGATATACCGCCCTATGATTGGCAAACTTAAGATCTTTATTGATGAAGAATATAAAATTGCTGACACTTCTGAAGGGGGCATCTACCTGGGGTTCTATGAAGACCAAGAGGTAGCTGTGAAGCTATTCTATGAAGGGAGCACACATGGACAAAATGAAGTCTCCTCGTTGCAGAGCAACCGAATCAACAGTAATGTGGTGACATTCTATGGCAGTGAGAACTACAAGGGCTCTCTGTATGTGTGCCTCGCCCTGTGTGAACACACACTGGAGGAGCACTTGGCCAACCACAGAGGGGAGGCTGTGCGAAATAAGGAAGATGAGTTTGCTCGAAATGTCCTCTCATCTCTATTTAAGGCTGTTGAGGAACTACACCTGTCTGGATACACTCACCAGGATCTGCAGCCACAAAACATGTTAATAGGTAAGTCCCCAGTGTTCTCTTAGAAACGTAGGGCCTTTTGTTACGAGGGGAAAGGATTTTCATGGCAGAACAGGGAAGAACTAGAGTCAGTGTGGATTGTTCAGTTTGAGGATTAATGTAACAAATCGATGGTGACAGTGCAACCTCTCCTGCTACCAGGTATAACCCGTATTCCACGTGGAGGTCGAGGATGCCAATGGAATAGCAGGCTAACCTTATATTGCCCTTGGCAAATACAGATTTGTAGGTCTTGGATGGAGCCAGCTCCAGAAGTTTGAATTCTTAGAGTAGTCTGCAAGTCAGGAAACCTAGAAAGTGTGTTCCTTCAGAGAAGGTGGCAGTTACAGTGAAACTTAATGGCAAAGCTGAGGTTAAAATTGGGATCCAGGTTAAGATGTGACACGGTGAAACATACTGCAAGCAGACCGAACAAGTCAGTGTCCACTGCTGCAAACCCAAACCAAAATAAACTAAAGCAACATTCAAGAATACAAGCAGAGCTGAGGGCTTTGCTGGTGGCGCAGTGGTTAAGAATCCGCCTGCCAGTGCAGGGGACATGGGTTCGAGCCCTGGTCCGGGAAGATCCCACATGCCGCAGAACAACTAATCCTGTGCGCCACAGCTACTGAGCCTGCGAGCCACAACTACTGAGCCCGTGAGCCACAACTACGCACCTAGAGCCCATGCTCCACAACAAGAGAAGCCACCACAATGAGAAGCCTGCACATGGCAACGAAGAGTAGCCCCTGCTCGCCGCAACTAGAGAAAACCTGCACAGCAACGAAGACCCAACACAGCCAAAGAAACAAACAAACAAAAAAACGAAGCAGAGTAGGGAACAAACGTATGGACCCCAAGGGGGGGAAAGTGGGGGGGTGTCAGTGGGATGAATTGGGAGACTGGGATTGACATATATACACTAATTTGTATAAAATAGATAACTAATAAGAACCTGCTGTATGAAAAATAAATAAATAAAATAAAATTCAAAACTTCCCCCCCCCGCCAAAAAAAAAACCAAGCAGAGCTGAGTGTAAAGTCCCAGGGGGCAAGGTGGGACAGTAAAAAGAGCCTTGGCTTCAGCCATATTTAAGGAGCCTTGCAGCCTTGTCCCACCACTTTGTAGCTTTGTAACCTCAAGCAAGTCGCTTAATTCTGTGAGCATTGGTTTCCTCACTTGAGACTGATAATACCTCCCTCATAAGGTTGTTATGAGGTCTAAGTGCAGTATGTCAAATGGACAAGTCATCTGTACATTGTAAGTGCCCAACAAAGGCCAGGTGCTTGTCTAGAGGGCTAAGCAGAAGCAGATACCTAACCTACAGACATGCACTGACATTTAAGCTTGGTGTAAGGGACCAGGGCAAAAAGAAGATGTGGGTACTGAGAGTCAGAGAACGGTACTTAAGGTCCTGGAAGAGAGAAATAGGTAGACGTAAGATCTGGTTTTAGTGTGAGGACAGGTGTTTGTGACACTCCTTCCTGGTTTTAAGCAACTTCGCTGGGGAGACTGACAAGGGCCAGAAATATATGCAACTCTACCCAGTAAGGAAGTCTTTGAGGTTCAGCCAAAGGTGAGGTCCTTCCCAAGTTTACCTGCTGATCTTGATGCAAAAGGATCACATATCACGTTCTAAAGAAAAATAAGTTGTGACTACCTATCCTTTGACATTTCTAGCACCACTTCTTCCATTCTTAAGCTTGAACAGTAAAGAACTGATTATATTTCTGCCTCAAGGTGGCGAACCTAGCACATACTGCAGACTCTTCCCTGTATTAAATCCCTCCAATGATGGGAAAAGATTTTTAAATGAATTCATAACTGAGATCAACATTAAAAAAAGAATTCCTAGAGGACAAAATCCTTGAAGAATCATAGAGAGACTAAACATAGATAGGATGGGATTGAAGAATAATACAGGAGTCCAGGACAAATGCAGGAAGCCACAGATAAACATTACTTATGAACGTAGGAACAGTGTAGAAAAGTGCCACTCCAAAGTGATGGAAGCCAGAAGCAGGAGAGGACCAAGGACCAGCTAGCAGGCAGATTGCTGCGACAGTCGACACTAGGAAGATCAAACCCTGGGCTTCCCCTCTTCCCCAGGGACCAAGCATCTATGACAGACCTTTCTTCTACAGACAGGGGGACTGCTTGAGACACTGGGTCATTGGTGATATCAAGAGAAACAAAGAGCAGTTAAACATGCAAGATTTCTGCCAAAGCAGCTACTAAGTGGCATGTCCTGCTTACCCCCGAGCTTCACTGAATAAAATGCAAAGCAGAAGCTCTGACGACTGCCTCCATTCCTCCACTCTGTTGGGTGGCATTAACAGAAACAACTCACAGGACATCAGAGAGTCTCGACTGCAAAGTAAGGCTTACAGTCGAAAATCACTTAGGATATGCAAGAGGTGCCAATACCATGAAAGAGAGGCATGAAACAGAAGAATTTACACCCAAAGAAACATAGCTAACCAAATGTGTACGTTTCCATGACTGTTAAAAGAAATTGTCACAAATCTGGTGGCTTAAAACAACAGGAATTTAATCTCCCACAGTTCTGGAGGCCAGAAGTATGAAACCAGTTCCACTGGCACCAAATCAGGTGCCAGCAGGGCCAAATTCCCTCTCTACACTGTAGTGCAGAAACTGGGCATAAGCATTAAAACTTTTTATAGCACTTTAACAATATCTGTTGAAACTGAAAATAAAAAATTGGGGCGTGTAAAAAACAAATCAAATGTTAGAAGAGATGTGAGGTATGTGTATTCCATTAGGTACTTTCAAATGTCAGTAGCAGAAAACTCGACTCCAAGTGGCTTAAATAAGTGAAGGGAATTTATCACTTCAAATAATCGAAAGTGGTCTGTGGTTTATGATCTGCACCCCATCTGCCCCTTCACCCTCATCACAAGCAACTTTCTGACTCTGTCCCTCCTCCCCAAGTGCACACTTGGGCCTTCCTTCTGCCAGAGTGGACTTCTCCACGCATTCCTAGCTGGAATCCTCTCTTCCCTCTGTTCCCCATTCCACTCACCTACCCAAATTCTACTTTCTGATCTTTTCTGTCTAGGCGTCTCTTGCATTTTTTTTTTTTTTTTTTTTTTGGCCGCACCATGCAGCATGTGAGATCTTATTTCCTCAACTAGATTGATCCCATGCCCCCTGCAGTGGAAGTTTGGAGTCCTAACCACTGAACCAGCAGGGGATTCCCTAGGTGTCTCTTCCTTAAAGAAAACTTCTCCACCCTCCCCGCACCCCCACCCCAGCCATGTAGCTCTTCTCGTGATCCACTTTTAGGGCATCCTGCACTTTTGGCTAGCATTTTCAAAATGGCAATTCATTTAATGTTTATCCTCCTTTAGTATCGGTCCCCTTGCCCAGAGACTCTAAACTCTGTAGGGCCAGGACTGTGTTCTCCTTCCTCGCCATCATTTTTTTCCCCTCACTAAACACTTGTTGAATGATTTAGTGGGTTCCTTTTTGTTAGGCTCTGAGTTTCCTCACAACTGTGATGTCTAAGTTCATAATGAAAGGAGTTTGAGAAGCACACAGTTGTACTGGCCATCATCCTGTGTGGGGTTACCCAGCCTTCCTCTCAGACTCTTTGAAGCCACCTCTTCGAGGACAAATTACTGCCTCACCCACCTTTCATTTTGTTCCTGACCTCTCTCATCCATGCATCCCTCTTTCTGAGGACTTAGTGGCTTCCTTTAAGGGAGGAAGATTCTGAAGGGGGCAAGGAGGCAGTGACTCATTACCAGCACATGGTTTATTCGTGGTAACAGATTACAACGTCTTAGTGGGCAGTGACCAGTGGGCTTGATTTGGTGGAATGCTATGCTTAAGGTGGTCTTGGATTCGGATCCTTATTGTTTAGTTGTTCTTTAGCTATAGGATGAAACCTTAACTCCGGCCAGCAGCTTCTTTACAGATCTGTGCTCTTTGACCCCAGGAGTTGCATGACTGGGGAGCTGGTTATACTTATCCTCATGCTTCCCCACCCCTTGTCTTGGAACAAATAAAATGTAAGTCCTGCTCTTGGCAGATACCTGAGAGATCAAACGACACAGTGCACGTGACAGTGTTTTGAGAAGCAAACAGCAAAGCAGATGTGAGCTTATCATTGTCTTCCTCAGAGATGATAGGTTGTACATTGTGTTACAGACTTATTTAAATTAATTACAGCATGTGGTGAATGAGGATTTTCAATGCATCTCTACAAACCATCCCTTAGATTACAAGAATGGCGCTTACCTGGCAGATTTCGATAAAAGCATCAAGTGGACCGGAGATCCACAGGAAATCAAGAGAGATCTAAAGGTAATTTCTACAAACAATTTACTTTTCTATCTTTCTGCTTCCTTCTTTGTTCATTACTTTACTCCCTGTGGCCAGTTAGAGGATGTTCCTATTTCAACCAGAAGGAAAGACATTTCACGGCATTTCCCTGGTACTCACTGCCTTCACTCCCTTGCAGACAGCCAAGTGGGTGTGGGGTTGACCATCGCCGTGGCCCCTTTCTCTATGTCTTTAGATCTCTCTCTGACCCCACAGGCTGAATAGTAAATACACTGAACACGCCACAGTTCTTCCAGAATTACCGCCAGGAGATTTTCTCCAAAATAATTCCACAATTCCTGTAGGAGGTATTTTCTGCCTAAAGACAAAGTAAATGAGATTTCTTTTCCCACTCTATTCAAACACGTGTGCCAAACTCCTAGGAGGGCCAGCGACTAAGGCCCTCTCAAGCACAGCGGAGGGATGGGATCGATCCGCACCTCAAAAGAGACTAAACTTGGCCCCAAAGATTAAGATCCTGAAAGAACTGTTTCTCCAGAGAGGAGACAGAACAGAGACGTAGCCTCTGCAGACCACGGCTCCCAGATAGATTCTGAGCTTGTCAGCGCAGCTCTCGCCTGGAGTTTTCCAGGGCGCTGAACTTCCAACCCAATAGACGAGAACTCTCCATCCATGCCTGGCCTTTCTGGTTCAGCGGCTCCAGATTTTAGCTCCTTCACTGACTGGTGTCCTTCCCAGTGCAGTTTCTATGCTGGCCTCCTTCCTGGTCCTTCCTCCCTTGCTGTGCCCTGACTCCTGGGGCCTTCCCTCTATTCTGCGGGACCTGGTCTGGCTCCTTTATCTGTGGCCTGACATAGGCCCGACCCAAAGTCCCAGTTCCCACCTAGACTCTGAGCATCCCCCTTGTTTAAAACCTTCTCCCTTTCCCCTGTTTATCTAAATTCTATCTGTACTTGGAGGTCTAGCTCAAATTCCTCTTCCTCTAAGCAGTCTGCCCTGACAACTCTGGCCTGGGATTATCTTTTGTTCCTTATAAACCTAAACCTATAAACTATACTACCTTGAAGGGGTAGTATCCTAGACTATACTACCTTGAAGAGTTCTCTGTGCACAAGCCCATGCCTTCTCTCCCTGACCAGGCTGTGGAATCCCCTCGAGATTCTACGCATTTTCCATTTGCTCATAGCCTGTGCCACACCCTCCAAAGTTCCCCAAATAGAGCGAAAATTCATAAGCGCTTTTGGCTTGATTTATGGCTTTTGTGTAGGCCCTGGGACTGCTGGTCCTGTACGTGGTAAACCAGGGAGACATTTCTTTTGAGAGCCTGAAGGATCTAAGACATGGAGAGTTGATTCAACTTTCTCCAGATGAGGAAACTCGGGACCTCATTCATCACCTGTTCTCCCCTGGGGACAATGTGAAGGACCATCTGAGTGGCCTGCTGGGTCATCCCTTCTTTTGGAGTTGGGCGAGGTAAGGAAAACTGAGTGTATATTACAGGCCTCCAGGACAGAGACAGTGAGTGTATTAGTCAGGGCTCTTTATATATGTACAAAATAAGGAAATGCCTCATGCAATATTGGGGCTGAGAAGTTCCACTATTTGCCATCTTCAAGCTGGTGACCCAGGAAAGCCAATGGTGTAATTTAATCTGAATCCAAAGGTCTGGGAACCAGGGGAGCTGAAGATGGAGATTCCAGTAAGGGTCTGAAAGCCTGAGAACTGGGACAGCTGAGGGCAAGAGAAGAGCCATGTCCCAGCTGAAGCAACCAGGCAGAGAGGGGCGAATTTCCCCTTTCGTTCTAGGCAGGCCCTCCATAGATTCGATGATGCCCACTCACATTGGGGAGGGCCATCTGCTTTACTGAGTCCACTGGTTCAAATGCTAATCTCCTCGGAAACATCCTCACAGACACACCCAGAATAATATTTAACCTGGGCCCTGTGTGGTCAGTGACATTAACACATAAAATTAACCATCATGGTGAGGTGGGCAGGAGTCAGGCTGGGAGTCAGCAGACCCAGGCTTTTCTCTCAGCTTGGCATTTCCTGGCTGGGTGTCATTGGAGCAGTGACTGAACTTCTCTGGATCTGGTTTTCTCCATTGAAGAATAGAAAAAGGATGAGGGAAAACAGAGAGAGAGAGAGAGAGCTCTCCCCTTATGCGGATTTTAGAGACATGCTTTTACTACTCCTATCAAAAGCCAAAATCTAATAGTTCTGTAAAGATTAGATGGAATTAGGATGGAACAACCGTGATGATTCTGTCATTCTCAGCCGCTACAGGACCCTTAGGGATGTGGGAAATGAATCTGACATCAAAACGAGAAATGCTAAGGGCAAGATCCTCCAGCTTCTGCAACCTGGAACATCTGAACTTTCCACAAGTTTTGCCCAGTGGACAACTAAGGTGCGAACAACTCCTATGGTCTGGGAGTTATTCCAGGAATAAGAATCTGTGTCATGTGTTATGTTGGTTTTCCTAACTGTTTTATACTACGGGCCTGGCCCAACCAAGTGGTGAGAAAGGGGATTTTCCTCTCCCTCCTCCCATCCCAGGTCCCCTCTGCCCTTTTGAGTCTCTGCTCCAGGCCAGGCCCTCCTGAGAGACTCATCCAGGCTCCTCTTTAGGATGGCCTTGTCACAGCCCAAGAGCCTTTTTCTTTTCTGTGACTCTTTCTCTCAAGCCTTGTTTTCTGAGCGAGGTCTGACTAATAATTCTATTTCCACTGTGACAAGAGCAGCTGATGAAATAGAGTTTAGCCCAAAGGAGGGACTCCCCCATGGGGCATTTCCATCCAGGGAGACTGGCTCCCTCTGCTGTCAGCGAACAGCCCTGCCTGAGCATCCGTGTACATAGACACACCTATTTTCTGTATGAGAGAACAGAAAATGAAAAAAAAAAAAAAGAAAAGAAAAAAAGATGATCTTTCAAATTCCTCCTCTTCCAGAGAAGGTCCACTCAATATAGTGGAACATAAAAATTAATCACCATTTCAGTCTAGTCAGTACTACCAGAACTTTCGTGATTATTAATGAGCAGACATCTATCAAGTACCAGTATGTGTTAGGCCCATGCAAGGTCAGAGATATACAAAACAGAGTACAGCATCCATGTGGGGCGGAGAGACCCACAGAATGATGGCTGTGGGATACATGCTGGGTACCCCAGAGACATGGGCAAAGCATTATGGGAAAATCCATAGCTCTCAAGTCTTTGAGTGAGACCAGCAGCTTCTGTATCTTAAGAGTTGAAGAGTTCTTTCAAACATCTTCATTTCTCCGTCTCATTTTTCTTTCCTTCCCTTGCTTGCCTCTAGACCACATATCACACTCATAATTGCTGGCTTAACGTCTCTCTTTCTTGCTACACAGTAAGTTCCACGAGGGCAGAGACCATCCGCTGTCTTGTCTGTCATTGTATTCTTGGCATGGAGTAGGTGTGCCATGACTCTTTGCTAAATGAATGTCTATAAAAGTTCAGCTAAAAATTAAACTTGTAGAAACAAAGACATTTGAAACCAGAGCAGATGATAGTAATAGCTAACGATCACGTAGTGCTAACTACATGGCAGCTGTAGTTCTCAGGACTTTCCATGAGTGACCACAGTTAATCTTTACAACAGCCTCTGAGGCAATTAGCTCCATCTTGCAGGTGGGTAAGCTGAGGCACAGACAAGTGATTTGTTTCAAAGGCACAGAATCAGTAAAGGGTGCAGCAGGATTTGAAGCTGGGCACTCTGGCTTAAAGGCCATGTGCTAACCTGTAGCTGATAGAGATTGTCATTTTCTTTTTCTTTTTAATGTCTGAGACAGAGAAACAGTACTACAGGCAATAGAAAGAAGAAATCCAACCTCAAGACTGAAGTGCTAGTAAAAGTGGTTGCAAAAGTAGAAATAAGAGAAGTATAGAGCACAAAGCACAGAAGAAGCAGGTGATGAAAGCTATTGTTTCCCTTCTTTTCTCACTCTCCACTCAGTGTTAAATGGAGCATTATTTTCAGACCATATAGGAAAGTCATTCTCTTGAAGGTTAATTATCTGGCCTTTACTTTCTGTTTGAAAGCAGAAGCAAGGTTTGAGAAAATGCAGTGGTGTTGGGTAAATTGTCAATCAAAGCCCAAAGGTCCAGAGGCACAAGAAGGAAGGACAGAATTGAAATGAAGAGGAAAGTACAAATAAGGTGCTAAATATCACTAGAGAGATAAAGGTTATGGAGGTAATGGAACGTTATCAGTCATCAGATGTGATGATACAGGTGGGTTCTAAGGTGCAAAAATGTAATTTTAAAAAGTGTGTCCAGGGGCTTCCCTGGTGGCGCAGTGGTTGAGAGTCCGCCTGCCGATGCAGGGGACACGAGTTCGTGCCCCGGTCCGGGAAGATCCCACATGCCGCGGAGCGGCTGGGCCCGTGAGCCATGGCCGCTGAGCCTGCGCGTCCGGAGCCTGTGCTCCGCAACAGGAGAGGCCACAACAGTGAGAGGCCCGTGTACCACAAAAAAAAATAAATAATTAAAAAAAAAAAAGTGTTTCCAGAGAACAAGATACAACAACGAGGAACCTGGGAGACAAGGGGGTTGGAGAAAATGGGGCTGAACCCAAAGACGCAAGACTCTATCATCCAGAGAAAGGAGCCTCAGTTCTATTTATAAACATGAAAAATTATGGTAGAACTACTTTTTTATCCTCAGATAATTTACATAAGATTTTATTCTGATTGTACTACAAATGACAAAAGGATACCCAATCTACTGTAATAGAAGATACAGAATTGAAAAGCGAATAGGAAAATAGAGATACACAAAAAATGATAATACAAATGAGACCAAATATTAAATGTGCCAATTCCCCTAGAGAAACATTTAAAACTGACTAAAAATAAAAATATAAAAACGTATTTAATCAACAAGGTCCTACTGCATAGCACAGGGAACTATATTCAATACCCTCTAATAAACCATAATGGAAAAGAATGTGAAAAAGAATGTGTATATATATGTATAACTGAATCACTTTGCTGTACCAGAAATTACAACATTGTAAATCAACTACATTTCAATAAAAAAATGGGAAATAAAAAAGAAAAGGCCACGCGCTAAAGCGGCTCACTGCACAATGTTATGATGCCATCAAGTCCACCAAATCATTTAATTGCCAAGGAAGTTGAGGCTCAGAGGTGGAACCCCAAATACTCAGGGCTGGAAAGCCAGAGGTTGGCAGAGCTGGAAAGAGAATTCTGTTCTTTTGTCTCCCAGTTCATTGGTTCTTTCCCTTAAATTTCATTGACATATGTTGAATTTTGATTGACTTCAAGTCTTATCTTTTCATTTTCAGCTTTGTTGTCCTGTTGATTTTGGTGACTTGCCCATTTTCCTGGGCGTGCAACCAGTTTTCCAGTGTGGACTCCACCTTCTTCACATGGCTGCCTCTTCTCGTACACATACATGCTCAGCATTTCTCACATGTGCTCCACACATAGTACCCCCAGGCAGGCTTCTAGTCACCAGTTACTCTTCCTAAGGGACCCTCTGGCTTCATGGTTGTTGCATCTTATTCTCTTACTCCAGACTCTTTCTACCTATCAGAGCCATCTACAAGAGGAAGGCATTATTATTATTATTATTATTATTTTATTTTTTTGCGGTATGCGGGCCTCTCACTGTTGTGGCCTCTCCCATTGCGGAGCACAGGCTCCGGATGCGCAGGCTCAGTGGCCATGGCTCACGGGTCCAGCCGCTCCGCGGCATGTGGGATCCTCTCGGACCGGGGCACAAACCCGTGTCCCCTGCACCGGCAGGCGGACTCTCAACCACTGCGCCACCAGGGAAGCCCAGGAAGGCATTATTAATATGACAGCAGCTGCCCTGGGACACCTAGGGACAAGGAGAAACATGTAACCTTTGGAAACATAATTACAAACAAAACAAAACAAAGAACAACCACACTCACTATGGCAATGGCTGCAACGCCTGGTTTCAGTCAGGACAACCCTCTTGAAGGAGGAGATGTAATCAAGTATGAAATTGGAAGGGTGGCCACAAGGACAGTGCTACTGTAGAGTATAGTGAGCAAATTTCCTCGTATAGTAGCCAACGATTTCCTAAACCATGTTTTAATGTAGTTAATTTCTATGAAAACAATTCTCTTGGAAAATAGATACACGAATTTAAAGTTATTTATAATTCCACATCCAAACACAACTACAGTTAGCGTTGTGGTGTACGGTGCTTACGTCCATTCTTTTCTTTGTATTAATTTGCTTTATCAATTAGTAGAAATTTTGACATATATTCAGATTTGTACTCTGCCTTTTTGTACTAACATTCAGGATTTATTTTGTGTTGCCACCACATTCTTGTGTAATGTTTTTTTAGATTGACAAATTTGTGATGGAAAAAATGAATGAGTTTTATAAAAAAGGCAACGTTTATCAGGACACCGTGGGTGACCTGCTGAAGTTCATCCGGAATTTGGGAGAGCACATCAATGAAAAAAAGAATCGAGAGTAAGTCATGTATGAGAAGTCATGTTTGAGATGAGAATAATTGAAAAATTCCAGTTCTAAATTTATATCTGCTAATTTGATAGAAAGAAGAATATTTATTTTGATGAAAGTCATTCCTCCTTCTGTGTGGAAAAGGGCCATCACAAGGGTCTTACAGTCAACAGTGGACATGCCCTGCAGGTTCTCCTCTTCCTTTTCATTTTTTGCTGAGCCCCCTTTAACAGTAGGCTAGCGATTCTTGTGTGAAGAAACACAGGGGACTGCGTGGCTGGGTAAAGCGAATGTAGCATTGGAAGAGTAGCCCCGTGTTAATCCAATTAGCTTTCGCTACCAAAATTCTTAGCTGTAAACTCACAAAAAACTTGCAGTTTTGAGGGCTTTTTTGGATTTCAGCATTGTAGATAAGGGATTGTGGGATAGTATTATGTTCATTTTATGGATAATAAAACTGAGGTTCATAAAACTTAAGTTGCCAAAGTTTAGTCCATTAGTTGAAGAGTCAGGAGATGAATCTTGCTCTGTCAGATTCCAAAGTCCTCATTTATTCTGCTATAGAAACCAGGGGAGCAAAAAAGGTTTCCAGGGCCATATGCTATAAAGGGGGGATGCAGAGTTTGGGGCAAGCATATCAAAATATTTATGTTTCATTTCAGGATGAAGTCAAAAATTGGAGCACCTTCCCAGTATTTTCAGGAGAAATTTCCCGATCTGGTCATGTATGTCTATAGGAAACTACAGAACACAGAATACACAAAGCATTTTCCAAAAACTCACAGCTAAATAAGCCTAGGTGTGATGGAGGTGGTGGTGGTGAGCAGGCTGGCCAGCCCTAGTGCCTTTTGAATTCAGGGAAGTATTCTTTTGCTGTGTAATCCTGGGCGAGTCACAACTCTCTGGGCCTCTTGACATTTTTTTTTTTTTTTTGGCCGCACCACGTGGCATGTGGGATCTTAGTTCCCCCACCAGGGACTGAAGCCATGCCCCCTGTAGTGGAAGCACGGAGTCCTAACCACTGGACCACCAGGGAATTCCCTGAGCCTTTTGACTAACCTGGTTGCTTGTGAGCAATGAATTGGATAGCTGATGTGTCAGTTCCTGGTGCCGTGCTCAGCATTCTCCACGTTTATAACAAAAAAAAGCATATGCTCAAACTACTCTAGTCCTTTTTAAGGGTAAAGCTTAGTGGCAGGAGCTGGGAGAGCATCCTGCTAAGATTCCTCTTGTCAACTGCACCAAAGGAGTGAGTTCCTAAACCTCTAATGTTTTATGTTTTACATCAATTATCTCATGTAATTCTCCCAACAACCTTGCAAGATAAGATTAATATCCCCTTTTAGGAACTGAAGAGCCTGAGAGACTCAGGGAAATTGAACTACTTGCCCCAGATTATACAACTTGCACAGAGCGCAGTATAAATGGACGTGGTGTTATTGTTACCTCTCACTCGGCACCTTAGAACTTAATTACTAGCTCAGAGCTCTTCTACATGAGACCCAAAAGGTCAAATGGGCTCTGGGTGGCTCATTCATTCATTCAATATTTGTTGAGCACTAACTAGTATAAGTCTAAGCACCAACTGTATGAAATGCATTCCTTCTAGAATCACCTGTGTTGGTTTTCTATTATGTCAAGGCTGTATTTCTCAACTGTAGGCAATCTTGCCCTTCAGGGGCCATTGGGCAGTTAAAATGTCTGTCAAAGCTGAGGGTGGGGGGTTGTACTGGCATCTAGTAGATAGAGGTCAAGGATGCTGCTGAACATTCTATGATATGCACAGGATAGCACCCCCGAAACACAGAATTATCCGGAAGAACAGAATTATCAGTGACACTGAGGTTGAGAACTTCTGCCTTAGCGGGCTGTGCTACCTTTGAACTGGCTGGGAGCCCAGGACTGTGGACTGTGTGGCTCACCTCACAGAGGACTGACTTGAGTGTGATGTCTTGCTTTTCGATCTGCAGTGAGACAGTTCCAGTGTCACCCCCTCAGGAAGTCCTCTGAATGCCCTCACTTTCCACACCCCTGTCTGAGTGTCCTCTCTGGCTTCCTAGCACCCATGGCCACACAAGAGCATGTTTCTCTCCACCCAGAGCATGATTCTTCCCCACTGGAATGATATATATATCACTGGCTCCTTAGGGCCCATGATAGATATATTTTTTGATGTGTATCGTACAGCCTAGCAAAATGTCTGCCACATGGTAATGACCAATAAATATTCATTGAAAAATGAAT
This sequence comes from Globicephala melas, assembly GCF_963455315.2. Lineage (NCBI taxonomy): Eukaryota > Metazoa > Chordata > Mammalia > Artiodactyla > Delphinidae > Globicephala > Globicephala melas. The sequence goes on from NC_083314.1 coordinate 47,709,089, forward strand.
GATCCCTCTTCATACGTGAGTAATAATGCTAGGACATATTTTGATGGTGTTTTATAAGTTATAAATTACACCTGCATATTTTACTTCTTTTCGTTTTCAAAATAATCCTGTAAGATAAGTGTTGTGATCCTCATTTTGCAGATGAGGAAACTCAGGTTAGAGACGTGTTGATTTACTCTAATGCATAGGAAGTGTCACTGTCTGAATTTGAAAAGATTTTCTGGCATGAAGTCTGATATTCTTTCCATTTATCCTCACTGTGGTGGTGAAGATGAAGCTTTGTAATGAGAGGAGCTGTGAGAAAAAACAGTGTCTTAGGTTCTTTCTGAAAAGGAGATGGTCTTGACTTCCCTGGTGGTCCCGTGGTTAAGGCTCTGCACTTCCAGCGCAGGGGGTGCGGGTTCGATCCCTGGTTGGGGACTAAGATACCATATGCCACAGGGCATGGCCAAAAATAAATAAATAAATAGAATTTAAAAAGGAGGTGGTCTAAGAAGGGTGCCACTGCATGAAATTAACAAGTACTGGAAGAAAAAAACTTAAGACTTCTCTTTAAGGTTTTAGGAGCAGCAAGGTTGCTTTAAGTTTTAAAAGTAAGATTTGTTTTTCTGACTTGTAGTGAGTACTTGGATATGACAATCAAATGCCCATTTGTAAAGCATATTCAATAAAACTTTGAATTACCTGAATGTCTGATTTTCTCTGAGTGACATTTCTACTTTAGAGAGTAGTGATATCTACAATAGAAAATGCTCAGTGATTAATTCCTGGGTAAGTTTTAAGAAAGGCATCCTGCTCTTTAAAAATGGGAAAAGGAGCCTGATTTCAGCCCTCCATTAATTCGGGAACAATACACACCTTGGGGGTCCTTGTAGAAAAAGAAGGGTCTGATCATTGTACTCTCTAATCCTCTAAGCGTTTCTGTGGACATACTGCAAATATTTCTTATTCAGTTGCCATTATCACAAACATTTAATTGAGCTTGTAGTTCATGTTAGGTACTGTGTTAGGCAAAGTGATTCTGTGCTTGGGCTTGTCAAGCAGAAGCGCCGGTTACACAGAGACGAGGGGAGCTTGCCTGCCTAGAATGCACTGAACAAGCAACACAGGAGAGGAAAATTATGGTAAGAATAATAGTTACCACCTCTTGAGCACCTACCGCTTTCCAGAGCCTAATGCTTTTATATGTGACATCCCATAACATGACAGTGCCATAAGATGTAATTATTTCCATTTTACAGAAGAGGCAACTAACGCTCAGAAAGGATTGCTAAGTCGCCCAAGTTCGTATGGGTAGTAAGTGGAAGAGCCAGGGTGCAAACCCAGGTCTGCAAGTCCAAAGGGTGTGGCTTTTCTGGAGCGCCAAAGATGGGGAGTTCAGGTAGGCTGGATGGTCTTTGTGAGAATGTGTATCGGGGCTTTCATCCATTCCTTCCTATTAAAGCCTAGGAGGTCAAGGTTACCCATGGCCTTCATAGCAACCAAATCCAATGGTCCTTCGCTGTCTTCATCAACCTCACACCACAGTTGATTCAGCTGACTACCCTTTGGCTCTTGCACCTGTCTTCTTTAGCACCTGCAGCACCACACTTACTGCTTCTCCTCCCCAGTGGTTGCTCCTCCACAGTGTCCTTTGCCAGCTGCTTCTCTGCTCAACCCCTAAACCTTGAGTGCCCCCGAGTTAATCCTCAAGCAATTCACTTTTCCTCTTTTCTCCGTGGATGAACTTTTCAAGTGCCGTGACAAGTATCGTCATAAATAGACAGATGATATCCATGTTCTGAAATTTATCCACATAATTGCCTACGAATTATCAGTCTTGTTTGCTTCTTTTTTTCCCATACGCCCTACATCCAATCTATTAATAAGTCCAGTTGGTTCTCTCACCAAAATAAATTCTAAATCTGTTCACAACCTTCTGTGTCTGCTGCGCTCAAGCTACTGTCATTTCTCATTTGGACTGAAGCAGGAGCCTTGAGCTTTCATCCTCATGCCCCATCTTTTCTCCACAAAGTGATCTTGAAAAAATAGTCCATGGTGAGAAACTGAAATGAGCTCTTCCCCCGGTCCCTCTTTCAGCCTTGCACATGGCCAGACCCCCACTAGCTCAGTGTGAGTGAGGAAAGATGGTGACCAGTGAGATGAGTTGGGCCCTGATTATGCGGTGCTTTTGAAGCTAGGCACCAGACCCTCTAGGGACATTCATCAAGTGACATGGGATGGACACAGAAGTATGTGTACAATCCACAGATCAAAGTTACCCTCCATCGAAGGCCCCTTGCCTTCTATGGTCCCTAGCTGACAGCGATGTTCCCAATACATATCAATGTATTGAAGGAGGGAGGTGAGTACAATGGGCGATTTGTTACAACATTTTACTCAGTGGGATCTCCGGAATCTTAACGTTCCCTGGTTTCCTTTCTCCTTTGGCTAGTTGAGCTGAGAATCAAGTTGTCAAATCAACCCTAGATGGAAATCTTATTCATTCATTCTTTCAACAAATATTTATTATGTGCCTACTAAGTGCCGAGTACCATCTAGGTGTTTGGGATACATCCACAAACAGAACAAAAATCCCCGCCCTCAAGGAGCTTATACTCTAGCAGAGGAGAGAGACAATATACAATAAGCATAATAAATACATCCTCTAGTGAGAATGAAAGTTATAAGCATTACAGGAAAAAAGGAAAGGAGGACGTAGGGAGAGCTAAGACAGGGGTGGATGAGTGGGCATTGGGCCATCAGGGTAGCCTTCAATGAGGAGGTCAGAACTGCCCAGAGACTTGAGGTGAACGGAGGTCCATGTGAATACATGGATGAGGAGCCTTCCATGTATTCAGCAGCGTGAACAGCCAGTGCAAAGCCTTGAACTGGGAATGTGTCCACTATGTCTGAGGAACTGCAGGGAGGCCAATCTGGCTGCAATGAGGGAGCAAGAGAGAAGCAGAAGATGAGGTCAGAAAGGCAATGGCGCCAGGTCTCTAGGACCTGGAAAGGCATTTTAGGGGCGCTGGATTTCACACTGAGATGGGAGCCATTGGTGGTGGTGGTGGGGAGGGTCAGCGAGCAGAGGAGTGACATGAACTAACGGATGTTTTAAAAAGCTCACCCTGGCTGCTGGGAGCAGAGAACAAGAGCAGCAGTGAGGAGACTGATTCAGAGATGATTTCAATAGCCAGGCGAGAAATGATGGTGGCTTAGGCCAGGTGATAACAGTGAAGGTGGTGCTACCTTTGATTCTGAACATATTGTGGGCAATGTGGCCGTCATTAACTCTCCCATGTCTGGCTGCAGTGAGACAAACAGCCCCGCCCATCAGACTCCTGCTTGTTGCTCTTGGTTCCGATTTTTCAGCCTAAGATTTCGCTGCAACACAGCCTGAGCCAACCGTACATCTAAGGCTATAAAGGCAGCCTTACTGTAGGACTGACAGGCACGGGAAGCTGTGCAACCTAGCTGCCCAGGTTTCTCCCCACACACACCCGCCGGCTTACCTCCTTCTGGGGACTGAACGAAACTGATGAACTCCTGACAGAGAATGTAATGGAAACACAAGTTGGTTTTACAGAAGAAAGGTAACCGGTATTTTTCCAACCAGGTCAATAATCCTTTGTACTTTGCAATCTAGAGTCCAAACAAACAAGGAACAGAAAAGAGAAATGGAACTGAATCGCTAAGAAATGCAGCTTAGCAAGGGCAATAAATAACCTCATGCTTGTAGTATTTGGCCCAGAGGAGAGGTGTGTTGATTAAAAATAGTATCTAAGGGAAGCGGAGACTGGGGTTGAGGTTCTCAAAGGACTGATTGGTAGGAAAGGAAAGGCTTGTTTTCTCATCAGAAAAATCTTTCTTATTCCTGGGTGAGGTTGTTTAAGAAAAGGTCAAAGTAAAGAAAAAAAATCTAAGTTTTGCTTGAGAGAAGAGAAGCAGGAGAGATTTTGGTCTGTTGTGTCAAGTCATAACTCTACTCAACTTGCTTCTTTGTAAGCACACTTACAATTTCTCACAAGCTCTCAACCCATATCACCAGCACAACGTGTACAAAAACACACAAACACACATAACATCATTTAGAATACGGGACGGATCCCTGAAGGATCTAACTACCAGAGAAAGGAAATAAAATTTTAAGTCTTGGGGCTCTCGTAAGAAAACCAAATATAAGAATCAAGTGGAGTGTCTTTCTCAGCTCTCCAGATCCCAGAGAAAAATAAAACCTTGTTGTGAGCATGGCTGAGTGAGCTTTCTGATGCCACATGTCACAGGTAGGGCATGAGGAAGCCATTGGTGAGTCCAAGGTCTACAGAGTGGAAAAGGAGAACAGGAAGGGGGGAAAAGGAGACGAGAGAGACAGTGAACAAGGACAAGGAAAAAACATATAAAGAGAAAAAAAGATTGGGAGAAAGATAGGTCTCATGGTCAAGCAGTCACTAGGAACTGTCGAGTGTCATCTTGACTTGAGCTACACCTTACAATGCAAATAATTGCTGTGTGGCCCATGGGCTGCACTGCCTATCTCACACCCATGGCAAGCATTGCCAATCAATTCTCAGACTCCTTCTGGCTTAGGTGTGGCCTCTGAGTTCTTCTCAACACAGTACTCCAAGCATCTCCTACCCAACGACCATAGTGGACATGAGAGTTTAATCACTTTTGCTAACCATGGACTACAATATAGAGGAAAGAACTCACCAGCAGTTGCTTGCCCAAGTGGTAAAAATGCAAAAAGCAGAAATGTCTACCTGGCTTGATGCTGTTTGTCCTACTTACCTGCTTTATAGTTTCTTCCACAGTCACCCTCAGGAGATCCTATCCCTCTCCCTGTCCGAATCCACACATCAAATTCAGCTGCCTCTTCCCCCATCCCAAACCATACACCATTCAAGAATCATACTCACCAAGTCATGGGGTATTTCTGGCCACAAGCTCCACTATGAATTTTCAAGAGTGTAAAATGGTGTCTGACCAAAGACCTGCAAAAGAAACCTAAGAAACAGCCAAAGGGGTCTAGAGTTTCTCTTCATGAAAATGTCACAGTCCATCTGCAGCCACAGGCAAAGAGAGGTTCCATTGCTTTCCTATATCAAGGGACATTAATTCCTAACTTCATTGCACTGAATCAACTTGCTTTGTGCAAAACAACCAAGAAAGATTAAACTGCAAGATTCATTTATCTTTTGGCTCCATCCTGCCCCGACCTGGGAGTTATCTTACCTGTGTGCAAAGGCCAAAGCTCATGACATTAAAAGGTATTTATTTTGTGTATTGCATTATTCATTTCTACAGGACTTAGAGAGAGCAAAGGCTTATAGCCTTTTCATAAAGTGAAATACCTTTGGATTTGCCTAAATTCTTTAACTGGAGAAAGTAGAGAGAACAGAGGATGTGAGGATTAAAGGTACAAACTACTTAGGGGAGCATTAAGAGTGTCCAAAATTGATAGAAAATTCTAGGCTACTGTCCTCTTTTGTCAAGGAGAAGGGTCTGTGACCTAGGCAGTTTTTTTTTTTTTTTTTTTACCTAGGCAGTTTTGAGACTAATGTGAAAGGGCTTCTATGTTTACAGGTAGCTATGCTTAGCAGTCTCACTGTAGGCATCAAAATATCTCAAAGTGCCCCCAAAGTATTTGTGATAAACCAGAGGGGCTAAAGTGAACTCTCAGCACATCACGTCATTCTGACCATCTCCCCGAGACCGGCAGCCCCAAACTTTTGTCAGTCTGCGGCCCCCTCCTTCTCTTCCCTTTGTCCTTGGCTGTATCGATGGAAGGTGATGGTGTTGCCTGCACTTCACAAATATCGGTCTATGAAGGAGACTCAATCCTGAGTGACCCCTCCCTGCTCTGCACTCAGTGTTGGACAAGACACGCCCTGCCTGGCGTGTGAAGTTACCTTTATGGGATGTGCGGTGGGACTGTGAGATCGTGAGATTTTGTGGGAGTAGTGCGTGGGAGCATTTTCACCATGTGACATTTGTGCCATTCAGGGCCGGAGGCTGATGTGGAAAACACGCCAGGCCTGGAGCCACAGGACCTGGTCACTCTAGGACTGCCCCAGATTTGCCAAGTGACCTTAGGCAAGTCATTTAACTTCTGAGACCCATCTGTAAGGAGGGAGTGATGTTGACCTGACAGGGTGATTATGGACATTAAATGGTAGAAATCTGTAAATTGACAGCAGCACTCAACATGAAATACCACTTTCTTCCTAAATAGACCACAGCGACCTAAATGGCCAGGACATTCTCAGGATTCTACTTCCCACATTACGTTCGCCATTTCTATAACATTATTGCGGGCTGCATAATTAAGTTGACAAACTGATTAGCTAAAATGCCTTAAGGTTACTTCTGAAACCTTTCATTAAGACAGTGGCAGATGCTAGAGTATGAGTGCGGATCACCCCCAAACACCTGCTCTTCGAGGCCTTTTCCTCCTTCCCTTTTTTACCATGTCGCTGGTACCACCATCCACCCAGGCACCCACGCCTGCTACCCTGATCCCTCTCTTCTTGTTACCACTTCTCTCTGACATTCAGAGTGATAGGTCCTGCGTTTCGCTTTGTGAAAAATCTCTCCTATTTATCCATCCTCTTCATCATTTTGCCTTTAGACTCTCATCACCTCTCACCTAGACTCTTGAAACAATCTCCTGACTAGTTTCCCTGTCTCCACTGTGGCCCCCTGACAGCGCTATCCATGGCCAGACTTCTGCAGAAATAATTTTCCTAGATGAAAGTCTGATCATGTCACTCCTTTACCTAAACCTCTGATGATGTTTTGTTTTTGTTTTTGTTTTTTTTGTGGTATGCGGGCCTCTCACTGTTCTGGCCTCTCCCGTTGCGGAGCACAGGCTCCAGACACGCAGGCTCAGCGGCCATGGCTCACCGGCCCAGCCGCTCCACGACATGTGGGATCCTCCCAGACCAGGGCACGAACCCATGTCCCCTGCATCGGCAGGCAGACTCTCAACCACTGCGCCACCAGGGAAGCCCTCTGATGATGTTTTATTGCCCTCAGAATGATGTCCAAACTCCTAAGCTCGGCCTACGTACTCTCGGAGGCCTGGCTGTGCAGCCTCATCTCTTGCTATGTCTGCCTCTCACAACTTTTTCATCAGCCTTAGAGGTTCCCCCAAGGTGCCACAGGACTGTATTCCGTGGTGCCTTTACTTACTCTGTCCTGTCCCTAAGGCCTCTGCTTCTCTTGATACTCAACCCCCCAGTCTTTTCCTCTTGCTTCTTTATCCACCCTTCCCTCCCCATATTCGTCCCCAGACAATTGTCAGATAACTAGTCTTTCCAGGCTTGGCTTGTGTGACCTCTTCACTGGCACCTTTCTGACTCTTCCAGGTAGGAGTGGCCTCTTCCTCCAATGTACCCCACTGCCTCCTAGAGACTTCAGTCATGTCACTCACAACCCTTTGCGCACTGACCTTAAACACTGGTCTCTCACGTTAGACTGGAATTCCTTGAAGACACAGATGGTATCATTAATATCTGTGTCCCCAGGACTAAGCTCAGCGTCTAAAACAAAGTGGCCACCTAATAGGTGTTTGTGGAATAATAGTGTTCTTTCCTAGTTTTGTGAAATTTCACCTTTTAACAGGCAGCATCCATGGAAAAAGGTGCACTGAGATGAGCAACTATTTATAAGGCACCAGCGCTCAGATGTAACCAAATATTTAAACCAAAAAAGAAGCAGGATTAGTGTAGGTTTGGTTTGAAGAATATTTTGATATTTGAGGTTTGTTTTAGTTGCATAGATTGAGAAGATATATAAATTTGGTTTCAGTTAACAACTCAGCAATTGCTATCTGCCAAACACTGGGTGAAGGGAGTAGAGCAGAATGAATAATCCATTGTCCTTCTGGAGGAATTCACAACTTCACAATCCAGTGGGGCAGATACACACATATAACACATGAAAGTTGCAAAGTGCCAAGGGGCACAGAGGCAGGGAGAAATAAGTTCCTATTGGGAGGACCTAGGAACTCCTTAAGCAGAGCAGGATTTAACTAGAGATCTGAAAAATGGTTAAGAGTTTGGTGAGTGAAACTATGGAAACTAAGAACACAGTCAAGGAGAAGCATACAGGTGGGAGAATGACAGGTGTGCTTTGCAAGGGTAGAGCGGCCATCACTGCAGCACTGGGGACCAGCAAAGGGTGTGATGAAAGATAACTGTGTACAGGCAAAGGCGATCAAGGAGGCTGGGGATTTAGGATTTCATTATATCAGTAACTGGAACTCCTGGAGATTTTAGAGGATTTTCTACTTCATATTTATTTGCTCAAATTGAAATAGTTTTGATTTGGTAAGAAGTTTATTTTTTAAAAAATGCTGGAGAGGGTGTGGAGAAAAGGGAACCCTCTTGCACTGTTGGTTGGAATGTAAATTGATATAGCCATTATGAGGAACAGTATGGAGGTTCCTTAAAAAACTAAAAATAGAATTACCATATAACACAGCAATCCCACTACTGGGCATATACTCAGAGGGAACCATAATTCAAAAAGACACATGTACCCCATGTTCATTGTAGCACTATTTACAATAGCCAGGTCATGGAAGCAACCTAAATGCCCATTGACAGACAAATGCATAAAATAGATGTGGTACATATATACAATGGAATATTACTCAGCCATAAAAAGGAATGCAATTTTGGGTCATTTGTAGAGACGTGGATGAATCTAGAGACTGTCATACAGAGTGAAGTAAGTCAGAAATAGAAAAAAAAAATATCATATAGTAACGCATATATATGGAACCTAGAAAAATGGTACAGATGAACCTGTTTGCAGGGCAGAAATAGAGACACAGATGTAGAGAACAAACGTATAGACACCAAGGGGGAAAAGTTGGCTGGGGGTGGTGGTGGTGGTGGTGGGATGAATTGGGAGATTGGGATTGACATATATAGACTGATGTGTATAAAATGGAAAACTAATAATAACCTGCTGTATAAAAAATAAATAAAATTTTAAAAAAAGGCACTTAGCTCAGTAAGAGTCACTATTCAGCTGTTGATGAAACATTTGGATTTAAGTCTGAGAATGCTTACTGGGAGAGAAAGAAATGTGTTGAAAAAATCAGCAAAGGTTTCATCCTCTAGCAGAATTATAAGACTTGTAGAACCAATTATCTCTATATGGGCAGAAAAAAAACCTCTCATAAGCAGGATTGCATTTAGGATGGGAATATTAAGCAACAGAATAGATCATTTTACAAGGGTTAATCTCAGCATGACAATGGCTTTTAGGGTCATCTAACTCAATTTCTCCCCTCTCCAGGACCCTCGTCTGCCACATCGCTCTGCTTAAACACTCCCAGCTGTGGGGAGCTCCCCGCCTCACAGGACTGCCCATTCCATTTATGCAGAGAGAAAATAGTTTCATAAGATCTTTCCTACCGTGAACTGCCTTCCTTTACCTTCTTTCTGTTTGTTGAAACTCTGCCCTCTGAAGCTTGATTGAATTCATCTAAGTCCTCTTTTAATGGACAGAGATCCCATATTTACAAAGTCATTACAACCTTCTGCCTACCTCCACCCCCTCTGGCTAGTCACTAAGCATTTCTTCAGTAATTCATCACATGGCCTCCTTTCTGTCTGGTTCCCTTCTCATTGCCTGAAGGGGCACCCACAACTCAATCATTCCACATCCTTCCCAGGGAGGAGCATAAGACAACTATTACCCATGTTCTATGTTATATTAGCATGGCCGGAAATGGGGTTAGCTTTCACCATCTTTAATTTGTGCAGTCACTTTTCAGAAACCAAGTCAAATTTCAACTTGTCGGTTTGGGCCCAACATTAAAGCCCCAGAAAGAGGTTTTTTGAATATATCGGTAATGGAACATATTTATTATTTCTCTCAAGCTTGATCATTGTGCTGCCCAAGTTAATCTCAGGAAATAAGTGTTGACTGCCTCAAAACCAAGCATAGAGACCACAGGTGGACTAGGTGGCCTCTCTAGGTTCATTCTAATTCACTGCCCCTGCTTTTTAGTGTATAATGTCAACTCTTGAATAGTAATTTAATTGTTCTATCAAGGGCCCAGCATTTTCCCATCATACCTAAAGTGTATAATGAAAGACTTACAGGGCTTCCATGGTGGCACAGTGGTTAAGAATCTGCCTGTCAATGCAGGGGACATGGGTTTGAGCCCTGGTCCGGGAAGATGCCACATGCCGTGGAACAACTAAGCCTGTGCACCACAACTGCTGAGCCTGTGCTCTAGAGCCTGTGAGCCACAACTACTGAGCCTGCGTGCCACAACTACTGAAGCCCGTGCACCTGGAGCCTGTGCTCTGCAACAAGACAAACCACTGTATTGAGAAGCCCACACACTGCAACAAAGAGTAGCCCGTGCTCGCCACAACTAGAGAAAGCCTGCACAGCAACAAAGACCCAACACAGCCCAAAATAAATAAATAAATTTATTTAAAAAAACCCAAAACACTTATAAAATGAGAAACCTAAATATTATACACTAGTCCTATCTCTCAGTCCAGCTAAATGTCTGGTGAGAAGAGTATGTGCCACTCCTCTAGGGTGAAGTTGTAATAACAAAAGAAAACTAAACAATCCCTTTCATTATTTTTCCTAATGACACTTTGGTGGTTATTGTCTTCTTATAATAGAAACAGAAATAGAAACCCAGACAATCAAACACTATTACAACAGAACCGATGCCAGTTCCTGCCCTCTGCTCCATAGATGTCTTTTTTTTTCGGTACCTAGTGTTGTAAACATTTATGTGTTTTTTTCTGTCTTCCTCCTCAGCCTTCTGCTCATCTTTTTATGAGAATTCCCTGATTCTTTTTTTTAACATCTTTATTGGAGTATAGTTGCTTTACAATGATGTGTCAGTTTCTGCTTCATAACAAAGCGAATCAGTTATACATGTACATATGTCCCCATATCTCTTTCCTCTTGCATCTCCCTCCCTCCCACCCTCCCTATTCCACCCTTCTAGGTGGTCACAAAACACCAAGCTGATCTCCCTGTGCTATGCGGCTGCTTCCCGCTAGCTATCTATTTTACATTTGGTAGTGTATATATGTCCATGCCACTTTGTCCCAGCTTACCCTTCCCCCTGCCCATATCCTCAAGTCTGTTCTCTAGTAGGTCTGCATCTTTATTCCCGTCTTGCCCCTAGGTTCTTCATGACCATATTTTTTCCTTTTTTTTTTTAGATTCTATATATATGTGTTAGCATATGGTATTTGTTTTTCTCTTTCTTACTGACTTCGCTCTGTATGACAGTCTCTAGATCCAACCACGTCTCAACAAATGACCCAGTTTCATTTCTTTTCATCGCTGAGTAATATTCCATTGTGTATATGTACCAAAACTTCTTTATCCATTTGTCTGTCAATGGGCATTTAGGTTGCTTTCATGACCTGGCTATTGTAAATAGTGCTGCAATGAATATTGGGGTGCATGTGTCTTTTTGAGTTATGGTTTTCTCTGGGTATATACCCAGTAGTGGGATTGCTGGATCATATGGTAATTCTATTTTTAGTTTTTTAAGGAACCTCCATACTGTTCTCCATAGTGGCTGTATCAATTTACATTCCCACCAACAGTGCAAGAGGGTTCTGTTTTCTTAACAGCCTCTCCAGCATTTATTGTTTGTAGATTTTTTGATGATGGCCATTCTGACTGGTGTGAGATGATATCTCATTGTAGTTTTCATTTGCATTTCTCTAATGATTAATGATGTTGAGCATTCTTTCATGTGCTTGTTGGCAATCTTTATATCTTCTTTGGAGAAATGTCTATTTAGGTTTTCTGCCCATTTTTGGATTGGTTTGTTTGCTTTTTTGATATTGAGCTGCATGAGCTGCTTGTAAATTTTGGAGATTAATTCTTTGTCAGTTGCTTCATTTGCAAATATTTTCTCCCATTCTGAGGGTTGTCTTTTCATCTTGTATATGGTTTCCTTTGTTGTGCAAAAGATTTCAAGTTTCATTAGGTCCCATTTGTTTGTTTTTGTTTTTATTTCCATTTCTCTAGGAGGTGGGTCAAAAAGCATCTTGCTGTGATTTATGTCACAGAGTGTTTTGCCTATGTTTTCCTCTAAGAGTTTGATAGTGTCTGGCCTTACATTTAGGTCTTTAATCCATTTTGAGTTTATTTTTGTATATGGTGTTAGGGAGTGCTCCAATTTCATTCTTTTACATGCAGCTATCCAGCTTCCCCAGCACCACTTATTGAACAGGCTGTCTTTTCTCCGCTGTATACTCTTGCCTCCTTTATCAAAGATAAGGTGACCATATGTGCGTGGGTTTATCTCTGGGCTTTCTATCCTGTTCCATCGAACTATATTTCTGTTTTTGTGCCAGTACCATACTGTCTTGATTATTGTAGCTTTGTAGTATAGTCTGAGATCAGGGAGCCTGATTCCTCCAGCTCCGTTTTTCGTTCTCAAGATTGCTTTGGCTATTTGGAGTCTTTTGCGTTTCCATACAAATTGTGAAATTTTTTGTTCTAGTTTTGTGAAAAATGCCAGTGGTAGTTTGACAGGGATTGCATTGAATCTGTAGATTGTTTTGGGTAGTCATTTTCACAATGTTGATTCTTCCAGTCCAAGAACATGGTATATCTCTGCATCTATTTGTATCATCTTTAATTTTCTGCATACAGGTCTTTTGTCTCCTTAGGTAGGTTTATTCCTAGATATTTTATTCTTTTTGTTGCAATGGTAAATGGGAGTGTTTTCTTAATTTCACTTTCAGATTTTTCATCGTTAGTGTATAGGAATGTAAGAGATTTCTGTGCATTAATTTTGTATTCTGCTACTTTACCAAATTCATTGATTAGCTCTAGTAGTTTTCTGGTATCAGCTTTAGGATTCTCTATGTATAGTATCATGTCATCTGCAAGCAGTGACAGCTTTACTTCTTTTCCGATTTGGATTCCTTTTATTTCTTTTTCTTCACTGATTGCTGTGGTTAAAACCTCCAAAACTATGTTGAATAATAGTGGCGAGAATGGGCAAGCTTGTCTTGTTCCTGATCTTAGTGGGAATGGTTTCAATTTTTCACCATTGAGGACGATGTTGGCTATTGGTTTGTCATATATGGCCTTTATTATGTTGAGGAAGGTTCCCTTTATGCCACTTTCTGGAGGGTTTTTATCATAAATGGGTGTTGAATTTTGTCAAAAGCTTTCTCTGCATCTTTTGAGATGATCATATGGCTTTTCTCCTTCAATTTGTTAATATGGCTTATCACATTGATTGATCTGCATATATTGAAGAATCCTTGCATTCCTGTAATAAACCCCACTTGGTCATGGTGTATGATCCTTTTAAAGTGCCATTGGATTCTGTTTCCTAGTATTTTGTTGAGGATTTTTGCATCTATGTTCATCAGTGATATTGGCCTGTAGTTTTCTTTCTTAGTGACATCTTTGTCTGGTTTTGGTATCAGGGTGATGGTGGCCTCATAGAATGAGTTCGGGAGTGTTCTTCCCTCTGCTATATTTTGGAAGAGTTTGAGAAGGATAGGTGTTAGCTCTTCTCTAAATGTTTGATAGAATTCGCCTGTGAAGGCATCTGGTCCTGGGCTTTTGTTTGTTGGAAGATTTTTAATCACAGTTTCAATTTCAGTGCCTGTGATTGGTCTGTTCATATTTTCTATTGCTTCTTGGTTCAGTCTCGGAAGGTTGTGCGTTTCTAAGAATTTGTCCATTTCTTCCAGGTAGTCCATATTATTGGCATATAGTTGCTTGTAGTCATCTCTCATGATCCTTTGTTATTTCTGCAGTGTCAGTTGTTACTTCTCCTTTTTCATTTCTAATTCTATTGATTTGAGTCTTCTCCCTTTTATTCTAGATGAGTCTGGCTAATGGTTTATCAATTTCGTTTATCTTTGCAAAGTACCAGCTTTTAGTTTTATTGATCTTTGCTGTGTTTCCTTCATTTATTTTTCATTTATTTCAGATCTGATCTTTATGATTTCTTTCCTTCTGCTAACTGTGGGGTATTTCTGTTTTTCTTTCTCTAATTGCTTTAGCTGTAAGTTTAGGTGGAAATAAAAACAAAAATAAACAAATGGGACCTAATGAAACTTAAAAGCTTTTGCACAGCAAAGGAAACCATAAACAAGATAAAAAGACAACCCTTTGAATAGGAGAAAATATTTGCAAATGAAGCATCTGACAAAGGGTTAATTTCCAAAATTTACAAGCTGCTCATGAAGCTCAATATCAAAAAAATAAACAAACCACTCCAAAAATGGGCAGAAGACCTAAATAGACATTTCTCCAAAGAAGATATACAGACTGCCAACAAACAGATGAAAGGATGCTCAACATCACTAATCATTAGAGAAATGCAAATCAAAACTACCTGTCAGAATGGCCATCAACAAAAATCTACAAACAATAAATGCTGGAGAGGCTGTGGAGAAAAGGAAACCCTCTTGCACTGTTGGTGGGAATGTAAATTGATATAGCCACTATGGAGAACAGTATGGAGGTTCCTTAAGAAACTAAAAATAGAACTACCAGATGACCCAGCAATCCCACTACTGGGCATATACCCTGAGAAAACCATATTTCAAAAAGATTCAGGTATCACAATGTTCATTGCAGCTCTATTTACAATACCCAGGGCATGGAAGCAACCTAAGTGTCCATCAACAGATGAATGGATAAAGAAGATGTGGCACATATATACAATGGAATATTACTCAGCCATAAAAAGAAACGAAATTGAGTTATTTGTAGTGAGGTGGATGGACCTAGAGTCAGTCCTACAGAGTAAAGTAAGTCAGAAAGAGAAAAACAAATACCATATGCTAACATATATATATATATATATGGAACCTAAGGGGGAAAAAAAAGGTTCTGAAGAACCTAGGGGCAGGACAGGAATAAAGATGCAGATGTAGAGAATGGACTTGAGGACTCGAGAAGGGGGAAGGGTAAGCTGGGACGAAGTAAGAGAATGGCATGGGCATATACACAGTACCAAATGTAAAATAGCTAGTTAGTGGGAAGCAGCCACATAGCACAGGGAGATCAGCTCAGTGCTTTGTGACCACCAAGAGGGGTGGGATAGGGAGGGTGGGAGGGAGATAAAAGAGGGAGGAGGTATGGGGATATATGTATATGTATAACTGATTCACTTTGTTATAAAGCAGAAACTAACACACCATTGTAAAGCAATTATACTCCAATAAAGATGTTAAAAAAATAAAAATAAAAGCATAGTGTCTTAAGGAATGTGGGTATATATCAGTGCTGTATAGACCACTCTTCTAGGAAGAGAACTAAAAGAATTTCCTTTGCTCAATTTATGATCTCTATTTTCCAAAGAAAGTGATAATCTAAGGAATAAAAGGTGATTATTAAACTATTCAGAGCTTCACCCTGCATTGTCTTAAGATGTGTGCATGTGTGTGTGTTACCCTGATTAATGAATGAGGTAATTGATGATTGAAGAAGCATGGTAGGCTACAAACTCATCTTGGAACACATGAAACATCAAGACACACATGCAAGTATATTGTACTTTTAAAAAAATGTGTGCTATTTTGTGTATGTTGTTTTTTGTACAGTAAAATGCTTAAATTTTGTTTTGCATTTTAAAATCTGACATTAAATTTACAAGAGCCTTTTTAAGTTCTTAGGAGAAACTTCTTTGTTAGGTTTGTAAATCTGCCTTGTTAGGTATGTAAAGTATTTTTTAAAATCATATTTTCAGCCCATAATATGAAATGCCTAAGGAATTTTAGTTAACAAAATATAGAAGTGGTATCTTTTTAGGAAAATTTGATTTATCAAATGTATGATTTTATTGAAAAATAAGGAAAAAGTGAAAGCAATTTAAAATAAAATTACATTTAAAAGTAATTCTATATGCCAAGTTTAAAAGCTTAACAATTAGTTTATATATATGTACCATAATATATTGAATATTGATTATAACACAGCAATTGCCAGTATTTTGTGGTTGGCACCTTGCTCCATTGGAAGAGCCCATTAATAATCTTCTACCTTTCACCTGAAATGCAAATTAACGAACTTTCCATAAAACAATTTGTGTGGTTTTTCCTTAGCCACCCTTCCTAGGGGGCAGGAACTCAAGAGTTTTCTCTGGTACCATCGAGCCATGAAATTCCATCACTGGAACTGCAGTGCTGGGCTTATGAGTACAGGAATGTATGACCTCAGAATGCCTGCCCTGAAATCCTCTAACAAACTCCTGTGTATCCCTCAAAACCCAGATCAGAATTAAATTGACATTTCATCCATGTTACACCTGTACTAGATGCTTTATTTACTCATTCACCAACTATTTATTGTATGCGTATGGGATGAGCTAAATGAACATTTTGATGATTTTTATAGAGTTGCTAAAAAACAGCCATTTTAACTCAAGCGTTTTGACACTGCTGTGTTTTTGAGACACACAAACATATATATCTATATATTTATGTATATACAGCTATCTGTATCTATATATCTATCTATATATCCATCTTTGTATCTGTGTATGTAGATCTGTACATATATACTCTATATCAATTGAATTTTATGCTTATTCATGTCCACACATCTAAGTTTAATAGGAAACAAACAGACCTTCATTATGCTTACTAGATGCTTGGAAAACACTGGCTTATGTATTTTTCTACCTTCCTCTTCATCCTTCCCTCATTTCTTTTAAAATTGATACCTCAGCACAAATGGAGAGCAAGGGCCCTTTCCTAGCTCATGCAAAGATGGTGCCCTCTGGTGGATGGTGGTAAAAATTACACCATTCTCTCCAGAATTCTGTTTGGGTTTTTTATTTTTCCTTTTTTCCCAGATTTATCTTCAGTTGATTTTACATTCCAGCGTCATTAGGATTACTGTCAGAGTGCTCATACCTACTGTGATATGAGGAATGCAGAAAGTTCCTTATCACCCAAACAGCAGCCCTGCCCATTCCACCATTATATCAGGCCTCAGTAATGATCCTTTGTGGCTTTGAAGGTCCCTGCTACTATTTATTATTTTACCTCAAAGGTACACATTGTGAGACATAATAATATTTTGAGGCATTAATTTACTACAAGAGATGAGCTCATCAGTATCTGATCTCAAAAGTACTCAGAAGCAAGACAGATCTGTCAAAAAGTGGCTGAGGTATCTCTTCTACCTTTGTAGAGAGAAAATACCTTAAAATAGTAATATTTTGTCTGTTCGTTTCTGCCCTTGTATATAACTTTTCTCCCATTAGTGAAAGGAATTGCCTCAAGATGAGGTCAGATTGTAATACCAAAAAATAAAGTCAATTTTTAGGTTAAAAAAATCGAAAATATGCTTTTAATATGAAGAAGAGGAGGCCTGCATGAAGTAGAAAACAGAGTTTTGTCAAATCACTAGGAACGAATATAGAGGAAAACCAGACTCCCTGCCACCCCAAACTCAAGGCACTAGAGGAGTTCGAACGAGGCCACAGGAAGGAGGAGCTGCAAGGCTGGGCAAGGCCTGAAAAGGTACCCAAGGTTGCGGGTAAGAAACAAGGTGATGGGACCCAGAGGTGACAACCAGAAACAGAGAAGAACCTCCAGGGGAAAGTGCAGAGCTCCACAGTCACCAGGAGCAAGGAGAAGCACAGAAGCTGAACTACTGTCTGGGGAATATTTTATTTCCACCCCGGGGACCATGGCTCATCTCCTGTGGACAGCATCATTACCTGATCATCCCACTGGTGCAAGGTGTAAGCCTCCCGTGGAGAGCTGCCCGCTGCTCACACACTGGACGTTCGGCACATGCATGCCAGCCTGCATCCTGAGACACTGCTGAGCCCCCTGTAAATAACACTGGGTAGTACCTCCCTCCTTTGCAATCGTCAGAATGCTCACAGATCCCCAAAACCAGAGAGTAGAGGCTATTAACCGCCAGACAACAATTTACCCCTGCTACATCTTAACTTTTGAACCAGAAAATTAACACGGAAGAATAACGCCAGAACCAAAGGAAAAGGGTTACATCTTGTTTTCCTAGAAACTAGAAGTAAGGGGGAAACTAGAAGGATAATGGCTCTCTAGAATCCTTGTCCCAGCCTCACTCTGTTCGAAGCATAAATATTTTAGCCGTGACCACAAGTAGGGAAGCTTAGATTCTCCACATCCTGGGGACAGCAAGGAGAAAGGCAGAACGGGTGGCATAAAAACATTCTTTTGCAAGATCCCAATACTTGAACTCTACCCGCACAGAATTCCATTTCCTTTGACTCGCAGCTATAGCATTATGTGACATGGCTAAATGTCTACCTACATTAAGCCACTTTGTTACAACTTTGGAGTTTTAGGTTATCATCTATAAGTCTACTTCATAGAATAGTAGTGAGGATTAAAAAGAAAAATATGCAGGGCTTCCCTGGTGGCGCAGTGGTTGAGAGTCTGCCTGCCGATGCAGGGGACGCGGGTTCGTGCCCCGGTCCGGGAGGATCCCACGTGCCGCGGAGCGGCTGGGCCCATGAGCCATGGCCGCTGAGCCTGTGTGTCCGGAGCCTGTGCTCCGCAACGGGAGAGGCCACAACAGTGAGAGGCCTGCGTACCGCAAAAAAAAAAAAAAAAAAAAAAAAAAAAGAAAAATATGCAGAATAAACAAGCCATTGGATTTTGTATTGGAGTATAATTGCTTTATAATGTTGTGTTAGTTTCTGCTGTACAATGAACTATATCAGCCACATATATATATATATATCCCTTCCCTTTTGGACCTCCCTCCCCTCCCATCCCAGCCATCTAGGTCATCACAGTGCACTGAGCTGAGCTCCCTGTGCTATACAGCATTTTCCCACTAGCTATCTATTTCACACATGGTACTGTATTTATGTCAAACCTAATGTCCCAATTCATCCCACCCTCTCCTTCCCCTACCCTGTGTCCACATGTCCATTCTCTACGTCTACATTTCTATTCCTGCACTGCAAATAGGTTCATCTGTACCACTTTTCTAGATTCCACATATATGCATTAATATACGATATATGTTTTTCTCTTTCTGGCTTACTTCACTCTGTAAGACAATGTCCACCCACATCTCTACAAATGACCCAATTTCCTTTCCTTTTATGGCTGAGTAATAGTCCATTATATATATGGACCACATCTTCTTTATCCATTTGTTTATCGATGGGCATTTGAGTTGCTTCCATGACCCAGGTACTGTAAATAGTGCTGCAATGAACATCGGGGTACATGTGACTTTTTGAATTATGGTTTTCTCAGGGTATATGCCAAGTAGTGGGATTTTGGGTCATATGGTAGTTCTATTTTTAGTTTTTTTAGTAACCTCCCTACTGTTTTCCACAGTAGCTGTATCAATTTACATTCCCACCAACAGTGCGAGAAGGTTCCCTTTTCTCCACACCCTCTCGGCATTTAGTTTGATGATGGCCATCCTGACTGGTGTGAGGTGATACCTCACTGTGGTTTTGATTTGCATTTCTCTAATGATTAGTGATGTTGAGCATCTTTTCATGTGCCTCTTGGCCATCTGTATGTCCTCTTTGGTGAAATGTCTATTTTGGCCTTCCACCCATTTTAGGATTGGGCTGTTTGTTTTTTGATATTGAGCTGCATAAGCTGTTTGTATATTTTGGAGATTAATCCTTTGTCCATTGTTTCATTTACCAATCTTTTCTTCCATTCTGAGGGTTATCTTTTCATCTTGTTTATGGTTTCCTTTGCTGTGCAAAAGCTTGTAAGTTTCATTAGGTCCCATTTGCTTATTTTTGTTTTTATTTCCGTTACTCTAGGAGGTAGGTTATAAAAGATCTTGCTGTCATTTATGTCAGAGTGTTTTTCCTATGTTTTCCTCTAAAAGTTTTACAGTGTCTGGTCTTACATGTAGGTCTTTAATCCATTTTGAGTTTATTTTTGTGTATGGTGTTAGGTAGTGTTCTAATTTCATTCTTTTACATGTAGCTGTCCAGTTTTCACAGCATCACTTATTGAAGGGGCTGTTTTTTCTCCATGGTATATTCTTACCTCCTTTGTCATAGATTAAGTGACCATAGGTGCATGGGTTTATCTCTAGGCTTTCTATCCTGTACCATTGATCTATATTTCTATTTTTGTGCCAGTACCATACTGTCTTGATTACTGTAGCTTTCTAGAATAGTCTGAAGTCAGGGAACCTGATTCCTTTGGCTCCATTTTTCTTTCTCAAGATTGCTTTGGCTAGTTGGGGTCTTTTTTGTTTCCATACAAATTGTAAAATTTTTTGTTCCAGTTCTTTGAAAAATGCCCGTGGTAATTTGATACGGATTGAATTGAACATGTAAATTGCTTTAGGTGGTTTAGTCATATTCACAATATTTATTCTTCCAATCCAAGAACATGGTATACCTCTTCATCTGTTTGCGTCATCTTTCATTTCCTTCATCAGTGTTTTATAGTTTTCTGAATACAGGTCTTTTGCCTCCTTAGGTAGATTTATTCCTAGGTGTTTTATTCTTTTTGTTGCAGTGGTAAATGGGATTGGTTCCTTAATTTTTCTTTCTGATCTTTCAATGTTAGTGAATAGGAATTCAAGAGATTTTTGTGCATCAATGTTGTATCCTGCAAATTTTCCAGATTCATGGATTAGTTCTAGTAGTTTTCTGGTGGCATCTTTAGGATTTTTTACATATAGTGTCATGTCATCTGCAAGCAGTGACAGTTTTTTTTTTTTTTTTTTTTGCGGTTCGCGGGCCTCTCACTGTTGTGGCCTCTCCCGTTGCAGAGCACAGGCTCCAGATGCGCAGGCCCAGCGGCCATGGCTCACGGGCCCAGCCGCTCTGCGGCATGTGGGATCTTCCCGGACCGGGACACGAACCCGTGTCCCCCGCATCGGCAGGCAGACTCTCAACCACTGCGCCACCAGGGAAGCCCAGCAGTGACAGTTTTACTTTTTCTTTTCCAATTTGTATTCCTTCTATTTCTTTTCCCTCTCTGATTGCCATGGCTAGGAGTTGAAGAACTATGTCGATAATAGTGGCAAGAGTGGATATCCTTGTCTTGTTCCTGATCTTAGAGGAAATGCTTTCAGTTTTTCACCATTGAGAATGATATTTGCTGTGAGTTTGTCATTTATGGCCTTTATTACGTTGAGATAGGTTCCCTCTATGCCCACTTTCTGGAGAGTTTTTATCATAAATTGGTGTTAAATTTTGTCAAAAGCTATTCTGCATCTATTGACATGATCACATGGCTTTTTATCCTTTAATTTGTTAATATGGTGTATCACATTGATTGATTTGTGTATATTGAGGAATGCTTGCATCCCTGGGATAAATCTCACTTGATCATGGTGTGTGATCCTTTTAATGTGTTGTTGGATTCTCTTTGCTACTATTTTGTTGAGGATTGCTGTGTCTATGTTCATCAGTGGTATTGGTCTGTAATTTTCTTTTTTTGTGATATCTTTGTCTGGTTTTGCTATCAGGGTGATGGTGGCCTCATAGAATGAGTTTGGGAGTGTGTTCCTCCCTCTGCAAATTTTTGTAAGACTTTGAGAAGGATGGGTGTTAGCTCTTCTCTAAATGTTTAATAGAATTCGCCTGTGAAGCCATCTGATCCTGGACTTTTGTTTGTTGGAAGATTTTTAATCACAGTCTCAAATTCAGTGCTTGTGATTGGTCTGTTTATATTTTCTATTTCTTCCTGGTTCAGTCTTGGAAAATTGTACCAAGACTGAACCAGGAAGTTGCTTGTAGTAGTCTCTTAGGATGCTTTGTATTTCTGTGGTGTCTGTTGTAACTTCTCCTTTTTCATTTCTAATTTTATTGATTTGAGACCTCTCCCTTTTTTTGTTAATGAGTGGCTAAAGGTTTATCAATTTTGTTTATCTTCTCTAAGAACCAACTTCTAATTTTATTCATCTTTGCTATTGTTTTCTTCTTTTTCTATTTCATTTATTCCTGCTGTGACCTTTATGATTTCTTTTCTTCTACTAACTTTGGCTTTTCTTTGTTCTCTTTCTAGTTGCTTTATGTGTAAGGTTAGATTGTTTATTTGAGATTTTTCTTGTTTTCAGTTTCAGAAACAGAAAAAGTATTCCCTTTTTCAGTTGTAATAGATACTGATAAATGTCCCATCAAAGTGGTGGTACTAATTTTCACTCAACCTCACAGCTTATTAATCAACAAGTTCTCTAGATTCTCCTTCCTAAGTAACTTTTCTGGTCAGTTCCTTTCACTCCATCCCCACCCACCACCCTTGTTCAGGCATCACCAACCCTGCATTGTTGCAATATCTCTTAAAGAGGTTCCAGTCTTCATTGATTCCTATCCACATTGCAACCACAGTGAATGAAGACCTAATCTTGGGAATGAAGATCTAATCATGCCACTGGCTAATCTGATTTCTCTAGTGGCATCCCCTTGACTTGTGGATAAAATCCACGTCCTTAGAATGAGCTTCAAGTCCCCTCATGTTTTGCCCTGGCCTCATTTCCACTCCCTTCCCACATTCTCTCCAGGCATATCAGAAGCTTCTAGCTGGGTCTGAAATGGGCTTCCTATTACACATTTTTTCTCTATCTGAGAAACTCTGCCTTTCCTTCAAGGCTTAGCTCAAGCACTGCCTCCTCTCAACTGGGAAGGATATCTCTCCATGCAACTTCTAGTCATCTCTCTCGGTACAATTGCCACCCTGTTTCACCAGTCTTGTTTTACTGGGAAGTCTTTGAAGTAGGAAACCGTGTCCTGTCTTGTCTCTTTAGAATCTAGCCCTATGCCTGGAGGTGCTCAATGGATGTTTGTTGGATGAATGAATACATGAACACATAAACACGTGAGCTCCACCATAAAATGCTTATGTTATAGTTATAAAGACAGAACAGATACATACAAATGATGCAAGTCACTAATGCTAAGAGTGAAATACCAAATGAGTGGGACAAATGACCAGAGCTATGCAATTACAAGGGAGAATTCACCCCAGCTGTCGAAGGCAGGGCAAATTGGATCATTCCCAAAGAACAGCTGGAGAGACTGACATAGGTGTGTTCAAAGTTTATCTTGACTCCTTTCTCCTCAATTAAACACAGAAGAGGCCGAATGAAAGGGTGTGGATGACTTGGCATAATTATAATTTCCCAGAGACTTAGACCCCTTTTGCGTAAATCAGTGTTTTTCAACCCTTTTTTCATTTTTGTCCTCCTTAAGGAAGCTTTTTAACATATGTTCCCTTATCTCGTCCCCTCCGCCGCATGAAAATTTAATAACGAAATATACTGTCTATCTCTTTTATGTCCTATAGCCCTTTGGAAAGCCACACATCATTGTAATATCTAAAATCACAAATTGTACTTCCTTGGGGGTCATAATGTCCCTTTTGAGAGCACATGGTGTAAACCAAAGGCAGAGTGTGATCCCAGCAAAGAGCTTGGTGATGCAGCACAGAGCTCATCTTCAAAAACACTGGTCTTCAATAAATGTATTTTTAGCAATAGGCAGTGAGGGTTCTTTAGTGAGAGGCAGACTAGATGGCCTCAGAGGCACTTCCAAATTCTACATACGGAGCTGTCAGAACCCAGAGATCTCAGGGGGAATGTCCTGGTATTTAATTAGAAAACTAATTTAATTTGGAAAGAAAGTAATTAGGAAATTCATGTTCTATTACAGGGACTTGAATGAAAATTGCTTTCCTCTTACTCTTCTCCAGTCAATAACCAGGGTGACAACTATAGGAGAGAGGGAAGTGTTATCTAAAAGGATGAAAGGGATAAGCATACCTCTGGTTTAGGGACTTGTAGCCCAAAATAGATGAAATGCAAATCAGGAGACTGAGCTTACCCCAATGTGGTGGAAGCAGGGAGCTCCCTTCTATTCAGCCACACATGGCACCGATGGGGCATCCAACTAGGACGGGGAGGGAGCAGCTGCCAAACTCACTACCTGACGCTCTGTGACCTGCAAGTAAGGCCTCCTCCGGAGGCAGCACTCCTGGTACCGTGGTGGACACTTGGCCACGCACTGGCTTACCCTCAGGGACAGGGTCTGATGGGCACTTGTCTCAACAGTAGAGTATGCGTCTTGCTGCACATCAGATTCATCTCAGGAGAGCTGTTCTAAAATACAGAGTACTGAGTTTCGTATGACCCTACTAAATAAAGCTCTGGGCTGGGGCCCAGGAATCTGCAGTTTGAATCATACCTGCTTCTCCCACCACTGGTGATCCCAATGCAAGGGCATCTTTCACCTGATGATTGGAGACCATTGCATTTGACTGGAAAGCAGCACCCTGGTTATCAGGTCTCACCTGGAAGCTATCTTCCTGCCCTCACTGACCCACAGACTCACACAGGAGTGTGGGGCAACATCTTTGTAAAAGCAGAACTGAAAAGGATTTCCCAAGAAAGGCTGGCATGCAGGAGGAAACGGAGGGAGGGGGAGGGAGGTGGCTAAGAGGGGGATGGAGAGGGAAGGGAGAAGGAAGGGAGGGTGGAGGAGAGAAAGAGAGATGGAGAAGGCTGAGGGAGAACGTGGAGAATTCCGCAGAAAGAGGACAAAGAGGGTGAATGCAGACCAGACCCTGGAAAGGAGAGGGGAGGAAAGGAGGAAACAAGGGAGCCAGAGGCCTGTGCTTTCTCTCTCAAGGTGGGAGAGAAGTAAAAAGTCCTCATGTCCAGGCCCAGGAGATAGTACCAGTTGGTGATTAAGAAAATGTGTGTTTGGCCAATTGCTAGGCAGGTGTTCTAAGACAAGGTACTTACCTTCCTAACATTCATCCTCCTCACAGGTAAGTGTGGAATTGTAATCGTGAGGACTCCATGAATAGTGCATCTTAAAGCAGGTTATCAATATAAAGCACTTTAAGTTGTTAATCTTAGGGCTGGATGAGACCACTGGGTCTATTTCCTCCAAATCCCTCTTTTCACAGAAGAAGAAACCGAAGCCCAGAGACAAGTGACCCACAGGGTGTCACATGGTGAGCGGTGCGTCAGTGACAAAGTATATGCTGAGATACTCAGTCACCAGCTGTCAAGAAGTACGAGAGAACTCCAGCCCACCCTCAGGCAAAAGGGGAGGTAAGTGGACGAAGGCTGTGAGCCCTCTTTCCCAATCAGCCCCCTCGGCTGACGGCCCCCAGGCCACAGGAGAGCACAGCACTCGGGCCAGCCCATGAGCTGGATCTTGGTCTGTCCCACCCTGCCCGCCCCCTCGCGGTCTTGTCAAGAGGAGAGGCCAAAGGAGGCATCCCCAGAATTGGGGGACGAGGAGAGTCAGCATCAAACAAGCAGAATTGTCCCTGCAGGAGCACCCCACCCTAAGAGGTACTGGGCACCACACACATGTCCACCATTAAAATGCTCACTTGAATGTACCCTCAAGACTGGAATGCAGCTGGAAAAAGCAAGAATAAAATCAGTTATTTTGAGGCTGGGCTCTGTGGTAGAAGGATGTGTTGGCTGAAGGGGAGTGGCTGGTCAATATGGAGTCCAGAAACACATATAGTTAGAAGCAAGAATTTATCATCTTCCTCCAGTGCTAACCAAGGAGAAAGACTGTACTGGGGAGGAAATAAGTATTACAGAAATGAAATCCTTTTGGAGAAGGGGCAACTTGTCAAGCTTTTCCTTTACCTGCTTTATTTTCCCCACGAGTACATTTAGTTATGTATGTTCTGAGCTAAGCTATCCCTTGCTACTTTGATCTCAGGTGAGGGGCAGGGTGGGGGGCGGAGCGTGGATGGGTGGGGGCGGGGAGCATCTCATAAGCAGGCACAAGTAATTCAGTCACTGCAGAGACATATCCTTTAATGTTAATGAATACATGGGGCTTCTGGTTTATAAGCATCGGTCAGTCCTTCGGAACCTAAACAGACTGATAAACATGAGTTTCTGCATCTGTAAAGCTGAGGTCTTGGTCCTACTCAGGATTTATCCTGCCTTGCTGCGAGCCCCAAGCCCTGCCCCACCCTACTTGCCACCATCTCAGCTACAACAATACTCTAGTACTGCCCAGATCACACACTTACATTTAAGAGAAACACCCCAGAAACACCAGTGCCTTAACCCATTTCCCTTCAACAAATGTATTAACCAGCTATGATCAGCCAGACACTACACTAAAAGCCGGTATTACAACGGTGAATAAGACATGGCACCTGCCTTCAGGGAACTCAGAGGCAGGACCTTGCCACCGCAAGTGTGGTCCATAGGCCACCAGTGTCAGCATCACCGCGGAGCTCGTTAGAAATGTAGATTCCGAGGCCCTATGCCAGACCTACTGATTCTGAATCTGTATTTCACTAAGATCTCCAGGTGATTTGTATGCATATAAAGTTTGAGAAGCGCTGATCTAGTAGCAAAGATTCAACTAAAGCCATCTTGAATTAAACTTCATGACGATGAAGTAAACTAAGTATGGTGGGAACATCGAGAAGGGTTTGGTTAATTCTGAGGGAGAAGTAGCCATTTGCACTGAAATTGAACTGGCCAACAAGTTGGGGCTGGGGGCAACTGAGAGTAGGTAGGAGCATTCACCTGTGGAAAAGGACACGAACAAAGCTGTGAATGTGCATGTTGTGTGGGTGATGGGGGTGTGAGGGTGAGGGTAGGCCATGTGCAGAGCCAGATTGGGACAGACTGGAAGAAAGGTCTTTCAAGGGCTCCTAAATCTCACCCCAGGATGGATGGCTGCCCAGCCTATAGGTGCTGTGTTCTTTGCACTGCCCTTGTTACCAGCCCTCCATGCTAGGATCTGACCAGTGCATGGACAGGGAGAGGCCTCTTCCCAACTTCTGGCCCTCAGTGACCCCTTGGGGATGAGGGGCTGATGTTTGCAGACAGCAAAGGATGCCGAGTCTCAGATCTCACGCCAGGACACCTGGTCCCTGGCAACAACTCTGCAGAACGACCTTGGTAGGAAGTGGATGCACAGATTCCCACGGATCCCACGGATTACTGGCAGCCCAAACAGCCTCCGAAGAGAGGGCTTCCCCCTTATTCAGCTTGTAAGAGAAGCTGACTCTGGAGAAAGTTGAGAAAGTAATGACATGTTATGGAAGGGGATTGGGTCAGAGTCTGGAGGCTGGGTTCCAGTTCCGACCTGGCCTCTAGCTGTATAACCATAAGGAAGTCTCTGGGTCTCAGCTGTAAAATGAAGAAGATGGACAAGGTGATTCCCAGGTCCTTTCCAGCCCTGATAGTCTGTGATTCTGGAACCTTCCAGTTTTAGAAAGGTCTGCCATGTTCCCCTTTTTCAGACTACTTGGATTCTTGTGGAATTTACTGCTGAGTGTCAAAATAAAACATCCTGAGGACAGGATCTCCATCCAACTAACAAGGGCGTCTGGATTATATTGTCCATTGGATTACATTTAGAGGACTAGATAGATAGATAGATAGATAGATGACACACAGACACATTGGCAGATAGATAAATTATGAAACTGACATTAAACCTCTACCATGGGTTGTGTTTGGCAATTGAGTTCAGCACCCAAAATGCAGAACCTTTGATTCTGGCCAAAATGTTGTCATATATCTTTGGAGAAATATGACACATATTAACAAAGAAGAAAGCACTATATAATTTCATAATAAAGTGTTCTGTTAATGATAATTGTTAACATTTTACAGTGCTAAACACTTTATAGGAATTTCCTCGTTTATCTCCCTCAAATCTTAAGGTAATAAATCATGTAGTATGTTTTTGCCTGTAAATAACAGAAAACCCTGATGATGCTGGCCTAAGCATTAAGGAATTTATTCTCTCACTTAACAAGAACTCCAGAGGTAGTGTACCTCCAGAGCTGGTTAATACACTGACTGGATGAAATCGTCAAGGGTCCAGTTTATTTCTAATTTTTCTCTCTGCCATTCTCATTGGCCTTGTCCTCAGATTAGCGACCGTAATCGTTTCAAGATGCGGTCACACTTAAAGATGTCATATCCTCATAGATTGTCCAGAGGCAGAAAAAACAGCTCTATCATATACATAAAATATTCCTTTATGATGGGGGAGCACTTTACCAGAAGAACCAGAGCAGGCTTCCCCTCGCATCTCCCTGCCTGGGCTTGCATTTCACGCCCACCCCTAAACCCACCACCAGCGAGGGAATCACTGCGGGGCTCAGCCTGCTTTACTGTTGTTTTACTCCTTGCCTGTGGTGGGCACGCAGGCCCACCTTCCTCGGAGAGGGAGGGGAGCTAGTGAAAAGAAAAGGAGGGGGTGTTCTATAGGAAAAAAGAAAGGCAAGTGGTTTTAAGGCAAAAAAAGAAAAAATATCATTTTACAGTATAAGAAATGGAAGTTTCGAGAATTAAGTAACTTGTTCAAAGGCATGCAACTTGCAAGCAGCAGAGTTGGGATTCAAAACAGAGCCCATACCCTGACACATTCCAAATCAGGTCAAAGTCACCTGCCCCCTGCAGCTTCCACTGCATTCCTGACCTCAGCCCCCAGGCAGTTACTCACTCTGGGGTCAGAGGCTTCTTGCCCCGTCAAGGTCACAATGCACAGATGTTATTTGCTCTCCCAGCCTTCTCCAGGGCAGGGACTAGATTTCATCCATCTTTTTATTTCTCTTTTATCCCCACCCTCTAACACCATGCTTAGTTTCTTTTTTTTTTTTTAATTAATTAATTTATTAATTTTTGGCTGCATTGGGTCTTCGTTGCTGCGTGTGGATTTTGTCTAATCGTGGCGAGCGGGGGCTACTCTTCATTGCGGTGCGCGGGCTTCTCACTGCGGTAGCTTCTCTTGTTGTGGGGCACGGGCTATAGGCACGTGGGCTCAGTAGTTGTGGCACGTGGGGTCAGTAGCTATGACTTGCGGGCTCTAGAATGGAGGCTCAGTAGTTGTGGCGCACGAGCTTAGTTGCTCAGCGGCATGTGGGATCTTCCCGGCCGGGAAGTGGGATGTGGGGATTAAACCCTTCTGCTATGTTGCCAAACAAAGGAAGTCCTTGGACTAGCTGTTCAAGATAAGCTCATTTTCTAATTCATTTATGCAAATGAATTACTTTTTAGTGACAATAAAACCTGTTTATTTGCCATCAAGTTGTCTAGGAAACTGGAATTAAATTCGGCGTTTAGTTTCAGTTTTTAAAATAATTTTAGACATGAATATTGCTAAAACATGTTGAAACTTCTCTGCTGCCTTTAATAAGGGATGGTGAAAACAACTGAAGTTTTTATTTTTTATGGCTCAGTTAGTTATCTTGTTGCACCATCATATAGGAAGGAACACCATGAGGTGGGGGGGATACAGAGGGAGCGCTGTGATTATCTACACTTAACCCCAAACTGGTAAGATCGTTTAAGTTTTGCTTTGCTTGTCAGAGTTTCTTCTCTTAGGCTACCAGCTAGTTCTTCTCTGCTGTCATATGTCAATTTTCTCTTCAATTAACATACTGTTTCTAACTTATGACCTAATAAATGAATCAGGAAGATACACTTATTAACATTGCATATAAAAGAAGAGCGAGTTGGCGCTGAGTGAGGTTTCCAGGTCCTCTCTGCGTTATTGCCACTGCTTGAACTTTAGAACGTTGATTCCAGCTGAAGTGTTTAAGGGGGCTCTTTTCTCTTGGACCTTGTCTGTATTCTGGATACTTGAGGTTTCCGATCTATAATCTTCCAGAAGTGAGTCAAGTATAAGTATGGACATTATTCTCAGAGATTCCACTCTTTAACACCTAACTCCATGTGTAAAAGTGTGGATTTGAGCACTCTTTCATTTTTCCTTTCTGTGTTCCCTCCTTCTCCCAGCTAATATTGCCCTGTCCCCTTCTCTCTAAGCATTCATGCCGGCAGCATATTGTCAGGAAATAAAATTGGCCTCTGAATTTGCACCACTCAGTCGAATTCCTAATTTTTCTTAGGATGTTAATTTGGAACGTCAAATGGCTGCTCTGAACCTCAATCACCTCATTAAAAAGAGTGATAATTCTTCTTAGATGAGAAAACTGAAGGTGGTAATGCTGTGAAAGCATTTCCTAAAAGTATTGTCATTCAACAGTGTAACCTTCTGACATGTCCTTGCTAACAATTATTGACAATTATTCTGTGACAGACACTGAATTAGGCTTCATAGATTTTTCTCATTTAATCTTCACCAAAAAATCCTAATTTATGCTGCAATAATGCTAATTTTATCCTCATTTTGAGAAAGAGGAAACTGATGCTTAGAAAGGCTAATTAACCCAGGTTGATGCAGGTGATAAGTGTTAGAGTTAAGGTTTAAGCTCAGGCAGGAGGACACCAGACCCCAAATCTGAGTCCCCATACGATGGCAGAAGTCAGATATCTTGTCTGGTGGGGGGATCAGGGAAAGAGGAGGGGTGAATTAGGGGAGCAGATTAGCAAAGGCCCCTCAGACCGCAGCCCCACCGGTGGCTGTCTCTCCATCATTCTCCATTCAGGCCCAGGGCAGCCCTGGCCCCGCATTCCCACGACAGCTTTCAGAGTCCCACTTCAAGAATGATGCAAACTCCCTTCCAGGTAGAGGTCGGACCACCTCCCTCACAGGCCATGCTGAATTTCTAAGGATTCCTGTATGTAGCTGGCATTGCAACTTTTCGGTGGTGAAGTGGGGCAAGCAAGGCCCTAACACCCATGGAAACACATCAGTGTCTCCATCATGCCAGCCAGCACTTGCTGATCTAAGAGAAAGCTAGAGCTCTATAGAGTTCTATATATCTCCAAGCTGCTGATGGAGCCCAACGTCACTGGTTTACAAGCACTTTCTTTGCCTGCTCCTTCCCTCTGGCTATGCACCCGCCTAATCTCTCTATGTGAAAAGCCCCAGGATCAAAAAGGATATTGAGTCATTACCTAATAATCTAACAATCTAAAGAATTCAGCAATGACTGCAGTCTCCTGTGGGAGCTTTCCTTGCAACTTGGACCATGGAAACAAAGTAGGATTACCAAAGAGGGGACTATAATCTGGGGCTAAGTGGGGTTTAACTAGGTGGAACTGTCACGTTCTGGCCAAAAAGTACTGGCGCTTCTCTCCCGTGGTTCTCCATTTACCCCATCATTTATTGACTCCTCACAACTGGATGGCATTGAAACATAAACTAATGGCATAACCCTTCTTATGCAACACGCTCTGTGGGTAGCAGATCCTTACAATAAGCGTCACCCTATTTGACAGATAAAGTAATTGAGGTTTAAGGACTTGTCGGAGGTCACATAGGCAGGAGGTGAAAGACTGGGATTCAAACCCAGGTTCAGCTGGGACTAAAGCCTGGTGCTTGCCCCTGGACCACATGGCCTCTTGGACTGACCGTCACCACTCATTCCCTGGGAAACTGGACTGTGCCAACCATGTCTGGTCAGAATCTGAATACCATACGTGATAAGATGAATAATCCTACCTCTAAAATACCCAGCCGGCTAGCAGTTTTCTCGCCCTGATTCATTGAAATGAAGAGGCATTGTTAAAGCATATATTAGGCCCCTGCCTGAGAACCCAGAGCCTGCTGCTAACAGGCAGCTGACAGTAGTGCCTGGCTTTCTGCAGACACAGGCTGTTTTAAAGCCAGCATCAAATGCACTCATTCAGGAGGACCCCTTCTTCCCACCCCTCCTTAGATCCCTGGTGAGTTTCCATTCCCCATTAATCTTTATCCCAAGAATTGTATTCCCAGGATGGCCCTAACTCAGGAAGGAAACTGAAGGTTGGATTAGCATAAAAATATGTGCTTTTCATTAGATTGGCGGCAGGCAGCATGAGTTGTAACCTGCCCAACTTCAACACTTGGAATAGAAGCATAGCTCACAGTCTGAGAAATACAGTCAGTGCTAGATTCCCACTATGCCCCTGACTGTTCGGGATCTCTGGCTCCCTACTGGTTCATCAGACCCAAAATAAATGCCACAGTCTGGCATTCAAGGTCTTCTGTCTGCTGTCTCCAGGGCTCCCTAGTCAACCCTGGCTGCTCCGCCCAAAGCTCAGCGGCTTGGCAGGCAGCTGCCCCCAGCTCCTCCCCATCGTGGTGCCTTGGCTTACGCCTGAAACACCCTCTCATCTCCATCCTACCCCTCTAAGCCCATCATTCCTTTTGAGACTCACAAGCCTCCAGGAAGGTCTTCCTGACCAGCCCCTATGTCTGCATTTCTTTCCATTAGCCTTCACTCAGTAGACCTCCCATGGGTCATCAAGCCCTTCTTTGGCCAACATTTTCTGAGCTCTTTCTGTGTGCTAGGCACTGGGATAAGTGCTTTGCATATGATCCTCTTGCTCTGCTCCCCTTTACAGGAAACCTCCTCAAAGAAGTTGTTTATACTCGTGTCTCAATTCCTGTCCTCTCATGCTCTTTTGAACCATCTTCAAACAGACCCTTGTCCCCACCTCTCTGCTGGAATTGTTCTTTTCAAGGTCACTGATGATTTCTACACTGCTAAATCCAATGATCACTTTCCAATCCTCTTCCTCGTTTCAACAGGATTTGATGCAAGCATCGGACTCTATCATACCCTCTCATGTTGAGTAGGTTTTACTAAAGAGAAGTTAGATAATACCCCGCCAAAATTGTCTATTTCTTCCTATTTGACCTTAAGAAATAAAGGCTGAATATAAATACACACACACCCCTACAATTACTATAATTGTTTCAGCTGCAACTGTAATGTCGTATGAGGTGTGACTACTCAAATAATGGGTCTTGCTGCTAACAATGTATTTTTTCCCCCAAATGGTAACTTTCGATAATATTCTGAACAAACCAAAGTACAATGTTCCTTTGATTTAAATGATTAAATATTAAGCGTATGTTGCCATACTAAAAAGAATATTTTGTAAAGTGGAAAGAGAGTCGAGGTTCAAATAATTCCAATAATTATACTTTTTTTCACTGCAGTGAATGCTTGACAAAACATTCAAAGTGGTGTGGGACATGAGATCGTTCTCTTTGTGTGATACTTGTCTCGCACATTGCAGGATATCGAATAGCCCTGGCTCCTGCCTGTGAGATGCCAGTAGCACCCCCAGGCATTGTAAAAGCCAACAGTGCCCCTTCAGAATTCCACAATGCTGCTTCAGGGGTGACACCATGTGGGGAGACACTTGTCCTGCACTCCTGAACAGCTCATGAGCAGAGAAGCCGACTGGCTTTATTCCGGACTGTCTTTCCAAGGATCTTTGTGTAGCAAACAGCTTTGGAACATACAGATAGTGTCCGTCTCAGAGCAAAGGATAGGCGTGCCTACTGCCTGTTACAAAAGCTTCAGGCTCCCTCAGCCTGGGGTTCCTTTCCTGTCATGCAACCCACTGTGTGTATGCAGGCACCTCTGGCCCTCTCCACATTGCCTTAGGCAACTGAGACCCAGGGAACAGGGCAGGGAAGGACGGGTACTCTGGCTACTGCTATTGCTGAGAGTAATAATGTCTTTTGTCTGTGACCCCAGGAACTCATGTTTTCTGCCAGCATCCGTGAGGCTGGGGTAAGCTGACCTTAAATAGGGTCAAACTCAGATCCTTCACACTTGCTGACAATCACTCCACTGAAAATCAGTAGAACTCTACGCTAACTCCCATTTCTATATACTAGTCCTGACCTCTTCCTGAACTCCAGATGCTTATAACCAATTACCATCAACACTTGAATGTCCAACAGGCATCTCAAACTTAAAGTGCCCCCCAATACACTCCTTAATTTTCCCCCAAATCCTTTCCTTCCTGAAGCCTTTATCATCTCAACGGAAAGCAAATTCATCTTTTCTTGCCTCAGGCTGAAAATCTTGGTGTTGGCGTTTGGGGAGGTGCTTTCCTTTCTCTTGTAACACACATCTAGTCAGTCTCTTAGTCCTCTTGACGCTACCTTCAAAAACCACACAAACTCTGACCACTTCTCACCGTCTTCACCTCTCTCACCCTGGTCCACACCACCATCACCTGCGATCTGGATAACTGCCATCGTCTTAACTGGTCCCTTCCCCAGACAGTGCATGACTCACTAGCTCATGTCACTTCTTTTAGGTCTCTGCTCAAATGTCACCATTATCGCACAGGTTTTCACGTATGACCCTATTTGAAATAGCATCCCCTCGCAGGCCTGGTGAAACCTATTCCCTTTCTCTGCTTTATTTTTCTCTCTAGACTTTACAGCATCTCATATATACATACATTGCTTGCTTATCTTTTATGATCTATTTCCTCCCATTAAAATGTAATTGTCTGTTGAATGGGTGAATCGATCAATACAATCTTCACAGCACACCCCTAGAATTCCAAAAGTAAAATTTGCAATAGTTGCTAGAACTGAACTGCTCATAACTTGTGTGGAGGGAGAGGATGAAATGCCATGAAACAACTGACAAAAAAAACCTGAAACCAGGAAGCCTAGGGTCAGATCCTAGTTATATCGTTGGCTAGCTCTGTACTACTGGGTAAGATAATAACACTGACCTACAGCTATTTCATTTGTCGAACAAGTACATTCCCTGCTGATCCCATGGGTTGCGGTGATTGTCAAACTTAGTAAGTTATCCCCCAAAGCTCTGCAAACTGTAAAGGACTGTAGGATTTGTTTTTTGCTGTTTATCTTTAAAACCTACCACATTTTTCATTCCCATTGTCACAGTTACAGCCTGTATGATCTTGATCGGCAAGCATTCCTGTGCTTTGTTGTACACCTGGATTGTCTCAAGCAGTTCTGTGTGTTTTACATGCCTTTGCCCCACCCTTGCCATTTGCCCTGACCCAGATCCCCTTCTACAAAGACTCCAGGTCCTACGATGGAGTGTCTTTCCCATCCCTATACTGCTTTGGAATGGTACTGTCAGGCTTCTCAGGGTGTGAGTGTTATTAAAGGTGTTACTGCTCCTTAGCAGCTCCTAGGTTGCAGGTATTGGGCCTATTCACCTTTGTGACTCCCCGACTCCTAACACAGTGTGGTTATAGCACAGCCTCTACTTGGCTGAATGAGCTCAACATGTCAGGGAGCAAGCTGGAAGCAATTTATGATTCCTCACTGACATTCTCTGTAAAGAAATCACCACTTTCCAATCTCTTGTCAACCTCAACTTCTTACATGGGCTGCGTGATGGACAAAAGCCAGCAGTGTGACTCCAAGCCTCCCTTAGAAAGTCTTGCATAGGGGCTCCAGCACCTCCCCTTGGAATGACAGCAGGATTTCACATCAACGGTTGTATTACTAACCATTCAAGCCTCTGCTGAAACTTAGAGACAAAAGAGTGAGTTACAGTGAAGATCTTATTTCAAGCATTTGTTGAATTGAATACCAAAAATTCAAAATGACAAGATATAGCGCCAAACGAGGTGTATGACACTTGAGACGAGTCCAGAAGACCCACTCTGCTAGGAACAGAGCAGCTGATGAATTCTTAAGCTCCTTTCTGGAAATGTCTTCAAACAGAAGACTGGGAAAGCAGTGAAGGAAATGTCTTTGAAAGAAGATCTCTTTGGTGATGCACATGTGAGAAGGCACTTGCAAAAGATGCTCATGCCATCCTGCAGTTTGTAACAGGATGGGAACTGTTCAGTCCTGGACCCGAGGGCCCTTTGATGACAGGGAGGAACTACCTCTGCTGGGGACTGCCTGTGGAAATCCTAAACCTCCTCAGTTAACCCTCGCTAATGACCTGCCGATCCCTCCCTTTTTTGCCCCCAAATTCCATGTCCCAGTAGAAATTCCTGGGAATCTGCTTTTCACCAGCTTAGGGACTGCAATGAAGGGGAGAAACAGAAACAGGCATGAGGGACACTAACTACCATTATTCAGGCACATATAACGATCTACACACTTGCCTGTTTTAAGCCATTTAATCTTTACAATTATTCTGAGGAGTATACAGAACTAGCCCTATGGGGAAACCGAGGCTCAGGTTGCTGAAGACATTTTCCCATGAAAACACAGCTAGAAGAAACAGGGGAGGTACAATTTGCTGTTCCCAGAACCTTCCCTGGACTGCCCTGCTGGCGCTTACCCTGTGTACTCCACCTGAAAGACCACTGCTCATCTCTACTGGTCCAGATCCCACTCTTCTTAAAGGGGCAGCTCCCATCTAACTACCTGCATACAGCAGTCTTGGTTCCTTCCAAGGTGGAAGCAACGGCTTCTTCGTCCATCAGATGGAACTTTGTACGTTTTACATGTCACAGTCCCCCACTCACGCCCCCAGCGTGGCCATTTGTGTACACCTTAGTTCCTCTACTAGAAGAAAAAATCCTTGTGGGCTGTGACAGTGTCTTATTCACCTTGGTAATACCCAAAGCATATAATCAAAGCATTAGAGCAAGTTTCTTGCTCATAGTAGGTATTCAACACATGTTTGTTGAATGAGGAACACAGAGGCATTGTAAAAGGTGAAATCTCAGGTATTCTGGTCCCAGAGCCCCTTGTTTTCAGCTCAGATGAACAAGATCTGAGGGTTCGCTGTCATCAAAAGCAAACGCTGGCCCAATTCCAGAGGGCATCTACCCCTTCCTGGCTTCTGCTTCAAAGTTTCCCCTAAGTCCCAGTCGCAATCCTCTTGATCTTTCCCTGTTTGCTCATTAAAGTTAATTTGGGACATGAAAAGATCCAGGACTGAATATTTCACTCAGGCCAGGTCTCCTTAATACAGCAACTGCAGACAAAACGTACAAAGACGGCAGAGGTTATCAGTACGAGGCCAGTGCATGGAGCACCTGTTTACACCCTGGACCCTCTGTTCATGGATATAGATCTTCAGTCAGCTTTGGGATGCTAAGAATAGCAGGAGAAGTAGATTGTGTCTCTTCATAGAGATGTCAAGAGTCTTCAAGAAGTTCCACAGCTCTCCTTCTGGGAGGGATTAAGAAAATGTTGATTTGTGTGAAAATGGCCTTATGTTGAGTCCTGGGTATGGACGAAGATCATTGTTAAGAATATCAGTTATTGGGGCTTCCCTGGCAGTCCAGTGGTTAAGACGCCACACTTCCCTTGCAAGGGGGCACAGGTTTGATCTCTGGTTGGGGAACTAAGGTCCCCCATGCCGCATGGCGCAGCCAAAGGAAAAAGAAGCAAAGGAATATCGCTTATCATCTTCCGAGTTCTTACGGTGTGGCGAGGATCGTGCTGAGTGTTTTCACATCGATTACCTCTTCCAATCCTCCCAGCCATCCTCCAGGTGGTATTATAACTGACCTTGTATTTCTTATGAGGAAAGCATGGCCTAGAGAAGGTCCGTTACTGGACTGAGATCTTACAGCTATCGGACGACAGGGAAGGTGACAAAGCTGAGATTCCAGCCATGGCAGAATAGGCCCAGGGTCTGGACTACTAACCACCACATCCTATTGCTCCTTAGGATGTCTCAAAGTGTATTTTTTAGCAGGCAGAAAAGATACGAACCAATAACTGCTGCCTTAGAAGGTGCCGCTCTGAAGAGTGGGGTAAGGCCTTGGCTTTTCTTAAATTTCACTTATAAAATTGATTTATTTGAGGAATGAAAGGACAGAGGTTGTCGCATAAACGGTTGGTGCCGTGAGAACCCAAGAACGACTTTGCCTATGTGACATGCCTATAAGGCATGTCAAGGTTTCAGGATTCAACGGGATGGTCTGTAAAGTTTACAAAGCTGGAGCCAGGGGGGTGAGGACAGTGGACGAACACAGAAGCACAGTGAAGTATCGCCAGTCTCAAGTGCCCATCGCCTTTGATTCTAACAGACATATATTTGTTTTCGAAGAAATTTTAATTCTAGTCAATGTAAGTTACTCAGTCCTATGGAAATATTTTTAAAAGCGGAACTGGGGTCAG
Source organism: Globicephala melas (assembly GCF_963455315.2). Classification (NCBI taxonomy): domain Eukaryota; kingdom Metazoa; phylum Chordata; class Mammalia; order Artiodactyla; family Delphinidae; genus Globicephala; species Globicephala melas. The sequence continues at coordinate 47,746,788 of NC_083314.1, forward strand.
GACTAAAATAAGAAATGATGCAAGCATAAAATAAATTTCTACAACTACATCCAAATATGTCAATGATCACGGTAAATGTAAGTATCTTAAATTCCTCTGTCAAAGTAATAGCTTTTCAGAACAGGTTAAAATACAAAGTCAAGCTATATGCTGATTATAAGACATATGCTTAAACAAGTGGGCACAGAAAGGCTGAAAACATAGGCATTAAAGAAGACTAGAAAAATAATGAAAATAGATGTTATAATACTAACATCAGACAAAAGAACACTAAAGATGAGAATCACTAACATTAAAAGGGACAAATATATTTTGTCCTTTCTGTCACGTTCAAGTCACAAAGAAGATAGAACAATTATCAATTGTAATGCGTTAACACTGCGGCCTCTATATGCATAAAATAAAACTGATAGAAATAAAAAGAGAAATGTTTTCCAGATAACTTTTGGGTTAAATAGAAAATAAATAAAGTAATAATGACAATATAAATGGAAAAATTATTCAGAAGTGAATGACAGTGAAAGCGCTCTATGTACCAAAACCCATGGGATGCAGCGAGAGTGGACTCAGCTCAAAAGAAGTCACCTTGCCATTTCCTGAGCCTTCAGGCTCTTTACACCAGCACTGCACCATTTGCTGCAGTGGCCACTGTCCACATGTGGCTAGTGAAATTTCAATCTATTACAATGAAAAAGTTGCTTCCCTAGTTGCACTGACCACATTTCAAGTTCTCAGTAGCCACAAGTGGCTAGAAGTTACCATAGTGGACAGCACAGATTTTAGGAACTTCTCACCCTTGCAGAATGTTCTGCTTGGCCGTGCTTCTCCAGAGTTTGCCAGGGAAGTTCCAGTATGTCAACTTTGCCGACTGTAGGCCGCCATTGAGCCCAGGTTTCAATTGGCCAAACTAACCAACTATCGATATACCATTCCCAGATGCTCAAGCCATGTATTAAACCTAGAATCTCAGGAGAGTCAACTCATATTGATAAATGAGGCTCAATCAACTCTTCAGTTGCATTCTACATAGTCAAACACCTTTAGAATTCATTCACATCCATGTTCCTCATACTCTTGCCAATGCCGATTGGTGAGGTCTTGTTACACTTTTGGTGGGTCGATTCCCTCTCACACCTCAGGGCAGGTCTTGTACCCCTTTTCTGGGCTGTGCTGGGATCTACTCTTGTTAGGGACGTGGAGGTATTAAGAGTGGTGGGAGTAGGGCCTACAAAGACTGGCATCCCCTGGTGATGGGACCATCCCGGGTGTAGTCACTGAAAGGTGTTTATGCAGAGGAAGACATTTTCTCTCAAGTGGGAAGACGGGTTTCCTCCATCAGAAAGAGAGGTCCTATGGAACTGGGGAGTTCAAACCTCAGCCTCCCCTGTTTCCCCATTCCAGATCTCAAGGTCCCAGGCCTTCCTCCACAGGAGCCCTTGTCTTAGCGTTAGAGACTGGGGGAGCAGGCCTTTAATTGGCCCTGCCACTCTACAACACACCCAGTACAGCACTGGGTCCTTAGCCATGTTTGCCCTGCAACGGTAAGAACGGACGGATTCCTTTCAAGTTGGTATAAAGGCTTTTGAAAGTGCTTGACACTAGAACCTTCCCTGAGTTTCTGGCAGTTTTCTAAGACATACCCAGGGATGATTCTGACCAACCTTGAACCTCCCGCAGGAACACCTCCTGTCAATGAACTATTCTAATCTGCACTCGACTCATCATTCAGCATGACATTCTCTCATTAGTGTGCAATTTGAATATTTCCTGTGCGTGTCTGAGTCTGCTATACCTTTAACTATATCGTAAGCTTTGTGAGGGCAAGATTATCTCACAACATTTAGTAAATTCATAAGTTCTGAATTTCTGAAGGCATTCTGGCTCATCCTGGCATTTAATGCCAGACAAGTGGCAGTGGCTGTGCCTGGGGCCCCTCAAGAACGTGGGGTGGTGGTCAGGGAGACAGGTCTGAGGGGGAGTCTCGCCGTGGAGCAGCCAGACCATGAAGGACGTCCGTGGGCTCCTGTGGTCAAGCTGAGTTTTCCTCAGGAAACTCTTTCGAGGCACTCGGTGTCCACAGACTCTGGATCTGTCTGCCAGCTCTGCTAGTCATTCCCCATCTTTGGCTTCCTTCTGGTGACTGGTGGGCCATGTCTGGTTTGGGATGGGTGATTCCTATCTTCAAAGTCTTGGTCAGGAGGTTCCTATTTTAATGAACACCATGCAGCCTTGGTGCCTGGCCAAGGTGGGGGCCTGAGCAACCCGGACGGGACCTGAAGAGGGCCGCCTTGTCCTCATGCATGCCACTTGCAACCTCACACTGCTGTGGGCTCAGTGCTGCTGTTCTCTCTCCTCCTCCGGCCACTGGCAATCAGCTGCCGGAAATGGCCATAGGTGGAGAGAAATGTGGTGGTCAGGAGATGACTGCTGTCTGCTTGCCCCTGAGTGTCCACTCTGTCCCTTAGATCTACAGCTCTGAGGTGCTGGACATATCATTAGGAGCGACCTAAAACAGCCTTTTTTGACACCTGCAGTCCAATCTAGGTAGAACTGGGCTACCCAGAAACGTGCACTGGCTCTGTGCTGATGGTGAGTACTCAGCGGAGCAATGGCCTTTGCTGCACAGAGGGCCACTTCCGCTCCCAGCAGCTCAACAGCTCCCCAGAGCGCGGGCAAGAACGAAAGAGAATACTGGAGATTTCTCCTCCCTGGTTCACTCATCACAGTGTCACGTGCATGGCTTCCCTTTGTACCTCCTCTCCCTGAACATTTAGCTTTTTGAAGTTTTCTGGGTGTTTTGATTACTAGTTAATAAGGAAATACTGTGGGGTTACACGATCACTCCCTTCTAGGCAACAACCCCATGCTTCCCTCCCTCCTTCTCTCCCTCCCTGCTTCTCTCTCTCCCTCCTTCTCTCTCTCCCTCCTTCTCTCTCTCTCTCCCTCTTCTTTTCACTTCTCTGCTTTCCAACCCCCCACCCCACAACGCCCATCCTTAGACAAGACAGGTGACAAAGCTCTTTCTTGTTTTTCATAGAGAAACCAAAGCTCTGCTATTTAGGGGGAAATGGTGACCAGATTCCTGGTCTCTCTATTTCCAGTCATTCTTTTACCCCATTTCACCACCCTGCTTTCTTAAAAGCTAGGATTCTACAGCAAAATATTAACAGTGGTTATCATCAGGTTTAGAATTGCAGGTGCTTATTTTTTCTCTCATTTTTTGCTTACAGATTTTTCTAAATTTTCCTCTAAAGGCTCCATATTAGTTTTGTCTTAGCTCAGGTGAACTAGCTGCTATAACAAACAATGTGAAAAATTTCCATGGCTTAATCAAAAAAGTTTGTTTCTTGACCACATGTAGTCTAAAATGAGTGTTCCTGAACAATGTACAGGCCTCCTAAAAGGTGTAATCCAGGAAATCTTTCCTTTTCATCTTGCAGCTCCTCCATCCTCAGCAACATATGGCTTTCAAGTAAGCTGTGATATTCTGTATAAATCCAGAGGAAAGGAAAATAGCATGGAAGAGTGTGCGAGACAGGATTTTATGGATGTGACCGGAAAGTAATATATGTCGCTTCCATTCACACTCCATTGGCCAGAACCCAGTTGCCAGGCTGCATCCACCTGCAAGGTAGGTGGAAAATGTAGTTTATCAGCATACAGAGGAAAAGGAAATGAATATGGTGAATTGCTGGCCAATCTATGCCACACTTGCACAAGAAAAAGAAAAGAAAGTTGAAGTTAACATGGAATAAGGAAGGTAAGCCCTTCCGTAAAGCAATCTTAAGCTCTCTCTCCCACAGCATTTTCACACTGAAATCCCCACTGTCCCACAGTCAAGAAAATGACCTTCATCCTCAAGGGCATGGACAGATTGGACTTTCTGATATTAAAGAGTTATAGGAAACGGAGAAGCTGAGGGCTGAGGCGGAGGGTTCACAGGCAGTGCTGTGACCTGGGTGCAAACTCTCCTCCTCTCCACTAGGGGCGCTGTCAGCACATGAGTGCTGCCTCTCTGCCCCACAGCCTTGCTTACACGGTAAGGACAGATGATTATGCAGAAGACTGTGAGGTCAGCATCATTCATGTTGAATAATGGCCTTCCTCTCCTCTAAGCACTCCTATCCCTCCCTCCCAGAGAAACTTTGGTTCCATGTACCTCTTACAATAAATCCAGAACCACTGGTGTTCCCAGGGCATGTCTCACATTCCCTGTACCTTGTTCTTCACCATCCCCTTTACATGTAGACTCTTGCCTTGAATACAGTCCTGCAAATGCAACTGAAAGTCACCTAGTGCCTAGAACTCTTTCTACCTGTGTATGTTTTATTTTATTTTTTTGCACTCTAATCCTAGGTTTATTCAACACAATTCTTTTCTCTACACAACAAAGTACAAACACAATATTATCTAAAATGCTACAAAGTTACAAAACTGAAAACAGAGAAAATGTATAGTACTGACTGTACAATAAAAGCCAAAAAAGCAATGAACACATTGCCAAGGTAACCTACACGACCACCATGAATACCGACACAACGGGTGGGGGGGCGGGACGGGAGGGGCGGGGGGGGGGAGAGGGGGCAGTTCTGTGATGACCCGACAGAGCTGGCTCTCAACTTACCAGTTTCAGAGAGAAAGGGAGATGTGCGTGTGTGTGTGTGTGTGTGTGTGTGTACGCACATGAGTACACATGAAAAGAACCATTTCGGGTATTTGGCCCTTGAGGTCAGAAGAGGACTCAAACAGGGGCGCAGGGCCAGGCTAACAGGAACGGCAGTTGCATAAAAGCACACCCTTTCCTGTGGGACCCTGCAGGCCAGCAGGTTAGGGCACGAGCAGGCCACCAGATCGGCCCCAGGTCACCTGTGGAAGGGGAAAACATGCTCCCAGGCTGGGGCTGTACCACCGCCTGGAGCCCCCTGCTCATCCCTGCTGACTTTGCCACTAAACTGCCTCTCAGGAACTAGAAATGTGGAAGCTTTCTAGCCAGAAAACTGGAGGGCATCTTTATAAGCGTGACCCCCAAACCAACAACGCCCCTGCAGCCGGAACTCTGCCGCCAGGGGAAACGTAGCAATTACTGCCTTCACCTCCGAAGCCTGCCCCTGAGTGAGGGATTTCTTTCCTACCGATCCTCCTTCGGCTAGAAAAGTGACAGAAGTGAGTTGGATGGGATACAAGTCACAGGGCAGAGCTTCCGTGGCCCTGCTTATACGGAGGAGTTGAAGCTGGAGCGGCTCCTGTGGCGCCGGCGCACCGGGGACCTGTGCTGAGGGGAACGCGACCTCCTCCTCATCCGTGGGGGTGACCTGCACCACATGGGAGGCGGTGGCGGCATTCTCCAGGGACGGCTGAATCGCCGGGGGGCGGGGCGGCCGAGGCCAGGGAGCCACCACAGCGGTGGCAGTGATCTCCTGGCCATCGATGTGTCCTCCCTCCACGTGCTTCAGCGCCTTCTCGGCCTCATCTGGATTCTCAGACTCCACGGGGGTGCATCCTTTCTACAGGCACGTCAATCATTTAAGTTTTCCCATAGGTGGAGAATATCTCCAGGATATGATCCTTGGTCACATTCCTTGTGAGCCTTCCAATGTGCCCTGTGGTGGGTTTAGGGGAAGGGCTCCGCCTTTTCCTTTCCTTTTTATCTCTTCTGGGTGGTTTGGATTTGGAGCGGGAATGCCGCCCGTTGTCCTGCCTGCGCCGAGAAGGACTCGGAGAGCCAGGGGAGCTGCCGGAGCTGGAGCTGCGGGATGTGCTGGAACTTCCTGAGCGGCTCGATGCTGAAGATGAGCTGGAGCCCGTGCTGGTGCTCGAGCCCGAGCTGCAGGTCGAGCTGGACCGAGACCTGGTGCTGCTGCTATCACTGGAAGCGCTGCGCCTCTTTGGAGTTTCATCCCCGCCACGATTCTTCTCGCTGGACTCCTTGGCGGCCCCCTTATCTTTAGAGCGATCCTTGGACTTCCCATCAGAGCGGTCTTTGCGTTTGGTAGGAGGACCCCAGTGCTGGACTTTGTATTATTTTCTTTGACTCCTAGCAAGCTCTTCTTTTTCACTCCTGATAAATCCATTCTCCCCTTCTGAGGTGTTCAAAGCAGCAATGGCGGCCTCACTTATCTGAACTCTCCCTTCTAACTTGAGTCTGAGAAACGATCCCTAATCGATTGCAATTTACGCCAAAGTGCAGCATCTTCCCGCCGCCGCGACCTCCTCCCCCTCTCCTCAGCCACTGAGGCCCGCGCTGCTCGGGCTTCACGATTAGGGAGCGGGGAGGCCCTATTGTGTGTTAGACACACAGCAGATGATAATTAGAGAATAAAGTTGATGAGCTAATTCATACTCAATACATATGCAGATATGTTGAATATGTAATATTCAACAACATATCTTGATATTAATAAGAAATGATACCCTGACATCCCAAAATTAATCTCAAAAGCTAGTTTTTCAGGTTCATCTACTGTCCAGTGGAGAGAGATTTAGGGGCAGGTGAGGGGCTTTCTAGGTGCTCCCCCAAATGTGTCTGTTACAGAAAAATGAAGAGGCTGGATAGATGCTCAGTATGTATAATGTGAGCACACTCCCCAATGTTTATACGGTTTCATGCTTTCAATATATGACCAAACATATGAGTAAGGGATCTTAAACGATGTGCAAATGTTTGTGAGGAACCCCGGCCTTTTCTGGATAGTCTCCGTGTTTGTGGACCTGTCCGCCTCTCCTCTAAGCACTGGACAGGAGCAGAAGAAAGCAGGCCATGGGAGAGAGGGACAAGTGTAACCAGAAGCATCTCAAAGGCCCAAACAGACGTCAGGAGTGCACACATTCTCGCAGGTGCACACTGGGAAATGTTTACCTTCCTCCTTTGGCAGAAGGCAGTTAGTTCCCAGTGTGCTAGAATGGAAGGGAACAGTGAGAACCAGTTCACCAGACGTGTAGGCTCGTGTCCACAACTTTCCATTCTGCCCGGGAGCAGTGGCCAGAGGGAGATGATAAAAGTAGGTAGAAGTTAGCTCTGTATATACGGCCCCAAACTTGAGGAGCCCTCAGGGAGAAGGCGGGTGGAGACCTCCTGAGTTTTGCTCTTCTCTCCTTTGTTAGACAGATGGATTCTGCCTTGTCCTGTTTCTCACATTGTTTTTTGGGGGGAGGTTTTGCCTCAGCAACTAAAAGGGAGGCTGCTTAAGAGCAGGGACTTTGTGGGACTTCCCTGGCGGTCCAGTGGTTAAGACTCTGCACTTCCACTGCAGGGGCCATGGGTTCGATCCCTGGTCAGGGAACTCCTGCATGCCACAGGACATGGCCAGAAAAAAAAAAAAAGGGAGCAGAGACTTTGTCATATCCTAGCTACCTAATTTGCTCTGCAAGTTCCAGAAGAATATAATGTCCTCTACACAGTTGATACTTAATAAAGTCTCCTTTGCTTCTAGCGCCTCCCTTTCCTGTCTCTCCTCAATGTAATGTCTGATTGCCCTGTGAACTCTCAGGGAGGCATCAATGGTCTAAAGTCTAAATTATCTAAGCAGCGGGTCCACTCTCTTTCTGTTCTGTGTGTAAAAACACGCCACTGACTTTGAGAGAGTTTCTCTGTATATCGTTGCTTAATATCTCTACGTAAGGTACGCCCTCTTGGTTTTCCAGAAATCTCCATAACTGAGACTCCAACAGGTTAATTTGCCCAAAGACTCATGGCTGGTCAGGGATAGGACAGGGATTAAGCTGGTAGGCTTGGCCTCAAGCCCCTGCTTCTGTCATCTGGCTTCCACTGACTTCTCTGCAGAGAACGGGGTGATTAATCAGACAACAAAATGGGTAAAAAGTGGGCAGCAACGAGACCCAGTGTGCATGAGTAGAACAGTGAGAATATCCCTCATCCTCCTAAACAGTATGTATACATCATACTTTCTGTCTCTATCCCCAGGTTCCCCAGGGTGTGGAGAGGCTAAGAAGCCTCCACGTTCCCGGCTGGAGCTTACCTTTCTCGGTACAGGTCAGAGTGTTTCAAATCCTTCTTGTTTCTCCTGTTACACTTAGTTACTTGGCTCTTTCCTATTATTTTTCTTCTGGGATACCACTTTTTTATCGCCATTTTTTAATACAGCCATGGAAAATGATGAAATAACTCAGAAAACACTTCCTCCTTGCTCTTAGCAAGTTATTTGTGCTCCAGTTCTAAACTGCTAGGCAAATCTCTGATAATTAATGAATTTCTACCAACATAATACCTCATAAAACATATCTTTTGGGTAACATACCTGAATTTATAGAAACATATTTAAATTAAATGCACTCCCAATCCAAAAAAAAAAAATTGTCCACATAATTTTAATGGAATTCAGCAAACCCATTCTAAAATATATCTGGGAAAGACATTTAGAGAAGAACCCAGGTCTTTTTCTTTTTTTTTTTCCCAGAAGAAAAAATGAGGAATAAATTGCTTTACCAATTTTCATAATACATTATACATATTCAATAATTAAAACTGTGGTGTAGGAGCAAGCAAGTATCATATGCCCATAAATTAACATAGTATGATGTAATAGAGACTCCAGAAACAGAAACATGCAGTGTGAGAACTAAACACATGTTAAGTAAGACATGACACCATAAAACTCCCAGAAGAGAGCATAGGCAAAACATTCTCTGGCATAAATCATACCAATGTTTTCTTAGGTCAGTCCCCCAAGGCAATAGAAATAAAAATAAACAAATGGGACCTTATCAAACTTATAAGCTTTTGCACAGCAAAGGAAACCATAAAAAAAGAAAAAATGAGAAGACAACTTACAGAATGGGAGAAAATATTTGCAAATGATGTAACATCATTTGAATGATGGGAGAGAGAGAAGGAAGGAGAGAGAGAAGCAGGGAGAGAGAGAAGGAGGGAGAGAGAGAAGGAGGGAGAGAGAGAAGGAGAGAGAGAAGCAGGGAGAGAGAGAAGCAGGGAGAGAGAGAAGCAGGGAGAGAGAGAAGGAGGGAGAGAGAGAAGCAGGGAGAGAGAAGGAGGGAGAGAGAGAAGGAGGGAGAGAGAGAAGCAGGGAGGGAGAGAAGGAGGGAGAGAGAGAAGGAGGGAGAGAGAGAAGCAGGCAGAGAGAGAAGGAGGGAGAGAGAGAAGCAGAGAGAGAGAGAAGGAGGGAGAGAATGAAGGAGGGAGAGAGAGAAGGAGGGAGGGAAGCATGGGGTTGTTGCCTAGAAGGGAGTAATTGTGTAACCCCACAGTATTTCCTTATTAACTAGTGATCAAAACACCCAGAAAACTTCAAAAAGCTAAATGCTCAGGGAGAGGAGGTACAAAGGGAAGCCATGCACGTGACACTGTGATGAGTGAACCAGGGAGGAGAAATCTCCAGTATTCTCTTTCATTCTTGCCCGCGCTCTGGGGAGCTGTTGAGCTGCTGGGAGCGGAAGTGGCCCTCTGTGCCGCAAAGGCCATTGCTCCGCTGAGTATTCACCATCAGCACAGAGCCAGTGCACGTTTCTGGGTAGCCCAGTTCTACCTAGATTGGACTGCAGGTGTCAAAAAAGGCTGTTTTAGGTCGCTCCTAATGATATGTCCAGCACCTCAGAGCTATAGATCTAAGGGACAGAGTGGACACTCAGGGGCAAGCAGACAGCAGTCATCTCCTGACCACCACATTTCTCTCCACCTATGGCCATTTCCGGCAGCTGATTGCCAGTGGCCGGAGGAGGAGAGAGAACAGCAGCACTGAGCCCACAGCAGTGTGAGTTTGCAAGTGGCATGCATGAGGACAGGGGACCCCACCTCAGGTCCCGTCCGGGTTGCTCAGGCCCCCACCTTGGCCAGGCACCAAGGCTGCATGGTGTTCATTAAAATAGGAACCTCCTGACCAAGACTTTGAAGATAGGAATCACCCATCCCAAACCAGACACGGCCCGCCAGTCACCAGAAGGAAGCCAAAGATGGTGAATGACTAGCAGAGCTGGCAGACAGCTCCAGAGTCTGTGGACACCGAGTGCCTCGAAAGAGTTTCCTGAGGAAAACTTAGCTTGACCACAGGAGCCCACGGACGTCCTTCATGGTCTGGCTGCTCCACGGCGAGACTCCCCCTCAGACCTGTCTCCCTGACCACCACCCCACGTTCTTGAGGGGCCCCAGGCACAGCCACTGCCACTTGTCTGGCATGAAATGCCAGGATGAGCCAGAATGCCTTCAGGAATTCAGTACATATGAATTCACTAAATGTTGTGAGATAATCTTGCCCTCACAAAGCTTACGATATAGTTAAAGGTGTAGTAGACTCAGACACGCACAGGAAATATTCAAATTACACACTAATGAGAGAATGTCATGCTGAATGATGAGTCGAGTGCAGATTAGAATAGTTCATTGACAGGAGGTGTTCCTGGGGAGGTTCAAGGTTGTTCAGAATCATCCCTGGGTATGTCTTAGAAAACTGCCAGAAACTCAGGGAAGCTTCTAGTGTCAAGTACTTTCAAAAGCCTTTATACCAGGCTTTTGAAAGGAATCCGTCCGTTCTTACCGTTGCAGGGCCAACATGGCTAAGGACCCAGTGCTGTACTGGGTGTGTTGTAGAGTGGCAGGGCCAATTGAAGGCCTGCTCCCCCAGTCTCTAACGCTAAGACAAGGGCTCCTGTGGAGGAAGGCATAGGACCTTGAGATCTGGAATGGGGAAACAGGGGAGGCTGAGGTTTGAACTCCCCAGTTCCATAGGACCTCTCTTTCTGATGGAGGAAACCCGTCTTCCCACTTGAGAGAAAATGTCTTCCTCTGCATAAACACCTTTCAGTGACTACACCCGGGATGGTCCCATCACCAGGGGATGCCAGTCTTTGTAGGCCCTACTCCCACCACTCTTAATACCTGCATGTCCCTACCAAGAGTAGATCCCAACACAGCCCAGAAAAGGGGTACAAGACCTGCCCTGAGGTGTGAGAGGGAATCGACCCACCAAAAGTGTAACAAGACCTCACCCATCGGCATTGGCAAGAGTATGGGGAACGTGGGTGTGAATGAATTCTAAAGGTGTTTGACTATGTAGAATGCAACTGAAGAGTTGATTGAGCCTCATTTATCCATATGAGTTGACTCTCCTGAGATTCTAGGGTTAATACGTGGCTTGAGCATCTGGGAATGGTATAAATATCGATAGTTGGCTAGTTTGGCCAATTGAAACCTGGGCTCAATGGCGGCCTACAGTCGGCAAAGTTGACATACTGGAACTTCCCTGGCAAACTCTGCAGAAGCACTGCCAAGCAGAACATTCTGCAAGGATGAGCAGTTCCTAAAATCTGTGCTGTCCACTATGGTAACTTCTAGCCACTTGTGGCTACTGAGAACTTGAAATGTGGTCAGTACAACTAGGGAAGCGACTTTTTCATTGTAATAGATTGAAATTTAACTAGCCACATGTGGACAGTGGCCACTGCAGCAAATGGTGCAGTGCTGGTGTAAAGAGCCCGAAGGCTCAGGAAATGGCAAGGTGACTTCTTTTGAGCTGAGTCCACTCTCGCTGCATCCATGGATTTTGGTACATAGAGCGCTTTCACTGTCATTCACTTCTGAATAATTTTTCCATTTATATTGTCATTATTACTTTATTTATTTTTTATTTAACCCAAAAGTTATCTGGAAAACATTTCTCTTTTTATTTCTATCAGTTTTTATTTTATGCATATAGAGGCTGCAGTGTTAATGCATTAAAATTGATAATTGTTATATCTTCTTTGTACTTGAAGGTGACAGAAAGGACAAAATATATTTGTCCCTTTTAATGTTAGTGATTCTCATCTTTAGTGTTCTTTTGTCTGATGTTAGTATTATAACATCTATTTTCATTATTTTTCTAGTCTTCTATAATGCCTATGTTTTCAGCCTTTCTGTGCCCAGTTGTTTAAGCATATGTCTTATAATCAGCATATAGCTTGACTTTGTATTTTAACCTGTTCTGAAAATCTATTACTTTGACGGGAATTTAAGATACTTACATTTACCGTGATCATTGATATATTTGGACGTAGTTGTAGAATTTTATTTTATGCTTGCATTGTTTCTTATATTAGTCCTGACCCCAGTTCCGCTTTTAAAAATATTTCCATAGGACTGAGTAACTTACATTGACTAGAATTAAAATTTCTTCTAAAGCAAATATATGTCTGTTAGAATCAAAGGCGATGGGCACTTGAGAATGGCGATACTTTACTGTGCTTCTGTGTTCGTCCACTGTCCTCACCCCTCTGGCTCCAGCTTTGTAAACTTTACAGACCATCCCGTTGAATCCTGAAACCTTGACATGCCTTATAGGCATGTCACATAGGCAAAGTCGTTCTTGGGTTCTCACGGCACCAACCGTTTATGCGACAACCTCTGTCCTTTCATTCCTCAAATAAATCAATTTTATAAGTGAAATTTAAGAAAAGCCAAGGCCTTACCCCACTCTTCAGAGCGGCACCATCTAAGGCAGCAGTTATTGGTTCGTATCTTTTCTGCCTGCTGAAAAATACACTTTGAGACATCCTAAGGAGCAATAGGATGTGGTGGTTAGTAGTCCAGACCCTGGGCCTATTCTGCCATGGCTGGAATCTCAGCTTTGTCACCTTCCCTGTCGTCCGATAGCTGTAAGATTTCAGTCCAGTAACGGACCTTCTCTAGGCCATGCTTTCCTCATAAGAAATACAAGGTCAGTTATAATACCACCTGGAGGATGGCTGGGAGGATTGGAAGAGGTAATCGATGTGAAAACACTCAGCACGATCCTCGCCACACCGGAAGAACTCGGAAGATGATAAGCGATATTCCTTTGCTTCTTTTTCCTTTGGCTGCGCCATGCGGCGTGGGGGACCTTAGTTCCCCAACCAGAGATCAAACCTGTGCCCCCTTGCAAGGGAAGTGTGGAGGCTTAACCACTGGACTGCCAGGGAAGCCCAATAACTGATATTCTTAACAATGATCTTCGTCCATACCCAGGACTCAACATAAGGCCATTTTCACACAAATCGACATTTTCTTAATCCCTCCCAGAAGGAGAGCTGTGGAACTTCTTGAAGACTCTTGACATCTCTATGAAGAGACACAGTCTACTTCTCCTGCTATTCTTAGCATCCCAAAGCTGACTGAAGATCTATATCCATGAACAGAGGGTCCAGGGTGTAAACAGGTGCTCCATGCACTGGCCTCGTACTGATAACCTCTGCCGTCTTTGTACGTTTTGTCTGCAGTTGCTGTATTAAGGAGACCTGGCCTGAGTGAAATATTCAGTCCTGGATCTTTTCATGTCCCAAATTAACTTTAATGAGCAAACAGGGAAAGATCAAGAGGATTGCGACTGGGACTTAGGGGAAACTTTGAAGCAGAAGCCAGGAAGGGGTAGATGCCCTCTGGAATTGGGCCAGCGTTTGCTTTTGATGACAGCGAACCCTCAGATCTTGTTCATCTGAGCTGAAAACAAGGGGCTCTGGGACCAGAATACCTGAGATTTCACCTTTTACAATGCCTCTGTGTTCCTCATTCAACAAACATGTGTTGAATACCTACTATGAGCAAGAAACTTGCTCTAATGCTTTGATTATATGCTTTGGGTAATACCAAGGTGAATAAGACACTGTCACAGCCCACAAGGATTTTTTCTTCTAGTAGAGGAAATAAGATGTACACAAATGGCCACGTTGGAGGCGGGAGTGGGGGACTATGACATGTAAAACGTACAAAGTTCCATCTGATGGACGAAGAAGCCGTTGCTTCCACCTTGGAAGGAACCAAGACTGCTGTATGCAGGTAGTTAGATGAGAGCTGCCCCTTTAAGAAGAGTGGGATCTGGACCAGTAGAGATGAGCAGTGGTCTTTCAGGTGGAGCACACAGGGTGAGCGCCAGCAGGGCAGTCCAGGGAAGGTTCTGGGAACAGCAAATTGTACCTCCCCTGTTTCTTCTAGCTGTGTTTTCATGGGAAAATGTCTTCAGCAACCTGAGCCTCGGCTTCCCCATGGGGCTACTTCTGTATACTCCTCAGAATAATTGTAAAGATTAAATGGCTTAAAACAGGCAAGTGTGTAGATCGTTATATGTGCCTGAATAATGATAGTGGTGTCCCTCATGCCTGTTTCTGTTTCTCCCCTTCACTGCAGTCCCTAAGCTGGTGAGGAGCAGATTCCCAGGAATTTCTACTGGGACATGGAATTTGGGGGCAACAAAGGGAGGGATCGGCAGGTCAATACTGAGGGTTAACTGAGGAGGTTTAGGATTTCCACAGGCAGTCCCCAGCAGAGGTAGTTCCTCCCTGTCATCAAAGGGCCCTCGGGTCCAGGACTGAACAGTTCCCATCCTGTTACAAACTGCAGGATGGCATGAGCATCTTTTGCAAGTGTCTTCTCACATGTGCATCACCAAAGAGATCTTCTTTCAAAGACATTTCCTTCACTGCTTTCCCAGTCTTCTGTTTGAAGACATTTCCAGAAGGGAGCTTAAGAATTCATCAGCTGCTCCGTTCCTAGCAGAGTAGGTCTTCTGGACTTGTTTCAAGTGTCATACACCTCGTTTGGCGCTATATCTTGTCATTTTGAATTTTTGGTATTCAATTCAACAAATGCTTGAAATAAGATCTTCACTGTAACTCACTCTTTTGTCTCTAAGTTTCAGCAGAGGCTTGAATGGTTAGTAATACAACCGTTGATGTGAAATCCTGCTGTCATTCCAAGGGGAGGTGCTGGAGCCCCTATGCAAGACTTTCTAAGGGAGGCTTGGAGTCACGCTGCTGGCTTTTGTCCATCACGCAGCCCATGTAAGAAGTTGAGGTTGACAAGAGATTGGAAAGTGGTGATTTCTTTACAGAGAATGTCAGTGAGGAATCATAAATTGCTTCCAGCTTGCTCCCTGACATGTTGAGCTCATTCAGCCAAGTAGAGGCTGTGCTATAACCACACTGTGTTAGGAGTCGGGGAGTCACAAAGGTGAATAGGCCCAATACCTGCAACCTAGGAGCTGCTAAGGAGCAGTAACACCTTTAATAACACTCACACCCTGAGAAGCCTGACAGTACCATTCCAAAGCAGTATAGGGATGGGAAAGACACTCCATCGTAGGACCTGGAGTCTTTGTAGCAGGGGATCTGGGTCAGGGCAAATGGCAAGGGTGGGGCAAAGGCATGTAAAACAGACAGAACTGCTTGAGACAATCCAGGTGTACAACAAAGCACAGGAATGCTTGCCGATCAAGATCATACAGGCTGTAACTGTGACAATGGGAATGAAAAATGTGGTATGTTTTAAAGATAAACAGCAAAAAACAAATCCTACAGTCCTTTACAGTTTGCAGAGCTTTGGGGGATAACTTACTAAGTTTGACAATCACCGCAACCCATGGGATCAGCAGGGAATGTACTTGTTCGACAAATGAAATAACTGTAGGTCAGTGTTCTTATCTTACCCAGTAGTACAGAGCTAGCCACCGATATAACTAGGATCTGACCCTAGGCTTCCTGGTTCCAGGTTTTGTTTGTCAGTTGTTTCATGGCATTTCATCCTCTCCCTCCACACAGGTTATGAGCAGTTCAGTTCTAGCAACTATTGCAAATTTTACTTTTGGAATTCTAGGGGTGTGCTGTGAAGATTGTATTGATCGATTCACCCATTCAACAGACAATTACATTTTAATGGGAGGAAATAGATCATAAAAGATAAGCAAGCAATGTATGTATATATGAGATGCTGTAAAGTCTAGAGAGAAAAATAGAGCAGAGAAAGGGAATAGGATTCACCAGGCCTGCGAGGGGATGCTATTTCAAATAGGGTCATACGTGAAAACCTGTGCGATAATGGTGACATTTGAGCAGAGACCTAAAAGAAGTGACATGAGCTAGTGAGTCATGCACTGTCTGGGGAAGGGACCAGTTAAGACGATGGCAGTTATCCAGATCGCAGGTGATGGTGGTGTGGACCAGGGTGAGAGAGGTGAAGACGGTGAGAAGTGGTCAGAGTTTGTGTGGTTTTTGAAGGTAGCGTCAAGAGGACTAAGAGACTGACTAGATGTGTGATACAAGAGAAAGGAAAGCACCTCCCCAAACCCCAACGCCAAGATTTTCAGCCTGAGGCAAGAAAAGATGAATTTGCTTTCCGTTGAGATGATAAAGGCTTCAGGAAGGAAAGGATTTGGGGGAAAGTTAAGGAGTGTATTGGGGGGCACTTTAAGTTTGAGATGCCTGTTGGACATTCAAGTGTTGATGGTAATTGGTTATAAGCATCTGGAGTTCAGGAAGAGGTCAGGACTAGTATATAGAAATGGGAGTTAGCGTAGAGTTCTACTGATTTTCAGTGGAGTGATTGTCAGGAACTGTGAAGGATCTGAGTTTGACCCTATTTAAGGTCAGCTTACCCCAGCCTCACGGATGCTGGCAGAAAACATGAGTTCCTGGGGTCACAGACAAAAGACATTATTACTCTCAGCAATAGCAGTAGCCAGAGTACCCGCCCTTCCCTGCCCTGTTCCCTGGGTCTCAGTTGCCTAAGGCAATGTGGAGAGGGCCAGAGATGCCTGCATACACACAGTGGGTTGCATGACAGGAAAGGAACCCCAGGCTGAGGGAGCCTGAAGCTTTTGTAACAGGCAGTAGGCACGCCTATCCTTTGCTCTGAGACGGACACTATCTGTATGTTCCAAAGCTGTTTGCTACACAAAGATCCTTGGAAAGACAGTCCGGAATAAAACCAGTCGGCTTCTCTGCTCATGAGCTGTTCAGGAGTGCAGGACAAGTGTCTCCCCACATGGTGTCACCCCTGAAGCAGCATTGTGGAATTCTGAAGGGGCACTGTTGGCTTTTGCAATGCCTGGGGGTGCTACTGGCATTTCATAGGCAGGAGCCAGGGCTATTCGATATCCTGCAATGTGAGAGACGAGTATCACACAAAGAGAACGATCTCATGTCCCACACCACTTTGAATGTTTTGTCAAGCATTCACTGAAGTGAAAAAAAGTATAATTATTGGAATTATTTGAACCTCGACTCTCTTTCCACTTTACAAAATATTCTTTTTAGGGCTTCCCTGGTGTGTCAGTGGTTGAGAGTCCGCCTGCCGATGCAGGGGACACGGGTTCGTGCCCCGGTCCGGGAAGATCCCACATGCCACAGAGAGGCTGGGCCTGTGAGCCATGGCCGCTGAGCCTGTGCATCCGGAGCCTGTGCTCTGCAATGGGAGAGGCCACAACAGTGAGAGGCCCATGTACCGCAAAAAGAAAAAAAAAAAAAAAAATTCTTTTTAGTATGGCAATATACACTTAATATTTAATCATTTAAATCAAAGGAACATTGTACTTTGCTTTGTTCAGAATATTATTGAAAGTTACCATTTGGGGGAAAAAATACATTGTTAGCAGCAAGACCCATTATTTGAGTAGTCACACCTCATACGACATTACAGTTGCAGCTGAAACAATTATAGTAATTGTAGGGGTGTGTGTGTATTTATATTCAGCCTTTATTTCTTAAGGTCAAATAGGAAGAAATAGACAATTTTGGTGGGGTATTATCTAACTTCTCTTTAGTAAAACTTACTCAACATGAGAAGGTATGATAGAGTCCGACGCTTGCATCAAATCTTGTTGAAATGTCAACGAGGAAGAGGGTTGGAAAGTGATCATTGGATTTAGCAGTGTAGAAATCATCAGTGACCTTGAAAAGAACAATTTCAGCAGAGAGGTGGGGACAAGGTCTGTTTGAAGATAGTTCAAAAGAGCATGAGGGGACAGGAATTGAGACACGAGTATAAACAACTTCTTTGAGGAGATTTCCTGTAAAGGGGAGCAGAGCAAGAGGATCATATGCAAAGCACTTATCCCAGTGCCTAGCACACAGAAAGGGCTCAGAAAATGTTGGCCAAAGAAGGTCTTGATGACCCATGGGAGGTCTACTGAGTAAGGGCTAATGGAAAGAAATGCAGACATAGGGGCTGGTCAGGAAGACCTTCCTGGAGACTTGTGAGTCTTAAAAGGAATGATGGGCTTAGAGGGGGAGGATGGAGATGAGAGGGTGTTTCAGGCGTAAGCCAAGGCACCACGATGGGGAGGAGCTGGGGGCAGCTGCCTGCCAAGCCACTGAGCTTTGGGCGGAGCAGCCAGGGTTGACTAGGGAGCCCTGGAGACAGCAGACAGAAGACCTTGAATGCCAGACTGTGGCATTTATTTTGGGTCTGATGAACCAGTAGGGAGCCAGAGATCCCGAACAGTCAGGGGCATAGTGGGAATCTAGCACTGACTGTATTTCTCAGACTGTGAGCTATGCTTCTATTCCAAGTGTTGAAGTTGGGCAGGTTACAACTCATGCTGCCTGCCGCCAATCTAATGAAAAGCACATATTTTTATGCTAATCCAACCTTCAGTTTCCTTCCTGAGTTAGGGCCATCCTGGGAATACAATTCTTGGGATAAAGATTAATGGGGAATGGAAACTCACCAGGGATCTAAGGAGGGGTGGGAAGAAGGGGTCCTCCTGAATGAGTGCATTTGATGCTGGCTTTAAAACAGCCTGTGTCTGCAGAAAGCCAGGCACTACTGTCAGCTGCCTGTTAGCAGCAGGCTCTGGGTTCTCAGGCAGGGGCCTAATATATGCTTTAACAATGCCTCTTCATTTCAGTGAATCAGGGCAAGAAAACTGCTAGCCGGCTGGGTATTTTAGAGGTAGGATTATTCATCTTATCACGTATGGTATTGAGATTCTGACCAGGCATGGTTGGCACAGTCCAGTTTCCCAGGGAATGAGTGGTGACGGTCAGTCCAAGAGGCCATGTGGTCCAGGGGCAAGCACCAGGCTTTGGTCCCAGCTGAACCTGGGTTTGAATCCCAGTCTTTCACCTCCTGCCTATGTGACCTCCGACAAGTCCTTAAACCTCAATTACTTTATCTGTCAAATAGGGTGACGCTTATTGTAAGGATCTGCTACCCACAGAGCGTGTTGCATAAGAAGGGTTATGCCATTAGTTTATGTTTCAATGCCATCCAGTTGTGAGGAGTCAATAAATGATGGGGTAAATGGAGAACCACGGGAGAGAAGCGCCAGTACTTTTTGGCCAGAACGTGCCAGTTCCACCTAGTTAAACCCCACTTAGCCCCAGATTATAGTCCCCTCTTTGGTAATCCTACTTTGTTTCCATGGTCCAAGTTGCAAGGAAAGCTCCCACAGGAGACTGCAGTCATTGCTGAATTCTTTAGATTGTTAGATTATTAGGTAATGACTCAATATCCTTTTTGATCCTGGGGCTTTTCACATAGAGAGATTAGGCGGGTGCATAGCCAGAGGGAAGGAGCAGGCAAAGAAAGTGCTTGTAAACCAGTGACGTTGGGCTCCATCAGCAGCTTGGAGATATATAGAACTCTATAGAGCTCTAGCTTTCTCTTAGATCAGCAAGTGCTGGCTGGCATGATGGAGACATAGATGTGTTTCCATGGGTGTTAGGGCCTTGCTTGCCCCACTTCACCACCGAAAAGTTGCAATGCCAGCTACATACAGGAATCCTTAGAAATTCAGCATGGCCTGTGAGGGAGGTGGTCCGACCTCTACCTGGAAGGGAGTTTCAATCATCCTTGAAGTGGGACTCTGAAAGCTGTCGTGGGAATGCGGGGCCAGGGCTGCCCTGGGCCTGAATGGAGAATGATGGAGAGACAGCCACCGGTGGGGCTGCGGTCTGAGGGGCCTTTGCTAATCTGCTCCCCTAATTCACCCCTCCTCTTTCCCTGATCCCCCCACCAGACAAGATATCTGACTTCTGCCATCGTATGGGGACTCAGATTTGGGGTCTGGTGTCCTCCTGCCTGAGCTTAAACCTTAACTCTAACACTTATCACCTGCATCAACCTGGGTTAATTAGCCTTTCTAAGCATCAGTTTCCTCTTTCTCAAAATGAGGATAAAATTAGCATTATTGCAGCATAAATTAGGATTTTTTGGTGAAGATTAAATGAGAAAAATCTATGAAGCCTAATTCAGTGTCTGTCACAGAATAATTGTCAATAATTGTTAGCAAGGACATGTCAGAAGTTTACACTGTTGAATGACAATACTTTTAGGAAATGCTTTCACAGAATTACCACCTTCAGTTTTCCCATCTAAGAAGAATTATCACTCTTTTTAATGAGGTGATTGAGGTTCAGAGCAGCCATTTGACGTTCCAAATTAACATCCTAAGAAAAATTAGGAATTCGACTGAGTGGTGCAAATTCAGAGGCCAATTTTATTTCCTGACAATATGCTGCCGGCATGAATGCTTAGAGAGAAGGGGACAGGGCAATATTAGCTGGGAGAAGGAGGGAACACAGAAAGGAAAAATGAAAGAGTGCTCAAATCCACACTTTTACACATGGAGTTAGGTGTTAAAGAGTGGAATCTCTGAGAATAATGTCCATACTTATACTTGACTCACTTCTGGAAGATTATAGATCGGAAACCTCAAGTATCCAGAATACAGACAAGGTCCAAGAGCCCCCTTAAACACTTCAGCTGGAATCAACGTTCTAAAGTTCAAGCAGTGGCAATAACGCAGAGAGGACCTGGAAACCTCACTCAGCGCCAACTCGCTCTTCTTTTATATGCAATGTTAATAAGTGTATCTTCCTGATTCATTTATTAGGTCATAAGTTAGAAACAGTATGTTAATTGAAGAGAAAATTGACATATGACAGCAGAGAAGAACTAGCTGGTAGCCTAAGAGAAGAAACTCTGACAAGCAAAGCAAAACTTAAACGATCTTACCAGTTTGGGGTTAAGTGTAGATAATCACAGCGCTCCCTCTGTATCCCCCCCACCTCATGGTGTTCCTTCCTATATGATGGTGCAACAAGATAACTAACTGAGCCATAAAAAATAAAAACTTCAGTTGTTTTCACCATCCCTTATTAAAGGCAGCAGAGAAGTTTCAACATGTTTTAGCAATATTCATGTCTAAAATTATTTTAAAAACTGAAACTAAACGCCGAATTTAATTCCAGTTTCCTAGACAACTTGATGGCAAATAAACAGGTTTTATTGTCACTAAAAAGTAATTCATTTGCATAAATGAATTAGAAAATGAGCTTATCTTGAACAGCTAGTCCAAGGACTTCCTTTGTTTGGCAACATAGCAGAAGGGTTTAATCCCCACATCCCACTTCCCGGCCGGGAAGATCCCACATGCCGCTGAGCAACTAAGCTCGTGCGCCACAACTACTGAGCCTCCATTCTAGAGCCCGCAAGTCATAGCTACTGACCCCACGTGCCACAACTACTGAGCCCACGTGCCTATAGCCCGTGCCCCACAACAAGAGAAGCTACCGCAGTGAGAAGCCCGCGCACCGCAATGAAGAGTAGCCCCCGCTCGCCACGATTAGACAAAATCCACACGCAGCAACGAAGACCCAATGCAGCCAAAAATTAATAAATTAATTAATTAAAAAAAAAAAAGAAACTAAGCATGGTGTTAGAGGGTGGGGATAAAAGAGAAATAAAAAGATGGATGAAATCTAGTCCCTGCCCTGGAGAAGGCTGGGAGAGCAAATAACATCTGTGCATTGTGACCTTGACGGGGCAAGAAGCCTCTGACCCCAGAGTGAGTAACTGCCTGGGGGCTGAGGTCAGGAATGCAGTGGAAGCTGCAGGGGGCAGGTGACTTTGACCTGATTTGGAATGTGTCAGGGTATGGGCTCTGTTTTGAATCCCAACTCTGCTGCTTGCAAGTTGCATGCCTTTGAACAAGTTACTTAATTCTCGAAACTTCCATTTCTTATACTGTAAAATGATATTTTTTCTTTTTTTGCCTTAAAACCACTTGCCTTTCTTTTTTCCTATAGAACACCCCCTCCTTTTCTTTTCACTAGCTCCCCTCCCTCTCCGAGGAAGGTGGGCCTGCGTGCCCACCACAGGCAAGGAGTAAAACAACAGTAAAGCAGGCTGAGCCCCGCAGTGATTCCCTCGCTGGTGGTGGGTTTAGGGGTGGGCGTGAAATGCAAGCCCAGGCAGGGAGATGCGAGGGGAAGCCTGCTCTGGTTCTTCTGGTAAAGTGCTCCCCCATCATAAAGGAATATTTTATGTATATGATAGAGCTGTCTTTTCTGCCTCTGGACAATCTATGAGGATATGGCATCTTTAAGTGTGACAGCATCTTGAAACGATTACGGTCGCTAATCTGAGGACAAGGCCAATGAGAATGGCAGAGAGAAAAACTAGAAATAAACTGGACCCTTGACGATTTCATCCAGTCACTGTATTAACCAGCTCTGGAGGTACACTACCTCTGGAGTTCTTGTTAAGTGAGAGAATAAATTCCTTAATGCTTAGGCCAGCATCATCAGGCTTTTCTATTATTTACAGGCAAAAACATATTACATGATTTATTACCTTATAGATTTGAGGGAGATAAATGAGGAAATTCCTATAAAGTGTTTAGCACTGTAAAATGTTAACAATTATCATTAACAGAACACTTTATTATGAAATTATATAGTGCTTTCTTCTTTGTTAATATGTGTCATATTTCTCCAAAGATATATGACAACATTTTGGCCAGAATCAAAGGTTTTGCATTTTGGGTGCTGAACTCAATTGCCAAACACAACCCATGGTAGAGGTTTAATGTCAGTTTCATAATTTATCTATCTGCCAATGTGTCTGTGTGTCATCTATCTATCTATCTATCTATCTAGTCCTCTAAATGTAATCCAATGGACAATATAATCCAGACGCCCTTGTTAGTTGGATGGAGATCCTGTCCTCAGGATGTTTTATTTTGACACTCAGCAGTAAATTCCACAAGAATCCAAGTAGTCTGAAAAAGGGGAACATGGCAGACCTTTCTAAAACTGGAAGGTTCCAGAATCACAGACTATCAGGGCTGGAAAGGACCTGGGAATCACCTTGTCCATCTTCTTCATTTTACAGCTGAGACCCAGAGACTTCCTTATGGTTATACAGCTAGAGGCCAGGTCGGAACTGGAACCCAGCCTCCAGACTCTGACCCAATCCCCTTCCATAACATGTCATTACTTTCTCAACTTTCTCCAGAGTCAGCTTCTCTTACAAGCTGAATAAGGGGGAAGCCCTCTCTTCGGAGGCTGTTTGGGCTGCCAGTAATCCGTGGGATCCGTGGGAATCTGTGCATCCACTTCCTACCAAGGTCGTTCTGCAGAGTTGTTGCCAGGGACCAGGTGTCCTGGCGTGAGATCTGAGACTCGGCATCCTTTGCTGTCTGCAAACATCAGCCCCTCATCCCCAAGGGGTCACTGAGGGCCAGAAGTTGGGAAGAGGCCTCTCCCTGTCCATGCACTGGTCAGATCCTAGCATGGAGGGCTGGTAACAAGGGCAGTGCAAAGAACACAGCACTTATAGGCTGGGCAGCCATCCATCCTGGGGTGAGATTTAGGAGCCCTTGAAAGACCTTTCTTCCAGTCTGTCCCAATCTGGCTCTGCACATGGCCTACCCTCACCCTCACACCCCCCATCACCCACACAACATGCACATTCACAGCTTTGTTCATGCCCTTTTCCACAGGTGAATGCTCCTACCTACTCTCAGTTGCCCCCAGCCCCAACTTGTTGGCCAGTTCAATTTCAGTGCAAATGGCTACTTCTCCCTCAGAATTAACCAAACCCTTCTCGATGTTCCCACCATACTTAGTTTACTTCATCGTCATGAAGTTTAATTCAAGATGGCTTTAGTTGAATCTTTGCTACTAGATCAGCGCTTCTCAAACTTTATATGCATACAAATCACCTGGAGATCTTAGTGAAATGCAGATTCAGAGTCAGTAGGTCTGGCATAGGGCCTCGGAATCTACATTTCTAACGAGCTCTGCGGCGATGCTGACACTGGTGGCCTATGGACCACACTTGCAGTGGCAAGGTCCTGCCTCTGAGTTCCCTGAAGGCAGGTGCCATGTCTTATTCACCTTTGTAATACCGGCTTTTAGTGTAGTGTCTGGCTGATCATAGCTGGTTAATACATTTGTTGAAGGGAAATGGGTTAAGGCACTGGTGTTTCTGGGGTGTTTCTCTTAAATGTAAGTGTGTGATCTGGGCAGTATTAGAGTATTGTTGTAGCTGAGATGGTGGCAAGTAGGGTGGGGCAGGGCTTGGGGCTCGCAGCAAGGCAGGATAAATCCTGAGTAGGACCAAGACCTCAGCTTTACAGATGCAGAAACTCATGTTTATCAGTCTGTTTAGGTTCCGAAGGACTGTCCGATGCTTATAAACCAGAAGCCCCGTGTACTCATTAACTTTAAAGGATATGTCTCTGCAGTGACTGAATTACTTGTGCCTGCTTATGAGATGCTCCCCGCCCCCACCCATCCACGCTCCGCCCCCCACCCTGCACCTCACCTGAGATCAAAGTAGCAAGGGATAGCTTAGCTCAGAACATTGACTCAGAACATACATAACTAAATGTACTCGCGGGGAAAATAAAGCAGGTAAAGGAAAAGCTTGACAAGTTGCCCCTTCTCCAAAAGGATTTCATTTCTGTAATACTTATTTCCTCCCCAGTACAGTCTTTCTCCTTGGTTAGCACTGGAGGAAGACGATAAATTCTTGCTTCTAACTATATGTGTTTCTGGCTCCATATTGACCAGCCACTCCCCTTCAGCCAACACATCCTTCTACCACGAAGCCCAGCCTCAAAATAACTGATTTTATTCTTGCTTTTTCCAGCTGCATTCCAGTCTTGAGGGTACATTCAAGTGAGCATTTTAATGGTGGACATGTGTGTGGTGCCCAGTACCTCTTAGGGTGGGGTGCTCCTGCAGGGACAATTCTGCTTGTTTGATGCTGACTCTCCTCGTCCCCCAATTCTGGGGATGCCTCCTTTGGCCTCTCCTCTTGACAAGACCGCGAGGGGGCGGGCAGGGTGGGACAGACCAAGATCCAGCTCGCGGGCTGGCCCGAGTGCTGTGCTCTCCTGTGGCCTGGGGGCCGTCAGCCGAGGGGGCTGATTGGGAAAGAGGGCTCACAGCCTTCGTCCACTTACCTCCCCTTTTGCCTGAGGGTGGGCTGGAGTTCTCTCGTACTTCTTGACAGATGGTGACTGAGTATCTCAGCATATACTTTGTCACTGACGCACCGCTCACCATGTGACACCCTGTGGGTCACTTGTCTCTGGGCTTCGGTTTCTTCTTCTGTGAAAAGAGGGATTTGGAGGAAATAGACCCAGTGGTCTCATCCAGCCCTAAGATTAACAACTTAAAGTGCTTTATATTGATAACCTGCTTTAAGATGCACTATTCATGGAGGCCTCACGATTACAATTCCACACTTACCTGTGAGGAGGATGAATGTTAGGAAGGTAAGTACCTTGTCTTAGAACACCTGCCTAGCAATTGGCCAAACACACATTTTCTTAATCACCAACTGGTACTATCTCCTGGGCCTGGACATGAGGACTTTTTACTTCTCTCCCACCTTGAGAGAGAAAGCACAGGCCTCTGGCTCCCTTGTTTCCTCCTTTCCTCCCCTCTCCTTTCCAGGGTCTGGTCTGCATTCACCCTCTTTGTCTTCTTTCTGCGGAATTCTCCACGTTCTCCCTCAGCCTTCTCCATCTCTCTTTCTCTCCTCCACCCTCCCTTCCTTCTCCCTTCCCTCTCCATCCCCCTCTTAGCCACCTCCCTCCCCCTCCCTCCGTTTCCTCCTGCATGCCAGCCTTTCTTGGGAAATCCTTTTCAGTTCTGCTTTTACAAAGATGTTGCCCCACACTCCTGTGTGAGTCTGTGGGTCAGTGAGGGCAGGAAGATAGCTTCCAGGTGAGACCTGATAACCAGGGTGCTGCTTTCCAGTCAAATGCAATGGTCTCCAATCATCAGGTGAAAGATGCCCTTGCATTGGGATCACCAGTGGTGGGAGAGGGGGGGATGATTCAAACTGCAGATTCCTGGGCCCCAACCCAGAGCTTTATTTAGTAGGGTCATACGAAACTCAGTACTCTGTATTTTAGAACAGCTCTCCTGAGATGAATCTGATGTGCAGCAAGACGCATACTCTGCTGTTGAGACAAGTGCCCATCAGACCCTGTCCCTGAGGGTAAGCCAGTGCATGGCCAAGTATCCACCACGGTACCAGGAGTGCTGCCTCCGGAGGAGGCCTTACTTGCAGGTCACAGAGCGTCAGGTAGTGAGTTTGGCAGCTGCTCCCTCCCCGTCCTAGTTGGATGCCCCATCGGTGCCATGTGTGGCTGAATAGAAGGGAGCTCCCTGCTTCCACCACATTGGGGTAAGCTCAGTCTCCTGATTTGCATTTCATCTATTTTGGGCTACAAGTCCCTAAACCAGAGGTATGCTTATCCCTTTCATCCTTTTAGATAACACTTCCCTCTCTCCTATAGTTGTCACCCTGGTTATTGACTGGAGAAGAGTAAGAGGAAAGCAATTTTCATTCAAGTCCCTGTAATAGAACATGAATTTCCTAATTACTTTCTTTCCAAATTAAATTAGTTTTCTAATTAAATACTAGGACATTCCCCCTGAGATCTCTGGGTTCTGACAGCTCCGTATGTAGAATTTGGAAGTGCCTCTGAGGCCATCTAGTCTGCCTCTCACTAAAGAACCCTCACTGCCTATTGCTAAAAATACATTTATTGAAGACCAGTGTTTTTGAAGATGAGCTCTGTGCTGCATCACCAAGCTCTTTGCTGGGATCACACTCTGCCTTTGGTTTACACCATGTGCTCTCAAAAGGGACATTATGACCCCCAAGGAAGTACAAATTTGTGATTTTAGATATTACAATGATGTGTGGCTTTCCAAAGGGCTATAGGACATAAAAGAGATAGTATATTTCGTTATTAAATTTTCATGCGGCGGAGGGGACGAGATAAGGGAACATATGTTAAAAAGCTTCCTTAAGGAGGACAAAAATGAAAAAAGGGTTGAAAAACACTGATTTACGCAAAAGGGGTCTAAGTCTCTGGGAAATTATAATTATGCCAAGTCATCCACACCCTTTCATTCGGCCTCTTCTGTGTTTAATTGAGGAGAAAGGAGTCAAGATAAACTTTGAACACACCTATGTCAGTCTCTCCAGCTGTTCTTTGGGAATGATCCAATTTGCCCTGCCTTCGACAGCTGGGGTGAATTCTCCCTTCTAATTGCATAGCTCTGGTCATTTGTCCCACTCATTTGGTATTTCACTCTTAGCATTAGTGACTTGCATCATTTGTATGTATCTGTTCTGTCTTTATAACTATAACATAAGCATTTTATGGTGGAGCTCACGTGTTTATGTGTTCATGTATTCATTCATCCAACAAACATCCATTGAGCACCTCCAGGCATAGGGCTAGATTCTAAAGAGACAAGACAGGACACGGTTTCCTACTTCAAAGACTTCCCAGTAAAAAAAGACTGGTGAAACAGGGTGACAATTGTACCGATAGAGATGACTAGAAGTTGCATGGAGAGATATCCTTCCCAGTTGAGAGGAGGCAGTGCTTGAGCTAAGCCTTGAAGGAAAGGCAGAGTTTCTCAGATAGAGAAAAAATGTGTAATAGGAAGCCCATTTCAAACCGAGCTGGAAGCTTCTGATATGCCTGGAGAGAATGTGGGAATGGAGTGGAAATGAGGCCAGGGCAAAACACGAGGCAACTTGAAGCTCATTCTAAGGACGTGGATTTTATCCACAAGTCAAGGGGATGCCACTAGAGAATTCAGATTAGCCAGTGGCATGATTATATCTTCACTCCCAAGATTAGGTCTTCATTCACTGTGGTTGCAATGTGGATAGGAATCAATGAGGATTGGAACCTCATTAAGAGATATTGCAACAATGCAGGGTTGGTGATGCCTGAACAAGGGTGGTGGGTGGGGATGGAGTGAAAGGAACTGACCAGAAAAGTTACTTAGGAAGGAGAATCTAGAGAACTTGTTGATTAATGGGCTGTGAGGTTGAGTGAAAATTACTACCACTACTTTGATGGGACATTTATCAGTATCTATTACAACTGAAAAAAGGAATACATTTTCTGTTTCTGATACTGAAAACAAGAAAAATCTCAAATAAACAATCTAACCTTACACATAAAGCAACTAGAAAGAGAACAAAGAAAAGCCAAAGTTAGTAGAAGAAAAGAAATCATAAAGGTCACAGCAGGAATAAATGAAATAGAAAAAGAAGAAAACAATAGCAAAGATGAATAAAATTAAAAGTTGGTTCTTAGAGAAGATAAACAAAATTGATAAACCTTTAGCCAGACTCATTAGCAAAAAAAGGGAGAGGCCTCAAATCAATAAAATTAGAAATGAAAAAGGAGAAGTTACAACAGACACCACAGAAATACAAAGCATCCTAAGAGACTACTACAAGCAACTTCCTGGTTTAGTCTTGGTACAACTTTCCAAGACTGAACCAGGAAGAATTAGAAAATATAAACAGACCAATCACAAGCACTGAATTTGAGACTGTGATTAAAAATCTTCCAACAAACAAAAGTCCAGGATCAGATGGCTTCACAGGCGAATTCTATCAAACATTTAGAGAAGAGCTAACACCCATCCTTCTCAAAGTCTTCCAAAAACTTACAGAGGGAGGAACACTCCCAAACTCATTTTATGAGGCCACCATCACCCTGATAACAAAACCAGACAAAGATATCACAAAAAAAGAAAATTACAGACCAATACCACTGATGAACATAGACACAGCAATCCTCAACAAAATAGTAGCAAAGAGAATCCAACAACACATTAAAAGGATCACACACCACGATCAAGTGAGATTTATCCCAGGGATGCAAGCATTCCTCAATATACACAAATCAATCAATGTGATACACCATATTAACAAATTAAAGGATAAAAGCCATGTAATCATGTCAATAGATGCAGAATAGCTTTTGACAAAATTTAACACCAATTTATGATAAAAACTCTCCAGAAAGTGGGCATAGAGGGAACCTACCTCAACATAATAAAGGCCATAAATGACAAACCCACAGCAAAACATCATTCTCAATGGTGAAAAACTGAAAGCATTTCCTCTAAATCAGGAACAAGACAAGGATATCCACTCTTGCCACTATTATTCAACATAGTTCTGGAAGTCCTAGCCATGGCAATCAGAGAAGAAAAAGAAATAAAGGGAATACAAGTTGGAAAAGAAACGTAAAACTGTCACTGCTTGCAGATGACATGACACTATATGTAAAAAATCCTAAAGATGCCACCAGAAAACTACTAGAACTAGTCCATGAATCTGGAAAATTTGCAGGATACAACATTGATGCACAGAAATCTCTTGAATTCCTATTCACTAACATTGAAAGATCAGAAAGAAAAATTAAGGAACCAATCCCATTTACCATTGCAACAAAAAGAATAAAACACCTAGGAATAAATCTACCTAAGGAGGCAAAAGACCTGTATTCAGAAAACTATAAAACACTGATGAAGGAAATCAAAGATGACACAAACTGATGGAGAGGTATACCATGTTCCTGGATTGGAAGAATCAATATTGTGAAAATGACTAAACTACCTAAAGCAATTTACATGTTCAATGTAATCTGTATCAAATTACCACTGGCATTTTTCAAAGAATTAGAACAAAAAAATTTACAATTTGTATGGAAACAAAAAAGACCCCAACTAGCCAAAGCAATCTTGAGAAAGAAAAATGGAGCCAAAGGAATCAGGTTCCCTGACTTCAGACTATTCTAGAAAGCTACAGTAATCAAGACAGTATGGTACTGGCACAAAAATGGAAATATAGATCAATGGAACAGGATAGAAAGCCTAGAGATAAACCCATGCACCTATGGTCACTTAATCTATGACAAAGGAGGCAAGAATATACCATGGAGAAAAAACAGCCCCTTCAATAAGTGGTGCTGTGAAAACTGGACAGCTACATGTAAAAGAATGAAATTAGAACACTCCCTAACACCATACACAAAAATAAACTCAAAATGGATTAAAGACCTACATGTAAGACCAGACACTGTAAAACTTTTAGAGGAAAACATAGGAAAAACACTCTGACATAAATGACAGCAAGATCTTTTATAACCTACCTCCTAGAGTAACGGAAATAAAAACAAAAATAAGCAAATGGGACCTAATGAAACTTACAAGCTTTTGCACAGCAAAGGAAACCATAAACAAGATGAAAAGATAACCCTCAGAATGGAAGAAAAGATTTGCAAATGAAACAATGGACAAAGGATTAATCTCCGAAATATACAAACAGCTCATGCAGCTCAATATCAAAAAACAAACAGCCCAATCCTAAAATGGGTGGAAGGCCAAAATAGACATTTCACCAAAGAAGACATACAGATGGCCAAGAGGCACATGAAAAGATGGTCAACATCACTAATCATTAGAGAAATGCAAATCAAAACCACAGTGAGGTATCACCTCACACCAGTCAGGATGGCCACCATCAAAATAAATGCCGGGAGGTTGTGGAGAAGAGGGAACCCTCTTGCACTGTTGGTGGGAATGTAAATTGATACAGCTACTGTGGAAAACAGTAGGGAGGTTGCTAAAAAAACTAAAAATAGAACTACTATATGACCCAAAATCCCACTACTTGGCATATACCCTGAGAAAACCATAATTCAAAAAGTCACATGTACCCCGATGTTCATTGCAGCACTATTTACAGTACCTGGGTCATGGAAGCAACTCAAATGCCCATCGATAAACAAATGGATAAAGAAGATGTGGTCCATATATATAATGGACTATTACTCAGCCATAAAAGGAAAGGAAATTGGGTCATTTGTAGAGATGTGGATGGATACTGTCTTACAGAGTGAAGTAAGCCAGAAAGAGAAAAACATATATCGTATATTAATGCATATATGTGGAATCTAGAAAAGTGGCACAGATGAACCTATTTGCAGTGCAGGAATAGAAATGTAGACATAGAGAATGGACATGTGGACACAGGGTAGGGGAAGGAGAGGGTGGGATGAATTGGGACATTAGGTTTGACATAAATACAGTACCATGTGTAAAATAGATAGCTAGTGGGAAAATACTGTATAGCACAGGGAGCTCAGCTCAGTGCGCTGTGATGACCTAGATGGGTGGGCTGGGAGGGGAGGGAGGTCCAAAAGGGAAGGGATATATATATATGTGGCTGATATAGTTCATTGTACAGCAGAAACTAACACAACATTATAAAGCAATTATACTCCAATACAAAATCCAATGGCTTGTTTATTCTGCATATTTTTCTTTTTAATCCTCACTACTATTCTATGAAGTAGACTTATAGATGATAACCTAAAACTCCAAAGTTGTAACAAAGTGGCTTAATGTAGGTAGACATTTAGCCATGTCACATAATGCTATAGCTGCGAGTCAAAGGGAATGGAATTCTGTGCGGGTAGAGTTCAATTATTGAGATCTTGCAAAAGAATGTGTTTATGTGACCCATTCTGCTTTTCTCCCTGCTGTCCCCAGGATGTGGAGAATCTAAGCTTCCCTACTTGTGGTCACGGCTAAAATATTTATGCTTCGAACAGAGTGAGGCTGGGACAAGGATTCTAGAGAGCCATTATCCTTCTAGTTTCCCCCTTACTTCTAGTTTCTAGGAAAACAAGATGTAACCCTTTTCCTTTGGTTCTGGCGTTATTCTTCCGTGTTAATTTTCTGGTTCAAAAGTTAAGATGTAGCAGGGGTAAATTGTTGTCTGGCGGTTAATAGCCTCTACTCTCTGGCTTTGGGGATCTGTGAGCATTCTGACGATTGCAAAGGAGGGAGGTACTACCCAGTGTTATTTACAGGGGGCTCAGCAGTGTCTCAGGATGCAGGCTGGCATGCATGTGCCGAACGTCCAGTGTGTGAGCAGCGGGCAGCTCTCCACGGGAGGCTTACACCTTGCACCAGTGGGATGATCAGGTAATGATGCTGTCCACAGGAGATGAGCCATGGTCCCCGGGGTGGAAATAAAATATTCCCCAGACAGTAGTTCAGCGTCTGTGCTTCTCCTTGCTCCTGGTGACTGTGGAGCTCTGCACTTTCCCCTGGAGGTTCTTCTCTGTTTCTGGTTGTCACCTCTGGGTCCCATCCCCCTGTTTCTTACCCACACCTTGGGTACCTTTTCAGGCCTTGCCCAGCCTTGCAGCTCCTCCTTCCTGTGGCCTCGTTCGAACTCCTCTAGTGCCTTGAGTTTGGGGTGGCAGGGAGTCTGGTTTTCCTCTATATTCGTTCCTAGTGATTTGACAAAACTCTGTTTTCTACTTCATGCAGGCCTCCTCTTCTTCATATTAAAAGCATATTTTCGATTTTTTTAACCTAAAAATTGACTTTATTTTTTTGGTATTGCAATATGACCTCATCTTGAGGCAATGCCTTTCACTAATAGGGAGAGAAGTTATACACAAGGGCAGAAAAGAACAGACAAAATATTACTATTTTAAGGTATTTTCTCTCTACAAAGGTAGAAGTTGAAGAGATACCTCAGCCACTTTTTGACAGATCTGTCTTGCTTCTGAGTACTTTTGAGATCAGATACTGATGAGCTCATCTCTTGTAGTAAATTAATGCCTCAAAATATTATTATGTCTCACAATGTGTACCTTTGAGGTAGAATAATAAATAGTAGCAGGGACCTTCAAAGCCACAAAGGATCATTACTGAGGCCTGATATAATGGTGGAATGGGCAGGGCTGCTGTTTGGGTGATAAGGAACTTTCTGCATTCCTCATATCACAGTAGGTATGAGCACTCTGACAGTAATCCTAATGACGCTGGAATGTAAAATCAACTGAAGATAAATCTGGGAAAAAAAGAAAAATAAAAAACCCAAACAGAATTCTGGAGAGAACGGTGTAATTTTTACCACCATCCACCAGAGGGCACCATCTTTGCATGAGCTAGGAAGGGGCCCTTGCTCTCCATTTGTGCTGAGGTATCAATTTTAAAAGAAATGAAGGAAGGCTGAAGAGGAAAAATACATAAGCTAGTGTTTTCCCAGCATCTAGTAAGCATAATGAAGGTCTGTTTGTTTCCTATTAAACTTAGATGTGTAGACATGAATAAGCATAAAATTCAGCTGATAGATATAGAGTATATATGTATAGATCTATATACACAGATACATAGATGGATATATAGATATATAGATAGATATATAGATACAGATAGCTGTATATACATAAACATATAGATATATATGTTTGTGTGTCTCAAAAACACAGCAGTGTCAACATGCTTGAGCTAAAATGGCTGTTTTTTAGCAACTCTATAAAAGTCATCACAATGCTCATTTAGCTCATCAAATAGGCATACAATAAAGAGTTGGTGAATGAGTAAATAAAGCATCTAGTACAGGTGTAACATGGATGAAATGTCAATTTAATTCTGATCTGGGTTTTGAGGGATACGCAGGAGTTTGTTAGAGGAGTTCAGGGGAGGCACTCTGAGGTCATACGTTCCTGTACTCATAAGCCCAGCAGTGCAGTTCCAGAATTTCATGGCCCGATGGTACCAGAGAAAACTCTTGAGTTCCTGCCCCCTAGGAAGGATGGCTAAGGAAGAGCCACACAAATTGTTTTATGGAAAGTTCGTTAATTTGCATTTCAGGTGAAAGGTAGACGATTATTAATGGGCTCTTCCAATGGAGCGAGGTGCCAACCACAAAATGCTGGCAATTGCTGTGTTATAATCAATATTCAATATATTATTGTACACATTTATAAACTAATTGTTAAGCTTTTAAACTTGGCATATAGAATTACTTTTAAATGTAATTTTATTTTAAATTGCTTTCACTTTTTCCTTATTTTTCAATAAAATCATACATTTGATAAATCAAATTTTCCTAAACAGATACCACTTCCATATTTTGTTAACTAAAATTCCTTAGGCATTTCATATTATGGGCTGAAAATATGATTTTAAAAAATACTTTACATACCTAACAAGGCAGTTTTACAAACCTAAGAACTTTCTCCTAAGGACTTAAAAAGGCTCTTGTAAATTTAATGTCAGATTTTAAAATGCAAAACAAAATTTAAGCATTTTACTGTGCAAAAAACAACATACACAAAATAGCACACATTTTCTTAAAAGTACAATTTATTTGCATGTGTGTCTTGATGTTTCATGTGTTCCAAGATGAGTTTGTAGCCTACCATGTTTCTTCAATCTTCAATTACCTCATTCATTAATCAGGGTAACACACAAACATGCACACATCTTTCCTTAAATTATCACTTCCTTTGGAAAAGAGATCATAACCTGGGCAAAGAAAATTCTTTTAGTTCTCTTCCTAGAAGAGTGGTCTATACAGCACTGATATATACCCACATTCCTTAAGACACTATGCTTTTTATTTTTTTTTAACATCGTTATTGGAGTATAATTGCTTTACAATGGTGTGTTAGATTCTGCTTTATAACAAAGTGAATCAGTTATACATATACATATATTACCATATCTCCTCCCTCTTGCATGCCCCTCCCACCCTTCCCATCCCACCCTCCCTATCCCACCCCTCTAGGTGGTCACAAAGCACTGAGCTGATCTACCTGTGCTATGTGGCTGCTTCCCACTAACTAGCTATTTTACATTTGGTAGTGTGTATATGCCCATGCCGTTCTCTTACTATGCCCCAGCTTACCCTTCCCCCTTCTCATGTCCTCAAGTCCCTTCTCTACATCTGCATCTTTATTCCTGTCCTGCCCCTAGGTTCTTCAGAACATTTTTTTTTTAGATTCCATATATATGTATTAACATATGGTATTTGCTTTTCTCTTTCTGACTTACTTCACTCTGTATGACAGACTCTAGGTCCATCCACCTCACTACAAATAACTCAATTTTGTTTCTTTTTATGGCTGAGTAATATTCCTTTGTATATATGTGCCACATCTTCTTTACCCATTCATCTGTTGATGGACACTTAGGTTGCTTCCATGCCCTGGGTATTGTAAATAGAGCTACAGTGAACATTGTGGTACCTGAAACTTTTTGAAATATGGTTTTCTCAGGGTATATGCCCAGTAGTGGGATTGCTGGGTCATATGGTAGTTCTATTTTTAGTTTCTTAAGGAACCTCCATACTGTTCTCCATAGTGGCTGTATCAATTTACATTCCCACCAACAGTGCAAGAGGGTTTCCTTTTCTCCACACCCTCTCCAGCATTTACTGTTTGTAGATTTTTGTTGATGGCCATTCTGACAGGTAGTTTTGATTTGCATTTCTTTAATGATTAGTGATGTTGAGCATCCTTTTATGTGTTTGTTGGCAATCTGTATATCTTCTTTGGAGAAATGTCTGTTTAGGTCTTCTGCCCATTTATGGATTGGTTTGTTTTTTGATATTGAGCTGCATGAGCAGCTTGTAAATTTTGGAAATTAATCCTTTGTCAGTTGCTTCATTTGCAAATATTTTCTCCCATTCAAAGGGTTGTCCTTTTCTCTTGTTTATGGTTTCCTTTGCTGTGCAAAAGTTTTTAACTTTCATTAGGTCCCATTTGTTTGTTTTTGTTTTTATTTCCACCTAAACTTACAGCTAAAGCAATTAGAGAAAAAAGAACAGAAAAACCCCACAGTTAGCAGAAGGAAAGAAATCCTAAAGATCAGATAGGAAATAAATGAAAAAGAAATGAAGGAAACAATATCAAAGATCAATGAAACTAAAAGCTGGTACTTTGCAAAGATAAACAAAATTGACAAACCATTAGCCAGACTCAACAAGAGAAAAAGGGAGAAGACTCAAATCAATAGAATTAGAAATGAAAAAGGAGAAGTAACAGCTGACACTGCAGAAATACAAAGGATCATGAGAGATTACTACAAGCAACTATATGCCAATAAAATGGACAACCTGGAAGAAATGGACAAATTCTTAGAAAAGCACAACCTTCCAAGACTGAACCAGGAAGAAATAGAAAATATAAACAGACCAATCACAAGCACTGAAATTGAGACTGTGGTTAAAAATCTTCCAACAAACAAAAGCCCTGGACCAAATGGCTTCACAGGCGAAGTCTATCAAACATTTAGAGCAGAGCTAACACCTATCCTTCTCAAACTCTTCCAAAATATAGCAGAGGGAGGAACACTCCCAAACTCATTGTACAAAGCCACCATCACTCTGAAACCAAAACCAGACAAAGATGTCACAAAGATAGAAATCTACAGGCCAATATCACTGATGAACATAGATGCAAAAATCCTCAACAAAATACTAGCAAACAGAATCCAACAGCACATTAAAAGGATCATACACCACGATCAAGTGGTGTTTATTCCAGGAAGGCAAGGATTCTTCAATGTACGCAAATCAATCAATGTGATAAACCATATTAACAAACTGAAGGAGAAAAACCATATGATCATCTCAATAGATGCAGAAAAACCTTTCGAAAAAGTTCAACACCCATTACTGATAAGACACTATGCTTTTAGACTTGTCTTCAATGAAGTTATGTGAAGCCACCCTCTACTCCTAATCACTGCCCTGCTATCTTCCCTGCAGTTCAAAGAGGCTGACTACTGGAGCTATTAGCAACCAAATGGAGTGTTGTCACCCCAATAATAGCAAGGACTAAAAGCCAACAAGGCTGGCTAGAGGCTTGAATTACATGACGGTTAGATCCCTGATCCTTTCAAGACCTTCTAGTTCCCAAAGTGAAAGGGTACCAGATGTCTCCTTTACTTGTGTGATGATAAGAATCACCTGGGGTGCTTGCTAAACACATCCATTGGGCTTCCCTGGTGGCGCAGTGGTTAAGAATCCGCCTGCCAGTGCAGGAGACACAGGTTCAAGCCCTGGTCCGGGAAGATCCCACAGGCTGTGGAGCAACTAACCCCGTGCACCACAACTATAGAGCCTGCAAGCCACAACTACTAAGCCCGCATGCCTAGAGACCATGCTCTGCAACAAGAGAAGCCACAGCAATGAGAAGCCTGCGCACCGCAAGAAGGAGAAGCCCCCACTTGCCACAAAAAGAGAAAGCCCGCGCACAGCAACAAAGACGCAACATGGCCAAAAATAAATAAATAAACAAATAATAAAACAAAACAAACAAAAAACACATACATTACCATGTCCATGCTCTGACAACTCTAGCTTAGAAGAGCCTGGGTGAGGCTCAAGTGTTTTGTATATTTTACAAGTGCCCCAGATGATGATTATTATCAGGCAAATATAAAATATATTGTTTTTTAAAAAATTATACCTAAGTTCACGTCTCAGCTCTACCACTTACCAGTTGTGTGTTGGAGCAGATCTAGTGTGCAATGATTTCCCAAAGCTCTGGGCATCTCCTTTACTCCAGTGCACCCCTACCCTGGAAATGGCAGCAGATCTCTTTGGCAAAAGTTAGGAAGAGACTCCCAGGAAATACTTGCAAAAATATCGCAAGGTTCTTCCTAAGGGGCAAAATGCTTTCTTTTCATTTAAGAGCTTCTAGTTCTGACTCAGGACTGAAAATTGGATGAGGGGTCTGGAATTCTACCTGACGGTTCATTTTTGGTTCATATTCATATTAATTCATTCACTCAAATATTTATTGAGCACTTCCACGTGACAGAAACTGCTCTAGATGTTCGGGATGCATCACTTGAAAAAAGAGTAAAAAATTCCTGCCACCATGTAGTTTATGTTCTCAAGTAGAATCTCACTGAGCCCGCCACACAGTTTTTCCAAGGGACCCTATGATCATTTGCCACCACAAAGAATCTGTGTGTTGGATCATTCTGATATCCATACACCATAGCTGCTATTATGATATCCACATATACTTTGGTATATCCCATTGCAATCAAAGGTAATTTTCAACTACAGCGTCTTCTTTCAGCCTTTGTGGACACCTCCACTGTGCCACTACTGCTGGCACCATCACCAATGAGCCTTTGCTGTAATAAGCACCACCATGCATAATCTCTCATTGCCCCTGAGCTTTTTCCTTTTGCTTTTTAAAATTATTATAATTATTATTGTTTATTGGAGTATAACTGCTTTGAGTCACCCCTTCAAGATGAAGAGCCCTGGATGGAGGATCTGACTGCTGAGTCTAGGACAGGTGCCCGTGTCCTTGCGGCCAGGACAGGAGAGGGACTGTCCGGCCCCTCTGGCAGGAGACAGTCCCTCCAAGACTCACACAATTTTTCAGCCCAAATAAGAAGGATGGTCAGAGACTGAGTGACCAAAACAAAGCTACACAAAACCCTAATAAATGCACTTGCCCCTGGCCCTCTCAGTGTTCAGGATCCTCTTTGGGCTAATTTACAGGGATCCTAGGACAGTGTAAGGAGGGATCTAAATGTGGCAAATCAGACCCAAACCCGGGACTACCCAAAATCATTTGCCTCTCCTTCAAGTGAACAAGAACTTACTCTTCAAACCCATTTGAAGGCAATAAAAAATGAGTATCAAAAGTTAATTTCCACATTAAAATCTTCTGAACACTTGTCTTATAACCAGCTGTTCTCTGTGAGTAAACTCATGCTGAGCTCCAAATTTCCAACTTGCTACAAATGTTTTAGACCTTGCTAGAAATTACTTCTGCCTACTTTCTCTTTGGTTATTATTGTTCTTCATCTCTAAAACTCTTTCTATGTGGATCAAAAGTGTTCTGCTCTTTTCTTTGAGCTACTCATGATCCCAGAAGTAGGCCTGGCCCAGTTTACAACAGAAAATCATTATACCATCCTCAGAAAAATTAAAATGAAAGAATTATAACTTCTTTCCCATATTGCCTCTTGCTTGCCTCTAGTTTTCTGGGGTAACTGGTCTAGATGGATGAGGGATTGATCAGGATTAGAACATTTCTGGTCAAAATTGGTCACAGAAAATCTGCAGTTCTTTTGTATGCTATGATTTGATGAAAATATTAAATGACTTTGTCTCAGTCTTATGGTAAAATTCTTAGATAGGTGGGGTACCTTTTTCTAAGTAGCTCCTTTCCATATAGATATTGTTTATGTCTTCCTTTATAACATCTGTGGGAAAGAAAGTCTAATTAAACATATAAGGATACGCACAAGAAGTGGCAGGAGAAATTATACAGAAAAACACATCATTGTGAGCAAGTCCAAGAGACTTATTTCTAAGCTCATTAAAACATGTTTTTCATGTGAAAGGGAGGTTTGATTTACTGGCACATTTGAAATAAGATGGGCTCTTGAATCGCGTAGGCAGAGTCCAATCTCAGTGTTGCACTTACTATCTTTCATTGAAAAGGAGGTGATGATAATCCCTATTTTGCATGGCTGAGAATGGAATGAGAATCAAGTATAAACACCTCATCTAATTCTTCCTCATGGAAGGCATTCAGCTAATGTTTATTCAATCTTTTTTCAAAGCCAGTGGATAGTAACCCACAGCCAACCAGAGGAAACTATTTGGGAAGGAAGAGAAGGGGTGGAAAACAGCATGGATATTAGGTTGAATTTTCCAGCTTCTCTGAGAGACAAGTCATTAAACATTCACTGTGTACCTGTTAAATTTCTAGCAGGATATTGGATCCAAAAGACACATGAGGAATGAATGAACAGATTCCTACTCCCTCGAAGCATAAAATCAAGTTAAAAAGACAGAACTTAAACTCAGGATCTAGAATTAGACAACAATTATAAAGAAACTGTCGAACCACACCAAATAGTATGGACTGAAGCCCTAAGTATGGGAAGAGTCTGTATGGTTAAGGGAATCCAGAAGATCAGGTAACGTAAAGACTTATTTTCAGACTGAGGTCTCTACCAGAGGTATCGAATCTGGAACCCCTAGGAGAAGGTGTCATTGTGCATTCATAAGGAGCAGTGGCAGGAAGAGCAAGGCCACATGAGCAATGCTGGTGTGAGTCTCTGAGAGGGATGTCTCCGCGGCTTTGAGCCCCCCAAGTAAGGCAAACCACTCACCTTCGTGGTTGTTAACAGGAATGAGTCATTCAGGGACACCACATGTAGATTTTATGTTATTCATACCAGTTGTTTTTCTTCTCTTTTCTCCCCTTAACCCACCTTATGCCACCACATCTTTTAGGATCAGATAGAGTCCCATTCATAAGACAACTAAGGCAACTAGGAGGGATAACTAATAGGGAAGAATTAAAATGCATATTGGCCCATTGTGTGTCATACCGCCTCCAGGGAGAAGGCTAGCATGAGGTTTGGGGTTATCCAACAATTTCTTTGTTACCACATCAATATCACTATTGTGTGGAACGAATGTTGAAAACCTGCTCAGATTATAATGAAGTTTGAAGGCAAAACAGGTGAGAATGGAAAAACAAGAATGGAGAAATAGGACAGGGAAGTGGAGGATATGGAGAGCCTTGTTCCTACATCCCATGAAGACTGTATTGTTAATGCCAAGCACTGCTCTCAGTCAAGCCCCTCGTCACCAACAGTATGTGTGACTATAGAAAACAATCGATTGAGAAATTTATCCAAAACCTTGCTTTCCTGCACTCAGATCGTCTCAATAATCTTATTCAGCAAATCCATGCCAGGATTTATGAATAACAACAAATGAACAAAAGTCCAAATGATGGAAGATCTTTTCTTGAAAGAACAATTCATTCAACATTTACAGAACTTAGACACTGTGCAAACACTCTTAGTGTCTAGAGGAATAAAGATGAAAAGACAAAAGTCCCACCTCTCATGGAGCTCAGTCTGTTGAGGAAGACAGTTGAGGAATACTCCTCCACTGCATAGGGGAGTATTGAGAGAGAGAGAGAGAGAAACAGAGCAACAGGAATCAAAGATGATTTTCAAGTTTCTGGTTTAGACAACTGGATGGTGGTTCCAGTAACTGAGACTGGGAAAACAGGAAAAGGAGAAGGTTGGGAAGGAAAATTATCAGATCAGCTTTGAAAATGTTGAGATGAAACTGCTTGACGGGTGTCCATGTGGAGATGTCCCATAGCTCATTGGATATTTAAAACTGGAGCCAAAGAAAGAAGTCTGGACTGAGAACATAGATTTTGAAATTATCCATGGGGAATAGATAAATTAAATCAGGGAATTCTCATAAAAAGATGAGCAGAGGGCTGAGGAGGAGGACGATAGAAAAAAACACATAAATATTTACAACACTAGGTAGCAAAAGAAAAAGACATCTATGGATCAGAGGGCAAGAACGGGCATCAGTTCTGTTACAATCGTGTTTGATTGTCTGGGTTTCTATTTCTATTTCTATTATTAGAAGACAATAACCACCAAAGTGTCATTAGGAAAAGTAATGAAGGGGATTGTTTAGTTTTCTTATGTTATTACAACTTCACCCCAGTGGAGTGCCATGTACTTTTCTCACCAGACATTTAGCTAGCTGAGAGATAGGACTAGTGTATAATATTTAAGTTTCTCATTTTATGAGTGTTTTTTTAAAAAATAAATTTATTTATTTTTGGCTGCGTTGGGTCTTCGTTGCTGTGCACGGGCTTTCTCTAGTTGTGGTGAGCAGGGGCTACTCTTTGTTGCAGTGCACGGGCTTCTCAATACAGTGGCTTGTCTTGTTGTGGAGCATGGGTTCTAGGCAGGCAGCCTTCAGTAGTTGCGGCGCGTGGGCTCAGTAGTGGTGGCTCATGGGCTCTAGAGCACAGGCTCAGTTGTTGTGTCTCACGGGCTTAGTTGCTCCGTGGCATGTGGGATCTTCCTGGATCAGGGCTCAACCAGCGTCCCCTGCATTGGCAGGCAGATTCTTAACCACTTTGCCACCAGGGAAGCCCTATAAGTCTTTCATTATACACTTTAGGTATGATGGAAAAATGCTGGGCCATTGATAGAACAATTAACTTACTATTTACCAGTTGACATTATACACTAAAAAGCAGGGGCAGTGAATTAGAATGAACCTAGAGAGGCCACCTAGTCCACCTGTGGTCTCTATGCTTGGTTTTGAGGCAGTCAACACTTATTTCCTGAGATTAACTTGGGCAGCACAATGATCAAGCTTGAGAGAAATAATAAATATGTTCCATTACCGATATATTCAAAAAGCCTCTTTCTGGGGCTTTAATGTTGGGCCCAAACCGACAAGTTGAAATTTGACTTGGTTTCTGAAAAGTGACTGCACAAATTAAAGATGGTGAAAGCTAACCCCATTTCCGGCCATGCTAATATAACATAGAACATGGGTAATAGTTGTCTTATGCTCCTCACTGGGAAGGATGTGGAATGATTGAGTTGTGGGTGCCCCTTCAGGCAATGAGAAGGGAACCAGACAGAAAGGAGGTCATGTGATGAATTACTGAAGAAATGCTTAGTGACTAGCCAGAGGGGGTGGAGGTAGGCAGAAGGTTGTAATGACTTTGTAAATATGGGATCTCTGTCCATTAAAAGAGGACTTAGATGAATTCAATCAAGATTCAGAGGGCAGAGTTTCAACAAACGGAAAGAAGGTAAAGGAAGGCAGTTCACAGTAGGAAAGATCTTACGAAACTATTTTCTCTCTGCATAAATGGAACGGGCAGTCCTGTGAGGCGAGGAGCTCCCCACAGCTGGGAGTGTTTAAGCAGAGCGATGTGGCAGACCAGGGTCCTGGAGAGGGGAGAAATTGAGTTAGATGACCCTAAAAGCCATCGTCATGCTGAGATTTACCCTTGTGAAATGATCCATTCAAATTGCTTCATTTTCCCATCCTCAAAGCAATCCTGCTTATGAGAGATTTTTTTCTCCCCATATAGAGATGATTGGTTCTACAAATCTTATAATTCTGCTAGAGGATGAAACCTTTGCTGATTTTTTCAACACATTTCTTTCTCTCCTAGTAAGCATTCTCAGACTTAAATCCAAATGTTTCATCAACAGCTGAAGAGTGAATCTTACTGAGCTGAGTATCTTTTTTTAAAAAAATTTTACATTATTTATTTTTTATACAGCAGGTTCTTATTAGTTATCCATTTTATACATAATAGTCTATATATGTCAATCGCAATATCCCAATTCATCCCACCACCACCACCACCACCCCCAGCCAACTTTTCTCCCTTGGTGTCTATACGTTTGTTCTCTACATCTGTGTCTCTATTTCTGCCCTGCAAACAGGTTCATCTGTACCATTTTTCTAGGTTCCATATATATGCGTTACTATATGATATTTGTTTTTCTATTTCTGACTTACTTCACTCTGTATGACAGTCTCTAGATTCATCCACGTCTCTACAAATGACCCAAAATTTCATTCCTTTTTATGGCTGAGTAATATTCCATTGTACATATGTACCACA
Organism: Globicephala melas; assembly: GCF_963455315.2. Taxonomy (NCBI): domain Eukaryota; kingdom Metazoa; phylum Chordata; class Mammalia; order Artiodactyla; family Delphinidae; genus Globicephala; species Globicephala melas. Next base: position 47,789,891 of record NC_083314.1, read on the forward strand.
TCTATTTTATCCATTCGTCTGTCAATAGGCATTTAGGTTGCTTCCATGACCGGGCTATTGTAAATAGTTCTACAATGAACATGGGGTGCATGTGTCTTTTTGAATTATGGTTTCCTCTGAGTATATGCCCAGTAGTGGGATTGCTGGGTTATATGGTAATTCTATTTTTAGTTTTTTAAGGAACCTCCATACTGTTCCTCAAAATGGCTGTATCAATTTACATTCCCACCAACAATGCAAGAGGGTTCCCTTTTCTCCACACCCTCTCCAGCATTTTTTCAAAAATCAAGTTTTACCAAATCAAAACTATTTCAATTTGAGCAAATAAACATGAAGTAGAAAATGCTCTAAAATCTCCAGGAGTTCCAGTTATTGATATAATGAAATCCTAAATCCCCAGCCTCCTTGATCACCTTTGCCTGTACACAGTTATCTTTCATCACACCCTTTGCTGGTCCCCAGTGCTGCAGTGATGGCCGCTCTACCCTTGCAAAGCACACCTGGCATTCTCCCCACCTCTATGCTTCTCCTTGGCTGTGTTCTTAGTTTCCATAGTTTCACTCACCAAACTCTTAACCATTTTTCAGATCTCTAGTTAAATCCTGCTCTGCTTAAGGAGTTCCTAGGTCCTCCCAATAGGAACTTATTTCTCCCTGCCTCTGTGCCCCTTGGCACTTTGCAACTTTCATGTGTTATATGTGTGTATCTGCCCCACTGGATTGTGAAGTTGTGAATTCCTCCAGAAGGACAATGGATTATTCATTCTGCTCTACTCCCTTCACCCAGTGTTTGGCAGATAGCAATTGCTGAGTTGTTAACTGAAACCAAATTTATATATCTTCTCAATCTATGCAACTAAAACAAACCTCAAATATCAAAATATTCTTCAAACCAAACCTACACTAATCCTGCTTCTTTTTTGGTTTAAATATTTGGTTACATCTGAGCGCTGGTGCCTTATAAATAGCTGCTCATCTCAGTGCACCTTTTTCCATGGATGCTGCCTGTGAAAAGGTGAAATTTCACAAAACTAGGAAAGAACACTATTATTCCACAAACACCTATTGGGTGGCACTTTGTGCTAGACGCTGAGCTTAGTCCTGGGGACACAGATATTAATGATGCCATCTGTGTCTTCAAGGAAGTCCAGTCTAACGTGAGAGACCAGTGTTTAAGGCCAGTGCGCAAAGGGTTGTGAGTGACATGACTGAAGTCTCTAGGAGGTAGTGGGGTACATTGGAGGAAGAGGCCACTCCTACCTGGAAGAGTCAGAAAGGTGCCAGTGAAGAGGTCACACAAGCCAAGCCTGGAAAGAAGACTAGTTATTTGACAATGGTCTGGGGACGAAGATGGGGAGGGAAGGGTGGATAAAGAAGCAAGAGGAAAAGACGGGGGGGTTGAGTATCAAGAGAAGCAGAGGCCTTAGGGACAGGACAGAGTAAGTAAAGGCACCATGGAATACAGTCCTATGGCACCTTGGGGGAACCTCTAAGGCTGAAGAAAAAGTTGTGAGAGGCAGACATAGCAAGAGATGAGGCTGCACAGCCAGGCCTCCGAGAGTAGGTAGGCCGAGCTTAGGAGTTTGGACATCATTCTGAGGGCAACAGAAAATCATCAGAGGTTTAGGTAAAGGAGTGACATGATCAGACTTTCATCTAGGAAAATTATTTCTGCAGAAGTCTGGCCATGGCTAGCGCTGTCAGGGGGCCACAGTGGAGACAGGGAAACTAGTCAGGAGATTGTTTCAAGAGTCTAGGTGAGAAGCGATGAGAGTCTAAAGGCAAAACGATGAAGAGGATGGATAAATAGGAGAGATTTTTCACAAAGCGAAACGCAGGACCTATCACTCTGAATGTCAGAGAGAAGTGGTAACAAGAAGAGAGGGATCAGGGTAGCAGGCGTGGGTGCCTGGGTGGATGGTGGTACCAGCGACATGGTAAAAAAGGGAAGGAGGAAAAGGCCTCGAAGAGCAGGTGTTTGGGGGTGATCCGCACTCATACTCTAGCATCTGCCACTGTCTTAATGAAAGGTTTCAGAAGTAACCTTAAGGCATTTTAGCTAATCAGTTTGTCAACTTAATTATGCGGCCCGCAATAATGTTATAGAAATGGCGAACGTAATGTGGGAAGTAGAATCCTGAGAATGTCCTGGCCATTTAGGTCGCTGTGGTCTATTTAGGAAGAAAGTGGTATTTCATGTTGAGTGCTGCTGTCAATTTACAGATTTCTACCATTTAATGTCCATAATCACCCTGTCAGGTCAACATCACTCCCTCCTTACAGATGGGTCTCAGAAGTTAAATGACTTGCCTAAGATCACTTGGCAAATCTGGGGCAGTCCTAGAGTGACCAGGTCCTGTGGCTCCAGGCCTGGCGTGTTTTCCACATCAGCCTCCGGCCCTGAATGGCACAAATGTCACATGGTGAAAATGCTCCCACGCACTACTCCCACAAAATCTCACGATCTCACAGTCCCACCGCACATCCCATAAAGGTAACTTCACACGCCAGGCAGGGTGTGTCTTGTCCAACACTGAGTGCAGAGCAGGGAGGGGTCACTAAGTATTGAGTCTCCTTCACAGACCGATATTTGTGAAGTGCAGGCAACACCATCACCTTCCATTGATACAGCCAAGGACAAAGGGAAGAGAAGGAGGGGGCCGCAGACTGACAAAAGTTTGGGGCTGCCGGTCTCGGGGAGATGGTCAGAATGACGTGATGTGCTGAGAGTTCACTTTAGCCCCTCTGGTTTATCACAAATACTTTGGGGGCACTTTGAGATATTTTGATGCCTACAGTGAGACTGCTAAGCATAGCTACCTGTAAACATAGAAGCCCTTTCACATTAGTCTCAAAACTGCCTAGGTCACAGACCCTTCTCCTTGACAAAAGAGGACAGTAGCCTAGAATTTTCTATCAATTTTGGACACTCTTAACGCCCCCCTAAGTTATTTGTACCTTTAATCCTCACATCCTCTGTTCTCTCTACTTTCTCCAGTTAAAGAATTTAGGCAAATCCAAAGGTATTTCTCTTTATGAAAAGGCTTTAAGCCTTTGCTCTTTCTAAGTCCTGTAGAAATGAATAATGCAATACACAAAATAAATACCTTTTAATGTCGTGAGCTTTGGCCTTTGCACACAGGCAAGATAACTCCCAGGTCGGGGCAGGATGGAGCCAAAAGGTAAATGAATCTTGCAGTTTAATCTTTCTTGGTTGTTTTGCACAAAGCAAGTTGATTCAGTGCAATAAAGTTAGGAATTAATGTCCCTTGATATAGGAAAGCAATGGAACCTCTCTTTGCCTGTGGCTGCAGATGGACTGTGACATTTTCATGAAGAGAAACTCTAGACCCCTTTGGCTGTTTCTTAGGTTTCTTTTGCAGGTCTTTGGTCAGACACCATTTTACACTCTTGAAAATTCATAGTGGAGCTTGTGGCCAGAAATACCCCATGACTTGGTGAGTATGATTCTTGAATGGTGTATGGTTTGGGATGGGGGAAGAGGCAGCTGAATTTGATGTGTGGATTCGGACAGGGAGAGGGATAGGATCTCCTGAGGGTGACTGTGGAAGAAACTATAAAGCAGGTAAGTAGGACAAACAGCATCAAGCCAGGTAGACATTTCTGCTTTTTGCATTTTTACCACTTGGGCAAGCAACTGCTGGTGAGTTCTTTCCTCTATATTGTAGTCCATGGTTAGCAAAAGTGATTAAACTCTCATGTCCACTGTGGTCGTTGGGTAGGAGATGCTTGGAGTACTGTGTTGAGAAGAACTCAGAGGCCATACTTAAGCCAGAAGGAGTCTGAGAATTGATTGGCAATGCTTGCCATGGGTGTGAGATAGGCAGTGCAGCCCATGGGCCACACAGCAATTATTTGCATTGTAAGGTGTAGCTCAAGTCAAGATGACACTCGACAGTTCCTAGTGACTGCTTGACCATGAGACCTATCTTTCTCCCAATCTTTTTTTCTCTTTATATGTTTTTTCCTTGTCCTTGTTCACTGTCTCTCTCGTCTCCTTTTCCCCCCTTCCTGTTCTCCTTTTCCACTCTGTAGACCTTGGACTCACCAATGGCTTCCTCATGCCCTACCTGTGACATGTGGCATCAGAAAGCTCACTCAGCCATGCTCACAACAAGGTTTTATTTTTCTCTGGGATCTGGAGAGCTGAGAAAGACACTCCACTTGATTCTTATATTTGGTTTTCTTACGAGAGCCCCAAGACTTAAAATTTTATTTTATTTCCTTTCTCTGGTAGTTAGATCCTTCAGGGATCCGTCCCGTATTCTAAATGATGTTATGTGTGTTTGTGTGTTTTTGTACACGTTGTGCTGGTGATATGGGTTGAGAGCTTGTGAGAAATTGTAAGTGTGCTTACAAAGAAGCAAGTTGAGTAGAGTTATGACTTGACACAACAGACCAAAATCTCTCCTGCTTCTCTTCTCTCAAGCAAAACTTAGATTTTTTTTCTTTACTTTGACCTTTTCTTAAACAACCTCACCCAGGAATAAGAAAGATTTTTCTGATGAGAAAACAAGCCTTTCCTTTCCTACCAATCAGTCCTTTGAGAACCTCAACCCCAGTCTCCGCTTCCCTTAGATACTATTTTTAATCAACACACCTCTCCTCTGGGCCAAATACTACAAGCATGAGGTTATTTATTGCCCTTGCTAAGCTGCATTTCTTAGCGATTCAGTTCCATTTCTCTTTTCTGTTCCTTGTTTGTTTGGACTCTAGATTGCAAAGTACAAAGGATTATTGACCTGGTTGGAAAAATACCGGTTACCTTTCTTCTGTAAAACCAACTTGTGTTTCCATTACATTCTCTGTCAGGAGTTCATCAGTTTCGTTCAGTCCCCAGAAGGAGGTAAGCCGGCGGGTGTGTGTGGGGAGAAACCTGGGCAGCTAGGTTGCACAGCTTCCCGTGCCTGTCAGTCCTACAGTAAGGCTGCCTTTATAGCCTTAGATGTACGGTTGGCTCAGGCTGTGTTGCAGCGAAATCTTAGGCTGAAAAATCGGAACCAAGAGCAACAAGCAGGAGTCTGATGGGCGGGGCTGTTTGTCTCACTGCAGCCAGACATGAGAGAGTTAATGACGGCCACATTGCCCACAATATGTTCAGAATCAAAGGTAGCACCACCTTCACTGTTATCACCTGGCCTAAGCCACCATCATTTCTCGCCTGGCTATTGAAATCATCTCTGAATCAGTCTCCTCACTGCTGCTCTTGTTCTCTGCTCCCAGCAGCCAGGGTGAGCTTTTTAAAACATCCGTTAGTTCATGTCACTCCTCTGCTCGCTGACCCTCCCCACCACCACCACCAATGGCTCCCATCTCAGTGTGAAATCCAGCGCCCCTAAAATGCCTTTCCAGGTCCTAGAGACCTGGCGCCATTGCCTTTCTGACCTCATCTCCTGCTTCTCTCTTGCTCCCTCACTGCAGCCAGATTGGCCTCCCTGCAGTTCCTCAGACATAGTGGACACATTCCCAGTTCAAGGCTTTGCACTGGCTGTTCACGCTGCCTGGAAGGCTCCTCCTCCATGTATTCACATGGACCTCCCTTCACCTCAAGTCTCTGGGCAGTTCTCACCTCCTCATTGAAGGCTACCCTGATGGCCCAATGCCCACTCATCCACCCCTGCCCTAGCTCTCCCTACATCCTCCTTTCCTTTTTTCCTGTAATGCTTATAACTTTCATTCTCACTAGAGGATGTATTTATTATGCTTATTGTATATTGTCTCTCTCCTCTGCTAGAGTATAAGCTCCTTGAGGGCGGGGATTTTTGTTCTGTTTGTGGATGTATCCCAAACACCTAGAATGGTACCTGGCACTTAGTAGGCACATAATAAATATCTGTTGAAAGAATGAATGAATAAGATTTCCATCTAGGGTTGACTTGACAACTTGATTCTCAGCTCAACTAGCCAAAGGAGAAAGGAAACCAGGGAACGTTAAGATTCCGGAGATCCCACTGAGTAAAATGTTGTAACAAATCGCCCATTGTACTCACCTCCCGCCTTCAATATATTGATATGTATTGGGAGAGAATTATAAAGCATATCCGAAGTGAAATCCCTGGGAGATATAAGAAAAAATCAATCCAGTATCTGATAGTCCTCAGTCTCTTGCCTTGCAGACTGCTACCCTCTCCATCAGGGATATCAGTGGGAACCCCAACCCTAAACAGGGAAGGGCTTGAGAGAGACCAGTTGTCCTGAAGCTGGTAGGTGCCTGTTCCTGAGATAGTACTTGTGAGTGAAGGGTGGCTGGCAAGAATGAAGGGGAATTGGGACAGGGTAATTGAATAGCTCCTGCACTTCTAAGCCTGCATGGCATGTTTTGTTTTATTTTCGTAGTTGGTTTGTTTTATTTTTCAATTGGGATTCTTGAGAACAAACTACAGTCCACAGGCCAAATGCAGTACATGTGGCCTAGGAGCTAAGAGTGTTTTTGTATTTTTAAAGGCTTAAAGAAGAAGACTGTGCAACAGAGACTATATATGTGTTACAAAGCATAAAATACTTACTACTGGCTCTTTACAGAAAAAAGTTTGCCAACCCCTTCTCTAGAACATCAGATTCATTCAAATGTATTTATTTACTAACTGAGAAGGTGTTCCTAACCCAAATACAAATGTGTTCCAGAAGATTCGCTGTTTGGGCTTAGTCTCACTCCTCTTTATTCATATAGATAACTGAGGATTGATGACATTAAAATCAGGGCTAGTTGGGAGTTTTTCAATTTGTCCAGTCCAAACTCTTTCCTTCAGTCAGATCTAACTTTGAGAAATCCCATTCAGAGGTACATGTTTCCTGTTCTTGAACATGTTTTCGCGTACCTCTTGCTTTCCTTTACAATAACTTTCAGTAGTCTGAAAAGTAACTTGAGGAATCCCACGAAATGATTATTTCTCTGGGGAAGAAGGAAGGTAATCAGAGTAAGGGGTCACTGAGTGTTGAACAAACCCTAAAAACATGTTCACTATATATCTGACCTGTCTACACCCCAGGACACAAAAACATTTGGAAAAATTCAAAAACCTCACCATTCCACATCATTTTCATCCTTTATCTTTCTTTCCAGAGGCCCTTCTGAACCTTTCCGTCTGGCATCCCAACCAGTCAACCACCAGGAGGGAAATCCTGAGTCACAAGCAAAAAGTGGCTCTGTTCAAACTCCAGAGCTATTGGCTCCCAAACTTTTATACCCACGCTAAGACGATCATGGCCAAGGAGGAATCGTGCCAGGCTCTGATGCAGGAATACGAGACTCGCCTGTACAGTATCTGCTATACCCACGTAGGAGGGCTCCCTCTGAGTATGAGCATCAAGAAGGGGCACCATCCCCAGAAGCGGTACTCGAGCGGGAAGGCCAAGAGGAAGATGTGGCAGTTGACAGACCAGGGCTCTTGGTCTCTGGAAGTGAATACCAACCCAGATACCAACACTTTGCTCCCCCAGGAGCTGTTTCCTCAAGGCAAGTTGGTTATACAAATGCCTTCCCCGAAAGAGACCTCTTTAAAGGAGAGAATTATCAGTTTCCAGGAAGAGGATATTCTCTGTGCCAAGAAGTCCAATGTGAAGAACAAAGCCAAGAGCCACCTCCACATGGAGGGCCTCTTTGAGACATCATTCTTTACCCACCTGAGGACTGTCACCCCCATCATCAATTACTCCCCCCACAAGACAATTAAGAAGGCCGTGGAGCAAAACCTCTCCTTGGGGTACACCCACTGGGCCTTGTGTGCTGATGCCTTGCAGGGAGTCCCATTTGGGACCACCTGAAGAAGCAAAATTTGAAAGTGGAGGTCCGACTCCTGGACCTATGGCAGGACCTGCACGATTTCCTCAGTGTCCTGATGAGTAACAGGAAGACTGGGAAAGCCTTCCTGGGCACATGCTGGGCAACTGGATCTGTGAGCTCTGCCTTAATGAGCAGATTGGTCTACGCCTACCACTAAAATCCCAAACCATCAAAGGCCTGAAGGAGCTGCTGCCATCTGGGGATGTGAACCTCTGGATTCCCAGAGCCCAGAAGGAGATCTGCAATGTAGGCCATGCCTCACAGAAATGGGTTGGTATCTGGAAGATTAGGTCAAGACTGACCAAAAATCCTATCTGGTCATCTATCCTGGCTAACTTAACGATATAACTACCCACACAACACTTTCCATATTGAAGCACTCGTTGATCACTTAGGAGCAAGTTATATAAATTCCCAAGAAGCAGCCAAAACTCCAAAGTAGGATGGAGGCGGAGGAGTGGTCTTCAATTCCCCCTTATACGGAGTCACCCAAAACTGTGAACCTCGGACTGTTCTATTGAGGGAAGTTTTAAGAACTCTGTTCTAAACCTCATGTACTGAAATACGGGGTCTCCGTTTCCTAGACTAGCCGTCACGGAAATGGCCAAATGAGAGGGTTTATTCTTTATTATTATTATTATTATTTTGCGGTACACGGGCCTCTCACCCCTGTGGCCTCTCCCGTTGCGGAGCACAGGCTCCGGACGCGCAGGCTCAGCGGCCATGGCTCACGGGCCCAGCCGCTCCGCGGCATGTGGGATCCTCCCGGACAGGGGCACAAACCCGTGTCCCCTGCATCGGCAGGCGGACTCTCGACCACTGCGCCACCAGGGAAGCCCGGGAGGGTTTATTCTTATCCCCAAACATTAGATAAAAGCATGGGACTATCCTGGAGACACAGGAAGTAATAGTTTGATGATTGTAAGTCAAGATCTTGGCAGAAAACAAATGGTGGAGCCAAATTGGGTAACAGATAAGAGCTTAATAAAAAGGCACTACTTACAAAGGAGGGTAGGGAAACCACAGTGGATACCCCGTGCAATACCCCAGGGCCAGTAAGGGTGGGCCACCTTCATCACTCTTAGGCCTGAAGAGTGGAAGAGAGGGAGCAGTTACCAGAACCAGGGGATAAAGAGCTGTGTAGAGTGGAGCACTGGTCAGGAGCTGTGACTGCCAGTAGAGGGACGTCTGGAAGGATCGGGGGGAATAGGTATTCCAAGCTCACTCTCCACCTCTTGTTTCCCTTTTCCTACCAGCTCCGGATATATCCAATGAGAGGTCAAGGGAGTGTGTTAATGTGCCCATACAGGTTAATTTCCCCAGGCACAAGCAGGGTGAAGAAGGGTAGAGAGTGGATCTGGAGGGCAATGGCTATAAACAAAAAGCTATTTGGGGGGCTTCCCTGGTGGCGCAGTGGTTGAGAGTCCGCCTGCCAATGCAGGGGACACGGGTTCGTGCCCCGGTCTGGGAAGATCCCACATGCCACGGAGCGGCTGGGCCCGTGAGCCATGGCCGCTGAGCCTGCGCGTCCGGAGCCTGTGCTCTGCAACGGGAGAGGCCACAACAATGACAGGCCCGCATACCGCAAAAGAAAAAAAAAAAAAAAAAAGCTATTTGGTGCATTATAACATATTTACCTGATAAGCACACTCACTACCTCCTTTGGGCTTCTTAGCACCTCCAAGCAGCAGAGAGGGTAGTATTATTGACACTACTACGCAACTGAGGAAAATGAGACTTAGAGAGGGTGTGTGGATTATCCCAAAGGCATGCAGCAGACTAGCGGAGGAATCAGGGTTAGAACTCAGGAGTCTCTGGCTCTAAATCCAGCACGATTTCTAATGCACCTTAATTATCCAGGGTTGCACATCTGGGCAGTGTAAGGATGAGATTAGTCCAGTGGGTCCACAGCCAAAGCTGTTTGCACAGTTCTCGAGTAGTAGAAGCTCCAGAGAAGTCCTCCCTCCCCTCCCTTCCCCACCCTTTGTAGAGGCATTTGGGGCTAAAGGCTTAGATAGGCTGTGCTTTCTGGATCAGCAAGTCCACACAGTAAAGCTCCCTCTCTAGGCCTTTGGTCTTCAGCAAAGATATTGAAGGTATTTGTGTTATCGATAATGCTGGACTATCAAAGTTTCTAAGATTAAAAATCTGGATATCATCTATGACTCTCCTCTTTGTCTCATACTCACATCTAGTCTACCAGTGAATCCAGCTGGTTCAACCTTAAAAATATATCCAGAGTCTGGTATTCTTCCCCTCACCTGTTACAACCACTCTCATCCAAGCCCTGTCCAAACTCGCCTGGATCACTACAGCGGCTTCCTACCTGATGCCTCTGCGTCTGCTTTTGGCCCTCAGCAGGTTCATTTCCAGTGTGGCCACAGTGATTCTGCCGGAACATAAACTGTGTAATTTAACTGAAAGTAAGTAAAGTCAGTGAGGACCTTGAAAAGAGATGGCTGTCTCCAGTAAAAACCAAAGCCCTTGCTAAAACCAACAAGGTCTACACTATCTGTCCTCTGCCTCTCCTCTCTGGCTTCATCTTCCTCTGCCTCTGTGCTCATCACATTGGCTAAGCCAGACACACCCCTAGCTCGGTTGTGCTGCTCCTGCTGTGTGTAACATGCAGATTCCTGCACGGCTGAGTCCCCCACTCCCTCAGGTCTTTACTCAAGTCATCTCATGAGGCCTTCCCTGCCCACTTGATATAAAACTTCAACCCTATCTCCATTTTACTTTTCTCCTTAGCACTTACGCGATCTGGATCAATGCATCCATCCTTCCATACATACATACATACACTTTGCGTGCATTCATGTATAATACATGTATAATCCTTACAATGCACATGTATGCATTTGTATATACAATGTACATCTATCATATACACATATAATATACTTGTACTATATTTCAAATAAATACACTAAATATAAGTTATGTATGTTATATATATTGTGTTATATATATGTATATATAAATACATATATATTTAACTTAATTTGCTTATTTTCCTTCTCCCTATGAGGGCAGAAGTTTTCATCTGATTCGTCACTACTGTCTCCACAGCATCTAGAAAACTACTGGCAGTGCAGTGTTTAGTTCTCAGTAGGGCTGATAGATAGTCAAATGTCAACAGACATTTGTTGAATCAATCAGTCCTAGTTGGAGATGACCCTTCTTTGGGCTTTTCCACAATCTTTTCTGGTCTGAGACACCTGTCTCAGTGAGAACTCTGATTTTCATCCACCTGTTCAACCATCCTCCAATTATACAATCAGCTTTTGTTGAATGCTTAGAGCATGCCAGCTAATATGTCTATATCCTGACTTTTGACTCACTGATGTGGAAACAGAGTCCACGTGGAATAGAGGAAATTACTCTAGAATTTGTCCTAATTCTAGAGAATTGGGACAAAATCATATTTTGTTATTATATTTGTGAATTCAATAAGTTTATACTTATGTTGAGAATACTATACTGTAAAAGGTAAATAAGTAGAGAGAAAAGGGTGTGAACCTGGAAGACAGAGCATCAGGCTTAAAGTCTGCTCTTGCTTCTAACCAAAGAGGGGAAGATTGAGAGATGGTGCTGAAGATGTCTGGGGTATGCAGTTTCATAGATAGTGATCGGAGACCAAGTAGGATGACAAGAAATTTAACTAAAATTTCCTTAATTAAATAAAATCTAATGGAAAATAGATTCATAGTTACCAGAGGCTGGGGGAAAGGAAAATGGGGAGTTGTTTCTTAATTAGTACAGAGTTTCCATTTGGGGTGATAAAAGGTTTTGGAAATAGACGGTGGTGATTGTTGCATAACGATGCATGTAATTAACGCCACTGAATTGTACACTTAAAAATGGTTAAAATGGCAAATTCATGCTATATATATTTTACAACAATAAAAAGTTTCTTTTGGAAAGAAAGTAAAAGATACAAAGGACATTGAGTTTTAGTGAGGAGAGCAGACAGCAGTGAATTTGAATTCTAGCTTCTCCACTTTCAAATCATTTGATCTTAAGCAGAAGGCTGCCGGGCCCCTTTGATCCTTGTCTCCTCATCAGTACAATGGGGATCATAATGGCTCCCTCAAAGAAAGACACTGTGTGTATAGTGTCTGGCGAGTGGTAGTACACAAATGTTCACCTCTTACAACCCTTAATCAGAACCATAGAACCTTAGAATAGGACGAAGCCCTCGAGGTTCCCTCAGCCTCCCCTCTCATTGTACAGATGATAGAGCAGGGTCTAAGGTCCCACTGCTGTTTCCTGACAAGTTTGGAGCCAGTGTCCAGATTCCCCCAGTCTACAGCAGAGTCAGCAAACGTCAGTCCGGGAGCCAAATCCAGCTTACCTCCTGTATTTGAATAATCAGTGAGCTAAGAGTGGTTTTACATTTTTTAAATGGTAGAAAAATATCAAAAGAAGAATTCATCATGCCACATGGGTATTATAAGAAATTCAAATTTCAGTGTCCATAAATAAAGTTTTATTGAAACACAGCTATGCCCATCTGTTTACATGTTGTCATGTGCTCTGACTACACAGTTGAATCATTGCAACAGAGACCGTTTGGTCTGTGGCCCACGCAGACTAAAATATTTACTATCTAGCTCTTTACACACTGTTCTGTGGAGAGGCCAAGAAGGTTTACCAAGTGATGGACAAACACAGTTCTGAAGGAAACACTAATACATTCTAACAAAAAAGAATTACAGAAAAATAAAATATAGGGACTTCCCTGGTGGCACAGTGGTTAAGAATCCGCCTGCCAATGCAGGGGACACGGGTTTGATCCCTGGTCAAGGAAGATCCCACATACCACGGAGCAACTAAGCCTGTGTGCCACAACTACTGAGCCTGAGCTCTAGAGCCCACGGGCGACAACTACTGAGCCTGCGTGCAACAACTACTGAAGCCCGCGTGCCTTAGATCCCATGCTCCACAACAAGAGAGGCCACTGCAATGAGAAGCCTGTGCACCATAATGAAGAGTAGCCCCCGCTCGCTGCAACTAGGGAAAGCCCGCACCCAGCAATGAAGACCCAAAGCAGCAATAAATAAATAAATAAATTTTTAAAAAGAAGAAAAAGAAAAATAGTTCAAATTTTATTTAGGTCTTCTGCCCATTTTTGGATTGGGTTGTTTGTTTTATGGTTATTGAGCTGCATGAGCTGCTTATAAATTTTGGAGATTAATCCTTTGTCAGTTGCTTCATTTGCAAATATTTTCTCCCATTCTGAGGGTTGTCTTTTGGTCTTGTTTATGGTTTCCTTTGCTGTGCAAAAGCTCTGAAGTTTCATTAGGTGCCATTTGTTTATTTTTGTTTTTATTTCCATTTCTCTAGGAGGTGGGTCAAAAAGGATCTTGCTGTGATTTATGTCATAGAGTGTTCTGCCTATGTTTTCCTCTAAGAGTTTGATAGTGTCTGGCCTTACATTTAGGTCTTTAATCCATTTTGAGCTTATTTTTGTGTATGGTGTTAGGGAGTGATCTAATCTCATACTTTTACATGTACCTGTCCAGTTTTCCCAGCACCACTTATTGAAGAGGCTGTCCTTTCTCCACTGTACATTCCTGCCTCCTTTATCAAAGATAAGGTGACCATATGTGCATGGGTTTATCTCTGGGCTTTCTAACCTGTTCCATTGATCTATCTTTCTGTTTTTGTGCCAGTACCATACTGTCTTGATTACTGAAGCTTTGTAGTATAGTCTGAAGTCAGGGAGCCTGATTCCTCCAGCTCCGTTTTTCGTTCTCAAGATTGATTCGGCTATTTGGGGTCTTTATTTCTCCAAAGAAGATATACAGACTGCCAACAAACACATGAAAGAATGCTCAACATCATTAATCATTAGAGAAATGCAAATCAAAACTATAATGAGATATCATCTCACACCAGTCAGAATGGCCATCATCAAAAAATCTAGACAATAAATGCTGGAGAGGGTGTGGAGAAAAGGGAACACTCTTGCACTGCTGGTGGGGATGTGAATTGGTACAGCCACTATGGAGAACAGTATGGAGGTTCCTTAAAAAACTACAAATAGAATTACCATATGACCCAGCAATCCCACTCCTGGGCATACACCCTGAGAAAACCATAATTCAAAAAGAGTCATGTACCAAAATGTTCATTGCAGCTCTATTTACAATAGCCCAGAGATGAAAACAACCTAAGTGTCCATCATCAGATGAATGGATAAAGAAGATGTGGCACATATATACAATGGAATATTACTCAGCCATAAAAAGAAACGAAATTGAGCTATTTGTAATGTGGTGGATAGACCTAAAGTCTGTCATACAGAGTGAAGCAAGTCAGAAAGAGAAAGACAAATACCGTATGCTAACACATATATATGGAATTTAAGAAAAAAATAATGTCATGAAGAACCTAGGCGTAAGACAGGAATAAAGACACAGACCTACTAGAGAATGGACTTGAGGATATGGGGAGGTAGAAGGGTAAGCTGTGACAAAGCGAGAGAGAGGCATGGACATATATACACTACCAAACGTAAGGTAGATAGCTAGTGGACATATATATACTACCAAACGTAAGGTAGATAGCTAGTGGACATATATATACTACCAAACGTAAGGTAGATAGCCGCATAGCACAGGGAGATCAGCTCGGTGCTTTGTGACTGCCTGGAGGGGTGGGATAGGGAGGGTGGGAGGGAGGGAGACGCAAGAGGGAAGAGATATGGGAACATATGTATATGTATAACTGATTCACTTTGTTATAAAGCAGAAACTAACACACCATTGTAAAGCAATTATACCCCAATAAAGATGTTAAAAAAATAAAGATTATAGTCTAAACATAAAAAAAAAAGCTAAAAATAGAGTTGCCATATGATCTAGCAACCCCACCCCTGGGCATATATCTGGAGAAAACTATAATTTGAAAGGATACATGCACCCCAACGTTCATAGTAGCACTATTTACAACAGTCAAGACATGGAAGAAACTTAAACATCCATTGACAGATGAATGGATATAGAAGATGTGGTATATATATATATATACAATGGAATATTACTCAGCCACAAAAAGAATGAAATAATGCCATTTGCAGCAACATGGATGAACCTAGAGAGTATCATGTTAAATGAAGTTAAGTCAGAAAGAGAAAGACAAATACCATACAATATCACTTATATGTGGAATCTAAAATGTGATAAAAATGAACTTATTTAGAAAGCAGAAACAGACTCAGAGACATGGAATACAAAGTTATGTTTACCAAAGGGGAAAGGAGGTGGAGGAGGGATAAATTAGGAGTTTGGGTTTAGCAGATACAAACTATTCAATACTATATATAAAATAAATAAACAACAAACTCCTATCGTATAGCACAATATATGTAACATACACTCAAAATCAATACCCAGATTATATAGACAAAACATTAATAGGCAAACAAAAACACAACTTAGTACTAAAAAATAGTAGGATATATAAGTAACTATGACTCAGAAGAAGAGCAAATGATTAATAAAGATTAAAAATATGTTAACCTAAGGACTTCCCTGGTGGCACATTGGTTAAGAATCCACCTGCCAATGCAGGTGACGTGGGTTTGATCCTTGGTCTGGGAAGATCCCACATGCTGTGGAGCAACTAAGCCCATGCACCACAACTACTGAGCCTGCGCTCTAGAGCCCACGAGCCACAACCACTGAGCCCTAGTGACACAACTACTGAAGCCCGCGTGCCTAGAGGCCATGCTCCGCAACAAGAGAAGCCACCACAATGGGAAGCCTGTGTACCGCAACGAAGAGTAGCCCCCGCTCACTGCAGCTAGAGAAAGCCCGTGCGCAGCAACGAAGACCCAACACGGCCAGAAATAAATAAATAGGCAGACTGAAATAGAGCTGTTCAAAACACAAATAAAAAATTCAGTTTTTTGAATTTTATTTTATTTTTTATACAGCAGGTTCTTATTAGTCATCAAAAAATTATTTTAAAAAAATGTTAACCTAAACAATTTTGAGAAAAACAGATTTAAATAAAGTAGGATCTTTTTATCACCATCAGATTGCCAAAAATTGTCACAAGTTTTGAAGAAACAATATTATCCACTGCCGGAGAAGATTAGGGGAAAAGGAATATCATACACTGTAGGTGGAAATATGAATTGGTCTACATTTCCTTGAAGTCAGCTTGGCAGACTTTTGGTGTGCCAGAATTTAAAGTGCATATATCCTTCACGCAAACAATTCCACTTCCTGCTACCTGCAGTGGACATTTGTCATGTGAACCTAACAACATCTTTGAAATAGACTCCCAACACTTTCATCAGTTTCCACATTGTCAGGCCTGCCTTCCTGATAGATTTCTGTTTTTAACCCCTGACCTCCCTTGTAGCCAGCTAGGGTACAGGCATGTGACCAGTTAGACACACCCACTTAAGATTTCAACTGAGAATTGAGCAATGTAAGAAAACTGAATCTGCATGGGGTCTCTATTCTGTAACAAGAGTAGTGGCAAAGACGGCAGCCTCTGCTCATCACCAAGCTGGTTTGCCCTGTAGTTCTGAGGTCAGTGCCAGAAGCAAAAACCTAAACCCATCTGACAGTGAAGTCCTGGGCATTGGTCCTTCAAACTTAACCTGGAGCCTTTCTCCAGCCTTCCTAATGATTCTGTGAACTAACATCTATTTTAATAAATTTCTTTCCCTTAAACTAGCCAGAATGGATTCTTGCCTGTAGCTAAGAACTCTTTCACAGTGTCTATTCTAGAAATACTCACATATCTATACAAAAAACATGTACAAGAATAGTCACTGAAGCACTGTGTCCATAGGTAGCTTTATTTATTTTTTATAAATTAATTTGTTTTTATTTATTTATTTTTGGCTGCATTGGGTCTGCATTGCTGTGCTGGCTTTCTCTAGTTGCAGCAAGCAGGGGCTACTCTTTGTTGCGGTGCGTGGGCTTTTCATCGCGGTGGCTTCTCTTGTTGCATAGCACAGCCTCTAGGCATGCAGGATTCAGTAGTTGTGGCATGCAGGCTCAGTAGTTGTGGCTCGCGGGCTCTAGAGCGCGGGCTCAGTAGTTGTGGAGCATGGGCTTAGTTGTTCCATGGCATGTGGGATCTTCCCGGACCAGGGACAGAACCTGTGTCCCCTGCATTGGCAGGTGGATTCTTAACCACTGTGCCACAAGGGAAGTCCCCATAGATAACTTTAAATAATAAATGTTCACCAGTAGGGGAATGGGTAAATAAATTGTGGGGTACTATGAACTAGTGAAAAGGAATAGGGGAGATCTGTGTCTTAAAAGATCTCCAAGATGCAGTGAAAAAAGTTAAATGCAGAAAATATGGGGCATATGATCCAGGTTTTGGAGACAGTTGTGTTCTTGTTAACTTCAGAAAGTCTTAAATTTTCTCCTTACACCTGTCAAGAATGGCTAGGACCATAGAGCAATCAAGAGAGAGGACATCTTGATGGGTGTGACTTGCTTTACTTAACATACCCTACAGCAGATTTTATCTCCATTTGAATAATGATCCAATTGGATTTTAACCTATAATTAATGTGACTATATAATTTATTATTTAAACTTGGACACAAGAGAGAAAAGATGCAAAATTAACTCTTCCACTGAAACAACAGGTAAACACCAAACTACTCCAGGCAAATCAGGATCTATGGTTACCCTACCATAACCTAAAAAGAGATGTGCCGTATATTTTCAATTTGCCCCTCCAAATCCATCTTTCACCTCCACCCTTCTCCCTCTCCCAGGAGACTGCCCTGGTCTGTAACACATCATTGAGCCCCCTTATCCTTTGGCTTCGGGCAGCACTTGGCCAATGACTAGCCCCAGCAGGAGGATGGAAAGAATAGTGAGATTAGGGTAGTATTGTCTTAGCTACTATCTCTGGGGTCACCTCAGGCTGGCTGTACCCTGCCACCACAACACCATCAGTATTAGTTTCCCAGGCTGCCACAACAAATGACCACAAACGTGGTGGCTTAAAACAACAGGAATTTATGCTCTCACAGTTATGGATGCCGAAGTCCAACATCAAGGTGTAGGCAGTACTGGTTCCTTCCGGAGGCTCTAGGAGGCTCTGTGCCATGCTTCTCTCCTAGCTTCTGATGGCTGCTGGAAATCCTCAGTGTTCCTTAGTTTGTAGATACATCACTCCAAGCTCTGCCTCCACCTTCACATTGCTCCTGTGTGCCTCTGTGTCTCAAAAATCCCTCCGCCTTTCTCTTATAAGCTCATCTGTCATTGGTTTAGAGCTCACCCTAAATCCAGGATGATCTCACCTCAAGATCCTTAATTATATCTACAAAGACCCATTTGCCAAATAAGGTCATGTTCACAGGTTCTGGGATTAGGACTTGGAAGTATCTTCTTAGGGGCCATCTTGCAACCCACAACACTGTACTTGCACATACCCAGGAACTTCGCTCATCCCATGTCCCCTGGGGCCTAGAGGTAGTAATAGCTCCAACGGTTACTCAACTATTCCTTGTGGTGTCCTTACACCGTACCCATGTCTATGTAAGAACCTTTATCAAACCTTCCTTGAACTATCCCAACTTGGGTTGCCATCAATTTTCTGTTGGGACCCTATCTGAAACACCAGTGGAGTACTTGCACAGGAGGCCATAAGCCTTAAACAGAACTTACTCCCAGATATTTGGAACAATGACAAGAGAAAAAAATTTACAACTGAATTTCACAAAAGTGCACATACAACGGAGATTAATTTGTAAATTTGCAGGTAATACATTAAGGAGGTCTTCCAAATTCAATCAAGATGACCAAATGATTAATTAATTCATTTAAAAAATCCTAAAATAGCTACTATTTTCCAGGTACTGTGAAGGTATTAGCAATATAATAATGAGAAAGATACAAAGATGTGCACAATTGTATTGCAACTTACAGTAATGAACAAAAAGGAGGATTGGATGGTCTGGTAAGCAGAATTCTAGATGGCCCCCAAGATTCCTGTCCCTGGTATACATACTCTGTACCCTCCCCTTGAGTGTGAGTGGGACCAGAGAATATAATGGAATATCACTCACATGATTAGTTACTAATCAGTTGCGTTATGAATTAGTGAAAAAGAAGATTGTCCTGAATGGGTCTGACCTAGTCAGGTGAATCATCTAGGAGATGTACTCCAGTTGGCCTGGAAGAACGCAAACAGCCATGCTGTGAACTCCACTGAGGGCCACATGGCAAGGAACTGTGGGCAACCACTAACAGCCAGCAAGAAATGGGAGCTTCAGTCCTAGAACAGCAAGGAGCTGAATTTAGGCAACAGCCAGTGAGCTTGCAAGAGGATCCTGAGCCAGACAACACCTTGATATCAGCTTGGTGAGAGTTTGAGCAGAGGACTCAACTAACCCATATTGGATTCCTGACCCATGGAAACTGTGAGATAATAAATTTGTGTTGTTTAAGCTCCTAATTTTATGTTAATTTGTGGCATAGCAATAGGAAACCAATTAGGTGGTATTAGTTTGGGGTGAAGCACTGGTCAGTGATGAGAAACACCGTATCTCATTAAGATGTGTGGCCCTGTTATTGGAAGATTGTATCCAAAATGAAGCAGAGGTCCTAATGAGAATGAGAAGCTTCAGGACCACCAAGATATTGTGCTCCTTATCCAAAATCATAAGGCACCTTTGTGAATTCACTTTCCTGGGCCCCAGAAGCAGTGGCTTGGACAGGGTATGTGAGAATTCTAGACTTTGGGATACTGGAGGCAGAGGAGGGAGTTGGATGGGAGTAATCAACTTAACCCTTCAGGTAGTTTACATCAAAGGTGATGGCCAAGAGTTGCATTTACATGAGCCCTCAGTGGGCCTGTTAGAGGCCTGGTAGACAATGTAGATTCATTACCTGATTTAAAACAGATAAACTCTTAAATCATATTGGCTTAACACAACAGAAGGTTATTTCTCCCACATTCATAAAATTAAATGCCAACACTTGTAGTTAGTAGGCAGCCTTTCACCTGGTCCTTCAGAAGCCAGACTCTTCCCATCTTGTAACTTTGTCCTCTAGTGCCTCACAATCTTCTGTATTCAGCCAGCAGATACGGAGAAAGAAAGGGTGAAGAATGAGGAGAGAGGTTTCTATGGGCCACGTCTTGAAGTGGTGTACATCACTTCCACACACATTCCACTGGCCCAGACTCAGTCACTGAACACGCAGGTAACATGGTCCCTGGCTAGGTGGCAACTTCCCAACAACACCCTACATTGTGGGAGGGGAGCAAGGATATTCAGTGGGGAGATAGATGTATCTCCCACAGGGAATTTTGAAATTTACAGTGGGGTTCCCAAATTGCAGAGTTAAGAATCCTGCACAAGAGGGCACAAAGGTTAACTCCTGATTTGGGGATGCAGATTCTGGTTTGGAAGAGGACTGATCTATGGAGAAACAGACTCTGGGTCCTTGAGTTCTCTCCTCAGCCACGGGTGTGAGTTAATACCATAGTCATGAGGGAAGAAGTAGGTATAACAGAGGTAAGATGAGTATGTGCTTCCACCTTGCCAAAAGTTTCTAGAAGAAAAAGAAATTTGCAGCTGTTGAAATGTGATCACCAAAAGTAACTGAAATCTATTATATGAACTGTGAAACCTAAGTCATGGTTATGCAATGAGGTATAAAACTCCCATTATAGGAAATTTCAAAGAGGAAAATTATGAGCTGGTGTGCCAGGAGAAATAAAGCAAATATGTCCTTTCAAACTAAGAAATGAGAATGTTGTTTTCCATCTCTCATGAGCTTTGCTTTGGTAAGTTAGTGACAAACCCCAAGGCTTAGTAACCCCTACTTGAAATAAGATGAAAGTTTGGCACATAAACAAATGGGCTCTGACCTTGTTCTGATTCCATGGACCCACTCCCTGTGTAGTTCTGCTCAAGCACCTACCTCTGGCTTTCTCCCTTCCTGGGGTGTATTTCTGCCTAGCAACAAGGTGAGTTGTAATCATTTTTTGATGATGATGATGATAATGGTGCCCCTCCCAAACAGAAAGGAAGTAAATTAAAAGATGCTTTTGGAAAGCACCATACTAAAAGCCTACAACCATTAAGTTTATAGTTTAGCTGTCTAGATGCCATTTCTGAAGAAACCTCTACCTCCACCATGAACTGTTCCTTTCACTAAAACTAAAATTCACTCAACATGTCATTCTATACTGTCTAAATCTGTGTATATCAATATAGCAGCCACTAACTACATGTAGCTATTGAGCATGTAATATGGCTCTTCTGAAATGAGATGCACTGTACATGTTAAACATAATGCTGGTGGGACTTCCCTGGCAGTACAGTGGTTAAGACTCGGTGCTTTCACTGCGGTGGGCCCGGGTTCAATCTCTGGTCGGGGAACTAAGACCCCACAAGTCCTGACGCACGGTCAAAAAAACCCACAAAACATTGTAGTTTGTAGACTTAGTATGAAAGATGGAATCTAAAGTACTTCATTTATAAAAAAAAAATACTTCATTTATAACTTTTATATTAATTACATATTGAAATGATATGTGGGCATATTGAGTTAAATATCTCATTAAAATTAATTTCATCTTTTTATGTTTTTAATGTTGCTGTTAGAAAATCTGTTTTTGCTTTTTAATTCTTTATCGAAGTATAGTTGAGTTATAATGTTGTGTTAGTTTCTGGTGTACAGCAGATCAATTCAGTTATATATATATTATATATATGTTCTTTTTCATATTCTTTTCCATTACAGTTTATTACAGGATATTGAATATAGTTCCCTGAGCTATACAGTACGAGTTTGTTGTTTATCTATTTTATATAGTTTGTATCTGCTAAACCCAAACTCCTAATTCATCCCTCCTCCACCTCCTTTCCCCTTTGGTAAACGTAACTTTGTTTTCCATGTCTCTGAGTCTGTTTCTGCTTTGTAAATAAGTGCATTTTTATCATATTTTAGATTCCACATATAAGTGATACCATATGGTATTTGTTGTTCTCTTTCTGATTTACTTCATTTAACATGATAGTCTCTAGGTTCATCCATGTTGCTGCAAATGGCATTATTTCATTCTTTTTGTGGCTGAGTAATATTCCATTGTGTATGTATATGTATGTATATATATATATGTATATACATACATATACATACACACACACACATACACACACACACACACCCTACATCTTCTTTATCAATTCATCTGTCAATGGACATTTAAGTTGCTTCAATGTCTTGGCTATTGTAAATAGTGCTGCTATGAACGTTGGGGTGCATGTATCTTTTGAAATTATAGTTTTCTATATGCCCAGGAGTGGGGTTGCTGGATCATATGGCAGCTCTATTTTTAGCTTTTTAAGGAACCTCCATACTGTTTTTCATAGTAGGTGTACCAATTTACATTCTCACCAACAGCAAAGGAGGGTTCCCTTTTCTCTACACCCTCTCCAGCATTTGTTATTTGTAGACTTTTTAATGATGGCTATTCTGACCATCTGAGGTGATACTTCACTGTAGTTTCAATTTGCATTTCTCTAATAATTAGCAATGTTGAGCATCTTTTCATATACCTATTGGCCATCTGCATGTCTTCTTTTGGTGAAATGTCCATTTTTTGATTGGGTTGTTTGTTCTTTTGCTATTGAATTGTATGAACTGTTTGTATATTTTGGAAATTAAGCCCTTGTTGTTCGACACATTTGCAAATATTTTCTCCCAGTCCACAGGTTATCTTTTTGTTTCGTTTATGGTTTCCTTTGCTGTGCAAAGGCTTATAAGTTCAATTAGGTCCCATTTGTTTATTTTTGCTTTCACTTCTGTTGCCATGGGAGACTGACCTAAGAAAACTTTACTATGATTTATGTCAGAGAATGTTTTGCCTATGTTCTCTTCTAGGAGTTTTACAGTATCATGTCTTATATCTAAGTCTAAAGCCATTTTGAGTTTATTTTTGTGTATGTTGTGAGGGAGTGTTCTCACTTCATTGATTTACATGTGGCTGTCCAGGTTTTCCCCACTTGCTGAAGAGACTGTCTTTTCTCCATTGCATATTCTTGCCTCGTTTGTTGAAGATTAATTGATCATAGGTGTGTTGGGCTCTCTGTCTTACCCATTGATCCATATGTCTGTTTTCTGTGCCAATACCACAGTGTTTTGATTGCTGTAGCTCTGTAGTTTTGTCTGAAGTCTGGGAGGGTTATGTCTCCAGCTTTGTTCTTTTTCCTCAGGATTTCCTTGGCAATTCTGGATCTTTTATGCTTCCATATAAATTTTAGGATTACTCGTTCTAATTCTGTGAAAAATGTCATGGGTAATTTGATAAGGATCACATTAAACCTGTAGATTGCTTTGGGTAGTATGGTCTTTTTAACAATATGAAATGTTCCAGTCCAAGAGCATAGGATATCTTTCCATTTATTTGTGTCATCTTCAGTTTCCTTTATCATTGTTTTATAGTTCTCAGCACATAGGTCTTTCACCTCCTTGGTCAGGTTTATTCCTAAGTATTTTTTTTTTTTGATGCGATTTTGAAAGGGATTTTTTTTTTTTTACTTTCTCTTTCTGATATTTCATTATTAGTGTAAAGAAATGCAACAGATTTCTGCATGTTAATCTTGTATTCCTGTTATCTTGCTGAATTCATTTATTAGTTCTAGTAGTTTTTGTGTGGAGTCTTTAGGGTTTTCTATATATACTATCATGTCATTTACATATAGTGACAATTTTACTTTTTCTCTTCCAATTTGGATACCTTTTATTTCTTTTTCTTGTCTGATTACTGTGACTAGGACTACCAATACTATGTTGAATAGAAGTGGTGAGAGTGGGCATCTTTACCTCCTTCCAGATTTTAGTGGGAAGGCTTTCAGCTTTTCAACATTGAGTATTAGGCTGGCCATGGGTTTGTCATAAACGTATTTTATTACGTTGAGATATGTTCCCTCTGTACCCACTTTGGTAAGAGTTTGCATCATGAATGGATGTTGAATTTTATCAAATGCTTTAGAAAATTAAAAATTACATACATGACATTTGATTTCTAGGGAACCAAGGTAGTCTAAATAGTTCTCTATATGTTGTGTGTTTGTGTATGTGTGTTTGAGTGTGTGTAGAGATGTGTGCCTTCAAATTGTAAGCCCTTTGTGGATAAGAACTACATCATATACTTTTTTATATGCCTGCTGTACTCAGCAGAATCCACAGCAGTTAGTAAATTCATAGGTACTGAATTCCTGAAGGCATTCTGGCTCATCCTGGCATTTCATGCCAGACAAGTGGCAGTGGCTGTGCCTGGGGCCCCTCAAAAACATGAGGTGGGGAACAGGTCTGAGGGGGAGTCTCGCCATGGAGCAGCCAGGCCATGAAGGACCTCCGTGGGCTCCTGTGGTCAAGCTGAGTTTGTCTTAGGAAACTCTTTCCAGGTACTTGGTGTCCACAGACTCTGGAGCTGTCTGCCAGCTCTGCTAATCATTCACCACCCTTCACTTCCTTCTTGGCTACTTGTGGGCAGTGAGTGTCTGGTTTGGGATGGGTGATTCCTATCTTCAAAGTCGTGGTCAGGATGTTCACATTTTAATGAACAACACGCAGCCCTGGTGCCTGGCCAAGGTGGGGCCTGAGCAACCCGGACGGGACCTGAAGTGGGGCCCTTTGTCCTCATATGTTCCACTTTCAACCTCACATTGCTCTGGGGTCAGTGCTGCTGTTCTCTCTCCTCTTCTGACCACTGACTCACAGCTGCAGGAACAACTGGGGAGAGGAGGATAGGAGCTGGAGAAAGCTCTGCTGCACCCACCTTACTAGGACCACAGCCTCTAAGTACAAGAAGCAACATTAAAAGCAATCAAATGTGGCTCCTCTTGAGGCCTGTAACCACATGCTTCCTGTCCTGGTCCTGCTGATACATAGAGGAGCGATGGACCCTGGGCCTCTCCCAGAGCAAATCCAAGAACCTAAGAGAATCCCTCGGGTTCTCTCCTCTTGACGACTTCAGAAGCGTCACTCAGATTTTCCCTTTGAATCTCCTACCTCTGAGCATTGAGCACTACAGAGCTCTCCCAGTGTTTTGGTAATTCACCAAAAGGGAGAAGACAAAAGATAAACATGTTCACTTCTGTGCAACCATATTCATGCCCTTTTATTTTCATTTTAATAGAAAGTTAAGTTGAACACTCAGTTTTTTTTAGATGAGGGGTATGACATGCAGCAAATCAAGGGGAACTGGAGTGAGAAGGCAGATTTCTGACTTCCATCGATGCATTTTCCATTCTTCATGCTGCTTTCTTAGAACTGTGTTTCTACACCTCAGTGGTAACAATGGTCACCTCCAGATTGTGTAATGTTCTTCTTTTTGCTGATGCATTTTATCTGACTTTTCTATAATGACTGTATATTAATTGAATAAAAATACTTAACTTTAAAATTTAAAGTTAGAAAATTCCCCCAGAAAGCTGAATTAAGTTTCGCTTTTCTAATTTCCCTTCACACTCAAATCCCTAGCCCCACCAAACCTCTAAATAGCAAGAAGAAATCTGAATTACCGTCATCCTCAAGGGCAGGAAGATTTAACTTTTTCTGGAATTAAGTGGACTTGTGGAAGTGTAGGTAGTTGGGTAGGAGTGAAGTCTCAGAGGCAGTGCTGTGACCTGTGTGTAAGTTCTCCTCCTCTTCACTAGGGGCACTGTCAGCATACAGGTGCTGCCTCTCTGCCCCACAGCATTACTTGTACCGTAAGGACAGATGATTATGCAGAAGACTGTGATGTCAGTACCATTCACGTTGAGCAATGAACTTCTCCCCTCAGCATTATTATCACCCCCAGAGAAATTCCTATTCCATGTACCTTCCACAGTAAACCCAGAACCACTATGAGCTTCACATTATCTGTACTTTGTTCTTCACCATCCTCTCTGCCTTATACTCAGCTGGCTGTTACCCAATACCTAGGACTCTGTCTTCTGAGGTGCATTAGACACTAGCAGAGTCATAGATAAATGAAGCTGATGGGCTAATTCACATTAAAATCCAAATGGCCAACACTAGCACACTGGAGTCACTCCTCTCAACGGTATCTACATTTTAGGGATTACACCTTAATGCCTTGCATCAGTTAGGGATAGATCATGGGAATATGGATTTCTTATGGATATTAGACCTTACACATTTGTAGTGAGGAAGTCTATGGAAGGCTCTTGCCTCTCTGTGTGATGGGGTGGAGGCCATTTCAGCTCAAATTGGCAGCAGTCAGGAAGAAGTACATTACACAAAGTTGGGGAAGAGCAAGGACAAACTGCAGCTTATGAAGATAGACTGAAGCCTCTGTCTTCCCCTCATCACCTCATACTTCAGTGGCAGGTGGCCTGCAGAAGCAGCTGGTGCCCTTCACACAAAGAGAAGCTGAGGGAGCTGTAGGCCTGGCTGTCCATGCCAAGGAGTTGAGCCAGCAGATCAGTAACTGAATACGTGAACTGCAGTGGCGCCTGGTACCCTACACCTTCAGAGTGTCTTAGGTTGCTTCATTTCCATCTTTAGGTTCTCTTGTAAACTTCTCTTGCAGCCAACTCAATCTGGAATCATAGAGGGAAGGTAACTCTAGGAAACATGGCTCAAGCTTGGTTAGGTTGACACAGTACAAAATACCCACTGTTCCTGAAATCAGTATCAAAAGTTAGCTTTTCAGATCCATTTACTGGCCAGTAGAAATGCTGAAGTGGGGAGACAAAGGTGGGGAGGTGAAAAGATAAGGGGAGGAGAGGAAGGGACCTTTCTTGGTGATCCTCAGAACACGTCTATAAAAGAAGAAAAGCCAGATAGGTACGAAACATGCTCATATATCCAAATGTTTTTAAATATATGTGTCCAGAAAGAAAACTTTGTAATCAGGCCAAAGTTATGTCTGAGAGATACCAAAGGAAACCTGAGGATTTGTGAGTGCCCAGGCTTCCTCTGGAGACCATGGCAACCCCTAATCCCATCCCATGCTTCTGTGCCCTTCTCTGAGTGCTGGGCAGTACCAGGGGAAGGAAGCCATAGGAGAAAGGGACAAGTATGACCAGAAGCGCCCCAAGGGCCCTAGAGGGGAGCCCCTAAAGGCACATTCACCAGCTGTCTGCTTTGGCAGAAGCCAGTTAGTCCCCAGCGTCCCAGAATGGAATGGAGCAATGAGGCTTTACACCACCAAAGTCATAGGCTTGTTTCAAGAAGCATTTCCTCTCTGTGGCGGAGCAGTGGGTGGGGTGAAATGATAAAAGTTGGTGGAAGGCAATTCTTTCCAGAGTCCAGATCTTGAAGTGGCCCCAGAAGGTGTGGACGTGCCTTGGTTTTACTCTTCTCACCTTCTTTAGAGGGATTTCTAGTTCACTGGGAACCTTTATCGGTCATGCGTACCCAGGGCTGTTTCTACTCTCATATGGGCTGTATCAAGCAGTAGTGGTCTCCAAAGCTGTGATATTCAGTGACTCTTTCCTGTATCCTTCATCACCTCCCAGGAGTAAGGGGAGATGGGCCAGGCT
Source organism: Globicephala melas (assembly GCF_963455315.2). Lineage (NCBI taxonomy): Eukaryota > Metazoa > Chordata > Mammalia > Artiodactyla > Delphinidae > Globicephala > Globicephala melas. Next base: position 47,817,198 of record NC_083314.1, read on the forward strand.
GTGGAAAATATCCTACGGAGGTTTGCTGAAGACGCTGGCTGGCTCTGGCTTGTTAGTGTATGAGATAAGCTGCGTGAAGAGAGGGCTGATACTGATGAACAGGGAGCTGCCCCTGACAGTTATGTACGCCAAAGAGTGGCAGCACGTCACCATGTACATCCTTCTCACCCTCAACGGCTGTGTAGAGGTCGTGAGCAAGAACTTGCTGCCTCAGCACTGGGTGCCCCTAGAAGAAGGGACCTTGGTGCTGACTTTCTATGTGCTCCTGCTGTTGCTGGTGTCACATGTTCAGGACTCAGCAGGGGTGGAGCTGCAGGTTCACTCTCTGCTCATCTTGGTGGTGTTGTTGCTGATGCTGGTGTTGACCGTACAGCTGTGGGTTCCCGACACGTTTCAACTCTCAGTGATCGGGACCTTTCTGTTTCAGATCATAGGCTCCTGGCTGGTACAGGCCGGCTTCATTCTGTACAAACCAGGCACCGGCTACCCGGGGCAGGATGATGACATCATTGACATCACGTTTGTCACCACCTTCTTCTGCTGGCATGTGATGATCGATGCTTTGTGCCTGTTGGGAATCTATGGCGTCTCTTCCTTTTGGCATTGTTGTTACCGTCCCAGCTGGAAGCTAACAGGGTCCAGAGAAGCTCCATGTTACACGACCACCGTGGGACCCCTCTACAAATTGCTGCAGGAAGTGGATCAGTCAGAGTCTGGCAGTCTCTCAACCTCTAGCTGGGTCTTAAATGTCTGGGCTCAGATCCTAGTGAGGGCTGAGGATAACAACTGTTGTGACCAAGTTTTCTGATCCCTGCTATTTTCCCTTAATTCTTGGTTCCTAGACTCTTTCCAATTACCTTTGTTGGGGGAACTCCTTTTTTGTCTACCTCTCATACACACTGATGTCAGATGATGAAAAAGCACAGGTGCTGCCAGCTGCCCATTTCTAGTCATTTGAGGCCTAATGTTATAATGATAAACAAACCTCAAGTAATCAATTGATATCCCCCACACAATATCTCTAAAATATCCAGTGTAGGTAATAAACTTGCATGCTATTAATTTACTATAGTATTTGAGATGTAACAGAGAAGCCCTCCCCTTGAAGGCCAGCCAAGAAAAGACTTCTCAAACACTCTTAAGGTTGGGGGGAGAAATTTGCAATTCTCACAAAATTCCACCAGAGGGCACTATATTCACATCACCCCAGCCAAGCCTCTAACTCTCCAACCCAGTAAAAAGTCTCCTAAGAACCGGTTCAAAAAAAGTGGGGGGAGGGGAAAGGAGGTCAGGAAAAATATAGAGCCAAGTTTACGTATTGTCCAAATATCCAGAAAATGTACCCAAGCGCTGTTTGCTTCCCGCTAATATTTGGCGTGGAAATGTGAAATAAACAAGGATTCAAATCAACTAATGGGATAGGAGTGAGGGAGGATGAGCTGTGGATCCAGTTGAGGATATCTTTGGGAAAAGTACCAACTCAAGGACACACTCTGATCCTAGTCAGTTTTTGACCACAATGCTAAATTTCCTAAACTTCTAAATAAGCTTCAATAATGTTCCAATCAATCTAGAGAACAAAGATAAATCCATACATACCTTGAGAATAGGAAGAAAATTTATCTGTGAAGATCCCACATTCACAAAACAACGAAACAGATTATTAAATACACAAAATGATCTCCAAAGATTCCTTTAAAAAGAACCTGTCATACAGCAATTTTTCCCCTGGTAATCTAGTTATTCACAAAGAATATATTGAATGTCCATTGTATGTAAGGTACTGGGTAAGCCACTATGCAGGATTCAGAGGTAAACTAGTTGGTTCCTGGACTGGGTACTTTCCTTAGTGGGCACAGTAGGGATTTCGGAGTTTAGAGGTGGTGGCCCAGGAATGCATCACCCACAGCCCGAGAAGGCTGAAGGAAGGGCAACAGAAAAAGGCTCTCAAGGGAATTGCACCTTGGAAGCATATTAGCCTGTGAAATGCTGCACTAAGGTGAATCCAGCTAGCTACTGCAAGTGAGCACGTCCTCAGCTTCCTCACTGGTCAGCTAGAATGATTTGAAGGTTCATTCTAGAATTATACAGCTGTAATTTTCTCAGTAGCACTTATTTTACCATGTCGTTAGCTAAGATGAACTTAATTCCTCCCAACTCTCCAAGCAGTTTCCTATGAGAGACAAGATTTGGGGTAGGGCTCAGACCCAAACCTTCAGTCATAAGGTGTAGGCTGGGAAATGAAGTGTTCTCTATATTTGAATGGTTTCCAGGGGCCTTCAACAAAACTCAAATCAGACAAAAAAAAAAAAAAAAAGCTGAGACTTGAATTTCTAATTTCCTAACCTGAGCTTAAGAATATCAAACAATCAGAAAAGAGATAAAGAACAATTCCTCTGGGTTCAGTGTTAGATACCAAATTGACGTAAAACCTGGTCTTTCCTTCTTTAATTGTGTACTGTGAAATTTGAAGGCTTGGTCAATTGCAGCTTTTCCCCAAAATGTGCTTTAAGAGTAATGACATCAACTTCCAAGGCTGTTTCTTTTTCTTTTGTTTTATTTTTGTTTTGCTTTAAGATATACAATGGTCTATTCTTTTGGAAAGAACTGGCGTTGGTTTATTGAAAAAAAAAATTTATAATTCTGGGTTGGGTTTCCAGGGTGTTCCTCAAGCCTGAGTCTCAGCTATGTCTCTTTAGCCTAAGTTAAGGGTTTTGTTCAATGCCTACTGAAATCATTCAAATGTTGGAAAAACTCCATTTCCCAAACTACATGTTCTGGTTGAAGGTTTGAGTACGTTTGAGCCTTACCCCAAATCTTGTCTCCAATGAGTGCAAGGCAACCAACCACACAGGCCTTGGGAAGGCACGCTCAGATCACTAGATTAAGGGCTTACGACCTGCAGAGTGAGAATGGGTCCTTTAAAAGAGAGTGAAAGAAATTGAGAGAATTCACAGGTAAAGCCCAGCCAAGACAAGGCCTTTATTTCAAGCAGCAGAACAACACTGAAGAAATGCTTTTTTTCAGTCCCCAGTCATTTCTGCAGATTTGGAACCAAATTTTTACCTGTGATATTTCTCTCCCACTCCACCCACCCCTTGGACACAGCTGCTCTATTCTAAGAGAGAAAAACCTGACTTCAAAGCACACGTAACAGAATCCCCTGTGTGCTTTGATACTGGGTGTACCAGGAGACAGAAGAGTTCATCCGTTCAAGTGCTCTAATGCTTTTTAGGGAGCGAGTGGAGAATGTGGGCGGGTAGCAATTTAGGGAAGAAGGAGAAAGAGAACAAAGGGCAGCAGACACAGCAAAGTCAAACAGGATCAAACAGTCCATTCTACTTCTAACTTCTCTAAAAGTACAGTCTGGGTTTCTGGGGACGAACCAGTTAGTTTAAGGACTTTCTTCTGCTTTTTCTTCCCTCATACTCTTTTAAGGTTCCCTGAACAATCATTGGGCTCATTTGGGCCCTAAATCGGTTGGGTTAAGTAAGTATGGTGCTGACTAAGGGGGACAAGGCCTCTTGTTCTGCCTGAAAAACTCAGTAGTCATGTATTACCTTCCTAACCCTCACAAAGTATGCCCCGTCACGTGAATGGATCAAAGCAAATCCATTTCCATTCTTGGAAAAGCAGCTCAAAGCACATGTTCTCTTGATGGTGCCGCTGTCATTTCTGTGTGGTCAACAAACATCGGTTATTGACCACTCACCCTGGACACTCCTGGGGGACACTAAGATGAATAAGCTGCTCAGGGAGGTTAAGACACCAGCAAGGGCGGCAGGCACCCACAGACTAGAAGCTTTAAGAACTGCACATGCTTCCTACTTTTCCATTTTCTATTCTGTGTGCCATCCCCGCCTCGGGTGCTGGTGGTGACGAGTACAGTAAAAAGCTCTGGTTCACTTCTGGCAGTTTGGCAACTGGAAATTAACATTTTCTAAAACAAGAACATGACTCTTCCCCTCCCTCACGCCCCCTCCTCAACAATTTAAACTCAAGACCTCACAGAAAGAAATGGAATGAAGACATCTCAGTTTGCTACCAGGTCTAAGCCCACTCTCATAAAACCAACGGTAGAGCATTACACGAAGTTAGGAAGTTGTACTTCACAGTTGTGGTGGGGAAAGAAAGAATCCAATCCCATCAGATTATCTTGGCCTATAATAATTATTATTGCTCTTTTCTAAAAATTTACTATATGCATGTGCCTTCACAATTAATCCTTACAATATACAAGGTAGACGTTATTCTTATTTTGGAGGCAAGGAATCTGAGGCTCTAGGGCTAAGTACCTACCCCAACACAAAGCTGGTAAGAAGTAAAGCCCAGATCTGAACCTGCGTTGCCTGAACTGAAGCCCAGCTTTTAACCATCATATCGAAGGATCACATAAAGGATGGAATCCCTTACACTTGCAAGGCGACTTACCTGGTCCACAATGTTACCTGTCTGAAACATACCAAAAGCCCCTGTTTGAGGTGAATCTTGCATCTCTCATTTTAAATCACTACAGTGTTAGACACACTCTCACAGGGAAGGGATGTTGACCAAAGAAGCCAAGTTATGTGTGTGTGGTCACAGGCAACATTTCTTTTCCATATTTGTGGTACAAAAAATAACCAGAAGTGCAAACTTCTTCCCTTCCTCTTCCAAAGGCCCTGGAAACATGACTTCTTAGTCTTCAAACAGAAAACCTCGAAGTCTCAAATACTGGGGCTCTTGAAAGATGCAATAAAGGCTAGACACCATCAGATGGATTCAGGCAATAAAAATAGTATGATCAAGTAATAGCACTGGTAGAAATGAAAACATTATATTCACGTGTGTGTTGTGTATGTGTTGTATACATATATATATAGTTATTGTGTATCTGTTGACAAGCATCCACTTCAAGACTGTGTTCACATACACATACACGTTTTCTCAACTATCATAGTAAGGCTATAAGGAGAGAGGAGGAAGGGGTACTGATTCTCATTTTCCATATTACAAAAACGTGCAATAAATTACTTGACAAACAAAAACAGACAGAATTCGTTTCAGGAATTCTAAATTTTTGACATACCCTGAGCTTCGAAGAGGAGATGCCAAGACTTCACCTTCCTTTCAGCTGTCCTCGGGAAACAATTTGCACACAGAATTTCAAATCTGATGGGCGACTCTTAAGGTCCTTTCTTGAACCGCTTTACTGAACAGAATTTCAAATCTGATGGGCGACTCTTAAGGTCCTTTCTTGAACCACTCTATTTATTTTATTTTTTTAATTAATTAATTTTATTTTATTTATTTTTGGCTGCGTTGGGTCTTTGCTGCTGCGCACGGGCTTTCTCTAGTTGCAGCGAGCGGGTGCTACTCTTTGTTGCGGTGCGCGGGCTTCTCATTGCAGTGGCTTCTCTTATTTCAGAGCACGGGCTCTAGGCGCGTGGTGTTCAGTAGTTGTGGCTCACGGGCTCAGTAGTTGTGGCTCGTGGGCTGTATGGTGCAGGCTCAGTAGTTGTGGCGCATGGGCTTAGTTGCTCCGCGGCATGTGGTATCTTCCCGGACCAGGGCTCGAACCTGTGTCCCCTGCATTGGCAGGCGGATTCTTAACCACTGCACCACCAGGGAAGTTCCGCTTTATTTATAGATGAGGGAACTTGGGCCCAGAGGCTGCGAGAATTGCCTCAGGTGTGGCAGAGGCAGAATCAGGTCTCCCGACTTGTGTCTCCGCCCGCCAGGATCCCTTCTATGGAATGAGACAAAACACAGCACTTTCACTACCAATGTGAGATCCTAGACTTCTGTTCACATCCCCAAACCCGCCGAGAGACCTCCGGCAGCCTCGTCTGCGCCGCCCCCTCCGACGCCTGGCCACGGCTGCGGCGAGCCCAGGGCTTCCCCCACCCCGCGAGCTCCCTCACAAACTTGACCCGAGGGCCGGGAAAGGGGGCCGGGGGTTCTCTAACAACAAAAGGCAAAAGTGGGTGCCCGTGGGTCAGAATTTCCTCTGGGAGCTCTGGGGCGTGCAGTGTGACCTAGTAAAAGAGAGAACTCTCCCGCAAAATATCCGACCTGAATGCAATACTGGGCTGCGAGGCCAGCCCCAGGCCGGGCGGGCGGGGGCGCCGCGCCGCTGCGCGGCAGCCCGGGCCGGCGGGGTCCTTCCCGGCAGGCACTGGGCCCTCCGCCGCCGCCGCCGCCGCCGCCGCCGCCGCCCCGCCCTTCCTCGCTCCCCTCCCCCACATCCCCTTCCCCCACCGCCCTTTCCCTTTCTTTCTTTCCCGGGCCGGCTCGCCCCCACCCCGGCGGCGCCCGCTCGGCGGCTCGCCCAATGGCCGAGTTGCCGGGACGCGCATCAGCTGATCCGCCTGGGCTCCGGGCCTCTGGGAGCCAATCAGGGCGCCGGGGGCGGCCCCGACTGCAGATAAAGCGTGCGGGGCCGCAGACGGCCTTGCAGAGCCGAGAATGGGAGAAGAGCCGGCTGTGTAAGCAGTTCTTCTGGCCTCCTCGCCTCTCCTCTCCGCACCTCGCTCTCGCGGCCTGCCCACCCTGCCGCCTGCTCGCCGCCCAGGTAAGCGCCTGGCCGGCCCGGGGGGCTCGGAAGTGTCGCGAGCCGCCGCGCTCTGACCGATCGGCTGAGCTCGGTTCGGCCCCTTCCCACCTCCAGCCTCTACTCTGCGCCCCGGCCTGCGGGCCCTTCCGCTTGCTTCCGCCGCCTGTGCCTCCCGGCGGGTCTGGGTCGGCGATGGCGGGGCGCGCGAGTCGCCAGGGCTTCGAGAAGGGCGGGGAGTTGTTTTGATCTTCCTTCAGCTGCTTGCAGCCCCAAGCGCCGCCCCTGGATGTCGCTCGGCAGGGCGAGCTGTGGAGGCACTGCCCGGGCCCGGCGCCCTCGGCTCGGCCATGTGGTGTGCGTGGTGGATGGAGTGGTCCCCTGCTGGAGCCTCGCTCTTTTCCTCCGCGGAGGCGGGCCCTGGGGCGGTCGTCGCGGTTAGCCGCCTGCGCGGAGGCGAGGGGCAGTGAGCGTCTGTGTTGCGGCCCGCTCCCGCCGCGGGCTCCCGGGGGCCTACCCCTGTGACTGAACAATGGGGAGCCCGGGATGCGGCATGGCCGGCGGGCGCGGCGGGTGGAGAGGACTGGCCGGCCGGACAGGGGCAGCAGCGGCACGCTGTCCCTCTGGCGGATGTCCCCATCCCCCGCCCTCCTAGCCCTGTCCTTGGAGAGGGATGGCCCCCTCGGCTAGGCCCTGAGATCCAGACGGGGGCCCAAGGGGCGGGGCGCCGACTTTCGGGACCTTTCTGTGGGAAAGGGCTGCTCTCAAAGTGGATTATCCCAACCACCCCGGGGGCGGGAAGCGGGGATCCTCCCCTGGCCGCAAATCCGTAAAGAAGACCATGAACGAAGGTGACGACCTGGAGTCTCGGTCCTCGGGGTCCCCCTCCAACTGCTTCGGCTTCGTCGCCTACTCAGTGAACGCCAGAGAGAAACTGCGAGTCAAGATCGAGACGTTGACCTACCAGCCTTCGCATTCCAGCTCGTCCCGGTCCGATCCCTACCGCTCTCCAACTCCCTCTCCCTCTCCGTCTCCCTCGCCCAGAAACCTCCGGTGCCTGGACCAGCGAGAGCCGGAGACCCACGAGAGGCGCGAACGCCACTCGGAAAGGAGAAAGGCTAAGGAGGGCATCGATACCGTTGACCTTATGTGGCTGGGGTGAGTGAGGAGCAGGGATGAGGACCCCGGCTCCCACTGCAGCTGCAGAAACAGCTAAAAACTGCAGAATCCCATCCCTCCCAGCACCCACCACGTAATCTTGGCACCTCGGCGGCACCAGTTGATATAGTAGACTAGGCTGTTGGCATTGCAACTCGTCACCAAAAAGAGCAGGATCCGAGGCTTAAAGGGAGACAGAGTGGTTTGAAATTGGAGGTGTAACAGGTTGGGGACGAAAGCCAGAGACCGGGTTATAGCTTTTAGTGGGAGCTGAAAGGGTCAGGGATTGCTCCCTCTGGCTTTTAAAGGCAGGATGGGCGTCGGGGGTGGGATTTGACTGACCAAGTCTTCTACAGGAGTAGGCAAAGGTAGTGGTTGTCTGCTAACACTGCTTGACAGACAGCTTCTCCGCTTTCGGGGGCGGGGGGTGGGGGGAGAAGGGTGAGGCTGTTGGAGGGAGAAGCAGTTATGTTTTCAGCTGGGCAAACATGGACGGTTGCCCATAGAAACTTTGCCACTGTACTTCAGAAAGTTACCCAAGTCATTGGAGGAGAACAGTGTGTTCCCTTTCCAGCCACCCTGGGCTGTCGACAGCAGAGGGAGGGGTGGAACGTTTCCTCTTAATGTTGAGGTTTGGTTTTGTGGCTTCAGTGTCTCTTCTTTAAGGGGTTTGGTTTTGCGGTGGAGCCTCGCAGTTTTTAGCATGCCTCAGCTTTTGAAACCCCAGAGCTTTTTGATTTAGAAGTGGGAATTTCTTAATTACTTGAAAAGCTCTCTGGTGGAATCTGGTCAAACTTAAATCTCCTGTCTGAAGTGAGAACTTTGCCTCAGACTGATGCAAATTATGCCATCGTGTATCTTAGAATCCAACTTGGATTGGCTATTTTTACATCTTGGTAATTGTAATAACTGCTGTTCTTCTAGGAAGCCACCAGTCTCTTAAAGCTTCTAGCTAGCCCCCTTGTTTCATCCTACCAACTAAATGGGGGGGGGGTGTTTGTTTTTTGGAAGGGTGGAGGAATCTTCAAAAGCACTCTTTACTGAGATATCCTCTGGGGTGTAAGGAAAAGGGAAGACTTAACCCAGAGATCATAGCAGCCAAGCCTTTCTGTGGCTGGATTTTACTTGGAGACGATGTCTGTTCGGCAGACTTTCTGTTTCAGAACTTTTGTATCTTCATTGTGTTTTGGGGTTTTTTTCTCCCTCTAGTATCTTAGTGTGAAAAATGAAACAATTCCTCTACCTCTGATAAACTGCAAAAAGTAGAGCTTAGTGCTCACAAGTTTAGATTCTGGCTTGAGGAAGCTTATAAGGAGACTTTTGTCTAGTATAAAAGTTTAATCTTCCTGAAAGCAAGTTAAATAGGGAGGGGCCACCACTCCCGCTGCTTCTTGATTTAGTTGTCCTTATTGCGTCAGAGGATCTGTTTGGAGTTGGTGTTCTTATTTTATTTTGTCTCTCTCCAGAACACCTTCCACCATGGCCACCTCGGCGAGCTCCCACTTGAACAAAGGCATCAAGCAGGTGTACATGTCCCTGCCTCAGGGTGAGAAAGTCCAAGCTATGTATATCTGGATTGATGGTACTGGAGAAGGACTGCGCTGCAAGACCCGGACCCTGGACTGTGAGCCCAAGTGTATAGAAGGTGAGAGACTGAGCTGGCTGGGAGCAGCGTGAGGGTGGGCAGCAGCCTGAGACCAAGCCACTAGATTTGGCCTCTGTTTGTGATGCTTTTCGAAGGCGGGACTTTTCAGACTTCATTCAACCAACATTAAGCTCCTACACTGCCTTCAAGCATAACAGCAATGGACCCCTTCATTTAAATGAAATCTTGCGTGTAAGCCAGTATATTGAAGGAAAAGAGACAAAGTCTGGGGGCAAGAGGGGTTGGAAACTTTGTTTACTTGGGCAGTCCTACTTAATTGGCCCTAAGGTACCGCCAGGAACCCAGTTTGAAAACCACCGCTGTAACCTGACTGTGCCATCTACTTTACAAACTCTTTGAATGCTGTTTCAGACTCATGTGTCACTGAGGTTCTACATGCAAAACAAACACCCTAAAGTGGTCTCTAGGACCAGCCATCATTAGTTTTTAGTTGATGCCACTTCTGGAAATTCTTAAGCTGGCTGATTGCTTATCCTACAGGAGCTATTATATGAGTTGTGACAACTTCATTCTTTTGGTCTAGAACAAACCATAGCCACTCTCCTTCTGGAAAGGGACCGTGGTCCATCATCTTTTACCTGCTTTTAGGTTAGGTTACTCTTCTGATAATGTTCACATTTGAGCAAATGAATGAATGACTATAATATAAAGCATATACTGTGCACCTGCTATGTGGCAGGTGTTGGATAGGCCCTGGGAATACAAGATGAGAGTCTGGTCTCTGCCTTGGGAGAACTCATAGTCACCTGGAGTGATGAAGGAACTGGCCCTTAAAACATAGTGTGGATACGTGACATGGGAGCACCATTGAATAAGTCATCCGGCTAGTGTCTGTTTCCTCATCTGTTAAAATAAGGACACCACTTGAACTAGGACAGTCCGTCACACAGCGGGGGGAGGAATTAGAGAAAGAAGCAACACAGTTGGCTCTCAGAGAATCTTTATTTCTCCTATTTCAATACTTTAAATGAGGACTGACTGACTGACTGGTGATATCCAGTTTGTCTCCTTGGTGTCCAGTAGACTTATTTACAGAGGAAACGTCATTCTTAGGTTGTTCTTGTGACTGTTACGTCTTTTAGGAAAGTGATGCAGTGGTCTTACTTGGAACTCAGATAGGAAGGACTGTAGGGCTACCTGCAAACATCAGGGTTTGTGTGTTAATAGTGGCAGTCATGCATGCCTCACTGGCTTTCTGGACAAGAGAGTACAGATCTTGTGAAGATCTGAAAAGTTCCTGTGCGTTTTAACTATAATTTTCCCCTCTCTTTTTTACCCCAGAGTTGCCGGAGTGGAATTTTGATGGCTCTAGTACTTTTCAATCCGAAGGCTCCAACAGTGACATGTATCTCGTCCCTGCTGCCATGTTTCGGGACCCTTTCCGCAAGGACCCCAACAAGCTGGTGTTCTGTGAAGTCTTCAAGTACAACCGAAAGCCTGCAGGTGTGTATAGGATAGGTATGGATACCCCACCCCAGTCCATGAATTGTAAAGGTGGGCGGGAGAGGATATTCCAAAATCGGTATTGGAAAGACGAGCTTACCTCAGAACTGTCTTAGAAGTCTGAAGGATTGGACATGGACCTCTCCATCCTGAACTTCCTTGTTCAGAGAGGTTGTATGGTCCATCCTCCCATTGTTGGTTCCATAAAACGACATTGAATTCTTCTAAATCTGCTGGGGGAGTGCCGCATGTCACAGTCCTCCTGCCTGTAGATTTTAAGAACATGGATTCTGAAGTTAGAATGTTGGGTTTGAGTTTTAGATCTGCCACTTACTTGGTATGAACTTGGGCAAGTTACTTTTCTCCTATACTTTTCACTTCCCCGATTTTAAAATGGGGAAAATAATGAAATCTGTCTCATAAAGTTGTTTAGAGGATTAATTGAGTTAATATGTGCAAATGATTGAGAAGAATTGTATGTTATTGGTTGCCTTTTCATTCCAGAGAGCTTGTCTTCTTTCTCTGTCCACTGACTAAAATAAGAGCATCTTGGTTCACTGATAACATACGTTTGCCTTGAGGTTTGCTGTAACTGCACCTTTGGTTTTTGTCTGGTATACCCTTTGCTCCCAGTTCTCCACCATTCACCTTTTTAAGCTCAGCTGGAGTCTCACGTCCATGAAGTCTCTTGCTACACTCAGCCAGTGAGACTTTTTGGCAAGTCACTTAGTGACTCTGGACCTTACTTGTCTTTGTTTTGAGAGGCATTATCAAATTGTGGTAAAGGGCCTGAGCTCTGAAGTCGACAAGCAGGGTTTCCTGACCTTGCTGCTTGTGCTGTACCCTGGGCAGGCTACCTACCATCTCTGAGCCTCATTTTCTCATTTGTGAAAACGGAGACTTGTAATACCCACCTCAGGGCTGTTAGGAAAACGAAGTTGGGGGTTTTCTTTGATGTAACGTAGAGATCTTAAAATGGTTCCTGGGACATAGTGAAACAGCCATAATGAGTCTATAAAGTTCCGGTCTGGGTTAGAAATTGTTCCCAGTTGAGCTCGTCACATTTTATTTTATTTTTATTTTTTTGTACTAACCAGTACTATAGAACTTAGCACTTTATCTGCTCACCTGGAATGTAAAGCTCTTAATAGGCAAATGATTCTCTCAATAAAAATTGTAGATTTGGCTCTAAATGCTTGAGAAACTAGGAATAAGTCTGACAGCTAGAAGCAGTTCTTTTGTGAATAGAGGGTTTACGTGCCTGACATTTGGTATTTGGGAAGGAGCCAGCTTGCAGATAAGGTGAAAACTTGCTCTGTTCTGGATCCACTCCCATGTGACTCTGTTGTAACCCAGTTTAGTTATAAATAAAGCCTTTTGAGAGTCTCCCTGCAGATATATAATCATAGCTTCTCTTATCGTCCCCTTTTACACCGACCGACGGGGGCACAGAAAGGTTAACACTGGGTCAATTCAGCTTATAATCAACATCTCAAGTACCTGGAGTCCAAGGAGTATTTCCCATCAATGCAGGCATTCAGTACATTTGTCCATATGTCTCTAATAGTGTGTTGACTCTTTCTTTTTCCTAGAGACCAATTTAAGGCACACCTGTAAACGGATAATGGACATGGTGAGCAACCAGCGCCCCTGGTTTGGAATGGAGCAGGAATATACTCTCATGGGCACAGATGGGCATCCCTTTGGTTGGCCTTCCAACGGCTTCCCTGGGCCCCAAGGTAAGTCCCCTTGGTGAGGGGTGAATCTTGCTCCTCCCCAAGTGCTTAATTAGCAAGGAAAGTCTCTCTCTCCAGAGATGGGATTGAATCCTTGCGGATCAAAAAGCTAAGGGAGTATCCCTGAGTTTGGCTGAAATAATACCGTAAAGAGAGAGAGCCCTTGTGCTACCCAAATCCGGACGTGGATGTTGAGACATTAACATTGCGGGAAAACCTTTGGCCCTACTGAGAATGTGGCCAGGAGGGCCCCCTGCACTCCACTCCTGCACCTCCAGGTGAAGGCAGGGATGGTGATTCCAGAGAGCAAGTGTTGAGAGCTTTCTGACTTCTGACTTTGGGCCGTGCATCTCACACAGATAGGAATTTTCTTGATGTCCTGCCTCTTGACCTTCCATCTTGACGCCTCTGCAGGTCCCTACTACTGTGGTGTGGGAGCAGACAAAGCCTATGGCAGGGATATCGTGGAGGCTCACTACCGGGCCTGCTTGTATGCCGGCATCAAGATCGGGGGCACGAATGCCGAGGTCATGCCTGCCCAGGTAAATGGCTCAAGTCCGTCACCTTCCCCACCTAGAGGCGAGTGGAGACTTTTGCTAGCAAGGGCTGCTATGGGGCCCCGCTCCTTAACCCAAAGTCCTCAAGGTGGCTTGGAGTAGGGGTGAGAAGGGTGCACGTGTCAGAGCTTCTGGGTTGGGGTGAGCAGTGGGTTTTAAAGGCCAGTCTTCTCGTTCTCTCTAGTGGGAATTCCAGATAGGGCCCTGTGAAGGAATCGACATGGGAGATCATCTCTGGGTGGCCCGCTTCATCTTGCATCGTGTGTGTGAAGACTTCGGAGTGATTGCCACCTTTGATCCTAAGCCCATTCCTGGGAACTGGAATGGTGCCGGCTGCCACACCAACTTCAGCACCAAGGCCATGCGAGAGGAGAATGGTCTGAAGTGAGTGCCGCCTCCTGCTGGGGCTGTTTCACTCTCTTTGCAAGAATACTTGCCAAGGGTTTGATGTATCGGGGATGAGTCAGCCGCCTTCTCAGTTCGTACCTTGGCCCTTGGCTTCAAAAATTGTCTTCTGATCCTGTCATTTTGTTTCTATTTGAAAAGTACCCCAAAAATACTCTAGGAGTAGGATTCAAGGATGGTGATAGGGGAAAGTTGACACAGATGAATGCATTTGAAAGTCTTTAGTAAGAACTAAATTAGTAACCGTACAGGCTTATGAATGAATTCAATGCCTGTGGGTGGGAGAAAGTCCTTGATTGGGATCTTTTCATTCAACAAATGCCATCTACTGCATGTCTAGCACTCTTCCGAGCACTAAGAGACACAGCTTACAAGGGAAAGTGCTGCCCTTGTGGAGAATTTGTTCTCCTGGGGCCGTGTTTTGGTGAAGTAGACCCTGGACAACAGTCTTTGGTAGATGAGTCACTCCATTCTTGGATCCACACCTGCTCCTCTGCCCTTGAAGGGCGGGTTTCCTGGTGGCAGGTTGGACCCTCATCTTAACTGTCTCCTCCAGGTACATTGAGGAGGCCATCGAGAAACTAAGCAAGCGACACCAGTACCACATCCGAGCCTACGATCCCAAGGGGGGCCTGGACAACGCCCGGCGCCTAACTGGATTCCACGAAACCTCCAACATCAACGACTTCTCTGCCGGTGTGGCCAACCGTGGCGCTAGCATCCGCATTCCCCGGACTGTCGGCCAGGAGAAGAAGGGTTACTTTGAAGACCGTCGCCCCTCTGCCAACTGTGACCCCTTTGCGGTGACAGAAGCCCTCATCCGCACGTGTCTTCTCAACGAAACTGGCGACGAGCCCTTCCAGTACAAAAACTAAGTGGACTAGACTTGCAGCCGTCAAAACCCCTCCTAATCCTACATCCTGCTGCCACTCTCGCCCCTCTCACCCCTCTCACCTGTTATAATAGCTGTTAACTCAAAGGGCAGGATGTCAAGGTCTTTTTTTATTCCTCACTCTTGCTTTCTTTGGCCAGGATAGAGGGGTCAAGTTCTTAATCTCTTCACACCCACCTACCCCCCCACCATTTTTTTTCCTATCACTGAAGCTTTCTAGTGCGTTAGTCGGGGTGGGGTTGGGGAAACATAACCACTGCTTCCATTTAATCAGGTGTGTTTGTCCAATAGGCATAGCTATCCGGACAGAGAGCATAGTATTTGTGAAGGGAGGGGGAGGACTTTCTCTGCGTGGTAGCTGAGTGGGGGGCAGGGGGCTTGATTCTGTGGTAAGGTTAGGATTTCCCTTTCTTGGTGAGAAATTCCATTACTTATAAGGTTATAACCAACTTTCTATTAAAAGTGAGAATTAGGGGAGAAGGAGTGGTGGGAAATCAGGTGGGAAAATGCCCTAGATCTCCTAGTGTGGTGCTTCCCTTGCCTGGGGCTGAATGCCCTGACAAGCTCAGCATAAATGGATGGATAGCCCTACGTTAAAAGAAAGAGTTCCATGTTGTTTGGTCCTCCATTTATAACACAAAGCAGAGTAGTATTTTTATATTTAAATGTAAAAACAAAAAAATTATATATACGGGTGTGCAGATAAATGTGTGTTTTCTCCTTAGCAAGTAAAAACCATTCTGGTCACGGGGAGCCAAATTTGAGTTGAGTAGTCTGGTCTCCTTTTGCGGGGGGGAGGGGGGTGCTTGACAAGTTGGCTACTGGGCTCTCATCCCCTCACTACCACTTCAGGGCTTCTCTGCCCTGCTCACCCTTCTGGGGAGGCTGGCACGGGTTGGCTGTGTCAGCCCGCGGGAGCAGCAGCAGTCACCTGAGCCCTGGGGCTTTGGTTCAAAAGACACACACGTACTTGTACACACAGGGGTTTGGAAATATGAGTTGGCTGGTCAACTTGAGCATGTTACTGACAAGGGGGGTTGGGGGTTATTGTCTGGTGGGACTAGCATGTCACTAAAGCAGGCCTTTTGATATATTAAAAAAAAATTTTTTTTAAAGCAAAACAAGTTTAGATTTTAATCGTATTTGTAGGGTTTCTAAGCCTTTGTTTTACAGAATTGCTTGTTTGCTTCAGCTGTCTCCTTCCCATGTCTGCTGTTGGAGGAGATGGGGACAGGTCTGGAGTCAAAATACTTGTAATTTTGTGTCCTGGTGTCTATTCTCTGAGTGTGAAATATTCCCTTCCTTTGTTTAGATTCCTGAGGAGTTTTTTTTTTTCTTTTATAATAAAAACAAACCCCACCTTTGTTCCTACGTCTCCCCTACTGTTTCTGGCTGTTTCTGTGTTGGCTGCAGCAGGCAGGCTATGGTTTTTTCTTACCATGACAACTTCTAATTGCCATGTACATACAGTATGTTCAGAGTTAGATAACTACTCATTGTAAACAAACTGTGTTAACTGCCCAGAGCAGCTCTTATAAATCAACCTAACATTTATAAGACCTCTTCTGACTTGATTCTTTGTTATTCTTTTAAATCGCTATGTGCCTCTTCATTCCCTTTTACTACCAAAAAAGGGGAGTTTTTTAAAAGAGGCAAAGTAAGTTCAGGTTTACCTGTTCTTGGAATTAAAAAGAAAATCTTTCCTGAGTCTTGTTGCCAACCAGATCTTTCCCATGCTTTGGGAATTTGGATGTGTGGGTTAAGGCATATCCTAGCCTCAGAATTCTGCAGTAGGGTACAAACACCAGCCGTCCCCTGCCTGTGCTCCAGAGCTTGCCTTTGACCTAGCATGCTATCACATTGTTTTGAATACCCCTCTGCCTTAATTTTATAGCAGCCTGAAGTGTTTAGTGTGCTTTCAACTGGTCTCACTATCCCTACTGGTCTCCATTTCATCCTGTGCCCAGCTGCCAGTGATTCATCTAAATAGCAAATATTGACCACGTTGCTATGCTGGTTAAAGCCTTTTTTTTTTTTTTTTTTTGCGGTACGCAGGCCTCTCACTGCCGTGGCCTCTCCCGTTGCGGAGCGCAGGCTCAGCGGCCATGGCTCACGGGCCCAGCCGCTCCGGGGCACGAACCCGTGTCCCCTGCATCGGCAGGCAGACTCTCAACCACTGTGCCACCAGGAAAGCCCTGGTTAAAGCCTTTTGAGGTTACCTGTGCTGAGGGCAAGCCAGCCCCAGACATGCCTTGGATACGCTTTTCCTTGCACCAGACCAGTGAGCTGCTTGTGATACCCTCAAAAGCACTATGTTGACACCTCAGTGCCTTTGCTCCCTGTCCCTTTACCTGGAAATTCTTCCACCTCGTCCTGGCTTCTTCCTACCCTAGTTTCATTTCCACATCAGGCTGGGTAGGAGCTCCCTCCTGCTCTCCGGTGCTGTGCACATACCTCTAGCAAAAGCACTTATTCATCCTTTGTCCTTGTAAGGTACCAGGTATTGTGGGCAATCGTAATTATCTTTTTAAAAAGTAGTGTCCTCTATCAGTTTGGAGGTAGCTGGTGCCTGTTACAGCAAATTTATTATAGAGATGAGTTTTCTTTGGGCAAGTGCTTATTGCTCTAGTCTTAGGTGATCCTAGATATCTGCATTTTTTTTTTCTAAGTTATATCCCATTTTCAAAGTAGGATGATCTTACCTGTTGGTTTGCTGGGAGTGGTCCCAGTTTGCACCATGTTTTGGCATGATTTAAGAGTGCCCTCTTGCTCTCGGTGTTTTCCAGGTTTTGCTGATAAATTATTTATTTCAACTGAAGCTCTATTTCCCTCTCTCCAGCCGAAGTTGGCTTCCCTTCCCTGGGTCACCAGCACAGTTCTTGGTGAGGGGGTATTCTGCACAGCGCAAGCACTACATTAAGGAAATAACCTGAGCACTTTGCTTGTGTGCTCATTGTAAGCAATTCTCTGACAGATTACGTAGAAAGGAATTCTCAATGTGATCCGGATTTAGGTGGAAACAACTAGTATATTTCCTTCTCCAACCTCTTACATAGAGTTAGCTTTGACCTACAGGTCACAGTGCAATCCCCTTGTATTTCTAAGGTGTTCTTTATAGCTCATTTAGCAGACACTAGGTTACGTGATAACTTTATCAGTGATAGATTAAACAGAATGACGGCCAAGCCTTCAGCCTTAAAGAGACAGGCCAGTATTCACAAAAGGAGTTTCTCCATTTTAAACACGAGTTCCCTTAATTCCATCCTGCCAGTTATTGGATAAGAGCTAAATGACAACACAAGCTAGAAGAAGAACATCAAGGAGCTGATAAAGGATTCCAAGGAGTTCCTTGGATGGTTATTACTAGGATCATTTAACAAGCCAGATCTGCGCTGCTGGGTAGAATTTTACCCTAGTGGATAAAAGAACTTCCTAAACAAATACTTGGTGCTGGGGCTCCAAATATCTCACCAAAGCCTGCATTTAGGTAATTCCAGCTACTCCTTGGCCCTTACACCAATAAAAGTACAAAGTTTGAAAAGTAACTTGCTATCGCAAAGAAAGCCCTTCACTCACTAGACTTTTTGCTTGTAAACTTCATGAAGGCAGGGATCCTGTTTTTCTTTCTCAGGGCTGTATCCTGACCTGTCATGGTGCCTGCAGGGCTTGTTTCATGAATTATTTTTAAGTACCAGTATTGCAAGCTTTAAGCCCACAATTCTATTGGGTGGTGTTAAACCCATGAGGTCTTGGTGGTTTGGCTGTGTTTTAACTCTGGTCATGGCACTAAGGTGAAGTTCTGTTTTACTGAATTTTTAATGACTGCTGGCGTGGTTGGTTCTGGCTGGAGTCAGGCTGCCAAGAGCCTCGTGTTGCTTTATGAGTAGTGGCAAGTTACCGTGTCATTCCAAAGGCTTCAGGTAGATTGCTACTGTAACCAATTTGACTTCATTAGAGCCCTATCATTTTATAGGCTTTAGCTCAATCACCACCTACTCATTAAAAAAAAAAGGTCAACTTGATTTTATAATATGCAGATATATGCACATATATAAAATATAGACACATACCATATTGGGACATATGC
Source organism: Globicephala melas (assembly GCF_963455315.2). Taxonomy (NCBI): domain Eukaryota; kingdom Metazoa; phylum Chordata; class Mammalia; order Artiodactyla; family Delphinidae; genus Globicephala; species Globicephala melas. Next base: position 47,835,674 of record NC_083314.1, read on the forward strand.
ATATATGTACACATTAGAACACAATCTAGGTATCTTACACGAACCTTCTGCAAAAGCTATAGCACCTTCTAAAGGAGACAGGAACTTAAGAATATCTCTTCCAGAAGCAGTACATATTCAAGCAGATTCACTGGTCTGAAAAGCTGTCACTAGGAGTGGGGGGGCAGGACATAGATGCTGTAATCATTCTCAAAGCATGGTTCTACCACCAACCCTTTCTAATTCTACCCTCTCCTCTGCTTAATGGACAAGAAGTTTTGGGGCACTGTCAACTAATTGTTTATCTATGATTCACTGCCTGGAGCCCCTCTGATATAAAGGGGATGGTGTCCTAGTCCCATGTTACAGAGGAAGTGTCTATGCAGTTCCTATTGTTATTTGATGACTTTCTTTTGCAGGGCCTTGGACCTCAGCAAGTTGTCCTCTTTCTCATGGATTTCAGATTAAGTTACTTGCATTGTCTTGAGGTTGTGACTGTCTCAGCTTCCTCTACTCCTCCACCTTATGGCATAGTCAGCAGATCTATAGGCTTAACTCCAGTGGGTGCACACTCGTCAAATCTAAACTCCGCATGACAGCCTTTCTGCACTTGCCTTTCAAGAAAGATTCAGAATAACTCCTCCTTTATGACTATTATTCTGCTCTACTGATGTTAAATGGAAGAGGCATTCAAGATACCTCCAAAATTTAATAGATATAATGTGGACCAAATAGGCACTACTTTTTGGTGTTTTGGTGCAAACATAGGAATGAGGGTGTCAACTGAATAGAAATTCTTCCTCTTCTTCATGCCCCTCCCTCTTACAGCTAAAAGAGTGTCATTGGCGTCATGAAACAGTATGAGACTTCAGGACATATTGCTATGTATTCTAGCTTATCCTCAAATGATTTTTTGAGCTGTTTTGATAACTACTCAAATAATGCTATATAATGAAGTACAGTATCATCCTGGTAGAAGGGAGGAAAGAGGATTGGGGGAGGGGCAGAGAAGTGAGTTGTCTGGTCTCTGGCAAGGAATTTGTGATATGTTAAGAGAGACAGTATAGTAGGAGAATCCACTTCCCCAGGGCTTTGTTTACAAGAGAGGATCATGAAATGAATGTACTGGGTTTCTCCTCCCCAAATAACCTACCTCCAGACTCATTCCTAGGTGGGCTTAGGAACCAGAAACTGCCACCCTATTTTAACATCTTTACATAAATACATTATGGCCTAACCTACTTAAGGCACTGTAGCCATGTAAGCCTTTGGTAAATGTTTGTCGAATTAACTGGAAAGGTCATTATCAGTGTCAGTGGCTAAAATAAGTGAATAGAGGGTGGAGGATGGGGGTGGGAGGGCAGTTTATCACAAGCATGAATCTTAGATGTTTATGATTTGTGTATGAGCTTCCTTACTCCTGCAGTTCGTCCCAAATTACCTGGTCCAGAAATAGTCTCCTCTCCCTGGTCCCAAATGCAGGGCCTTCAAGGATGTTCACCCCAACTGCTCTATCCTGGAAACAGCTGAGCCTTGCAGGTTCCTCCCTTCCCTAAGGAGGGAACAGCTGGGAGCACATTGATACCTAGACTATCTGGCATTAAATGATTCATTTGTACAGAAATTGACACCATCCTAATAGAATCAGCCTGAGATAAGCTATGGACATCCCTGAAATTCCTTCTGGATTTAGAATTCCATGCAGTGAACCATGTTCTACCGTGAAATGAAGCAGTTAAGGGTTAAATTGGCTTTCTTGGAGGATGACTGCTTTCAATTTACAGTTATTTATTTGTGATCAAGGTTCACAGCTAAATTCAGAAAGTCAGGGATGTTGGAGAAGTCTGAAAGAAATGAACAAGTCACACCTTGACACAGCGTTTCTTTGGGGGTAAAAAATATGAGGCAACATTTTAGTATGGGTAATGACAGGAACATTTAACCTATTTAAAACTCATTTCTTCTAGGTTAGAGAGAACAGTTTCTCTCTGTTTGAAGACTCCTGCTTCATGTACAGGAATCTTAAAGCTGGATGACAATCTTTCCAAGGGAAATTAGCCCAGTACTCTCCATCCCTGAGGGCTATATATAATTTGAAAGCATTGAAGTGTGTTACCCATCATTGCATAACAAATTACTCCAAAAATATAGCAGCTGAAAACAGCAAATATTTATTATCTGATACGGTTTCCTGGGGTCAGGAATCTGGGAGTGATGTAGCTGGGTGGTTCTGCCTCAGAGTTTCTTTGGAGGTTGAGTCAAACTGTCAGAGCTGCAGTTTATGAAGATGTGACTGCACTACAGGATCTGTTCCCAAGCTCAGTCACATGACTGGGCAGGAGGCTACAGTTCCTTGCCACACAGGCCTCTCCACAGTGCCACTCGTGACACATCTTTCTTCAGAGTGAGTGAAGCAAGAAAGAAAATGAAAGCAAGAGAGAGAGAGATGCAAGACACAGTCTTTTTATAACCTAATCTTAGAAGTGATATCCCATCACTTTTTTTTTTTTTTTTTTTTTGCGGTATGCCGGCCTCCCACTGTTGTGGCCTCTCTCGTTGCGGAGCACAGGCTCCAGCCGTGCAGGCCCAGCGGCCATGGCTCATGGGCCCAGCAGCATGTGGGATCCTCCCGGACCGGGGCAGGAACCCGCGTCCCCTGCATCAGCAGGCAGACTCTCAACCACTGCGCCACCAGGGAAGCCCCTCCCATCACTTCTGCCGTGCTCTATATGCTGGCACTGAGTCACGAAATTCAGTCCACGCTTAGAGGAAGGAAAAGCTCCACCTCTTGAGCTTAGGCCAATCTTTAAATGTATCACGGTGAGCAGCTTTGGCCCTAAGACAATAGTAAAGATTAAAGTATTATCCTGGGGAGAAAGTCTTTTATTTACAGTTTCTGGTTTCATTTCTTTGATTCCTGTTTTTAATGATTCTCTCGTCTGTCGGAGAGTGGAATTAAGGATTTCCAGTTCAATGCCTGCACTTAATTGGGAGCGAGGAATAATTTGGATATGTCTTTCCCTTTCTCCATCCCAAACCGCAGGAAGGTCCTCTGGGAGCTATACAGGGAACACGGAGCAGGCAAGAAAATAGAGGCAATGTTTCCAGGGACCAAAAATGCCCCCAAGTGTGTGTGCATATAAAGTAAATTCCCAGACTGGACTCCTATAGGCCTTCCAAAGCCAGGTGCAACCTCTCCATTCATATTAGCTCCACTACAAGCCCAAACCTGCATGCTCCTCTGTGAGATATCGCCTTCCTGTCAAAGATGCCCTTGATGGTCATTGTAATCCACATTTCACCTGGATTAAAATGTTTGGAGAAGATATATACACAGTGTGATTGATTCCCCTTTAGCCTGGGCTAAACTTTCTCTAATCCTAAAAAATGACATTATGGATCAGCCCTTCTCCTGATCCATATACTTAGGAAAAAAAGGCGAGTCCTCAGCAGAATGAATACAAACCCAGAAACCGCAAAAAAACTATGTTCTTACCACAGCATTCCCAGGAGAGACCCCTGGGGGGGGGGGCTTGCCTTAATATTTCTGCCTGAATAATCAAGATCTGGGAGCCAGGGACATCTCCCAGGGGACGAGGTTAACTTAAGTCACTTCTGGGAGCTTGAAACTATTGATATGGACTTGCCCTTTGTCTTCCCATCTATTGAGAAACAAAGAACTACATCTAGGGGCTAGTAAACTAGTGTGTATTGTGCAAAGTTTTCAGCAGAGAGGCCAACTTAGAATTCCAGAGGTGGTGACAGAGTATGGAAAGGATGGAAGGTTCCTGTCCTAGTTCACACGTTTATTTAATCATTGAGTCTGTCTTTGCCACCGCTCACTGCAGCCCCACCTTCCCTTGTCTCTGACCTGTTCTGCCTCTGCCTTCTGGAAAGCTCCAAGACCTGACTGAGTTCATCTCAAGAGAGACTCAGATGTCTGGTGCCCTCAGAGCACGCAAGCCCTTTTCTGCTGACCCTCCTTGCGAAGAATCCAAGAAAACCCAGAAGCGCCGAGCACCAGGTTTTTTTTTTTTTCATCTGGGTTTCACCCAGCCTGGCATGGCAGGCGGCAGGGTTATTTTGCTTTCATAAGCCATGTTATGTAACTAAAATTTTGAATAGTGACACTGAGCCAACTGAGATGTCACACAGAAGGGGAGGGGAAGAGCCATCAAAGAAGTGGAGAGAGAATACGGAAAGAGAGTAAGAATGGAGGAGCAGAAAAGAGAGAAAAACTGGAAGGGAGAGTGGGGATAAGGAGACTATTTATTTCTCCTGCCTGTTCGTATGTTCTTGGTCTCCAGTGACAGGATATGCTACCTGAAAAGTTCTCCTCCCCTCATTTGAGCTGGGCTGGAGGCCTCCTTCAGGTCCCAGTCTGTGGAAAACCTTGCTGAGTGCCAGCTGTCTGCAGGCATCACCCCGGGGCCCACTGGTGTCCTATTGGAGGCTGCAGCTGCCTGGCATGGTGTAGCACAGAGTGTTCTAGGTGGAAGACAAACAGGCATGACACTGTCTCCAATCATGCAGCCTCCAAGACAATTCCAGGCTGACTGCGGGAGTCAGGGGCTGGTGAGTAGGAAAGCCCCAGAGGGTTCTGGAGACCTGAGGCCTTCTTCTTCTGCCATATTTCAGAAGATTAGAGTCTACTCTCACCCGCTTCCAGGAGCTTGGGTAGACATCAGGAGCAGGTATCAAAGAAGGCTAAAGGGTTTTGAATTTGTACCCACAAAATGTCACTTTGTTTCACTTACTACAGATTAGATCTGAAGCCAAGGGAATTCCCTGGCAGTTCAGTGGTTAGGACTCCAAGTTTCCAATGCGGGGGGCCTGGGTTTGATCCCTGGTTAGGGAACTAAGACCCTGCAAGCCATGGTGTGGCATGGCCAAAAAAAGAAAAAAGAAAAAAATCTGAAGCCAAAAGTAGTGATGCTGAGGTAGGGATGGCCCACATCTACGTCCCAGGCATCCAAAGAATCCTCTTTTCTTGTCAATGCATGCTCATTGGAAGTTTCACTGACCTTTGGCACACAAAGATGTTGGTGCAGGAATTTCAATCCTAGAGTCAGAAGTGGAAGTCAGACTAGGGCAGTCACCCTAAACTTTATTTTGGGTTATTCCTTTCTTGGACACTCTGGTTTAAACATACGAATAGAAGCAGTTATGGATAGATACAGATGCCCCCCTAAAATAAGCTTTATTTATAATTTCAGTGTGTTCAGAGTCTGCCTGAAGCCTACCCAGGGATTCAGGTTAAAAACTCCTGCCCAACGGCTGATTTTGTGCAGCCTTCCAGGTTTAGAAACTGTTTTTACAGCATTCATTATAGGCTGTCATGTACTTGATGCTCAAACTCTCTAGGGCAGGGAGATCTCACTATATCATAAGGAAGCCCTTTCCATTTATGCAATGCTTTATGCTTTTCTTTATGATGAGGTAGAAGTTGCTTCTCTGTAGTTGTTGTTTGTTCTTTCCTTTCTTTTTTCTTTTCTTTTCATCTTTATCCTCATTCTGCCCTCTGAAATTACACAGACCCAGGAGGCTAATCTTTCTCAGGTGAAAATTCTTCAGAGTTGAAGACAGGACTCATGTCTCCATTGAGTCGTTTCTTTTTCACATTGAACATTCCCAGTTACTTCTGTCCTGCAATGACTTCTAGATCCTTCCCCAGCCTGTTCTCATTCCTCTAGATATTCTCTGGATCACTGATCCAGTTCTAAAAGGCTGATTCTCTAGGACAATTCTAATGGATATGATTTTTAAACAGGTGTCTTGGACATCCCTGATGGCGCAGTGGTTAAGAATCCGACTGCCAATGCAGGGGACACAGGTTCGTGCCCTGGTCTGGGAAGATCCCACCTGCCATGGAGCAACTAAGCCCCTGCGCCACAGCTACTGAGCCTGCGCTCTAGAGCCCACAAGCCACAACTACTGAGCCCGCGTGCCACAACTACTGAAGCCCACGCCGAGAGCCCACACTCTGCAACAAAGAGAAGCCACCGCAATGAGAAGCCCGCGCATCGCAATGAAGAGTAGCCCCCACTCATCGCAACTAGAGAAAGCCCGCACACAGCAACGAGGACCCAACACAGCCAAAAATAAATAAATTTAAATTAAAAAATTTTTTAAATAAAAATAAAATAAAAAGCTTGCCAGTCTCACTACCAAAATTTGTATTTTAAAAAATTAGGGCAGCGTTCACCCAGTGTATAGTATCCTGTCTACCCTTGTGCTAAGGTTACTGAGGGTGGTTCCAAGAGCACTTTATCAGGTAGTCCTCCCCTCCCCCACCCCCAACTGACCCCACAGCTTGGCCATCGGTTAGCTGGGATTTTTGTTTCTTTGCCTCAGGGGAAGGTTGGGTTGCTGGGTGGAAACCGAAGCTGGGTGGAAATCTGAAGCTACCGGGGAGACTACTTCCCCAGTAGTCCTTAAATGAAAGCTCAAACACTTTAAATCTTACTGGGGGAGGGCACAGAGGGCTCCCCAAGAAAGGGAGCCTCTGAGAAGACTTAAAGGAAATACTCCCCAAGACATAAGGGACATTGATATTGTTTTGGGGGTCCAGGAAGGTGACAGGAAGGGGGCAGGTTTCACCTGAAGAGGCTGGGTCAGAGTGGCGAGGAGGCCACCTGCTTCCAGGGTACCATGGGCAGTGACATCGCCAGCAGCAGCCACTTGCTACCTTTTCCTTGTGTTCTGGGCACCAGGTAATTCTCCTGAATTTATTTCCAGCTCTGGGCAGGGCCAGGGACCCAGCAATGCAGGCTCGGAGTGCAGCGAGGGCTCCATTGAAAGGAGGGGCACAGGGCAGCTCTTCGGTCATCAGGGCAGCCTGGAGACTTGTCCCTGAGTTTAGAGAACAGGGACACTTTTTACATAGCTTGTAAATCTATTTGGAATGGCTGAGTAGAGATTCTGATGGAGATTACGAGATTGCTGAAACCACCTCAATACCACTACTATTGGCTTCAGATGAAGTAAAATAACATTTTATGGGTGTAAATTCAGAACCCTCTACCTTATCTTTGGCATTCTTTCTGATATCAATTCAAGTTCCTAGTAGATACTCAATAAGTGTTGTTGAATGCATGGATAAATTCAGGGGTTTTTTGTTTGTTCTTTTTGGCCCTGCCGCTCAGCTTGTGAGATCTTAGTTCCCTGATCAGGGATCGAACCGTGCCCCCTGCAGTGGAAGCACAGAGTCTTAACCATTGGACAGTCAGGGAATTCCCATGTGGATGAATTCTTAAAGGAGCTGAGCTACTCATTTATATTCCTTTATCTTTTGAGCATGTGCTTTAAAAAAAGTATAAACTCAGGACTTCCCTGGTGGTGCAGTGGTTAAAATCTGCCTGCCAATGCAGAGGACACGGGTTTGAGCCCTGGTCTGGGAACATCCCATATGCTGTGGAGCAACTGAGCCCGTGTGCCACAACTACTAAGCCTGCATGCCACAACTACTGAAGCCCGCGCGCCTAGAGCCCGTGCTCCGCCACAAGAGAAGCCACTGCAATGAGAAGCCTGCACACCGCAACGAAGGGTGGCCCCTGCTTGCCGCAACTAAAGAAAGCCCGTGTGCAGCAACGAAGACCCAATGCAGCCAAAAATAAATAAATAAATAAATTTAAAAAAATATAAACTTTACAAAAATCTCTATAATAAAAGACTATCGGTAAAGGATTTTTTTTTCCCTATTGGTAATTACTGCATGCTAGGTGCTGTTGACTCACTTAACTGCACAACAATCCTATGAGCTGCTGTTGCTATTATTATTCCCATTTTGCAGATAAACAAGTTGAGGCACATAAAGATTAAGTCACTTGCTAAAGGCCACACACAAGTAAGAGGCATAGTTAGGATCTGATCCCAAACAGTCTAGTTCCACAGCTTCCTGGGACTCTGGTCTGTCATCCTTAAAATGGCAGTGATAGCTGTCCTGTGCCCACCACTACAGCTGCATGGACACAGTGAATGTGAAAGTGCTTTGTAACTTGCACTATGTGGCACTGGCGTACAGTAATTTTAGCTACGAGAGTAACAGAGCCCTTTCTCTTGTTTTAACTTCTTGTGATGTGGCCACAGTTTTATTTTAGAGCCTGTGTTCTTGGCTCCTGCTCCATTGCCTTTGTGTCTCAGAAAGGGAACATTTCTAACTCAGGTTAAGTTTGACTTCTTGGTTGCCTCGGTGTGTTCCTCTGAAACCTTTCCTAAGAAGTCGAGATGGTGTAACTCACAGAAGCAATCACCTTAGGACACATCTAAATTGAGATCAAGCACAGGTGCTCACAGACACAGTTCAAAGTTATGGCGGTTTGATGCTGAGATGCTGAGTGTGGTTCCCAGGAAATAGCTTGCTGGGGCCACTCTCACTGCTTGGGTGGGGTGTGTGCTGCTCTACAAAGGAGGCTCCGGCAAAACAAACACTGAACCCTACTTTCACTTTTCGACTTTTCTTGTAAAAGCAAAATTCCTCTTCGGATTTATTTCAGTTAGCAAAAACAGGTACTACCATAGGTCTTTCCTAAAATCTGAGAGGTGTAAAGGAATCTGAATAAAGTGAACTTTTTTTAGAAATTTTATTGATTGATTGTTTGATTTTTGGCTGCATTGGGTCTTCGTTGCTGTGCGTGGGCTTTCTCTGGTTGCGGCGAGAGGGAGCTACTCTTCGTTGCGGTTCGTGCGCTTCTTTTTTTTTTTTTTTGCGGTACGCTGGCCTCTCACTGTTGTGGCCTCTCCCGTTGCAGAGCACAGGCTCCGGCCGCGCAGGCTCAGTGGCCATGGCTCACAGGCCCAGCCGCTCCGCGGCATGTAGGATCTTCCCGGACCGGAGCACGAACCCGTGTCCCCTACATCGGCAGGCGGACTCTCAACCACTGCGCCACCAGGGAAGCCCCGTGGGCTTCTTATTGCTGTGGTTTCTCTTGCTGCGGAGCACGGGGCTCTAGGCGCACGGGCTTCAGTAGTTGCAGCACACGGGCTCAGTAGTTGTGGCTCACGGGCTTTAGAGTGCAGGCTTAGTATTTCTGGCACACGGGCTTAGTTGCTCCGCAGCATGTGAGATCTTCCGGACCAGGGATCGAACCCATGTCTCCTGCATTGGCAGGTGGATTGTTAACCACCGCGCCACCAGGGAAGTCCCTAAAGTGAACTTTTGAAAAGTGGGGGATACCTGTATGTCAAATCCATTTAACTTTTCCTTTGTGATATGAAAAGACTAAGTGTAATGATAATACCTCTATAGTTTTTTTTTTTTTTTTTCTTTTCTGGCTGTGCCTCACAGCATGCAGGATCTTAGCTCCCGGGCCAGGGATCGAACCCACTCCCCCTGCATTGGAAGGGGAGTCTTAACCACTGGACTGCCAGGGAAGTCCCTCTATTGTATTCTTAAAGAACTGCAACAAGGGTTAAAATGACCAGATGGATGAAGAAGAAAAACAAACAGCTTGAATTTTCCACTATGATTCTCATAGTTTCCTGAGCTCTTCACACCTAAGGACATACTAGGAGCTAACGGGCATCCTTCAGGACATCCCTAAAAGGCAGGTGGACAGGAGGTTCAAGTAAAGAAAGGAGCAAGGAAACTAAGTGTGATGTCCCTGAGAAAAATGATTAATAGATCTACAATTGCTATACAGCTAGTGTATTCGTTGACCATATAATTCTTGCTTTCAAAAGGCAAAGGACTTATTTGTATGCTGTTTGTTTTTAATTGGTGGGGATACATGAGACTAAACTAGAGCCAACCTTTCACTTCTCCTCTACCTTTTCCTCAAACATCACAATCATATAAAAGATGGTCCTGTAAAATTCCAAACTAACCAAAGAGTTCTGTGTTCCCAGCAGCATCTTCTTTCCACAACTGTAGTAATGGGGCAAATTATAAACTTTCAGAATTAGGGACCCCACCGTAGACCTAACTACATAATAATCTCCAGAGGAGGGAGAGAGGGAGTACATATTTTTAAGAACCATTCCAGATGACTCTTCTCAGTCAAGTTTAGGAAATACCTCTGAGCTTCGGAGTGCCGGGCCAAGCCCAGATTTTGGACTCAAAGGACCTAGTTCACTCTCCATCTGGCATCAATTTTCTCAAACTCATCAAGTGTAATTTTCTACACTTGTAAAGTGGACTCATAATACCTCAAGCTGCACAAGGGAGCTTGTTGCTACAAAGCCTAATCTCCTCACTCAGACATTAGGAATATTCTGGAGTGTATTTTGAACTGATTACCCAATACGAATTCCATCCCTCAACCTTTATCGCAGGGTCTCTCATATCCATGCTGTCCCACACATTCCCTAATGTGGACCAATTTATTCCTCCCTTCCCCACATCTGACCCCTCCACTGTGCTTGCTAGAACGCCTGGCTTGTGATCAGCAGACTTTCTATACATATAGTCCTAACTTATTCCTTCCATCTCATTGCCTGGACCAAGGCTCCCCTTCAGGGCTAGTTGGATATGAGTCCGGAGCTCTTGGTTCCCAGATGTTTCTGTGAGTTCTTAGCCCTTTCTCATCCCCTACATCTCACCTGGCCTTTCCTTTTCAATCTCTTTCACTGGTTCCTCCTCCTCCCTTGACTGGCTCCAATGTCTACATTTTGGAGAGTTTCTAGTGCTCTATCCTAGACTCTTTTTTTAATGTATATCCCTCCCCTGGTAACCCTCAGACTACATGTCCCAACTTTTACCTCCAGCCTAGATCTTTCCCTTGAGCTCTTGACTTCTATATCCAACTACATACTTGAGAACCTCACTTGGTTATCAATAAGAATCTAAAGCTCAAGTATGTCCAATAAAGAGCTCTTTATTTCAGAGCACCATTTCTAAGACTCTTCCTCCTCTTCTCTCTGGTACCAGTCATTGTTGCCCCAAACCTAGCAACTGATCTTGCTTCTTCCTTTTCATTTACGGCATGCTCTTTCCCCATCTTGTCTATCAGCAAATCCTCTATGTTTTATTTACAAATGTATTGTGAATCCTCCCATTTTTATCTATCTCCACCATTACATTCCTAGTCCAAGTCACCATCATCTCTCACTTGTCCTTCCACTTAAGCCTTGCAAATGGTCTTTCTCCTTCAACTCAAAGCTCTGATGAATGCATTTCCCAACAGCAACCAGGGAAATCTTTCAAAAACCCAACCTGGATTATGTCTCATCTCTTCTAACACTTTTTAATGGTTTCCCATTGTTGTTATGGAATTCAAGCTCCATTCTGTTGTCTCTTAGGTCTTGCTTTGATCTGGACCCTTCCTGCTTCTCCAACTTCACCTTAGACCAGTCCACCCTCACTCCCTCTGCTCAGTCCCTCCATTCTGCTTTCTGTGAACACACCAAGATGGTGACCTCTGGGTGTGCTGTTTCTTCAGTCAGAAGAGGTTCTTCCTCAAATTCCAAGCAGAGCTGTTTTCCGTAAGTCTCAGCTCAACTGCCACCTTCTCAGAAAAGCCTTCCCTAACCATACTCTCTAAACCCTCTACTCTGGCCTCTGCTTCATTCTAGCACATCCATCTTAACACTTCTTTCATCACAAGTATCATAATTAGCATAACATTATCATGCTAATCTATTTATTTGTGTGTTGATTATCTGTATTCCTTATAATGGTAATTATTATTTTCAATATGAGATACTAGAAAGAGTTTGGGATATGGAATTCAATGGAAGGCATAGCTTAATTTTAGGTCTCATTACTTACCTACTATATGATCTTGGCAATTTACTTTCTCTCTGTCTTATTTTTCTCATTAGTAGATGGGATTAACATAGCAATATAAAGTCATTACAATTAATGAGCTAACATCCATGAAGGGCTAAGCAAAGTTTTTCCTGTTACTATGCACTGGACGTGGCATTTTTAAAGACGTTCACTTTCACAAAATTACTTCCCAAGTAAAATCATTTTAAGAATTACTTAAGGGCTTCCCTGGTGGCGCAGTGGTTGAGAGTCCGCCTGGCGATGCAGGGGACGCGGGTTCGTGCCCCGGTCCGGGAAGATCCCACAGGCCGCGAAGCGGCTGGGCCCGTGAGCCATGGCCGCTGAGCCTGCGCATCCGGAGCCTGCGCGTCCGGAGCCTGTGCTCCACAACAGGAAAGGGCACAACAGTGAGAGGCCCGCGTACAGCAAAAAAAGAAGAATTACTTAAGAAGTTTTTTTCTATAGTTCACCTCCCATTTTTATGGTATGAATCAGGGAATGCTCTGGGCACCTGTATCTTGCAAACCAGTAGAATGGACACAAGGGCCCTCACTCTTGGAGAACAGACACTAGGGAAAGAAGGCAAAGCTTTATGGACCCACACAGTAAAAACTTCAGAGCCAGACAAGCCCAGTGAGGCCCAGGGAAGGCCTTGGAGAGATTCAGTGGAGACAAGGTAGTACTATAAAGTAGATCCATGCAAGCGCTGGACTTCTGAGGCTCAGAAAGAGGGCTGGCCATTGGACCTTCGGTTGTTTAGTGATTTGTTCAAAAGTTTGTATTGCTTTCTTTACTCCTAGGAGCTAAGCTCCAAAGGTAGAGACACTATCCCTTCTGTTTCATTTAAATTCTGACTTTCTCCCACCTCCTTTAGACTATGTCTATGTGGAAGGTAATTTTGCATAAAAGGAAAAATAAACAAATACTAGAATTAAAAACAGAAGTCCTGGGTCTGGGCACTGGTTCTGTCAGATACAATGTGGAAAGGTTCTGGGTCTTCTGGCAGGTTGGGAATCACCAGCAGTCTCTCAGACATTGTTACTGGAGGTGGAAGTTGGGACATCCTTTTGGGAGGGCAATCTGGCAATTTAAATTACTATTTCCCATACATGTACCACAGTGTTCATTGTAGCACTATTTATAATAGTCAGGACATGGAAGCAACCTAAATGTCCATCAACAGATGAATGGATAAAGATGTGGCACATATATACAATGGAATATTACTCAGCCATTAAAAGAAATGAAATTGGGTTATTTGTAATGAGGTGGATGGACCTAGAGTCTGTCATACAGAGTGAAGTAAGTCAGAAAGAGAAAAACAAATACCGTATGCTAACACACATATATGGAATCTAAAAAAACAGTACTGATGAACCTAGTGGCAGGGCAGGAATAAAGACGCAGACGTAGAGAATGGACTTGAGGACACAGTGGGGGAAGAGGAAGCTGGGACGATGTGAGAGAGTAGCATTGACATAAATACACTACCAAATGTAAAATAGATGGCTAGTGGGAAGCAGCTGCATAGCACAGGGAGATCAGCTTGGTGCTTTGTGACCACCTAGAGGGGTGGGATAGGGAGAGTGGGAGGGAGGCTCAAGAGGGAGGGGATATGGGGATATATGTATACATATAGCTGATTCACTTTGTTGTACAATAGAAACTAACATAACATTGTAAAGCAATTATACTCCAATAAAGATATTAAAAAAAACTTTAAAAAAAACTTTAAAAAAATTACTATTTCCAATGCACATATCCTTTTCACACAGCAAATATCCTTCTAGAAATATATATGCTTGTATATATGCATAAATACGTGTAAGGAAAGATCATTGCCCTATTGTTTATATTAGCAAAATATTGAAACCAAGTGGTTAGATAAGTAAGGCCCATTCATAGGTAGTACACAGCTGTTAAGAAGAAAGAAGGAGGTCTATGTGTACTGATAGGGAAATTGGACCTATATTGTTAAGTGAAAAAGCAAAGGTTGGAGCACACCAAAAGCAGACACACACACTCCCAGGCACAATTATATGCTTATATTCATAAACTATTCCTGGTAAAATTTTCAAGTACTGATGGTGACTTCCTTGAGACAAGGATAAGAGCGAATTGTTTGTGGTTGCTTTTCTCTGCAGTTTGGAGTTTTAAAAAAATCATGCATTTATCATCTTTTCAGAAGAAAAAGTGTACACTTTTCAGCCCCATGGCTGTAAGTCTACAGCACTGAGTCAGTGAAGGAGCGATGTCTGATCCTCTTACCTTTGGGCAAGTCATTTAATCTTGCTGAGATTTTTCATCACCTACAACATGTTTATAATGATATACAGCCCTCGGGATTAAGTAAGGTCACTCTGTGGATGTGCCAAAGCACACTAGTAGGGAACACAGCCGATGTCTAACAAATGCTCGTTAGCCTCCCTTTCTGTCCTTGCCACAGTAGGTAGAGCCGTGAGCACATCATCTCTTGTGGCTTGGGTTTCCTTTCTTAGGCCAGGAAAGTTGTGCGGATGCCACAGCTATTTAAATCAACTGACCTTTCCTGCTAAGGCTGCAGGGCAGCCTCTATCTTAGGCTGGGGATGACTAAAGTTGCTGATGATGGAGGCTGCTGACGGTGGGTGTGTTGGGAGGTGGGGCAGGGGTGGGGCCATTCTTTCCTCAGACCCTTCTGACCTACTGGCTCTCATGCTCTGCAAATTTCTCTTGACAGAGATGCCTGCCAGCCAGACTGGTAATCTCTGGGAAGATAGAAATAGCAGGGCTCGTGGCTCCACCTCCCATTCTTTGGGAAGGGGACTTTGGCCTCAAGTCTTTTTTCCCTTTTGCCAGAGTTTTAATTCCCTTTATTGCCTTGGCCGCCCCAAGCCCTCTCCTGAGGGTGATGGAGCTTTCAAAGCAGTAGGCTGGGCTTGCATGCTTTCCAGAGGGCACGATCTAGAGAAACACCCAAGAACATTTCATTGTCTCCTTAAGAGGTGCTGTGAGGATGTCATTGTCCCACCTGGTTCCTTCAAGCCAAGTGACCTCATTAAGGAAAGTCATGTGACTTAACCACCTCCACCCACAATTTCCATCAGCTCTACTGCGAACTCCTATCCTCATCATGCAATCTAAACAACAGCAGTGAGCTTGCTCATTCCAGGGAGTAAAGCGCTCCACGCACACTACCACACCTACTAGAGAACTCTTCCTAGAATTAAGTAAACTTGCCCAGGGTTCAGCACCTGGCATGATTTCCACAAATACCGTTATGGTATGAGAAGCAGCTTACACAGAGCTCCATTCGACCCTCAGAACTTTTATTTATAAAAATCTTTTACAAAGTGTTAATTGTTTTTTTTTTAATTTTTGACCACATTATGTGTCATGTGGGATCTCAGTTCCCCGACCAGGGATCGAATCTGCACCCCCTGCAGTGGAGGCGCAGAGTCTTAAACCACTGGACGGCCATGGAAGTACCAAAGTGTTAGCTTTATATATCAACTAGCCTGGGCCATGGTGCCTGCCCGTGGTTTCTGTGAAGGTGTTTTTGGATGAGATTAACATTTCAATTGGTGGACTTTGAGAAAAACAGTTTACCCTTAATAATGTGGGTGGGCCTCCTCTAATCTGTTGAAGTGGGACAAAGAGTAACTTCCCAGAGCAAGAAGGGACTTTGCTGTGACTCAAACTGGAACTCTTCCCTCAATCTCCACCCCCTTTGGATTTGCCAAGCCTCCATGATCCTGTGAGCCAGTTCCTGAAAATAAACCTCTCTCTCTCCCTCCCTCTCTCTCCCTGTCTCTGTCTCTCTCTCTGTCTCTCACTCTCATATATATATTTTATATATTTATATATTATATATTTATATTTATTATAGGTATACATATATATATTTGTATTTACAATTTTGTCCTAGAAGAAAATAAAACCTAATTAGGTTTTATCAGCATCTTACCAAAGTCAAAACCAAAAAAAAGCACACATTGAAAAAAACTGGAAAAAATATGTTAAAATTAAATGGTAGAACTATGGGTGATTTTCCTACATTTTAAAATGTTTAGTAATGAGAATGTAGGACTTTATAATGAAAATGTTAAAAATTAATTTTTTAATAGGGAGGTTTATGTTACGACAAGATAGAGGTTTTAAGTAAAACAAAACAAAAAAGGGTGTGCTTCCTAAGCAAATAGAGCTTCAAATCAAATATCCCAGAGCTCTCTTTCAACCATGCTGCCACTAAGACCCTGTAGCTAGGAATCTTGCTGAGGTTTTCCCTGAGAGCTGGGGCTGCCCGTCTCCCAAGATTCAGATGTGACCAACAGTCTATGAAGGCCAACTACATGCCAAGCTTGAGCTGGGTGCACTTGCTCACTGCACGTGTTCATCTGATTCTCACAACTCCTCTACGTGAGAGGTAAGTTATTCTCAACAGATGAAGAAACTGAGGTTCCAGGACTTCCCTGGTAGCACAGTGGTTAAGAACCCGCCTGCCAATGCAGGGGACATGGGTTCGAGCCCTGGTCCAGGAAGATCCCACATGCCATGGAGCAACTAAGCCCATGAGCCACAACTACTGAGCCCGCGTGCTGCAGCTCCTGAAGCCTGCTAGCCTAGAGCCTGTGCTCCGTCACAGGAGAAGCCACTGCAACGAGAAGCCCGTGCACTGCAACCAAGAGTAGCCCCCACTCGCCGCAACTAGAGAGTCTGCTCAGCAACTGGACTCAACGCAGCCAAGAAGAAAAAAAAGAAACTGAGGTTCCAAGAAATGATGTGATTTCCTTAAGACCACACAGTTAGTTAAGTGGCAGAGCCAGGATCTGAACCCTAATTTCCTAACTCCAGCCTCAGTGCTCTTGCCTCTATCATGGCTGTCTTTCCTGGGATCCCAGGAGATGTGGGAGAGGGCAATACGCAGAGTCTGGCTCATTCTACAGTAGCTTTTGTACTGGAGGAGGTGTAATGTGAAAAAATGCATATGATCAAAGTTTTGCATACCATTTCCCCAGGCTCGTCATCCCCGCCTCACCAAGTCTCTAGGAAACCCACATTCCAACTTTCTGTTCCAAACAAGAGAGGGAGACGAGACCAATTCACCCTAGGAGCTCAGCAGAGGCTTAGGCCTTGATCCTCGTTGGCTCATGCCTCAGCCCCTGCCTGGCCTCCATGGTGGCCATCTGCCCTTTACTCGTGCTCTGCCATTTTCTTCACACCACAGGAAACCAGACTTCTCTCCTGCCTCTATCCGAACATGAACACAGGAGAAAGGCAAGGACATCCTATTGACATTGAAAGGAGATGGTAAGTGGTGGGGGGGTGTGGGGGGTGTGTGTGGATAGTAGTGGCAAGGAAGTAGAGGGATGGGGGGGTGGAGGTAGCTTGGGAGAGTGGAGAAAAAGCTATTGAGGAAGCAAGGGAATAAAAAGTGGTTAAGAGAGCACAGACTCTCTGGAGGCAGATTATGTGGGTTCAAACCCCAGCTCTGCAGCTTACTGTCTCTGTGTGACCTCAGATGAATTACTTTGCCTCAGAATATCCACTTGATAGGGCTGATGTAAAAATTAAATGAATTAGTGGGTAGAAAGTGTAAACTTCCTGGTATATGTGCTCTGTGTTTGCTTTTATAATACCCAAACTAGCTGTGTGACTTGGGCGACTCACTTCCTCTCTCTGACCTTCAGTTTTCTCATTTATGAAGTAAAGGGGTTGGATTAGGTGGTCCAAATTCCTTTCTCACTTTCAAGTTTTAGGCTGCTGACCTCTCTTTAGTCATTAGGAAATATTCTCAAGTTTCTATTGAGAGCTGGCTCTGTGTCTCGTGCTTTAAATGATCACAGTACCCTTGTCACTTGGCATTTACCATTATAACACGTCTTTGGACATTAAAAATGTTTCATTTTTAAGATTGTCTAGCTGAAGTTCAAATTCTCTAGGAGATCCTAAAAGCAAAAAAGATTAAAGGACCCTAAGAGCAAACAAAAGGATAGGAGGCACCCGAGGAGATGGGGTGGCAGCGCAGGCGTGGCTGCAGCCTGCCACCATCTAAAATTCCCACTCTGTGTGCCCCTTCGGTCCTGCTGGCTACCTCTCTTGCCTGGATCTCCCTTCTTTCCTCAACTCCACCGTGTTGTTAAAGCTGCTACCATATTTGTTTCTTTCCTCACTGCCAGACTTTAGGAAACAATGGCCAACCCCACCGGCCGACACGGCCTGGCCAACTGGCCACACCACCATCTTCCCAGGCCTCTCTGAGTAGCTCCACCCAGTTGACTCCTTCTCAAAAGGCTCCTCCCCTTTCATGTCAGTGACTGACACTTTGGTCTCCTTTTGACATTCAAACAGCCTCCAGTCTAGTCTAGCTCTAGTCTGGCTGACCCTTGGCTGAGCCCAGGTCTAGGGTGTGGTCAGGCTCCGGGAAATCCCATCAGGGGAGATTTGGCCCATCTGAAAAGACTAAGATTGCCTTGGGGCATATAATCCATTTCAAGGGTGTGTGCCATTCCTTTCCCTTCTCCTAAGCTCTTTTTTTCCACCCCTGAAATGTCCCCTTCCCTTGCCTGCTTTTGAAATAAATGTTCAGGGAGCTGCCCAGGCAGGTTCAAAACAAACAGCTGCCTCAGCACCAGCTCTTCCCCCACACTTGCTGCTGCTATATGTAGAGTGGGATCTACGGCCCTAAACGCTGGAGTCAAATTGCAGGTACTCAGCTCTTTAGCAGCCTGTCCTTCTGCCCTGTGTTTTTGCTTAGGGGGATCTGAAACCCGTGCACCCCCGCCCCCTTCATTCCATGTTTCCCCGAGGCTTTGAGGGCTGTGGCTCTATCTGATGCCCAGTGTGTCTGGCACATGCTCTGGGCCTGGTGGTCCCAGGGAACCTTGGAGTGGAGCAGCAATTCTTTTACACTTTTAAAGCCATGCTAGACTAATGCCTTTCAGGCACCTCTATTCTTTCCCCAAAATGAACCTCTCCAGAGTCCCGTGTGTTTGTTAGACAACACTTGTCAGCATGGAACCTGACTGTGGGATTAACCAAAAGGTTTATTTTTCTCACAGAACAAGAAGTCATAGGTAGCGTCCCAGGCTATGCAGCAATGCCAGGATGTAACTAAGGTACCAAACTCCTTAGATGTTTTTGCTCCACCATCCTTAGTAAGTGGCTCTTCTCATGGCCTAAAAATGGCTTTTGCATCTCCCAGCATTATTGAGAAAGGATGCTACCTTCTCCTTTTCTCTGCTTTTAAGTATGAAAGCAACTATTTTAACTAAATGAGTGATTCATAAATTCACAGGCCTTGTAAAAATTTAGAAAATTACAGAGAAGGCTAAAGGCATCCCTTCACCATTCCTTTTCCCAGTCCCTGGAAGTGAATATTGTTATCACTTTTTGGTTTTCCTTCAGACCTTTTCCTGCATATTGCATACACGTATATGTGCACATGGAAAATACAAAGTTTTAAAATAATTTTACTTGTATCATATTGTATGGATAATCCTTCAACTTTATTTTTCTTTCCAATTCCACCATAAATTTTGGCAATCTATTCTTTTATTACATGTAGCTTTCTCAAGTTGTCTTTTATTTTCTTTTTCCAAACTGCTTCCTGGTATTTCCTACTATGAATATATAATGCTCTAGTTTCTTTAGCCAGTCAATCCCCTATTAATTGACATATAGGTCATTTCCAACTTAGGATACTGCAGAACAATGATGCAAAGATTATCCTTATACATATGCCTCTTTTGTACATGTAGATACCATAAAATGAAATTTCTGGGTTTTAGGATGCAGGTATTTTTTTAAAAATATTTATTTATTCATTTGGTTGCACTGGGTGTTAATTGCGGTATGCAAACTCTTAGTTACAGCATGCATGTGGGATCGAACCCGGGCCCCTGCATTGGGAGCGTGGAGTCTTACCCACTGCGCCACCAGGAAAGTCCCAGGCATTTTAAATCTTTACAGGTATTGCCAAGTAACCCTCTCCTCCCCCGCAGAGAGAGCCATATCTAAGAATCTGGTTTGTTCACCTTTAACTCCGTTCTACCTTTGGGTCTAGCACGGTCTAAGCTCAATAAATGTCTGTTAAATTGCATGCTCCGCCAGGATTTTATATGGAGATTACGCAGGCAAGTAGCTACTTCTCCATTAGACTGCTTTCTCTGTTAAAAGTACATTCTGTTGAGCCTTATGTTCTCTCTCTCTCTTATTTATTTATTTATTTATTTATTTTTGTGGGATCTTACTTCCCCAACCAGGGATTGAACCTGGGTCCTTGGCAGTGAAAGCATGGAGTCCTAACCGCTGGACCGCCCGGGAATTCCCCTCTCTCTCTTTACCATTATACTTTGGTTCTTTCCTATCCCTAAGATCCAGGGAGAACAAACCTAATTCCTGTTTCATGTGACGTGCCCAGCCTGTATCAGACTGAAGATTCCTGCTTCCCCCTCCCCCATGCCCGTTTTTAATTTTTCAGGGTTTTTGTGAAGATAAATGAGATAATCTTTGTGAAAGTAGTCTGAGTTCTCTTCAAGGCTGGAATGTAACTATGGCAACAACATGTCCCCAGTTTTTGAGGACAGATTCATTTCTATTTGATGAACTCTTATTTCATACATTTAAGTTTTTGAATATGAAATACATTCACAGGGCTCAAAAATTCAAAAGTACAAAAGGGTATACATTGAAAAGTCTTGCTGCCATCCTTATCCCCCCCCCCATCCTTTTAGTTACTGACTTCTGTCTCCATGCCCCCCACGTAACCACTTTAATTCATTTTTGGATAGCATTCCATAATTTCCTTATTTAAGTCCTTACAGATGTATGTTTCCCCACTGTGTCCCCCCATCCTGCTCCTCACTTCTTTCTATTCACATGTATATCTTGAAGATATTTCCATATGAAAACATAGAGTGCTTCCCAATGATTACTTTTGCCTTTTTCTATTAATAGAAAATTTTAAACAGTATATAGAAAATTTAACCTTTCATATAACCTCCATCCAGCTTCAACAATTATTGACAATTTGCCAATTTTTAAATCTACTCTTCTTTTAAAATTTTTGTTGTAGGATCCTAAAGCATATCATATTTCTATTTTCATCTTTATTATTTTTAATGGATACACAAATACTCTGATATAAAGATATGCACCATAATTTAATTTAGCAGTCCTTCACTGATGGATATTTGTTTCCATAGTATAATTCTTTTTAATAAATGGGATTATATCTACATATGTATATATGTGTGTGTATATATATATAAATACAGATATAGATAAACACATACATACACATGTAGTATATTTTTTACTGTTTAAAATGTTCACATAAATTCACTACTCAGAAAAGGAAAATTTTTATCAAACCATGGCTTCAATTTGGAGTTCATAAAATAGAATCACTGCAGAACCTGAACAGCAACTATGGAGTTTCTAATCTGCTCTTCTCAAAATGCTGCAGTATCTTTGATTTTAAGTATTAAAATCATATTAACACTCTTCTCGCAGTTTCATGATTAAGAAAGCTATGGATTTCCTGAATTTTATTTTCTCTTTTTTCTTTTCAAGGCTTTTCTCAACTTACCCAAACTTTGTTCAGTTTCTCAACCTCAGCACTACTGACATATTGCATAACTTCTTTGCTTATCCAATTGTTCTGTGAATTGCAGGATGACCTGCATCATCCCTGGTCTCTACCCACTACATGCCAATAGCACTTCCCACCCCCCTCCATTTTAACAATCAAGTGTCCCAGACACTGCCAAATCAAGTGTCCCAGACACTGCCAAATGTCCCCTGGGGAGCAATTTCCCGACCTTGAGAACTATTGCTTCAGACTTAGAGCAAATGGAGGAAAATTGGACAAGATGGCCAGTAGCAGACATAGAAACACGTCATGCTCTACTAGCTGATATCCAAACAAAAACAAGTAAACTGAATTATGCTTCTGTTTCATTTTCCATTCTGAGCTAATTACTTCTTTGTTTATTTAATCAAAAAGTTCTAACTTAACTAGTTTAAACAACGTTTGAGAATATTATTAGAAGCAGAAGACTAATGAATGAATTTTCTTTTTATTTATTTATTTATTTATTTATTTATTTATTTATTTTTGGCTGTGTTGGGTCTTCGTTGCTGTTCGAGAGCTTCCTCTAGTTGTGGCGAGCGGGAGCCACTCTTCATCGCGGTGCGCGGGCCTCTCACTATCGCGGCCTCTCTTGTCGCGGAGCACAATCTCCAGACGCGCAGGCTCAGCGGCCATGGCTCACGGGTCTAGCTGCTTCGCGGCATGTGGGATCTTCCCAGACCAGGGCTCGAACCCGTGTCCCCTGCATTGGCAGGCAGACTCTCAACCACTGCGCCACCAGGGAAGCCCTGAATGAATTTTCTAATTCCTCTTTCCAGCCAGTGACCTTGGTTAATATTTCTTAGCAGTGACATGTCTCAAGTACTGTTTATCTTTTTACCTCTGATAAGTCATATTTTGTGTAGTTATTTTGTGATTTAATGCTGTGTTTTCCATTGAATGCCTCAAAGTGAACTCTATGAAGTTGAAACATTTTTTCTATGTGAATTTATATATAAGTCTTGATTAATTCCTGCATCAAAAGTTCTGTGTTGTGGTCTAGGTGGCTCTCAAGATGTGTATTCAGTTTTAGAATTGGATACTGACTTCAGATGAGAAAATGCAAGAGGAGTATGGAGTCTCCTTTGCCCTCCTTTTTGAGAAACAACTTGTCTTCTTTGCAGAGGGAAGAATGTAACCAAATTTTCTCAGCCTAGACTATAAACATGCTGTCAGATGCCTAGAAATCCTGCCTAGCTAGCCAGGGTCAGTTCACTTTCTTACTTTTCTATGAGTTCCTGCACCTGCTAAGCCACACTGGCCAGTCTCATCCTCTTCGCTCTGACAGTGTTTTAAAACTCTGCCTGACATCATGGTGAGGTGTGGACACATGTCCCATTTTTTGTTTGTTTGTTTGTTTTAATGAAACCGTGTGACTTTATTAATTTACTTATTTATATTTTGGCCATGCTGCACGGCTTGCAGGATCTCAGTTCCCTGACCAGGGATTGAACCCGAGCCACAGCAGTGAAAGCATCTAATCTTAACCACTAGACCACCAGGGAACTCTCCACATGTCCCCTCTTAACCTGTCACCTCCTCCATTTGATTGTGAGCAGCTTAAGGGCATGAACTCATTTATATGTATCCCTGATATGCCCAGTATCTGTTGTCTTACTTGGCACACACTAATTGCCAAGTAAATCTCAGTTTAGTTTAAATTAGTTAAATAATTGAACCCTTTCCCCTCAAATCTTCTGACTGCTTGAGGAGCATTTATTGCTTACTCCTTTTGGAGTTTATGCCTTTGGGATATTCCTTCTATGCCCAGTGACCAGTGTTGCTGTGTTGCTATCAGTGAAAGATGACATTCATTATCATCATCATCATCATCATCATTACTATTAATAAGAGTCTCTTATGTGCCAGATATTTTACACATAATCTCATTTGTTATTTTGTAATTACGTTGCAAAGTAGGCATTCTTATACCCATTTTTCAGATGCATTAGAAAGCAGAAGCTGGGACTTCCCTGGTGGCGCAGTGCTTAAGAATTTGCCTGCCAATGCTGGGGACACGGGTTCGAGCCCTGGGCCAGGAAGATCCCACATGCCACGGAGCAACTAAGCCCGAGTGCCACAACTACTGAAGCCCACGCGCTCTAAGGCTCACATGCTGCAACTACTGAAGGCTACTGGCCTAGAGCCAGTGTTCCACAACAAGAGAAGCCACCACAATGAGAAGTCTGTGCACTGCAACGAAATGTAGCCCCCGCTCACCACAACTAAAGAAAGCCCACACTCAGCAAAGAAGACCCAACGCAGCCAAAAAAAAAAAAAGAAAGCTGAAGCTCAGAAAAGTTAAGAAACGTACCCAAGGTCACCCAACTCATAAGTGGACAAGTTAGAATACAAACTCAAATGTCTGATCTCTAAATATTTGCTCTTTCCATGTGTCATTTCACTATGTGATCAAGGAGAATCTCTGGGGGAGAACCCATGTGGGGTAAAAGCTTTGGTCAAACAGGACATTCAAAACCTTGGTGGTCTCTTAGATTTCTCCTCCACAGGAGAGAGTCCTTTATCTGTTAGGGTTAGAAGGACGTGGGTCTCCTGCCTGGAGAATTAGTTTGCTCACAGTAAGGCAGGGATCCACTGGAAGGGTCATCTAGGGTCATAAGAATCCTCCGGCTTGTTCCAGCCTTATTTCCTCCTGTCCTGTAGGTCATAGCTCTGGCATTGTGCAAGGAGGGGTATGAGCATTTTGGAAGAGAGCATCTGAGGCAAAGCCGGCGGGAGTAGCAGGGGTGGGGCAGACCCTGAGAACATCAAAGCCCTAATGAGGCCTTTTCCATGCCTACTGCTCAGTGACCTCTTGAGCAATTCTTTTTGTAGTTTTTTCTATTCCTTTGCTCCTGGTCTATCTTGGATAGGGTGACTATGCAACATTGTCCAAACTAAGACAATTTTGAGAAGAGGACAATATTAATAATAACGCTGGGATATCAGAACCTCCTGGGGAAACCAGGATGCATGATCTCTCTATTTAGTTTGTAATTTTTTTATTTTTTTGGCTGCACCGAGTGGCATGTGGGATCTTAGTTCCCTGACCAGGGATGGAACCTAGGCCACAGCAGAGAAAGCGCTGAGTCCTAACCACTGGACCACCACAGAATTCCCTGGTCTCTCTATTTTTGAAGTCCTATTTCCATAACATTTCAGAAACCTTTCAGAGGTGAATGTCCCTGACACCCTTGAACACAGAGAACACATTTGTATAGGCTTGATAGGAAATGTCATAAGGCAGTAAAAATCGATGGGGCCTTTTCCAAACTACATGACCTTGGATAAGCCACTCAACTTCACTGAACTCAGTTTCCTCATGTATATAAGGGCATAATGGTATTTACCTCAGGGGGGCTTACATGGAATAAGTAAGATATCATAGATACTATCTGCATAGTAATCCCTTTCTCAGCTGAGTTGGGAACCCTTGTGGCTTTGGGGTGATGGTGGGGACCCCCGAATATTTGGTCCAAGGTCAGGGGATCTCTGGAAACCTTGAGAGATGGTCTGAGTTTCACGTTCCTGTGATCTGAGGATTCTTGGCCCACCCTTAATTAATGAAAGTGGGGCTCACTCATTTTTACTGGTTAAAGAATATTCATCCACCAGCTGGGAATAAGAAAGGAAAAAAAGAAAAGAAAAAAGAGCTTCAAAAACGTGCGTTTTGTACTGCCCTGGAGATAGGACAGAGAAGGGTCTGGGGAGACTCTGACATGATCCCACCCATGACAATGTGGAGAGAGTATGAGAGTTCATCTTGGTTGCTGTGTTTGCAGTTTCTGTACAAATAGGAACTGAATAAATAGGAAGTGAAGGAAAGAGCTGAGATCCTAAGCTTAGGGCTGGAAACGACCTCAGTTTTGGCCTTTTACCTGTTTTCTTGGCCCTGACAAATAGGCTTGCAGTTTCCTGATTGGGCAATGATCC
Organism: Globicephala melas; assembly: GCF_963455315.2. Taxonomy (NCBI): domain Eukaryota; kingdom Metazoa; phylum Chordata; class Mammalia; order Artiodactyla; family Delphinidae; genus Globicephala; species Globicephala melas. The sequence goes on from NC_083314.1 coordinate 47,860,905, forward strand.
CTCGGGCATCCAAGCTCAGGGAGCATTTTCCAAGACAAATTAGAATTTAGGAGAGACTTTTCCTGGTAAAATGGCCTCCACCTTAGGCTTCCTTGTCCTGAGGGGAGGAGAGAGGGAGGCCTTGCTTGCCTGAGACCTACTAGTTTTGCTTAGAAGGAAAGACTGTTGAGTCCCATGCTTGCTTGGTCGGTCCTGACTTCATTAGTTTTGCTGGAACAGCTACAAGATAGGCCACATGACATCTGTTCCCTGAGAGTAAGCTGAGAACACCACGTAAATAATGGTCACGAATTCCATCCAAAGAGACAAGGACACAAGTGACTCTGCTTACTGGGCTTCGAACAAAACACAGCGGGCCTGGGCTGGCACCCGGGGGCCGGGAGATTGTCATGAATTCTCATCTTCCCTACCTTTGAGCTCCTTCTCAAGGCCTGCGGCTGTGTCTCTGTTTTCAGCCCTCCAGGCTCCTCTGCTCTTCCAGTGGGATGAGGACCAGATGTGCTGAAATGCTGGAAGGCACATGGGGCGCTGCGATGCTATTTCTGGCTTGGGCTGAACTCACAAGTCCTAGAAAGAATGTTTCTGACACTACTTGCCTTCTGAGAATTCATGATGCTCTGCCTGGCTGTTCCTGATACTCATTCAGACAATAAGCTTGTGGACCATGGCATCCAGAGGGGCCAGGGCAGAAGGGTGATGGAGGTGGTGACCCAGCACACACCGAAGCAGCTCTCTAGTGGCTGGCTCAGAGCAAGCCACACCCTTGGCTGCTTCATTTATTTATTCATTTGTGCATTTATTAAGCAACTATACTTGTCAGACATTGTTCTGGGAACTTGACAGGCGTAAGAGAAAAGATCAGACTTAACATTCCTGCTTTCATGGATTTTATATTCTAGCAAGGGGAATATAGATAGTAAATAATAAGTATCATAAATAAGTAAAATGTTTAATGTTAGAAGATGTTAAATGCTATAGAAAAAAGAAAGAGCAGAGCAAAGGAGACCAGGAGTGCCAGTGGGGAGGTTGCACTATTAGCCAGGGTGGTCAGATTAGATGTCATTGAGAAAGTCCTCCTTCAAAGACTTGAAGGAAGTGGTTAACTTAGGTTATATCTGAGGGAAGAGTGATCAAAGTAGAGTTAACTTCTAGAGCAAAGGTGCAAAGATGGAAGATGTCTGGACTGTTCAATGAACAGCAAGGAAACCAGCGTAGCTGGAGGGGAAACAGCTAAGAGGGGAAGAATAGAAGAAGGGTTCAAAGAAGTGAGGAGTATGGGGGGAGGCACTGACCTTACAGGGTCTTGTAAGCCATTGTAAAGACCTTGGCTTTCACTTTAAGTGAAATGGGAAGTCATTTCAGGATTTTTGAGAAGTGGCATGATCCGACATGATTCAAAAGGATCATTCTGATAAGATGGCAGCAGCAGTGGTGGCATACTTTTTGGATGTTTCTGAATCTCCACATAAAAACAGACAGAGAAACTAGAATGAAAACTAAAAACCCTTGGACATCATTTAGCTCAAAACTAGATGACACTCAGCTTGGTGCTCTCTGATGACCTAGATGGGTGGGATTGGGGGGTGGAGGTGGGGTGGGAGGGAGGCCCAAGAGGGAGGGGATATACGTATGCATATAGCTGATTCACTTCATTGTACAGCAGAAACTAACACAACACTGTAAAGCAACTATACTCCAATTAAAAAAAAATGAAAAACTAGGTGACAAGGTGTTTTCACAACTCCCCAGAAAAGAAATGGACAGAACAAATCACCAAAAGCCACAAGACCTGCATAGTATCAGCTTCTCTGCAGAGGAAAGGAAGGGATTTGATGGACCTGAGGACAGGAGAATCACAAAATAGCCAACAGTTATTCACTGGAAGACACAGGAGGCCAGTCTGAGAACAGCATTCTGCTGGTGGGGGACTTCAGGGCCTGGGTTAAGGTCAGGGCTGGAGCACACCAGTCCCTTTGAACTTTTGAAACTGCCCATTCCAGGCTCCCTCCCTGGACACAGTCCTGTTTGAGGAGAAACTGCTGGGAGTGGATTCAAAATACAACAAAATAGGACAACAGAGATGCAGAAAGAGAAGCCAAGTGGTAGAGCAAAACGGAACCAGGAAATCTCAGAAAAAAAGCCACCATGGCTCATTTTGTTTTGGTTTGTTTGGTTTTCAATATTGCCCAAAACAACAGAGGAGGAGGTTCTTCGAAATTAGAGAAGCTATCTGAACCAAGGCTCCTTCTAACAATTCTAGAAAATTTAACTCACATCAAAATGAGCAACAGAAAAGTATCAAATTTAAGTCCATACAAAACGGTTATAAGAAAAACAGAATATGGATCATGAAATCATGCCAGAAAGCGTGCTCAAAAAGCAAAAAATCAAAGCAGTAGTATATATTTTTTCAAAATGAAATAAAAGATGCTAATAAAATGTCTTACATTTGAATTAGAGAAACGGAAATCAAAATTACATAAGCTCAGAAATGATGTGACAAAACTCAAGAACTAAAAAGAAAAAAAATTGAAATAAATATCATAATAGAAAGACCACGAAAGCAAATTAAAAAAAAAAACCTTAACAGAAATAGAAGGTAAAAAGGCAGAACACTTTTAAATATCAAAAAGTAATGGGGCTTCCCTGTGGCGCAGTGGTTAAGAATCTGCGTGCCAATGCAGGGGACACGGGTTCGTGCCCTGGTCTGGGAAGATCCCACATGCCTCCGAGCAACTAAGCCCGTGCACCACAACTACTGAGCCTGCACTCTAGAGCCCAAGAGCCACAACTGCTGAGCCCGTGAGCCACAACTACTGAAGCCCATGTACCTAGAGCCTGTGCTCTGCAACAAGAAAAGCCACCGCAATGAGAAGCCTGCGCACCGCAACAAGGAGTTGCCCCCACTCGCCGCAACTAGAGAAAGCCTGCGTGCGGCAATGGAGACCCAAAGCAGCCAAAGATAAATAAATAAATAAATTTATATACTAAAAAAAAGAAGTAACGAAGAAGATAAGGATTTGAGAGAATGTGACAAATATTTCAGATTGGTAAAAAAGATACAAAATAAAGGTAATGGGAGTCCTGAAGAAGAAAACCAAAGCAAGGAAACTACATACTAAACACTATAACTTAAGAAAATTTGCCTAAATTGCAAAAAAAAAAAGAAAAAGAAAAAAAGATTTAAAACTACATATTGGAAGAGCATATAATGTGCTGGAGAATAAACATATCTTAGTAAAATTTTTAGATTGTGAAGAAGGTGAAATGAGCATGTTACTTATAAGGGAAAGAAAATTTGTTTATCATCAGACTTTTTCACAGCAATGTATTATGCCAGAAGCAAGTGGAGTACCACTTTTAAGGTACTCAAGGAAAGGAAATATGAACTGAGGGTATTAAATCCAGCAAAATTTACCTTAAAATAGAAAGGCCCTGACAAATCTATCAACATGCAAGAGCTCAAGGAATATTGTTCCCATGAGCCCTTCCTAAAGAATTTTCTAAAAAATGTGCTTCAGACAACCACAATGACTTAGGAATAATTGATATAAGGACTGTTGGTGAGTATTAAATATACAGTTACTTGTAGAATTAGATTAAATGAGAGTTAAAAGGCGTAAGGCATAGTGAATGTAATAGCTATATGCTCTGACACCGTAAATTTAATATAACCATTAACAAATAAGAAAGAAGAGAATAGGAATGGCATCAGCAAAAGCGATTGAAGGGCTGGGGTGGAAAAAGTATTCTTACAAAGGAAAATATGTCCTTTCTACCGGTTCTCAGGAATGTCTCCTACCCTAGCCAGTCTTCTATTTTCATCTATAAAGGGGCCTGACTGAAAGGAGCTTTGCTTTCGCAGTGAAGTTCAAACAGCCACCCACCCACATTTTTCTAGCCCACAGGCTGTTTCCCTGCCCAACAAACATCGTCCTGTGTCACTGCACTGCTATCTATGGCGCTAACAATATCCTGAAGACATATCTTAGACAGTTCAGGAGTTCACATTTTTATGAAGTTTCTCATTTGCCACCTGTGTTCTTTTTGGCCTGGCTTAACATTCCCCAGCCCTGGAGAACAGGCTTCAAGGAAATCGTGCGGACTGATTTAAAGCTAGAGGTCCTTGTTCCTGTTGTTCTCTTTAATCTGTGTCTGTAATCCCTAGCAATCCTGACATGGCATGTACCCTCTCACGATATCCTGGGTCCCCAGCGACTTCCTGGCACAGATAGACTCAGGGTCCCCAGGACTACCACCTCCCGTGCCCTCCACTGCCCTGCGCCTTGCCTCTTTCTTCCCTGACCCTGGAGCTTGAGCCTGATGTCCAAACACTCAGAATCCGACTCGTTATGTAAGTTTCCTGGTCCCTGAACTGGGTGACTCAGCACGGGGTGGTGCCCCACTGTTTCCCAGCCTGGGGCAGCACGCTAGCAAGCTGCAGTGGAAAACAGGCCTGCTGTTGGGGTCCAGCCCTTCAGCCTTCCTTCCCAGTGTGTCTGCTGAGCCCAGGAAACCCATGGGAACCACCTGAGGGCTGTAGCACACTAACCCATGGGTGGAGTTCTCCAGCTCCCTGCCCACTTCCTGTTTCCTCCCCACTCACGTTTGGTTGAGAGTCACAGAAGCTGCACATTTGGTTCCCCTCTGCCCTGAGGCTGCCACTTTCTGGGTCCTTGTTAAGAACTGAATGTTTGTGTCCCTCCAAAATTTGCATGATGAAGCCCTAACCCCCCAATGTTAAGCGGTGTTAAGAGGTGGGCCTTTGGGAGGTGATTAGTTTAGATGAGGTCATGAAGGTTGAGAGTCCCTCTCTTTCTCTGCCATGTGAGGACACAGCAAGAAGCTGGCCATCTGAGAGCCAGGAAGAGGGTCCTCATCAGAAACCCACCCTGCTGGCACCCTGATCTTGAACTTCTAGCCTCCAGAACTGTGAGAAAATTAATTTGTTTCAGCCTGAGCTAAGACAGTCCCACTGACTTGGGCCCTCACCTCTGAGTTCTATCAAGGCTCAGGCAGGCAGCAATGTTGGTGCAGGAGGAGGCCCCTTGGGTGCGGTTCGCCTGGACCCAGACTCTATCTCTCCTCTGCCCCAGGTCCCAAGCACAAAGGAGGAAACCCACTGGGAACACTGGTCATAGAGAGGACAGACTTTGGCTGATTTTGGTCTTGGGTCTGGTTCTTCCTCATTTCCCTTTCCTGCAGGCATATAATTGAGTTTTCTTTCCTTTCTAGGACAGGGACAGGTGCTGGCATCCTGCTAACTGTTGGACTAGGAGCCAGAGACCCCAGATTCTAGTACAGGTTTTGCCACTAATCAGGTGTTCAGGGTTATAGGCAGCACACTTTTTCTCTCTGTGCCCCAGGGATTCATCTGAGCGACACCCGCCTTAGAACTGTTACTCGTTCATTAATAAAAATTGTGTGCCAGCTCTTCTAGTGTTGGGATATGGTGCTAAACAAGATAGCTATGATTGCTGCCCTCCTGGAGCCTGCATTCCAGAGTGAGGAGGCACGAAGGAAATAGGTAAATAAGACAATTACTGATTGTGACAAATGCTCTGAGGGAGATAAATAGAATGATGAAATAGACAGCCACTGGGAGGAGGTGACATTTATTTAAAAGACTCCTCCACCTGCAAACTGAGAAGGGGCCAGCCCTGCCACCAGGGAAGAGCCTTTCAGGCAGAGCTCTGAGCTAACAAAAGTAAACATGCTCTACAAACTGTATAGTGCAATGCAGATATCAAGTTTAATAGGAGTTAAATCGCCTTCATCCTCTGTGGCTTTGCTGCACATTCCTTGATCACAGCCTGGAGTTGGCACCACTGGCCAGTGTCTGGAAAGCAGTGTGAGGACAATTTAAGTCCCAGAGTGTGGTAAAAAGAAGGGTGGACTGAGTTCTGCTCTCTTTGAGGACGTGATGATCCAGTCTATGTAGGCAGACCCTTCTCCTCCCACAGACTCGTGTCCCCAAATGCTTCAGTTCTCTGTCACCGTGCTTGCAACATTCACCTGGCATTTATGGAGCACCTTCTGAGAGACAGGGACTCTCCCCTCCTCCAAGCAGGAACTCAGGCCTGTGGGAGGCCCCTTCTCCCAGCCTGTCCATGTTTGGGTCCGTGTTGCCTGCTGTCCATTTTGTTTATTAGTTTGCTGTCCAGCTAGATCTTAAGCATGTGGCTCCAAGCATGCTGCGATTGTAAACTGATGCCATTTACCACCCAGAGGGGCCATTTGGGGCTGGAATGTTTCCGCGTGTGTCTTCTCTCTGTGGACAAATATCCAGGGGCATGTGGAGCAGTCATGTGGTGCATCTCCCTCAGGGCATCCCGGCAGAAAAGTTCCCCAGCTGACCGAGTGAGCCAGCCTCAGCACAGTGGCACAGCAGGGCTGCTGCTTCACATCCTTTCTGGGCACGTCCCCTCGGAGTCAGGGATGCTGGACAGAGTGCCAGAACACCAGGGTCTCCACCTGCTAAGCATGGAAGCTGCTCTGCAGTTTTATGTTCCTTTGGTGCTAACATTCTCTAGCTGTGTGACTTTAGGGGAACAGTGGTTTTCAAACTTCAGCGGGCATCAGAATTCTCTAAGAGGTTATAGAAGCATAGCTCCTTGGACCTGCTAAATCAGTAGCTCATTGAGTAGCAGTGCAGGAATGTTCGTTTTTAACAGGCACTGAAGAGCGATTCTGACTGCAGGTAAACTGTAGCTGAGGAAACGTGGCTGTTTAAAGACATAATTCAGTTCACTCCTCCCTTAAAGGACTAATGGTTCCTCAGGGAGCCTTGAAGCCAGGCTACCTGACAGGGTTTATGCAGACAGCAAAGGTGACAATGCCTCCTCTCAGGTGGCACCGATGCTTCACAGAGTGCAGGGCTCAAGAGTGTGTGCTAATGTTGGCTGAATGGATGAAGTGCCCAGAGACTCAGAGAGATGGGAAGGGCAGTTGGGGGTGGGCTGTTAATTATGTTTGTGCTGCCAGAATGCAAGTTCCAGAAAAGTAGGGAAGTAAGAATAATAATTCTTAATTATTCCCAGGGCCTGATCCATAGTGAAAATGCTAAATGAATTAATGACACCACCCACTTCTCTCTCCCTTGCGAAAGAGAGAATGTCTAAAAGCTCAGTGAAATAAACCTACCATATCTAATGAAATTCCCTAATTCCCCCAATACTTGATTTAAATAGACTCCCATAGGATCAGCATTGTGTGATTAAAAACCAAGTTCAGGGGACTTCCCCGGTGGTCCAGTGAATAAGTCTCCGCACTCCCAGTGCAAGGGTCCAAGGTTCAATTGCTGGTCAGGCAACTAGACCCTGCATGCCACAACTAAAGATCCTGCGTGCTGCAACTAAGACCTGGCACAACCAGGTAAATAAATCAATAATAAATAAATAAATATTAAAAAATAAATCAGGTTAAGACTTCAAGGTTTTTAAAATTTATTTATTTTATTTTTTGTCTGCGGTGGTTCTTCGTTGCTGTGCGCGGGCTTCCTTTAGTTGTGGCGAGCGGGGGCTACTCTTCGTTGCAGTGCACGGGCTTCTCATTGCAGTGGTTTCCCTTGTTGCAGAGCACGGGCTATAGGCATTCAGTAGTTGTGGTTCACGGCCTCTAGAGCACAGGCTCAGTACTTGTGGCACACGGGCTTTGTTACTCCGCAGCATCTGGGATCTTCCCAGACCAAGGCTTGAACCCGTGTCCCCTGCATTGGCAGGAGGATTCTTAGCCACTGATCCACCAGCGAAGCCCCAGGACTTCAAGATATTTTTGATACCCAGTGACAGGCAAACGCATCAACTGGGCACAACAAAGTGAGTCATGCAATTTCTATTGTAATGAGAAAGGATGGAGTAACTGATTTCCCTTTCTTCCCCTTAAAACACCAGGGCCAGAACAGCTGGGCCATTAGGAAAATTTACTAAATAACAAACCTCATTAGAAGCAAAGAAAGAGTAAATTAAACTGATAATGGAAAACCATTTTAGAACCACCAGGTGGACAAAAAGTAAAAAGTCTGACAATAGCAAGTGTCAGCAAGGATGTTAGTATGATAAAAACTAGTTGACTGAGGATGGTCAACCACTTTGGAAGAAGAGTAGACATCCTCAAGCAAAGTTGCAAATGTGCCTTCTTGTTTTATGACTCAGCATTCCCACTTCTAGGGAGTTACTCCATTTTTGCACGTATACAAGAAACATATAAGAATGCTCACAGCAGCACTGTTTTATATGGCAAAAACCCGAAACAAGCAGCCCAAACGTACATCAATGGTAGAATAAAGAAACCATTAAGCACATACAATGGCAAACCATATAGCCGTGAAAATAAATGAACTACAGTCGTGCATCAATATAAATGAAATTCAGTAGTATAGTATTGATTGAAAAAAGCCAAGTCACAGAAGAATTTACACTATGATTCCCCTGATTTAAAGATCAATAACAGGACTTCCCTGGTGGTGAAGTGGTTAAGAATCCACCTGCCAATGCAGGGAACACGGGTTTGATCCCTGATCTGGGAAGATCCCATGTCCCTCAGAGAAACTAAGCCCGTGTACCACAACGACTGAGCCTGCACTCTAGAGCCTGCGAGCCACAACTGTTGAGCCCGCATGCCACAACTACTGAGGCCCGTGTGCCTAGAGCCTATGCTCCGCAACAAGAGAAACCACCACAATGAGAAGCCCGCGCACCACAGAGAAGAGTAGCCCCTGCTCTCCACAGCTAGAGAAAGCCCGCATACAGCAACGAAGACCCAATGCAACCAAAATAAATAAATAAATAAATAAAATAGATTCTTTAAAAATAAATAAAGATCAATAACAGAACAAACAGAACAGGTTATCAAATTTGGGCAAAACTTTATGTTCTAGAATCTTTGGGGTTTCTTTCCCTGGAATTCCCTTCCTTATTTTATTTAAGAACTTCTCATTCTTTCCTCAAGATAAAACTTAAAGGCATCCTCTATGATGCCTTCCCCAAAGGCTCCACGTAAAGTTATTGCCCACCTCTCTATCCTGACATATCTTTCCCTTGCACATACACTGTCAAAGCTCTTGTCACATCATGTTGGCACAAATGTTTGCAATGTCTGAGCCAGTCGTGTGCTGGTAGCTGGTTACTAACTGGATTTCCATGGCTATCTTTCTATCTATCTACCTATCTATCTATCTATCCATCTATCATCTATCTACCTGCATATAAATTTATTACAAATTTTACTGATATAAAGGGTATATAACACATAATCTATAAATAATAATAAAATATTCAGTCTCCTTATGTGAATTCTATGTAGCCAAATTGATTCTCACAGAATGTTTTTTATTGTCTGCAGAATCTTGAATGCATAGCCAGCCTTACATTAATTAATAAGAAAAAGTAAAATAATAAAGACATTAGGACTTCATTTGTTCGTTTGCTGATGACTTTGCTGAAATGGATGATAACTTTTGAGTACTGGAAGAATATTTCCTCAATTTTCTGCACCATTTACAATGTAGTAGCTATAGACATGAGACACTTTGAGTTATCTGCATTCTTAACATTTTCTCCATCGCTCAGGTCTGACAGCCAACCAAACAAGAAATGAAGCACTGATTTGTAGTGTTTGCCAATTTCCATGGTGTAAATTCTCCCACCATGGAAAATTCAGGGTTTTAGGGTGATGTTGAATGAAGAGCTGGAAAGAGATGCATGGGAGCATAGCATTATACATACTTGTACCACATAGACACAGTACAGGTAAGTCATCACAGGAGCATAGATAACAGTGAAATGTAGTAAATAGTAAAAGACCAAAATGAAGCTATAAGTAATTAGGAAGTGATGAGTACTACTTTTGTTTGTAATATAATTTACTTAATGGTAAGTTTATATAATTTTAAAAATTATGGCTGTGTTTAACAACTGGCTCTTAAAATTCCTGAAAATGTAACCACCAGCATTTGTATAGCATTTGTCTGCATGAGCCAGCTCCAGCAAGTGTCACTGTGTGTCTCCCAACAGAAATGTAGCTCCTGTGTGGTGTGGATGTGCCTTATTAGTTTTGTCTCCCAGTGACTATCAAAGTCCATGGAACATAAGAGTCATTTAACAAAAATTGGACAAATGAATGAATGAACTCATACACTGCAGGCCATTTTGCAAAAATTCTGGGAGTGTAAGTGGCTTGGTTCTGGTATCACACAACATCTAGGACTTCTGAGTCTCCTTTATGTTAAGGGTCTCCCAGCTCTAGGAAGCATTCTCATATGCTCTCACCCAGAGAACAGTGCAGGTGTGCACCTGACTTATATGGCAGGGAGAAGGGTTTGTAACTGGCAACTAGAAGAGTGCAGGAAGAGCCCAGGACTCTACCTGAAAGAAAAATTTGTAAGATATAAGTTCAAAGGCAGGCTGGGTGCCATGTGCTGAAAAATGTGTGTTTAAGAGGCAGAGGTGAAGGGGATGGGGTACCATCTGAATTTCCTCTTGTGGCTTTGAAACACAGCATGTAGGCTTTCCCCCTAGTGATTTACTGTCCTCATGATCAAATTGCCTGTTTGGCTCAGTGAGTCTTAAAAGAGGTTGTTTACCCTTGGCCCACCATAGCAAGAACTAAGGAAAGTAGTTTGTTCCTAGAAGAAACCCATCTGAAATTAGATACTATGTTTTGGGCTTTTGGTCTGTTTTAAGGGTCAGACCCAGGAGCAAAACCAATAGCTGAACACATCCTTGCTTCTTGCAATGCACCCAGAACAGAAACCAGCCTACATGACTCCCTTCATGAGCTCCCACTGCTGTCGGAGTAAAAGCTAACTGCAGTCTGACTGCAGCCGACCGTGCCAAGCCCCTAGTATATTTCTACCTCTCTGCCTTCTTTCTTGTCCTCTGAAACCCTGCGCTCTTTCTTTCCTTGGTGGTTTGACACTGCTGCCCCTGCTGTCTGAATAGTTCTTCTGGTTCCTTAAAAGGATGGCTTATCCCCGTGCTGCAGATCTCAGCTTAGATGTTACCAACTTACAAAAGCCCTTGCTGACCTAATTCACCCCCCTCATTTATTTGCCTACGAGCCTATTTCCTTCCTCACGCTCACAGCAGTGTTTAATTATCTGGTTATTTGTTTATTGCTGCTTCTCCCATTAATGTCCTTTCCTTCTAGTTAAGGACCTTGTCTGTCTTGAACATTACTCTAGCCAAGGCCTTCAGCAAATATTTGTAGAATGAGTGAACGAAAATGTAAAGGAGGATTCCTCAAGACAGGGGTTCTCAAGCTTCAGCATGTAAGGGAATCCATGGAAAGGCTTTTTAACACAAGATTGTTTGACCTTCACTCCCAAGGTTTCTGATTCTGAACATCTGAATGAGCTGAGGGGTTTCCAAAAAGTTTCCAAATTCTGCTGGTCCAGGGACCATAGTTTGAGAGACACTGCGCACCCCCATCTGTACCCCATTAAAATGTATCTGTTGACCAGTCACAGGAGGAGCCTGGGAGGGGGGAGTTCATGTTGAGGGAGAGGAGAAATCAAGACAAGTTGACCTCAGAGGTACCGTGGAAAAGGTAAGGGGCTCCAGGACAATGGTTGGGTATCTTTCTACTCAGAGGTCCTGGACTTTGGAGACAAAAGGCTGCTTTTCCAATGAGGAAGCCACGGTGGATAAACAGATCTTTCCTTCCTCAGCTGCCAGAACAAGCAGGGCTAAATAATGGTGTGTAGGCTCCCAAACTGTACACCCATCATATTCGTGACTTGCAGTGGTGATTTGTGCTCGAAATGAGTTCTGCCTCCAGATCTAACCCAAAGGTTAAAAAGTGGAAAAAGGGGGAATTCCCATCTTCATCCAAAGTCAGCTTTTCCCAAAGTGTATTCTGAAGAATATTTGTTCCATAGAGTCACACCATGACAAAAGCCTTCCATAGTCAGACGAAATGAGAGGATTCTGAAAGCCATATCCCCTTCTCAGAGATCCACAGGACATGTCTGAGAAGTCTTGTGGTCAAGAAATCAACTTAAGATTGTTAAACTCAGTCTTGGGAAATAGGACCAAAGAGCATTTTTGCTTATAACACATGTTTTGTGGCACATACTTAGAGAAGCACTGCTTTTGAATGCCTTCTTTCTTCAGAGAGAGGAATTTTGTTTTGTTTGTGATGGCAACTTCATGTAGGCATACAAGACCAATCTGATACACACACACACACACACACAAGGCTGCCTCCTGCCTGAATCCCTAGATAGGCAGGAGAGGAAGTATCCAGAATGACCACTTCAGTTCTCTTTCTTTCCAGATGTGAAGCTGCTCCAAGGTATGACATTAATTGCTGCCTGGGTGGGGCACAGGGGCTGCTTTTTGTTTGTTTGTTTGTTTTGTGGTTCGCGGGCCTCTCACTGTTGTGGCCCCTCCCGTTGCGGAGCACAGGCTCCGGACGGGCAGGCTCAGCAGCCATGGCTCATGGGCCCAGCTGCTCCGCGGCATGTGGGATCCTCCCGGACTGGGGCACGAACCCGTGTCCCCTGCATTGGCAGGCGGACTCTCAACCACTGCGCCACCAGGGAAGCCCGGGGCTGCTTTTTAATGGGGCAGTTCGGGTGGGTGGAGGAGGAGGAAGCTCTGGGCATAAGTGATAGGCAGCCAGGAAAGTGCTGGCCTAGGGAACAGCAAGTGGAATTTTCCTCTGGAAATCCTTTTGAACTAAGTGGATTTGAATGTTGCACCCCTGGTTGCTTAGATCCCGTGGCTAAGTGATTTTGTCTTCATTTTCCGGTAATGATTAACATTGCTGTAGTCACTGCAGTTTGGGGACGGTTTATTTAACTGTGGTGATGGAAACGAGGAGAAAACCCTTCCCCAAACCCCTCAGCAAAATCTGCTTTCCACTTCTGACTGTTGGTGGGAAGAGGAAGGACACTAAAATGTTCCTGTGTTTGGAAGGATTGTTCTGCCTTTTCTTAAATCAAATACTTCTCAGTGTCTTATTATATTCTTGTAACAAAGCACCCATCTGGGGCTCATGGGTGATGTTTCCATTAGTCATCCTAGTGAAACCCCGCTAGGAAATGGTGTTTTTAGATTAGGAAGCAGAGGCTGATAGGCCCAAATCTTTTGGGGGCAGGAGTGGGGAAGAATGGGGTGCCTTGTCTCCTAACCTGTTGGAGACCTCTGACACCACCTGGCGAGTTGTCTGGGTTCCACATTTCACTTTGAATAAACAAGTGGGATGTGATAAGCAAGTGGGGTCAAAGAGTCATGGCTTATAGGATGTAATGCCACTTACCCAGCCCCTGAATTGCAGGGGAGCACTGCACCTCCTACCCCCAGCAACCAACCAACACTAAAAAGCATGGCTCTGTAGTGTGATTTTTTATTTTGTTTCCAAGAGCTTTTCTCTCTCTTCCCTCTCTCCCTCCTTCTCTCTCACCCCTCTCTCCCTCCTTCTCTCTCTCCCTCCCTTCTTTCCCTCCTTCCTTCCTCCCTTCCCTCTCTCCTTCCTTCCTTCTTTCCTTTCTCTCAATGAAAGAGGAAAGCATAACAAAATATTGCTCATTTGAGAGAGGTAACAATAGAAAACCATCAGAATCTGCATCTGGGAGTAAGGGGAGAGCTTCCTCTTCCATGACACAGCGGATGCCTAGAATGTCAAAATAAGGAGGGACCTCAGGCATTGTCCTGACCCATCCTGTCAAAGAAGATGGAGGCCAAATGCTGAGCTCCTGCACAGGACTCTTCATCACAACACTGCCCCTTTCTACTGCTCCAGGCTAAAAGGGCGAATGGAGTTTGTTAGGCAATGTCACGGGTTCTGCTGCGGCTCTCTCTGAAGCGTGGCATGCATGACGTGACACTTTTGGGAAACTTTGAGCTGGAGCATCCTCTGGATCATGCTGAGGACTTGGTCAGCTTGGTCATATCCGTGGGTGCACAGGGTGGGCTGAGATAGGGATGAGATGACCGCCTGCAAATAAAGGCTGCTTATCCTAAAACCTAAAGGTATTGAAAACATGCCTTGATGCATTTCTGAGCACTCTGCCAAAATAAGTTTGCCAAAATTACAATGTTTGAGGGCTCTACGATGGAGAAAGAGGGACACGGAGCAAGGTGTGGAATACCCCAGGCACAGGAAAACCCACCAGGACTCCGACATCATTTGAAGCCCCTGTGTAACTCCATCCCTCATGAGGTGATGGCTGAGTTTAAATGCTGGGCCTCATAGTTTCATGTCATTCGATGCTATGGAACCACTGATGAAGAGCATGGCAGTGTTTGTTCTAGATAGTTTATTCCTTATTCTTGTGACAGTGGGATAAATGTAGACTTTTTTATCATTGGGAATATTATCAAGTATCAATTATTTGTTAACCACATTCTTAAAGTTAATATGCAATGACGGGGACTTCTCTGGTGGTCCAGTGGTTAAGAATCCGCCTTCCAATGCAGGGGATGTGGGTTCAATCCCTGGTTGGGGAACTAAGATCCCACATGCCGTGGGGCAACTAGGCCTGCGGACCGCAACTACTGAGAGTTTTGCAGATGATAGAGGGTGTTGAAGTTTGTGTCTCTAAACTCTCAGCCAAGTCCTCATCTAATCATGTATGTTGTTTTCTCTGGATCTAAAGTAATAACAACGTATGAACAAGAATTAAAAAGCCTGGGAAAGTGCATTTCCCAGAGTAGGGGTATGAATATGTGGTTTAGAGCCTCAAAGTGAATCCCCATGTTGGGACTGACTCATACCAGGCAGAACACAACTTGACATGTTCCTCAGTTACAGCTGCAAAGAAGGGTGGCCATCAGGAACCTAAGATTGCTCAGGACATAGACACCACTAAATGCTAGGGCTGGGAGGACTTTGTAGGTCATCTAGTCCTTTCTTCTTCCTTCCAGCTCTCAGACAATGAGTCAGTTGGTGGAAGGAGGGGGTGGGTGGGTAGGGGGGAGCTCCTGCCTCTGATTTTGTCCTAAATATCCCAGAAATGAGAATGATGTCTTGGCCACCAAGATGCTATCAATCTGTTCTAGTGTTTATTTATTTATTATTATATTTTTAAATATTTATTTATTTTTTGGTTGTGTTGGGTCTTTGTTGCTGCGTGCGGGCTTTCTCTGGTTGCGGCGAGCAGGGGCTACTCTTCGTTGTGGTGTGCAGGCTTCTCATTGCAGTGGTTTCACTTGTTGCAGAGCACGGGCTCTAGGCACACGGGCTTCAGTAGTTGCAGCACGCGGGCTCAGTAGTTGTGGCGCATGGGCTTTGCTGCTCCGTGGCATGTGGGATCTTCCTGGACCAGGGCTCAAACCCGTGTCCTCTGCATTGGTAGGCGGATTCTTAACCACTGCGCCACCAGGGAAGTCCCTAGTGTTTAGTTTTAAAGGGACGCAGTGCATGGATAAGAGTGATTCATATTATCGAGGGCGCATAATGTTGTGTCTGACACCCTGCTGAGCACGTGCAATGCATCCTACCTCATTTAATACTCACACCAGCCCTAATGAGGCAGGCACTTCATTATACAGATCAAGAGACCAACACATAGAAAGAGTAAATAACTTACTCTAGATCACAGTTAGCAAGTGGCCGAGCTAGGGCTCAGACCCAATTATGCCTGATTCACACTTCAAACTCTTAACAGTCCTATTCTATTCCCCATTGGCAAGGAAGTCCTACCATTATGAAAAGGTTCTCTTTATATGCTGAAAAATTGGTTTTGATTTATGGGTCAAAAGACCTTTCCTTTACAAGTAATAAGAGGTTCATTATTAGGGTTGCTAGATTTAGCAAATAAAAATATAGAATGCCAAGTGTTTTTCATTTTCTTTTTTTTTAATTTTTTTTTCTATTTGTTTTATTTATTTATTTATTTTTGGCTGTGTTGGGTCTTCGTTGCTGCACACAGGCTTTCTCTAGTTGCGGTGAGTGGGGCTACTCTTTGTTGCAGTGTGCGGGCTTCTCATTGCGGTGGCTTCTCTTGTTGTGGAGCACGGGCTCTAGGCACTCAGGCTTCAGTAGTTGCAGCACGCAGCCTCAGTAGTTGTGGCACAGGGCCTTAGTTGCTCCGCAGCATGTGGGATCTTCCCGGACCAGGGCACAAACCCAACTCCCCTGTGTTGGCAGGTGGATTCTTAACCACTGGGCCACCAGGGAAGCCCTGAATTTCTGATAGATAATTAATTTTGTAGCTTAAATATTTTTAGTATAAGTACATCCCAAATATTACATGGAATAGGCTTCACACTAAAAAACTATTCTTTGTTTATCTGAAATTCAAATTTACTGGGCATCCTGTGTCTTATCTGGCATCCATATTCATAATGAATGAGACCAGGTTGGTGAGGTTAGTCTCTCTATAGGATACTTTATGTTGCTCTGTTCCATGGCTGACCCCTCTCTACTGGGAACCTCTTCATCCAAGGCTTCTGTGAACCTCTCAGTCCCATAGTCCCTCATTGTTTATGTATATCATAGATTAATTTATTTATTTTAAAATATTCTTATTATTAAATGGTTGATACATACAGAAGAATATATGTAACATGTTCTAGTTAACAATTGCTGAGTCAAAGGTTATAGGCACGTTTAGCATTGCAAGATAAGGTTAATTGTTTTCCAACATTATGGTACAAATATTATTCTTCCATTGGTATACATTAGTTCTCTTTGTTCAGTATCCTCACTGCACATGGGGTATCATCAGTCTTTTAAACCTTTGCCTTTGTAGTGGGTGAGAAGTGCCCTCTCACTGTGATTTCAATTTGCATTTATTTCCCTGATTTCTAATGAGTTTGAGCATCTTTTCACAAATTCACTGTCTCTTCTTTTTCTTTTTTGTTTTTGTTTTCTCAGATTTTTGCATTCCAACTATGTGCTGGGGTCTGAAAGTCCATTGTTTTCAGGAGGAGACTCAGAGATAGTAACTCAGGAGAAGGTTAAACAGAGAAGACTCCAGATACAGAGTGCACACTGGTCCTCAGTGAGAAGGAGGAAAGTGTGCTTTGTATGCAACACTACCTGAGGCCTGGAAACCCCTCTGTTGCCCAACCAGCACTTAGCTCCTGCCCACTGGCAGCCAGGTGTTGTAGAAACTATTTCCAAGCCAGACAGACGTGGATTTAAATTCTATTTCCTCGCTATGTAACAGCAAGTTACTTTCTTTCTCTGAGTCTCAGTTTTCTTATCTATAAAATTGGTATGGAAAAACATGCCTTGCAGGGTTGCTCTAGGATTAAACAAGATAGAAAATGGAAAGGACTGTCAGGTAGGGCCTCAACCCATGTTACTTTCTACCAGGCTTCTTTGTTTTAAGAACTGACCAGAAGAAAAACACCTCAAGAGAACCAATATTCTGTTCCAAAAAATTAGAAAAAATTGTCAGAAACTTTGCACTTAAGATCTTATTTGTGGCAAAGGTAAGCCTAGGGTTTCTCTAAGAATCAAAAGGTTGGGTAGATTTTGGAGACATTCTGACTTGATGACTCCTTTCCAGGCGGTTCTGGGAGTAGATCATCAGAGAGCTGTGTCAGCCATCATCCTGATGCTCCTTCAGAGGGAGATTCCACCATCACCCAGATGCCTGACTCAGTGTCTCACAATCTTTCTGTAGTTTAGAGTTCTTCCCTGTGTCTTACATAGAATCTCTCCTGCTTCAGCAAAGACTGTGCTCTCCCCAGAGTGAGGGAGCTCTGCCATGAGACAGATGTTTGAACTACATAGCAACTCTGCCAGCTGCCTCACTGGCCTGGTTCACAAGTTATTATATTATGGGATGTTGGGCCTAGGCCACACCTCTTAATTCACATGAGAAAACAAGGCCCAGAGAGATCTGTTATGGCTATGATACTACAGCTAGTAAGGGGCAAGACCTTTGTTTCAACTCAAGTTTTCTGAGTCACAAACTTAGGATTATTTTGTTCCCTTTCACCGAGGGTCTCTTTTTACTTGGTCTGTGTCCAAAGGTGACCCAGAATCCTTTGGCCATCCAAGGGCCACTTTCAGACATCTTAGCCCAGGAGTCAGGAGACCCTAGTCCCAATCTTGGTCCTCTTCAGAATTGCTTCTGTGGAGAATGCAGTGAAAAAAGAGCTTTTGTTTATGTGCTTTTGAGGGATATCAAGTGTTATGGGTGATGCAGGAATATCCTTTGGAAACTAGAGTCTTTGCATGGGACGATTCAATTATACATATAATTTTTTTAATGGAGAGAGGAGTTATAAATTTCATCCAATTTAAAAAAAGGGG
This sequence comes from Globicephala melas, assembly GCF_963455315.2. Taxonomy (NCBI): domain Eukaryota; kingdom Metazoa; phylum Chordata; class Mammalia; order Artiodactyla; family Delphinidae; genus Globicephala; species Globicephala melas. The sequence goes on from NC_083314.1 coordinate 47,879,121, forward strand.
CCCAGGACCTCAAAAAAAGCTAAGTAATGCATTCATTAATCTTTCATTCAGCAAATATTTTTCAAGTGCCTACTGTGTGTGAGGTACTCTACTAGGCCCAGAGAATATAATAGAAATATAATAGATGTGATCCCTACTCTCATAGCACTTACATTCTAGTGAGGGAGGCAAATGATAAATAATAAGTAAATAATAACATGAAATAACACCTGAACAGGTTCAGAACTACCGGTCTAACTAGACTTTGTCTTTCTCTCTGGACTCAAATATAGTGGTTTCCTCAAATGAGAAAGCCAAACCCCACTGGAAGCAGACTCAGTTTGACTTCTCAGTTGTAATTTGAAGGTATGTAGTTAAGTCCCTAAGTCTCCTGACTCTTCTCCATGTTAACAGGGTTGCTTTGTGCAGCCAGGCTGATTAGATTAACCCTTCATTCCTCCCTGCCTCCCAGGCAGGCAGGATAATTCCAGGTCTCTAGGAATGAAAGACAAGTCTGTTTGGCTAGGATCAGCCACGTACTTTCCCCTTGCAGAATCTCCCTGCTGATTACAACCGCTGCTTGTGCAAGACTAAATGATCTGAAAGCCCCAGAAAGGCAAATCACCAAGAAGCTTTGGTGAATTTTTAAACTTTGTGGATTCTCATAATGAGGATATTGTTCACAATTTTATCTCAGATCAGGTTTTTGTGCACCACTGAGTGGATTTTCACGTGTGCACCTCTATTGTTTAAAAATGCAAGTGAGTTGGACTTCCCTGGTGGTCCAGTGGTTAAGACTCTGCCCTGCCACTGCAGGGGGGCACAGGTTTGATCCCTGGTTTGGGAAGTTCCTCATGCCATGTGGTGCAGCCAAAAAGAAAAAAATATATATATACAAGTGAGTTAACCCGCCTGCCCTCATTTCCAATCCTGAACAAACTCATAGAATTGTTGCTATTTTTGAATTGGTGTTTTCCTAAATTCAGCTTTGGGGGTTGGTAGTAGAAAGGAGTGACCTGCTGAAAGTGTTACAACTCAATGGCAAAGCGGCAATCCGACTCTAGGACACCTGATTTCTGGGTCCCTGTTCTCCAGGCACTAGATTAGATCCAAGGGCCTGGCTCAGATTACACATGCATGTGCACACAATATTATCAGAATGCTGTTGGGGGGGGGTCAGTGGATTAGAATGTTCAGTCCTTACTAATTCTAGGGAAAGTGTCACACCGCCAACTGAAAGGCCAATTCTGATTAAAAGAAAAACAGACTCTGTCAATGAAACTGGAGTGCATGGTCATTACACTTTGAAAACACAAGTATAGGAAATTAAAAAAAAAAAAAGAAGTTGGGGAAGGTTATGGATATCATCTGGAGGGTGTAAATGAAAGGTTAATGATGATGTACAATTAAGGTTACCAGGTCAGTACCTAAAGTGCTATCGGTGGTCCAAAGGGAGTCTGAATTGGTTTGAACTCGTTGATGGCTTCTCTGTTCCTTTCTTCATACCGCCATCCTCTACTCCATGTCTCCCTCCTATCCGTTCATATCTTGGATCTGGTGGGGAAGTGACATTCCCTTTTCCTGAGAGTCTCTCTGAGGATGGACTTCAGGTCATGGTATTATTAGCCTTAGAAATGAGTTAGCTTTGGGGGGGGTCTCCCTTAGACAATATCATCCTCCTCAATCCCCCAGCAAAAGCATGGGAAAGAGTCAGAAAAGGAGGGACTTCCCTGGTGGTCCAGTGCTTAAGAATCCACCTTCCAATGCAGGGGACTTGGGTTCCATCCCTGGTCGGGGAACTAAGATCCCACATTCCACGGGGCAACTAAGCCTGTGCGCTCTAGAGCCTGCGTGCCGCAACTAGAGAGACGCCCGCATGCCGCAATGGAGATCCTGTGTGCCGCAACTAAGACCCAATGCAGGGCTTCCCTGGTGGCACAGTGGTTAAGAGTCCGCCTGCCTATGCAGGGGACATGGGTTCGAGCCCTGGCCTGGGAAGATCCCACATGCCGCGAAGCAACTAAGCCTGTGCGCCAAAACTACTGAGCCTGCGCTCTAGAGCCTGCATGCCACAACTACTGAAGCCCGCGTGCCTAGAGCCCGTGCTCCGCAACAAGAGAAGCCACTGCAATGAGAAGCCTGTGCACCGCAACAAAGAGTAGTCCCTGCTCGCCGCAACCAGAGAAAGCCCGCGCACAGCAACGAAGACCCAACGCAGCCAAAAATAAAAATAAATAAAGTAAATAAATTAATTTTTTTAAAAAACCAATGCAGCCAAATAAATAAATAAATATTAAAAAAACAAACAAACAAAAACGAGTCAGAAAAGGAAATGTGCCTGAACTGGAGAGAAAGTCAGACTTCCATCCCAGGAAGCTATTGGTTATTTCTGGATAGCCAGGCCCAGGATTTATGCCCATTGCTGAGAAAGTGTCATGGCACAGACTGAAATAATTAGGCACAGTGTCCTCCCATCTTGTAAGTCCGTGCAGCATTGGTTCCTGGACTAGGGGTGTGCGTGTGTGTGTGTGTGTGTGTGTGTGTGTGTGTGTGTGTGTGTGTTGAGGGGCCGGGGAGAGAGCCTGAAAGATAAACTGAACAGGGACTCTTTTTTCATTGCTATTGTGACTGAGTCAATTCCAGGATTTAAACGCAGGCCCATTATGCCTCCTATTCAGTTCTCCTGGGAAATGCTATCTGTTGGGGGTACTTATTTCTGGGCAGCAAAAATGCCATTAGTTCGATTTTGGTGTAGCTGCTATGTGGCATGCCTCCCACCAGCCTCGTCCCAGGCGTCAGGGAACAAGGGTAGGGCTCAGGCATTTGCCACCATCCAGTTCTCCCTCTTTTTTAGGTTGTGCCTATTAACCCAGCTTTCTGTAAACACCCCTCATTTCCTTGACCCGCATATACGCAGCCAAACCCTCCCTTAGTTTTCAAGCCATGACATGATTTAAATGCTTCTGTGAATTCCATATCAGGTGTACTAAGGCTTAACATTTGCTTGGAGTAAATAAGGAAGTGCTGTTAGGAAATTCATTCCTTAGGATCTTATTTATGTCTTAAACAAGACCAGCACCTTTTGTTATTACAGCTGCTCTTCAGTGCGGTGCACATAGGCTTGCCTTTCTGACCCTTTTTGTTTGTTTGTTTTCTTTCTTTTGGCCACAGTGCTCGGCTTGAGGAATCTTAGTTCCCAGACCAGGCATTGAACTCAGACCCCTGGCAGTGAAAGCACCGAGTCCTAACCACTGGACCGCCAGGGAATTCCCTCTGACCCCTTATTTTGAATGCATTGTTGGCTGACACTCACCCCTAGAAGAAATTTCTACCCTTTTTCCAATCGTTAGGACAAATTCACGTGCCAGTCTAGGCTGGTTCACCTGCTCAATACTGAGTGATTTGAATGGGGCCGTCTTCTCTGCACTTCACTGGCCACAGTGCATAGACACACTCCACTCAGGAATGTAGTCCTGGGAATTCCCTGGTGGTCCAATGGTTAGGACGCCGATCTTTCACTGCCTGGGGGAGCCCGGGGTTCCATCCCTGCTCGAGGAACTAAGATCCTGCAAGCCCTGAGGCACGGCCAGAAAAAAAAAAAAAAAAAAAGAGGAAGGAATGTAGTCCTGGCATGGGAGCTTAGGAATTCCTTAAAGATTTCAGGAGTGCATGAGCACAAGCCAACAGAGAGGAGTGATGCATATGCTGGCTTGAAATTCTGGAGACAAATTCCTGTTCAAAGCCCAGGAAAGCTAGTTTTCTGGCTAAAGTCTTAGGGAGATGGGAAATTCTGGGGATGTGGGTTAACAGAGGCCAGGGCTAGGGATGAGAGGGGGAAGGAAGCCATGTGCTCAAGACAAAGTCATAGGTGACATTCTTGATTTTTCTCTCCTTCTCACCCCTCATAACCAGTCTATTAGCAAGTCTGGCAGTCCCACCTTCAAAGCTTGTCCTGAAGTCCCTTCTATCTGTTTACCCTCACTGCCATCACCCTCGCCAAGCTTCTGCCATCTCTCATCTAGTCAACCAGATTACCTCCTCCAACTAGTTTTTGTGCATCTCTCTTGCTAATTTCTAATTAATTCTCCATGCAGATGATAGAGAAATCATTTATAAGTGCAAATTAGATCATATTACTTCCCTGCTTAAATCCCATCTCAGCTAGAATTACATCCAGCTCTCCTCCAAGGCCTACAAGCCCCATGTGCTCTGGGGTTTGCTCACCTCTTCAAAGTTCTCTCACTCCACTCTCCCCCACTGACACTGCCCTCTAGCCACACCGAAAACATTACCTGCCAAGCATTTGACGCCTAGGGGCCTTTGCTCTGACAGCGCTCTCTGCCTGGCATGCTCTGCTCACTTCTTCACCTGGCTGGTCCATTTTTACCTTGCAGGTACCCACTGCAATGCTTCCCGTGAGAGGCCCACGATGACTTCATCTAAAGTAGCAATACTCCCCATCCCTACCCCTCAGTGGCTATCTCATCACCATTGTTTCACTTCTAGCATTTCTCATAATCTAAAATCATCTTCTTTATTAATCTCTTTACATATTTATTTTCTAACTTTCCCACTTGTATGACGGCAAGAGAGATTTCTATCTAGATCTGTGTTGTCTGGTATGGTAACCACTAGACCCACGTGTGGCTACTGGGAACTTGAGATGTGGCTAGTCTGAATTGAGATGTGCTTAAAGTATAAAATACACGTCAGAATTTGAAGATTTAGTATGAAAATATCATATTGATAAGTTTATACTGATTACATGTTGAAATGATAATATTCTGGAAATACTAGTTTAAATAAATTATATTTAAAAATTTTTTTAAACATTTTTTTTAATATTTATTTATTTGGTTGCACCGGGTCTTAGTTGCAGCAGGCGGGCTCCTTAGTTGCAGCTCAAGGGCCCCTTTTTAGTTGTGGCTCGAGGGCTCCTTAGTTGTGGCATGTGAACTCTTAGTTGTGGCATGCATGTGGTATCTAGTTCCCTGACCAGGGATCGAACCCGGGCCCCCTGCATTGGGAGCGTGGAGTCTTAACCACTGCTCCACCAGGGAAGTCCCTGTTATAAAAATTAACATTGCTATTTTTAATCTTTTTTTTTTTAACTTTATAATGTGTCTACTAAAACATTTTAATAGCATTCATGACTCACATTATACTTCTACTGGCCAGGACTAATCTGGATCACCAAAACGCTCCTCAATGTGCATTAAATACTTGTTTACTGAATGGTTATTTGCTTCCACTCTCTCTTTGAAATTTACCAAAGAGCAGTCAAATGTTTCTCATTTCCTCCTTCCATCTGTTCCAAATTAGGAGAAAGACAAAACAAAGCTCAATACCAACAACAACACCATCAACGGAAGAAATCCCCTGAGCCATTTAGCTCCTAGCAGCAAGCCAAGGAAGGCAAACTGGGATTAGGGAACAAAAGGGTAACCTGGGATGGTGGCTGGATGGGGTGAGCAGTTTCAGCAGCCAGAGATCTTCCCTTAGGCCTAGGAGGTGACACAAGCAATTTTCCCAGGATCATCTTGACACAAGCAATAAAACAAGTTAACAAGGCAGAAGGTCACTCACTGAACCTGGTCTCAGCCAGTCCTGGTGCAGCTCTCCCCTAACATGTAAGCAAAGGGGCTGGCAGAGAAGTCTCCTCATTCATCAGCCCGCCTCAAAAGCACATCTTCCTGCTTGTATTGTGGGAGGAGTTGCAGAGTTTGGAGAGTCAAAGTGGAGTGGGGGAAGGGAAATAACTGTGGGGATAGGAAAAGCCCTACTGATTTTTTTCCAGCTTTCCTTTTAAGGGCTTCTGGAGACAAAAGGGGATTAAAACTTCAAGTTAGGGAGAAGTAAAAACTCATAGTTAACTGATTAGGTGGGTTTATCTGATTAATCCTGGGGAGTCTGGGTCATAATTCAATGCAACAAAATTTACCAAAGTATGGAAATTTAAAAACATTTTGAAGCCAGACGCCCTACCCTGACAGGGTAATGGGTGGGAGAGGATGGGAAGGAATGAGACAGAGCTAGGAACTGCCTTGTTCTGGGAACAAAAAAAGCTGAAAGAGCCCCCAGGCCAAGTGGAGTTGGAGTAAGACTTTGCCCTTAATTTCTTTCAGTTCCACTCATTAATTCATTCATTCCACAAATATTGAGTGCCTACAGTGTGTTAGGCCTTTGCTAGCACTATCAGTTGGACTTCTAGAGTTGTTGACTGTCCTTTGAGAAACCACAAATATTGCCTTAAAATCCTTAAGTCGGTAAGAAAGTGCTTCAACTGAATGAGCAGGCAGGTGGATCTTCTACTTCCTCCTTTTATCCCTTCTCCCTAGTAATCTGCAATCCCAACCACTCCATTCCTCTGCTATTTGCTGAAGTTGTTTCCACTAAATCTCCCAATGACCTCCATTTTGCCAAAACCATATCCACTTGCATCTGTGGAGTATTTTTTTAATATAAATTTATTTATTTATATTTATTTTTGGCTGCGTTGGGTCTTCGTTGTTGTGCTCGGGCTTTCTCTAGTTGTGGTGAGCAGGGGCTACTCTTTGTTGCGGTGCACGGGCTTCTCATTGTGGTGGTTTCTCTTGTTGCGGAGCAAGAGCTCTAGTCGCATGGGCTTCAGTAGTTGTGGCACACAGGCTCAGTAGCTGTGGCTCGCAGGCTCTAGAGCGCAGGCTCAGTAGTTGTGGTGCATGCGCTTAGTTGCTCCGCGGACCAGGGCTTGAACCCATGTCCCCTGCATTGGTAGGAAAATTCTTAACCACTGTGACACCAGGGAAGCCCCCACCTGTGGAGTATTGACATCTCTTGAAATTCTGTCTTCCTCTGGTTTTTTCCTTTTCATTGGTTCTCCTCCTTCATTTAAAGCTGCTCATCTTTTAATCTCTTTCACCTCCTTTGGCTGACTTTTGAAATGAAAAGGAGTCCTCAGGAGTCCTTGGCTTTCCCCTTTTCTCACTCTATTCATAGTTCCTGGGCATCAATAACCAAAATAACAGCTTCATCTACCATAAAGACATGGATTGGGCTCTCAAAACTGCATCAGGCCCTTATCGCTCATCACACTTTTAGTCACATGTGATAAACTGCCTGCTAGACCTTCATTGGATGAACTTAACCCCTAAGCCAGTTATTCTCCTGTTATCCTTATCTTGAGGACTGACACTACCAAAAACCTGTGTCTGTTTAGACTTATGCTCCCTGTCATATCATTCATTCAATAGATTGATCCCTTCCTTACTAGATCCTAGACACTGGGCCCTGTGCTAAAGGGTACAGAGATAAATAAGATACAACCCCTGCCCACAAGGGACTGGGCACTTGGAGACAGGTAAACAATCAGAGAAGTATACTGTAAGACATCACCAGAGGGAAGTGAAAAAATAGAAACACATTTAAGATGCAAGACACAGGGACTTCCCTGGCGGTCTGGTTGTTAAGACTCCAAGCTTCCACTGCAAGGGGCATGGGTTCAATTCCTTGTTGGGGAACTAAGATCCTGCATGCCACTTGGTGTGGCCAAAAAATATAAAAAAAAAATAAAATAAAAGATGCCAGACACAGAGAAAGCACAGTAGAGGGACTAACTGGGAGATGGAATATGAGGAAGTGCTTCCTTGAGGAGATGATGCCTGAGATGGGTTTTGAAAGACAAATGGAAATGTAGTTTGCATGACAAGCAAGGGAGTTATGGTATTTTTAGGCATTGAGAATAGTACGTAAAAGGCATGAGTACGTGAAACCAAATAGCATATCTGATAACACATGAGCAGTGTGATATTGATGGGAATGTAAAGTACATGGCAAAGGGATATTTGGTAGGAGGTGAACTTGGAGTAGTAGGTAGGGACCAAATCATAAGGGATCTGTATAATAATAAGAACAATAAAGGCTACAATTAACAAAGCAGACTTTACCTACAAGACCACTAGTGCTTAATCGGCTCTATGTTATTATTCACACACTACAGCAAGGAAGCCAAGAGGCTACATATCTGGTATGGTTTAGCTGAAATTCACACCCAGGATTCTTTGACTCCAAAGCCTAGGCCCTTGGTCATACATCTTGCTGCATGTGCATGATGCTAAAATGTCCTTACCTCATGGAGCTTGTAACATAGTGCAGGGTGAAGGATATGGTGGGTTGAGGCAAGGATGGGAGATGGCTTCTGTGCCTGTTTGCAGGGTCAGGAACTAGGATGAAGCTGGCTTAGCCACAGCTGGTGGTGGGCTGGGTCTTGCTTGCTCTAGGAAGTCCACACCTCTGGGTGGTGTACAGTTCTGAAGAAAGTCAAAATATTCTTACTTCTATAATAGTTCTTTCCCTTGGCTTCCCATGCCCTCCTCACCTGCTTCCTTACCACCACTCTCCCACCCTCAGCAATCATCTTCAACACCATCCAAATTTGACCTCATCCATTCCTACTTAAAATCCTCCTCTGGATTCTCATTGGCTTTGCTGACACACAAACCCTTCCTGGTGAGGGTTCTGCCCACCCCCTTTAGCTCTGTCTTCCACCTGTGACTCAGTCACACTGCATGGTCTGCTATCCCACCCTTCTGTATCTTCCCAGGTGCTATAATTGTGCCTGGAATGCTTTCCCCTTACCTGACTTCCTAATCCCACACCAAACCTTCAGGATGGTGTACATATCACCTCCTCCAGGAAGCCTTCCCTGACTTCCCCTGGCTGGTCTAAAAGCCCCTCTTTGGTGCCCCCAGCATAATTTATATATTCTTTACTATCTATGCACTTGTTTCTATTGCCTTCTAATTGTGTTAGATTCAACTCTTAGTCTGGCTTCTTCCTAACCACTTGACCTTATGCAGGTTATTCAAACTCTTGATTCCTCAATTTACTCATCTATAAAAGGGGGTGAAAATGTCATTTCTCATAAATGTGCTCTGAAGATTCAAGATATTTAAAACATTAAAATGTATTGCATGGGGCTTCCCTAGTGGCACAGTGGTTAAGAGTCTGCCTGCCAATGCAGGGGACACGGGTTCAAGCCCTGGTCTGGGAAGATCCCACATGCCACGGAGCAACTAAGCCTGTGCGCCACAACTACTGAGTCTACGCCCTAGAGCCCACGAGTCACAACTACTGAGCCCACATGCCTAGAGCCTGTGCTCCACAACAAGATAAGCCACTGCAATGAGAAGCCCATGCACCGCAATGAAGAGTAGCCCCCACTCACCGCAATTAGAGAAAGCCCACGCACAGCAACAGAGACCCAAGACAGCCAAAAATATAAATAAATAAATAAGTTTATTAAAATAAGTGTATTACAACATATGTTAAATATATTATATATCAGAATATAGTATTTTATGTTAAATATATTATATATCAAAACATATATTAAAATTCTTTGTATAGTGTAAGCACTAAATAAATGTCACTGTTATTCTACCTGTTACAATTGCTCATCCATACTAGACTCTAAGTGGCTTGAAGGCAATGATTTATTTAATATCTAGTATACTGCCTGGCATCTGGGAGGTGTTCAGTAGACATTTGGGTTTTATATCCTTCTCCTGTTTTCAATGTTGGCTTTGCCACTTCAGGTTCTCAATTCAATATATATTTTTTTCTTTTTAAAAATTGAGTAAGATGAGAAGAAAAGGGGGAGGGGATATTTGCATTTACTTATAGAGATTTCTTAACCCTGGGCTGTGGTCCAGCCCCCAAGGGACTGCAGGGAGATGTTATTTCTGTAGATAAGAGAGCTTTGGCGCCTACCCTAGTCTTTCCCACTGTTCCACCTCCTTCCCTGCAGAGATCCTTTCCTACTTATACTGCCTTCTCTGTCCATTCCTGGCGCTTTGAAGATTTTCAAAGAATGTGGTGGTAGTGGTGGTGTATGGGGAGAAGGGGAGTTTGTAGGTAGCTTGGGGGGGGGGAAATCCAACTTTCTGAGGCAGTCCCAAGAGAGATGAAAAAAGATGAGGTTGTACACTTTCCCTAAGGGCCTGGAGGCTTGGAGAGCGTTATCTGAACCTGATCTTGTAAGGCAGAGGGGCAATCATTCTTTTCCATGTTTTTGTTGAGCATTTGGAAGTCCTAAAAATAGAGAGCTCATTCATCAGATAAGGACTCAGGGTGGGTGGGGAGCTGCAATAGATGAAGTAATCATTATAACCAAATTTTCAAAACCAATATAGGACAAACTATGGCATAAAAGAATTGTTTAAATTCTGATTTGTGATTTTATTTATGTAAAGATCATGAGAAGATATAAAATAATGAAATTGCCTTGAATGAACGGTCTTTATTAAGGACCATAATTACACAAAAGAAAAAAGTACAGTCAAAAATATTTTAATGTTTGTAACATTTCACAACAACGAAGACTTAATTCAAGTCTTTTGCTCACTTTTGCATTGAGTTGTCTGTTTTCATTCTTACTGACTTCCAAGAGTTCTTTAAGAATTCTGGCTATGATTGCAAATATCTTTTCTCATTCAGTGGCTTGCTTTTTCATTCTTTTAATGGTGTCATTTTATGAACAGAATATTTAAATTTTAAGGGAGTCTACATTATCACTCTTTTCCTTTATGGATAGTCTTTTTTTGTGTTCTGTTTGAGAAGTCTTTGACTGCCCCAAGGTCATGGCAATATTATATGTCTTCTTCTAGAAGCTATATTAGAGAATGTTCAGATGGCTAACAAGCTCGTGAAAAGATGCTTGACATCATTATTCACCAGGGAAATACAAATGAAAACTGTAAAGAGGTATATCTATACCTATATATCTATATATCTATATCTATATCTATATATATATATATAAAATGAAAAAGTACAATACCAAGTGTTAGAGAGGATGTGAGCAACTGGAACGTTCATGCTCTACTGGTGGGTGGGTAAACTTACACAGTAAATTAGCACAATCACACTGGAAAACTTTTACTGAAGTTGAACATAAGCTTACCCTATGGTTTAACAATTTCACACCTAGGTTTGGACCCAATGGAAACTCAGACATACGTGCATCCAAACTGAAAGTGCTCACAGTAGTTTTGTTCATCAAAGCCTCATATTGGAAACGATCCACATGTCTGTCAATAGTACTGTAGAATGGACAAATGCATGTAGCATATATAGTCAATGGAACATTATACAGAAATGAAAAAAAAACCCCAGCAAACTATTATTGCATGCAAAAACATATATAATTCTCAGCCACATAATACTGAGCAAACATATCCAGACATAAAAGAGGACATACTGTATGATTGCATTTATATGAAGTTCAAGAACAAGAAAACCTAATCTGTGGTGAAAGAAGTCAGGATATTGGTTATCTTTGGTGGGGGTGGGAGCAGGGGTTGATTAGAAAGGGGCAGAGGGAGGCCTCTGGGCGTAGATAATATGCTCTTGCTTGATCTGTGTGGCAGCTTTAAGGTTGTATATGTTTGTAAAAATTGATCCAGTGTCACTCAGAGATTTGGGCATTTTACTTCAATATAAAAAGTTAAGGGACTTCCCTGGTGGTGCAGTGGTTAAGAATCTGCCTGTCAATGCAGCGGACATGGGTTCGTGCCCTGGTCCGGGAAGACCCCACATGCTGCGGAGCAACTAAGCCCGTGCGCCACAACTACTGAGCCTGCTTTCTAGAGCCTGCAAGCCACAACTACTGAGTCCGTGAGCCACAACTACTGAAGCCCGCATGCCTAGAGCCTGTGCTCCACAACAAAGAGAAGCCACCACAATGAGAAGTTCACACACTGCAAAGAAGGGTAGCCCCCACTCGCCACAACTAGAGAGAAAGCCCGCGCGCAGCAACGAAGACCCAACACAGCCAAAAATAATTAATTAGTTAATTAACTTAAAAAGTTAAGAAAAAATGTTATTTAATAAAATATTTGAGTTGTGATTTTTACCATTCATTGACAACAGAAGTTGAAAGAATATTACTTTGATTATATTTGTGTGTCGAAGAATAAAGTTTACTCAGTCGTAATATTTACGGATGGATTCATTCGGATATTGTTGGCAGGACTCTATGAGGGCTGGGATATTTAAATTTGATATAGCACCAGAAAATACAAGGAGTAGAGTTGGAGGACATCTAACATCCCTCTGGAAGTAAGGTATAATGAATTGTCTGAGATCCCATATAGTAATAATATTAGCCTTTGATTATAAAAGCAAGAAGATATAAAGACTTGTTTGAAGTATGTATAACAATAATAGCATTGTCCTTTGATTATAAAGGCTATACTATGGAGAATATTTTGAGTTTTTTTCAGAAGTGTTGACTGAATTGAAATTGACTTTGCAATTTTCTGCATAGAACATCCCAAATACTTGGTTCTTGCATTATACTTTTCAAAAAGTTTTCCATGTATTATGTGATTTGCTACTTACATGTTCAGTGAATAAATGAATGAATAAATGAACAAAAGAGCACACCATTCACTTTTTTGTGCTTAGTGCTAGGATCATAGTAGTGAAAAGTCAGACCCGTTCTCTGCCCTGATGGGTGCCTAATCTTCTAGGAGGAGAGACTGACCTTAAGCAAGCATAGGCATGGAAGTGCTAGGAAAGGGACATATCGTCTGATCTAGGAGGTCCAACCTAGCCTCAGGGATTGCAAAGAGTTTTGTGAGGCACCTGACACATAACCTGAGATGAGTTTAAGCTTGCTAGATAAAGTGGGAAAATGGAGGTAGTTTGGGCAGAGGGTTAGCATATTCCAAAGTTACAAGAATACAGAGCAGCATGCTTTGGAAGAAAAAAAAGCCCAGTGGGTTGGAAAGGAGAATTTGAGGAGTTATCTGGGAGCCATTAGATGTGGAGGGCTCTGTTTGCCCTGTTTAAAATGTGGGACTTAATCCTGGGACAGGGTGAAGCCACTCCAGGTTTTAATCAAACTTATATTTATAAATTTAATATTTATATTTTAGGAAAATCAGACTAGAAAAGGGACAACACTCTCCTTTTGGTAGGTTCTGTGGATAAGAAGTACAGCTGGAACTAGATAGCAGCTCTCCAGAGGCCTGGTCTCTTACCACCCTCTATTCTCTGCTCTCTGTTGGTCTCAGACTAAAGTGAAAAAGGAACCTTGGGTTAGAAGTGAAGCTTAAGAACACAGCTGGCCCCCTTTTCCTTCTTTACTTGTATCAATACCATGCCATAAGCTGGAGAGAAAGGAGGGCTGACTTCTTGCGTGGACTCGTGGCAGAACCCTTTACAGAGGAACCTAGCCTTGTAGGCTCACACACAGCAAGACTTTTTAATCCTTTTCATTGATTTTATCTAGAAATACTTTTGAGGTAAAAGCAAAAATCCCTCAAATAGTGTTTCCATAAGGCCCACTTGGAATTCTGTGAAAGGATAAATGTCACCTAGGAGAGTTGTAAAAGTCACTTGGTCTATATCCAGAACACAGTGCCCAGGGTTAGTAAACTGGAAAGCAGAGGGATTTTCCAGGACAGACAATTGCTTTTTGAGAGGAAAAAAAAGAAGTGTTACAGAAATATCACTTCTTGAAGGTCCACTCTATGCTCCTCGTCCTTACTTCTTCAGATCCACGGACAATTGCACCCACAGGAATTTGCTTTCTGTTCCTACTGCTCTATGGAAACTGCTCCTCTCCAGCTCATCAATGACTACCATTTTTTGCAAACCCAGCAGCTTCTTTTTGGTGCTTATGCAAAACCAATAATCTGTCCTGAAAAATACCTCTGCTTTTCAAATCCTGTGCACTGAGTTCTGGAAACAGACAGATTGATTTTTATAACTCTCTGTAGTGACACTTAGTGTTTCACAGGATTCCAAGTGGGGCTATGGGAACCCATTATTTGAGGAGTTTTTGCTCTTTGCATTTTCATTCTGTTGACCTTCCTCTTCTGTGCAGGAGAAACTTTCACAGTTCTCTTCTCCATGGCTTTGGTGATGCTCCTCATTCCAGGTTCTCCTTTTAGTTTCCCATCTCTGATTGGTGTCTCTAGCTTTGCACCCCATTAAATGCTAGTACTCCCCAGGGTTCTAACTGTAATTTTCTTTTTCCTTTCATATTTGCTGAATAATGTCCTCTACTTTCATACATCATTGACTGATGATTCTTAAATTTATATTTCTAGCTCCTACATCTTCAGGGTTCTAATTGTAATTTTTTTCCCTTTCATATTTGCTGAATAATGTCCTCGATTTCAAACATCATTGACTGATGATTCTTTCTTTCTTTCAGGCTGCGTTGGGTCTTCGTTGCTGCACATGGGCTTTCTCTAGCTGCGGTGAGCGGGGCTACTCTTCGATGCGGTGCGAGGGTTTCTCATTGTGGTGGCTTCACTTGTTGTGGAGCACGGGCTCTAGGTGCGCAGGCTTCAGTAGCTGTGGCACGCGGGCGCAGTAGCTGTGGCTCGCAGGCTCTAGAGTGGAGGCTCAGTAGTTGTGGTGCACGGGCTTAGTTGCTCCATGGCATGTGGGACCTTCTCAGACCACGGCTCGAACCCGTGTCCCCTGTATTGGCAGGCGGGTTCTTAACCACTGCGCCACCAGGGAAGTCCTGACTGATGATTCTTAAACGTATATTTATAGCCCCTACATCTTCCGGGCTCTCGACTTAGAGTGTCAATGATCACCTACTGGATTTCTTCACCTGGATGAACTAAAATCGTGCCATCTTCCACAAGTTAGCTATGCCCAAGGATCACCCACATCCCAAGTAGAACTCCAGCATTTTCTGTTTCAGTTAATAGCATTAATATCTGTCTTGGGCAGATTCTGGATTCACTCCAGAATCCCGGGATTTGTTCTTCAACTCCTTTCTCTACCTCACCTAAGAGCTCAATATGTCATGAATTCCTGTTACCACTACATCCAAGATCTTTCTTCCTGGCACACTTCTCCAACAATCATGACTTGTTTTGTTTTGTTTTTAAACTTTTTATTTTATATTGGAGTATAGTTGATTAACAACTCATGACTTGTTCTTAACCCAGGATCTCTCTATACTAGTGCATCCCTCCCTGTTGCTACCAATAATCACTTTTAAAGAGCACATCTAATGATCTCCCTCCCTTCTTTTAAGTCTATGAAGTCTCTGAAGGCTACCCATCTAGAATAAAGTGTTACCCCCGACTATGGTACACAGGGTCATCCACACTCTAGTGTCAGCTTATTTCCCATGGGTCACCCCCTCTGTTGAACATGCCCTTGGTGTTTCCCATGGGTCACCCCCTCTGTTGAACATGCCCTTGGTGCCCTGCCCCTGCTTTTGCCCTTGCTGTTCCCCTGTACTCTCACCCTTTCTTCACACCTAACAAACTCTTCTCCACTCTTCAAAGCTGTCACCTCCCTGTGACTTTTCCTGATGCTTCTCTTCAATATCCCAATAGATGAAATCATTTTCTTTGCTCCCTCGGTACTTTCTACATGCCTCTATTATAGCAGCTATTGCATTGTTTCATAACTATTTGCCTACTGTTTCTCTCTTCCTCTCTCAGGAATCTTTCCTTATTCACCACTATAATCCCCAAGTGCCTGGCCTATAGTAAGCACTCAACAATGTATATGTTTTAATGCTTCTTCCCGTTTTTGTTTCTGACCTCTTTCCAGTAAACTGATTAAAGGTATAGACAAAGCCCAACCCATATTTTCCCAGCTGAGCCAGTGCTAATGGACACAGAAGGCATGAGAAATAGTAATAAGAGTGAAAGATCAAGGGCTAGGAGAACAAAGAACACATTGAGTCTTTTCAGTAGGGGTGACTGGGATTGCACCACCCCCAATGCTTGCTCAGAAAATAACAGTAATGCTTTATTGCCAGGTCCTGTCTTACACTTTCCAGCATGTAGGCCAGCTGGTGTTAACAACAACACGGTGAATGAGCCAAATGGTGTGTATGTACCCTGGTGGGCATTTTTGTGGTGACAGAGGGGAAGGTATTACCTTTAGTTGGGAGGTGGGAAGCACGGCTGGAATTGGGCTACTGATCCTCTAATGCACGGCTGACCAACTTTTTTGTATTTTAGGCTTTGTGGGTCCTTTGCAAAAGCCTATGATCGTGACCGTGTTCCCGAAAAACTTTACTCATGAACACTGTAATGTGAATTTCATACACCGTTCATGTGTTGTAAAATAGTCTTCTTCTTTTGATTTTTTCCCCAACCATTTAAACATGGAAAAACCATTCTTAGCTCTCAGGCCATACAAAAGCAGGCATCAGGCAGGATGTGGCCCACAGGCCACAGTTTACTACTACTGCTCTGGTGCTTAGTCCACTACTACACTACCTGGAGTAGCTTTATTGGGACCAAAGCCACATGGAGAGTGCTGACTCTATCATAGGACCATAGTAGCCTCACCAAGAGCTGGGCTCTGCGCTTCACATGCTCTCTCATTTATTTCTTACAAAAATCCCAGGAGCAAGGAACTAGGATCATCCCTACTTTACAGGGACTCAAACTGGTCACCCAGCCCATTAACTGTCAGAGTCAGGCTTTTGAAGGTCTGTCTGGTTCCGAGGTATGTGTTCTGACCACTGCATCAGACTGCCTCCTGTGGCAAAGTGTCAGTGCTGTGGAAACCATGTGAAGGCTTATGTTTTTCAAGAACACAGATATATTTTATCAAAAAGAGGTCGGGTTTCCAAAAGAAAAAATGGGGGACAAAGATGACCATGGGAAGATTGGCTCCGAATCCCCCAAGACTTAATGACTTTTCTGAACTTATTATCTAGTTCTTTCCCCCAGAAATTTGGAGGAATGCACAAATCATCTCAGTCTCCACAGGGACCCTCCCCTCATTGCTTCCCACTACCCTCCACTAACCCCCCCTCCACACACACACACGCACACCCACACACACCATCTTAGGCGTGCATGTTAAACTACTGTCAAGCAATCTATTTGGCATTAGTATCTAAAGAACAGATGTCAACCTATTGTCACTGCTTCCAGTGGGCCCTGCCAAGTGAGTGCAAAGGTGGGCATCGCCCAGCAGTGCCTGCACTTTCCTGCCTTCTGCTTCCATAGTTTCTCTTCCTTGGACACCCATCCACTTGGAACCCAATACTGAGGGCAGCTCAAGGGTGGGCCGCACTAACAGTGTAATGGGGGTGGTGGGGAGCTGGGTGCCCTCAGCTGCCCTCTCTACACTTCTGAAAAGTCTACTCCAAGCTTTTTCCCTCCTCCCCACCCAGCCCCACCTCCCCCACTTCCTCCCTGACCTCACAAGCTACTTCCCTCTGCAAGAACCGGGTGTGGCTGTCACCCTCACAGCAGGAGCTGCAAGCCCTGGAGAAACAAGCTCAGATTGTCAGGGGGTGATGGAATTAAGTTGGGGGTGGGTGTGGGAGCTAGAGTTTGGGTGAGGAAGATAAAAGGAACACAAAAGGGAACTTAAGGGGCTTCCCTGGTGGCGCAGTGGTTGAGAGTCCGCCTGCCAAAGCAGGGGACACGGGTTCGTGCCCCGGTCCGGGAAGATCCCACATGCTGCGGAGTGGCTGGGCCCGTGAGCCATGGCCTCTGAACCTGCGCGTCCGAAGCCTGTGTTTGCAACGGGAGAGGCCACAACAGTGAGAGGCCCGCGTACCGCAAAAAAGGGAAAAAAAAAAAAAAAGGGGAATTTAAGACGTCTGGCCATGAGTAGAGGGGGTTGGAGCCAGAGGAGGAGGTGGAGTGTGTCTGAGCTGAAGTGAACCTTGCCTCCTGTCCCTGGTTTTCTCCCAGGCCTTCTCTGCATCCTTGGAGGTCCTTGGAAATCTGCCAGCCCCTGAACAGGGCAGTTTCAATTCTGTATTAGAAACCCCCTTCTTTGCTCCTTTGCCTCATTCCCCTCCTACTCTTGATCTCTTCCCTTTCCCATTTTGCTAATGAATCTTTTGGGAGCAAGCTCTCGGCGTGTGCTGGGGGTAGGGGCACAGCTGTGGAGCCATTGGTGACCTCTTAGCTTACGTCTGAACTTGGTTCCTACAGACCTATGTGCCTGAACTACCTCTGTTGTGTGGTTTTCAACTCACCATCTGCCCTTAAATAAGGGTAATGGCCTTTGCCGGATGCTGTGCTGGACAACAGGAAGGAGGGCTGGGCCGGCCGTGAGGTAGGAAGATCTGAAGCCTTTGTACTCAGGTCACTCAGCTTTCAGTGAGGCTTCTTGATGGGATCAGGTCAAGGCAAGGCGATCTACATTAAAAACAAATTTAAAAATTCATCCCATCCACCATTACTAGAGTCACATTTGTTCATAGTAAAAAAACTCGGACAGCACAGAAACATAAAGACAAATAGGAAGCAAAATCACCCATAATTCACAACGCTGGGAAAATTTCTCCAGGCATTTTGATGTATTTCCTTCTACTCTTTGCTCAATGAATATCTTTGTCTCTATCTCTACCTATAATATATGGTAACTACCATTTGAAAGCCTGCTTTTTTTTTTTTCCTATTGGCTTTTTTTTTTTTGAGTATTTCCCCATTAAAAATTCTTCTAAAGCAATGATTGACATTTAATGAAGAGATATTTGCCTTCCAAGACTAGACAATGTTCATATGCAGGAATTCATTTTGAATTATTATTGACGACATTAACATCCCCACTCAACACTACACACACACACTTCTGTCTGAAAGTTTATCAGGAAGTCAGGTGGATCAAATACTCCTCACTATGAGGGGCAGACTCTCCAGATGGGATTTGTAGGCTTGGGGTGGGGTGGAAGCCCGGGGGTGGGAGGCAAGCACACAGGGATTGTTTATAGCTGCTCATTCCCCCTCTTGAAGGCCCCACTCCTTAAGCAGAGAACTTCATCTGGGATGGACTGTGCTGGGACCAGGGCTCAAAACTATGTGGGTATATGTTTTGATGTTCAAGCAAGCAAAATGATTCAACATGAACTCTGCCCAAATAAAAATGGATCAGACAGGGAGTTTTATCTGTTTTCCTGAGAGTGCTGACATTCTCCACATCGTGGTTTATTTTCCTGCTTCCCTGGGCTGCCCTTAATTCTGTCACACACTCCAGAACAGAAGCATCCTTTCTGTGGAGATGGTGGCCAGCACATCCCTAAAGGCCACCAGCACAGCCTATGTGTCCAGTCCCCTAGGGCACAGTTCTTGGTAATATTTTGGATTTGGTGGGGCGAGCAGAGGGTAGGAGAATGGGGGTATAGGTGGGAATTATGGCCAACGGCAACTGTGAACCCATCTGCAAGAAACCTGACACAAGCAGCAAGTGAGAGTTCCCAAGGAATAGTTCTGAGGGCCAAGTTTCTCAGCTTGGAGGGTCAGCAGCTCGTTTATGCAGCTTTCGACACCACTGGAGGTTGGAAAGAAGCGAGAGGAAAAATGAGAGTAAAGGTGAAGGAATAGGAGCAGGGCTTGATCACCAAGAAGCCAACTATCATGCTCAGGTATCCAAAAACAAGGGGACCCAATATTTAATATTTCATAAAGAACATTCATGTATTGCCTGGAGGTTAGGGTAAGGTGGACAAGGGGAAGGTGATTAAGACCTTAATTATTTCCAGTTATTAGGACCTCAACAAGTCCTAATGGACAGAAAGGAGATGGGAAAGGAGGAAAAAGAGGAAGTTGGAAGATAAAAGGAGAGAACGAAAAGCAAGGATAGAATCCGTTTACAAATATGTATTAAGTGTTAATTATGGTGTAGGCTTTGTGCTAGAAGCTAGGAACATAGAATTAAAATTTTCAAGCTATGCCTTCAAGGGATAGCGCACCCTAAGCTATGTGTTCCCTAAGCCCTGCCCTAGTGATTGCGTCTAGAGATCTTTGTTGTCTGGGTGAGTCATATGGAGTCAGAGGCTGTGTACAGATTTCTGGGCTCCAGATACCATGCTGGTCGTATTCACTGGGTTGGCTCCTGAACTGACATCCTTTTATGGCTGCCTGTTCTTCAGGAGGAAACCCAATCTCCATCTTTAGATGGAATGTGTTCTAGAGCCATGGGGAGGGGCTGCAACTGTATAAAGAAGACCAAAGAAATGTCAAATATCTTCATTTAAATAGAGTCTGGCACGTTCACCATTTATTTATTCATTTGTTCATTTTTCAAACTTAGAGATCACACCTTATTGCTAAAGGTGAGGTTAAAAAGAATATATCCAGCCATTTCTTTTCCATAGCACTTTATTTTATTTTATTTTTGCCTCACAGCATGTGCGATCTTAGTTCCTTGACTAGGCATCGAACCCGTGCCCCCTGCAGTGGAAAAATGGAGTCTTAACCACTGGACCACCAGGGAAATCCCTCTGTAGCACTTTAAAACACAGGAAAAGCTGTTATGACAGCCTCTCCCTGTGGCATTAATGATCTTAGTAACAAGTTAGACCTTAGACCAGATTAAGAAGGGAGGTAGAACCATTCTTGAATCACTGAACACTGGGGACTATATAGCCTCAAGGTGAAACCCCTCAAGGTTGAGCGTTGGGGACAGATGTGGGAAATCTGCTTAGAGCTTCTTATTCTTGGCTCTGATTGGTATCCAATGGCTCATTACCTGGGCAGAATCACGGAAGGTGTGTGTGATGCTGCTGAATCCATGCTCCGCACCATCAGCTGCCTTTACCATCAAAGGCTCTTGGGAGACCAGGCTGCTGTCATGTAAGGCTTGAGTTACAGAGATGAAGAGGATGCATTCCCTGCCCTTGTGTTACAGCCTAGGAGAAAAAGCAGGAAGGTAAACAAATGATTGGAATTTGAAGCAGAATAAAGTGAGTTCTGAACTGTGGAAGGGGCAGTGGGTTGTGGGGACTCAGACGTAAGGGCATTTAATTTAATTATCATGCAGGATTACAGAAAATTTCATGGAGACGATATTCATTTCAGGTGGACCTTCAAGGATAAGTAAGATTTCACAGGTAGAAAAGATGGAAGGACATTTTCCAGGCTAAGGGAGTTATATGGAAATATGAAAGCCTGCAATGGGTTCCAGGAGAAGCAACTCTTGGGAGGTAGCTTGAAGGGAGAGGGAATGCATAGAGTGATGAAGTAAAAGTCATGGGTAGGGCATGAGACCCACAGGAAGAAACTCAGCAACCTTCCCATGGATGTTCAGATGGAAGGCAGTGCAGGACCATTGGAAGAGTGTGGTATTCTAAGTCAGGCACACCAGAGTTTGCCTCTCGACTCTAGGTCACTGTCGCTGACTGACATTGAACAAATTATCTCACATCTTTGATCCTTATTTTCATAATGTATAAACTGAAGATGTTATTCTTACCTCTCAGACTGATGTGAAGTTTAAATGATATGATGTTCAGAAAATGCCAAACAAGTGCACATGATAGATCTTCATTAAATGTAGCCCCTTTGTTTACCCCCTCAGGTGGAATAAATTAGAAAATGTAGTTGTGCATCAAAAGGTTGTCTGTACTGTCATTCATTTTACAAATTATCGACCACCTACTATGTGTTAGGTCCTGTGCTAGGTGATGCAGGATATCCAAGATGCAAGCTCTCAAGGAGAGAATAATACAGCTGGGGGGATGATATACAAAGAGTCAAAGTTAGGTAATAGTCTGAGATAACTAGCTGAGAGCCATCCTAAGCTGTCTGTGATTGATGAATGAATGAGCGTCCAGACAGTGAACACTGTGAGTGAAGTACAGGTGGACAAAGGGCAGTGTGAGGTCACTGAGGGCTGGGGGATTGGATGGCTGGAATTGTGTCAAGGAGCAGAAGAAATGTGAGCCAGACCTCAAACACGGTTAGCATTTGGTGAAGCAGAGGAAAGGAAGAATTGTGCTACATGGTAAAAAACCACCCGTGGAGCAAGGTGAACTTAGGGTGCAGTCTGGTTGGATTGTAGGAGGAGCCCTGGGAGGTAAGGCTGAGATGGGGGTGGAGGTCAGATTATGGAAAGCACTGGAAGTCAGGCTAGGGACTTCAATTTCCTTTATAGACAATGTCTTTTTCATTGTGTGTTCTAGGCCACACTATCTGATCTGCCCACCAGATGCAAATGATCTGTCCCCAGCCACAACTTGTATTTTTTATGCCACTAATTCTCTAGTATTTATATATTGCCTTATCTTATTTTCTCTGTTGGATATATGTGTCACACTGTGCACAAAGCAAGATTGTAAGTTTCGTAGGACAGGTCACATAAGGATTTCCTAACTTGACATGACTCAGAGTGGTAGCACACCTTAGAAGCTGAGAGGAAAGGAAGGCTTAGGGATACCCATCGAGAAGCTGAGGTCATACGGTGGTGATGGCTTGTAGGAAGTCCCAGCCACTGCATGGGCACCATAATCAGCGCATTTGTCATCTCTTCAATGTTGATCTTAATGCTCTTGGTGTTGCCTTCATGGTTTGGTCCTCTAGTTAGAGCAATATCTCTATGGACTATATTTGATGTACTTCCCATCCATTAATACAGAATCCTCAAATACAAGTGGAGGGGACACTTTTATGATAAAGGGTCTTAGACCTTCCAGATTCTTTTGAGCTTTGCCTGGTCAAGCCCCTTGACTTTCCTGGAAAAATCAACCAATCATTTAACAAGAGAACTGCTATGTGACCCTAACCCTCTTACCCTCTAGAAATCCCTGTCCTTTGGTATTCCCAGCTGCCTTTCTCAGCTTATTCCTGAGGAGGAGATCAACCAGGAATCTTGGGAATCAGATGACCAAGGGTGGACAGCAGAACTACAGAGCAAACCTGGCCTGCACCAGTGTTTGCTTTGGTTTAAAGAGTTACTGGGGAGAGTATACTAACCTTTTGTTTTGCAGGAGCTTTGCTTTCCTGGTAAATAGCTGTTTTTTAATAGCAATTTCTCCATGTGACCAGTTGAACAGATTCCTAAAATAGACCTGATTCACTTCTTTGTGGATCAGCCAGGATGGCAGCAGTGACATCTGGGTCACTGGTCCCACTCACATGCCAGAACAATGGCCAATCAGGAGTGCGTGGGTTCTTTATGCAGGGCACAGCTGTTCCTTCCTCTCACTGCCTCCTGAAGCTGTAGCCTTTGGTAGCCCTGATCACCACCAAGTGCTAGAGTCCTCAGATGAGTGTTTGCCGCCCCAGACACTGCTAGACACCCTCACTATGGGGCATGCACATGAGTGGTCTCTGGAGTAAATTACTTTGGCTCTATAGACACTTTTTAACTTGGTTTTCCATGAAACAACAGCAGCTAAACTGGGGTGTGGGTGAATATGGGACTGGAAAGAGGCCATACCTAGTTGTTCCTATAAGGAACAAGGACATTGAGAGGTAGGGGGAGTCTGTAGCTGGTTGGTTGATTAGGTCACAGCCAAGCTCTCAAGGCCCAGCAAAGGTGGCTATCATTTTTTCCTTCCTCTTATATGTATTTTCACTGGAATAAGACTAGCTCTTTACAGACACCCCCAAGTCACATTACATACATGCATCTTGTGCCAGTTCCCCCTCTGGTCTATGTCTTCTATGATTGTGCTGTTCTTTTCTCCTAATAAGTCCTTCCCTTTCCTCTGTATCTATTCAAATCTTTCCCATCCTTCAAAGTCCGACACAAAGCTACTCAACATGACCCATGAGCCTTATTTTGGATCCTTGAAAATGAGGGTGTCTAAAAACATAATGGCCTTTGCGTGCATTTCTCTTTCATTTAGTTGCTGACCAAGGGAGTCTGACTTTAACCTCTCTGATGTTTAGTTTGAACAAGTCAAATTAGTAAACATTAAATGAGCATCTGTTAAGTACACTTCACTCTGCTGGATCCTGGTAGTGAGACCTGAGGCCCTGCTCCTGGAGAAGAGAGTCGAGAAGCCTTTATTAGTTGCCTTCTTAGCCCTAATGGGAAGTGACCATGATAGATAAGAGCAGTAGCCACAGGCTGTTCAGGGCAAGAATAAAAACAAGGAAGGGGTACTAAGGGGTCAGAGGGTCAGAAGCGGGAATGAAGGACTTCAGGTTCCAAGAACACAAACTTGTTGGTTCTCAAACTGGTTGGCCTGAGGTGACTCAAATAACCAATTACGCAAGTGACACAGTAGTCACCAGAACAAGATGAGACCTCCAAGTGAGGGGAGCCAGCCCCAAACTCTTTCTGGGGAGCAGCCAAACATTCAACAGTCATGGAACCAAGTCAGCAAAAGTCCCTGAGAAGAGCTAAATTTACCCAGGTTGCTGGAGATGATTGAGGGCATGAACTTCAGGGAAAGAAATACAAATGAGGAAACACTTATATGCCAGGGAGAGAGAACAGAAAAGATGGTACCCATGGCTGGTGAATCACAGCAGCAAAAGAGGGAAGTCTCATCAATGCTGACCAGTATATATCACAGTATGTGGGGGACGAGGTTGGGGTGGGGGGTGGGAGGGGTTGTCTTTAACTGACACACTTGAGCCTTCCCGAGGATTTAAAGATGACAGAAGACCGGGAACCTCATCAAGCTTCCACTACCTCTAATGACAGATAGAAATGCAATGTTTTCTCAAAGAACTGGGTGAACAGCTGAGAGTTACAAAAGCATGTCAGCTCATACCCAATGATTGACGCATGCAATGCTCAGGGTGCAATATCTTGGTGACGTGATGGTAGAATCCCTACTAATGGTCCACAGAGAAAATGCTGAGATCATTGTCAGCTTGGGCAATGTGTCTAATTTGCAAGGAGTTGGAGGAAAGCCAAGATTATTAAGTGTTATCTTGCCCACTCAAGGGTGGCTTTCAAGGGGAAGATGAGCAGAAGGAAGTAGGAGGTGAGGGAGCACTTGTTGAGTACCCACTGGTACCTTTTCGTAAATACTATCTCATCCGATCCTTTGAGGTAAGCATCTTCCCCATTTTAAAGATGAAGAAAGCAAGACTCATGGGGTTTACATAACTCTCACAAGGTCACACTGATTAATTGTTAAAGTCAGGGTTCAACCTTAGGCTGCGTAGCTCCAAAGCCTGGGCTCTTTCTTCTCCATTACAGTGCTTTCCAGCTCTCTCTACTCCCTTTGGGTATGAAATCCCAGCCAGGGAGAGCCTCCAGGGAGGGCCTAGTGTAATTAGGACATGGGGGAGGAGATCTGGAACTCCTTGCTCATAAAACCTACTGGATCTTGGATCAATCAAAAACTAACAATCAACCAACAACCCCTTCCAGGCCAACTCAACACTTTCCTACTTAGAATTTCTGGTTTTTCTAAAATGACATTTCCCTGAGAAATACACTTAACTAGGTGAAAGGTGCATGTCATTGCCTTTTTCCCTTTGCTTTAAGCATATGATAACCTTTTTGGTCATGTCCAGTCTCCTTGGCCGTTCTCCTCATCACAGAGCAAGTGCATGTTTACCCAACCTTTATACCACATGGCTCTGAGCAGCACATGCTCTGATCTGGACCAGGTTCATTTGGCAGAGGGGTAGATGGCCTTCCACTGACACTTCCAGGAAACACCTGTCCTCCCCAGGTTTCCCTGGGGCCCTTGCTAGTGGCAACAGTGCTACGATGGGGGCAGAGTAGGCATCAGCTTACTTTTCCACAGGAAGTCCAAAACTTGTTCCACCAACTTCTCCAGGATGAACCTGGAGAAGTTTGAATGCCTTTGCTCACCCTTAAATCCTCCCACTTCCTTCCTTCTATAACTTCAAGCACTGGCTAAAGATACTTATGACACACGTTTAACACTCAGGAGAAAAACAAGCAATGAGTTTAAGACGCATAAGATGGTTACTCAGAGACAGGTATAGGTTCCAGGCACTGCTTGTCTTCTCCTTTACTCTTCCTGTCCTAAGGCTGGTGTTCCTTAGGATCTTGTCTTGGGCATCTTCTCTTTTCAGTGTATTCATTCTCCTGAGGCAATCTCATTCTTCAGTGTGACAGTGATCACCACCTAACTTGTCGATGACTCTGAAATCTCTCACCTCAGACCCCAACATCCACCTGTCCACTAGACACCTCTATCTGGAAATCCCTCAGGACATAGTGGGTGCTCAATAAGTCAATGTTGAATTCATGGACCATCTAAACCCTAAAGGTTGGCAGCTCAGGGAGAGGTAAGCCTCTGACTTGTTGGATTTTATATCTCCCCTTTTACTGTTGTTGCTTTGTGAGGCAGTCTGGAGTGGTGGAAGGATCACAAGTCTTAGAACTACAACTGTGTCCAGATCCTGATCTTGTTCTAAAATCTATATCTATTTATCTATCTGAGGGCTACAGTTCAAACTCTGAGGTTGGCAGTATGGAGTCCCATCCAGGGTTCTAGATCCAGTTCTGATATGGGTAAGCTGCGTAGCTTTGGACAATCTCTTTGCCTCTCTGGTTCTCCAGGGACAGTTGAACTGGATGATTTCTAAGGTCCTTTCTAACACTTAGCTTTCAGTGTAAAGCATTCTATCACCTCTGGATAGGATGGGTTTTTTTCTGACTAATTAGCTGATAGTTTTTGCTGGAAGGGGATATTATAAATCTCAGCAAGTTGGCAAATTTCATTCTGTTTTTCTATAGCTTTGTGTAGATCTCTCTGAATGAGGCTGAGAACTAGCTGTTGGCTTCAACACTGTTCAACATTCAGGCTTCTATCATAGTAGATGTACATGTAGCTGGCTTAAAGATCAAGGTAAAAATATCTCTTTCCACACAGACACCTATTTTTGTCTAACTCATCCCTTTCCCTCTTCCCGAAATGAGGACTGGCAGAAGCAGCTGTTGCCTGAGCATACCGGGCGGGGGTTTGTCTGAATGGGTGACTGTGGTAAGGAGCTGTAACTCCAGGTTGGTAACTGCTTGATAAGATGCCAGATGTACAAACGATGCATCTAAGTGAGTTGTTATTTTTCCAGCATTCACCTTGGTAGGTGCATAGTTATTCTAAAACTGTCTGGGGGCTACTATATATTTCGGAGAGTAAATTAATTTAAAATTTAATCGAAGCGACATAGGCCCTGAGTTGGAACAAGTCAAATGTGCTAAAGATATGTATCAACCCAGCAGCCCAGTGGCCTCCTGACCACCTTCCCCCACATCCTGCTCCCTAGAGGCAATTACATTCATCTTCCAGCTCTTTCTTGTGATATGTACTTCCTTTTTTTTTTTTTTTTTTCCCGGTACGCGGGCCTATCACTGTTGTGGCCTCTCCCGTTGCGGAGCAGTCTCCGGATGGGCAGGCTTAGCGGCCATGGCTCACGGGCCCAGCCGCTCCACGGCATGTGGGATCTTCCCAGACCGGGGCACGAACCCGCATCCCCTGCATCGGCAGGTGGATTCTCAACCACTGCGCCACCAGGAAAGCCCATATTTTTAAATAATATACTCATCCTGCTGTCACTTGATTAATGATTTGACATTATTTTTAAATTTTTACTGTGAATGAGGTATTAGATTTCTCATACCCTCTTTTTTTCTCTAATGCTTCCAATTCCTATTCCTCCAACAGAGAATTAAAAACAATATTCAGGGTTTACATTATTATGATCACTGATAGATTGTGCATGCCAAGCCTAAGGACTATGATTTCAACCTTTTGCTTTTTCAGGTAATTCACGGTAACCTACTCCCTTCTCCTCCTCCTCCTCCTCCTTGTACTCATCCTCCTCCTTCTCCTCCACTTCCTCTTCCTCTTCTTCTACCAATTACCTTGGTATCTATGGCTAAATTCCCCTACACCAGTCACCATCCACTCTATATACATTTCCATGTGGTCAAACCAGGTGTCAGTGGAGGATGGAGATAATTTTGCATTTGTCTTGAAGCTTGTTATGTGTCCAGCTTCATTTTTTTTCTGTAGCTCTTCCTCCAGGACGCTCTGTCCTCCAACTCCTCTTTGGGCTTGCTCTCCAGGCTCACTGAGAACCTGACCACATGGAAATTCCCTTCATAGTCATCCCAAGGATTTCCTTTATCTTTCTCTTCTGTTGCATCTCCCATTTCCTGGATCCCATGCCTTCTTCTCAGTTTACATCTTCATTTTGGTGGGGCACACTCACTAAGAATTCCTGAGAAAGCGTACATCGGCAATGTTTTGAAATCATGCGTATATGAAAATGTCTATTATATGCTCACATTTAATTAAGACTTTTAGTTGGGAATAGTTGAAAATAATTTTCCTTCAAAAATTTTTTTGTCTACTAGCTTAGTCTAGTGCTGATGTTGAGAAGTTTACTACTATTCTTATATCTCATTTCTTTGTCTGTAACTTACTTTTCTCTGTAGAAGCTTTTGTTTATCCCTAGTATGTTGAAATTCTATGATTTTATACATTAGTGTGAGTCCTTTTAAATTCATTATGTTGTGCACTTGATGGGCCCTTTCAGTCTGGGACCTCGGATTCTTCAGTTTCTTGTATTATATCTTTGATAATTTCTTCTCTATTATTTATTTCTTCTTTTCTTTTTCTTTCTGGAACTATCACTAGTCAGAAAACTAACTCCCTGGATTCTCTTATTTTTAAAAGATCTTTTTATCCATCACTGTACACATTTTCTCTTACCTTTTGGAAGAGTCCTTCAATTTTATTTTTTACATCTTCCACTGAGTTTATTGTATCTTTAGTTCTCAAGCACTTTTTCTTATTTTCATGGTTCCTTTTGCTGTTGTTTTGCATCTTCTGCTTGTTGCATGGATATAAACTTTCCCTTACCTCTCTGAAGATACTAATCATGTACTCACGGTAGTTTTCTGTTTTTGGAATTGCCTCTGCTTCCTCGAAGTTGCTTTATTACTGTTTGTTATTATTTTCATCTTTCATGTTGGAGGGTTTCCTTAAGCATCTGAAGTTTCCTGGTTGTCTGCTCTTATTTAAGAGTGAGGTCTGTCAACTGGTAGGCTACATTTTACAGTCATCAGGTGACAAGTGGGCTTTTTCACACAGAGCTGGTCATATTCGGAAGACAGAAAATGCAGTGCAAAGGCCACAGTTGTGGAATTGAAACAGGGGTCAATGAATTAGTATGGTAAAAGTTCAGTGCTTTTCCCTCTCATTTAGGGTGACTGTTTCATTCTTGAACTTTAGAAATCATCAAAGGGATTAATAAGTTATTATCCCTTTGAGGTCATTTCAAATGCTGTCCAAATCTTGGAACTAGATTCAAGGTTGGAACTGCAGCTCATTGAGCCTGAAAAGCACCCTCTTTGGGGGGGTGGGCACAAACAATCAGCTGGAAAAGATGAAAAGAAAGATTACTTGGATATTATGACTATCCAGGGAATTGGGATTGATGCAACTGTGGCAAGCAAGAGTGAGACTATATAGATATAAAATCCTAATGTTATATGATCTTTCTGTTTGACTTTCAAGGGAGCAGCTTATTGCAATATCACTACAGGATCACTACTGTTGACTAGGAAGCTGTCTACAATAGGATAGTCATATGGGGATGGAGAAATTACAGATACCACTGTCTTTATATAAGTTGAAATTTCTTCTCCCTGCTCTGAAAACAAGTTTTCGTATTTTAAAGGAAAAGTGCCAGATCTGTACTCCCTCAATTCCAGCCATGGCATGCCATGAAAAGGCATCAAGTCCATCCTGGTACCCAAGGGAAATGCTTTCCTCTCTTTCATCTATCTAATTATTTATCCATCCAACCACCTATCCTTATCCTATCTACTTGTTGAGACCAAGTTTGAGAAGCTTTGCTTAACTGTTTAATTCTACAGATTTCTCCTTTCCCTGAATACCTGCAACATAGCTATCAGCCTCATGCATTCTAGCATTCATGACTTAGATTGTAATTCATGACTTAGATTGTCCTCAGGAGCGGTCACGAGCACAAATGACTCCCAAGGGCTAGCAGATAATGTAAATGACGTCTTCTCAATGAGTCAGCTAATAGGGAATTCTGGGGACCGGAGTGAACTGGAGAATGGGCGCTCTCAGTAATGGGCAGTCACACCTTCACTCCAGTCAATTGCTGCCTGGCAGTAATGCAGGTTAGAAGTCATATACCTTCCAGTTTTTCAAGAGGAGCCAGATATCCAGCTTTTCATGTGATCTTTTAAAATAATGGTTCAATTTTACAAAAACACAGTGTAGGACAAACACAGTGGGTGTTTCATGCTGTAGGTTTGTTTCCTCTGACATAAGTTTTTCTCTCTTCAGGGGGTGATGAGCTTCTTGAGCTCATTGTTTCTGAGTCTCCCCACAGCAGCTCATGCATTAGCCAGAATGCATAATAGGTGCCTGACAAATGACTGTCCAACTTTGCAGAATACCACGTTGAAGCCAAGCAAAATTTTTGCCTCAGCTGACTCTCTGTAGCCTATAGGTGGTGCAAAGAAAAATCTTCCCCTAAAACTCGTTTATGTATTAAAGCTCTCCACCCTGCCCCCTGAATCTGGTGAGTCTTGATGTATTTGTCTGGCAGGTTTAAATAAGGTATTAATGTGTTCTCTGCCATCTTTACATAAAACCCTCTCTCAACCTCATCTTTCCATTCTTCTATTGCTACCACTAATAGTGTAAACTCACTACCTCTTTTTTTATCATTTCATTCGTATCCTTCCACACTCCTTAGGAATCACTCTCAATAATAAGTGACCTCTTTGATATTACATGCGGTGATGGTAATCAGTGCTTCTCATCCTCTAATCTGCCTCGAATCAGGCTATAGCATTTGATGCTGTTGATTATTTTCTACTTCTCAAAATTCCTTTGTTCCTTACACTTTGGGGGCTCTACTGCCTCCTGAATTTTCTTGCATCTTCTAGATACTCCTCATCAGACTCCTTTCCTGCCCAATTCCCAAAATGCCAGTTTTCTGCAGGTTTTATTCCAGGCCCTCTCCCTTCTCCCTCCACATTCACCCCAAATGACCTTATCCTCTCCTATGACTCTCCCCCACCATGAGTGCTGATGACGCCCAGTTCTACCATCTCCGCTCCAGATTCATCTAATCAGCTGCCTTCTGGCAGTGTCTGTCTCTGTTGATACTTCAAACTCACACGTCCAAGGCTGAGCTCATCTCTACTCTACGCCTGCATATCCTCTTCCTGCATCCCTGTTCTTGGTGAAAGGCATGCCATCCACCTAGTGGCTCACACATGAATTTCACAACTCCCTCCCAGTGCTGGCTTTTCCAATAAGCATGAAAAGGCACGTGCGTGAAACACCAAGAAAACAAAACCAGGATGCCAAAGAATTATTTGGGAAGAGTTTAGTGCTTTCAAACAGTATCAAAGTAGCCATTCTAAAATAAAACAGAAAATTTTTGGAATTCCATACACCTATTTTATTTTGAATGATGTATACACAGGAGCCTGATTGGGCATAAATTTTTCAGGGCTGAGAACCAGTACGTAAGTTCTTACTACAACCCTGATCATGCTCACCCAACCCCTCTCCACACCCAATTTGTTCCTAAGCCCTGTTGATTTTGTCTCATTAACAACAATTGAGCCAACTCTAATGGAATGTTGGGGCTTTTGCTGTCTGGTACCCGGCTTGCTACAGCAGCCTCTTAACTGGCTCTTCCTTCCCATCTGTCCTTCACAGACGATGTATCTTCTTCACAGAGGAAATATCTGCTTCCTGTATTTCACTCTCCTGTGTAAAATCTTTTCATTGCCACTTAGTACCTTCAAGGGAAGTTCCAACTACTTGCCATGGCCCTGCACACCCTGCTTCCCCTCATTTGGCCTCCTCAACTCCATGCGCTACTTCACTTCTAGCCTTGGCCCTGGATTGTCCATGGTTATTCCACCCCCTGCACCCCTCCATGTCCCTGAACCTGAGGAAAGGGTCTGCATGAGAAGTGAAAAAAAAAAAAAAAAATCAGAAGAATCTAAACCTCTGGTCTCCAGAAAAGAAATGAACATCCCAGCCCCCTCCATCTCTTAAACGTTTCTAAAGAAGAAATGAGCAAACATAGAGAAAGACCTCAGCCAAGAAATCATTTCCTTCTTCCCTTGGGATTGTCTTGTGGTCATAGCTCTTGCTCATCAAATGCAATTAGATGCATTACTGGGGCCACATGCAGAAGAGGGTCATTGTCTTCTTTCTCTCAATGCCCTGCTCAGTGTGAGCATCTTCACATCACCAGCCACGAGCCAGCCACTCAGCTGATAGAACTCGTGTTTGCTGTAAACAGGGCCTGGGAGAACACTCGCCTCCGGCCAAGGCTCAGCCTTGGCTGGGGAGGATGGCATTACTCACTGGAGCCCCATCCACTCCTCTCCCCAACATTGTTTGCCCATTTTCACCAGGGGACTAAAATGGGGATGGAGGGGGAGGCGGGAGAACACAGAGGAATGGGGCTGTTTGTTTTTTACTTGGTGTTAACAATACAACATCTGTTCCCCAGCCTGGCAGCTGGACCAAAGTGAAATGATGTGAGCATTCATTGGCCTCTGGATCAGGGGGTGGAGTGGGAGAAGGAAGGAGGGAGGGGTGTGGCAAGGGCCAAAGCCTCCCTGAACAATACCAACAGCAACACTAATGAGAATATCTTCCATACCACTTGGCAGGCGGGTCCATGGAACCCACAGAGCTGGGTAACTTGATGTTCTGGCTGATCCACATGCTGTAACTAATGTACCTAAGAGCGATCTATGTGCCTTTTAAAAAATCACCCAATTAAAAGGATAGTGTTTACCTGGGAAATATCTGTTTTGGCTCATGCACTTTGACAGAAAATGTCTTTGTTTACCTAAGAGTGAGGCTGAGGGAGGTGAGGCTGAGAGGTGGAGAGCAAAGAAGGAGAATGAGAGTTGGAGGGAGAGCAGCAAGGACAACGAATGACCCACATCCTCCAGGTTTCCCTCCTCCCTTCCTCCTGTTCCTTCTCATTCTCTGATGCTGAATGCTGCCATGCTCCACAACTCAGGCAGTGGGCCTCGTCTCCCTTCTCTCTACAGTTGCCCTCAGGGTTTTCATCTAGTCTAGTGATTATACATCTCATCTAAATACTGACCATTCCCAATTTATACCTCTAGCACCAACCTATCCCCTGTTTTCCAGCCTCATATATCCAACTGCCTGCTTGTTATCTCCAGTCAGATATCTAAAAGTATACCCAGCCAAGCATCCCCCAAATGAGATTCTGACGTCCTCCATCTCCCAAACTTGCTCTTCCACAGTCTTCCTCTTCTCAGTTAATGGCAACTTCATCCTTCCTTGACTCTCCTCTTCCTCTCACATCCCACAACAAAACAGTTGGCAAATCCTGTTGACCTGACCTTCAAAATGGAACCCAGAACCCAATCACTTCTCCCCACTTCAACCACTGTCACCCCACTCCAAGCCATCATTAGTTCTTATCTAGATCATGATAACAGCCTCCAGACTGCTCTGCTTCCACCTATGACCTCCTTTCCCAGCCCATCCAGTCTATTCTCAACACAGCAGTCAGAGCCCTCCCATAAAATTGTAGTTTAGATCAGACCCCCCAAAAGCTTCCACTCAGACCCCCCAACAGATCCCCTTCTCACTCAGAGTAGAAGCCAAAATTCTTACAGTGGCCTGCGAGGTTCTCTGACTTCTCATGCTGTTAACTCTGCTTCAGAATGTACCAGGCACAGTCCCAGGACTTTTCCTGAACTGCTCTTCTCTCTGAGTTTTGCTTATCTTACTCTCTCATTTTTAGGTCTTTATCTCAGCATCTTCTAACCTCCTTTCTTAGTTTATTTTTCTCTATAACACTGATCTCATCTAACAGGTTATATCTTCACTTATTTATTTTGCTCATTGCCTCTTCCCAGGGATGATGCAAATGGTACAAGAGTCTAAGACAGTCACCAACCAGAACTACAAATACTCTCCATTCTAGGTGCAACAAGAGTTTAATTTTGTTCCAAGGAAGAATAATGTTCTTTGTTTTGTTTCTGGTTCATAGTGATGTTCAGCATTTTTGTTTGACTTTTTTTGACCAAGGCAGTATATTCATCTCATGCTCTCTGCTGGCTCAGAATTAGAAAAATTCATCAGCACACGGAATAGGCACACAATAGTGAGACTGCTCAATTAATGCCTCCATCATAATCAGGATATGAAGATCAGTATCTGTAAGATTCTTTTCATTGGGTTTTATTATCATATTTTTTATAGCCTTTTATTACAGCAAACTGCCAAGTGATTTCTTTCTTTTTAAATTTCTGTCTAAACTTCATTGCAGTGTATAATATAAAATAATATTAAGAGGTAGCAATATTAACTTTACAGTATTAAATCCATCTTCCTTTCCATCCATAGATCAGGAGAAATAGGAAAAGTGCTGTACTCCCATCTCTGCTAGTCAAAGCAAATATTTAATATAAAACTTCTTGGTTCCATCTGAAAAGCTGACAGACCTCTGAGTCATAGGTCTTATATCTTAATAGCTCTTGAGACAGTTGCAGGAAGAAATGGTTGAAGGTGGTGGTAATAAAGTAGAGATTCCTTAAAATTAGTAACAGCTTCAAACCAAATGAAATAACAGTTTAGATTCAGTTGGGAGAACATTTTGATCTTCCAGGTTTATTCAGCTTCAGTTGTTTTCAAAAAAATCAGAAATTTTAACACAGCTAAAACAGTTTCTCTAAGTGTTCTTTAAAAATACTTCTGGCATTTTGTGAAGAGAAAGTGTAAGTTTATTTTAGCTAAAGGGATGTCAAAGGCTCTTCTAAATTTGATTATCAAATGACAGTCTGTCAAGTATTTGAAGACTTTTTCATGGAAGTCTGCAATTTTCTTGGGTAAATATCTTAGCTTCCTTCCAACTATTTCTTATATGACAGGGCTGCCCTATTCTGGGTATTGTGTCTAGTTGTCATTCAACGTGCCTGTTAATCTGCGAGTGTGGCACCAAGAATTGAATTTACCACTTCGCATGTGGATTGACCTGGACAAAATAAAGTGGTACTTCTACAGTCCCTCTTTGGAATTTTTTTAACTTCTATTAATCCTAGCCACATCAACATTAGTTTGTCAACCACATCACAGTATTGATTCATAATATCTTGTAGTCAACTAAAACCTCTAAAATATCTGCTGTTATTTCTTTCTCTTAAACAAGAGTAATTTTTAAAATTTTTATTTTGAAATAATGATAGATTCTCAGGAAATTGCAAAGATAGTACAAAGAGATCCCAAGTACCATTCCTCCAGCTTCACCCAATGGTTCCTACTTACTTAACTATAATAACAAAACCAGGAAACTGATATTGGTGCAACGTGTGGGCATAGTTCTTTGCTGTTCTAGCTATTTTTTTGACCTAAAAAATCTAAGTTCATCAAATAACAAACACTGTAACTACATAAGTTTCTTCAGATGCCGTCCTCTTTCTCCTGTATTGGAATAATTTATATTGTCAGAGTTGAATTTTTTAGAACTTCTCACTTCACTTTCCTCTCTTAACATTTCTTAATACCTCCCCTGACAAAAAACCAACCAACCAACCAACAAAAACAAAACAAAAACAAAAACAAAACAGAAAACCAACCCTCCTCTCTCAGCATCCTATATCAGTAAAATGGTACCACCACTCACTCAATTACTCAAACTAAAATTCTTGGAGACATTGTTGCTCCTCTCCTTCACTTATACCCTATATCCAATTCATTAGCAAATCCTATCAATTTTACTTTAAAAATTTATCTTGAAGCTGTTTCTTTTCACACGCACTATGACCACCTTGGTCTAAGCTGCCATCACTCTGGCCACCACTGTGGCCTCCTAACTGACCTCTCAGTCCCACACTTGCCACCCTAGAGTCTATTCTCCACAGAAAACACAAGAGAGATCCCTTAAAGAACTAAACTGAGCCATTAACACTACTCTGCTCAACACCTCCAGTGGCCAAATACTTATTTACATATACATCACTTATTGTATGCCAAGAATGTTAGTGCTTTTTTTTTTTTGCGGTTCGCGGGCCTCTCACTGCTGTGGCCTCCCCCGTTGCGCGGAGCACAGGCTCTGGATGCGCAGGCTCAGCGGCCATGGCTCACGGGCCCAGCCGCTCCGCGGCATGTGGGATCTTCCCGGACCAGGGCACAAACCCGTGTCCCCTGCATCGGCAGGCGGACTCTCAACCACTGCACCACCAGGGAAGCCCTGTTAGTGCTTTAAATGTACTAACTCATTTAATCCTCACAACAACCCTCTGAGGCAGGTTCTAGTATGATCTACATCGTATAGATGAGGAATTTCTGATACAGAGAAGTTAAGTGACTTCCCCAAGGGCACACAGCTATTATGTGGAAGAGCCAGGATGAGACATGGGCAGGCCGGCTGGAGAGGGCACACTCTGCTATTCCGCCTTGTGCCTTTGGAGGAAGACACGATGTGGAGCCCACACTTATGGGGTGGGAGTTATGGTCCACCTCCTTGAGGAAGGATTATTTACATAAATTATTTGGAATTCTTCTTCATGGAAGAGTCACCGCTTCTCCATTTATTTGTTTGTTGAATCATTTATTTACGTCAGTGTGAACTCAGAGATATTCATTTTACACCTTGGGTTATAATTCAGTACTGCTTTGTTTTGTTGCTCAATTTATTCCAGTTCTGGCCATTGGGAATGCTTTCAGTTTGCTTCTGTGTCCCTTTGACATACCCCCATTAGTGTGGGGTTTTTGTTTTTTGTTTTTGAGCACTTCCTTACTTCCTGACACTATAAGATGTTTCAAGCTTATTTTGTATATTTCTTGCCCTAGTTCTAGAATCAGCCATTTCTCCAAAGAGCTTGCTCAAACTACTTTTAAATTATATACTTATTTATATATTTGTATTTTATTCCTCTCTCCCCTGACTATACCGCAAGTTCCATGAGGACAGGAACTTTGCTTTATCCAATGCTGTATTCTAGCCATAGAGTGCCTAGTAACTATCAGTCAATTTTGTATGTGTTCAGTCCATTTTGTTAAATCAATTTCTGACATGGGACCAGTGTTCTTTTTTCTCTGAACTTTAATTTGCTCTCTAGAAGTTGGGAATGTGCAACTCACCATTTACTTGTTTGCCTCTTCATGGTTATTTCCCCCTAAATTTTCCCTCATCTCTGCAATCCTGATGACTTTTTACTTGTTGATCAAAATTAAGTCTAGAATAGCGTTCCTTTATTGCTTCCTCATGTGCAAGAGTTCAGAGAAGTTCTGTTTTAAGAAAAAGAATGAGGCTTACAGTAGATTTCCAGATAACTGAAAATAATTCATCACGTCTGTATTTTCTATGCTGTGTTAGAATAGCATCATTCTCAGTCCAGCCATGTTGCTACTACTGGTTATCCTTGTCTTTACATTTCCCAGATGGTCCCCTTTGGGCTTTCATCTTTGACTTCATGGATACTCGAGACTTGCTGTATCTGCTAGGTCCAGGAAATCTACAAAAGCATACCCTTCCATGGCCATGTTGCAGTTACCAGACACTGTCCACTAAGTCTCTAGAAAATCCTTAAGACTGCATTACATTCTTTTAATTAATTTATTAATTAATTTATTTTTGGCTGCACTGGGTCTTTGTTGTTGTGCATGGGCTTTCTCTAGTTGCAGCGAGCGGGGGCTACTCTTCGTTGAGGTGCACGGGCTTCTCATTGCAGTGGCTTCTCTTGTTGCAGAGCACGGGCTCTAGGCGTGCACGAGCTTCAGTAGTTGTAGCACGCAGGCTCAGTAGTTGTGGTACACAGGCTTAGTTGCTCTGCGGCATGTGGGATCCTCCCAGACCGGGGCTCAAACCCGTGTCCCCTGCACTGGCAGGCAGGTTCTTAACCACTGCGTCACCAGGGAAGTCCAAGATTGCGTTACATTCTTATATGAAAATTTCCAGTTTATTTTGTTATTTAAACTCTGGTATTATTACTGAACTCTATTACAGTCATCCCTCATTATCCGCAGAGGATTGGTTCCAGGACCCCACTCATAGCAATATCCAAGGATGCTCAAGTCCCTTACATAACACGGGGTAGTATTTGCATATAGTCTATGCACGTCCTCCTGTATACTTTAAATCATCACCAGGGTATTTATGATACCTAGTACAATGTAAATTCTGTGCAAATAGTTGCCAGCTCGTGGCAAATTCAAGCTTTGCTTTTTATAACTTTCTGTAAAATGGAGCTCGTAAAGGTGTCTAGCCCTTTGTATTAGCAACTGTGCCAATGTGTCTATTCAATCATAATAAATAATTTATTTCAAATATATTCCAGGGACTTCCCTGGCGGTCCAGTGGTTAAGACTCCGTGCTTCCACTGCAGGGGGCATGGGCTCGATCATGGTTGGGGAACTAAGATCCTGCATGCCATGGTGTGGCAAAAAAACAAACAAACAAACAAACAAAAAAACAGCAGCAACAAAACCAAATATATTCCAAAATACCACCTTTTTATTAATTCACAGAGTTTCCTTCCAAATAATGCAAATTGGTGGAATTTTTTTTTTTTTTTTTTGTGGTACGGGGGCCTCTCACTGTTGTGGCCTCTCCCGTTGCAGAGCACAGGCTCCAGATGCGCAGGCTCAGCGGCCATGGCTCATGGGCCCAGCCGCTCTGCAGCATGTGGGATCCTCCCGGACCCGGGGCACGAACCCGTGTCCCCTGCATCGGCATGCGGACTCTCAACAACTGCGCCACCAGGGAAGCCCAGTGGAATTTTTCACATCTATAAAAATGATTTTCTTTTTTTCTGAGGCAGTGGAATTTTTGTATGGCAAATTTTTATCTGAATCTATTGAGGATGGCATAATGGCCTTTGGTTGCAGCAAGCAAGAATGCTGTCAGACAGAAAGGGGAACTGGACGCAAGTGCAGATAAAACTATTCATGGTAAGTTCCCCGTGTCCCCTGCCCCAAGCTGACCTGACACTAAATAAGAGTCTGTGGAGACTCCTTGCAGTGACTGCTGTAAGGATGTTGCTAAGGATATGCCCATCATATTGCTCAGTGTCCCTTTTATGAGGATCCTTCAGAAAAAGCTTTTCCTAGTTTTAGTATAAGCTCAATTATTCAACCAATATTCACTGAGGCTCCTCCTAAGTGCCAGACTCTGTCCTAAGAGGTACAGGCCAGGTCTTGTGCTCATGATTTTCTGTAATGGGAGAGACACACAGTAAACATATTATCAAATAAGTGAGTTAAAATTTTTCATGTAGTGATTAGGGGCTATGAGAAAAAAACAAGCAGGGTGAAGCAATCTCACATTGGGCTTAGGGGAAGAGGAGCCGCTTTCAAGCGGGCAGTTAGAAATCATTTCTCCGAGGATGGGACTTTAGGCTGAGGCCTAAATGACGAGAACAAGTCAGATGTGTGAAGATCTGAGGAAAGAGGAAAAACAGGTGCAAAGTTCTCGAGTCAGGAATGACCTTGGTGTGTTCAAGGAACAAAAAGGAGACCAGGGTGGCTGACGTGTGGTGAGGAAGCAGGGGGTTGGGAGCTGCTGAGATTGAAGGCCCAGAAGGACCTGGGCATTGGGCTTCCTAGGTGAAGAGGAAGTTGCCGGACCTGAGAAACACACCTGGGCTGCTCTGCCGTGTGTATCTCTGGGTCCCATGAACGGATATCTTAACCCACTTCCTGTTCTCATCTCCTGTTCAACAGCTTTGGGCCAGATTTGTGACCTTTGGTGAGTGCCTCGGAGCCTGAGTTGCGTATTAACTTCATTCACGGCACCATCTCGTGCCCAACTCTTGTGTGTCCTTTTTCTTTCTAATACTTCTTATTGTAGCTAGTTCTGGTTTATGATATGTTGTGGGTGAGTCACTTCCTGTCTTGTTTTGGATGAAGATGGGCGGACAGTGCATACACACAAAAACAATGGTGGAGGGAGGGGGTAGCAACATCTCCTTCACGGAGTCTTCAGAACGGGATGGATTTTTATCTATCCAGCTGAACTTAGAGGCTGTCGCCCCTGTCTTTGACTTTCTGCTCCTTGGATTTTAGCGTGAGGCTATGGGTTTGGAAGGGACTACTATTCGTTAGCCACCTCTCTAAGAAGGAAAGAAGAAAGAGAGGGAGGGATGCCACCAGGAATTTTTACCTGAGGCCACCTCAAGAGATATAAGATGGGTCCCGATGAAAATAGGAAATGTATTTCAGATCCCAGATACCTAAGAGGCCACAGCAGTCAGTTCCAAGAAAGTGTATATTAATTCCATGAACTCTGTGGAGTAAAGGGACAAAAAGAACTGGGAATGTCAGGAATTTCCCTCAAAAGTTACCTGGAATTGCTGTGGACTTCTCAGAGTGTTGTGGTCTCCACAGGCCCTTCACTCAGCGGTGATTCCAGGTGTGGCAGAGCCATCCCAGGCTGACCACTGTTCCCTGGTCATCTCTAGCTCTTGGCTAAACCAGACTTGAGGTTTTGAGAAGATACGCAGGCCAGGGATCTCGTCACGTTGTGGTAACTACCATGTTCTTCCCTGTTAAACGATCATCTAAAAAAAAAAGGTAAGCACTCAGAGTGGGTGTATGATGGGGGGTGGGGCAGGGAAGAGTCACTTACAGATTCTCTCCAGGATAGGGGACAAAGACAAAGGCCTGAGATCATTCTACAGGCAATAAAGTAGCATATCTGTTTTGCTTTAAAATAACTATCTTTCTCTAAAACTAATGCTAACCTGAGTCAAATTTGCCTCCATTCACTTCCTCCATAAATATTTCTTGAGCGCTGATTAGGTGCCAGGCACTGTTCTGGGCATGGGGATACACCACTGACATTACAAGCATCTTCTCCCTACAAGGTGATCGGGGCCTTCTGCCTGTGATGACCACAATCCTGTCAATGTTCCCTGTCGCCCTGAACTTGCTGATTCCCTCTTGAATAATTGTACTCAATGAGCTGTACAAGGAGCTCATGAAGGAGGAGCTGGGTGAAAGCAGGGAAAGAATCTGGGTATTAGTTCTTGCAATACTCTACCACGAAGATGTCTGATCGAGAGAGCTGCACGCCCATGTGGCTAATTCCACAGTGGCTTGGGCCTCTTCCAACCCACTCTACGCCCTCCTTGCAAACTTTACATGAGCTTACATGTAAATTTTTCAAGTCGTCACCTCCTTCCCCTGTACCCTCCCCCTCCGAAAAAAGGTAGAGGGTACATTTCTTCCTCATTATTTTGCCTTTTCATGCCCCTCCTTACAACTGGCCTCTACCACAACTGGCAGCAGAAGCGCTGACCTATCATGAGAAAGACTTTCTGGGGGATGTGTGGCCTGGGCAGCAGCAGCAGGAAGTACAGGAAATCTCATGAGACAGTCTGTTCTTGAACACTTGCCCGTCTTCTTCTGCAGAATCATGAGGTAAAGAGAAGCATCCGAGTTACTGGGGAGGTAACTGAAACGGAGTCGCAGTTCTTAACTGTTTGAGGTTCACCCATAACTGGCAAAATAACCGCAGGGCACGACCGTTAGACTCCAGCCAAGCCTGCGGCCATGGTGCTGTATATTGAGATACTTTTGATTCTAACGGTTCTAAGCACCCAGGGAGCCCAGCAGTTATAACTAGCAGTGAAAGTCATAAAGCAAGGCTTTGTCTGCAAGCACTATAATGTGCTGGCTCATGGTAAGATGCTGCTATGGAGTCCTGGGGCGGTCACGTGAGAGGGGAGGCATAGTGGTCTGTTTTCTTGAGGAAAAAGAGAGCTGCTTCCAAGAGGAAGGGCAAGCAGGCTGAGTCATAGATCAGAGCTGACTTCTGTGGAAGACTCAGGATGGGGCCCTGTGACGGCTCTTGTGCTTTTCTGGATGATTTAGCTAACTGATCACACACAATTGTGAGCTCTGGGATGAAGACACTGGCCTCAAGCCCCAGACTTCTAAAAGTTACATCACTTGTTATTAAGAAAAAGGGAGAAAGAGAGAGAGCGAGCGAGAACAAGACAGACAGACAGAGAGAGAAAGAAAGAAAAGAAAGAAAGAAAAGAAAGAAAGAAGCTTTCTCTGCCACATCTCTGGCAAGTGTTGTCTCCTGATACAGCAAGGTCCATTCTTAGAAATGGCCAGGCTTCACTACCAGGGTTTGCTGAAAGCACTGTGTTAAAGCCAGCACAGAAAGACCAGCCCCAGGCTGAATGCTCTGACCCATCCAAATCCACCCAGGCACATGCCCAACTACCACACCCTGTCTTTTGTTTTCGGTCACATCTGATCCTCTGGTGCACACCTTGGGACACTGGAAATTCTAGGATGGTTTGCCTCTGTCTTACATACACCAAAACCACCAGGCCAGGCACAGTGGCTTCCTTAGAGATAGCATCTAATGAACCCAGTGGATGACTTCTTCAAGCAAGTTGGCAGGTCAACCTAATTTGGAGGAAGAAAGAGAAGCAGGCCAAAATATGGCCAGAGATCAGAGATGGGCCCTGGACCAACCATCACCAACCTAGATAAAACCCCCCTCTGCTACTTCTCTTGCCTGGAGAGGAACTCCAGCATGTTTTCATGCTGAAAACATGAAGAGCAGAGCTGGGTATTGTCAGAGGCTGGGTGGATTACAGCCTGGAACAGGGCCTGCCAGTCAGGAGACCAGGACTGGGGTCCCAGCATTATGATCAGGTGAAGATTATCATCTGGCCATGTTGATAAGGCCCCCCAGCCTGGTTGTGGCCGGGGTGACAGGGTTCCTACTCTGCTCCTAATCTGGATGGAAGGTATCACATAACTGATTTATAAAATGCAATTGATGCTACGTAAGCTCAAAACACTTAATATGTCTTTCTAAGTTCAGATATGGTTTTTTTAAATGGATGCTCTCCTCCCAGCTCCCCACTGCCCATAGCTGACTTGGTGATTGAGCTATTCTGACCACTCTTTTTAAATTTACAATCAAGTTCTAAAGGTGAGCATTTCTTTAATAGATGTATAACACAGTCAA
The DNA here is from genome assembly GCF_963455315.2 of Globicephala melas. Lineage (NCBI taxonomy): Eukaryota > Metazoa > Chordata > Mammalia > Artiodactyla > Delphinidae > Globicephala > Globicephala melas. The sequence goes on from NC_083314.1 coordinate 47,921,768, forward strand.
TAAAATTAAAGGTGTATTCAAAAGACCTTTTTCCAAAGCCTGGAAAATTTATTTAAGATGAGAGGGGCTGCTCAACTTCAGCTGGGCAGGGGTGGGAATGCAGGGATTTTATCACTACCTCTCCTGGGGAAAATACTAAGTAGCAACTCTCCCTACCACCATCAACACCACCCAGAACATAAAAACACACAAGAAACTTTGGCCACGTAGATTTTTTTCCAGGCTGACCAGATATTTTCTTTTGTCTTTTTGAATTTTATTTATTTTTGTCTGTGTTAGGTCTTCACTACTGCAGGCGGGCTTTCTCCAGTTATGGCGAGCAGGGTCTACTCTTCGTTGTGGTGTGCAGCCTTCTCCTTGCTGTGGCTTCTCTTGTTGCGGAGCACGGGCTCTAGGCGTGTGGGCTTCAGTAGTTGTGGCTCGCAGGCTCTAGAGCGCAGGCTCAGTAGTTGTGGCGCACGGGCTTAGTTGCTCCGCGGCATGTGGGATCTTCCCAGATCAGGGATAGAACACATGTCTCCTGCACTGGCCAGGTGGATTCTTGACTACTGTGTCACCAGGGAAGTCCCAGACCAGATATTTTCTAATGAGCATCTATTAGCCCTAGGGTTATTTATTTTTTTTAAATTGGAGTATAGTTGTTTTACAATGTTGTGTTAGTTTCTACTGTACAGCAAAGTGAAGGAGAGTTCCCTGTGCTATACAGCAGGTTCTTATTAGTTATCTATTTTATACATATAAGTGTATATATGTCAATCCCAACCTCCCAATTCATCTCATCCCCTCACCCCCCATATCCCTAGGATTATAATTAAAAGTTGCTTTTTTTGGTGTTTTAAGGTAAAATCTTCTTATAAGTAACACCATCATCATAAAAAGGTCAGAATAAGTGAGAGAGTTTGGAATTGACATGTACGCCCTGCTATGTTTAAAATACATAACCAACAAGGACCTACTGTATAGCACAGGGAAGCTGCTCAATACTCTGTAATAACCTAAATGGGAAAAAATTTTGAAAAAGAATAGGTACATGTATATGTATAACTGAATCACTTTGCTGTACACCTGAAACTGACACAACATTGTTAATCAACTATACTCTAATATAAAATAAAATTTTTTAAAAAAAGGTCCAAATAAAATTTCAAGTCCCTACCTATGGCCAATATATTTCTAAGTAACATCCAAAGTAACAATATTGTAACATAATATTAACATAAAAATGTTGGCATTTTTACACAATGTTGGCATTGTGTAATACTTTCACCTGCCTTATCTGGTCCTTATGATCACATGAGTAAATTGGCCCAGCTCTACCATCCCCACTTTACAGTGAGGAGGAGCAGTGGATGTTGGAGCACATCTCTCCAGCCAAGGAAGGACACAGCCAAGGGGCACGTGACTGACCAGCAGACAGCCTCTCACTGTCAGCTCCTTCAGAGTGGCCTCAGCGGCCAAGATCCACCTCACCTGAGGCACGCCCTTCTCAGGGGTGACTGAGTGAGGAGGGGTAGAAAAGCCCAGCACTTCAGTCCCCTGCACGATGACCACAGTGGGCAACGCTCACCCCAGATCTCCCTGCCCAGGTCAGCCCAGGTTCTGTCAGATCTACGTTGCAGGTTGACTGCTTCCTCCGCCCAGCTCTGCTTCTTCCTCCCATCCTCTCACAGGTGTTGAACCCCCAAAAATATCTGCACCCTAAACTCCATCTTAACAACGTCCAAAGAACCCAACCTTTGAGTATGGATGCCAAAAAGGCAAGGGTGTGAAATGAGATTTCACTGGCTGGACCTTCACTGCCTGGTTGGCAAACTTGTCACTGGTGGTGAGTGAAACACAGACAGCCCCCCTGCATGAGGTGGTTATTCACTTGTTCAAACTTTAACTTCTGTGAATTGGGAAGGTGTATTGGTGGCAGGGGATGCACTAACCTGTGTAGATACTCCAGGTGTTTGCAGTGTGTGGAGGGAAGGATGATGTTGTCGGATGGTTATTACTAAGTGCCACTGGTGCTCTGCATGAAGATGAAGATCGGACGAAGAGTCACAGGCAGTTGAAAGCCAGGTGTGGAAGCCAGAGGGCCTCTTTGGTTGCCCTGCAGAGGAAGAATGGAGAAAGACAAGGACCAAGCCCATGACTTAAGAGTGCCTGAACTTCAAAGACAGTTAAATGCCCAACCGAGGCAGATCTGCTATGCCAAGTTCAGGGCACTGGTTGGAAAAACCTGAGACCCTAGCACAGTGCATGTGGGGACATGGTGGATCGTCCCTCCACAGGACCCATCCCTACCTCCCTCATGGCCTCTAGGTTTGAGTCACAGGATAGCACAGCTGGAAATGTACCAGGCCTGATGAGGAAGGAGACAGCCTATGCCTCAAAGGAATTGGAAAAACTGAACAGAAGATACTGGTAGAAGCCAAAGGACCATACGTATAATTAAGTTCTGTGGGTGTTTGATCAAGGGAGCTGAAACATACAGATAGGGAAGGGTTTATAGGATTGAGGGAAGCCTCCTGAGATACAAGACTGAACACCCTGGCAAGGAACCCAGGAGATAGTGTGAACTTGCTACTCGGATGGCTCCTAGAAGCATAAAGAAAAAGTGATGGTACACATTGAGAGAAACTGAAATGCTAGAATTGTAGTGGCAGATAGTAGAGGAAGGGATCAAAACGCTATGGTGGTGGGGGGACTTCCCTGGTGGTCCAGTGGGTTTAGCTCCGCACTCTCAATGTAAGGGGCCCAGGTTCAATCCCTGGTAGGGAACTAGATCCCGCATGCATGCCACAACTGAGAAGCCCACATGCTGCAACTAAAAAAAAGATCCTGCATGCCTCAGTGAAGATCCCTCATCCCTGTGCCAACTAAGACCTGGCACAGCCAAAATATATAAACAAATAAATAAATATTTTTAAAAAAAGGCTATGGGGCTGGTCATGTGACAGTGAGTATAGTAGGTATGGCTGGATGATCCACTGAATGCTTATATTCCAGAGGAATGCCCAAAGGACACACCATTCCACAAGGCCATTGGGATGTGCTAGGGGAAAGTTAAACAGTGGCCCTCCTCTGAAGGCCAGGGGCTGATGGTAGCAGAAACTGTTACAGACCTTGGCTTGCTCATAGCAGTAGGGTTGATGGGACATTGAAATAATAAAGGTCAGGAGACAGCATTTAACTGCCAAAGTTAAAAGTTTGTAATTATTAAAAAGACTGATGAGGTCAGAGTGGCAGCCAAGGAGGCCTGATCCACAGAGAGTTATGGCAACAGTTAACAGAACATGGGGTTCCTAGGAGAAAAGAGATGGGAAGTTGACAAGGATATTACTCAGACGGTATTAGCAGAAAAAATCTAGCATGGGTGATTGGCAGATTGTGTATGAGAGGAGGGTGGTCATCCCAATACTAAGTCACCACTCCTTGCACAGCCCCTAGATAGGATCCAGTTTTCAGACCTGGAACACACTGTCTGATGAGGTGGCTGGGTCTCCAGGCAACAATCTGGAGGACCCTGCAACACCATGACAAGTGAACAGGGTATTTCTCTAGTCCTTTTCCAAAAGGATCTATAGCTATTTATTTGAGTAACTGTGTCCTGGGCACAGGGTCTGAATTGACATTGCTATGCAGAGACCTGCAGTATAATTGTGGCCCTTCTGGAGGGCACCTGAGGTCAGATATTCAATACAGTCCTAGCCAAAGTTCTGCTTAGAGTAGGCCCCCTGAGTGTGCAGACCCACCTGTTGTCACTTCCTTAACCCTTAAGTGTAAAATTAGGATTGACATACTTGGTCCAACTCCCACATTGGGTCCTTAGCTTATGGGGTAAGAGTTATTATAGTGGAGAAGGCCAAGTGGAAGTATATGAAACTGCCTCTTCCCGAGATAGTAAATAAAATTTAAAAAACCACTATTGCATCCCAGGGGGGATGGCAGAGATAAGTGTCATCCTTAAGTGTCCAAAGGATTCAGGAGCAGTGGTTCCTAGAATATCTCCATGTGAGTCACCAGTCTGGCCACTGCAAAAACTAGATGAATCCTGGAGGATGACTGCAGATTATTACAAACTCAAATAAGGAGTAGCCTGATTACAGTACAGCTGCTGTTCCAGATTAGGTATTTTTGCTAGAACAGGCTAATATAGCCTCAGGTTCATGGTATATCGTCATTGATTTGGTAAATGCATTCTTTTTAATCCCATTTAAAAAAGAGGATCGGAAGCAGTTTTCATGTTGCTCCAGGGCTATGTTAACTCTCCTGACTTCTGTCCTAACAAAGTCCAAAGACAGCTCTACTGTCTGGACATTCTATAGTATCGATCCATTATATTGATGATATTATGTTAATAAGGCTGGAGGAGCAACAGATGGCTAGCACACGTGCACTTAGAGAGTAGAAAATAAACCCTATGTAGATTCAGGTGCCTGTCACTTCTGTACAATTTTTGGAGGTCTAGTAGTTAGGAGTGTGCTGGGAAATCCCTTTCAAAATAAAATATAAATTATTGCATCACATACCTCCTACTATAAAAAAGGAAGCACAACACCCAGGGGGCCTTTTGGGGTTCCGGAGGCAGCATATTCCACTCCTAGGAATGGAGGACATGAAAGGATGCCAGATTTGAGTGAGGCTCAGAGCAGACAAAGGCCCAGTGGCAGGTCCAGGCAGCAATACAAGCATTTCTGCCACTTGGACCATATGATCCAGCAGACCCAGTGGTGTTAGAGGCATCCTTGGTAAGGAAAGGTGCCATTTGGAATGTGTGGAAAGCCCTAGAAGGAGAGTCACATGGATCAAGGCCATGCAATTTGCAGTAGATGATTATATGCCTTTCTAAAAAACAACTCCAGGTGTGGTACTGGGCCCTGGAAGAAATGCTTGACCATGTGAGACCAAGTGACCATGAGTCTAGGACTATTCATCTTGAGCTGAATCCTGTTATATCCATGGAGTCATAAGGCCAAGTGGGCCCCCGAATAATTCATCATAAAAGAGAAGTGGTTCATCTGGGATTGAGCACACGCAGGCTACATAACAGAGCTCCTCCGCACCGCACACCCATCACTGTTGCATCCACGCCTCTCCCTCAGCTCACACCCAGGGGTGTGAAGGGTGATTTTTTTTTTTTTTTTTTTTTTGCGGTACGTGGGCCTCTCACTGTTGTGGCCTCTCCCGTTGCGGAGCACAGGCTCCGGACGCGCAGGCTCAGCGGCCATGGCTCACGGGCCCAGCTGCTCCGCGGCATGTGGGATCTTCCCGGACCAGGGCACAAACCCGTGTCCCCTGCATCGGCAGGCGGACTCTCAGCCACTGCGCCACCAGGAAAGCCCCGGGGTGATTCTTAACAACTAACTGAAGGAGGATCAAAAAGCGCAAGCTTGCATATGAATGGATTGGCTTGGTATTTCTGTGAAAGTTGAATGGTTGAATGTTGATGACAGCTGCAGGACAGTCTCACTCAGGCTTGGCCTTGAAAAAGGCAGGGGCAAGAGAAAGTCCTCCCAATGAACAGAGCTCTAAGCACCATGGTCATTCACTTTGTGGCAAGAGAAGGGGTCTGAGGTTAGAATATACATGGACTAATGTACTGGAGTATAATTCTAGCAGGAATGATCCCCGATGTCTCACCCAGCCTCATAAGAGAGAAGTTGGAATGTTATTTTCCAAAGATAAGCTCCATTCTTTTGGAGGGAGCTTCCCTTTGTCCCAAGACTGACCTGGCTCCTCTTTGGGGCCCTCCTCAAACTCAGAGGATCCCTCAGAGGTTTAGGAGGCCCACTCTCTCCTTTTAAGGTGTTGCTGGTCCCGCATGGCAGAGAGTACATAGCACACATAGAGAACACGTCAAAAACAAATAGCTCCTGAAACTCTATCCCCAGCTTTGGGTTAGGGCCCCTCCTGGCACAGACTTCAGAAGCCTGAACAGGGTTGTGTGATTTTCTGTACCAGGATTAGCTAAGACTAATACAGATCTAATGTAAACATACTTAGGGATATGTAGGAAGTATGCTTAAATTTGCACTTATAGCAGCCTGGTCAAGCTTTGGGCAGGGGAAGGAGGATATTTTTTTTCAATTAGACACTTGATTGGTGATATAACTTAAATATTTCAGATTGCAGTTCGTCCACAAGCAGATAGAGGAGAATGAAAAACTGGGCAGAGATTTTCCAAGAAACTTATTTAACCAACAATTGCCATTTTTATCGTGGAAAGAAAGACTGGCCTACAGAAGCCTTGCCCCTTGTCCACTTCTGGTTCTGTAGCTACCACAAAATACCCCCAAGTCCAGGAAAACCTAGTCAAAAAGGACCGAGGGACCCAGAGGAGAAGGCCCTTGTTGCCACACATTCTTACAAAATTAAACTGGCTTGTCAACCTGCAAGAATAACGATGAGAACATAGTGATAACATTTAAAATAAAGTAAAACTGTTATCTTTAACCTTTACTTTAGATGAGAAATACTTGGTGGGGTGGCGCCTTTAAAAGACACGTGGGCTCTATTCCCTGAGGCTCAGAGATGCAATTGCTCTGAGGAGGGGGCAGCCTGGCAGGTAAACACCAAAGAAGGCCTTGACCTAACCTAGCACCAGGTGATTTCTATCCCCACAGAAGAATATACCTTTGGCAGGGGGTGGGGTGGAGAGAGGGAGGCCTAAAAGAACCATTGAAGAGAGATCTACAGAAACCAGTAAACCGAAGCCGATTTTAAAATGACAACTCATGAGCCTCTATATTCCACAAAGATCCTGTGAACCTTTTGAAACACACCATGATATTAAATCCACATTTCATGTATTAATACCAATTTGTTTGCTAATAATTAGACAATAAAAAGTAAGGTTATTGTTTTACAATGTCTTCGATTTGGGTTCTGTAAATGGGCAAGCAAATTCCTACTGGATGTGCCAATCAGAAAAAGAAGTCTCCCAGAGGGCTCCCAGAGGGCCCTCAGAAAGCCCTCCCAGAGGGCTTTTGAGAAAGCCCACCCCGCCAGTGCAGAACTACATGTTGGCAGCCCAGTAGAGGGATGAGCGTTAGTCCAGGAGCTAGGTGACTTGGATCTTTGTCTGTTTTTGATACCGACTTAGCGAGCTATTTACCTGAGATCCTTTTTCATCTGTAAAATGGAGATAATAATGATTATTTTAATAACTTGAAAGGTAGTTGTTATTTTATTATTACATTATTATCACTCCACATGTAACTTGACCCAGTGGGTCTTAGTCTTGTTTGGGAAATTACTCTTTTTATTATAATCTTCATGACCAACGGCCTTATTTTTATTTTGGTTGGCATCATTATTTCTGTAGCAAAAAACCAGAAGAAGTGCCAAATAGGTGACCCCAGCGAAATGGCCTCAACGATACAGTTATCTAAAGGATCCTTCCTTCCCACGTTATACAACAGTACGTTTTATTACACTGTCTACACTCTTATACCATGAAAATCCCCGCTTCAAGGCCTAAGGAAAAGCCAGTGACTTCAGTACTCATGATCCCAACTGCAGAATGTCCTTAGAGGGTTGTTATTAGCATGGAATGAGAGTGAATATGAAGACACTTTGTAAACTATGAGGCACTAGACACGTGTGGGTGATGGTGATGACAGTGGTGGTTATGGAGAAGATGGTGTTAATGACAGTGATACAGACCAATTTGTTAACCTTGAATAAATAGGTAAGGACATGAACTGCTGGTCCCCGCTCGAGTAGTAGATGTACTAAAGGAGACAGGGCAGCCTCTGGAAAAAGGCTAAGTCACGTAGAGTGAAACATAGAGCTGGCTGGTTATAAAGTCTTATAGTTCTAAAACTCTATCCCATCCCTTTCAAATCTGAGAAATGCCAAACAACTTCCTGGTAGTATTCATTGGGTTTTCTTCCCCTGCATGCTTCTTTCTAGACAGTTCACTTGAGGCTTTGTCATGCATATCTCTTGTTCAGCAAAGTCCCTCCTCCTGCACAATCTCAGTGAGTACCACTCTCTGGACCATAGGATGGGTGTCAACATTGGCCAAAGGGCAGAGGGTAGAAAGGAAGGGGCAGGACAGTGAGGAAGACTTGTCTACTCATCCCCAGGAAAGTTTCATGAATTACTTGTCCTTACAACCCACTGACTGCTCTTTTTCTAATGGCTAAACTCTTTGAGACAGTAACACAGAAGCTTCCACTTTGGTGGAGAAGATAGACATAGTAAAGCATTATAAAAGTACACATAAGTACCCCCAGTGCTCAGAGCAGGCTGCTACAATTCCATTTTAATTGGAAGATGAAAGGACTTCCCTGGCGGTCCAGTGGTTAGAACTCTGGGTTTCCACTGCAGGGGGTGCGGGTTCCACCCCTGGTTGGGGAACTAAGATCCCGCACGCCGCGCAGCCATAAAAATTAATTAATTAATTTTAAAAATTGGAAGATAAAAGATTTCATAGAGGAATAGGAGTGGGGACAAATTTAAAAAACTGGATTGAAAACTAAATAAATGTGAGGGATTTGTTAACCATCCAGAGGTTCACTTTTTTTCCCCCAAACAGGAGAAGAAAAGTATCATTATCCTTGTTCTGGGGCTTCTCCCACATCTTTTGGATCCCTTAGTCTGGCAGTTGAAAATTTCTTTCTCTAACAGTTGGGGACTTTTTCCTCCAGAAAGCCATTCTATCTGCCTGCTACTGCTCAAGGTATCTTTGACCAAAAGAACTGCATAGAGGACAAGATCTCAGTTGTTCAGGATCAGGGCTGGAGGTCAGAGGTAAAAGATCCATAAGTCTGTACCTCTCCCAAGCCATGAGCTGTCTCCTTGGATTAGCTCAGAGCAGTGAATGGCCATGGGCGCATGACCATCAGGTCATCCCAGCCTTGTGGAACTTGATCAGTGACATAACTATGCCCTGCTGCTGACAATCCCTCTCTTTAGAAAGACACGGGGTGGTTGTGAGAACTCTTACAACTTGCTGTGGGACCACTGGGTAGATAACACCCCATCTGCCTTCATCACAACACTTGACCCTTAATCCTTCAATGATGCTTTTATCAGAGATTTTTTTTTTAATCTCTGGAGACTTTCCCAAACTCTACTGAGTTTCATGTTGTTGGTTTCATCTCACCCTGTGTGTTCTAGCCATTAGTGTCTGGCCCTTCTTTTAGAGCAGACTTTCTCATGAGAGTTTTGGGCGCTAGAAGTAGATATTCTTCAGACTGACTCTTCTTCTAGGGAGATTAGGCAGGAGTCTAAGAATGTAAATAGACAGGCCCAAGAGAACGCTTTGTGTATGACTGGATCCCAGGACATCATGGACTGCACTGGGTGGGGGATGGAGCTTGACCAGAAACCTGGTGAAAGTTCATTCTACCCTGAAGCCCCGCTGGCTCACTGCATAATGAAACGATGGCTCAAAGAGTCTGTCTCCTCCACGGTCAATAAGGCCTCTTGCAGCAGACTGCTCAGGCATACGTGCTCATGTGCTCCCACATCCTATCTGCCGTGCGCTTCCTCTTCTCCCATGGACTCTTCAGGTTCAATGCCTGAGAAGCCACTTGAGGACCCTTCAGCACCACAGCTGCCAGTGCCCTCCATGACAGTACTGATACCTGTGCAGGTGTTGCTGTCTGCCCGCCCCCACCCCCGGCCCTTACCCCGTGTCCCCAAAGCTGTGTAGACCAAGGAGCTGTTACAGTCTCAGAAGACCTCAGTCCTCAGTATGTCTAAAACACCGCAGCCTCAGCACAGAAGCAAACAGAATGCTCTTCCTTTCCACTTTCAGTTACCCTAGCATCAGAATCCTGCTTTTTATATCTCCTCCAATGTTGAAAACTGGCTGTTGTAGCTTCAGCTTGTAGCTTCTCTTTCCCTGGGGCCAAGGGCGAGATTGGCTAATGTCTGAGATACCCATTCCCACTCCTGCCACATAAATCCCTTCCAAAGTGACTCTTGCCAACCTTTCTGTGACACACACACAGGCAGGTCTGAATCCCTGAGATGGGCACCATTTAGGCTGCAGTGGGGGACCCTGTATGCTATTTAAAGAAACAAACAAAAAAGAAACGAAATCCCAGGAATCTTGAAGCTATTCATCTTGAAGACTATTCATGGAAGCAGGGAAATTAAACATGACATCCTTGAATATATACCCTCCACAGCGCAGCTTGGCCTATTGTTTCCCTCATAATGACAATTTACCTCTGGGAGGTTGAGAGCAGGGCACTCTGCTGGATCAGGTATCGGGGAGGAAATGAGAACAAAGCTATATTGTCAGGAAGCTTGAGGGCTGACACAAACATAGCAGTGCTCCAGAAAATTATTGTTGAAAATGTTTCCTCCATAGCTGCCTGCGGTTGTTCAACCTAATCTTCAGTGAGACTGGACCTGGAGAGGAAAACTACTCCTGTGTGTTGCTATTCCATTAAGGAGAGAAACATAAAGACATAAATAAGAAGAGTGGTGTGAGCCATTCCCATTGTTCTGTCTTCCCTTTCTGCTCCCTCTTCGACATCACTTTCCAAGACTCAAGTGTTCTCTTAGCTCTAAGGGCTATTGTCATTAGGAGAAAATATTGATTTGACTTACATGCCTTTCTTCCTTTTGTGGAGCTCCTACCTGCTCACCTGCTCATTTGATTACCTGGGGACCTGATGAGAGTAGAAAATCCCAGAGACAAAACCAGGGCCCAAGGTGGAGTGTATAGAATCTTTAGAAGCGAATTGTTGGGCTAGAAAAATTGTCAAGGTGGAATCTAAAATGGGATCTGTCATCAATAAAATCCTTTAGCCCTTCTGCTTCTTTAGATAATCCCATGGATACCCCAAAGTAGATTTAAGTGCCCAACTAAAGGACACAGGGGATTATTGTGGATGTGTGAGGCTCATTGTGAGCAAGATAAAGTTTCTCTAAAGTCTTGATCTGTCAGCACTTCTGGTTGAATTTTTTTGTGGCAGCTGTAAATCAATTCCTTTCTTAAGAGTGCAGGAGAAGCTGTGAAGAATCCTGCAAAGAGTGAAGATGAAATATGGAAGGAGAAAAGGGACAGAACTGTACTAATAAGCTAGTCATTACAAATGGCTTTGGGGATTCATTCATTCGTTCATTTTTCATTCATTTATCCACCCAGTCACTCAACACATATTCACAGAACCGTTTACTGTGTGCTAAGCATTATATTGTTGGGGGCAGATCAGTGAATAAAATAGGAAAGATTGCTGCTTTCTTGGAGCTTTTGCCTGGTAAGGGAGACAGACTAATACGACACAAATTATGTAACTGTAATTGTGGTAAGTGTTAGGAAGCAGAGGCACAGGGTGCTATGAAAGCAAATAACAGGGTGGCGATGGTTCAAAAAAATTTCCATGAGGAAAGCTGAGCCCTGGAGGATTAGCCAGATGAAAGAGAGGGGAGTTTGGGGAAATGACCTGATCAGGAAATAATAGCACGAATGAAGGTGAAAAAATGGTCAGGTGAAAAAATGAATCTCAAAAAAATAGTCATCTGTAAAAAGCAAATGAGCAAAACTCAATGAAGAGAAGGCAAAACAAATAAAGCCAAACCACAGTGGGGCAAATATCTGCTCCAAAAAGCTGCAGTGGCGGCAGGGGAGTGGGTGCAGGGCCTCCTCCATCCATCTGGCTTCCGTCTCTCCCACACTGATAGCAAAAGGCATTTTGTGGAAGCACAAGGTCAAGTCCTCCACTACTGCATCCCTAAGATGTTACCCTAAGGCAGATAGATGCCATGAATTCTTTGTAAAATTAATATGGTTATCAAATGACAGAATGGCAAAGTTGGAGGTGGGGATAAAACTAAAATTACTGGGCATCCATGATGTGGCAGGTAATGTCTAAGCCCTTCGTGTGTATATTCTCATTTAACATTCAAATAGACCTCCATGGTGGATAGCACACATTTTATACTCTAAAGAGAACTGCAGTCTGGATAAGGTAAGTCACTTGCTCAGAGAGTTAAGGCTGGAGATAAACCAGCTCCAGGTGGTCTAACTCTTACATCTGACCATACTCCCACTCTTCTTTGCAACCTAATTAGAACCCATAGAGCTTGTCTGGTCCCAGCCTGTTCTTTTGTAAGGGGACCTGGAGCTCACAAAGGTTCAGAGACTCATGTAAGGCCTTGGGATTAGAGGCCAGTGTAGGATTAGACCTCTGGTTCCCATTGCTAATCCATACATCTTCCCCATTTCTTCTTGTTTTGTTAAATGTAATAAAAACACACAGTTGAGAATTATCAGGATAGAATGCCAAAACTACACAAAAATTCATCATCATTTTTCTTGAGTTACATCCCTTTTTCCCTGGAAAGCTTCAGTGTCAAAATATGTAGTGGAAACTTCTATCAAAAAAAATAAAAACCCCACTAAATGATATATTTTGTAATGAAGCAATCATACCTTACTTTTGGATTTTTGTATTTTGAACTCTATTAAAGCAGGACATGTTTGCATTAAGCAGCTGATTTGTGCATTTTATACAATATTCTTCGACATTCATCTAATAAAATGCAAAGTCTTAAATAAAGTATATTTAATCAATTAGCTTCTCTAATAAAATCTCATATCCAGAATAATATCTTGGCTCATACACTGAATAATGAAACAATACTGTGGAACAGGAAGATAAAAAATGGTAACCATTTGCTCCAACAGAGAGGAATTCTACATTTGTTATTATAGAGTTGCTTCTAATTAGGTTTAACTTTGAACATGCCACTCACTCTTCTGGCCTTGGATTCTGCATTGGAGAAATGTAGGGATTAGACCTGATGGTCTGTAAGATTCCTTTTAGATTTGAACTTCAGTGAGACAATGGGTCTTGGAGGTTTATTTACAACTAGCTCACGCTTTCCTCCTCCACAACCCTCAGCCATCATTCTCATCAGCTGTCCCTTAACTTTATTTCCAGCCCTTCCCTACTGGGTCTTAGAAATGCTAAAGGGAACGTCTGACATTTTCAATTCCTGGGCCTGAGCGCCCCCTAGGCACACAGAGAAAAATTGTAGCTCTGGGAGAAGACGGTGTCTCACTATGGTCAGCACCAAACCCTTGCACTTCCCTGTATGTACTCTGAGGCAAGAACACTGGGGCAGGGAGGGAGCTAGGAAGGACAAGAGGGAGTGGGTGGCAAGCTCTGTCGTCAACCACACATTGCAGGGGCTCTGTGCGGCTGTCCCCCTAACAACAGGCACATTCAGAATGGAAGGAGGTGAGCTAGAGGTGGAGCAGACCCTGCCCCGTGGAAAGAAGTCAGGGGCCACATAGTGAATGTATCAGGCTAAAGAGTAGTTACTGGAAAAATTTTACTGTTCAACTAAATCCATTTGCAGAAAATGATCCAAAGGTTACTAAATAAACATCAATTATTTGCATTGCTTACGTTGCCTTCCTGTTCCTATAAATATCATGCATGCATATCACTGGATTTCATCTTTGTGTATTTACCTTTTTTGCTGTTTTTCTTATTTCTGGTACTGTTTTGTATACATACCTCCCACACTCACAGTCCACATAAATATTACCTTAAACCTTCTGTAATATGGCTAAACCATAGTGAGGCACTTATTGAGAAGAAAATTTATGCCTGTGTATATGTATGTGGTATTAAGTGTTCACTGTGTATGTTTGTGGGTGTGTATGTTTGGGATGTATGTATTATATGTGATAGTATGTGTCTGCTGTGTGTGTGTGTGTCTCGGTATGTATATGTGGTATATGTTCATGTGTGTGGTATGGTATGTGTATTTGTGTGTATATGTTTGTGGCATATGTATTTGTGTCTGTGTGTGTGTACATGGTGTGTGTATGTATCTGAACGTCTCTGTGTTTGTGTGTGGTGAAGTGTGTGGAGGGTTTTGTGATGGGTGTGGTGTGTATGTGTGTCTCTGTGTGTTTGTATGTGTGGTTTGTAGTGTGTATGTGTCTCTGTGTGTATGTGGTGAATCCCTGTGTGTGGAGGTGTGTGTGGTATGTATGTCTGTGTTTTGTACATCTGTGTGTATATTTGTGGTGCGTATGTTTCTGTGTGTGATATGTGGTGTGTATGTTTGTGTCCCTCCGTGTGTGTATGTTTGTGTTTCTGTGCCTGTGTGTGTGATCACTCCTATACGGGGACTTCAGTCCCACAGGTCTTGGTCCTGGGCCCTTCTCTCAGACCTCAGCATCTGTGCCAGAATACAGATACAGAGACTTCCTGGTACTCACATGGACTGCGGTTTGTGTCCGGACAGAGTGGAGAAAGCATGTCCTACTGCAGGTGTTTATAAGCCTGCACAGACGTGTGCCTGGGTGTGTGATATGCCAACTGCTTCTGCAGAGGACAGGAGTCTGCAGTTATCAGCAGAGTCAGGACCCTCAGGAAGCAATTACCACAGGCACCAGGATGCTTGAATTCCTGGGGGTCTGTTTTTCCTCTAAGATCATACTTTCATTCTCTATTAAAAGAAAAAAAAAAGGCAAAAATAAAAATCTCTTGGGTGAATCAGTCAGTCATTGTTATTAGGCCCTTCCATCTCGACATCCTCTGATCCTAGAAGCACTCAAATCCACCAAATGGCTTTTCCCCTATATTCTGGTTTCAGTTCTCTGTGGGACTTGCACACACAGCTCCAACTCCCTCCACCACATGGGCACCTCTTTTGTGTCTCTCTCATCATTGTCGGCCTTCTGCCTTCCTGACCTGGATCAGACCCAGAAGGTGAAGACGACTGAGGCCACAGTATCTAGGTTTAATTCTCTGTTTAAATCCCTGATAATTAATTCCTCTAATGTTCATTGAGTAGGTGTGGCCACATGCTGGGTTAGGCATGCAAGATACAGTGATGGATAGAATAATATGGTAGTTAAGAGCGAGGGCTCCAGAATAATATAGAACCTGTTTACCTCCCATCCTCACCTCTTAATCTGTGACCTTTGACAAAGCAACTTCCTTAAGGCTCTGCTGCCTTATTTGTGAAATAAGTACATACCTCACTGGATGGCTGTGAGGTTAACCTGGCATGAAGTACATAGAAGAGTGCCTGGAATGCAATAGTCCACACGTTAGCTCTTGTGTGGACTGGCTCACAGACCTTCATTCCAGCCTCCCAGGTAGAGGGAGATGTTGGGAAGCCAAGCACCATGTTTTCTGGATGTCTTTGCAGTCAGAGTTCTAGATGCAAACTGCCTTCCATCATGTAGACGCACTCAGCATAAGAAGTGCAAGGCATAATCTGCTCCCTTTTGTGATATGTGAAATAAAATGGAGTCACTTATGTCAAGGGGTCTTAAAATGGAGCTGGGAGGTTATTAAGGAGGTGAACCTTACGGATGTCCTCACTGGGTGGAACCATGAAGGTTTGAACTGAAACCACGAAAATTCCAAGGACTCTATAAGAACACCTGAAAACTGTCATAGTAACAAACTTCTACCTTCCTCTAGTGATAGCCTTAGCATGAAATCATGATTAGCCAAGACTAGCTTCCACCTCCAACTCCAATTAAGACTTTGTAATACAGACCTCCCAACTTTGCCTTTGTTTTTATTTATTTTTTGCTTTGAATGAATATCCAGCTTCTAATACTTGTTTCTTTAAAAAAATTTTTTTATTGAAGTATAGTTGATTTACAATATTGTGTTAGTTTCAAGTGTACACACAGTGATTCTGTTATATATATATATATATAAATACATATATAAATATATATCTTTTTTACATTCTTTTCCCTTATAGATTATTATAAAATACTGAGTATAGTTCCTGGTGCTATACAGAAGGCCCTTGTTGGTTATCTATTTTAATGTGTATATGTTAATCCCAAACTCCTAATTTATCACCCCTCTCCCTTTCCCCTTTGGTAACCATAAGTTTGTTTTCTATGTCTGTTGTTCTAGTTCTGTTTCATATATAAGTTCATTTGTATCTTTTTTTTTTAGATTCCACATATAAGCAATATCATGTGATATCTGTCTTTGTCTGGCTTACTTCACTTAGTATGATAATCTCTAGGTCATTCCATGTTGCTGCAAATGGCATTATTTCATTCTTTTTTTATGGCTGAATAATAATCCATTGCATATATATGTGTACACACACACACACACACACACACACCCCACACATCTTCTTTATCCTTTCATCTGTCAATGGACATTTAGATTGCTTCTATGTCTTGGCTGTTCTGTTCTATTCTATTCTATTCTGTTCTCCATACTGTTCTCCATAGTGGCTATACCAATTTATATTCCCACCAACAGTGTAGGAGGGTTCCTTTTTCACCACACCCTCTCCAGCATTTATTATTTGTAGACTTTTTGATGATGGCCATTCTGACTGGAGTGAGGTGATACCTCACTGTAGTTTTGATTTGCATTACTAATAATTAGCGATGTTGAGCATCTTTTCATGTGCCTTTTGGCCACCTGTATGTCTTCTTTGGAGAAATGTCTATTTAGATCTTCTGCCCTTCTTTGCCTTTAAAAGCCCCTGAGCTTTACTCAGTGTCCCTACTAGGGACACTGGGTTGTTACCGAAATCTGTGTGCCCGAATTGCAATTCCTTGATCCTAAATAATCAAGCTTTTTGCTTGATTATTGTCTCTGAGATTTATTTAGGTTGACCCTCTTTTAGCCGTTTTTGCTGGCAACCAAAGTTGTGCAAATGTGAGGGTTTTCTGCAGTGGTGCTCTGGAGTCCATTTTCCAGCTTCTTGGGCATTGAGAGGCAGGGACTGTAGCAGAGGTAGCTTCAGGATTCTAGCACAGCTCCCGAGGTGCCCCAGAGGTGGTAACTCCCCTGACTGGTCATTTCTGTGTTGTTTTAGAAGCTGTTTCTGGAGCCCCAGCCTAGAATCGGCTCCTTCAACCCTTCTACTAACTTTGCAAGCACATTATTCCTTTATAAACTCCATTTCCAATCATTAAATTAAATCCTATTTAATATAAATAAAGCAATGTCTATTTCATGCCCTGAATTCTGATGGATACAACTATTATTATTTGTATGTGTTATTAATATTAATATATTACTATAATATTATCTTGTCATAAATAATATATAATATATCATTATATATTATGCACATTAATATAGTATTTGTATATATTAAATAATATTAAAATAATAATAGCTACCAAATATTGGTTATACTATAGGTCCAAACGTTTACAGATGTTATCTAATTGCACTGTCCCAGCAAAAGCACACAGTCTTTAAGGGACCCAATCAGGGTGTGAACCTAGATCTTTCTGCCACCTAGATCAGATGCCTAACCACTGCACCCTACTGCACCTTCTCTGGTGGAGCTCTTGGTGCAGTCAGGATGGCTACCATGCACTGTAAGAAATGCTGAAAAGAGCTGTGGGCCCAGGGCTGTGAGAGCCCAGAAGAGAAAATGTCTAATTCTGCCTGGGCCTTAGAAGTCCACGATGGTGTCTGCTTTCCACCTTGGCAAGGGGTCACGACCTCTAGATTCCTTAATATGTTGGGGGACCCTGCCTCAAAGATCCAGTGGCCTGTTTCTCAAGTAATAATGACTTAAGAACCCCAAATCTGCTTGCTTGCAAAGGTAACTGTCTGCTCTTGCATCCAGGTGAGTCATTGCAGGCCCTGGGACATTCAGACTCCTTTGTGGGACACATTCTAGCTGGCAGCTGGAGAAGCACATAAGCAGAGTGTTCGGCCAGCCTGGGGCAGATGTGTACACTCACCTTCTGGGCAGCTCTCTCCCTGTTTCTCACAAGACTTCTCTGCAGCAACACCTTCTTGCTGGGAATGCCTCAATTTCAGAGACCTTGCCTTATTGAGGTCTGTACCTCTCACATCAAGCATATTGCAGATCCTCGGAGAATGAACACATGAATAAATGAATGAAGAAACCCCAGCCTGCAGCTAAGCCGGGCTACCTGGAGAGCTGGATTCTTTGCATTCTATTCTCAGCTCTTTTCTGCCCCTGCTTCTGGTTGCCACGGTTCACTCACATGCCTGGCCTTGCATGGACTGCACTACTCTCATCCTCTTCCCAGCATCTGAAACACTGGGGTTTGTCTTTAATTGATGCTGCTTTTTTTTTTTTTTTTTTTTTTTGCGGTACGCGGGCCTCTCACTGTTGTGGCCTCTTCCGTTGCGGAGCACAGGCTCCGGACGCGCAGGCTCAGCGGCCATGGCTCACGGGCCCAGCCGCTCCATGGCATGTGGGATCTTCCCGGACCGGGGCACGAACCCGTGTCCTCTGCATCAGCAGGTGGACTCTCAACCACTGTGCCACCAGGGAAGCCCTTGATGCTTCTTTTAATTCCATGAAATGATCTATATCTTCATGGGTTGTAATAATTTTCCTTCACTCAGTTTTGAAGCTTATGTGAAAAAACAAAAGCTTATGGCTTCCAATGTGTGTCTGAAAGGTCTCTTGATCCAGAAACAAACAAGACCTTTTTTCAGCCGAAGGACGGATGAGAGTTTCTATCTCTAAGTGGAAGGTTCATCCCAGTAGCCAGTTATAGCTGACCTTTTCTTTTTGGGAGTCTGGGGACCCGGGGCTATATAAATCTTTGCATTTGCATGCTTTACAATTCACAACAGGTTTTTTAATTAAAAAAACAAAACCTCCCATTGATCAAGATATGCAGAGCAGGTATTATCCCTATTTCAAAAAAGTAGCTTTTGAAGCCAGAGTCACACAGCTTTAAGTGGCTGAGTCAATCCATGACTCTGAATCAGTGCATTTTCCACTTTTCCTTGGAACTAAATCTTTCCCAGAGCTGTGGGTTCCACTGAGTGGGTGGGGGCCAGGCACAGGGAGTCTGACTTCCTGGCTCTCGCCTCCCTCGTTTCCAGGATTCACTATCATCCCTTAATTTTCAGGTTTTGGGTCTTGCAAAATGTTATGAATTAGACAATTAGAAGCCTAATCCTGGAACACATTTTCAAATTCCTAGCCTTTGGGTAATTGGATCCTCTGCCTTCACATTCAGCCAACACTCACGACCACACCTTCAGCAGAGCCCTGGGTAGGGGTGCAGGGAACTGCAGGAGATTCTGGTCCCAGAACAACTTTTAAATGATGTCAGACAAAGACCACCACAGACACACACTTCAAATAGTCTTAGGTCACAAGGACCTGATATACCATGGTATTTTATAGGGGGCACAAAAAGGGGGCTAAGAAATTATGCAGCTTCTAGAAGATGAGATGACAGAAAGTTACAGTGGAGGTGACAAAGCACTCTTAAAATAATGATACCAAATATTGCATGCATACAGTGCTTGACAATGTTATAAGCTTTCTCATATATATCATTTCATATAATTCTCAGAATGATAGCCTTATCAAGCGGCAGAGCAGACATTAGGATACCAGTTTAAGAAATTAAATCTGAAGCTTGGGGTTGAGGTCTTCTGATCCCAAATCCAGCTCCCTCATGAAAATCAGGACCAATATGATATAAGATTATTTCAATTTTTTAAAAAGTCTATAGTCCAAGTTACATGCTTCTGCCTCTTACCTGTGTATGCAGGAGTTTACTCTCCTGCAAATTCCCCCTTGATTAGTTCTGGGAGTCCCTAAGTTCTGGGAGTCCCTAAGAGGTTTCTCACATGCGTTCAGCAAGAAGACCACTCACAGAAGTTTTGCTGCCGGTGACTGTTCCAGTTCTGGCTGGACCCCACGAAGGTCACAGCACCCTAGGCCACTGATCAGGACCGACCCCAGCACTGTCATTGCCTCTCTGGAGCTGTGCTCTTTCCTGCAACTTCATCAGACCCACCGGTTTCTGCTAGTACTCGTTTCAAGTCCTCAGGCTGTCAAGGATATCTGGTGCTCTGTGGCAGTGTAGGGGACCTCCCTCTTTGTGGAATCATGCTTTGTCAGAGACTCCCAAAGCAGTGTTGTTATGACTGCAGTGTGATACAGGGGTTAACTGAGCAGCTATGTCAGTTTTTATGTATCCGGGGGTGACCTTGGGACAGGTGCATTTAACAGCCACAGAGCTCTACTGGATTCTACTGGGTGTCTCCACAACAGGGCTGTCTATCAGTCAGTCTGAACTTAGGAACCAAATGGAGTGAAGTACATTTTCAGTTAAACCTTTGTTGTTCAAAACTAAAGACTCAAGCAGATTTGGGTAGCCCATCATTCTTCAATACCTAAGTGCTCTTATTTGGATAGATGGGAACGCTGGTCATAAGCCCTCTGATATGTCAGGCTTGTAGTTGTAGGCACAAGTGATCCAGTGACATATAAGGTGGACGCAATTCCTACTCTATTGGATCTTACTCTCTGGAAGGTCAAGGTCATAGCACCAAGTTCTTTGTTTATCTAGGATGAGTTCTTTCCTGGGAGACTTATCTGGATTGTTCACTCCCCTCCTACACACCTCCCTACCATCTCACCTTCCCAACTTGCAAGTAAACATTGTTTTAATTAAATTTTTATTCTGAGATGATTGTAGATTCATTTGCAGTTGTAATAAATAATATGGAGAGATCCTGTGTACCATCTACTTCGTTTCCCCCATCTTGTAAAACGATGGTACAATATCACAGTCAGAATTGACATCAACACAGCCAGACACAGAAAATTTCCACATCCACCACAAGAATCCCTCATATCACTCTGGCATAGCCAACCCCACCTCCTTCCCTCATCCCTGATCTCTGGCAATCTGTTCTCCATTCCTGTAATTTTGTCATTTTGAGAATATTATATAAATGGAATCATACAGCATTTGCCTTTTTGGAATTGACTTTTCTTAACTCAGTGTAAGTCCCTAATTATCTGGAGATTCACTGAAGTTCTTTTATCAATAGTTCATTCCTTTTTATGGCTGAGCAGTATTCCATGGTGCAGATGTGCCATAGTTTGTTTATCTAGTCACCTACTGAAGGACATCTGAGTTGTTTCCAGGTTTTGATTATTATGAATAAAACTGCTCTTTATAGGTTTTTATGTGAATATAAAATTTCATTTCTCTGGGACAAATGCCCAGCAGTGCCATTGCTAGGTTGTAGGGTAGTTGCAGGTTTCGTGTTGTAAGAAGTTGCCACATAGTTTTCTAGAGTTGTGGGACCATTGTCTGTCACCACTAGCAATGTGGGAGGAATCCAGTTTCTCCACATCTTCATCAGAAAGTAAACTTTTAACTGACTACCCCACCAAATCACCAGACCCTCCCAGACAGGTTGAAAGTCACCAAGGGGGCACAGCCTGAGATTGTTTATTTGTTTGTTTGTTTCTCCCAGAGGGCTCTTTAGACTCTGTGCAAATTTGACTTCTACCCAGCATGTCCCACCGTTTCCCTGGACATGTCCAGACATGCCTGAAGCCTCAGAGGGGTCAGCAAAAACTGTCAGCTCAAGCTACATGTCCCTCTGCATATAGTGAGATGTTTAGGGGTTTTATCCCCAGAGCCTCTTCTAAAGAACTGCCCCTCCCCATATCCCCTGCTGGGGAAAGGTAGGCCCCAGATACCAGTTTGTCCCCATCCACCGGACCCAAGGGAGGCTGTCTGTGACTTGTGTAGAGTCAATCCCATTCTTTCCCTTGGTGTCTACTATGTGTCAGGCACTGTTCTAGGTGCTGTAGATAAAATAGTGAACCATTGGGATTTCCCTGGCAGTCCAGCAGTTAAGACTCCATGCTTCCAATGCAGGGGATGTGGGTTTGATCCCTGGTCAGGGAACTAAGATTCCGTATGCCACATGGTGAGGCCAAAAAAAAAAGAAAAATATGAAGGGGAAATAGACAATAAAGAAGCAGGATGATTTCAGATGGTGATAAATACAACAGAGCCTACACCCAGGGCAATGTGATAGAGTCTCCAAGGAACTCAGCTTTTTCAGTATTAGAATTCCTACTTTTTTCCAAAGCTAATTATTTATATTTTTTTCTGTAATATGTTTTCTGATCCTAAGATCCCAGAGTTGACTTTTGCTATCAACAATTCCTTTTATCCATTAAAGATCATTTTATAATTTGGTTTTTTGAATTAAAAAATATTTCTCCAAATAGGGAATGGGGCACTACAGATGCAGTGAAAATACTTTCTTCTTTAATTTCAACACCATATTTTTATGAATACAGCCAAAGACTGCAGGCTTTTGGAAGGTTCTGTTCTTGTCCATTTCTTGTTCTGTGAATTAATATTCCCAGGTCCTTTCCAAGCAAATACTGTAAAGTCAAACCCCTCACATCCTGTACTAACTAGTTCCAAGCTATTTACGTAGATATACATCAAACTTGTTAGCCTCAGCCTGCCAGATATTTCTGCCACTTGAGTCTGTTTTGAACAAATCAGGCGTCTACCAGGCATCAGGTTATCTGTGAATGTGATAACGTGCACTCTTAGATCAAATTTCATCTTCAGGTGTTAAGAGTACAGAACATCGAGGCACGCTTGGCCTTCAGACCGGCATAGTCCACTTATACTCTATGGGCTTAGTTGCTCAGTGAGTTAGGAAGTCATCTTAGGCTTCCCCATCTTGCCCATGAAAGTATTACCCATGAGAGCTTCGATAAGATATTTTGCTCAGATCAAGCTACGGTACATTACCTGTTTGGTAATCCCATTAATAAAGCAAATGACAGTTTGATGAGACTTGTTCTCAATGATCCCATGTTGGTTTCCAGCTTTTCAGTCCTGTTTGTAATATTACACCATCTGCCTCAAGCAGTTAGCCTAGACTTTTTCTGGTTCTTCCTGCTCTGAACACGACTGAAACAAAAATCTTTGCTGTCCTTCAGCTTCTTGAAATCTCGGCTGCTTCTGACATTGGTCTTTGGAGGCCTTATGTTCCATCTTTTGTGCTCATGTTTATAACATCTGAGTGCCCTGAGCAGCCAAATTGTTAACTTCCATGTATTATTTTTGGCATGTTCATGCACAGATGAACAGCAGCTTGAATGACTTATGACTGTATTAATAAAAATGTTATTTTTAAATAATCTTCCAAGTCCCTTGACATGTTCCGTCTTCTGGAGTCATTAGCCACAGGATCATCCTCTCTTCTCTGTTTATTTTATCATACCCACTTTCCTAAGCCTTAATGTGCAAGGCTGATTCTTCCTAGACTTCTCTTTCTTAACTATATGGTCTTTAAAATGGCATGGTTACTTTTCACCAATCTTAAGAGGCCTGGTTAACAATATGGGCTTCGGAGTCAGGTAGATCTGGGTTGGATTCTCAGGTACTTTATTGCTAGCTAAGTAACCTTGCACTCATTAACTTCTTTAACGCTCAGTTTCCTCATGTGTGAAATGGGGATAGTTTCATAGCTTGTGAGAACATTAAAGGAAGTAATGCTTGACACATAGTGAACACCCAATAAATGATGTTAAGGGCTCAACAAATGTAAGCTATTGTTATTTGTATTATCCTTGTACATTAGGATTGCATCTGGAGTGTCATGTCCTCAAAATGTTACTTCTGCCTTCTTCAGGAAGGAAAGAATTTACCAGATCCTTGCTTTTGGAGTATAAGTCTTCCCGGTGTTCAGATAGATTTCCTTCTCCATTGCTATTGTCTCTTATTATGTTAGTTTTCTAATCTGATTTGCAAAATGTCCTCCACATCCTTAAATGCTTCCACAGTTTGATCATTCCATTTCTCTATTCTTTAATCCTCAACTAAAAGTGTCTATTCTGCTTTACAAATGTCCCTAAATGTAAATAATTCTATTATATGTTGCAATTTTTCCACCCTTCAATTAGTTGTCCTTCTTTTGGGTGGTGGATGTTATCACATGATGCATGCCTTAACATGGCAGGGAATATATTCTAGCCTAGAGTCACTTTTTAAAAAGCCAAATACTTCCTTTTAAAAGCATGATTTCCGTTTGATATGAATTATCACATTCGCTTTTATTATCTATGCTTAGCTCATATCTGAGATCGTATGTTTTGCTGCCACATCTTTCTCCTCTTGTTTTCTCCTGAGATCAGCTGGGAATCTTCACCACTGTTCTTTTCATTTAACACCTGAGTCTTCAGTTTTATCTGAATCTTTTTCTCCCTCCTCATCAAATGTTAATGGAAAACACTCTTGTTCAGTTTATGAACTACCTGCCAAACTCTCCCTTCCTGTTCTGTCTCTTGCCAAGAGTCCATCGCTCTATTATTATAAGCCATGGTCCAGGAAAATCAAACCTGTTTTTCAACTCGTTTATGAAGCTAGCAGTTCCCTTCCAATATCTCCTTTTCTCTTCCAAGGTTATTACTTTCAACTGAAATATGAGCTTAAATGATCTTCATTGCCCTTCAAATGCCCATTTCCTATTCATGATTTTGCAGCCATCTGAGATGCACCAGCAAATGTCTTTGTGCTGTATTTTCTTTCCATGAAGATTGGTGGGAGCAGGCAGTGGTCAACAGGCTTGGCGGCCCTTGGCAGGCTCTCTTACGTTTCAGGTGCCCGTGTCAAAAAACAACAAACCTCCAGAGTTTCCTATTGGGATCTCCTTGCACAACTCCATTTCAGCCACACTGGCCTCCTTGCTGGTTCTTAAATACACTGGGTGTGGTTCTGCCCTGGGGTCTTTGCACCAGATATCTCCCAGACATCTGCAAGACTCACTGCCTCACCTCCTTTGTCTATGTCCCTCTGCCCTATGTTTCAATAAGGCCTACCCTGACCACCTTATTTAAAATCACAGACTGCGCTGCTCTGCTACCTCTATGTTACATTCCCTATCTTCCTTACACAGCTCCATTTTTTTCCACAGTACATATCACCTCCTAATATATGAGACAATTGACAAATTTATTATAGTTACTGTGCTTGCCTGATACCCCCTCTGCCTCCCCTTCCTACTGGAATATAAGCTCCATGGAACAGAGATTTATACATCCTGGAAACTTACAACAGCCCTTGATACATACAGATGTTCAGTCAATATCTGCTAAATGACACTCAGGATTCAATGGCAAATTATAGTTCAAATCCACCACCTACCTTCTTTCCTCTTTTCATTCCTTTACTTTTTTTTTTCCTTCTAAAATAAGATTCTTTAAAATATAAAAATACTACTAAAGTTTGGAAGTAAAAATTAGGAAAAAAAGGAAAATCATAAATGGTAAAAATAAAGTTAAACATAATCTTACCACCCAGAGGTAAACATTGATAACCGTTGTTAACACTGAATATTTTTTCCAGTTTTTTAAAACTGGATGTGTGTTTATACATAACTGAAACATGCTACTGTACATGTTATATAAGCAATACTCTACATAGTATTTATACACACAGTATTTGTATGCAATGTATTTATACATACATTACTATGTAAATAATACTGTACATAGAGTTTGGTATTCTGATTAATATTAGAGGGAAAGTGTTTTTTTCCTGTTTTCTTGGTGCCCTGCAGGCTCTCAGAACAAAGTCACCCCATTTCTCTGCCTTCAGTAAAGAAGAACCTAACCTCACCCTAACTTAGCCCTAACCCTAATCCTTAATGGCTCTCCTAGACAAGGACTTCTTCCTATTGGGTCTTAGGAGAACATGAGATGGTCTTAAAGCTTTATTTTGTTTTACCCACTAAGAAACTTCTTTGAGATCAACCTTTTAAATGGTTCTATTCTAGTTCATCATTTAGACTTGGCATTTGCCATTCTCACCCTTTTTCTTTAGTGAAAAAACGTAATTTTGTTCTAGGCAGCAGTTTACTGAGCCAAAGGACTATATTTCTATGTCTTCCTTGCAGCTAGTAGTCCATGTTACTGAGTCCTGGCCAATGACATGTAAGCAGAAGTGTGTTGTGGGACTTATGGGAGGGCAGCCATAGGCATGGTGGTTGGGGTTGTCATAGCCATCATGAACTTTAAATTGACCTTGAGGATGGAAGTCACTTGCTTGGATGTTAGAACAGAAAGTTATCCCTAGGCTACCTACTTTAGATTCCTTTTACACTGTCCAAGAAACAAATATCTATCTTGCTTCAGTAAGTATTATTTGGGGCATTAGTGAAATTCAAGTCAAAATACCAAGAGGATTTTTATCTATTTGACACTTGGTAGGCTGTTTGAAAATCTATATGGAAAAGTCGAGGGAGAATAGCCAAAACATTTGTGAAAAGTACTATAATGTAGATGGACTATGAGATATCAATACTTATTATAAATTAGAGTATATAGATAAAAGTTTTTTCTTTATGAAAATAGACAAATTGATCAAAGTAATAAAATAGAAATCCAAAAAACAGCAACGAATATATAGAATCCTTATTTATGAGAGAATAGGCATGGCTTATCATAGGGGAGATGATGGATTATTCAGTAAACAAATTGGGATGATTAGCTATTCATATGGAAAAATAACAAAGTTGGAGCATTATCTCACACTCTACACACCAAAAAATCAATTCTTAGTAGATTAAATACTTAAATATGGATACACAAAATTTTAATGTGAAAGAGAGAATCGCAAAATTTTTAGAATATAGAAGAATCTTTGTGAACTCAGTGGAAGGAAACATTTCCTAAATAAAACACAAAACTTGCTAACCAGAAAAGAAAGGATTTCTAAATTTAATTACCTTAAAATTTAAAAAACCTGTTATCAAATAACATCATAAAGGAAAAGACAAGTTATAATCTGAGTGAAGATATTTGTAACTCATCTAATTGACAAAATATTAGAATCCAGAGAACATAAGATAAAGCAATATAAAAAATATAACCCAACAGAAAAATGGGCATCAGACATGAACAGGCATTTCCATTAAAAAAATGCAAATATCATATAAACATCTGACAACATGTTCAACAACACTAGCAAATAAATAAATGCTAATTAAGAAAACAATGAAATACCATATACACCTACTAGATTGGCAAAAATTAAGATATATGTTAATGTAAAGTGTTGATGGGAATGTAGAACAAAGGAAAAGTTTAGACACTGCTGGTGACAGTTTAAATTGATACAACCACTTTGGGAACAGTTTCCCACACCTTATGACTCAGCAATCCATTCCTAACTATATGCCCCAGAAACCCTTACGCACTTGCGTACCAGGGGCCATGTTACAAGAACATTCATATCAGTATTGTCTGTAATAGCCAAAATGTCTTATGGCAGGAAAATGAATAAATATATTGTAGTGTAGTCATACCTTGGACTACTATACTGCATGAAAAATAAAAACTTCCACTCCACACAATAATATGAATTAATTTTAGAAACTTGATGTTTAAAAGAAAGTAGATGCCAGATGTTGACACACGTACGTCCCTCCCCACACTTTTTTTTCATATTTAAAGACAATTTTTTAGAGAAGTTTTAGGTTCACAGCAAAAATAAGGGGAAGGTACAGAGATTTTCCATATACCTCTGTCCCCACTCATGTGTAGCCTTTTGCATTATCAACATCCCAGAGTACTACATTTGGTACAATTGATGAACCTACACGAACAAATCATTATCACCCAAAGTCCACCGGTTACATTAGGATTCATTCTTGATGTTGTACATTCTGTGGGTTTGGACACGGACATTCATATAAGATTTAATTCTAACATATATAAATAAAGCTTACCTCAAGAAAAAATCAACAACATTAGCTGAAAGAAAGCAGATGGAATAAAATAGTAAAGATAAAAGCAAAAATTAATGAGTCAAAAATAGAAAATAAGTAAAACTAATAAATTAATAATGCTGGTCCTTAAAAAAGTAAATGAAATAGGTAAACCATTAGCTGATCCAATAAAAATGAGAAAGCATACTATAAAAAATTAAACAGGAAACGTTTTTAAAAATGGCATTAACTTGAAAAAGTCTGTGTAAATAAATTTGGAAATCCGGATAACACAGATAATTTCTTAGGAAAATACTCTTTCCCAAATTGACCTGCATAAAGAGAGAAACCTTAAGCAGACACATTTCCATAGGAGAAAGAAATAAAGTGATCAAGACATTACCCTACAAAAAAAGCACAAGACCCGGATTATTTCACAGGAGAATTTTTACCAACACTTTATTTCTAGTTTAGCTCCAACATGTAAAGAGCTGTTACTCCCCTCTTTACAACAAGAAAAATGCTGAATGTACAAACTAAAAATCAATGGATTTTCTTAGATCCATCAAAGAATTGAAGTCATAGGGCAAACATCCACCCTGTAATTTGGAGAGACATGCAAGTACAGATATCACAGCCAAGATCAAAGTCATTCAAGCCATTAACTGGTAGAAACATTTAATGGTAATTTTGACTAATTGCTGGGGGCTGAGCATAGACTAGCTCGAGAGTTAAACATTCCTAGGGGCCCAGGCTTAGGGAGGATTCCACACTTTTGAGGGATTTATACCTCCAGGTTCTCACATTGAAGACTGAAGAAAAATATCCTTTGGTTTCTAGCAGGGGGAAGGGAAAAATAACCATTTAAAGATGTGCCCAGGGCTTCCCTGGTGGCGCAATGGTTAAGAATCCAACTGCCAGGCTTCCCTGGTGGCGCAGTGGTTGAGAGTCCGCCTGCCAATGCAGGGGACAGGGGTTCCTGCCCCGGTCCGGGAAGATCCCACATGCCGAGGAGCGGTTCGGCCCGTGAGCCACGGCCGCTGACACTGCACGTCCAGAACCTGTTCTCCGCAACGGGAGAGGCCAGGCCACAATAGTGAGAGGTCCGCGTACCGCAAAAAAAAAAAAAAAAAAAAGAATCCAACTGCCAATGCAGGGGACACGGGTTTGAGCCCTGGTCTGGGAAGATCCCACATGCCACAGAGCAACCAAGCCTGTGCACCACAACTACTGAGCCTGCGCTCTACAGCCCACGAGCCACAACTACTGAAGCCCGCACACTTACAGCCCATGCTCTGCAACAAGAGAAGCCACTGCAGTGAGAAGCCCCCCCTACCACAACGAAGAACCAACACAGCCAAAAATAAATAAATAAAATAAATTTATTAAAAATAATAATAAAAAATAAATAAAAATGTGCCCAGAGTGAAAGAAAACATTTTGAAATATTTCAAAGAAAACATTTTGAAATATTCTCCAAACCAAAGTTCTGCCCTCCAGGGGAAACTACTTTCCCAGAACCTTATCTTACTGGGAGAGAGGGTAAGCTCCAGCACTCTCTACCCTTTCTGTCTGAGGAAAAGAAAAAAAACGATGAGACACATTTCTGAAGGGCAGAGCCCAGGGACTCAGGCCTGTTAATCATAAGATTATAGAACACTTATCCTCTCCAAAACATTAACAGGGCTCCAATATAATAGTGGAGTACAACTGAGAGAGCTGTAAGATGAAGACTTAATTTAAGAAGGAGTTCTTAGTGAAACCCAAAGAAAACAAGGGAGGAAAACAAAAAACCAAAAGACCAGGAACTCTCAGTGCTACTTAAATGCCAGCGTAGAGAAAAAAAGTCCAAATTCTATATACCTATACCTGAACTAATGCAAAAATCCTGAAATAAAGTATTAGTGAACAGAATCTTTTAGCACATTAAGAAAACAATACATATGTATCAGGTGGAGTTTTTTTCAGAAATATAAAAATGATAGGATAAATGCAAGGATGGTTCAATATTACGAAATCCATTAATATAATTCATTATACTATTTGTTATAAGCTAAATATTATTTTAGCATCTCTGTAGATTATTAAAAAGACTTTTGACAAAATTCAACACCCATTCCTGATGAAAACTCCAAATAACATAGAAATTGATAGAACTTCAACATAATAAAACATAAAACCCACACCTAAAGTTAAGCTATTCTGTGACCATGAATCGGAAGTCTTAATATTGTTAATTTCCATTGAGGAAAACAATATGGAGTTTCCGCAAATAGCTAAAAATAGAACTACCATATAATCCAGCAATTCCACTCCTGGGTGTATATCTGAAGAAAATGAAAACACTAATTTGAAAAGATATATGCACCCCAATGTTCACAGCAGCATTATATACAATTGCCAAGATACGGAAGAAACCTAAATGTCCAACAACAGATGAATGGATAAAAAAAAGTATACATGTATATGATACACACACACACACACACACACACACACACACACACAAAATGGAATACTACTCAGCAATAAAAAGAATGAAATTTTGCCATTTGCAGCAACATGGATGGACTTGGAGGGTATTATGCTAAGTGAAATGTCAGACATAGAAAGACAAATACTGTATGGTATCACTTATAGGTAGAATGTAAAAAATACAACAAACTAGTGAATATAGCAAAAAAGAAACAGACTCACAGATATAGAGAAAAAACTAGTGGTTACAGTGGGGGGAGGGAAGGGAGAAGGGGCAATACAGGGGTAGGGGTTTAGGAAGTACAAACTATTATGTATAAAATAAACTACAAGGATATATTGTACAACACAGGGAATACAGCCAATATTTTGTAATAACTATAAATGGAGTATAAACTTTAAAAATTGTGAATCACTATACTGTACACCTGTAACATATATAATATTGTACATGAACTACACTTCAATAAAAAAAGAAATTACGTTCAGAAAATTTTAAAAAAGAGAATATATCTAGTGTTATAAATTGAATTATGTCTTTCAAAAAGATCTGTCCTAATCCCCAATACCTCTGAATGTGACCTTAGTTGACAATAGGGTCCTTGTAGATGTAATTAGGTTAAATGATGTCATACTGGAGTAGGGTGGGCCCTTAATCCAATATGGCTGTGTCCTTATACAAGAGGAAGCAGAGACACATGGAAAAGATAACCATGTGACATCAGAGGCAAAGATTGGAGTGATGCATCTACAAACTAAGGAACACCAAGGATTGCAGGCAAACTCCAGGAGCTAGACAAGGCAAGGATCCTCTCCTACAGGTTTCAGAAGGAGCACAGCTCTGCCAACACCTTGATTTTGGACTTCTAACCCCCAGAAACGAGACAATACATTTCTGTTATTTTAAGCTACCCAGTTTTGTGGTAGTTTGTTAAGGAAGCCCTGGGAAATCTAGTATCATTTATGCATATATGTATGAATTTTTAAAAACTTATTTTTGCAAAAAAGAAATTCACAATGGGTAAACCAGAAACTAATGAAAGTGATTTCCTTTAGGGTATGTGTGGCTACAAGATGGAAGGGGTTGGGATGGCAAGAAGACAACTAGAAGCATACCTTTTTAAGCTTTGGCCTTTGAAACTTGCAAATGTTTTATATAATAAAAGAATAAAATACAATCAAAAAGAGTGTAGAAAAACAAACCCCAAAATTGAATATCATCAGAAACCATTAACTACCAATGAAATTGATAATAAAACCACACAAAGAATTATTTCATGTAACTTTGGAACACAGTTACTCTAGCTATACATCTTTAGTGGGATATATTCAAAGTACAAAAAAGTAAAGCTTTGTATCCCAAAAGGCAGATTATGAGTGGCATTCTGAGTCTGATCAAAGGGACCTTCTTCAACTTACCTACCTCCTCCTGGATAAGATGCTGCTGCGATTGGAGAATGTTTTGTAATTCAGCTGCGATCCAGATGCCAGGGAAATTGGGTTAACTCCATTTCTTGCAGCTCAGTTGGACTTCCTTGGTTTCCACAAAAGCAGAAGCCTGACCTTATGCTAGAAATAATCAAGCCCCACACTCCTGGCTGAAATGGCAAGAGAGTGCATGGCGCCTAGAAAGGACAAAAGGGAGGTGCTGCCGATATTCCATCGGCACTGGGGGTTCTACCTCCAGGAAATAGAAGCAGTCTCTACACGGGGCAGAGCTACCATGAAGGTTGGAATTGCACTA
Source organism: Globicephala melas (assembly GCF_963455315.2). Lineage (NCBI taxonomy): Eukaryota > Metazoa > Chordata > Mammalia > Artiodactyla > Delphinidae > Globicephala > Globicephala melas. Next base: position 47,953,463 of record NC_083314.1, read on the forward strand.
TTTAGTTTGTGGTTGAGGCAGAGGTTGAAAGTCCTAATAGCATCTAGCAACACAGCGTACAAGGTCTTAGGAAGCTTAATTTGCTGAAGCAAAAAAACAACACTCACACTCCAAGTTCTTGGGAACCGTTTAGGAGTCTTCTAAGGAGTTGCTTCCTCTTTTGTCATCTTTACCAGTTTGGTTCCTGGGCCCTTTCTCTCTGACTCCTCTGGCTTCACTTGGCCAGGTTTTTGCCATCTGAATATTCAAAATACTCAAATTCCTGGTTCAGTCTTGGAAGGTGTACCTTTCTAAGAATTTGTCCATTTCTTCCAGGTTGTCCATTTTATTGGCATAGAGCTGCTTGTAGTAACCTCTCATGATCCTTTGTATTTCTGCAGTGTCAGTTGTAACTTCTCCTTTTTCATTTCTAATTTTATTGATTTGAGTCCTCTCCCTCTTTTTCTTGATAAGTCTGGCTAATGGTTTATCAATTTTGTTTCTCTTCTCAAAGAACCAGCTTTTAGTTTTATTGATCTTTGCTATTGTTTTCTTTGTTTCTATTTCATTTATTTCTGCTCTGATCTTTATGATTTCTTTCCTTCTACTAACTTGGGGTTTTGTTTGCTCTTCTTTCTCTAGTTCCTTTAGGTGTAAGGTTAGATTGTTTATTTGAGATTTTTCTTATTTCTTGAGGTAGGCTTGTATTGCTAAAAACTTCCCTCTTAGAACTGCTTTCACTGCATCCCATAGATTTTGGATTGTTGTCTTTTCCTATGTTCATCCATTTTTTGCCAGAGTTCCCTGAAAATCTTTATGATCATTACTTGGGACCCCAATGTTCGAATCAGATCTGACTGTCATAGAGAATTACTGTACTCTGCTAGAGGCCCAGGATCTTAGGGTTGTTAAGAATCCTAATGATTATCAGTTACTTCCAAAAGATCCTGAAACCATCTATACAGTTCCTGCTGAGGGATTACTGCTTGAATACCTTGTATGCTGGGAGACTCATTATCTTATAAGGCAGCCAGGCCATTAGTTCATTAATTAAATATTTATTGAATGCATTCCCTAGGCAGGCACTAGGACTACAAGGTGACAAAAACTTAGGCCCAGTATTTAAGAAGTTTATAATTCAGAACAAACTTCTCTTCTGTGTTTGTTTGTTTGTTTGTTTGTTAAACAGGACCATATACTTTGCTTCTGCTAATGGTACTAATCACTACTCTCCATTCCACAGGTCACCCAGCATCTGGGTGAATTACAGGCACAGTGCTATAGTCCTCTCTCAGACTCAATCAACCTCACCCTAATTATTCCTAGAAAAGTGCATTGTAATTCCCCTGGGCCATTTAGAAATGGCTTACACAGCATTCTTCCAAACCCTCTTCTCCCCAGAGGACTTTTACAGCCAGTCATTTTCTAGTTGACAAATTGCTTCTCCTCTGCCTTTCCATTTTAGGTTTCCAAATTCTACCTCTAGGTCCATTTCAAAACCTGTAATTAGATCACTCAGGGGCTGAGCTGCTGTGGAGTGTCTGTGTCCTTCTCCATATTCATCTTGGAACAAACCCACACCAGAACTCACTTTTCATTGCAAAATTTGCCTGTGCTTCTTATTCCAAAACCATTGCATCTGAAAAATGGCCACCCATCTCAAAGCCACCATCTACTTTGTGTTACCAGTTCAAAACATAAATTGTGTCTGGAAACCAGGGTGCTTTCAAAATTGCTTTGGAAGGTATTCTAGAAGGTCAGTTTAAAACTGTCAGGATTATCTTCCCTGACTACTCTCCTCCACTCCAGCCCCCAGCTCTCTTCATTCTCCCTCATTAAGAGTCCTAGGTCAGACCACAGATCAGCTTAATCTTTGCTGTCAGCTTCACCAGAAAGAATTCCTGTCTGATTAATGTGTCAAACTTCGCTGTAAAGTGGGAATTTGCAGATTAATAAGCAAAAGTTATTTCTCAATGTCCCAATTTCAACTTTTAGGCAAAACCCATTGTGTTTTTAAGCTCCATTTAGCACTCAGTTCCTTCTACTGGTCTGTCCTGTTCTAACCAGCCCTGGGATGTTCTAGTGATGTGAGGGGAACCAAGCAATTCGTGCCCACTGGGTACCTGATCTATACTAGCCCATTAAGTCCTCTACACAATCCTGGGAGACTGGCTCTACTATCTCAATGCCAAAGATAAGGAAATGAGGCAGAATTAGGTCAAGTCACCTGTCTAAGACCTCCAAGCTGGCGAGTGGAAAACAAATTCACATATGTCTGACTCCAAAGCCAAAGCTTTTTCTACTGCTTCAGCTAATCAACTTCCTTATTTGAAGGTTGGAACTATTCAGGCAAATAACCTTGGACAAGCCAATTAACCTCCTCTGAACATCAGGTTCCTTCCCAAATGAAGAAGTTGGACTAAATGGATGCTAGGGTCCTTTTATCTCTTACATGCTCTGCGTTCCTACTGCACTCGGGCTAGCTGATTCTGGAGGAAGAACTTATACCAAACTTAAGCCACAGCAACAGCAGTAATATCAACACTAACCATTTATTGAGTGCCTACCCTATATGAGGTGAATTATAACTTTACTTATTTTAATCCTTCTAGTACATTCTACATATCATCCCTATTTTATAGATGAGGATGACAGAAGTTAGAAACATGCCCAAAATCACACGGCCAATAGAAGCAAACCCAGGGGTATCTGATTTCCAAGCCCATGCTCATGGGCCCACTATGCTATGTTTTGGGAGAGGCAGGGGACATAAGGAGGGCAGGCATTGTGAGAAATGGTCATTTAGTGATACAGAAATGTATACACCTGGCAGAATGATCAGACGTAACTCAGTTGGGATGAGGAAGGGTGTTCAGATATCCAGGTAATTAAATCCCTGTCCTAGTCTCTGCCACTTTGCTCCCAGCTCTAGGCAGATGTGTTCCTTGCTTCCATGCACAGAATGTTGCCCTGGCAGGCACTTGGCCTGGGAGAGCTTTGCTTGGTACTGAGTCTTGCTCCCAGAGGACACTTAGACCCAAAGTCACTAAAACTTTCATCTCACTGTTGTTGTTTTTAATCTCATCTTATTACTGGGTCCAAGATTTTCTGACCTCTCTGAACTTCAGCCAAAACTGTCAGACCCCCAGCCCAAGCCTTACCATGGCCAGTACTTTTCTGGGGCTGCCTGAGTCTCGGTATGCAATAAGTAGGGCTTCCGGGAATATGAAATCATCACAGCTATAATGGAAAAGAAAGAAAAATGGGTCTCTGAAGAATAAGCAAGGGTCCATCAAGGGTTATTCTAAGCTGGTCAGCTGACTGAGAAGGACTGGCCAGTTATGAGGGAGGGCCTGGGCGTGGTATGAAGGCTGCCATCTGTGGGCATAAAAGTCCCACAGCCCCTGGAGAAGGAGGCCAATTCAGATTTACAAAGGCCGGTGCATGGATGGCCTGGTGGAGCACAGGCACGGACTTTGGGACCAGGTAAACCTAGATTTGGATACTACTTGGCTACTTCCCTTTTCTGGCTCCAATGTACAGCCCCAGTCAATAAAATGAGGATGACTAGAACTTCACAGTGTGGCTATAAACATTAGAAATAATCCCCACAGTACTTTAAGCACACTGGAGAAACAGAAAGGAGGCAGTGCCTGTTATCCTTACTCTGAAGGAAACAGTATGAGAAAGGCTTTTTTCCTGCCATGAGTACTCAAGCAGTCATCACCATTTTTCATGCTGTTTTGCTTGTCCAAAAATGGGGGCGTGACCATTTGGTGAGTGAAAGCTGACAATACTTACTGGGCACTAAAATTCAGAATGAAGTAAGTCTCTGGAATAAAAAACCAGCTTCTTGAGACTGCTGGAAGACACCACTCAGAGCTTCAGTGGAGGAGTCATACAGCTTTTCACATGGGGAATTTTTAAAACCTGCCTTTTCCCCACTTCAAACTAGAGATCTAATTATTGCCTGAAGATCACTATTATCCAAGAGAATAAATAATAGGTCAAAACCAGAAAAGGGAAAGGACAAATCAGTCATAGTAAAAAAGAAAGTCACCTGTGAAATGGGGCAGAATGGTGACCATGTAGGATAAGAAATGGACCCACCAGTCATGCAGGTAAGGGCTTTGTCCCAGAATTTTCAATAGTGACCCCTTTAATTCTCAGAGATGTCCAGTGTGAACGATAAATTCTTTGGTCACCTAGTAGTCACGTGGAATCTAGAATATCACTCACACATTTATGTGATGGGAGGGGGAAACTATACATGCTATTTGGGCTACAAATCCCCAGGCAGGTGGACACTTAGAGAAGGAACTTCCAGAACCTTGCTCTCTAAGCCCAAGCACTCTTCCTCATATTTTTACTAAGTATCTCTGATTTTTTACTTAAGCCCATTTGCTGGCTGGTGAAATGAAGTGGAGAAAATAAGAGAGTGTGGGATGAGGCAGAGGGGAGAAAAAGCCCAAGAGATCATAGGATCGTCAGTTGTTTTACACTATGAAATCAAATGGGGAAATGGATTGAATGACTGTGCTTGTCTGTGGCAGCTGTTTGTCTTTCTGGAAGGCAGAAGTATTGCTTAGGGAGTGGAGACCATTAGTCAGCAGCTTGGCTTGGCCTGACTCCGTGGCCTCTTTGAACACTCTCTTGTCCTAGGGTTCCTGGGAAGTGTCCTAAAGGAGCTCACCAGTTTCTGACCCTTGCAGACTTGACCGTCTGAGGATTTGGTATTTGTCCAAGTTCCACTGGAAGTGAGGATGTGTATGCGTGTGTCTGGTGGGTGGTGTGCGTGTACCGCCCTGATCCAGGAAGTGCACAAAGGCAACCCCCCCCAACTCCGGCCACACCCAGCTGGCCCCCTGTGTTCTATTTTAAAAGCCCCAGCATAGCCTGATCTGAGGTCTGTCCATTCCATCCCCTCCTTGTTTACTGGAACATTGGGTCACTGCAGTGCAGTTGGAATGCAATCTCTGGGAAATTCAGCAAGGCCAAGGCAGGCCCTACCAGGCGTCATGTCATTGCACTGTTTTTCCTCCCCTCCCAGTGAGTTTTCTTGGAAGTTCTGAGCCAGGGTCAGTATGTATCTCCAGAGATGCATTCCAAATTCCCAGCTGCCTGCAACTCAGCAAGTCTCACTGCCCCTCCTTTTAAAATCCAGGTGCCCTAAAAGGTTAGAAGAAACCTGCACCAAGGGGTGTCCCAGACTCCTGATGTGTTAGCTACTGCCTGCTGTCACACAGGCTTCAGACAGTGTCCCCCCTAAAAAGCAAAGAGGAAAATCATCTCTGTTGAGATGGCTTTGTGACCCAGCAAACTTGCCTCTAGTCTGTGCATCTGTCCTAGCTGAGGGGAATTGGGGGCAGCTTTGCTGCCTTTTTTCCTCCTGAGTACAGGTTTCATGTGATTCTTTACCACCCTGAACTCCCAGTTATCTATCCCAGACCTCCTCCTTATTTCCCTCCAAACTTCCTGCCTCCTTAATTTCTTCCCTGCAGTGTTTTCTCTCCTCATTATGATCGCTTTATCCCTTACTGGACTAGAGGAAATAATGGGGGACGGGAGAAATAGCCAAACACATCAATTATGTAAAAATCATATTTGTCTCATTAAGGGTGAAAATGGGACCTATGCCTTTTGGATTTGTTCTTGCTCTTGAATTATATATTGATTTTTAGGAATTTTTTTAAATTTAATTTATTTTTGGCTGTGCTGGGTCTTGGTTGCTGTGCGCGGGCTTTCTCTAGTTGCAGCGAGCAGGGGCTACTCTTCATTGCAGTGCACAGGCTTCTCATTGTGGTGGCTTCTCTTGTTGCAGAGCACGGGCTCTAGGTGCGCAGGCTTCAGTAGTTGCAGCACGTGGGCTCAGTACTTGTGGCACGTGGGCTCTAGAGGACAGGCTCAGTAGTTGTGGCTCACGGGCTTAGTTGCTCCGTGGCATGTGGGATCTTCCCAGACCAGGGATCGAACCCGTGTCCCGCTGCATTGGCAGGCGGATTCTTAACCACTGCGCCACTAGGGAAGTCCCTTGATTCTTCAGGATTGAGCGCTGGCTCCCCAAGTGTGGTTCCCTGACCTGTAGCAGCAGCCTCACCTGGGAACTTGTTGGAAATGCACATTCACAGGCCCTAGACCAGACCTGCTGAATCAGAAACGCTTGAGCTAAAGCCCAGTAATCTGAGTTTTCACAAGCCCTCCATGTGACACTGATGTGTGCAAAAGTTTGTGAACCGCTAGGGTAGAGGATTCTCCATGGGATTGGGGGCAGGGGAGGTTTGAGGTTTCCCTCTGCTCTCCAGATGTCAGAATCAGTGTGAGGAGAATAGAGCCTGTGCCATGCTCCTGAGGGCTGGCTCATGCACCTTGCTTCTCAGGCAGGGGCAGGTGTGAGAGTGAATGTGAGGAGAAGCACTGAGAGGTGGTGGTCACACTATTGGATGCCCTCAGTGAGCTGGCTTCATGGGCCAACCCTTTGGACGGGGTCTGGAGCTTCCTGACCTTCTTGTGTCCAGCACCCCTCTAAGAGCGTGTCATGTAAACCATCACTCAGTTTCTCATCTGCTCTCAGGCAACTAAGCCAACCACTAGTTATAGATGGAAATTGTAGAGTTTACTACTTTTATTTTTTTCTTGTATTAAATCAAGCACTAACTAGAAACATGCTCTTCATTTTGCCAATTCTTTTCTTTCTATTCTCCAGAAAAGCCCCTAAGATTATTAAGAGGATTGGGATCTATGAGTCTAGACTGGTGACATCCAGCTCAGTAGCTTCTAGCTACATGTGGCCATTGAGCAATTGAATTGTGGGTAGTCTGAATTGAGACATGCTGAAAGCTTAAATACACATCATATTGCAAAGGTATAGTTAAAAAAAAAGTGTAAATTATTTCATACATTTTTTTAGTATCGATTACATGTTGAAATTGTAAATTGGATGTATTGGGTTACATAAAATATATTAACATTAATTTCATCTATTTATTTTTACCTTTTAAAATGTGGCTATTGGAAAAATTAAAATTATAAATGTGGCTCATATTTGTGACTCACATTTTATTTCCATGGGGCAGTGCTGGTCTAGTTAGCTGGGGGCTCTGGTCAAACCCAGGATTTTTTTTCTTTTTTTTCTTTTTTGGCTGCGTTGGGTCTTTGTTGCTCCGTGCAAGCTTTCTCTAGTTGCAGTGAGTGGGGGCTACTCTTTGTTGTGGTGCACAGGCTTTTCATTGTGGTGGCTTCTCTTGTTGTGGAGCATGGGCCCTAGAGCCGCATGGGCTTCAGTAGTTGCAGCATGTGGGCTCAGCAGTTGTGGCACATGGGCTCAGTAGTTGCAGCTCACGGGCTCTAGAGCGCAGGATCGGTAGTTGTGGCACATGGGCTTAGTTGCTCCACAGCATGTGGGATCTTCCTGGACCAGGGATCAAACCCATGTCTCCTGCATTGGCAGGCAGATTCTTAACCACTGAGCCACCAGGGAAGTCCGAACCCAGGATTTTAAGTAAGACTAGTGGATAGGCCAGGAGCAAATACAAGGGAGCATGTATAAACTATAACATGTACAGCATGTTAGGTAAGGCAATGTAGTCTAAAGCATGGCAACTGATCTCCTGAACCTTGGAGCTAGACATACTAGGGTTGTCTAGATTCTGCCACTTACTCAGTCAAGTAACTTAACCTCTCTGAATTCCAGTTTTCTCACCTGTAAACTGAATTGTCTTGGTTCCTAACTCAAAGTGCTTTTGCAAGAATTAGTTAAGACAATGACTGTAAAAGCCTGAATATTATTCCCAGCTATTAATAAGTACTCAATAAATATAACTCTCCTTAAGTAAGAAGAAATTGTATTACTAGATGGTATTAGATACTCATTGTGGAACCTTCATTTTGGAGGGTCCTTAACATTTTAGATGGATTTTCCTCTACCTGGAATGGTTTGTGTATCATCCTACTCAAAATATGGGGTGAATATGTTACCTTTTCAGTGCTTCCTCAGCTGGAAATCCACAGCTGGCTATGGACCCCTCCCCACCACTTCGTACTGTGATACTTAAAGTCCTCACAGTGAAAAACCGGATTACATAGAGGATTGCTCCTGGACAAAGACCCTGGTTTGTTATGGTTACAAAACTTGACAGTTTATATGGCATAGACTGGATGGACTCTGACAGCAACAGAAGACAGTGTCCTTACTGAGTGAGGGAAATAGAGTCTCTTCACTAGGAAATATAGTACTCCAGGTGAGTAAAGTCAGGGTTGGGTGGTAATGGGAAGGGAATGCTATGGTTCTGGCTTTTACGATTTATGGATGAGCCCTGAAAGAAGTGTTTTAGTCCTTTTGTTCATAAGAGCACAGAACATCTGGTTTAGATTTTCCCGAAGACGAGGCATAGCTCTCACAAGCTTACATGGAGGCAAGGATGAGATAAAAGGGTAATAGTAAGATGAAAAGACAGTGGAAAAAACAAACAAACAGAAAAAGGTGCTGCCTGGCTCCACTTTGAAAGACCCTAAAAGCATACAGTCAAAGTAGCATATCTCCAGGTGCAAAGTCTCTGAGCTCCCAGAACACTGACAACATGATAAAACCTCTAACTGTTCCTTAGGTGTTAAAAAAAAAGATCCTGAGTTTCCAGCCATGGCTACTACTCAAAACAACTACAAGAATGAAGAAGCAGAGAAGAAGCAAGGTGTTTCCATGCAAGACTGAGTGTTCTGGATATCTGCTCTAGGCAGTGTTCAATCTTGAGAAAAGAAACAAAGTGGTGTGCTTGGCTGAAAAAGGGATTGAAGAGTCTTTCGTCTCTTTCTGAATTGTACTACTTAATTATCATCATCACCATCATCATTGTCATCGTCAACACAGTGCTTCCTACATGCCAGGAACTTTGCTTTCCCTGATTGATCTCATTTAATTCTCCTGAAAGCTCTATGAGGTAAGTAGTATTATTACGCCGTCTTCATGAATGAGGAAACAGAAGCTTAGAGACATTAAGTAACTTGCTCAAAGTTACACACACCCCTGTCCTGGGCTTGCTGGGACTTCCATGCTCAATAAACAGAGAGGCAAACTGAACGTGCCTTATTATAGATCACAAAGGGAATCCCTAGATCAGAAGTTCTGAACCCTATCTCAACACTAGGGCCCCTTTTTATAAGAAATCTTTTATAATACCATATTTACTATCCTGAAATGAAATTCAGATTATATAACCCACCTAACACACTATATTTGAAAATCAATATTTAGTCATAAAGAGACATTAAATGAGTGTATATTATAATAAAGTAGTATACATTGCAATATGTAAACATTCAAGCATGATGAAATCATCAGATGCTGGCACCTATGTATAGAATCACCATGGAAACCACAGCTACAAATGCTGACAATTCAAATACCACAAGTAGTACTGATATTGGTCATATGTTTATCTGGCAAGATAAGAAACTCCTAGTAAATTTCTAAATAAATAAAGTACAATTTTACCTTGATTTATATGTTGATTATATTCTGGGAAAATTCAGTGTGTATTAATTAAAAACATGCAAATAATACTTTGTGTTTATATGTAAGGTGGAGTTAAGTTCCAGATCATATAAATTTTTCAACTGTGTCAATATCTGGTAGGATATTCAAAGGGTGGGACAATGTTTTTATTGGGAGGGAATTGTTCTAGGCATTATAAGACATTATGACATTATGACATCTAACCCATATCGCTGCCAAGAGAAATGCCAGTAATATCTCTGCCCCAATTATTGGGCCACCAGAGAGACTCCTTGTAAATTTCCAAACACCTTAGGAAAATAGTCCTCAACCTTGGCTTTAACTCAGATGCTGACACTAGGGCAGCATCTGCAGAGCCTCTGATATAGTTGGTCAGGGCCAATGCCTGGTCATAAGGGTTTTTAAAAACTGCTCAGTTGATTCTGTGTAGTAGCCAAGGCTGAGAACCATGCCATAAGGGAGGTTCTGCTCTTTTGAGCATCGTTGCCTTAGCTGAGTCAGATCACCAGAACATTGACCTGACAGGCTTTCTTTCTGCCTCATGGAGCTATTTCCTGTCAGATAGAGCCCAAGGGCCTCCTAACCTAAGGATCAACCTCTCTAATTATAAAGTGGGACAGCGGGTATGTGGCTCTAGGCTCTGAAAAGTCAAAGACCTACTTTCAAGAAATCCCAAGAGATGGGTAAATGATTAATCGTTTACTTCCACATTTAGAACAAACAGAAAAACATAGTTTAACTAAATTAAAAAACAAATCAACCAGTGACTGATTATTTAGGAAATAAACTTGTACTACATTGTGACCAAACACCTTCTAGAATCTCTAGTCATCCCTCCTTAGGCCTAACTTGGGCCTTTAACTTTGTAGGAAAAATAAATTTATAGTCTTTCTTCAGTTGTCTACTAAACCCTAAATCAGAAACGGTAGATACATTTATCTCCAGTGCTAACTGTAAACAGATCAGATTTGTCTGCCTGGAGAGGACTTTGAAGTCTGATCCAGGCTAACTGAACAGTGCTGTGGTGGGTTGGTTAGTGATACCTGTCACGGGCACAGGATGGGGAGAGGAAAGGACGTGCCCCATTCCTCCCATAGACCCTAGTGGAAGAGGCACATTTCTCAAAAATAACAGGTGAGCTTCTCAGTCCTGGTCAGCTTTTGGAACCTGATTGGATTTTATTACCATCATCATCATCATCCAGTGAGTTTCCATTTATTGAGGTATAGCTGCGCACTGCACATTTATTACCGCATTAATCCTTACAACTCTACAAGATAGGCATTTTCATCACAGTCTGCGATCCCACAGCTCATGGAAGGAACTAATCATCTAATCTGTGGTTGCTTGACGTTCAACTCCCACAGTACAATAAATAATATGGAGTGAAATGTGGCCTCAGACCATCCTCCAAAGCTCTAATGTTCTTTATCCTGCATCCACATCCCCAGGATTCTTGCTCAAATGATACAAGATTCAACAAATACCAAATGATAATACACATACTTATTTCTCAGTATTTTCCCATTATTTCCTGGTACTGCATCCTGTCCATGTACTTAAGCAAAAAAACCTAAAACATATGGCAAGGATGTTTGTGTTAATAAACTTTCTCTGCTTTGTGTTTTTCCTTTGTTGAAAACATTTTTAAAATGTTCATTTTCCTGTGACAGTCCAGTATAATAGAGGGAATCCAATTCATTGCCATAATTCAACACCTAGAAGGGTGTTGGCACATAATAGACATTTAATAACTATTTTAAATGAATTAATCAATGCAATTGACATTTTTGTCCAAGAGCAAATGATTAATTTTTATGAAATTAAAATGTTTAATTTTGATGAAATCCAATTCATCAATTTTTCCTTTTATGATTTATTTATTTATTTTAAACAGTTGACTTTTTTAAAAATATATTTTTTTAAGTTTTATTTATTTATTTTTTTGGCCACGCAGCTTGTGGGGTCTTAGTTCCCTGACCAGGGATCGAACCCTAGGCCCTCGCCCTCAGAAGTGAGAGTGTGGAGCCCTAACCACTGGACCACCAGAGAATTCCCCTTTTATGGTTTATTTTTTGTGTGTTAAATCTAAGAAGTTTTGGCCTTACCTAAGGTCACAAAAATTTTCACCTATGTTTTCTTCTAGAAGTCTTATAGTATTAGCTTTTACATCTAGGCCTATGATCCATTTAATCCATTTTTGATTATTAAGATTTGTGTAGAGCTTAGGGTCAGCTCTCTAAACACAACTTCATCTGCTCGGCACTGAAGAGGCAGGTGAAGCAGTTTAAGAGTATGGATATAATGCTTCCTGTCTTAGAACATGGTCTAAAAGTTGTTTTTCCAGAAAAGAGTCTCATGGCAATGTCAAATTTATCGTTTCACTCTTTCTCATAAGTAGGGGTGTGTCCCTCCTTTTCTTCCCCTCTCTTCTACAGTCTCCAGAAACCGAAAACTCTAGTTTCTCTTTCTGTTTCAGAATAACAATGTCACAAGTAGAAAAGGAAGTATTAATCAATACTTTTTTTTTTAACATCTTATTTGGAGTATAATTGCTTTACAATGGTGTGCTAGTTTCTGCTGTATAACAAAGTGAATCTGCTATACATATACATATATCCCCATATCTCTTCCCTCTTGCGTCTCCCTCCCACCCTCCCTATCCCACCCCTCTAGGTGGTCACAAAGCACTGAGCTGATCTCCCTGGGCTATGTGGCTGCTTCCCACTAGCTATCTATTTTACATTTGGTAGTGTATATATGTACATGCCACTCTCTCACTTCGTCCCAGCTTACCCTTCCCCCTCCCTGTGTCCTCAAATCCATTCTCTGCGTCTGCGTTTTTATTCCTGTCCTGCCCCTAGGTTCTCCAGAACAATTTTTTTTTTTTTAGATTCCATATATATGTGTTAGCATAGAGTCTTTCCACGCTTCATCTAGTTAACCAGATAGATAACAGCCCCGAGCAGCACTCTTTCAAGTAAACCCTGAGAGGCCTTCGCAGGCGGGTGGTGGCTACCGCGCTTGCCGCTGAGGGCGGGACGGAGGGCGGGACGGAGGGCGTACCTGAGCGTGTGCGAGCGAGGGAAGGGGCGAGCGGGCGAGCGGGCGGGCGAGCCGGCGGCCGGCGCCCTCCGCTTGAAGCACCAGTCAGGCCCCGCGCCGCCCTGCCGCCCCGCGCCGAGGCCACGCTGAGCCGAGCTGGGTCGGGTCCGGGCCGTGCCGCTCACCGTGTACTGTGTGCGGATGGACCTCCTCGAGGTGACCTTTCCCCTCCAGGTGACCTTTCCCCTCCAGGTCGACGCTGACTGGGAGCTGCGCAACTTCTGCGCTGTGCGAGCTCGAGTCGGCATCCCAGCCGCCGAGGGCCACATCGTCTCCAGTGAGAGGCCCCCCATAGACCACCAGGGATTACTAGCTGCTTAAGTCTTAAAAGATGGCCACGTTGGGATTTTAACGAAAGGAGAATGCAGACCCTTGACTTTCCGTGCAGTTCCCAAACTTACCCCGAATAGACTTGCGTAGTTTATCAAAAGACTTTCTTCAAAGGAATATAATCGGATATTTTCAGTCAGCAGTACTTCCCAAAGTGAGAAGTGTGAAAGGAGAGGGGAGATATGCTAAGAGCCATTTTATTTTGAGGTACTTCTTTTTTTTTACATCTTTATTGGAGTATAATTGCTTTACAATGGTGTTAGTTTCTGCTTTATAACAAAGTGAATCAGTCATACATAAACATATGTTCCCATATGTCTTCCCTCTTGCGTCTCCCTCCCTCCCACCCTCCCCATCCCACCCCTCCAGGCAGTTACAAAGCACTGAGCTGATCTCCCTGTGCTATGCGGCTGCTTCCCACTAGCTATCTACCTTACATTTGGTAGTGTATATATGTCCATGCCTCTCTCTCGCTTTGTCACAGCTTACCCTTCCCCCTCCCCATATCCTCAAGTCCGTTCTCTAGTAGGTCTGTGTCTTTATTCCTGTCTTACCCCTAGGTTCTTCATGACATTTTTTTTTCTTAAATTCCATATATATGTGTTAGCATACGGTATTTGTCTTTCTGACTTACTTCACTCTGTATGACAGACTCTAGGTCTATCCACCTCATTACAAATAGCTCAATTTCGTTTCTTTTTATGGCTGAGTAATATTCCATTGTATATATGTGCCACATCTTCTTTATCCATTCATCCGATGATGGACACTTAGGTTGTTTCCATCTCCGGGCTATTGTAAATAGAGCTGCAATGAACATTTTGGTACATGACTCTTTTTGAATTATGGTTTTCTCAGGGCATATGCCCAGTAGTGGGATTGCTGGGTCATATGGTAGTTCTATTTGTAGTTTTTTAAGGAACCGCCATACTGTTCTCCATAGTGGCTGTACCAATTCACATCCCCACCAGCAGTGCAAGAGTGTTCCCTTTTCTCCACACCCTCTCCAGCATTTATTGTTTCCAGATTTTTTGATGATGGCCATTCTGACTGGTGTGAGATGATATCTCATTGTAGTTTTGATTTGCATTTCTCTAATGATTAGTGATGTTGAGCATTCTTTCATGTGTTTGTTGGCAGTCTGTATATCTTCTTTGGAGAAATGTCTATTTAGGTCTTCTGCCCATTTTTGGATTGTGTTGTTTGTTTTATGGTTATTGAGCTGCATGAGCTCCTTATGAATTTTGGAGATTAATCCTTTGTCAGTTGCTTCATTTGCAAATATTTTCTCCCATTCTGAGGGTTGTCTTTTGGTCTTGTTTATGGTTTCCTTTGCTGTGCAAAAGCTTTGAAGTTTCATTAGGTCCCATTTGTTTATTTTTGTTTTTATTTTCATTTCTCTAGGAGGTGGGTCAAAAAGGATCTTGCTGTGATTTATGTCATAGAGTGTTCTGCCTATGTTTTCCTCTAAGAGTTAGATAGTTTCTGGCCTTACATTTAGGTCTTTAATCCATTTTGAGCTTATTTTTGTGTATGGTGTTAGGGAGTGATCTAATCTCATACTTTTACATGTAGCTGTCCAGTTCTCCCAGCACCACTTATTGAAGAGGCTGTCCTTTCTCCACTGTACATTCCTGCCTCCTTTATCAAAGATAAGGTGACCATATGTGTGTGGGTTTATTTGTATGGAAACACAAAAGACCCCGAATAGCCAAAGCAATCTTGAGAATGAGGTACTTCTTTTTATAGCCTATTTTACTCATGTGTATAAAAAACCCACCTCCTAATAAAAATCAACATTCATAAGAAAAAAAGAAACAAAAGACAAACAAACAAAAAAAACAACTCTGGGAAGTGCCAGCCACCAGGAACCCAGCAGTCCCACTCATCTCCTGGAAAAATAGCTTCATCAGGGCTTGGACAATCCAGCCTTGTTCTGATACCTTTTGCTGGCCAACTCCTCCATGAGCTGTCCTTGCTGGAGGAATGCAATCCACCCTGGCAGATGCTCTGCTCAGAGGAGATCTTGAGAAATCTTCTAGGATCCTGGTGGAGCAGCAACAGGACCGAGCCTGGAGAGAGCAAGAAAGGATTCATCTCTTTTCTGCGGATCCTTTTGATCTTGGAGCTCAGGCAAAGATAGAAGAAGATATAAGGCAACAGAACATTGAGGAAAACATGACAATAGCTATGGAAGAGGGTCTGGAAAGTTTTTGCTGAGTAGTGGTGCTTTATATTAACTGCAAAGTGAATGGGCATCCTTTGAAAGCCTTTGTTGATTCAGGTGCCCAGATGACCAGTATGAGCCAAGCTTGTGCAGAAAGGTGTAATATTGGATTGGACAAAAAGTGCCTTTGGTTTTTAAGTAAAACTAAAAGACACATTTTTTCATTTTCACCAAGGACTTTATTGAACAATGTATTCACCCTTTTGTTCCACTACCTTTTGCCATTTTTCAGGCAACTTCATAATTCCATCTTCCCAAAACTTTTTATCTTTTTGAGCAAAGAATTGTTCCGGGTGCCTTTTACAGTCTTCCAGGGAATTGAATTTTTTTCCATTAAGAGAATTTTGTAAAGACCTAAATAAATGGAAATCTGAAGGTGCAATGTCTGGTGAATACGGCGGATGAATTGGAACTTCCCAGCCAAGCTGTAACAGTTTTTGTCTGGTCATCAAAGAAACATGTGGTCTTGCGTTATCCTCATGGAAGATTATGCATTTTCTGTTGACTAATTCTGGATGCTTTTCGTCGAGTGCTGCTTTCAGTTGGTCTAATTGAGAGCAGTACTTTTTGGAATTAATCGTTTAGTTTTCCAGAAGGAGCTCATAATAGAGGACTCCCTTCCAGTCCCACCATATGCACAACATCACCTTCTTTGGAAGACGACCGGCCTTTGATGTGGTTGGTGGTGGTTCATTTCACTTGCTCCACGATTTCTTCTGTTCCACGTTATTGTACAGTATCCACTTTTCATCGCCCGTCACAATTTGTTTTAAAAACAGAACATTTTCATTGCGTTTCAATAGAGAATTGCATGCGGAAATACAGTCAAGAAGATTTTTTTCACTTAACTTATGTGGAACCCAGACATTAAAGTGATTAACATAACCAAGTTGGTGTAATGATTTTCAATGCTTGATTTGGATATTTTGAGTATGTCGACTATCTCCTGCGTGGTATAATGTTGACTGTTCTCAGTTAATGTCTTGATTTGATCGCTATCAACTTCAACTGGTCTACCCAACTGTGGAGCATACTCCAGCGAGAAATTTCCAGCACAAAACTTCACAAACCACTTTTGACATATTTATCAGTCACAGCACCTTCTCCATACACTGCACAAATCATTTTTTTTTTTGCGTTTCAGTTGCGTTTTTGCCTTTCTTGAAGTAATCAAGCATAATATGCCAAAAATTAATCTTCAATATTGAACTGGGTACACAAAAATTCATCAATTTTGATAAGTCTTTTTAAAAATGTGTGCTGATATGACAGCTGTCACATACAATCTAACAAAATTGTTTAGAATGACGTTAAAGACAACTAAGTACTACTAGAGCCATCTTACAGAAAAAACCGAACGAACCTTTTGGCCAGCCCAAAATAATGAGGCTGGTGGACCATTGGTGGACACCCAGAAGATTACTGGAAGGGTACCTCTAATTCAGGTAAAAATTGAAGGCAATTTTCTGGCGTGTTCCTTCTCTATACTTGAGGAAGAGCCCATGGACATGGTTCTGGCACTGGACATGCTGAAATGACATCAGTGTTCCACTGACCTCAAGAAAAATGTACTCGTGATCAGCACCACAGGCTCACAGACCACCTTTCTTCCAGAGAGGGAGTTACCAGAGTGTGTCCAGTTGGCATATGTGGCCAGGCAAGAAGAAATACGGCCAAAGGAGGTTGCAGAAACAAGAATTAGCAGAAGCCCTTCAGAAATCTGTAGAGGATGCAGAGCGTCAGAAGCCATGATGCATGTCGTGTGTGTGTACTGCAGCTGGAGTGGGCCCCAGAAGAGAGAAAGGAGGTAAAGAAACTGCCTTACTGGGAATGTCATCATTACCAACGTCAGGTGGATTTAACCATCAAGCCCATCCTTCAGGACAGAGTCCTGAGTTTGGTAATCCTACAAGTCTCGCTCACTCTGTCTCTGCTTCAGTCTACCCCATCAAGCCCAGTGACCCAGACAGCATTGAACCTAAAGCTGTGACTTTGAAGTCTTCAGCTGAATTCCAGATAAGCTCTGAAAAGAAAGAGCATCTTCCTCTACAGGATCTTTCTGATTGTGCTTCCTCAACAGACAATGCTCCAGCAAACCAGAGTCCAGCTACGCCTTTGCAGAATTCACTTGAAGAAGTCATTGTTGCAGAAATCTAGAGAAATCTGCTGAAAGAAGCACCCAGGGCCTCAAATCTCATCTCCACACAAGACAGGAAGCTAGGTTATTTGTCACAGCTTACTAGGATGCAAGAACCACAGAGGCTTATCAGTGAAAATGGTTGGCCTCCAGAATATCAGTACCTGATTCAGGTAAATGGCCTTCAGCAGCATGAAGAATCGAGGAATGAACAGCATGAGGTTAAACAACAAAATGCTCCACATAACCAAGAACATCTTTATAACAGAGGGGACCTTGAACTTCTTGGAGAAAAACAACAAAGAAGAGTTGATTTGGAAGCTACAATGAAAGGAGACAGTTTACAGCAGAATGGGGACCTTCCAGGTACAGAGAAAAATATTCTACCTTCAGGATGCTTTGGCTGCTCAAATTCAGAAACACTTGTGGAAGTAGATACAGTAGAACAGTCCCTAGTTGCTGTGCTTATTTCAGCAGGCAGTCAAAATACCAATGTCAAGAACATCGGTGCATCTGATCTCACCTTAGATAATCCCTTGATGGAAGTAGAAACATCAGAATGTAACCTTTCCCCTGAAATATTGAGTAATTCCATTTCCACTCAGGATTTACAGCTTCTAGAAAGTGATGTTGAAATGTCTGGAACAAATAAAGAATATGGGAATTGCCCTCATCTTTAAGTCTCTGTGCAGTTGTCAGCCCTCTGCAGAGTCAACAGAGGAATCTTGTTCATCTATAACAGCAGCCTTGAAGGAACTTCATGAACTTTTGGTCATTAATAGTAAACCAGCTTGAGAAAACACATCTGAAGAAGTTATCTGTCAATCAGAGATAGTAACTAAGGGCCAAACAGATATTAAGGACCTTTCTGAAAGATGGTCCCCAAATGAGCATCTTACAGCTACCCAGAGTGAACAGTGTTCACAAGTCTCCTTTCATCAGGCCATATCTGTATCAGTGAAGACAGAAGAATTAACAGACACTTCAGCTGATGCTGGAGTAGAAGATGTAGAAAATATTAACTTCAGGGGTCCGTGTGATAGCCTGTTAACTGATAAGGAAGGTGTCCCCAAATCTAGGGAATCAATAAATGAGAGCAGTTCTGTCACTCTAGCCTCAGCTAAAATGTCTAATTAACTACACTGCACCTTAGGTGTAGAAATTTCACCTAGACTTTTAGCAAGTGAGGAGGATGCGCTCAATCAGACTTCTGAGCAAACTGAGTCCTTGTCATCCAGTATCACATTGGTTAAAGATTCAAGTCAGGGCACACAGAATCCAGTGACAGACAGGCCTGAGACCAGAGAAAATGTTCTGCAGCTGCAGGGCCACTTCTAGAATTTGAACCACCTACCAGCCATCCATCATCAAGTCCCTCTTTTCTTACACAATTAATTTTTCCTGCTGCAGACATTGACCAGATTCTCCGTGCTGGCTTTACTTTGCAGGAAACTCTTGGGGCGTTGCATCGAGTTGGTGGAAATGCAGACCTTGCACTTATTGTTTTGCTAGCAAAGAACATTGTAGTTCCTACATAACCATGGAAAAGTGGGCTAGACATTACTCCATTCCCTTAAAAAAAAGCTACACACACGCACACACACACTCACTGCATATACAGTATATGTAGAAACCTGCAAGCAGAATGTTGAGCCAGATTTTTTTTAAAGATTTTTTTTGGCCAAAGTAATTTTTGATCTCTCGACTGGATTTGTCTGTTTGTCTAGATGGATTGTCTATTTGATGGATTTATCTATTCTGTTTGTTAAAATTCGGGCCTTTTTAAATGTATTGGCAGTATGTGCATACAAAAGCTTTTTATTATCATTAAGATGATGTAATCTGGAATAAAATTGATGGTATTTTGTATAGCATAAAAAGTAAAAATAAAAATAAAATAAAGTAAATCCTACATTGTCTGCAAAATAATCCAGGGCTTGAGGAACAGACAGACCACCAATAGTAAGCTGAGGCCTATGGGTGGGAAAGGGTGAGAGGTCAAGGACCCGCTATTCTGGTCAACCTCTAGCTATTTCAACTTTGAGCTGTGATACCACATGAACAAGACCTCTCTGTTTAGCGACTTTCATGGGGAATCAGGGGAAGGGGATGTCTTAAGAAGGATCTTGTCCTCTGAATTCATACAGCTCCTGAGAAGACTTGATTTCATAGCTGGAATGGCAACCAAGGTTCTGTCTGCTTACAATTCCAATTGCACATTTATACCATATTTTTATTTCTCCGACCTTCTGGGAAAGACTGAGAAAAAGGAAATGGACTTTGTTAGATCTTCGTTAGATATATGGAAAAAACGTTTGCTTCTCACAGTTGAGCTTGTGTCCTTTACTGTTTGTTTCACATACTCATGCTCTGGATCACTCTACTGGCAGGAAGGACATCCCCTGAGCTTTCAAATCGTACTTACCTATTGACCAAAATCTAACCCAAGTGTTTTTCTGTGAATCCAACTACTCAGGCATTCTTAGTGATCTCTCTATTTCCTAGTCTTATAAAAGGGCACCAATACCAGAAATAGCCAGGAGCTAGGAGAGATGCTGGGTGTATATAGAAAAAATGAGACACAATACATACCTATAAGGAAACTTGCAGCCTAGTGAGGGGGTCAGATGCAGCAATAGCTTATTATAACACAGTGCTGTGATAAGAGATGTGCATAGACAGCTATGGAAGACAAAGGTTGGGCATCTAATACAGAGTACAGTATGGAGTCAGGGATGATTTTCTGGAGGAGGCAATAGGTTTTGTTGAGTTTTGAGATTAACTTGGTATAGACTATCAACGGGGTGGTTCCAGGCAAATCTGTCTAAAGCACAGAGGCATGAGATGGCATGGGAAATCCAGAGAACTGCAGGTAGTTCAGTAACCCATAACCAGACCCTCTTAGCTCACTTTTATTTTATTTTTATTTCTATTTTTTATTTTTTATGGTAGGTCCTTTTTGGTTATCTATTTTAAATATAACAGTGTGTACATGTCAATCCCAAGCTCCCAATTTATCCCTCCCCTCAACCCTTCCCCACTGGTAACCATAAGTTCATTCTTTCATTCTCTAAGTTTGTGAGTCTGTTTCTGTTTTGTAAATAAGCTCATTTTTTAGATTCTGCATATAAGTGATATCATATGATATTTGTCTTTCTCTTTCTGACTTACTTCACTTAGCCTGATAACCTCCAGGTCCATCCACATTGCTGCAAATGGCATTATTTCATTCTTTTTAATGGCTGAGTAATATTCCATTGTACAATATGTACCATATCTTCTTTATCCATTCATCTGTCGATGGACATTTAGGTTTCAGCTCACTTTTAACCAGTTTCCTTTAAATTTTTTTAAAGGAAACTAGGAGGGCTCTTTGATGGCAACATGCAATTCCTCATCTCAATTGTCCCAAGCAAGTCTATTCCTTGGCCTCTGACTCAGTTCAACAAAATTGTGCAGAAATTTAGAAATCTTCTACTGTTACTTACACAGGTCCCTGGGGGGTATCACTCCCTCTCCTTAGCAGTTTATCACAGGACCTCACAAAATGTCTGCTCCTTGAGTTGTTCTGACAATTCTATCCTCTACACCTTGCTAGATTTCTAGTGATGTGTTAGAAAGCCTTATAGATTGGCTCCCTGAGGGGACTAGCCACCCTTAAGACAGCTCCAAGAGTGGCTGGAACATAAAATATAAGAGAGAAGTGGCAAGAAATTTGGTTTGGTGGAATATGAGTGGGAAACCAGATTATGAAAATCTTTGAAAGTAGACGGAGGGGCCAAAGGAAAATTAGACTGTTGACCTATAAACTGAGCCACACAGATGAAAACTTGCTTATTCTAATTGCTCTAAGGTACAAGCTGCTCCCTCCTACTGAATTATACATACATTTCCTGAGGGCAGAAGTCCTGCCTAATATTTCCTCTATGATTCTACATACATGTTCAAGCACATAGGAAGGAGTACAAAATATGTTGGTCAGTGGATTCGAATGGGCTACCAAGTGAGGCTGCATAGGTTTTTAGAAAGGGATACCTTGCATTGCATAGAGTCAGATTTTCAAAGACAGGGAGGGGTAGAGTTTGTATGTTTATTTGGAGCCTGAGATCCTCTCCAATTACTCCAGCCTATTCTAAATGGCTGTTTCTCTCAATTTTCCACCCTCTCCGCCACTAGGAGGCGGCATAATTTCCCTTTGCCCTCTGGGACAAAGATTCTCTATCCCATAATACATAGTACAAACATACATACATAATACACACAAAAAATATATGTTTCACCTGAAGCTTTGACCTTGATTGACTGGAAAAATGTTGCTTGGTGTTTTGGCCATTTGGCCCCAACGCTCAAGACAGAGGGTTCTAGAAAAACACTCTGACCTCCAACTATCCCTGAAGGAGCTGCCCCAATGAAAACTACTTTCTATGAAGCATCTGAATGGTACATTAATTCTGCAAGCAACAACTGGCAAACTCAAACATTACAGAATCCTATATTGGGTAAAGAGGGTTTAAATGGGGTTGGCAGTCCTCTCCTGTTGAGTTTTTTTTGTTTTTTTTGTTTTTTTTTTTTTTTTGCGGTACGCAGGCCTCTCACTGGCGTGGCCTGTCCCGTTGTGGAGCACAGGCTCCGGACGCACAGGCTCAGCGGCCATGGCTCATGGGCCCAGCTGCTCCGCGGCATGTGGGATCTTCCCGGACCAGGGCATGAACCCTTGTCCCCTGTATCGGCAGGTGGTCTCTCAACCACTGCGCCACCAGGGAAGCCCCCTGTTGAGTTTTATGCAACCTTGGACCCCTAGGGAGTTTCCACAGAAAATCAGTTCAGGATGTGCCGGCCTTGTTTGTTGTAGCTTTCTGTTTATTTCTTAGTGGTTGCAATATAGTGGCACTTGTGTTTATGCCAGCAGCCTGAAGCCTTTTAGCAAGCTAGAAATATCATGCCCTATTAAGAAGCCAAAGTATGTTCCAAGCATATTTTTCTCAAGGCCCGTGTTTTCAGGATTACTTCTGCCTTGGTGACAGTGAAACTTAAGGAAAGCTATTTAATTTGATCATCATTGTCAATGTGCCAGTTAAACGGTGTCGGGGTGTCTCAGGCTGTCCTGGAAAAGATTTGTCAATCACTTTAGCAGAACTGCTCAAAGCTTGTGACATCAGAGGGTTTCAGGTTATTTCTGAGTCACAAGACGGGACAGCCAAAGCCAAGAACATGGTCAGCCTCACTCAGACACGCAGCTTGTCAAAGTCAAGTCTTGCGCTGGCCTCCTGCTTAAGCCCCTTTAAGAAAGATTTGCTTTGACAGGTGACTAGTGCAAAGACCAAGATTATAAGCTACTGTATGTGTGTGGGGAGCAGAGACCATGCAAAATTTTAGGAAGAAATTCAGCTTCTCTTCCTTTGAGCTTTGCTGAAATCTCTCCAGAGTTTTCAAAGGCAAAGTCAGCACTGTTCCTTTCATAAGCATGTATTGAGTCTGAACTCTTGCCAGGGCCTAGGACACAAGGGAAAATGAGACCTAGAATGTAGATTTGGCCATCACACCTGTTGCAAATGGGCTTGCACTGGGCTAAGGGACATAGCCAAAGACAAATACTTTCCATGTGACACATTCATGATAATAAATAATAAAAAATAAATGAAATACTACTTTTAAAAAAGGAAATAAACATTAAAGCAAAACAGAAACATTCACTTGGATTTTTGGAGCTGCTATTATAATGGAAGAGTCACACATGTATATAATAAAAGAGATGATTATAATGTACAGAATTGCCACCCATATAAGTATTTTCTAAATTGCTATGAGAATGCAGAAGAAGGAGTTATTGACAGGAGTTTAACTCTCTTCCCACAGAAAATTTGCAATACTAATGACAGAGAAAGCCTGGTGGAATCACCTACCAGGAAGACAGTGACCTTGATTCAGACAAATATTCATTCACTCAGCAAATATTTATGGAGCACTTATCATGTGTTGTTAGGTTCTTGGGATACATCAATTAACAAAAGGGAAGAAGGTTCCTGTCCTTATATTCTAGCAAAGAAAACAGGCAATGACCAATAAAAACACTTCCTCTTTTTAATTTTTTTATTTCTAATTTTTTAATTGAAGTACAGTTGATTTACAATGTTGTGTTAATTTCTGCTGTACAGCAAAGTGATTCAGTTATACATATATACATTCTTTTTCATATTCTTTTCCATTATGGTGTATCACAGGATATTGAATATAGTTCCCAGTGCTATACAGTAGGACCTTGTTGTTTATCCATCCTATATATAATAGTTTGCATCTGCTAATCCCAACCTCCCACTCCATCCCTCCCCCAACCACCTCTCCCTTGGCAACCACAAGTCTGTTATCTATGTCCCTGAGTCTGTTTCTGTTTCATAGATAGGTTCATTTGTGTCATATTTTAGATTCCACATATAAGTGATATCATATGGTATTTGTCTTTCTCTTTCTGACTTACTTCACTTAGTATGATAATCTCTAGTTGCATCCATGTTGCTGCAAATGGAATTATTTTGTTCCTTTTTATGGCTGAGTAGTATTCCATTGTATATATGTAGCACATCGTCTTTATCCATTCATCTGTCGATGGATATTTAGGTTGCTTCCATGTCTTGGCTATTGTGAATAGTGCAAAAGCACTCCCTCTTAAGTAACATGAAAGAATCTAATTGGTTTTTTGTTGCCATCAACTACTAAAAGCCATAGGACATCATAGCTCTTGATCCTGAAGTCTCACTAAAATAATAGAATCCAACAGTATGTTAGAATGATGATTGCCCCAGATAGATCCTGAAGACAGTTTTAGGATTAATGTGAGCCAGTTGTGTGCTGGTAAATGCTTAACAATTGGCTCTCAGAAATAAATAACAAAAAATAAAGCCCTCATTTGTAGTATCTGCCACTTTTTGTGGTATAAGTACTCTCACTGTGGCCCTTTCAAATTAACAATGAGATATTACTGAACACAGAGTTGGAGAAAAAACACACACAATGACTCTTAAGAGCCAGTGCAACCTGGCTCCAGCACACCACTGATTGAGGGCTCATAGGACAATGAAACATCCCACATGCAAGGGACCTCAAAGTCCATGGACAAATGTTTCTTGTTCACAGTGTATTACAATCATTTCTGACAGAGGTGTCACAAGTGAATTGCTACAAATACTGTATTTCCTTAAATCACTTCATTGATTCAAAAAAAGCTTTGGGGGAAAAAAAGAAACATTAAACCTACACAGAATTTATTTTATTTACCAACTAGAGCACATTCAGTACTTAAAGGTTCTTCTTATTTACTTTTGGCCATGGGCAGCTATGCAGAGCATTGTAGTGAGGAGCTGCTATTCTGGGGAGCTTTACTGCTTTTGCAGACTTAATATTGACCTTGAAATTGAGACATATTAAAGAATACCTGGGTTTGGTCTACATTTCTTATTGGCTTAAGCAGATATTTTGTTTTCTTCTTAAATTATGTATTGAGGATTGTTAAGCAGTTAGTTCCTCTTGAAAATCAGCCAGGAGATTTTGCCAGATCAATGTTTGGAGTCTGAGTCCTTTGTGATGGATTAGTCAGTTACATCAAGTTATTCCACCTGGATGTTTGCTGCCTCTAATTTCATTGTGTGTGTCTCAACAACAAAATAAAACCCTGCTGAGGTCTAAAGGACACTTGGTTGTTGCTTTACCAAAAAATGTGAAGGGTGTTCACTCCTCTTTTGACAAACTTTGATTCACTTTTCCTAGGTGTGTCTGCCTGAACTTATGCACTAGGAACTTTTTCATTTTAAGGCTGAAATGTGCGGAAATATTTTGGTGAAATTTTAAGCAAATTTAGAGAACTACATCAAGTAAAATTCAACCAAGCACCACATGTAGTCTAACTTTGGAATTGCGAAAAAGAAAAAAAGTAAAAATATGAAGATATAATACAACTACAAAAACATAACCTTTGACAATTAAAATAATATTAAGTTAGGTGTCAACATTTATAAGAGATGCACTGTTGTTGGCTTTCAAGATGGAAGGAGGCAGCCACAAGCCAAGGAACGTGGGCAGCATTTAGAAGCTAGAAAAGGCAAGGAAACAGATTCTCCCTTAGAGCCTCTGGAAGGAATGCAGGCCTGGTGACACCTTGACCTTAGCCCAGTGAGACCCATATCAGATTTCTAACCTATGGAACTGTAAGATAATAAATTTGTGTTGTTTTAAGCCACTAGGTTTGTGGTAATTTTTTTTACAGCAGCCATAGGAAATGAATGCACATGTGCTTCTCTATATTTTCCAGTCTCTCTACAGAGAGAGCATAAGTGGGGCTGTGAGACTAGCTCTGGCTCTTGGAATGGGGGTGGATGTGATTTGCACCCTAACTAAGCAATGCGCCATAATCTCTCTCTCTGCCCAGTTGGGCAGCCAAATGCAGAAGGTCAGTAGAGTATTCCAAGGAGGCTCTAGTGGACGGCAGAGCCACTGTTTGCAAGGAGCCTTCAATCTGAAGTCACCATTTGGAAGTGTTGCCCAAGGGGGCTGCCTCAACCAAACGCAGGAGGGCTAAAATCCCCTGAGTCTCCAGAGTTCATGTTTCCTGCAGCAGAGCTTCTCCTAGTCTAATGCCAGAATCTCCAAATCAGAGATTCTGGAATTAAAAAAATTTTTTTTACTATTCAAGAACATTGCTGTTTATTTACAAGTGACTGATGCTATGCATTTATTACAATAATGGAATTTTATTTTAAGAATTTGACATGAGTTTTTTTTTTTTTTTAAGATTAAACTATTCTAAATGGGCAGTCAGAACTTTGTTGGGCTTCCTTAGCCTTATTTTGTAATTTAGTATTTTTAAAATTTCACATAGCACCTGGAGAGCATTGTAATAAAATTTCCATACTTAGGGCTTGTGAAGTTCTTAAAACCTGTTCTGCTTTCCAGGCCACGGAGGTACCCACAGCCTCACAGTTCAGACAGCTCACTGGTCTCTTACAGGATTTTCTGGCCCTTTCCTAAATATGCTCTCTACTCCCCTAAATTTCTACTTTTGTTCAGAGAGTCCTTTTTCTTGGAATATGTACCCCACCCCCTCCTTCAAGCTCAGCTCAATCCCTTTTCTTTCAAGAAGCCTTTCTAGATTCTCAAAGGAATATGAATTTTCTTCCTCTATGATTCCCTGTATTCTTTCATCATAGTTATTGCATTTGTATCTGTCCTCTCTCCCTCAGTACACACACATACACATACTAAAATATAGCTTCTAGAAGGCAGGTACCATCCCATACTCACTGTTGTCCTCACCATAACATAGTGCTCTAAATGCAGTAAATGTTCAATGCATTTGTAAACTTTAGCAGAACCATCTGTGGCTGGTGGGAGAGTTTTGCTTTGTTTGTTTGTTTGTTTGTTTACCAGGCAGGGTCATGTGGTGCCTTTTAAATGATCACATAGGACTGCTCCATTTATATGGAGCAAGGGTCCCCACAATGTACCTTGTTTATCTACCAAAAAAATAAAAATCTGAATGCTTACTCTAAGCCAGGCACTGTGCTGAATGCTGGAGTACTGTGTACCCTGTGTAACTATCATATGTCATCAACTAGGACAGCTGCAAACCACATATAGAGCGTACCTACTATGTGCCAGACTTTGCGCAGATGACTCACATCAGCCTGAGCCTCTGGCCAAGCCTTCTCTTTCCAGGACTTCTTCCTCTTCAGGGAAATCTAGCCTCGCGGCATCTGGAGATTGAACTGCTCATTTGTTAATGTTTGTTTGCACATCAGGATTTTTCACTTTCAGGAACAGTTTGTCTCTCTGGCTCAAATTTCTGTGTTCCCATACCATTATTTATGATGTAACTAAGAATCTATTGTACAGAATTAAACTCAGTTCCATTTTGAAATTGTGCAAGAGATCTACCCCGCCCATTTTCTTTCCATTTAAAATGCAAGAGGGGTGTGTAGGAGCAGTTTATTAAGGGGCCCTGGAGCTAATCCCAGTCCATTATTTCTCCATTTCTTTACAACTCACTGAGAGGGGTGGGGGAGAACAGGGAAGGGGAGACTGTTCTTTCTTGACTGATTGGCCAGATCCACAGGGATCCCTACTTTCCTACACCCATCAGGGAAGTAGCGTTCAGAGGGTCACCCAGGGGCAGGGCTGGCTGTGTCGGGCTGTGATGAATGGGAGGTGGTATTTGGCCAACAACAGGGAAAGTGTGATAGAAGACAATAATCATTAGAACATTTAGACATTGAGAATAGGATCCATGTTTGTCTTACGTATCCTGCGTACCAATACAACAACTTGGCTGAGTAACTGCCCTATAATGTTTAAATGATGTCCAATGAATGACTGAATG
Organism: Globicephala melas; assembly: GCF_963455315.2. Taxonomy (NCBI): domain Eukaryota; kingdom Metazoa; phylum Chordata; class Mammalia; order Artiodactyla; family Delphinidae; genus Globicephala; species Globicephala melas. The sequence continues at coordinate 47,981,115 of NC_083314.1, forward strand.
CATGAATGCCATATTCTTGCTTCCTTCTCCAAACACTCTTTATAAAATTATGGCATCTCATTCATGTCTCCTCTATAAATCAGGAATTTGGTGAGGCATACAGTTTATTGCTTTGGAATCATTTTGCTTAATCACAAAGGCCCCAGGGGTTTGGGCAAGCAAAAAAGCACAGTTAGGGAGAGAGAGTAGGATAGAATCTTTCTAGAGACTTTTCAAATAGACTAGAGCCCCACTTCCCTGTATGGTTAGTTTCAGGCTTCTAAGCCATCCTTCCAACATGTTGAAAGCTCTATGAAAACCAAGATCAGCAGTATATGACAACAGTTAAATGCTCTGTAGTCTGGGCTTCCCTGGTGGCGCAGTGGTTGAGAGTCCGCCTGCCGATGCAGGGGACACGGGTTCGTGCCCCGGTCCGGGAGGATCCCACGTGCCACGGAGCGGCTGGGCCCGTGAGCCATGGCCGCTGAGCCTGTGCGTCCGGAGCCTGTGCTCTGCAATGGGAGAGGCCACAACAGTGAGAGGCCCACGTACCGCAAAAAAAAGTAATAAAATAATAAAATAAAAAATAAATAAATGCTCTGCAGTCTATAGCTCTGGGTTCTAATCCTGGTTCTCCACTGACAACAAGGAACTCATTTAGGCACCCTGCCTTCAATTTCTCATCCATAATATGGGGATGATAATGGTACCTATTTTATAAGATTGCTCTGAAGATTAATTTGTGTATTATTCCCATAAAATACTCAGCCCAGCCCAGGGACATAGTACACTCTGAATAAATGAGAGCTATTATGATAATTAGCTCAAAACATAGCACACAGAACATCGCAGACATTTTTTGGTTGCCTGACTGGGATCTAGCTTGGAGAAAGCAGAACAAATTAGAGTCAGCCAGTTCATCAGGTTTCCTTCTAGATCTGTAGTTCAAGCTTTTCTCTTGCCTTGGTCATTTCTCCAAATGTGAGCACTTCCGGGCTCTTTGCAATGAGGGAAATGGGTATATTTGCAGGGATAATTTACAGTTTAGGGAAGCTCTCTGAAGGGATAGTTTTCAGGACTTGGCTCATTCTTGGCTAAGTACCTTAAAGAACTTGGAGGGTATTGAAGAGCTATTATTCATCTCCATTGAGGGCAGGTGAGAGGAAGTGGAAGCCAATGGCAGCTGGCACACTTCCTGCTACACAGGAAGAAATTCCTGGAAGCAATTTAGTCTCCTCAGGAGGGCAGGTAATATCCTTCCAGGAAAAAAATTAATGAACTTTATTGAGGTATAATTTATATACAGCAAATGCATTCATTTATTGGGTGGAGTTCAATGAGTTTTAACAAATGAATACATTCATGTAATTACTACCACAATCAGGGTTTAACACATTTCCATTGACCCAAAACTTTCCCTCATTCCTTTTTTAGGGCCAACCTCCCTGCATCTTGGGTCCCAGGCAATCACTGATATGCTTTCTATCATTATTTTGCCTACTCTGGAATTTTATATGAATGGAGTCACACGGTATGTACTCTTCTGTGTGTGGTGACTTTTGCTCATCCATGTTGTTGTATATACCTGTCGTCTGTTCACTTTTTTTTAACAGTAATATTCTATTATACGGATATAGCACAGATTCTTTCACCTATCTGTTCACATGTAGATGAACATTTGGGTCGTTTCCAGGTGTGATCATGATAAAGTTGCATTTGGGTGCAAGTCTTTGTGTGTATGTTTTCCAAAATGGCTGCATCATGTTACATTCTCACCGGCAGGTGTATGAGAGCTCCAGCTGCTTCACATCCTCACCAACACTGGGACTTGCGAGAGGTAGAATAATAATAGCCTCCAAAAGATGGCCGTGTCCTCATTCCCCAAACCTGTGAATATGTCACCTTCCATGGCAAAAGGGACTTTGTAGCTATGACTAAGTTAAGGATCTTGAGCTGGGAAGGTTATCCTGGACTGTCTAGGTGGGCCAACGTAATCATAAGAATCTTTAAAAGATGGAAGACAGGTAGAAGCAAGAACAGGCAGTTACGGAGGGAGAGCTAATATCTTTGGTTGCTTTGTCTTAAACACATGGTTTGTCCTACTCATCAGGGATTGAGCTGAGCCTTTAAACCAGATTTGCCTAGTTTATATGTACATTCACTCTGCTGGTCAGCCTTTCCAGTGCAAGACACTATCAGGACCCCTCTCAACAGAGGGATAATTGTGGGGTTTGCTGGGTGACACTGGGAAACTGGGGAGAGGGTGACAAAAGGAGCTGAGAAGGGAGTTTTGGGAAACATAATTCCAGGTTAACCAAGTTGACTTGTACAAATCACCCTGTGTGGCAAGTGCTGCAAACCTCTTTCCATGTATTACCCTCAAAAGCAGCAGGGTGCACCATCCATGGGAGAGCCCAGAGTCTCCGGGCACTAAAATTGCTGGCACAATGCAATCTTGCATTACCTTCAGGCGTAATTCAGAGACTTAGTGTATGACTAATGTTCACTTACTTTCTTTTTCTTCTGTCAGAAGATTAGAGGAGGGCTTATCATTTCAGTTTTGACCATTGGTTTAAAGTATAAAAATGAACAAAAAAGTTAATTCAAAAAAAAAAACCTCTTTACAGACAGGCAAGGTGATAAATTTTTCAAGCATTGGAGCATAGAGGACAGTTAGTGCTGGGCCTGGATTCCATTTAAAACAAAAGGAAGTAAAGTTAAAAAAAAAAAATCCTTCAGTAGTTGTATGCCAAGGATTCCGGCAAAGACAAAACATCCTGAAAGCTCAGGATGAGTCATCAAATTTGTTTGCCAAGGCTTATCCGGCTAGTAAGGGCTGTACGTTCGTGCAGGGAGAATTCCTGTTTGCAGCTTACTGGTAGCAGTCACCACACCAGTAGGTTCATATTAGCTGCTCACCATCAAAATCAGTATATGGACAAATGAGACTAACCACAGGGCAAAATTATCTTCAGCTGATTTACAGACATCCAGGAGGACCAGGAACCCCAAAGTTCAGGGGTCTCCTGCCTGCCTCACTGTATCCACACTCCTTGCACAGAATCCATTCTTTCCTGCCTCAGCTCAACATCTATCTCTTATTGGTTTCATTGTCATCAGGCTAAGAAATTTTCTCCAGCAACAATGTTAATTTTGCCTAACATGCAAATTCCCATGGATATTTAGAGGAGTAAAGCAGCTTTCCATGAGCATGTATGTGCACGTGCGTGCGCACACATAGGGCAGAAGAGAGGCGGGTGCCCTGAGATGGGCAGGTCAGCCCCCACCCCGGAGCTCATTACATTCATTACATAATTATTTATCAAGCACCTACCTGTGTACCAGGCACTGTGCTACGTGATGTGGAAACCATGGAAAATAAAATAGGTGACTCATATCTTTTCTGGACAATGCCATTTAAAAACACTCATATTCTCTGTGAAAGTTAATTTGTGTCTATGAGACCTTTATCTGAAAGTGCGAGTTTGGAAAATAGCATGGCATATTTATTCCTCTCTATTTTTCACATTTCACATGGCCTCAGCTCCACCCTATTTCAGTCCTTATCTGGCTTCAGTAGATTAGTCTGTCAGTAGATTAGAGAGCAGGGGCCTGTGCGTCATTGTCTATTTCCTTAAAATTATTTGTCATTGACTTTTGGAAAGACAAGACTGAGGGGAGCCATATCCCTGATGCGAAAACTGCAGAAACATCAGTCATGATATCTTATCGCGTGTAACCAGATGATAAGTCTCTCATGTCTTTTTTATAGGCTCAGGTTGTAAGTTTCTTTGGAAGACACCATCCATTTATTTTAAAAATTTGAAAAAAAAAATCCCCAAACGATAGAGATAGTGATGTGGATTCATGTGGGACAGAAGCTCTCAAATCATCTCAGACCAGCAGTTTCTCTGAATCAGAGTGATCACCACATTGTTCCATTTTCACTCAGACACTGCCAAACTCCAGGGACTTTGCGGCCATAGTTGCCACAGTTGGGTCTTTCCCAAGGTTCCAGCAGAGAGTCCAGATGGATATTCAATTAAACATGTCTGCCAGCCTCAACCGTACTCTCAGTGGAGCCAGGTCATCCAACCTTGCTCCACAAGCGGAGTGTCTCTCCTTTCTCTGGAGACGACGCTTTCAAACCTTCTCCATCCTCCTCACAGGGTTGAACCCTCAGCTTTCCCTTCACTTCCTACTTAACAGAAGACATGGAGAAGTAGTCAGATGAAACTTCCTTCAGCTTCCTGCCTGTCTTGTGCCTACCCTTTCCCTTTCCTTCCTATTCTGATGGAAGAGGTGCCCACACCTTCTGAGACTGAAGCTGTGCCCCCGTCCTGCGCCCTCTGGTCTGCTCAGGGACTACACCTTGGTCAGCATCCTCTCTGCTGGCTTCTTTCCACTAGTTTTTACACATACTCTGATTTCTCCCATTTAAAAAAAACAAAACAACAACAACAAAAAACTCTGCGTATCCAACATAATCCTCCAGCAGCTGCCTTCTCTCTCTCCTCCTGTTCATGCATTTACATCCTCAGCTCCGTCTAGCCCAGTCTAACCTGTTGTAGTTTGGCTTCTGTTCCCATTACCCCACTGAAACTGTTTTGGGGATGGTATGTGTTAATCACGCAGGGATGCAACTAATCTCCCCTTCCGCTGACACCCGGCTGTCCTTCAATCCTACTCTCTGGGGATAGTTGTTGGTTTTTCTGTTTTATTTTTTAATACCCTTGGATGAATCTAGAATAGGTCCATGGCTTTTCTGACCGCTCTTAAATGGTAAGAGACCCTCTGGTCACTCTGAGTTTCACAAACAACTTCATTTCCAATATTAAAATGTCTGGTCCAACTTTTATTTAAGGATACATCTTCTCTCCTTCCTGAGCTCAGGGCAGCTCCAGGTTTGAGAAAGTAGACTGGGGTTGGCTGCCTTTCTCTTTACTCTGTTGACAGTTCCATTCTCCCTATTCCCCACTCCCAGACTTGAAATCTACAGGCTCTGATCCCTCAAAGATTGGAGTGAGGAAAGAGAAGAGAGAGGGCTCAGGAAAGATCTCACTTGGTTGGCAATGATGGATTGCAATTTTTCTCTGGATGCAGCAGGGATGTATTTCAATCTGACTTTCTATCAGGGCACTTTGTGGATTCTTTGGAGGAATCTCTCTCCTGTTATTCCATTGAATGGACAAATGCATCCTTTGGCTGGTCACTTAGGATCCCCACTTCCTCTCCCCTCCAAGAGGCTGTCCCAGGTGGGGTTTAAGAAACACAGCAGGCTCTCTCCTATGGCCCACATGTGGTGCCAGGAAGCACTCTTTAATCCTCGGCCCTGACAAATCCTAGGAGTGTAAACTGTCAAACACAGCCACTTCTCCTGGCTCTGCCCACAGACCAGGATTCTCCCAACCACAGCTTTCCACATTTAGATGCCTCAGGCATGTGACAGAGGCCTCTGTGCCCTAAAAGTTGCAGAAGACACATACCAAGCTTTCCAATTGGTTCCATGGAAGTTCTTCTCACTTGATTTGCGTAAGACGAGGGCAAAATACTTCCTTTTCTCTCTCCACCTCCCTAAGATTTGCAGGACACAGATGACTCTTCAAAAAGTACCCCCTCTCTCAGCCTCTTTAAACATCCTGTATAAAGCGATCAGCTAATGGTCTAGAAAAATTTCCAGACACCTCCTTTGCAGGTCCAGGATAGGTATTTAGTACCTTACTGTGAAAAATGGGAGTCTCCTTTTAACATTCTCTTGCAACCATATCTCAGCTTTTATCTTATTCCACCTGTAACCAGCCATTATCTCCTGAAATTCAGAGAGGATAACATGAGCAAAGTAAGAAGACACTGAAAATCCAGAGCACATGAGTAGACTTCTATGATTGTCTGCGGCCAAATTCTGGGGCAGGGGAGAACGCATCCTAGAGTAAACCTTCCTTTGAAATGCTACCTGGTTGCTTTTTACTTAGACTCATTTCTTGGGTCCTCTGAGGCCAACTCCTCCTCCGTGACCTGCCCCAACCAGGAAACAGTGACAGTGGCTGGAGAAGAGGCTCAGATGTGGGCTCTGTCAGTCTGAGAAGGGCTAGGTTAGCCAGGCAAAGAATTCCAATTTTGTCCTGTAGGACCCAGGGAATCTGGGGAGGTATTTTAAGCAGAGGAGCATTATAATATGACCTGTGTGTGAAAAGGATGACCCTGAATGTGATGTCCTTACCTTTTCTTTATTAGGCACAAGTACTTTTTTTTCTTTATTAACCTTTGCTGTGGGGACTGCAACACTCCCAATGAACATTTTTCTGTCCCCACTTGTCTTAGTTTGCTTGGGCTGCCATAATAAAATATCACAGACTGGGTGACTTAACAACAGAAACTTATTTTCTCATGGTTTTGGAGACTGGAAGTTCAAGATCAGGGTACCGGTATGGTTGGTTCCTGGTGAAGGCTGTTTTCCTGGCTTGTAGACAGCTACCTTCTCACTGTGTCCTCATATGACCTTTGCTCGTTGTGTGCATGCAGAGAGAGAGTACGCTGGTCTCTCTACCTCTTCTTCTAAGGACACTAATTCTACCAGGTCAAGGCCTTACTTTCATGGCCTCATTTAACCTTAATTACTTCTGTAAAGGTCCTATCTCCAAATATAGTCACATTGGGGGTTAGAGCTTCAACTTATGAATTTGGAGGAGAAACAGCTATTCAGTCCGTAACAATACCCAATAGATTTTTTTTAAATAGTTGGGAATATCAAGCTCTTAAAATATTCCAGAAGCTTAAATGCAGTGGGGCCCCATGACATCAATCAAGATGCAGTAATTAATCAGCAGATAAATGCAAGACCTATTTTAGTCCAGCTGTTGACCAACTTTGATTGTCTCCTTTAACCTGTCCAGAGTATCAGTTTATCCCAGTTAAATTTGTGCTACTTGGATTTCCCCAGGAATTCCTATTTACTCTCCTAAATCTGACTCTGGGGGCTTATTAGGCACAGAGTTCAAATTCTGGCTTCCCAAGTGATCCTTATGAATCCAGCTTCCTTGCCATCCTTGCTCCTCAAGCATCCAGAGTTGTATCAGATGCCTCTGTGCCTGGTGTATGTCTATGAACTCTATGGGGAAGCTGGCTGCCCCATTCTGATGGGAAGCAACAGTTACTCATGAGTTTCTGTGCCCTGGTTGGGGCCTGTCACCTCAGGGGAGAGGCTCCAAGGATCCAAGAAAGTGAGTCTGAGTCAAAGTGAAAAAACAACCAACTAGCGTTTCCAACAGAATGTCGCTCTGAGGTGGCTACATGTGGAAATTAAGTAGGTAAGGGTGAAAAATATATTTCATAAATATTTTTACTTCAGTTTTGTTAATATATCCTATTGGCTTTTCTTTCTTCCTTCCTCTCTTCTTCCTTCCTTCCCTCCTTCCTTCCCCCTCCTTTCCTCCCTCCCTTTCTCCTTTCTCTCTTCTTTCCCTTTCTTTCTTTATTCTTTCTTTTTTTCTTTTAAAAAAACAATAGTTTTGGTGGATTTTTAAAAATGAGGTATGATCTCTGCAATTTAAATAGCAAAACACTGTCTATGAATTACTACATGCACCTGACCCATAATAGATTCTAAAAGTTAGTACCCCTGTCATTATTTGTACGATTTATAGAAAACAATAAATAACCACAGAGACCATCTCAATTCCAAAGCATAATTAAAAACTAGTTGTATCCTACAAACAATCTGTATTATTCTTCATTATTCCTTTTCTCCAGAACCAGACTTAAGTATATTTCCTGATATTTTTCTCTATGTTCTCCCAACCATTGTATGGGTTCAGCCATGCTTTAAAAATACATGTAGGGCTTCCCTGGTGGCGCAGTGGTTGAGAGTCCGCCTGCCGATGCAGGAGACATGGGTTCGTGCCCCGGTTCGGGAAGATCCCACCTGCCGCGGAGCGGCTGGGCCCGTGAGCCATGGCTGCTGAGCCTGCGCGTCCGGAGCCTGTGCTCCGCAACGGGAGAGGCCACAGCAGTGAGAGGCCCGCGTACCAAAAAAAAAAAAAAAAAAGAATCGTCCCCTTCTAGGAGCCTGGATAGTAAAGACTAGTAATTAAATATTTTTCAAACCCTAACTTAGTTCATTCTGTGGAGCTGTCTTTTTTTTTTTCGGTACGTGGGCCTCTCACTGTTGTGGCCTCTCCCGTTGCGGAGCACAGGCTCCGGACGCGCAGGCTCAGCAGCCATGGCTCACGGGCCCAGCCGCTCCGAGGCAGGTGGGATCTTCCCGAACCGGGGCACGAACCCATGTCTCCTGCATCGGCAGGCGGACTCTCAACCACTGCGCCACCAGGGAAGCCCCAGATTCTTAATAGAATTGACTGAACCTACACAACTTCATCTGGATGGGGATACACAAATAAAATCAAAAGCAGTACTCTATGACAAAAGGAAACGTTTTTTTTTTTACTTTTTTTTTTAATAGATCTTTATTGTAGTATATTTGCTTCACAATACTGTGTTAGTTTCTGTTGCACAACAAAGTGAATCAGCCTTATGCATACACATGTCCCCATATCCTCTCCCTCTTGAGCCTCCCTCCCATCCTCCCTATCCTATCCCTCTAGGTCATCGCAAAGCACCGAGCCGATCTCCCTGTGCTATGCTGCTGCTTCCCACCAGCCAACTATTTTACATTCAGTAGTGTATATATGTCGATGCTACTCTCACTTCGCTCCAGCTTTGCCCTCCCACCCCATGTCATCAAGTCCATTCTCTATGTCTACCTCTTTATTCCTGCCCTGCAACTAGGTTCATCAGTACCTTTTTTTTTTTTTTAGATTCCATATATATACATTAGCATACGGTATTTGTTTTTCTCTTTCTGACTTACTTCACTTTGTATGACACTCTAGGTCCATCTACCTCACTACAAATAACTTAATTTCCTTTCTTTTTATGGCTGAGTAGTATTCCATTGTATGTGTGCCACATCTTCTTTATCCATTCATCTGTCGATAGACACTTAGGTTGCTTCCATGTCCTGGCTATTGTAAATAGTGTTGCAATGAACATTGTGGTACATGGCTCTTTTTGAATTATGGTTTTCTCAGGGTATATGCACAGTAGTGGGATTGCTGGGTCATATGGTAATTCTATTTTTAGTTTTTTAAGGAACCTCCATACTGTTTTCCATAGTGGTTGTATCAATTTACATTCCCACCAACAGTGTAGGAGGCTTCCCTTTTCACCACACCCTTTCCAGCATTTATTGTTTCTAGCTTTTTTGATAATGGCCATTCTGACCAGCATGAGGTGATACCTCATTGTAGTTTTGATTGCATTTCTCTAATAATTAGTGATGTTGAGCATCTTTTCATGTGCCTCTTGGCCATCTGTATGTCTTCCTTGGTGAAATGTCTATTTAGGTCTTCAACCATTTTTTAACTGGATTGTTTGTTTTTTTGATATTGAGCTCCATAAGCTCTTTGTATATTTTGGAGATTAATCCTTTGCCTGTTGTTTCATTTGCAAGTATTTTCTTCCATTCTGAGGGTGCTCTTCTTGGCTTCTCTATGGCTTCCTTTGCTGTGCAAAAGCTTTTAAGTTTAATTAAGTCCCATATGTTTATTTTTGTTTTTATTTCTGTTACTCTAGGAAGTGGGTCAAAAATGATCTTGCTGTGGTTTATGTCAAAGATCTTTCTGTGGTATATGTTTACTCTAAAAGTTTTGTAGTGGGCTTTCCTGGTGGCGCAGTGGTTGGGAGTCCGCCTGCTGATGCAGGGGACACGGGTTTGTGCCCCGGTCCTGGAAGATCCCACATGCCACGGAGCGGCTGGGCCCGTGAGCCATGGCCGCTGAGCCTGCGCGTCCGGTGTGCTCGCAACAGGAGAGGCCACGACAGTGAGAGGCCTGCGTACCGCAAAAAAAAAAAAAAAAAAAAAAGTTTTGTAGTGTCTGGTCTTACATTTAAGTCTTTAATTCATTTGGAGTTTATTTTTGTGTATGGTGTTAGGTAGTGTTCTAATTTCATTCTTTTACATGCAACTGTCCAGTTTTCCCAGCACCACTTATTGAAGGGGCTGTCTTTTCTCCATTGTATGTACTTGCCTCCTTTGTTGTAAATTAGGTGCCCATACATGCGTGAGTTTGTGTCTGGGCATTCTATCCTTTTCCATTGATCTATATTTCTGTTTTTGTGTCAGTACCATACTGTCTTAATTACTGTAGCTTTGTGGTATAGTTTGAAGTCAGGGAGCCTGAGTCCTCCAACTCCGTTTTTCTTTCTCAAGATTGCTTTGGCTATTTGGGGTCTTTTGTGTTTCCATACGAACTGTAAAATTTTTTGTTCTAATTCTGTGAAGAATGCCATTAGTAGTTTGATAGGGATTGCACTGAATCTGTAGATTCTTTTGGGTAGTATAGTCATTTTCACAGTGTTGATTCTTCCAATCCAAGAACATGGTATATTTGTCCATCTTTTTATGTCATCTTTGATTTCTTTTATCAGTGTCTTATAGTTTTCTGAGTACAAGTCTTTCACCTCTTTAGGCAGGTTTATTCCTAGGTATTTTATTCTTTTTGTTGCAGTGGTAAATGGGAGTGTTTCCTTAATTTCTGTTTCTGATTTTTCGTTGTTGGTGTATATGAATGCCAGAGATTTCTGTGCATTAGTTTTGTATCCTGCAACCTTACCAAATTCATTGATTAGTTCTAGTAGTTTTCTGGTGGCATCTTTAGGATTTTCTATGTATAGTATCATGTCATCTACAAACAGTGACAATTTTATTTCTTCTTTTCCAATTTGGATTCCTTTTATTTCTTTTTCTTCTCTGATTGCCGTGGCTAGGACTTCCAAAACTATGTTGAAAAATAGTGGCGAGAGTGGACATCCTTGTCTTGTTCCTGATCTTAGTGGAAATGCTTTCAGTTTTTCACCATTGAGTATGATACTTGCTGTGGGTTTGTCATATATGACCTTTATTATATTGAGGTAGGTTCCCTCTATGCCCATTTTCTGGAGAGTTTTTAGCATAAATGGGTGTTGAATTTTGTCAAAAGTTTTTTCTACATCTATTGAGACAATCATATAGTTTTTATTCCTTAATTTTTTAATGTGGTGTATCACATTGATTGATTTGTGTATATTGAAGAATCCTTGCATCCCTGGGATAAATCCCACTTGATTATGGGGTATGATCTTTTTAGTGTACTGTTGGATTCTTTTTGCTGGTATTTTGTTCAGGATTTTTGCATCTATGTTCATCAGTGATATTGGTCTATAATCTTCTTCTGTCATATCTTTTTCTGGTTTTGGTATCAGGGTGATGGTGGCTTCGTAGAAAGAATTTGGGAGTTTTTCTCCCTCTGCAATTTTTTGGAAGAGTTTGAGAAGGATAGGTGTTAGCTCTTCTCTAAATGTTTGATAGAATTCACCTGTGAAGCCATCTGGCCTGGTCTTTTGTTTGTTGGAAGATTTTATTTTATTTTATTTTTTTAATTAATTAATTTAGTTTTGGCTGTGTTGGGTCTTCATTGCTGTGCACAGCCTTTCTCTAGCTTCAGAGAGTGGGGGGCTACTCTTCGTTGTGGTGCACAGGCTTCTCATTTTGGCTTCTCTTGTTGCGGAGTACGGGCTCTAGGTGCATGGCCATCAGTAGTTGCAGCATGTGGGCTCAATAGTTGTGGCACATGGGCTTAGTTGCTCCACAGCATGTGGGATCTTCCTGGCCCAGGGATCGCACCAATATCCCGTGTTGGCAGGTGGATTCTTAACCACTGTGCCACCAGGGAAGTCTGGAAGATTTTTAAATATGGTTTCAATTTCATTACTTGTGATAGGTCTGTTTATATTTTCCAATTCTTCCTGGTTCAGTCTTGGAAAATTATACCTTTCCAAGAATTTGTCCATTTCTTCATGGTTGTCCATTTTATGGGCATATAGTTGTTTGTAGTAGTCTCTTATAATCCTTCATATTTCTGCAGTGTCAGTTGTGATTTCTCCTTTTATAATTCTAATTTTATTGATTTGCATCCTCTCCCTTTTTTTCTTGATGAGTCTGGCTAAGGGTTTATCAATTTTATCTTCTCAAAGAGCCAGCTTTTAGTTTTATTGATCTTTGCTGTTGTTTTCTTCATTTCTATTTCATTTATTTCTGTTCTGATCTTTATGATTTCTTTCCTTCTACTGACTTTGGGTTTTCTTTGTTCTTCTTTCTGTAGTTGTTGTAAGTGTAGTGTTAGATTGTTTATTTGAGATTTTTCTGGTTTCTTGAGGTGAGAATGAATTGCTAGAAACTTCCCTTTTAGAACTGCTTTTGCTGTATGCTATAGGTTTTGGGTCATCGTGTTTACATTGTCATTTGTTTCTATGTATTTTTTAATTTCTTCTTTGATTTCTTCAATGATCTCTTGGTTATTTAGTAGCACACTGTTTAGTCTCCATGTATTTGTGTTTTTTATAGTTTTTTTCCTGTAATTGATTTCCAATCTAATAGCACTGTGGTCGGAAAAGATGCTTGATACGATTTCAATTTTCTTAAATTTTCTGAGGCTTGATTTGTGACCCAAGATGTGATCTATCCTGGAGAATGTTCCATGTGCACTTGAGAAGAAAGCGTATTCTGCCACTTTTGGGTGGAATGTTTATAAATATCAACTAGATCTATCTGGTCTATTGTGTCATTTAAAGCTTGTGTTTCCTTACTTATTTTCTGTTTGGATGATCTGTCCATTGGTGTAAGCGGGGTGTTAAAGTCCCCTACTATTATTGTGTTACTGTCAGTTTCTCCTTTCATGGTTGTTAGTATTTGCCTTATGTATTGAGGTGCTCCTATGTTGGGTGCATAAACATTTATAACTGTTATATCTTCTTGAATTGATCCTTTGATCATTATGTAGTGTCTCTCCTTATCTTTTGTAACAGTCTTCATTTTAAAGTCTATTTTGTCTGATACGAGTATTGCTACTCCAGCTTTCTTGTGATTTCCACTTGCATGGAATATCTTTTTCCATCCCTTCACTTTCAGTCTGTATGTGTCCCTAGGTCTGATGTGGGTCTCTTGTAGACAGTATATATATGGGTCTTGTTTTTGTGTCCATTCAGCCAGTCTGTATCTTTCGGTTGGGGCATTTAATCCATTTATATTCAAGGTTATTATCGATAAGTTTGTTCCTATTACCATTTTCTTAATTGTTTTGGGTTTGTTTTTTTGGGTCTTTTTCTTCTCTTGTGTTTTCCACTTAAAGAAGTTTCTTTAGCATTTATTGTAAAGCTGGTTTGATGGTGCTGAATTCTGTTAGCTTTTGCTTGTCTGAAAAGCTTTTGACTTCTCCATTGAATCTGAATGAGATCCTTGCTAGGTAAAGTAATCTTGGTTGCAGGTTTTTCTCTTTCATCACTTTACGTATATCCTGCCACTCCCTTCTGACCTGCAGAGTTTTTGCTGAAAAATCAGCTGATAACCTTATGGGGATTCCTGTGTATATTATTTTTTGTTTTTCCCTTGCTGCTTTTAATATTTTTTCTTTGAATTTAATTTTTTTTTAATTCAAACAGAAAGTCACAAAAATTATAATCATCCTCATCAGTTCACTCAGTCCCATGTAATTAATTTTTTTAATCTTGATCTTTTGTTAGCACTTTTATGAATTCATCAGTTTTCCATTAGAGTTCTGAAAATGCTTATTCATTCAGTTCAGCAGTATAGTCAGTTACCAGAAACCTGTACTTGTCAGTCTTTTCCATGTGGATTTAATTTTTGTTAGTTGGATTAATATGTTGCTTGGTGTGTTTTTCCTAGAGTTTATCCTGTATGGGACTCTCTGTGCTTCCTGGACTTGGGTGACTATTTCCTTTCCCATGTTAGGGAAGTTTTCAACTATAATCTCTTCAGATATTTTCTCAGTCCCTTTCTTTTTCTCTTCTTCTTCTGGGACCCCTATGATTTGAATGTTGGTGCATTTAGTGTTGTCCCAGAGGTCTCTGAGATTGTCTTCAATTCTTTTCATTCTTTTTTCTTTATTCTGCTCCTTGGCAGTTACTTCCACCATTTTGTCTTCCAGCTCACTTATTCATTCTTCTGCCTCAGTTATTCTGTTATTGATTCCTTCTAGTGTATTTTTCATTTCAGTTATTGTGTTGTTCATCTCTGTTTGTTTGTTCTTTAGTTCCTCTAGATCTTTGTTAAACATTTCTTGTATTTTCTCAGTCTGTGCTTCCATTCTATTCCTGAGATTCTGGATCATCTTTACTATCATTACTCTGAATTCTTTCTCAGGTAGATTGCCTATTTCCTCTTCATTTAATTGGCCTTGTAGGTTTTTACCTTGCTCCTCCATCTGTGACATATTTTTTTGCCATCTCGTTTTTTTTGTTTGTTTGTTTTTTTGTGAGTGCAATTGTGTTCCTGTTTTACTGGTTGTTTGGCCTGAGGCTTCCAACACTGGAGTTTGTAGGCTATTGGGTAGAGCTGGGTCTTGGTGCTGAGATGAGGACCTCCAGGAGACCTCACTCCAATGAATATTCCTTGGGGTCTGAGGTTCTCTATTGGTCCAGTGGTTCGGACTTGGAGCTCCCAGCACAGGAACTTCAGCCCTACCCTGGGCTCATGAACCGAGATCCCGCATGTCTTGTGGGGTGGCAAAAAACAAAAACAAAAACAAAGTAAAAAATAAAATTAGACTAGGAAACTAACAGATATGTTAGAAAGAATGTAAAAATAAAAATATAGATGAATCAACAACCAGAATGTACATCAGTACCACAATAGTAAAAAAGAAGAGGAGGGAAAAGAAAAAAAAAAAAAGAAAGGAGGGGAAAGGCCTTGGCTGTGGAGGGTGGGGCCTAAGCAAGGGTGAGGTTTAGGCAGTGGGTGGGATCAAGGCTCAGGACCCACAGGGCTGGAAAAGGCCCTGGGGGCTGTGGGGGGTGAAACTTAATCTCAAGGAACAGAAGGGGTCCAGGTGTGCCCCCCACCCCTGGTCTCAGAGGGCAGGGGACCTCACCTGGGAGCCCAGCAGGCTTTCTGGGCTCAAGTGGGGGTGGCAAATGCCCTCCTCTCCTCTCCTGCTCCTCTGGTCTGGGATGGCTCCTCCCACCTACCTCTCCTGATCTCCCCAGCCTCAGGGGCGCCAATCCTGTCTGGCCTCCACTTCTCCTCCTGCCTCAGTCCCCCTACATCCTACCAGTTCACTCTGGGGTTCCTCCCATCTCCTTGGGTATCAGAGTCACTCACTGGCAGCCAGCAGGTGCCTTCGTTGTGGGGAGACGTTAAATCCAGGTCTTCCCACACTGCCATCTTGACTCCGCCTCCTGTATATTTATTTTCTAACTGACAATATCTTTTTACATTATTTTCTTTCTTTTTTTTAAATGAATTTATTTATTTATTTATTTATGGCTGTGTTGGGTCTTCGTTGCTGTGTGCAGGCTTTCTCTATTTGTGGCGAGCGGGGGCTACTCTTTGTTGCAGTGCACGGGCTTCTCATTGTGGTGGCTTCTCTTGTTGTAGAGCATGGGCTCTAGGCACATGGGCTTGAGCAGTTGTGGCACGTGGGCTCACTAGTTGTGGCGCCCAGGCTTTGTTGCTCCGTGGCATGTGGGATCTTCCCGGACCAGGGCTTGAACCCATGTCCCCTGCAATGGCAGGCAGAAATTTAACAACTGTGCCACCAGGGAAGTCCCTTATATTATTTTCTTTTACAGTACATTCTCTTTGGTTTGTGATGTAGACAATCACATTATTTGCAAATAATAATTTTCATCCTCCTTTCTTCAACCCTCCTCCCCTTATTTTATTTCACTGACTAGACTCTCCTCATCATTATTAAAATAGCATCAAGAGAGCCACCTCCTTACATTCTTTCTGGCCTTTAACGTGAAGACCCCTATTTTTTCACTATTGAACATGGTGTCGACTATAAGGTCTACATTAGTGTTGTGTCATTTATTGAATTAGTTTTCCATA
Source organism: Globicephala melas (assembly GCF_963455315.2). Classification (NCBI taxonomy): domain Eukaryota; kingdom Metazoa; phylum Chordata; class Mammalia; order Artiodactyla; family Delphinidae; genus Globicephala; species Globicephala melas. Next base: position 47,997,037 of record NC_083314.1, read on the forward strand.
TCCAATTTACTAAGAGTTTTGGGGAGGAATGTTTACTAAATGTTTTAATCCGATTCTTGTTGGCACCTGTCAGAATGACATATAGCTTCAGCTTTGTTTTGCTGTTTACTATCGAATTATATATTCCTACCCATAGTTCTACTCCAAGACCACTTAAGAACTTTTATTTCTTATATTTCTCATAATTTGTTTACTTCTAAATTTTTTAGTGTTGATATTCACCATAATATTTCACCCTCATCCCCATCAAAGATAAAATAAGCAGATGAAAACCTGTCTAGTGGACACCAACAAATCAAGTACTGTCTAGCTACAAGATTAGAGCAATCGCCCAGAGGATAATTTTAAAACTCTGTAACTTGAGTAGGTTATTTTATCCCAGGAATGGTCAGCCTTCTAGATGTATTTTATTTACTTTTGACATTTAAAAGCATTCTTAAAGGTATTAGCTTGCTCTCCTTCCTCTATCCTATATTTCTTTTTAGAAGAAATCTCCTATAATCTCCTTTGTATTTTCAATCAGTATTTATTCAGGAGAAAATATTTTGAGCACCTACTGTTTATCCTACTATGAAAGACTCTGGGAAAACAGGTGACACTGGTACAATCCTTTTGCTCCAAATTTTTGTCCAGTATTGGGGGTGGGAGTCCTGCAAGGGGAGCTCAGGACACAGATAAGAAAATCATGGAGTCAATGGGGTGTGGTAAGTTCTTGAATAAAGATATAAAGAAGATATTTAGGAAGCATAGAGGAACACTGAACTCTGCCCTGAGATGCCTGGCAGAGGGGTCAGGAACTACTTCCCTGAATGCTGCCACTCAGTTGAGTAGATTTTGCTTGAGATGACCTGTTTATTCACCACTCCACAAATGCTGGAAGGATAGCCATCCTTCTGCCTGTGTAGCACTGAAATAATCCTTCCCCATAAAGCCAAACCTTAGTTACCTCATAAGAAGGCTGATCATAAATCCCAGTTTATCCAGGGTTGTTCCATTTGTACCTATTGTCCCCATGTAACTAATAGTTCTCCCTTTCATTCTCAGACATGCCCCAGCTTGAACGATAAATGACAAAACAACCCATCAATTCCTCTTCCTCCCAGCCTTAATCAATCAAACTTCAGTCAAATTAAACTTCATGAAGGAATTGAATTTTAAAGGCAGATAATAATAATTATCAGCAACTTCATATATCCTCTGCCTCAGTCCTCTGTACGCTGTTCTTTTTTGCCCAAGGGGCAATCTCTTCTAACTCTTAGCTCTTTCTTATATTTACCACCATTTTTCTAAATAATATGTTACTTCTTAATTTTATCATTTTATATCCTCTATTGACTTCTGTTGCAGAATGAATTGTTTCCCTCTAAAATTTATATGTTGAACTCTCAACTCCCAGTGTGACTGTGTACAGAGATAAGACCTTTATGCAATAATCAAGATTAAACGAGGTCATCAGGGTGGGTCCTGATCTGATAGGATTAGTGTCCTTATAAGATGAGGAAGAGACACTAGAGTGCTCTCTCAGAGAGCACGGAGGAAAGGCCACGGGAGATCACAGTGACAAGGTGGCTTTCCTCAAGCCAACCAGGAACAAAACTGGCCCACACCTTGTTCTGGGACTTCCCAGTCTCCAGAACTGTGAAATAAATGTGTGTGGTTTAAGCCAGCCAATCTGTGGTATTTTGTTATGGCCACCTGAGCAGACTAAAACAACTTCCTACTGTGAAGAAGAGACCTTAGCTTCTTCCTACAATTCCCCTCCACACACACACACCCCTCATACACACACACACAACACTCACACAAACACACCCCACACACCCCCATACATATACATGACACTCACACACATTCACACACACCTCACATAAACCTCACACACACACCCCTTATACACACATATATTCACACACACACTTCACACTCTCACTCATTCACACACATCTCACTACACTTCACACACATACATACATCTCATACACACACTCACACACTCACTCACACACACACACACGCTCATCTTCTTCTTCCCAGCTTCCCCTGTTTCTTACCTAGTGATGCCTCCTGTCCCATTCTCTTTGTCTGTGATGATTTATATGTAATGTGGTTTTAAAATCTTTTCCCTGACATATTAGTGGCATTTCAGGATGGTGATCACGTTTTCAACCCATCATGCTTACCAGAAGTTCTTATCACTTACCTTTACCACCACATATGGCCCTAATACACTCTCCATTCACCACTTGTGCTAATTTGCCAAGAAGTATCCCTGAAGAAGCACTTGTGTCACCACTGTCCTCACATGCAAGGCTTTATGACCATCAGCTGGCTTCCTCAACCTTGGTGATTTCTAGCCCTTGAACTTTGGCCAATTTGTGTGGCCTGTTTAAGTTCTCCTTCAGGACTCCTTATGCTCAGCTTCTGTAGATAAAATATCTTTGTGATATGGATTCACCCCTGGTTATAATTTCAGGGAGGCATGTGAAAGTGCTTTTTAAAACTGTATGGGAGCACTGTTCAAATATAAACATTATTATTATCAACAGTAACAAAGTGAAAAAATGCATAAACTGTTAAATTGTGTCATCCAGATACTACCCTCAGCACTTTTAATCATTGGACTTCAGACCACTTTCCAACTCTACAGCATTCAGCTAAGGAAATGCTCTTAGTCTTGGTTTCCAGGACACAATGCAGAGAAGACTCACTCCCTGTGTTAAATGAATGAATTAGGAGGCCCATCTAAGGCCACTGATTCCTACTAGCTCACCTTTCTCATTCTGTAATGACCATATAAATTCTGAATGGCACCAGTTTTTACCTTTATGCATATAATAAGGCATTACATTACCTTCTATTGGAAACACAAGGTTTCTTCCCAAGTGAAGAAATTAAATGCCCCACAAACTCAGAGTATAATACCAACTTCAGAAATTTTCAGCAGGAGTGGCATTACAGAATACTATTTTGCTGAACTACATCAGTGTTACATGGATACAAACGACTTTTTAACTGAATTCTTTAATTTATAAAGAAAATATTTATTGAGTACCTCCTACATTCCGGTCACTAGAAGTAGTGGATAAAAGTAATAGCTAACGTTTATATAGTGCTTACTATACTCTATACTGTTACATAAACTCATTTAATTCTTATAATGGTCATATGAGAGGGCTACTATCATGATTCCCATTTTACATATGAGAAAACTGAGGCACAGAGTCAATAAATTACTTGATTGGTCTACACCAGAGGTTCTTAACCAGGGCTGATTACCCCACCACTCCTGCCATTTGGCAATGTTTGGAGACATTTTAAATTCTCATGACTGGTGATGACAGGTAATAACAAAGCCTAGGGATACTGCTAAATGTCCTACATTGTATAGAATGTCTTGACAACCAAGAACAATCCATCCAAAATATCAGTAGTGCTGCTATTAAGAAACCTTGATCTACACCAGTTAGCATATAGCATTCTTCTGGCAACAGTCATTGAGCCAGTGGTAGACACATGACTTACTCTGGCCCAATCAGACTAAAGGAGACGGCTTTGGGGAGAAGTTACTTTCATTCATTTCTCTCCTGCTGGGCGTGAACAAGGAGCACATAGCTTGATATCTAGGGGTAGCCATCTTGTTATATTGAGAATAACCAACCTTCCAATGAAGCCAATGCTGAGGACAGCAGAATGGAAGGGCTGGAGTAACCGTTGTCCTTAACGATGTTACTGAGCAGCAGTGAACCATATCTCTCCTGGAAACCAAGCCATCTCTGGACTTTAAGTTTTGTGAGGCAATACGTTCACTTTGTTTAAGCCTACTTGAGTGAACATTTTCTGTTTCAGGCAGCTAAAAGTGTTGTAACCAACACACCTTGCTAATTACAGGCAATATCTTGGAAAATTCAGCAAAGTCTCTTTCACATGATCAGATAGGAATCCGAAATTCATATTTCTCCCTTCTGGCTGAACTTTGTCTTAGGAGGATAGTCAGAGACACCTTCCTCAGCTTGTTCTCCTGTCTGAACAAACATGTATTAAGTAGAGACTTTGTGGGGTCAGTCAACAAGCAACTGGAGTCCAATGCCCTGTTCTGGGGAAGAACGAGGGGAAGGCCGAAGAGGGAGATTGCAATCTAGGTGGAAACATGGAATGCTATATACATGGAGAAAGCAGAGAGAAATGAGTTGTGGAACTCTGTGATGAGGACCAACTGTTTATTGGAATTTAGAAAATGGAAAGGATGAGCTGGAATGATTTGGAGGAGGCCAGCTTGGAAGTGAAGGCCATTCCCATGTACCCCAGGTGACTTGGGATGATGTGTTGAGGGAATTGAAAAAAAGTGATCTTTAAACATTGTTCCAGTGGGACATTCCCTCATCGAAACTGAAGGAGATGGTAACCTGAACTGTTTGGTATCCATATTACATCCTACGGACTCTGATGGTGGCAATTTTCTTTATATGTTCTGGAAGCCACCATCTTGTTATTGCCCAGGTACCTACATCATGTAGCATAGACGGGCCCACCTCCTTTCATATCATTAGTCACACCTGTGAGAAGGTGAGTAGAAAAGGAGATAGGAGCTGACTTTAGAAGCCCGAGAATGCCATAAACGAAGTGTGTTGGATGCTAGATGACTTTCTTAGACATCTATACCGCATTAGGGAGTATTCTGGAGTCTGTATAGATAGGCATTGTTTTGTTTTGTTTTGGGGGGGGAATAAATTCTTAGTTTAGTTTCTAAGCCCTGGAAAATGAATCATTTCAACATAATCTGCCAAAAATAATAGTTGTTTTTATGGTGCATATAGCACTTTATTATCACAACATCATTTGCGATTTCCCACATGATCTGAGTGAATATCAATTCCTCTTATCCTGGATCGGACTATAAGTGGCCAGTAAGTTCTTTCAGAACTCTCTCACATGCACAGAAAAAGTCCCTCAAAACAGAGAAAACAGAAAGAGAAAAACAAATACCATATGCTAACACATATATATGGTATCTAAAAAAAAAATGGTTATAAAAAACCAAGGGGCAGGACAGGAATAAAGATGCAGACGTAGAGAATGGACTTGAGGACACGGGGAGGGGGAAGGGTAAGCTGGGACGAAGTGAGAGAGTGGCATGGACTTATATATACTACCAAATGTAAAGTAGATAGCTAGTGGGAAGCAGCCGCATAGCACAGGGAGATCAGCTCAGTGCTTTGTGACCACGTAGAGGGGTGGGATAGGGAGGGTGGGAGGGAGATGCAAGAGGGAAGAGATATGGGGATGTATGTATACGTATAGCTCATTCAGTTTGTTATAAAGCAGAAACTAACACACCATTGTAACGCAATTATACTCCAATAAAGATGTTAAAAAAAGATTAAACTAAAAAAAATATATTGTAAAAGCTTACATCAACCTTATAAGAGAAGCAAAAAAAACAGAGGAAACAGGCAAAAGTTTTCAATAATCTCTTTCCCAGATCCCTAGACAACACAGCAAGAAAGATGGAGCCAGAAGTGGGATAGTAATTGGGTCTTGGAGGCTCTGAAAAATCCAGGTGACACCACATGTGTCCTCAAACATTACCTGACTTTTAATTTCCCTCTGAAAAACTGACACATAGTCTGTGGACTCCTTACTGAAAGGCTTAGCAGGACTCCAGTTTCCCGTTTTTGCCTTTTCCCTGATCACCCAAATTAGATTTGATTTGATAATTCTTTGCGGTGGTGTCCAAGAAGGGAGAACTTTGCTGACGCCCATATTCACCGTTTTTGCTGAAGGGCAGACATATGATCCAAGCTTCTCCTGCTGAGCCTTGCCTGTGGCTCATACACACTTGTTTTGCAATCAGTTCCTGTGTTGCCACATCAGACTCTTTCCCTCTGAGACTGAAGAGAAACTGACCTGGACTCTCCTCTTGCTAGCAGAGAGTCTCACCTGTGGTTAGCTCCCTGGAGCAAGCCATTTCGTGTTGACCCAATGGTTAGAGAGGCAGACATACTGCAGTATTTTCCAAACTGCCCATCAAGATGCATTAGAAGGTCCGGAACAAATTTAATGCAGCACAACTAGCACTTTTAAAATGCAATAGAGTTGAAAAGAACTGAGGGGAGAAGGTTAAACATTCCAGTGCCCTACACGTAACAAGGGCAAGTATTGTTTGGTGAAACTGTTGTTTCAGTTATATAAATTCAACAATATGAATGTGCACATTGTGTCTTGATGTAAAATGCACTGTGGGGTGGCAATCAAAATAATTCGAAAGCTACTGAAATGTAAAATTGAAGTTTGATTTCATTATCTTCAGAACTCGCTGCTGGGAAGTGACGAGTCTCTCGTTTATTTAGGGAACTGGAGAGAAATGCTTTTAGTTACCCACTGCATAAACTCAGTGATTCCAAGAACCTGCCTTTCTCTTAGGAAGCTCACTATGCTATGCATGAAAATGCCCATGCTTCAGCCAGCTTTTCCTCCTTCTATTCCTTCCACAATCTTAGCAGAACCCTCAAGAGGAGCAGGCATCAGAACTGGTGAGGCAAGTAGGAAGGTCAGAGCAGATTCTGCATCCCTCCGATGATGACATCCACTGAAAAGCATCTGCTGTGACATCTGCCTGCAAGATTGGAAACCAGCAACCTTCATCTAATAGGGCTGGAGCAGAGCTGCTCGTGCAAAGAAGGGAGCAGAAATTTCAGCAGCTACTTGGACATTATTTTTCTTCGTGCTTCATGTGGTTTCTTATTGCAGTGAAATGTACACAACATAAAATTTACCATTTTAACCATTTTGAGTTGTATAGTTCAGTGGCATTAAGTATATTTGCATTTTTGTGCAACCATCCATCTCCAGAACTTTTTCATCATCTCAAACAGGAACTCTATACTCATTTAACAACAACTTCTCATTCATCCCTCCCTCCAGGTCCTGGCAACTACCATTCTACTTTCTGTCTCTGTGAATTTGACTACTCTAGGTATTTCATACAAATGCAATTATATTTGTTCTTTTGAAACTGGCTTATTTCACTTAGCTCTTTTCCAAAATTCATCCATCTTGTAGTGTATGTCAGAATTCCCTTTGTTTTTAAGGCTTAATAATGTTCCATTATATGTATATATTTAGATGTTATTTTTAATATATATATAAACACTTCTGCTTCTCCCCTGGCATTCACTGTGTAATGCTCATTTTGGAGCAGCAGCAGAGGGGAGAATGCTATGAAGCTAGTATTGTCCATAAAAGACCTGGGGACAGTGGTTCAAAAATACTAAGGCCAAAACTACCTGGTGACTGAGTTCTCTGGCTTTCTTTTCCTGACTCTGGAAGTATGCAAAAGTTAGAACAACGTTTTTTTTTTTTAAGAATGCCAAACTTCATAACCTGTTGAGATGTTCCCTTTGGTCCTTACTCCCAGCAGTAGGACCCAGCTTCCCTTGGAAACAAGCTGACTCCTCTCTCTCGGGGCTACTTCTTAGCATCTATTAGTGGGAAACAGAAGAGAATATGCCTGTTTTGATTCCTTTGTTTCTATCATTCATAAACCCCCATTTGTATTAATATAACTTAACTGTGACTTCTAGAGCAGACATTTTGCTATGTGCCACTCCCCTCTTTTCCTTACTTATCCAGGTTCTAGATTTTCTAGATGCTCAATAAGAATGTGGGCAGTACATTTGTCCAGAATGGAATTGTTAGAAATGAGACTGGAACAGAAACAGGGCAAAGAATCCTCATGTTTACGTATCTGATGTCATTATACTCAATGATTCAGTGACAAATTCAGGTGTAGAAAGCAGCTTGGGTAGGAGACATAGATGAAGTAGAATCCTACCTGAGTGTGTCTATGGGGTTTGAGTTGTGGCCATGGTCCCAAGCCTTTGTTTATGAGCCAATCCAGTTCTGATCACTACCCATTAGTGCTAATAATAGCTAACATTATTGAACTCTTACTATGGGTCAGGCTATTTTCTAAATGCTTTGAGTTCTCTCATTTAATCCTCAACAATAACCCTATGACATTCTATTACAGTCCCCATTTTACAGATGACGACGAGTTAAGTGGTTTTTATGAAGTCATGCAGTTAATGAATGGTAGTGCTGGGATTCCATCTGAGGTGGTGGAGGTCCAGAGCCTTCACTCTTCAGCACTCTTCTGTACTGCCCTCATTTAATTCTTCAACTCAGAAGCCTAACTTGTGATCAAGCTTAGTCTTGCAGATGCCTCTGAATCTGGGCCATATGATCTGGATCATATTGGGCCAATCTCTCTGGAGAGTTATTACCAATACTGCAAGCACACAGCAATACTCAGAAGAAACACTGCAGGTCTCTTCCTTTGTCATCTCATCCCCAGGGCATTATCCAGTAGATATAGCCTGAAGATAGCCTGTTCAGGCATCAGAACCATCAAAATTACTTCTTATTATTTTTAGATTGTAAGAGACATTTTATTACATGTTCTACTAATACTGCACTAGGCACATCACAGAATAAGCATCTCTTGCATTCACAGCAAGAACACTGTAGAGAATGTAGCTAGAAATTAGCTTCCAAAAAGCATTGGCTTATAAGTCTTGTTAAACACTTCACTACATGCATCGCAGAATGGGTATTGCTCCATCAGAATTACTTCTTAAAGTCCACCAATTAATATTGACTTTTGAACACCTACTGGATGGCCAGCATCATGCTGAATACTATTGTGGATACAAAGAAATGTGGCATGATCCTTACCCTTTTCAAAAACCAACCCCATGAACTCATACAGGGTAATATAAAAGTAAGGGTTTAGTTCTCTGACACGTGGGCATTGAACAGTGTATGGTCCGTTCAAGGAAATCTCTATATGTTAACTTTTAATATATAATGCCTGCACATTTCCTCCACAAGTCACCACTCATCTTTTTCTCTAGAGCAGATTCAATCACTTCCCATTTCTTCCTTACTATTTATTTCTTGTCAATCAATTTCTTTAAGAACCAAAATATTCCTTTAAGGATTTCCTTAATTTCTTTGCCTTCAATGGCAGAGAACCAAGGGCCAGAAGAGGCTCAGAGCAAAATATATTCACAGCACACAAAAATAAAAACAACCCCACTTAAAACTAATCAGCACCAGAGAGGAAAGCAAGGTCAACACAAACATTTCCTCTGTTTCCAACATGAGAGGAATTCCTCCCAGGGTTTTGGTCATGCTCATTTCTGTTCATTTTCTGGTTCATTTCATGTGACTTCCCCTGTGTCTTATTTGGGTTGTTTGAATCAGAAATGACAGCCAGTGAACCCACTTAAATCCAAGTCCAGCATTGCATGAATCCTGCTATTCTTAGAGATCCTGGAGTCATTTTGGAAGAAGGAATGGAGCACACGTTTCACTAGGTGAAGACCTAGAACCTCCTTCTTTTGAAAAGTTATAGTGTCAGCTGAAAGACACTGAAGGATACTTGTCAGCTCCAAATGGCCTGGGGAGTATAGACACTATAGCCTGAATCTGGCTATATGCTTGGAAGTCTGTTTATACCATGGTTTGGGCTATATTCCAAGGTAGGTGATCCCTGAGAACAGTGTTTCTTTGCTACATGTTCAGCATCCATCAAAACCTGCATAGATTAGGGTGTTTGTGAAAAGAACAGATTCTAGAACTCCACTGAAGGCTTAAGGACTTCTAAACTTGGAGGCGGGGCCCAGGAGTCCACTTTCTTTAACATTCTCAGGGTCCCTTTCCCTTTCCCTTAATCTTTCAGCCACTGAAAAACGGCAGAGGGACTTCAGCCAGCTCAGTCTTGGGAACAATATCGGGCAGCAGAGTGTCCCTTCCAGCAGGCAAGAGTGATGGCCAGGGAAGGGCCAAGAGGAAGCAGTGACCAGTGGCCTTTTGCTATAAAAAAGCCTCAGGCCAGTGCCAGAGCTGGAACAAAGCTGGGCTCCAAAAAAAAAAAAAACAAAACAAAATGCAGCCTGATTATATCTCTGCCTAGAGATCCTCTGGCTTTTAATTCTCAAACTTAATAGCAAAACCAGATTTCTTCTTCCCACACTCGACACCCCCTTCCAAATCCATCCCTCTCCCAGCACCTCTTATCCAACCTGTACTTTACCCAAAGTGATCAAATGGAAAGTTTAGTCCAGGAAGAGAAGGATGGGGAGGTGCTGGGGGACCAGTTGTTTGCCAGGGGAACCCCGCCTGGTGCAGGGTCTCAATGGTTTTCTGTTTGCTGACGTCCAGTTCTTTAGGGCAGGCCTTGGCCTCAGCAGGGGCCTGGGCACCGCATCCTGTGTGTCCCGTTTCCGGCATCCGGCCCAGTGGCATCCACCCCAACAGGTCTCCTGGGAGCAGGCAGGGTGTCTGGGACTGAATGCTTCCTCCTGACCTCTTGTCCTGCTGCTGCTGCCCTCCCCAGCTGGGAAGTGAAGGGAAGCAGAGGGTGTTTCCCAACTCTTTGAAGAGAGAGTCCTTGTTTTCTTTTGCATTTTATTCTTTCCTTCCTCATCATCCAAACACAAACCATTGGCCATTTGCCTGTCTCCCTGCTGGCCAGCTGTCCTTGCCAGTCTCAGTTCTGAATTTCTATTTATCTCACAGGGACTGCAGAGTTTGTTTTCATCCAGCTTGGTACACTGGGTGAGCTGCTGTTTCTAGTTTGCTCTCTGAAATTGTGCCTCCAGCAGCTGATTAGAAAGGCTGAATGACGGCCATCCAGATGATCCAGGGAGATGATCGATGTTTTAGTCTATTTGAAAGGTTTATTAGAGCCAGGTTAGGAATGACCGAGGCCTCTAGGTGCCTAGCTCATGCTGTGTATGGAGTGTATGCCACCATGCTGTAGGCTACCATGCTCACATACCAGTTCCTCCAACTGCCAACTGTGTTTTACATTTGTAGGCCTTTACATGGGCTATTCCTGCTTGGATAGTCCTTGCCGCCCATTTTTATTATACTTTGGCTTACCAAGCCTTGAATGTACCAGCCCCTGCTTTCCTCCCTAGCAATGTATCATGCATCTCTCCTTTTCATATTCACCTTGCACCAGACACAAAGGCCTTTTTGCAGTTACTATACAGTCCTGGCAATTTTCTGCCTCAGGGCCTTTGCACATTCTCCCTCCACCTACGCATGCTCTTACTTGTCTTCCCATGGTTAATTCCTTCTTATCTTTCAGGTCGTATCTAACATCAGCTCCTCAGCAAGGTCTTTCTTGATCATTTTAATGTGACTTCTCTTTGTTCTCTATATCAGCACCTTTCTTGTTTTTCCTAGCATGTCACACTTTGTAATATTTGCTTACTTCTTATTGCCTTATCATACTGCCTGGTGCAATATTTATTGAATAAATGAAAGAGTAGCTCATTTCTACCCATCCTTCCAAATTCTACCTGGACGTCAATTGCCTCCTTGTGTAAATCCTTCCTGACTACCCCTCCACAGGCTCACCTCCTGGGTCTTGGTGGGGTGTCTGCCCTGAGTGTTCCCCTGCACCCTGGGCTTACCTCTCATGCTATATTATAGTGCTTGCTGGTGTGTCCTTTCCCTCAAGCAGAGGGTAAACTTTGAAAGGGAAGGATTATAACTTCCATTTCTAGAAAAATATCTGACACATAGAGATTGCCTAATCAATGTTGGTTAAATGAATAAATGAATGAATAAATAAATGACTAGGTAACATTTCAGATATGTATAGAAAACTTGGAGTGGAGCTACTACTTACTTCAAAAAGAGGCAGAGATAAGTTTCAGAAGAAAACTTTTGTACAATTTGGTTCTCATGTTTCTTGGTCCTTCCTGGTCTGGTGATATTCCAGTAAACTAGGCAAGCAACAATCTGGTAAGGTCTTAAACATAAATTAAACCAAGGAGTCTCAATTCTTACAACTGAAATGTTCCTATCATTACAGGATTTTATGATGCTCATTCCCAAATCTTAAAACATGGGGTTGGGGGGACTTCCCTGGTGGTCCAGTGGGTAAGACTCTGGGCTTGCAGGGGGCCCAGGTTTGATCCTTGGTCAGGGAACTAGATCCTGCATGTATGCCGAGTCTGCATGCTAAGAGTCTGCTAAGAGTCTGCGTGCCACAACTAAGAAGTCCACATGCTGCATCTAAAGATTCCCATCCCGCAACTAAGACCTGGTGCAGCCAAAATAAAAAATAAATAAGTACATATTTTTAAAAAACACACTGTGTTGGGGGTGAATTTTAGACACCTCTTTGTGCCTCTGTTTCCTCATCTGTAATGAGAAGGATGGATGACATCATCTCTAAAGAATCTTTTAGCTCTAGCACTTTATGATTTAAAAAAAAAATCAAGGTAACTAACATTGACTTTTGAATGCTTTGAAAAATTTCCAGCGTCTCATGAGCTCACTGGGGGTGCTCTAGGGCTGAAGAGAAACCTGGCTGGAAACCACAGCTCTGGGCATCTCAGGTTTGATGCTCTCTCCCAGAGCAGACGAGAGTTACCTTCTTACCCACATAATCAAGTGTGTTGTAGCTCAAAAGATTGTGGGGAAAGAGTGTAATATGGGACCAAGTGCATGAAGGGGAGAAGAGAGACTCTAAAGGATGTGGCCCCATTGGTCCAGCAAAGAGTGATGCCGAGGGGGCCAGAGGTGGGTAACTTTATTTTAATTGAAATGAAGGCATAATGTGTCCTAGAAAAATAAAGATTTAGGATACAAACTAGACACAGGGGTCAGGGTTGCCCCGAGGGTCAAGGGATCTTTGGTCTGGGGCTGGACGTGCTAACAAGGGCTCTAGTCCAGGAGGAGCTTACGGAGGACCCTGGCCCACAGACCTCACACTGCATCCCTTGTGGGCAGGAATGGTCCGGTGGGGAGGGTCTGTCAGTCTCTAGGCACAGGACTGCTGGTCCTCCACCCTCGGATTCCAAGCAGTTCTGGGAACACTGGATGTCAGTGGAGCTGTTAATAGTGTTTCAGGGAGTGATAGGGAGAGGGCTCAAGGGGGTTGGAAATCCAGCCATTCGGCAGGGCTTTCAGCTCACAGCTAGTACCGGGTCGAGGCGGGCAGAGCCCCTGAGTCAGGGGCTTCAGAGAACACGTGATGTACTTGTGGCAGGGAGGGAGGAAGAGGACTTGGGGGGTGGTGGAGAAAATGTGGACTGAAGGTAGAATGAGTTGAGAGGAAGGATTATTGAGACAAAGAAAGAAAGAGAGGGTAAGAATAACAGGCAGCCAGTAAAATGCTGCAGAAAGATCATGAGCCCAGCAGTCAAAAAACTTTAGCTCAAGTCGTCCACTAACTAGCTGTGTGAAGCCAAGCAAATCTCTTGACCTCTTTGGGCCTCAGTTTCTGAATCTGCAAAAATGTAACAAATAGCACCCTCCCCACAACACAGGACTATTTTTCAGACTAAATTATGCTTATGGAAATGAAAGCGCTTGAAAAGAATTTTTAAAAAATGAATGAAAGCAGAAATGATTGGGTCAAAAGGGTTAAGAGCAGTTATGGAATAATACAGCAAAAAGTGCTACCGCATTAAAGAAATACTATCAGGAATTTATAACTCACAAGGAAATGGATCAAAGAGGTCAGGGAAAGGTTTTTTCCCCCCAAAGGCTTGGTCATATTTTTCCAATTGTTTAAAAGAGAAAAATTAATAAATGTTATCTTTATTTTACCCAAAGGTGACTTACAGGAATTGAAAGGGTTGGGCCAGGACGAGGGCTTGATGGATCAAAACATGACTTTGATGGAGCTAAATCCCAGGTAATTACTGTCCTGGAAAGTTTCCCTAAACTCAAGGCCCTGGGCTAGACTGCCCATCAATCATCCACATACCCAGCCAGGGCAAGAGGAAAACCAACTAAGCAACCAACAAAATCCGAATCCAGAGCCTGAGATGACAGTCAAGGGAGGATGCAGGTCAGGTAAAGGACTTAGAAAGAGGTTAAATAAGCTCACCACCAGATAAGAGTAGACCTTTAAAGATGAGAAAACAACAATTAAGAGCAGAGAGCTGCTGTTTTATGTCCTTATTTCAGTTAAGGCCCAAATCCAATTCCTTTCACAGTAGGGACTACCCTGGTGGCCAGTGGATAAGACACCGTGCTTCCCCTGAAGGGGACAGGGGTTCGATCCATGGTCGGGAAACTAAGATCCCACAAGCTGCGTGGCGTGGCCAAAAAAGTAGAAAAAACAAACAATTCCTTCCACTGGAAAATGGGTTGGTCTTCTAAAGTTGGCCAAGCCCATCTTCAGAGCCCCTTCTTTCATGGGGTACCACTTCCAACCCTGGCCCTTGTCTAGTATCCTGCCCCCCTAGAATGTCCCATTTTGTTCCAAGCCCCCGTGCTATGCCTGCCTGACTTTCCTTTCTGCTCCAGCATCTCCATCAGTTCTCCATTTCGTTGGCTGCCCCCCTGAACCTCTACTGTCCAGCCCCCATCTCTTTGGATTGAAGCTTGCTAAATCAACCCAGGCTAGCTTTAGCTAAGCCCTACTTATATGCAAATGGTGCAAGGCCAGAGGCAGCCAGCCCTCCAGGGCCAGCTCTTATGCTTCCTCTTTGGGGCCTGTAAAACTTTTCCTGTAATGAACCAGATAGCAAATATTCAGGCTTTGCATGCCACGTGGTCTCTGTCACAGCTACTGAACTCTGCTGTTCTACAAAAATAGCCTTAGACAATATCTAAATGAATGGGCAGGACTATGTTCCAACAAACCTTTATTTGTGGATCTGAAACTTAAATTTCATATAGTTTTCGTGTGTCATGAAATTTTTTTCTTTTGATTTTTTTTTTAATAATTAAATATATAAAAACCATTCTTAGCTAATGGGCCATACAAAAAACAGGCAGATTTGCAGCAACATGGATGGGCCTAGAGATTATCATACATAAATTAAGTCAGAAAGAGAAAGACAAATACCGTATGATATCACTTATATGTGGAATCTAAAATATGACACAAATGAACTTATCTATGAAACAGAAACAGACCCACAGACATAGAGAACAGACTTGTGGTTGCCAAGGGGGAGGGGGAATGGGGGAGGGATGGAGTGGGAGTCTGGGGTTAGCAGATGCAAACTATTATATAGAGAATGGATAAGCAACAAGGACTTACTGTATAACACAGGGAACTATATTCAATAGCCTGTGATAAACCATAGTGGAAAAGAATATGAAAAAGAATGTGTGTGTGTGTGTGTGTGTGTATCTGAATCACTTTGCTGTACAGTAGAAATTAACACAACACTGTAAATCAACTATACTTCAATCAAATAAATTTAAAATAAAAGGCAGAAGACAAGATTTGGTCCACGGGCCTAGTTTGCAGGTCCCTGCTTTATGGCTGCACCTTCATGGCTGACTACTGAGTACTCAAGATATGGCTGGTCTGTATTGAAATGTGTTCACGTATAAAATATACCCATTTCCAAGACTTAGTAAAAAAAGAAAATATAAAACAGCTCAATAATTTTATATTGATTGCATGTTGAAATGATAGCATTTCAGATATATGGGGTTAAATAAAATTAATTATTAATTTTACTTTTTGAAATATGGCTACTAGATATTGACACATGTATACGTGGCTCATATTATGTCTTTGTTGGATGAAAACGCTCTAGAGGCAGTGCTGGGGCCTTTGCTGAATGAATTCATGGGCGAATAGAGCATCATGGAGCTAATCAGGCCCACCTCTCATTTCATGAATGATGATCTGAGAGGTAAAGTACTTCCCTAAAATCTCACAGCTGGCTGGACAAGAACCCTGGTCTTTCTGTGCTATCAGCCCGTGGCACTTCCAGTACACATTTTGACCCAGACAAGGAGTTCAGGTGTTGAGCAGGGTGCAGGTAGGGCCCTGCGTCAATGCCACAACTCACAGAAAGTAAGAACATTTCTATTCTGCCAGCCCCGGATGTTGGGATAACTCCCCCACAACCTTTCTCCTTTATTATTTCTAATTTTTTCTCAAAGTCTGGTCCCAGGACTGCGGATCAGAAAATCCTGACAGGGTATGTTAAAAAATGCACTGTGAGCCTCACCCCCAGGGATGCTGAATTAGTGGGTTTGAGTAGGGCCTGTGAATCTGTATTCTGCCAAGAATCCTCTTAGGTAATCCCTAAGGCACATTAACCTTTAAGCTCTGCTACTCCTGGAGTGGCTTTGGAATCCTGATCTATATGACACAGGGAAAACTTCTTTCTATGGTAGCAAAATAGACTAGAAATGAAAACGGGTTGAAAGCCCTTATTCTGCAAGCACTGTGATCACCTCAGAAGAAGGTATTCACATAGGTAACATAATATGGTTGCAGCAGTAATTTTAGATAATCATGATTTCTTTTTCTTCTTGGCATACCCTCGGATCTCTCTAAAGGGAGCAGTTTTTGATCCGAGAGGCAGCTCTTAGGACTCTAAGTCTCTTGCAAACTGTGCCTTTCAATATTCTGTACGTCAGCTGCACGTGGGTGAACAATATAATTTGAATACTATTCATCAAAATATTCACAGTGTATGTGCAGGGAATGAAGGTTTAGCCAGTGCTCATCACAGTTGTTGCCACGGCTGAGAGTTCTGCATTCAGCATTGGCCAGAAATTCAGGCCAACTCATCGCAGACTTTACATTTGGGGAGAAATGAATTAGGGGGCTCAATTCCTTTGGCCACAAAGGTGCCTATAATTTTGAGATTTTGCTGGTAGTAATGGCTCAAGAAACAAATGATAATATCTGTGTAAGACATATAATTTGAAAGAGTGCCCACTGCAATATTCATCTTGTGCGTAAGGTATTTTCAGATTAAAGTTAAGCAAAGTAATGCATTTATGAGGAAAAGAGTCATACTCCATTTTGGAAAGACAAGTACAGAGCTACCCATTCTGGTGTAGGAAAGGTCTCAATCTTTCCAAGAATACTTCAATTCAATGTGCTACTGCAACTTTACTTACTTAATTTTTAAAATTCTTATACAATTTTTAAAGGCTACACTTCATTTACAGTTACTACAAAATATTGGCTCTATTCCCCGTGTTGTCCAGTACATCCTTGAGCCTATCTTACACCCAGCAGTTCGTACCCCCCAGCCCCCCATCCCTATATTGGTCCCCATCTCCCACCCCCAACCCCGCACCGCTAGTAACCACTAGTTTGTTCTCTGTACCTGTGAGTCGGCTTCTTTCTTGTTAGATTCACTAGTTTGTTGTATTTCTTAAGATTCCACATATAAGTGTTATCATACAGTATTTGTCTTTGTCTTATTTCACTTATCAATACGCTACTTCAATTTTAAATGACCAATAAAATGTTGGAGATTGTCCGATACAAACTATAAAATGTTATCTTAGCCTTGTATAAGCCCTCACTAATCTATCACATGGAATGCTTCAAGCAGTTAAGCCTATCTAATTCTGATAAAGAAAGAGAAATGTTCCAGAAAAGAAATCAAGCAAAACCACTGATTTATATATTCATTCATGCATTGAACCAACATGTGAATACCTAATTTAATACAAGTCCCTAGAATGGAGATACAGACTCTGCCCTCAAGTAGATATAATCTAAAAGGAGAAATATGAAAGTTTTGTGTAACTAAAATCCAATAGAGAAAGTGAAACGTACCATAAGAAGAATTGAAAGGTAGAGAGTCCTGTGGTTATTTCACATGAGAGTGAAATCACTTCTATCTGGGGGCATTAAAAAAGGCTTCAAGGAGGGGTTCATCTTTGAGCTAATCATCAAGTATAGATTTTGGCTACGGGGAAATGAGGAACAGGTGGGCACAGAGGAAGGGCATTTCAGTTTGAAGGGTCGTGAGAAACTGAAGGCATAGACCAGCCTAGAACTGGTGGTTTGCCTGGAGCACGGCGTCAGGAAAGGACGCATGAGAGCTGCCTTATAAAAACACTGAAAACATGACTTTTTGGCCTTGAAAGATGAGGCCTTAAAGCATAATATAATAAATCTAAAGAAAAGCAGAAGTCTCTGTGAGGGGAAATTGGAATTTACAAATCTTGGAGTATTAGAATTACGGACTGTTCTTTAAAGATTGGAGATAGGAGCATTAGTTCAAATAAGAGGAAGCACATAGAATCTGATTAAAACCATTTTACTCAAGACATTGTGCAAGCAGAAGATTAAGATTCAAGAGGAATTTAATTAACTTTGAGATAATAAAATTGCCATGGTTGTTGAGAGAACTAAACAGTGTTTCAGGGAGCCCAACCCCAATCTTATGTGGTTAGTTCCTTTCAAAGAACACGATTCTTCCCTAAAAAACCTCATCCCCAGAGTGTAATTGGTTAAAAGCTTGGGTTTGGGCTTCGGACAGCTCTGGGTTCAAGTCTTTTTTTGTAGCATGCAAGATATATCTCTTTGAGCAAATTACTTTGTCTCCCCAAGTTCCAGATTCATCTGTAAAGTGGTGACAGTGGATTGTTATGAGAACAGCCATATTAAATAAGAAAACATTTGAGAAGTACTTAACAGAATGCCAGTACTTGAAAGTAGACGTTGGCTGTTACAGTTATGACCTGAGTTGAATGGACCATGCGCCCAATTGGGGGTGACATTTCCTATGGTTTGAATTTAGGGATTCAAAGGAGTAAGTAAATATGTCAGAGCTTGCCTTCAAAGGGGGCCTAACAGGTATGTGTTTTGCATGTAACATGCTCAGCACTACACCTGAGGGCTATCACTACATGTCTTTGTAGTGTTGAGAGCCATGGATTACACATGAATTTGGTTTTAGGTACCTCGAGTCTTCAACTGTCAAGCTCAAAAATGCACAGAAGATTAATCCTGTCTTGTGCCCAGGGCTGGGCTGAGACTTTGAGGTTTTTCATGTGAGAGCTGAATAAATTAGTTATGCAAGTGTCAGGGCCAGGCTAAAAAAACATGGGCTGAGTGAATGTGATATTGAGCTGAGATTGACATAGCAGGGAGCCACGGCTGGCCTGGGCACAAAGACAAAATTGAAATTCCTTGTGGGGAAAAGCACCAAAGCACACAGTTCTCGGGGGTCAAGGCAAACAAAGAGTAATGGGTCGGTAGGAGAGATGGCCAAAACTGGAGGCCACATGATCCTGTCTGGAAACACTGTGTTCAAAGCTGAATTCCATAACCAAAAATTTACTCAGAGATGGGCTGGGAGGAACAGTCCTGAGACTCTCTAAAGAAATGTAGTAGACAGAGAGCAAAAAAATTATCTGCAGTGACTCAGTAGGGCCGGAACAGAGGCTGAGGGAATCTGTTGTCATGGAACAATGAGACTCTCCAGGGCAACATGAGATTGGGGCCCCTCAGGACTCTCATCCACCCTCCCTGGATGAGTTGCCCCATGAGGACCTCTATCACTTAGGGAGTACCTCCAAAGACACCTCCTTCCCTCCCCAGGGGCTCCCATCAAAGACAGCTCCCTTCCCCTCCCGTATTCCCCTCAAACCAAACCCAGTCCTCAGAAGCTTCCTCCAAGCCTCCCCTGTTTTATTTTGAAAAGAGACACCAGCACTAAGAAACAGTCAAGACTTGAAAGAAATCAGATTCAGAAAGAAGGGTGACATTGGATAGTGACAATAACAATCACAGCTTTCAATCTTCCTCAAGCTTTAGAGCTCAGGTCTCTGAAGCCCCTCACCAAGGCCATGACACCAGCGAGGGTGGGGAAGGCTGACGGCAGGTCTTAGCGTCCCTCTTGGCAAACTGGCAGTGCGTGGAAAGAAATGGAAGCGTTTTCTCACTCTTGTATTTCTTTGCTGCATCCCTTATTTTTCTTCCACTCCTGCCTCTTGCCTCTGCCCATCTTCCTACCACCAGTCCTCTGCCTTTAGAACATTTCCCAATAACTGAAGAACTTCCAGAATGAAGTAGGAATAGGATGGGAGTGAGAAGGAAAGAAGGAAGATCTTCCCAGAGCTGAGATGTCTTACAGGTTCAATAAAATATTTGGGGTTTGGTGGAACGTTTTTCTTTTAAATACTTTTGAACATTGGCACTAAAAATGAAACCCAAACTCATTTCTTCTTCTTGAGCTTTCCTTCTGCTCCTTTGTGCCAAACACTCAACAGCTGAGACTCTTTGAGCACCTCATATGTGCTAGGCACTATTCTAGGTTCTCGTGAGATAAATCAGACAAAATTCTTGCCCTAGAGGTACTTACAATAAAAGAAGCTTCCAATTATATTTCTCATTTATTCATGCATGTCTTAGAGAACTACTATGCAGAAGGGTAGGTTTTACCAGTAGTAGAGGAGGGGGCAGAAAGAAGAAAGGAAGGGACTGGGGTAGGGAGCAGTTCTGGGCAAAGGAGAAAGCACTGTGGTTTCTCTGCAGGCTCTGAGGCCATTGGTTACCCCTGCACATACTGCTACAGACACCCAGGTCCAAGTGACCAAGGCTTCTTTGCTCACCATCTGGGTTTCCAGGTAGGACTGGGTCAGCAGGAATCTAGAGGGGGCAGAACATCCCACCCTGGTACCCTGCTCTGAGGCCTAGGTTCCTGGGAACACCTAAGGCAGAGTTGCAGCCTCGGCTGACATTGTAGCTCCCACTGAGTCAGGGAAGCATGGGATGCAGAGCAGGTCCCGAATGCTGGTGAACAGACCTGAATCCCAATCTTGAATCCATCATTAATGGTTTGCTCCTAGGTTACTTGACTTCTCTGATACTCAGTTCTCTCAGCTGTAAAATGGAGACAGAATATGTGTGCTGTTGGGTTATTATGAGAATTAAATAATTTAATCTTGCATAGCACATAGTTAACCCTCAGTAAGGGGTAGCTGGCATCAGATAGTACACCGAGAACTCAGGGATGAGTTGACCCAAGCATTCAATTCATTTTAAATATCAGAAAATATTTTCATTATCTGAACCATATGGTTATGAACTCATCTGAGTAGCTGACAATTGTTTTGAATATTATATATGGATCCTTGGAAAATGAAATAAAATAAAATACCTTTATAACTATTTTTCTAGATGGGGATACAGCCGGGAGTAGATGAGGAACCCATTTTCCTTCACTTTCCAAACATTACAAGGTAACTCTATACATTCTAAGACTAAGATTTTAGAGATTGCTGCGTAAAAGTCACTTTCATCATTTTGGTTAGAAATTGACTTTTAGTAACCAATCTCACAGAGGAAAACAGTTAAATTTTTTTTCAATCTTTCCGACTCAATACTCTAATGAGTAGGAATTTTAAGTCCATGAATTCTGCTAATGCTAATACTATGACTACTGGTTATTATGATAGCTCACATTCATTGAGAGCTTACTAAGTGCCAGGCCGGGCAGTGTTGTAAGTGTTTTGCAAGTATTAACTCATGCAGTTGTCAGAAACAACTCTGAGATCAGTGCTATTATAAGCCTTCCTTGACAAACAAGGAACTAAGGCACCAGGATGTGGAGAAACTGGCCCTTAGTGGTCTCCCAACTCCTCTCCTAAATGGGGAGCTGGGACTTAGATTCAGGAAGTCTGGCTGCTGTGCCTGCGTAACTGCCTCTGACAGACGTAGCATTTCATCATCCTTGAAAACTTAGCACATGGAGCCAGATATGCCTTTTTTACAGGAAGATTAGAAACTGTTTCATTTTTCTCATAGAGGAACTTATTTGCATACATTGATGAGACTTACTGCTGCTTGCAAGGTATTTGAAATAGCATTGTTCTGTTTGATTTCATGTTGTCAGTTCTTGATTTTTATGCTTCCTTTTTATTTAAGAAGTGATCTTGATTTTGCACTTAAAATGAAACGGAAAAGTTTTCTTCTGAAACAAACCGTTTTCAGTAAAAAAAAAAATCTGCTTCTAGCAAAGTGATGAAGCATTCAAAGTATCACCAGTGTGCCTGGCATGGTCACAATGGGCTGGTAGACCTGAGGATTGCTGAGCGCACGTAAGCCACAGCCATCTCTGGTCAGCGAGCTGACATTTGCCTGGACGAGTCCAAGCAGCAGATGACATGGGACTGAGGCTGGGGTGCCACAGGTAAACTCACCGCAAGCTGACCTCATGATCCTTTGGGAAGGCAGTCTCAGATCTCACATTCCTAGTCACCTTGTTACCGACTCCTGTGGAAAATTTAACGTGGCCAAAAGGAACTCTGACCCCTTCTAGGGATAAACATGCTCATGCTTTAATTATTAGCTCTTTAATATTTTTATTGAAAGTATTTATTTTATACTGCTCTAAAAGAGTGAACATTTTTGAGGTATTGATCTAATGCTGCCAAGAACAAGAGAGGATACAATTGAGAAAGGTGTCAGATTCAATACACATTGTATTTAATTGTTCTTTGATTTAAACCCCGCCCTTTCACTGATGTTGCCACTTTTCTCATTTTTCAAAATTGCATGTTGGAAGAAAACAACAAGAGGGGAGGGAGCAATAGTGTGGCCTGGGAAACTAGGGTGTTTACTGCCTCGAGGAACCAGAAGTTCAGAGGGGTCTGGCTGGACTAAGAAATGACAGCTCAGCATAGGGAAGGGGAAAAAAAGAAAAAAAACAAAAAACCGACAGCAGCAGCAAAGCAAGAACAAAACATGTTAAGAGATCTGGCCAGAACTGGTCTGCACAAATTCCTGTCCCGCCTTCCTCTTCCACTATGCCCCAAGCGGTAGCAATCTTGCTTCCCCTAGAAAACCTGCCTGCAACTCACAGCCACTCCCGGCGAGCTGTGCACGCGCCCAGTGCATTGCTCCGCTCGCCTCCCACGCACCCACTGAAGGCAGACCATGTGTGAGGGAGGGTGAGGAGTGGAGCAAGAGAGACACAGCTCAGCTGGCTGGCCCCGGCCGCTGAAGAAAACAAGCGGAGTCAGGGAGGGGCACGTACTGTTCCCTGCAAGCGCATCACCTCCGTGCAAGGCTCTGGGTTACACACCCCGGGACGCCGAGGCCCAGAGGTGAAGCTGATTAGACCCGGCAGGAAAACCAAGCGTGCTGACTGTTCCTGGGCAGATTAGAAACACGTTGTTGGAGAAGCGGGGTGGGGTGGGGGGCGCGGGAGGGCTGGAGGCTGAGGGTTGGGGGGAGGCTGGAGCCCGCGAGCGGGCGGGAGCAGGCAGAAGGCCTGCGGGGAGTGCTCTCCTTGTGAGCTGCGATTCCAGCTCCCGGGGTGGCCCTTGGCAGCTGCCCAGGCCTCACAGTGAGAAATCTGGAACAGCCAAGGCGCTGCGACAAAAGGGTCTCTGGACAGAGGGGCTACAGGCTTCATGGGGCCAGGGGCACTTCAGTTCCGAGGGGCACCGAGCAACCCCGGTGTGAGACTGGAAGCAGATTGCCCACCACGCGGGATTACTTAGGAAAACTAACGTTTATTGGGCATTTTCTGGGTACGGGGCACTATGCTAGGCTCTTTTTACGTATTTCATCGAGTTTGGGGTCACAGTATGGATTCTCACTGAGTTGGAAAACGGGAAGCAAATAGCATTTTTCCCCCAGGTGACCGACACCCTAGACTTGCGCAGTATCACATCAGTGCAGTTGTAACTAGAGGCCCGCTGGGAATTTTGTCACTAGGAAACCAGTAGAGCATGCCCCTGTAGCTTCCAGCTCAGGCAAGGACATTCAAGAGTGTGAGGACCGAAGTATGTTTTCGCATCTTCCCCTCTCGGCCGCCCCCCACTGCTGCTGGACCCTCAGCCTCTCAAACCCCCGCTCCCCTTGCGGGATCCTCGTAACAGCTGAGTCACCGCCAAAGTTCTCTACTCTAGCGCCACCTGGTGGCCCTGACGGCTAATCCATGGCTGACTTGGCTAGGAATTGCTGGTTTAGAGCAGCTAAATTAATGTCACCTAGCTCAGCTTTGTGAGGCCCACCTGTCCTTTCGCGCTGCCATTGATCTCCACGTTCTTATCAGTCTTTTTACTACTTCAGCCTTCGCCAGTTCTCTGCTGCTTCATCTCACTAAGGCACCCTCAGTATTATTTTCATGGGATCCCAAATCAGGGAGATCTTGCTCCCATTCTTACAATTTTGCCAGTGCACCAGCTTTTTCATTTGCGTAGTTTTCAATTTTCTAGAGGATCCTTCTCTCCCTTTCCCTCCGAGGGTTTGGGGCACGGACATATTTCTGAGTGTTTGATTTCACTCTCTGTGAGTGGTACAATGCTGTATCCACCCGAATTGTCCCTCCCACCGATACTCAATCAGCATCTACGTCTGGGGACTGAAACTGGGGACAGCAGCTCTGTCCAGTCCCAGGGTGGTTCCGGGCCCACCTGGAAGCCCTCTCTGAGAATGCAGATGAGCAACTTTGCCCTGGTTTTGACCAGGAGGCTCAGCCTGGTGTCTGATTCCAATCCATGAAGCTTGACCAAGCACAGTGGGAAAATCAGCCTTATGCGCAATGGACGTGGAGGCCAAGCTTGAGTGAGAAGGGAATTTGTCCAGAGTGCCCACTGCAAAACAGGAGGACAGCCAAGGTTGGAATGAGAGAGGCAGGGTCAGGCCAAGGATGTCGGGGAGAGGAGGACAGATGAGATCTGCGAGGAGATTGTGAAGAAGCCACGGCAAGGATGTTGAGGCTCTTATCGGTGGCCTGCTGCATGGTGGGGGTCCAGGTTGGCAAGGTGGAAGTTTGTAGTGCTGGCCCAGATCCACGGGGCTGGACACACCCTCCAGGTGTCTGGTTACTGTTTCTTCAAGTAGGCCAATCAAGATCTCATGTAAACAGAGCCCCTGATTAGCCACCCTGGTGATACAAAGCCCACCATGGATGTAGAGCACAGGTACCTCTGGGGTCTTTGTCACACTGATGTAATAGGTTGATCAATAGGGCTTACATTTATATAGCGCTTCATTCAAATGTTAATTTGTTTCTTAAATCATTTATTCATTTTCACTCAACTGTCTACTGATATGCTGATACAATGCTGGGTGAGGGAGCAGAAGACAAATCAGATACAATCTTGGCTATAGGAACTTACAGTTTGAGGAGAGAAACATATACATAGGGCAACCATCACATCATTATCTTCCAATAGTTTCCCAGTAACCCCGTGCAGTACCCAGGGCCAGCATCACTATGATCACTTAGCAAAAGCGGCTGACTATCTGAGACAGTTTTCTCTTCTATGTAATGGTACTTAGGGACTATTAAAGCCAATGACATCAGTCAAGTCCTTAGCATTGTGCCTGGCATGTAGGAATTGCCTCATAAATGTTAGCTTCATGATGGCTGTGATAAATTTGGAGCTGAGTATTGTAATTGGCCCAGGATTATCTACTAATGATAGAGAAAGTGTGGGCTCCACACCTGGACCTTCTGATTCAAAATTCAGTGTACTTCCCTTTACTATCTAGTAAGATGCTGTCTTAGAGACAGACACAGCAGCTGGGTAGTAAAATGCTTTTAATCACTTTTCTACTGTAGAGTTGATAGCAAAAAC
Organism: Globicephala melas; assembly: GCF_963455315.2. Lineage (NCBI taxonomy): Eukaryota > Metazoa > Chordata > Mammalia > Artiodactyla > Delphinidae > Globicephala > Globicephala melas. The sequence goes on from NC_083314.1 coordinate 48,022,390, forward strand.
TATGATTTAGGAGGCAGAGAGGCAAATGACCGTTTGGCTGCCCAAATATCAGTAGCAGCTGTGATTCTTCCTACATCCTGGGCTTGCGCCTGAATCAGAGGTCACATGAAACATTGTTAGGGATGAAAGGAAGCTGTGAATTCAACATACAGAAGGAGGATTCTCCTCTGTCCAGGCTAATTGAAGTGGATGTCAGTTTGGATGGGAAATTCGGCAGAAGAGTGGGGACACAGCCCCCAGAGGCCCTCATTCAGTAAATCCCTCTCAAGGTGCAGGAATCCGTGCCTTTAAGGCTCTGATGATGAGCAGGTTTGGGAAGGACTGGACTAGATACCTCTTAAGGCTGTTTCTCCATGGCCTGGCTGCTCCCAGAAAGGAACGGTCTGTTTGGCTTAGAACATGGCTGGGAATGAAAGGCAACTGAACCACAGAGGACGAAAGTCTGCAGGAAGCTATGAACTCAGAGAAACGACTTGAATTCTGGCCCCGGGAAGGGCATTGCCAGTCCAAGCCCTAGGTGGTAGAGCCCGCCTTGGCCTGCTCACAGCTGCCATCCAAATACCAGTTCTCAGGAATCCCCTGGAGATCCAGTAGTTAGGGCTCCGCGCTTTCACTGCTGAGAGCCTGGGTTCAATTCCTGGTTGGGGAACTAAGATCCCACAAGCTGCACAGTGCAACCAAAAAAAAAGACCAGTTCTCATGATAAAATAAGCAAAGAGTATGTTTATATCTTTCTTCTAAGTCCTTTGCTAGGTCTGGGTGGAGCTGATCTAGGTAACTCTCGTTGACAATTCAGCAAGATCAACCCTGAGCCAACACACTGAGAGACCAGACATCTCCAGATTGGTTCATTTCCGAAATTCTGCTTCAGGCTCCCTTATTCACCTGCACTGCCCTTTCAGCCAGACCTTTTGTCCGAGGGTGAGGCAGCCCAAGGATAACAGCACACAAATTCCTTGAGCTTGGGCAGGTAAACAGGCCCAGGCCAGCCCATGTGATGACCTCGCCCGGCCCTGGGTCACAGGCTCCTGATAAGTAAGCAGCAGCTGCAGGTAGTATCACCACCCCAGAGGATTTCTCCAGGCTCTATCTCCTAACATCAGCCATAAACCCTCCCCGCTCTGTGCTGTTTCCCCTGCATCTCTTTCCTGGGTTCTCCTTGCCTGGATCCTCTGCTTTGATGATGACTCTCTGAAGTGTTCTCCCTGGATTTAATTCTGTTTTCCCCTTGAAACAACCACCCTCCTCCTCTCCATGTCCTGCATCCCTCTGTGAGAATCCTGGAACCCCAGCACCACTGGCTTCCAGGACACAGGACCCCTCCTGTGTCCAGCTCCTATGACCCCTCCTTGTCTAGAGCAGAGAACGAAGGTTGGGTTCTATAGCCTGAGCAGGAACTGGGTGTTTCTATCCCGGGCAGCACAGGACCTGAGAGCCCAGAGGAATAAGAACAAAAGAAAAGTGAAAAACAGGCAAGGATGGACCTGAGCCCTGGGTTTTCAGTTTGCCTCCCTGGACCAGCAGGCCTGAGTGCCTTAGACTGCCTTAAAGGGCCAGGAACAAGGAAAATCGATGGTTCTCAGCCATGGTTGCACCTTAGAATCACCAGGAGAGCTTTTAAAGAAAAACACCCATGTCCAGTCTCCACCACAGAGCAATTTAATCAGAATCTCTGGGGATGGTCCTGACGTGTGTGTGTGTGTGTGTGTGTGTGTGTGTGTGTGTTTTAAACCTTCTCAGAAGAGCTCGATGTGTAGCCAGGGTTAAAAACCCCTGAGATGATGACAGAATCAGATCCCTTTGCCTGGTCTTCAGCGTCTCTCACCTCTGTCTTTCCCAGCAGCATGTTACGAGGTCCTCCCAGGAGCAGCTTGATGGGGTAGAGAGAGCCAGGACTTTGGAGTCATACATGAATTCAGATCTTGGCCGGATCACCAACTAGTTGTGATCTTTGGCAGGTCTGAACATTTCTGAAGTAGTTTGAGAATTAAAAGAGATGGGATATTTAGCACCCAGCATCTGGCAGGTTTATAACATGTCAATTCCCTTCCCTGTTACCACACAATTAGCTCCCCTTGTAGGCCTCCCTGCGTGTTGAGACCATCCTAGAAGAGATGAGATATGCATCAGAGCCACTGCCCAGCATCCTGTGGGAGCTGGGCATGAATTCAGACTGCCAGGCGTGGGAGGGAGACCATGGCCACTGGGCTCCCAGGTTGTCCCAAAGCCTTGTTACACTGTCAGCTCTTCCTAGGATCTAGCATCCTAGGATCAAATGCCCAGGTTATCCCTAAACTGCTTAAACCTCTCTGCTTCCCTCTACTCCCATGCATTGTCCCAGTCCACATGTTTGGGATTTTGACCTGAGCTAACTGTTGTTGGATTCTCCCTTGTCATCTCTCCCTTTGGGGAGACCTTCCTTGAGTGTCTAGCCTGGTACCCTGCTTAACTCCTAGCATCCTCTCTCCCTGGGATGAGGCCTGGCTCTCACATCTCAGCCCTGGTTGGGTTCCTAGTCTATGCTGGCACATCTTCCAGTATCACCCTCTGCCTACTTGGTAACCACAGGCTCCCGGACTTTGACTGGCTCCTCCACCTGCCCACCTGCTCCAGCCCTGAGATCGAAATGGCTGTGCTACCCACGACACCACTCCTGGAGCACACAGCTGCCCTTCCAGGACCAGTCTCAAATCTGGGTGGGTCATTCCTGTTTCTCCCTCTCGTCACAAGGGATCAGGCTCTTGCTTGATTCAGTGAGACCTCTCCCCTCCTCTCAGCCCTGGACTTACCATTCTTTTTTTTCAAGTATACAATGCCACATTTTATTATTGCTCTTTTAACTACAATTATTGCTGATAAGAAGTGCTTTTTTGATAAGAAAGTTTGCATTATTTTTTCTTTCTGTGTTTCCTTTGCCTTAAGAAGATTTTAAAGAGAAGCTTACTTTCTTTTCTATACTACAGTAACTATTACTACTTTTAGAAGTTACAAAGTTCATCTCCAATAGTTTATTTTTATCTAACATTTATAAGTTGCTGGGCACTAAGAGTTTCTACCATGTTATGTTTTGTTTTGTTTTTTTCCCATTTATTTATTTTATTTATTTATTTTTGGCTGCGTTGAGTCTTTGCTGTGCGTGGGCTTTCTCTAGTTGAGGCGAGTGGGGGCTGCTCTTCGTTGCGGTGCGTGGGCTTCTCATTGCGGTGGCTTCTTTTGTTGTGGAGCATGGGCTCTAGGCGCACGGGCTTTAGTAGTTGTGGCACGAGGACTCAGTAGTTGTGGCTCGTTGGCTCTAGAGCACAGGCTCAGTAGTTGTGGCACACAGGCTTAGTTGCTCCGCAGCATGTGGGATCTTCCCGGACCAGGGCTCGAACCTGTGTCCTTGGACTTACCATTCTTCATTCTTGAACCATTTCAAGCCATCACACCGTTGTGCAATGTAAATACTTGGTGACAAATTGTGACTTTTGTGGAATTTGGAAAGAAAAGGGGAAGCCGTTGCATTAAGGTGGAGCTGTCTGCCTGAAGGGGCCCTGTGTTATTAAGATGGACACTTGATTTCTTGCCACTTTGTGTGGAATGATGAGGTACATTTAATGTGTTATAGAAAATATCTAGAAACACATTAATCTTTTCCAAAATCCTAATCAACTCTGAGTCTTCAACAGTGCTTCTAGTTTCTACATTAATTCAGACAATCCAGATGTATAGAACACGTAACATAAAGCCATAGTCTCTTCCTGGAATCACTTCTGCAATTTCCTCATAAAAGGCACTCTTTATGGGCAGCAAACTCATGTTGATAGCTTTTGGATGGCTCCAATTCCTTCTGTCATTTTTCCATACCAACAGATTGACCAGTATGAGTCAGCTTGGAAAAGCAGTCTAGGGGGACCATCTAATGTAAAAACTCCAAGTAAAGGTGTCAGAATACAATCTATGGTGGCAGGTCAGCTTTTGATGTTGTTCAGGCTTACAGTGCCGAATCAGAATCTGAGGCTGCATCTGAGATGATATTACTGGGCTATAAGCCAAGGGCAGCAATTAGTCCTATCATGTATCAACTCTGATCTATCAGTAATGGCTTTCTAGAGCACTATGCTAAAAGAAGTTGGGAGGCCCAGTCTGGGCTGAGTGAGAAAGAATGCAATGATTGATTAGTGATGCCTGCCGTGGGCAGGACAGCATAGTAGTTAACAGCCTGAGTATTGTAGTCAGAAGTTCAAGTTCTGTCTCCACCACTTATTTGCAGGGTGACCTTGGGCAAGTTACCTAATCACTTTCAGCCTTGTTTCTCATCAGTAAAATGCAGATAAATTATAGCACCTGCTTCACAGGATTTATTACGAGGATTGATTGAGATAATTCATGCCAAGGGCTTAGCAAAGTATCTGGCACAGAGTACTCAATAAATATTAGCTGTTAGTAGCATAAATATTACAGGCAAAGGACGGGGTGAGACAGCTTGTGCTTGGCATATCTGCCTTTCCAGGTTCAGGCTTATACGAGTGCTTATAGGGACGTAAGACAACTTTTAAAGGCATTTGTAGAGGTTGTTGGAACTTCTTTATTCCTAGGATACTGTCAAAATGTTTTCAGTTGATGTTGGTGTAGATTTATTTTTTTTCCTGCTTAAATACAAGTGGTGTCTCAGAATCATCAAGTAGCACAGACCCTCATTGTAGGTATATACAAGTCTGATCTGATCTTCTAATTTGATTCTCACTGTTTACAGGACAGAACAAAGTATCAGCATGGCTTAAAAAGATTTACCCCTGCCTGATTTGCCAGTTCCTACTTCTTTCCAGTACATCTCCTGAGCTCCAGCTGTACTGAACCACTAATTTCCCAAATTCATTGCACTGGATAATCACAGCTGTGATTTTCAGCAGAGCCTACTCCAACTTCAGAGGGAGGCTGTAATGTTTTACTATTAACCAGCATTATCTGACAACCAACTTTATTGCCTGCGAAATCTCCTTTTATTTATTTATTTTGGTTAGTTTTAATTTAGTAAAGAGAATCCCTTATTCAAAGAAGATGTCTTATGTCTCAGGAATCAAACAAGGGTCATTCATTCATTGATAGTGACTGCTTGAGGCCTAAATGCTCTTCCAGCCTTTCCCCCAAGCCCACATTCACTGCTGCAAGTGGCCACAGCAGCACTTCTCAAGAGCACCCACTCTCACCCCAGGCTTGGCTTTTTAAACTTTAGGGCACCAAATCCATGTTAGCAGTGGACCTGATATGCCTGAAATTAAGATGCATCCTCATGTCCAGTGTTGCCTAAGGCATTATCAGGTCAATCCACCAAGAGCCTGCAGGTCCACACGTGAAGCTGGCCCGGTGATGGCTTTCAAGAAAGACTTCGTAAGCTTGAGGAGTAGGCAAGTCATTCATGTTACTGTGGTTCAAATGGCTTTGGGGGCTGCTAACCAGAAGAAGAAAAGTGCCAAATTTCACATCTCCTCTGAATTAAAGTCTAGTCGTTCAGCTCCTCTGTTCTCCAATAATCTCCTTGTGGAATTTAGACTCCATGGAACAGGACCTGTGCTATTGCACTGTAGTTCACAGCAGTGTTCTGCAATGTCACCAGAGGAAGGAAGAGAGATTGTGGCCCAAACTAGAAGGAGCACAGGGGGGCCATGGTGGGAGACAGCTCCTAGGACAGAGCAGTCCAGGTTCAGCTATATAAAAGGCTCCAAGAGTCTCAAACTGTTCAACAGTCAGCGAGGAAGGAGAGTAGCAAAACAAAACTGGGTTCAACTTCAAGGTTAACCAAGTGAAAAGAAAGCACATACATTAAGACAATCTTTTAAGCCAATTGGTAAGTTTTACAGGAACTAGGCAGTGGTTGGGAAACAGTATACCAAAGCCAAGGGTGGGGCTGAAGCCAGGCCTCCTGGTGGGTTACTGGGGAAGCCATTCCTCTGGCCACATGGGAGACCACGAGCTAAAGGTCGCTGGTACTCTGACCACATAGTCCAAATCACCTTCTAAGATACACCTGTGTTTCCTTCCAACTTAGTGTGAAATTCCACCTAGGCATGGCAACAAACACCAAGATTTTAGTGCTAGAGCAAACCTCAGAGCTCTGTGACATGCTTTACTTCCAGATGGGGTAAGCTAGGCTTAGAGAAGCTGAGAGACTTAACCAAAGCTATAGAGCTAGTGAGTGGCAAATCCACGAGAGCCCAGCCACCGGACCTGGTTCAGTGCTTTTTCTAGTACCCAGTCTGATTCTCAATGTCTGGCTTCTGGAAATTCTTGTTTTCCTATGGCGCCAGGTTTCACGTGTGCTTTTGTTATAAATTCTACTTATAGCTAATAGTGGAAGTATTAGCAGCCCCTCTGGTGGTAAGAACTGCCTCACTAGTTTTCATTTTGCAGGCTGGACATTGACTACAGGAGATTAAAATGAGTTTTCTCTTTTGGTAAAACAACATTCCTAATGCAATCTTGCTTCCTGAAGCTGCTTCTGGGGGTGGTATGTGGCATTCAGGGTATTTATTCAATGTCAACAAGAAAATAGTTATCTCCTGCTCAAAATCACGGAGTTTACTAACTAGTCCAGGAGCTAAAACTGATCCATATGGAAAAGCAGTGATTCTGTAAGGCAAGTAGATTTGTGAGCTAAAAGGATATGCTCTGTGAAGTTCCTGGACGGGGAGCCCAGTGAGGGTCGGAAGTGATCAGGGAAAACTTCATGTGGAAGATGGGACATGTGTTAGTCTTGGGATAGATTTATGAATGGGGGACTCCATTGCCAAGGGAAGGGAAAACCAAGAGTGAGGGCAGAGACAAAGGAATATGCAGGGCATCTTCATGAAGAGTCAGCTGGACTGGGACGGAAGAGGAGATGGGATGGCAGGGAAAGAGGCTGAATGATACATAGTTCCTAGTAACACAAAAAGAAGATTATAAATGAGCCACCATAGGAAATGGGGAGCCACAGAGATGTTGAGCAAAGAAATGACATGAATGTAGTTCTAAAAGGTGATTGGTTTGCCCTGGCATGCAGGACAAGTTGGAGGACACACTAGAATCAGGAGAACTTGCCATTACATCTATATTGTAAGATATGAGTATGAAACATCAAGAACCAGGGTGTACCAGTACAAATGGAAAGGAAGCTACAGGTATGGTAGACATTTGAAAGGAAATACTGAACACATGCCAGCTGCTTATATTGGCCTAAGTAGCCTTTGTTCATTCCTCAAAGAGATGAAACACCAAATAGCTTTGCTTTTGAAATATTGTATCATGTAAATGTCTATATATCAATATTTATAGGTTTCTCATGATTTACTTCATTTTCCAAATATTTAATTGCTTCAGATGAGGTTTAAAGTATTGGATGCATTTTGTAGGGTGGAATTAGCAGAATATTTTTTGGTTTCAAAATGTCATCTCAAAACACCTTTGAAGTCTTTCAAGGCTCTGAATTTCACAACAGATGACATATTATTCAGGCTCTTTCAGATTACAAGAAAGAGTCTTACTTAAATTATCTTAAGCAATGCAGTTTTACTGTTGGAATTTACAGGGAAGTAAGGAGGTAGGCCAAGTGCTCAGCAGTTCCATAGCCATTGTGGGTCCTGCATATTGGTCCAGGGCTTTCACAGTGGGATGCACGGTAGGTCTAGATTGAATCCAGGTAGCAATAAAGCAGTTTTTAAAATTAATTAATTATTAATTTATTTTTGGCTGCCTTGGGTCTTCATTGCTGCGTGCAGGCTTGCCCTAGTTGTGGCGAGCGGGGGCTACTCTTCGTTGCAGAGCACAGGCTTCTCATTGTGGTGGCTTCTCTTGTTGCAGAGCATGGGCCCTAGGCTCGGCAGCTGTGGTGCACGGGCTCAGTAGTTGCAACTCACGGTCTCTAGAGCGCAGGCTCAGTAGTTGTGGCCCACAGGCTTAGTTGCTCCGCGGCATGTGGGATCTTCCCGGACCAGGGCTCGAACCCGTGTCCCCTGCATTGGTAGGCGGATTCTTAACCACTGCGCCACCACGGAAGCCCAATAAAGCAGTTTGACATGATTCACCTTACTGTAATGGCTCCTGTGTGACCCGTCTTGTCTGTGAGCACCTCTCATACTCCCCAACAGCACTGTTGTCAATCATTGTCACTATCCAATGTGGAGGGCCACCACTGGATAGAGTTTCTCCCCAAGGCACCGTGTAGAAGAGTGTTTTGCATCATCGTCATCCCATACTTGATGGCCTTTGACTGGGGCTCCATTCCTATTGTCATCAGCTAGAACAAGGTTGCTGTCTCTCATCACAAATGACATAAACCATAGCCATTCAGGCAGAAAGAAAAGCCTGGGTTCACTTTCCTCAGCAGGGGTCTGTGGCAGACACTCAGAGCTCCTCTGTTTTGATGGGGTGGACAAACTATAGATGTGTGTTTGGAGGCAGAAGGAGAAATTGTCTTTATCAGAGAGTCATATAATAGCTCCCTGAGCAAATGGGCAAGTGTTTGTGTATATTTCAACTTATCACTAGCTTCTGCTTACATCAAAAATTTCTCTCCTGTTTCACTGATGAGACAGGAAATATGGTCAGACACAGCACACCTTGGGAATATGAGAATGTTCCATATTTTATTGTGGTCTTTATTGGAAATTAGATATCAGAGAAGGTCAACTGCCTTTTTTTTTTTTTTTCTGGAGTCCAGAATTTGTCTAAACTACTTCACCCAAGTTATTATCAATAATTAACCAATGACTATCTGGTGAGTACCTACTTTACTCATTAGCTTCGAGGTGTCGTATTATTATTTCATCTCATACACTAGCTCTGACCTATTAGAGTGGTTCCTAGAATGTTCCTGAGTTGAGAAGGATTCTAAGGTTTTAACCTTTCTCAAAAGGAAAAAAGCCAACACTGATTAGTGACCACTCCATGAGCATAGGAAGGAGGAAAAGGAACATATGCATGGTATTCGCCAACATTATACCAACCTTATACCCTCGCATTATTCTCAGTAGTGTACCAGCTCCTTACCCCCATCCCAGTTTGCTGCTCCTAAAACTTGGAGACTTCGTTGATGCCTGATTTCTTTCACTTCTTCACCTCCACTCAAATGCATGTTATCAACAAGGCCTTTCTGAAACCTCTCTCTCCCTTTCCATTCGTCCAGCCATAACCTTGGTCCAGTTGGCTTTGTTGGCTTTCAAAGCTGTTGTCACTTAGAGGGGGGTGGTAGAGTCCAGGAGATGCCAATTAGGTGCCCAGAAATTGTCCAAATTGGCAGGTCCTTGGGGATCTGAGATCTAGTCTTCCCTCAGCCTTGTAAGTCTAAAAACTCAATTGTGTCGGGGCCCCAAATTGGATCCAGAGGGAAGTGATTTATATGAATCAGTCATAGGAGACTGAGAGATAAAATAATTACCAGAAAAAAAATGTACTGGCCTTAGAGAAAATTGTAAAGTTCTCTGATCTGCACATTTGTCCCTGGTGAGAAATTTCCATGCAAGTCAGGACATGATCAGAAGGGGGTTCGGTGAACATGAAACCAAGGTAGGGAACTACTGTGGGGTCTAAAGGGAATGAAGCCATGATGGCCTATCTCCACATAGGGATGTCTCATCACCATTTCCCCTGGACAGTCTGGGTAAGCGCTGCCATGCTCCACTCTTTGCCAGTCTTCACGCTGTGCCGAGCCTTTGTCAACGTGCCCTTTAACAACATGGATATCACTTTAGCTACTGTCAAGTTGCTCCATTCAGTTTGTCCTGAACAGCCTGCACTTTTAATACTGTTGCTTTTGTTAGGGGAATCCCTCCAGGTTTGGGGGGGTCCCTGCTCTCATGCCTACCTAGCCCACTTCCTAGCTGTTTAGCTAGCTTTACCATCTCTAGATTTCTAACTAATTCATTTGCCTAAAAAGACCTTTCATTATTTAACACATTTGATGGGCCCAAGTTGACAAAATCCTTCCACAGGCATTGTCACCCAAAGTCCTCACCATGGGCTTGGGCAGCAGGTAAAGCGTGGATTCCCACACGAGGGAGGAAGTGAGGCCCGGAGAGGTCTTAAGCAAGTTCCTGCGGGGAACCCACCCCAGCTCCAGGCCTGGGACCATGGCTCCTGTCTTGGGGACCCATGTTTTCTCTGCCACTCACCCTCCCCTGCTCTTTTTCTACTAAAGAAGCTCATAAAAGTTCCCAATCCCTGCTCTTGAGGTAGGATGAAGTTCCTAATGATGAGTTTTCAGGTCCTCAACCCATGTCTGACTTCCTGCTCCCAACCCCACAGACTTTTCATTCTTCCCAGTCATGTGAACCCTTTTCCCATTTCCACTTGCTCCCACGCTCCAGCCCCTGCTTTGGCAGCCACTGAGCAGAGAGAAAACAAGTTCAGAGTGTGCTTCTGAGTCCCCTATGTGTGCCTTTCCCCAAGCTACCCGGGGTATCAGTTTGGCAGGTCACCTTCTGCTGGCAGTGGGCTCAGGACCTGGAGATGATGAGGGGAGGGGAGGGACAACAGGCTGAGAATGGGATATTTTCAATGCATGTTTGATTTCTCATCAGCATTCAGGGCTCCTCATTAGGCCACAGATGCGGTGCGGACGACCTGCTCTTCATTTTGAGTTGGCAAGGCCTGAAGCCCCATTAGCAGTAATATGCACCAGTGAGACTCCAGGGAGAGGAAGAAGGCTGAAAGGACTAGAGTTTCTGGCCCATTTTTAAAGAAAAGAAGAGAATGAGAGACCCATAAAACTCAGCAACATTCTTTTCCCTGGGCTCATTCACATGGAAATGCAAGTCTGCTGATCAAGGACAGGGAAGTGATGGCTCTGGAGCAGGGGTCAGGGTGACCTCCAGCCCGACGTGCCAGCAGGACTTACCTCCTGAGCCACCAGTGCCAAAGGGAAAGACTTTTATGTCACATCTTTGGACACTTGGCAGGAAGAACCACAAGTGTTCCAATTACTAAACTAATAAGCACTCAAGACCCCAAACAGCCCTTCATGGTGCACGTACTCCCAAGCTTTGGGTGCTGGGAAAACTTCTCATCAATCACAAGTCTCTTTGGTTGCTATACTCATGATAGGAGCAGAAAAAGGATAGCAGTAATGACACTGGCAGTGGCTGTCAACTGTTGCTCTGAGGGCTTTGTATGATGGGTATGAGGCTCAGGCCTGGTGGGTGTCAGGGTTAATGCAGGGAAAGGAAGCTGTGGATCCTGTTCCTTGAAACTTAAAGAAACAGGTACTAAAACAAGATCTGGTGTTTTGCAACCAGATCTCTTAATGACCAATGTAGAGAGCGGCACCGCCTTTGTTGTAATCACTCTGCTTCTCGCTTAATCTCTAAGAATGCCACCCTGAGCTCAGCATTACAGATGATGCATGGGGAGATGCCAGCCCTGGTTCCAGTGGCACAACCTTCACCTTCACTCACTGAATTCTCAGCCCATCCTCAGAGCCACTCAGGGAGGTACGCAGGGTGGTGTTAAACTGTCCACTTTGCAAATGAGGAAATTGAGTCTCTGCGTGTAAATGATCTGCCTATGATCCGCAGAACTTAGACTCAAACCCGGACCTTCTGACCAACTCCAGTACTTTTTCCAGGAATCCACCTTCTAGAAAGATCTCAATCTAACCCTTGAGGTGGGGATCGGGAAGGGGCATCAGATTTGGGACTGTGAATCACTCTCAGTTTGAAGACAAGTTTCATGACATGGGCTTCCCGTAGATCCACCAATTGTTAGACTTTGAATAAGAGGCCTGAGCTAAGGCTCTCATCTCAAGGAGCAGCCTAATATTAATATCGTCAAGAAAGATATATTGTGCCCTTCAGTTTACAGAGTTGACTTCCTGTACTTGACTTCCTGTTCTGCTTTCCAGCTGGCATCTGGGTTTCACATTCCTCTTGTTGATCATTTGCTCTTCCTTCTACGACTGCTGACCTTTTTCTTTCCTGTCCTTGGGTTTATTGCCCTTTTTACTGTCTTCTTCACAATGCTGTCTGAGGATACCTGTCGTCAGAGACCAGAAAATTTGTATCCATTAGAGGAAAGAAAATAGAGAAAGCCCTTCAATGAAGCCTCAAACATGTGGGCATCCTACCAGCACCAGAACATCTCAAGCATCACAGATCATGTATCTGGAGTGCACTTATCCATCAGACCAGAATGGTGTTGTAGAGTGATATCAGCCTTCTAGAGTTCTGCTTAGGGAACAGAGGGGTTTAGAAGACAGAGATTGACTCATTTGACTAGTGAGAGGTGATTTCCCCAAAGTTACATGGCTAGTCAGTGGCAAAACAGAAGCTCATTTCTACTTGTGTTATTCTCCATCCCCCCCATATAATTTGTAAGACTGAAGGATTGGGAGGAATATCCAGCACATTTTTAGTTGAGAAAATAAGTCATACAAGCCTACGTTCCTTTCCCACATCGTTTTTCTGAAGGCTCTAATGGTGAGCTAAGAGGATCTTGCCAAGAGGTACTTGAGGGAAAGATCTTAAAGAAAAAGATCAATCTATCCTCTCTTAGACTCTTAGTCTTTCCGTCCATTCCTTTAAGGTATGAGTAAGGAGTACGAAATATGATTATATAATCCTCAACCCAAAGGCACTACCTCACCTGGAGTGAAGAATTGAAAACAGGATTTTCCATCTGGGATGCCTCAGGTGAAAGCATTTTTGCAATCTTCGGCTTGAATCCTGGATTTTAAAACACAGTGGCTACATAAAATGACCCCATATAACACTTCTCTATAAAGAAAGACTTACTGTGCAGCCCTCAGATTTGTCCGTATCTGAGCAGCTTAAAGGACTTGCCTGCCTTTGTTTTCCCTGACAGTGACCTTATTTTCTGATTTCAAACCCAAGACTCCAAATGTGGCAAAGTCTTGCTTTATATTGTGAGTTAACTTATACAGAAAGTCTTATAAAGGTGTAAAAGTCAAAGTGCATTTAATCAATGCACTTAGCTAAACATAGATACAAAAAAAACCCCAAAATACATGAAATCAAGACTGTCCCCATTAATATTTTTCATGGGGAGAATCATGAGTTGCTAGTTTAGTTTTTTAAAGTTTATTAACATTTTTAGATATATTTGGTTACTTTCTTTTTTTTTTTGCTGTACGCGGGCCTCTCACTGTTGTGGCCTCTCCCGTTGCGGAGCACAGGCTCCGGACGTGCAGGCCCAGCAGCCATGGCTCACGGGCCTAGCCGCTCGCGGCATATGGGATCTTCCCGGACCGGGGCATGAACCCATGTCCCCTGCATCGGCAGGCAGACTCTCAACTACTGCACCACCAGGGAAGCCCGGTTACTTTCTTTTTAAAGTACCTTTTTTCATATTATAAAACTTAATAAATATTCTTTGTAGAATATTTAGAAGATACAAATAGGCAAAAACTGTAAAATTTTAAAACTTTATGATCTTACCCATTCAAGATAACCAGTGTTTGGTCACTTATTTTATTTTCCTTCCCGACCTACACACATACTATGTAAACACATGCACACGTGCACACCTGTGCACTTGTGGACACACACACCCCCGCCACTGGATTACATTGTACAAACAGCCTATATTTTTTTTCCATTTAATATTCCAATAAATACTTACCTATGACATTATTTCAATGACTGATTTGTATTTCTTTGTATGATATTAGTTAATTAATCCATCCCATATTGTTTGGTTATTTTAAAGCTACTGTAAACATCTTTGGAACTAATTAATCACTCGAGAGGTTTCTCAAATTCGGAAGCATTGTTTTCCTAAAATGTTTACTTCTATCACATTCATTTTCAGTAGCAGGGAAGTTATAAAAACTGTTAAAAGCTTGCAAACCATCATCCTCAAAATAACTTAAGACGGTGACCGAAAAGAGTCAGATTGCTAGAAATTCAACTTTAATAATAAAAGGCAACGTGATCCACAAAATAGTATCTCTTCAGGTATTTTTTTTACACAATTCTTTTTTTTAAATTTTAATTGAAATGTAGTTGATTTACAGTGTTGCGTTAGTTTCAGGGGTACAGTAAAGTGCTTCAGTTATACATATATGTATATATTCTTTTTTTACATTCTCTTCCCTTATATGTTATTACAGGATATCAAGTATAGCTTCCTCTGCTATACAGTAGGTCCTTGTTGGTTATCTATTTTATACATAGTAGTGGGTATGTGTTAATCACAAGCTCCTAGGGGTGAGGGAGGAGCCAATGTGGTGTTGCAAGAAGGAAATTGCTCTTCTAGGACTGGTGTGAGAAGACCACCAGCTCGCACCACACACAGTCAGCACCCTGAACTCCCCAAGGGGCCCTTCTTGCATTTATTTTTCCCTTCTATGTTGACCTTCACTAGAGAATAAAACTTACAGAGTGGTGACGAATTACATGTGATTTGTCCTGGGTTCCGTGACCCACGTCCTCCATCCTATCATCGCTCATCATGGCTGGCCCCCGTGCATTGTTAATAAACAGAGGGAGGAGAGCTGATGAAGACATGGTAGAGAAGATTTGAGTGCTGTTCCTGGAAGACTGGTGTGGGCTCTCCCACATGCAAGTCAGCAGAAGCATATTCCCTTTGTTGCCTGAGACTAGATTAATACCGTCGGTTTCTGCACCACTCATCAGTGTCAAAATATGAGCATAATAACTTCCTTAAGTGACACACGTCATAGCCCAAGTAACAAAAGCTTCCTTTAGAATATTTGGCAATGGTAATTTACTACTAGTAATGTAAATTATGGATGGTCACAAGGTTTTTTGTTGTTCGTTTGTTATTATTTATTTATTTATTTGGCTGTGCTGGGTCTTCGTTGCTGCTCACGGGCTTTCTCTAGTTGCGGCGAGTGGGGGCTACCCTTTGTTGCAGGTGCACGGGCTTCTCATTGCGGTGGCTTTTCTTATTGCAGAGCATGGGCTCTAGGTGTGTAGGCTTCAGTAGTTTTGTTGCACAGGCTCAGTAGTTGTGGCGCATGCGCTTAGTTGCTCTGCGACATGTGGGATCTTCCTGCACCAGGGCTTGAACCCGTGTCCCCTGCATTGGCAGGCAGATTCTTAACCACTGCGCCACCAGGGAAGTCTGGTCACAAGGTTTTTTAAAAATATCCGCAAATTTCTTATACTAAGCATCTGACAAAAGAAAAAAAAAAAAAAACCCAGCTCATCCAATTCTCAATTTCTCATCCCAATTTAAATGTATAAATTTATGAAAAAATGGCCGCTTCCACATTAGCTGGTTTGGCTACTTTGGAGCAATTTTGGCTTTCTACTACAGCCTCTTTCCTCCATAAAATGCCTTGCTAGATACCTCTGTTTCAGATGCCTGATTTTGGCTGCTGGTGAGAAGAACCAAGGGATGCAATCAGCCCCTCTGTCTCTTCTATCTTCAGGCCTGGACAGGGGCCCTCCTCCGCTCCATGGCCTTCTTGGATATGGCGTCTGCATTCATTCCCAGCACAGGGCCTGCCCCAAGGAGGGGAGCTCCTTGCAGAGCACTCTTTCCCCACAGTCCCTGATGCCTGTATTCTGAGATAAAGTAAGCCTGTGCTCCATCCCCTCTGCCAAACTTCTGCTTATCACTCGGCAAGGCAAATATCATTGGAATGTTTCAGTGTGTTACTAACCAAATTCCAATGCAATCCCAATCACTTGCTTAAGCGTTGTGAGCACTCACCAGTCCTGGCATTAAGTCCTTGAAGGAGGTCAACAACCTCAATGAGGATAAACATCAGCTTGCCCTTTCACACTGAACATGTCAAGCTGACCTACAAGGATGTAAGCACCCCAAGGGCTGCAGTTTCTGTATTGTTCTCTAATGCATCCCCCTAGTACACCTGGAATGCTACCAGAACAGTACTCTAGAGTGCCAGGGACATAGTTGGTACTTAATAAATGATTTTCAAAAATCGAGTTAAAGTTTCCTTACAGTGAACAACCCATTCTTGAACTTCATATAAGTGCAGTCATTTAGTATGAGCTCTTTTATATGTGTCAGAGTTTTAAACTCAACATGTTTTAGAGATTTATCCATGTTTGCATATATTAGTAATTTGTTCTTGTTTATGGCTGTGTAGTATTCCATGCATAAATATTCCACAATGTGTTTATCCATTCTCTAGTTGATGGATATTTGGTTATTTCCAGTTTGGGGCTGCTATGACTAAAGCTTCCAAAAACATTCTTTTACGTCTTCTTGTGGATGTATGTTTTTAGTTCTCTTGGGTAAATACTCAGGAATGAAAATGCTGGATTATAAAGTAAGGATAACTTGATAAGATTCTGCCAAGCTAGCAGTAAATATTGATTGAGTCCTTTAATACGTATCCAGATAAGTTGGTCTTTCAATTTGAAATATCCTTTCCCTTTCTCAATCAATTATCGTAAAATTCATTTTTCAAGGTTTTGTTCCATAAGGACTTACTTCCCTGATTGTCACAATAGGTATTCAGCAAGTTTAGTGTTTAACAGATATTTATTGCACATCTACTAGTTTCCTGGTATTTTATTGTTTTCTGAGGCTACAGAGGTGGAACTCAATCCTTGCCTTCAGGAAGCTTGCAGTCTAGTGGAGAAGACAGCTGTGATGGGGGACAGTGAGGCATGCACAGGGTACTAAGGGGCTGCAAAGAGGAAACACATAACTCAGTCTGAGAGGTCGTTCTAGGACTGGAAGCCTCAACTGAATGTAATAGTTTTTGGAAAAAGAAGAAGACATTCTAGGCAAAGAAAACTGCAGGTATGAAGAGAGATGAAGGAGAGCATGCTTCATTTGAGAACAAGTGGATCCCCATGGCTGGAGCACTGGGCATGAGTGTGGGTCAGGGGAGGCACCAAGGAGACAAAGGGGGCTGGGGAACAGCCAAGACCTGGATCACAGAAGGCCTTGAATGTCATATTAAGGCATCTGGACTTTACCTGCACATCAATGGGGAACCACTGAATGGTCTTAAGTAGGGGTGACATTATAGGATTAACTGCCTCTCCTACTTTTCCACAGCAACTGACTTGACTTTTATTACACCACTCGTTCCAATTTGCCTCTTGCTGCTGTGGTTTGTAGGTGTGTCTCCTCTCCATCTGGCCTTCAAGGTAAGGCTTGTGAATGTCTTCGGGATCTCCATGACCCCAAAGCACCTATCAGC
The DNA here is from genome assembly GCF_963455315.2 of Globicephala melas. Taxonomy (NCBI): domain Eukaryota; kingdom Metazoa; phylum Chordata; class Mammalia; order Artiodactyla; family Delphinidae; genus Globicephala; species Globicephala melas. Next base: position 48,039,509 of record NC_083314.1, read on the forward strand.
TGGTGTGTATATGGTAGGTGCAAGTGCTTTATGGGGTTGAGCCATGAATTCCTAGAGGCAACCATCACCCTTGGGGCTGCTAGACTGAGGTTTAAGGAGGATGTTCATTTTCCTTGGGGCATAGATCCCACTGAAATGGATTTGAGAGAAAAGTTCTAAACTCTAAGATGGAAGAAAGGGGGCAGAAATCACACATAACTAAGAGCCCTCAGTTTTTCCTGTCATGATTTTATCTGCCTCCCACCCCGAATTCCACTGAGGTATTTTGGGGCTGTTCTATAGCAAAAACCTGGTTGCTTTTCTGAAGCTTTCTGGAATTTCCATCTAGTGAACAGATGGCATTGCTTTCTTATGTAGAGCAAAAGAATCTCATGTACTCAAACACTGAAAGCTTGAGAAAACACACAGAGCCTGGGTAGTAATTATAATGGGGAAAGAACACGATATGTCAACAGAGAGCTTGTCTCTGTACAAAGCAAGAATCCGGTTGGTTCCTTGGCAGGTAATGTGGCCTCTGCAGGGAGTGTCGGGGTTGAGGGTATGTGTGCACCGATGTGGTGCTAATAATGGATCTGGGCCGGGCAAGGTCTCATCTACCAGCACGACTGAATTGTCTTCTCTATATATATAGCAAGTTCCTATTATGTGCTTGGCCCTGAGAATCCAGAAGTGAAAAGACAGTCCCTGACCTCAGGGGCTGTCAGCATGGTGGTGGAGACAAACTCATAAAAGATCTGCACAAAAATCGAGAACAGAAAGTAGAAATCTCTAACCCAGCCTGGAGAGATCAGGGGAGGCTCCTGGGGGAGGTGACATGTGAGCTGAGTCTTATGAGTGGGCTGGGAGCTGGCCAGGAGGAGTGGTAAGGAGGTGAAGTAAAGGGCAAGACAGCGGACATTCCGGATTGAGGAGACAGTGTGAGCAAGGGCATGGATGTCCCAGGAGTGACGTGGATACAGAGATGTCATATAAGCAATGCTGCATGGCTGGATAGGGTAGGGAGTAGCCAAAAATGAGGCTAGAGATGCAAGCTGGGGATTAGAAATATCTGAATATAGGGAAATACCTGAGCAAAACAACATTACACAAGTTCATGCAAATTACTGCATAACAAGGTGCACCCTATCAGGAAACCTGCTTACAAGGTTGACAGCATGGGAATATTTGGTAACAGAACCCTACTGCCAAGATCAACACGTCTCACAAAGGAAGAAGTAGTCATTTATTCATTTAATCTAAATACATATAGAGAGCAGGTGCTCAGTGCTAGGCACTAGAAGTCTATGCTGAATACTATATTCCTGACAAAATGACTAGTACTTTTCATTCTGCCCAAGGTGAGGACTCCATAGATAGTTGTTTACTAAATCAATGATCAATTTGAGCCCCTGCCCAAGGAGTTCACAGTCTATCAGGCAGGTCAGAGAGGTAAGCAGATGATTATGATAGCAAATGATTACAATTAAGATAGGACAGGGAACTCAACCTAAAAATGTCTGCAAGAACCAGAAAAGTAAAATAAGTAAATGAAGAGACCTCCAGGTGAGGGACAATAGGGACTGGTGGGGACTACAGCCAGTAGAGAGCGTGTTCTCATTCTCAGGAGGATAGTTGCTACTCAACTCCAGGTAAATTAGGATCAAAAGGGGCTGGAAATTTGTGCTTTTATCAAGTGAATGTTACTGTGTAAATTGGTCGCTCCCACATGCTCACTGTTCCAGCATGATCAGCCTGGTACCTACATGGAGGTGGCCTGGAGAGAGAGACATTGGTTAGCAAGACACAAGGGCTGAATACCTGCCTTTCTGGGTGAATATGGCATGGGACACAGCAACCTGCAAGATCAGAGGGGGACACGATAGTCCTTGCAGCCAAGAGGGCAAACAGTGTCAGGCACTGCCAGGGACCCCAACCTCCCGGCAGCCCATCAGGCTCATGTGCACATGTTTTAGGTCAATCTCTGACCTTCTTAGGTCAGGACTGGGCTCCAGTGCAGCTCCTGCCCCAGAGAGGACTTGTGTGGCAGTTGCTAATTCTCTGGCCACAGGGATCCGTTTGGGGCTATTTGTTCTGTCGAAGGAAACAGAAGATTGCAGCGTGTCAGAATCCTGCTCCTCCTTCTGCACCGCTCCCTCTCCCACCACATTAAAAACTACTGAACAAACAGAGAAATCAAAGATGATTATATGCTGCTGGAAACCCGCGTGCTTCCGCCTGGCTGCGTACCCCTGCCAAACTGTTATGTAAGCCACGGCCCCACTCAGGCCTGGAACCAAACAGAGATGCCATTGACAGCTCATCACCCACAGCTTTCCCCGGATCCTGTCTCACCTGGAGTGAACCTTCCCCCGGGGGAGGGGAGGGCCACAGCACAAACTGACAAGCTGCTTTTACATTTGTTTTGGGATTTCCCTCTCTCCCTTCCCAGCCAGTTCAGAGGTATGGGTGGGTCAGGAATAGGAGTTTACTTTGGCCGGGTTCCCAGCGACTGAGACGTTTTATACTGGAAAACTCCATCTGACAATCCTGGGGAATTGAGTGTTTTTCACCCTCTGAAATTTTGGACGTTTAGATACCAGAGTTGGCATTTTGGACGTTTAGATACCAGAGTTGAACAAGGAACTTCTGGAGCCCGAGGTGACCTCTCGGCCAGACCACACTGCTCTGATGACTAATACTTATTTCTATTTAGGGATTCTGGGCATGTTCCCCAGCCCTAAACCACCTAAATGGACTTAGAAGAGCTTTTCCTTTGATGTGTCAATGACTTGAGTAAATGAGCTGAATTCTCAGGCTTTTATTTTTTTTCTTCTGTACCACAGGGTTAGGAATACTCAATAGCTCCGATAGCAAGTGCACTAAAGGTTTTCAATGTTAATTATGACTTTTTGGCATGGTTATAATTATATCTGAAGTGAGCTCCCATCTGTTTACTGTTGACAGTGTTCAGGAGTTTATATATTCATAAATATTCAACATTGGGATTCCATTCCTTTCCCTTTTTCAGCCTTAACTGACCATACTCCACATGAGAGATTTAAATCTCAAGTAGAAGGGCCTGAACTTTGGAGTCAGATAAAACCTGTGTTGGAGACACAGCTTGTTCATTCAGAGTCTATGTGACCTTGTGCTGTAGCTTCAGCCTTGCTAAGTCCCTCGTCTACTGGTTCCCCTTAATTTTCCTATATCACTTTAGAAAACAAGGCTTCCAAGGTCCAATTCTGGCTTTGGAGAATGGCTGACTGTGTCCACCTCCTGGCCCTCATCTCTTTTCCTATTAACCCTGGAGGGAGCTCCTCACGAGCCAAGGGGCCAGGGTGGTTGTTCAACTCTTTCTAACTCTTGGTGACCTAGAAGCCAGATCTTATAGTTGATACAGATGTCTCCTCCCAGGCAGATGGCCAGCAAATTCTTATTCCTTGCGCAGGCATTCTGAAAAAGCCCACACCAAAGAAGGAATTGCCTTTTTTAGATCCCAAGCTATAGAAGGGCTAGTCAGTAGGCCCCTAAATAGAGAAGAGATTTATGGGGGTACCACATAAGCATTATGGCAGAGAGAGCAAACTAAATACACTGAGAACTATTTTTACTAAGTGAAACTATTTTGCACACCGTGAAAACAGTCAACTGCCCTCCCATTGTCTGAATGTAAATAGGGGAACCAAGCTCAGAGCCTAACCCTCTTATTATAGGGAAGCTTTGCTTCCCACTCTGCTTCAAGATGACCTTTGGCTGGAAACAAAATGTGGGTCTGAATTCAGTAAAGCTTGGGTTCTTTTATATGACTCAACTCTCCCAGTCCAGAGGAAATAAAAATCCCTGCTTCCGAAATCCAGTGGCCTCTGTGAGTGAGCTCATCCAGCCCTTAATGGTTTTCTGGATAATAATTAAACTCATGTTGACCAACCTTCTTACACTGTTATCTAAAAAAAAGAGAAGTGGTGTGGTTGGGATGGGGCCCTGGGAAGCAAGCCTTTTTGAGCATCTTTCTCCCTCTGTCCAACTGCTGGCTTCCAGCCTGGCTATACAACCTCCAACAGGAAGCCTCCCTCCTCAGACCCTTCAGATCTCCACCTGGAGAAAGGGGATGAGAGTAACAAGGAGTTGAATAATCTTAACTAAGGGAGTTGGTTTCTTCATAAAACATGCTCTCCTTAATCTGGCTGGAGCAGGGTAGATGAGAGGGAAGAGCAGCCCAGTGAATGCATCAAGGCTGTATCAGCCATGCCCCCCAAACGGGCACAACTAGAATGGGGTGTTTAGCACCAGAGAACACTTTCATGTGCCTGAGAACTGGCCAGCCTGCCAGTTTGAATGTATGAGATCAGCTCTTTGGAAGCCTCCTCTTCAACCCCAGGCAGTTTGACTAATTCAACAGCTCTTAAGTGATGGATAAAGGGACCTGGGTCAGTAACATGCAGTTCAAAGATATAGATAACGAGGTAAAAAAGTGTGTGACACATACTTTTTGTCAATCATGCTTTGTCTACAAAATAAAGAGCAACAGGAATCACTGATATATATACATATATATATGTATATATATATATATATCTCCATACACATATAGATTTAGAGATACATAAACACTCCAGTGTACAAATTTGGAACTTCTGCACTAAACTTTAATCATTAATAATTACTGCTCATTCTAATCTGGGCCATGATCTTAGCAAATCAATTGTTTCTGGATGTTTCTAAGAATAAAAGCTCTTCTGGAATATGTATGTGGCTTTGGAGAATGAGGATTTTTAAAACAAACTTTATTTTTTACAATAGTTTTAGACTTGAAGAAAAATTGCAAAGATAGTACAGAGTTCCCATATACCCCTCACCTAGTTTCCCCTATGAGTAACATCTTACAGGAGCATGGTACATTTATTACAATTAAGGAACCGATATTGATACATTATTATTTTTTAAATAAATTTATTTATTTATTTTTGGCCATGTTGGGTCTTTGTTGCTGCGCCTAGGCTTTCTCTAGTTGCAGCAAGCGGGGGCTACTCTTCATTGCAGTGCATGGGCTTTCTCCTTGCAGTGGCTTCTCTTGTTGCAGAGCACGGGCTCTAGGCATGCGGGCTTCAGTAATTGTGGCACACGGACTCAGTAGATGTGGCTCATGGGCTCTAGAGCGCAGGCTCAGTAGTTGTGGCGCATGGGCTTGGTTGCTCCGCGGCATGTGGGATCTTCCCGGACCAGGGCTCAAACCCGTATCCGCTGCATTGGCAGGCGGATTCTTAACCACTATGCCACCAGGGAAGTTCCAATACATTATTATTAACTAAAGTCCATACTTCAAAGAATGAGAGTTTTACAGAAAATTGGCATTAAAATTCTTCAGAGGTATCTTAACTCAAGTTTTCACATCACAGAGAGAAGTTCTTTTCTGACCTCCTATCTCCCCCATCACCTCTTAGAACATTCACTGATTGTTTGCTGCTTTGCTGCTATATGGTCAGGCTGCTCAAAATGGCTGCTCTCTTGCTCTCTGTAAGAGAGCACATCCCCTGCCCGACCAGTGCCTGCTTCACCTATACCCTATACACATGACTGACTTTCCTATGTACTTGTCCCAGACCCCAGCTAGTGATTGTTCTTATCAAAGGGGTAGTGAGGGGTGTGCACCTCTACTGGTTTCCCTGGTAGCTAATGAGCCCACCTGACATCAATTCCCCTATAACAGGTAATCTCCCTTCCCCGCCCCGCTTCCAGGAGCGAAGACTGTCACCATGTCCTGCCCGTCGTTGCTCCAGGACTTGCTTCAGACATGTAAGCTCCCTCATCCATTAAATCATTTATGTCTCTGTGGCTGACTCTGGGCTCTTTCTTTGGTCTTGAAGCTGGGCTTGTAAGCCTGCAGGATGCAGCCCAACAGCTCCCTTCTATCTGCAAAGGAAAAGATGTTTTCTGGTCTAAGAACTTGACTATCCACCGGGAAGCAACTCTCATACATCTTGTTTTCAGTTGTTCCCCTCAAAAGTATTTTAAAATAGTGGTGGAGTGAAACGGTGAAGAGTAGAGATTTTGGAATCAAACAGATTGAATCCCAGTTCTGCCATTTATAAGCTATTACTTTATCAAGCCTCATTTTTCTCATCTGTAAAGTGGAAATAATAGTATCACAGATATAGAGAACAAACTAGTGTTTACCAGTGGCGAGAGGGGAGGGGGAGGGGAAAGGTAGGGGGAGAGGATGAAGAGGTACAAACTACCATGTATAAAATAAATAAGCAACAAGGGTATATTATACAGCACAGGGAATAATATTTTATAATAACTATAAATGGAATATAATCTTTAAAAATTGTGAATTACTATGTTGTACACCTGAAACTTATATAATCTTATAAGTCAACTACACCTCAAAAAAAGAATGAGATATAAAATATGTATAAATTACAAAAGAAATAATAGTAGTATCTTTTTCATTGATTTGCTGTGAGGATTGAATAACAATATTTCAGAACACTTAGCACAGTGCCAGGCATATAATAGTAGCCCAATAATGGTAGCTATCATTAAGCTTAAAAGGTGAAGCCCTTTTGAAAGGCAGCTGTGGTCAATAGACTAGTCAATGAGTAATCTAGATCAATTTGGTCAAAAATAGCTTTTTCAAAAAAGATCAGTTTCAAAGGTCAGTAGAGAGAAGATAAATAGTTATGGAAGCATAAACTAAATTGCCTGAAGAATTCTTTTCAAATTAGAAAGAAAATGGTCATTAAAGGGACTGCTGACGTGAAAACATGTGAAACATTACCCAGTGTCTTTCTCTGCTTTACCATTCCATTTGAAGAATTAAATTATCAGTAAATGCTTAGAGCAGTAAATATCCCTATTGAAGGTATTCCTTGGGAAGAAATGATGTCTCAGAGCTAACTGGGAATATTATGGAGATCTGGGCCCTGTCTACATCTCTGGCTCCTATTCACCATGTCTCATCTCACCACATTCTAATTCTCCAGCCATGTGGAACTACTGCAGTGTATCAAACATGCATGCCCTCTTGCCTTCCATGGCCTTGCACGCTTGGCTCCTTCTGCCTGGGTACACCCCATACTTTCACCTGGCTGACATACTCTTCAAGACTCAGCTCAGGTATCACCTCCTCTGGAAAATCTTCCCCAGCCACTGCTCTTCTGGTTAAGGCATACTCCCAGAGGCTCCCAGGCTTCATTCTTGTAACATTTAACCCAATTCCTCACCTCTCTCTCCCACTCTGTTGTAAGTACCATAAGTAACTGAAGTCTTGCATGGTACCTGGGACATGATAGGTGCTCCAAACATGTTGGCGACTGCCTATTCTCTGATCATCTGCAAGCCCACAGGCTTTTGATTCTTCTCTCAAATTCTAAAGTGGAAGCAGTTAGGGGAGGCCCATGGATTGGTGAAAGCTGCATTTTTACACCTGAAGCATAAATGAGAAAACTTGAAAGGTTACTCTTCAAAGAATATCATTAAAGTCAATGTAGGATTCAACCACAGCAGATAATCTGTGCAGTGGTTTCCAGGCCCCAGTGCATGACACGATACTGGTCTGTGTGAAGTTTTCCCAAGGCAATGAGGATTCTTCTCAAAAAATTTCCACGTGCTTCATGAGGCTGTTCAGTCTTGTGAATGGCCTGAGATGGGGGGTGCCTTACAGTTCACGTCCTCCAGCTCTCCCGGGACAGATGTCTGGTCTACGCCTTCCCACCTTCCTATAAATTGTGGCCATTCTGATTGTACAGTTGAGTAAACAAAAGCAAAGTAATTTCCTGAAGGTCTCATAGTTACCAAGTTTTAAAATTAAGATACAGACCCATCTATCTCGTTCCAGAGCATTTAACCACCATCTTCTTCAGCTGGTACCTGATCACATCATAGGCTTAGTGCCCAGAAGGACAGAGCCTCCTCATATGGGGCTGAGCTTACAAACCCAGGTCTATTTTACTATATTTGTATCCCAGACTGGACTACACTAGTGCCTTCATATCATTCTGGAAGTGTTTTACACCTCCTAACTCTCTTCTTCCCTTCTTTATCCTGTGGAGTCCTCTGGTACTGGGTAAGGAGAAAACCTTCCAGGGTAGATAAAGAGGGACCTTCCTATCTTATACGATTATATTATACTTACTTACCCCACAGCGGGATCCACTCTGCACCTGGGGATTACAGTGGAATTCCTAGTGGTAGGGATAGTGCCATGTGTCCAATCATTCTACAGTGGATTCCAAAAATCTCTTTAAATAGTTAACTTGGGCAAGAGCTTTGTACCAAGATAAGTAGGTTTTTAGTGGGGTTTGGGAATTTTCTTTAATATGTAAGGTTATTTGTTATAATTCTGGTATCTTGGCATGAAATTTAGTCTTATATGAAACACTAGAAGACACACATGACTTTTAGGTTAAATTTTTGGCACTTTGTGATTTATAAGTCAAAGCAGCAATATACCTACAGTATAAAATTCCCATGCAAAGAGCCCCTGGGCCCAGCTGCTACATATTTTCTGGATGTGACTCCGGACACAGGCCTGGAGCAATGGTCATCCTGTCCTTGAACTGAAGAGTGCCTGAGAACAGGTGAGTCGGCTGGCTCTGTGGAAGAAGATGCAGCCCATTTTGCACTTAGAGGAGATGTTGTTATTTCTGTTTCAGAGTCATCATCTTCACTGACAACATTCTTTCCCTGCAAAGTGAGCTGGAACAGAGGTAGAATATGAGTGATTCAGAAGTGAAAACCCATGGAGAGATGATGAAACAGACAGGAGCAGCAGGCAGACCCATACATACCCTCTGGCTTCTGCCTTTTAGGCCCACAGCAAGTCAGCCTTGCTGTTCCCTCGCTGGGAGATTATTCTGTGGTTTTGGCACAAGACAGCGACCTGGGAGAGAAAGCAAAGTCTATGGATATGTTTGCCTTTTCTCCTCTAAGCCAACTAGTGCCTTGTTTTTCTGTGAGCCTGCCACTGTGGGAAAATTGCAAGAGTGTAAAGTTTCCCTCTTTGTCCCCAGCGCACTTCATTTACCAGCGAGCCAAGCTGGGAACAGAGCCGCCTCTCACAGGCCTCATGAATGACTCCATTTTCTCAGGGCAGCTCTGCCCGCCCATTGTCTGACTGTCATGCCCTCTTGTATAGGTGTTCCCTGCAGGCCGTCTGTTATGTAACGCCTGTGCAGGGCACATCTCGTGAGAGCGACAGGATCAGAGAAAGAGAGGAAAAACCCAGAGGGTAACCAAGATCAAAATGTCTTCGTGGAGAAGGAAAAAAAAAAAAAAAAAAAAAGACTAGCCATCCTTCAGCTCTTTTCCTGGGCTTGTTTGCCTGAGTGATAAACTTCGATTGCTGGCCCATGGCTGACTCAAGTGAGTGCTTCTGTCTATGTTATACACAAGATGGAACATGCTCTACCCTCAGGCCCACACCAGCACAGCTGCCACCTAGGTCCTCCTGTAAGACTCTGACAAGAAATGCTACTCCCTCTCTCTCATGGCCTAGGAGGAAAGGACCTACCCGCTCCTCACTCACCACTTTCTATGCCTCCATCTCTTGCTACTCCGTTGGCCAAGTGAGCCTCTCCGTCCTGCTTAGAGAACAATCCACCCCCTCAGACTTTCCTCTGGCAATTTTTAGGTGGCCTTGACTCTCCATCAGAGTTCAGTGTTGAGAGGTAGCTGTCGTTTAATGTCCACAGACGGGGACCACTGTCCCCCATATTTACATCATCTGAATGGCATGTCCTGGGCTTAAATGTTATCCATCATCTCTTTTGGTCACATTACCAATATGGTGGTGACATGTAGCAAGGTGGAGGTGGTGTATGTCCTTCTTTCTCTATCTGCCCCCAGCATTTCCTCCAGGTTTTTGCTGCAGAACACCAGCTCTGGGGTCATGAGAAGAGACTTTATGGCAAATAAAATAGGATTGCATGGCCAGATATTTGGCATACTCTGTACCCTTTTTTGCATAGAGTATACCCTGCATACTCTACCTTCCTCTTGGAAAGTTGAAATGCATGCATCATAAAACCCTGAAATGTTTGCAGTAAAGAAACCTACATCACTTTGGTATAACATATCCAAACTTACTTGACTGTTAGGTTACAACCTGCATGAGGACAAGAACTTTACCTGTATTTTTCATGGTTGAATTTGTAGTTCACAGCCCTGCTGTGGGTCTTCAAAAAATGTCTTAAATTAAATTGAAGTGAATTTACTTGACCCTTCTTTCCAAGTCCTATCCATTAACATCTTACAGAACTAATGTGCCCTGGAATATACTGTGGTAAATGCTGGTCTGTGCCATTCACTAATACTACTAACTGCAATGAAAAGAAAACAGGAGCACAGGTACGCCCAAGATGAAGACTTTCTGGTCCTCACCTAGAATAGGCTGCAGGATGTTGCTCTGTCCACAGCACTTTAAATGCATCCAGCTCACCCACGAGCCATCCCACAGGGAGGATGGTATATGCCTCTGTCTCTGTGGCTCATCTGGACCTTCTGACTTGTCCCACCACCTACTTTCTTTCACTCACCCTGGTTCTTTGAAACCTCAGCTTTATGAACTGCCTCACAGTAGGTTTTTCTGACTCTCCTCCTTGTTATAAAAATTCATTAAAACAAAATAAAACCTTTTCTCCATCTTCCTGGCTGGGGCTTTGGAGTCTGAAAAATCTAGATTTGAATCCATCTTCTGCCATTTACTTGATGTGAGATTTTTAGAAATTTTTTGTACCTATCAGAACCTATTCTGTATAAGTAAGGATACTAGCACCTGTTACACAGAGTTGTCCTGAGAAGTAAATAAGCATGTAAAGCTTCAGCACAGTCCCGGCATTTAGCCAGTGTGGGGCACATGACTGCTATTATTCAGTTGCTCTCCCCTCTTACCTGTTGCCTCAGTTTGGGCACATGCACACCTCCAGGTGAGCCTCTACTTTCCCTCTACTGGGTTAGACCCAGCTGGCAGGAACTCTGGTACAGATATCCTCTGCCTGTGGGGATGTCTCTCCTCTCTTCCCATATGTCCGCTCATTGTTGCTGCCTTCAATGGCCCCTTAGGTTCACCCCTTCGTCCCTTCTTATGTCTTCATTATCAGACATAGTAATTCATTAGTAGAGTGTTTCATAGGTTACAAAATTCTTTCTAATACATCATCTCACTTAGTCCTCACAAAAACTCTCTGCAGGCTGAGTTATCTTTTTACAGATGAGAAAATAAAAAGGGACTCAATGACTGGTTTGAGGTTACACAGCCATCAAACCTCAGAGGCTGAATCTGAACACAGGTCTGCCTTCAGATGCAGTGCCCTCCCTCACCACCTCACCACATTTGCCACATGGGTGACTGTGAAGCACAGTGGGGTGGGTGGAGCCTATTCTCCTGCCCCCACAGGAACTTGTCATTACCATTCGATTTCTACCTCTACTTCCACCCTAGGATGTGGTCTTGCACAGCAAAGAAAGGACTGGAGAGAGAGGACATGGGGGGACAGGAAGATAGGAGGGGGAAAGAGAAAGGTAGACCAACTGATCCTCCAACTGCATGTCCCAGATTCTGGGACTCAAGTGTTCCCAGTCTGCCCTTTCCAGGACAGTGGCACATGGGATGCCTATGTCCACATCCAGTAACAGTGAACAAAGATATTCAATGAAACGTGCAGCAGAATATTCTGATTAGCCTACTTGAGATTCCAGTATGCGGAATGTTACATTGTCAATGAGTAAAATACCTCAACCCTTCTAGGAGAACTTGTTTAGTCCTTGTTCTGTTGAGTACATATACTACACCTCCCACCCCCCCACCCCTACACAGAGGCGTCTGTATGGTACTAAGGTAAAGAAATGAACAAATGGTGGTCTTCCTTTTTAGATTGGTCTTTATATCACATCCTAAAACTAAATATATGAAACCTAGTGACAAATCCTTGATCATCTTAGGATCTAGGATGCCTTTGTCATTGTAAGTCACTGAGCCTATAGATGTGAGTTCCTGTGAAGAACAAAGCGTGTCAGGAGCAAGAGACATCCACAAGTCATGGTAATCCTCAGCCAGCACCCTGGACAGTCACCCACCTTTCTCCTGATCCCTGAGGTCAGATGCCCTAAAAATATAAGTGGCAAATGAAAAGAAAGAGACAAGGCTTCTTTCTCTGTAGGAAGAATCATGCACTAGGAAAAGTAAGGCTCTTGTGTTCTTCTCTAGGGCAGTGAACACTGTTGGGGAATTGGGATCGTAATACATGACACAGAGAAAGAAATGGTAGTCTCTCGTCCTCTGATGCGGAGGTACCGGGAATAGCCTGTCTGTCCCATGCGTCTCTTCCTTCTGGTCCACTTTGATTCCTCTTTCTTTCTCCCAGCCTCCAAACGGCCCTGAAAAAGTATCTCCAGTATTATTTTCACACAGAAGCCTCAACACAAAGAGTTTAAAGCCCTCTGACTTATCATCCCATTCTGCCATCTAAGGGCACATCTAGAATCTCAAATTTCCACCTTTACAGAAAAGGCATCGAATGAGAGTCTCTGTCTGAACTCTGATGATGAGGCATGTTCTGCCCATATGTTCCTGCATGACAAACAACCCTAAAACCTAGTGACTTAGAACAACAGTATTTATTTTGCTCATAAGTCTGCAATTTGGGAGAGATATGGAGGGAAACTTTTGATCCACCCTCACAGGATGGATCCTGTGAGGATCCATCAGAGGAGCTGGAATCCTCTGAAGGCTCGGTTACTCACATCTCTGTTACTTGGGTGGGAAGACACAAAACTGGAGGCTGAAAGAGCTGGGGTTCCTTGGGCATCTCTCTCTGTCTCCATGTGATATCTCCACATGACCTTGCAGGGTAAGTGGACTTCTCACAGGTTGAATCAAAGTTCCCAAAGTGTAGACTGCCTTCTATAACCTAACCTCAGAAGTTATTCAGTGTCACTTCTATTATGTTATACTCATCCAGGGTGTCACAGGATCCACCCAGGTTTGAAGGGAGAGGAGATAGACTTCACTTCTTGATGGGGGACTGACAGGTCCTGGAATAGCACGTAGGATGAGAAATATAGCTGTGGCCATTTTTGGAAAGTTTAATCTGCCACATGGAGTAAGTCAATGGAGGGAACATCAGTCTGAAGGTTACTAGTTTCTGAACTGTCAGACACTGGGCTAATGAGCTTTTGTACTGCCTTTCAAGCATTATAAGTTGTAAGGGAATAAAGCAATAAAACCAAGTACAGGCCAAGTCAGTTGTAAAAAGCATCCATTCCCTTCATAGCCTTCTTGCCTCTTCAAACCACTGGTGATAGGCATTGAAGCAGGCATCGCCATTACTGTCAGTCAGAAAGCCAAGGCAAGCTGTGATTTTTACATCAAAGACAAGAAGATTGACAGTGATACCCAGGATTGATGGCAGGGTGAGGGGAACAAGACTAAATATTGCTCTTGCAACTAGAATAACCAGCAAGGGTACGTCTCATTTCTGCTGAAGGAAGGGTTTTACTCTGAGGAATCAGGGGCTTCCAGGACACAGATATAAGGAATTTGTTAGCACGTGGAATGAATGAAGACATAAAACAGTGTAGGACCCAATCCTACTAGAAGGAAGGTAACGTATTAACAAAGGTAACATATTAATAAATAAAGCTCCATGCTGTGGGGCACAGTAAAAAAGACACAAGTCTCTTTCCATGAAGAAGGAGAATGAAAAAAACATCAAAATATGTGAGGGCTCTAAAAAGAGAAAATGAGATCTCACTCTCAATACGCCCATCCAGTTATGTAAAAAAATCAACTTTTCAGATAATAAAATAAAGATTAATAAGGTAGCAAATATAATATACCTTTAAGGTAGCAATAATATAATATTAATGCTTATTAATAGTGATAAAAATAAGAGAAAAATAAAACTCAAGAAACAACATAACAAACCACCTATTGAAATGACTAAGATACTTGGACAATATGCATTCTAATTCTGATTAATCTTAAATATTATTATTCAATTAAACTCTTCAAACTGAAGAACGAACACCTAGAGGTTATTAAAGGCCTATTAAGTGCCACCACTAAGCTAGAATACCTTCAAGTTTATTACAGATTAGTGAAAGTGATAAATATAAAACCTTTTCAATATAATGGATTGTGTTTTATTATTGAGGTCTACGTTGGGAGCACACTGAAAGATCACTTGGACTAGCCTGGGGAAGCTGATTCTTAAAGAAGGAGTACAAATTAAGCAGGTGAAGAAGTGAGGGAAGGAAGAGAAATTCATGCAGAAGGAATAACAGAAATGTTTGGACGCATAATATATTTGGTAATTTTAGAACATGAACTTCAAAAAAGGGAACATGAGTCTTGAGAGGTAGGCAGGGGCCAGGTTATGAAGAGTTTTACAAACTGGAAAGGAGCTGGCATTGTCTGCAGGTGACAGGAAAGCCCTGAGAGCTTTAAAGAATGCACTGCTGCGTTTGGTCACTCTGTGGAGGATGGTCCAGAGAGAATGGAGGTGAGACCAATTAGGAAGCCAGTGCTGTACTCCAGGTGGCCATTGAAAAGAGCCCACATTAAAGCAGTAAGAGTGGAGATGTCCAGGAGAAGGACAAATATGAGAAATATTTAGGTTAAAAACTCGTCAAAGTTGGTGATTTGGGGTAGGATGAAATAAGGGGTGACCATTAGGTTACTAGTATAGGCAAGTGGGAAAAGCAGTGGCACCAACTGGGGCAGTAAACAAAGTGAAGGAGAAGCAATTAAAAAGGGGGAGAGGAGGGCTTCCCTGGTGGCGCAGTGGTTGAGAGTCCGCCTGCCGATGCAGGGGACGCGGGTTTGTGCCCCGGTCTGGGAAGATCCCACATGCCGCGGAGCGGCTGGGCCCGTGAGCCATGGCCGCTGAGCCTGCGCGTCCGGAGCCTGTGCTCCGCAACGGGAGAGACCACAACAGTGAGAGGCCCGTGTACAGCAAAAAAAAAAAAAAAAAAAGGTGGGGGGAGAGGAATCTATACTAGTGTTTCTCCTCATAATCGAATGAATCTTTTATCTTTTACTAAAGATTCACATGGGGAGGAAAAAGCATGACAGTTGCCTCAATTCTTTGAAGGCTTGTGGGAATAAACAAGGCTGATATTTCTGTGATAAAAATAGATCTAACGATGAACTTTCCTGCTAGCCCAGTCTGTGAGACTCGGTGCTCCCGATGCAGGAGTTCTGGGTTTGATTCCTTGGTAGGAGTATGGTCCCACGTGTATCCAACAGCTGGGAGTTCACATGTCACAAATAAGGAACTCTCCTGTCATAACTAAGGAGCCCGCATGTTGCAACCAAGACCCGGTTTAACCGAATAAATAAATATATTTTTTTTAAAAGTTTGGGGGGGAGAAGAGATGCTGAGCTTTGTTTAGGGCATACTGAAGCTGGGTTGACAGTGGGTGGATCCATCTGGTAGTCCACCATCTGATAGTCCTTTACAGCCCTAGAGCTCCCTGGAAAGAAGCTAGACCAGCCTTGAACTTGAAGATCCCTCACGATATTTTGAGGAGCTGATATTGGAGACCCTGAACTTACAGGTCTTTTCCACTCATACCATTTAAAAACTTTATCTTGAAAAGGAAACTTGGACAGAGAGGCTATTCTGTGATATACTGGATGCGGGTTCATTAGATTGAGGAGTCTAGTGGCCCATGTAGAAAGTACCTTCATTAACAATTGTATATTTCACCCTTTTACCTATTCCTTCTTTTACTCAACAAATACTATCTGAAATTACTCTGCTAGGGGCTGAGAATACAAAGATGGACAAGATTTAGAGAACGTACTTAAGAGATTCATAGTTAAATATTAAGAGATTATTTTGACTTCTGTAGCTGGCAATGTAAAACTCTGGTTCAATTTGAAATGCTCTGGTGTTTTTCTTTTTTTTCTTTCTTTTTCAGTTAGAATAAAGGGTAGCTTAGTGTAAAACAAAAGGAACAACTTTTGTAGGCAGCCTTATCGAAGCTATTCAAGATGTATGACCTTAGTGAGTTCGTTAGCCTACCCAAGTTTGAAGATGGCAAACTAGATATTTCAGACCAATTTTCCTGTTGATGATAACCAGAAAAGCTTAAAAAAAAAAAAAAAAAGTGAGTGCTAACAAGAGCGTGAAGAATTACCAGGCCAGTATAGAGGCCCAGAGCAGCAAACTGGTAGATAGGACTGCTTGAAAGTATTTGGTAAACCCTGAGGGGTTGGAGAGAAGCTAAGAGGCTGAACTAAGGGAATGGATTGCAGTCCAGGGGTGAAAAGGGTCAATGGTGAATCCTCTTACTTTGAGCTGAGATGCTGAAGAAGGAAGAATTAGAATTAGACAAACCCTCCCAGGTGTTTCAGATTAGAACCGTCCCAATTGCCTGGCAGAAGCAAATGTAAATCCTCTTTCAAGGAAGAACACATTTCTACAAACAGTTTTGCACATGCAATTAGCTGAACATCTTTGTTTTGTGCGTTCTTTGATAGGTGAGTTGTAGTTCCCAATAAAAAGGGCTTTATACACACACGTACATACATATTTCATACAATATATATGTTAAGCACCTAGCCTCGTGCCTGGCACATAATAGAGAACATGAGATTGCTTCCCGTCCCCCGTTCCTTCTTATTTTCTAGCAGAGAAAAGAGAAAAAGAGGAAAGTGTGA
This sequence comes from Globicephala melas, assembly GCF_963455315.2. Classification (NCBI taxonomy): domain Eukaryota; kingdom Metazoa; phylum Chordata; class Mammalia; order Artiodactyla; family Delphinidae; genus Globicephala; species Globicephala melas. Next base: position 48,056,157 of record NC_083314.1, read on the forward strand.
ATGTTCATAAACATCTCACTTCCCAAGTACAGGCACCATCATTCTCTTGTTCTCTTGCAACAATTTTCTTGCCATGGCAACTGCAATCAAAGGTTGACGCTGTGAGGAAAAGGAGGGATGTGGGCACTACAGCCTGAACTTGATTACCTCCTTGCACGAGGACATCCTCGCTGATAACTAAATTGCTGGAGTCCTAAGTTGAAAGTGCCCATTAATGGATAATATGTTTGTTTGTTCTATATTTTCTTTTCCCTTCCAAAAAACCAAAGCAAAACCTTTGTGTAAAGGCTTACCTCTGCTGCAGGTTGCAGTTAATCCTATAATCACTGAATAAATGGTTATCAAGCCAGACATTCTTTGTGCGTCAGAGAAGCAAGAGGCCTGTAGTGGAAGCCTTGTCTGCAAGGAGATTGCGATGCGTTGCGGGGACAGGGCTGGGGGGTGGGCGCAGCGGGCTGTGGGCTCCAGGGAACGGCTCGCTGTTCCTCTGTTCACCTGCTCCCGCTCTGGCAGCCCTCCCTCGGCCTGCACCCGCTGGACTGTTTGTCTGCCTCCACCCGCTCTCATGCCTCAGGGATAGGCACAGCCATCTGACATGTTTGCAACTGGGGAAAAGGCTAATGACACTTGGGAACAACACTGAAAATCTATCAGATGAGAAATCAAAGACATCTGAAAATCAAAGTGGTGCCAAAGACCATTTATGAATAAAATAGCCCTTACCTTCCTTCAAGCCACCTCCCACCCTCCCATGTCTGCACTCGACCCCCAACCAATTCACCTGAAAAATACCAGACTTGGAAAGAGATGAAAGAATGAGATTTCCAGGCCTGAAGGTGAGCAGCAAGTTCAAAGGGCCAAATACTGAAATCACAAAGGATCCGGGAGGCTTATTTTCAGCTGATGTTGAAATTCTTTCTTGTGACCTCAAAGAAAATTCTGCCTTTAGCATAGATTTGTTCTGCAAGGGGGATCAGACTGAAATTTCTTATGGACTGGGAAGGAGGTGGTGGACAGGGGGAGAGGGTCAGGAGAGGACATCTGGACTTCACTTTCTTGGACCTGTGGAATTAGGCAAGAGGCATTCTGCTGGTAGAAGTGAGAATCCCTGAAGACTAGGTTATTGATTAATTAACTCAGCAAATAGTTATTGAGGACCTAGAGTATCCCTGTGCTGTGCTGGGTACGGGAGAGCACAACCAGAGAGACTGTATCCCTCACCCCATGGAGTATAAGGACAGGAGAGTAATGTGGCTCAAAACCAGGTTCCAAGTGGGCTAGACACCTATAAACACGTGGGCATCGCAGGGTGACCAGCCTTTAAAAAGAGAGGAAAAATAGCTGGAGAATTTGCAGGCCAGTAACCACCAATTCCTCCATTTCAGGTCTGCAGAAGTCTGGCAGGAGGGCAAGGCGTGAAGAAGAGGGTGGCGTAGGAGGTGTCATAGATAACTTGCAAACACAAAGCCCTCCCCGAACATGGTCAAGATGGGCCAGGGCAAAGGGGAACCCAGGAATATGGTTGGGGAGATAGGTCATCTACATAAATGTATAAATTGTGTCAAGAACCAGAGAAATCAACTAAAGGCCAGAACAGTGCCATCTTGCAAACAGCAGAAACTATCCGAGTAACACCACAGATACTTGTATGAGTATCTTCTTCCAGGGAGCCCAGAACTAGAGGGAAGAGAAAACACAATTGACAGGTGGTAGACTGACCACGCAGAGGTCAGCTAAGAAGGGCAGTCTGCTCATGAGTGGGAAGCTGAAGGTACGATGTCCCATCTGTCTGGAGCGGGTAAGAGATTCACTCAGGGATGAGGTTTGCCCGCTGGTCTGGTCATGCTATGATTTCCAGAATGAACTGGTACAGAGGCAGCAGAAGGATCTGAAAGGGGAGAACTTCCTAGTCTTGATTTTGCTTTGCATTCCTCTTCATGACCCTTGGCAAGCTTCCTTCCTTAACAATTTCCTCGTGGCAAAGCATCAAAAACACTCAGTATAGCAATTCCAATCCATTACCTTTATCATGCTCACTGACAAAATTAAATAATGTAACACCAACATATCCTCTGTAATCCTCCCCTATGACATCATCTCTGATGTTTATACAGTGTTTCCAGCCAAATTAGAGCCGGAAGAATTGGACCTTAACATCTAGAGAGAGGAGGATGTGGTCCTCTCCTTCCACAGGTTGAAGTCATGGCCCTGCATAGTTGCTGTAGGTGGCCCTGGGGCACACTGGGTAGGACCCAGCCAACTTGGTGAGCTGAGCCAAGCAAAACATCCCTCAGCTCTTATAGCCTGCAGGACCACAACGCACAGATGTGCCCTAGTCATAGATTGCCTTGCAGTGGGATTTTACTCTTCAAATACATCTCTTTCTTCCACCACAGGATTGTAGGACAGCGGAGGACTGGAACTTGACATTGTTCTTTATTTCTCCCTCAGTATCCAGAACTAATGTTTGTTGTCCATTAAATTATTGTCGATAGAACAAATTCAAAGGACATCTGCCAAATGCTGATTGAATGGATTCTGTGTGACAGGCACTGAGATACAATCAACAGATTTTTTTTAATGATGTTTTATTTATTTTTAAATTAATTAATTAATTTATTTGGCTGTGTTGGGTCTTAGTTGCGGCACGCAGGACCTTCTTTGTGGCATGCGGGATCTTTTGATGTGGCATGTGGGCTCAGTAGTTGCAGCACACGGGCTTAGTTGCCCCGCGGCATGTGGGATCTTAGTTCCCTGACCAGGGATTGAACCTGTGTCCCCTGCACTGGAAGGCAGATTCTCAACCACCGGGCCACCAGGGAAGTCCCAGATGTTGTTTTTGTAAAGATCCAATCAACTCTCTGGGTAGCTGCTTACAGTTACAAATCGTTTTTAACTGCTCTTCAAAAATAGTCTACCAGATCTGTATTTCTCCCTAGAATAGCAGCCTCCCAGAATTGAGAGGGGAGGGCACCATTCTCCACCATCACACAGGCCAGTTCCAGCCCAGGGTCCACAGTGGGGTCAGGCCAGTCCTTGTCCGAGCGAGCCGGGACCTGCTGCTGAGTGTGACAGGGCAGAAGCAAGTTACTGATGCAAGTTTTAGGGGCCACTAGGGGCCCCCAATTCACTGCAAAGACAAAGAAGGGAACTCAGCTTAAGAGTTTTACTAGTTTATTGTGAGTTGAATTGTTTTCTGAGATTCTGGTGATGAGATTGAGGGGAGGTGGTGTGGTAGGAGAACAGGTAGGGAGAGTCAAGCAAGGGGAACATTTCAGAGGGACACTGAAACCGTCAAATGTCATCTCAGGTGGTTGTAAAGGTGAGCGCCGCACTTACAAACTTTGTCCCTTTGATAAGATGAATGGAACAGAAAACCTGAGTGCTGTTATCTTATCACTTCTATTCTTAGGAAACAAACCTAGAAATGCTCCCTGTCGGCCAGCCTGGTTCTTATCCCACACTCAGAGTGCAGACCTGTAGACACCTGGCAGACCCAAGCAGGCTCAATACAGAGGGAACAGTCTTCTGCATGCCCTTTCCAGGAAGCCGAGCCTTTGAGGACAAGGTACCATGTCCTCTGAACCTTTATTAATGGCCTGAAAGCTGAGGCCAGGCTCTTGCTATGCTGACCCACAGATTTCCTGGAAATCTCATCTCATGACTAAAGAATGCTGGCAGAGAGGTTCTGTGGATATATCCCCCCTGACCTCCCACCCCTCCCTCCACCCATATCCCAGGGCCAAAGTGGCCCTGCAGCTGAGGGTCACAGGGACATTCAGTCTTGCCATGACCTTTCTCTTCCCACACTGATGACCTCCCGCTAGATCTCTGTGAGAATTCAGACCTGCCCTGAGCCCGAGTGAACTGGGGCATTGGCACAAGGCTGTGTCTCCACACCCCAAATGCAGGGAGACAAAGGTCTGCGGTGGCCAGAGCTCCCTGAATCAGACTGGCTTTGGAGTGAGCCTGCTGGGGCAGGCTGTAATGAGCTGCTCCATCAGCAGCAACCCCTGTGGGACCAGGGAAGCTTTCTTCCTGTAAGGCCAGGGAGAGATTAGAAACTTCTCCCTTGACCTCTCTGCTGCCCCAGACGGTGACCGTCTCACTTATTCTCATACCACGATCTACCTGCTGCAAAGGGGGCCATACTTCTTCCAAGCCCTTTCCTGGGGCCACTTAGCCTGAAGCAAGACTCTATCAATTCAGTGATAGGACAACTCTGTTGAATTCCAGAGCTCAAGAGTCACAAAGACCCAGAGTTGGAAGAGACTGGAGAGCTATCCACTTTACCCCTCATAGATGTGAGTTACCACTGCAACACCAAGGCCAAACGGCCATCTCTTTTTTTAAATCTCCTAATTAAAAAAATCCTATTTCTCCTTTCTCTGTGCTCTACAATCTCAGTTGCTATAGTCATTCCTCATCCTGAGCATATGAAGAGGAACAAGATAGAGTGACCAGGTAGGCACATAAGTACAAGGCCCTGAGTGCTCTGTGGGGCCACGTGGCAAGTGCTACAGGAAGTGAACACCTGCAGCAGCAGGAAGGATTCTCAGGATGCCTGTTGCCTGAGCTGGCTGCTTTGGACAATAAATGAGATTTCCCAGATGGACAAATGGAAAAGGAGGGCATTCTAGTCAGAAGAACCAGCACCGATTCATTTATTTCCCCTTTCATTCATTTACCTCATATTTACTGAATACCTGCTTTGTGGCAAGATCTGCTCTAAGTAAGAAAATAAGAGTGAAAAAAGCAGCATTGCCCTGAGGTAGCTTACAGTCTAATTTGGGATATCGGTAGGAAAAAAAGGCAACAATGACATAGTGAGTTAAGGCAAGAACACAGGGGAAAAAATAGGTGTTTTGGGAGCCTGCAGGAGGGCATGAAATGAGAGAAAGCAGGAAGTGAGAACCAGCTTGGTAAGCTTAGGGGGACAGGCGGCCAGGGCATCAAGCCCACTGAAAGAATAGAGGGAATGGAGCTGCGGAGATAGGGTTAGAATGTGGAAAGTCCTAGGTTTTATTCTGTAGGTAATGGGAGAAAGAGCTCTGAAGATGTTAAATAAATGAGTGATGTGAGCCTATGTGTGTTCAAGGGAAACCACCCTGAGAGCGGTGTGGAGAACCGGCATGGAAGCTGTCGTGGTTTTCATGGGTCCCGCTTTTCTCGTCTCTATGCACCCTGCTATGTCAATTTCCCTCTTTAAGCATGATGCCAGAATGGAACAAAATACTGTAGGTGAGGATTGACCAGCAGAGATGCCATAAGATAACTAATTACTGTAGATACCACCCTTCTAGGATGACAATAGGTTTTGGTAACATATCACTATGTTACTTCATGTGGAGCTTATTATCAACATTAAATTCTGGGGTTGCTTTCTCATTTACTATGGCCTAACACTGGTTCCTTATCTGACATTGAGGTATTCAGTCCTTGCTACCAAAATGCAGGAATTCCCATTCATTCTTATTATACGTTACTTTGTTAACTCTGCCCATTCATCTAGTCCAACAGAATTATTTGGGATCCTACGTGTTCTGTCAATATATTTCTATCTTTCCTAGCTTTGCAACGTCTGCACACTGGACTATCATTTCAATGATATTTTCATTCGAGTCTGTGACAGAATTTTTGAACAGGCCAAGGAGAGAGAGGGTAGAACATGCCATTTATAAATTCAAGTAATAAAACTGTTTCACAAGCCCATGTATTGCCATCATGTTAAAAAATACCAGAAGAGTCTTTTTTTCCACCACCATGTTGAAATCTGGGCAAACTATTGCACTGTCCAGAGACACTTTCTAAATAAAAGAATGTGCGTCATCTGGCAAAACCTGTTCTTGGTGGACGGATCTTGAATTCTAGTTATCACCACTTTCTTTCCAAGGGTCCACTGACAATCCTTTTAGCCAGCTATTCCAATGGTCATTTTTCAGTCTTCATCTTACTTGACCGCTTGGCAGTTGTTGACACAGTCAATCCCTCCCTCCTGAAAACCTTGTCTTCACTAGCCTTCAAGATACTACCCTCTCCTAGTTGTGCTCCAACCTCACTGGCTGCTCCTTTTGGGTCTTCCTGTGCTGCTTCCCCTTCCTCTTCTCAACATTCAACATTGAGATGTGCTCCAGCTCAGTCCTTAGGACTTCCTCTCTTTTCTAGGTTTTAGTCTCTTTTTGATTTTAATAAATTTATTTATTTTATTTATTTATTTTTGGCTGTGTTGGGTCTTCGTTGCTATGCGTGCAGGCTTTCTCTAGTTGCAGTGAGCGGGGTCTACTCTTTGTTGTGGTGCGCGGGCTTCCCATTGCGGTGGCTTCTTTTGCTGCAGAGCACGGGCTCTAGGCGCGCGGGCTTCAGTAGTTGTGGCATGCGTTCTCAGTAGTTGTGGTTCGCGGGCTCTAGAGCGCAGGCTCAGTAGTTGTGGCGCACAGGCTTAGTTGCTCTGCGGCATGTGGGATCTTCCTGGACCAGGGTTTAAACCCATCTCCCCTGCATTGGCAGGCGGATGCTTAACCTCTGCGCCACCAGGGAGAGGTACATCCATTCTCATGGATGTATTTCACCAAACTTGGCCTCCTCCCTCATCTCCAGACTCAGGAATCCGACTAGCTGCCACATGTCTCTTCTGGGATGCCAAGTAAGGATCTCAACTGTAACCTATCCAACAAGAAGCTCTTTGTCTCCTCTCACCCTCTGCGCCAGGTCCTCCTATAGTCATCCCATTTCAGTTAATGCCCCTCCATCATTCCAGCTGATCAGGCCCAGATCCTTGACATTAACCTCCCTTTTTCTCTCATCCTCATTCAATCTATTAACAAAATCCAGTTGTTTCTGTCTAGAATTTGACTACTTCTTAGACCACATCTCAGCACCTCCTTTAGCTACCAGCCTGATTCAAGCCATCATCACTGCACAGTTTATTACAAGAACCTCGTAACAGGCCTCCCTGCTTCCACCAAAGCCTCCATTCAGTCTGTTACACCATAGAGTGAACTTTTAAAATGTAAATCAGAGCATATCACTCCCCAGGTCAATGACTGTCATCTCTCTAAGGACCATCCGTGGTCCTCACAAGGGCCTGCAAAGCCCTGCCCGGTCTGGCCTCCTGTTGTCTCTCTGACTCCATCCTCTGCCATTCTCCCCACAAGTCCTTCCACTGCAGCCACACAGGACAGCCTCCTGGGCTCTTTGCACTTGCCGTTCCATCTCCAGAGGGTGACACATCTTCAGGTTTTACTAAAAGGTCTTCTTGTGTCCAAGACCTTGCCTGACTCTCCTCTTTAATATTGAAACCCTCTCCCTCTAACACCCTGTATCTTCTTGCCTCACTTTGTTTCTCTCCACACCACATATAGCAGCCAACATGTTGTATATTTACTTATTTTTTAAAATTATATGTCTCTCCTACTAGACCTACTACACTGAAGAGGGCATGGACTTCTGTTTATTTTGTTCACTGCTATATTTCCAGGGCCCAACACATAGTAGGTACGTAATAATAATTATTGAATAACAGTACAGTCAGAAATTTTGCCTGGCACTGATAGCATTGAGAAAATTCATTTCTTTTCTTTTCAAAATTGGAATGTATTTGTTTATCTCTGTCTTCTAAACTTTTCTCTGATTGCCATGTTTCCTACCCGATGTTTCATATCAGATCAGCTATATACTGTAGTAATAGCAGCATCAGCTAACAGTTTTTGAGCACTGAATAGGTGCCAGGCTGAGCACTAAGAATAAATAGAATCTTATCCTTTCATCCTTCAGCAATCCTATGAAGTAGGTATTATTGTTTTACCCATTTAACAGGTGGAAAAACTAAGACAGATTGATTAGGTAACTTCCCCAAGGTCATACAGCTAGCAGGGGACAGAGCCAAGATTCCAACCCAGGCAGTCTAGTTCCAGGGTATGGGTTCTTAACTGTTCTTCTGAAGCTACAGCAATCCCTTCTTGAAATTTTTTTTTTTTTTTTTTTTTTTGCAGTACGCGGGCCTCTCACTGTTGTGGCCTCTCCTGTTGTGGAGCACAGGCTCCAGATGTGCAGGCTTAGCGGCCATGGCTCACGGGCCCAGCCGCTCCGCGGCATGTGGGATCCTCCCGGACAGGGGCACGAACCCGTGTCCCCTGCATCGGCAGGCGGACTCTCAACCACTGCGCCACCAGGGAAGCCCCCTTCTTGAAATTTTTTCAGAATTTTGGAATGTAATATACCCAGGCCAGGATATGTCAGTTAACTTGAGGAGTAAGTTTCACTCTTGCACACTCTTCATTCTTTGAGGATGTCGGTGTCTTCTGCTCCTTTTGGTCTTGAAATCATTCCCTTTGACAAAGAAGTTGGAAGCAAAATAGATGGGTAGGAATGTTTTTCTGACCCTCAGTAACACCCGATCACCCACCACTAGGGACAGAGCTAAGTCTCCTGTGTTTGTCTGCTCAAACAATGCTTTAAAAAGCTTTAAAAATCTGTGTTAACATTTTTCAGATAGCTTGCATTCCTGACATGACTCTTACAGTGCCATACCAGTCTTTTATAGTTTATGTTGTTATTGGTCAACAGCCGCTTTTCTTTTATACATGTTCTTTCTTAACACTGAGCTCATCTGAGAGCTTCCTGGGTAGCCACTTCTGCCTTTTTATTTACTGCCCCATGTTAAGATGGCCCTTTTAGATCTCTCCCTCTCTCCTTCCATCTCAGGAGTAGCTGAGATTTCAATGGTAGACTCTCATTCTAGAATTCCCCTTCTGATTCCACCAGAGTCATGTTCTCTGTCCACAGTGTGGAGTTGGTGCTGGGAGGGGCTCTCCAGCATGGACTACGTTTCTCAGCCCCGCTTCAGACAGGGAACCCAGTTGTTGAGTTCTGGCCAATGTCATGAAGGCAGACATGATAAATACCGCTTGCAGGGCTGATCCAAAAAGACCTCCTCCCTGGCTCTCCACGGCCCTCTTCCCCATCTGCAGCTGGATGTCTCCAATCCAGCTCACTTCAGAAGCCACATGTTAAATGGGCAGTGTCTCTGCCAGCCTGGGTGCCTGAGTGAGCCCTTTCCCCATCAGATTTTGTGGGAGTACAAAATAAACTTGTATCATGTTAAGCCACTGAGATTTGAGAATTTGTATATTACAATAGCTAGGATCATCTTAACTAAAACAAATCATATTTGTGTTTCTCCGTGAGTCTATTGAAATCTTCTCCCTACAGTCTGGAAAAATGCATTGAGCCTGTAGCATGGGTTTCTCTCCTCAGCTGTCACAAGCTTCACAGGGAAATGGGTACATTCCCCCCATAACCCCATTGCTGCCGTTCTACAAGCAATTCTTCTCCATCTCAGTGAGGTCCACGTCACAGTTTCCCTCGTCATGTTCCCCATCCTACCTTCTGGGAAAGAAAACTGTCAAAAGAAATGAAAGGTGGAGGCAGCTCTCTAAGCAATTGGTTTGAGTAAGGGGCCACCTGGATCCTATTAAAAGAAAGAGGAGAATAAGAAGAACGTGAGGATTCAGAGAGGAGCCAGTGTTTTGGTTCTTCCTGTTAGGAAGCCTGGAATAAGCTCCAGGCCGTGTAAGGAACTTTGCACTGGGGCCTCAGGGCCAGGCCAAGGCCAAGAAGCAGGCACTTGTCCATCCTACGTGCAAGGCAGCAAGAAGCTGCTGGCAGCCCCGACCCCCAAGGGGCTTAATGTGCTCTTCGTGCAGGATTTATGCTGCAGCAACAGCCGGAGCATCCCCAGGACAGGTGGGTGAGTGAGCGCAGAGCTGGCGGTAGGGAGAACGTGAAACCAGGCTTCACTCCTTAGCCAGAGAAACACATAAATTCCTAGAAGGCCCAGTCCAGGTGCTCTGGTACCTCTTGGGCAAAAGAAGGCTCCCAGGGGGAGCTTCAGAGAGCTCAGCTCAGCAAGAGGTGCAGCCTGGGACCCTGAGCTTAGAGCACCTATTGGCTGTTTAGCTTCAGTTGTTTGTATTTTGTTTTCTACATAAAAGGGGTGTAAGGCAACCAATTTGCCCTGTTCGGACGTAATATGAAGTATCGAAAGTAACTGTTATTAACAACAATAATAGACACGGACCATTTACTAAGTGCTAACCACTGTTCTACATACTTTACACAAATCAACTCAGCTCATCTTAAAACAAACGCTATGAGGTGGTGCTACTATAATCCCACTTTGTAGATGAGGGAACTGAGGTCCAGAGAGGGGACATATCTTTCCTGATGTCACGCGGGTAGTCGTGGCAGTGCGTGGGATTTAAACCCAGGCAGTCTGGCTCCTGAGTTCACGTTCTTGACCACCATGGGAGACCTCCAGGGAACACGGCAGTCAGTTTCCACGGGAGGAGGAGAGCACGTGGAGGAAAGGGTCCATGCCAAGGCTCTGACTACACCTTGGCCCGCCTCTTCCTGCCTTGTCTCCCTGCTGAGGGACTTAGAGAGGGCAAATGGCGCCATTCCAGGTTCAAACAAGAAGGAGGCAGCTTTTGTGTGGTAGCAAAACACTGCGTTAGGAATCGGAAGACCACTTAGCTTTGTGGTCTTAGGCAAGTGGTGGAAGCAATCAGTTTCAATTTCTGGATTTATGGAAGGAAAATATGCCCCTTGTAGTGTTATGAGGCCTACCAGCATTTAGTGGCACTTAAATGAGTTAGCTGAGTGTGAATCCAGGATTGAATTCCAGGGAGATGGGATACCGTGGGACAGGCAGGGGGCTTTGAGCAGGAAACGCTCTACTGCACTAATGTCACTTGGAGGGCTGATGTCCACAGAAGTCATCGCATTTGGGCTACTACATGTTCCAACCTTCGAGAACAAAAATCTTATTATCCCTGAGCAAACTGGAGCACAGGGGCATAGCAGATGGCCAGGGGGATACATCGCCCCGGGCAGAGCAGGCTCTTGCCTACTTGACTGCCCGGAAAGCTGCTCTTCCCCCCACTAACTCTGAGCGCTCCCCCATCAAACCAACATGGAAACTGACAAGGTTTCGTTTGGTTTTGCTTATGTTCAAATGATAGAAAGTCTTGTTCAGCATTCAACATGCCTTCTGATGCTTCCTTTCTTTTCTCTCTTGGACCGTCTATCAGGAATGAAGCTTGTTTTTTTAAATATTTATTTATTTATTTATGGCTGTGTTGGGTCTTCGTTGCTGGGCGCAGGCTTTCTCTAGTTGCTGCGAGAGGGGGCTACCCTTCATTGCGGTGCACGAGCTTCTCATTGTGGTGGCTTCTCTTGTTGCGGAGCACGGGCTCTAGGCGTGGGGGCTTCACTAGTTGTGGCTTGCAGGCTCTAGAATACAGGCTCAGTAGTTGTGGTGCATGGGCTTAGTTGCTCTGTGGCATGTGGAGTCTTCCCGGACCAGGGCTCGAACCCATGTCCCCTGCATTGGCAGACAGATTCTTAACCACTGCGCCACCAGGGAAGCCCCAAGCTTTTTTTTTTTTTATTTTTCTGGTTGCACTGCACCGCACGCAGGATCTTAGTTCCCCAACCAGGGATCGAACCCATGCCCCCTGCAATGGTAGCACAAAGTCTTAACCACTGGACCGCCAGGGAAGTCCCTGGTTTGGTTTGGCTTTGGTTTTGGTAATTATTGTTACTTCTGCTGCTTTCTACTGGGATAATAGACTGGACAATGGGCTTCTTGCCTAGACAGACAAGATGGGGATCCAGCTGGGCTTTCGGCCTCCACTTGGGGTTTTCATGCATTCCATGTTCCCACATCATTTGGGATCTGACCCTATGGGTGATTTTGTCCCTACTCAGGCCACCGTCTTTCTCGTGGGCTGTTACAGTTCTCAGGGTCCCCACTCTCTTGATACGATTCATGCTCAGCAGGCCCATGTTCTACTTCCCGAGCCTAGAAGGCCCGTTCATTAGGTGTGTCTGCACCACAGGTGCTGTGTGTGTAGCCGAGAGCACAGGGCTTAGAGCAGGTGTGAGTGTGTGACTGTTGTCTGAGGTTTCAGGCATGTCACCCAGAGCTCATTTAAGCAAATACTCAGGACTAGTTAGAGCAGGAAACCATGAGTGTCTGCTATGGCTGGCCTGGGAGATTTCCTTTTACTTACACGAGTCCATTCCCGAGTCAGAGGTGGTCCCTGCTTCTTCAGCGGGTTTCAGGAAGTGTAAGATGCAGTTTCCGAATCCAGCATCTGCAGAGCCAGCAGGCTTCTGTGAGGGGATCTGGGCTCCTGGCAGGAGGGGAGGAGATGTATTTTTCTGGCACGTGCACCAGGTCCTTCAATGACCAAAAGGCCTTGGTTAGCGTGATGGGCTTGATACTCCGTCCTCTGCAGCTTGTGAAAGAAAGTGAGGGAGAGGAGGGGAAGATACAACATTCTGAGCAGTTTGGGTCAAATATGAGGAGCCAGCTCATTTTTCTTCTGAGAATTTCTCAAGCTTCTATCAAATAGAACGTGTTCTCTTTCCTCTACCCATCAGAGCATCTTATAAATACTGTCTCTTTATGCTAGGGGTTTGCCAGGCCTGCAGGGGCCCAGGGAGCCACAGCAGGCTCTGGGGCAGATGTTGGGGGAGGGAAGGGGAAGAGGACCCATCACTGGGGCTCCTGTCCCAGGATGTGCAGGGAAGGGGTGGGTCAATACGCTTCTCAAACAGCCACCTTACAGCCACGATGGGCGTCTACGGCGCCCAGGCACAGATGCAGGCGAGAACACGCTTCATCTAATGGGCATTTGCTAGGCACCTGGGATGACCAGGCTCTGTGCTAGAGTTCAAAACTAAATGAGACCCGGACGTGCTGCCCAGGAGGAATGGTCAAGGGAAGGAGGCAGCACAGATGTGCGGACAGAACCAGGCTGGTTTACCCACCTGAGGATGGCCCTGTTCTTACAAGTTTAGCGACTCAGAGGATGCAAAGTCCTGCCGCAGCATCCCTCCCCTCACTTTCAGAGGAGCACCCAAGTCAGCACCCCAAGTTCAGCAGCTGCTCTGTCCTCAGAGCCTCTGGGGCTTTATGGAACCTAAGTGTTCATTCATTACCTCAAAAGATGTCCACTGAGTGCCCACGAGGGGCAAGCATTGCGCTCGCTGTCAGAGATAGGGAACCCAGGGCTTCCCAGTGGGGAGGACAGACCCATAGACAAATCACGTGTCTTAAAATGAAGAACCAAATCAGAGCTATGGCTGCAGAGAAGGGAGAGTGTGTTTGGGATGAGCCAGGAGGGAAGAGCCGCCGCTTGTTTACCGATAAGCGCTGGTCAGCGAAATGGGCTCAACACTCATCTTCCATAAAGTTCACCCAGCATCATTTTGATCTCATTACCTCTGCCTTTCCTGGTTCTGACCCCATGAAAGGGCACAGGAAGATGCTGACATCAGCAATGGCAAGTCAGGATGCCCCAGGCTGGGTTCCGGGATGCTTCGGCTTCCCTGTCCCAGCATCTCCGTGCAGCCTCTTCCTGCTGCCCCAGGGACAGGCCTGACTTCTGTGGACCTGCAAGTAGTGCTCCAGCTTTACTCTACGCCGGACGGGGACCTCCCCCTAGGGCAACAAAAGTGATTGTTTTCCTCTTGTGGTTGCCCTCCTTTTCACCTGAGTGACTCATGGGAGGCGGCAGGCCAGCCTGAAGCAGGGGAGGAGGGGTGTGGCCTAGGGCCAGCCTGGGGCTCAAAGCTGGGGCGGCCACAGATGGCCAGATCTACAGGATGCCACAAGAGAGAAGCCTGCTCCCGCATGAACATAACTTGTCTGTTTTTCTGAGCTCAGCAATGTGGCCTGATAAAGGATACAGTGAGGCCCTCAAGGAGGAAGAAAGGAAGGCAGGGAGATGTACACTTTTTGGCCAGAGCTCCATCAGATAGTAGAGAAAGAACGCATTCTCCCAGGGGAACGCAAGGCACGCTCTGTCCTTGGGTGCTGTTTTCCCAGACAACAGGGGTGAGGCTGGGCGAGCCATGGAGGGGGAGGGGGGGTGCTGACCATGTCATGGGCCTGCAGCTCCCCACCTGGACCACAGCATCCACACCCACTCTCAGGGGCCCATGGGGTGGCCGAGAGGGGACTCCCTGGTGGAACCTTTCTTTGTCTTAGACAAACTCAGAAGGGAGGATGGTGAGCATGGGTGATACATTCTGGGAGGAGCGAAAAAGCTGGAGAACAAGGTTTTACTCATCCTGGGGGCCCCCTTCCTCCATCCTGCCTGCTATCCCCTCCAAACACCCTGACCCCCGTTAAGCAAAGACCCCAAACTTTTCACTGAAGAGGGGAAGCAAGCAAAGTCTCACGACACATACCTCCAGGTCAGGGGAGAAGGAGATTCTTGAGAGCACAGAAGTCCCCAAAGATGTGTTCCCCAAAGACGTGCATTCCACCTCTCAGGCTGTTCCCTCTTTGATTTTAGGATGTGGCTTTGCTGGGCTGGTGTCAAGCATGGCCACACCATAAGCCCAAGGACTGGGTTTGGGAGTGCCATGCCCACCCTGACAGCATATCTGCCTCCAGCCCTCTCTCTGGTTTTGTGTTTGATGTTCCTTTCTAAGTGTGAGCTGGGTCCAGGGAGGAAGCCAGGGCGTGGCTCTCCATGCATTCCTCAATCCTGGGTAGTTCCACACATTCCAGAAAGTTGTACTGGGGATTGACCAGGAGCATCAACAGGATCGCCTGTTGATCGTTGATTGGTCCATGGCCACCATGGGCCACTTTACTCCCACCCTGAATATTTCAGCATTGACTTAAGAAGAAAGATCTGATAACATGCTGGTGACCTTTTCACCTAATCACTTAACCCCTCCTTCAGGGCCCAGATCCATTCCCACCTCCACGATGAAACCTTCCTTGTCGACTCCAGATCGCCACCAACTTCTCCAGCATCCTTATGCATTTGCAAGAGTTAAAAACCACACCTCTTTTCTGGATTTCTTTATCACTTCCTGTGCACCTCCTCTTGTCAGGTCCTTCCCAGACCCTGCACTAGGGGCTGGGGGCAGACGTCACACGGTACCACCACCCCCTGTTTCCAATGCAGTCGAGAAGATGTACATACAGGAGGGATGCTCTCACATGGCGCCATGAGGGGGCGTCAGAGAATGTGCTACAGGAGGTGGAGGAGGAAGATGCTGCACTGACCGCAGGGAAGACAGTGCAGGGGCCTCACAAGTGGCATCTGAAAGTGACTTTCTGAAACACATAGGATTTGGATGGCAGGGGCCAGTCCAGGAAGAGGCAGAGGGAGAGAGTAGACACGGCGTGGAGACGGGAAGTGGTGGATGGCTATGTGGGGAGCCATCAGGGCGGACCCCCACCAGGCCAGCTCCTTCGCGTTGGCTGCTTAGCACCTGGGCTCCCCTCCTCCAGGCTTTCCCCACGTTGGCAGCTTTGTGCCCAGGGCCATCTGGGGTCAGTGACTGGGGGAGGCTGCAGGAAGAGAGAGCAGCGATAACGTAGTCCCCTGCTGTGAAGACCCACAGTCAGCCACCCAGCCCGGATTTTCCACGCATGGGTAGCCCTGCCAACTTGGGCCCCCGATCAACACCAGGACGCCCTCCATGGGCCTCAGTTTCACGGGGTGCTGCTGGAAATAGTGCCTGTCTGAGAGGTGATGGGGCTGCTTACTAAACCGTTTGCTTCTGCAGACTCATCAGCAAGCCCCGCGGTGGGGGTTAAAGCTCAGCAGGTGGTGGGCGTGGGCTGTGTTCTGGCTACAGCCCGAGCCAAGGCTGGTATAGGAACAAGGAGAGAGGAGGGTGCCGTGGGAGCACGAGGCTGTGCCTGGCGCCCAGCAGCCATCTCCTGGAGACACCTGCTCAGCCTTCGCCGATGAAGTTCGTGCCTCTGGCAGAGCGGTGGGCTGTAGGCTGAGCTGTGCTAGGCTTTCTTAATCGATAAAGTCAACTTTGTGTCTGAAAGGCTGGCCTACGGAATCAAATCAGGCAAATAAGAATTTGGCCTGCTTACATCAAAATCACCTGGGTCTTCCCAGGGACCCATCCAGGAGATTCTGATTCAGTGGTTCTGGGTGAGACCTGTGCATCCTTTTTTTTTTTTTTAAACAAGTATGCAAGACCTGTAGAGCTAAGAAGTCTTGGAATTAGAAAAAATTGGATCCACAAATAGTTACAGATCCAACTGCATGTAGAGCATCTGGCATCTTGGCCTTGTCTGCGCCTCAAATTACTCTCTGAGACTGGCCTTGAGAAGGCCTCCTGGGGACCATCTCCCATGGCAAGAAGCCGTGCTAGCTTATCCTGGGGAAAGGAGTCCCTCATCTGAGGAGCAAGGCTGCCACCTGCTGGTCGATGCTAGAAACGTCTCCCGTTCTCGGAGGGAGGATGCAAATAGAGGTGGGAAGCCAGGGGGCGTGGCCCTGCCCTCCATTTCCTGTTCTGCCTTTGTCCTATTCTGAGAACTATAGGTGTCCCCCAGTCTTGTACCTCTTCTGGTGCCTCTTGTCTAAGCCCATCTTCCCTGGGCAGCCACCAGTCATCAGGCAGAACCTGCTAATCCACCATCTTGCCCTGAATTCGGTTCAGTTTAGCACACACTTGATATGAGCCAGGTGTGGGCTGGCCATACAGAGGAAAGTAATGCAGAGGGATGGAGAAGTAAGGGTGACTCATGAATACGGATAATTTCTATCTGAGGCGACATCTGAGCTGAGGGTAAGTGGGAGGCTGTCAGGTGAAAAATGGGAAAGGAGATTCCAGGCTACAGGACTAGCAAGATAGGATATTTGAATATAGAAACTGAATTGTTTTATTCTTAATCCACTTCTTGGCTGCCCCTAAAGGATGGAATGCAAACATTTCCCCTCAATTTCTGGGCAGATTTAAAGATGGGAAACAAGTTTTTCAGTTGTTAAAATCAGATTCTGGGTTTTAAGGGCCTCCAGGACTATTGTGAAAGTACAAGAGGGAGGGCTGGGTTTGAGGGAAGAAGCCATGTATCCAGGGGAAACAAAAGGCAGAGGGGGTTTCTCCCCTCTGCAGAGTTCTCCTGGCCCGGTGGGGTGAGGGCTCCAAACCACCACTCCCAACCTGGCCCTGCAGCGCCCCAGAGACATATCAAGGCCCCAGAGGGAAGTGGCTGCAGTGCCAGGATGTGCTGCCCTTCCAGCCTACAAAGAACTTCCAGGTCCCGAGAATGGCAGAGAAGCATCCCTGAGCCTGCAGACCTGTGAGCCCCCTGCTGTAAGAGACCCAGCTGTCTCCATGGTAACCCGTGGAGACAGATGCCCAAGAACCAGAACCCTTGGTCCTGTGAAGGACTTGAGGACCTTGACATAGTTCCAGAAGTAGAGAGATATACATTCAAACCACAATGACAAAACAAAGGAACTCAGTATTCCTGCACACCAGGGCCTGTAGCAGATTCTACTGGTAACAGGTACAAGGCAGGTCAAGATGTGGCACTGGAATCAAATGGAGAAGGTGTAACTATTGTAAAGCTGGGTAATAAAACAGTCTGGGTGGTGGGTGGGAGGCCAATAGTCTAGGACATTCTGTAGCTCTGGTGATTGCAGGATTCCAGCCAAATGTTTTTCTCCAGACAGCTCTAGGCCTTGTTTTGTGCCCCCAGAAGGTTGGGGTCATCTGGCTCCGGAGTGCCAGCTCTGCACTTGTTCTGGGGCCAAACACAATGGGGGCCCAGTTTAATCATGTTCTGTTTCTGCTCATAATTGTTCAGCAAAAGAATTATATACCTTCTAAAGACAAAATAATCATCCTTCAGTGGGGCCCAAGCTCCTTAGCATGTCCCACAGGCCCCACATCCACATCTCTACAGCATCA
The DNA here is from genome assembly GCF_963455315.2 of Globicephala melas. NCBI lineage: Eukaryota > Metazoa > Chordata > Mammalia > Artiodactyla > Delphinidae > Globicephala > Globicephala melas. The sequence goes on from NC_083314.1 coordinate 48,073,911, forward strand.
GCCCCTCTCACCTCCTCTAACTCAGCCATCAGAAGGGCTCCCTACGTTCTCTCAGTAGCCTCCCACCCTCTCTCAACTAACTCCTGTTCATCCTTTAGGCCTCTGTTTAGTCATTTTCTGAATCCCCCCACCACTACCGTGGCTGAGTTAAGGCTTTCTCTTGTGTGCTGTCTCTGGGTTTGCCCCATCATGGCTCTTAGCAAACTCCAAATCACCTGCTCACTTCCTCATCTGCTTCACAAGACTGGACTACTTGACAGCAGAAAATCTGTGTGTAGATCACTTCTGTGGCACCAGCACAGCACCCTGTTTTAAGGAGGATGTTCAGCAAGGTTTCTGAGAGGAAATAATACTCAACATGAGATCTAAAGGAGTGGGGTGGGGGCAGAGGTGTGATTTGAAGCATATGCAAAGGCCCTGGGGTTGCAAAGAACTTGGCATGTCTAAGAAACATGCTAAAGACACTGTGGCTGGAGTGCAGGAAGGGAGTGAGCAGGTAGCATGAGACTTGGTCTGAGAGGTTCTAAGCGTGGTGGGATGTCACCAATAGAAACATTATCCTGTATCTTCACTGTCTTCTCTTTCCCTTTTTGCTCTCATTGAGCACAGGCTCTCTTCTGGAGCAAATCCATGCAGCCTCTGCTCAAGGGGTGACTTATCTTTCTCTTCTACATCCCTCCTACCATTTGGTGGGGCAGGTGTCTTCTTCATTCCTTCTTGCTGTGCAAGGCCATTCCTTTAAGAACTTCTGGGCTTTGAAGATCACATCATCAGCCTGCAGCACCCACCACCCCTCCTTGGTACAGTCTCCCACACACCCCAGATCCCTTTCCTTCATTCTTTATGTGGATCTTAGCATGTGGCTCACTGTCACTCCCACACCATCACGTCATCATTCTTGGGACTACATCCCATGTATCTGGCTTCTCAGCTCCCTGATCTCCTCTCCTCCAATGGTCTCATCCTCCACCCTATCCCAGATACTCTAAATGGCCTAAGTCACATGCCTGACACTGATAAAAACCGCACCCCTTCCATGTTCTCAGTTTCGGTGCATGTTCCTCTCTGACCAGTGCCTCCCAACTTCCTAGCTCACTGCTCCCGAAATGCCGTCACCAACAATCCTTCATCACAGTGGGACTGCTGGATCCTCTGCCTTTTAACTTGTTCTGCGCCCCTCATGTTCTCTCTCCCTAATTTACTTGGCTTCAATTCCATGGTTTATCACTTTAATCATATCTTCTTTTTTTCCATACTTCTTCATCTTCAACACCCTTCCTTCGCTTTACTGTATTGGTTTGGCAAAACTCTAACCCTGGTTAACTCCACTTCGAAGCCTACTCCATTCTGGTGCCCACACAGCTGACCATGGCTGGAGGAAAGTACACAACCTTCCCGACCGGTTTAACATTAATTTATGACTGCTAACCTCAAGTGGGCCTTAAATGCTGCCTGGCAATCATGGACCCATTCACTCTCCTACTCTCCTAGTCGAATATCTCCTACCTCTCTCTCTTCAGGCCTCCCACACCTCCTCCCCCACCCTTCATCTCAGCCAATGACCTGCTGCCTATCGCAGGGAGAAAAAGCAGCCCTAGAAAGAACACTTCCTCGAGTGTTCCCTCCCCACATCTCCCCACACACCTGCACCTGTGTCCATGTCCTTTAGCTTTTCTCCTGCTCCTGTGGATGAACTGTGTGGAGGCCAACATCTGCTTGTGTCCTGGATCCCATTCTCTCTCAGTTTCTCAAGGACATCTCCCCAGCAATTCCTTCTGCTCCTGCCTCATCAATTTCCCTTTCTCTACAGACATACTCTTCCCATGTCCCAGCTCCCTCTTACAGGAAAACTCCTTGAAGGAGCTATCTATACTCACTGACAATTCCTCTCCTCTCCTAAAGCTACCCCAATCAGCTTTTGATGCCCATGTGGCTAAGCCAAATGGTCATTTCTTAGTGGTCATTTTAACATGAGCTCTCAGCACCATTTGATATAATAGATCACTTCCTTCTCCTGGCATCATTTCTTCCCTTGATCTCCAGAATATCACCTCCTTCTGATTTCCCTTCAAATCTTTTTGTTCTCTTCTTTTCATCTCTTTTGCTGAAGATATCTTCGTTTCCCTCTCATCTCCCGCACTTATTAACATTGAATCTGTCTAAGGCTCCTCTTCTCTTCCCCTTTGTACACTCCCTTGGTGACTCATTAAAATGACATGGCTTTAAATGCAATTCATGCATTGATAACTCTTAAATTTTACATTCTACCAGGTCCTCCATCTTGAAATCCAGATGCCTATACCCAATCCACCGCCAATATTCAATTTTCTCTTCAATGTTTCCACTTGGAAACATTGTCCAAGCCTAAACTCCTTGATCTTCTCCCTGAAACTCTATTTCCCACAGTCTTCCTTAACTCAGTTAAGGGCAACTCCATCCTTCCAGTTGCTTGGACCAAAAATCCTAGGGTTGTCCCTGACTCTTCTCTGTCTTTCACTTCCACATCCAGTGTGTAACCAAATCATGTTAGCTCTAACTTCAAAATATACCAAGAGGTTGACCATTTCTCACCATTTGTGGCCATTCTGGTCCAAACCACCATCATCTCTCATCCAGATGACTGAAAAGCCTCCTAACTGATCTTCCTGAGTCTACCATTGCTGCTGCCATCAGCTTCCTGCATCTGGGGACCAAGTGAGGAGGAGGTAGAAAGACCTGGTCTCAGGACCTGGAGTTTTTGTTTGTGTGCTTGTTTTTAATTACAAATTCAATTACTTTAATAGATACAGGGTTATCATCATTACCTATTTGTTCTTGAGTAAGCTTTAGTAGTGTGTTTCTTTCAAGGGATTTTTCTGTTCTAACTTGTCAAATCTATTGGGATAACGTTGTCCATAATATCCCCTTTTTATCCTTGTAATACCTGTAGCATCTGTAGAGATGTCATATCTCCCATTCCTGATATTACTAATTGGTGTTTTCTTTTTTTTTTAACCCGATCAGTCTGACTAGAGGATTATCAATCTTATGGATCTCCTCAAAGAACCAGCTTTAGGTTTCACTGGGTTTTTTCTCCGCATTATATTCCTTTTCCATTTTATTTATTTCTGTTCTGATCTTTATCATTTTCTGTAGTCTACCAACTTTGGGTTTACTTTGCTCTTCCTTTTTTAGTTTCTTAAGGGGGAAATTGAGGTCATTTCTTGAGACCCTTCTTCTTTTATAACATAGACCTTCAGCGTTACAAGTTTCTTGTGGCTGGAATTTGTGTCTGCTTTGTTCGCTGATAAAACCCTAAAGTCTAAAACAGTAATTGGAAATGGTGGGTACTAAATATTTGTCAAATTAATGAATTGATACCTCCTATCTACCCAAAGCCCTCTGAAGAGTTCCATTTTACTCCAAATAAAACCAATTCCTACATCATCTATAAGACCTTACACAGTCTGCCCCTCACTGCTTCTCTGATCTCCTTTCCTGCTGTCCCTTCCCTTAGCTACACTGGTTCCTTTGTTGCCCTTCAAACAAGCTGGGCAGAATCTGAACTCATGGCCTTGGCATTTACTGTTCTGCCTGGAATACTCACCTACCCCATTTGTCCTGGTAAAGAATGACTTCAAATCTCTGTGCAGAGAGCGTCTGCCATCTCTCATTCTCTTCCCCCTCTCTGCTTCCACCCTGATGAAGAAACCTGGCTGAAAAGCTGAACCCGGACACCGAGAGTTCTCATTTCCAGAGCAGCCCTGCCTGGAGTCATCACCTCAGTAGCCCCACCACCCCGTCAAAATCACGTGTCTGTTTCTGTGAGGCTGAGGACTGGATTCAGCTAAGGCGCTTTCACCCGGTGAGGCCCAGCCACTAGCAGATTGTGGATACTTTTTTTCTGAATGCAAGATTTTAATTTAAGTTTTATTTTTATTCATTTTATGTATGAGGACATAACTTATCTCATTGTTGTTTTCAAATGTATGGCATAAAACTGCAAAGTATTCCTGTATGTGTTCATAACCACTCTCAATTTTGTGTTTTTACATCCGTCCTCCACCCACACCCTCCAACTAGACTTGTCCGAGGATTTCAGTCTTTCCAAAGGACAGACATGCGCACTGCTGGGCTAGGGGGCAGGGCCAGTCCTCAGCTCACCCTGGCCCGGAGAATCCGCACGTACCGAGTAATATCGCATCCCAGGAGCCCTAAACGAAATTTCAAGAATCTTGGCTTCACACCCTCTGCCAGACCTTTCTGAAGACAGGTCCTCTCCAGTTATGTTCAGTGCAGCAGCTGACAAAGGGAAAGGGAGGTGTGTTTTCCTGGAAACCCCAAACGCCTCTCCTCATCTCCTGTGAATTACCTCTGTGTTCAGGCAGCTGAGCTAGACACCTGCGAGGAAACGCGTGTGTGTTCAGTGGGGGCCTTGGAAAGAAAAGGCCCCTTTTACCCCTGGCCAGCACTGTAGGTGGTATGGCCCAGGAGGGCCCCGTGGCAGCAGCTCGGCTGCTGCAGGCAGAAGTCAGAATCCTGGTGGCAATGTTCAACTGAGCCAGAGGGGGAGCCAGAGAGCTGAGAGGCCCGTCCCTGTACAGAGAAGGGCGGAGCAAGGCCGAGGAATGTGACGTGAAATTCCTGATGGTAGTGTGGCCCTGTCCCTCCCCGTCTGTGCTTGGTAAACTCAAGTTCATCTTTCAGGGCCCATGTCAAAAATCATCCTTTTGGAAAGACTTCTCCGAAGCCCAGACAGAGCCAATTTCTCCTCCTTCTTGCTCCCTGGAGCATGCCTCAGAGTCATGCAGGGGCTTGTCAAAATGCAGATTCTAGGGTCTGCTGTTACCCCAAGAATCTCTGGGAGTGTGGTCCTACCATCATCATATTTAAACAGATTCCTGGTTTTTTTTTTATGCAGAGCAAGAATGATACCAAGTACAGCATCATCTCCCTTAAACCCCATAAGAACTCTGGAAGGTAGACGCTATTATTAACCATAACGTACAGATCAAGAAACTGAGGCACAGAAAGCTTAAGTAACTTGCCCACAGACATGCAGCCAGTGGTAGAAACAGGATTAACTAACCCAAGTAGCCTGACTCCAGAGCCTGCATCCTCGGTCCTTACACTGTGCAGGCTTCCCCCTTGCCAGGTGGTGCTATCAGTCAAGCGAAGGTCTTCTGATCTCGGGTGGCCTCAGCCGGCACTGGCTTGAAGCAGGATTTCGGCTCCCAGCCAGACATTGAGGTCGGGCAGCAGCCGTGAGAGCACTGAATCCTAGATACCAGACCACCAGGGACCAGTGGCCAGTAACAAGGTCCTGGCCTGTCAGCTATGTAGAAATGAATTTCCACATAGAGACGGAACATAGTGAAGTAAGTAAAGTGTTCATTAGGAGGAAAAAGAGTACAGGACGTGTGGATAGACACATGGGCGGGCTCAGAGAGAGTTGCGCACTCGTGGTAGTTTGAATCACTTTTATGGGGCATTTCTTCTGTGTTTCCTTTGACCAATCTTCTTGCTTTGCCTGGTTCTGAGTCCATATTTGGTCTTTCTCAGGATCCTCCCCTGTGTGCGTGCGCATCTCTTAGCCAAGATGGATTCTAGCAAAGAGGACTGTGGGTCGTTGACATCACTTACTATGAGGTGGCGCCCCCTCGCTTTTTGACCTCCAAGGAGCCTTTCTGTGCATGTGTAGTCAGGGAGGTCTCCTTGACTTCGAGAATGAGGAATATGTGGTCTTTCATCTCTTATCTGGGCAGGGCCTAGCCTCCTCCATCATCCTGCTTTTATGGAGTTTCTGCTATTATGGAGTTTCTGTCCACAGGGTAGAAACTGTTCAGCCTGGGGTCCGTCTATCTCCTGCCTCACTTCTACCTGGTACCATCCTGCAGAAAGTTCTAGGAAGTACTGACATTTGGGGTCACTGCCATGTTCTGTCATCCTGTCTAGAGCATGAACCTCCCAGCCATGGCATTGACTGCCATGTGTGTCGAGTGCAACACACAATGAAAAGCCCTGACATCACTGCTCTGAGAACATCATTGGCCTTGAAGAAGTCTGCTTGGCTGGCCTCTGAGTGGGAATGCTTTGGGCAGGGAGACCAGAGTAGGAACCAGAAAGAAGGTGCCCTTCAGGTGGCAGAGTAATTAAGGACAAGCATTCTGGAAGGACAGGGATGGGGTAAAGACATCAGCAAGCTCCCACCAGCTCTAGGATAAAAATAATAATTTATTGAAAAACCACTACATGGCTGACACTGGGCTAAAACTTTACAAATATTGTTTCAGGGTATTTTCACAACCACCCTGTAATGAAGGTTGTAATGAATTCTTATTCCCATTCTACAGACAGACAGCCTAAGGCTCAGAAAAGTTAAGGAAATTGGTCAAGGTCGTCAAACAAATACACCTGGGATTCAAAGCCAGGTCTGTCTAGCCCGAGATCATGTACCAAGTTCCTGTTCCACCCACAATTCTGCTCGCCCGCATGCATTCTCTTACTCAACAAATTTTGATGCATGTGAGAGAAAAACAACAAATATTTTAAGTCTCTCCCACATATGGGCCACTTAAGTGGCTCCATTAATCTTCCTCAAGGATGACACAGGGGCAAGAAAGCAGACTGGATGACTGGTTTCTCAGCAATGGTTCCCACTGTTTGAAAGCAGCTCAGCTAGATCACTGTGATGACAGCTGGCGGCAGAGCATGGGGAAAACCTGCAGGGGAGGGGATCCTGGAGCCTCATCAATGGAAGCGGGAAGTTTCTCAGGTCCTCTCAGAATCATAATCAGACCCAACGTCCAGGCTTAGCCACGGTTCGTGAACTCAGCGAGGTGCCCACGCGTCCTCCAGGACGGAGGGCCAGTCTGGCCTGTTCTCCACCCGTGTCACTCAGCCCTGCCGGTCCAGTCGGTGTGGTTCATAGGCACCGCTGGGCTCTGGCACCATGCCTGGCAAGGGCCAGGTTCCCTTCTCTCTCCCCAGTGCCCTGCAAGCCTCTCTCAATCTGTCTTTTCTCCCCTTCCCAGACAGGCAAGGGGACCCCAGTTTTCACCATTGCCAGTCAGAACAGCTCAAGGAAAATGCCAGATTTTGAAGGTAGACTTGCAAATAATAACAAACAAAAACAATGCCTCCCTTGTTTCCATACCGAAGGGATTGGGCCAAATTATATAGATTCCAAGAGCTCTTAAAAGAAGGAAAAAGATGTGGCTTTCCCTTCACCTCTCATGCCCGGTGGTCCCCAGAGTGACGGCTGGGGAGATTAAATAGTGAATGTGCTTGTGCTGTCGAAAGGAAAAATATCCCTGTCCCCTTGGGTCTGAGCAGGTTGACCAGGGGCCTGAGCAAGACCCAGGATTCAGTTCTGAGGCCTGCTCAGCCCCCTGCTTGCGGCTCCTTAGGACGAAGTTCCACACACAGAAAAGGTGCGTGACACTTCAAAGTGCGATGTCAGAGAGGGCTCCGGGGATCTCTCAGGGTAGGTGACTCGGGATAAGGGGCTCCTGTTCCGTCTTGCTGTCGGGAGTACCCAGGCTGCTCCTTATCCCATTTCTCACTCGGTGAGGTCGCCTGGCCCACACCAGCGAGGTGGTCAGGGCAGGGTGTCTTGGAAACCAAGGCGGAGACAAAGTGGGCAAGTTAACGCGGAAGTTCCATGGCGTGTGGGCTTTTGTTATACAGTTGATGCTTAGGGTTTCTAGAAATAAAGCACGCCGAGAGACAAGATGTGTTGGCTGGACAATAATAAGTTGGCATTTATGGGACCCATCGTCTCCTTGGGCAGCTGTGCTGAGGGAAAAGAAGGTCTTCTGGAGGAGGGACTTCAGGGACCACACACACACACACACACACACGTCACACAGCCTCGGGTGGAAGGACTGAGGGTTTCCAGGAGGAAGGGAGGGCAGCGCCAGGCCAAACACACAGGCTCTGAGGTGACAGTGTTTGAGCAGTTTGTGCTCAGTGGTTCAAGTGCAGACCCTGATACCTTGGAACCGCAGCTCCACTCGGTAGTGACCATGTGCTGTGAGCCTAGAAAAGGCGCTAAGCCGTCTGTGTCTCTGCATCCTCAGTCTGTGGACGGGAGTAACATTGACAGCAGCCACTCCACAGGAATGCAGTGAGGATTAAGGGAGACACTGCATGTGGTGTCAGCGTAGTGTTGGCACAAGGAAGAGCTCAGCGCATGTGCACCGGTGCCGCGAGGCTGGGAGAAGGGAGGGACCCGTACACTTCCACCCCAGCTGCAGCCTTCACCTCCTCTGGCCCCTTTGAGGAATTTAGTCACTTCCTTGCCAAAGGTATCTGAAGGCCATCCTGTATGACACGGCCACTTGGGAAATTTTGAACAGTGGTGTTGGGGTGTGGGTTGGTGGCAACACCATCTGATACGTTGCTATGGGAGATATTTTAAGTACCAACTCTCCCTATCCTATCGCTCCCCCTGCACAAAGGGGTTCACAGTCCCTTTGAGAAATGCGTAATAGCTAAGGATCGTCTTGCCTAGACAGTGCATATCCACATATCTGTAGCATTCTGCACTTTATTTCAGGGACATCAGGTTTTGAACCCTGTTCCAGACTCAAAGACCTAGAGGCATCTCTCTGCTGCCTGACTCCTTCCTCTGAAGCCACACCTACAAAACGCCAAGGGGCAGAGAGACCTACTTCTCTCAATCACATTCTGAAGTTTACTGTTCAGAAAAATGTGTCAGGTGTCACTATTGCTGTCAGAGTTGCAGCCCTGACAAGGCAGTGGGGATATGAAAGGAGCCCCATGAGCCATGTCTTCCCTGGAAACAAGAACATCCATAATAACAAGGTGGGCAGCTAACTTTTCTGGGCACTTACTACGCTCCAGACACTGTGCTAAGCTCTTCACATGCACGATTTTATTTAACCTTCCCAAGACCCCCACGATGGGGATACTGCCATGATTCCCATTTCATAGATAAGAAGCTAAGGCACAGAGAGGTTAAATAACTTGTCCAAGGTCATACAAGTCATGAGTTAAGATTTAAACCCAGTCCCAGAACCCTACTGTCAACCAGTATATTTCTGGCCACCTAGGGACATCACAGGTACCATACTCCCATCCCCTATTTTAATGTCCTGAGCATTCACCCTAGTAAAAGCACCTTATACTCGAGTGGATGCCAATTCTAGACATACTGAGGCTTGATCCCAGGCCAATTTTCTCTTCAACATGAAACTGCATGGGAAGCAATGCTGAAAGAAGACAGAAGTAGAGTCACAGATGCAGAAAACAAACTTATGGTCACCAGGGGTTGAGGGGGGTAGGGGTAAACTTGGGAGATTGGGATTGACATATCACACTACTATAAATAAAACAGCTAACAAAGAAGGACCAGGGAACAGCACAGGGAACTCTACTCAATACTCTGTAATGGCCTATACGGGAAAAGAATCTAAAAAAAGAGTGGATGTATGTATATGTATATGATTCTGTGCAGCAGAAACCAACACAACATTGTAAATCAACTATGCTCCAATAAAAATTCTTTCACAATTTTCTCTTCACAATGAACCTGCATGGGAAGCAAGGCTGAAAGATGGAGAGAGAAGCTTGGTTTGTATATGAGTCAGGAGAGAAAATTATCTCCCTGTACTCCACCCGCAGCTAAATAGTCATGGGCATCCTTGAGCCGATGATGACTGCAAAACATCCTGGGAACAACCCTGCTCAAACCACAGTGCTGCAAAAGGTGGGTACTAGCATGGGGAGGTAGGGGTACAGGCCTAATACCCTGTCCTGCTTCCCAGGAAGGGAAAGCATGCTTCCCCCAGGAAGCTCACGATGTGACCAGAGGCTTATGGACATATTGGGGCAGGACGGAAGGACTGAGTGCCTGGTCTGCTGGAAGAAGGGATGACAGTGAGCAGAAGGGAGAGGGCCACCTGCAGGAGGGCTGAGTAACCTTCCTGAGGGCGGGAGGAAGGGAGGGAGGGAGGCTGGCCTTGGCAGGAGGGGAGGCGGGCGCAGAGGAAGCAGCAAGATCAGTCCAGGCAGTGAGACAGGGTAGCCCCAGTAGACTTCCCAGGCTGCCCTCTGGGAAGCAGGCAGGAAAGTTGAGTGTATTACACTGGCCCCACCTCCTGAAGCTCTCTCCACAGCTGCTGGACTGGACACAAAAGCGTGAGGGACAGAGACACCATCTCTGCTGATTTGTACCCAACTCTAGTTCCAGTAGCTGAGAAGCTACATATGACAGAGAAGCTGGGGGGGCGGGGCACGTGGCTGTCTGCATTTCCCAGGTAAGTGACTATTTGTGTCGGAGCCAGAAGTGACGAGCAAGGCCTGAAGGTGGTGGGCAGGGGAGAAGGCGGGAGGCGGCTGCCCTGGGGTGGACGGGGTACCGTCTATGGAAGGAAAGAGGGGCAGGGGCTGGGAGCTGGAACAAGGCCTGTGGCCAGGCTTCTGCAAAGCATCCACGTCCACGGGTGAGGTAGGTGAGCCGGGGCCGCCCCTGGCCGGCAAGCACGGAGGAAGGTCCAGGAAAGGGCTGTGCTCTGCCCGCACCAGGGTGTCAGCGTTCCTCTTCCAGACTGGGAATATTTGTGTCGACCTGGCCAGAAAACCCCAGCCTGAGCCCTTGCCTTCCTCTCGGTCTTCTTGGTGGTCAAGAGAGCACCTTTGGCAGCTACAGGAGGAAGACAGCGGGACATATTCACTGGGAATGTGGCTGCAGACAGAGGGATTTCCCATCTGGAAAGGCAATCCCGTCAGCTGTGAGCTAGCAGAGGGCTGTGTGCCGCCCTGAGAAGGCTCCCCTGTGGCCCAGAGGAAAGGGATGAGACACGTGTCGTGTAGAAGGCGGGGTGGGGAGTGGGTGAGATGAATGGTCTGTGAACAGCTCTCTGTGAGCATGCACGGCGTGTTGTCCCAGAGAAAGAAAGACGCCTTGGAACCTGCTTCAATCAAATCCAGCGTCCCCTTGCCATCCTGCTGGCAGACCAGTCCCTGAGCAGGCACACTGGCCTCAGTAAGTCATAGTAAGCTGGTTAGTGCTGTGTCCCCTCTACACACACACACACACACACACACACACACACACACACACACACACACACACACACACACACACACACACACACACACAGCCACTCTCTAAGAACCACTATGCTGAAAATATGTCAAACTTGGTTTCCTGCCAAGAGGTACGCCAGCTACACTCTGACGTGTTATGGGATAGAGCAGAAGGGTCAGAGGGAGAGAGTGATCCCTGGGCTTCGGGTACAAAGGGACATGAGATGCTGAACTCCAGTCGTTACTGCACTGTGTCCTCCATTTATCTATGGCTACTGTATCCACAGAGAGAGCGAGGAGTCCTCCCCATCGCTGCCCCTCCCCTCCCTCCAGCCCACACACAGAGCAACTGGGCTGCTTGTGATGAGGCAGGAGCTGGGGGAAGGGCAGTCTGGTGAGACAGGGGCTAATGTAACAGGACATGACCTTACTGTGTGAACCTTGACCACCAAACTGCAAAGATCATCGACCTGGACACCTCCCGGGAGTCCCGCTGCGGTGCAGAGGAGCTGGCAGCACGGATGACAATGGCCCAGTCACTGAGTGCCAGTCACGTGTGCAGGAGCGTCCCCCACACTGTACAGTAGGGGCAGTATGTCCATCCTGCAGACGGAGAGAACCTGGCTCAGAGATGTTTGTCGACACACAGGCATACGGTTTTGACTATTTGGTCAACATCTGTCGAATGAATGACTCCGTCTTGCTGAGGGAGGATGGCAAGCCTCCCGCCCTGAAGCGGCACGTTGGAGCCACACCAAGAGCCTATCCCTCTGAGAGGCGGTGGAAGGTGGGCGGAGGGGAGCAGTGGCTTTTGGAAAGCAAACCCTCAGTGACTCATACGCCGAACCGCCTCAGTCAAAGGCCTGGCCTCTCTCTCCTGTGCAGGGCAATTTGGGTCAACAGGGTCAGGGAGGAGCCCAGCCGTGAGGCCCCGTAGCCAAGGTGTCTTGGCCCAGAAAACACAAGGGGCTTTGATGCCTCAGAAAGCAGCGGCTCTCCCCACCCCAGGATGCTGCGGCTGCTCTTGGGTAGGGCCCAGCCCCGGGGCAGGGCCTCAGTGTGGAGGCCACGTCGGGGAGCTAGGGCAGCCCCTTGAAGTCAGAAACCCCACGGCTGCTGTCTAGGAGCTGTGTGACCCTGGGCAGGTGAGTAATCTCTTGAAACCTCAGTTTTCTGGTCTGTAAAATGGAGAGGATACTATAATAGTAATAGCACCTATCTTAAAGGTTGCTGGGAGGATTAAAGAAGTCATGCTTGTGAAATGCTCAGCACATTGCCGGGCTCATAACATTTGTCCAGAAAATGGAACTGCTAGTAATACTGCTCTCTGGGATTCTCAGAAGGTTCCCTCCAGAGCAAAGCAAACTCAGCCCCCGGGTCAGAAATTGCTCCTCCCCCACCTACACCCCATCCTGCCCCACTCCCCACCCCCCCATCCCCAGCCTCCACAGAGACCCTCAGTAGCCTGTCTCTCACTCCAGCAACTCCTGTAAAACTCACACAAACAATCCTTATTAACCAACCCCAGCAGGCTTTCTTTGTATCTTCAAGCTAAAATAAAATCAATCAGAAAATGCAACTCAAAGCCTCCCTTGTCTCATGCCTTGCTGTCAAAACCCTAAGTCCATACTTTTCAAGTTGGGGTATGTACACCCATGGGAGCCTATGGGGGTATGCCAGGAATACATGAGGCCATGGGATAAATACAGCACACCTGGGGAAAAGTTAAACGTTTAAACTGAAGGTAACTTAAAACACTGTTTTTACGTTAAAACAGACATGACATAGAATCTACATTCTCATGAACAGTTAAGATGAAGCAATACTTCAGAGATAGTTCAAGCTGTTGGTGGGCATCCCTTTCTCCCTGGGTGCATGTGTCTACCCCACCCAGCAGCAGGGGGGTCCTCACTGCAAAGGCCTGAGAAGCTCCCCTTAAGCAGTGAGAGGCAGCTGGGTTTCTTCTTGGGAACACACTGGTGTCTTCCTGACTCACCCCCATTCTCCCAGGAGCTGGTCCTTATCTTTGGAAGGGGTGGCCCACGCAGTCCAGGGCCTGGGAGGTACTCCCAGCAGACATGGCAAGAGCCGGCCTGGTTTCCAGCTTCCCGACCAGGACGGCAGTTTAAGAGGTCCGAGGAGGACCAGACCTTGCTTCCTGCCCTCTCTCTTCCCCAGGCTCACAGAGCACCCACCTGGCTAGCAGTTGGTGTTTGAGCCCCTGGGAAGGGCAGGGCAGGGCACAGCTGGCACTCAACAAATGCCCCACGCTTGCCATCCTGACAACATTGTCTCCTGGGGCTTCGGGCAAGTGGGACCTCCAAAGGATTAAGGGTGACTGTGGAGTTCTCAGCAGGGCCCAGCTCCTCCTTCGCCTGTGAGGGGCAGCAATGTGGCTGGAACGGCTACCAGCTGGACACAGATCTGTAGTGAGAACTCAGTCCCCGTGGCCGTGAAGGTGATTAAGTCCATTCTTTGTGATTTTCCTTTTTGCAGGTATCTTGAGCCAAGTAAAGGTCTGTGTCGGAGAAGCAGGGACAGAAGGACCTGCACATATGGCACAGGTGGACCCGCAGGATGGACAGGGTGAGGCATCTCCTCTCTGCAGCTATGACCCCCGGATGCTACGCATGAACTTGGAGAGTGAGGATGAGGACCATGGACAGGCAGGAGACAAAGAGGGCACTGGTGACACTCGTCAGTGGGCCCATTCAAGGCTCAGCTCCCAAGGGACTCAGGACAAAACTGACTTGCCACGGCAGCATCCGTTCCACAAAAAGGAAGAGAAATTCTCTGACTCCTTTAGTGCAGGAGTCGTGGGGAAGAAACCCATGGCAATGCCTAGGAAGAAGGCCAGCTGGGAAAGAGACGAGTCAAAGATCACCCTGACTCAGGACTCCCCCAGAGCAAGCACAACTCCCAGTGGCCTCCCCAGCAGCTTCTCACACAAGGGGTTCGGTCAGGTGCAACCTCCTAGGGACCCATTACCTGCTGGCAATGATGGAGACTGGAGGGCAAACCTGGACACTGCTCTAGGTATCCCATCCAACTTCCCTGGTTCTGGAAGATATTTCTGTGCACAGAAAGGGGTAGACAAGTCCCCAGACAGCTCCTCTCCAGCTTGTGTCCCCAAGGCGGCGGGCAGTTGGGTCCCCTCCACGCAGGAGACACATATACCAGCCCAGGGGTCGGCCACCCCAGCCAACCTGGCAGCGGAGGCGCTGGCCAAAGTGCGGAAGGGCTTTAAGGACCAGAACCCGGCGGGCGCCGGGGAGGGCGGGCAGAGGGAGGCGTGTCCCCACAAGCGCCGGTGGGGCGGGCAGGCCTTCCAGAAGCCGCCTGGCGCCAAGCCTTACGCGTGCGAGCTGTGCGGGAAGGTGTACTCCCACCGGGGCACTCTCCAGCAGCACCAGCGCGTGCACTCGGGCGAACGACCCTACCGGTGCCCCTTCTGCGACAAAGCCTACACGTGGTCCTCGGACCACCGCAAGCACATCCGCACGCACACGGGCGAGAAACCCTACCCTTGCCCGGACTGCGGCAAGGCCTTCGTGCGCTCCTCCGACCTGCGCAAACACCAGCGCAACATGCACAGCAACGACAAGCCCTTCCCGTGTGCCGAGTGCGGCCTGACCTTCAACAAGCCGCTGTCGCTGCTGCGCCACCAGCGCACGCACCTGGGCGAGAAGCCCTTCCGCTGCCCCACCTGCGACCGGCAGTTCGCCGTGGCCAGTCGGATGATGGAGCACCAACGCGTGCACTCGGGCGAGCGGCCCTTCCCCTGCCCCACCTGCGGCAAGTGCTTCACCAAATCCTCCAACCTGATCGAGCACCAGACGCTGCACACGGGCCAGAGGCCCTTCAAGTGCGCCGACTGCGGCGTGGCCTTTGCGCAGCCCTCGCGCCTCGCGCGCCACCAGCGCATCCACACGGGCGAGAGGCCCTTTCCTTGCGCGCAGTGTGGCCAGGCCTTTGCGCGCTCCTCCACCCTGAAGCGGCACCAACAGATCCACTCCGGGAAGAAGGGCTTCCTCTGCGCCGAGTGCGGCAGGGCTTTCCGCATTGCCTCGGAGCTGGCCCAGCACATTCGGGTGCACAACGGGGAGAGGCCCTACCAGTGTGAGGACTGCGGCCAGGCCTTCACCCGCTCCAACCACCTCCAACGACACCGAGCCAAGCACCGCAGCTGCAAGAAGGAGCCCATCCCCCCCTCCTCCTCGGACGAGTGAGGGCTCCATCAGCTGACTCTCAGGGAAGGTGAAGACATGGCCGACCTCGGATGCAGTGACGAAACAAACTAGCCCGTTCTGCCCTCAAAGCCATATGCAAATACCGAGAAGGTCCAGGCTGGTCCTGTCTAGAGAAAGGTACTTTTCTGTTTTTATGTAAATAAAGGAATCCCCAGATGTGGTCTCTATGGAGGAATCTTCCAAAGCAGCAAATTATACCTGGGGGTAACTCAAACCCATCCAAATGGCTCAGCATTTCACTTTCCTAACGAAATGAGTTTACCCTGGGGAATGTCTTTCTGAGTCATGGCTTTGAATTAGAGACGGCCTTTATCTTAAAGAGAGGGGCGTTTATGTCTTATATTTGGGACCCAGTTATCCTAGAAATCCAGAACAGCCTTAGCCTCTGAAAAAGAAGAAGCCCGCTTCTCTTCACAGTGGAGCTTAGTAACTGGAACTAATCAGAGTCTCACCCGCAAAATTCACAGGTGCCTCCTCTCTGGCTACCTCTTCTCCTGTTTCCACCCCGGGAGCTTCAATCACATGCTATATTTACAGAGGAATCTGCCCATTTACAGAGACATATGCAAAATTTCTCCCTATGGGCTTGACCATGGTTCGGGAAGCCTTTTAGGTTCATTTAAACTTGCCAGGATCAAGAGCTCCAATGTGAAGTAAATAAAATAAAGGACCCCTTGCCCAAGTGCAATCAGCTTGTTTCACCGTCATTAAAAACAGGTTTGAAAACCTACGTGACTCGCCGTTATTCTCGAACAAGGTTAACTGAAATTTGCATTACTAACAGCCATCTTTAGAGATGTACTGCTACATACATTGATTTTGTATAGTTTAAAAGTCAGTAGTTCTTAGCTCTGGACCTCAAGCGGGAGGAATCCGTGACTTCACAGAGTTCCGCTGACGCACACAGGTAAAGGACACTTCTCATCTTACCAAAGTTAAAGAACGTACTCCACAAAAAGGTATTGCACTCTCCTTCTGAGGATATCTTTGCTATATTCCTAAAATCGCCACCCAAATCTGCCAAATCTGAATTTCCCTTGAATTTCAGCTGATTTGGCCCCAGGGAGTGACTGCTAAATAGTGTTCTTACGCTTGACACGTGGAGTCCAGAGAGAACTGCTATACGTACGCGTCATGCCTTGTTTGACAGAGGTAACCTTAGAGCTCTGACAGCATGCCTGCAGGTTTTGTGTGTTGACTCAGATAGATCTGCGTGTCCAAACGACAGAGTTAGCCAGTTCTGGGTCTGGCTGGAGAGCCAGTTGTTGGGTTCCTAATCCATCTATCTCCATATTCACTAGTGACGTGACCTTGAATTCAGCTTCTGCATCTGAATTGGCAAAATAGGAATGACAATAACGGGGTAATAAGGGTGAGCATCAGTCTCCCAGGAGAAGAGCTTTGAATTCAAAAGCATTAGATTGGTAGAAAAGTCATAAGAATCAGCCATAACCTTGTGACTATGAAGAGAGCAAAGGATAGTATACTTTTTTCTGGGTAGTCCATTTGAAAACTGAAGTTACTCTTCCTTTTCTTTGTGTTCCGTTTTTCTTAAGGTGGTTGTTAGTAGAGCTTTTCCTAATTAAAATTTGGGGTTTGGCCTGTAATATCTTAAGGTGGTTGTTCCCCAAACCAGTTCATAGAATGGCTGTATAGAAATCACCTGGGATGTTTGTTAACCATACAAACTTGCTGAATCCTAGCCTTGAATATTGATACAGGTCTGTAGTGCATCTTGCAATCTAATTTTATTTTATTTTATTATTATTTATTTTATTTATTTATTTTTGGCTGCGTTGGGTCTTTGTTGCTGCACGCGGGCTTTCTCTAGTTGCTGTGAGCGGGGACTACTCTTCATTGTGGTGCACGGGCTTCTCATTGCAGTGGCTTCTCTTGTTGTAGAGCACTGGCTCCAGGAGCCCGGGCTTTAGGAGTTGTGGCTCGCAGGCTCTGGAGCACAGGCTTAGTAGTTGTGGTGCATGGGCTTAGTTGCTCCACGGCATGTGAGATCTTCCCAGACCAGGGCTTGAACCCATGTCCCCTGCATTGGCAGGAGGATTCTTAACCACTGTGCCACCAGGGAAGCCCCTTGCAATCTAATTTGTAAAGCTTCCCATGTGTTCTGGTGCACAGCTAAGTTGGGACCACTAGTATAATTAATATACTGGTGATGCTTAAATTTTATTATTTAATAAACAAATAATAGAGGAATAAGAAGTGGGCAATATGGATGAGATCACAATAGAACTAGACTTAAAATAGGCACAAACTACTGGAACATCTCCTGAGTTGGATATGGTAGACTCAAACTAGCAAGCAAGTTTTGAAGTGTCCCGTAAGTTCATTTCTGCAGATGAGATGCAGCATCTAGGTATGGCTTCCAGGTGGTTATACTTTTGGAATGAGAGTGTGAGTTAATAGGCCAACTCGTTTAGCTTGTGCTGGGTACATTTGGAGCTGTGTACTGTGTTTCTGGAATATAAGGGTGTATAATGTACTGAATATTATATAATATGCCGAAGAGAACTTCATTAATCCTTCAGTGCTTATTACATAAAGAGGTCACATTTCTTTTTAAAGGAAAATTGTCCCAAACAATCTTTTCTCACTACATCAGCTGCAAGCGTCATGCTGAGTAGGTATTGCGGGTGGGGCGGGGGGAAGCAATCCTGTTGCCATAGTCACAGGGCCATTCCATGGTGCACATAGAAGGCAGCAACACATGGAGTGGCCAGCAGAGAAATCAACCAGCTGCAGGCTGGCTTGACACACATTCTGCCCAATAGCCTGTCCTTCCAAATTAGAGGCAGTTGAATCCTCTATTTGAAGAAGAATCAATGCTAGAATACTGGTTATTCTGGCTCAGATTGTTGCCTGCAAGTGATGCTGAGCTACTTTTCTGGTTTTCTATACACCCACTGTACCTCAAATCTTACTTCCCTAGTATGTAATTTAAAATCAGAGCAGGGACCTCATTGTGATAGAAGAAATTTAACATTTCTCTCTGGACTAGTGCTGTTTCCACTGTTTAGTTTGCCAGAGTTAATTTGGATATGCCCAGTAAAACTGTTCATTTGTAAGTTCTCACTTAATAAAAATTCTCCTAATGTATTCACCAGAGTCTACAGTCACCATGATCCACATCCTTTGGATAAGAGTTGGCACTTACAGTGCCAGGAACTGTTTTAAGTGTTTCTCATGTATTAACTGTTTCATTTTTAAAGTAAGCCTTTCTATTCTATTCTGTTTTTAAGATGAAGAAATCAAGAGGCATTCTATTTTTTTTCTATGTATTTTTTTAACATCTTGGAGTATAATTGCTTTACAATGGTGTGTTAGTTTCTGCTGTATAACAAAGTGAATCAGCTATATATATACATATATCCCCATATCCCCTCCCTCTTGAGCCTCCCTCCCACCCTCCCTATCCCACCCCTCTAGGTGGTCACAAAGCACCGAGCTGATCTCCCTGTGCTATGTGGGTGCTTCCCACTAGCTATCTATTTTACATTTGGTAGTGTGTATATGTCAGTGCTACTCTCTCACTTTGTCCCAGCTTACCCTTCCCCTGCACTGTGACCTCAGGTCCATTCTCTATGTCTGCATCTTTATTCCTGTCCTGCTCCTAGGTTCATTAGAACCATTATTTTTTAGATTCCACATATATGTGTTAGCATACGGTATTTGTTTTTCTCTTTCTGACTTACTTCACTCTGTATGACAGACTCTAGGTCCATCCGCCTCACTACAAATAACTCAGTTTCCTTTTTTTTTTATGGCTGAGTAATATTCCATTGTATATATGTGCCACATCTTCTTTATCCATTCATCTGTCGATGGACATTTAGGTTGCTTCCATGTCCTGGCTATTGTAAATAGTGCTGCAATGAACATTGCGGTACAAGAGACATTCTATTTTTAAGATGCAGAAATCAAGAGACAAAAAAGTTATATTGCCCAAGATATCGTAGCTAGAAAGTAGCATAATAATGATTTGACATCCTGGCTCCAGAGACTGTGTTCTTAACCACAGAGCTAACTGCTTCTGTTTGGTACAGAGGAATACCCTGAAATTCTTTATAACATGCGTTTTCAAAGTGGATGATCATAAATTCAAGGGAAGATAAAGGTTGAAACACAGTACAGCAGAAACCACGGTGTGACTCTAGGAAGGAGACCTGTGAATTCCTTAAGAATGGGTGTGGGAGACCCTGGGTTGGCAGCTGTTAATCATTAATTCCTTTGAAAAGCTGTCAGTAACCTGGTCAGAGGGAAGGAATTGAATCTAAAGGAATGATGGTTCCCTGAAGACCTACCATTACTTCATCTCACTGAGGAAAGAAACATTCTGTGCCTATGCTGGACACAGAAAAATACAGCAGCAATGAATCTTGGCACTCAGCATTTACACAACATTTTATAAACCAAATGCACGCACACTGAGCAGCTATAGTACCCCCAATATGAACACAATAGATCACCCAGGAGTTCCAAGTAGGCCTTAAAAAATCTTACTTGGAAGGAAATTTTGTGTAAAGCATCAATTTAATTGCTAAAATACTCAAGCAGATGTCATTGCTAGGCTCAGAACTAGACTATGAACTACAGACTCAATTACCCATGAAAATATTGCCAGAGATAGAATGACTCAATGTTTCATCAAAAGAGAAAAAGGCATCTTTTTAAAGTTGAGAGGGAAGCTCATTTTTTATATCAATTGCCCTCTTTCCATTCTGTATAAAATCATGCCAGTATAATTAAAATTTTTCCACTATGGCTGGATAATATTTTAAAATCTTCCTTTTCCTTGTTTTCTCCTCAGTCAAATTGGCTCAGAGTTTCACTGACTCATCTCAGGAGTGTCAGGCTGTTAGTAGATTGGCTCAATGAGTGAATGGAGTGTCTATAAAACATAATCTATGATTGAGATTTAAAGAAAAACAGGAGGGAAGCAAGGATTCTGTCTGATAGTTCAGATGAAATCAAGGACAAGTGGGGATAATACATTAAATGAGAAGATGCCTGAGATTTCAAAGGTGTAGTCAATTAGGCTTGATGACGGGATAATAACTTCTATTTAGTGAACAATTTTTAGGGGTCAGACACTACATTCATTATCCCAATTAATCCGGTCTGTTATGGGAGACCCTTGAGAAATATTCCCATGTGGGGTCTGCAACAATTTTCCTTTCCAGGAAAGCAGGTGAGATTAATAGATCTTAGCTTTGCCTATTATTGTTAAGCAAGGGTCACTAAATCACTAGAGTCTGTGTACCCCTTCCAAGAAATAGGTTGCAAACCTGCAACAAGGAGAACATGCAGCAAATCCCCTGCCTTTTGGTTTAGAAATCATGCTTGCTTACATTTTTATTTTCCATCATTGTGGTGGTTTAAAAAATATATCCACATAAGTGTCCATCAACAGGTAAATGGGTAAAGAAGATGTGGTATATGTATGCAGTGGAATATTATTTCAGCGATGACAATGAAGGAAATCCTACTGTTTGTAACAACATGGGTAGACATGTTGAGAACATTATGCTAAGTGAGATAAGTCAGACAGAGAGAGCCAAACACTGTATGATATCCTTATATGTGGAAACTAAAAAAGTTGAGCTCGTAGAAACAGAGTAGAATGGTGATGACAAGGGACTCGGGGGTGGGAGAATTGGGGAGATGTCGGTCAAAGGGTACAAACTTTCAGCTATAAGACGAATAAGATCTGAGGGTTTATGTAAAACATGGCGACTATAGTTGATAACACTGTATTGTATAATTGGAATATGCTAAGAGAGTAGAACTTAAATGTTTTCACCAAAAGAAAAAAAATAAGATAAATATGCGAGGTGACGGATATGTTAATTAACTAGATGAGGGGAATCCTTTCACAATGTATGCATATATTAAATCACCACATTGTAGACCTTAAGTATCTTACAATTTTATATGTCAATTATACCTCCATAAACTGAAATTTAAAAAAAGAATTTTAAAAGTTTTAATAAAAATATGCCCACAATTCTTTAACACTCCTCCCTTCAAGAAGTAGAGCCTAACATTTCCTCTTTCGTGTGGGCTAGACTTAGTGACTTGGTTCTAATGAATAGAATAAAGCGGAAATGTTGGCGCACAACTTCTAAGGCTAGATCATAAAAGGCACTCTGGCTTCTACAGCTCTCCTCTGTCTGTCTCCCTCTCTCTCTCCCTCTCATCACTCACTATGGGGGAAACCAGCTACCATGCTGTGAGTAGCCTTACAGAAGAACCCGTGTGGTGAGGAACTGAAATCTGCTGCTAACCGCCACATCAGTGAGCTCGTAGGGGATCCTCTAGCCCCAGTCGAGAGTTCAGGTGACTGCAGACCTGCCCACTGCTTGACTGAAACCTCATGAGAGACCTGCAGCCACAAGCATCCAGCAAAGTGGCTCCCAAATTCCTGGCTCTTGGAAACTGTGTAAAATAATCAATACTTGTTGTTTTAAGATGATAAGTTTTGGTTGGCAATTTGTGACCCAGGAATAGGTCACAAACGCTAGAGAACAACTTGCCCCTAATCAATTAGAGAGCAGTCACTTGATGTCACCCTCAGCCCTGATTTCTGCCCTAAGGAAATTGACAGAGGGATTGAAAAGCATCTCCACTTCCTGTCATCCTTCCCCCCACTCAGGTCACTGTTAAGGTTGGCAGAAGCTCAGCTGGTGTACATCTCTGTCATAGGCCCCATTGCCAAGTGAACTGTCCTAACTCTAGGGCCCAGCAAGATAGACCCTCTGGGAAGGGGGCAGAAGCATTGTGCGTAATATCTGGACACTAGCACCACATCTGATAGAGAATGCTGAGAATTAAAACCCTTTTGCTTGCCCTTGTTTTTGGAATACTGCAATTCCTACTCCATGGAGATAAGTGAATCAACGCATGATCTTCCCAGAAAGGGGGGAAATCTCTAGTTCTCTAGAGTGTAGAACACAATCCTGTGAAGGAAGTATTATTATCTCCATTTTGCAGGTAAGGAAACAAAGGAGTGCAAAGATTAAGCAACACGTCCAAGGTCACAGAGCTCCTAAGCACAGAACCGGAATACCAAGTCAGATCTGTGGAGCTGTGCTGGCTCAGCCTTGGAGTGGGGGAGGGCGTGGGAACCAAGGATTGGCCCCAGGTTTCTCCCTGGGCTCACTGGGCAGAGTCAGTGCTCTTTCCACTCTGACCACTGGCTCTTATTCCTAATTTCTTTTTGTTCCCACTTCCCTGCCCTAGGCCTTCTGTAAATACCACAGCTAGCATTTTCCCATTTCTCTTTCCCACTCTCACTTTCCAGCCCCTATCTCCAAGGAATGAGGGGGTTAATGGGGACTTTAAGAAGATGGTGATGTGGACACATTTGTGCAGCAACTGAAGCTCCTGTTGGGTCATCCTCAGCTCATGTTTCCGGGAGGAAAGTGACATGAAATATATAGATACCTAAAGCTTTTCCATTTGGAGACTGTGGAGGTATGTCTTAAAAAAGGGATTTTAGGGGGAGGTACAAACTGTTGTGTGTAAGACAGGCTCAAGGATGTATTGTACAACACTGGGAATATAGCCAGTATTTTCTAATACCTGTAAATGGAAAGTAACCTTTAAAAGTTGTATAAAAAAACCAAAAAATTTTTAAAAATTAAAAAGGGATTGTAGGCGTCAACGGAAGGAGATATTTGGGAGAGGCACCCTCCAAGTGCTCCTCGAATCATAAGACATCCATCTGGAAATTGACATGTAATTATTTATGTCAGCCTGGAACATCTATAACTCGAAACAGACAACGCAGAAGTGTAGTTAGTGTGCATCTTGTTTCCCCCAGTATAACGATGTTCACAATCATGATGCCTGGATGTCTGTGTGGGTGTGTGTTTAAACCACTTGTATTAGTTTCCTGTGGCTGCTGTAACAAAGTACCACAACCTCAGTGGCTTAAAACAACAGAATTTACTTTCTCAGTATTCTGGAAGCCAGAAGTCTGAAATTAGAGCTAAAATCAAAGTGTCTTTAGGGCTGAGTTCCCTCTTAAGGCTTTAGGGGAGAATCCATTCCTTCTCTTTTCCGGCTTCTGGCAGCTGCCGGCTTCTTTGGCTTGTGGCTGCATCCTTCCAATCTCTGTCTCCATAGTCACAATGTCTCCTCCTTTTCTGTCAAATCTTTGTCTGCCTCTCTTTATAAGGACACTATGATGGCATTTAGGGCCCAGTTGGATAATCCAGGAAATCTCCCCATCTCAAAATCCTTAATCACATCTGCAAAGACCCTTTTTCCTGAGAAGGTAACATCTATCCACGCGATATCTTTAGATGGCCATCGTTCAGCTTACTACCCTGATGCGCAACAAATAGTATCAGGGGTCTTCTGACAACTATGAATATTAAGTGATAAACAATTTTTCACTTAAGGTAGCTGAAAGGTCAGTGAAAGTATAATTTTCCTGTCACTTAAAGAAACTTTGGCACTACAGCGGGCCTTAGAGATCACTTATTTTGCAAGGGAGAAAGCTGCAAGTTACACAGCTTTTAACGGCAGTCCAGAGTTCTTTTCATTCTACCAGATCCTCTTTTTCATTTTTGTGTGAAGTTTGATTTCTAATCTTTAAAGTCACTAACAGTCATAACTTTAATTAGCTCTATTAATTTCAGAAGTTATGGTAGATTTAAATAAAATACTTAGATCTCAGAAATGAAAATTTTTACATTTTCTTTTTATACTAATAACATTGCTTTAATTTTAGAATTGCTTCAATTCTCGATCTATAGCTGTTTCTGTCTTCTAAGAGCCATTCATAATTCCCATTTCCATCTCAATTAAATGATGTATTTAAGCTTTCAAGTCTTTCCAGCACCATTACTCCTTATTATAACTTGTTTTCTACCATTGCCACTTATTATCTGGGCAAATATAAAAGAAAAAAAAGTTTTCAATCTTAGCATGCAATTTTCCAAATTCTTCTCCTTCCATCATATTTCAAAAGATCTTAAAACACCCTTACACCATGCAAAAGAGATTACTGCCAATATTTTCACAAATGTAAAAGAAAGCATTTATTAGAGGCATATTAAAGATGATGCTTTTGTAATGATACAGCAGTCCTGAAGAGAAGCGGTAAAGAACTAAAGATGAAACTAGAGTGATGAGTCTGGAAGTCATTCCCAAAATCTTTTAAAGCAGTTCTGAACCTTTCCTTGAATCACAGGCTTTTGGAGAATTCAATGAAAGCTATGGATCCTATCCAAAAAACCCACATTATTGATGTTTTGTGTTATGATTTCAGAGTCACAGACCTTATAAAGTCCATCAACTGGACAGGAATTAAGAATCTCTGTTAGATTCCTCTTCCAAATATGTGTCCAGCACCAATACCCAGGAACTTAAGTCAGTTACAATAGGAAAGGGCTACAACAGACTTACAAAGTAATCCTCATCAAAGACTATCTTTTAGGGGATTTTACAAAGGGAAAATCACACAGAAGATGACTGAGACAATTCATACTCCAAAGGGATAAACATATTTCTTCGAATGCTGAAATGAATTTATTACGAGTATAAATTAGTAAATTAACTTATAATTAGTCATGTTAAATTAACATGTTAAATTAGTCATGTTCTCTCTTATAAAGGTAACAATTATTCTTGTAATTATAAAATGGTATATGTAGTTTGAAAAAAGTACAGGTTCATCTCACTAAAGTATTGTCATAGCTTTTAAGAAAAACAAATACTTTTTTGAAAAATTTGCAACAGTGACAAGGCTAACCAAATTACTAGTGTACTCTAGGAAAGAGTCTACCTTTGCATCCTGAACTGCATGCAAACCTGCAGAGGGGTTACAACTATGGAAAACTCCAATAAGGACTAGTCCTTAAAGGACCAAGCGGAGCACCAAATTATGAAAAGAGCCAGAGGCTTCTTGATAAGGAGTCTGCCAACCAAAAACTTCATTTAGTTCTGTCATTGAAAACTGTTATCTGTACTTGTAAATACCTACTTCTTTACTCCTGCTAGAAATGACTATGGCATTTCTAAGGGGAAAAAAACCCCCCACGTTCTTAGATTTATTTTAAGCCATCCATGAGGAAGCAGGGTCTGGGGAAAAAACCTGGACTAAGTTAATGACTATATTGGAAAGCTGGCAACATGAAATCTTAATGGAGACAAAACCAAAAGGTGATGATAAACTTAACAGTTCTAGCCACTAGGATTCCTCTGCTCTATGAGTCCATTGTGCCTCCTCAGAGCGCCTGACTCAGTGAAGGAATGATCGCAGGAAGCACAGGAGTGTGGTTTCTCTCCTGTATGAATCCGCTGATGGCCTTGCAGGGGTTTCAACCAGGGGAGGTCCCTCCACATTCAACACAGTAGAAGGGGCGCCCTCTGTAGTGTGTTTGTCGGTGTCTTTTTAACCTGACCAGTGGTACAAAGGCCATGCCACATTCTTGGCACTTGTATGGCTTGTCCTGCCAATAGATCACCTTATGTTTCCATAGAAGATTTGGTTTGCAGAACCCCTTACGACAAACAGGACAGATAGGTGTATGGTTTGGAGCCTTTCTTTTCTTTGTTTCCATCATCTGAACTGTGATGGTTCAGGTACGCAGTGGACCAGGGATTCTCAGGGTACCATTTCTACAACCATTTTTGAGTGTTCCATCCAGTGCATGTTACACAGGTGCCTCCACACATCTGCTGTGTAGATGAAACCTTTATGACATTCAGGGCACTTCTGTGTCCCATCCCTAGAGTGAAACAATTTGTGCACGTGTAGGTTGGCAGCCTGGAAGAATTCCCTACTACAAATGGGGCAGCAGTGGAAACATTCCGCTAAATTGTTCTGCTTATACTCCTGAAGTCCTGTAAGCTCCTGAAAAGCTGTCCCACAGTTCTTAGGTTGATCGGAGCAATCTTCTCCAGAGAGTGGCTCTAGGTCTTCATCATCAAATAAGGCAATAAGGATATGTCCATCATCCCCAATAGGCTCTCCCTGAAGCTCTTCTGAGTGCTCAGAGGAATATGTTTCCAGGTCTTCCTCCTCACACTGTGTGTCAAGATGGGTACTAGAAGGACAGAGTCCTGCGGTGGTTTCTCTCCGCGAGTGGTAGTAAGTTTCATAGGTGTCGTCATCTTCTCACTCAAGTTATACTAGGAGCTCTTGCTTACCTGAGAGCGCCCCACCCAAGATATAGCCAGCTCTGGAGGGTAGCAAGTACTCTTCTTGAACTTCCAGATGGAGGCTGGATTTCTTTCTTTTTTTCATTGAAGTATAGTTGGTTTACAATGTTGTGTTGGTTTCAGGTGTACAGCAAAGTGATTCAGATATACTATCTATCTATGTAATTGTTCAAATTCTTTTCCATTATAGGTTATTATAAGATGTTGAATATAGTTCCCTGTGCTATGTAGTAGGACCTTGTTGTTTATCTATTTTATTACATAGTAGTGTGTTTCTGTTAATCCCAAGCTCCTAATTTATCCCTCCCCCCTTTCCTCTTTGGTAACCATAAGTTTGTTTTCTATGTCTGTGAGTCTGCTTCTGTTTTGCAAATAAGTTCATTTTTTTTAGATTCTACATATAAGTGATATCATATGATATTTGTCTTTCTCTGTCTGACTTCACTTCGTATGATAATCTCTAGGTCCATCTATGTTGCTGCAAATGGCATTATTTCATTCTTTTTTTGTGGCTGAGTGGTATTCTATTGTGTATATATACCACATCTTCTTTATCCATTCATCTGTCAGTGGGCATTTAGGTTGCTTCCATGTCTTGGCTATTGTAAATAGTGCTGCAATGAACATCAGGGTGCATGTATCTTTTTGAATTAGAGTTTTCTCCAGATATATGCCCAAGAGTGGGATTGCCAAATCATATAGTAACTCTATTTTTCGTTTTTTTAATATATTTTATTTATTTTATTTTGGCCATGTTGTGCAGCATGTGGGATTTTAGTTGCCTGATCAGGGATCAAACCCGTGCCCCCCTGCAGTGGAATCACAAAGTCTTAACCACTGGACTGCCAGGGAAGTCCCTATTTTTAGTTTATTAAGAAACCTCCATAGTGGCTGCACTAATTTACATTCCCATCAACAGTGTAGGAGAGTTCCTGGAGGCTGAATTTCTGATATATCTTCCCCAGGCTCAGGCTGGTTTCATCTGAAGATGATTTCTCTGTGACCTGGACATCTCTGACTGCCATGCTACCTCTATACCCATCCTTGGGCCAATGGGCTAAGCATTTGTTTTTGGATTTTTGTTGAGGTTCTCGTCCTTCATTCTTACATACTTCCTAAGTAGATATTCTAAACAGATATAGCTTCATTTTAGTTTTTTAAACATTCCAAGGGGAAAAAAAGAGATCAGTTTTGTTCATAGAATTAGTTAAAATTTACTCTAGGAACTACAAAGTTATTTGTTTTTCTAAACAGTTAAACAGTTTTAAATTCTAAAAAGAATTAGAACTGTAGTTGCCTGTTTTTTTAGTCAAGATTGTACTGTGAGTTTATACTTTAACTACCACTCCCAAAATACATGGCAGTGCATGATAGATAAAATATAATAAAAGAAAACAATTAAAATATAGCTATATTCCAAAGCAAGATACAAATCCTCATGGACCATATCTGAATAGAAACAAAATGCAGTGATTAGGGCTAAAGGTGTATAGTTGTTGGATTCTGGGTCAGAGAATTGGCAAAAGTGGCTGGGAGTATAATTCTCAAAGCATAAATGAAATAAAAATGCAGCTGGGCTGGAAGAATATGTGACCACAGCCTGTGAGATGGCTGATGTAAAGCTGTATACCTGGAATAGTAGGTAGAAGCAGATAAAGCCACTAACCCAGAATATGATCAAGATAGGGGAAAATTAATAATCTAGAAAATAGAAAAAAAATCACCATGAGAAGCTGGTTCTTTGAAAACACTAAACGAAAAGATAAAGCATTAGCAAGATGGACAAAGGCAAAAGGAAGGAGAGCATGAAAACATTAGAAATGAAAAAAATCAAAATTACATTTCAGTAGGAAATTTAAAAACTAGAATAAATATTTTGAAAAATTAAACTGATGCCCATATATTTAAAAACTTAAATGGAAAAATTTCTAGAAGAATATAAGTCATCAAAATGGCCTCAAGAAGATAAAAAATAAAATAATAACCACTAAAATTTAATCTGTTATTTGAAGCCTTACTCTCTTTCCTTCAACCTAAAAAAAAAGACTTCAGGCTTATGTGGTTTTACACTAAATCTACAAAGAATACGTAATCCTTTTCTAATGCAAGTCATCCTAGAAGATGAAAGAGAAAAGGCAAATTTATATCAAGACTGGATTAGAATAATATAAAGAAAGAAAAGTATGGCCAAATCTCACTTATAAATTCAAAAATCCTAAATAAATATTAGGAAGTCAAATCCAGCAGGAAAAAAGAAAATCCAAAAGCCAAGAAACCAACAATGAAACAAAACTAACACATTTTGACTAGAAGGGTTTTTATCCCCCCAAATGAAAAGGTGTTTCCACATCAAGAAATTTTATTGAAGTAATTGACCACATTAATTAAACAAAAAGCAACATAGGATCTTCTGAACAGGTGTGATAGAAAACATATTCAAGAAAATTCACTAGAAATTCATGATAAAAACCACAAAATAGACACTTTTTTAGAGTTCCTTGAAAACAAAGCTTCAGACGAGTAACAAAGTATTGAGTACTTTATTTGGGAGGTGATTCCGGGTGGCAGCAGTGAGGTCGCAGAGAAAATGAAACAAGCAAAGAAGGTGAGCCAATATAAATGTGTTATCAATATCACTGTTATAAACCACAACATCTCAATACCACTGGGATCCCTAGAAGCATAGAAAAAATCGTCCATCAGAGGAAGGAAAGACTAGAAGCCAGGACATCCATCCTTGAGCTCCCATTCACCATTGATTCAGGGGTAACCTCTAGCCCAGCACTTCTATGTAGCATCTCCACACAAGGACTGAGTGGACTCCTGTGGTTTTTGAAAAGCCCTACTATTGCAGAGAAGCCCATCGGGGAAAACTAAAAATGAAAACCCCAGAGATATATGGCATATGCTTGAGGTGAGATATTGTTAGCCTGAGTCAACAATGTTCACTATAGGTGCAGCTGAACTATAGTGAACTTTGCTGGGTACCAAAAATGTCTGCTACAGTTACCTAATAAGAAGCTACAACCAACATCATAATGGTGAAACTCTTTAAGGTCTGGAACAAGACAAGGATGCCTCTCATTATGATTATTACTACTCAACACTATTTGAGGAACCATGTGATGCTATAAGTTAAGAAAAAAGTATAAAAGTTTGAAAGAAAGACAAAACTGTCTTTGTTTGTAGATGATAGATCTGTCTAAAAAAAGTAAAAAAAAAAAAAAAAGAAAGATGGACAGACAAGCCATTGGAACTAAACACAAGATAAGCCTATAAAAATCAATAGATTTCTATACACCAGCAATAATCAACTTTAAAATGTAACAAAAACAGATAACATTCACATTAGCAGTGATCTCTAGGAATAAAAGCCAGTAAAATATGAGCAGGACTCATGAAGACAATTATAAAATGTTATTTAAGGGTATAACATAGGGGGGCTTCCCTGGTGGCGCAGTGGTTGAGAGTCCGCCTGCCGATTCAGGGGACGCGGGTTCGTGCCCCGGTCTGGGAAGATCCCACATGCCGCGGAGCGGCTGGGCCCGTGAGCCGTGGCCGCTGAGCCTGCGCGTCCGGAGCCTGTGCTCCGCAACTGGGGAGGCCACGGCAGTGAGAGGCCCGCATATGGAAAAAAAAAAAAAAAAAAGTATAACATAGGACCTGATTTAATACAAGGTAGATCAGATTCATGCTTATGGATGGAAGGACTCAATAGCATAAAGATTAAGTTATCTGTAACACTCTGTAAAGTCATTGCACTTCCAATGAAAACCTCAATATGAATGTTTTAAGGACCTTGAAAAACTGATTTGAAAACGTATATGGAAGAGTTAAAGGACCACAGACAGCCAAAATAATTTGGGGAGGATAAAAAGAAACAAGAGGAGGAGGAGTAGCCTGAGTAGTTAGTAAGACATATGACACAGCAAGTCATTTTAGAGTAATTAAGTCAGTTTTACATTGATGTAAGGATAGACAAATAGATTAATAAAACAGAACAGAGAGCCCAGAAAAAGATCTAAGCATGTGTAGGCTCTTAGTATGTGATAGAGCGGATATTACAAATCAGTGGCAAAAGGTCAACTTATTCAGTAATGGTGTTGGGATAACTGGATACACATATAGAAAAAAATTAATTTCTTCCCTATAATATAAATGATTAAATACCTAAATATGAAAAACAGAGGTTAAAACTGTAAGAAGTAAATGTAAGATATCTTTACAGCACCAGAGAGATTTTTTTTAACAAGACAACAAAAGGGATCATAAAGGAAAATTGGTAGAATTAGACTACATTAAAACTTTAAAGATCTGTAAAACAAAGGGTAGCATAAGTAAATATAAAAGACAGGTGACACTTTGGGAGAACATTTATGACTCGTGTGACTATAAATAACTCAGATGAATCAATAAAAAAAACTCAAAAGAAAAATAGGCAAAGATTATTAAACAACTTTAAAAGAAGTAACTTGAACATCCAAGGAAAAGATGCTCAACCTTATAAGTAATCAAGGAAATTCAAAATAAAATGCAATTTCATTTCTTGTCCATTAGATTGGCAAAACTTAAGAAAATCTGACAACCTCCTGATGTGATTCACTGAGAACACAATATCACTTATATAGTATTCCTGCCAAAAATACATAACCCCATCTAATCATGTGTAAATCATCAAGCAAATCCAAATTTAGGAACAGGAAACAAAATAACTGGCCTGTACTCTTCAAATATGTCAATATCATGAAAAATAATATCTAAGGAACTGTTCAGGATTAAAAGAGACTAAAGAGAAATGACAAAGGCAACATGTGTGCTGGGTCAGAAAAAAAATTGCTAAAAAGGACTTAAGTGGGAGAATTGGTGAAATGTTATAGTTCTTTAGCAATGTTAAGTTTCCTGAATTTGATCATTGTACCATGGTTACATAAGAGAATGTCTTTGTTCTTGGGATCTACATGTGGGAGTACTTGGGGCTAACAGGTCATACTTTCTGCAACTTATTTTTAAATGGCTCAGGAAAAAATTATGGAAATAAAACATAAATGCATATGAAGGGAAGGAGGGGAGGGAGGAAAGAAGAGAAAGAGAGAAAGAAAGTAAAAGTAGCAAAGTATTAATAATTGGTGAATCTAGATGAAGCTTATATAGGAGGTCATTGTAACAGTCTAGCAACTTTGCTGGTTTGAAAATTTTTTCAAAATAAAATGTTTAAAGCATCTGTTCATATCAAGTATTATTAAGGTTGTAGGAAAATGGAAATTTTCATACTCTGCTAGAAAGGATGCAAATTAGTACAGTTCTTTGGAGAGTAACATAATAATAATGTATTATATTGTATTGTAGATACATAATAATAATATAATATAATAATAATGATAGTAATATAAGTAAAGGTGAACATGTTCATATCCTGTACCCCAGCAGTTCAAATGGGATGTGGGAAGAAAATAATAGAACTTTGTATTTATTTATTTTATCTTTTAAGAAAAAAATTTACATTTTACAGTGGATATTGTATATTAGTATGATAGAGCATTTATATAATTTATAGATAAATATAGAAATGTTGGGGATAGGCAGTTAAATATTTTCTTGATAGGGCAGCCTGATGAACACAGTAGGAGACCGCTGGTCTTAAGAAATTCAAATATGCACGAGGATATATATAGATATGTATGTTAACCGCAAATTGATTTGTAGTGGCAAAAATCTGCAAACAACCTGAATGTCCATCAGTAAGAGAAAAGATCAACTGTCTTTTATTCATATGATGGGGTACTAAATAGCAGTTAAAATGAATGAAACAGAGCTGTAAGTATCTACATGGGTAGGTTTAGAAAATGTTGAGTGAAAAAAAGAAGTTGGAAAACAATAAAGACACAATACTATTATTTATGGATATTTAAATCTGCCCTAAAAACAAAAGCACTGCCTAGACAACAAAATCCTGGTGCTTGCCTCTGGGAGGGATG
Organism: Globicephala melas; assembly: GCF_963455315.2. Classification (NCBI taxonomy): domain Eukaryota; kingdom Metazoa; phylum Chordata; class Mammalia; order Artiodactyla; family Delphinidae; genus Globicephala; species Globicephala melas. The sequence continues at coordinate 48,106,357 of NC_083314.1, forward strand.
GAGGAGACAAGTACCAGAAAAGAGATTATACAGAGCTTAACTTAATTTGTAAAGTTTTATTTCTTTGCCCCTTCCCCTCCAAAGAGAGAGTACGATCTGAAGAAAATATTACTAAATGTTAATTTTGGTTAGTTCTGGGTAGCAGATATGTGGGTGTTTGCTGTATTATTCTTTGAACTTTCTTGTACCTTTTGCTTTGTCCAAAAAGCAAAACTCAAAGTTTTTCATTTTCCTGATGAATTACAGGCCCCATACAGAAAGCACCTGACCAGCCAAACCTGTTCCTACAACTCTGCATATATCTCAGCTTCTGGACACACCAAAGCAACTTTAAATCAGAGCTTCTGAAAAAATACTTATCCACAGAAAACTAATGCCTCTTCTTTTCATAAATGTATTCCTAATTTTATGGAAATGTCAGTCTAGTAAGGAGCATGTAGAGCCACAAGTGATGCCATGTTGAACCCAGATATTCTGTAGTGCTAAGTCATTGGCTGTTATCTTGATGTATGCAAGGATAAAACTGGAAATTCTCTCAAAGGTTAAAAAGTAATTTAAGCATACAAAAGTTGCATATTGCTGAGTTACATATGTTAAAGTTCATTACCACTTCTATATAAAATTACCAGCCTCTTGCTAATGGCTCCCTTAGTTCAATATTTCAAGTTATGCTTGTATAATAAAAGAACTTTAATTATTCAGGGAAAAATTAATTTACATTTCTCTAACATTTGGCCTCTTAATGGCATTTTTGTTTGTACCTGTACTGACTCCACCTCCACAAAAAAGAGAGTGAAACTAAAAAATTGGTCTCTTTTACTATGTGTTGAGAGAATTAATTACATTTTAGTGAGAAAAAAGAATAGACACTATTGAGTTAAAGGAGACTTGAGGATTACCCCCAAAATTTAATTGTAGGAACTTCCTGTGGCCCTCATTTGCATTAATTATTAGGAGAGGGCTCACATATTATTGCTGCCAAGAAATCTATAGGATAAAAGTCTATCCAATAATCCACCTATTTTAAGCAGTAATTTGGGCAGTTCCTCTGAGCTAGTGAGTGGAGAGAATAAGACATTAAGAATTTCTGTCTGAAGGAGTTTCTTAGGTCCTCCTCTTACCATATGTTTAATGTGTGCAGGATCTGTAGTGTGGTCTCTTTTTTCATTCCTTATATTAGACATTTGTCTTTTTTTTTTTGAAAAGTCACACCAGAGGCTTGTTAATTTTATTAGTCCTTAAATTTTTTGTTTTGTTTTGTTGATTCTCTACTATATATGTGTTTTCTATCTGATTCTCTCTTACCTTTACTATTTCATTGCTTCTACTTTTCTTCCCCCCTGCCCACTGCCCCTTGGCAAGTCGCTTTTTTTTTCTTTTTTTTGGCGTATAGTTGATTTACAATGTTGTGTTAGTTTCAGGTGTACAGCAAAGTGAATCTGTCATACATATACATATATCCACTCTTTTCCAGATTCTTCTCCCATACAGGCCATTACAGAGTATCAAGTAGTGTTCCCTGTGCTATACCATAGGTCCCCATTAGTTACCTATTTTATATATAGTAATGTGTATATGTCAATCCCAATCTTCCAATTTATCCCTCCCTCGCTTACCTCCTGGTAACCACAAGTTTATTTTCTACATCTGTAACTCTATTTCTGTTTTGTAGATAAGTTCGTTTGTACCCTTTTTTTTTAATTCCACATATAAGCAATATCATATGATATTTGTCTTTCTCTGTCTGACTTCACTCATCTTCTACTTTTCTTGTGCTTATTTTTTAGTCCTTTTATAACCTCTCTAGAAGGGTAGAATTCTTGCTCATTAATTTTCAGTCTTTCTTCATTTCTACTATATGGCTTTAAGCTACAAATTTCCTTCTAAGGATTTCTTTAGCTAAATTGTACAAAATTGGATTGTACGTTTTCATATTGTTCAATTCAAAATATTTCCTAATTTGTTATCATTTCTTCTTTGACCATGGGTTATTAGAATATGTGCTAAATTTCCAAATATATGAGAATTTTGTGGTTACCTTTCATTATTCATTTCTAGCTTACCTGCATCAGGGTCAATAATATATTTTATCTAGTCTATATGATTTCATTCATTTGAACGTTGATGAGACTTTCTTCATGGGCCAGTTTATGGCAAATTTCTGTAGATGTTTTATGTGTGTTTGAAAAGAAAGTATATTCTGAAGTCTTGGGTAGAATGTTCTATATTTGTCCATTAAGTCAAGTTTCTTGATTATTCTTTCCTGGTATTATATCCTTAAGTTTTTGACTGCTTGTTCTATAAGTTGCTAAAAGAGGTATGTATAAAAAACTCCCATTGCGATTATGGACTTGTCTGTTTCTCTCTGGTTTTGACCATTTTTACTGTATATATTTTGAGACCATGTTATCTTCTCTGCTTAAAATGTAGGGAAAAAAAAGAAAGAAGAAAAATTGGTTGCAAAGATAATTCCATCTCCTTTTAATAAATCAAAAATGTTGCTGGACAAGTAACTAACATTGTAGGATATTTTCCATGATGACATTTGTTCTGGGTTGTATTGTGTCCCTCCAAAAGAAATAATGTTGGAGGCCTAACCCCCAGTACCTCAGAATATGACTTGACTTAACTTTACTCTGTAAAGACTTACAGTTCAAATGAAGTTCTTAGACTGATGTCCCTATAAAAAGGGGAAAATTGGACACAGTCAGACATATATAGGGAGAAGATGGCCATCTACAAGCTAAGGAGAGAGGCCTGTAACAGAATTCCCTTCACAACCCTCAGAAAGACCAACCCTGAACTCACCTTGATCTCAGGCTTCCAGCCTCCAGAACTGTGAGACAATAAATTTCTGTTGTTTAAGCCACCCAATTTGTGGTATTTTCTTATAGAAGTCCTAGCACACTAATAGGATATTTATAACAACACAATTTTGTCATTTAAAAAGAAAAGTATGTTTTTAGCAGAGGGAAAAAAAAAAAACAATAACCTTTCTGCCCTTAAAAATATAAAATGAGGAACCAGGAGTTGAGAAAAGCTGATTTGCTATTTAACAGAATATCCTTTTACATGTTAATAGTAAAGATAAAACTTTTTATCTGGTATCATGAGGCATTTTTATTTAATAAACTTGGTGGGTCAGTCTTACTGAGTGAAGGAAAACAGTTCCCATGTTCTCAGAATTGCATTTTATGATTTCCTAATTAAGGATGAGGAAGACAATTCCCCAGTTTCCTTCAGAGAGGACTGGAGCAATAAACATAATGAACTCTAAGAAGTTTAATAATAAATCACCAAATCCAATGAGCATAATAAATACAACCAGGGGATTATTTTAATATAGACTCAGTGGAATAACCACAAATTCAACTTCAAAGCAGCATGAGTTACACATATAGTACACATATATTAAACTTTGCTGGAAGTCAAATTTTAAAGAAGCTTAATTTTCTTAGCATAGATCTTGGGCCATGCCAGTTTTGAGGTTATTTCTCATTGGAAAAAAGAGAGGTATGACAATGTATAGCCTTACCTGTTCTAAGATAATGTCAGCAAGAGTAACAATGTCCTCCTACAAACCTTGCTAAAGAGAAAATATGAAGCTGCAGTAAGCGTAGGATATGAATATGGACCAAGTGATAACTTCTTTAAGACTGTCTGTAGAATTTTGCAATCACATACACAGGTTGTCTTATTAGCAATATGCTGTCTGATTCCCAAAAGTATACCCTATTCTGATATTTTGAGGCTCTTATCTCACATGTTCAGACCAGTGCCTACAATATACGTTTGGCAGACGGTCAAATGATGAATAATATGAGACAAAGTTTGATGTGGCTCCATCTTTACTGGATCTCATAAACCCAGAGCAAGCTTTTTTTTTTTTTAATTATTATTGTATTTATTTATTTTGGGCTGCATTGGGTCTTCGTTGCTGCGTGTGGGCTTTCCCTAGTTGCGGTGAGCTGGGGCTACTCTTCATTGCGGTGCATAGGCTTCTCATTGCAGTGGCTTCTTGTTGTGGAGCACAGGCTCTAGGCATGCAGGCTTTAGTAGCTGCAGCACACGGGCTCAGTAGTTGTGGCTTGTGGGCTCTAGAGCACAGGCTCAGTAGTTGTGGTGCATGGGCTTAGTTGCTCCGCGGCATGTGGAATCTTCCCAGACAAGGGCTCCAAACCCTGTTCCCTCCATTGGCAGGCAGATTCTTAACCACTGCACCACCAGGAAAGTCCCCAGAGCAAGCTTACTGTCAGTAAGAAATATATGTATCAGTTTCAAACCCTTGACTGTGACATCCAGTCTGATATGATAAATATGTAGACAATTTTGGCTGGATCAATGAAAGTCTGATTTAAAGTCTTTGGGTTTAAGTATTTTCAAGTCAAAATTTGTATAAAGGGCCACTGTATGCAGGAAACTCATACCTAAGCTCTTCCTTGAGAGTTTGAGTGGTTCAAATGATAGAAATCTCTCATATTCATTAGGTATTCCATCCTACCATCTGACTGCTCTACTTATTAGAAATGCTTTCCCTAGAGTAGCCCTCAATTGGCCTATAGTTAAGTCTACTTATAAGGCTTAATTGTGCCTTAGGGAGATATAAAAAGAGGTTCATCCTAGAAATGACAGCTCTTCAGATATCTAAAGAGAGCAATCATGTCTCCACTAAGTCTATTTCTAATTACAATATAAATACATTTCTCTATTTCAATAAATGCGGGGGATACATTTAATTTTCAGTAATGGGGTTTGTGATAAGTAGGGGCTGGGGAGAATGATTTAATAATAGAATTACTTCTTTAAAGGGATTTTTGACCCTGCCTTCAAGCTTGTAATAACCTCCCTACTAATTTGTGTCTGAGCTAAGTTTCACATTCAGGGAGTCCAAAGAATATCTCAACAGGAAGCCAGGAAGGTACCTGGAGAGGAGGAAACAGTGAGCTGGGATAAAAGGAACCTTCAGAGGACATATAGAGATAAGGATCTTAGGTGATTTTATAGGTTGTTCATGTTGTCTGTCGTCTCTTTCCTCATTCTTCTATTTCTAGCCTTTTAAATTACAGGTAAGAAAGATCATTATGAAAAGATTATTAAGACTAAAATGTGGTGAGATACCTCAATTCAGTCATGAATTCCTTCACCTTATGATAAGCAGGATTTATACATTGTCCAGCAATTCTGTTCTTCCCAAACTTGGTTCCATCAAAGACTCCCTGGAAAAAAAGGGTGCATATTAGTTTCCATTAATTTGTAATTTCTGAAAAATCTGATTTCAGTCCTTTAAATCTTGGTGCCTAAATTCTGAAAGACAAATGTCTTGAGAAAGATAACTGGAATGGTACTTAAGAGTGAATTTAATAAATAGAAACCATCTTTCACTGTTCTAATTTCCAGTAATAGCTACCTCTCCCTGTATGAATACAATATGAATCAATCCCTCAAATCTATAGATTTTAGGTATGAGCATTTTACATCCATATTTTATAATAATATATAAACAGACTGCTATTCTACAATGTTTATTTTGTGTGTGTGTGATATGGGTACATGTTATCTTAGAGGCCAAAAAAGACATGGGAGCAGGGAAGCAGTAGAAGAAAATTAAGGCCACATTCTAATTGGCATAAAAACCAGCCCATGTTTATCCCTATACCTGCCCTTGCCTTTTCCGTGCTGGCCCAGTTTCTCTACTGATGCTGTTACTATTTATTCCTCCGGTCTGTCACATGTGTATGGCCACAAACATATAGGATAAACCTTTTTTTTCTTTCTTATTTGCAGTTATCCTACTTTTAGTAACCAGCCTCAGCCCTAGCCAGTCTAAGCCAATATAATTGTGCTGTGATTAGCGTCAGAAAAACACATCCCAGCCCCTTCAACGTCTCTTGTAGAACCTGAGATTGCCAAAGCTTCAATTATGTGGAAATGATTATATTGCTTAATGTGGTAGGGACATTCCTGTTGGATGGTTATCACAGAAATTAGTATTCAAAAAGCAAAGGCAGAGAAAGAAAATTAATGGCCTATATATATATAGATTATCAGATGCTAAAAGTTCTTTTTGAGAAACAAATTCCTGTTAAAGTGTATCATTCGTGAGGTCTAGAGACATGACACATTAGTGTGAATTCGATGAATATATTTAAATCTCTCCTTAAATATATTAAGCTCAGAATAAAAATATATGCAACATTCAGAAGCACATACGCACAGCAAATATATGGGCTAAAATAAACAGGGAAAATTTTGTGGGGTGATGGTCACGTTCAGTATCTTGACAGAGATTTGCGTTGCATAGGAGTATCTGTTTAGCAAAACATATTGAATGATCTATGCAAGATTTGTACATTACATAGAAATTTTACCTCAAAAGGAAAAAATCATAAGCAAATATTGAAATCTAGTTAAGGATGTACATGCTGAAGTGTTTAGGGGTGAAGTGTACTGATGGCTGAAGCTTACTTAAAATACTTTAGAAAATAAGATGGATCATTGGATGGATACACAGATATATGAATAAAGCAAGTAGTGTACAATGTTAGATAGTACACATCAGTTTAAGTCAAATAGGATTTATATAACTCGGCACCATGTGCACAGTACGCTAAGTTGGCAACTAGAATTTTGGATACTTCCATTGAATGCACGAGTGACATTTTATTTCTAGGCCTTATTTTGATTATCTCTAAGTTGTAAATTGTCATCCATAATATTAAAGTTAGAAAAATAACTCTTAAATGTTATTTGAGCTAAAAAAATATGTGAAGAGAATATAATCAGTGATTTTTCCATCAGTCTGGGCTACGTGGCAATAATGATCTCAGAATCCTAGTGGCTCACAACACAGCTTTATTTCTCGTGTCCATACTGGGGTCAAGTTTGACTCAGTTCCATGTCTTCTCCATGCCAGATAAAAGCAGCCCCTATCTAAAATGTAAGAGTTTCATGTCAGAATGAAAAAGAGCTGGTGGTGAAGGACCACAAAATGGCTCTTACAGTTCTGTTCAGAGGTAGGACTGTCGGTTCAAGTCACAGTCCAATGACCAAAGCAAGTCACACGACCATGGCTGCCACGAGCAGAGATAGGTCATCCTCCCATAGGCAGGGGCCCTATGGAAGAGGCAATGAATATTTTGAGGAAAGATACCAACTATTACAAACTAATGTAACTTTCAAATTTCATCAGAAATATTTTGAACTACTATGTTCCAGTCCTTTAGTAGTATTGTATTAATACTTATATAATTAGTATATAATAGGTATTCAACAAATGTTTGCTGAAGAATGAGTTTTTCTGTATTACATCTTTTCAAATTTAGAAAGGAATCACAAATTATTCAATAGGATCCAGGAAAAGAATGTAATAAGCAAAATACCAGGTTTAAGACAGAGAGGCCTTGGGACTTCCTTGGTGGTCCAGTGGTTAACATTCTGCACTTCCACTGCAGCGGGCACAGGTTTGATCCTTGGTCGGGGAACTAAGATCTCACATGATGAGTCGTGTGGCCAAAAAACAAAAGAGGGGGGTCTTAAAAAAAAAAAAAAGTGAGGCCTGGAGTGGACTGTGGGGAATGCATGCCCTGTTATTACCTTGTTGCATTGGTGTGGTACATCTGTTACAAGTGGTGAAGCAATATTGATACATTATGATGAATGAATAACCCCAAGGTTTTGAGCCTCAAAACTAGACAAATCAAAGTTGTCAGAGAAGTCAGGGCAGTAGCTGAAGAGAAAGAAATTTAAATTCAAGAAAGAAAAGAAATTTAAATTCCAAGGTAGGCATATAGACTAAAAAGAATATAAATCTCCTACAGTGGAAAAAAAAAAAGCAAAGAAGAGTATAAGTCAAGGTCTGGACTATGCAAAAGGTAACATTTCTGTGAAAAACCAGATAGTAAATATTTTAGGCTTTGTGAACCTACCTCTGTCACAATCCCTCAAATCTGCCATGGTAAACACGAAAGTCGCCATAGACAATACATAACCAAATGGACATGGCTATCTTTCAATAAAACTTTGTTTACAAACACAGTCAGTAACCCGGATTTGGCTCCTGGGTCATAGTTTGCTGACCCCTTTTCCAGACCATGGCTTCTAGATTTGAGTACTACCTGGGATGATGGGTTGATCCTGGAGTACAAACCACCTCAGAACATCACAGAGGTGGCCTCAGGCCCTGTACCTCTGTACCTGGTATAATGCCAGACATAACAGAAAGTGCTCAGTACATGTTGAATCAAGGTCACCGGTGAATACAATATTAAAGAGTCACAGAACTTGGTAAGACCTCTCTTCCAAGATTTCTTGGCAAATAACTCAGAGGGAATCAGATAGTGACAACCAAAATACAGTTTTGATGACTGGCTTTGATTCCTCTTCACTTTTCTCATTTACCATGTGTGAGATATTATGCCTGTTATTTTTTCATAAGTTCACACAGGATTCTCATAACAACTTTGCAAGGAATGTACTTTTTTCACATTTAATTTACTTTTATTTAGTTATATCTTTATTGAATGAAAGATTCTTTAAATTCTACAGTGCTTTACAATTTTCACACATGATTTCATATAATCCCATAATAACCCTTTTTCCCCCTACCCTAATATTGCCCCTCCCCCCTTCCCTTTCCACACTGGTAACCATTAGTTTGTTCTCTATATCTGTGAGTCTGCTTCTTTTTTGTTTTATTCACTAGTTTGTTGCATTTTTTTAGATTCTACATGTAAGTGCTATCATACAGTATTTGTCTTTCTCTGTGTGACTTATTTCACTTAGCATAATGCCCTCCAAGTCCATTCATGTTGCTACAAATGGCAAAATTTCAATCTTTTTTATGGCTGAGTAGTATTCTATTGTGTATATATATATATATATATATACCATATCTTCTTTATCTGTTCATCTGTTGATGTACACTTAGGTTGCTTCCGTACTTTGGCAGTTGTAAATAATGCTGCTATGAATATTGGGGTGCACGTATCTTTTTGAATTAGTGTTTATTTCTTTCAGATATATACCCAGGAGTGGGATTGCTGGATCATGTGATCATTATAATTTTAGTTTTTAGAGAAACCTCCATACTGTTTTCCACAGTGGCTGCACCAATTTACATTCCCACCAACAATGTAGGAGGGCTCCACAAGGAATATACTTTTATTTTCATATAAGGAATGAAGATCTTGAGTCTTATTGGTTGAATTATGTACCCCTAAAAATGATACGTTGAAGTCTTAACCCTCAGTACCTCAGAATGTGGTCTTATTCTTGGAAATAGGGTCAGCGCAGCTATAATTACTCAATGGTCATTGCAGCTATAATTATTTAAGATGAGGTTATACTGGAGTAGGGTGGGTTCCTAATCCAATATGACTCTGGTCCTTGAAAGAAGACAGCCATGTGAAGACACAGAAACACAGGGAGAATGTCTTACAAAGACAGAGGATTGGAGTGATGTATCTATAAGCCAAGAAACACCTGGGGCTACCAAAAGTTAGAAGAAGGCATGGAACAGATCCTCCCCTAGTCTTTGAGAGAGCATCACCCTGCTGACATCTTGATTTTGGAGTTATAGCCTCCAGAATTACGGAACAATAAATTTATGTTGTTTTAAGCCACCTAGTTTTTGTTACTTTGTTATGGCAGGCCTAGGAAACTAACACTGAGACTCAAGGAATTTGTCACTTGTCCAAGATCACCCAGCTAGTGTGAGACAAAGTCAGTAGTCAAACCCATGGCTGTCTGACTCCCAAATCCATGCTCTTTTGATTACACTGCACTGAATCAGTCTTTATTCTACTTTACTGTGATAAAATGATGTAAAATCAAATACTGACTCATACTAGAAAAGTGAGTCCCTCTCTTCTATTCTCACTCTACAATATTCCCTATGAGCAATACCGCTTCCTTCCTTTCTTCCTCCCTTCCTCCCTTCCTCCCTTCCTCCCTTCCTTCCTTCCTTCCTTTCTTTCTTTCTGGCTGCATTGGGTCTTCGTTGCTGCGTGAGGGCTTTCTCTAGTTGCAGCGAGCAGGGGCTACTCTTTGTTGCGGTGCCCGGGCTTCTCATTGCGGTGGCTTCTCTTGTTGCGGAGCACAGGCTGTAGGTGCACAGGCTTCAGTAGTTGTGGCTCTCGGGCTCTAGAGTGCAGGCTCAGTAGTTGTGGCGCACGGGCTTAGTTGCTCTGTGACATGTGGTATCTTCCTGGACCAGGGATCGAACCCGTGGCCCCTCCATTGGCAGGCAGATTCTTAACCACTGTGCCACCAGGGAAACCCTCTTTCTTTCTTTCTTTCTATCTTTCTTTCTTTCTTTCATTTTCTTTCTTTCCTTCCTTTTTTCCTTCTTTCTTTCAAGACTTCTCTACCAATATTACCTTTTAAAGTAAGGTTTCTTATACTATCCTTTATAGTCAGAAGCTATAAAGCTATACAAGTTTTGTCTTTCACCCTATTCTGGCCTCATGCTATCCATTTTTTACTGTTTTCTTTTTTAAGTAAACCATCTTAATCTATCTATACATGGCATATTTCTTTTAAAAACTTCTCCAGCACACATATTAATGAAGATCTCTTAAATATAGTCAATAAATTTATCCAAGTGATATTTCCTGGAAATGAGGGAGTGGAAAGTGAGAAAAAAATAGTACATGCTTTGCACCTTTCAAAATATACTATCTCTGATTCTCATTCCAATCCTATGAGGCAAGCATTATTCCCCCTATTTTTTGAAGAAGAAACTCAAGTTCAGGGAAAGTTAAGAAACTTATTTAAGATCAAAGCTAGTATATGGTAGAGCCAATATTTCCCCCAGGTCTGTCTGGCTCCAACATGCTTTACCTTCATCACATTCTCCCCTCTTTCCCTCACTTTCTTTGTGGCATTATTTCCAAACTAACACTACCTTTCCCCATTTCTTACCCAAGGAGTTACTTTGAGTTGTCATTTTCCATATTCATATATATACCACTAAATCCTTGCCTCTCACTTTCAAAATTGGCCAGAAGTAATATTGTGAAGTATGTAGAAATCCTATCAAGCATCCTTTAATCTTTTGATCATTTGGCAAACTTTAACAAGGCCTTGTGCAATATTTTGGAGACTGACAATCACATACAGCCTTTTCTCTTTTCCTACATTCTTAGAGATTGCGGTGTCCCTTCTCCTTTATGAAACCTAGTTCTCCATCTGGGCCCTTGATCACATCCCTTTCAGTCTCCTCAGGGATCTTCCTCTGTCTCAGATCTGTATCTTTCATCATTCCCTCCTCCCCTGCTGCATCTTCTCTGCTCACTAATATTCTCTCTCAAAAAATCCTTCCTTTATCCTCCTATCTACCCCTCAAGTCACTACCCAATGGCCATCTTCCCACCTCTTTATTCCCAGCCTTGGAGAGGAAGGTGTAGTTCATATCTGTCAACTCCATTTCTTGTTCAACCAAACCACTGAAGTCAGAATTTGCCCCCACCTTCCACTGAAACTGGTCTTAGATTACAAAAGCTACTTCAATATCAAAACCAATGCATGCTCTGAGGTCATCATCCAACTCCATTTCTCTGCTGCATTTGACAGTTTTTTTCATACCATTCTGCTTAAAACTCTCCCCTCCTTTGGTTTCTGGAAGATTGCATTCATCACGCTCCTTTTTTTCCCCTTCTTCTGCCTTCTAATGTGACCAACTGCTTGTCTCTCATTTCATGCTGTCCTGAGAATTCTTCCACTCTGATGATCTTCAACCAATGCTTTTATGCAGAACTATGCACCAGGACTATATAGTTGAGCCTGTTTTCATATGACCTCCTCTTCAGTATTTTCAAAGGACTTACTTTTCTCTTAAGATGAGTTTTGAAGTAAAAGTAGAAATTTTCTGTCAGACTCACAAAGTAGAGCGAGCGTATTCCAGGGAGGCAGCTGCAAAATGATTTGCAGAAAGAAAGAGGGGAAGATTAATACAGATCGAGAGGGTTATCATCGGTTCAGTCATGCTGCAGTGTGCAGTGAACTGCTGGGGGTAGGGGTGGGAGGAGAGAGGAGAGGTGAGGCCAGGCAGATAGGCAGAGGTCAAACAATATGAAGGATCTTATATGCCATGCAGATGGTTTCAGATTTTGCCCTGTGTATGGTGAACCATTGTGGAATTCTGAGCAGAGGAGTTCCATGATTGGATCTGAGTTCTAGAAAGCTCATTATGTTAGGAGGGTGGAGAAAGGATGAGACTAGAGGCAGGGGAACAAAGAAGTTGTGCTAATAATCCAGGTGAGAGATGATAATGGAGTGAACTAGGGCAAAGAAATGGTTTGGAGAGTAGGGACAATGGGCCTTTCTAAAGTGGAATCAAGAGAATTTGGTGATTAATCAAATAAAAAGGTACATAGGAGGTAGACTGTAGGATAATGGGCTTTAGATGAAAAGCCTATTTAGATGAAAAAATATTCAGCACAATGGACTATAGGAAGTAAAGTAGATTTATCGGACAACATTCATTTACGAAACAGATTTACTGAGCATTTTCTACATACTAGGCACTGTGCTAAGCCCTAGAATGATTTCCATTTTGGATGTGTTTGAGATGCCTTGAAACATTCAGGTTCAAAACGTCTAGCAAACAGGTAGAGTAAGGCATTTAAAACTCAGGAGACATGTCTCCATTGTGTTGCTATTATTAACAACATTGTGACATTTTTGTCCAGATAACTAATTAGCTATACAGTGTGGAAGATATTAGCGAGATGAGAATTAGTTGAAATCTATAATAATCCCATGCCATGTTATTGATATTACTTTTTAAAATAATATCCTACTAATTTGCATTCTTGTACGATTAACAATTTTCCAAGAAAGAAAACTTGCAACTGCATAATTGAGTGGTGTAGGACTGATTTCTGCAAAACTGTTATAGAATCAAAGGTTAAAAAAATCCTCTTCATAAGCATTTTATCACCCTCAAAGAAATTGCTACCTTCACCATACTTTAGTGGTGTCCTTTGACTTTACAAGAACATTTTATATATGATGCCTAATTTTATATTGATGACAGCCTTATGAATAAGTACAATCCTTTTTGGGAAATGGTCAAAATTTAGAAAGAGCTTGAATGTATGCATACCTTTTGACCCGGTAATTCAACATTTAGAAAATTCAACTATTCTAAGGAAATAGTCCAAGCAGTAGAAAAAGTTATATGCGTGATGATGTTTATCACAGCTTTATTTATAATTTTTAAAGAAAAGGAAGCAACCTTGGTGTCCATGGGAGTAAATTAGAGTTCATTTATATGTGACCATTAAAATTATGGTTAGAAAAATGATAGACATGCAAAATGCATATAATAGAATGGGAAGAGAAAAAATGCAGGAGAAAAATTTTAAGTAAACTGTAGTTCCAATTACGTAAAAAATACCCAGGAGGGCTTCCCTGGTGATGCAGTGGTTGAGAGTCCGCCTGCCGATGCAGGGGACGTGGGTTCGTACCCGATCCAGGAGGATCCCACGTGCCGTGGAGCGGCTGGGCCCGTGGGTCATGGCCGCCGCGCCTGCGCGTCCAGAGCCTGTGCTCCGCAACGGGAGAGGCCACAACAGTGAGAGGCCCGCATACCGCAATTAAAAAAAAAAAAACCCAGGAAAAATAATGGGAGTAAATTTGCCAAAATACCAACAATAGTTATATTTGAATGGGGAAATTAGGGGTTATTATTTTTATTTTCCAATTTATCTGTGTATCAAAGATTGATCATTTTAGCTTTCCTAGTAATCACTTGCCCTTTTTCTGGTAAATGTGCCCTGACTCTTCTTAGGGAATTGATGGTTCCTTCTCTGAGTTCGCGTGGTTTCAGTGAGGTTGACGCCACCCCTGCCAGGAATATAGCCCAAGTCAAGATCATTGGAGGCAAATAGATTCAATTCTAAAATTTTTTCTTTTTTAACTTTTGGAAAAGATGCAGGTTGTTTTCACTGTGAATTGCTAAGAGGATAGGATGTAATTCTGAAGTTTTAGGCAGCTGTTTTGTCACCAGGAAGTAGAAGAGGTCCAGGGAAGTGGATTCAAATTACCCAGACATCCACATGGCACTGAGAAGTGGAAGAAACAATCACTGAGAAATATGTTTCAACCAATGACCTTGAACACAACTAGATTAACAATACCTTTTCTCTTGGGCAAGGTTAAAGAGTTAAAAAAGAAAAAAGTGGTGAAAGAAAAAATAGGAGGGTAGAGAATGAGATAGAAGTTGCCTTTTCTATAGTCACATATAGTTGTTAAGCGCTTGAAATGTGGCTAGGAAAACTAAGAAACTGAATTTTTAAATTTAATTGTAATTAATTTAAAATTTAAAGCTACAGCAGTGTAAAACATTCCTCCATTAAACACAGCTTTATTGTTTTGTTAAGATCATAGTTCACTTTAAACACTGTATTGTCTCAGATATTATTATTGTATTATAGTGTGGATGTCAGGCATGTGTGTCATTTTAGTAATATACATAAACACATCATGGATCTAGTTGGTGTCAATCCATTGATTCAATTTGAATTTTTTTTCTATGAATAAATGTAACATTTTTTTAATAAATGTATTTATTTTATTTATTTATTTTTGGCTGTGTTGGGTCTTTGTTGCTGCGTGAGGGCTTTCTCTAGTTGCTGTGAACGGGGTCTACTCTTCATTGCGGTGTGCAGGCTTCTCTTGCTTCAGAGCACGGGCTCTAGGTGCATGGGCTTCAGTAGTTGTGGCTCGCGGGCTCTAGAGCGCAGGCTCAGTAGTTGTGGCACACAGGCTTAGTTGCTCCACGGCATGTGGCATCTTCCCCGACCAAGGCTCGAACCCACGTCCCCTGCATTGGCAGGTGGATTCTTAACCACTGTGCCACCAGGGAAGCCCCCAGTGCAACATTATAATGCATTTATTTGAATATATTATGCAGACAGCATGAGTTACAGTAGTATCGATATAAATTATAATTGGTAACTAATTGAAATACATATTATTTTCTTTATAATGCAATTAACTTATTTTTCCAGGTTGAAAAATAAGTATGGACAGATTTTTAAATTAAAAATGAAGGCAGAAGGACTTCCCTGGTGGTCCAGTGGTTAAGAATCTGCTTTCCAATGCAAGGGGTGTGGGTTCGATCCCTGGTCAGGGAACAAAGATCCTACACGCTGCGGGGCAACACAAATTTTACAATGAATTGCAATTTGATGAGCAAAATTTTAAACTATATATATTATATACAAAATATTTTAAGATAATAAAATGGACATTTACAGCAAGCACATAATAAAATTGATCAATAGTCAAAAGAGAGTCAATGTAATTAATTGCCTGAAATCAAATTTAAATAACCAACAAAAGATGTTTTTAATGATTTTTAACAGGAACTGAGCTTGTAACATTGGTCAGCTATAAAACAACTTGACTTCCTGCACACACACACCCACCCACACACACACACACACACACACACATACACACACATACATATCACACTTCTAGATGGAGAGACAGTAGGTGTAAGAAGTTATTATTTGTTATAGAAATTTTGTTAGAAATTTATGAAGAAAAGAATAAAAATGTATTTTTATTACCATTAACCACTGTGCCACCAGGGAAGCCCTCAATATTTTAAAATATTAATTACATGTTGAGATGATATTACTTGAAATATATTGGCTAAATAAAATGGTATTAAAATTAATTTACACCTATTTCTTTTACTTTTTTAATGTGACTACTAGAAAATCTAAATTTACGTGTGTGGATTGCATTAAATTTCTGTTGGGCAGTGCTGGGCTGGAATGTCAGGTGTATGGCTGCCTGTTTCTCCCATGGACTGCCAGCTCTTTGAGGATGGATACTACAGCTTGCTGTGCATTACCTTCATGAAAAAAGGTATTACAGGGCTTCCCTGGTGGCGCAGTGGTTGAGAGTCTGCCTGCCGGTGCAGGGGATGCGGGTTCGTGCCCTGGCCCGGGAGGATCCCACATGCCGCGGAGTGGCTGGGCCTGTGAGCCATGGCCGCTGAGCCTGCGCGTCCAGAGCCTGTGCTCTTCAATGGGAGAGGCCACAACAGTGAGAGGCCCGCATACCGCACATGAAATAATACTTTTCATGTAGTAGATAATCAATAAACGTTTGCTAAATTTAATTTCTTTTGGAACAAGACACTACTTTCTGTGATGAGAAACTACTCTCATCTTGTGGATTTTTAGAACATTACTAGCAATGACTGTTAAATTTAGATGTTATTTTTTCAACCAGCGGAATCTAATATATTTCACATTTTTCTGTCTTCCCTTAGGTGCCAGTTCTTTGAAGCATCTTTATTTGTTTCTGAGTTCGCCCCAGTGCCAATTACTTGAGGATACCAGATAACTTTGCTCCTTCTGTACTGATTACTTCTGTCAGCACCAAGATAGAAATACAAAGCTAAAACATCGAGAAAAAACCCTGAGGGAAAAGAGAGGAGAGAAGGTGGGAAGAGAAGAGAGATCTTAAAAAGAGAAATGGGTAAAAAATCTAGTTCATGAAGCAGGAAATGGAATGGAGAGTCTGGTCATGAATCCCAAGTAAGTACCTTGAGGAGAGGGATCCCGACAGAACAAGGGAAACACGAAGACGTAAGGGTCAGTCATTGTTCAGATCAATGAACAAGAAATTGGGGTTTGGAGGCTAAGATGTGGAATGATCAGTTCAAACCCATATTCCAAGGCAGCAGTTACATATACTTCTGACGACCTGGGTCCGGAAGGCACCCGGGAAAATGTTTTTGTTTATCTTGAGTGAGTTTGACATATGACCACCTTTATGATCTGTTTAAGTTCTTTTGATTCTGCTTGATGGAAACAGGTGCACCAGAGCTGCAACGCATCTTTCTTGGTCTCCCACCAGGTACTCAATGAAGCACAGGGAACAGAAGAGAGTTCCCAGTAATAATGCTCCTTCCCCTAACTGGTCCTGCTTTATAGACAGAAAGTGAAGAACCAAGATGGGTTTCTGTGGCTCTTCCAAGATTTGAGGAATGTGTGAAGCACGCTCAGCTGCATCGTGGGGCTGTGAATGCCAACACTTAGAAGGCTGTATTAATCAAACAAAATTATTTTGCTAATATGTATTCACAATGTATAGTCACAATCACCTAGTTTTAAAAAACTTACTTCTTTTTGGGGGGCAATAAAGATTCTATGTATTGGGTGAAATACCACATTAAGTTTAGAGCTTTATAACACTAGGATTTTCTTTGTTTTATTTAATGTTTTGAGGAATTCTGATGCTAACAGGGTTAGATCTGGGAAAGGGACTGAGTCAAATGCCATTGGAGAGATCATTGTATGCACAGAGGCTCCTGAATGCCTGTGGAATATGTCCTTGGCTGGATCAAACCTCAAATCAACCTCTTACCCATTGCTCTGTCTTAGCATGCTGGCAGCCTTCCTTCAGAAGGCTAAAGGAAGAGCAGGGAGAAAGACACAGGTCAGGTATCTTATGTGGACCTTATTCATGTTATCTTATTGAATAACAACAGCCTATAAAGTGGGCATTGCCATCTTCATTTTACAGATGGTGAAGCTGAGGCTCAGAAAGCAAGAATTACAGCTAATAAAGTGTAGACCTGAGAGTCTGACCTAGTGTCTTTCCAAGGTGCATTCTCTATACTGTTCTATCTCAATGTGAGGCCTAGGAAAGAAGGTATTGGAGGGGTGACCTTCCTGAGCTGACATTTTAGCTTATTCCATATTAGCCTCCACTGCATTTCGCAAGGATCCCCTCCGAAATTATTTAGTCAGTGAGCCTCCACTGAGAAACAAATGACTGACATATAGGAAATGTACATGTAGGAACATATAGAAAAATATTCTCACAGATAATAAAAAAACATGCACATTGAAACAGTGATGAGATTTTAAATACTCTTCCCTGGACCTTCAAGTCATCTGCGCCCACACCCTAAGTACGCATGTGCTTGTTTATGAGCCTGAATTCCAGCCTGAATTCAAGGAAATTGCCTGGGAATTCCCAGCCCTTGTTTCTCCTGACCTTCTGGCACTCTAATCCTGCTCCAGCTTCCAGCTTAGTGACCTGACCTTATCTCTGGAGGCCTGTCTGTGCATATCCTACCTGATAATTGGGTCCTAGCTTGATTCTTTGAATTTCCTCTAGTTCATTCCTTTGGCTCCCAAGGAACTGCCCACCCCAGGCTCAGTCCTGAGGAATCGAATCTGGCCGCAGCCATTCAGTTGACTGTGTTGGCGTCAGGAGCTGGGGTGAGAATGCTGACATTTTGTCTAAATGTCCTCCTCTGGCAAAATTTAATTTACCCATTGGCATGCTCCACTTTCAGTTTATGGGAAATGGGATATATGGGAAAACAGTATTCCAGGATCAACTGCCCACACCATTGGCTCAATTACCAGAAGTAATGAAGGAGTGTTATCACTGCCTACAAGCCTTATGGAATTTTACTCAGCCTGTCACTTTCTCTCGGGTGTTCCAAGTAAGTATGCGGCTTCTCAGGAAGTGTTTTTGGTCTGAGCAATGCGAGACTTGCTACAAAGACCAAAAAAACCCCAAAAAACCCACAATTATACATATATGGCAGAGCTATAGACTTCATGACAAGAGCCTTTGTCCCCACCAGAGGACACTTTTTTTTTTTTTTTGCGTTATGTGGGCCTCTCACTGTCGTGGCCTCTCTCGTTGCGGAGCACAGGCTCCAGACATGCTGGCTCAGCGGCCATGGCTTATGGGCCTAGCCGCTCTGCGGCATGTGGGATCTTCCTGGACCAGGGCACGAACCCGTGTCCCCTGCATCGGCAGGTGGACTCTCAACCACTGCGCCACCAGGGAAGCCCCAGAGGACACATTTACTTTGTGAATCTGTGGCTGTTGCCCTTCATAATTTTTTTCACATATACTTCCAGAAGGTTCACTGGGCTCTCAACTTTACCCAGGGTGGGGGGCATATCTTCATCATAAGAGTTAGTGGGACTATATACAAGTGACCAAGCCTCCCTGTGCCATAGTCTTTTCATTAGTAAACTGGGAATAATAATAGTACCTACTTGAGAATTGTGAGAATTAAATGAACAAATGCATGTAAAGAGCTTAGAAGGTACCTGGCACGTAATAAGCACTCAGTCTAGGTTAGCTATTGTTGGTGCTCCACTCCCTTCAGGAATGAACAGTAAAGGCCCTTCGGCTGTTAACATTTCTCAAGGGGATGATGCGGGACAGTCAGTTTCTGCTCCTGCATCCCCAAGTAACTTCCTCTAGTGAGGTCTTGGAGCACAGTACAATCAGATTTTCTATTGGTGGCTTTTCTATAAAGAAAGTCACTGGTGTTTGGTGAAGTGATGTGTAAAGTGACCCCAAAGTGGAACTCCTCATCCAGCCCCAGAAGGAAAGTGGATATTCGTCTACTCATCAGTGGGGAAACCGGCATGTTTCTAGGAAGGGAGGTTGGCATGTTACTGCTATAAAATCTTGTGAGTGGCTTGCAATGCCATCTTGTGGAGGAAAGGACCCTTCTAGTCAGGTTTTAGACCACATTCTGCCCCTAAAATATTTTACCTTGGAAAAATCACTGATGTATCTATGCCTTTTTTTATCACTTCAAAATTGGGCATTAAAATAGATGAACTTCGAAGTCCCTACCAGGTCTAACATCCTAGAATTATGTAATTTGTGAATCACCATGGTTTAGGAAAATCTTAAGTAAATAGATCTCTTCTTTATGTGGGGTCCACACTCATAATGCCTGAACACCTTATTAAATATTAGAGGAAAAAAAAAGCCCGACAGATAGGCCGTTTGGCTATTTTAAGGCCCTATTAACATAGCTTCACAGGACATTTGGTAACTGACTCTTATAATTCTGCAGCTCTAAGTGCAAGAGTGTTCTCAGGCCAAGTTTAGAGTGAGGGTAGATGAGGGAGAAAATGAGTATATATCCACATCTCAGTACACGGTACCAAACTCTGCAGTCACATTGTACATTGTCTGGGCCAGAAATTGATGAGATGCACCTGATTCAGATGAGGACCTCCCCAGCACATATCCTGCTTAGCCATTAGAAACAACCCAAATGCCTATGGACAGGCAAACAGATCAAAAATAGTGGCATATTCATGATTGAATACTATAAAGGAATGACAAAGAATGAAGTACTGCTACATGCAACAATATGAATAAATGTCACAAACACAGTAGTGATCAAGAGAAGTCAAACACACACACACAAAACACAAACTGTGTGATTCCACTTATATAAAACTGTAAAAAAGGAAAAAGCTAATATATGATACTAGATATCAGGATAGTAGCTACCTTTGGAGAAGAGGGTGGAAATTAGGCAGGGCATTGTAGGCAGACAGGGTAGGGGATTCCTGAAGGAAGAGAACCAGATGTAACTTTTTTAATATAATTTTTAAAGGTTACACTCCATTTACAGTTATTACAAAATATTGGCTATATTCCCTGTTTTGTACAAACACTTTGTAGCCTACCTTACACCCAATAGTTTGTACCTCCCACTCCCCCACCCCTATGCTGCCCCTCCCCACCCTCTCCCCAGTGGCACCCACTAGTTCGTTCTCTATATCAGTGAGTCTGCTTCCTGTTATATTAACTAGTTGATTGTATTTTTTAGATTCCACATGTAAGTGACATAGTATTTATCTTTCTCCAGACATAACTTTTCTTTCTTGACCTAAGAGAAGCCATTTTAGGCTTAAGCCATTTTGTGATCTCAGCCTGGCCACAAGTGCTTGCTCTTGACCAGGCCAAGGAAATAACTTAACCATATTGGGGACACTAAATCAGTTGTAAAGACTCCCATTTCTGTTTCGAAGGTAAAGATTAGCCTGAAGCACATTCCTGAGCTATTCTGCAAGCTCTAAACCCCCCTTGAGTACTCCACCACCAGACTAACTGGAACCTAAGGAATGATGAAGCTGACCTTTGCTGACCTTTGAGACTTCAATCAACTAGAGCCAGGACTCTGTCAACCTTTGCCCCAATTCTAAGCTGCATTCTCCTCCGCTCAAGCCCCTCCATGAATATGCACATACTATCCCGCCCAAGCCCCTTCGTGTATGCAAGTACCCTTAGCTTGAAACTTCGCTCATTTGGCTGTTCAGGGAAATACTACCTCAGGAAATTTCCTCGGTGTTCTCCCAACTTGTTGTGAGTAATAAATCCTTCCTTCCTTCTGCTCTTTTGCTTGGTTGTGTCTTGGCTTGACACCCACCAAAAAGCGAATCCAGTTTTCAGGTAACAGCTTGAGGGAGGCTACCTGGATATTTATAATACTCTATTCCTTCATCCAGGAGATAGTTACGTGGGTGTGTGTACTTCAGGAAAATCCATCAAGCTGTACACTTAAAATACATGGTTTGATAACATCAAGGAACATTTTTATGGGGTTTTTTTTGTTTTTTTTTTTTGCGGTACGCGGGCCTCTCACTGCTCTGGCCTCTCCCGTTGCGGAGCACAGGCTCCGGACGCGCAGGCTCGGCGGCCACGGCTCACAGGCCCAGCCGCTCCGCGGCATGCCGGATCCTCCCGGACCGGGGCACGAACCCGTGTCCGCTGCATCGGCAGGCGGACTCTCAACCACTGCGCCACCAGGGAAGCCCAAGAAACATTTTTAAAATTCAAGTTTCACCCATGACAAATGATAAGATATATTGAAGGAATGGAATACTCACAATTTCCATAATTTACTGAAATCTGATTTGCATAGAATTTCCACACTTTTTGAGACTAAAGTGATGGATATGATTTTGGCAAAACTGGGAGAGGCTGGTGCAAGTAGAGAGAGGGACACGAGAACAGCATAAAGGTGAGCAAATGCAGATCACATTCAGTGACTAGTGAGAGGTGGGGTATCATGGGAAAGGTGGATGGGAAGGACATTAGGGGCCATGCTGTGGAAGGTTTTGAATACAACGCAGGGTTAGTTTTTAATCTCATAGGTCATAGACAGCCAGTAAGAGTTTTGAACAGGGAAGTAATATTCCTTTCCTCCAACTCTTTCTTTTTTTTTTTAATTGGAGTATAATTGCTTTACAATGGTGTGTTAGTTTCTGCTGTATAACAAAGTGAACCAGCTATACATATACATATATCCCCATATCTCCCCCCCTCTTGAGCCTCCCTCCCACACCCCCCATCCCCCCCTCTACATGGTCACAGAGCTCGGAGCTGATCTCCCTGTGCTATACAGCAGCTTCCCACTAGCTATCTATTTTACACATGGTAGTGTATGTATGTCAGGGTGAGGTGTAGGGAAGGTATCTGAATGTATTCAGAAATGTTTTGTCCTAGGCTCGCACACACACACCATGTACTTACATATAAAATGAATGTATCCCCCACGACAATCCGAAGAAGTAGGTTATTCTTTCACAAATGAGGAAATTGATACCTGGAAAGGCTGAGTAACTTGTCCAAGGACAACAGAAGTGGCCTTCTGCCAACAGTGGAACAACCTTGCTTCCTTTTGAAGAGTGACCCCAGGAAACAGAACGTAGAGGTATTCAGCAGGAGATTTATTAATTGGGGGTGGGAGGTGGCGAGTAGGGAGAGGAAACAAAGAAAACCTCAGGAGAATTCTGAAGAGGCCACCATCCAGGGCTAGTGGCTAGCATGGTTTCCATGATGATAGATAGCCGCTCCAGCCACAAAACCTCATCCTCGTCTAGGCCAGAGAACCTGATTTGGTGATTTCACTCAAGCTGTGGAATCAGAGCCACTCAATCCTGTGTCAGCTCAGGGCACTGCCTCTAGAAAAATACTTTTTAGCAGGTCATTATTAACAATTCTTCTTCCTTGTCTCAGAAATGTTCTGCTCAGTGATGGGCTGAGTGAATGAGTGTTTTCTGAAATTTTCCATCTCCTTCAGATTTGGTTCATGTGAAAAAGAGTTGAGAAGGTGGAAAATTTCCTTTACCTATACTGAAATGTGCGTCACCAGTTGTCTCTATATACATGAATCTATGATGTGCCGTTTTCTCCTTAACATCCAATGGTACTTTCGATGTCAGATGGTGGTTTTTGTTCAATTCCCAGACCCATCCCTTCCTAGTTCTGTGATTTGGAGCAAATTAATAGATGTCCCATAGTTTCAGTTTTCTTATCTATATTGTGGGATATGGTGCTAATACTTGTTTCACAATGAGAAAATGGACATAAAGTGCTTAACACAGCCAAAGCTAAATAAACTATTAATCTCATGTCTAGACTGTTTTTCTGTCTTTTCCACCACGTAATGGAGAATTTCTTAGTAATTTTTAACACCTATTATCCTAAGGAGTTGGGAAATGTGGTGTTTCAACTAATTAAATATTATGAGTAACTAAGTTGATACACACACACAAACAAAATCAACGAGATCAAGAATATTTAGGGAATAAGAATCACAATTATCGGGGCTTCCCTGGTGGCGCAGTGCTTGAGAGTCCGCCTGCCGATGCAGGGGACACGGGTTCGTGCCCCGGTCCGGGAAGATCCCACATGCCACGGAGCAGCTGGGCCCGTGAGCCATGGCCGCTGGGCCTGCGCGTCCGGAGCGTGTGCTCTGCAACGGGAGAGACCACAACAGTGAGAGGCCCGCGTACCACAAAAAAAAAAAAAAATCACAATTATATTCAAGAGGCAATATTATTGAAAAGCACTAACACTCAGGATTTGATTCCCATTGGCTAACTCTAGAGTCCCTAGTTTAAGCTTCCAAAGATAGGATCCTAAATGGGTTCTGTGTTCCCATTTCACAAATGCATAAGCTGAGGTATTTCCTTTTCATCTACAAGTTTATTACACCTGAAAACGTGAACCCTCATTTTGTAACCATGAGAAAGTCATTTAAACTCTCAACGTTCATTTTCCTTATCTGTAGTATAGAGACAATCTCAATACCTCCCTTCTGGACTTGTGAAGTTTAAATGAGTCAATGAAAAAGAATTTAGCATAAGGTATATACCCATTAAATGTTAGTGTGATGGCTTCTCTTAGCGCCCCACCTGGATCCTCTTTACAGGCAGTGCGCCCACCCCCAGGCTCCTGTTGACTGATAACAATTCACAGCTGCCCCAACCCTTGAAACCAGTCCTCAGCCAAAGAAGTCTTATTGGCCAGGAGGCAACGCCCCTTCCCGCCCAGGGCAGAGCTCAGCAAATGGCAGCAGACTTCGTGGTAGAAAAGGCTGGCTTCCTTGCCTTCTGGTAGAACTTCGGCCTCTCTGTGGAGTGGGACTGTAACTAGTCTTCAGCAGGTACCACAGTCTCGCTTAAGCTTTCTACTTCCATCCTCCTCTGCTTCTTACCACTCCTCTAATCCGGAGAGCACTTTCTCGAGCATTTAAGAACATCTCAGTCCCAGCTGCTCAGGAGCCCAACTTAAGACCACTGGCTTCAGAGGTGAATTTAAGAAGCCTACCATGAGGATGGGATTCTGGAGCTGGCTCACTTGCTGTCTGGATGGCAATGAGGACCCCAGAGCTGAAGGTAGGTGGAGAATTGATAACCCTTGCTATGCTACATAGTGTGACTGCTAAGATTTCCATCTGTAATGAGCTGGGGTGAAATTCACGTGGGAGGGGATGTGCTAATTGGTACAATGAGTCAGCATTTGAGACTAATTTGTGGGAAATTAATGACTATAAGGTCTCTGGAATTGGACAAGTAGCTGAAGAGAGAAAATTACAGATTTATTGGTCAAAAATTTATAGCAAAACATGAGAGTCAGAAGGGCTTAACTCCTGCAGCTGGGATGGGGTGAGAGCAGAAACAGCTGAGATGGGGCATAGGACTTAATTGCAATAATGCAGAACTCTAAGAAGGCTGACTTCTCAGCCTGGGCAAGCCTTCTAAGTCAGAGTTGGGGCCTTAATGGGCAAAGAATGTGACCTTGAGACTTGGGATAAAGATATCACTGTGTAGATGTACTTTGAACTTTGATTCCTGTGAACCCTCTGATCCTGAAAAAGTGGTCTATTTCTCTATTGAAGATAGGGCCTCCTACCCCCACCCTTCTTGAAGATTATAAAGAGATTTCAAATGAGGCCTTATAAAATAGTGCAGAGACCTCTTCAAGATATCTTTCCACTTCCCCTCCTGGCCACCAGACTCATAACTAGCATCAAATCTCAGCGTAGCTCAATCAGAAAAGTGCTGGATCAGCCACAGGGAGATACTATATATTGAAGGAGCCTCAGGACCTAGAGAGAATTTATTGGCAGAACCTGTGGGAGTGTGTCTAACAGAGGCACCTGAGAGTGCTTGACTGAGGGAAAACAGAATATAAAGTTTGTTAAGGGGAAGTTTGTGGATATCAGAGCACTCCATCATAGCCATAAGATAATACCCTACAAGGGCCTAGCAGATGACTCTAAATTATTGGTGGCATACCTCTCAGAAGATTGGAAAAAGCAATGACCAACAAAAGTGAAGTAAAAATGCAAAACTGCTATTGCAAATGGTGGAGGAAAGAATCAGGAAGCTCAGATAAGTGAATATACTGGATTGGATCTGCCTTATAGGACCAGAAAACCACTGGCTGACCAAATTTTAAGGACGAGCCCAAGGTCACTCCATTTAGCAAGGCAAACAAGAGTGCACAAAGGTTCCCTTTTCTCCACATCCTTGCCAACACGTATTTGTCTTTTTGGTAATAGCCATTCTGACAGGTATGAGGTGATGCCTCGTTGTGGTTTTTTGATTTACATTTCCCTAATGATTAGTGATATTGAACATCTTTTCATATACCTGTTTGCCATCTGTATATCTTCTTTGGAAAAATGTCTATTTAGATCTTCTGACCATTTTTAAATTATATTTTCTGCATTTTTACTATTGAGTTGTATGAGTCCTTTATATATTTTAGATATTAACCCCTTATCAGATATATGAGTTGCAAATATTTTCTCACATTCTGTAGGTTGCCTTTTCATTTTCTTGATGGTTTCCTTTGCTGTGCATAAGGTTTTTAGTTTTAGTCTCACTTGTTTATTTTTGCTTTTGTTGTCAGATCCAAAAGATCATTACCAAGACCAAAATCAAGGAGTTTATCACCTCTGTTTTATTCTAGGAGTTTTATAGTTTCCGTTCTTACGTTCAAGTCTTTAATCCATCTTGAGTTAATATTTGTGTACCAGTTTCATTCTTTTGCATGTAGCTGTCCAGTTTTCCCAACACCATTTATTGAAGAGACTGTCCTTTCCCCATTGTATGTTCTTGGCTCCTTTGTCATAAATTAATTGACCATATCATAAATTAATTGACCATATGTGAATAGGTATATTTCTGGGCATTCTCTTCTGTTCTATTGATCTGTGTGTCTGTTTTTAATGCCAATACTATATTGTTTTGATTACTCTTGATTTGTAATATAGTTTGAAATCTGGGAGTGTGATGCTTCCAATTTTGTTCTTCTTTCTCAAGATCGTTCTGACTATTCAAGGTCTTTTGTGGTTCAATACAAGTTTTAGAATTGCTTGTTTTATTTCTGTGAAAAATGCCATCGGGATTTTGACAGAATATATTTACATATAAGAATTTGTGACACATGAGACATCAATGGAAAAAGAAAGCATTCTGCATTGTGGTGCTGGGACAGTCTAACAATTTGTAGGAAGCATCAGTTCTATAAACTATTGGAAGGCAGGGACCTCTTCTATTGGTCTTGAACCTCCAGTGCCTAGAACATAGGCACACATTAAATAAACACTAAACTTCTCTTACTAGGGACTTAAAAAGTTAATCATAGTAAAGCAACAAGAAATTAAGTGGTTATCAACATTCTGTAGAACTATGTTCTTATAAGTAATAAATCACCAAAGAAAGAATCAACATATTTTTTACATAAAGATTTTGAAAATTTCAGCATATTAAAAAAAAGCTAAAGGCATAACTGGCAAAGGGTTAATATAGAGAAGTCCTGTAAAGTAATAAAGCACTAAATAGATAAATAAGCAAAGTTTATGGACAGTTAATTTATTAAAATGAAATTGTTATAAACAATTATACAGAAAAACATATACAAAGCCATTTCTTCCTCCTAAGTTAGCAAAAACTTTCAATAAAAATATACAATGCAGGTGAATGTGTGGATAAACACATACGTGCAGGTATGCCTGGATGCTTTATGTACTGGTGTAACTGTGGAAGCTGATTTTTGTAAAATCTACCAAGAGTCATGAAAATATAAATAAGGTTTGCTCTCACCTTTACAGTTTTGGAAATAATCCTAAGGAAATATCCATCCTAGGGAAATAATCCAAATTTAAATTAAAATTTAGACAATAAGGTATTCATGGTTGTCTTATTTATAGCAACAAAAGATTGGAAACATAAGTCTAGTGAAACGTAAGTATAGTGGAAGGGTTAAGTAAAATATGGTATATCTCTTCTATAGGATATTTGTAATCAGTAAATGTAACAGCCACGAAGATAATCCAGTGCCATGGAAATACAATTATTACATAATGTTAAGTGATAAACACAAGATATAACACTGTGTATTGAATGGAGCAGGCCCCTTGAGATGCTTGCCAGTCACACTGTTCCCTTTTGTCAAACTAAGTGGTGGCCATGCTTCTGAGGGGTTTTATTTTACCCACAGATTGCTGGACCTTATATCACAAGACTCCTGACCATAGCTTCTTAGCACAAAAGATGAATGCCTGTATCAGTGGGCCCTTTTAAGCTGGAGAGTTGCAGGTTATAATCCATGGGTAACTTCTGGTGTTACTTCATAGAAAAATTCCTCCCAATCTTTTTTCTCTGTACTCTTCATGGAGTTCCTAACAATTGGATGGATTATAGACTTAATCTCTGTCTTTTACAAAATTTTTTTCTAATTTCCTCAACTTTATCCTCTAAATTCTCTATAGAAATGCAAATTTCAGCTGTCTTATTAATTTTCAAGAGCTCTTTCTTGTTCTGGTAGTTCCTGTTGCAAGGATATTAGACAACTAATATTCCATGTGCTTCTCTATATTTTCCAGCCTCAGTTAGATTTGGACTAGTTCTGGCCAATAGTCTGTGAGCAGAAATGATATGTGTCACTCCCAGGCTGAAGCAGTTAAAAGCTGTGCCTCAGTCCATCCCTCTCTCCTCCTGCTGTGTCCTTGTAAGCCACATGAAAAGATGGTGACATCACAGAATAATGGGAACCTGAATCTCTGAGTCCCAGATTAAGAAGAACAACTTTTGATTGCTTTGGACTTGGTATAAATGAGAAACTTTAGTTGTCCTAAGTCATTGAAAACTGAGAGTTAGTTACTATAGCAGAGCCTATTATATTTTAACTAACACAGTTCCTTTTCCATAGTACTCTGTCTTGTTTCATGAGCGCAATTTTTTTCTCTCAGGATACTGTAATTATTCTTCTGTTCTTTGTATAGTGTTTGTTTCTCTTCTTATTCATTTTCCCCATTTGTCGTCTCTCTTTCATGTTGGAGGCTTTCCTAAAAATCTTAAGAGTTTTTGACTATTTAGTTTTAAAATAAGGTACAAAAATCTGATATGAAATTTTATATGCCTGCACAGGTCTTGTAGGCTATGGGGTTTCACCATGGTACAATCAAGGGTTAGCTCTTCATTGGGAGACCCACATATTTCAGTATGTGCACAGCTTTCTTTGGGGTTATCTGTTTTCCTAATAGAAGAATCCTTTAACATCTTGTCTGGGAAGTGGGATGGCACATGTGCTTGACTGTGTTCCGGGAGCAAAGGAAATAAGTGTTTTGTTGTTTAAAGTGCAAATTTTCACTGAATTCCCTCATTTTCAGTGCCTGGTTCACATCTGGAATGTTCTTTTTCAGTTTCACTAGAGAATCAGCTTCTGATCTTTTTCAGGGACTCATCATGTGGCTGTGTAATTTTAGAAGGGGGGTCTGGGAGGATTCAATTGCTCATTACATAGATTCCAAACAAGCCCCTTATTTCCAGTCCTACATCTCACCTTCATCTTTGGTAGTGCCTGGGTCTCTAAATGCTAAGCCTTTCCAGGAACTTCTTAGGCAAGTTCCCCTTGTCTCTGCAGGCACAGGAGCTGAAGCTTACTCTGCCATACCTGTCACTCCTCCTCCACCTGATATTTTAACCTCAGTAGAAATGAGATCTTCCCAAGATGCCAAATCTTCTTCTCGATGGCTTCCTTCTGTGGTCTCTTGTTCTTTGTGGACTTACATACTTTTATTCCTTCACTGTGACTTTATGGCGGTCAGGGACAGAGAAGAAATTCTCTTAAAAAGTAAATGGTAAACCACCTTGTTTACCTGGAGATACATTGCTTTTGTAATGGAAAAATCTAAAAAAGAGACAGGAAAATGCCGACACTGCTCACTATGGATAACAGAAATCTGCAGAAGTACAGCAAGAAGGTGGCCAACATACATGATTTATTTGACCTTCTATCCACTCTCCTCCCTCCAATATCAGCAAAGGTTTCACAAAGTTATGCAGGTGCTTGTGCAGTTTTGGGAATATTAAAGTTTAGTAATTCAATTTCACAAATATTTATTGATGAGAAAATCAGATCTCTGAAACCCTTTTCCAGAATTGTTTTCTGCAAGTTGACACAAATGAGGCAAGCAGGAATTAATATTTTAGCTTTTAATTGCTTTGTTCTTTGGTTATTTCTCCAAGCAAAACAGAAAACATAAAAAATGACTTCTTTGGAGAAGCAAATGGATTTAAGTTATCATTTGAATTGACCGTATTGTAACATATAATTTCAGACATATTTCCCAAATGTTACTTGTTTTTATCGTACCTTAGTTCTATTAAAGTTCGTGTTTCGGGCTTCCCTGGTGGCGCAGTGGTTGAGAGTCCGCCTGCCGATGCAGGGGACACGGGTTCGTGCCCCGGTCTGGGAAGATCCCACATGCCGCGGAGCGGCTGGGCCCGTGAGCCATGGCCGCTGAGCCTGCGCGTCTGGAGCCTGTGCTCCGCAACGGGAGAGGCCATAACAGTGAGAGGCCCGCGTATGGCAAAGAAAAAAAAAAAAAAAAAAAGTTCTTGTTTCATAACATTTTCACCCCTCATATCTGACAGTGAGTCAGAAGCTGCTTATTCCCTTCATCCATCCTCCTTCCCCCCCAACTATGTCACTATGAGAATATAAATGCTTATACTTTTTATACTTAAGCATTTATATTCTCATAGTGACATAGTTAGGGGGTGCAGGAGGATTATCACTATACTTTTTGGGAATCCATCCTAAGAAAAAAATGCAAAATTTAAAAAAAATAGGCATTAAGAGACTCATGACGTTCTTATTCACAATAGCAAGAAATTAGGGGAAAAAAACCTACCACCCATCCCTCAAACACACAACTTACCCAGTCAGGTATTAACTGCACAAGGGAGAAGCCGGCTGGCTTTAGAGGTACGTTAAAAAGTCCATCTTTTATAACAGGAAGAAAGCAGAGTATATGGGGGCAGATGGTTGGAGGTGGGTAAATGAGGTAGTAGGAGTTTGTGGAAATTCTCTTTTGATTGCTCCAATTTTGTGAGGAAAGTAAGAGGCAAGATCGTCAGCTGAGAATGAGCATGGGGGCAGAGGCGTTGGACTTGTGAGGAGAACGGAGAAGGTGTGAACTAATCATCTCAAAGAGTGGGAAGGCAAATACACCAGGGGAATCCAATGTGGCTGCTATGGTGGCATCAAGGGCCCCCTTGAGGTTCCGGACATGAATTTAAGGCACACAAGTCAGCATGGCTGTGTGTATGTGTTTCTAGTCACTTCAAGCTGCATTGAGTGTGTAGGCCAGTGCGGCTGGCAGAAATGCTCAAATTTGGAGTTTAGCCAAGCAAATGCAATGAATTGAGGGGTATGGGAAATGATATATACACAGAAGTTACTAAGGATTGACTATTGTATGTAAACTGGCTAAGGAGGGAAGGGGGCAGGGACAGTAAAAAGATGATAGAATCCCTGGATTATAGGTCCAGGTAGGGTCAGAATTCATTGAATCTGGGGCTGTAGAGGGAGATAGCTGAAGTTTATGGGAGATGGCTCAGGGAGAGGTCGGCATGGGATCTGTTGCCTGGAATACTTGCAATGATTTGTTATGACAAAGTCTAGGATGTCACCATGCAAAAGGGGACCCTCTTGCACTGTTGGTGGGAATGTAAATTGAAACAGCCACTATGGAGAACAGTATGGAGGTTCCTTAAAAATCTAAAAATAGAATTACCATATGATCTAGCAATCCCACTACTGGGCATATACCCACACTGGGCATAAAAACACAATTCAAAAAGACACATGCACCCCAATGTTCATTGCAGCACTATTTACAATAGCCAGGTCATGGAAGCAACCTAAATGCCCACTGACAGACGAATGGATAAAGAAGATGTGGTACATATATACAATGGAATATTACTCAGCCACAAAAAGGAACGAAATTGGGTCATTTGTAGAGACATGGATGAATCTAGAGACTGTCATACAGAGTGAAGTAAGTCAGAAAGAGAAAAACAAGTATCGTATATTAACACGTATATGTGGAACCTAGAAAAATGAACTGGTTTGCAGGGCAGAAATTGAGACACAGGTGAAAAGAACAAACGTATGGACACCAAGGGGGGAAAGTGACAGTGGGGGGTGGTGGTGGGATGAATTGGGAGATTGGGATTGACATGTATACACTAATATGTATAAAATGCATAACTTATAAGAACCTGCTGTATAAAAAAATAAATTGAAAAAAAAAGACACTGAGGAGGAACAGAGTAGTGGCCTAGCAGCTGGAGGTGGGGGTGGCCCACATTTCAAAAAGAAGAGGGAGTGATCTTATTGGCAAATATCACTGAGGTCGAGTAAAAAGAGGCTGAAGAGAATCCTCTGGATCTACCATTTTGAAGGTCAAATCAAGGGAACTTGCATGGATTGACAGGGCAGAGCCAGTGGGTAGGGAATTGGGCACAGAGGCATTGAAGAAGTAGATGTGATTCAGATGACTATATCAAGACTTTTATCTTGGAGAAGAGAAACAGGGCAATAGAAAACATGAGTCTTAGAAGAATAAGTTTTAAGCAACATTTAAGTGAAGATAGAAAGAAAATAAAAAATACAAAAATAATGAATGATTGATGGAACAACCTCAAAGAGAAGATGAGGGAATGGGATCGAGGTTGCAGTTAGGTAGGAGGTAGAACTAATAGTTACTGAGTGCCTTCTGTGTGCCAGGGACTGTGGAGTTACTTTCATATACAGTCGTCCCTCAGTGTCTGGGGGTTCCAGAACACCCCCGCCCCACAAATGCCAAAATCCACAAATGCTCAAGCCCCTTACTGTGTATCATGTCATTTAAATACTACAACCCCAGAAGTGTTGTATTCCTCATTTTACAGATGAGAAATTTGACCACGGCTCAGAGAGGTTAAGCAACCTGCTCAAAGCCACACAGCTAGTGAGGTTAGAGTCCAGATTCCAAAACCACGCCTATTTGACACCGAGATTCCTTCTTTTTCTACCACATCACACCTCTACCTCTTCCTTGAGA
Source organism: Globicephala melas (assembly GCF_963455315.2). Lineage (NCBI taxonomy): Eukaryota > Metazoa > Chordata > Mammalia > Artiodactyla > Delphinidae > Globicephala > Globicephala melas. The sequence continues at coordinate 48,138,866 of NC_083314.1, forward strand.
TGTGAGATTGAGGTAAAGTAGGTAGAGTTGGAGATATGTTTGTAGAAAGGGGACCAAGTTGAAGATATTTACCCTTGAAGACTTGGGTTTTTTGTTGTTGTTGTTGTTTAATCCAAATATGCGTTCATGGGATCCTCTCTACCCCTCTAAACTGAGAGAAGATTGCCTCAATATCATTCCAAACCTTGTAGAGGTCTTCCAGCCTTCCACAGATCTCTGCAGATTCCCAGGTTCTTCATGGGCTCCTCTGGCTCGTGATCATGGCTTTCCCTGACTTGACTCAGTGGAGAGATCCTCTTGCATCCTGTGAGCACTCTGATGTCTCTGCCTCAAATTCTACAAAATGACATTCTCACAAAGCACTTTTATTTGTGGTAGACTTTACAGAGGCTTTTGATGGGGAGCAAAGGAGGGGATTTATCCTAGCAACACAAACAGCTTCCAACTGACCATAACTCACTCTTGTCCTTAAAAGACTTTTAGTATTTCCCACTGGGTTTTTCACTGGCTTCTTCACCCAAGGGTGTCAGCCCGCTTCAGCCATTCCTGTTAGCTTTCCTTTTCCTCTCCTTTTATCTCTCTTTTTTAACTCCTTCTTTCCTGTGGTAGCCTTGGGAATGCTAAAATGTTCTCATTCTATTATGCTGTGCAACTGTCTGAGCCCCTACTCCCCTCTGCTGGTCTAAGCCTTCCTTTGCAAATCCAGGTTCATCAAGTTACTCCCCTGATTAAAAGGGCCTTCCACGGAACAAGATCCAGCTGTCTGCTTTGATTTTTATGTTGCCCTGTGTGCAGAGAGAAGTAAGGCCATCTGCTGAGATGGGGAGCTGGGCGGGGGAGAGCAGGAGGAAGAAAGGGTTTGAAAAGGGAGTGAAAATGTCAGGTAGCCACTGCAGGGAAAGGAACACCAGGGAAGACAGAGACTCAGCTTAAGCAGGAATCTTTTAGATTTTTTTCCCTGGTAATCAGCTATCCAAGCAGAAAAAAGGTGAAAGATGGCTGGAGTTTCTTGGGGTTAGAAGTTTGCAGAGTGATCACGGGATAAAGACAAAACACAAAGTTGTGTAAAGTGATGGCGAGACAGTCACTGATGAGATGGGGTGTGGGTCTGGGGCGGGGTGGGTGGGAGAGGGCAGTGAGCAAGTAGGTAAGAGGAAAAAGAGTTCAACAAGATAGACAAACAGGGGTTGTGAGAGGAAGGGCAAAATGGGAGAAGGCAGTGGTCAGAAAGGGGGTTCTGGAGTTACACCTTTGCAGCTGGTTGGCCCTCCTGGCACTCGGGGATCTGAGCACCCAGTGTGCCAGAGCTGGCTCTGCCTCCCGGCCCTTGCATCTTCTCCCTGAAAGACTGCCTGAAAGACAAGCCTGTAGTGGCCTAAAGCAGCCCACCCCACCGGCCTCACAGACATGGAGATGAGAAAGGCTAATTAGGAAATCGAGACCACCCCCCCCCCCACCCTGGCTCCCTCCACGTGTCTCCAAGCAGCTGTCCAGTCTAGGAAGAAGCACAGTGGCACAATAGCTGCTGTTTCTCTCTCGCACTTCTCTCCCAGACATCCCACTCTCTTTGTAGGGAATACTGTTCTCTTTTGTCTGCTGCTACACATATGGGGGTGGGGGAAATGGGCATTTGGTTTCCCTAGACCTGAAATTTAACACATCTCTACTCCCGAAATGCTCTCAATTTACATCTCCATTTTATCATCTTGTGGTCCTATTGTTCATAAGTTGCTTTCCTCCCCTTCCTCCCCTCCCACAGTTTCCCACATCTTTGTTTCAGTTTTTGCATATTCATTTACTGCTCTTCCAATCACATGTCATCTCTGTTAACCCTGTATCTGAAGGTGAGCAGAGAAGGCCTGTCTTTGAGCTTTCGTTAAAGGTGACCTGTTGTTTAAGAGGTGTTCCACATGCCATAGGTAAGCCATCTGTCCTCCGTGTACCCTGAAGCGGCATCTTTCCTGCCAGTTTCTTCTCTCTATAGCTTCTGCCCCTAAGTCGTATCACTAATAGCTTGCTATCACGTACTATCGTGCCTATGGCACAGTTAGGGGCCACTTTAATGTGATAACAAATGTCCTTAGTCATGGGGCCGGCCATATGGAGATTCGGTGGGTGGTACCATTAGCTGTAAAGCTTGAGGCAGACTTGGAGTTGCCCAGAAAAGAATCCCAAATCAGAGAAATGTTTTAATAAAACATACTGCAACAGATTTTAAGCTGCTCTACCATCAAACAGGAGTCTTCCTCTTCTCAGTTCAATTGTATTGATGTTTCCCCCAAATAGTTTCAAACACGACAGGAATGGGCATATAGATCCTGACACTTATGCATCATCCTCAATGATCATTTTCTTATCCTATAATGACCACACTTCATCATGCTTCTCCCCGGAACCAGGAGAGAATGCTGTCAGCCCAGTGTTTAGGGGATTAGGTGGGAAGCCAGTGACAGTTTCCCATCAGTATTTCACCATGAATCTACATATTTCTGATGAACTCACAGGTAAACAACAATGGACTTAGGGCAAGCTCTTTATCAGCCACTGAACTATAAATAGCCCTTGAATTTTGAAGCAGCCTGCTCCCCCTTCAAAGTGATGTCATCAAAAGCAACCTGCTTTTCTATCACATGGACCAAAATAGACCATGCCTGTAAGCAGCTTGCAGGTAGGGCCCACGTCTCTCCTCACTGCCCTAGCACATGTTAGGCAAGAAGTAGGTCCTCATGGAAGAAATGAGCTGAATCCAGAGCTGACAGGAGCCTACAAGGTCATCTATAAGATTATCTAGCTCAGGATTTCCAAAGATGGGTTCCTTAGAACATTAGGGCTCAGTAGGATAGAGGTTAAGTGGTTGAGGGAGGGGGAGGAGGGGGAGGAGAAGAGAAGGGTACCAGGACGGTTTCATGGCCAAGTTAGTTTGGAATATGTGATCGACAAAGTTTTTTTTGCTGTTGGCGGTATAAGTTTGAAGACTAGGTATGTCCTGTAATAAACAAAGTGCTTCTGAACCTTGTGAATGACCGAAAGAAGGGATAAAAGTGTGATTGTGTCTCTCCCACTGGAGTGCTGTGTATCAGTTTGGGAGAGGATGAAGCAACCTAACCCTCTCATTTTAAGCATGAGGAAAATTAGGGCTTCCCTGGTGGCGCAGTGGTTGAGAGTCTGCCTGCCGATGCAGGGGACGTGGGTTCGTGCCCCGGTCCGGGGGGATCCCACATCCCGCATGCTGCAGAGCGGCTGGGCCCGTGAGCCATGGCCGCTGAGCCTGCGCGTCCGGAGCCTGTGCTCCGCAATGGGAGAGGCCACAACAGTGAGAGGCCCGTGTACCGCAAAAAAAAAAAAAAAAAGAGGAAAATGAGGCTGAAAGAGGAAATGACATGCTCAGAAACACTTGACTTATTAGTCACACACCTGGGATTAGGATCTAGACCTCTCCTTACTGTGTGTTTTCCACAGGGGGTGTCGCCACATGGCCTTCTGCACCCAGGTAATAGGGAAAGAACCAAATGAATGAGCCTGTGGCATCAATCTGATGTCAGGTGCTTATTTTCAGCTTGACATCCCAAACATCAATGCCCTATGACTGTCAAGAATTACCCCACACCTCCCCAGGCCCTTAGAGGAGGAATGCATTTTCCCTCACGAACCACACAGACCTCAGATTTCTGATCCGTGTGAAGAGATGTCATGCCCTGCTTTATGTTTTATTCAGGTTAGTCCAAGTCATCACTTCACCAAAAAAAAATAAAAAAGGCAAATGATCCTTATAAAAAGAAATTTGTGTACAAATGCAAGGTCCTTTGCTGAAACTAGATAAAAAAATAAAATGCCAAGAAGAACAGCTAAACGTGCATGTAACACTAGACAGAGGGGTGTGATGGAGTGGGAGTGTCTTCTGAATCACTGCCCTAAATTTAGCATTGCAGCTTAAAAAAATAAGCCTTTAAGATCTGCTTCCCAGAAATCCTGTTGTTTCTTTGCATATGTCTTACGTAAGTCTGTGCCACAGGCCTGCAGAATAATGAGATGGGAAGGGCACAGCCCTATTTTGAAAGAACTACCAAGAGAAATCCAAGAGAATTTGAGAGGATAAGAAACTCAGGAGAATGCAACCTCTGTCTTCTCTAGCCACGCAGCTGTGAGTGGTGCCGTCTGAAGGAAGTGATGTCTGTTAAGTGCTTCCCACCTAGAAGTTGTGGGGTGATTCGAAGATGTATTCATCTCCCCCACCAGAATAAAGCTATCATTGTTGTCGTTCATCATTTCCAAAAGCCTTTATCGTTGTTCTTATTTAATTCCTAAAGGAGCATCTCTGTCACATGCCTTCATTCCCTTGGCACGTCACTCTCCTCCCCTGTTTTCCTTTCTCTAGCCTCACCCTGTGAGTGGTTCCAGAAAGCTGGGCCTCAAGAGTTTTCAGGAATTCATGTTTTTAGATTCTTCTTCCAGCTTACATCCAGTGGTTTCTTATGCAGTTTCTCTGAATCTCCTCTTAGCGAGTGGTAGAGAGTGAAAAGAATCCTGATGGTCAAGGCAGGATCGTGTTGTAGGCTACACAGGTGATGTCACTGAAAGAAGGTCACATTTAAGTGGGAACAAATGTCCTGATGTTTTCCAGCTCCCCTCTGCCTGCCTCTATAAGTGCCTGCCTCTGTAAATTGGGGTCAGCTTTGAGCACAACAGTGAGGCGAGTGAAAGGGGTCATGATGGCAAACTCCTCTCCAGAAGCCCCTCTAGGTGTCCTCTACTTGCCTGGACCCTCTTTCAAACCATGCCTCCCCTGCCCCCTATTTTCCCTACCTCCCCTAACAAAACCTTTTCACCAGTCTGCAATCCGATTTAATCCTCTTTTGCTTCCCCACTGAACTGCCAGAGATAGTCATGAATCCCTGCTAGCTGGTGCTCTGGAAAGAAGCCGATAAACAAATTCACAATAATCTATAAGTAACTGATAATAACTTCGTATATTACTTGCCTAGGATACTTTACATTTTAATAGAAGAGAGCTCATGTATTCATAGAGTTACTGGAATGCCTAGAACAAGGCCTAGGGATGAATTCAGGCAAGATCCCTGCTTATACTCTAGTGGGAGAGACAGACAATAAGCCAGAAAACAAACGAATAAGATGATTTTTTGGTAACAGTAAGTTCTATGAGGAGAATAAAGCAAGGTAACATAGTTATTTGGGGAGCTGGAGTGAGCAGAGAGGTCTTCATTGAGGAAATGACATTTGAGTCTTCACCTGAAGAAAGGAAAGGAGCAAAATCTGGGGCAGGGTGTTCCAGGCAGAGGAAAGAGCCAGGGTAGAGTTCCTGATGTTGGAGCAACTTGGATGGGAACAGAGAGATGGACAGGGTGAGTGTGTGTAGTGAGTAGGGGACAGAAAGGAGGAGATAGCTCTGGAAGGGTGAGCTGGGGTCAGGTCATGGAGAACTTTGAAACCCATAAGAAGTTTGGAATTTATGTAATTGTAATGGGATGCCTTAGGAGAGTTTTAAGAAGGGAATTGACATGATCTAATGTAAATCTTAACAGACCAGCCCCTAACTTAATAGAATCTCTGTATTTGTAGAGGACCTTTCAAGCCAATGGAGGAAGAACTAAGAGGTGGTGGGTTGAGAAGTAGATTCGGGGAGTCTGGATGGAAGTTCTGACCTTGCCCAAAACAACTGACCAAAAGCTACCGCACGTCTTTGCCTTCAGGTTTTTCACGTAGGAAAGGATGAGGCTGGACCAATGAGTGTTCCCAGCTCTTTTCACATCAAAACAGATATAGAAGTTGATAGCAGGGCAGCACCCCTAGAAATAAATGAAGCTCCTCAAGGCTGTCCCAAGGGCTGAGGCACACTCACAACACACAGGGAGGGAATTTCTAGGCCAGATGATCTTGAAGATTCCTCTCAGTTATGTTATCGTAAGATTTCATGACATTTCCTCATGATGCCCCTCAATCCACACCACACAGACAATCATCTATTTGAACGGAAGTAAGGGCGTAGTACTAATCTAGTCATAATGACTAGTGTGGCCTACTATTTCGCATTTCCCAAGCGTCAAACTTCATCCTAAATAATCAAGCATTGGCATCTGTGCTTTCTGCTGCCAACCATGCAAATTTCCCAGATACACTGTGTCTCGAGTTCTCCTCTGCCACTTGGGTGGTCAATTCCTCCCCAAAGTGATCGACCCAGCTCAGAACTGCTGGTGCTGCAGAACGTTCTGGCTTTCGAGTTGACACATTTAGATCTCAAGCCAAGTGACAAGACAATCTACCACAATGGCTTATTAAGGTGGAAATTTGTATCGTTTCTTTTCCTCTTTTCCGTACTCCAAAAGAAATTTCTTCTAGAATAAAAAAGGAATAGCTACAGTTTATGTAATAGATAAGACATGGAAACTGAAGGTATCTGCACCAGGCGATCAAAAATCACTCTACAGCAATAAAAGGCAAATGTATAAACATGGTAAAACTTGCCCTCCACCCCAGGGCATGTTATTTGACACGTACATTCAATAGTGCAGATGTGTTGGAATATACCCATCTTCATTTTCCTGTGTCCTTTGAGACCTGGCCTAGTAGATACAAGCTGATTGAACTCTACATCACTCATATTTATTCCACCCTCTCTAACCTTTTTTTTTGTTTTTACTCTCCTGCATTTACCTTTGCTCTGTGCCCCATCACGACCTCAGTTCTCTGACTTCCCTAGTTCTATCAGCCCATCCTCCCTACTCCCAACCTTACTTATTCTGCTTTTCACTATATACCATATGTTCATTCACTATATACCATGTGCTCACCAGGATCCCTTGTGACCTTGACCTTCAACTTTAGCAGTTCTCAACCATAGTCACTCCCTGAATTCTCCAGCATTACCAGAATTACAGAACCCAGACAACTGGGTATTGATTGTGAAAGGGTCAACCTGGTGGCTTTGTCCGGTTAACACTGCGCCCCACTTAGCTGGTCACAAGCTCCTCCGTAAGTATCCACGCCGTTGCAGAAGGTGTTCTTTTGTGTTGTTCCATGGAGGTGGTACCAGTGGAGAAAAAAATAAGACTTGAGGAAATAAAAAAGGGTACATCAAACTCTTATATAACTCTGTTCATTTAATAAGCTAGTCTTTGCCTATATTTCCTTTTCTTTCTTCTACTTGCTGTAGCCATCCTCTCATGTGTCTGACTTCAACTAACAGTTAAACATTTCTTCCTCTGTCCTATCATTGAACACACACTATAATCCTTTGCTTACATGTTTTCTCCCTTTCTAGATTATGGACATCTTTCAACACTGAAAATATTTCACTCCACTCTCTTCTTATTGCACAGATTCTGAAGAGAAGTCCAATATAATTTTTATCCTTCTTCCTCTATAGGTAGGATGTTTTCCCCACCATCCTCACTTCTTACAAGACTTTCCCAGGAATTCTCTGGTGGTCCAGGGGATAGGACTCCGCACTTTCACTGCTGAGTGTCCAGGTTCAATTCCTGGTTGGGGACTAAGATCCCGCAAGCCATGCAGCACTGCCAGAAAAAAAAAGACTGTCTTTGATTTTCTGCACTTTGAATATAATATACCTAGGTAGAGTTTTGGCGTTTTTTGTTTGTTTGTTTATCCTGCTTGGTATTCTCTGAGTTGCTTAGACCTGTGGTTTGGTGTCTGTCGTTAATTTTGGAACGACATTATTACTTCAACTATTTCTTCTGTTTCTTCTCTCTCTCTTTCTAGTATTCCTATTATGTATATGTTATGGCTTTTATAATTGTTCCACAGTTCTTAGATATCCTGCTCTGTTTTGAATCGTTTTCTCTTTGCTTTTCAGTTTGAAAAGTTTTTATTGACATATCTTCAAACTCACTCATTTTCCCTTGGCCATGTCTAGTCTCCTGATGATCATCAAAGGCATTCTTCGTTTCTTATATAGTGCTTTATATCTCTAGCATTTTAAAAATATTTCTCAGAGTTTCCATCTCTCTGTTTCCATTTCCAATCTGCTCTTGCATGATGTCTACTTTTTCTATTAGGGCCTTTTACACATTAATCATGGTTGTTTTAAATTCCCAGTTTTGATCATTCTAAAATCTCTGCCTTATCTGAGTCTGGTTTTGATGTTTGCTTTATCTCTTCATGCGAGAAGCATGGGGGAATATTTCTTCACTATTCACCCCCAAACCTGGTGGGACTTCTGGAGGTAAAACTCATGAAAGTATAGGGACCCTCTCCCCTTAAAGTTGGGCCCCCAGGAGTTTTATCTTTCTTGTCCTTGTTCAGTCTCCAGCCATTAGTCATTTACTGTTAAATGTTCCTAACTGGTTCTTGCAGCAGCTTCTGTTCCAAGCAAGCTGTGATTCTTTGTATTTACATGTCTTTTCAGTTTTCAGGGTGGCAGTTTGCCCTGTGACCTCTATTCTCTGATTGTTTGAAGAGTGATTGATTTTCAGTTTTTTCCGTTTTTTTTTTTTCTAATGAGGACAGGAGTGACAACTTCCAAGCTCTTCCCATGTTAGACTGGCAACTGTGGGCTTACTATTCATCACTGAAGTCCTTTATAATGACATAATACCTAGAAAATAGCAGATATCCAAATATTTCCTAGGTCAAAGTCTACAAGAACAAGAAAATGAGGGGCCATCCCCCTAAAGATATAAAGCTTGTTTCCAGCTGTATTATGAGAGGAGCTTTACTCCTTGGTCTTGAACTGAAATTACACTGTTTTGTTAAGGATTAAGTGCTCGCGCAGGCCTCTGCCGCTGCAGGCTTGCCCCGCAGTCCAATTATAACTACGTATCCCTCCCTCCCTCCGCCTGACTGAGCAAGAGCCCACTAATCAGCCGATGCTTTAACCCCATCCTGTCTGGGTAGGAACACATGCCTCAGGGGGACCTACATGCAGAGGTGGGGCCAAAACCAAAGCTGAACCCCAGGAGCTGTGCGAGCAAAGAAGAGAAAGGGAAATTTCTCCCTGCAGCCTCAGAAGCAGTGGATTAAATCCCCACAATCAACTTGATGTACCCTGCATCTCTGGAATACCTGAATAGACAACAAATCATCCCAGAATTGAGGTGGTGGACTTTGGGAGCAACTGTAGACTTGAGGTTGGCTGTCTGAGACTGATTTCTTTCTGATTTTTATGTTTATCTTAGTATAGTTTTTAGTGCTTGTTATCATTGGTGGATTTGTTTATTGGTTTGGTGGATCTCTTCTTTTTTTATTCTTATTTTAATAATTTTATTTATTTATTTATTTTATTTTTCTTTCTTTCTTTTTTTCCTCCTTTTTCTTCTGAGCCTTGTGGTTGACAGGGTCTTGGTGATCTGGTCAGGTGTCAGGCCTGAGCCTCGAAGGTGAGAGAGCCAAGTTCAGGACATTAGACCACCAGAGACATCCCAGCCCCATGTAATGTCAATTGGCGAGAGCTCTCCCAGAGATCTCCATCTCAGTGCTAAAACCCAGTTCCACCCAACAGCCAGCAAGCTCCAGTGCTGGACACCACATACCAAAAAACTAGTAAGACAGGAACACAACCCCACCCAATAGCAAGACTCTGCCTAAAATCATACTAAGTTCACAGACACCCCAAAACACACCACCAGACGTGGCCCTGCCCAGTAGAAAGGCAAGATCCAGCCCCACCCACCAGAAAAAAGGCACCAGTCCCCTCCACCAGGAAGCCTACACAAGCCACTGAACCAGCATCACCCACTGGGGGCAGACACCAAAAACAATGGGAAATACAAACCTGCAGCCTGCAAAAAGGAGACCCCAAACACAGTAAGTTAAGCAAAATGGGAAGATAAATATGCAGCAGATGAAGGAGCAAGGTAAAAACCCACCAAACCAAACAAATGAAAAGGAAATAGGCAGTCTACCTAAAAAAAAATTCAGAGTAATGATAATAAAGATGATCCAAAATCTTGGAGATAGAATGGAGAAAATACAAGAAATGTTTAACAGGGACCTAGAAGAACTGAAGAGCAAAAAGCAATGATGAACAACAGAATAAATGAAATTTAAAATTCTCTAGAAAGAATCAATAGCAGAATAACTGAGGCAGAAGAATGCATAAGTGACCTGGAAGATAAAATAGTGGAAATAACTACCACAGAGCAGAATAAAGAAAAAAGAATGAAAAGAATTGAGGACAGTCTCAGACACCCCTGGGACAACATTAAACACACCAACATTCTAATTATAGGGGTCCCAGAAGAAGAAGAGAAATAAAAAGGGTCTGGGAAAATATTTGAAGAGATTATAGTTGAAAACTTCCCTAAGATGGGAAAGGAAATAGTCAAGTCCAGGAAGTGCAGAGAGTCCCATACAGGATAAATCCAAGGAGAAACATGCCAAGATACATATTAATCAAACTATCAAAAATTAAATACAAAGAAAAAATAGTAAAAGCAGCAAGGGAAAAACAACAAATAACATACAAGGGAATGCCCATAAGGTTAACAGCTGATCTTTCAGCAGAAATTCTGCAGGCCAGAAGGGAGTGGCAGGACATATTTAAAATGATGAAAGGGAAAAACCTACAATCAAGATTACTCTTTCCAGCAATGATCTCACTCAGATTCGATGGAAAAATTAAAACCTTTACAGACCAGCAAAAGTTAAGAGAATTCATCAACAAACCAGCTTTACAACAAATGCTAAAGGAACGTCTCTAGGCAGGAAACACAAGAGAAGGAAAAGACCTACAAAAACAAACCCAAAACAATTAAGAAAATGGTAATAGGAACATACATATCAATAATTACCTTAAATGTAAGTGGATTAAATGCTCCAACCAAAAGACATAGACTGGCTGAATGGATACAAAAACAAGACCAGTATATATGCTGTCTACAAGAGACCTACTTCAGACCTAGGGACACATACAGAGTGAAAGTGAGGGGTTGGAAAAAGATATTCCATGCAAATGGCAATCAAAAGAAACCTGGAGTAGCTATTCTCATATCAGACAAAACAGACTTTAAAATAAAGACTATTACAAGAGACAAAGAAGGACATTACATAATGAAATCAAAAGAAAGCTGGAGTAGCAATTCTCATTTCAGACAAAATAGACGTTAAAATAAAGACTCTACAAGAGACAAAGAAGGACACTACATAATGATCAAGAGATCAATCGAAGAAGAAGATATAACAATTGTAAATATTTATGCACCCAACATAGGAGCACCTCAATACATAAAGCAAATGCTAACAGCCATGAAAGCAGAAATCGACAGTAACACAATAATAGTAGGGGACATTAACACCCCACTTTCACCAATGGACAGATCATCCAAAATGAAAATAAATAAGGAAACACAAACTTTAAATGACACATTAAATAAGATGAATTAATTGATATTTATAGGTCATTCCATCCAAAAACAACAGAACACACTGTCTTCTTAAGTGCTCATGGAACATTCTCCAGGATAGATCCTATCTTTGGTCACAAATCAAGCCTTGGTAAATTTAAGAAAATTGAAATCATATCAAGTATCTTTTCTGACCACAACGCTATGAGACTAGATGTCGATTACAGGAAAAAATCTGTAAAAAATACAAACACATGGAGGCTAAACAATACACCACTAAATAACCAAGAGATCGCTGAAGAAATCAAAGAGAAAATCAAAAAATACATAGAAACAAATGACAATGAAAACACGATGACCCAAAACCTATAGAATGTAGGAAAAGCAGTTCTAAGAGGGACGTTTATAGCAATACAATCCTACCTCAAGAAATAAGAAACATCTCAAATAAACAACCTAACCTTACACCTAAAGCAATTAGAGAAAGAATAATAACAACAACAAAAAACACCCCAAAATTAGCAGAAGGAAAGAAATCATAAAGATCAGATCAGAAATAAATGAAAAAGAAATGAAGGAAACAATACCAAAGATCGATGAAACTAAAAGCTGGTTCTTTGAGAAGATAAACAAAATTGATAAAACATTAGCCAGACTCATCAAGAAAAAAAGGGAGAAGACTCAAATCAATAGAATTAGAAATGAAAAAAGAGAAGTAATAAATGACACTGCAGAAATACAAAGGATCATGAGAGATTACTAGAAGCAACTATATCCCAATAAAATGGACAACCCTGACGACATGGACAAATTCTATGAAAAGCCCAACCTTCTGAGACTGAACCAGGAAGAAATAGAAAATATAAACAGACCAATCACAAGCACTGAAATTGAAACTGTGATTAAAAATCTTCCAGCAAACAAAAGCCCAGGACCTGATGGCTTCACAGGTGAATTCTATCAAACATTTAGAGAAGAACAAACATCTATCCTTCTCAAACTCTTCCAAAATACAGCAGATGGAGGAATACTCCCAAACTCATTCTACAAGGCTACCATCACCCTGATGCCAAAACCAGACGAAGATGTCACACACACAAAAAAGAAACCTACAGGCCAATGTCATTGATGAACATAGATGCAAAACTCCTCAACAAAATACTAGCAAACAGAATCCAACAGCACATTAAAAGGATCATACACCATGATCAATTGGGGTTTATCCCAAGAATGGAAGGATTCTTCAATATATGCAACTCAATCAATGTGATACACCATATTAACAAACTGAAGGATAAAAACCATATGATAATCTCAATAGATGCAGAAAAAGCTTTGAACACAATTCAACATCCATTTATGATAAAAACTCTCCAGAAAGTAGGGCACAGAGGGAATCTACCTCAACATAATAAAGGCTATATATGACAAACCCACAGCAAACATCATACTCAATGGTGAAAAACTGAAAGCATTTCCTCTAAGTTCAGGAACAAGACAAGGTTGCCCACTCTCACCACTATTATTCAACATAGTTTCAAAAGTTTTAGCCACAGCAATCAGAAGAAAAAGAAAAGGAATCCAAATTGGAAAAGAAGTAAAACTGTCACTGTTTGCAGATGACATGATACTATATGTAGAGAATCCTAAAGATGCTACCAGAAAACTGCTAGAGCTAATCAATGAATTTGGTAAAGTAGCAAGATACAAAATTAATACACAGAAATCTCTTGCATTCCTATACACTAATGAAGAAAAATCTAAAAGAGAAATTAAGGAAACACTCCCATGTACCATTGCCACAAAAAGAATAAAATACCTAGGAATAAACCTACCTAAGGAGACAAAAGACCTGTATGCAGAAGACTATAAGACACTGATGAAAGAAATTAAAGATGATACAAACAGATGGAGAGATATACCATGTTCTTGGATTGGAAGAATCAACAATGTGAAAATGACTATACTACCCAAAGCAATCTACAGATTCAATGCAATCCCTATCAAACTACCAATGGCATTTTTCACAGAACGAGAACAAAAAATCTCACAATTTGTATGGAAACACAAAAGACCCTAATTAGGCAAAGCAATCTTGAGAAAGAAAAACGGAACTGGAGGAACCAGGCTCCCTGACTTCAGACTATACTACAAAGCTATAGTAATCAAGACAGTATGGTACTGGCACAAAAACAGAAATATAGATCAATGGAACAGGATAGAAAGCCCAGAGATAAACCCACACACATATGGTCAGCTTATCTTTGAGAAAGGAGGCAAGAATATACAATGGAGAAAAGACAACCCCTTCAATAAGTGGTGCTGGGAAAACTGGACAGCTACATGTAAAAGAATGAAGTTAGAACTCTCCCTAACACCATATACAAAAATAAACTCAAATGGATTAAAGACCTAAATGTAATGCCAGACACTATAAAACTCTTAGAGGAAAACATAGGCAGAACACACTATGAGATAGATCACAGCAAGATGCTTTTTGACCCATCTCCTAGAGAAATGGAAATAAAAACAAAAATAAATAAATGGGACCTAGTGAAACTTAAAAGCTTTTGCACAACAAAGGAAACCATAAACAAGATGAAAAGACAACCCTCAGAATGGGAGAAAATATTTGCAAATGAAGAAACTGACAAAGGATTAATCTCCAAAATATACAAGCAGCTCATGCCTCTCGATATCAAAAAAAAAACCCCATCCCAAAATGGGAAGAAGACCTAAATAGACATTTCTCGAAAGAAGATATACAGATTGCCAACAAACAGATGAAAGGATGCTCAACGTCATTAATCATTAGAGAAATGCAAATTAGAACTACAATGAGGTATCACCTCACACCAGTCAGAATGTCCATCATCAAAAAATCTACAAACAGTACGGAGGCTTCCCTGGTGGCGCAGTGGTTGACAGTCGTCCTGCCGATGGAGGGGACGTGGGTTCGTGACCTGGTCTGGGAAGATCCCACATGCCACGGAGTGGCTGGGCCCTTGAGCCATGGCTGCTGAGCCTGTGCATCCGGAGTCTGTGCTCTGTAACAGGAGAGACCACAATAGTGAGAGGGCCGCGTACCACCAAAAAAAAAAAAAAAAAATCTACAAACAGTAAATGCTGGAGAGGGTGTGGAGAAAAGGGAACACTGTTGCACTGTTAGTGGGAATGTAAATTGATACAGCCACTATGGAGAACATTATGGAAGTTTCTTAAGAAACTAAAAATAGAACTACCATACGACCCAGGAATCCCACTACTGGGCATATACCCTGAGAAACCATAATTCAAAAAGTCATGTACCATACCCCAATAAAGATGTTAAAAAAAAAAAAAAAAAGTCATGTACCACAATGTTCATTGCAGCACTATTTACAATAGCCAGGACATGGAAGCAACCTAAGTGTGCATTGACAGATGAGTGGATAAAGAAGATGTGGCACATATATATAATGGGATATTACTCAGCCATAAAAAGAAACAACACTGAGTTATTTGTAGTGAGGTGGATGGACCTAGAGTCTGTCATACAGAGTGAAGTAAGTCAGAAAGAGAAAAACAAATACCATATGCTAACATATATATATGGAATCTAAAAAAAATGTTATAAAGAACCTAGGGGCAGGACAGGAATAAAGATGCAGGCATAGAGAATGGACTTGAGGACATGGGGAGGGGGAAAGTTAAGTTGGAATGAAGTGAGAGAATAGCACTGACATATACACTACCAAATGTAAAGTAGATAGCTAGTGGGAAGCAGCTGCATAGCCCAGGGAGGTCAGCTCGGTGCTTCGTGATCACCTAGAGGGGTGGGATAGGGAGGGTGGGAGGGAGATGCAAGAGGGAGGGGATTTGGGGATATATATACATATAGTTGATTCATTTTGTTGTACAGCAGAAACTAACACAACATTGTGAAGCAAGTATATTCCAATAAAGATGTTAAAAAAAAAAAAAAAAAGAATGAAGTGCTTCCCCAAACCTTCTGACCCAGCATTATATCCTAGCCTCCCAACTAACTCCTTACTCTCCCTGTCTTCACTAGGTACCAGATTTTGGGTTCTTATTGACCCTAACTCATAGCATTCTCAGATTTTCTAAACCTCAACTTGAATAAAAGACCTTGTGTTTTACTGTCATCTACCATGAGCTCCTTGCATTTTCTGTCTCCCATATTTAACTATTTTTCTTTAACTAGGTAATGCTTATTGGCAGGTTAGTAACACTAAGCACTGTTTAAAGTGCTTTTTGAAGATTATCTCATTGGCTCTTCTTAACAAATGTTGAGGCGGGTGCAATTTCTACTTTTGGAAGATACGAAATTCTGTCTGAAAGATGACAAATTGCCTCATTCACATAGCTGGTAGGTGGCAAAGTTAGGAAATTTTCAATCTCCTTTCTTTGTCCAGTCTCAGTTTATCAGTCCATCCATCCATCCATCCTACAAGCAAATACTGAGCATCTACATGTTACAGGCACAGAACTAGGTGCCTTTTTGATACAAAGATAAATTACATGTTCTTGCCCTCAAGAGTTACAATACCCTACTTGAAGGAGTGGGTAGAAGAGGATGAAGAAGTGGCAAAAGGGGGAATAGAAAGGGTAGAATGAGAGAGGTCATTTTTCCAGACATCTGTACAGCACTTCCAATGCAAATAACTTCTATTTTTCCCCTTCAATAATAGACAAATCTAAGACTTAGCTCTTGGGTTGAAATTCTCAAGAACCAAAGTTAGAATATCAAGAAGGTCTTCAAAAGATGCTAATAAAAATATGCCCTCCCCCAAATATGTCTTTCAACCTAGTCAAAGACAGAAAAGTAAAAGCTGGGAGGGGATATCTTAAAGCTATAATGCCAGTGTACCTCCTCCTACCAGTCATATCACCAGGAAGAGTCACCAGCCTATGGCCAACTCTGGAAAAGTGGCCCATAGAGATACCATTTTTGCAACCCATCGACCTATAGTAAACTTGGAATGGGGCAGACCTTCCTGCTTGTGTGCTCAATCCAGGAATTGTATTATATACTCTAGTATTAGTATATATATTAGTAATATATACTGTTCTACCTGATCTTAGATTTTTAAAGCTTCCCATATGTCCAATTCTGAGTTGCAGTGATTTAGGTGTGGGCACCACCTCTAGAGATGAAGGTAAATGATAGAATAGGTAGATGGATCCAAGAGAGTAAATGAAACATGAGAGAAGAGGGAATGATTTGACCTTAGGGCAGGAAGGAAGCTTAGAGGTCATTTATTCATTTTATAAGTCCAAATATTTTTCTTTCTTTTCCCATGCGCATAGAACCTGCTTCCTGTGTTGCGTCCTGCCTGTCACGTTCTCTCGGCTTCTCCCAATGTCTTTCCCACTTCTTTACCTTCTATTTCCCTTTTCTCCGAAGACTTGGAGCAGCCAGACCTCTGATGCCCCTGAGCTGTTTGGAATTGGACTTGTTACTTGACCTCTCTAAAATTCAGTTTTCTCTTCTGAAAAATGGAGATAATAATAGTTGTTTCATAGTGACTGCAAGGTTAAATGGGATAATATAGGTAAGGACTGTAGCTCAGTATTCAGACCATAATGAGAACATCATAATTGCTAGCTGTTCTGTTTAGCTATTGTTGTCATTATTTTAACTTTTTATTCGTACTTACTATTCTCGCTGCTTCTTTTTCCTACCTTGGAAAGCCATAGCTGGCTTTTCCCAGATGTCCTATTTAAGGCAGCTCCCTTTATAAAATCCAGAGGTTTGCATATGCATCAAAGTGTTTGCAACCCATAACTGGAAATACCTATGAAGATATGGATGTCCTGTTTACTCTGGCTGGGAAGACCTGGGATTTCCTTTTCAACTTATTCTAGTATAAGATCTCTACACAGCAGCTGTAAAAAATGGTTACCTGAGGACTGAAAGGCATCTAACTGCCCTCTTCTACCCCAGACTCCATTGAAATTTGACCCCAGCTATTAACAAAAGCAATCTAGAATGGGACTAGGAAGGCAGAGTCTCTCTCCCACCTGCACTCCCCACCCCCCCATATAAATCTTCCATTTTCTGTCTCTCCTGGAGCTCAGTTACTACCTGGCTTCTGGGGCCACACCCAGAACAGGAACAAAGAGAATGTGGAAAACTTCCTGCCAAGCTAGGCTCTCAGATGGCCCTGAGGGTGCCTACTGAAATATGTATAACCCTAGTCACTTAGAAATACATCTCATTAAATATAAAGATATTTTTTAAAGAACGGGAAATAATTTATAAAGATAAAAATAACTCAGCCTTGCCACAAAAGTGCAAAAATAAATTCTGTACCTTCTCTGTCTGATTCAGGGAGGGAGGGAAGAGATGGGGGAAGAGAGAATATGAGAGAGAGAGAAAGAATATGATGAGAAAGAATGTATTCTGGCTGAAGCTATGTGAGAACAGAAACTTGATCAACCAGCAGTGGTGCTATGAGGCCCAGGGATCTTGGGCAGGATAGTGGAGGGGAGCTGAAGTTTTAAATAATCTATTCCTTAGTTCAGAGCTCATCAAGTCATTCCCAGCATGGTGCTTTGTTTCTAAACAGTGGCACACCACAGGGGTACATATCTATCCAGCCCCAGTTCCTCTCCCTCCGCAACACCTTTTAATTACAGGACTCTGAAAGCAGAAAATAGAGAGTTCTCAGAAGGTCCTTTCTTTTAGTGTTTTTTAAAATATACTGCTTGGGGCCTGCTGTGGCTCATACGTGACCTCATCTCCTCCGAGACTCCCCCTCATCACCTGCCCCAGCCTCACTGCTCCCCATGACATTCCTTAAAAAACAGCCATGCTCCCACTTCAGGGCCTCTGTCTGTCCTCAGGAGGCTCTTCCCCTGGACACTGAGAGCTGCCCGGGCAAACTCTGGTAACACCTATGACTACACATAAGATTTGTTCAGCTCACATTATACTGAATAATAGTAGCCATACTTGTACTTTTAAAAAATGAAAATGGCATCACAGACAAGGAATCAAGAAGCAATCTTATAATGGAGTTACTTTTTCCCCTCTGCTTGTTTCTCTCCTCTTCCTGAGCTCAGCAATCTCCAGGACTGGGAGTACCAGAAGTAGGGGCATCTCTTGCACATAGTGTACAAAACCCCTTTAATTTCTCAATCCTTGTGTTCTGGGCTCATAATATACCCAGTTGGTAATTGTGAGTAATTATAGTAATACATCATTCTAAGCAATCTGTACATAGTTGTAAATACATCTTTAATTTATCACCAATTACTGGGAGGCAGTCTGTCCAAAGCTCGGGTGTACTTGCTCTGATTGGGGCCTGCTTCCCCTAATCAGCTGAACTGAACTTGGAGTCTCCCAGCACCCATGCAGGGAAGGTAGAAAGCATGTCCTGACAGGTAGGAAGCAGCAGAGAGAAGGAGCTCCAGTCACTGTTGAAAGAGCCCTGGCGAGGCAAGGCATTCGTGCCTTAGATCAAGTGTCAGAAGACTCGGCTCAAACTCCAGCTTCTCCCCTTGTCAGTTCTGTAGGCTTAGAAGAGTACTTGAATATGTGGCCAAACTTCACCTCTGTCATCTCTGAAATGAGATAATGTTGCTTGCTCTTTACTCCATGGGGTGTCTTAATAATAATGAAAATGGCTAACATTTATTCAGTACTCACTATGCACCAGACCCTGCTAAGTATGTGTATATATTTATACATGGAAGTTTACATATGTATATGAGTATGTAAATATACATATTCATACCTACAATAAGGTACACAGATGTTAAGTGTAAAGCTTAGAGAATGTTTACGTATCTATACACTCATGAAACCACTATTCAGATCAAAATATAAAACAATATCAGCACTCCTCCTCCCAAGCAGTAACCTCCAGAGGGAACCACTGTTTGACCTCTGTTGCAGTAGATTAGTTATACCAACTCAAGACCTTGTCTAAGTGGATTCATAGAAGATGCATTCTTTTCTTTTTTCTGGCTCTTTTCGTTAAACATACGTCTGTGAGATTCATCCATGTTGCATGGAACAGTAATTTGTCCTTTTATTCCTGTATACTCTTTCACTATATCAATAAACTTTATGAATTTTGTTGATAACAGACATTTGGATTGTTTCCAGATTTTTCTATTATAAAGCTGCTATGACCATTCTAGTGAAAGTCTTTTCGTGGACATGCTTTCATTTCTTTTGGGTAGATACTCAGGATGGAAGGTGCTGGATATTGGATTTATATATGTTTACCTTTAGTAGAGACTGACAAGTGGTTTTCCAACATAATTATACTAACTTGCAGGGCCAACAGCAATACTTGAGAGTGCCAGTTGCTTTGTATTCTCACCAACGCTTGGTATTGTTAGTCTTTTTAATTTCAGCCATTCTGATAGGGGTACAGTGGTATTTTGTTGTGGCTTTAATTTACATTTTCCTGATAACTTACAGTGCTGAGCAAATTTTTCTATGTTTGTTGGCCTGTTGCATAGCCCCCTTTTGAAGTTCAGGTCTTTTGTTTCTTTAATTTTGTTGCTTGTATTATTTTATTAGTTTATAGGATTTCTTTATGTATTCTAGATATGTGTCTGTTGCTACAGATATATATAGGTAAATATCTTCTCCCCATGTCTTGACTTTTTACTCTGTTAATTGTTCTTAAATTTAAGGAAGTCCAATTAATATATTCTTTCTTTTATGGCTATTGACTTTTGTGTCCTAAGAGTATTTGCCTACCCCAAGATTTATGAAGATGTCCTCATATGCTTTCTTCTAGAAATGTTATCATTTTACATTTTATGTTTAGGTCTATCTATGGTCCATCTTAAGTTAACTTTTATGTATGGTGCAAGGTGAAGTGAGGCAGCTTTTTTTTTCCATATTGAAATCCAGTTGACTCAATGATATTTATTAAAAGAACCATTCTTTCCCCACTGGCTTATAATGGTATCTTTTTCATAAATCAAGTGATGGTACTTACATGGACCTATTCCTGTACTCTATTATACTTCATTGCTCTATTTTATTCTTTCATCAATACCACATAGTTTTTATATTACTGTAGCTTTAAAACTAGGTCCTTGAACCCTCACTCTTCTTCAAGATTTTCTTAGCTCTTCTAGGTCCTTTATATTTCCATACAAATTATAAAAATAGCTTATCAATTTCTACCAAAAAATATCTGACAATTTGATTGGGATTACACTTAATACATAGATCACCTAGAGGCAAATTGACACCTTGACAATGTTGACCATTCCAATCCATGAATATGGTATATCTCTCTATTTATTTAGGTATTCTTTCATTTTTCTCAGCAATATTTTGTTTTTTCAGTGTGAGTATTTAAAGTGCTATACTTAATCTCCTGAACAACCCTAAGAGACAGGTACTATTATAATACATATTCTTACAGAAAAGGAAACTAAGGCTCATAGACGTTAAATGTCTTTCCCAGGGTAATGGAGCTGGGGGAGTCACTGTATGGATAAAATATAATTATGCAGGGACAAGATATTTATCGGTTGTAAAGTGCTACCCAAATGTCAGCTATGGTTATGGCTAAGTTTTCTTGAGCACATGGGCCCCATGCTGCTATGTAATTACTAAGAACCTTGTTCCTCTGTGAACCCAGGGTCCTTAACATCTCGGCTTGGTTGGTTGTCTTCTAGACTTTACTTTGAATTCCCCTTTCTGAATAAAATTTTGTGTCCTGAGAAAAACTGTTGGTGCAAGAACCATGTTTTTCTCATTCCTTTCATGCTGCGCTGTCTGGCATGATGTTTGAGATATAGTTTGTGCAGTAGATGTTTGCTGAAATGATAGTCTAGCCACGATGGTGAATTTTGTTAGCACTCATCATGTTTTCTCAAAATAAATCCTTGGTGAGCAAAGATCACCATGGCTCAATAGAAATTTAAGGACCAGTAGCTTAAATCCAAGAAATAGACTAAATTATCTATTCCAAATTTTAGAGGGAAGTAAGAGCCGAGGATATGGTCAAATGAGTAAGCCTCCTCTTCTGGAAGATCTCTCTTCTCTCACATATTTTTGAGTTACTGCAATATGATATTTCTGTTTCAGCAGTTTTATTTAATCAGTAGGTATGCAACTTAGTAAACACTAGGGCATAGACTAGGAGTTAAATTATTTCAAGTCTTTGAACTAAAGACTATTTTCTATGTTAAAATATCCCAAACATGCAATTATGGAAGACAATTTGCTTTGGAAAATGAACCATAAAACTCTGCGCTAATAGCTCATGGGGAGAGCTCTTTGTATACCTTTTCAAGAGGGTAGAAGGGTCAGGGTTTGAAATTAAAAAGAACAATTTCCACCTAATATCCATTACTATAAAACAGAAAATGTAAAGTGCAAGACACATGATCTTTCACTATCCTGTCAAACGTATGTCATCTAAGCAAGGAAAAGCTATATAACAGTTCTCACAGTGATTTTCATTATCAGGTATTCATGGGTTGACAATATAGAACCTCAGGAAGGAAACTTCTAAGATTCTTTTAAGGGAACAAATCATCTCAACAATGCTGCTGTGTGTGTATACTCACATGTGTGTTTCTGAACTTGCATGTGACCAGTGGATTCCCCCAAAACATGAGTTGTAATTACTTCATATGTTCTCAGGGGTAATCTTAGGCATTGATGTTTGCTAAAATGGACAAAATAATATCTAATGATGGGACTAGAAGAGAATCCAAGAAATGCAGGAAAAATACTTGTATACTTAAAAAGACAGTGAGGCAAGAAATGTAAATATAAAGAAATAATAAGGTTCTTTAATTTAGAAATCTCATTCATGAGAAAATTGTTTTAATTATCAAATATCAGCTGTTTTTTTTCTCATTCAGGGAAACACCAAGAAGTATAAGAAAAGTGTATCTAGTTGTGTACAGGTTACATTCTGCATCAATCCTTATAGATTCTTCTCTGTGAATTTTTCTCACTGGTCCTCTGAAGTTGATAGACTATTGACCTAGAGAAGCACAGAAGAGAATAATAATTACACTGAAAATAATAGCAATGATAATCCACCTTGAAGTTAAACAAAGACTTTCTTATATCAAATGCAAGATGTTCCTCATATATCTTCACATTAATGCTCACATAAAGTTTAGGCAATTTAGGGGACTTCTCTGGTGGCGCAGTGGTTAAGAATCCGCCTGCCAAAGCAGGGGACACGGGTTCGAGCCCTGCTCCAGGAACATCCCACATGCTGCAGAGCAACTAAGCCTGCGAGCCACAACTACTGAAGCCCGTGTGCTTAGAGCCCTTGTTCCGCAAAAGAAGCCACCAAAATGAGAAGCCTGCGCACCGCAATGAAGAGTAGCCCCCACTCACCGCAACTAGAGAAAGCCTGTGTGCAGCAACGAAGACCCAATGCAGCCAAAAATAATAGTTAATTAATTTAAAAATTTAGGCAATTTAGGAGCTGAAACAATTAGTGTTTCTACAGTTGGCATTAAGTTAAGATAAATCAATTGACTCACTTTACAGTATACATAGTTTCTCTGGATGAAATAGGTGGGATAATTCCCAATTCCTTCTTCAGACCTCTTTCAAATAGATATTTTTCTCCATTAATACCTTTTTTCCTCTTTTCTTTACTAATACTGTAAGAAATTAGGATACATGTCCTTTCATATTGTGTTACCTTTATTATTACTGCAATAGTGTAAGTCTCTGGTGAACAAGTAACAGAAACTAAAATGTGCTGCTGGCATTAAGGTAGTTTTGAGTATTACAAAAATTTAAAGAAATAGAAATGCAGCTTTGGGGTCCATTCAATTATTGAAACTTTAAGAATATAGTGTAATCACCCAATTTTATTCTTGTTTTATTAGTTCCAAATTTTCTAATGCTGATCCTAAGAGCTATTTATAAATTCTGGGACTCAAAGTATTCCCTATGTATATATATTTAAGATGATTCCTCAAGTAGAAGTTAGTTGCAGGTGTGCAAATTGAGTCTCCATAAAGAAAAGCTATCTAATGGCATCTGGAAGACTCAAAGGATGAACATATATTTGAGAATGGTCTATTGCAGGATTTAGATTATTTCAAGATTATTCAACAGCCTCAAAAAGTTAAGAGATGTGAACTCTATGAATTAAGAGGAAAAAAGTCACAAAGGGAGACAAAGCTGAGATGGGAATCATAAAATGAGATTAAAAATAGACCTAAAAAAGCTTGCAGGGAAATTGCAATACAAATATTACAAATTAAAATTTACCATAGAAAAGGAAAGAATCAATAAAAGAGAAAATGATGAAATCACAGAAAAAAATTAACAGACATAAAGAGCAGTATTGAGATTGTAGAGAATTAAAGCAGTTGGAAAAAATGGGAAGATATTCAGAATTCAGATTAAAAGGATAAATAGAGGAAAATGCTGACCAAGACGATGATGTATATGGATGGTAGAAAATGGAGAGCCCAGTACCTGAATATAATAGATATTTTTGGATGAAAGATCAGAGTAAATGGAACCAATGCAATTGTCCAAGAAATATCATAAAAGCATTTCCATTATCTGAAAAAAAAGTACCCTGTGTTTGCATTCAGGCTTTAGATATAATTAATAACTTTAAGAGGAAATGCATAGCTAGAGAGCCTGATCAAATTTTTTTAAATTAAATAGTCTTACAGACATCAAAAAAACCCAGAATTAACAGCAAAGAAAAATATTTTTTAAATCAGGCTGCGGGTACATTTTCAGCAATGATAGTCTAGGTTACTTTCTCTCTTGATAAGAACAACAAGAAAATCTAGAAAATTCATCTGTTTGAAAACATTGGAGAGTTTCAAAGCAGTGAGAATCTGTGGCGCTAAGATCCTGAGAGAAAAAGAAAGTAAAGGAAAAAAGCCCAACCTTTCATGTACCTGCCACGGCAACTGTCAGGTTCAAAAGCAGGTGCTGAGAGAATAAAATGCTGAGTAGAGCTGTAGACCCAGAGGTCTAGGGGAAAAATCAGGGAGTTAGGAGCTCAACAAGAAAGAATGGTACAGATTTTCAGCTGGGGCTCTGAAAGGTTACACCCTAGGAATAAGCATGAATTAGGAATAGATCTGTTCCCTAGGGACAGAAAGCTACCTTCAAATCATCTAAATTTCCGATGGTATTAAGTGATCTGGGATTGCTAGTACTCCTAGCCTAGCTGCCAATGAGAAGAAAACATAAACTATCTCTGAAGGAAGAGCATATCATCTAGAGCGTCAAATGTCTATACAGTCTTTCATTAACAATGTCCAGCCCTCAGTCAAATATACTCAAGCATGTGAAAACACAAGATTTGACTGAAAACTAATTAAAACAGACATTAGAAATAGATCTATGGGAAATTCAGATAAGAGAATTAAAAGGGAAGCTATTATGGACTTTAAAATAGTTATGATTACTATGTTGATGGAATTAAACAAGAAGGAAAATTTGGGCAGAAAAACTAAAAAATCAAATGGAAATCCTAAAATTGAAAGACACAACTGTAATTAAAACTGAATAGGTTTAGATATAGCTGAAATGGAAGATAAGATAGGTAAGAAGAAAAGGTAAGAATCAATAAAAGAGAAGATGATGAAATCACAGAAAAAAATGGAGACACCTAAATTATGGTAAAAAAAAAAAAGTCTAGCATATTTGTGATTTTAATCTCAAGGAGAAGATAGGGAGAAAGAGGCAGACACAATATTTGAAGAGATAATGGCTGATAATTTTCTTAAACTGAAAAGATCTTGAGCCACACATTGAGGGAGCACTATGAACTTCAAGCAAGATAAATAAAGAGAAAATTACACCGAGGATCTTTAACGTTTGCCAAAAGTTGACAGCAGTGAGAAAATCTTAAAAGAAACCAGTGTGGGGAAAAATCAGACTGGATCATAACAAAGAAAAAGAATAAAAGGAAGGATTAATAGATTTTATTACATTAAAATTGAAAACTTTTTTGTGATCGAAGTATGAGTAAATCAGAATGTCAATAGGACATTAGGAATCTATTTTTTAACATAGATGATAAAGTATTAGTACTTTACACATTAGTACTTCACACATACAATAGTATTTCAACTCAGTAGAAAACAAGAAACTTATGAAAAATGTTCAAACTTACTAGACATCAAAAATGCAAATTAAAACAATAAGTTTTCATTTTTGCCCAGCAGATCTACCATATAAAAAAATGATAAAACCAATTTTGGCAAGGACACAGGGAAATACACACTCTCATTTCTGGTCAGGAAAGTAAATTCAGACCAGTTTTCTAGACAGCAATTTGACCATGTGTATTGAAGCTTTAAATATTCCTTTCACTCTTTGCTCAATGATCTTTTAGGACTTTCATCTGAAGGAAATGTTTAGATGAGTATAAAAATGTATATACAAGATCCTGATAGCAACCTTTTAAAAAATGGCCAAAAGCATAATGTTAAGGTTGTTTATAATCCATTTCCTAAGTGTGAAGACATCTTTATCTTTCCAAATTAAATGTATGTGCAGTTGATATTAAAAGACTACCTACAGCTGTCAGGTGGAATAGTAAGTTATGGTGTGGTTGTCAGTGCCTTTCCAGGTGTGAGCTGAACTACAGACTGTAACTTAACAACTGAAGTGACAATTGGATGTAGTTACTTGCATCAGTATAACACTAAGCATTCCATTGTATAATGCTGTCAAGTCCCTTGAACTTTTAGCTTATTCGGGATGCCTCTTTATTGTGACAGGTTTCAGGACACAGTACCCTAAAATATGTCATGATGAATATTTCAAGCTGAAGGGATTTGTGCAGGTGCAGGAAAGATTTTCTGATCTTTCTCTGAAACAGCTCATAAGACCCTCATGTGAGAGGTGGCCTCCCTATACCTGGAGGAACGGAGCATCCCTATTTCCTAAGACACAGGAATGTGGAGAGGAATCTGAATGAACAGGCAGGCCTTCCTATTTCCCCCAGTTTATTACACTTAGTTCATACCTTTTTTTTTTTTTTTTGCCCTAGCACATTTTCCCACAACTTTCTAGTCTTCATCAAACCTAGCATAAAAACACTCAGATTTAACCACTTCTTTGGGACTTCATTTCCTTACCAAGGCTCCTGTGTCACATAAAACTTATATTAAATAAATTTGTATGCTTTTCTCTTGTTAATCTAACTTTTGTTACAGAGATTAGAAGTGTTGAGGAAAAAGAGAATTTTTTCCTTTCCTATAGTTGTATTAAATGCCCTAAAAAGATATTTGAATGATGAAAGCATTGAAATAAAAAGTTATCTTATAAATAGAAGACTGCATATCATATACTAGACAATACAATAAAAATTATATTGCCAAATCCCTTGTACTAAATAGAACTTTCAAAACCAGAGGAGTAAGGTATGGCCAATTCATGTGTTTGGAAGAACTAGTATCACTTAGGTCCTGTCAAATAATATAATTTTAAAAATAATAAAAATTTCCAAATAGGAAATGTAGACAAAATCCTGGCATCCCTTGAGGTGCTTTGAAATTATGCTATTAATCCTAATGGTGCCAAAAAGACCAATGTTATGAATATAGTTTTAAACAGCATAAAATTACTATAATTTTATATATGATTGCTAATGGCTAAAATGTTTTATAATAATTTTTAAAACTTAGATGAGAGGACTTAGATGAAAACTCTGATTTTAATATTAAAATATTATATGGACCAATGTGTTTTATTGTCTGCTAGCAAAAATTAATAAATAAAGACAACTTTTATATCCTTCTACGTCGATTTCCCCCAAAAGCTGTTATTAAATTAACGGTACACATCACAGTGAATGTCATCGGAGAAATGAAAAACAATTCATAGGCGTAAGATAATCAGAAAATGGTAACATCAAAGCATTAGGTATGTTTACTGCTGAGTAGCATTTATGTATTATCTTACTTCACTTTGTCTAATAAAACAGATTAATCATTATACTTTTCCTTTATAATCATAAATTCCAGAAAACGATGGAGCACATCTAGAAAATTTGGTAACCTGAGAATTTTGTACACAGCTAAACTTTCTTATATGTCAGCAAAATAAGGATATTTTCAGATATTTAGGCATTCACAAAAGGTCCTACTCATGTATATTTCTTTAATAGCTACTTGGAGATTTGCCCCAAATGAATGAGGAGCAAAACTAAAGTTCAAGATTAGGGAAATCAGGACAGGAATGGAACAGCAACGACTTCTTAATCCAGTTAAAGTAGAGCTGGCTAAATGCCTGTTCCAGGTCTGATTGTAAAATTTTATGAAAATGTAAAATGATTATTTAAAAAACATCAAAATATAAAATAGCATAACAGCATTATACAAAAATGCCAAGGTTATTGTTAACAACAACCTAGAAGTTGGTGCTGGTTGAAGGGCGGAGTGGAGAAAAATCGTGTCAAATGAGAGGACTTCAAAAATACTGTTGAATTCTCTCTAATTTTAAAGAAATACAAGTTAACAGAATGCTTTCAAAAAATTTGTTGGAAACCAATGATATAATTAGGAACTGCTTATATGTTTCAAAAACTATAAATTATAAGTGCAGAGAAAATGTAGTTTATCGAAAGGCTGAAAACAAATAACAAGAAAAAATTTTTAAAGGATAAGACCACCACAAAAGAATTAAGACCAAATTTACAATTTATAGAAATAAATGTAAATTAGATTAATTCCTCCATTAAAAGACAAAGACGTTTAGATTGAGTTAAGCAGCATACAGTTTTTTTTAAAATCAGAGAATTATTTAATGCAAGGTAGCATTAAAATTTATAATCAAACATGACAAAAGTATTTTATGCAAATGCAACTAACAAGAAAAAATATCAGTGATAGTATCAGTATATCAATATCAATCAATAGCAATATCAGTGATAGTTTCAATATACTGATGGTGAACACCAATATCAGACAAAATTTAATTTTTACGAACAATTTTACCCAAAAAATAACAATTTTATTAACTAGGATGTAGTTCTCAAAGCTGAAACTGTCATAAACCTTTACGTGACAAATAATACTACCTCAGTGTATTTAAGGGAAAGATGTTAGATATAAGAGAAGCAGAAATACAACAGCAGTAAAAGATTTTTGATACGTTTTGCGTCTTTAACAAACTAAACAGGTAAATAATAAGCAAGGAAAAATTAAATACGTATATAAAAATATATACATTATGTATCAGTCAGTGTTCTCCAGAGAAAACTAACCATTGCATCTTACAAAAATACAGTTTTTCCCTTCTGTAATTCATAGTACATTTCATTGATCACGTATTAAGCTGCAAAGAAAAATCATGTCCTAAAATCTGGTCATAATCTCTGACTAAAATGCAATGGACTCAGCATCATTAGTCAACAGGGAAATGCTAACCAAAACCATGATCTGTACTACATGGATAAGTCTTAAACATTATGCTAAGTGACAGAAACCAGACACAAAAGGCCACAACTTGTATGATTCCATTTATATGAAGTGTCCTCAACAAGAGAATCTCTAGGGTTAGAAAGTAGGTTAAATGTGGCTGGACTAGGTGGGGGAGTTGTGGGTTTTGGGGAGTGATGGTGAATGGACACAGTGATTCTTTTCGGGGTGATAAAAATGTTCTACGATCAGATTGTTGTGATTATTATCTAACTCTAAACATACTAAAAACCACTGAACTGTACACTTTCAAAGGGTGAATTTTATGGTATGGTTTTATCTCAGTAAAGTTGTTATAAAAAGTCAATGGAACTAGAGATTAATAATGAAGTATTTTTTAAAAGAAAATAGGAATTTATAAAACCTCTCTCAATTTTTGGGTGAGAGAATTAAAACTCCAATCATAGATTATTTAGAAGTTTCTGGAAATTAAAACATTTCATATAAAAACAGGACATAGCCAAAGCTGTGCCTAAAGAGAAAATGAAGAGCATTAAATGATTTATTCTTAAAAACTAATAAAATGTTTAAAACATGTCACCGAGGAAAATAATTAATGAACTAGAAAATAGAAATATAAAAAGCAATGGAATTGATAAATAAATCCAGTAATCTGATATTTGGAAGACCAACAGCGTAGAGAAACGTTTAGAAAAGCATTATAATTTCAGGCTTGTCTCCTATTGTTACCCCAGGATGTAGGTTACATTTTTCTTATTAGTTGGTTAAGTCCTCTTATGGACAAGGCAAGGGATAAATCACACTTGAAGCAATCTTTCATGACCTGTGAAACTGTAAAGTAATGAAAAGGGAGATTTATCTGATTTCTCCATAGTTCCTACAGGGGTTCTGAATGATCTTGTATCCACCTCTTCCTTCTTGAAAGCACAGACAGATTAGGATGAGAGCTCCAAGTCTAGGCTATGTCCCCTTTCAAGTGGTTCCTAACCTTTGTGCGGGGCGGGGAGGACAGTGCCACAGATAACTTTGAAACCTAATGGAAGCTAAGTACCTCCCCCCAGAAAAATATACCCACATACGTTGTGCCCTACCATCAGTGGCCTCCTGGATCTTTCCTGTGTACCATTCAGTCCAGAAATGGTGACAGTAACACAGCTTGACATTTCAATGAGGGCTCCAAATCAGTGGTTCTTAAACTTTTTAGTTAGTGCCCCTTTACACTCAAAATTATAGAGAACCCCAAAAAGCTTTTGTTCACATGGGTGGGTAAGATCTCTCAATACTTAACCATTTTCAGAATTAAAACAGAAACTTTAAAAATTAATTTAAAATAACAATAATAAACCCATTATATATTAATGTAAATAACATAATTTTAAGAAAAATTACTGCTAAAACAAAACCAAAAATAAGTGGCATTGCTTTTGCAACTTGGCAAGTCTCTTAATATCTGGCTTAATAGATCAATTCTAGCTCAATACGCATATCTGCCTTTGCTTGTTACTGGTCATATAGCCCCCGGAAAACTACAATGTACACTCATGAAAGAATAAGAATAAAAAGGCCACTAATGTCTTAGTATTATAAAAACAATTTTGACCTTGCAGAACCCCTAAAAGTCTCTTGAGAACCCCCCTGTGGGGGTCCCTGGACCACACTTTGAGAGAATTTTCCTCCAAGAAATTCTGTGAAACATTAATCCTTCAAAAGGTTAACAGATGTTGAACCAAGGGGGAAAAATTCAGCATATCCAAATGGTTTAGGGAAGACATGTTTCTATACCTGTGAGACTTTGTGTTCAAGGATCAGTAGGACGGGCACAGGAACAGGGAGGAGCTCCTGCGTTACACAAGATGGCCACTGGATGGCACTGCTGTCCCACTCAGAAGATAAGCATCTGCATTAGGAAACAGTTTTGGAAGCCTAAATTCCCTGGAAAGCTAAAAGACTTACACGGTACTTTAATTTTTTTAAAATAAAGTAGTGATTAAAAGTTGCCATAAAGGGTCATATAATCTCATTTATTCTCAGTGCAAAGGACAGTTTTCATTTAACCCCAAACTGGGGGCTTCCAGTCTATCGAAATCAACAGTGAGGTTCGGGGAGTAGCTCTCAAGTTCATGACTCTGAGTGAAGAATCTGAGGGGTCCGGAATGTGGAGATGACAGAGTCTCTGACCTCAGAGAGCTCACTTAGAATGTAAGAGAAACCAGGATGTCCTTGGCCAATATCCCCAGGTCTGATCAGTGTTGATTCAGCTTTACAATAGTCCAAAATTAACTGGACTAGTTGGGTGTGTCTGCATTGAGAAGGCATAGGGACATACTGCAAAAGCTGTCCTGGAGGACCAACAGCTCCACGGGGTGAGGGGTCCCTTACTGTGCCAGTAGGCTCTGTGGGAAGCCATTCAAGTGAAGGAAGATCCTGATGGCAGTTTGGGGGTGACATACGTCCTGGTCCACAGTGATGTACCCACACAGAGAGTGAGCCTGGCTCTACCCATCTTTGCTCTCCTTCAAGCTGCCTCACCGTGAATGTGGCTCTGGTTCAGAGCTTCACTATTCAGAGGGAACAGAATGTCACAGAGCAAAGGTCTGGAGAAGGTCAGTGCCTGCGATAGTCTGGTCCCCAGAAGTTCATTTTGCAGGCAGGCTCGTAGGATCTGAGGGGTGTGGAGTGGAGAGGAGAGGCTGGTGAGGCAGGAGGCAGGTTGGGAATTGGGCTTTTTCCCTGGGGGGCAGTGGAGAACTGCTGAGGGGTTTTAAGTAGGTGCCCTGCTCTGTGCCCCTTCCTGCCTTAAGTGTTGCAATACAGAGATGAAAAGTGCAAGGTGGTCAATGGCTATTACTAGAGTGACAGATGTACAGTTGTATATAAAAACAGCTAACACTCACTATGTGCTAGTCATTAATAGTAACTCATTTAATTCTCTTAACTATTCTATAAGGTAGGAGCTCTTATCACCCTCTTGCTAGAGAGAAAAATTGAGGGTCACAGAAGTTAAGGGACTTCCCCAATGACACACGGCCCATAAGTGGCAGAGCCAGACTCCAGCCGCTGTTTAACTACCCCATCATACTTCCTCACTCATAAGAGGGAACAAATGGTCCTAAAGTACTACAGCTACTCTGACAGACATCATCTGGGTCCAGTGGGAGCCCAAAGAGGGGATGTTAAACTCTACTGGGATTGGGGTAGAAAGAGAAATTGTAGTAAGAAAGAAATTTATAGAGGACTTGAACCGAATCTGACAGTTGAGTTTGTGTTGAATAAGCATAGAAGGGGGAAGGGAGAGTGGGAGGACATTTTGAACAGAAGAAACAAGGCCAGTCTGCAAAGATACAGAGGGGGCCCATGCCAAACGGCAAGTATCAATAGTTACCTTTGGATTCTAAGAGGTTTTTGGCTGCAAGTCAAACTGGGCAGGTAACTGGTGGCCAGGTGATGCTGGGCTCATGTATTCCATGTGAAGGAATATACCTTGTTCCTATTAAGCTTAGACTGTTAGATTCAGTCCATGTTTCAAACATCTCAAGATCATTTAGGAGACTGTCCCCTCCATCCCAACTATTAATCAACCTTCTCAGGTTCTAACATGCAAGAACTTGTTAAAAAAAAATGCCTCTGTCCAATTCATGGTTGAAAATATTGACTTGGAACAGGAAACATTTAGGACAAAGATAATTACTTGCAATTTTGACACAGGTCTCCTCTGTATCTTTGCAGACTGGCCTTGATTCTTCTGAGCTCTTAAGTGAATGAATATTTGATTGATAGTTTGGCCATGTATAGAATTCTGGGCTGGAAATTATTTTCCTTTAGAATTCTGAAGGCATTGCTTCATGTTTTCTAGTTCTGTTGCCAACGCTGTTGACAGTGGATTAGTGGTAAATGCAAAGAGAAGACGAGGCAAGTCTTATGCCATTCTGATACTTCATCCTTTGTATATGGCTTCTGCCCCTGATGTTCTGACTTTTTACAATAATGTGTTTGGCGTGAGTCCGTGTTCTTCCTTTGTGCTGGCCGCTTGGTGCACTTTTATAATCCAGAAATTA
Source organism: Globicephala melas (assembly GCF_963455315.2). Lineage (NCBI taxonomy): Eukaryota > Metazoa > Chordata > Mammalia > Artiodactyla > Delphinidae > Globicephala > Globicephala melas. The sequence goes on from NC_083314.1 coordinate 48,171,621, forward strand.
ATGTCCTTCAGGTCTGAGAACTTTTCTTGAATTTATTATTTGATAACTTCTGTTTTTGCCATTCTCTCTTTTTGGAGTTCCTTGGTATTCCTGGCTTATCTCTCTAATTTCATTCGTTTTCTATTTTTTTATATCTCTTTGTATTTTCTGTTCTCTGGGAGATTTCTTCAACTTACCTTCCCAATGTTTTTGAGCCTTCATGCTTTTTATTTCTAAGACTTCTTTACTTTTTAGTCCTGTAAGTGCCCCCTCTTCTTTGTAGAGCATCTTGTATTTGTTTTACCAATAAAATTATTTCCCTTCTCTCTCAGGATATTGAAAAACATATATAAATTTAAAGGTTTCTTTTCCATGAATTTTCTTGGTTTTCTTCTAAATTCCTTTTTCCTCTTTTGTTGTAGTTGTTTGTTTTTGTCTTTCATATGAGAGAGTTTTTTCAAACATCTGGAAATTCTGGACTGTCCTTTCTAGTTTAAGAGTGGTGTCCTGAAAAGCTCCATGCTTGTGAGTGGGGTTCATTGACCAGAAACAGCTTCACTGTTGGGTGACCTGGTTGAATTGCTCCAGTGTGGAATCTTTTTAGTCTTGTCTCTCCTTTTTTTTCTTTTCCAGGAAAAACAAACAAACAAAAAACCTTTCACTCTTTTCCTAGAAGGGAGGAGCCCGGTGTTAATGTCCTGGTTGTACTATGTAGAAGGCTTTTCCAGTTGTGTGTGCAAACTTTTCTTGAATCCCCCTGTCTTCAGGACAGCACTTCTGCCTTCAGATGCACCTCGTGGCCCTGATCCAGCATCCCTCCAGTCCACCCTCTTCAGTCTCCTGCTGATGGGAGAGGGTGGTGGTGGAAGGTATCTGGGCGTCTTATTGCTTCTTAAACCAACCTTCTGCTCTTCCTTCTGCTGTCACCTTCACCATCACCTTCATCATTAGAGGTATCTTGTAACTTTCAGGGGTTCTGCGGTACAGTTACTTTCACTGCCAGCTAAGATTTCAACCTTCTCAGCTCTGGTGAGTCTGTTATCAAATGCCCGTCTGCTTTCCACTTCAAAATTATACGTTTGGTGTTCTTATTCTCTTTGTCCTTAAAGATTTATTCCTTAAAAATTCCCTGTATTATCATTTTATTAGGGCTTCAGGAGATAGTAGAGATAATGTATGCTGAATCTACCATACCTGTTGTAACAGGAAGCACACAACTATGCTTCCAATCTTTGTGCCGTATGACCTCCTATTAGGACCTTCCCTGACAGCCTCCACACCTACAGAACCAATGCTTCCTTCTTTATAGCATTCCTGTATCTGAACCTTGCACACACTTCCTTTCTTGTATGTATAACATGATTACGGAAGAAGTTTGGATCTCCCTACTGAATTATAAACTGCTCGAGTGAAGGAATCCTGTTATCTACTTTTACATCCTCAAGATCTAGCACACAATCAGGTACCTAGATGCTCAATGGATGTTTGTTGAGTTGAGTAGAAATTGGGTGGTGTTTTTCATAAGTGAACTCAACTTCAGAGAGATGAATGGTCTAATTGTCCTGGCAGCAGAAAGCCCCTAAATGGGGGTATTTTTCTAAATCCTATTTCATCATTTCTATGGATGGTGAGCAGTGGAATTGAAGATTAATCTTTTTTTTTTTAACATCTTTCTTGGAGTATAATTGCTTTACAAGTGTGTGTTAGTTTCTGCTTTATAACAAAGTGAATCAGCTATACATATACATATATCCCCATATCTTCTCCCTCTTGTGTCTCCCTCCCACCCTCCCTATCCCACCCCTCTAGGTGATCACAAAGCACCGAGCTGATCTCCCTGTGCTCTGTGGCTGCTTCCCACTAGCTATCTATTTTACATTTGGTAGTATATATAAGTCCATGCCACTCTCTCACTTCGTCCTAGCTTACCCTTCCTCCCTCCCCGTGTCCTCAAGTCCATTTTCTATGTCTGCGTCTTTATTCCTGTCCTGCCCCTAGGTTCTTCAGAACCCTTTTTTTTTTAGATTCTATATATATATGTGTTAGCATACGGTATTTGTTTTTCTCTTTCTGACTTACTTCACTCTGTATGACAGACTCTAGGTCCATCCACCTCACTACAAATAACTCAATTTCGTTTCCTTTTATGGCTGAGTAATATTCCATTGTATATATGTGCCACATCTTCTTTATCCATTCATCTGTCGATGGACATTAGATTAATCTTTTTTAAGGAATTTCCTTCAAACCTGGGACATGCAGTGGGTTTGGTTCCCTCCCTCAAGAACATGGCAGCAGGGTCTGGAACTAAGGGTGGCCTTGGGACAGGAAATAAATTGGATTGTTTTTGTCAATGAGTCAAGGTAAGCATGGTGTCATGGTTCTGGAAGGATGAGTGCTTATGACCACCATCTCTTTTTGGGGGGATGAGATGTGATCAAGAATGAGTGTTGTATCCTCTCAAACTGCCTTGAGTGTTCCTTGGCCCTAGAACACATGTACCTAGCTTGTTCTGATGAAAACAGCCATCCAAAGCTGGGCTGAGCTGTGGATCCTCCAGCAGGGCTTGTAGAGTCTTCAGGGACATAAACAGAGTTCTGATTCAGGTGTCCCTGCTGGGAATCTAACCAACAGTGATCATGTAGGACACTCCTTGTACTGAATTGATCAATAAATCTGCCTCTTCCCCACTAGACTGGAAATCAAGAAACACAACTCACGCTGGCGACCAAGAAGCCACCCAGTAGCTGCCTTAATAAGTTGGAACTGTGGTCTTTCAGTTAGAGAACGCTGGATTGTGGAAGGTCAGCCTAGGATAGCAGCCTAAAACACTGGAAGGTCCACTAAGTTGGAAGGGTCTTTGGAAGCAAGGGAAGGTGGGAGGGGCGTGAATCCAGGCAGTGTGAGCAGGCAGTCCCAGGCTCTGTGGTACAGTCAGAAATAAGAGGTACCAAAATCACACCTGGGGACCAATTATGTACATCTAATCTGATAGGTGAGATGAGGATGGAGTGATTTGGAGTTAAGGGAGCTCGTCTGGACCAAACACCTAAGCTTAGCAACATTTCTCTCTGCTTAGCTATTCTGGCTTCAGAAGCGTTGCTTCTTAAGGTCTCAGGCTACTGTTAGCAGCTAAAGCCCCCTGCAGTACGACACTTCACTCTGCATGACAGCTCACAGTTCACTGTAATGACAGTGTTTAGGCAGGACCTGTCCAGGGCAGGAGAGAGAACAGAAGAGAGAGCAAGTGAAGGAAAAAAGATATCATTTTCTTAGGAGTGGATGGAGATTATACCCACCTGGGGGATATAAACCTGTCAGGAATCTGTTTGGGGTTGACACGATGTGGAATGCTGACACAGAAGCCGCGCAGCCTTGCAAGCCTGGGTGACCGAACGTTCTGACATTGGATATGCACATGCCGGGAGGAACTAGACTCTCGTAGCCAGAATGGCAACATTGGGGGGAGAAAAACTGCAAATCTGGAATGGAAGGGAGCAAATCCTCTTACCCTTTCTCTTCTTCCTTTGTGTATTTTCCTGTTTTATAATTTATAAAACAGTAAATGAAATTTGGACATGGATCTGAATGTTACTGAACTGCAAACACATGAGTTGCCCTTAGAAAACCCAGAAGATCTTACAGAAAACGTCAGACAAGGCCAGGAGTTTTCCAAGTGACCTGTGAGACAGTCTGAGCTTTTGTTCTCCTTTGGGTGAAGAAGGCCCTCGAGGGTCTTGGAGGAACACATGGGTGCATAAGTCAGGCACTCTGGACTCAAGTCCCAGCTCTGCCTGTTCTTAACTGTGACCCCTTAGCTGGGCAGGTGAATCAACCTCTCGAGGCTTTAGTTAATACACTTAGTAAACAGGAAAAATAGTCATTCCTACCTCATAGGCTGGTTGTGAATGTTACTCAAGATCACGTGACTAGCAAGGTTCACACAGAGCCTGGCACATAAGTGCCCAACACATGCTCCAAAGAGATTGTTGGTTTTGTTAGCACTCTCATGGCTACATGGCAGCAATGGCCCACCTGGGTGGCATTCTACCTTGTGGTCAGGCAGCGTGGACCATTCTTTGGTCACTCGGAGGAGATTATCGAAATTCAGCCAAAGAAATAAGTCCTCCAAAGAGAGTAGGTAAATAGAAATTGCGTCATAAAGCTGTAAGCATCCCAAGAGGAAATAACTAGGAAAGAATTCTATGCATGCTCATATTAGTCATTAGTAATATTTTCTGGGAAGCAAAAGTGTACTCAGAACATAGACTTAAGACCCAGACAGACGTGGGTTCCAGTTCCAGCTCCACTTGACTTTGGACAAATTCTTTAACTCCTTGAAGTACTGGGAAGTCCCCATCTGTTAAAATGGTACTGTCGACAGTTTCCTTGCTGATTGCTACTAGGAATAAAGAGGCAAAATATATCAAAATATGTTGCTTAATACCTTATACATAGAAGGCATTCCTCGATGCACGTTGGCTTCTTTCCTTCCTGTGGTTTCTCTTCTATTGTCTACTGAAGAATCGCGGATGCATAATTCAGAACCCAGATGTCAAAGAAGGAAAAATAACATTGAGAGATGAGAGAATCAAGATTAAATAACATCTCAATAGGTTGGAATACTGAGACTGAAAAACAAATAAGCTAAAATTATTAAGGATATATGTGAAAACTGGCACTTGTCTCAACACCCATTAGTGGCCAAATGTGTGATGGAGTTGGCTGTATGTACATGTGTGCACCCATGGGTGTGTGTGTGTCTATGTGAGAGCACAGCTCACATCTTGGGCTTCTGTGATGAAGCACCACACACCAGTTACTGGAATTGATGGTTCCATTGTAGCCAGCACTGGTCAGACCATCCCTAGAGCATTGTGTCACATCTGGGAGCAGCAGTTTTTAAAAAGGAACCCTGATACACCAGAATGTCTCCAGCGACATCACCAGTGTGGTGAGTGCCCTGAGGAATGGCTCAAGGGGTCAAGGAATTTTGGTATGAAAAACAGAATAAAAGGAAAACACGACAGCTATTTTTTCCTTTTTTGTTGTTTTGTTTTGTTTTTTGCTTTTAATTTTTATTTTATATTGGAGTATAGTTGATTAACAATGTTGTGTTAGTTTCAGGTGTACAGCAAAGTGATCCAGTTATACATATACATGTATCTATGCTTTTTCAAATTCTTTTCCCATTTAGGTTATTACAGAATATTGAGCAGAGTTCCCTATACAGTAGGTCCTTGCTGGTTACCTATTTTAAATATAGCAGTATGTACATGTCAATCCCGAACTTCCAATTTATCCCTCCCCCTCCCCCTTCCCCCCTGGTAACCATAAGTTCCTTCTCTAAGTCTGTGAGTCTGTTTCAGTTTTGTAAATAAGTTCATTTGTATCATGTTTTTTAGATCCCACATATCAGTGATATTTATGACATCTATTTATATAAAGATCATCTTTATGAAAGAGAGAATAGGTGAGAAAAGTGTCATACAAGAAACGTAAAGTTGGAAATTTCGAGAAGAATATTTTGACCCTAAAACTTTTATTCACTCATACATTCATTCTCTCACCCAACAAACATTGATTGAACTGGGTGTGCACTGTGTGTTAGGCATGTTTCCCTGTAGGCAGTGGCATGCTGGTTAATGTTTAATAACGCTCTCGATTTGTAGCTTGTGCCGATCTCTGTGGTATAAATACTCCCACCATGGCTGATTACAGGCTACCAATGTAAATTGGGAGGAGATGCACCCAACTGACCCTCCCAAGCTGAAGCAAGCTCTCTCCAGCACACCGCTGCTTGTAGATTCTGAGGATGTCCATGGTTTAGAGGGAGAAAACACTCCAATTCAGCTGTGACCTAGAACACAAACTTGAGGAGGATGAGACTACTTGGGGTTTGGCTAGGGAGAAAAGCAGAGGGAAACACATTCTGACAGAAGGAGCAGCAGCTAAAAATATGCAAAACTATGAGCGGAAATGGTTGACATGGGGTTGTGTGTGTTGTCTGGCTTAATCGGAGTAGAGAGGATAAGATTCACTCAGGAGGGCTGACACTGGAGAAATGTGGTAGCTGGAACACGGTAATGAATTTGAGCCTAATTTCGAAGGCAATAAGGAATGGATCAAAGGTTGTTAATCGGGGAGTGATGTTGTTATACTTGCATTTTAGAAAGTTCAGTCAGAGGGAAGGATAGAAAAATGGATTGCAGGGCTTCCCTGGTGGCGCAGTGGTTGAGAGTCCGCCTGCCGATGCAGGGGACACGGGTTCGTGCCCTGGTCCGGGAGGATCCCACATGCCGCGGAGCGGCTGGGCCCGTGAGCCATGGCCGCTGAGCCTGCGCGTCCGGATCCTGTTGCTCTGCAACGGGAGAGGCCACAGCGGTGGGAGGCCCGCGTACCGCAAAAAAAAAAAAAGAAAAGAAAAATGGATTGCAATAGGTCAAGACTGGAGGTAGAGATATCAATTAGAAAAATCCCTCGGTAATTGACAAAGTGTGAAGGTAGTGATATTGGCAAATACAAAGGGGGGATATACATCTAAGTGATGTCAAAAGCATTAGAATAGATGGGACAAGATGACAAGGAGAGGGGGGAATAAGGCATGCTTATGACAAGTCTGCAAAGTAAGGGGGAAGGCTGAGTTAGGGAGGATGTGCAGTTCCGTGGGCCAGTGGTAGTGACATTCATCTTGTTAGGAAATAGATCTTACAAGAACTAACTGGAAGAGCTTTTTAAAGTGCTAATTTCTGGACATCATGCCTGGAGATTATGAGTTAGTAGGTGAAGCTGGGCCCATGTGTCTTCATTTTCAAAGCACCCCAGGGGATTCTCATTCATTCCCTCAACAAATATTTGCTATGTGCCAGGTACCATTCTAGATATCGGAGATGCGGCAGTGAATGAGACAAACTCCCTGCCTTTGTAGAGCCTTTAAGTGGGTTAGAGAGAGGGTAAACCAAGTATGTGCAATAAACAATAATGTTTAGGTAGCAATACAGCCTATGAAGAAAACATAGGATAAGGGGATGGCATTTCACAGAAGGTGGGATAGGATTGCTATTTTACGTAAAGTAGTTGGTGAACCTTCTCTGGAAAGGTGACATTAATGCCAGGATATAAAAATAAGTGTTAAACTTAGAGAAACACTGTGTTACAAAATATAGGAAAAGTTATAGAATGTGATGTAAAAATGGCAGGGATGAAGAAATGGTAAGTTCAGACCTGTATTAAATGTTTCGGACCTGTATTAAAGCTCTCTGTTAGGCATCTGAGTAGAGACATCCAATAAGCCACATATAACAGAGTTTGTGGAGCAGATCTGGGCTCAGAATACTGATTTGGGAGATGTCAGGGTAGGGATGGTGGTTGAAGCCATGAGAGTGTGTGGAGTGAGAGTGGAACCCAGGGAAAGAGTGTTCTTTTGAGGGAGGTAAAGAAAGGACTCTGGGAAGGAAAATGAGAGGCAGGAGTCAGAGAGACAGGAAGGAAACCAGTAGGCAGTGTGGGTGGAGAAGAAGACAGTTTCAAGGAAGGTGATCCAAACAGGTTCAAGAGCTGCCTGGAGGCCAGGTGAGGTAGGGAGAGAAATGTGTCAGTTGTACTGGGCAATGGGAAATAATTTTCTCTCTTGTTGAGAGCAGTTTCAGAAAGATAGTGGGGGGTATGGGGGAGCTGGAGTATAACAAACAGAGGAGGTAGAAAGTGGAGATAGGTGAGGTAAAACCATCTATTCAAAAAGTTGGTGAAGAGAAGTTCTAGATGGTGAAAGAAGGGCATAGGGTTGAGGGAGACTTTTTTAAGATGAAGAGCCTTGGACATGAATATGTGTTAATGGGAAAGAGCCAATAAAGAAAAGACGAGAGAAGAGGAGTCCTGATGATACTGATGGAGAGTGACTGAGATCTCTTCCCCTGAGACCAGAAGGAAGGGTGGATGCTTGTGCAGATATGTTTCTAGGTAGGTTTGGGAGAGAATGGATGTCCAACTGCAGGACCTTTATTTGCTGTGAAGTGGAAGTTACAGCTGTTCGTGAAGAGCAGGGTGGCCAGGTGGTCTAGGCAGAATTGGGGAAATTGGCAAAGGGACGTAAAAACTTATCCTTGGAAATAGGTTAGGGAGGTGACATGGTGTGATGGTTGGGTCATAGCTCAGGTGAGTTAGAGGCCCTGCCTTTGAGGACCACTGGCCTGCCCAGGTGTGAATGTGTTTATCCGAAAGCAGTATGGAGTCCAAGATGGAGGGAACTGAATAGATCTGGGTTTGGGGTTCTGCCCCACGAGTTTAGAGAGAAGGGAGAGAAAATGAGCAGCATTATCAAAGGAGGCTGTCCGTACTGCTCTTGTCATGCCGTGGCCGTTTGGTCCAACTCTCCCTCTTGGAGTGTCTGAGTGAGGACTGCTTACATCAGAATCACTGTAGAGCTTATAACACCTGCAATGAAGCTCTGAGGGGCGGAGTCTATGGATTTGCAGTTCCACAAGTTTCCTGCATGATTTTAATGTATACAAAAGTTTTAAAACCGCTCCTTTCTGAGGCCCCAAATCCCTCGACAGTATCCTGCTACATCTCTAGCCCCATCAAAACACATCCAAACGGAGCAAGAGGTCGGAAACAGGTCATGCTGCAGAAGGGAAGCCTCCTCTTCTGTGTCCCGCCCCCAGCGTAGACGTGTCAGATCCTCAACTTCCCCTGGCAATGCAGAGCTGCCAGGAGCGCATCTGTACTGATGCCGATCAATAGCGAGAAGGCAGGCCCCAGCCTCTGGCGTCCCCGTGCAGGCCCCTCTGGACCTCTGCCTTGCCCAGGCCTCCCCAGCAAGCCTGCAGAAAAGTCAGCTGTCCCCGGCACGTTCGTTCCCTGGAGAGCCCAGAGGGCTCCAGCTGCCCACCCCTCTCCCGGAGGAGCCCCTCCCCGGCTGCCTGGCCTTTGGCTGGCCCTGCCGCAACTTCGCCTGGAGCTCCTGGCTTCCACTCCTCAGCCTTCACGGACGAGAGAGCGGGAATTTAAGAGCCGGAATTAATTAGGCAAGTGTAAGGGGGGCGTGAGTCACAGCAGACCTGAGTATTTTAGTCCATTACAAATCGGAGCCCTCCCAGCAAGGAGGAGCCTGCGGCACCGTCAACCGCCCCCACTGATTTAGGTGCTGATTTAGGTGCAGCGCTAGGGGGCGTCTTTCGTTGACCGGGCAGGCTCCAGCCAGGCCTCTGCAAGACCGTCCGTGTGGGTAGCGGGGTATGCGACCCTAACCTTTAGAGGGAATCCTTGTCAGTTTGTTCAGATAATTGGACGCTGAATAGACAACCCAAGCCAAACTAAAGGCTTGGGTAGGCTGTAAATTGAGAGCATCCTCGTTAACTAGAAGGGGCACGTTGGAAGAGAAAATTCTCAGAGGTTTTAAGGGAACCAGCAACCTGCCTGTGCTGAGTGTCTTCTTTGATCTTTTTCCAAACTCAATGGTCCAGATGCCCACTCTGTTATTCTCCAAGCTGGGGGAGCATCAGGGAAATGGTTGCAATTTCTTGTGGGGTGCTTTGACTTATAAGACGCTTGGCTGAGTCCTTTTTCCTCAGAAATATGCCCTCTTCTCCTTCCCGTGCCACCAGGTTCATCCCCCCAGACCAGGCAATGATTGTCAAATAAATGTAAAAACTGGGAGCAGTCTTCAAGCTCCATTTTCTATCACTTAATGAGTTTCATTCATTCAGCAAAATTATTTTAAATGGTGTCATGCTCCACACTGTTGTAAATGAATTTGCCATGAATCCTGCTCTGGGTAGTTTTAATCTATGAAGGGACGTGCACATCCTGAAATATAATAAAAAATGGAGAGTGATGAAAGTACCATGAGATATGTGAGGGTGATGAGTCGGGGGAGGCTATGAAAATCTGAAGAAGTGGAGATTAATCAAATGGGAGGTCATGGCGGACTTCCAGGAGGAGGTGGTATTTGAAGCATTTGGGCTTGCGAGCATGGTTATCCAGGCAGAGAGGCTAGACCACTTCTCTGAGTCCAGAGAGTTAGTGTGTGGCAGAGTAGCATCAATGGTAGAACTCAGGTCTGAATCCCACTCCAGTGATGTTTAGCCATTAGATGGTGGGTTTCCCTCCACCAGATAATTCAAGCTAACAAAAGTTATGAGGTATTTATGACATGCAGTACCTCTGAGTCTGATGAGGGATCTTTCCTCGAAGAACTAACAATAGTAACAACAAGCCCAGGCCAGCCAAAACTCTTCAGCCTTTAATAGTAACGGCACCATCTTTTCCCCATTGGAGTCATTCTAGATTCCTCCTTTCTTCCTCACTCCCTGTATCGAATTGATCACCAATTCTTGTTGGTTCTGCCTCATTAAAAATTTGGTCGATACGTATTTATTGGACATCTCTGTTAAGTTCTGGGAAACAAAGATAAATAAGGCACAGTCTCAAGAAACCCATGATTAATGATGGAAGCAGACTTGTAAACCAAATATATGGTGTAATGTGATACGTGAACAATATGTTATGCCAGGAGTGCTGTAGGGGCAAAAAAGAGGACAGGAACTCAGCCTGGGGGGGGGGGCGTCAGCATGGGCACCAACAAAATTTTCTAGTTCATGCCTCCACTCCATCCCCAATGCCATATACTGCATCAGGCTCTAACCATTAACAACTGGACTATTGCAAAGCCTCTTAATGGTCTCCTTGTCTCCAATCTAGGCCTCTATCCATATATTTTCCATTCTGCTGCTGGCTCTTTTAAAAATGCAAATTATGTACATACACACTTCACCCCACTTAAAGCTCATGAGTGGTTTCCTGTGGATTAGAATAAAAATTGAACTCCCGGTTTACCATACAAGGCTAGTAACCATATGACCCCTGCTTAACTTTTCAACCCTTTAATAGGTACTCCCCCTGCCCCCCACAGCCCTACTTACTAACTTGTGATTACTTTTGCACGTTATTCTCTTGATCTAGAATCCTTTCCCCATGTGTCTTCCTAAAGAAACACCACTTTTCTTTCCAGACTCCATAAAAGCTCACTTCCTGGGCCCTGCCCTCTCGTCCTTGGGCACAATTATTCATCCCATCCTCGGTCTTTTCTTGGTATTTGGAACATCCCCTGTTACCCTCATCTCTGTTCTGGACTGAAACAGTCTGTTAAACACCTACCTGTGTTCATCACCAGACAGAACACAGGGGCTATGTCTTTCACATCTTCGTATCTGTGCTGCCCAGAACAGTGTCTGACACGTAATAGGCACTTGATAAATGTTGGACACACGAATATAAGTAAATACCTTGAAAACAGGTGCATTTTCAGAGACAGTAGCTTCAAAGAAACCACCTACAAACTGAGAAGGAAATTCTGTGGAAAGCAACTAGGCAAAGAAAAGTATGTAAAGATGATTTGGTGTTGACATTACCTGTTAATTTTTAGTCAGAGATGTTTCCTTCATTTACAGTTAACAGTCAGCACCTAACCTGGGATACCCGTTCTAGCCAAAGCAAGTAGTTGAGAATCCCAATGCCTCAGAGGATCCCCAGAGACATGGTGTGCCGTGTCCTTTCTCTTCAGTTCTGGTGCTTTCACCACTTTGTGATTTGGGTAATTTATCATCCTGGAGGCTTGATTTCCCTATCTATGTAATGAGAGTAATATCAGCTTGTAATGAGTTCAGTAATGGCCCCTAAAATACATGTCACTCAGAATGTGACTTTATTTGGATAAGGGTCTTTGCAAGCCTAGTAATTAAGGTAAAGATCTCAAGATCATGAGGTGGGCCCTGAATCCAATGGTAGTTGTCCCATAAGAAACAGACAAGGAGACACAGATGCAGAGGAGAAACCCAGAGAGGCCACGTGAAGGCAGAGGTAGAGATTGCAGGGATAGGTGTATCGGCCGAGGAATGGCAGGGGGCTGCCAGCAGCCACCGGGAGCTAGGACAAAAGCATGGGGTGGATGCTCCCTCAGTCTCCAGAAGGAGCCAACCCTGCCAACACCTTGATGTTGGACTGCTGGCCTCCAGAACTGTGAGAGGCTAAATTTCTGTTGTTTTAAGACACCCAGTTTGTGGTCATTCATCATGGCAAGCTCTAGGAAACTAATACACAGCCTGGCCTGGCTCACTGGGGTTTTGAGAAGGTCAAATGGGACAGTGTCTATGGAGGTGCTTTGTGAAGTTCTGTAAGAGCACCAGGCTACAGAGCTGGGGAACAGAGGGGTGGAGCTCCTAGCCCAGCACTGTCGGACAAGCAGTTCATTCCCCTGACCTGAGGGGAGGCTGACTTCAGTTCCAGGTGGCCCTTCCACTGCAGCCTCCACTATGCTACCTTGAGAAGTAACTCACCCTTTTCAAAGTGCTTTAAGAGCCCCAGGCCACAAGTACCATGAAGACAGAAGCCTACAGACTCTAACCCATCAGGTTACTTCTTTCTTTTTAAAGAAGGAGATTTTTTAAAAAATTTTTATTTATATTATTTTTGGCAGCGTTGGTTCTGTGGCTGCGCATAGACTTTCTCTAGTTGCGGTCAGCGGGGTCTACTCTTCGTTGCAGTATACGGGCTTCTCATTGCGGTGGCTTCTCTTGTTGCAGAGCACGGGCTCTAGGCACGCAGGCTTCAGTAGTTGTGGCTCACGGGCTCTAGAGCGCAGGTTCAGTAGTTGTGGCGCACGGGTTTAGTTGCTCCGCGGCATGTGGGATCTTCCCGGACCAGGGCTCAGACCTGTGTCCCCTGCGTTGGCAGGCGGATTCTTAACCACTGCGCCACCAGGGAAGCCCCATCAGGTTACTTCTTGAGGGTGTTTTTTTTTTTTTTAATTGAAGTGCAGTTGACGTACACTATTATATAAATTATGGGTATACAGTATAGTGATTCACAATTTTTAAAGGTTCTATTCCATTTATAGTTATTATAAAATATTGGCTATATTCCCCGTGTTGTACAATATATCCCTGTAGCTTCTTTTGTACATAAGTTGGTACCTCTTAATCCCCTACCCCTATATTGCCCTTCCCTGCTTCCTTCTCCCCACTGGTAACCACTACTTTGTTCTCTACACTCTGCTTCTTTTTTGTTATATTCACTAGGTTGTTGTATTTTTTTAGATTCCACATATAAGTGATATCATACAGTATCTGTCTTTGTCTGACTCAATACACTTAGCCTAGTACCCTCCAAGTACATCCATGTTGCTGCAAATGGCAAAATTTCATTCTTCTGTACTGAGGGTGTTTCGTACATAGTCAATTTCTGGCCCTTGGGCATAGGTTAAATTTATTCATTATTTATCCTGTATTCTCCTAGCTGCTCAGCTGTGCCCATCTGAACGCTTTGGCCTGAGATGGTTAGGGACCTGGCTGCCTCCATCGCCTGGGGGCTGATTGCGTATTTACTGTGATCCAAAGCATTCCAGACTCAGGGAGCAGACAGGCCCTCTGTAAATCAGCATGGATATCGTGTTACCTCCCAGTGCCGTGCTGAAGCCTGCCCCAGCACTTCTGGGCCTGGCCTTGAAGGCCGAACTAGGGAAAACCATTTGCAAAGCTACCACCTCCAGCGTAGTCTTGTCGAGATGATTGCTACCACCCTCCCCCAGGAGGGCTTGAAGAGCCACCTGCCCGTTCACCCTCTGAAGCGGAGAAAGGGCCTGTATCAGAAGCAAACCTGAAGATTCGCCTTCAGCTGAGTAAGGAAGACATACCCATTGCAAGGATCTGAGGCCTACCTCTGAGGGGAGGGCATCAGTTCACTCTCAGCAGACTTGACCATGACAGTAGAGCTTAGAGCGATGTTTCTCAAACTCTAGTGTGCATACGAATTCCTTTGGGATTTTGTTGAGGATGCAGATTTTTTGGCCCCATCCCCAGACTTTGGGGCATCTATAGGTTTGACAAGTGCCTCTGGCGATTCTGATGTAGGAGATTCCCAGGGCTATACTTAAGAAACCCTGCCAGTAGAGCGCGTGGCTTAGAGACCTGGCCTACAGCTGAGCTTGATATAGACTGAGGTTTGGATGGCAGCTCAGACGCCTAAGTTCTTAGAGCTTAGTCAAGTTGTTTAGTTACCATAGCCTCTGTTTCCTTATTTTAACATGAGGATAATAGCGCCCAATGTATATAGTTGTTTTGAAGGATTAAGTGATATAGTAGATATGACGCGCTTAGTATAGTGTCTGGCATACAGTAAGTGCTCCAAAAATGTTAGAAATATCATTGTTGTTATTGGGGCAGGTGGTGGGCAGGGCAGGAGCCTAGAACTGGTATCCTAATGAGTAGGGGGAGGCCTGATGAAATCTGAGCAGGTCAGCTGGGACATCTGTTTCTCAGTAATGGGGCCGGAGCTTCCCTGTGGATTCAGGGGCAGGTCTTGATTCCCCAAGAGGGGCTTGCAAGGGGGAGGCAGGGCCTGTTGCTCCTAGGAGTGTCTGAGGGCATCGGCAGCTTCCAGAAACAGAAATCTGGGTTGGGGGCTGAAGCACTGTGCTATATATTTGTTTTGTATTTTTCGTATATTATGATGCTTTGACATCTTACAAACATTGCTGACTGGGGAGAGACTGCCCCTCCCAGGGCTAGTCAGTTCTTAGAGACAGCAAAGGGCTCAGCCAGGAGCAGGCCTTTGATAGCAAACTAACCACTCCAGAGCCATGCCTCCTTTATCTGGTCTGTCCACCCCAGGGGGCAATATTCCTCTACCTTAATCATCCCAGGGCCATGCACCGGACCACTAAAGACCACCCCAGTAGCCTAAAGCCTGCCCAAATTATTCAAACTACCAATCCTAAACTGTTTACCCTCCCTTGCCTTTCCTGCAGAACCCCCCAATAAAGGCCATGGCCTAAGCTCTCCCCTGACCCTATCTACTGTCACCTGACCAAAACCTGGCTCTTCCCCTGTACCCCTGCAAGGCATGTGGTAACCCACTCTCTAGGACTTGTGAGGGTCATACACTCTGTTTTCCTGAGAGTCGTATTTGGGATAGTCTTGGAGGGTAGGGTGGTTGAGATTTGCTAGAGGATTGATTATAGGGCCTGAGAGTAAGTGGGACTGACTGTAAGGATGTTGGCTTAAGCCCATGTGTGAATGTTGGCCTATTTATTGAGATAAGGAATGCTTGGGTAGAGAAGATAAGCCTCCAGGGAGAGGGCTCAAGAGTTTGGTTTTGTCCATGTTAAATTTAAGTTAGACATCCAGGTACAAAAGGCATTGGATATATGGGTCTCTATGTGTGGAAGAGGCTGGGGACTGACCTAAAAACTAGAGAGTCCTTGGTAGACAGATAGGACTAGATGATATCGTTTATGGAGTAAGGGTGGGTGGAGAAGAGATCCTAGGACAAGAGCTCTTCTACATTTAGAGATCTGGAAGAACAGAGGCTCCAGCTAAAGAGAGTTTTATATTATACCTGGCCTACCCCCCGCTTTTTTTTTTTTTTTTTTTTTTTTTTTTTTTTGGTACACGGGCCTCTCACTGTTGTGGCCTCTCGCGTTGCAGAGCACAGGCTCTGGACGCGCAGGCCCAGCAGCCATGGCCCATGGGCCTAGCTGCTCTGCAGCATGTGGAATCTTCCCGGACCAGGGCACAAACCCGTGTCCCCTGCATCGGCAGGTGGACTCCCAACCACTGCGCCACCAGGGAAGCCCTGGCCTCCCCCTTTTTATATCACCTGCCTGGCCCCTGTAAGCATTTGGGTGGTTAACGTTACCAGTTCTGGAGTCAGACTCACCCAAGTTAGAGACCCAGCTCCACCATTTATCAGTGAGAAAACTTTGCCAAGTTATTAACCTCTCTTCAATTAACTTACTTTCTTTCTTTCTTTCTTTCTTTCTTTCTTTCTTTCTTTCTTTCTTTCTTTCCTTTCTTTCTTTCCTACTTTCTTTCTTCCCTTTCTCCCCTTTCTTTTCTTTCTTCCCTTTCTTTTCTTCTTTCCTCCCTCCCTCTCTCTCTCTTTCTTTCCTTTCTTTCGTTCTGTCCTCCCTCTCATCCTCCCTCCTGTTCTCCCTCCCTTTTGTAAAGTAGGGATAATAGCACCTACTTCCATAAATTTTTATGAAAATTAAAGGTGAAAATGCATGTAAATGGCTCAACACCTAGCACATAGTAAGCTCTCATTAAAGTTTAGCTCTTATTAACAATGCTGTGAAAAATGCTTTATAAATCATGATATGTTAAGGAATTACTATTGCTACTACCATTATTATTTTACAGATTCTCAATTATATATACTTTTGGTTCCATGATCATTGAGATCATTACTCATACATATGACTTATTATGTAAGAGAATCTGAAGATGGCCTCTCAGTGACCTTGAGAAAACCCACTTAAGTTGTATCTGGATACTTCTGTTCCCCCAATAAAATGATTACTTCAGATGCTTAAACAAGGCGAGAGAAAACTGCAGTATTCAGAAGGGGTTTGCCATAATCAGTCTCTAAACATCCAGCCAAAATAACGCTTCACACTCTTTAAGTGATGGGATCCCTGAAACAGAAGATTCTGGAAGAAAGGTTTGCTAAGACACCTCAGCATCCAGGTATAGAGTTCCCTGGAGACCGTCCGCCCTTCCCCAAGATTTTATGATAAACATGAGGATTCTTGAGGGACCTTCTCTTCCTGGTACTTAAAGAAGCACAAACTGCTGCAGAACTGAACTGATTTGGGTAATTTGTTCTCTACGACTTCTCTCAATAATTGAAGTACAAAGAGCCTTGCCAGGGATCTGGAAGAACAGGTATCCTGGCCCAGAGTCAGATGCTTCAATCCCTTCCGGGCCTTGAATTCAAACTCCATCAGTTTGAATGGAAGGTAGGTCCTTCTCGGCTGCAGGGTAGGTCTTCAGTTTCTCACCAGAATGGCACGAGAAGTGAAAACGTGCCTCTTAGAATCTACCAGAGCCTCCAATAATCTTTTGTTTTCACAGGGTAAAGGGAATAATAGGACACTCTTTCAGTCCAGTCTGGTTAGTCCATCAAAGCAGCGTAAGGGGGAAGGTAGACACGTTTTAGAGTTTCTGGAAGCAGGAAGCAGCAGACACTGAGTGCCTGAGACTGGCAAGAACTCCATGTCACAAAATCAAGATGGTTCCACATTCATCCAAAGTTTTAATTTTACAACATCCATTGAGTATTAACCAGCTATTCTAATGACGCATTGTCAAGTTGTTAAATAATTCAGTTAGATAGAGGACAGTGGTCTTCAATGCTGGCTGAGCATAAGAATCACATAGAGAATTTCTGAAAAATATTGTTACCCAGGCCACACCTTCAAAGATTCTGATTTAGGGCTTCCCTGGTGGCTCAGTGGTTGAGAGTCCGCCTGCCGATTCAGGGGACACGGGTTCGTGCCCCGTTCTAGGAAGATCCCACATGCCGCGGAGTGGCTGGGCCCGTGAGCCATGGCCGCTGGGCCTGCGCGTCCGGAGCCTGTGCTCCGCAGCGGGAGAGGCCACAGCAGTGAGAGGCCCGTGTAACGCAAAAAAAAAAAAAAAGATTCTGATTTAATTAATATGCTGCAGGGCCCAAATATTGGTAGGTTTTAAAAGCTCCCCTGGTAATTCTAATTTGCAGCTGGGACTGACAACTACTGTGAAGAATATGTGGCCTTAACCTCATAGTTGTAACTATTAAAATAATTGGCTTGGACTGGCTACTGTTGGGTTTGATTGATTTCTCAGCAGTTGACCCACAACTGGTTGAACAAGTTGGCTATTCTTAGATGACCTAGGGATCCACAACCTCATTTTCAGCAGTTTAGAGACTTAAAAATGTTTCTTCAAAAGAGGAAATTATCTTTGATCCAGAGAAACCAGCCTCACATACAAAGATGTGTGAATTCCAAATCTGCTGAATTTGGATATTTTAATTTTTATATGCAAACCAAAGAAAATGGAGTGTTACCAGGATGAGTCAGAACGCCTCTCAATCTGGTAAAAGCCACTTAAGGCAGGACCCTGGAGAG
Organism: Globicephala melas; assembly: GCF_963455315.2. NCBI lineage: Eukaryota > Metazoa > Chordata > Mammalia > Artiodactyla > Delphinidae > Globicephala > Globicephala melas. Next base: position 48,189,547 of record NC_083314.1, read on the forward strand.
AGGTGACAGAGGAGAGTCCAGCAGCTCCCTTCTGTAAATACCATGTTCTCTAGTTTCTGTGTTTCATGCTTTGACATCTTAGGGCCTTGCTGACCCTGGAGGGACTGCCCCTCCCAGGGTTAACCAATTCCAAGAGATAGTAAAAGACTGGCCTGTAAGCATGGCTTTTATAGGCAAATAAACCAATCCAGAGCCCTCACCTCCAACCACCTCCTCTGTGGGCTCTAATCACCCCGGCGCCAGGTACCAGACAACCAGAAACAGTTTATGCCCCAGAACCTGCTGAAATTATTGAAATTAGCCAGTGCTAAGCCTGTTCTCCCTGCCTCACCTGTTTATCCCCATGTGTTCCCTGTTCTCTCTGCCTCCTAACTGACCCTGGTGCTTCTCCAAGTGGCCCCCCTCATCAGGCCTCTTCTCTTGTGGTCTGTGAGTATAACAAACTATCCTTTCAATGGAAATCATTTTCTGGTCTGTTGACCTTGACACCTGAATAATGATAAAACTTACCATTTTACAATAACTTTCTTGGTATGGGGAAAGAAGAAAAGCAGGAGTCAAGCTAAGGGCAACTAGGAAGGAATTAACATCCTTGTCTCTATTGGAGGTGGGGGGACGTTGAGAAATCCTTTGCGTGTACATGAGTTTTAAACCCTGAAAAGAATTCCAACAGTCAGAATTTGATCCGTGACTGTTTACCTAACAGACGCTGCCCTCTCTTGCAGAAGCTTTTGTTGCTCCCTCTGGATGGAAGTCAGTAAGTCAATGAGTCATACTACTTTTCCTATAAGTAGTATGCCCAGGACAGGATGTCCAATGAGTACAAAACACCAGTCATAACAAAGCCCTCCTCAGGGGAATTCGTGGCACCTGGAGCAGATTGCCCTTTGCCGATTTCAGTGGCTATTAAGGGAAACCCTGAAGGTGTGAAAAAAGAGGAAACTGTCCCAAAGGACCATCCACCTGGCAGGATGTATGTGGCAGGAGAGTGGGGTTACATTACCAGAAGTCTTCTCAGATTCTCTTGAGGGTCGTTAGCTAAGTGTGGCTTAAGTGCTGATCAGATATAATACCTTGGCATCCGAGTCATATGGAAATGCTACCCTGCCCTTTGCTCACTGTCTCTCTGGGTTGTTACCTCTAGCTACTTGGTACCTGCAATCGTGGTGGTTTCACATACACAAGGTTTGAAAAATGAGAGTCTTTGCCCAAATTTGGTGCATAGCTCTGATTCAAATGATGTGCTGCGAGTTTTCTCATCTCGATTTCTAGAGCTTCTCGTAACTTAACAAATCTGGTTCTGGGTCTCAAAATGTGGGCCACCATAGTCTCAGTAAGTACCTGAGTCCATACAAGATCAATTTGACTTCTCTGTGCCTCAATTTCCTCATGTATCAAATGGGGAATATATTTAACTACCTAAACATATAGAATGAGTTTATGTATGTAAAAATTAAGAATAATAGTACTTAGTAAGCACTCAATAAATATTAGCTCTCATTAACCACTAAGAAAACCACCAGGTGCTAAGAAGTAACTCATTTGAATTTTGTGAGGAGTAAACTATTCTTGACTCTCACATGAAAGGTGGAAGGAATCAGGGTTCTTTATCTTAGTTTCAGGGATGCTTAGGGTCTGCCCCACAAGTCTCAGAAGCTCAGAAGCTAAGGAGTAAATAATCATCTTCCAGCTTAGGAGCATAATTAAAACAGGATCATCAGAGCTTAACCTGCCTCCTGGAAGTCTGGTTTTCCATCCAGACTGGAGCCATTCCCACTCCCTCAGAGACAGACGGGTCCTGGGAGTTTAGGAATCTCCAAGGCTGGCACCCTAGCAGCTGATGGAGCAGAAAAACAAAAAAAGACTTCCCCATCACACATATCCAGGCTCAAAATACATTCTGAGATGTAGTAGCTCAGAACTCTGTTTGGAAAGCACTTTCCCTCCCTTTGCCTGGTTAATTTCTTTGTCCTTCAGAAGCGATTCAATGTTGTTCCCTATGAAAAGCGTTCCACAACTGGCTCAGTCCAAATCCACTGTTCCTTTCTCTAGTCTTATTTCTGTTGTAACATTCCATTGCCACTCAGATTGAATGGGACTAAAACGATATATTACAGAGCACTGTGTTGTAATTTTGCTGCTGACGTGTCTGACCCCGTGAATCTGGATGCTTTGAACATGAGTTCCTCAAAGTCAGGGACTATGTTTCATTCATCTTTGTATCCCCAGGGACTGTCAAGAATGCTGACACAGAAACTGCTGGGTAAATATTAGGGTAGGTGAATGAAGTAAGGAAACTCCTCTGAGCATCAGTTTTAAAGTGGGGAAAAAAGGATGCCAACTTCCCAACGTTGGTGTGTGGATGAAGTGAGATGGTACCTATAGTTTGTGCAGGATAATCACAGCTCAGATTCCTCCCTGTGCTCACTATCTGGCCCAGGTTGGCCTTCAATCAATGGTTATTTGCTTTCTTCCCACAGGACCCCTTCATGGAGGTGACTTTCCCATAAGGGTCTCTAGTCTTCCTTCCCAGTCACCTTGGGAGGTCTGCAGCCCAATGACCTGAAGCCCAACCGGGCATCTTTCCTTAAGTCCTCTAAGTCTGCAAAGATTAGCCTTATTTCACCCAAGGCACCTTTCTTAGACTCTCCAGCCATACTTTCCCCAGAATTATTATCTGGAACTTCATGTCTTGTGGTTTTGGGGCAGGGATTCTCTCAGAGTCTGCAAATTTTTTTTCCTTCAGAAAGCCAAGTGCCCCTGCTGCCTCCTCAAATTCAATTAAATATTGTGGTGGAAACCTCAGAGATTAGGAGGAAATTTACCAGATATAGCAGGACCCACTGAAACACCTTCTGGGCTCTAAGACTATTTTCTGGACAGAAAAACGTTCTTTGCTTCCACTGGAGAGCACCCTGCTACACTGTCGCTATTTCGGTCAGTCAGAAATATGGGTTTTATTCCTTCTCCCTCTCCACCAACCCTTTTCCGAGCTGATAATCTCCATGATATATTCATCCTGGTCACCTGCAATCCAGTAAAATAGGTGATGTAAACCGTAGCTGTGGGGAAGGAACTGTTGCTCATTCAGACATCAGCTTTCCACCCCCCGAGGGAAAATTGGCTCCTGTGAGGAATGGAGGTCTGAGAAACTCAATACTCTGTGATGACCTATATGGGTAAAGAATCTAAAAAAGAGTGTATATATGTATATGTTTAACTGATTCACTTTGCTGTGCACTTGAAACTAACACAACATTGTAAATCAACTATACTCCAATAAAAATTTAGAAAGAAGATCTAGTAACTGCGCCCCTGGGCATTTCCAGACAATCAAGTACGTTGCAAATGACTCTGAAACAGGATGTGTGCTCCCTTACGGACTGCCCCACAGCACTGCGTGCTCCTGCCATGGCGTCTAGGGAAATCCCAGGCCTCAGCAGCCCTGCAGGAAGACCTTAACTGGAGACCATTCTGTCTGTAGTTCTATGCAGGCTGCTGGCAGGTGGAGATGGTGTTGCCTATTGGCAGTGGCACCCCATCCAGGACGCTGCACCTCACTGCCAGATGCTGCAAGATGCTGGGCATGACTGAGCTTTGGAGTTTGCCTCCGGGTTCCAGAGGAGGGCAGGGTGACTGATTGTAACACAGCCAGGCAGCCCCTGTGCCTGCCAAGCATCTGTGTGCTCCCCAGTGGGAGCCACCGCCAGTAGTCCTTGTCATCAGGAACTGATGGAAACACCACCCATGATCCCGTGGTGCAGGTGCAGCTCACGGCTCCTGAGTTTTTGCTGCATTGGCCCAGCCTGTGCTCATGGTAACCCGAGTGCTAACACCGTCTAACTTCCTTGATTCTACCAGGGAACGCCAGCAACGGAGCCTCTGTTCTGCTACTCTAAGAAACTAACCTACCACACTCCCAACACTGCCCGTTGTTACTGAGATGGGCTTCTCAGGATCACTTAAAGTCATCAACACAGATTTTAAGTCAATCTTGGCCGAATGCTTTTAGGAATGCCAAAAGGACCATATTTTGGACATGAGTGTTCTGAATACAAACTAACCTTTTGAATGTCTGTGTTAAGAAGAAAGCAGAGGAGAAAATTAAAAAAAAAAAAAACCCAAGCAAACAATACAGCCAATTAGATGTGACAACACTAGCTAGAAATGCTGTTTGGAAACATTTTCATCACTTCTAGAAAGTGCTTAAATAGCTGTGTGTGTCGGGGGGGGGGGTCCCACAGAATAAAAGCATTGTAATAATCCGTTTAGAACAAGCTTGCTAGCTACAGCCAAATCACTGGCTAATTTTAGTAAATCCATTTCTATCCCTTATCTCCCCCCTTCTCTTTATTTTCCACAGTTTCCTGTTTTAAATTACAGATTTCTAAAGGTTCAAATGTCTGGCATCAAAAGCACAACCCATAAAATAACAATGAACTGAACTTCACCAAAATGTAAAAACTGCTCTTTGAAAGACACTATTAAGGCAATAAAAAAGCCAAGCATTGGAGAAATATGTTTGCAGAGCACATATCTGATAGAGGACTTGTCTTAGAATATATAAAGAATTCTCAAAACTCAGTAAAAAAAATAACCAAATACTAAAAAGGGAAAAGTATTTGCACAGCACTACACCAAAAAATATATACAGATGGCACGTCAGCACATGAAAAGATGCTAAACATCATTAATTAAGTAAATGCAAATTAAAACTAAATGAAATGCCACTACATGCCTTTCACAATGGCTAAAATGAAAAAGACTGAGCATACAAAGTATTGGCAAAGATATGGAGGAAGTAGAACTCTCAGACACTGCTGGTGGGAATGTAAAATGGTATCACCTTGGAAAACAATACAGCAGTTTCTGAAAAAGCTAAACATATACCTACCATATGATCCTGCTATTCTACTCCTGTTTACCCTAGAAATAAAAGCATATGTTCATACTACAGCTTGTTCACTGATCACATCCGATTAATTTACAGTAGCCCTGAACTTGAAACAACCCAACTGCCCATCAACAGGTGAATGGATGAACAAACTGTGGCATATTCATACAATGGAATGCTACTCAGCAATTAAAAGGAGTGAACCACTAATACACACAGCAACACAGATGAATCTCAAAATAACTATGCTGAGTGACAGAAACCAATAATAAAGGTGTACATACTGTATGATTCCACTTGTATAAAATTGGGGATAAAGATGTGGAGAAGGGAAAGGGGGAAGGTTTACAAAGAGGCAGGAGGAAACTTTTGGGAAAGAAACATATGTTTGCTATCTTGATTGTGGTGATGGCTTCACTTTTTTTTTTTAATTGAAGTATAGTTGGTTTACAAAGTTGTGTTAGTTTCTGGTATACAGCAAAGTGATTCAGTTATATATACATTTGTCTGTGTGTATATATACGTATATACACATATATATGCATACACATATATATATTCTTTTTCAGATTATTTCACCTTATAGATTATTACAAGGTATTGAGTATAGTTCCCTGTGTTATAGTAGGTTCCCTGTGTTATAGTAGGTTCCCTGTGTGTTATAGTAGGTCTTTGTTGGTTATCTATTTTATATTTATTAGTGTGTATATGTTAATCCCAAACTCCTAATTTATCCCTACCCTCCTTTCTTCTTTGGTAACCATAATTTTGTTTTCTCTGTAAGTCTATATCTGTTTTGCAAATAAGTCCATTTGTGTCATTATTTTTAGATTTCACATATAAGAGATATAGGATATTTGTCTTTATCTGGCTTACTTCACTTAGTATGATAATCTCTAGGTCCATCCATGTTGCTGCAAACGGCATTATTTCATTCTTTTTTATGGATGAGTAATATTTCACTGTATATATATATACCACATCTTCTTTATCCATTCCTCTGTCAATGGACATTTAGGTTGCTTCCATGTCTTGGCTATTGTAAATAGTGCTGCAGTGAACACTGGGGTACATGTATACTTTTGAATTATGATTTTCTCTGGATATATGCCCAGGAGTTGGATCACTGGATCATATGGTGACTCTATTTTTAGATTTTTAAAGGAACCTCTATACTGTTTTCCATAGTGACTGCACCAATTTACATTCCCACCAACAGTGTAGTAGGGTTCCTTTTTCTCCACACCCTCTCCAGCATTTATTATTTGTAGACTTTTCTGATGATGGTCATTCTGAGCCAGTGTGAGGTGATACCTCATTGTAGTTTCGATTTGCATTTCTCTGATAATTTGCAATGTTGAGCATCTTTTCATGTGCCTATTGGCCATCTGTATGTCTTCTTTGGAGAAATGTCTATTTACATCTCTTGCCCATTTTTTGATTGGATTGTTTGCTTTTTTGATGTTGAGCCGTTTGTACGTGATAGAAATTAATCTCTTGGTATCATCATTTGCAAATATTTTCTCCCATTCTGTAGGTTGTCTTTTCATTTTGTTTATGGCTTCCTTGGCTGTGCAAAAGCTTTTAAGTTTTATTAGGTCCCATTTGTTTATTTTTGTTTTCATTTCCATTACTCTAGGAGATGGATCCAAAAAAATATTGCTATGATTTATGTCAAAAAGTGTTCCGCCTATGTTTTCCTCTCGGATTTTTAAGAGTATCCGGTCTTACATTTTGCGTTTATTTGTGTAGATGGCTTCACTTCTTGATTGTGCTGATGGCTTGATGTAGCGTTTAAATGTTAAAACGTTAAATTATGCCCTGTAAATGTGTATAGTTCATAGTATGTTAATTATAGCTCAATAAAAATGTTACAAATGCCTGGGAGAGGGATCCCATGGGATACTTTTTCTGTGCACAGTTAGAAATGGTGATGTCAGCATATTATCTCCACCCTTGGGTTCACGGGGCTCTGGATTCATGAGGCATCACACGGGGACATCTCCACAGCATTCCGAACCTGTAATTTGGGATTGCTTTTTTTTTTTTTAACGTCTTTATTGGAGTATAATTGCTTTACAATGGTGTGTTAATTTCTGCTTTATAGCAAAGTGAATCAGCTATACATATACATATATCCCTATATCTCCTCCTTCTTGCATCTCCCTCCCACCCTCCCTATCCCACCCCTCTAGGTGGTCACAAAGCACCGAGCTGATCTCCCTGTGCTATGTGGCTGCTTCCCGCTAGCTAGCTATTTTACATTTGGTAGTGTATATATGTCCATGCCACTCTCTCACTTCGTCTCAGCTTACCCTACCCCCTCCCCGTGTCCTAAAGTCCATTCTCTATGTCTGCGTCTTTATTCCTGTCCTGCCCTTAGTGGGATTGCTTTTGAGGTGAAGAAGGTATCTGTGGGATAATCTATTGACAGCTCAGGTCGCCTTGACACACATGTATCTAGTCCTTTTCTCAGTGCTCATGGGAACATGGTTTAAAACAGGAGACATTCTAGTCCTTAGAGGAACTTATGAGTTCAGTGGAAAAAGCAAGTCAGCTTCAGCATATAATGATTCAACAAAAAAATTATATAGTAGGCTTAGGTCTTAGTTCAATACCATGATCTGGTTTGGAATTATTTGATCATTTATAAAACAGGATGGTAATACATATCCTGTCCCTTTTGGAGGTGCTACAAACATCAAATAATTGAACAATTGTGGGAAAGTATTTGATAACTACTTCAATGTCAGCTATTATTAGATGCACGCAAGGAGAAGTAGGAGGTGAGGACTGTATGGTTAAGGATTGGTGGGATTGTCGGGTAGAAACTCCCAGAGTAAACAGGGAACACAGGAGATGAAAAGGGCTCCAGAATGTCCATTAGCTGGAGAATTATACTAGCTAAGAGCAGAACACCTGGGCCTAACTCATCAGTGTGGGACCCTCATAATTTGAGATCAAATTAGTGGTAGTTGTTTTTCATTTTTTGACTATCCAAAAACCATCCCCTCTTCCTAAAAGCACTTGCATTTTCTTTAGGGGCGCCAGTTCTCCCCTACGGTAGATATACTTGGTGGAAGGGAATTCAGTTGCCTGTGTCTTGAACCCAGTCCTAAGGGCCTGAGATTGTTGACTATTGTGTCTGTCCAACAGCCTTTCCTTCTCAGGAGACCAGAATCTCCCCTTACTCTTGGAATTGTTTCTTCTCCCGGTGCTCATGTGGTTATAGGGAACTTCCATGTGTTCACATCTTCCACATCCACAGTCTCTGGATGATTGCTTTACAAGTGGGTGTTGGCCCAAGCCAAGCCTATCAGGGTCCTTTCCTGGCCCTCTTCAAACTGGCACTAAAATGAAAGAGGTGGACCTTGTCTGGAAGTAAAATCTATGAAACATGAGCCATGGCATCTACACTATCATGCAGAGGAAGTTGACCTGTAGTAGAAGAACAGAAGAGGCAGAAGAAGAGAGCCCTGATGGCGTTCCAGGCCCCACAATGGTTTGGTTATTCAACTCCTCTTTTGCTTGCATGATTTATTGTGTATTCTTAAAACAAAAACAAAAAACTCACCTTTTTGCCTCGCCATTTCGAATTGGGCTTATGTCACTTGTAACAAAATTTTCTATTTAATAAAAAGAGAGGAAGAGAATGTGAATTTCAAAGGTTTAGTTAACTGTTGAGCACCTACTATTTGCCTACTGCTCTCACATATCTTTAATGAGATCTTCTGAGATCTGTGGAATTATTTCATTTTACAGATAAGAAAAGCTGACAGATAATAATAGAGCCAGTAACAGGCAATAGAGCTGATGATGATCAGATTCAGGACGCTAATCAAAGTCATTAATTCCAAAGGCATCCACACTCTTCCCACTATTACGTATTACCCTCCTATGAACACAAGCTCTTCCAGGACCATGTCTTATCAATGCTGGTATTTTCAGCACTTTGAAATTTTCTTGTCACCTAATGGCCATCTTGTACATATCGGTTGAATGAGTGAAGTGTTAAGTTAAATTAAAATAGTTCTGGGGGACTTCTTTGGCAGTCCAGTGGTTAAGACTTCACCTTCCAGTGCAGGGGGCATGGGTTTGATCCCTGGTCAGGGAGCTAAAATCCCACATGCCTCCTGGCCAAAAAACCAAACCGTAAAACAGAAACAATATCGTAACAAGTTCAATAAACACCTTTAAAATGCCCCATATCAAAAATAATCTTAAAAAAATAGTTCTGAATTCAAAGAACTAGGAGGATAGGGTCAAGCAAGATTTGATAGTCTCTGCAAATAAGGTGTTTTACATAATTGTTATATTACTCCAAATGAGTGTAGAATTAAGCTTTCCTGCACCCAGTAATATTTTAAATACAGAGAACTTGCTCTCTAAAGGAACCTATGATGAGTCTTTTTAAAACAATAATTATGCTTCCTTTTTGACGTCTGCATAAATCTAGATTTTCCCATCATATGTTTATTTAAAGCAGGAGCTGTGGACCTCTGGGCTACATATTTAGACTTCAGATATGTTTTGTTTAGTTGGCAGAGTGTTAAAAAAATTGAAATAATTGCCAACATTTACAAGCAGGAATTTTTAAATTAAACTTGGAAGTTTGGGTTTCTTTTTAAAAATGGGATATTGTGGTAACACAGAGCTTTTGTCAACATGTGGCCATAATCAGCTGAATGAAGGAATGACTGCCCCCTTTGGTCAGAAGAAGGCCACAGAATCCCCATTTGATTCCCTCATGCTACTTACCTTCCTGTGTGCATTTGCATGAGCAAACCTGGTTTAAGTTGTATTGTCTCTTTTTTTTTAATTTTTTAAATTTTATATTGGAGTATAGTTGATTTACACTGTTGTGTTAGTTTCAGGTGTACAGCGAAGTGATTCAGTTATACATATACATATATCTATTCTTTTTCAAATTCTTTTCCCATTTGGTTATCACAGAATATTGAGTAGAGTTCCCTGCACTATACAGTAGGTCCTTGTTGGTTATCTATTTTAAATATAGTAGTGTGTATATGTCAATCCCAACCTCCTAATTTATTCCCGCCCCTTTCCCTTTGGGTAACCATAAGTTTGTTTTCTAAGTCTGTGAGTCTGTTTCTCTTTTATAAATAAGTTCATTTGTATCATTTTTTTAGATTCCACAAAGAAGTGATATCATATGATATTTGTCTCTGACTTACTTCACTTAGTATGATAATCTCTAGGTTCATCCATGTTGCTGCAAATGGCATTATTTCATTCTTTTTTATGGCTGTGTAATATTCCATTGTATAGATGTACCACATCTTCTTTATCCATTCCTCTGTCAACGGGCAGAGGAATTTAGGTTGCTTCCATGTATTGGCTATTGTAAATAGGGCTGCAGTGAACATTGGGGTGCATGTATCTTTTCAAATTATGATTTTCTCTAGATATATGCCCAGGACTGGGATTGCTGGATCATATGGTAATTCTGTTTTTAGTTTTTTAAGGAACCTCCATAGTGGTTGTACCAATTTACATTCCCACCAACAGTGTAGGAAGGTTCCCTTTTCTCCACACCCTCTCCAGCATTTACTGTTTGTAGAATTTTTGATGATGGCATTCTGACCAGTGTGAGGTGATACCTCAAAACTTTCACTCATTAAAAACATCATTAAAAAATGAAAAAGCGAATCATTGTCTGAGGATAAAATGTTCAAATATACAAAAATCTAACAAAAGATTTGTATGCAGAATAATAAAGAATTCCTATAAATGAAAAAAAAAATGTATTCTCTCTCTCTAAGTCAGATAGAGCATGGGAAGAGCACATATAGAGAATGGAAAGATTCTACTCCATTGTCTTCCCAAAACCCCCAAAATTCACAGGCTGGCAGCTGTACTTTTTAAAGGCATGTGTTTTCCTGACTACCTAGAAATCTCTATTTGGTAAACGCCAGAAAGTTACTTCTCACACTGATTCACTTGGTCAAATAATAAACTTGATTTTGTTACTGGCGTATGTACCAGCAGTGGACTCATCCTCTAAATTATTTTCCAGTAATCTTCCCTAATGGCATTGAAGTGCAAATCGAAACGAATGCAAAACCAAGAGTTTGGAACTCTGGGCAATTAGCAAGCTCATTTGTTGACTTGACGAAGGAGAAAATGCTGATGTAGAAGAGAAAAATACTTTGTCACTTTTATGGTGTCTGGACTGGCCTTTTGCTTTGTTGCATTGTCTTCTTTTGGTTTTGGTTTCTTATGATGTAACCCTGGTGGAGCTAGCAAAGAAGATGAGAAGAATTAAGATTTATTTAAATCCCCCTTCATCCCATTTGTGAATCACCTCCTTTAGACCATGCAACACCTATATATGATATACAGAAGGACACAGATGTTAAGCACATGGGGTCAGAGCCAGAATAAACAGGTTCTTACACTTACTAGAGCAGGGTCTTATTAGTGAAGTTATTTAACTCTTCTAATGTCTTTGCCTTCTTAGAAAAAAATTCTAAGGGTTTTGCATCCTGACTCTATGACTTGCTGTCTGTGTGTCCTTGGACAAGTAGTTAACTCCTCTGTGTCTCAGTTTCCTTAACTTTATATAGGGATAATGTCCCTAGCAAATCCTTCACAGGATCACTATGAGTACTGTCAGAGCATGGTTTCCTGAAAGTTAAAAACATTCATATATATTTTAAGGATTGTATCAAAGGTTTATTTGACAATGATGGAACCAGGAGGAGAGCAAAACTGGTTTAAAAGAAGATAAGAAACGGATACATAGTCACTGGAAAAGAGAAAGAATGCTGTAATAAGATTGCAACGTTTGATACAAAACTGGTTAATATCCTACAAGGAAAACAACCATGACTTTTGTGGTTATCTTTTCTATCAGACAAAAATAATTTGCAAAAATCATTTGTAACATGTCAATTTCCTAACAGTTAAAAACTACCTATGTAAGTCCTGGACCCAAACAATAGTAAATGGAAAGTCAAAGTTACCTCCCCTAAAAAGTCATAGGGCCTTTAGGCAGGTTGTTAGACACTACTGTGTAAAACTTTGAAAACTCATGATGGAGTCTTTTTACCTTATTTCCAAATTTCAGATCATTTTACTTAAAAGACTTAAATGAAATAACGTTCATAAAGCCCTTGGAATGGCGCCTACTAAGTGTTCATTAAATTTTATGTTTTTACACCATTACTTGTGAAATAGGGGAAAGTAAGTTTTCTACCCCATGTGATTATTACAATAATTAGACTATATAAGCTCTTAACATCATGCCTGGCACAGAGTAAGCCCTCAACAAATACGAGTGTTGTTATTTGTTGCTAGAATGTCAGATACTATATAAACATATTGTATGATCATATTAAGAATCCATGACAGCAACTTTGCCCATGATCACAAATTCTGTGAATTTTGACATTATTAACCTTTAAAGAATGCACAACATTCAAGTAGCTTCAATTCCAAATCTATATAGTCTTATCAAGCGGCCTTGATTTGTTCTAAGTTATATGGGGAACACCTGAAACCCTTCAGGAGCAAGGCTCTTCTTAGACTAATCAGTCTGTTAATCAACCAGTGAGGTGTCCATGGAATCACACTGACCAATCTGGATTCTGTGGTCTTATTTCATGGAATACATTTTCACAGGGAGCAAGTGAATTATCCCCTTTCTTGTAAATAGTGTTCAGTGAGGTTGTCTGTCTTCAAGTCTGTGCATTAGATGTGACAGATTGCGTATTCTCAAAAGCCCCATGAATAAGATCTATGAGCTTTACTACACTAGACTATGCCTACTCTTTTTGATCCTGTCCTCTCTAGAGAATACCCAAGACCTGCAAAATGTTTTGGGGAAAAGAGGAGTGCCCAGATTAAGAAATGAGGACAGATACTGTTTTTCACTGTCTATATTGGTTTCATTAGCAATGCCTATGCGTATTGAAAACTAGCCAATATTTAGAGGTATTCCCCAATAACGAAGCCTAAAGGCAAGATAGTTCTTTTCCATTCACACTTGACTATTATTGAGCACCTACTCAATTGTATCTCCCACTACCTCTGTTATCTCATTTAATTTATGCCAAGGGCAGAGATCATGCTTTGAGCGAACTGTTTCATACCCAGTGCAGTTATAGGATTGAGAATACTGCCAGGGTGGAAAATTTTTCCTCTACCCTCTTAGGTTCAGGAGTGTGAACTAAACCAACAAAAGATAGATTAACAGGAGAAAAGGCACACAGTTTTTTATTTATTTATGTGCACGGGAGTTCATAGAATAGAAGTGAAATTCAAAGAAGTGGTTAGACTCAGGGGCTTACCATCTCGACAAAGGAAAGGGATTTGTCCTTCAAGGGATAATAAATTGTGAGGAAGTGACTAGGAAATATTTGTGGGAACTACTGGGAGATAAGAGTTATTTTAGTAAGGTCTGTTTTTTGCAAACTCATCTCATTGTCAGCTTTCCATCACTGGTAATAAGAGTAATCTTCTCCTTTGGGAGGTGGTGGGAGGCAACTTCCTCAATGGGAAATGTAGGCCCTGCTTTTAAGCAGACAAGTGGGGTGGGCAGAGAACTGTGCCTGCAACTGTTGATTTTTCAGTTTCCTTCAACTCAAAATAATCCTTGTGCCAAAGTGGCATATTTTGGGGCAGTATATTCTGGACCACTTCAATACCCGTTGGGCATGCAAATGTTGACTCTTAGAGGCATTCAGAAAACTTCAAAATGAAAGGAAAGAAGAAATAGGGCATAGGAGCTACTTTGAGCAGCTTTACATAAGCTGGTTACAGCTATCAAGGAACATAAAGCTTGGAATCTCATACCTATTTAGAGAGACTAGAAGGTAATTAAACACCCTTGTACCTAATCTACTTTCCCAAAGGAGAGTGGAGAAGCCAAATTGCTCACATTAGAGAATCCTCGCTGTTACACCATAAATTTCCAAGGAATTGCGAAAAACAGAAAATCAGTATTTATTATATACAAACTATACAATGTTATCAGGAGTAAGAAAACCGTATCCAAACTCTGTGACATTAACAGGAATAAGAAAACCACTCAGCCTTTTGTTAAGAAATTAGGCTCAGTCAGTGGGTAAAGCCCTTGATCCATCAGTGAATATATTTGAGGCCTGTGGCTTTCCATCACTCTCTTAGGCATTCCAATTTTATTTTATTATTATTTTTTTAACATCTTTATTGGAGTATAATTGCTTTACAATGGTGTGTTAGTTTCTGCTTTATAACAAAGTGAATCAGTTATACATATGTTCCCATATCTCTTCCCTCTTGCATCTCCCTCCCTCCCACCCTCCCTATCCCACCCCTCTAGGTGGTCACAAAGCACCGAGCTGATCTCCCTGTGCTATGCGGCTGCTTCCCACTAGCTATCTATTTTCCGTTTGGTAGTGTATATATGTCCATGCCACTCTCTCACTCTGTCCCAGCTTACCCTTCCCCCTCCCCATATCCTCAAGTCCAGTCTCTAGTAGGTCTGTGTCTTTATTCCCATCTTGCCCCTAGGTTCTTCATGACCTTTTTTTTTTTTCTTAGATTCCATATATATGTGTTAGCATACGGTATTTGTTTTTCTCTTTCTGACTTACTTCACTCTGTATGACAGACTCTAGGTCCATCCACCTCACTACAAATAATTTTATTTCTTTTTATGGCTGAGTAATATTCCATTGTTTATATGTGCCACATCTTCTTTATCCATTCATCCGATGATGGACACTTAGGTTGCTTCCATCTCCTGGCTATTGTAAATAGAGCTGCAATGAACATTTTGGTACATGACTTTTTTTGAATTATGGTTTTCTCAGGGTATATGCCCAGTAGTGGGATTGCTGGGTTGTATGGTAGTTCTAGTTGTAGTTTTTTAGATTAAGAAACCTAAGTGCCACAATTGTAGAGACTCCATATTGGAAGGAATTATTTGTATTCAAAGGCGGTGTTCATGATTATGTTGAGCCTTTAATAGTTCGTTAATTCACATGTGTAGGGAAGACTTTACCCTCTTAGGTTCTGTATTTGGGGCCTATATATTGAACTGACAAAAAGACGGACTAACAGGAGAAGAGTATACAACTTTTATTTGATGTTCATATTTTTATGTGGCATGGGGGGCTTCATGGAAAGAAATGAAAACTCCCAAGAAGCATTTATACCCAGGGGCTTAGATACCATTTGAACAAAGAGTGATAAATTGTGAAGCCATGATAAGACTAAGGAAAAAGGTGTTTGGGATAGAGGTGGTATATTGTGGGAACATGACTGGAAATTAATTGTGAAAACTAATGGAAGTTAAAGGTTATGTTAGTAAGGTTTGTACAGACTCATCCTGGCATCAACTTCTTGTCTCTGATGACAAGAATATTTTCCTCTTCATGATACAAGGATGACACCTTTTTCATGGGAAATTTATGACCTGCTTTTAGGTAGAAAGGGGGAGGTCAGAGAACCTCCCCTGCCTGCATCTGCTGTTTCTCAATTGCCTTCACCTGCAGATAATCAATAGGCCAAATCAATATGCCAATACGTCACCCCAAAGTATATTTTGGGGTGGTATGTTCTGATTCCCTTTGATTTCAGACACACACAGCAGTGAGTGGTAGCTTACAGTGGGCAGCAGCTTGAAGAGAGACAGCTCTCTGACCGGGGGTCAAACCCTGATCCAGTGGTGAGAGCATAAAATCCTAACCACTAGAGCACAAGGGCCAGTGGCTAGAGTTTGGGTTCTGGGTCCTTGTCTGTCTTGAAAAGAAAAAATTCTGACAAGGAGACAGAAGGTAGAGAGTAAAGTAGAGTGTTTATTAGAAAAGCAGAGTACATGCGGACAGAAGCATAGGAGAAGTCAGCAAGAGTTGTGCCTAAGGGAAATTTAAATCCTTTACAAGGGGACAGTCTTCCGGGTCTTTTTTTTCCCTCTGGCCAATTGTCTTTCTTTGCCCCCATGGCTGATTTGCCTCAGGACCTTCCCCTATGTGCGTGGGCAGCTCTCAGCCAAGATGGATTTTAGTGCAAGGGTCTTGGGGTGGGGGGTGGGGGGGTTGACATGACTTATTATGGTCTGGCATCCCCTGCCTTTTTACCCCTGAGGAGCCTTTCTGCAGTGTCTCCCTTACCCCAAGGATGGGAAATATGTGACTTCTTGATCTTTTGCTCAAACAGGATTTAGCCCCTCTCTGTCCCTGCCATGACTGTGATCTAAAAGTGTTCACAGGAAACAAAGTCCAGCTATTTACCCTGTCCCTGTTATTTGTATCTCGAAGTGAAGACAGGAGGCTGGTCGTAAATATCTAGCCTGGAGCCCACTTGCCTCCTGCCTGAGGAAATGTGAACAGGAGGCCAGTTGTAAATGCCTAGCCTGGAGCCCAGCAATCTCCTGCCTCACCCTTCTCATGGTTTTAAGTTCCATCTTTTTTAAACAAACTATGGGGAATATGATTGAAAGAGAGGTCCTTTCCTACATGGGTCTACTTTTAAAATAATATGTAATTTTTAAAAATTGAGATATAATTGACATATGACATTATATTAATTTTAGGTGTACAACATAATGATTAAATATTTGTATATATTATGAGATGATCACTACAATAAGTCTAGTTAACATAGTTAACTTTCACCATACATATTTACAAACTTTTTCTCTTGGGATGAGAACTTTTAAAATTTACTTTCAGCAACTTTCAAATAAGCAACACAGTAGTATTAACTATAGTCACAATGTTCTAATTACATCCACATGGCTTATTTATTTTATAAGTGGAAGTTTATACCTTTTGACCCCATTTACCCATGTTGCTCATGTCCTATTCCCCACCTCTGGCAACCACCAATCCATTGTCTGTATCTATGAGCTTGGATTTTTTTTTTTTTTTTGATTCCACATATACACGAGATGATACAACATTTGTCTTTCTCTGCCCGACTTGTTTCACTTAGCATAATGTCCTCAAGGTCTATGCATGTTGTCACAAATGCAAAAATTTCATGTTTTTAATAGCTGAATAATATTCCATTGTATGTATATGCCACTTTTTCTTTATCTGTTCATCCATACATGGACATTTAGGTTGTTTCCATGGCTTGGTTATTGTAAATAATGCTGCAGTGAACATGGGGGTGCATGTATCTTTTCAAGTTAATGTTTTTGTGTTCTTTGGATAAATACTCAGAAGTAAGATTGCTGCGTCACATGGTAGTTCTATTTTCAATTTTTTGAGGAAATTCTGAACTGTTTTCTGTAGTGGTTGCACCAATATACATTCCCACAAACAGTCCACAAAGTTTCCCTTTTCTCCATATCCTCACCACCATTTGTTATTTCTTGTCTTTTGGATAGTAGTCATTCTAACAGGTGTGACGTAATATCTCACTGTGGTTTTGATTTGCATTTCCCTGATGATTAGTGATATTGAGCATCTTTTCATGTACTTGTTTGCCTTCTGTATTTCTTTGGAAAAATGTGTATTCAGATCTTCTGCCCATTTTCATATTGGATTGTTTGCTTTTTTGCTATTGAGTTGTATGAGTTTTCTTTTACAATACTTTGGATATTAACCTCTTACCATATATGTGACTTGCAAATATTTTCTCCCATTCTGTATGTTGCCTTTTCATCTTTTTGATGGTTTCTTTTGCTACGCAGAAAGTTTTTAGTTTGATGTGGTCCCACTTGTTTATTTTTGCTTTTGTTGCTTTGCTTTTGGTGTCAGATCCAAAAGATCATCACCAAGAGCAAAGTCAAGGAGTTTACTGCTTATGTTTTCTTCTAGGAGTCTTATAGTTTCAGGTCTTACATTCAAGTCTTTAATCCATTTTGAGTTAATTTTTGTGTATGGTGTAAATAGCGGTCTGGTTTTGTTCTTTTGCATATGGCTGTCCAGTTTTCCCAACACCATTTACTGAAGAGACTGTCCTTTCCCCATTGTATATTCTTGGCTCCTTTGTCATAAATTAATTGACCATATATGCATAGGTTTGTTTCTGGGTTCTCTATTCTCTTCCATAATCTATGTGTTTGTTTCTATGCCAATATCAAACTGTTTTGATTACTATTGTTTTGTAATATAATTTGAAGTCTGGGAATGTGATGCCTCCAACTTCGTTATTCTTTCTCAAGATTGCTTTTTTTTTTTAAACATCTTTATTGGAGTATAATTGCTTTACAATGGTGTGTTAGTTTCTGCTTTATAACAAAGTTATACATATACATATATCCCCATATCTCTTCCCTCTTGCACCTCCCTCCCTCCCACCCTCCCTATCCCACCCCTCTAGGTGGTCACAAAGCACCGAACTGATCTCCCTGTGCTATGTGGCTGCTTCCCACTAGCTATCTATTTTACATTTGGTAGTGTATATATGTCCATGCCACTCTCTCACTTTGTGCCAGCTTACCCTTCCCCCTCCCTGTATCCTCAAGTCCATTCTCTAGTAGGTCTGCATCTTTATTCCCATCTTGCCCCTAGGTTCTTCATGACCATTTTTTTTGTTGTTTTTTAGATTCCACATATGTGTGTTAGCATACGGTATTTGTTTTTCTCTTTCTGACTTACTTCACTCTGTATGACAGACTCTAGGTCCATCCATCTCACTACAAATAACTCAATTTCGTTTCTTTTTATGGCTGAGCAATATTCCATTGTAAATATGTGCCACATCTTCTTTATCCATTCATCTGTTGATGGACACTTAGGTTGCTTCCATCTCCTGGCTACTGTAAATAGAGCTGCAGTGAACATTTTGGTACATGACTCTTTTTGAATTATGGTTTTCTCAGGGTATATGCCCAGTAGTGGAATTGCTAGGTCGTATGGTAGTTCTATTTTTAGTTTTTTAAGGAACCACCGTACTGTTCTCCATAGTGGCTGTATCAACTTACATTTCCACCAACAGTGCAGGAGGGTTCGCTTTTCTCCACACCCTCTCCAGCATTTATTGTTTGTAGATTTTTTAGTGATGGCCATTCTGACTGGTGTGAGATGATATCTCATTGTAGTTTTGATTTGCATTTCTCTAATCATTAATGATATTGAGCATTCTTTCATGTGTTTGTTGGCAATCTGTATATCTTCTTTAGAGAAATATCTATTTAGGTCTTCTGCCCATTTTTGGATTGGGTTGTTTGTTTTTTTGATATTGAGCTGCTTGTAAATTTTGGAGATTAATCCTTTGTCAGTTGCTTCATTTGCAAATATTTTCTCCTATTCTGAGGGTTGTCTTTTCATCTTATTTATGGTTTCCTCTGCTGTGCAAAAGCTTTTAAGTTTCATTAGGTCCCATTTATTTATTTTTGTTTTTATTTCCATTTCTCTAGGAGGTGGGTCAAAAAGGATCTTGCTGTGATTTATGTCATAGAGTGTTCTGCCTATGTTCTCCTCTAAGAGTTTGATAGTGTCTGACCTTACATTTAGGTCTTTAATCCATTTTGAGTTTATTTTTCTGTCTGGTGTTAGGGAGTGTTCTAATTTCATTCTTTTACATGTACCTGTCCAGTTTTCCCAGCACCACTTATTGAAGAGGCTGTCTTTTCTCCATTGTATATTCTTGCCTCCTTTATCAAAGATAAGGTGACCATATGTGTGTGGGTTTTTCTCTGGGCTTTCCATCCTGTTCCATTGATCCATATTTCTATTTTTGTGCCTCAAGATTGCTTTGACTATTGTAGGGTCTTTTGTGATTCCATACAAATTTTAGTATTGCTTGTTCTATTTCTACGAAAAAATGCCATTGGAATTTTGATAGGGATTGCATTGAATCTATAGATTGCTTTGGGTAGTATAGACATTTTAACAATAGTCTTTTAATCCATGAACATGAAATATCTTTATGTCTTTAGTTTCTTTCATTAATGTCTTATAGTTTTCAGTGAACTTCCATCTTTCTAGTCATTTCCTTACTGTCTCCTACTTGTATTTATCACATCCGACACCCAATGTCCAGGAGTGATTACAAATCTCCCATTATGCTATAATTAATAGAGTGTAGGAAAACCATCGTTTCCATCTTTCAAATACCATAGTTCATGTCAGTGCTGCCAAAGTTGAATCAGTTTTTTGGCTGCCACAGCTCAGAGTATTGACTCATACTCAGCCTTTCATTACACAATTCCTAATCTCCCTCACATGTGCTATTGCTAAGCTCCTTCTCCTCTACCTTGCTTATGCAGATGCTTTTCTGGAGAGGCAGCCCTGGCATTTAGAAGGGTATTTTTAGGTGTGGACTCTTTATTAACTTCTTCATTCATTCAAACAATTTTTATAATTTCTTGCTATTCTGCAGTCATTCTTCTGGGACTATAAACTGAATATGGTGGACACAGTCCTTGAATCTTTCAGTCCAATAAGGAATAGGAACAATTATTCCAGTGAGTACAACTGAGTAAGATAAGAGCTCTAACAGGAAGTACAGGATGCTATGACAGAGTCTCTCACCCAGGTTTGGGGAATTAAGAAATGTTTCATGGAGGAAATGATATGGTAGCTGAAGAGTGAAAGAGATGTAGGTGTTGGTTGAACAAAAAGAAAGGAAGAATGACCTCCCCACCAAAAAAACAAACAGCTTGATCAAAGAAAAGAGAAGCTGCATGGAGATTTTGAGACATTGAATCAGGTTAGGAGTGTAGGATCAGGAAGAAGCAGTAGAGAACAAGGCAGTAAGGGTAAGCCAAGTTTGAGTTTAAACATGATCCTAAAGAAATAAGGAGGTATTAAATGATATAAACAGAGTAATAGCATCCTATCATCACTTTAGAAAGATCACTCCGGCTTCAGAGTGAAGAATGGACTGAAGAGAGACATATTGTTGAAGGCAGGGAGACCAGTTAGGCTGTTGCACTACTCCAGGTGAGCCATGGTAGCAGTCTGAAACACAGTAGCAGCAGTGGCTATGGAGAGAAGGTGAGCAAGATATTTAGAGGTAGAAATAACAGAACCTGTTGAAAGATTAGCCAAGAGGGTGTAAAGGAGGGAGGTGGTGAAAATAATACCTGAGATTTTGGCTTGAATACCTGGATGAACACCGGGCACATTCACTGAGAAAGAGAATCTAGGTAGAGGAGCAGGTGTTTCCTTGGCTTTGTTGTTTGTTTGCTTGGGTGCAGGGTGAGTAATAAGTTCTGTTTTGCATGTGATGGGTTTCAGTTGACAATGGAGATGTTAAGTAGGAAACTGAATACAAGAATGTCAATCTGAATGACAGATTCGAGCTGGAGTTAGAGATTTGGGAATCATCAAGTGTATTGATAGGAAGTTAATACAGGGAGGGAATGAGAGGTTCAGTGGTAAGAAGAGACAAGGATATAAGAAACCCAACCATTTAAATTTTGGAAGAGGAAGAGGACTCTGCAAAGGAGGAAGAAAGGGAATGCCCAGAGTTACAGATGGAAAACCAGCAAGGAACTCTCAAGAAGGAGGAAGCTATCAATTGTATCAAATACTGCTGAGAGGTCATCCAATGTATTTTCATTTTTTTATTACAATTCTGTTATCCAAACTTCAAATATGTCACTACATTCATTCATTCACTCATTAAAACAAATATTTATTGAACCCTTACTATATGCCAGATACTGTTCTAGGTCCTAGACATATATAGTTAATAAAATAGACAAATACCATATGTAAGGCAGATTAAAATGTTAAGCCAAATTAAGAAAAAGGGTCCTGTCTTACTTTCTATAATTTGGAAATTAGCATCCATGGGTTTCAGCTAACTTTGACCATCTAATGACATCAAATTTATA
The DNA here is from genome assembly GCF_963455315.2 of Globicephala melas. Classification (NCBI taxonomy): domain Eukaryota; kingdom Metazoa; phylum Chordata; class Mammalia; order Artiodactyla; family Delphinidae; genus Globicephala; species Globicephala melas. Next base: position 48,211,188 of record NC_083314.1, read on the forward strand.
TTTTGTTTTCTTCCCTAAAGGAATATCATGAGAGACCTTATGAAGTGGCATGTCAAATACCATATTGAAATCCAAATACAGCATGTATCATGTGTTTTCCTGATCTCCTAGTGTAACAGTGTGTGTGACTGATTTTTTTACTTCCTTGGAGGTGGAATTGTCAGAAAATCAAGTTTTGAAACTTGTCTGACACTTGGATTTCAGCCAATTCATTAGCCCACAAGTTATTAAATATCTGTTGAGCACCTGCCTTGTGCCAGGCACTTTTACCTAGATACCATGGTGGTCAAAACAGACAAGGTCCCCAACTTCTCACAGAAGATGGGATAGGGTAGTACTTAAGAGCATGGACTTTGTTTAAAGCCCTTCTCTTCCACTTAATAGTAAGTTATTTAATCTTTTCCTGCCCCAACTTCATCACCAACTAGGGCTTAGTTTCATCATCAGCAAAATGGGGATAATTATAGTAAACCTATCACATCGTTGTTAAAAGATAAGTTTTTTAAAAGATTTATTAATAGATGCAAAACTAGTCAAAATTAATAGGGTGGTAATCAACTGCATTTTACTGAACATGAGAGGTGACGTCTGAGACAGGTAGGAATTAACCAGATGATGGTAGGAGAGAGTAGGAAAGGGGAAGAGAAATGCACGTAAGTCTGGAACATTTGGGGAATTGAATTTAGCCAGTCTAATGGACTATAGACTGCAGTGAAGGGAGAAAATGGTCAGAAAGAATTTGAAGATCTTCAAACCCTTGAACACTATGTCTAGGAATTTGGATTTTAAGAAAAGGATGAAATCTTGAACAGTTTGGTACAGGGAGTTGATAAGAATTGATTTGCATTGTAACAAGGTCTTAGGATTTCAATCAAAGAGCTGTGTAGAAAGAAACAAGACCGAAAAAAGGGAAATGAATTAGGCATTTTTACAGTTATCCAGGCAAGAGATGGTGGTAGCCTCAACCAGGGGCTTAAAGTAGTGATAGAGAGAAATAGAATCTAAATTCTTTATAGAGGACATCTGACAATGAGTGATGTGTTGTAAAGAGTAAGAGGGAGAAATTAAGTTTCCAACTCAAGTTATAACTTGAGCATCTGAAGAGATGATGCAGTCATTAACTGGGACAGGGAACACAGAAGAGGAAATGAGTGTTTGAGGGGGAAGATAGTAAATTTAGTTTTGGGCATGCATGTAGAGTTTGAGTAGCCAATGGGGCATTAAATGGAGATGTTAATGTAGTTAGATATGAATCATAGAGGGTAGAGGCAGATGTGGAGTCACTGAATATAGGAAGGAAATAAAGCTTGGTTTAGGATAGCTCACCCAGAGAGAGTAAGGAGAGAAGACCTAAGACCAACCCTGGGAACACCAATATTTTAAGGATGGGCAGGGAAAGAGCAACTACCAAGGAGACAAAAGGGGGCAATGAAATGTGTAGATGGAAAACCTGAGGAGTGCAGAATGGCAGAAAAGAGTGTTTCAGGAGCAAGAGAGGGAGGGTCAAAAATACTAACAGAGAGTGCTCACCATGCAATAGGCACTGTTCTAAGTGTTATACATATATCGGTCATCACATCCTCTCAACAATTCCACATGATAAATACGATTATTATCATCCTCATATTATAGATAGGTAACTGTCAACTGAAAAAAAACGCACGACCTAAAACTTGAGAGTTATGTTTTTTTTAATATGAGGACTTAAGCCTGGGACACAGCATCTCAGATAACTCTGAGAGACTGCTCCGAAGAGGCAAGGTGGGGAGCCAGGATATACAGGAGTTTTTGCAAAAAAGACCAAGTAGTTGAAACATCTGAAGATTACTGTTAATTAAAGAAAACCAGATATCTCAAGTTAAGGAAGTTAGCGCTTTTCTTTATATTGGAAGATGCAAACGTCTAGTCTCATTGAAATCATTCCTTTGATATGCACCTCAGCTACGAGGGCTAGAATTCTGTGCTTTCTCATCCCGAGTCTCCTCAGAGTGCACTGCTGGGGGTGGCTGCAGAAGTTGACCACTAGATAGCAGGCATCCTGTTTTTTTTTGTTTTTTGTTTTTTTTTTTTAACATCTTTATTGGGGTATAATTGCTTTACAATGGTGTGTTAGTTTCTGCTTTATAACAAAGTGAATCAGTCATACATAAACATATGTTCCCATATGTCTTCCCTGTTGCGTCTCCCTCCCTCCCACCCTCCCCATCCCACCCCTCCAGGCTGTCACAAAGCACCGAGCCAATATCCCTGTGCCATGCGGCTGCTTCCCACTAGCTATCTACCTTACTGCGTTTGTCAGTGTGTATATGCCCATGACTCTCTCTCGCCCTGTCACAGCTCACCCTTCCCCCTCCCCATAACCTCAAGTCCGTTCTCTAAGAGGTCTGCGTCTTTATTCCTGCTTTACCCCTAGGTTCTTCATGACATTTTTTTCTTAAATTCCATATATATGTGTTAGCATACGGTATTTGTCTTTTTCTTTCTGACTTACTTCACTCTGTATGACAGACTCTAGGTCTATCCACCTCATTACAAATAGCTCAATTTCGTTTCTTTTTATGGCTGAGCAATATTCCATTGTATATATGTGCCACATCTTCTTTATCCATTCATCCGATGACGGGCACTTAGGTTGTTACCATCTCCGGGCTATTGTAAATAGAGCTGCAATGAACATTTTGGTACATGACTCTTTTTGAATTTTGGTTTTCTCAGGGTATATGCCCAGTAGTGGGATTGCTGGGTCATATGGTAGTTCTATTTGTAGTTTTTTAAGGAACCTCCATACTGTTCTCCATAGTGGCTGAACCAATTCATATTCCCACCAGCAGTGCAAGAGTGTTCCCTTTTCTCCACACCCACTCCAGCATTTATTGTTTCTAGATTTTTTGATGATGGCCATTCTGACTGGTGTGAGATGATATCTCATTGTAGTTTTGATTCAGGCATCCTGTTTTTATCCTGAGTTCCCTCAGGGCTCACTGTAGGGGCAGCTGTAAAGTGATGGCTTGATGGCTGCAACATCCTGTGTTTACTGATATGGCAGGCAATATTTTTTATTCACAAAACCAAAGCCAAGAAGTTAGATAACCTCTCAAAGCTCGCATTAGGAAGAGTCATAATTCAGATTCAGACTCTCTGACTAAAGAGTTTACGCTCTTAATACTCTGCTTACTGTGTTGTCACACACTGCAGAGGTCAGGTCTGCAGAGTCTAAGAAGTGTTCATTAGATTTAACAAGACAGTTATTAGCAACCTTAGTAAGAAGAGTTTTAGTTGTTGGTGTAGAAAGGCATATTTGAGTAAAGGAGTGAATAAGAGACAGTATTTTTTTAAGCAGTTTAATTGTGAAGGGGAGATGAGAAGATAGTGGTTTAATGAGAAGGGATAAAGGAAGATTGTGTTATGTTTGTGTGCTAAGATGGAAGAGAATTGACTTCATTTAAATATGAACAGCAAGAAACTCAGTCGAGAGGGGTGGTTTAAGACACAGGGGAAGGAAGAAGTAACTAACAGGTGGAAATTTCTGAGAAGGAGGTGGCATACAATCCAGAGATCCCTCCCCGTCGATTGTATCGTGAGAAAGGTAGGAAAGAGTGAATAAGGTAGGTCCCCTTGTAGATCTGAGAATCAGAGGGAGTTCCTATATGATGGAGGACAGAAGTTCATGTATTGTTAGGGGGCGTTGTAGGATGGAAGATGGGCAGTTGGGGGTCCAGTCAGGGCCAGAGATTCAGATCAGAAAGTCCAGATCCCAATCAATATAGTATGGGTATAGCTGGCCAGTCTCTTCTCAGACCTCATCTTATCCAAAGCCCTCTTCACAGGATCCTTGGGCCTTCAGCTTCTTGCTCAAGAATTTCACAAAGCCTAAATATGGTCCCTAGGTTTTTTCCAGTGGAGTCATTCATGCAGTCATGAATCACACCTGGAGGTTATTCCAGGGTTCAGTGCGTCTCACAGGCTCTTTACCACACCTGAACACACTTCACAAAGATAGGACGTTCCTCCTACAGTCATTTTTGTGGAGGACTTATTGGAGGAAAAATATTTATCTTAACAGCTTTGAAGAAAAATAAAAGCTTATATCTCTACCACGAGGTGGTAAAATTGTCTTTTCCTGATTTCCACTGAAGAAGCAAACAAACCATCTTCCTTCTCTGGAAACTGTGAGTGAGGGCTGGGGGGATCCCTCACGTACCTATCTTATGACCTTACTGGATATAAAATTTTTTTGCAGTTTCACAATTCTAAATGTATTGTCTGTTCCAGTGGGTATGTTTAGAGGACAGATGATAACCGGCTAGGTATCTAAGCAACTGTTCTATGACAGACTAAAATTGGGGAGCTACAAGTGAAATCATAAGAAGCATAGAAACATGATGTTAAAAAAGTCACAAGGCCAAAAAGCATTGCCAGGGGTTCCAGGCAAGGGACTGCAGCTGAGCCTCAGAGCTGCATTGTGACAAGACACTGCCAGGCTGCCATTGCACTGTGGTTGTCAAGGGAACTCAGGTAAACTCTCTAGGAGAGTCATCATTTCTCCTTCTCCAGCCTTCCCCATCTTAAATCAGTAGTTATCTCCTCTCATTTATATAACATTTTAAAAATATGTATACACAATATTGTACACCTGAAACTAATATAATATTGTAAATCAATTATACTTTAATAAAAAAGAATAAAACTATGTATAACTGGACTCCCATCCCAGAGATTCTCTTTTTCGACAAAACAGTTACTAATGTTTAGTTGACATACGATGAGCTAAACCTACTTAAAATGCACAATTTGGTCACTTTTGCCATAACAGCATCACCACAATAAAGAAAATGAACACATTCATCACTCCCAAGAATTTCCTCCTGCCTCTGGGCAATTCTTCCCTTCCACTACTCTAACCCCCATTTTCAGAAACTACAGATATGATTTCCGTCACAATATATTAATCGTCTCCTGAAATTTTGTGTAAGTAATATTAGTATTTATTCTTTTTTGTCTTCTATCACTTGCATAATTTTTTTTGAGATTCAGTCATGTTGTTTGATCAATGGTTTATTACTTTTTATTGCTGAATAGTATTTCATTGTATGCATATATGACAGTTTGTTTAACCATTCATCTGTTGATGGACGTTTGGGTTGTTTCAAGTTTGGGACTATTGCAGATTAAACTGCTATGAAAATTCATGTGTAAGTGATTGTATAGATATATGCTTTCCATTTCTCTTGGGTAAATACCTGGGAGTGGAATAGCTAGCTCACATGGTAGTTGTATTTTTAACTTTTTAAGAAGTTGCCAAACTGTTTTCCAAAGTGGTTGCACCATTTAACGTTCCCACCAGCAGTCTGTAAGAGTTCCAGCTACTCCACATCCTTTCCAGTACTTGACATAGTAAATCTTTTTTTTTATTTTTTTAGTTTAGCCATTTTAAAAGGTATGTAACAATATCTCATTATGGATTTAACTTGCATTTCCCTAATGACTAATGATGTTGTGCATCTCTTCATGTGCTTATGTGCCATCTATATGTCTTTGATAAATGGGCATATCCTTTGCCCATTCTTGTTGGGTTGTTTATTTTCTTATTATTGAGTTGTGGGAGTTCTTTATATATCCAGATACAAGTCCTTTATCAGATACATGCTTTACAAGTGTGTTCCCCCAGTCTGTGGCTTGTCTTTTCATTTTCTTATTAGTATCTCTCAAAGAGAACCTTCCTTTTTTCTTCTTCTTTTTTTGATGAAGTCCAATTTATTCATTTCTTACTAAATGGATGATCCTTTTGATGTCATATTTTTAAATCTTTACCTAACTCAAGGACACAAAGATTTTTCTCCGGTTTTATTCTAAAAGTTGTATAGCTTTTACCTTTAGGTATATAATCCATTTTAATGTAATTTTGGTATACAGTGCAAAAATGGATTAAATTTTATTTTTCTTTGTATATGGATATCTAATTACGAATGATTCAGCACAATTTGTAGAAAAGACTATCTTTTCTCTACTGAATTGCCTTTGCATATTTGTCAAAAATCAGTTTACAGTAGATATGGGAGTCTATTTCTGGACTCACTGTTCTGAATCACTGATCTATGTGTCTATATTGACACTGATAAAACATTGTCTCAATTACTGTGGCTTTATAATAAATCTTGAAATCTGATAGTATTTATCCTCTAACTTTGTTCTTTTATTTTGAAGTCGAATTGTCTATTCTTGATTTTTTGCTTTTCCATATGAATTTTAGAATCAGTTTGTCAGTGTCTACAAAGAAACTTGCTGAAATTTTGATTTGGATAACATTTCATCTATAAATAAATTTGGGGAGGATTGATATCTAATAAAATTGAGCTTTCCCACCATGACCATGGTAAACCTCCATTTAGAACTCTAATTTTTCTCAGCAATGCTTTATATTTTTCAATGTACAGGCCTTGCACACCTTTTGTAAAATTTATCCCTAAGTATTTTATATTTTTATTACTATTTACATGTTTTCTTAAATTGCAATTTCCAATTGTTGAATGATTGTATATAGAAATAAAAATTGATATTTACATATTGATTTTCTATCCTGCAACTTTGCTAAACTCACTTATTAATCCTAGTAATATTTTGATAGATTTCATAGGGCTTTTTACAGAGATGTTCATGCTGTCTCTGAATTTAAAAAGTTTTACTCTTCTTTTCCAATATGGATACCTTCCATTTGTTTTTCTTACCTTACTACACTGGTTTGAACATCCAGAACAATGTTGAATAGAAGGGATGATAGCAGACATCTTTGTCTTATTATTAATCTTGGGGGTAAATATTCATTCTTTCACCATTAGGTGTAGGTTTTCTGTAGATGCCCTTTACTGGTTTGAGAAAGAATTCCTTGTTTGCTGATTTTTTTATAAGGAATAGATGATGGGTTTTATCAATGCTTTGTTTGCATTTATTGAAAAAATTATATAGGTTTTCTTTATTAGTCTGTTAATATGGTGAATGAGGAAATACAGTGACTGATTTTGAAATGTTAAAACAATCTTGCATTCCTGGAAAACTCCAATTGATCATGAGTTATTATCCTCTTATATATCATTGGATTTAATTTGCTAAAATTGTGTTTAGAATTTTTGCAGATGCCACCAAAAAAGCTCTATTGTACTAGAGCTCATCAATGAAGTTGGCAAAGTTGCAGGATACAAAATTAATATATAGAACTCTGTTGCATTTCTATATACTAACAATAAACGATCAGGAAGAGAAATTAAGGAAACAGTCCCATTTACCACAACATCAAAAAGAATGAGATATCTAGGAATAAACCTACCTTAGGAGGTAAAAGACCAGTACTTGAAAAACTATAAGAAACTGATGAAAGAAATTGAAGATGACACAAAAAGATAGAAACTTATACTGTTTCTTGAATAGGAAGAATCAGTATTATTAAAATGACCATACTATCCAAGGCAATCTCTATAGATTGCATGCAATCCCTATCAAAATACCAATGATATTTTTCACAGAACTAAAAAAAATAATTCACAGTTTTCTATGGAAACAAAAAAGACATGAACAGCCAAAACAATCTGGAGAAAGAAGACCAGAGCTGGAAGGATCAGGCTCCATGGCTTCAGACCATATTACAAAGCTACAGTAATCAAAACAGTATGGTATAAGGTTAACAGCTGATCTTTCAGGAGAAAATCTGCAAGCCAGAAGTGACTGGCAGGACATATTTAAAGTGATGAAAGGGAAAAACGTACAACCAAGATTACTCTCCCAGCAAGAATATCATTCAGATTCAACGGAGAAAATAAAAACTTTACAGACAAGCAAAAGTTAAGAGAATTCAGCATCAACAAACCAGCTTTACAACAAATGCTAAAGGCAGGAAACACAAGAGAAGGAAAAGACCTATAAAAACTAACCCAAAACAATTAAGAAAATGGTAATAGGAACATACATATCGATAATTGCCTTAAATGTAAATGGAATAAATGCTCCAACCAAAAGATATAGATGGGCTGAAAGGATACAAAAACAAGACCCATATATATGCTGTCTACAAGAGACCTACTTCAGACCTAGGGACACATACAGATTGAAAGTGAGGGGATGGAAAAAGATATTTCATGCAAATGGAAATCAAAAGAAACCTGGAGTAGCAATACTCATATCAGAGAAAATAGACTTTAAAATAAAGAATGTTACAAGAGACAAGGAAGGACACTACAAAATGATCAAAGGATCAATCCAAGAAGAAGAGATAACAATTATAAATATGTATGCAACCAACATAGGAGCACCTCAATACATAAGGCAAATGCTAACAGCTATAAAACAGGAAATTGACAGTAACACAATAAAAGTGGGGGACTCTAACACCTCACTGACAAATGGACAGATCATCCAAAAAGAAAATATATGAGGAGACACAAGTTTTAAATGACACATTAGAGAAATTGACTAATTGATATTTATAGGACATTCCATCCAAAAACAACAGAATACACTTTCTTCTCAAGTGCTCATGGAACATTCTCCAGGATAGATCATATCTTGGGTCACAAATCAGCCTTGGTAAATTTCAGAAAATTAAAATCATATCAAGTATCTTTTCTGACCACAACATTATGAGACTAGATATCAATTACCGGAAAAAAACTGGAAAAAAATACAAACACATGGAGGTTAAATAATACACTATTAAATAACCAAGAGATCACTGAAGAAATCAAAGAGGAAATCAAACAATACTGAGAACCAAATGACAATGAAAACACAATGACTCAAAACCCATGGGATGCAACAAAAGCAGTTCTAAGGGGAAGTTTATACCAATACAATCCTACTGCAAGAAACAAGAAACATCTCAAATAAACAACCTAACATTACACCTAAAGCAATTAGAGAAAGAAGAACAACAACAACAATAAAAAAAAAAAACCCAAAGTTAGCAGAAGGAAAGAAATCATAAAGATCAGAGCAGAAATAAATGAAAAGAAATGAAGGAAACAATAGCAAAGATTAATAAAACTAAAAGCTGGTTCTTGGAGAAGATAAACAAAGTTGATAAACCATTAGCCAGACTCAACAAGAAAAAGAGACAGAAGACTCAAATCAATAGAATTAGAAATGAAAAAGAGAAGTAACAAATGACACTGCAGAAATACAAAGGATCATGAGAGATTACTACAAGTAACTATATGCCAATAATATGGACAAGCTGGAAGAAATGGACAAATTCTTAGAAAAGCACAACCTTCTGAGACTGAACCAGGAAGAATTAGAAAATATAAACAGACCAATCACAAGCACTGAAATTGAGACTGTGATTAAAAATCTTCCAACAAACAAAAGCCCAGGACCAGATGGCTTCACAGGCGAATTCTATCAAACATTTAGAGAACAGCTAACACCTATCCTTCTCAAACTCTTCCAAAATATAGCAGAGGGAATAACACTCCCAAACTCATTCTACGAGGCCATCACCCTGATACCAAAACCAGACAAAGATGTCACAAAAAAACTACAGGCCAATATCACTGATGAACATAGATGCAAAAATCCTCAACAAAATACTAGCAAACAGAATCCAACAGCACATTAGAAGGATCATACACCATGATCAAGTGGGATTTATCCCAGGAATGCAAGGATTCTTCAATATATGCAAATCAATCAATGTGATACACCATATTAACAAACTGAAGGATAAAAACCACATGATAATCTCAATAGATGCAAAAAAAAGCTTTTGACAAAATTCAACACCCATTTATGATAAAAAACTCTCCAGAAAGTAGGCATAGAGGGAACATACCTCAACATAATAAAGGCCATATATGACAAACCCACAGCCAACATCATTCTCAATGGTGAAAAACTGAAACCATTTCCTCTAAGATCAGGAACAAGACAAGGTTGCCCACTCTCACCACTATTATTCAACATAGGTTTGGAAGTTTTAGCCACAGCAATCAGAGAAGAGAAAGAAAGAAAAGGAATCCAAATTGGAAAAGAAGAAGTAAAACTGTCACTGTCTGCAGATGACATGATACTATACATAGAGAATAGCAAAGATGCTACCAGAAAACTACTAGAGCTAATCAATGATTTTGGTAAAGTAGCAGGATACAAAATCAATGCACAGAAATTTCTTGTATTCCTATACATTAATGATGAAAAATCTGAAAGAGAGATTAAGGAAACACTCCCATTTACCATTGGAACAAAAAGAATAAAATACCTATGGATAAACCTACCTAAGGAGATAAAAGACCTGTATGCAGAAAACTCTAAGTCACTGATGAAAGAAATTAAAGATGATACAAACAGATGAAGAGATGTACCATTTTCTTGGATTGGAAGAATGAACATTGTGAAAATGACTATACTACCGAAAGCAATCTACAGATTCAGTGCAATACTTATCAAATACCATTGACATTTTTCACAGAAGTAGAAAAAAAAATTTCACAGTATGTACAGAAACACATAATTGAGAAAGAAAAATGAAGCTGGGGAAATAAGCTCCCTGACTTCAGACTATACTACAAAGCTACAGTAATCAAGACCATATGGTACTGGCACAGAAACAGAAATATAGATCAATGGAACAGGATAGAAAGCCCAGAGATAAACCCATGCACATATGGTCACCTATCTTTTTTTTTTTTTTTTTTTTTTTGCGGTACGCGGGCCTCTCACTGTTGTGGCCTCTCCCGTTGTGGAGCACAGGCTCCGGACGTGCAGGTTCAGCGGCCATGGCTCACGGGCCCAGCCACTCCGCGACATGTGGGATCTTCCCGGACCGGGGCACGAACCCATGTCCACTGCATCGGCAGGCGGACTCTCAACCACTGCACCACCAGGGAAGCCCGGTCACCTATCTTTGATAAAAGAGGAAAGAATATACAATGGAGAAAATACAGCCTCTTCAATAAGTGTTGCTGGGAAAACTGGGCAGCTACATGTAAAATAATGAAACTAGAACACTTCCTAACACCATACACAAAAATAAACTCAAAATGGATTAAAGACCTAAATGTAAGGCCAGACACAATCAAACTGTTAGAGGAAACCATAGGCAGAACACTCTATGACATAAATCACAACAGGATCCTCTTTGACCCACCTCCTAGAGAAATGGAAATAAAAACAAAATAAACAAATGGGACCTAATGAAACTTAAAAGCTTTTGCACAGCAAAGGAAACCATAAACAAGATGAAAAGAAAACCCTCAGAATGGGAGACAATATTTGCAAATGAAGCAACTAACGTAGGATTAATCTCCAAAATATACAAGCAGCTCATGCAGCTCAATATCAAAAAAACAAACAACCGAATCCAAAAATGAGCAGAACACCTAAATAGACATTTCTCCATAGAAGGTATACAGATTGCCAACAAACACATGAAAGGATGCTCAACCTCACTAATCATTAGAGAAATGCAAATCAAAACTAAAATGTAGTACCACCTCACACCGGTCAGAATAGTCATCATCAAAAAAATCTACAAACAGTAAATGCTGGAGAGGGTGTGGAGAAAAGGGAATCCTCTTACACTGTTGGTGTGAATGTAAATTGATACAGTCACTATGGAGAACAGTATGGCAGTTCCTTATAAAAACTAAAAATATAATTACAATATGACCCAGCAATCCCACTGCTGGGCATATACCCTGAGAAAACCATAATTCAAAAAGATTCATGTACCACAATATTCACTGCAGCACTATTTACAATAGCTAGGACATGGAAACAACCAAAGTGTCCGTTGACAGATGAATGGGTAAAGAAGATGTGGCACATATATACAATTGAATGTTACTCAGCCATAAAAGGAAACAAAATTGAGTTATTTGTAGTGAGGTGGGTGGGCCTAGTGTCTGTCATACAAAGTGAAGTAAGTCAGGAAGAGAAAATCAAATACCGTATGCTAACACATATATATGGAATCTAAAATTAAAAAAAAAAGGTTCTGATGAGCCTAGGGGCAGAACAGGAATAAAGATGTAGACATAGAGGATGGACTTGAGGACATGGAAAGAGGGAAGGGTAAGCTGGGATGAAGTGAGAGAGTAGCATTGACATATATACACTACCAAATGTAAAATAGGCAGCTAGTGGGAAGCAGCTGCATCACACAGAGAGATCAGCTCAGTTCTTTATGACCACCTAGAGGTGTGGGATAGGGTGGGTGGAAGGGAGGCACAAAAGGGAGGGGATATGGGGATATATGTATATATATATATATATAGCTGATTCACTTTGTTATACAGCAGAAGCTAACACAACATTGTAAAGCAACTATATTCCAATAAAGATGTTAAAAAATACATATGACCCGGCAATCCCACTACTGGGCATATACCCTGAGAAAACCATAATTCAAAAAGAGTCATGTACCAAAATGTTCATTGCAGCTCTATTTACAACAACCCAGAGATGGAAACAACCTAAGTGTCCATCATCGGATGAACGGATAAAGATGTGGTACATATACACAATGGAATATTACTCAGCCATAAAAAGAAACGAAATTGAGCTATTTGTAATGAGGTGGATGGACCTAGAGTCTGTCATACAGAGTGAAGTAAGTCAGAAAGAGAAAAACAAATACCGTATGCTAACACATATATATGGAATTTAAGGGAAAAAATGTCATGAAGAACCTAGGGGTAAGACAGGAATAAAGACACAGACCTACTAGAGAATGGACTTGAGGATATGGGGAGCGGGAAGGGTAAGCTGTGACAAAGTGAGAGAGAGGCATGGACATATATACACTACCAAACATAAGGTAGATAGCTAGTGGGAAGCAGCCACATAGCACAGGGAGATCAGCTCGGTGCTTTGTGACCGCCTGGAGGGGTGGGATAGGGATGGTGGGAGGGAAGGAGACGCAAGAAGGAAGAGATATGGGAACATATGTATATGTATAACTGATTCACTTTGTTATAAAGCAGAAACTAACACACCATTGTAAAGCAATTATACTCCAATAAAGATGTAAAAAAAAAAGATGTTAAAAAATAGAACAAAACAGTATGGTACTAGCACAAAAACAGATACATAGTTAATGGAACAGAATAGAGAGCCCAGAAGTAAACCCATGCACTTATGGTCAATTAATCTATGACAAAGAAGGCAAGAATATACAATGGAGAAAACACAATAAGTGGTTCCAGGAAACCTGCACACTTACATATGAAAGAATTAATTTAGAACATTTTCTCATACCATATACAAAAACTCAAAATGATTAAAGACCTATGTGTAACGTCGAAAACCAAAAAACTCCTAGAAGAAAACATAGGCAGAACACTCTTTCACACAAATTGAGCAATATTTTTTTGTATCTCTCTCCTAAAGCAAAGGAAATAAAAGCAAAAGCAAACAAATGGGACCTAATTAAACTTAAAAGCTTTTGGATAACAAAGGAAACCATCAACAAAATGAAAAGACAGCCTACTGAATGGGAGAAAATATTTGCCAATCACATGATTGTTAAGGGGGTAATATCCAAAAAATATATACCACTCATACAACTCAGTATCAAAAAAACAAAAACAAAACCCCAAACAACACAATTAAAATTGGACAGAAAACCTGATGGACAAAACAGGCATATGAAAAATTGCTCAACCTTGCAAATCAACAGAGAAATGTAAATCAAAACCACAGTGAGGTATCACCTCACAGCTGAGAGAATGGCCATTATTAAAATGACCACAAATAACAAGTGTTGCCAAGGATGTGGAGAAAAGGGAATCCTGTACACTGTTGGTATGAACGTAAAAAATTGGTGCAGCCACTGGGAAAACAGTACGGAGTTTCCTTTAAAAACTAAAAACGGTACTGCCATATGATGCAGCAATTTTGCTCCTGAGTATACATCCCAAGAAAATGAAAACATGAATCTGAAAAGATACACACCCCAATGTCCATAGCAGCTTTATTTACAATAGCCAAGATATGGAAGGAACCTAAGTATCCATCAACAGATGAATGGATAAAGAAGATGTTGTGCAATGTGTGTGTGTGTGTGTATATATATGTATAGATATATAGATATATAGTAGTATTCCATTGTATGTGTATATATAATAGAATGGAATACTACTCAACCATAAAAAAGAATGAAATTTTGCCATTGCAACAACATGGATGGACTTGGAGGGTCTTATGCTTAGTAAAATAGGTCAGACAAAACAAATACCGTATGTACCACTTATATTACAAACTTCGTGTGTCCATGGAAATAAAACAATCTAAAATATAATTTTGCCATTTTGCAACAACATGGATGGACTTGGAGGGTATTATGCTTAGTAAAATAGGTCAGACAAAACAAATACTATATGTACCACTTATATTACAAACTTTGTGTGTCCATAAAAATAAACAATCTAAAATATAAAACAAAAATTAAAAAAACGTGAATATAACAAAAAAGAAACTGACTCACAGATATAGAGAAGAAACTAGCGGTTTGTTTGTGGTGAGAGGAAAGGAGGGAAGGGCAAAATAGGGGTAGGGCATTAAATGGTGCAAACTACTTTGTATAAAATAAGCTACAAAAATATTTTGTACAGCACAGGGAATATAACCAATGTTTTATAATAAATATAAGTGGAATTTATAAAAATTTTACATCACTATGTTCTATAACTGAAATTAATAAAATTGTAAATCAACTATACCTAAATAAAACTTTTTAATTTAAAAAATTGAAAAATATCAGTTGACTGTAGATCCATGGATTTATTTCTTGACTCTGTACTCTTTTCCATTTGTTTATATGTCTGTGTTTACACCAGTACCATATTGTTTTGCTTACTGTAACTTTGTAATATATTATGAAGTCAGGCAGTGTTATGCCTCCAAGTTTGTTCTTCTTGCTCAAGAGTGCTTTAGCTTTTGGGGATGTTCTGTGATTCCATGTGAATTTTAGAATTGTTTTTTCTGTATCTCTAACGAATGCCATTGGGATTTTGATAAGGATTGCATTGAATCTATAGATCATTTGGGGTAGTATGGACATTTAAACAATTCCTCAATCCATGAACACAGTGTGCCTTTCCATTTATCAGTGTCTTTAATTTTATAATTTTAAGAGTACAAATCTTTCACTTCTTTGGTTAAGTTCATTCCAAAATATTTTATTCTTTTTGTTTCTATGGAGAATGTGGTTATTTTCTTAATTTCCTTTTTGGGAAGTTCGTTGTTTGTATAGAAATGTGATTGATTTTTACCTGTTGATTTTGTATCCTACAACTTATAGACTTCATTGTTAATTCTAACAGGTTTTTGTTG
Organism: Globicephala melas; assembly: GCF_963455315.2. Classification (NCBI taxonomy): domain Eukaryota; kingdom Metazoa; phylum Chordata; class Mammalia; order Artiodactyla; family Delphinidae; genus Globicephala; species Globicephala melas. Next base: position 48,226,506 of record NC_083314.1, read on the forward strand.
TTAATTCTAACAGGTTTTTGTTGTTGTAGTTAAGTCTTCATAGTTTTCTATGTATCTGATCATTTCAACTGCAGAGTTGATTTTTCTTCTTCCTTTCCAATTTGAATGATTTTAAAATTTTTTCTCATCTAATTGCCCTATCTAGGACTTCTAGTACTATGGAGAAAAGAAATGGTGAGAATGGGTGTCCTAGCATTGCACCCAATTTTAGATGGAAAGTTTTCAGTTTTTCTTCATTGATTATGATGTTAGCTCTCAGCTTATTAGATGTGGGCTTTATTGTGTTGAAGTAAATTCCTTCTATACCTATTTTGTTGAGAGTTTTAATCATGAATGGATGTTGAACTCTGTCAAATATTTTTTCTCTATTGAGATGACCATGTGGCTTTTTTACTTCATTTTGTCAGTATGTTGTATCATATTGATTGATTTGCATATGTCAAACTATCCTTGCATTCCAGAGATAAATCCCTCTTGGTCATGATGTATGATCCTTTTAACGTCCTGGTGAATTCGGTTTGCTAGTATTTTACTAAGTGTTTTTACATCAATGTTCATTAGGGATATTGGTCTGTAATTTTCTTTTCTTGTAGTGCCTTGTCTGTTTTTGGTATTAGGGTGAAGTAGGCCTCTTAAGATAAGTTTAGAAGTGTTTCCTCTTCTTCTAGTTTTAGGAAGAGTTTAAGAAAGATTCGTAATAATTCTTTGAATGTTTGGTAGGATTCACCATGAAGCCATCTGGTCCTGGACTTTTCTTTGTTAGGAAGTTTTTGATAACAGATTCAATCTCCTAATTTGTTATGGCTTTGTTAAGGCTTTCTATTTCTTCTTGATTTAGTTTTGGTAGGTTGTATGTTTCTAGGAATTTATCCATTTCTTCTAGATCATCCAATTTGTTGGTGTGATTTTGTACATAATAATCCTTGATAACCCTTTTTGTTTCTGAGGCATCCACTGTAATGTTTCCTCTCTCATTCTAATTGTACTTTTTGAGTCTTCTCAGATATTTTGTCTAGGAATTTAGACTCTCACTAAGAGTTTTGTTTATCTTTTCAATAAACCAACTCTTAGTTTTGTTTTATTCTATTTTTCTCTGATTTATTTCTGCTCTAATCTTTATTATTTCCTTTCTTCTGCAAATTTTGAGCTTAGTTTGTTCTTCTTTTGTAGTTTCTTGAGATGTGAAGTTAGGTTGTTTATATTAGATCTTTCTTCTCTTTATTTTAGACATTTATTACTCTAAACTCTTGGTACTGCTTTCATTGCATCCCATAACTTTTAGTATGTTCTGTGCCTTTTGTTGTTGCTGTTTCAAGATACTTTTAAAATTCCCTTTTGATTTCCTCTTTGATTCAGTGGTCATTCGAGTGTATTGTTTAATTTTCATTTATCTGTGAATTCTGCAAATTTCTTATTTGTATTGATTTCTAGTTTCCACTTTTGGGAAAAGATACTTGGAATGATCTCAATCTTTTTTAAGTTTGTTAAGACTTGTTTTGCTACCTAACATGATCTGTCCTGGAAAATATTCCATTTATGCTTGAGAAGAATGTGTATTCTTTGATTGTTGCGTAGAAAGTTCTGTACATGTCTGTTAGCTCTATTTGGTCTATAGTGTTGTTCAGGTCAGTTGTTTCTTTATAAATTTTTTGTCTGGGTGTCTGCCTATTATTATAAGTGGAATATTGAAGTTCCCTACTATTATTGCACTGCGGTCAATCTCTCCCTTCAGATCTGCCAATATTTGCTTTATATATTTGGGTGCTCTGATGTTGTGTGCATATATATTTATAATTGCTGTATCTTCCTGTTGAATAGATTCTCTTAACATTATACAATGACCTTCTTTTTTTAAAGGCACTTATTTAGTTATTTTTGGCTGTGCTGTGCGGCATGCAGTATCTTAGTTCCCTGACCAGGGATCAAACCTCGGCCCACTGCATTGGGACCGTGGAGTCTTAACCACTGGTCTGCCAGGGAAGTCCCTCCATTGACCTTCTTTGTCTTTAGAGACAGTTTTAGACTGAAAATATATTTTGTCTGATATAAGTATAGCCATCCCGGATTTCTTTGGTTACCACTTGCAGGAAATATCTTTTTTATCCCTTTATTTTCAACCGATGTTTGTTTTTATATATAACTTGAGTTTCATGTAGACAACATATCACCAGATCTTTTTCTATTATTGTTATCCTTTCAGCCATTCTATGCCTTTCGACTGGTGAGTTTAATCCATTTACATTTACTCATTGATAAATGAGGACTTACTATTGCCATTTATAAGTTGTTTTCTGTTTTGCAGTTGTTTTGTCTCTCTCACTGTCTTTTCTCTTGTTGCTGTTATTTGATGATATTTTGTAGTGATTTGCTTTGATTCTTTTCACTTTGTTCTGTATCTGCTATAGTTTTTCCTTTGTGGTTAGCTTAAAACTTGCTTAAAATATCTTGTAGTTATAATCCTGTATTTTAAGTTGCTAGCAACTTCAATTGCAAAAAACCCTCTACACTTTTACTCCTCATCTCTACACTTTGTGTTCTTGTAGTCAGAGTTTGGTTCTCTATATATTGTGTATCCATTAATAAAGTTCTATCTTTTAACTTTCATGTTGGGGTTAAAGGTAATTTATGTATCACCATTACATTGTTTCATTATTCTGTATTTGTTTATATATTTACTATTACCAGTGAGATTTATGCTTTCGTGTTGCTTCTAGTTTTTGTTTCTATCTGAAGAATTCCTTTAAGCATTTCTTGTAAGACAAGTCTACAAGAAACTGCTCAGTTTCTGTTTGTCTGGGAAAGACTTTATCTTTTTTTCTTTTTTTTTTTTTTTGCGGTACGCGGGCCTCTCACTGTTGTGGCCTCTCCCGTTGCAGAGCACAGGCTCCAGACGCGCAGGCTCAGCGGCCATGGCTCACGGGCACAGCCGCTCCGCAGCATGTGGGATCTTCCCGGACCGGGGCACGAACCCGTGTCCCCTGCATCGGCAGGCGGACTCTCAACCACTGCGCCACCAGGGAAGCCCTCTTTTTTTCATTTTTTAAATGTGATTTTACTGGGTGTCTTATTTTTGTCAGTTTTTTTTTTTCTTTCAGGATTTTGAATTTATCATTCCATTCTATCCTGGCCTACAAGATTTCTGCTGAGAAATCTATTCACAGTCTTCTGGGGGTTTCCTCATATGTCACTTTTCTCTGCTGCTTTCAAAATTATCTCTTTGTCCTTGAATTTGATTTATAATGCACCTTGGTGTGGTCTTCTTTGGAATGATCCAGTTTGGAAACTTTTGAGCTTTCTGAATCTTGATGTCCATTTTCCTCCCACGATTTGGGAAGTTTTCAGCTATTATTTATTTAAATAAGCCTTCTGCTTCCTTCCCTATCCTCCTTCTGGGACTCTCATAATGCATATATTCATCTAATGTTATCCCATAAATCCATTATTTTAATTCTTTTTGTTTCCTCCTCTGACTGGATGATTTCAAATGACCTTTCTTTGAGTTCCAAGATTGTTTCTTCTGCTTAATCAAATTCATCATTGAAGATTTCTATTACATTTTTTCATTTTATTTATTGAACTCTTCAGCACCAGAATTTCTGTTTTGTTTTGTTTGGAGATTTCTATCTCTTTGTTAAACATCTCATTTTGTTCATGTATTGTTTTCCTGATTTTGTTGAGTTATCTGTCAGTGTTTTTTTTTTTTTTTTTTTGCGGTACGAGGGCCTCTCACTGTTGTGGCCTCTCCCGTTGTGGAGCACAGGCTCCAGACATGCAGGATCAGCGGCCATGGCTCATGGGCCCAGCCGCTCCGCGGTATGTAGGATCTTCCCGGACCGGGGCACGAACCCGTGTCCCCTGCATCGGCAGGCGGACTCTCAACCACTGCGCCACCAGGGAAGCCCGTCAGTGTTTTTATATAGCTCTCACTAAGCTTCTTTGAAACAATTATTTTGAATTCTTGGTCAGGCAAGTCATAGAGCTCCATTTCTCTGGGGATGGTTATGGGAAAATTATTTTGTTCTTTGGGTGATATCATGTTTCTTTTGTGTGTGTGTGTGTATGTGTGTGTGTGTAGTCCTTGCAGACTTGTGTTGATGTCTGCACATTTGAAGGAGCAGTCACCTCTTTCAGATTTTTTGTAATGGCTTCAGTGGAAAAACCTTCACCTGTGGGTAGGTGTGAGAATGTCAATTGGGTGTGGTGCGGTGGCTCCAGCTCTGTGAGGGGGAGGGGCAAAGTGGCATGGACACGAGGCAGCTCTGTCAGCTGAGGTCAGATTCAGTGAAGACCATAGGAGTCCTCAGCAGCCAAGGCTGTGGGTGTCTACAACAGCAGCAAGGGCTGTCTAGGTCCTCATTGGTGAAGGTTGCTTGAATACTCAGTGGTGAAGGCTTCTAGGGTCCTAATGCTCTCCTTTCCCCCCAGAGTGGGAAATTGCAGCTAAGGAGGTCCTTCTTGGTACCACTTTCTTCGTTGTAGGTATGTGCATGGTGGTGGTGGTTCTGGGGTCCAGGATGTACATGCATATGCGCATATCTCAATGAAAGGGTTAGAGGTTGTGGTATTTGCATGCACATGGTGGCATAGGGAAGTGGCACTGAGGCTGGAGATGGTGCAAAGGCTCTGGCCTTCGTGGGGAGGTACACACTGATGTGTACTCTGGGCAGCTTCATCAGCTCAGGTTAACATTGGAGAAGACTGGAGGGTACTTTGTGTGAAAGCTGCACATGTCTACAGCAGTGGCAAAGGCTGCTAGGTTCCTCCTGCTCTCCTTTTCCCCCATGGGGGAAGGTCATAGCTGAGGGGATTCCTCTCAAAGCCAAGCTGTGCTGGACTGGGACATGGATAAAATGCTTCCCATGACTTTCTATACAGCTATCCTGAGTTTTTGCACTCCACTCATTTGCTACAGCTTCTTTATCGTACTCTGGAGCTGTCTTAGAGAGCTTTTTCTTGGTGGATAATTGTTTGTGGGTAATTGTTTAACCATTGTTTTTGTGTATGGTTGAGCTTTGGGGCCTGTTAGTCTGCCATCTTCCTGAGGTCACTTCCCTACACAGAGCTTTCTTTGTAAAAATGTTTTAACTATAAATTCAATTTATTTAATAGATATAGAGTTATTCAGATATTTAATTCTTCTTGAGTGAGTTTTGGTGGTTTGTGTCTTTCAAGGAACTTGTCAATTTCATCTAAGTTTTAGAATTTCTTGGTGTAAAGTTGTTCATAATACCCTTCTGTTTTCTTTTTAATATCTGTAGAACCTGTGGTGATGTGTCCTCTCCCATTTCTAATATTGGATATTTGAGTCTTTTCTCTGTTTTGTTTTGTTTTCTTATTAGTCTGGCTAGAAGCTTACAGTGTTATTGATTTTCTCAAAAAATCAGCTATTTTTATTGATTTTTTTCTATTTTGTTAATTTGCATGCTGATCTTTACTATTTTCTATCTCATGCTTACTTGGGGTTTAATTTGCTCTTCTTTTTGTAGCTTCTTAAGGTAAGAAGCTGAGGTCATTGATATAAGTTCATTCTTCTTTTATAATATAGGCATTTAATTTCCCCTTATGTACTGCTTTAATGGCATCTCACGCATTTTGATATGTTGTGTTTCATTCAGTTCAAAATACTTTCTAATTTCGCTTTTGATGTCTTCTTTGTCCCGTTGGTCCTCTAGAAATGTGTTATTTAATTTCCAAATATTTGGGGATTTTCCAGATGTATTTCTGTTTTTGATTTCTAACTTACTTCCAAAGTGGTCAAAGACCATGCTTTGTATGACTTAATTCCTTTTCAATATATTGAGGCTTGTTTTATAGCCCAGAGTATGGTCTATCTTAGTAACAATTACCTGTACACTTGACAAGAATGTTTATTTTGATGTTGTTGAGTGGAATGTTCTATAAATATCAATTAGTTCAAGTTAGTTGATAGTGCTCAAGTCTTCTGTAATCTTACTGAGTTTATGTCTAATTGCCCTATCAATTTTTTTTTTTTTTTTTTTTTTTTTTTTGCGGTACGCGGGCCTCTCACTGCTGTGGCCTCTCCCGTTGCGGAGCACACGCTCCAGACGCGCAGGCCCAGCGACCATGGCTCACGGGACCAGCCGCTCCGCGGCATGTGGGATCCTCCTGGACCGGGGCATGAACCTGCGTCCCCTGCATCGGCAGGCGGACTCTCAACCACTGCGCCACCAGGGAAGCCCTGCCCTATCAATTTTTAAGAGAGAAGTATGGGAAGCTCTCACTATAATTGTGTATTTGTCTTTCTCCTTCAAGTTCAATCTGTTTTTGCTTCACACATTTGTTGTGTTATTAGATTCATAAACATATAGAATTGTTATTTTTGTAATTGTCTTTATCCCTGTTAGTATTAGTTGCTCTGAAATTTTGACCTTCCAACCTTCTTTTGATTAATTTGAGCATGGTGTATTTTTTCCATCCCTTCATTCATAAGCTATTTGTGTCTTTATATTTCAAGTGTATTCCTTGTGATCAAGATATACTTGAGTCTCACTTTTTATACAATCACACAGTGTTTGCCTGTTAGTTGTGTTATTTTGACCATTCTGTTTATTGTGATTATTGATATGATTAGGTTTGTCTAACATTTTATTTGTTTTATATTTGTTCCCTGTGTTCTTCCCTGACCCCCTTTTTCTTCTTTTTCCTGCCTTCTTTTGGGAATACTTAAATAGATTTCATGATTCCATTTTATTGCCTTTGTTAGCTTATTGGCTATAGATCTTTGCATTGTTATTTGAGTGTTTGCTTTAGAATATATAGTACACTCCTTCAACTTACCAAACTCCATATTTGAATGATACTTTACCACTTCATGTATAATAGAACTTTACAATAGTATATTTCTTCCTTCCTCAGCTTTGCGATATATTTGTCAAATATTTTACCTCTACGTGTGTATAAGATTGCAATACACTAAACACCACATTGTTATCATTTGTGTTTAAACAGTTAATTGTCTTTTAAAGTGATTTAAAAAGTGGGAAAAAATCATAAATATTTATCCATGTAGTTAGCATTTCCACTGCTCTTCATATGTTTTTATAGGCCATATTTCCACCTGGTATCACTTTCCTTCTGCCTGAATGATTTCCTTTAACATTTATGATAGTGCAGATCTGCTGGCAAAAATATATATATATGTGTGTATATATATATATATATATATACACACATATATATATATATTTCTGGTTTCTTAGTCTGAAAAAGCATTTTGCCTTCATTTTTAAAAGATATTTTCTCTGGGCCTAAAATTCTAGGTTGACAGTTGCTTTATTTTAGTCCTTTAGAGTGTGATTCCACTGTCTTCTCACTTGCATTGTTTCCAATGAGACATCTGTTTTATTCCTTACCTTTATTCTTCTGCAGATAATGTGTCTTTTATTCATTTGGCTGCTTTTAAGATTTTCTCCTTATCACTGGTTTTGAAGTTTTATTATGATGTATCTTGATGTAATTTTATTAATGTTTTTGTGCTTAGGGTTTTGTTGAAATCCTTACATGTGTATTTTTATCATATTCATCAAATTTGGGAACATGTCAGTCATTACTTCTTCAAATATTTATTCTGAAACACTCCTGCACTTCAGGTTCTTCAATTAAAAATATATTAGGCTGCTTGAAGATATTCCAAAGCTCATTAATGCTATGTTCATTTTTAAAAATTATCTTTGTGTGTTTCATTTTGAATAGTTTATATTGCTTTGTCTTCATAGTTTTCTGATCTTTTATTTTGTCATGTCTAATCTGCTATTAATCCCAGCCATTGAATTTTTATCTCAGCCATTGTACTTTTTATTTCTTGAAGTTTTCTCTAGCTCTTTTTAAAATATCTTCCATGTCTCTAGTTACCTTTTAAATTATATAGAATACAGCATTTAATTTCAATGTCCTTATCTATTAGTTCTAGTATCTGTCAGTTCTCGGTTATTTTCAATTATTTATCTCCTCATTATGGATTGCATTTTCTTCCTCCTCTTTATGCCCAGTAGTTTTTTTATTGGATACCGAACATTTTGAATTTTACCCTGTTGAGCGCTGGAAATTTCTGTACTCTTATACTCTTGGGCTTAGTTCTGGAACATAGTTAAGTTACCTGGAAACACTTTAATTCTTTCTTGTGCTTTTAAGATTTGTTAGGCAAGACTGAAGCAGTTATCAGTTAAGGGCTAATTATTCCCCACCACCGAAGCAAGAAAACTTCTGTTTAATCTACCCATTGCCCCTTGAATCTTAAGGTTTTCCATTCTAGGTGTTGAGAATAGACACTATTCTTGGCCCAATATGAGTGTTTCATATTAATCCTTTCAGATTATTCCCCATAGTTTTAGATAAATTTTGTACACATATGCACTGATCAATAGTCAGATGAATACTCAAGGAGTACCCTCTGCAAATATTCAAGGCACACACTCTCTCTCTCTCTATAGCATTTTTCTCTCTGATACTTTGTCCTGAGAATTCTACCAAGTTAATTTCACCAGAATCTCAGCTTTCCCTCTCCAGTCACAGTGCTCCACCCTGTACCAGAATCTGGCAACAACCTGGCTGCAAGCTGGGGTAATCACAAGACCTACCTCGTTTCTTTCCTGGGACTCAGAGGTCACTGTTCGTTGTCTGCTCATGCCTGGGGTCTTGCAAACCATTGCTTTATATATTTTGCCCATGTTTTGGCTGTTTCCAATGGGAGAGTAAACATGATCCCTGTTAGTCAGAAGTAGAAGTCCCAGAAATTCTGTCTCAGGAGGATTGGATTAGGCTTAACATATGATTCTGAGAAGCAACCAAGCTTGGGGGCTTCTGCTCTAGGCTAAAGAATAACCTCAGGAAAAATGATAACTTCCACAGTCAAATAAGATGAAGGGAATCTCTGTTTTCCTTCCATCATAAGCAAAAGTTAGAAGATGTTTCCTTCCTGCTGCTATGGCCCTTTGTCTAACCCAGAGCATAGTCAATCTTATATTTTTCTCCTTCAATGTTAAGATTCCAGGAAGTACTTCCTGGAATTGCCTACTCTGTCCTCTGACTCTGCATTGCCCTCTCCCCCCCTAGTTACTGGTAAAGCTCACAACTAACCTTTGAGGATGATAGGTTGATTATATTATATGTTGTTCTACTTTGCAGACTGAACAATTGAAGGCCAGCAAATGGTGTAGGGCATCACCCAACCAGAGGCAGATCTAATAAGGAAATCTCTGGGTTCCCTTGGGAGTCCATAGATTTTAACAGAGAAAGGAAGGTAGCCCTTGGGGGAGGACCCAGAACTGCCAGTCTTCTGCAGCCTGAGACCTAGAGACTTGTGTCCCTTGTAATTTTGCCCGGACAGGTGCTGCTGCAAATGCTATTCTTGTTGTCAGGACTCTAATTTGGGATTAAAACACAGCAGCTTGGCTCACTATCTCAACACTTTAGTTATCACTTTCCCTTCTAGAATTTCAGTTAGAGATTTTTTCACCTTCACGAACTTGTGGGAAAAAAGGGTACCCCCAAATGACTCCTCATTGCCTCATGGATCCAGATTCAGAAGAATCCACCAGAGAAAACATCACTCACTCAGGCTCCCAAGGCAAGTAGAAATGGTGTATTATCCCCTTTTTATAAGTGAGGAAGCTGAGACCTTGATGAACTATATGTCCATGGGCCTGTGCAGAGATATCTCTAGGTTAAGGAAAAGTGAGTGCTTAGGACCTTGGAAACACGAAACTTAGTCTCTGGTTTCGCATTAGAATACAACATAAAGTGAAATAAACATACCTCCTACTGGGCATTTCAGGACTACCATCTAATGGCTAGAGTGATTATCAATCTTTGCACGCTTGTGAAAGGTACTGGTTGACTGCTGGTCAGATCAATCGGAGCACAGTAAGTTTAGCCAAACAAACTCAGCAATGCTTAGCATAACGGCCAATCACAGAGCTGTTGGGTGATGGTGGTAGTTCTTTTCAAACCACCAGAACTTTGATAACAAAGTGAATCTAGTTGTTTTCTATTATATTAAGCAACATATATCATTAAGAAAAGTGAAGTATCTGTAAGGTAAAGCTTAGTAAAACAATAAGCCTATGTTTATCCCCCAAATGTCTATCAGTAGAAAAAAATATTCCAACAGCAGAAAATTTGATCGAGTTATGCAAAAACGGAAAGAAGGAAAGAGGCTCTTTAGAAGATGGTTTTGTCTCCTGTATGACTTTTGCTTGGGGCCTAACTACTACCTCAAGTTGCCTCCTAATCATATAACCAGAAAATGTAGAGCCAGAATTATTAGGGTTCTTGGTATTAATACTTAGTTGGGTGGCTGGCAAATACACAATGAATGAGTTAATGAGAGAAGAAATGAAACTCTACTCGGCCCTTCCTGATGTGCCCTCAACCTGTCTCCCGGTCTTCTCACCTACTATGCTCCTTTTTCACTCCTCCAGTTTCCTTGACATTCTTGCTCTTTTTGAAGCATGACCTGCTCATTCTTGCCTTAAGATCTTTGCACGGGCTGTTTCCTTTAGCTAATTGCCCTTCTCCAGATCTCAACATGGTGGACTCTTTCTTACTGACCTTTCCTGATTCCTGATCTAAAATGGCTCATTAATCATCACATCACATCCTCCTCCTGACTTTCACCTTAGTATTATCGCCACCTGGTATTGGTGTATTTGTTTTTTCTCTCTCTCTCTTCTTCATTAAAATACAAGCTCTATAATAACCAGCATTTATATAGACTATGTGCCTTGCATCATTCTAGGAACTTTACACGTGGAATAATGTGTTTAATCCTCATAACAACCCCATGAGTTTAGTTTATTATAATTACCCTTATTTCACAAGTGATGACACTGAGTCAAAGTCTATAATGAAATCGAGGTGTGGGGAGATGAAATAACTTGTTAGTAAGTGGCAAGGCAGGGCTTCGAACCCAGGCAGTCAGACTCCAGAATGCATGTTCTCTCTGCCCCCTTCTGCAGGGAGTTGGGGACTCTTGTTAGTCAGGGTCCTCCAAGAAGCAAACACCAAGATGGGAGTAGACATGCAAGAAACTTACTGGGGGAAATCCCAGTAACAGAATATGAAAAAAGAGCTGGAGGAAACTGGTAGAGAAGTTAGACCATGATGGAGTTCTGACCCTGGTGACGGAGAGAGGGGTGGAAGGCAGAAGAAGGAGGGAAAGAAGGAACACCACAGACTGCAGTATCATTTTAAGAAAAGTCTCCCAAAAAAGTCAGTCAGAATCATGCATCAGAGGAGTCATATCTTCCAGGACCTAGCCTGCGTTTGTACCTCTGCCAAGTTCATTCATTAACTGGGAGCAGTCCTTGGGAAGTGCAGCCTTGGCAGGAATATGGTGATGGATTTCAGAGCACAGCAGCTGGGGCTGTCAGTTAATGACATTCCCTGAGATGTGTATTTTCACAGTCACCACAGGGATGCTGCCTTGTTCAACTACCATACCTCGGACACCTAGACACCTAGACTAGAACATGGAAGACACTTAATATTTGTCAACTAAATAAATTACCCCTTGGAAAATAAATATACTTAATGATTGATTGTTGGATATAAACAAATAAGGGAACAAATGAACACACAAAAGAAATAAAAAGAAGTCTCCTAACTCCTTTAACATTTGCCCATCACCATTGTTGCTTTGGTGAAAAGCAAGAGTGGGAGGAACTTCAAATAGGGTCATAGGAGACACAGTATCTGCTTCACCCTTTCTTCTTGGTAATGCTGTGTTTAGGCAATGATTTCCAAAGGTAAGTGTCCTCCCCCAGGGAAAAGAATGCCATTTGGCTGTTGTTTGGGCAGATGTACTTCTGAACACTTCAGACCTGCACATTTCAAGAACTTAATCCACATGAAGTTATGATAGTTCACTCTCCTGAATCCATTCCAAGCTGTCTAGATATATCGCATTGTGTTTTGTATCACAGACAGGCCCTCTCAGGCTCACAATTTCCTTTTTCTTTCTTCCTTTTTTCCCCTTTTTATTTTTGTTTTCCTCTTTTCCCCTTTCTTTCCATCTCTCCCTCTCTTTCTCCCTCCCTCCCTCCCTTCCTCCCTTCTTTCCTTTTTACCTTTCCTTTAAGCAACAAAGATGTATTCTCTCACAGTTCTGAAAGCTAGGCATCTGAAATCAAGGTGTGTCAGTAAGACAAAGCTCCCTCTGGGGGCTCTCGGGGAGAATCCTTCCTTGCCTCTTCTTCGCTTCTGGTGGCTCCTGGTAACTCTTGGCTTAGAACTGCCTCACTCCAATTTCTGCCTCCACCATCTGATGCTGTTCTCCCTGTGTCTTCTGTCTCTATATAGAAATTTTCCTCATCTTTATTTTTAATTCTGGCCAAATATATAGAACATAAAATTTATTTTAACCATTTTTAAGTGTACAGTTCAGTGACATTAAGTGCATTCACCTTGCTGCACAACCATCACCACGTCGGTCTCTAGAACTCTTCGTCTTGCATCACTGAAATTCTGTACCCACTAAACACCAACTCCCCATCCCCCTCTTTCCCCAGCCCCTGGCAGCCACCATTCTACTTTCTGTTTCTATAAATTTGACTACTCTAGGTACCTCGTATAAGTGGACTCAGACAGTATTTGCCCTTTTGTGATTGGTTTATTTCACTTACCATAATGTCTTCAAGGTTCATGTTATAGCATGTGTTAGAATTTCCTTCCTTTTTAAGGCTGAATGATATTCCATTGTACATTGTATTCATTTTCTAGGGCTGCCATAATAAAATACTACAGACTAGGTGGCTTAAATAACAGAAATTTATTTTCTCACAGTTCTGGAATTTAGAAGTTCAAGATCAAGGTGTCTACAGACTTGGATTCTTCTTGAGGCCTCTCTCCCTGGCTTGCAGATGGCCACTTTCTCACTATGTCCTCACATAGTTATCTCTCTGCCTGTTGTCAGTGTGCCAATCTCCTCTTCTAGCCAGATGACCTCATTTTCCCTTAATCACCTCTTTAAAGACCCTACCTCCAAACTGTCACATTCAGAGGTAATAGGGTGAGTACTTCAACACATGAATTTGGCGGCAGGGCACAATTCAGCCCATGACACCCATGGAATGGTTATCAAAATCAGAAGGTTAACATTGATACAATTCTATTATGTATTCTATAGTCTTGGTTCAAATTTTTCCAGTTGTTCCAGGAATGTCATTTTCCTGAATGAGGATACAATCCAGGTTCAGACCTTGCATTAGTTATCCTGTCTCTTTCGTCTCCTTTAGTCTCAAACATGTTTTCAATCTTTCTTTCATGACCTTAATTTTTTTTTTTTTGGCGGTACGCGGGCCTCTCGTTGTGGCCTCTCCCGTTGCGGAGCACAGGCTCCGGACGCGCAGGCTCAGCGGCCATGGCTCACGGGCCTAGCCACTCCACAGCATGTGGGATCTTCCCAGACTGGGGCACGAACCCATGTCCCCTGCATCAGCAGGCGGATTCTCAACCACTGCGCCATAAGGGAAGCCCCATGACCTTAATATTTTGAAATGTATTGTTCAGTTATTTTATACAATGTCCCTCTTTGTATGTTTCCTCATGATTAAATTAGGTTTTGCATTTTTCAAGAATGCCACAGAAGTGATATTGTGTCCTTCTCAGTGCATGATATCAGGAGGCATATAATGTTAATTTGTCCAATTTCTGGTGATGTTATCTTTGACTATTCGGTAAGGGTGGTGTCTGCCAGTCTCCCCCACTGTATTTTTTTCCTTGTAATGAATAAATATCTTATGGGGAGATACTTTGAGACCATGTAAATATCATGTTTCTCATACTTTTGTCTACAAATTTTAGTTTCCACTGATGATTCTTGCTGAAAACTATTACTTTAGCGTTTACTAAGTGGTGATTTTCTAGTAATCCTTCTACATTTATTGGAGTGTAATTCAAGGAAGAGCTTTCCTTCCTCCACCATTTATGTATCTATTCAATTATTTGTATCTGTGTGCACTTATGGATTCAGTTTTACTCTATGAGTTATAACCTACGGTTACTCATTTTGCTGCTCAAATGGTTCTGGATGTGGTCATTGGGAGCTTATTCATTTGGCTTCAGTGTCTTTTTATATGGCTCTAACAGTTTTCAAGCATTTCCTAATCTCTGACCCCACAAGATGTTCCAGACTTAACCTTATATTTGTCCTGCCCAATTCTTGAAATGTGCCTTTTCTTCAAGGAGTCCTGGTTCATTTTATTGAGAATTATACTTTATTGAAGCAGTTACTTTTACTAGAGAATAGGCACTAGGTGTGCTCATTGGTGTAGGGGTATAATTGCTTCCAGGTCTTCTCAGCAGACAGAGCTATGAATGCACACAGACACACATACACACACACACACACACACACGCACACACACACACAGAGCTACTTTTATATCTATCTGTATATATATATATATATTTTTGAAGAATTCTTTAAATTTTCTTTAATAGATGTTTATTGGAGTATAATTGCTTCACAATACTGTGTCAGTTTCTGTTGCACAAGAAAGCAAATCAGCCATATGCATACACATGTCCCCATATCCCCTCACTCTTGAGCCTCCCTCCCATCCTCCCTATCCCACCCCTCTAGGTGGTCACAAAGCACCGAGCTGATCTCCCTGTGCTGTGCTGCTGCTTCCCACCAGCCAACTATTTTACATTCAGTAGTTGTAGATATGTCGATGCTACTCTCACTTTGCCCCAGCTTTGCCCTCCCACCCCATGTCCTCAAGTCCATTTTCTATGTCTACCCCTTTATTCCTGCCCTACAACTAGGTTCATCAGTACCACTTTTTTTTTTAATTCCATATATATGTGTTACCATACGGTATTTTTTTTTCACTTTCTGACTTACTTCACTCTGTATGGCAGACTCTAAGTCCAACCACCTCACTACAAATAACTCAATTTCGTTTATTTTTTTGGCTGTGTAATATTCCATTGTATATACGTGCCACATCTTCTTTATCCATTCATCTGTCAATGGATACTTAGGTTGGTTCCATGTCCTGGCTATTGTAAATAGTGCTGCAGTGAACATTGTGGTACATGCCTCTTTTTGAATTATGGTTTTCTCTGGGTATATGCCCAGTAGTGGGATTGCTGGGCCATATGGTAATTCTACTTTTAGTTTTTTAAGGAACTCCATACTGTTTTCCATAGTGGTTGTATCAATTTACATTCCCACCAACAGTGCAGGAGGGTTCTCTTTTCTCCACACCCTCTCCAGCATTTGTTGTTTGTAGATTTTCTGTTGATGCCCATTCTAACCAGTGTGAGGTGATACCTCATTGTAGTTTTGATTTGCATTTCTCTAATAATTAGTGATGTTGAGCAGCTTTTCATGTGCCTCTTGGCCATCTGTATGTCTTCCTTGGTGAAATGTCTATTTAGGTCTTCTGCCTATTTTTAAACTGGATTGTTTGGGTTTTTTTGATATTGAACACCATCTGTTTGTATATTTTGGAGATTAATCCTTTGTTGTTTCATTGGCAAATATTTTCTCCCATTCTGAGGGTGCTCTTTTTGTCTTGTTTATGATTTCCTTTGCTGTGTAAAAGCTTTTAAGTTTAATTAAGTCACATTTGTTTATTTTTGTTTTTCTTTCCATTACTCTTGGAAGTGGGTCAATAAAGATCTTGCTGTGGTTTATGTCAAAGAGTGATTTTCCTATATTTTCCTCTAAGAGTTTTATAGTGTCTGGTCTTACATTTAAGTCTTTAATCCATTTGGAGTTTATTTTTGTGTATGGTGTTAGGTAGTATTCTAATTTCTTTTACGTGTAGCTGCCCAGTTTTCCCAGAACCATGTATTGAAGGGGCTGTGTTTTCTCCATTGTATGTTCTTGCCTCCTTTTTCATAAATTAGATGCCCATATGCACGTGGGTTTATCTCTGGGCATTCTATCTTGTACCATTGATCTATAGTTCTGTTTTTGTGCCAGTACCATACTATCTTGATTACTGTAGCTTTGTGGTATAGTTTGAAGTTGGGGAGCCTGATTCCTCCGTCTCCCTTTTTCTTTCTCAAGATTGCTTTGGCTTTTCAGAGTCATTTGTGTTTCCATACAAACTGTAATATTTTTGGTTTTAATTCTGTGAAGAATACCATTGGTAGTTTGATAGGGATTGCATTGAATCTGTAGATTGCTTTGGGTACTATAGTCATTTTCACAATATTGATTCTTCCAATCTAAGAACATTGTATATTTCTCCATCTGTTTATGTCATCTTTGATTTCTTTGATCAGTGGTTTATAGTTTGCTGAGTACAAGTCTTTTGCCTCCTTAGGCCGGTTTATTCCTAAGTATTTTATTCTTTTTGTTGACGTGGTAAATGGGAGGGTTTCCTTAATTTCTCTTTCTTATTTTTCATTGTTTGTATATAGGAATGCCAGAGATTTCTGTGCATTAATTTTGCATCCTGAAACCTTACCAAATTCATTGATTAGGTCTAGTAGTTTTCTGGTGGAATTTTTAGGATTTTCTATGTATAGTATCATGTCACTGGCAAACAGTGACAGTTTTACTTCTTTTCCAATTTGGATTCCTTTTATTTCTTTTTCTTGTCTTGTCTCTGTGGCTAGGACTTCCAAAACTATGTTGAATAAGAGTGGTGAGAGTCTTATTCCTGATCTTAGTGGAAATGCTTGCAGTTTTTCATCATTGAGTATGATGCTTGCTGTGGGTTTGTCATATATGGCCTTTACTGTGCTGAGGTAGGTTCCCTCTATGCTCATTTTCTGGAGAGTTTTTATCATAAATTGGTGCTGAATTTTGTCAAAAGCTTTTTCTGCATCTATTGGGAGGAGCATATGGTTTTTATTCCTTAATTTGTTAATGTGGTGTATCACATTGATTGATTTGCGTATATTGAAGAATCCTTACATCCCTGGGATAAATCCCACTTGATCATGGTGTATGATCCTTTTAATGTGCTGTTAGATTCTGTTTGCTAGTGTTTTATTCTGGATTTTTACATGTATGTTCATCAGTGATATTGGTCTGTAATTTTCTTTTTTTGTGATATCTTTTTCTGGTTTTGGTATCAGGGTGATGGTGGCTTCGTAGAATGAATTTGGGAGTGTTTCTCCCTCTGCAAATTTTTGGAAGTGTTTGAGAAGGATAGATGTTAGCTTTTCTCTAAATGTTTGATAGCATTTCCCTGTGAAGCCATCTGGTCCTGGGCTTTCGTTTCTTGGAAGATTTTTAATTACGGTTTCAATTTCATTACTTGTGATAGGTCTGTTTATATTTTCTAATTCTTCCTGGTTCAGTATTGGAAAATTGTACCTTTCCAAGAATTTGTCCATTTCTTCATGGTTGTCTATTTTATTGGCATATAGTTGTTTGTAGTCATCTCATAATCCTTTGTATTTCTACAATGTCAGTTGTGATTCCTCCTTTTTCATTTCTAATTTTATTGATTTGCATCTTCTCCCTTTCTTTCTTGATGAGTCCAGCTAGGGTTTTATCAATTTTGTTTATCTTCTCAAAGAACCGGCTTTTAGTTTTATTGATCTTTAATATTGTTTCCTTCATTTCTATTCATTTATTTCTGCTCTGATCTTTATGATTTCTTTCCTTCTACTGACTTTCAGTTTTCTTTGTTCTTCTTTCTCTAGCTGTTTTAAGAGTAGGGTTAGATTGTTTATTTGAGATTTTTCTTGTTTCTTGAGGTGAGATTGTATGGCTACGAACTTCCCTCTTAGAACTGCTTTTGTTGCATCCCACAGGTTTTGAGTTGTCATGTTTTCATTGTCATTTGTTTCTAGGTATTTTTTTATTTCTTCTTTGATTTCTTCAGTGATCTCTTGGTGATTTAGTAGCACATTGTTTAGCCTCCATGTATTTGTGGGTTTTACAGTATTCTTCCTGTAATTGACTTCCAGTCTCATAGCATTGTGATCAGAAAAGATGCTTGATATGATTTCAATTTTCTTAAATTTTCCAAGGCTTGATTTGTGACCCAAGGTGTGATCTATCCTGGAGAATGTTCCGTGTGCACTTGAAAAGAAAGTGTATTCTGCCACTTTTGGGTGGAATGTTCTATAAATATCAGTTAGATTTATCTGGTCTATTGTGTCATTTAAAGCTTGTGTTTCCTTATTTATTTTCATTTTGGATGATCTGTCCATTGGTGTGAGTGGGGTGTTAAAGTCCCCTACTATTATTGTGTTACTGTCGATTTCTCCTTTCATGTTTGTTAGCATTTGCCTCATGTATTGAGGTGCTCCTATGTTGGGTGCATAAGCATTTATAATTGTTATATCTTCTTTTTGGATTGATTCTTTGATCATTATGTACTGTCCCTCCTTATCTCTTGTAACAGTCTTTATTTTAAAGTCTACTTTGTCGATATGAGTATTGCTACTCCAGCTTCCTTTTGATTCCCATTTGCATGGAATATCTTTTTCCATCCCTTCATTTTCAGTCTGTATATGTCCCTAGGTCTGAAGTCAGTCTCTTGTAAATAGCATATATGTGGGTCTTGCTTTTTTATCCATTCAGACAGTCTGTGTCTTTTGTTTGGGGCATTTAATCCACTTACATTCAAGGTTATTATTGATATGTATGTTCCTATTACCATTTTCTTAATTGTTTTGGGTTTGTTTTTGTGAGTCTTTTTCTTCTCTTGTGTTTCCCACTTGGAGAAGTTTCTTTAGCATTTGTTGTAAAGCTGGTTTGGTGGTGCTGATTTCTCTTAGTTTTTGCTCGTCTGAAAAGCTTTTGACTTCTCCATCAAATCTGAATGAGATCCTTGCTGGGTAGAGTAATCTTGGTTGTAGGTTTTTCTCTTTCATCACTTTAAGTATATCCTGCCACTCCCTTCTGGCCTGCAGAGTTTCCACTGAAAAATCAGCTGATAACCTTATGGGGATTCCTTTGTATATTATATTTTGTCTTTCCCTCGCTGCTTTTATTATTTTCTTTTAATGTAATTTTTGTTAGTTTGATTAATATGTGTCTTGATGTGTTTTTCCTAGAGTTTATCCTGTATGGGACTCTCTGTGCTTCCTGGGCTTGGGTGACTATTTCCTTATAGTTTTCAACTATAATCTCTTCAAATATTTTCTCAGACCCTTTCTTTTTCTCTTCTTTTTCTGGGACGCCTATAATGTGAATGTTGGTGTGTTTATTGTTGTCCCAGAGGTCTCTGAGATTGTCTTCAATACTTTTCATTCTTTTTTCTTTATTCTGCTCCTCAGCAGTTATTTACACCATTTTGTCTTCCAGGTCACTGATTCATTCTTCTGCCTCAGTTATTCTGTTATTGATTCCTTCTAGTGTATTTTTAATATCAGATATTGTGTTGTTCATCTCTGTTTGTTCTTTAGTTCTCCTCGATCTTTGTTAAACATTTCTTGTATTTTCTCAGTCTGTGCCTCCATTCTATTTCTGAGATTCTGGATTATCTTTACTATCATTACTGTGAATTCTTTTTCAAGTAGATTGCCTATTTCCTCTTCCTTTATTTGGTCTTGTAGGTTTCTACCTTGCTCCTTCATTTGTGACATATATTTTTGCCATCTCATTTTTATTTTTTTAATGAGTGGGATTGTGTTCCTGTCTTACTGGTTGTTTGCCCTGAGGCTTCCAACACTGGAGTTTGTAGGCTACGGGGTAGAGCTGGGTCTTGGTCCTAAGATGAGGAACTCCATGAGACCTCATTCTGTTGAATATTCCCTGGGTTCTGAGGTTCTCTGTTAGTCCAGTGGTTTGGACTCGGAGCTCTCACTGCAGGAGCTTCGGCTGGATCCGGGCTTGTGAACCCAGATCCTGCAAGCTGCCTTGGTGGCAAAAAAACCCCAAAAAACACAATAATAACAAAATAAAATATAAAATTAGACTAGGAAATTAACAGATATGTTAGGAAGAATATAAAAATAAAAATATAGATGAATCAACAACTGGAAAGTGCATCAGTACCACAATATTAAAAAAGAGGAAGGGGGAAAAGAAAAAAAGGGGGGGATGGAAGGCCTTGTCTGTGGAGGGTGGGGCCTAAGCAAGGGTGAGTTTTGGGTGGTGGGCAGGACCAATGCTCAGGACCCACAGGGCTGGAAAAGGCCCTGGGGGCTGTGGGGGGTGTGGCTTAGGCTCAAGGAACAGAAGGGGCCCAGGCGTGCCCCCCACCCCTGGTCTCAGAGGGCAGGGGACCTCACCTGGGAGCCCAGCAGGCTTCCTGGACTTGAGTGGGTGCAGCAAATGCCCTCCTCTCCTCTCCTGCTCCTCCTGTCTGAGAGGGCCCATCCCTCCTGCTTCTCCTTATCTCCCTGGCCTCCCTGTTATGCACTCAAGGACCCACGCAGCCTGGAGGGGGCCTTGGAGGGCAGGGGACCGGCCTAGGAGCTCAGCAGGCTCCCTGTACCTGAGTAGGTGGGCAATCACCCTCTGCTCCTTTCCCACTCCTCCTGGATGGCTCCTCCTGCCTGCCTTTCCTGATCTCCCTTCAGCTTCCTTCCTATGCCCCCAAGTACCCACACAACTTGGAGGAGGCTTTGGGGGGCAGGGGATAGGTCTGGAGCTCAGCAGGATCCCCAGCCTGAGTAGGCAGAGCAATCACCCTCCACTCTTCTCCCTCTCCTCCTGGATGGCTCCTCCCACCTGTCTCTCCTGATCTCCCCGGCCTCAGGGGCACCGATCCTGTCTGGCTTCCACTTCTCCTCCCCCCTCAGTCCCCCACATCCTACCAGTTCACTTTGGGGTTCCTCCTGTCTCCTTGGGCATCAGAGTCCCCCAGCAGCAGCTGGCAGGCACCCTAGTTCTGTATATATTTTTAAGTCCTTGAGCTTATACTAATGCCTCCAATTTTAGTTCAACTTCACAAGGCTTATTCTAGCCTTCCCCTTTTCCTGATTTGCAACTCCTTTCCCTGACAAAGAGCAACCTAGCTCTTATTATTCATAATATATTTGCCAACTCATAGAATACTCATAAAGTAGTTTCAGAATTGCTAACCCATAACCCTGTGGAAAACAAACCTACCAACTAAAGTATAATATTTATGTAGTTTTTCCTTTTTTTCTTTTCTATTTAGTCTTAAATTATATAGTCAAACTTCTATTTTCCAAAGTTACATTGGTTAGTTATCCACTGCCACCACCATGCCATCAGTGTGGTTATATTATTGATAATAGAGTTTGGCTCATACTTCTCTGTTTATATTCCTTTTGGAGTCTCCTTCACACCATTCATTTTAATTATATATCTATATTTTGAGTATGTGAGATATTAATATAGATCTAAGTCACAACTATACAATTTTTATTTTTTACTCAAGAAGTGGTGTCCCCCAATTCCTACCACATTCCCATTTTTCATCCTGTTTCTACCCACTGCCTGTGGCTGACCAATATTATTAGTTTCCAGTTCATCCTTTCTATTTTTTTAATAAATAAGTATATTTATGTATATTTTCTTTTCTTTTGTTTAAACAAAATTTTTTTTGATGTGGACCATTTTTTTTAAGTCTTTATTGAATTTGTTACAATATTGCTTCTGTATTATGTTTTGGTCTTTTGACCACGAGGCACGTGGGATCTTAGCTCCCCAACCAGGGATTGAACCCACATTCCCTGCATTGGAAGGGGAAGTCTTAACCACTGGACCGCCAGGGAAGTCCCTGTATATTTTCTTATTTTTCCCTTCTTATACTCAAAGCAGCATGTGACAGGCACTCTTGCATAGATTGCTTCTATTCACCTAATATTATGCCCTAAAAATTACTCCATATTAGTTCATAGATAATTTTCTCATTTTTTTTTTACAGTTACATAGTAGTACTGCATTCTGTGGATGTACCATAGTCTATTCAATCACTTTGCTGTATTTAAATTGTTTCTTACATTGTACTATTACAAACAATTCTGCAATGAATAATCTTGTGTATGTATGTCTTTATATTGCTAAGTGTATATCTTTAGGGTAAATTTCTACACTACTTATAGCAATTGCTTTGACTCTTTGCTGGGTCAGTAATATTACTAAACCTGGATTTGGGTCTGCTTGCCTGAGAGCAGTAAAGCCAATCTATTGACACCAGGTTGTCATGAAGCATTTATTGCAGGGTGCTGAGCAAGGAGAACGGGAAGCTCATGCTCAAAAGACTCAAACTTCCTGATGACTTTCAGGGAAGGATTTTTAAAGGCAGTGTAAAGGAGGGGGTTGTAGGGTGTGTGATCAGTTCATGCACAATTCTCAGATCAGTTGGCATCAAGGTGAAGTTTCAAGAATCACCAGTCTTCTGGTTTCAACAAGTCTGGGGTCTAAGTGCTTGCGGTCAATGGTTTCCATCCGCTTCCTGTGGGAACAACTTAGGAATGTGTGTCAGACCTTTATCTATATCTTTCAGGGAACTGGGAGTTCTGTGATTCAGCTATGTGGCTGGTTTATAGTCTAAATTGTTACCAGTCTCTTGGCCCAATAAGTATTTTTCATTTCTACCTCTTCACATTTCCTAATCATTAACTCTTGAGCCAGACTTTTGAAACCCAGGGGAGGCCTGGGAAACTAAAGCAAAAGCCCTTTATTTCAAAGGCCAAGGATACAGGGGCTTGTATGTGGTTTCAATAACCCCTTTTCTTTGATACTTCTCAATCTTGAGGGGAATATGTTCAGGCATGAAGGGGAATAAAATTTTGGATAGAGAGGTTAATCATAAATCCAGCAGAGGAACTCGGTTTCAATAGGTTAGTGCGTATGTATTTTTTATTATGTAAGCACAAATTCTTCTCCAAAAGACTTGCACTAGTTTATATTCCCATCAGCAATGTATGAGAGTGCCTGTTTCTACATAGCATCACCAACAAAATGTCTTTTGTTGTTGTTGTTTTCACCTTTATGCTGGATAAGAACGGTATCTCAGTGTAATTTAATTTTCATAAACATATTTCATAAAATCTAATTATGATTGAGATTGAACATTTTTTCATATACTTGAAGGTCATTTTTTTTTTTTTGCGTTATGTGGGCCTCTCACTGTCGTGGCCTCTCTCGTTGCGGAGCACAGGCTCCGGACGTGCTGGCTCAGAGGCCATGGCTTATGGGCCTAGCCGCTCCGCGGCATGTGGGATCTTCCCGGACCGGGGCACGAACCCGTGTCCCCTGCATCGGCAGGTGGACTCCCAACCACTGCGCCACCAGGGAAGCCCTGAAGGTCATTTTATATATATTTTTGTTATTTGTCTGTTCATATCTTGTCAATATTTTAATCAGTTTTGTGCCTCCCTTCTTAATTTTTATAAGTTGTTTACATATTAGAAATATTAGCTTTTATCTGTTATATATCCTGCAAATATTTTCTACTGGTTGACTAGTTCCCTTTTGACTTCGCTTGTTGGGGCTTTTGCCATGCAATTTCTGTTTTGTGTACTCAAATTTATCAGAAAGATGATTTCAAGACAGTGTCCTATAGGATGGTTGAAAGAGTTTCTAGAGAAGAAAAGCTTAAGAAAATAATCATTAATTTTCACTTATTTGGATTACTGTCATGTGAAAGAAGGACTAGACTTATTATTCTGTTTCTCCAAGGGAAAGAATTATATTAAATGACTTAAAATTGAAGGACACAACTTTTGCCATAATGCAGTGAGGGGCTTCCTAGTGATGTATGGACCATTGTTTTATAAGTAGCTTATTCTGTATCACCAGAAGAATTAAATTAAAGGTTGCTGTCATAGTGCAGGTTATTCTAAAGGTCAAATATTAGTCTTTGGTACAAAGTAAGATGCCAGTTGAGCTGGGGTAGTAAGCTCAAAATGGATTGTCAAAGACAGGAGTGATTAGAGCAAATTTGACATTGAGTGACTGAGCCAATCTAAGGTTGAAAAACCAAGAAAGTCTAGAGCAAATCAGAATGGGTAACAGGGGCTTCCCTGGTGGTGCAGTGGTTAAGAATCCGCCTGCCAATGTGGGGGACACAGGTTTGAGCCCTGGTCCGGGAATATCCCACATGCCGCGGAGCAACTAAGCCTGTGCACCACAACTACTGAGCCTGCGCTCTACAGCCCGCAAGCCACAGCTACTGAGCCTATATGTCACAACTACTGAAGTCCATGTGCGTAGAGTCCATGCTCCACAACAAGAGAAGCCACCGCAATGAGAAACCCACGCACCACAACGAAGTGTAGCCCCCACTTGCAGCAACTAAAGAAAGCCCATGCACAGCAGCAAAGACCCAATGCAGCCAAAAATAAAATAAATTAATTTTTAAGAAATGGGTAACAGAAAAGGGACTGGATCATATTTAGAAATGTGGGTTAATATCCTCAATGATTTTTATGAGTTTTTGCTGAATATCCAGCAAGGTAAATTGAGTTAACATAAACTATACCAATAGAAACCTTGATAAATTTGCATTTTCTATAAATATTTATTGAGCTATGGCTCTGACACTGTCTAGGTGATCTAAATATAGCAGAACAAAAAAAGACCTTTTCCTGGTTTTGCAAGGCATGCAGTATTGAAAGTTGCTATTCGCCCTCTGTGAATCTGCTTACCAGAACTTTGTTCCAGGTCAAATTATTTCACCTAACACATAAGAATATCAAGAAATGTCATCTTGCTGAAATTCAGATGACTTATCTGGCTGGGCTGAACTGAACCAATTGTATTGCCCATATATTTCATTCTACGTACTTAGAACAACTTATACAATTTAATCATGACTATTCTAACAGAAGCATTTTAAGTATCACCCCATGAGAATTCAGAGGGATGAAGGGAACTGATAAGGTGGAAAGTAATAATCATCCCAGGCTGGGTGAATCAGCAATGGACCCCAAGCAGGACTGAAGACCTCATACTCTCAGGATCTCCATTCAATGACTAGACTACACAGCATGACAATTTGGCATCCTCGTCCTGTGCCTTTATGTTGCCTAACAACATACAGAGACATCCATAAAATTCATGGAATAGTGAAAAATTGCTTGAGACATCAGGCTAAGATTTACCCTAAATAGCTGCATTTCTCTCAACACTTGAATTTAAGTTTATGGACCTCTGGGACATAGAATAATTAGATGTCATAGACCTTTCAACCTTCGAGCTAGAAGATTCTGTACAGTCCACCTACTCTAACATCCCATACTGCAATGGCCTGGAGAGGTGAAGAGGTCTTCCCAAGATCACAGCTGGTTAATTGTATTTCAGAGTCTTCCACACTGTGGCTCCTGGGTATCTCATCTTCATCTCAGGCTATTTCCCCCTATTCTCTGTATTCTGGCTCATCTCATCCTCCTTTAATTCCTCATATGCATGATGCTCTCTTTTGCCTCTAAGCCTCTGCACATGCTGTCCCCACTGTTTGGATTAATTCCTCTTTATCTCTCTCTGGACAACTTTCTCACTTAATTTTCTGATCTCAGCTTATCATGTAGGCTTAGTAAAGTCTCCTCTTCCATGTTCTCATAGTACCCTTTATATCCCCTTGGAAATGTTTATCACACCTGCAATTACATGTTTGATGCTTATTTCCCACCCCACCCCCACCCCCCTGCCAAAGTCAGTAAGCTCTTTTTGTCTTATTCCCCACTGTATCCCCAGATGCTAGCCCAACATTTTTGGACATAGTGGTTACTCAATAAATGATTTTTTATTGAATGGAAACCAGGATGCAGATTTAGTTTTTCTGGTTCCCAGTGTGACACTATTTCCACACAATAGTCCTGACTCCTGACTAAACATTCTTTCCCTCTGGAGGTATTAGAGGACACTGACAAGGATCAA
Source organism: Globicephala melas (assembly GCF_963455315.2). Classification (NCBI taxonomy): domain Eukaryota; kingdom Metazoa; phylum Chordata; class Mammalia; order Artiodactyla; family Delphinidae; genus Globicephala; species Globicephala melas. The sequence continues at coordinate 48,252,247 of NC_083314.1, forward strand.
GTATTTTCTCTGAGGTCATATGATTACTGTGGTACTTAAAAAGTATCTTAAAAAAGAAAGATATTTGAGAGATTAGAGTGACCCAAAGTTAGATGGATGAAGCCTCACATGAGATAAAAATGTCAGCAGGACAATTTTTCAATTTGTAAGACAAATATACACGTTTGGTTTGGTTAAATCCTGTATCACAGCAAATGTCATCCGAGATTATCCAACCAGCAGGATCAGCCCATCAGTTCTGATATTTACTGGTGTGAGAGTTTGCCCTTATTGCCAAGGTTTTTCTGAATTCAAGAATACTCAGGGAGTTACCCATCGCCAGTCCCTCCCATCAGGAAACTTGCACAGGCCTATTAGATAGCCTCATCCACGAGAGAGCAGACAGCAGAAACAAGAAGAACTACAATACTGCAGCCTGTGAAACGAAAACCACATTCACAGAAAGATAGACAAGATGAAAAGGCAGAGGGCTATGTACCAGATGAAGAAACAAGATAAAACCACAGAAAAACAACTAAATGAAGTGGAGATAGGGAACCTCCCAGAAAAAGAATTCAGAATAATGATAGTGAAGATGATCCATGACCTCAGAAAATGAAGGGAGGTAAAGATCGAGAAGATGCAAGAAATGTTTAACACAGACATAGAAGAATTAAAGAACAAACAAAGATGAACAATACAATAACTGAAATGAAAAATACACTAGAAGGAATCAATAGCAGAATAACTGAGGCAGAAGAACGGATAAGTGACCTGGAAGACAGAATGGGGGAATTCACTGCTGCAGAACAGAGAATAAAGAAAAAAGAATGAAAAGAAATGAAGACAGCCTAAGACACCTCTGGGACAACATTAAATGTAACAACATTCGCATTATAGGGGTCCCAGAAGGAGAAGAGAGAGAAAAAAGACCAGAGAAAATATTTGAAGAGATTATAGTCGAAAGCTTCTGTAACATGGGAAAGGAAATAGCCACCCAAGTCCAGAATGTGCAGAGAGTCCTGGGCAGGATAAACCCAAGGAGAAACACGCTGAGACACAGAGTAATCGAGCTGACAAAAATTAAAGACAAAGAAAACTTATTCAAAGCAACAAGGAAAAAATGACAAATAACATAGAAGGGAACTGCCATAAGGTTAAGAGCTGATTTCTCAGCTGAGACTCTACAAGCCAGAAGGGAGGGGCATAATATATTTAAAGTGATGAAATGGAAGAACCTACAACCAAGATTGCTGTACCCGGCAAGGATTTCATTCAGATTCGATGGAGAAATCAAAAGCTTTACAAACAAAAGCTAAGAGAATTCAGCAGCACCAAAACAGCTCTACAACAAATGCTAAAGGAAATTCTCTAAGTGGGAAACACAAGAGAAGAAAAGGACCTACAAAAACAAACCCAAAACAATTAAGAAAATGGTAATAGGAACATACATATCAATAATTACCTTAAACGTGAATGGATTAAATGCTCCAACCAAAAGGCACAGGCTTGCTGAATGGATACAAAAAAAAAAAACCCATATATATGCTGTCTCCAAGAGACCCACTTCAGACCTTGGGGCACATAAAGACTGAAATTGATGGGACACAAAAAGATATTCCATGCAAATGAAAATCAAAAGAAAACTGGTGTAGCAATACTCATATCAGATAAAATAGACTTTAAAATAAAGAATGTTACAAGAGACAAGGAGGGACACTACATAATGATCAAGGTTTCAATCCAAGAAGAAGATATAACAATTATAAATATATATGCACCCAACATAGGAGCACCTCAATACATAAGGCAACTGCTAACAGCTATAAAAGAGGAAATCGACAGTAACACAATAATAGTGGGGGACTTTAACACCTCATTTACACCAATGGACAGATCATCCAAACACAAAATTAATAAGGAAACAAAAGCTTTAAATGACACAATAGACCAGATAGGTTTAATTGATATTTGTAGGACATTCCATCCCAAAACATCAGAATACACTTTCTTCTCAAGTGCATATGAAACATTCTCCAGGATAGATCACATCTTGGGTCACAAATCAAGCCTCAGTAAATTTAAGAAAATTGAAATCATATCAAGCATCTTTTCTGACCACAATGCTATGAGATTAGAAATGAATTACAGGGAAAAGAACGTAAAAAGCACAAACACAAGGAGGCTAAACAATATGTTACTAAATAACCAAGAGATCACTGAAGAAATCAAAGAGGAAATAAAAAACAATACCAAGAGACAAATGACAATGCAAACACAATGATCCAAAACCTATGGGATGCAGCAAAAGCAGTTCTAAGAGGGAAGTTTATAGCTATACAAGCCTACCTCAAGAAACAAGAACAATCTCAAATAAACAATCCAACCTTACACCTAAAGGAACTAGAGAAAGAAGAACAAACAAAACCCAATGTTAGCAGAAGGAAAGAAATCATAAAGATCAGAGCAGAAATAAATGAAATAGAAACAAAGAAAACAATAGCAAAGATCAATAAAACTAAAAGCTGATTCTTTGAGAAGATAAACAAAATTGATAAGCCTTTAGCCAGCTGCATTAAGAAAAAGAGGGAGAGGACTCAAATCAATAAAGTTACAAATGAAGAAGGAGAAAACGGACACCACAGAAATACAAAGCATCCTAAGAGACTACTACAAGCACCTCTATGCCAATAAAATGGACAACCTGGAAGAAATGGACAAATTCCTAAAAAGATATAAACTTCCAAGACTGAACCAGGAAGACATAGAAGATATGAACAGACGAATCACAGGTAATGAAATTGAAACTGTGGTTAAAAATCTTCCAACAGGGCTTCCCTGTTAGCACAGTGGTTGAGAGTCTGCCTGTTGATGCACGGGACACGGGTTCATGCCCCGGTCTGGGAGGGTCCTACATGCCACGGAGCAGCTAGGCCCATGAGCCATGGCTGCTGAGCCTGTGTGTCCAGAGCCTGTGCTCTGCAACGGGGGAGGCCACAATGGTGAGAGGTCCGTGTACCGCAATAAAAAAAAAAAAACTCCTCCAGCAAACAAAAGTCCAGGACCAGATGGCTTCACAGGTGAATTCTATCAAACATTTAGAGAAGAGCTAACACCCATCCTTCTCAAACTCTTCCAGAAAATTGCAGAGGAAGGAACACCTCCAACCCATTCTATGAGGCCACAATCACCCTGATACCAAAACCAGACAAAGATACTACAAAAAAAAGAAAATTATAGACCAATATCACTGATGAATATAGATGCAAAAATCCTCAACAAAATAGTATCAAACAGGATCCAACAGATTAAAAGGATCATACACCATGGTCAAGTGGGATTTATCCCATGGATGCAATGATTCTTCAATATACGCAAATCAATCATTGTGATACACAATATTAACAAATTGTAGAATAAAAACCGTATAATCATCTCAATAGATGCAGAAAAACTTGTGACAAAATTCAACACCCATTTATGATCAAAACTCTCCAGAAAGTGGGCATAGAGGGAACCCACCTCCACATAATAAAGGCCATATATGACAAACCCACAGCAAACATCATTCTCAATGGTGAAAAACTGAAAGCATTTCCTCTAAGATCAGGAACAACACAAGAATGTCCACTCTCACCCTTATTATTCAACATAGTTTTGGAAGTCCTAGCCACGTCAATCAGAAGAAAAAGAAATAAAAGAAATCCAAATTGGAAAGGAAGAAGTAAAACTGTCACTGTTTGCAGATGACATGATGCCATACATAGAGAATCCTAAAGATGCTACCAGAAAACTCCTAGAGCTAATCAATGAATATGTTATAGTTGTAGGATACAAAATTAATGCACAGAAATCTCTTGCATTCCTATACACTAATGATGAAAAATCTGAAAGAGAAATTAAGGAAACACTCCCATTTACCATTGCAACAAAAACAATAAAATACCTAGGAATAAACCTACCTAGGGATACAAAAGACCTGTATGCAGAAAACTATAAGACACTGATGAAAGAAATTAAAGATGAAACCAACAGATGGAGAGATATACCATGTTCTTGGATTGGAAGAATCAATATTGTTAAAATGACTATACTACCCAAAGCAATCTACAGATTCAGTGCAATCCCTATCAAATTACCAATGGCACTTTTTACAGAATTAGAGCAAAAAATCTTAAAATTTGTATGGAGACACAAAAGACCCCAAATAACCAAAGCAGTCTTGAGGGAAAAAAACGGAGCTGGAGGAATCAGACTCCCTGACTTCAGACTATACTACAAAGCTACAGTAATCAAGACAATATGGTACTGGCACAAAAACAGAAACATAGTTCAATGGAACAGGATGCAAAGCCCAGAGATAAACCCACACACTTATGGTCAATTAATCTATGACAAAGGAGGCAAGGATATACAATGGAGAAAAGACAGTCTCTTCAATAAGTGGTGCTGGGAAAACTGGGCAGCTACATTTAAAAGAATGAAATTAGAACACTCCCTAACACCATACACAAAAATAAACTCAAAATGGGTTAAAGACCTAAATGTAAGACCAGACATTACAAAACTCTTAGAGGAAAACATAGGAAGAACACTCTTTGACATATATCACACCAAGGTCTTTTATGAACCACCACCTGGAATAATGGAAATAAAAGCAAAAGTAAACAACTGGGACCTAATGAAACTTGAAAGCTTTTACACAGCAAAGGAAACTATAAACAAGATGAAAAGGCAACACTCAGAATGGGAGAAAATATTTGCAAACGAATCAACGGACAAAGGATTAATCTCCAAAATATATAAACAGCTTATGATGCTCAATATTTAAAAAAACAATCAAAAAATGAGCAGAAGACCTAAATAGACATTTCTCCAAAGAAGACATACAGATGGCCAAGAGGCACATGAAAAGCTATTCAATATCACTAATTATTAGAGAACTGCAAATCAAAACTACAATGAGGTATCACCTTGCACCAGTTAGAATGGGCATCATCAGAAAATCTACAAGCAACATATGCTGGAGAGGGTGTGGGGAAAAGGGAACCCTCTTGCACTGTTGGTGGGAATGTAAATTGATACAGCCACTATGGAGAACGGTTCAGAAGTTCCTTAAAGAACTAAAAATAGAATTACCATATGACCTGGCAATCCCAATACTGGGCATATACCCAGAGAACCATAATTCAAAAAGACACATGCACCCCAATGTTCATTGCAGCACTATTTACAATAGCCAGGTCATGGAAGCAACGTAAATGCTCGTAGACAGACGAATGGATAAAGAAGATGTGGCACATATATACAATGGAATATTACTCAGCCATAAAAAGGAACGAATTTGGGTCATTTGTAGAGACATAGATGGACATAGAGACTGTTATACAGAGTGCAGTAAATCAGAAAGAGAAAAACAAATATGTATATTAATGCATATATGTGGAATCTAGATAAAAGGTACAGATGAACCAGTTTGCAAGGCAGAAATAGAGACACAGATGTAGAGAACAAACATATGGACACCAAGGGGGGAAAGAGGCAGGTTCATGGTAGTGGGATGAATTGGGAGATTGGGATTGACATATATACAGTAATATGTGTAAAATAGATAACTAATAAGAACCTGCTGTATAAAAGAAATAAAAATTAAATAAAAATTTAAAAAAAAACAGAGAAGAGAGTAATGCTGCAAAAAAACAAAAAAGGTTATCATAGGTATAAGTCCCAGAAGGAAAGGAGAGAGAGTGATTGGGGCAGACCTGAGAACTGAAGAGATAATGGATGAGAATCTTTTGAATGATTCAAAATGTTCAGCAGTCTCCAAAGAGGATGAATACAAAGAAAGCCAACCAAAGCACATAAAGTTAACCTGTTGAAAACCAAAGACAAATATAAGAACTGCTGATTCCAGTTTTCCCCAGTAGCCAGCCGCTGCCTGGGCCATGCCTGATATCCAGTCCTTTTCCTGATTTGTAAAATGCTCCCAGGAAATAAAATGCTACCAATTTCAGCTCACATAGAAAGGAGTCTTCCTCCCTCCAGAATTTTTTGTTATCTAGTCCTTATTGGTTCCACATTTCTTTGATGTCTTAAAATACTTTTTTCAATTGTCCTATTATTTCTTAGTTATTACAGATATAGTTTTCTTTTTTAAAAAATATACATATCTTTAATTTAGTTTATTATTATTTATTTACTTTTGGCTGCGTTGGGTCTTCATTGCTGTGCGTGGGTTTTCTCTAGTTGTGTTGAGCAGGGGCTACTCTTTGTTGCAGTGTGCAGGCTTCTCATTGCAGTGTCTTCTTTGTTGCAGAGCATGGGCTCTAGGCACGTGGGCTTCCGTAGTTGTGGCACATGGGCTCAGTAGTTGTGACACACTGGCTTAGTTGCTTCACGGCATGTGGGATCTTCCCAGACCAGGGATTGAACCTGGGTCCCCTGCATTAGCAGCCAGATTCTTAACCACTGCGCCACCAGGGAAGTCCCAGCAGATATAGTTTTCAACTCTCTAATAAAAACTGGTGTGCCAATCTGCTTACAATCAACTGTTACAAACTACTTTGATGTGGAAGTTCCCTTATATCACTTTTTATTTAAAGAAAATAGTTAAATTAACAGCAAAATTTCAGAAATTTAGGGAGGCAAATCATGCACTAATCTTAATGATATTTTATTTTACTGTCTGTGAAAAATAAAGGAGTTCAGTAAATTATTTCAATCAGTGTTAAAAGTTAATAAAATCTCAAACATTAAGAAAATATTTTAATATGTCATAGGAATATGAGAGGATATGAGGGAAGAATGAGATATAAATGTTGCATGTATGCCTTGCTTATATTCACAGTACATTATTATACATTTATAATTCAACAGGCTTGAATTAGTAAGCTCTTTTCAGTTCCCTGTGACATGTAGGTGACTAGATCTCTATCCTTGTTATACTCTGAATTCACTGAGCTGACACGGTGCCATGACTAAATCTGGACAGTGGTTTGCTGTTAAATGTCTGGTAACTGGCTCTTCAAGGAAAAAAAAAAATTTAAACCCTAGTTTGTAACATTTGCCAATTCCATGTTGTAAATATTCCAACCGTGTCCAACTTCAAGCTACCATTAGGAAGTTACTGAATGTGGGGTTTGGGAAGAGATATGAACAATTGGCTTGTATGAGCCCATGCCAACCAGCCCCAGTATACCACTGGGTCCCAGGATTGACTGAGCTGAGGGCAGTGAGAGGGAATTCTTTAACAAAGCCCATTCAGTCTCTCTTAAGATCTCACCACTGGCTACTCTGATGTGGTCTGAGTGCACAGTAGGCGGCCTTTAGTGATCCTTTCCTTGTTCCTTTGCCCATTATTCATTTCACACAGGCAACTCAGAAACAGCATCTCCTACAGAAACACTAAGAGAATAATAACAATAAAATGAAAAAATGTTGCTAAGTTCCATGTATGCTATTCCAGCTGCTCCCCACCCTAACTATGACCATGGCAAGTCAGACCACTCTGCTTCACTTGTGAAATAAGAGAAGGACCCCCACATGGGTCCCACGTTGAGCTGCTCTAAGGCCAGGACCCAAAGGCAGAGGCAGTGCTTGGAGATGGAAGCAGCATACACAAAACAGAAGACTGTGTCATGGGGACAGAATAAATGTTTTACATTGCCTATGTAGCAATGAAATCATCTCTAGTTAAAAATAATTTATACATTTATTAAGATATATACCCAGATTTCAAGTGAGAGCCAGCTCTCAGTGGGAAGGAAATCTTAGTGGAAGGCAGAGAGAAGTCCAGTGGTTAAAAACAAACCAACAAACCAACAAACCAAAAACCCCAGCAGCTGTCATACATCTAGTTACCCCAAGGAAGAGTGGATAAGAAGCTAAAAGAGTCTGGAAGCTTCCAGAATGTCAGGGTTAGAAGAGCTCTTGAGGATCATCTAGCTTTACCTCCAAACCAGGTCAATGGTCTCCCCCACAGAGGAATCTTTTTTTTTTTTTTACATCTTTATTGAAGTATAATTGCTTTACAATGGTGTGTTAGTTTCTGCTTTATAACAAAGTGAATCTTAACATCCCCTGGAATTCAGAGATTTCTTTCTCTTTAATTTAGTTTCTCTATCCTCTAATCAAGTAGTATCCAAAATTATTAGAAAATTATGACTCTGACATCCCTAAATATGCTGAGAGTCTATGACCTTACTAAATATGGACAAAACTTAGAGAGGGATAGGAATGTTTCATGTTGATTGCAAACTTCAGATGACTTGCTGAGCCATGATCCATCACTGATACCTGATAATTGATCAACACAGCATTAAGGGAGAGGAAATATGGAGAAACGTCAAAGCAGAGGGAAGTTGTTTACTTCTTTTATGCCAGGCTTTCTCTGTTATAATTCATAAGGGACACACAGAGTAAAAAATAAGGTGTCATCCAGAATTTGGAAAAGGGGTAAATTTCCCTCACTGAATTATGACCAGCATATATGACTCTGGTTACAGCAAAGATATGAAAGTCATCTGAAAAATACAGCAAAGTTTGACTGTAACCCAAACGGATATATGAGCAGCGCTCACAAAAGCAAACAGTCAGGATGGGGTTGGTCAGTAAGAGAAACTTAGAAAAAGATAATTCATAGTGGGATGACTTAAGCTACATAAAGGAGGCAGAAAGTACATAGCAAGAGACCAATGTGGGCAGAACTTTTGACTCCCACTGGTAGGGCCCTCTCTGTAGTGTACGAAAGGATTCCAAGCCTTCCTATCTGGGGAGCAGAATCTCATCTAAATACCCTTGTTCTGCTTGGCTGTTTTTGGAGAATGTAGCTTTTCAGAGAGATTTGTCTGTTTATAGTGGATGTGGTCAAAGTGGAGAAAGAGAGAGGAGAATAGGAAGGTTGTCTGAGAATCCCTTAGGGAGCTTTCCAGGAAGTATGGGAGCATCATAATGGATAAGGCAAGAAACCACGTGTATGTTGAATTGCTCTCCATGTGACCCTGATATCCCCCCAACACTCATTCCTGAATATCACCAGACTTTAGAAAAAGAGCATATCACACACACGTGAAATTCCAGCCCATGTGATGATTATACAGCTGGCCCTTGAACAACATGGGATTTAGGGGCACTGACCCTTTGCACAGTTGAAAATTCATGTCTGACTTACAGTCGTCCCTCTGTATCAGTGGTTCCTCCTTACCTACAGATTCAACCAACCAGGAAACACGTAGCACTGCAGTATTTACTATTGAAAAGAATCTGCGTATAAGTGGACCCTCGCAGTTCAAACCCATGTTGTTCAAGGGACAACTGTATTTCTTTTCATAAGTTAATAAGTTATTAGTGATGTACACAGCAATTCCTGTGAGTTTAGTTAATGTAAAGCTACCCCTGATTAACCAACTCGCTCTCAGAAACCCCAAATCATTTTCTGGTCCTCGAAACTGATGACCAAAATCTGGACTGAGGTGAAATCATCTGGTTAAATGGCAGCCTTCCTGATGCTACCTGACCTCATGATGGGGACTCTTAAGTTTAGGCAACGAAATGTGGGAAGACTAATATCATAAGCTCTTTCTAGTTCCTACCTATGAAATGGGGATAATACCTTCTACATAGGGTTGTTGTGAGAACTGAATCAATATCAATGATAAAGAGCCTGGAACATCCTTAGTGTGGCAGGCTAGCTTGGAAGGCTGGGTGCTCACCAATCCACTTTCTTATGCACAGAGAAATGTTACATTTCCCAACATCCTCTGAAATTAGACTGAGTCCACCAGATTCTGGCTAATGGGATGTGGGTAGAAAAGTCCCTACACAATTAGCTCCCCCTTTCTCTTTCTATGGTGCTTCTTAGAAGCCACATGTTTAAATAGCAGTTTCACAGGATGCAAAGGTACTGAAACCCTGAGGTCACTGCCAAGCTGAGAGCCCCCAAGGAGAGCCTCTGACCCGCATTAAATAAGGGTATAAGCAAGAAATAAACCCTTGTGGTTCTTAGAGCAGCTAGAATGAATTCCTCTAACAAAGAAATTGGTATCTTGAATTGGGATGTTACTGAAAGCAAAAGCCCAGAATTTGTGCCAGGACCTAAAAAATCAGCACTGAGTGACAGCAAACCATTATTGGAGGCTAAAAAGATTAAGATACATATTAAACAGGGCTTCCCTGGTGGCGCAGTGGTTGAGAGTCCGCCTGCCGATGCAGGGGACACAGGTTCGTGCCCCGGTCCGGGAAGATCCCACATGCCGCAGAGCGGCTGGGTTCGTGAGTCATGGCCGCTGAGGCTGCGCGTCCGGAGCCTGTGCTCCGCAAGGGGAGAGGCCACAACAGTGAGAGGCCCACGTACCGCAAAAAAAAAAAAAAAAGATACATATTAAACAGTGCCATACATTTGATGAAACACTAGAACTTGAAATACAATGCTGTAACCTGGATGTCAGATCATGTGTCTAATAACTTCATAAATTTAGGGGAAGAATCTGGAAAACAGGATGCTACCAATGCATGTTGGATACTCTTGGTTGCATTTGATGAGGTATTAGAAGAAAGAGATAAGTTCAGGAAAGACTCAGCTTGTTTGCAAGCAGAAATAAAATGAATAGAAAGTCCAGAAATCCAGGGCTTTGCAGGATTGTAAAAGCTGGCTGCTTCTAACTCTGAAGTGTTAGAGATGGGATTTTTGGAACCTCTGAAGACAAAACCCTTATAAAACTTCTCATTTGATGAAAGTGACTAGGGAAAAGATCAGATTCAAGTGACTAGGGAAAAGATCAGATTGTGGTTTCATGATAGCCATATTTAAGTTGAGATAGAGAACAATGGGGGTGAGAAAATAAAGATTTGAAAAAGCATATTTGAGAACTATGTCTCAGGAGAAATCTGGGTGTGGTTACTGGCATATGAGATGCACTGGAAATAGATAGATTAGAAGTCCATTATATTTCTGAGGGAATTATGTTACTGAAGAAACCATTAATGTGGATTTTAAGAAGGACTTTATTGTTCAAAACTTAAAACAATCCTCAAAACTTCCACAAACATGGCCTGCTTTAAAAGCTGCACAGTCCCCCCAAAGGGTACTTTATAGGTTTAAGAAACAAGGGGAGCCTCCTTGAAGAACCAGGAGCCACAGAGAACAATGAACAAGAAAACTCTTCAGAATCAATACAATAGAGGAACTACCCCACCCCAAAGACGGGTGCCTTTATGACATCTGCCTAACAAGTCACAGAATTGCTCCAGACAACTTTCTGTACAGTGTCTCCACTCTTCCCCTTTCTGAAGGGGTGTTTACTGTGGTTATCCCAGCCCTGTCCCATCCGTGTATTCTTTGTGCGGGCAGGGGAGGGGAAGGGAGATGCATATAACTTTCTCCTTATTTCATCAATTGCCAAGCTAAGAAAACCTACATGTGGAGCTGATGGAAAGGGCTGCCTAACACCTGGGTTCCTGAGCTTCAAGCAGGATACAGAGACTGGGTGGGGCTTTAATTGACCTCCTTGATATGTATGTCCTATGTGTGAAAGCAGGAGTGAAAAAGACTTCCAGATTGGCAGCCTATGGCAGAGGCCTGCTAGATGCTCACCAATCCCGTTTCCCTCTTCTTGACACGGAAGACTACATTCCCCAGTGTACTTTGCAATTAGGTTGGAACAGTAAGAATGGGTTCTGGCCAGTGGGATGTGGATAGACGTGATCATACTTAGCCCCTGTACTGTCTAAGAAGGTGGTCACTAAATTTAAGTCTAAATAAAATAAAAAATTGAATTTCTCAGTCATAGTACATGCCAAGTACTCAATAGCCACATGTCCAGTGGGTACCATACCGGCTGGTACAGATACTGAACATTTCCTTCATCACAGATGTTCTATTCAACAGTGCTGCTTTAGCCCTTCTGCAGTGACCTTGGCAGTCATTCCCTAAATGAGATGAAGGCTCAGAAGGTCCAAATAGTGGAGAGAGGGGTGACTCTAATGATTAGGACAAATTTTATAGATTTAAGTTTCAATTAGAAATAAAAGGTGCCACTAGTTAAACAAGTGACCAGTGGAGGAAACAGTCCTATTTATGCCTGTGGCAAAGAACTGGGGACAAGGGGAATAATATCTGCTGCTTTAAGAACAATGTTATCTTCCTTGACACTGAAAAGGTTTGCATCCTTTATCTGCTTATGGTGTTTGTAAAATGATACGAAAATAAGCCAACAGACTATCCTGACTTCTAGACTGATTATCCCCTCAGAAATCTTATTAGCACCCTTGAATTATGCTCTCTATGAAGGCAGAGTTTGTAAATCATAGGTAAACCTCAAGGCTTGTTGAAACATATTCCTAATCAATAAAGTTCTGGGATGCCTGCAAAAGTGCTTCTGGAAAATTGAATATTATCTAAATTATGATTAGGGCCAATGACTGCATGTATGGTTGAAAGATTCCCTGTGGGCATCATAAAAATTCTTCCCACCCCTCCACCCAACAGAATCAAGTTAACAGAGCATTTTGTGAAAATATTCAGAAGGAAATAAAGTAGATCTTTTTTTAACTAAAGAAAACAGAATCCACCATAATTTCCAACCTGACATAGTCTCTTTTCTCATCTGATTCTCCACAAGAATCTAATGGATAACGATCATCCTTCATGATCTTAGCTTTCTCTCTGATGATTCTGACAAGGTCAAATGTCCTATGTTAGTCTGGAGCCACAGGTGTTGTCTATTTGTCTTTCATGCATAAATATGTGTCTATATTACATATAGACACATACCTCTTCCTTTTTAAGATTTTGCCTTTCTTCATATCTAAATGCAAGAATGTTCCTACATACACAAACATATCACACTGGTAGCATTTTGAGGGGAAAGGCAAACAGCATGATTCTACCACTATCTATGTGACCACAGGCATAGTCACTTAATTTTTCAGGACCTTGTTTCACTCTAAAATGCACACAGGAATGAAATAATCTCTAAGATCCATTCTTGTTAACTCACATTATTTATGACTTTCATGTAAAGGAAAACCAAATAAAAAATATATCAAGAAATACTCTACTTAAAATTTCATTGTCCAGCTTAACCATTTACTAGCTTTAGGCAAGAATGTTTGACTTATTTAATAATTCCCATAAACAAATTAAACTTTGTTTGAATTTCCCTATTTTTTTGAATTTTATTTTATATATATTTTAATACAGCAGGTTCTTATTAGTTATCCATTTTATACATATTAGTGTATACATATCAATCCCAATTGCCCAATTCATCACTCCACCACCCCCACCCCCACCCCCACCCCCACTTTCCACCCTTGGTGTCCATACACTTGTTCTCTACATCTGTGTCTCTATTTCTGCCCTACAAACCCATTCATCTGTACCATTTTCCTAGGTTCCACATATCTGCATTAATAGACGATATTTGTTGTTCTCTTTCTGACTTACTTCACTCTGTACGACAGTCTCTAGATCCATCCAAGTCTCTACAAATGACCCAATTTCATTCCTTTTTATGGTTGAATAATATTCCATTGTATATATGTGCCACATCTTCTTTATCCATTCGTCTGTCTATGAGCATTTACGTTGCTTCCATGACCTGGCTATTGTAAATAGTGCTGCAATGAACATTGGGGTGCATGTGCCTTTTTGAATTATGGTTTTCTCTGGGTATATGCCCAGTAGTGGGATTGCTGGATCATATGGTAATTCTATTTTTAGTTTTTTAAAGAACCTCCATACTGTTCTCCATAGTGGCTGTATCAATTTACATTCCCACCAACAGTGCAAGAGGGTTCCCTTTTCCCCACACCCTTTCCATCATCCAGTTGTTTGTAGATTTTCTGATGATGCCCATTCTAACTGGTGGGAGGTGATACCTCATTGTAGTTTTGATTTGCAGTTCTCTAATAATTAGTGATGTTGAACAGCTTTTCATGTGTCTCTTGGCCACCTGTATGTCTTCTTTGGAGAAATGTCTATTTAGGTCTTCTCATTTTTTGATTTTTTTTTTTAATATTGAGCATCATAAGCTGTTTATATATTTTAGAGATTAATCATTTGTCCGTTGATTTGTTTGTGAATATTTTCTCCCATTCTGAGGGTTGTCTTTTCATCTTGTTTATAGTTTCCTTTGCTGTGTAAAAGCTTTCAAGTTTCATTAGGTCCCATTTGTTTATTTTTGCTTTTATTTCCGTTACTCTAGGAGGTGGTTCATAAAAGACCTTGGTGTGATTTATGTCAAAGAGTGTTCTTCCTATGTTTTCCTCTAAGAGTTTTGTAATGTCTGGTCTTACATTTAGGTCTTTAACCCATTTTGAGTTTATTTTTGTGTATGGTGTTAGGTCGTGTTCTAATTTCATTATTTTACATGTAGCTGCCCAGTTTTCCCAGCACCACTTATTGAAGAGACTGGCTTTTCTCCATTGTATATCCTTGCCTCCTTTGTCATAGATTAGTTGACCATAGGTACGTGGGTTTATCTCTGGGCTTTCTATCTTGTTCCATTGATCTATGTTTCTGTTTTTGTGCCAGTACCATATTGTCTTGATTACTATAGCCTTGTAGTATAGTCTGAAGTCAGGGAGTCTGATTCCTCCAGCTCCGTTTTTTTCCCCTCAAGACTGCTTTGGCTATTTGGGGTCTTTTGTGTCTCCATACAAATTTTAAGATTTTTTTTGTTCTAGTTCTGTAAAAAGTGCCGTTGGTAATTTGATAGGGATTGCACTGAATCTGTAGATTGCTTTGGGTAGTATAGTCATTTTAACAATATTGATTCTTCCAATCCAAGAACATGGTATATCTCTCCATCTGTTTGTGTCATCTTTGATTTCTTTCATCACTGTCTTATAGTTTTCTGAGTACAGGTCTTTTAACCTCCTTAGGTAGGTTTAAACCTAGGTATTTTATTGTTTTTGTTGCAGTGGTTAATGGGATTGTTTCCTTAATTTCTCTTTCTGATCTTTCATTGTTAGTGTATAGGAATACAGGAGATTTCTGTACATTAATTTTGTATCCTGCAACTTTAGCATATTCATTGATTAGCTCTAGTAGTTTTCTGGTGGTATCTTTAGGATTCTCTATGTATAGTATCTTGTCATCTGCAAACAGTGACAGTTTTACTTCTTCTTTTCCAATTTGGATTCCTTTTATTTCCTTTTCTTCTCTGATTGATGTGGCTAGGACTTCCAAAACTATGTTGAATAATAGGGGTGAGAGTGTACATCCTTGTCTTGTTCCTGAGCTTAGAGGAAATGCTTTCAGTTTTTCACCACTGAGAATGAAGTTTGCTGTGGGTTTTTCACATATGGCCTTTACTATGTTGAGGTAGATTCCCTCTATGCCCACTTTCTGGAAAGTTTTTGTCATAAGTGGATGTTGAATTTTGTCAAAAGCTTTTTCTGCATCTATAGAGATGATCATATGGTTTTTATTCTTCTTTATTTATTACTATGGTGTATCACGATTGATTTGCATATATTGAAGAATCCTTGAATCCCTGGGGTAAATCCCACGCGTTGTGTGATCATTTTAAGGTGCTGTTGGATCCTGTTTACTAGTATTTTGTTGAGGATATTTGCATCTATATTCATGAGTGATATTGGTGTATAATTTTCCTTTTTTGTAGTATCTTTGTATGGTTTTGGTATCAGGGTGATGGTGGCCTCATAGAATGAGTTTGGGAGTGTTCCTTCCTCTGCAATTTTTCGGAAGAGTTTGAGAAGGATGGGTGTTATCTCTTCTCTAAATGTTTGATAAAATTCACCTGTGAAGCCATCTGGTCCTGGACTTTTGTTTGGTAGAAGATTTTTAATCCCAGTTTCAATTTCATTACTTCTGATTGGTCTGTTCATATTTTCTATTTCTTCCTGGTTCAGTCTTGGAAGGTTATACCTTTCTAGGAATTTGTCCATTTCTTCCAGGTTTTCCATTTTATTGGCATAGAGTTGCTTGTAGTACTCTCTTAGGATGCTTTGTAGTTCTGTGGTGTCTGTTGTAACTTCTCCTTTTTCATGTCTAATTTTATTGATTTGAGTCCTCTCCCTTTTTTTCTTGATGAATCTGGCTAATGGTTTATCAATTTTGTTTATCCTCTCAAAAAACCAGCTTTTAGTTTTATTGATCTTTGCTATTGTTTTCTTTGTTTCTATTTCATTTATTTCTGCTCTGATCTTTATGATTTCTTTCCTTCTGCTAACTTTGTATTTTGTTTGTTCTTCTTTCTCTAGTTCCTTTAGGTGTAAGTTTAGATTGTTTATTTGAGGTTTTTCTTGTTTCTTGAGGTATGCTTGTATAGCTATAAACTTCCCTCTTAGAACTGCTTTTGCTGTATCCCATAGGTTTTGGATCATTGTGTTTTCATTGGCATTTGTCTCTAGATATTTTTGGATTTCCTCTTTGATTTCTTCAGTGATCTCTTGGTTATTTAGTAACGTATTGTTTAGCCTCCATGTGTTTGGTTTTTTTTACATTCTTTTCCCTGTAATTCATTTCTAATCTCATAGCATTGTGGTCAGAAAAGATGATTGATATGATTTCAGTTTTCTTAAATTTACTGAGGCTTGATTTGTGACCCAAGATGTGATCTATCCTGCAGAATGTTCCATGCGCATTTGAGAAGTGTAATCTGCTGTTTTGGGATGGAATGTTCTATAAATATCAATTAAATCTATCTGGTCTGTTATATCATTTAAAGCTCCTGTTTCCTTATTTATTTTCATTTTGGATGATCTGTCAATTGGTGTAAGTGAGGTGTTAAAGTCCCCCACTTTTACTGGGTTACTGTCGATTTCCTCTGTTATAGCTGTTAGCAGTTGCCTTATGTATTGAGGTGCTCCTATGTTGGGTGCATATATAATTGTTTATCTTCTTCTTGGATTGATTCCTTGATCATTATGTAGTGTCCCTCCTTGCCTTTTGTAACATTCTTTATTTTAATGTCTATTTTATCTGATATTAGTATTGCTATTCCAGCTTTCTTTTGATTTCCATTTGCATGGAATATCTTTTTCCATCCCCTCACTTTCAGTCTGTATGTGTACCTAGGCCTGAAGTGGGTTTCCTGTAGACAGCATATATATGGGTCTTGTTTTTGTATCCATTCAGCAAGCCTGTTTCTTTTGGTTGGACCATTTAATCCTTTTACGTTTAAGGTAATTATCTATATGTATGTTCCTATTACCATATTCTTAATTGTTATGGGTTTGTTTTTGTAGGTCCTTTTCTTCTCTTGTGTCTCCCACTTAGAGAAGTTCCTTTAGCATTTGTTGTAGAGCTGGTTTGGTGATGCTGAATTCTCTTAGTTCTTGCTTGTCTGTAAAGCTTTTGATTTCTCTATTAAATCTGAATGAAATCCTTGCTGGGTAGAGTAATGGTGGTTGTTGTTTCTTCCCTTTCATCCCTTTAAGTATATCATGCCACTCCCTTCTGTCTTGTAGAGTTTCTGCTGAGAAATCAGCTGTTAAGCTTATGTGGCTTCCCTTGTATATTGTTTGTCATTTTTCCCTTGCTGCTTTCAATAATTTTTCTTTGTCTTTAGTTTTCTCAATTTGATTACTATATGTCTTGGTGTGTTTCTCCTTGGGTTTATCCTGTATGGGACTCGCTGCACTTCCTGGACTTGGGTGGCTATTTCCTTTCCCATTTTAGGGAATTTTTCAACTATAATCTCTTCAAATATTTTCTCTCATCCTTTCTCTCTCTCTTCTCCTTCTGGGACCCCTATAATGCTAATATTGTTGTGTTTAATATTGTCCCAGAGGTGTCTTCGGCTGTCTTCATTTCTTTTCATTCTTTTTTCTTCCAGGTCACTTATCCGTTCTTCTGCCTTAGTTATTCTGCTATTGATTGCTTCTAGTGTAGTTTTTCAGTTATTGTATTGTTCATCTCTGTTTGTTTGTTCTTTAATTCTTCTAGGTCTTTGTTAAACATTTCTTGCATCTTCTCGATCTTTGCCTACATTCTTTTTCTGAGGTCCTGGATCCTCTTCACTATCATTATTCTGAATTCTTTTTCTGGAAAGTTGCCTATCTCCACTGCATTTAGTTGTTTTTCTGTGGTTTTATCTTGTTCCTTCATCTGGTACATAGCCCTCTGCCTTTTCATATTGTCTATCTTTCTGTGGGTGTGATTTTTGTTTCACCTGCTGCAGGATTGTAGTTCTTCTTGCTTCTGCTGTCTGCCCTCTCGTGGATGAGGCTATCTCAGAGGCTTGTGCAAGTTTCCTGATGGTAGGGACTGGTGGTGGGTAGAGCTAACTGTTGCTCTGGTTGGCAGGGCTCAGTTAACTTTGATCTGCTTGACTGCTGATGGGTGGGGCTGGGTTCCCTCCCTGTTGGTTGTTTGGCCTGAGGCAACCGAACACTGGAGCCTACCTGGGCTCTTTGGTGAGGCTAATGGCAGACTTTGGGAGCACTCATGCCAAGGAGTACTTCCCAGAACTTCTGCTGCCAGTGTACTTGTCCTCACGGTGAGCCACAGCCACCCCCCACCTCTGCAGGAGACACTCCAACACTAGCAGGTGGGTCTGGTTCAGTCTCCCCTGGGGTCACTGCTCCTTCCCCTGGCTCCTGATGGACACACTACTTTGTGTGTGCCCTCCAAGAGTGGAGTCTCTCTTTCCCCCAGTCCTGTCGAAGTCTTGCAATCAAATCCCACTAGCCTTCAAAGTCTGATTCTCTAGGAATTCCTCCTGCCGTTGCCGGACCCCCTGGTTGGGAAACCTGATGTGGGGCTCAGAACCTTCACTCCAGTGGGTGTACTTCTGTGGTATAAGTGTGCTCCAGTCTGTGAGTCACCCACCCAGTAGTTATGGGATTTGATTTTACTGTGATTGCACCCCTCTTACTGTCTCATTGTGTCTTCTCCTTTGTCTTTGGATGTGGGGTATCTTTTTTGGTGAGTTCCAGTGTCTTCCTCTCCGTGATTGTCCAGCAGCTAGTTGTGATTCTGTTGTTCTCACAAGAGAGAGTGAGAGCACGTCCTTCTACTCTGCCACCTTGGTTCAGGGCCACAAATTTTGCTTCTTCCTTAATTTTCTCCCACCAAAAGTATCAGCTCTGTGAAGGCACCATCAGTGGCTGCTTGTTTGTTGTATTTCCAACACCTCACTCTGTGCAGTTCTGGAGAGGAGAGAGCCCCACACGGTGCAGGGCTGCACAGGGAACTGTGAGGGTGGTCTCTGACCACAGAGAAAGAGACCAACTGCAATTTACCATCAAAGACTTTTACTGGAAGTGGCAAGCCTTCAGTCTATACCACAGTGTTCCAAAGTAGTTATATCACACAGATTCTGCCAGTTTTATTGTTGTCTAAGTGAGGAGACAGATTTCTGGTGCTTCCTACTCTGCCATCTTCCCAGAATCCTCCTACATTAATTGAATTTTGCATGTTAAACCAACCTTGCTTGCATCCCTGGAAAACCCCATGATGTATTATCCCCCTTTACATATTGCTGGATTTGATTTGTCCAAATTTTGTCTAGAATTTTTGTATCTATATTTATGAGGGATATTGATTAGTAGTTCATTTCTTGCAATGTTTTTATTTTGTTTTTGTTTAACTTTAATGTCAAACTCATAGAATGACTTGGAGAGTACTCTCTTCTTTTCAATTTTCTGAAAGAATTTGTGTATACTTGGTATTAATTATTTATAAACATTTAGTAGAATTAACTAATGAAGCCACCTGAGCCTGGAGTTTGCTTCATAAGGTTTTTCACTAAGTTCATCTAAGTTGTCAAATTTATAGGCGTAAATTTATTTATAATATTCACTTTTTAGCCTTTAAATACCTATGATCCATAGTAATGCCCTTGATCTAATTCTTGATAAGAATACTTTGTGATTCTTACCCTGTGTAGCTAAATATTTATCCCTTAATTTCAAAGAATCAGCTTTTGATTTTGTTGATTTTTCTCTATTTTTCTGTTTCATTAATTTATGTTCTGACTTTTTCTTTTCCTTTATTCTACTTCCTTTGAATTTAATTGGCTCTCCTTTTTCTAGCTGGCAGCTGAGGTCATTGATTTGAGGACTTTATTCTCTTCTAGTATTGGCATTAATTCTATAAAATTGTGACATTCTACAAGATTTGATAGGTAGTAATTTCATTTTCATTAAGTCTGAAATAATTTTTTTAAATAATTTATTTTATTTATTTATTTTTGGCTGCATCGGGTCTTCGTTGCGGTGCGTGGGCTCCTCATTGCAGTGGCTTCTCTTGTTGCGGAGCACAGGCTCTAGGTGCAAGTGCTTCAGTAGTTGCAGCTCGTGGGCTCAGTAGTTGTGGTTCACAGGCTCTAGAGCACAGGCTCATAATTGTGGTGCACAGGCTTAGTTACTCCGTGGCATTTGAGATCTTCCTGGACCAGGGCTTGAACCCATGTCCCCTGCATTGGCAGGCAGATTCTTAACCACTGTGTCACCAGGGAAGCCCTGAAATAATTTTTCATTCCCTTTTGATATATTCTTTGACTCATGTATAATTTAGAGATGTGTTATTTAGTTTCCAAATTTTGGGGGGATTTTCCAGAGATCTTTCTGTTATTAGTTTTTAATTTAATTTCATAGTAATCAGAGAATATACTTTATATGACTTGAATACCTTAAAATCTTTTGACACTTGTTTTATGGTCACAATATGGTCTATATTGGTAAATATTGCTTGTGCACTTGAAAATAACATGTATTCTACTATTTGCAGAATCTTCTATGCTAGTAAAGTAGATCAAATTAAATGAAAGTGTTATTCAAGTCTGCTCTATCATTGTGAGAAGGTATTGACATCTCTAAAAATAACTGTAGATATGTTTATTTACCCTTGTAGTTCTGTCAATTTTTGCTTCATGTGTCTTAAAATTCTCTTATATGGTACATAAATTTATGCAGTAGAAGTAACAATCATAATAATTTATTTCTTTATCATTATGAAATACTATCTTTATCCGTAGTAATAATGTTTGCTGCATAATCTACTTCACTTAATACTAGTACAGCTGCTTTAGTTTTTTATTTTTACTATTGTTAGCATTGTTTATTTTCTATTCTTTTACTTTTAGTCTATTTGTGTATTTATATTTGAGGGGTGTTTCTTGTAAGTCGCATGAAGTTTCTTGCTTTTTAAAATAAATCAGACAAATCTTTGATATTTAGACCATTTACTTTTAGTGTAATTATTGATATGTTTATTTTCAATTTATCCTGTTGCTGGATATTTTTGTTTGTCACATCTGTTTTTCATTCTCTTTTTTTCCCTGCCTTCATTTGGATTTATTGAACACTTTTTTTTTTTTTTTTTTTTGCGATATGCGGACCTCTCACTGTTGTGGCCTCTCCCTTTGCAGAGCACAGGCTCTGGACACGCAGGGTCAGTGGCCATGGCTCATGGGCCCAGCTGCTCCATGGCATGTGGGATTTTCCCGGACCGGGGCACAAACCCGTGTCCCTTGCATCGGCAGGCGGACTCTCAACCACTGCGCCACCAGGGAAGCCCTATTGGACACTTTTTATAGTTCTGTTTTATCTCTTTTTTGTTGTTTATTTATTATAAGTCCTTGTTTTGTCATTTTGGGGATTGATTTAGGGTTTATAGTATATAACTTTAACTTATGACTTATTGGTTGTCTATTTTCAAGTGATATTATACAACTTCTCATAAAATATAAGACACAACAGCATACTTTCATTTCACTCCTCCTGACCTTTGTCCTATTGTAGTCATAAATTTTAATTTCACAGATGCTGTAAACCACAAAATGCATTGTACTTTTATTTAAACATTTTTAATTTTTATTGGAGTATAGTTGCTTTACAATATTGTGTTAGTTTCTACTGTACAACAAAGAAAATCAGCTATTCATATTTATATATCCCCTCTTTTTTGGACTTTATTCCTATTTAGGTCACCACAGAGCATTGAGTAGAGTTCCCTGTGCTATACAGTAGGTTATTATTAGTTATCTATTTTATACACAGTATCAATAGCGTATATGTGTCAATCCCAATCTCCCAATTCATCCCACTCCCCCATTTCCCTTTTGGTATCCATATGTTTGTTCTCTATGTCTGTGTCTCTAAAATTGAAATCCTATCAAGCAGCTTTTCTGACCACAATGCTATGAGATTAGAAATCAATTACAGGAAAAAACTGTAAAAATACAAACACACGGAGGCTAAACATTTATTTTTAATAAATGGTTAGTAAAAATATTTCGTACTTACCCATGTAATTATCATTTCCTGTTTTCTTTATTTTTTTGTGTCGATTCATATTTCAATCTGATGTCATTTTCCTTCTTCCTGAAAGACCTCCTTTATCATTTCCTCTATTGTAGGTCTCTTCAGATTTTATATATCTGAAAGAAACCTTATTTTACCTTCATTTTAAGAGTGAATTTCCCTGGGTGTAGAATTCTATGTGGATTTTTTTTTTTTGGTACTTTAAAAATGTTGTTCAAGTGTTTTCTCTCTTGCATTGATTATAATAAGAATCAGCTATTATCCTTTTCTTTGTTCTTCTGTGTATTTGTTTTCTATTTGCTGCTATAACAAGATATGACAACCTTAGTGGCTTAAAACAGCACAAGTTTATTATAGTTCTGGAAAAATATTCAGAAGTCTGAGATGGGTCTCACTGTGCTAAAATCAAGGTGTTGACATTGCTGTCTTCCTTTCCAGAAGCTATAGGAAAGAATGCTGTTTTGCTTGCCTTATTCAGCTTCTAGAAACATTTTGCATTCCTTGGTTCATGACCCCCTTCCTTTTGAAGTCAGCAACATCAGGCCAAGTTCTCACACTGTTATTTCTCTGGTTCTCTCTATGGTCTCCCTCATCCTCTTTTGAGGACCCCTGAGATTATATTGGGCCAATTTAGACAATCCAGGATAATTTTCCTGTCTAGGGTTACCAGATTAGCAAATTTTATTTTATCATCTATATTAATTCCTTTAGGCATATAACATAAAATAGTCATAGGCTCTGAGGATTAGGACATGGACATCTTTGGAAGGCCATGGTTCTGACTTCCACATTCTGTATGTACAATATCATGCCTTTTTTTCTCTGGATGCTTTTAAGATTCTCTTATATCACTAGTTTTGAGCAATTAGATTTTGATATGCTTTAGAGTAGTTTTATTCCAGTTTTTTTGGTTTGTATTTCATCTAGCTTTTCGGGTTTTGTTTGTTTGTTTTTATATAATTATTTTTTATTGAAGTATAGTTGATTTACAATGTTGTGACAATCTCTGATGTACAGCAAAGTGACTCAGTTATACACATATATACATTCTTTTTTATATTCTTTTCAATTATGGTTTGTCACAGAATATTCAATATAGTTTTCTGTGCTATACATTAGGACCTTGTTGTTTATCCATTCTAAATATAATAAGTAATAGTTTGCATCTACCAACCCTAAACTCCCAGTGTATATTTCTCCCTCCCCCTCTCCCCCTTGGCAACCACAAGTCTGTTCTCTATGTCTATGAGTCTGTTTTCATTTTGTAGATAGGTTCATTTGTGCCATATTTTATATTCCACATATAAGTGATATCATATGGTATTTGTCTTTCTCTTTCTGACATACTTCACTTAGTATGATAGTCTCTAGTTGCATCCATGTTGCTGCAAATGACATTATTTCATTCTTTTTTATGGCTGAGTAGTATTCCATTATATATATGTACCACATCTTCTTTATCCATTCATCAGTCTATAGATATTTAGGTTGTTTCCATGTTTTGGCTATTGTGAACAGTGCTGCTATGAACATAGGGATGCATGTATCTTTTTAAATTATAGTTTTGTCCAGGTATATTCCTAGAAGTGGGATTGCTGGATCATATGGTAATTCTATTTTTAGTGTTCTGAGGAACCTCCACACTGTTTTCCATAGTGGCTGTACCAACTTATATTCCCACTAACAATGTAGGAGGGTTCCCTTTTCTCCACACCCTCTCTAGCATTTGTTATTTGTAAGCGTTTTAATGATGGCCATTCTGACTGGTTTAAGGTGGTATCTTATTGTAGTTTTGATTTGCATTTCTCTAATAATTAATGATGTTGAGCATCTTTTCATGTGCCTACTGGCCATCTGTATGTCTGGTTTCGAGAAATGTCTATTAAGGTCTTATACCCATTTTTCAATTAGGTTGCTTTTTTGTTGTTGGCTGTATGAACTGTTTGTATATTTTGGAGGTTAAGCCCTTGTCTGTCACATCATCTGCAAATATTGTCTCCCATTTCATAGGTTGTCTTTTCATTTTTTTTTAATGGTTTCCTTTGTTGTGCAAAAGTTTGTAAGTTTGATTAGGTCCCATTTGTTTATTTTTGCTTTTATTTTTATTTTTTTAAATATTTTGGGGCTTCCCTGGTGGTGCAGTGGTTGAGAATCTGCCTGCTAATGCAGGGGACATGGGTTCGAGCCCTGGTCTGGGAAGATCCCACATGCCGCGGAGCAACTAGGCCTGTGAGCCACAACTACAGAGCTTGCACGTCTGGAGCCTGTGCTCTGCAACAAGAGTGGCTGCGATAGTGAGAGGCCCATGCACCGCAATGAAGAGTGGACCCCGCTTGCCACAACTAGAGAAAGCCCTCACACAGAAACGAAGACCCAACACAGCCAAAAATAAGTAAATAATTTTTTAAAAAAAATATATTTTCTTATTTATTTATTTAGTTGCATCAGGTCTTGGTTGTGGTTCACCAGCTCCTTAGTTACAGCACAGAGGCTCCTTAATTGTGGCATGCGAACTCTTAGTTGTGGAATGCATGTGGGATGTAGTTCCCCAACCAGGGATCGAACCCAGGCCCCCTGCATTGGGAGCATGGAGTCTTATCCACTGTGCCACTATCTCTGCTTTTATTTCAGTTTCCTTGGGAGACTGACTTAAGAAAACATTGGTATGATCTATGTCAGAGAATGTTTTGCCTATGTTCTCTTCTAGGAGTTTTATGGTGTCATGTCTTACGTTTAAGTCTTTAAGCCATTTTGAGTTTACTTTTGTGCATGATGTGAGGACATGTTCTAACTTCATTGATTTACATGTAGCTGTCCGACTTTCCCAGCACCACTTGCTGAAGAGACTGTCTTTTTCCCATTTTATATTCTTGCCTCCTTTGTCAATGATTAATTGACTGTAGGTGTGTGGGTTTATTTCTGGGCTCTCTATTCTGTTCCATTGATCTGAATACCTGTTTTTGTACCAATACCACACTGTTTTGATTACTGTAGCTTTGTAGTATTTTCTGACGTCTGGGAGAGTTATGCCTCCTGCTTTGTTTTGTTTTTTCCCCCTCAGGATTGCTGTAGCAATTCTGGATCTTTTACGGTTCCATATAAATTTTTGGATTATTTGTTCTAGTTCTATGAACAATGTCATGGGTAATTTGTTAGGAATCACATTAAATCTGTAGATTGCTTTTGGTAGTATTGCCATTTTAATAATATTAATTCTTCCAATGCAAGAGTATGGGATATCTTTCCATTTCTTTGAATCCTCTTTTATTTCCTTCATTAATGTTTTATAGTTCTCACCGTATAAGTCTGTCACCTCCTTGGTCAGATTAATTCATTGGTTTTTTTTTTGGTGGATTTTAAAAGGTTTTTTTTTTTTTTTACATTCCTTTTCTGATATTTCATTGTTAGTGTAAAGTAATGCAACTGATTTCTGAATGTTAATCTTGTATCCTGCTACTTTGCTGAATTCATTTATTATATCTAGTAGTTTTTGTGTGGAGTCCTTAGGGGTTTCTATATATAGTACCATGTCATCTGCATATAGTGACAATTTTAACCTCTTACCTTCCAATTTGGATAACTTATTTCTTTTTCTTGTCTGATTGCTGTGTCTAGGACTTCCAATATTATGCTGAAGAGAAGTGGTGAGAGTGAGCATCCTTGTCTTTTTCCAGATTTTAGTGGGAAGGCTTTCAGCTTTTCACCATTGAGTATTATATTGGCTGTGTGTTTGTTATAAATGGCTTTTGTTATGTTGAGATATGTTCCCTCTATTCTCACCTTGGTAAGAGTTTTTATCATGAATGGATGTTGAATTTTGTCAAATGATTTTTCTGCATCTATTGAGATGACCATGTTTTTTTGACTTTTCTTCTGTTAATGTGTTGTATTACATTTATTGATTTGCATATGTTGAACCATCCTTGTGAACCTGGGATGGATTCTACTTAGTCGTGGTGTATGGTTTTTTTATGTGTCATTAGATCCTGTTTGCTAGTATTTTGTTGATAATTTTTGCATCTGTATCCATCAAAGCTATTGGCCTGTAATTTGCTTTTTTGGTGGTGTCTTTGTCAGGTTTTGGTATCAGGGTGATGGTGGCTTCATAGAATATCTTTGGGAGTGTTCCCTCCTTATCTTTTGGAAGAGTTTAAGAAGAATTTGTGTAAGTTCTTCTAAGTTTGGTAGAATTTGCCTGTGAAGCCATCTGGTCCTGAACTTTTGTTTGTAGGAAGTTTTTTTTTTATTGCAGATTCTATTTCGCTTCTTGTGATCAGTCTATTCAAAGTATCTATTTCTTCTTTATTCAATTTTGGTGGGCTGTATGTTTCTAGAAAGTTGTCCATTTCTTGTAGGTTGTCAAATTTGTTGGCGTAAAATTGTTCATATTATTCTTTTATGGTTTTTGTGTTTCTGTGGTATCAGTTGAGATTTCTCCATTTTCATTTCTTATTTTGTTTATTTTGGTTCTCTCTCTTTTCTTTTTGTTGAGCCTGGCCAGAGGTTTGTCAATTTTGTTTACCCTTTCAAAGAACCAGCTCTTGGTTTTGTTAAGTTTTTATATTTTTTAAATCTCTATTTTATTTATTTCCCCCTTGATCCTTATTATTTCCTTCCTTCTGCTGACTTAGGTTTTGTTTGTTCCTCTTTTTCTAATTCTTTTAGGTGGCAGGTTAGGTTGTTTACTTGAAATTGTTCTCTTTTTTTGATGAAGGCTTGTATTGCTATGAACTTCCCTCTAAGAACTGCTTTTGCTGCATCCCATAGATTTTGTATAGTTGTGCTTTCATTGTCATTTGTCTCAAGATAGTTTTTAATTTCCTTTTTGATTTCCTCATTGACCCACTGGGTTTTTTTTCTGTTTTTTAAATTTTATCATGAGACTTAGTTGTGTTTTTTTTTAACATTTTATTTATTTATTTTATTTTTTGGCTGTATTGGGTCTTAGTTGTGGCACACAGGATCTTTTGTTGCAGTGCATGGGCTCTTCATTGCAACATGCAGGCTTCTCTCTAGTTGTGGTGTGTGTTTTTTCTCTCTCTAGTTGTGGCGTGCGGGCTCCAGAGTGCATGGGCTCTGTAGTTTGCAGCACATGTACTCTCTAGTTGAGGCACAGGAGCTCAGTAGTTGTGGCACATGGACTTAGTTGCCCCACAGCATGTGGGATCTTAGTTCCCTGACGAGGGATCGAACCCACGTCCCCTACATTGGAAGGCAGATTCTTTACCACTTGACTACCAGGGAAGTCCAACCCATTGGTTTTTTAGTAACATGTTATTTAGTCTCCATGTAATCGTTTTTTTCTCATTTCTTTTCCTGTGGTTGATTTCTAGTTTCATGTCACTGTGGTCAGAGGCTTGAAATAATTTCTATACTCTTAAATTTGTTGAGGTTAGTTTTGTGCCCTAGGATGTGGTCAGTCCTAGAGAATGTTCCATGTTCACTTGAAAAGAATGTATATTCTGTTTCTCTTTTTTGGATACAGTGTCCTGAAAATATCAATTAAGTCTAACTCTTCTATCGTATCATTTAGGACCTCTGTTGCCTTATTGATTCTCTGTCTAGAAGATCTGTCCATTGATGTGAGTGGGGTGTTAAAGTCTCCTACTATTACTATATTCCTATCAATATCTCCCTTTATGTCTGATAATAATTGTTTTACGTATTTGGGTGCTCCTATGTTAGGTACATATATGTTGATGAGTGTAAAATCCTCTTCTTGTATTGATCCTTTTATCATTTTATAGGGTCCTTCTTTATCTTTCTTTATAGCCTTTGCTTCAAAGTTTAATGTCTGATATAAGTATTGCAACTCCCGCTTTCTTGTCATTTCCATTTGAACGAAATAGTTTTTCTATTCCCATACTTTCAATCTATGTGTGTCCTTTGCCCTAAGGTGCGTATCTTGTGGACAGCATATTGTAAGCTCTTGTTTTTTTATCCAGTCTGCCACTCTATGTCTTTTGATTGGAGCATTCAGTCCATCGACAGTTAAGGTAATTACTGATAGATATGTATTTATTTCCATTTCAAACCTTGTTTTCCAGTTGATTCTTTGTTTCTTCTTTGTTCCTTTCTTTTTCTTTTTGTGGTTTGATGATTTCCTTTTATTTTATGCTTGTGTTCTCTTCTTTTAGGCTTTTGTGACTCTATTGTATGTTTTTGGTTTGTGGTTGCCCTGTGTTTCAAATATTTTAACCCCCTCCTATATCTGCTTCTTTTAGATTGATAGTCATATAGGCTCAAACACATTCTAAAAAAAAGAAAAAGAATCTGCATTTTCTTTCTTTCCCCACATGTTTTGATTTTGATGTTCCTTTTTCCATCTTCATGTTTATTCTTTGCTGTTCCTTGTGTTCATCATTGCTTTCACAAATACTTTTTTTTCTTTTTCTTTTTATCTTTATATACTGGCTAATTTAAGAGATTTAAATATATAGATATATATAAAGTATATCTTTATATACTGGCTAATTTAAGAGATTTACTTTACAACTGTGAATTCCTCCTTCCTATTTCTTCTTGCCTCTTTTCTGTTTAGAGATGGCTTTTCAATATTTCTTTTAGGATAGGTTTAGTATTGCTGTGTTTTTTAGTTTTTGCTTGTCTGAGAAATTTTTTATTTCTCCTCCTATACTAAATGATAATTTTGCTAGGTAGAGTATTCTAGGTTGCAGATATTTCTCTTTCAAGACTTTGAATATATTTTGCCACTCCCTTCTGGCCTGCAGTGTTTCTGTAGGGAAATCAGCTAATAGCCTTATAGGGGTTGCCTTGTAAAGAACTCTTGGTTTTTCTCTTGCTGCCTTTAGAATCTTCTTTTTATCTTTAACTTTTGCCATTTTTATTATAATATGTCTTGTTGTAGGTCTGTTTGGGTCTATCTTGTTTGAAACCCTCTGTGCTTCCTGTATCTGGATATCTATTTCCTTCTTTAGGTTTGGGAAATTTTCAGCCATAATTTCTTCAAATACATTTTCATTTCCCTCCTGTCTTTCTTCTCCTTTGAGTATCCCTATTATGTGTAGATTGACCCACTTTGTATTATCGCATAGGTCTCTTATATTGCTTTCTTTCTTTTTTTTTTTTTTTCATTTGGCTTTCTGTCTGATGTTTTGATTGGGTAATTTCCATTAGTCTATCTTCCAGGTCACTTATTCTTTCTTCTGCATTATTCATTCTGTTATTCATTTCCTTGAGCTCAGCTTTTGTCTCATCAAATGAATTTTCTGATTTTTCTTGGCTCCTCCTTATAGTCTCTAGTTCCTTTTTACAGTAATCTGCATTTCTGTCAATAGCCTTTCTTAATTCCTTCAGTATTTCTATTACCTCCTTTTTGAATTCAGTGTCTATTAGACTGAGGAGGTCTATTTCATTGTTCCTTCAGGAGAATTTTCTTGGTAAATTAAGAAAGTTAATTTTTCTTTTAACTGAAAGTGGTTACTCTGCTTCTTCATTTTGCTTATATGTCTCTTAGTCTGTTAATTTAGGAGAAACAATTATCTACTGTAGTCTTGGAGGGTTATTTATAAGCAGGAGCATCCTGTGTAGCTTGTGAGAGTTTA
The DNA here is from genome assembly GCF_963455315.2 of Globicephala melas. Taxonomy (NCBI): domain Eukaryota; kingdom Metazoa; phylum Chordata; class Mammalia; order Artiodactyla; family Delphinidae; genus Globicephala; species Globicephala melas. The sequence goes on from NC_083314.1 coordinate 48,282,027, forward strand.
ATATTTTTGTGGCATGAGGGCTGTTTATGGTTTGCATGCTTTCTGTTTCTTTCCTCAGAGAACATTGGGGTGCACGTATCCTTTTGGACCATACTTTTCTCTGGATATATGCCCAGGAGTGGGATTGCAGGATCATATGGTAGTTCTATTTTAGTTTTTTAAGGAACCTCCATACTGGCTGTATTCTCCATAGTGGCTGTATCAATTTACATTTTCACCAACAGTGTAGGAGGTTTCCCTTTTCTCCACACTCTCTCCACCATTTATTGTTTGTAGATTTTTTGATGATGGCCATTCTGACTGGTGTGAGGTGATATCTCACTGTAGTTTGGATTTTCATTTCCCTAATAACTAGCAATGTTGAACACCTTTTCACGTGCCTTTTGGCCATTTGCATGTCTTCTTTGGAAAAATGTCTATTTAGGTCTTCTGCCCATTTTTTGATTGGGTTGCTTGTTTTTATGATATTAAGCCACATGAGCTGTTGTTTGTAAATTTTGGAGACTAATCCCTTGTTGGTTGAATCATTTGCAAATATTTTCTCCCATTCTGTGGGTTGTCTTTTCGTTTTGTTTATGTTTTCTTTTGTTGTGCAAAAGCTTTTGAGTTTAATTAGGTACTATTTATTTATTTTTGTTTTTATTTCCATTACTTTGGGAGATGGATTGAAAAAGATATTGCTGTGATTTATGTCAGAGAGTATTCTACCTATGTTTTCTTCTAAGAGTTTTATGTTATCCAGCCTTACATTTAGGCCTTTAATCCATTTTGAGTTTATTTTGTGTATGGTGTTAGGGAGTGTTCTAATTTCATATTTTTACATGGAACTGTCCAGTTTTCCCAGCGCCATTTATTGAAGACACTGTCTTTCCTCTATGTATAGTCTTGCCTCCTTTGTCATAGATTCATTGACCATAGGGGCGTGGGTTTATATCTGGCCTTACATTTAGGTCTTTAATCCATTTTGAGCTTATTTTTGTGTATGGTGTTAGGGAGTGATCTAATCTCATACTTTTACATGTACCTGTCCAGTTTTCCCAGCACCACTTATTGAAGAGGCTGTCCTTTCTCCACTGTACATTCCTGCCTCCTTTATCAAAGATAAGGTGACCATATGTGCGTGGGTTTATCTCTGGGCTTTCTATCCTGTTTCATTGATCTATATTTCTGTTTTTGTGCCAGTACCATACTGTTTTGATGACTATTGCTTTGTGGTATAATCTGAGGTCAGGAACCCTGATCCCTCCAGCTCTGTTTTTCTTTCTCGAGGTTGATTTGGCTATTCAGGGTCTTTTGTGTCTCCATACAAATTATAAGATTTTTTGTTCTAGTTCTGTGAAAAATGCCATTGGTAATTTGATAGGGATTGCATTTAATCTGTAGATTGCATTGAGTAGTATAGTCATTTTGACAATATTGGTTTTTCCAATCCAAGAACATGGTATATCTTTCCATCTATCTGTCTAGTCTGTTATTACTTTTATCAATGTCTTATAGTTTTGGGAGTACAGGTTTTTGCCTCCTTAGGTAAGTTTATTCCAAGATATTTTATTCTTTTTGATGTGATGGCAAATGGGATTGTTTCTTGAATTTCTCTTCCTGATCTTTTGTAGCTAGTGTATAGAAATACAAAAGATTTCTGTGTGCTAATTTTGTATCCTACAAGTTTACCAAATTCATTGATGAGCTCTAGTAGTTTTCTGGTAATGTCTTTAGGATTTTCTATGTATAGTATCATGTCATCTGCAAACAGTGCCAATTTAACTTCTTCTTTTCCAATCTGGGTTCCTTTTCTTTCCTTTTCTTCTCTGACTGCCATAGCTAGGACTTCCAAAACTGTGTTGAATAAAAGTGGCAAGAGTGGACATCTTGCCTTGTTCCTGATCTTAGAGGAAATACTTTCAGCTTTTCACTGTTGAGTATGATGTTAGCTGTAGGTTTCTTGTATATGACCTTTATTATGTTGAGGTATGCTCCCTCTATACCCAGAGAGTGTTGGTCATAAATTGGTGTTGGTCAAAAATTGGTTTTGAATTTTGTCAGAAGCCTTTTCTGCATCTATTGAGATGATCATTTGGTTTTTATTCTTCAGTTTGTTGATGTGCTGTATCACACTGATTGATTTGAGGATATTGAAGAATCCTTGCATCCCTGGGATAAATCCCGCTTGATCATGGTGTATGATCCTTTTAATGTGTTGTTGGATTCTGTTTGCTAGTATTTTGTTGAGGATTTTTGCATCTATGTTCATCAGTGATATTGCCCTATAATTTTATTTTTTTGTGGTATCTTTTTCTGGTTTTGGCACCAGGGTGATGGTGGCCTCATAGAATGAGTTTGGGAGTTTTCCTTCCTCTGCAACTTTTTGGAACATTTTCAGAAGGATAAGTGTTAACTCTTCTCTAAATGTTTGAGAGAATTCGCCTGTGAAGGCTTCTGGTCCTGGATTTTTGTTTGTTGGGAGTTTTTAAGTCACTGATTCAATTTCAGTACTTGTGATTGATCTGTTCATATTTTCTATTCCTTCCTTGTCCAATCTTCGGAGATTATACCTTTCTAAAAATGTACCCATTTCTTCCAGGTTGTCCATTTTATTGACATATGGTTGCTTGTAGAAGTCTCTTATGATCCTTTGTATTTCTGTGGTGTCGGTTGTAATTTCTTCTCCTTCATTTCTAATTTTATTGATTTGCGTCCTCTCTTTTTTTTTTTCTTGATGAGTCTGGCTAAAAGTTTATCAATTTTGCTTATCTTTTCAAAGAACCAACATTTAGTTTCATTGATCTTATTGTTTTCTTCATCTCTATTTCATTATTTTTGCTCTGATCTTTATGATTTCTTTCCTCCTACTAACTTTAGGTTTTGTTTGTTCTTCTTTCTCTAGTTGCTTTAGGTGTAAAGTTAGGTTGTTTATTTGAGATTTTTTTTGTTTGTTTACTGAGGTAAGATTGTATGCTATAAACTTCCTTCTTAGAATTGGTTTTGCTGCATCCCATAGGTTTTGAATCCTTGAGCTTTCGTTTTCATTTGTCTCTAGGTGTTTTTTGATTTCCTCTTTGATTTCTTCTGATCCATTGGTTGTTTGGTTGCATATTGTTTAGCCTCCACCTGCTTGTGTTTTTTACAGTTTTTTTTCCTTGTCTTTTATTTCTAATCTCATAGCTTTGTGGTTGGAAAAGATGCTTGATATGATTTCAATTTTCTTAAATTTACTGAGGCTCACTTTGTGGCCCAGCATGTGGTCAATCCTAGAGAATGTTCCATGTGCAAGTGAGAAGAATGTGTATTCTGCTGTTTTTGAATGGAATTCTCTATAAATATTAATTAACTCCATCTGCTCTAATGTGTCATTTAAGGCCTGTGTTTCTTTATTGTTTTTCTGTCTGGATCATCTGTCTATTGATGTAAGTGGGGTGTTAAAGTTCCCCAATATTATTGTGTTACTGTTGATTTCTTCCGTTATGGTTGTTAGTATTTGCCTTATGTATTGAAGTGCACTCCTATGTTGGGTGCATATATATTTACAATTGTTATATCTTCTTGGATCAATCCCTTGATCATTATATAGTGTCCTTCTTTGTCTCTTCTAATAGTCTTTATTTTTAAGTCTATTTTGTCTGATATGAGTATTGCAACTCTAGCTTTGTTTTGATTTCCATTTTCATTGAATACATTTTCCCGTCCCCTCACTTTCAGTCTGTATGTGTCCCTAGATCTGAAGTGGGTCTCTTATTGACAGCATATATATGGGTCTTGTTTTTGTATCCATTCAGCCAGTCTATGTATTTTGGTTGGAGCATTTAATCCATTTACATTTAAGGTAATTATCCATATGTATATTCTTATTGCCATTTTGTTACTTGTTTTGGATTTGTTTTTGTAGGTGTTTTTTCTTCCCTTCCTCTTTTGTTCTCTTGTGATTTGATGACTAACTTTAGTGTTGTGTTTGGATTCCTTTTTCTTTTTTGTGTATGTATCATAGATTTTTGGTTTGTGGTTAACATGAGGTTTTGATATAGCAGTCTATATATAAACAAGATTGTTTTAAGTTGCTGGTCTTTTAATTTCAAATGCATTCCCAATATCCTGCGTTTGTGCTCTCCTCTTCTCATAGTTGATGGTTTTGATATATTTGTGTGTGGATGATTTCCTACCTTTAATGTATGTTTGCCTTTACCAGTGAGCTTTTCCATCCATAATTTTCTTTTTTCTAGTTTTGTTCTTTTCTGTTTAGAGAAGTTCCTTTAGCATTTGTAGCAAAGTTGCTCTGGTGGTGCTGAATTCTCTTAGCTTTTGCTTGTCTGTAAAGCTTTTGATTTCTCTGTTGAATCTGAATTAGAGCCCTGCTGGTTAGAGCACTCTTGCTTGTAGGTTCTTCCCTTTCATCATTTTAAATGTATCATGCCATTCCCTTCTGACTTGCAGAGCTTCTGCTGAGAATTCAGCTGATATCCTTGTGAGAGTTCCCTTGTATGTTAATTGTTGCTTTTCCCTTGTTGCTTTTAATATTTTTTTGTCTTTAGTTTTTGTTAATTTGATTACTATGTGTCTTGGTATGTTCCTCTTTGGGTTTATCCTACCTGAGACTCTCTGTGCTTCCTGAACTTGGGTGACTGTTTCCTTTCCCATGTAAGGGCAATTTTCAGCTATTATCTCTTCTAATATTTCTTCAGGTCCTTTCTCTCCCTCTTCTCCTTCTGGGATGCCTATAATGCAAGCTTTGTTGTGTTTAATGTTGTCCCAGAGGTCTGTTAGACTGTCTTCCTTTCTTTTCATTCTTTTTTCTTTATTCTGTTCCACAGCAGTGATTTCCATCATTCTGTCTTCTAGGTCACTTATCCATTCTTCTGCCTCATTTATTCTGCTACTGATTCCTTCTAGTGTATTTTTCATTTCAGTTATTGTATTGTTCATCTCTTTGTTTGTTCTTTAGTTCTTCTAGGTCTTTGTTAAACATTTCTTGCATCTTCTCGATCCTTATTTCCATTCTTTTTCCGAGATATTGGATCATCTTCACTATCATTATTCTGAATTCTTTTTCCAGTAGGTTGGTTATCCCCAGTTCACTTAGTTGTTCTGGGGTTTCATCTTGTTCCTTCATCTGGGACATATTCCTCTGACATCTCATTTTGTCTAACTTTCTGTGATTGTGGTTTCCATTCCACAGCCCGCAGGACTGTAATTCTTGCTTCTGCTGTCTGCCCTCTGGTGGCTGAGGCTGTCTACGAGGGTTGTGCAGGCTTCCTGATGGGAAGGGCTGGCTCCTGCCCAGTTGGGTGGAGCTGGGTCTTGTCCCTCTGGTGGGCAGGGCTGTGCTCAGGGAGACTTTAAGCCACTTGTCTGCTGATGGGTGGGGCTGGTTGGTTGTTTGGCCTGAGGCGACTCAGTACTGGAGCCTACAGGCGGTTTGGGGCTAATGGCAGCCTCTGGGAGGGCTCATGCCAGTGAGGACTTCCCAAAACTGCTGCTGTCAATGTTGCTGTCCCCACAGTGAGCCACAGCAACCCCTGCCTCCACCAGAGACCCTCCAATACTAGCAGGTAAGTCTGGCCTAGTCTATTCTGGAGTCACTGCTTTTTTCCCCTGGGTCCTGGAGCACACAGGACTTTGTGCGTGCCCTCCAAGAGTGGAGTTTCTGTTTCCCCCAGTCCTGTGGAAGTCCTGTGATCAAACCCTGCTGGCCTTCAAATACAGATTCTCTGAGAACTCCTCCTCCCATCGCCAGAACCCCAAGCTGGGAAGTCTGATGTGGGGCTCAGAACTTTCACTCCTGTTGCATAACTTCTGTGGTATAATTGTTTTCCAGTTTCTGGGTCTCTCACCCAGCAGGTCTGGGGTTTAATTTTATCGCAGTCGTGCCCCTCCTACTGTCTTGTTGCAACTTCTTCTTTGTCTTTGGATGTAGGGTATCTTTTTTGGTAGTTTCCAGTGTTTATTTGTTAATGGTTGTTCAGCAGTTAGTTGTGATTTTGGTGTCTTTGTAAGAAGGGTGTGAGCTCATGTCCTTCTACTCTGCCATCTTAAGCTAATCTCTCTGTTTACATTTTTTAATTCTCATTTCTCTGTGTGTATGGTTTTAAAAATTTTTCTTTTACTATATCTTGAAGTTTACTAATTTTTTCTTCTAAGCCTAATCTGCCATTAATTTCATTAGGTTTATTTTTATCTCACACTTTGTTATTTTCATTTCTAAAAGCTCAATTTTAGTCACTTTTATATTTTCCATGTCTCTTCTTAAGTTTTGAGCATATGGAACTCAGGTATAATAATTGCTTTAATGTCTTTGTCTGCTAATTCTAACATCTGTATCAGTTCTGAGTCAATTTCATTTGATCACTTTATCTCCTAACTATGGGTTGCATTGTCCTGCTTCTTTACATCCTGGCAATTTTTATTGGATGTCAGATGTTTTGAATTTTACTTTCTGAGATGTGCGATATTTTTATATTCCCATAAATATTCCTGAGCTTTGTTATGGGTTGTAGTTATGTTACATGAAAACTGTTTGATCTTTTCAAGTTTTGCTGTTAAGATTTATAAGAGAAGACTGGAGCAGTTATCAATCCATGGCTTATTATTCCCTATTACTTAGGGAAGAGGCTTGTGTGTACTCTACCCAAATCCTCCTCAATTTTTTAGTTTTTCAGTCTGGTTTTTGGGACTAGACATCATTCCAAGCCCTGTCTGATCACCAGGCACTGTTACCTCTAATTATAATCTTTCAAATAGTTTTCCCCCAGCCTTGAGTAGTTTCTTCATATGCATGTGCTAATCAGTATTCACCTAAATACTCAAGGGTAAATCTTTGCGTATCTCCAGAGTTCTGTCTCTGTGTGGCGCTTTCCTTTCTGGTACTCTCTTTTTAGCAACTTGAGCTGCCATAGTCTCCTACAAACTCTCCATTCCTTATCCTCAGCTCAGGGAGTTCACTGGGCTCTCCGTGATTGCCCTCCACCCTGCACCATGGCCATCATAATGCTCTATCTCTCATAGGAATATGGTGTTTCCCATCTCTCAAGGACCATTTGCCTTCATTGCCTGATATGTAGTGTCTTGCAAACCTTTGTTTCATATATTTAGTCCTTTTTAAATTGTTTCAGTTGTAAGGTTAGATATGGTCCCTATTATTCCATTTTACAGAGAAGCTGAAGTCCCCATAGCCTCATTTTTTTTTTAAAGAGTAGAAACTATTTTGCATAGGCAGCAAGGGAGAGGAATGGAATTCTAGAAGTCATACTGCCTTTCTTAGAGGAGTTCACCTTCCTCTAGCATGTCTCAGCATCAGATATTTATTTGGTTTCTCGTTTTCTAGTATATTCTTTAATATCCATGCTGGATCTGCCTTTATGTAATGCTGCAGCTTTCTGTGGACCATTCTTCCTGGGTGTGTACTGTTGGTAGAGAGCAAAGTGTACCTAATATTGATAACTCATGACATACCAAAACAATATTTTACTATAATATAACCTCCAGAGAAAATATTTCGAAAAATTATTCAGAAACATCTCTTTCTGATATTTCTGGACTACACAGGTCTGAATCATAGATGAAAGATCAGACTATTTTATGAGTGTTTTTGAACTCCCCAATCTTTGTCCCCTTCCAAAAAATAGTTTATTCAGTGATGATAGTATTTAAGATATATGGTCAGAGAAATGTATTCATCATTCATTTATCCACTAAATAAATATTTGAGAACCTATTATGTGCCAGGCACCTTCACTCCCTTGGGCTGTATATGTGTGTCTCTCTTTAGCACTTTATACCTTTATTACTCTTTGTTTTGTGTTAGTATATAATGTCAATCTCTCTTCTGACTTGTGAACTTATTTCATTCAAAATCCATACCTTATTTATCATCTATATATCCCTCATAGCATTTGACATGTTTTCTAGAATCTAGAAAAACCTCAGTAAAGGATTTCCATTTGGAATGAACTTTTAAATACACATGTGCATTTGTGTTTTTGAGAATATAGATATATACCTTGTCTGTGTATTCCTTACTTACTGACTTGCAGCTTTTACACAGAAAACAATTTTGAGGAGACAGTATAGTCCTTTCTTTGTAAAAGTCATTCCTTCTCAGCAGTAACTGTTGTGTCTCTGCAAGTTTGATCAAAGCAAGGCAAGAGTCCCTCAAGAGGCCCTGGTTGTTGAATTTAGAAGGAAAAATGTTTTGTTTCTTATGAATATTTGTAAGAGGACTATGCTTGGGAATGATGGTGCTAGTCATTTACATCTATGGGACATAATCATTCCTGTGGATGCACTACAGCTCCAGGCTGAGAGATAGCAAGGGTAGTCCAGACATATATAGATATTACCTGTTTCTCCCAATAGCTTTTAGCTCAGACTAAATGATAACATATGAGGGCTCTTAAAGGAAAGTTTTCAGCAGAGGTTATTTTCAGCTTTATTTAGGCACTACTGACCTGTCTACTTAGTTATTTTATAAATCTTACCAGGGATAGGAGCTTTTGGTTTCTATCTTTATTTACTCTTCTGCACAAATTTGGGGATGTATCAATGGATCTTTGCTGTCCTAATCTCTCCGGGTCACAGAGAAAAAAGTACTTTGGGAACAGCATAATGGGTTTACTGCTCGTAACTAATTTTAAATGTATGCAGTTACAGGCACATATCAAAACCTCCCTCAAGGCATGAAGCCCCTTTTGCTTACTAGTTTAGTCAGATTTTTTTTTTTTTTTTTTTTTTTTTTGTGGTACGCGGGCCTCTCACTGTTGTGGCCTCTCCCGTTGTGGCCTCTCCCGTTGCGGAGCACAGGCTCCGGATGCACAGGCTCAGTGGCCATGGCTCACGGGCCCAGCTGCTCCGCGGCATGTGGGATCTTCCTGGACCGGGGCATGAACCCGTGTCCCCTGCATCGGCAGGCGGACTCTCAACCACTGCGCCACCAGGGAAGCCCCTGATTATTTTTTAAATGGGCAATATTTATCTATAGGCCAATGAGAGCAAACTCCTGCTAAAATATCTATTTCCTTTTTTAAATTTTCAAAAAAATACTAAAGATGAACAAAGATTTGGGTTAAAAGATGAGGAGCCTAAACTCATGTTTCGCAATCTCACTCTTTCACCTCCTCTCTTTCTTTGCCTCTTCCTTCTCTATTTACATTATGTTTGAACTTTGTATTTACATGAATGAGTTAAGAGGAAAACTTTACGTATAAAAATGGGTTAAATAAAAGGTCTCTGACTGGATTTCTACTTAAAAGCATGATGAAATAACATGGACTAGGGCAAACTTAGCTTATAAACAGCTAGCAAACTAGATAATATACATGTGTCTTAGTTCATTCGGGATGCTTTAACAAATTATCATAGACTACGTGGCTTATAAGCAACAGAAATTTATTTCTCACAGTTCTGGAGGCTGGAAAGTACAAAATCAAGACACCTGCAGATTTGGTGTCTGGTGAGAGCCCATTTCTGGTTCATAGATGGGAGTCTTCTCACTGTGTCCTTACGTGGTGAAAGGGGCTATGGAGCTCTGTGGGGTCACTTTTATAAGAGCATTAATTTCATTTATGAGAGTTCATGGTCATGACCTAATCACCTCCCAAAGGCTCCACCTCCAAATATCATCAAGTTGAACATTAGCTTTCACATATGAATTTTGGAGAGACACAAATATTCAGTCCATAGTAACACAAAACAAGTATTTTCCAACGTTTTACAACAAGCAGGACAGGAGCGAGTCCCCTATTAGATAAATGGAGATAAACAAGTAAAGTGAGCCTCGTGATCATCTTGGATTTCCACCTGGAGGCAACTTCTAGGCTGTGGGCATAGGTGGAGGGGGGTCAACTCAAGCAGGGCCCAGGGACCTTCATGAATTCAAGACATAGATATTCGGAAATTAGGGCTCAAGGCAGCTACAGTGGTGGATGTTACAGTACAGAATTTCAGAAAATATGTGCAGAAAAAGAACTCCAGAAACCTAAAAAAGAATCCTCATGAATCTTTGCTGAATACAAGCTATACAGTCCTAGAGGAAAACCATACAAAGCCAGGTAAAGAAAACCCAAGAGAATTGTAATCAGAATAATCCCCAGAGCTCATACAGGTCAATGAGATGTTTAAGCTGTGAGGATGTATTCAAACTATGGCTAGCCAAATTGGAGAGCCATTGGTGATCACACCAGGGCATTCAGTGTAGACTCCACAGCTTGGCACTAGGGCTATGCTATCATAGGGTGAAGACTACTCTAGACCTGCTCTAGAAAAGGTTAAAGACAGGCCTTAGAGATCAAACTGATCTGTAAATTACCTAACTGCCTGCCCAACACTCTTTAAGGAAAGACAACACAATCCAGACACTCAACAACATAGTATTCACAAAGTCCTGCATCCAGCAAAAATTAATAGACATTCCAAGAAAAGGAAAATGTGACTCATAATTAGAGCAAAACTCAATCAATAGGAACAGAAATGATAGAAATGATAGCATTAGAATTGAGTGTCAGAATTGAGATTAATTGTAGGACAATTCAACTGGTGTTGAACAACCAGCTGGTGTTTGAGAATTGCGTGGTGGTATGTGGGGAGAACCTTGCCCCACATGCATTGTAATTGGTGACCAGAGTCAGACATGGCAAAGGAGAATTAAGGGAGAGGACAGAATTAAGTTTGCTAATCAGCTAACCTTAAAATAAGGAGATTATCTTGGATTATCTGAGTGGGCCCAAAATAATCACAAAGGTCCTTAAAATTGGAAGAGGCAGGCAGAGGAGAGAACCAGAGTGATGGTAGTATGTAAAGGACTTGGTTGACATCGCTGGCTTTGAAGATAGAGGTGGGGGAGGCCCGTGAGCTAAGGAGTGCAGGAGGCCTCTAGTAACTGGAAAAGGCAAGGAAATAACTTCTTCTCTAGAATCTTCAGGAAGAAATGTATCCTGTTGACACATTGACCTTAGTCCAGTGAGATCCATGTTGGGTTTATGGTCTATAGCAGTAAGATAACAAACTGTTGTTCCTTTAAAACACTAGATGTTTTGTGATTTGTCATAGCAGTAGTAGAAAACTAACACTCTTGCTGAGGGTAAAATCTCAGGGAGATTCTTACACCAACAGGGCCATGTTCTTCACCACAGGACTCCTAAACCCAATTTAGCCACAGCTCATTTGCACATGGAGGACATGCCACATAAAAGCAGCCCATCTATAATCTGGCCAGTGGACAATCAGGTGTTGATTAAATTGGATTAATCAGATGTTTTCCCTTGAGCCTTGGAACTAGAGATATGAAAGAGCCAGAGTTCAATAGAAACAGAAGATAGAAGTGGAAAGGCCCAGAAGGAGTCAGCTCTGGGAAGAGTAGCTGAGTCATGCTAGTAGGGCAGAGTACAAGGGTGACCATGAATGGATGCCTACTTCCAAGGGGCCAGTTATTAACCTATTTGTCAAGTTGTCAGGACTCTGCAGTATCATGAATCTCTTCCAGTTTCGTTGACACCTTGATATGGTCAAGATCACTGTTATTCTTATGTCCAGATGTATAAAATTCCCTCTGGTACTAGGATCAACCTTGCTGAATATAGCCATTCATTTCTTATAAGCAGTGGAACTTATGTATTACTAGGTGCCTAGAATTTCAAAGGTTCTGAATGATTAGTGCCTCCCCAAGGATCGTTTAGAATTCTCATACCCTGTTTCAAATTTTAGTTAAGGAAGGGCCTAAGCAGCTGTAACAAAGAGACTCCAAAACAGAGGGACTCAAACAAGTTGTAGGTTTATATATTCCTCATTTAACAGTCAAAGTCGAACAGCCTGTGCATGGTAGGTCAAGCAGTTTCACCCTACAAGATCATCCAGGAATCTAAGTTCCTTGTACCTTGTTGTTTTACCATCCCTTAGGGTGCTTTCTGTCTCTACATGTTTCAGTCTCACTCACTAGCACGACAACTGCCTTCCAGCTGAAAGAAAGAGGGAAAGAGACAAAGTAGATGGCAAGCATATCCTTTCAAGACACTTGTGCGTATCACTTCTGCTTACTTTCCCTTGGTGACAACTTGGTCACTGGCTGAAAGGTTTTCTGTGATGTCTTCTCTGGTTTGGTGGTCCTGTGACCTTCTAAAATATCAGTGTGGAGGGAGAATACTATTCTTGAAAGAATCAGGGGGAATGAATACGGGGAAACAGTTATCAGTGTCTTCCACAGTTTCTAATGTTCATCTGAAAATACTACTATTATAGGCTAGGTCCTTGTTGTGCCAAGGATAAACATTGTTATAACAGTAACATAGTGTCTGCCCTCACGTAGCTTACATTCTAGTGGAGTGAACTGACACGTTATAATTTGGTGTGATTATTTTTTTAATTAATTAATATTATTTTTGGGAGGCTGCATTGGGTCTTCATTGCTGAGCGTGGGCTTTCTCTAGTTGTGGCGGACGGGGGCTACCCTTAGTTGCGGTGCACGGGCTTCTTATTGTCGTGGCTTCTCTTGTTGCAGAGCACGGGCTCTAGGCACGTGGGCTGCAGTTGTTGTGGCTCCTGGGCTCTAGAGCGCAGGTTCAGTAGTTGTGGCACACAGGCTCAGTAGTTGTGATGCATGGGCTATGTTGCTCCGTGGCATGTGGGATCTTCCCGGACCAGGGCTCGAACCCATGTTCCCTGCATTGGCAGGCAGGTTCTCAACCACTGTGCCACCAGGGAAGCCCCTAATTTGGCGTGATGATTGCTCTAATAGGGAAACTATAGGGAGCTATGGGAATATATAGTAAAGGTACTCAACCCAGCTTCAGTTCTCCCTGAAGCCTGAGTAGGAAGCATGGCAAAATGTAGTTGGGAAAGATTTTCTAGGTAAATAGAAGTGTGTGTTTACTTCCCGAGGTGAGAAACTTAGTGCATGCTGAATAAAGAAACCTAAGAAAGGGTGGTGACTCTCTTAGGTCACTCTAGTACCTTCTAAGTGAATCACTCATTTTTTTCAATAAGATATTTTCAGTGCTTATTATGTACTAGTCCCCTTCTGGGCACTGGAAAGCTGGAATGAGAGTTAAGACAGTGTTGTTAAGCCAGAAACTGCCATTCCATAGCTATGTAAATTTCTTTGTGTTCATGAAATAAGACTAGACTGTCTAACTTTTCTCCCAAGTAAAATGCCCAATAACCAATAATCTCACAGGGACTTTAATTCTAACCAGACTTTCAATATATACTGAACTGCTAACAGATTAGATGTACAAATACAAAAATCTCATGACTCAGAGCATCACAAGGGGTTACCTGGTAGAAGGTCAGTATCCATAACAGTAAATTATACATATAATAATTAGATTAGCAAGCAGTGATACAGAATCAGGTTCTGTTCTAAATGCTTTCTGTGTTAATCTATGTAATCCTTATAAGAACCACATGAGGTGGGAACAAATACTGTCCTCATTTTACAGATAGAACTGACTCTCCCAAGGTCAGTAAGTGGTGAAGCCAGAATTTGAACCCAACCAATATGGCCCCAGAGTCCTTGTTCTTAGCCTCTATAGAAAACTGTGAAGTACTTGGTAGTTAACGTTACACAACAGGGTCGTGTAGTCTCTAAGATGTGAATTGCCCTTTTTTCCCCCTCTTTCTTTCATACTGAGTTCTTATATCCAGCACCTCACTAGAAGTTTCAAGTATCACTCCACAGAGTGAAGGTCTTGTAAATGATTGTCAGTAATTAGGAAATAAATTGATTAGGATAATATTTAAAATTTGATTATATTTTTGGGATGATGAAAATGTTCTCAAATTAATTGTGGTGATAGTTGCACAACTCTGAATATAATAAAAAATACTGAATCGTAACTGTAAGTGGCTGCACTGTGTGACCTGTGAATTGTATCTAAAGCTTTTAATTAAGACAAATCCATGTGACTTCAGTTTATTGTCACCACAGCTAAAGCAATCCCCAGTCCTTACCTGGCAAGTGGGAGGCATGGGTGCTCTCTCCCTCCATTCCCGGGATGGGTCCCTTTTCACAAACTCTTTTCAGTCTTGGAAACCTTCAAACCTCCAAGTGGGATGTGTCATCTCCCTTCACATCTCTCCCCCAGTTCTAATGATGGTGCTGATGTGAGGGAAGGGGGCGGAGCCCAGGAACTGGGTTCAGATCTGCATGACACCCTTTAACAAGACAGTAGTGTTCTAGATCATACCCCAAGGAGACCGAGGAATTTGGAAAGAGGACACCTGGATAAATTAGGGATGTTTATCCTGGGTGTCTTGATAACAGTCTTCAAATATCTGATGACCTGTCTTCTGGAAGAAGAATTAGACTTAGGTAGCTCTAGAGGACGGGTCTATGAGTAATAGATGAAAGTTACATAGAGAGGGGAAAAAACGCCATGAAATGGGGCCCATCTCAAACTGCCACCTATTTAGTCAGGTCCACCTTAAAATACTACCTTCAAAAGCTTACCCTTTGATATTTAAAGACTGGCTCTACATGGTACGTGCAAACCAGAGAGGAGTCACACTGACAGGAAATGCCCTGGGTCCAGTTCCACAAAGGACAAATTTTGGAGCCTGAATTAAAGATTCTGTGAGTGTCTGTCTAATCCCAGATACCTTTATAATTAATATCCTTTATCCTGGCTGAGTCAGTGTGAGGTCTCAAACCTTCTACCTAAGAGCAGACTGGCTCAAAGCAGCTGATGCTTCTAAGAAACTCCTCAAGAAGGAAAACAAAACATTATAGCTTCTTTTCCTTTGAAGCTGACATCAGCTACTAACAGAAAAGAACTTCCAAACCTATAAATACGGTTACATCTAGTGAGTCTCAGTTTTCCTTTTTGTTAAATATTTTCTCCGATAGCTGATATTTTCTGGAGGGAAGATATAAAGAGACTTTTGCAAGAAGAAAGGACCACGTAGCCCCCAAATGCCATAAATGGAAATACCTTTGGACTCAGAAGGGAATGTGTATTTGAGTTTTTATTTTAGATCAGGCTGTAGTTGGCCTATTGTGTAGCCTTACACAGGATAGATTTCTTTTTCTAATTTTTATTTTATATTGGAGCATAGTTGATTAACAATGCTCTGTTAGTTTTAGGTGAACAGCAAAGTGATTCAGTTCAGGATAGATTTCTTATCAATAAAATGAGGTGCTGGAATTAAATCCCTATTTCTCAAACACGGCTTCTCGGACCACTTTAATCTGAATCATCCAGGATGCTTATAAAATGTGAAAATATGGAGCCCCACCAAGACCTACTCTATCAGTATTTCTGGAGGTAGAACCCAGGAATCTGCATTTTCAATAACAGCCTAGGGGATTCTGATGTACGCTACAGTTGGAGAACTATTGGGTCAGATAGTCACTAATATCCCTTTCATCTTGAACATTTTCTCATCCAGTACTTTTTCATCCACTGCGGAGAACCTGGAATATCTTTCAAGTAAAGATTTTGTACTGCATCTTACCCTTTATGGAGAGACCTAGGCTGACCAATGGTTGGTTTACCTAGGAGTAAGGGGATTCCCAGGATGCAAGCCTTTCAGGCAAACTGAAGCAAGTCTGTCATCCCGTGAGGACCAGCTGAAGTGATGATTTCTTCCACTAGAGAGACCTGCCAGTCCACCAGGATGCCGGAAACTTCTCTGTGTCAGTCACAAATACACATCTAGCTGAGATTATAATTCCTGGCACTCTGATAGCAAAGGGTCAAGACACCGATGTGCCCCTTGGCATGAGGGTCAGCTCAGAAACTGTTGCCCTCTCTGTAGTCCATTGGCACGGCTTGCAGTGGGGATGGGTGGGTGGGTGGGCTTCAGTCTTGGGGGGAGTTGGCAGGGCAACTTCCATCAGCCGTTCCCATCCATCTGTACAGCTTGTAGCGTGAGCCAACGTGAGTCATCTCTGCTGCATCAGTGCAAACCACCCATGGGGAGTCCGACCTCTGCCTATTTCTAGAGAGGCATTTAACGAAGACTGACCTAATTCAAGCAAAAATACGTCTCAATTAGTGTGCAACTAACCCACTGATTTTTTCTAGAAAAGAACCTTTCTGCCATGCTTGGTGACTCGATGGTGATGCTTGGTAATGGTGAAGTTGCACTTTGCTTGTGTTAATGCTTCTCCTCCTTCTTCTTTCTTTTCCTCCCTCTCCTATCCTAGCTTTCTCTCTCTCTCTCTCAAGGAGGGTTAGCTGCTGGTGATCAATCATGATGCCTGAAAACCCTCTCTTAGTCCCTCTATCTGGCAGAGCAGCTCCCATTTTTCATTAAATGAATATGGAAATTAGAAGTGAAGAATAAGCAAATTGGGACTTTTCTCTGAGACAAGAGTGGGGGCATGATTTAAAAATAGATCTATAATAACATATAAAGACTGATGCAACCATAACATTTCTTATGTGAGGTATTAAGGGGTTGCCTTCTTAGATGAGAAGGCACTGTGATGCTTGGAGTGATACACTTTGAAGATGGAGCAAGGGTTCACAAGCCAAAGGATACAGGTGGCCACTAGAAGCTGAAAAAGGCAAGGCAAGGAACTCTGCCTCAGAGGCTCCAGAAAGAACCAGCCCTGCTAACACCTTGACTTTAGTCCAGTGAAACCGACCTCTGACCTCCAGAACAGTAAAAGAATAAATCCATATGGTTTCTCAAGCCACTAGTTTGTATAATTTGTTGCAATAGCAAAAGGAAACTAATAGACCATTTTAACTAACTAGCTGGCTCACTCATTGGAAACTACAGATTCGTCTGTCAGTGTGCCACATCAGCCAATCATCAAAGCCTGCCTAATCCTCCCCTAAGTGGACTTCTCAATTCCGTCCACTTCTTTCCATCTCTGCTGTCATTATCCTCGCCCAGGATAATGGGTTTCCCCTACAGTGAATTTCTCCTCTTTGAGCCCCATTCACCTCGTTGCAGCCAAAGTGTTTTTGTTTTGTTTTGTTTTGTTTTGTTCTTACAAATCAGACCATGCCATTTCTCTGCTTCTAACCACCTCAGCGGCTGGTCACTCACTTCAGGATAAAGTCTCGAGGATAAACAGAGTCACAGGTCAGAGGGTTTGTGATAGAGGTTCCCAGAGCCTCCTGGGAAACGGCCCCTCTGGGGTTCTACAGCACAGAACTGAGGGATTTATGTGGCCCGGACTGTGTTAGGCTGTGGAGGGGGTGGAGTTGAGGGTGATAGATGGGAGCTGTCCTCCAGCCTGAGAGTTCTGCCCTGTACAAGCCTTGTCATCACGGTGTGATTTCAAGACTGATGAGGTGCACCAGTGGAGGCATCCCCTGGCACCTCTCCAGATTGACCTACACGGAGAACAGCTTCAGTGTCATGCCTGGCAGTGGAACCTGGAGGAGATGGTTAGGCCTCCAAAGGGTCTGACGTAACCTCACTCATTCACATCATCATCTTTGGCAGTGTACTCCCAGTGCCCGATTTGGTGGTCACAAGATTGTATCTCTGACTGTCTTGGAGAACATTTTTATTTCTCTTCAGTGTATACTGACCGTCGTGACTTTCTTCTGTATCCTTTCGGTAAGCGGACCTGCTCTGGCTCACCCGTGCGATGTCTGTGTCTAGTCTTCTCATAATTTAATACTTGCCATTGACTAACACGGTGGTTGCGTGAAGGCTAAGCTCTGAACACGGTCTCTGTGCTCTCCCTTAATGCTCCAACCTTATCCCTTCACACACCCTCTCAAAGCTCTGCCCTTGAACCACAGCAAGCTACTAATAGGTCCTCCCACACCTCTACCTGGTACCCTCTTCCCCACTCTTGTGGCCCAGCTACACTCTGCTATCCTTCAGCCCTCAACTCAAATACTGGCTCTCTCAGGAAGCTGTTTCTGACTCCCAAGCCCCTCTTAGGGGCTTCCATAGTTCCCTGAAAGGTCCCCCCTGCGTAAGAATCACACAGTGGGGCAGTGGTTTGTTTGTTGTCTGTAACTCCATTAGGCGGTGGACAGCTCGAAGCCACTACTTCATCTGTCTTCTTCACCATCAAAATCCTAGTTCTTGGCACCATAGTGTGTGATTAATAAATACATCTGATGAATGGGTGAATGGATTCATAATAACAGTAATCATGTTTTATGGAATGCCTGCTATGTGATAGGCACCATGCCAGGTACTCTGTGTGTGTGTGTGTGTATGTATGTGTGTGTACAGCTGACCCTTGAACAACACAGGTTTGAACTGCTTGGGTCCACTTATCTGCAGATCTTTTCAATAAATATAGTACCTGTATTTTAATTTTACAGATCTTTAAATTAAGTAAGTATAGGGAAAAGTTTGTGTTCAATTAGAGAACACAATATGTGGAATCAAAAGAACTAAGGTTTGAATCCTGATTCTGTCCAAACTGTTTCGGCTTCTTGCCCTTGTTTGAGTCACTCATCAGTTCCTCTGTTTTTGAGGCAGAGATAGCGGTATGCAGATTTTCGATGGCTTGGGGGTCGGCGCCCCTAAACCCTGCATTGCTCAAAGGTCGACTGTAATCTCTAATCCTAAATACAACTATGCAAGGTTGGTCTTGTTATCCTAATTCTGTAGTTGGGAAAACCAAGGATTAGAGGCTAAGTTACATGGCTGGGGTCACTATTCGATGCATAATTGGAATTTGGGGCCAGATCTATCTATTGCTTTATGTCAGTATATTTACTGAGCTGTATTTATAATGAAGCACCCTTTTCCCCTCTCAAACCCCTCCCAGCCATTCACACTGTAATCCCATCCAAGTCAAGCCATCAGATCTGGAGGCCCAGGAAAGCAGTGTTCCCAGCATGCCTGGGAACTGGGCCTGGATTCTATCCTTTGTTTCCAGGCCCAAATAGTTTGATGTCACAGCTCTTCCTTTGAATTCCTTTGAGGCAGGTAGCTCTGTGTTGGGCTTGGTCTTTCCCTAATACCTCCTGGGACTGTTGTGGGGGAATTATAAACAGCCTTTGGGGTGGGGCTGGGGGATGTGAAGACTCAGGGTTTTTTGTGCTTTTTTTTCAAGAGAGAGGACCCATAGCTTCCATTAGATTCCCAAAGGAGTCTTCTGGATGTGTGAGCAAAAGGGCCTCCTGGGTATTTCTCTGCTGTTTTCTTCCCCTCTTCTCTTTTGGAAGTTGTGCTAGGGTGGGTGGAGCCTACTCTGGCTGCCCAGATTCACAGGAGTCCTCCTTGATCTCTGGAAAACCCACATTAGAGCTTTTCTAAATCTCATATCCCTCACGTATGAATGAGCTTGGGCCAGAATTGACACCTAGGCTCCTTCCTGCTCTAGCATTCTGGTTCTATGATTCCTGTGTGTTACAGAATCATTTAAGTATCAGCACATGGAGGCTAAAGGTATTTTATGCACACATGAGGTGTTGCATGCAGAAGCAGGGGCCGGAGGTTTGGAAGCAATACCTGATGCATGGGGGTCCCCTTCCTGGATGGACTCACGGCTGCTGAGCCACGTTGCTCTGCCTTTTTGGTACTCTGTTCCCTGCAAAGCACTGCAATTTATTGATGTCCAGAGCAGATGCCTTATGAACTAATAATTTTTATTGACCACCTAGCAATGGTTTTTTTAAAGGATTTTTCTGATTTTTTTCTTTCTTTTAATAGAGTAACAATCAGGCCGTTGACGCTGAATCTGATTCTCTTACGTGTGCCATTAATTTGTCAGTTGCTTCATATTTCAAATTGCCTTGAATATTGCTAGTTTATATGTGTGCAGTATTTTTAATATTGCCATTAACTTTATTCCTACTTTTACAATTACTACCTCCCACTAATGTTTCTCCCATTTTGTTATTAAATGAATATGGAAATTAGAAGTGAAGAGTAAGCAAATTAGGGCTTGTTTCTGAGACAAGAACGGAGGCGTTATTTAAAAATAGATATACAATAATGTTTTGCTTGCTATTTAAGGCTTAATTTATTCCGTTTTCGTTAGACACCTGTCTACAGATCAGATTGTCCTCTGTGTTTCACTGACAGAAAAGGAACACCCACCCGGCATACTCTTCCGGTTAGAACGTGTCTCTGAGGGTTCAGTTTCTCGGATTTAGGGGGGTTGGGGAATGAACTTTTATGTGATGATAATGACAAGGATGGTGTTCCTATGGGGCGGGCACTGGCTATTCTCTTTATATGCAGTAACTTGTCAGTACCATCTAACCACCCTATGAGGTAGTTACTACTATTGTTCCATTTTATTTTATTTTATTCTATTTTAAATTTTTTGATAATTTTTTTTTTTTTTTGGCCGTGCCGCACAGCACGTGGGATCTTAGTTCCCCGACCAGGGATTGAACCCTTGCCCCTTGCGTTGGAAGTGCAGAGTTTCAACCACTGCACTGCCAGGGAAGTCCTGTTGTTCCATTTTAAAGATGAAGAAAGTGAGTGTTAGGTTAAATGGCTTGCTCAAGGGCACACAGTTCATGAATGGCGGTGCACAGATTTGAACTCAGTTGGGTCTGACTCCAGCACTTGCTTTTATAACGTCTCTTCTCTTTCTCTGTGTTGCCTCTTATGCTTGAGGTGTTCTAGAGTCATATACACCTGGGACTAGTCCCAATATTTTGTGTTTAAGGGACTGACATCTTGGTCTTTGGGAATTTTCCTAGCTTATTAGCAAAGGAACTTGGTATACAAGTAAAAACAAGTTTTTAATATTGTAGAAAATTTAAAGGACATGTGTTAGGGTAACCAACAAGTGCTCAGAAGCATAATACAGAAACACCAGAAAGAAGTGCAGAACAGTGTCTATTTTTCTTTATATATGTTTCCTAGTGCCATTACCCTGTGAAATACTATGGACCTATGGTCTAGATTAGAAGGAAACCAAAAAAAAAAAAAAAAAAAACCCCAAAACCCTTATTAATCCATGTAGAAATTCCTTAGAGATCAACATTTGCCTAAACAAACCAACTAGTAATCCCATAAAAGAATGAAGGTAAGGAAGACTGTTGCTGACATTCCATCTTCCCAGCTCCAATGGTGATGAAAGCCATGGGAAAGAAATTGTGACGGGAAAATACACAAAACCTGAGAGTTGGACAAGATCTCAGAAGTTTCCAATCCAGCCTCCAAGGACCTAGGCCATTTTCTTATAATCAAAACCGTCCAAAAATGTGGTGCAGTAATTCTTACTTAACAAAATTATATGTCTTAGGGCTTGAGAGGTTATCTTGGATGGAACTGCAGAAATGGGGGACTTATCCTAGAATTCTTGGTTTTATTTAATTGATAAAATAATTATTCAGATTAAAATAATAAACCCAACACTAGGATTAGAAGATGATGATGCTTCCCCAGGGAGAATGAGACAAAAAGTTGTCCTCCAAATGGAGACTCAAAGGGACCACTGGACCCGGGGACTGATTTCTATCTTTTTATTAAAGAAGCCATGATGGTCAAATAAGGAATGATATGGGCAGAAGGAAAGAATGGACAGTATTTCCTGAAAGGCTTGGGGAGTCTGCTCCGTCCTGAACTTGGCAGCTAAGCTGGTGTCCCATAATCTTCTCCCTCTTTTGGGAGGGAGGCTGCTTATAGTTCTTCTAGTCAAGAAGCCCTGTGTCCCATAAAGAGATTCTCTGCCTATTTTTAAACTCCTCCCCTGGACATAGTATTTTTCTGATTAGAAAAATTTCCCCAACTTTTTCCAACTAGTTTATCTGGTTATTTATTTATTTGTTATTTCCTCTAAGATGAAGAACATTTATTAATAAAAGAAAATCTTCTAGGACCAGGATGTCCTTGGAACTTTGGGAAACTCTGGAATTCCTCATAACTAGCTGGGCTGAGCAGACATTGACATCCAGAAGCTGCTGCCCATCCCCCTTGAGAGTCCTGGCAACGATTCACTTCCATGATCTCCCTTTTGAGTGGGAGCAAAGAAACACATCGAGTGAGAGAGGGAATCAGGCCGATTAATTCTTTACAACAAGGTTTTATTTATTTATTTTCTTTGACCCCACCCCCCACCCCCCAAAAAAGAAACAATGAAAGTTGTTCATCTTTCTTTTATTTTTAATTGTTTTCCTTTTGGATCCAAACGAGCATTTATATTACAGGATATCCACCTGGTTAACATGCAGTGCTGAACTCTGGCTTTGGGAGAGATGCACCGATACCGTGGGCAGTCCAGCACTGGCTGCCATTCCAACATGGTCACTGAAGGGGCATCAGGCTGGCACACCACGGTGGATGCTGCCTGTAAGGAAGTGTCTCAAGTGCCTTGACTCACACGTGTTTTGTAATGCACGTGGCAGCATTTTAACAGCCTAAGGCAGATCACCCAATTTCCCTCTTGGTCCCATCTGATGTGCTCATCCTCTAAGAGCAAACCAAGCAGGGGGAATGGCCTGCCCTTGGGTCCCAAAGGACGGAGGGCATGGCCTGGGCACCCTGTTGTCCACTTCCTTGCAGTGTTATCTTTTGAGGCTAGTGCACCATGTGGAGTT
Organism: Globicephala melas; assembly: GCF_963455315.2. NCBI lineage: Eukaryota > Metazoa > Chordata > Mammalia > Artiodactyla > Delphinidae > Globicephala > Globicephala melas. The sequence continues at coordinate 48,304,433 of NC_083314.1, forward strand.
TGAAATCTATTCCTGATAAAGCTTATCTCCTGTCCCGCTAACTGCCTCTCCTCCCTCTCCCCTCTTATGGTGCTTGTGCCACTAGGAAGATCAATGAAATCTCTCCACTACTGGCACTACTATATTGAAGAGCTGTTAGTTAAGGTCATCGAGATTGTCTTCAGGCTGCTTGAAAGCAAGAACCTCCTTTCTCTCCATCTCCCAAGTCTGGAAATTTTTTTTCAGGGCTCTATTAATCCTCTGAGGCCTTCAAATCCACTACCTAGAGTGGAAAGAACCCCTCTGCCCCCGATATCATGCTAACAAGTTGACCCGTGATCTGGCATAAATGAGGATCCCAGGTCACGCTCCTCTAAGCCTTCCTCTACCTGGGACCAGCTGGTGTTTCTCACCTTAGCCTTGTCTTTGTCCTAGAGCTTGTTTTCCCCACCTCCACCCAACTCGTCCCAGCTATGAAATGCCCTGCACACTTAGTGCTTTAGATGTTTCTCCTCTGTTTGTTTTTCTGGGTGAGTTCCCAATCTTGGACTCAGTTTGAGTGGAGATGGACGGCTCTCTAATGTCACCAAGAAGGAGGTTCCTCTGCAATCACAGCACTTAGGGTGGCTTTGTATAAATTTTGGTTGGTCACAAAACCCCAGGGTAGAAAAACACTGACTGAAGTTTGGCCTGCAGGCTAAGTATCTATCTCCATGGGTAGCCATTAAAATATAATACCTATGTTTTTACTAAAGCTGTTGGGATCTGCTTAATGCTACCTAGCTCCATATCAAATGTAACTAAGACCAGAACTACAGTATATTTTAATTGGCAGTTAGATTACCTTGTTTAGCCCTCATTTCCTATTATTTTATTTTTTTAAAATTGGCTAATGGCACTTTGAAGCTTTGCAGTGTGTTTTTCCTGCTCATCTCTTATCAAGATTTCTAATAGATTTTGAGTGGTGGTTCTTCTGTGCTACAGGCCATCTCTAGAAGAAATTAGAGAGTACTGGAAGGAAAACTGAGTCACCAAATAAGGTCAAATGTGAACCTGGCAGTTTTGACTGATTTAGTCTCCTTGCAGTTTGGGGGTCCCCCTCTGAGTGAACCAAGAAGGAAGTGGTACTGCCTGGTACACATTCTCGGATCTGGTCCAGAACATAGAGAATAATCCATCCTTATCTCTGACAAGCTGGCAGAAGAGAGAGAGAAAGACCCACGCAGATTTCCAATGCTGAGTAGGAGAAGGGGTCTCAGGGAGGATCGTACGTGTTAGCTCGTGAGCATTGGATCTAAGACTGGTTCAGTGTCCACAAAGGAGACGCTGGACTGGGAAGCTCTGAGCATGGACACTCAACTGCCTTCCTGGATTCAAAAAAGAAAGTCTGGATTTTTGTTGTTGTTGTTGTTAGCAAGCTAAGAAGAAGAGGAAGGGAAAAGGGGAAAACTAGAGGGTGAAATTAAAGGAACTCCTGGATTCAGGATCCATTAAACATGAAGTTTCTTCCAAAAAAAAAAAAAAAAAAATGCTTACAGCAATGCCAAGAATGTCATAGGTCCTAAATGGGATATAGGGAGTGAAGAGTTTTCTAAACTGATTTGTGGAGACTTAAGTGCTTTATTTAAATGATGAGTTAGTAACTTACTTGCAAACACTTGACACACCCGGGAACTAGCCAAGCATTAGTATTTTAATTTTCCTAATAAGGGAAAGAAAGTAGAGAGAGGCGATACCCTGCTGAAGGCACAGGTTAGTACAGAAGGCTGGGATAGATTTTATTATTTTTGACTTTCAATAATTTTCATTTACCAAATTACTACGCCCTTTTTAAACTTTTTTATCTTTTCATCAAGACATAAATTTTGTATTTATTGGTTAAAGATGTCCTAGAAAAATTCTGTATCCATTCTATTATTTCCTTGGCTTTCCCTGTGTTTTCAGAGTTTTTCAGTCTTCTAGATAATATGTTAAGTCCCTAAAAGGAGAAGAGACAGAGAAATGAGAGACAGAAGCTGACTTAGAAGGAGAAAGAAGACAAAAAGGAAACCAGAGAGAGAAAATAGAGCTGGTACTGTGTAACCTCAGATTTTGGACTTAAATATCACATCATTAAATTGGACAGAAATTAATTCCTAAAGAGAAGCTAATTCAGAAACAATGCAGAGCACACGTTTACCCTTCTTTGCTGTTCTAGAGCAGGTCTCTTACCAAAAAGTGCAACTAACCAAACAAAAAAAAAAATCCAAAAAACACCCCCATAAATCCCCTTATCTCTTTTTACCTGATCTACTCAGCTCTTTCAGACCCCCAGAAATAAGAATTCAGGGACCTCCCTGGTGGTCCAGTGGTTAAGACTTCGCCTTCCAATGCAGGGGGTGTGGGTTCGATCCCTGGTCGGGGAGCTAAGATCCCACCTGCCTCAGCGCCAAAAAACCAAAACATAAAACAGAATCAATATTGTAACAAATTCAATAAAGACTTTAAAAATGGTCCACATCAAAAATAAAATCAATCTCAATAATATATTTACATCACAGCATGACTTATTATAAAATCTCTTCTTGCATTTAGAAGGTCAAGATACCAGCCCCCCTATTTTTAGCATGGGGGGGAGGAAGTAAGACTATAAAAATAGAAGCACAGTCTGGGGACACCCCAGCCTCACCAGCAATGTGATAGGATCTCCTCTGAGTCCCATTCTTGCTTCTTAACTAACTGGCTTGAATTTTAGGAGCCGCTTTTCAGGCCCTTGGGTAGGTTGGGACAATCTATGAATCAGTTATCTTTGGCTTGGAGTGATCTCTCTGGGATGCCCAAGCCTCAGAGGCTCAAAGCAGAAGGGACTCAAGAAAAAGACGGCCATCAGAAACCAAAGACGGCTCTTTCCGTTCCTAGTCTTTTCTGCCCCCAAGTGGTACATCTATATCTCTGACAGGGTGAGTTGTAGCACACGGCAGCTGACAATCGCCCCAGCCAGCTGCAGCTGAGCCCGCCACTAGAGCCAGCAGAGAAACCACGGGCTGCTGCTTTGCTGGGTTACACCTGCCTATGATGACTGGGTGGTTCAGAGAGGAGAAAACAAAAATCAAAAAGACAACACTCCTGACAGAGGCAGTGTTTATCAACGTGGGATCTCCTCTGATCGCCTCATGAAAATGTTAGGTCGCAACTCCTGAGTTAATCTCGTTTGGCTTTTGTTAAAATAAGAGTCTCAGTGTGGATATATAGTTATCCAAACCGGGACCTGATTCCCTATGGGGCTCCTGTCTGGAGTTAAACCATCATGCTCTGACTGGCCACTTGCATGGGGCCACTGTCCTCCTTTCCTACAGCATAAAGTCCTCTCCCGGAACTCCAGGGAAGTGCTCAATGCTCTGGAAACCAGGGGGGGGAAGGACAGACAGGATGGGTGAGAAGCAAGTGAGGAAGAATCTACCCCAAGGCATGGAAACACCTCTCTTCACCCCGATTCTCTGCATACACTGGCACTGGGCCTTTAAGATCTCAAACATAAGAGACATGAAACTGATAAAAATAGCAGTGAACGTTCCTTAACCTTCTCATAAAATCTCAGCAAAGTAGGTGACTTTCTGCTCCCCTCCTGTTACACATGCACCCCTTTTTCAATACAACCTCATAAGATGTATTATAGCTGAGCTTAGAAATTAAAGAATCTCTCAACTTATCCCCGGCTTGACCCACTAAAGAAATATTCTGTGCAAAAACGAGACATCTAGAGCAGGCTTTAGAAATAAGGATGTAATGAAAAACTGAGAACTTTCTTAAAGCATCAAAGTTATTCAATTTTGTTCCATTTTACTCCAGGAGAGACCTGATTTCCCTACGATGGGCTTTCATCGAGTACGTGGACGATTCGTACACACCAGCAAGAGTTCTGCACGTTACACTAGCTCAGATCATCTTGTGTCACCAGGTGAGTCCCCGACTGTATTTCATGAGGCTCAAGCGTGCCCTAACGGCAGAGAGCCCAGCAGAGTCAGGCAGGTCGGCAGGTAAGCTTGGACTGGGTGGACTTAACCATCTCGGGAGTTGGGTCATTACTAACGTGTGGCAAAACGAGGGCTGGGATGGGAGGACAGAGGGCGCCCAGGCTCCTCACAAAGCCTATGTGAAGGAGGATGTGTGTGGAGGATGCGTGCTGGCCGAGTGGTGGAACATGGGGTCATCTCTTTGTGGTGGCAGAGTCAAGGGAAGGCAAAACCAGCAGATCTGGAGTTCAGCTTCAGAGAACTGGTATCAGTGATTTCGGTACCTCATAGAAACACTGAATGGGGAGACGTGAAACCCAGATCAGAAATAGATTCCTCAGCTAGAAAAACACACAGCCCCACGTTGGGCGGCTGTGTTCACGGCTCATGTTGAGCCTGGGGGACCCTCAAGGATACCGTCCCGTCACGGTGTAGGTAAGTCTATCCTGACCCTGGCTCACGGCACCTTGGCCTAGAGCCTAGAGCTCTACCCCCTTGTCTGAAGGCCTGCTGGCGCTCTGCCCCCTTGGTGACTGAGACAGGCAGCGGGACACACATATACGTACACGGAAAGAGAGATGAATTCCCCACCAGAAGTCTGTCTGGAGCCTTAAGTGAAAAGAGGAGTATCTAAACACAAACCTAGTTAGAACATCTCTCTGCCTTGGTTTCTTTTCTTTTCCTTCTGCTTCCTTCTTTTTCCCTTCCTCTCCCCACTACCTCCCTCTTTCTTATTCTGAGGGGATCCCGAAGGCTCACACTGGCAAGGGAAACTGGACGTACAGCTAAAGATTCTTCCGAGGGGACCTACAGTGCTGAGTTTGAGCACGCTGTGTATCTCAAACACTGGTGGTGGTTCTGTTTTGCTTGGAATTTCTCAAGATGCTGCCATCCTTTTTAATCCAAAGAGAAGCACAGGTTTTGAGATTTAAAGGTGGGGGGGGGATCTTTTCAAGGGAAAGAGGCAGAATCTGACACCTAGGAATGGATCTCCAGGTTGGCTACTGGGGGAAGGTTAGGGTTCATATTTATTCAGAGGTGGAAGGAAACCACTGCAAGATTATGCTAATGCGTTCTGTGACTTCATAGAAAATTGTCTTTTATTATCTGGTCTTAATAGAAGGGTAAATGCAGGCTAAGGGATTAGAAACCTGATTTCTTGGTCAGGGGGAGATGAATTAAAGAGATGAGTTCGTAAGTTCATGGGTACTACAAAAGCCCAAGGAGTTGGTCAGGGGCCTGCATCTACAGTGCAGTATGCCACTTTATTCAGGACTCAAGTGCTTGTGTGGATGTGAGTTTAAGGAGTTCAGATGTCCAGGAAGGTTTCCTGGCACAGCAAATCGAGTGTCTGTAATGTTGTTTGCAGGCAAATCCCACTTCTGGTAATTAATTGCTCTGCCAGCCTCAGTGCCTCCTGTTGCAATGGTGTAAGACGTCACTTCAACACCCATTCTCAAAACACAATGCAATAGACTCGCTGGTGCAGAATGGCCGTCCTGTGTCAGCCTTTCCCTCAGGAAAGCTGCATTTCCGAGGTGGAAGAAAGCAATTTTGTGCGAAGCAGCCCATAGCAGCACTTTGGCAGGAAAGGACACCGAGCAGGGGAAACCTTTAAGACAGTACAAGGCCCCGAGTCTGAGTCTCAGGTAACAATCCCGCCTGTTAGGATCAGGGTGTTACACAGTCACACTCCCAGTTACCCCTGAGCACACGCGTGTGCTGAGTGGGAGAGGAAAGGGAAAAAAGACGAGGGTTTCAGAGTGGGAGGCCTACGTCTCTGCCTCACTCGTCTCCTGCCCCAGGACTGCTTTGGTTTGGGGGCTGACTCTGGGCCGTGAAGCTCCATCCATGTCTAGGACAGAAGGCAGGGCCATCACAAATGATTTTGCAGCCACAGGGTTGAATCTGGCTTTGCAGAGCTGATACGACGATGCCTTATTTCTATTTCCACAACAACAACAAAACAAAAAAACCCAAGTTCGTAATAACAGCCACTGACTGCTCCTACCCAAGACGTGAAGTCTGCCTGGGCCGGAGGAGAATAAAGAGTGTTTGTTTATCCGCTGCGATCTCAGTTGGGGGCCTCTGAGTCGCCCCATGGAGGGTCCTGGGAGGCAGGTTCCATCTGCTCCTGGCTGGGAGAGGAGGGCCCTGCCTGGTACCCCCTGCAGGAAATCCTTCCACCTAACGGTGATGGTGCTGGAGGACTGGAGAGGGACATGAGGGGGTGATGTGTTTCCACCGAATGGATAATCGATACAGTGAAGGAGAACTGATCAGCTAAGAAAGGGCTCTCTTGTTCTCAATGCTTATGAGTTTTGGGGGTTAGGAACAATGTCCTGAGGTTGTCTTCTGCTCAGCTCTACTTTAGGGATGGGGAAAGCCCAGGGGAATATTCAGGACCACCGGGGTCCCAGGCCTGTCACCTTGTGTACTGAGGCCCCACTGGAGCCTGCTTTGCCAGAAGGAACAGCCCAGGTCTAAGCTGAGGTATATTTACTCATCACCTTAAAGTATCCTTGACAAACTGACCCTCAATCACAAACTAGCTGCAGAAGCTGCCCGTCCAAGCGTCCCTCCCTCACGGGAGCCCCTCAGTAAACTCAGAGCGACTCTCTCATTGAAGCTTCTCTGGTTGCAATCTGTTGGCCTTTCTCATCTCTACGGAAGAAGTCCCTACCAGGTGATGTGTAGCTCACCTTGGATGTGTGTGTGCTGCCCTCTTGGGGAGCGGCTGGGGAGGCCAGGCCACTAGTACTTGGGCTCACTGGCCTTGGCACGGCACTGGCCTTGCTGCTTGGCAAAGAGCTCTTCTGCTCCTGGCCCAGAGTCTGGGCTGACATGCAGCCGGTATGTGCTGGGCCGGCTGCAGCGCCGTTCCACATACTGAATTACCTCTATACTGGTTGGAAAACTGACTCTGCCTGAGCCCCTTAAGTGCCCCCCTGCGACACTCAGCCCACCCTCGGGGCTCCCCCGTGCCCGGCCTCTCCCGGGCTAAGTGAGGCCTGTTGGGGCATGGGGTGCCAGTGCTGAGGCCGGACTCCACGCTCATCAGCGGGTGCCCTGGTCACACGGGTTGTTAAATACTTTGAAAATGTCACCCTTACCAGAGCCTTCGGCACCTCCCTGGACCTCAGGGGGCCTCCCTGGCCTATCCTCAATGAACACAGCACCTACTGAGTGGGTGACAGGCCTCAGACGGGACTGCAGCGACCAGCAGCAGCAGCTCTCCGCTCCTTGGCCCCCCCCCCCCCGCTATGGTGAGGGCTGCCGGCCTATGGCTTTGCTCACCCAGACCGGCTCTCGCTGCTGCTACCACAGCGCCCCGACCCCTTCCCCTTCCCCCTCCCTCTCTGCCTCCTACCCTTGACATCCAATGCTCCTGAACTCAGCCTGTGCTTCCTCTGGGGACGCAAGCCACAGGATAACGCATGAGATGCCGTCATGGTTGGCCTGGTGGCAGGGGTGCTGGCCGAGGAGGAAGGGCTGGTGAGGGAGGAGAGTCCTCTCCCAGGGTCTCCATGACTCCCCAGTTAAGAGCCAGAATGTCTTCCAGGCTTCTCAGGGCAACAGGCATAGCCACAGGCCGGCCTGACATCCCCGCGGCTATAGAAAAGTGGGAAGGGGCAAGGGGAAGCAAAGCCATCCTCGTGTCCCTTCTCTCCTGGGAATAACCCTCCATGTTCTTGTATATTCTTTCCCCAGCAAAGAGGCAGAACTATGGCAGTGCCCATCTTGCCAAGGGAAATACAGCGATTTGGTGGGTTTGACCGGTTTTCCTTCTGTCCTTTCCTTCCTCTTCTCTTATAATGCACGGTGTCCTTCTATCTTCTTCCTCCCTCTTCCTCCCCCCCGGGCCGCACTGGCTTCCCAATTGGGGTCTTGGTTTTCTCCGTGTTGAGAGAAGAGCATGCATCGGAGGGGGGCGCGGCCTCTAGCACTTGTCGTCTTCTTCCGTATCGCTCAGAAGGTCGCTGACGGCTCCACACATCATGCCTGGTCCAGGCCCCCCGTGCCTCCGCCGCCGATAGTGCCCATTGGGCATCTGCCAGCTGTGCCGCAGGGGCGGGGCTGAGCCGATGGTGTTGGACCGGCCGAGGCTGGTCGCCACAGCTGCTTCAAAGGTGAGCGTCTCCTCCTCGCCACAGTCCGAGGCGTGGGAGTCTTCGTGCAGGGCCAGGTAGGGCTCAGAGATGTAGCGCTGTGGGGAGGAGGGGTGGCCCTGCTGTACGTACCGGGGGTTGCAAGGCTCGGGCAGGCTGGCGTCATTGCCCTCCAGAGCTTGGGAGGTCAGTGGGGAGCCACCCTCGCTCCCATCAGCAGGTGGGGAGATGCTCCCAGTGTGTCTTATCAGGGAGCTGTAGGAAAGGAGGGGCCGAGGCTTCGGAGGGACAGGTGGGAGCTGCCGACGACTTCGTCTTGGGGTGCTGGTGTCGGAGACGGAGGGAATGGAGCTTTCACTGAGGGACCCTGTGCCCTGTGCGGCAGGAAGAATATGGCATGTTAGCCTGGGTTTGGCATCATTCCTACCTGGGACCTGGTTAAGGTCCCTAACCCCTCCTACAGAGAGCCACCAGAGTCCCCCCTGCTACCAGTCACATCCGCTCAGGGACGCAGAGATTACAGGAGACTCAGGAGCCAGTACCATGGAGACCAGGGTATGTCAGCTTTCAATATGCTTATGCATCTTTGGGGTCTTGTTAAACTGCAGACGCAGCTCAGGAAGTCTGGGGTGGGGCCTGAGATCCTGCATTTCTAACAAGCTCACAGGTGCTGCCGGTCCTTGGAACAAACACGTTGAGTAGCAAAGATCCGGAAGCTCACTCTCTCTAGCACGTGGCACGTTGAAAGAAAGACTTGAAGCTTTTGGGAAAGACAACTACGTGAAAGGTAAACGAACGCTCTAGAGTTGCTCTGTCTGGGGAACGTTCTTGGGAATTGGATCTAAGGGCATGGCAAATACCTTCCCTCATCTTCTCTTTTTGCATCTGTGTTTCCAGTGGCGTGCTAAGACTAACTTGGCTTCTACACCCGCTCCCCACTTATCTGCTGGTTCAGGCCTGACACACCTAGTCCCAAGGGTCTCTGAGCCCAGGGGTTGGTACATGGACCTCCAGCTCGGTGTTGAGGCTTAAGGTGTGCGTGTAACCTAGGAACCACATGCTCAAGATCTCCTGGGAGATTCTGGGGTCCTTCCAAGTGCAGACTTCTGGGTTCTACCTTACAGCGGGTCTCACTACTGAAGCAGAAGCCTCGAGGTCCCAGGAACGTGCACTTATAACAAGCCCTAGGTGACTCCGTTCTGCACTACAACTCGACACCACTGCTCTAGAAGTAAACTTCTCAACTGCGTCTGAAAGTTGGCTGTGGAAGCCCTTCCTCTTGCCCACTGCTCACTGCCGATGGGTCTCACACCTGGACTCCGAGAGTATTGGAGCAAGGTAGGGCAGGGAGTGAGGGATGGTAGTCAGGAGGAAAACAGGGCCAGAGAGTGTTTTCACACAGCCCTCATAGTTGTATCTTAGACCTAGGCTGACGTTTCAGTAACTGGCCGGAAGGAGAGATGCTCTTCCTCTTGGGATGGCCGGAAGCTAGATAGATGAAGTTGAATTGATCTGACTTTTGAATCCTGTGTTGAGAGAGGAATCACCATTCCAACCAATATTAAGGGCCACACGACTGGTCAAAGCTTTTCTGGCTAAAAAACCATCCTTTCCTCTGAAATCTGCCTGAGCTATTTATGAACTTACTTATTTGTTGTGACTCTGTAACTCTGGATACTGAGAACCAAGATGGAAGGACCCCTAGACACCATTGTCTTTCTTGGGGGGCTCTTTGGTTTTCTGTGAATCCGTATCACTTCTGAGTACACAAGTGTTAAGTAAAAAGCTAACCTCTATGCACAATGGATGCAGTTTCCTGTGAAGCTGAGGTCTGTGTGGGTGCTGGATGCCCACATTCTGCACCTCATGTTAACAGCCCGCCCCTCCCTGTCTTCTGCAGAGGCTCAGCTTCCTCTCCATGCTCACCGGTCTGTTGGAGGTCTGCGACCTGCACTCGCTGGGAGACCGGGACTGATGACGTTCTGGGGACTCCCAGTCGGCCTGGGTCCCTCGCTCCTCGGAGTTGCAGCGGGAGACGTCGGGAGAGAGAAGATGCTTTCGCTCTTTCGATCGTCCCCGCTCTCTGCCCCCTGAGCGGTGGGTGTCGGACTTGTGGCCTATGAGAGATGACAGAAGCAACTATCGTAACTCTGCCCATCCTGGCCGCTGAACACAAAGATAAGTCTTACAGCTTGGGACCAGGCCCCTCAAGGACCCTGGCTTCTGCAGACATGTCAACAGGTGATCTGAAAGGGAAGAAGGAGAGAAAGACTGGAAAATTACCCTTTTGTGAAGAGGTAAGTGGGCAAGCTGCCACTGGAAAGACTTGCAAATTCAAGGATGCAATCACTCTCTTCTTCCATTTACGCTAGATACAATTCAGGTAGAATCTCTGCCAGCAATGTGGCCCAAGAATCCTCTACGTCCTAAACATGGGTGTGTAACTTTTTAGAGGGAAAACGGCACTAGCAGAAGGGAATTAAGAAGTTGCTATGAACAAAGTAAACACAGTTACTGTAATGCCCTAGGACTGAAGTCAATGGATTTCACTTCTAGTCCCCTCTCTGCCACTTGCTGGCCCTATGATATGGGACATGTCACTGCTTTTTTATCTTTGTTTCTTTACTTAGTAAAAATAGTTTGAACCAGACTAGGGATTTTCTGTTTCTATCAATATGACCCTTTTCCTTAAAAAACAAAACTCAAATGCATAAAACAATTCCAGGTAGCACTGTCTGGGTCGAAGTGCAGTTAGCGGGTAACGCTCCGCCCTTGCCAGGGGGTCTCTAATGCTTCCCTAAGGCAGTGGAGTGGTTTTGTAGAAGGCCCTTGGGAAAACTCTGTTTTAATGATTTTTATAGCCCTGGTCTGGAAGAAAGAAATCTCCTCAGCCTTTGTGATGACTAGAGAGGGTTTTGTTGCTTTGTTTCATGATGTGAGTCAGACAGGAAACCCCCTTTGTTAAGGAGCATTGTTCCTTCACTCTCCGCAACCCCATCTTTACCTAGATTCTGTTCCTGTGACTTTCAGTTCTCGTCAGAAAAGAGGCAAACGGTGAAGACTCCCTCACCTGAGTCAGAGTTCAGGCGGTGGGCTGACAGCCTCAGGGAGGAGTGGTAACTCCGGCGACGCGACTTGTAGGTGTTTTCGCTGCTTCGCTCCATGGAGAATTCCTCCAGCCAAGAGGAATTTGAACGCTTTTCCCGAATAGTGGAAAATGAACGTCTTATGGAGCTAGGGTCTGTCACCACCTGGAAACATGAGCCCCCCAGAAGAACACAAGGTATGGATTAATTACTGAAATGGTCTAGAAGTAAGGAAGATGTAGGACTGAGATTGTTGAAGACTGCAAATTGTCATCTCCCATAAATCCCTTTTGCTCAGACCTTAGCTGGAGGAGGCTGTTCCAGAAAGTGTCTTTACGTTAACATAGTCACTGGGCTGGTGCAGGGCTCCTCTTCACGCTCAGGAAAGCAAGGAGCTGAGGGTCCTGTGCAAGCTGCCCATAGAACCATCTACCCTGGAGACTCAGCCAGGACCTGCCGTGAACCTGGAGCCACTTTGAAACAAGTGAGGGCAACTGTCAAAAAGTCTCCACCACGAAAGCAGCACGGCTCTGCTGCTTGTTTCTTGCCCTCCTCGGGGAAGGCGCCACCCTATAGCGCTAGAGCTGAGGAGAGCCGGTAAATGAGTGGCTCCTGAGAATGCACTGCGCTCTCTCCATCAGTCCCACCCCAGCTCCTCCTTAAACTCTGGCATTTTGACTTGCCACAGATGTGAAAACAGATCCACAAAAACTTTTTGTCTCTGTCAAAACTTGATGTAAGACAGACAGACAGAAAAAAGCCAGGAAAACAGACAAAGGAATGAGGCGTGGCCTGCACTGGCTAGGACAGACAGTCCTGACACAGAGCTGTGTGTGTACGTAACTGCCTATGCGCTAGAGGAACCAGGAAAGGAGAAAAGGAGGAAAAATGCACAGGGGAAATCCTGGAAAATATTTCTTGCATGGCTGGTTGGTTGGGTCTTGAGGATGTTGAGCCCATCCGGGGGCCTGCCCTTTGGCTGGCTCGGCTGTCGTGGTTAGGGTTTCATTGCAAACACGGTGTGGAGGAGCAGGCTCTGTAGAGAAAGCCCGTGAGCCAGGTTTTGCTTATAGAGAAGGGGTGGGGGCAGGTCAAGGGCTCACCTGAAGATATCTGATGTGTGTTCAGAACCCACCAATTCAATACAGCCCAGGATGCCACTGCATATGGTAGGTGGTGGTTGCGTTTTACCTGGGGATCCACAGTCAGGCGTGGCATAGAGGATGCCCTCCCAGATCCCGCATGCTCCTGGGTGTCCGAAGGAAGGTAGATGCCATGGTTAGAGGGCTGCACGCTTTTTAATTCACTAACCTCTGGCTCCTAGAAATAAACACACAGCCAAGCTTGTGGGACCTGATTCCATCCCATTGCTTCTCACTTCCAGGGGATGCTTCTGCCTCCTCCATGTGAAGAACGGCTTTCAGAAGAGACACTTGCATCTCTAAGGTCTCCGTTGTGTGTGTATATATGTTTGTGTCTATGTGTGCACATAGGTGGTATACCAGATGTCCCAAACAGAAAGCGCTAACTAGGATTGAGGGATAAGGATCACCTTTTCTGGTTAAGTATCATCTTAGTTATCACTGAGCAATGCTTCAGATTTTATAGCTTCGTGAAATTTACCTTCTGCAAGTTGACAGTATGGGGTTTAGTCTTGTAATCTGAAGAAGCCATTTGTCAATTAAATAGAAATCACTATTTTAAGGAAAGTCAGCAATTTCCGGTGTCAGGTTTAGCTTCTGAAACCTTAAGACACGTGATTTTAAGAGCTTTCTTATGATTGAAACCATCCAATAATGGGGGGTGGGTAGCCATCTTTCAGGAATGCTTTGGACTAGTGCAGTCTAATAGAAATATAATGCAAATCACTTATGTCATTTAAAATTTCCTAGTAATTACATTTTAAAAAGTAAAAAGAAACATGAAATTTAATAGATTTTATGTAACCCAATATAGCCAAATATTCTCATGGCCACATGTAATCAATATAAAAAATTAATGAGCCATTTTACATTTTTTGGTACCAAGTCTTTGACATTGGCATGTACTTTACACCTATGGCACGTCTCAATTTGGACTAGTCACATTTCAAGTGCTCAGTTACCGTATGTATTGGACTATGAGAGCACTTGAGAGCTTTAAGAAGGTTGGATGGGAGAACTCTAGGGTCGTGCCCAAATCAGTTCATTTTCCTGGTTAAAGAATGTTTGTTAGTTTGGCAAATGTACGTGCTCTGTATAGACAGCTAGTGTCATTGCGCAAAGAGTACAGCCGCTTTAAAAATGTTTGTTTACGTGGGCCACCCAACAAAGAGACCTAGGAATATCTTAGACAGACATCTGGAGATTATACCAGAAAAAAAGCATTTTACATTTAGGAAATGACACCTAAAAACATGGGTGTATGAGTAGGGTACTATTAAAGGAAAGGGGGCCTGAGACACCCCCTTGGCCTCAATGACCATTTGGCTGAGTGGTTCCTGGTACGAACGGGAGGACTGCCTTCAAAGGACGTGATGTGTGCACCTGAAGAAGTTACAGTGTTTGCAGTACGTGCTTTATATAGCACCCAGGTCTGACTCAAAACAGACGTGATAACGACACTGCAGTCTACGTGGTAACAACAACTGCAGCCAACGGGTATCAGAGGTGGTGCAAGACACGCCCACACACACAAATCATGGCCATGTCCCAGGACGTTGAGCAGGGAGCCCCAAAGGATGGGCAGGAGTACACAGTGGTGAGTGTATCGCATGGGCTGACACCTGAATTGAATTACAGACACCAGTACTGACAATGAGATGAACATATATCCAAAAAGTCCTGGCACTACAGCTCAGCCCCGGGAAACCTGCAGAAAGGGTGATGTAATGAAGCCTCCCTGTGAAAGAAAGGACACGTGATTGAGATTTTTCTCACCAGGCAGACACATCACCAGGCAAGCCATAAAATGATGAGAGGCCCTTTTTAGAATTAAACTGTCTGGACCAATGAGTCCCTTTTCCCCTCTGAAGGGTACCCATTCCATCAGACGTGGCCTCCACAAGCAGGCCACACCCACACTCCACCCACACATCCATTCAGGAAGGCGCTGGGGTACACTAACAGTGGGGCGGGGTCAGGGAAAAAAATGAAGGGGAGAGAAGAACACAGGTGAATTAGAATCAAAGTGACATGGGACTCACTTAATACAAGCTGTCTATATAGACTACTGCAAAGGTTGGGTTTTACCCTTTTTCTTTCCAGACCAATAACCACCTGGATTTTAATTCTAAGCTCCAGAGGGAACTTGACCTCATGGCTCCTGAACTCCTAATAGTAAAGTCCATCATCTCTGGGAGTCCCATTTTAGCTTTGTATTATCAAAATCTAAAGTTCCATCTGTCATCCATTGGTGCCATCCATTCTTATGATGATTCATCCTCAGGCTCCCTCTCAAAGGCAAGATTTCATTTGTCACTTCTGCTTCTCCATTTGATGCCCAGGGGCATAAATTAAGAGGGCTTGGCCTGAAGCATTATAAGTTCCTGAAGCAGGTAAGGAGCCTCTGGGGTTGTAAAACCCGAAGAGGGAGCATTTGTCAAAGAACATGAGAAACTCAGCTATGAAAGGGGAGATGGCAGGAAACTTTCAGGGTAATTGGTTGGACGATCAGAAAGGTTTTTTTTCTGATGGAGCAAGGCTATGGAATAAAATTTGAAAATGAGAGGGGGAGGGATCAGGAAACCAAGGAAGTATTTTTGAGGTCATGTAACTCATTCATTCACCAGAGATTGCTGTTCCTGGAATTGTCCATCGTCAGCTGGGTCCATACAGGCCAACTGGAATATTTCCTGCGGGGAGAGTGGACTCATCGAAGGGTATCCGCTCCGGCCACTCCTGCAAAGCAATGCCAAGTTCAGAGGTAACGTGTGCATAAGAGAAAGAGAAACAGTCATGACGTAGTTGTCATTACCAATTCCCACCCAGACAAGACTTCCTCCCCAGCATAGGGCAACACCCTTTAGCCTTGGCTGGCTTGAAAGCCTGATAACTTACAGGTGGCTGGCCCTAGAATAGAAAATTTTTTTAAAAAAGCATTGGAAAAGAGGAACCACTGTTTTCAACCTGCATTTGGAACCATTCATCATTTTGCTGGCGACTAGCATATCTGTGACAAATGACATCATTTGTCACACTCAGCCATATGGAAGACCAATGCTAGACTGTAAACCTGTTTCTGCTCAGTTTCTCCATTCGGCAGAAAAATGCCGTAGCTTAAAGTGAACAGTTTGTTTAAATATTAAGCAGTCATGGTCTTTTAAAAAATTTCCTCCACTCTCAGAAAGAATATGGTTGTATTGTGCCAACATCCCTGGCCAAACCAAACAATTCAATGCCATGAACATTTATTGAAGGACTGCTCTGTATCAGACACTGCTGGTGTATGAACTGCATGGAACGATTTCAGAAGAGGTGAAAGAGGTGACAACATCTGGGGCGATGGCTATGTAGGAGGATGCTTCAATGGTGATGAGGTAAAAAAGGACAGGGGCAGAGTTGGCCAAGTGTTTAGGGGCCTCTGAACGAAAAGCATGGACAGCTGTTGCAGTGTGCCTGCTATTAAACCACCGTTTGGTACCTGAAAGACACCCTCAGCCTATGGGATCCACTGGGCTGGTTAGGAAAAAAAAGGGGCAGCCAATCTTTCCTGAGAACTTGGCGCTGCTGCGGCCACTCATTGCTACTAGTACAGTAACAGTTCCTCTTTGACCTAAGCCAGCATGCAGACTGAGCTTCCTGATCACGGGAAGAGGAACGTGGTCAGTGACTGGGGCAGCAGCTCCCTCGGTGGGTGTGGAATTAGGAGGGAGAGATGGGACACCGTCTCTGCCAGTGTCCCATCTGCTCCGGAGACAGCCAGTGCAGAGTCTCCTGCTAATGACTGTGAATCCAGTGGAAAATCCGAGACCTAAGCAAGGATTGCCAGTCACTGAAAAACAATCCATTAGACTGGGATCACAGGGGACAATCTGAAGCACAGACTTTTCACCCAACCTGTCCCCTCGCTGCTAGTGAGGGCTTTAGCTGAATTGTTACAACTGCTAGAGAGCAGTCTGCCATTTAAACGACTGCTTAAATGTCAATCATCTTCTTCTGTGTGCCTTGGCCTGAGAACCATGGGAAACAAGCACTGCTCTATAGGAAATGGGCCCCCTTTTGTCCTACAGAAAATGAGTAACTCCAGGATCCCCAATAGGTAGACAGGACACTTGAAAGCACTGAACAACCTTATAGACTTGAAGAATTTGAACCCTGAGTAACCTCTTACTTTGAAAACCTTGTCTGGCTTCTCACTGTTATTAGGAGAGAGTCCAGAGGCCTCTTTCATGACCCACTTCCTACCTGGCCACCCTCCTCTTGCATTACTTTCCCTTATTCCCTGAATTCCAACATGCTGGGCTCTCTCAGTTGGTTGAAGGTGCCAGGCTTCTTTCTGCCTCAGGACTTGAATAAAGGCTGTTCCCCAGAGTGCAGGATGCTTCTCAAACACCCGGTCCCTTGCAAACTCGTTTTTGAATTCATCCTTCAAAATTCTTCTTAAAAGGCACTTCCTTAAGGAAACCTTACCTGATAAACTCGTCAGAGGTCTCTCTCACACGCAATCAGATCATAATGTATTTTTTTCCCATCCTAGCGCTCACCAGAACTGTGATTAAATCATCAAAAATGACAAGTGTTTTTTTTCCTGATAATCTGTTTCATGTTTGTTTTTCTACCAGCTGTAAGCTCAACGAGAGAGGAGCCCTGTCACGTCCACCACGCTACCTCCAAAGCAATCTCTACTTGAACAATTCAGGGCTCTAGAAACACAAGTGGTTCCAAAGAACCAGCCTGCTGCTCCACCAGCATCTCCGTTTCAGGAAGTGGACCAACATCCACCTAGAAGCTCAAACCAGAAACCCGAGGGTCATCTTGGACTCCTCCCTGTCCCTCACACCATGTAGCAAATCAATCAATCACCAAATCCTATCCGTTCTGTGTATTAATTGCCTCTCAAGTCTGATTCTCTCTCCCCATTTCTATCCTGTTAGTCCAAGCCACAGTCTCACGATATTCACAATTGCAGCCACGTACTAAATGGTGTTCTATCTCTCGAACTGCTTCCCTCCAATCCACGGAGCCCACACTGCATTAAAGAATGATCTCTGGAAAGCCCAAACCTGATCATGTCACTCTGATGCTCGTGTCGCCCATTATCCTTGGATGACACTAAACTTCTGTATCCTGCCTGTAAACTACCTCTGTATCCCTACATCCTGGCCCCTCCAAATCCATCACCTGCCACGTCCCCCGATATCTCTGTGCTCCAACCATCATGACAGTTCTTAGGTTCCTTAAACTTACCATACTTTACTTTATTTCACCTCTTGAAGTACCTGCTTTTGAGTCTCAATCAAATGTTACTTCCTCAGGGAAGCGTCCTCAAATCCTCAAACTACGTGCGTTGCTTCCTTTACACAGTCACAATAGCCTACCCTTCCACATTTTAACCTTTATCACTCTTGTAATTTCTTTTTTAAGAACTGTGTCCATGGGGACTGTGTGATTATCTGGACTGAATCCCCAGTGTCTGAGCCAGTTTTGGGGTCACACCGACTCTCAGTAAATACTGGTCAAATCAATGAGTGAATGAATTAATAAACATATGGGACAGAGGCTGGAATAGTCCAATGATGGGAGTTAATTTGTACAGCAAATTGTTGTGGCTAAAACAGATCTAGATGGTGGAGGGTGTCCTCTATTTCTAAGCCAAAGACCCTTGAAAAACACTGTGAACTCTTCCAAGGAGGTAGTCCCTAGTACTCTAATCATACCTCTTGACCACCTTCCCGCACGGACCAAAGATAAACATGTACTTGTTTTTTTGTAGACAGGAGAATCCATACCTTACTTTAACACCTCACATGTTTTGTAAAAACGACCGACGGCCTTGGTCGTTTTTTTTCTTTTCCAAATGCGTCGGATTGTGACCTTTGAAAACAATGCTTTTCAAAAACAGGTCTCCAACACCACAGGCAGAAAGAAATTTATGGCGTGAGAGATTCCAAATGGTATTCTGACTGAGGGCTCATTCCTAAGCCTGGGATTTCACTCCTCTGACAATTACTGAAGTTGTGATATTTAGTGATTTACTGGTTCCAAGAGAGCTAGACTGGAAAAAAGTCACTAATCATAACCAACGACAACAAGCCATTTACGCTGGGTAGAGGGACCATTTGGGTACATCACTTGTGATGAGAGAAAGAAAGCATTAAAATGAAGTATGTATATTACATTAGATCCTTTATGGCCAATGACCACATTGGGGCTAAGGCTTCCAACTCGGAAGAATTGGCACATGCCTTAATTAGGGTTTTGTTTCCACTTTCAATATAGAAAATTAACAAAAAATTGTTTTGCCTGATTTAAGGTTCTTTTTGTTCATTACAGATAACACAGTGTAGTGGGAAGACTCTGGGCTTGCAAATAACTGACTTAAATTCCAATTCAGCTTCCTACCAGCCATATGGCTTTGGGCCACTTAGTGAACCTCTCTGAGTTCACTCTAAAGTGATGATACTAATACAGCCCCTTACTTCCTTTGTCCATTCACAGTGCTCCCTGTCTCTGGAGCTGGCCACAGCACCAAACACGCTCAGTCTGCTTTTCCATTACCCCTGCTGAATAACCATCTTAAGATACAACATGTGGTCTTCTCACCCTCAGAGAGGGGACCATCCATGCATCTCAGCGTTAGTATTAGCTCGGGCACTTCTAGGCAATGAGTTTTCTGGGTCTGCCCGACGGCACACGTGATAATGCAAGCAGGGGAGTCATGGACCCTCTGGTAATACTCACAGGCCTGAAACGGGGTCCTGCTGGAGATAAGGCAGGGCTTTGGCATTAGCAATGATCTCCTGAGGCAGAGATGACGGCTCCATCCGCTGGAACATGGGTGCGTTTTTCTGTGTTGAAAGTGGAAAGGAGGAAAAAGGAACTCAAATGACTGTGGGGGAAAAATACCATTTGAGTAAAACAGGAATATGACTGATACCCTGTTTGACTATCTGAACCTCTGCCCCACTGGTTTTCTAATCCCTTGATCCTAGGGAGGTTCCTGGACCCTGCAAAGCAAAGCCTGACCTCTGCTTCTAAGCACTTGCAGGGCACTGTGCCCCAGGGATGCACAGGCCTGTCCCTTCAGGGGCCCACCCAGCCACCACGCTGTCCTTGACCTTCACCTGTTCCTCCAGCTGCTGCCTCTGCTTCTTCACCTTGCTCTGTTTATAGTAGTCCATGATCATCATTGCTGCATAGATTTTGCCCACAGTCAGGTCAGAGGCTGAAGACACAAGTGTGGCATGGAGGGGAACAGGGAGAAGACACGGGGGGGGGAAAGTGAGGACACCTAGGAAGCAGGTTTGCCCCTTCGGCCACCCACCCATCCAACATTTATTGAGGGTTCCATCTGTGCCAGGCACTGAGGCTACAGAGTGAACAGGCCCCCATGTCTAGCCTCAGGGAGCTTCCACGGCCACCCAGGGAGGGTGATGTTACCAATGATGTGCAGCACATCAGTAAGCACCTCCCCACCCCCAGAATGGTCTAGGTTTCCGTCTCTTAGTAACACCACCTTTTCCCCAACGGCTTGAAGGTTTGCTGAACTGTGTTATGTGGAAGGACAGAGCTATGTAGCCAAGAAGTTTCATCCACCACCGCAGTGACCTATCTTAAGAAACTGTTCTCCAGTGTGGAGGTTCCTCAGAAAACTGAAACTAGAACTACCATGTGATCCGGCAATCCTACTCCTGGGCATATATCCAGACAAAACTCGAATTCAAAAAGATACACACACCTCAGTGCTCATAGCAGCACTATTCACAATAGCCAAGACACGGAAGCAACCTAAATGTCCATCAACAGATGAACAGATAAAGAAGCTGTGGTACATATATACAGTGGAATACTACTCAGCCATAAAAAAGAACAAAATAATGCCATTTGCAGCAACAAGGATGCAACTAGAGATTATCATACTAAGTCAGAAAGAGACAAATAACATATGATGTCACTTATATGTGGACTCTAAAATATGGCACGAAATGGAAACAGACTCACGGACATAAAGAACAGACTCGCAGACATAAAGAACAGACTTGTGGTTGCCAAGGGAGGGAGGGTGGGGGAGGGAAGGATTGGGAGTTTGGGGTTAGTAGATGCAAACTATTACATATAGGATGGATAAACAACAAGGTTAGTATAGCACAGGGAACTATATTCAATATCCTGGGATAAACCATAATGGAAAAGAATATAAAAAAGAATATATTTATGTATATAATTAATTATATAATCACTTTGCTATATAGCAGAAATTAACACAACTGTAAATCAACTATACTTCAGTAAAAAAAAAAAAAAGAAACTGTTTTCAATTAATGACAAAAGGAACTTGAGAAGTGAGGGATTTTTGTTTCCTAAGAATAAAAGAGCACCCTTCCCTTATCTCCTCGATCATTCTGTGTTCCCCCCAAGGGTGTGGTCTTGGCGTGCTGGGCCCACAGTGACAAGGATACCCTGGAGGAGACCCCACACCTTTGGGCATGGGCACAAGCAGATCTAACATCTTCTGGGACAGGTGAGGCCAGATGGCCAGGGTCTCCTTCTGTAGCTCTGAGTCTAGCTGCTGCCTGTCCGCACCACCTAGGGGAAGATACATTTATTAATAGCGAAAACAGAACAGACACAGAAATAACAAGGACGGAGGGAGGAGGTGGGGCAGGAGCTGAGTCAGCACGGCACGTCATATTCTCAGAGGGGATCTTGGTACTTAGCGACAGTGGACCTGGCAATACTGGGTCTTTCTGCTGAAGAAGCAGAACACATTTTGGCTCCGTTTTCAGTGACTCAGGGATATCCTGTCACAGAGAGCCGAGGCCCTGGGACCAAGATCAGCCTCCTCATTGATTCACAGAGGCTCCCAGCTGCTCAGTATATCAGAAGGGGGAATGCAGAGAGCCACGAGCCAGCCTCCTCTGCCTTTATACGTGTATCAGTTCTTCCAGCGATCTGACTCCAGAGTCTGAGTGACCTGATTTTTTTTTTTTTTTTTTTTTGCGGTACGTGGGCCTCTCACTGCTGTGGCCTCTCCCGTTGCGGAGCACAGGCTCCGGACGCGCAGGCTCAGCGGCCATGGCTCACGGGCCCAGCGGCATGTGGGATCTTCCCGGACCGGGGCACGAACCCGTGTCCCCTGCATCGGCAGGTGGACTCCCAACCACTGCGCCACCAGGGAAGCCCGAGTGACCTGATTTTAAAAAGGATTTGGGTCAGGTAAGAGCAGGAAGCTGGAGGCCCATCTGCAAGTAGTAAACCCTTTCTTTCCTAAACCACTGAATTAGAAATCAAAAGGAACAAAATACTGCCATGATAGCACCTGCCACAGAAGCCTTCCAAGTTGTTAAAGGCACCACATAAGGGGAAAAAGAAAAAAAAAAAAAAGAACTGAATCAAAACTCATTTGTTCAATCAACAGATATTTCTAAAATGCCTACTTTGTGTCAGACACCAAAGATCACATACTGTTGAAGTTAAAAGGAGGCTTAGTGATTATCAAACCGTTCATTTCACCAAGAAGAAAGGGCAAATATAATAGTTACTGTAGCTCAGAGGTGAAACAGGGACCCTACTATTTGATCTCCAGGTCACTGCCTCATGGATGAAAGGTCAAACATTTCCATCCTGCGCCACCCTGCGTGAGTTGTTTCAGAATCTTTCCCCCCCCAAGCTTACTGACCTTTGGCGATTTTAATGTCCAGAGCTGTCCGGATCAGAGCCATAAGCGTGGAAGTGAAGTGGACAGTCATGTCCTCAGCCACCGGCATATTCATCAGGACTAACCTCTGTGTGAAAGAGAGAAAAGAAACAGCAGGAGGAAAAAAATATATCGAGAGAAACCTTGGTGAGAAGGGAGGAAAAGTGCAGAGGTCAAATGCAGAGACAAAAAAGAAGGGCAAGGATACCCCCGTCCCCTGTCCCAGTCCTGCCCTCTCCCGGCTTCTCACTTAAGGCTCATTGGCTGCTGTTTTGTTTTGCTTTGTTTATTTCTAGGGAATGATGCCGAATTCCAAGGGAAGAGGGACTAATCATTCTGTAGGACTCCTCCACAGTCCTAAGAATGTCTTTAATAGGGATTCCTAAAAGCAGTGGCTCAGGGGAAGGAGTCAGCTCTGTGAGGTGACTCCATTCCCTGTTTCAGGGCTGCTCTACAATTCCACTTGTCCCATGAATACCCCCCAAAACTCACATGGGGGAGATTGTGCTTTGCTTATCTGACTTGAAAGATGCATCCTGATGCCCCCTTTTTGAGTCTTTAAAAGATGAAATTTGCCAGCACATGGTTGAACATGCAGAAGTCCAGCTTATCCAAAAGATGAAGTGGAGCAGAATGGAAAAGTGGGAGAGTGCAAACAAGGTCTAGGGGAAGAGGGCTGGGGAGAGCAGAGAAGAGAAGGGTGATCAAGGCAGGAGCAGAGTGGGCAGGCCTTGTTCCCCTCACCCAAAGGAAGGGGATCAAACTGAAATGGCCAAATCCACTTTCCAGAGAGTATCTTGCTTTTGGAATTCTTTAACTTTTCCTCCAATCCCCACATCCCTTCTCCCACTGAGCTTCACCCCAGAAATTCAAAGAACTTAGGGCCACATTCCACCACCCGGTACCGTTAGATGTGGAATCGTGAGCAAAAAGGATGCCAGCCCCTAAGCTTCAAAGGAGGAGCCATGTAGTGGGGTGGATAAGGGTCCCTAATGGGCACCCCCATTCCAATGAGATGCTCTCTGGAGCTTTCAACTTGGAGGTAGCAGCAGGAGAAGGTCCTCCAACAGAACCACCAGCCTAGCAGGAAGGCAAGTGTTTCTTCCCAAGACAGGGTTTCTAAAACTCCATTGGAACATCTTGCTTAACGTGATGCCACAAACACGGTGTCTTAGAGTGTAAGGCCAGTTTCTTGTTTGTATCTGACTTCCATCTCTCTCCCACTTCTTTAGGCTTCTAGAGAAGTGGCGACATTGCTAGGGTGTATTCCTAGGTGAACGAAAGAGCTCCAGAGTTCTGGGTCAGTCTAAACAGCAATGGGGAGTTAGCAGTAACTATTATCCATTGTGGAGAAAAAGTTCAGGCCCCAAGGCTCCGAACACCCCAATGGCAGTTGACTCCCAAGGCACAATGCTGTCCTAAGCAAGCCGAGGGGAGTCCACCCATAGTCATGCCAAGAAGGCATATCTAATGCTGAATGCAACTTGTGTCCATCATCACCCTTTCCTCTGAACTGCCCCGAAAAACGGGTAGCTGGGCTAATGGGGAAGGGAGCTGCATCCTTCATCATGTATCATGGGATGAAGGTTGCCGTTCCTCTTTCTTTTCTGGTACCTAGAAGGAACCATGCCATCGTTCCTCCCTACGTCATGGAGGAAGAAATTTGTTAAGAGTTTTCCTCTCTCCTAAAAATTTCTTCTTGAACCATGTTTAGAGGAATTTCTGCATTATTTCCTGAGCTTAGCTGATGGAAGATTTTTTTTATAAGCTCTGATAGCTGTCTTGCTGCAGGCTTTCTTCTTGCCCATATATGCTATTCCACAGCCCACCACTCTGCCTCCTCTAGAAGGAAACACGCTACTTAACACTTCCTTTCTAGGAACCCACTCACAAGAAGCCACACACTTGTAGAAACAGAATAACATTAAAAAAAAAAACCCACGGCGAATAGTCTTACACACCACCTTGTGTATCGATTCAGGACTTCACCCCTTCTGTGAAGTTTCATGACCTTTTCATCTCATCATTCCTTTTTTCCTTGGTTCCCTCCTCTCCCTCCCCAGCCCGGCTTCCTCCCCACGTTCTGACCTCCCCACAGCTGGCGCCCATTTCCTGCTGGTCACTAGCCCAGAACAAAGGAAGAGGTGGTCTACCTTATATGCCACCTTGGAGGGACATCTCTTGCCGAGGCCTAGCGGTGGTGACATGAGAGTCAGCATTTCATACATCTCAGTGTAATGGATGCGGCCACTGCTCATGGCGGGGTGGTAAGTGGGGATGGGGGCAGGGTGGCAGGGCAGGGAGGGTGGCAGGGAAAGGATGCAGACAGGGAGGAGAGGAGAACAGGCATTCCCGGGGAGCCAAAACAAACAAACAAAAGAGTACAGAAAACAGGAGAAGAAAAACGAAACAAAATGGACAGACAGGAAAAGAACAGGAAACCCGTTAATCAAGGCAAGTCGTACACGTGTCTCCATCCTGGTGCGGGTTTATAGCACACCCAACACAGACCCGGGAACGTGGCGGCAACCTTTGGTCTCTCTGCGCGGCTGTCACAGGGACCGGTTTTCTCCTCCAGGATGAGCGTCACCCTACCTCTCTGTTCAACTCATCCATCCCCCATACAACACAAGCTTGTCTTCAATTCCCAGGGCTGTGTGAGAGTGGTATAAACCAGATAGACGGTGTTCCAGCCGTGGGTTAGGATTTCTGGCCCCGGCTGGGGACGGGGGTGCTGGCCTGGAAGTCAGGCCTTTCTCCTGCTCTGAACCCGCAGGCGGAGCATCGTGTATCCCCCTCTGTGGTGTGAGTGCAGCAGGAGACGGCGGCTCGCGCTGGAAGTGCTGCGCTACGGCTGCTGGGCAGAGTCGGCCCGTTGCTTCCACCTGGCTCTGGTGGCAAGAGTGCTCTTTGTGCCCCGGCATGCCCCGGGGGCGACGGCATGCTGGGGACAGAAGAAACAAAACCAGGAGGAGGAAGAGCATCTCGCATGCCATGCTGCCCTCCCCGGCTCTCCCACATGCGGCTGCAGGTTTCACCAGGGTGGAGTTTAAAGAGTCTCTGCAGAGGCAGCTGTTCGGCCTCCTGAGTATGGGAATCACTTGTCACCATCCCAGGCCATCTCCTTCCCATCGCCCAGCCTGGCATCTTCCTGGGCCTAAGTCGTCTTCCGGCTGCCAGACTGTGCTATGCACCCGGGAGCCCGCGCATCCCTCCTGTAACACCAGGAGAGACTTCCTTATCTGGTGGGCTTGGCCTTGGACAGGGACTGGGTGGAGCCACTGTGCTAGTCGAAGAGGGAGGTCCTGTGCGCCCCTGAACAACGTCCTTGGTCTCACAAACAAACAGTGACTCGGCAGTTACAACAGAGCTCTCGGTGCCTCCAACAATACACGGCAGGACCCTCAGGCAAGAAATCTGCTCCGAGCCCTCGTCCTCTGCTGGGACCTTCCCAGACCCTCTGAGCTATTAAATTCTCCCACCGACTCTATCCTCTTTGCCTTCTTGACTTATCCTCCCCTCCTGCCCTCATTTTTTTTTTATGATTTCTCACCTCCCTTTTGTCCTATAGCTTTTATAATTGCTTGTGGCCGAACTACCCAGAGCTGGGCAGAGGTAGGCATGGCTAGAATCACACTTTTCTACACCGTATATGGGATGATGCTACTAGTTTGCTAAAAGGAGGCTCTCTGTCTCCAGGGAAAAGAAACCAGAACTCCTTGCTGGATTCAAAAGATTTCTGCATTCTCTGGAGGAGGGAGAGGTCCCTCTGGTTAAATCCACAGATTAACGTGGAGTGAGAAAGAGAGAGAGGAGAATGTGTGTGTTATACGTGCACGAATGAGTGTGTGCATGTGAAGAAAACAGAGGTCAAAGCAGCCTCCGTTATTAAGTCCTTAACTCTTTTTTTATCCGCCATCCCCCCAAAACGTTCCCTTCTTCCTTGTGTAACAGCTGCTGGTTCTGGGAGGGTTTGGACCTCTTTAAACTCAAAGGAAAGCAACATGAAGGTTCCCTCATGTGGCGCAGTGGTGGTGGAGCAGAACGGAGAGGAGGGGGGTTGGAGGCTGCACCCCGCCGCCGGTCACGGTCATGGTCATGGTCACAGCTGGGGACCGGAGGCAAACCTTGCAAGCCACCCTGTAGGGGCAGTTCTCTCCCAGGCCCAGAGGTGGCGAGATCACCCGCACTAATTTGTACATATCCTTATACGGGATCCTGCCGCTGTAAAGGAAGCACAGGTGGGTTAATAGGACACTCAGAGAAGGGTAGGAGAGAAACGACAGCCTAGCCACGAAGGGGATGGCTGGAGGAGGAAGGGCAGCTGCTTTCCTTGGGCCCAGCAAAGCCAGATTAGGAGAGACTGAGGACGAAAAGCATCAGAGAACCACCACCTTGCAAACAGCGAGGTAAGTATCAGAGAACCATCACTGCAAACTGCACTGCCTCGAATTTTCTAAGGAATCAGAGCTCATTCAATGCCTAGTGGCCACGAGCACCCAGAGATATCTGTTGGGCCTATACCTGACCAGATGCAGAAAGTGGAGCCTGGGTCCAGCTAGGCCTCTAAGAACAAAGCCCACCAATTCACAAATACCTCTGACTGCCACCAAGAGCAGACACCAGGCTGCCGTGAAGCGGACTGCAGAACCCTTTGCTTTACACAGACACTGATCACAGTCAGTTACTCAGACCCACTTGTCAGGGCAGTGGGAAAGTCAGCCTCCTTCTACAGAGTGCGAGAAAGAAATTTCCCATTAGGCTAGTTAGCAAGGAGCACAGTTGGCATGAGGGAATTTGCAAAGGGCTTCGCTTCTCGTTGTGGCAGATTTTTCCCCCGAGTTCTGCTTGGGCAAACTCTTCTCAATTTGGCTGGAGCCTGCCGGGATCTGTGCTCAGAAAGCAGCCTGCAAGGGAGACGAAATGCTCTCCCGCCAGCCCTGCTCCTGCAACCCAGCCCATAGGCAGCTTGGTCAGATCCAGTCAGAATTCCAGGAACACTGTGACCTATCTTATCACTCCCGTTTCACAGAGCCTGCTAGAGAATTCTGATTTCCTGTGTAAAGGACAGACTCAACAGTTGATTCATTTTCAGTGGCTAAAGCATCTGCTCCCTCAGGGGCCAGAACAAGTCAGCAACGGCCAGGGATCTGAGGGTCTGGACACATCCTGGTACAGACCAGGGCTTCCACCGGAAATGGTAAGCACGCATTCTCCACCTCCAAGCATCCGATCCTCGCCAGTGATGTCGAGACTACAACTTTGCCCCAGCGTCACTCTTCCTAATCTTTTCTTGATTTTGCTGTTGATTCCTCCTCTTCTTCCAAACAGCAGCTCAGCCGTACTTCCAGGTCTCTTGACTCTTAAGGGGAGGTTCATTTTACCATGTGTTCTTTTGTTTCTCATTGTGGATGGGACGTGGGTGCGTTGGTCCTGCTGTCTACAGGCTGATGTGCTCTGCAACCCGTCTGTCTCCTTTTTGAAGACATTGGCTTACTTTACCTTGGTTAGTTTCCCCTCTCATCTCATAGAGAAGGCCAGTAAAACTAAAACCAGGACAAGTTACGCTGTGAATTTCAAAGTAGACACAAGAGGTTCTCTTTGGTCTTTTCGCTCTTTCACAGCTCATGCATCTGAGTCTCATGATTAGTTCTCGTGGAATTGTTCTTCCCAGCAGATGGAAGAACTGGGGAGCAGCATGTTTAATGCCCAAGGCACCTGGGTCCCAAAATAATGTGAACCCCAAGAAGCTGGGGTTTCTGAGAGCCAAGGGCACCTGAGTGAGGCTATAGGTGAGCCATGAACTCCTTTGCTAGCAGCTGCTTTCTCCTCTCTCAGGTGAGTGAAGAGGTCCCTTCTTGGTCTCCCGATCCCATGGCCATCCAGCTTTACAGACACCAGTTTTTCATATTTTCTTTCCCATATGGTAATTAATTATAACAACAGTTAATACATGATTTAATATATTCTTCACAACCAGCCTTCAAGGTAGGCAGGATCATTACCACTATTATACAACAAATGTGGAAGCTCAGAGTGGTTGAATGACTTATCCGAGGCCACAGAGCTGACAAGATACAGGCCTGGCTGCATTCCCCTGTAACACAGTGCCCACTGCATTCTAAAGCAGCCTATCCTACTAGAAAGAAGGCCCAGAAAGTACAAGCCATTGCTCAGCCATTGTAACAGGAATGGATTTAGAGAACTCTGTGCTAAGTCATTAATAATTACTGAGGGGAAGAGGAATTCTGATTCACTCTTTCAACATCTAAAGCAGGGACCCAAGTTCAACAAGCCTCATAGGAGGACAGATTTGGGAAGAGTCTTAGATTATGAAGTAGTTCCAGGTGGAAGCAACGTGGTCCATTCCCATGAAGGATGGAATTTCTTGTAGTATTTTCAGAGGGGGACCAGAATGGATAGACTGGCGAGATAAGATCCTAAAACTAAGATGACTTGGGACAGAAAACTTCCCATGGAGTGAGTGCTCACAGCACTCTTACCCTGTCTTCAACTGTGAGGACCAAAAGCCTGCCTTTGAACTCTAAATCAGGGATTAGCAAACTTTTTAAGTAAAGGGTCAGATAATACATATTTTTGAATTTGAGGGCCATGCTGTCTTTGTCACAATATGCAGTTCTGCCTTGTAGTGTGAAAGCAGCCATAGACAGTACATAAATGAGCATGGCTGTGCTCCAATAAAACTTTATTTGCAGGGCTTCCCTGGTGGTGCAGTGGTTGAGAGTCTGCCTGCCAAGGCAGGGGACACGGGTTCGTGCCCCGGTCCGGGAAGATCTCACATGCCGCAGAGCGGCTGGGCCCGTGAGCCATGGCCCCTGAGCCTGCGCGTCTGGAGCCTGTGCTCCGCAACGGGAGAGGCCACAACAGTGAGAGGCCCGCGTACTGCAAAAAAACAAAAACAAAAAAACCAAAAAAAACCCCACCAAACTTTATTTGCAAAAAATAGACAGTGAGCCACATTTAGCCCATGGGTTATAGTTTGCCAGCCTCTGCTTTAAAGCCCAGAAGGCACAATATCACTTGAGAACTATTGGAAAGTGAAAAAGACCTAGGGAGGTCATCCCCGCAAATTCCTGCCATCTAACTCAGTTCCATGCAATAAAAATCCACAAGTATTTAAGCAATCAGTTAGAAGAATAACTTGCTCGCTTTTTTATATAATTTCAGAGTTATCTGAAACTGTACCTTTTGAGAGGGATGAGATAGAGAAAAGACGAATGTCACTGACCATGGTGGCCAGATGTCCAGCTGGCCCCAAAAACACTTGTCAACCCCCCTGGTGACTCAGAGGGGTCCACTAACCATTTTGGAAGCTCCTCTAGGGACTGACTCAAACACTCTGAGGTGCAGACTGTGTACTGAGATAGGCAAAGAAAGGGGGAAGCCTGTCACAGAAGGAAAGAGAGGGGAAAGGAAGATAAAGAAGCTAAGTGGTCCATAACTGGCTCGATCCCAGAGCCAGTCTGAGGACCTGGCCTCTTCCACGGGCCACAACCAAGAGGAATCTCCTCTCCTTCTCTAACAAGCAAGCATGGGTGTCTCCAATTCCAACCTCTTCCTTGAGAACTCCAGAGGCCCTTGATAGGGGCCTCACGGGGGGCGCCGAGAGGCCTACGCACCATGCCGCTCTGTCATACTCTGCCCAGACACGGACAAACTCGTCCAGGTGGTGAGGCCCCAGGATGGATGAATCCCGAGTCAGGTACTCAAAGTTGTCCATGATGACGGCCACGAACAGGTTGAGCATCTGGAGGGCAAGGGGGAGAAGAGGAGTTAGGAGAAACCCAAAGCAGAAAAACAGGCTTCAAGACAAATAAAGAAAGCAGACGTTTGTGAGGCTGAGGCTCCTAACCAAAGCACTGTTGACCCTGCCGGAGGCAACGCAGCATTTTCACGACTGAACTACACGTCTTTCTGCCTGCATTATGATTTCACTTTCCTCTGCCACTTTATATCTGCAAAGTATTCCTCAGTCGCTTTTGTTATCTATTAAATTTCTTTAATTATTAGTGCAGCAGCAGCAACACGTTCTCAAAGGCTAGAGGAAGTCAAGGCCCGACACCAAGCCTCCCTGCCAGCCTCCCTCCCCAACCCCTGCTCCCCAAAGCGGCCAGTGAGAGAACTGGTGGGATGCCTTATAGCGGATGAAGGGCTCACTGTGCGACAACTTGAAGCTGTTCGCGGCTCTTAAGTGCTTCCAAGACCCTGTTCTCCCACTTATTTGTTCAACAACATTTATTGTGCACCTACTATGTTCCAGACAGAGCTCCAGGTGCTGGTGGTGGGAGTTAAGAAAGGTCTGGTCCGAGATACATTTCCATAACTAGCACGTTGCTTAAGGCACAGCGGGCGTTCACTAGATGTTGTTACTTGAATATTCTTAAAGACATTTAGTATTTAGCAGAGACTGTGATGTGTTGGAAACATACAAATGTTACAGATTTTTTTAAGAGCCGTGAAAGAAGCATGTACAGCAGGGACAAAAAGGAGTATGGGTTCGAATTTCATATAATTTTCATGTCACGAAATATTATTCATCTTTTGATTTTTTTTCTCAACTATTGAAAAATGTAAAAATCATTCCTAGCTCATGGGCCATAGAAAAACAAGTGGGAAACTGGATTTGGCTTGTGGGCTATAGCTAGTGGAGCTCTATATAATCTTATCCAGCAACAGGAAGCAACAGGAACCCCTAAAGGGGTTTAAACTAGGAGAGAGACCAAGGGCTATGTGCATTCAGAAAGAACACTTGGTCGCAATGTGGAAGGTGTGGAAGGTGGGCAGGAGACCAGGGGGAGAGTTTTGCGATGCTCTTGAACTAAGCCAGTGCCAGACAGCAGCCTGGATAGAGAGTTTAAGGAGGTGGACTCAACAGGCCTCGACCACAGCGAACAGCACTTCTTTGTTGTTTCTTGGCCATCCAGCACCCATATACTGTACTTCCGGTCTCCTGGGGACACACCCTTTACCTATTCCCAGTTAATATGGTTTAGTGGGGCACCACCATGACCCAGGCCTCAACCAGCCATTGAATCCCATCTCCCTGGGCTACAGTGACTGGTAAGCCAATCAAGGCCAAGAAAATGGCATTGAATCTTCTGAGCAAGAGACTTGTTCTTCCTTGCTGGCCTTGAATACGTGGGGAGTGAGGTACACAGCTGCTGCTACAGCCACCTTGGAGCCAAGGACTGGAGTTGTTGGAGAAAAGAGCTCACATGCAGAAGCCTGGAGAAGAGATCTGACAATAAAGAAGGGAACCTGGGCCTGGGGATGTCATCT
Organism: Globicephala melas; assembly: GCF_963455315.2. Lineage (NCBI taxonomy): Eukaryota > Metazoa > Chordata > Mammalia > Artiodactyla > Delphinidae > Globicephala > Globicephala melas. Next base: position 48,335,735 of record NC_083314.1, read on the forward strand.
GAGCCCCAGATCAAGCTTGCTTAAGCCTGTCCTGCCAGACCCTTCATTTATATGAGCCGATGAAATCCCTTTTTGCTTAGGTCGGATGCAGCTGGACTTTCTGCCACCTGCAAGTGAAAGAACCTTGCCTGACAGAGATGAATTGGCTGTGGAGGTGAGCGAACAGGAGCCTCTGTTGCTGATTCCCAGGTTAAGTGGCTGGGTGGGTGGAGGTGCCAGGTATGCAGACAGGATACACAGGATAAAGACAAAGTCTGCAGGATGGAGTTGCTGGGAGTCTTCTCTGCAACAGAGACTGCTGGCTGCATCCTAATTATTATTAATGTTAACAAAAACTATTTGTATTATTATTGCTTTACATTTGCATAGTCTTCTATAGCGTTGTGTGCGTATTCACACCTACCAGACGTTTAATGCTTGCTCTAACCTTTCGTGAAGCAGGTTTAATTACCACCAGCCTTTCAAGGACACAAGTGCTTCCTAGACACATCTGTGTTCTTTAGCTCCAAGCACATAGCTGGGCACATCCCAACGCACCGGTAAATCTTTCTAGAGTGGTTGGCTTGAGTTGAGAAGCTGTGTGACTTGCCCAAGGTCACAGAGTCAGTGTCGGGCTGAGATTTGAAAGCAGATCATCTCATACTGAATATAGCCTCTATAAAAATAACATTAATGTGAATTATGCAGTAGCCTCTATCTCAAAATTCTAAAAGTACCTTTATGGTCACTAATTAATTTTCCAGTTATATCTTTGGTTTCTTTTGAAATATTTATTAAACACTTAAATGATGAAGGATAAAATGGAGATGTCTGCATGGCCTTCTATATCTCCACTTCCCCCTGTGATAAGCACTGATACTCCTGTATGAGTTTCACCTTTCAGTTCTAGGTGACGGATGCACTGAAACTCGCTGACGGCTTCACCTCAGTGTCTAGCTCAGTGTGGACCTTTTAATGGCCACTCAGTAAAAATGTGCTGAAAGTGCTGAATACAGGAATGAATAAACAAAAAACTCCAATTTATATCATCATTCTAAATTTCCTTGGTTATTTTCATTATAGGTTATACTTCCCTATTCCTAAATAAGATAATATTTTCTGTTCTTTTTTCATCAAAAAACCTTTCACATCCACGAGAAGGAACACATGTATCAGCTCACTATACCAATAATACTCTTATCAGCAAGTACTTTTTCTTCCCATTTTACAGAAGCCACAAATGGGAAGGTGTCTTGGCCAAGGCTAGAACAGCAACAACGCCAGTGTGGGCTCCCCAAGTCTCCGGTCAGTTCAACCCCTGCTACGTCGGCCTGCCCACCACCCTTACCAGTCTGTGTGTTAGCCACTTCCCCACACCCGACAGCTGGACACATGGCAAGTCCCCTTGGGATCACTTTAAAGAGGTAGAAATTCCCGGACACCAAACAATTCACTCTAGGATTCCCAGCCATGAAGCTGACCACTTTTAAGTGGCATTGCTTTCGTTTTAGATTTTTTGTGTAGCCGGTGGCCTCAGCAGTGAAGCCGAGCCCAGGGACGTCAGGGTGGCCAGAAACGCCAGACTGACCCTTCCAGTTATCTGGTAGCCCCTCGCCCATTCTTCTCTTTATCACCGCTTGTGTGACTGTGCAGGGTAGAGATTTCTGGATGCTGCTGTGCTAAGTCATGTTTTCTCCCAAAGAAAGAATTAAGAAGGCACCTAGGGCTTCTCACTATTTTATAGGTGGGCGTGTGGCACGTATATTACTCAATATTTACTAATGCCTAAAGCAGTCATATCCTTTCACGTCTATCAAGCTGGCCAACTGTCACCAGACGTAGCGACATGAGAGAGAACCGCATCTACTACATTGTATATTGTCATCATCCTACTCTGATGAATGCTATCCCCTTACAGTTTCAGAGTACGTTTTCTCAAACAGTTCAAAGGTCTCCAAAGGAGAGATAAAAGATTCTGAGCCCTGCTTGTGAGATAAAATACCGGAGATACAGAAGAGAACGATTCACTCTGGGTCACAACTGATTCAACGTGGTATTCAATACTCTATTCACGGAACCCTACCTACTCTCCTAATTAGCTCTTCTCACACAGTCCTCGCCTAGAAGCAGCAGAGACATCTCTCAGCCATGGAAAGTCACCCACCCTGGCCTCCAAGAGCCTCCGTGAGGAGGCCTAGTTCTCATCATGGGCTGGGGTTCGTGGCGGAACGTACACCGAAGGAAACCTCTCGTCTGTTTATCAGAGGGGGGGACTGGGCCACATCTCAAGCCAAGAGCACACTGCTGCTCACCAAGAAGGAACAGAAGAAGATGAAAGAGACGAAGTACACGTAGGCCAGGTCGGTGCCACAGCGCTCGCTCTCGCTCTGCCCTGAGGGTGCGGTGGTGTCAGGCTCACAGCCCTTCTCCCCGAGGCACGACAGCATTATCTCCTGCCAGGCCTCACCCGTGGCACTCCTGAGCCCAAAAGACAACTCGGTTAGTAGCAGCAGGTCTGCGTGTCCTAACCTCTCCTCAGCACTCTTCCCGACTCACTCATCTAGGTTCCTCTTATGCTCAGCCTCCTTCGAGTGCGATGGAGAGTACCAGTGAGGTCTCTCCTGGGCTCTGCCACCTCACCCACTGCCTCTCCATCTTCTGTTGACAGCGGTAGAGAGGGCAGTGGGACTCTCTAAGACCCCACGTAAACCTGGTCATCCGTGGTTTCAGCCCTTAAATGGAATCTGGCCTGCAATCCACCCTCACCTTCCCCTTCTCAAAGCCCTGGAGGATGTGCTGAAACTGCATTTTGCAAATTGACTACTGAGTCAAAGATGTGGAGGAAACGTTCTAAAGTCAAGTCATCGGAGCAGTTTTTCGGACATCCTGCCCCTGCTCCCGCCCTCATCTCACTGTCTATCCTGTGAGCAGAGACAAAGGGGAACGGGCGGAAGAGGCAGGCCGACTGTTTCTCTCTCGCAGGAGAGCTCCAGCCACCACAGTTACGGATCCAGGTACCTGAAGAGTAGCATGAGGGACCCAAAGAAACTCCGGAAGTTGTTGTGCCGGTTGATGTGACTCTCCTCATCTAATTTTATGTTTCCAAAGACCTGGATGAGAAAAACAACAGAAAGCCCTGAGCATTATTGAGCGGTGGGATGTGTCCAGTGCAGGATATTAGATGTACCCGCAGGCTTGGTGAATTCACATGCGTGGCTTCTCCCACTGGCCTAACCATGAAGCAGACAACTCAAAACCCAGGAAGGCTGGTAGACCCCCACGTTCTTGGCCTGATATGCGGGAGGAGTTATATTCTCCAGTGACGCAAAGAGGATGAATGCTTGCAAGGACCGCAGAAGGCAAGATCTTTGAAAGCCATTCTGCTTAGATGTAGTTCCTCCCACACCTAATTTGGTCTTTTTATTTCTGTGATACCTACTCACTATGGTACTCAAGCAGTCTGTCAAAGACATTACCCTATAATAGGCATGCAGGGAACGAGTTACCCCTCCCCTCTTCCTGTCTCAGCTGGTAATGATGAGAACACTTGCATTTGCAGAAGATGTGATTTATCCCTTACAAAGGATAAATAGGCAGATGTTGTCCTGGAATTTGCAAGCAGTTTAAGTCAGAGAGGGGTATCTCTATCTTCCTTGGATATGTTCCCATCTGAAGAGTCACATCTCAGAAGTGTGATACAGCTATAACCCAGAGTCCATGAGAATGAACACACACCAAGTCCAGGCCAATAGGATGAAGAAAGTCTGGAAAACTGGATACTTGGAAAAGGAAAAAGAAAATGGATTGGGGCAAATCTGGCTATAGAGTGAGTTTACTAATCTGCTGTGGGTCTCTGGGCTTAGAATGAGGTCACTGTGCAAGTTCATGTGAAAAAAAGAGGGAAAAGTCAGAGATCTTTATCTATAGTGAATAATGATGAGCTCTCAGACACAGTGCTGTCTGGAGCCAAGGTCGACCCCATGTCTCTCTAGATGGGAAGGGTGCCCTTACACGTGTACTTTCCTCCCCAGACATGATTCAGATCTCAGGATCTACTCTCACGAGGCAATGTCTGTACAACCGAAGGCTTACAGGTCACTTTTCCGGCCTTTTGAGATTATATTGAGCCTGTATTTAACATGCTTCAGTTTACCTAATACGTGCTAAATGGAACACATTTCCCGCCCCCCCCCAACAGTGTCTAGAATGTGCAATTAAGAACAGTCTCTGCTATTTTGCTCAAATAGCTCCCACTGACACCTGCTTGGGGAATTTGTTCTCAACGCTGATTTTCAAAACCTAAATACTACTTGTCTCTCAGGGAGAATGGAGGTGGCAAGCTAGGCAGTGCTGGGGAGGAAGGGAAGGAGGGAGATAAGGCCGAGGGCCCCCAGTCAGACAAATAGTAGCACTGAAAAAAATCCCACTCAAACAATCAAACCTAGTTCTGGATGCCCCAAGAGGAAACCGCCATATATCCTTGCCCATGTTCACATCCCCTTCTGTCTTTCTTTACACTCATTTAACTCAAAATCCATAGTTTATGCCTGATTCATCACACACACACAACTTACAGTGTATTTCCTCCCTGTGACACTCCTGAAGCCATTATTCGTTGTCCCCTTTACGATATTCTCGAATACCTTACCCAATCGTGAACTAGCTGGAGGGCACACTGTGAGTTTACAAATGTTATGTGTGTAATAGTCAAGGAACTACTGTCAAGCCAATAATGTATATTTATAATGAATGTGGTGTTTAAATTTTTCCACCTTTTGAAAAAGCTTTTCACTTAGTCCTTGTCAGTAACCCAAATCTCCTATATCCAAAGGAAAGGCTATGGAAGAGAAAGGTTTGATGAGACCCACTGGAACACTTAATGAAAGTATAGGCTTAAATCTGTTTCACTTGGGATTACAGAACTTTAGAACTAGAAGGGACCTGTAAAGCTATCTATCCAACTCCTCTACTGCACCGGTGATGGGGTTAAGGCCCAGAGAGGTTCAGTGACTTGACCAAGTTTGCACAGCTGGTCAGTGGTGGAGCTGAGGCTGGAAGCCTGTAGCCCCAGGACTCTCCCAAACCCAGCAAGTTACTCCTTCCTTCCATCTTCAGACTTCTCTGCAAAGCTCTCTTCTTCTAAGAAGCCCTTGAAAGTTCAGAATAATGGTGCTTCTCACAGATACCTCCTATTGCTAGTTCTCTTTCCAATGCTTGTCTACTTTCCTTTTGCTTTTCTGTTTGTACGGATCCCTCTGCTTTGTTATGACTGTATGAGACACAACCTTTCTAGGTACAAGCTAGGTGTCTGCTTTGTGCGTGGTGTGGGGTCTCCGTCATGGGACAGGATGAAGATGGCCAGCTAAAGGTAAGTCACAGTGGGAATGGCATTCATGTCTTGGTGGAATGGAAGTAGTGATCTTATTTTTTGGAAATAAGTCTGAGGGCAATAAATGATTACCCATTGTGGTTATTGTAAATATTGCAGTTTCACAACTGAAGAACTCCTATCTCCCACTAAAGGGTCAGAGAAATACTTGTATTTGCTTGTTGGTGGGAGGAGAGACAGTGCAGAGAACTTGCAGTCCAGTAGGAACATGGGCTGCAGAGCAGACAGAGCTGAGATTTAAACTCAGCTCTCCCACTTACTATCTGAGATCTTGAGTGTGTTACAAGTTACTTAGCCATGCTAAGCAACAGTGGAGACAATGAAACCCACATATAAACATTTTCATATCACTCCTGAATACATCAGTCATGTATCTTGTGGGGTGTGTGTGTGTGTGTGTGTAATATATATATTTGCGGGGAGAGAGAGAAAGTGAGGGAGAGAAAGGGAGGCAGGAATGGGTAAGAATATCTATGTAGCACAGTGTCTGGAACACTCAGGAATTCAAGTGATGGTAAACGGTATTATCATCATCAGTAGTATTACTAACGGGTTAATATTAGAGATGGTGTTATTCTAGTTTATTTTGCTGGAAGATGAAAAGGGGATAAGAACTATTCTAAGCATGGACCAAAAAAAAAAAAAAAAGAACCCTAATTTAATCAAGTTTCATTTGGCCGTTCAAGAACATTTTAATTCTAGAATCAAATATCTGAGAGTTTGGATGGACTTAATAGAAGTCATCAAGCCAATCTTCCACTTCAGCTGGGATTCAGCTTGCACCCACTTCTGACATCATCACTAAAGCTCTACCAAAATATCCTCCGTGAAGGAGAACTCATTACTTTTCAACCAAATCTCACAGTTTTTGACACTTGGCATTCTATTGTATTTTTGGAGAACAAAACTCTCCAGTCATGGGATCAGAAGATGAACAAAATTTGGAAGTGCAGGCAAGAGAGAGGAACAAAAAGAAGACATTTCAGAGAAGCGCTCGAAAGGGCTGCTGACACGTCAAGCCTGGGGGATGCGTGCAGTGGCTCCAGGTGGCAGCCACCACTGAGAAGGCAGCTGGCCGTTCAAAGGCAGCCAGACCACCTGACTGCAGAGACTCCCACTTGGCTGAGGTCCTACGCTGGGGTTTAGTCTCCAAATCTCCAAGTCAGAAAATCAGCCTCTCGGAGCCCAGCAGAGAGCCTGTGTATCCAACTAGACAGGTGCATGGGATGTGCTGCTGGCTGTTTACGGTAGGAGTTCACCCACCACAAATGACAGCTGCCTTTGAAAGATCTTTTGGCCTCTTCTGCTCAGTGGGTTTCTGGTTACCTGCCTAAGTACCCTGGGTGGGAACCTCATCCACTTCTCAATTCCGAAACTGGAAAGGATGTGGTAACCAAGGAGAACCATCCAGCGAGCTGCGTGGTCCTTTGACAGGCATCAGCCGGGATGTGGCCCTTGGGTTTCCTGAGGACTGGGCACACTGCCAGGAACTCTGAGCTGTTCCCAGTGGTGGGTCTTAGGGCATCAATCTCAGCCATGTGGGATGTAACTCGCATACATTTTGTGCTGCTGTCTGCAGAAGAACAACCACCTGACCTTCTTTTAGGTCTGGCTCAAATATGGGAGGGTCCTGAGATACGGATCATCACGAGCCCTACCCTATCCTTAGTCTCGTGGGGGGAACCCCTCTGGCTAAGAACAGCGGTGTCATCTTCACTGGAGTCCAGCTGCTTATGAGGCAGCACCATGACCTGACGACCTCAGAGGAAGCCCCTGTATCAGACCACCCTGACCATCTGGGCAACCCGAGTGGGGAACCCTGCACACGTGAATTCCCAAGGTCATATTGCAACACGATCCTGGGAGCGAGCCTCAGGGCAAGAAGGGATTCTCGAAAGGACCTCAATCCTGTAGGCTCAGGCTAGAAAGCCAGAGACAACCTGGGCAACAACTGTCCCCCACCAGAGCCCTGATGCACCCTCTCTCACCTGCATCCCAATGATGGCATAGATGAAGAAAAGCATGGCAATCAGAAGGCAGACGTAGGGGAGGGCCTGGAAAGAAAGCAGAGACACGACCATGAATTTAAAGGCAGGCAGCTCCAGGGTCACCTGCAGCACGGGCAGACAGGAACTCTTGTCCTGAGACTGACTTAAAACACAGGGCTGGGGCTCTCTATTCACCCGGATGTTCTATTTTGGGATTCCGTACTTTTGCAGATGTCCATATCCTCTGACAGATATGTAAGCTGGTGGCCCCAGAGAGGCTTGTAATTTCCCCTCTGTCGAGAATATTCCCTGACCCACAAGTGTGTGGCCCATATATCCAAGAGAGAGCTAGGAAAACTTCTTGGGATTGGGATTCATCCCACTCCGTATGCAGAATATTAATAACCTGGGCAGTTGTGATGCAAATTACACAGCAAGCATTTAGCTTTGGCTCCCAAACCCCTGTATTACCCTTCCCAACCCTCGCTCAATGTGAGGTTCATAACGGAGCATTTGGAAGCAAAATGAAATGGCTGGGGTCTCAGTTGCCGGTCAGTTCCTAGCAGGCTCCTTCAAGCTCTGATGAAACATCTTTTTCCAATGTTTAAGCGTCCTGACCTTTCATTCTGTGTCACGCAAAATTCCAAAAAGGCTTTCAAAGCGTGAGCCATCACAAAACCCTGCCATGAAGCCACATGGCACAAAATTCCACACTGTGCCAGCTAACTGCCACTCTGGGGTGACAACACTTTACTGATGGGGGTGAAAGGGCGAGTGCAAGAGACAGAAGGCCGGGAACTGCCCCTGGTGGCTGGGGGAGGATGGAGACATAGGGCAGTCTGGTTTGGAGGCCAGGGTGGGCATTATAATTCTGGGCTGATCTCCGTGCTGACATGGAAGCCCCTCTTCTTTACCACCCAGGAAGCCTCCCTGGCAGTTCGTGCAACTCCGAGTCTCCACCCTCTCTCGAGTGTGTACAGCATAACTCCCCAGAGAGCAATTGAAGGCTTTCAGACTGCATGAACCAGGCAGAGCTTATCAACAGAGCTAACTAAATGAAGAGCCCTGGGAGACTTTTACAACTTGAATAAAGAATAACATTAAAATGCAATAGGGCTTCCCTGGTGGCGCAGGGGTTGAGAGTCCGCCTGCCGACACAGGGGACGCGGGTTCGTGCTCCGGTCCGGGAAGATCCCACATGCCGCGGAGCGGCTGGGCCCGTGAGCCATGGCCGCTGAGCCTGCGCGTCCGGAGCCTGTGCTCCGCAACGGGAGAGGCCACAACAGTGAGAGGCCCGCGTACCGCAAAAAAAAAAATGCAATAGAGGGGTTTCCCTGGGGCGCAGTGGTAAAGAATCTGCTTCACAATGCAGGGGACACGGGTTCAAGCCCTGGCATGTGGGAAGATCCCACATGCCGCAGAGCAACTAAGCCCGTGCGCCACAACTACTGAGCCTGCGCTCCAGAGCCCGCAAGCCACAATTGTGAGCCCACGTGCCACAACTACTGAAGCCTGTGCGCCTAGAGCCTGTGCTCCGCAACAAGATAAGCCATGACAATGAGAAGCCCGCGCATCGCAACGAACAGTAGCCCCCGCTCACCGCAACTAGAGAAAAGCCCGCGCAGCAACGAAGACCCGAGCCAAAAATAAATAAATAAATTAAAATGCAATAGAGAGTTGGTGGGAGAACCCCTTCTCCAGTGGAGTGCTGATTCTCAAGATCTGTGAGGAGCGACTACATCCCGAGGGGGCATGTGAAGACACCATCTGCTGAAAGGAAAGAGTAGGGAGGCAGGTTTCTCTCCCAGCTTTGAGGAGAGGACCAAAGAGTCATCCTGATCTCTCTTCTTGTCATGTTGTAAATTCCAACACAAAATAAGGAAGAGAAAAGAACTGAGTAGGGGTCAGTGGTGGAGAACTGGGTGATGCTCAGGGTGGGGCTGGGGAAGGTAGAGGCAGGGGCAACGCTGTTTACACAGTGTTACTTTCTGCTGTGTATGCACAGAGGCAGCCTTTGTTAAACCAGCCTCAAGGAAACAACTTCTACACTGTTCCAGGGCTGCACCATGCATCACAGTGTCGCCTGGAGGCAGATTCAGCTGTCTTCACTGTTCTCTCTCTATTCACTGGAATACGCCAACCATTTGGTCATCAACTTTTGACATGCTTTTCTTTGCCCTCGACAGTATACACTTTGACAGAGAATCAGTGATCATGAGAATATGACAGGCTGACACATATTTCTTAAGAGACTCACTAACAACTGTAACTTGTTGCACAGGCCTCTATAAAAAGCTTTTAAGACCATCTTGTGTTTCAAATTCTAAATCCAGATCCACCCGAGACTCAAATGGTAAATTCTTGCTAAGGTTTTCAATTTCTCCTCTGTCACTGAGCTTTGGAGAAATAGTTTTCATTGAGGTGACACCTCTCTGGGAGTCATAGCACCAAACAATTATCTGAATCCAATAAAAATGTCAAGGTTGCTTGTGGGACCCTGAGCGTCCTTACAACTGGCCTCACATCTCAGACCCCCAGGACTTTGCTGAAGAAGTAAATCAGTAACGATGGTGGGGCACGAAGTCCCTTTCAAGTGACAAGAAACCATGAATTCACTGACAAGCTTTCTTTAGTTCAATCTGTAGTTAAAATGTACAAACAATTAAAATAAAGAAGGCAATTCAATAAATTCATGGTTTTTCATCTTTGAATCAATTTCATCAACCACATTTTTAAAGTACATTCATTGAAAGACTCTTTTTTATAGGAGGAAAATAGTAGGCTTTTGAGCAGCGTTGATGTCCCCCAAAGCTGAAAAACAAACTCATTATATTTGCTAGAGCTTGAAGATATTGAAATATGTTTGGAGAACTTCTTTTACTGGAAACCTCTGCCATTATAGTGGATCTCAGGTATCAATTTTTAACTTGTTTATTACATATACATTTCTGTATGGCTCCATGAGATCATTCAGAAGCAGCTCTCACCATATTAACCTTGCTCAGGTGCCCTCTGGGTTTGTGGGATGCAGAGGTAACTATTAGCATGGCATATATTCAGTGGTTCAGGAAATACACTAATGATGACACGGGTGGGACTGGTATGAATCATCTTGTTATAAAACACAACTCAAGGAGTCCTTTGAAAAACCGTTCTGTGAAATAAAGCCACGGACGAATCCCTGAAAAATGCAGAGGATATGTGACTACAGGTGGCTGGCTCTGTCCGTGGATGGGATTGCCCAGGGCATACTGAAATACCTCGGGAGGGAGCACACCTCATAAAACGAGCCCCCTGCCTCAGTGGACAGAGAAGGTAACTGAGTTACAAAGTTGGGGTGATTTTTTAGCATGAGATTCTAGCCAGTTAGTCATAAGCTAACCGCTGCCTGGCCAAGTTGTGTTGTAACTAAGAACTGCTGTGTTTATCTAATGCTTCTGACAAACGCCCATCCCCAGAGGCGAGGGGACTTGTGGAATCATGCTGCGTTGCCTGGTGTGCTGTCTGATGTGACAGGGCCGCTGCAACCCTCAGAGGGGAGGAGCTTGTGCCCTTTACCTTAAAGGACTGCACGAAGGTCCAAAGTAAAATACGGATGGTGTAGCCTTGACGCAGAAGCTTGATGAGGCGGGCGGCTCGGAAGAGCTTCAGAAAGCTCATATTGAAGCCACTGGTGTTCACCAGCTGGTGGATCAAAAGGAAACATATCATTAGTGACATTATGGTCATTTAGAACATCTAAGCACTGGTATTTGTGTATTTATCTCTCATTCAGATCATAGAATGGAACATGGATGCTGTCTTTTGTTTTTAACCCCATTTTCAGCTGATGGGCCAGTGGGGACCATCTCTCGGAGCCTCCCCAGGCCTGCCCTCTATTCCCAGAAGGAAGGCGTGGAAGTACCACAGATGGATGCCCCACATACAACTGACAAAACTGGCCTCCCCAGTCTTCTCTAAGTAGTCCTAACTCTGCACTCGGATGCCAGAGGGCAGACCTAACAATCTCTCTTGCACATGATGGCCCTCCAATATTCAAAGACTTGTGATGAGCTCTCCAAGTCTTCCTTAGGGTGAACCATTTCAGGGAAACAGTTCAGGTCTAACAAGTCTGAGGGCGAAGACCCTGTGCCTCTTTTGTGTCTCTCAAAGAATCTAGCAGGACACTGTGCACACTCGGCCTCTCCTGGGCCCTCTATCCCATTCACCCCCATTGGATGGCTGCTATCTGAGTCATGCAAATGGGACCAAGCCTTCCATGAGATCCAGCGCCATCCAATGTTCCCATTTTCTGGCAAAAGCTCAGGAATGAGGAAGTGAACAGGGGGCTGCACATTGGACTTGTGGAGTTACAAATGGACTGAATGTGCAGAGAATTTTTTTTTAATGCAACCCCAGGGCCAAGCCTAAAGAGAAGGACCAAGGAGCCACTCACCTTGCTGTCTGTCAGAATAATTTCTGTGATACTGCCGATCACCGTGATGAAGTCAAAGATATTCCAGGTGTCTCGGAAATAGTTCTGCCAAGTGGATTCAGCCACGGGAACATCCGGGAAAAAAAGGAAAAGAAAACACGGGAGAAAATGGAAAAAAAGACATCTTTCATGACATAACTTTGTCACTTGGAATTAAAACTTGTCAATTCCAGGAGAAGTTCATTCCAACTTTCGCTTTAGTTTCCTATTTCTAACCAAAAATGCTGTTTTTCCTTCACTAGTTTGAGAGTTTCTCATTTGGGAAGCAGTTTCATCACTATTTGGAGACCTTGTTTTTGAAGCTGTCACTAAAGAGCTACATCAAAAAAAGTATAAGATTTTTTCATGTAATATTACATAAAAATATGTAAGAAAGAGATCTGGGGCCTAGAACATTTTGATGTCCCAAAATGAAAGATCATAATTGTCACCTACAAGACAATAAAGTTATTTACAGTATCACTCCAAGGTTTTCTATAACTTGTAAATTATTATTTATATAGCATCAAGTGACCCTATAAATATACAGTTCTGACTTTCAACTAACAATAAAAGTCACAGAGATGTCCTAAGTGACTAAAGATCAAAGATGTGTCAAAAATCGCTTCCTAACTCCACTGAGCCTTTTCACACCAACTGCTGATTGGCAATGGGATGAACAAACTCATCTTTCCCCCGTTTCCCTGCCCCGTTACACCTTTCGAGGAGGTGTAACTAAATACAATACAAGGAAGCAGCAACAGAATGAGTGGGTTAAAGGACACGAAGAAGTAAAGGACCCGGATAATGCACCAGCCAGCCAACGTTAAGCTTAATAGAGAAAGTGGGCTCTGCTCCCATCTCCAGTGCTCCGGTGAAAACAGACCTTGGACTATATTTCTTAAAAGAAACAAAGCGCTTGGGACTCCAAGACGTTACCCACTTGCGCTTGGGTGGCGCTTCCCGTAGGAGACCCTCAGAGCACTGCAAAATACACCCTCTTCCATCCCCACAACTGGCATTCATGAATCCTTGCTACACATGCCAGATTTTGTGCCAGGTCCTCCCTTGGCATTCTTTCAGTTCATTTATTCCTCCCATGGATGCTGTAAGTAGGTAGTGATAAATACCTCATAAATTACTGAGTGGTAGGGCTAGCAAGAAGAATGGGTAGAGATACGCGATAAAGAGAGAAATGTTCTGGGGAGAGAGAAGGTACGTTTATGAGCACCTACTCAGGACCTGCCACCTTAGGTATATTCCCTCACAGGACACATACACAGTATCTAAGGCTAATGGCAGCTATCGTTATCCTCCTTTTATGAATGAGAAAACTGAGGCTTAGAGAGGCCTGTCTGATTCCAAAGTCACAGGCACCTGCCAGGCATGTACAGAAACTCAGCACACAGCCTCAAAAACTCACTGCTGCTAAGGATGACCACCTCAGGAGTGGGGTCAAGTTGAGTCTCTGAGTTCCTCAATTCTCAGTGCTCTCCTATTACCAACCCGGGGTGAGCTGCCTAATTCTTGGTTAGGTCCCTATATGAGAGCTAGAATATAAATCTAGCTCTCAGGGGACAGAAGCCCTAGATTCCAGTAGAGGAGGCCTTACAATACAGTATGGTAGAGCACAGCATAGCATAGTACAGACTAGTAGATTACGGTGGACAAAGCATGGGCTTTGAAGCCAGAGAGACCAGGATCTGAACACTGGCTCTGCCTTTCAGTAACCTTGTGCAAAGTACTGAATCTTCTTGAGCCCTAGCTCATCCGCATAAGAAGAAAACCATAATGGCCATCTAATAGAGTTCTTATGAAGCTAAAATGGATAATACATAAAGCTTTTGGTACTTAGTAGACAACCAATGTATGTCAATTCTCTCCCTCTTTCTTTCTCCTCTTCCTTCCTTTTCTATTCCCACTCCACTTTCCAATTCTACTGCCTTTTATTCTGTAATCTTCAAAGAGCGACACAATTTTTCTGACCTTCAATTTCCTCATTTAAAATAACAACAACAACGATAATGACAGCTTCTGCCATGCCTATTTCAGAGTCATCGAGAAGATCTGCCAAAAACAGTATATATTAGGGCGTTCTGAAAATCTACAGTCCTATATCAATGAAAAGACTTATTCGGGACTAGTGGTGCCTTTTATAGTGTGAGAATGCTTCTAGACCTTGAATGAAAATACGGGGCTGAAGGTGGGAAGGAGGCAGGCTTTGGGGCCGAATCATCTAGTTAAGCCTGTAAGCATGTATTCGGCATTCACCATAATTTGACACAGAATTGGGGACTTAAGTCACAGACGACGTCAATCCAACATGCAAATAATCAAGATGCAGGGAAAAACTTGCCCTGTTTTTACACAGGCTTCCCCCACCCCCTTCTCCTCCCGCCCAGGGCCAGACTGTATTATAATGGCATCTTTGTTGCTGGTAGTTTACTTTTCTTTATTTCTCCAAGACTCAAAAGGGAGTCAAGCAACCAACAATACAGCCACCTGCAAGGGGTTCCCTTCAACTCTCCTCCCCAAACCATCAAATCAATGACTTTTCAAAGAACCACCAGGAAACCAGAAGCAATCGCCACCGTCAACACTCACAACCATCAAGCCGAGGCCAGAGTCCCTGTTCAAGCTGCCACCAGACAAACATATTCAGATAATCAGCTGAGTTTCTCTTCTTGCAGGGAAAGCCATACACATATAATTTGAAATGGTAGCTCACACACAAAGTAAGTGTGAAGCAGCTGTCGGGTGGGTTTATCTGCAGCCCACTGATCTCACTGTAAACACTGAGGCAAGGGTGGCAGAGAGGATTTTGTTTACAGGACACTGAAGTGAAGGGCTAGGTTTGCTTCACACCCTTGAAGGTAGATGTGAAAATCTGCCAAACAACTATAATCAGTAGTTGAGGAGAAGTAAAAGGAGGACTCATGCCAGAAAAACTCAACCCAACCCTCCCCAAACCAATTCCAGAAACTGCCCCCCGACCCCACACTTGCTCACTCTCTCATACACACACTTTAAAGGCCATTAGCCTTTGGAAGCTTAAGTGCTAAACATTTATTTTTAGTGGCAGAAATTACTCTTCAGGTAACTAAAGGGAGGAGGATTACTAGGTAAAATCTATTATTTGCTATGTTTGAGGCTAAGCGGGACAGATATTTTCCCATTTGAGTTATAAGATTTTAAAACTTTCACCAGTAAATAAGCACTCAGGTTTATTAGTCCAGTCCTTGTTTTGCTCTTCCTGACAGATAAATCTTACTAAGTTCTAGTAAGACTCAACGACTGTCGCCCCTTGACAACTGACAGACTTTGACGAGAACAGAGCTGATAGCTAGAGGTAGGAGCTGGGGATCTGGTTCTCTTTGTCTTTTCTCCTAACACCCTCACACATCATCCTGTCTCTACGGCAGTTTTTTTAAGCAGTCGAAACAAGCCCACAATTAGGTGGGCAGGTGTGTGAACCCTTTCTGGAATAGCGGTGACCGCCCTCCCTTCCAACAAAGGCTGGCAATGTACCCAAAGAAAAGGGAAGACAAGAATGGTGCCGGGATAAATTCCATGACGTACCAAGAAGCCAAACGCAATGATCTTTAGGACACATTCCAGGGAGAACACCATGGTGAAGGCGATATTCAGGTACTTCAGGGCCAGTTCATAGGTACAGGGAGCAGAGTAGTACTGCCGGGAAGAGAAAAGAGGAAAGAATCAAACCCCTAAAGGTGAGAGGGTCCATGAGAGAGGCTGGCCATCTCGCGTCCCTGCCCTTGGGGGACATTCTGGTGCCATCTAGGGCTAGAGAGGAGAAGCACACGTCCTAGCAAAACAAAACAGAGGAAAACACAGGTCTTATTAGCAAAATGGCCAGTCTTCCTAGAGTTGAAGGTGAGAAGGGCAGAAACATTTCCTAGAGTTAATTACTTTACCATTTAGTATTAAAAACCTCTTCCGACACTCTTAGAACCCCATGATCATCTACATCTCCTGACATCTCCACCCCTGTCTGCGTCTGATTGCCATCACCAACCTTTGCTTTCAGAGTTGCTGGACTGCTACTATATATTTCACTGCATTTTGCCCCAAAGACCCAAAGGCTGGGCTGTGGATGGAGACAAGATGAAAGAGAAATTCCACGATGGAAAAGTACGTAACAGGGCTTCCCTGGTGGCGCAGTGGTTGAGAGTCCGCCTTGCCGACGCAGGGGACACGGGTTCGTGCCCCGGTCCGGGAAGATCCCACATGCCGCAGAGCGGCTGGGCTCGTGAGCCATGGCCGCTGAGCCTGCGCGTCCAGAGCCTGTGCTCCGTAACGGGAGAGGCCACAGCAGTGAGAGGCCCACATACCGCAAAAAAAAAAAAAAAAAAAAAAAAAAGAAAAGTAGGTAAGGAGGCAACAGACTGGTAAGCTGGAGTGTTTTCTCAGTGTCTCGGGCACACACACAAGTGCTCTGCGAGGGGACAGCTGCCGAGGCTCAGCCTGCCCGAGTGCCTCCCAGCCACCACCTTCTCACCTTCATCATCAGCACGACAGTGTTCAGGGCGATCATGGCCATGATGGTGTACTCAAAGGATGGAGACACCACAAAGTGCCAGACGCGGTACTGGAAGGTGTGCCTGTTCTGGGGCATGTAGCGGGTGAGTGGTTTGGCACTGATGGCGAAGTCGATGCACGCCCTCTGCAGGAGAGTCACACTGATTAGCCAAGCTCAGATTCCCTAAACCTCGCACACGGGTGAGCTCTCTGTTAGACGGTTAGAAGAAGAGGACAGTGTGTGAGAAGAGGCTAGGGCTGGGCAAGCAGAGGTAAAAGTAGCAAAAGAAATTATCTGGACAGAGCCACAGGTGAGATGTCACCTTAAATGAATACACAGAACTAGAAGGGTTTGGTCCCATGCGGTAAGGACTTGATGGTTATTAATAATGCCCTTTACACAGCACAAGACTTAGATATTTGGGCAGGAAGCTCACAGTCAGAAGTAAAAATCTATCTCCCTGTGCATTCCCATAGCACTTTATTTGCATTTCTCTTATGGACTCTAACAATTTTTAGTTCAGTTCCAGGATAAAAACGATGGACCCGACAATGTGTCAGAACTACACTTGTTACTACAAAAGCAGTAATAAGTTAGACAGGTTCCCTGCCCTTACAGCAAATATACACCATTGAGGGTTGCAGGAAGGGAAGCAGACGTGTTAACGTTATAACGTTGGCACACGTCTTTCACCCCCACCTCCAGACGATGCGCCACATAAACGCAGGGGCTGCATCTTAAACACCTTACATCCCTCCCAGTTCTCTGTGTCTCATACCTGGGCTTTAAACAGAGCGGATACTCCAAAAACATTTATTTAATGACTGGCTAATGCATTTCCTCCCAATTCTCTCTCTAATTCACAACAAAATGGAGAGCATTCTGTCTTCCTCCTGACACTGCTGGTCTGAGAGTCCTTTCCAGAGCGCCCCCTGGCCCTACACTCCAGACCCCTCGTTTCACCTCGTTCTTCTCCAGGCTGCACTCCTCCATCATCTTGTCCCCTTGCTCCTGGAAGGTGATGATGATGAGAGCCACAAAGATGTTGACGAAGAAGAAAGGAAAGACCACAAAGTAGACCACGTAAAAGATGGACATCTCCATGCGGTTGCTGCGGCTCGGGCCTCGGTCTTCCTCTGTCACATCGACAGAATGCTGCAAAACTCTGGGGACAGAACGAGAGGGCACGGATGGTGGACGGCAATGTTGGAAGCTGCCGTGACTCAAGGCTTCATTAGCAGATGTACCATCTACTGTATTTTCTTATCTGACTTTTTAAACTTGGTGGATCCTCCGTGAATTTGGGGCTCCACAACCAAGCTGGCGGACCCCCAATCCACTGCTCTTTCTAGCCCCGGTGCCATCACGCATCCAACTCCCTAACACCAGAGTGACATTACTTTATAGTTGAGGTTGTCATAAAATACCAAGAGACTCCTGAATTTCCCATTTTGCTGCCACCAGAAAGTAGTGTCTTGGCTACCGCCAAGTCTGAAAAAATAAGCCTGCAGCTACGAGCAGCATAAAAACTGCATTCTGTTGTCTTTGACATGTGAGGTATGACCACAGAAAGCATCTCTGGGTTCTGCCACCGCATCCTTAACCCTTGACCCTCATGTCCAGGGCCAACTCGGAGGATAAATCTGTCTAAAACAGTCCTCAGGGACTCTCCTACGGTGCGGAGAGCTGTTCAAAACTCATTTGTTCTGTAGGAATCAGACGGCTCTACTCAACTCCTTGATCATGGGCTGAAACACTGTGTTTCAAATATTTCCCTGACTTCGTCAGCTCCCTCCTGATTCCCGCCTGAAGGATTTTCATTTTTCCTCTCTCCTGCCCGTCTTACCTACTCATAACCACTTACTTTCCTTGGTACAATAACAAAGGGTTAGCCTTGCTTATCTCGAATCAACTTCTCAAGGCAAACACATGGCCCTAGCCCAGCTCACAGACAAGCATGCCAAGCCAAACCCATCACTCACTGAGGCCATCCTTCCCCTGTGGAGACGGTGAAGAGGGTCAGCAGGGCCCAGATGATGTTGTCATAGTGGAATTCATGGCGCTTCCATTCTCGGCCTTTCACCTCCATCTTGTTTTTCTCGTGATCTACATAGTTTCCTCTAAAACCAGAGCAGAAGTGAACCAGAACCTCTTCACTATAGCTCATGGAAGAGCAAAGAAATTCTAGGGACTTTGATAATGTACAGTAGTAATTATCAGCATTCAAACCCAAGCAAGAGGGGATTTTATTAGGGCAGTGTATTATCATGGAATAAAAATGAGATTTGGTGCCCAACAGACATGGAAGATTAAATCCTAGTCCTTTCACTAGTCACTGTATAACCTTGAGCAACTTCCTTAAACTTTCTGTGCCTAGGCTTCCACACCTATAATGTGCAAATAAAACCTATCTCAAAAGGTCATTAGAAAGATTTAAAATTAAAACCTGATGCAAAATGCTATGTTCCATGTCTGACACAAAAGAAGTACTCAGTCAAAATGTGGCAACTTCTTATTTTGCCTTTTTTCCCAAAAGAGGAATGGATTTAAGAAAGGGGGAAAGAAAAGACCTATCTGTAAAGGGTTGTGTGGACCTTGGCAGAACGCACTTTAGCAGAAAGTGAGTGGTATGTGCTGGTGGCGCTTACATGCACTCCTTCTCTGTGTCCTTGGAACTGTCTGTGCAATAGAAGAACTTGCCCTTGAAAAGTTGAACTGCGATGACAGCAAAGATGAACATGAAGAGCTTATAGACAATTAGTATGTTGAAGACATTTTTCAAGGAGGTGACCACACAGTCGAAGACAGCCTGTGAACAGAAAAAAGAGCCCTGGTGTGTGAATCCCTGAAATGGCCTGTGTATTTGCCTACAGCTGAGTTGGACCCAGACTACCACCAGCCAGCCCACTGAGAAGGTGCCCTAGGAGATAGCACCCTAGGAAAAAGTGACACTCATGGGATTCGGACCTGTTTTCTAAGCTGGTCATGACTGTAGGAACGTATAATTTAGGAGGGGAACACATGTTCTGAATCTGGAAGGAAACCCAAAGCAGTAGAGACCAAGATGGTATCAGGCAGTGGAGGGAGTCCTTTGTGGAATCCTATTACGGGCACTCCACTTAGTGTGAAACAGGAATTTATTCCAGAAAAGGGATCCTTGAAATCATTTAGCCTGTTTTAGGCGTTAAATAGCTTATCCGTAACTTCATCTATTTGGGGCACGTTCTTAGATTTGATTTATATACTGAATATGTATTGTTTTCTCTTAGCCTTTCTAAATAGATCAGGGAGTGATAATAAACTCTCATCTTTGTTCATTTTAATGATATTTTGTAATAAGTTCACACATTTACCCCAATTACATTCCACACTTCACGTAAATGTTCTCTAGTTTAAAGCTGGCTGTGCTGGGGATGAAGATTCAACAGGTGATGTGGGAAGGGGTAAGAGCCACCCTCTCTTAGAGATGGGAGGATCAGATGGACAGAATCAGGAACTTGCACTTCAGTTCAAGGCAGTGAATCTCCCTCTGAAGAATCCATTGTAGGCCCTAAGCCATGAATAGTTACATGGGAATTCAACACATTTCAAACCATTTTTAGGTTATTTTCTAGGTTTGTAGGTTTAGCTCACTGAAGAGTCTAGCCCCACAGTGGCGCTGCATTTGAGCAGTTACCTCTTCACAGCGCTGGGTGAACACTGCTGGTTTAATTAGTTCAGCACTGCAGGGAATGTGAGTGACACGCAGCCTCGTGGAATTATCAGATCCACCTACATTTCCCTCAGGTTATGGAGCTGCAGAGCAAAGAGCCAGCCCTTCCTAATTAGTTGGAATTAACCAAGGTTGGGTCGCCTTCTTCAGCCTGTTAATTAATCTCATCATCCTGTCCAAGCCCTCCTCAGGACCCCAACATAGCTCAGAGGAGGAGACCAGTGGACCTGGGCTGCAGCTAACAACATTGGTTAGGGCCCCAGGCCTCCCGGCCAAATTCTTCTGGGGGTGAGGCAGAAAGGAATGAATGTTCACAGGCACTGACCCCGGCCAGGCCCTGTGCTGGGGCCTGTCACCAGGTGGAGGGTTATAATGAACAGCGTGTGAAAGATTTCCTGATACCGTGGGAGGTGCCTGATCCAGGAGGGAAGGCAGGGCAGTGGAGGAGGAGAGCAGGCAGTGAGGACACTTCCTTTGGAGCACGAGTACCTCTCCTCGGGAATCCACGCAGGAGGCCAGGGCCCCGGGCTCTGAGAGGAAGCCACGTCTCAGCCAGTTAGGGGTCTTCCAAAAAGACCTTCCTGTGGTCTTAAGCCTTTGATCAACCTGGTTGGTTTAACACCTCTCTGCAGAGCCAGAGGGCTGAAAGGGAAGCAGTTGGGGTGGCGGTGGAGGGACTGGTGGGGAATATCAGAGGTGAGGCAAACCCAATGGGAAAGAGGAACTGGGGAGCAGGGGAGTCCCTTGTTCCCTCCCTGGTGGTGGCTGGCTCTCATTCGCAGGAATTCAGGAAGGAAAAACTTTTCTCCCATGAGGCTTCAGCTTCCATAACAGCAAGGGATCTGTGTGGGAGAGGCGGGTTCCACAAGCCAGCAACCTAAGGGCAGGAAGGCTCAGGGAAGGAGCTCAGGGTGGGTGAGCAGGTCAGAGGGCAGGAGAACCCAGATAATAGACCTATGAAGACACAGGTCCTGGCAACAGGGAGAACTTAGTTGTGTGAGCTCACTTCCCCATTTCTTCTCTGCTTGTGCCCAAAATGACTCTGTGTCCTTGGGCAAGTTATTGGCCTCTAAGATATGAAGGGTCAGGGCTAGAAGATTCTTTCTTTCTCTAGAATCATGAGGAAAGAAACCAGCCCAGGTGACTTGGTCTGACGTAGTATGTGGACCACAACACGCAGGGCTCATGCTCCTTCCATTGTGGTGTCTGACCCACCTTAATGACACAGGAGGCTCCAGGATAAAGCCACACAGGGTTCTTCCTATGACTTCCCACACAGGGTGGGGCAAAAGTCCTTAGTGATAGATTTTTTAGGATATTGGTTATTTTCCTTTGAAACTCAGACCCTTAGTTCAAGCAGATGAAAAGAATCTCGGTCTCTGTGTGAGCAAAAAGAATATCCCCAGAAATAATTCTCCAAAAGCAGGCCACCTAGGCGTCTCTCTCTAGAGGAAGGGGAGCTGATGGGAAGAAACTGGCGAACGTTACCTTGAGCTTGGGCAGGCGCTTGATGGTCTTCAGCGGTCTCAGCACACGCAGCACCCGCAGGGACTTGATGGTCTTGATGTCCCGGCCCTTGTTGCTTCTGCAGGGGAGAAGCCCCGGGAAATCACAGGACAGGGGACAGTTAAAGTGACAGGCACACTACTACGTTAACAGAAACAGGGAGAAGGGAGAAAGAGGTGGGCAAGAGGCCTGAAACTGGGTCAGAGTAGACCCCAAACAACACTTTCTGGGAACATTTTCCAATCACTCCCCAGCATGCACACACTCATATGCACGCACACTCATGCATACTCACAAAGGGCAAGACACAGGCACACCACAGAGGCACCCGTGCACACACGTTAATCAACACTTCCTACCCCTAACAGCCGGAGCAATGCTGCTCATGACCACACTGACCAAATGGAAATGGAGGATCAATCGACTGGGGAACATGACCGTAGCCCATTGTGGACAGGCGTGGTGCCTAGCCTAGGGAGTCTTCAGTAGAACGCTCTCAAAGAGCATGTGCTGAATTGAATAGGGAGCCATGGTTGACAGCAAGTCTCACCAGAGGACTCTACCTAGTCCTTCCTTCAGCTCTAGGTTTGTCACCTCTGCACAGTTCATGAGTTCAGGGGAGAGCAGGGTAAGGAAGGCTGGTGGGGACATGACACCCATGCTGGGCTGGGCTGCTGACGTCATGCAGGCTTCTAGCCAGGACTTGGGCTCACATCCCGATTATCTCTGTGCGAGTGGCTCTTCCAGCAGTCCCTTCCCATTTCCAGCCCTCTGCACCTAGCACAAGCTGCAGAGAGCCTGCAGTTGGAGGAGGCCCAAACTGCAGCCCCCGCCCACCTTTATCCTTGCCCTACAGCTGATGACCCTCCCTCTTCAGCCTCTCGGAAATGTTTGCTCCTAGTAGACAAAATACATCTTTCTATTTTTAGGAAGGAAATGAATAAATCAACCTGCATCTCTCTCTCCACCCTGCCCATCCCTTGAGATCTTTGCATTCGAGTCAAACAACTGCAATTTGTAAAACATGCAGATGGTAGAAAATGAGACTCTAAATAGTGAGCTCAGGTTCTGGTTCTTTCCTCACGTTGGCCCAGATCACCATGACACCAACTATCGGAGGAAATGGGATCCATCTAGAACATCAGATGGGAACTACAAGGCTTCTGCCTGCTTTTCACCCTGTCCTTCCTGCCATACCCATCCTCCAAATAGGGAGATCAAAGGCCATCCATTCCTTCATACAAGGCAAGGCAGGAAGACGGTTAATGGAAGGCTGACCACCTAGAAGGTGAATTTTGAGACCCTCTTAAATGGTTACAATCCATGATGTGTAAGTTGCTCTTACTCCGTTCTAGATCTGATTATAGATAACCCAAAAGTATCACATTGATATCAATGGCCTTTTGCATCCGTGGGCTTTGTATATTTTATAAACTCTTTTACTTTAGTAGGATCGTCTATCTACCTTTCTAAAAAGGCAACATATAGGCTGAAAACATATCCAAACCAATAAGAATGATCATTTCCCAAGAAGGCTTGGTGACTCCTAGTTTCTGTTCTCTTGGATATCAATGAAAACACACCACTCACATAAACTCACCACTCCTTTCTTAGTGAGCCAGTTCCTTCCCTCTCAACCATACTTTCTCCCTCCTCCAACCCACTCCCCATATTTTTTTACTTCAAAGAAAACTGAAGAAAAAAATATTTACCCCAAGGCATTCCTATGGAGGATCCAAGCAGAAAGCAGTTAAAAAAAAAAAAAAAAAAAAAGGAGGAGAGGTAATGGAGAGAAGGGAGATAGTCAGTAAATTCAGGGAGAAAAGAGAACTTTAGGACAACGGGAAATTGGAGATGCCCAGACCCCAGAGATCCCGCTTACAGCCTTGGCACTTGCAGAGTCCGCACGCTTTGTGAAGGAGAGGAAGAGCCAGCACACCATCGCTCCACACCCACCTCTCTACCCTGCAGAGGCAAAGGACCTCTTGCAAGTGTTAGGGACGCTGCCTCGAACTATATGGCATTCCCCATGTGTACTTTATTCCATGGAGCCTCGCTGAATTGGAGTTTTCTAAATGTAGTCTTTCACCTCCATTTCCTTAGTAGCCTTCAGACAAACTCCTTCTGTTTCCAGTGAATTTATAAGAAGCCAAGCTAGAGGAAAAAATGCCTGATCTGGGCCAGAAACTATGTCTTGGAAAAGGAGTTTCAAGACATGGTGGCATACTTATGCTTATGAAGGAGTTCATTTGAAGAGTGAGACACCATGTCCAGGAGAGGGCTACTCTGACATCTCTCAAAAGCACAGATGGGCCATACCATAAAACCACCTTGAAATACGGGGGAAGGCATTGTCTATCAAGGTCCTGATGTCACATAAAGGGATGCCTTTTGATAAATTAAATGACCACCTGTCCGTTGTGAGCTATTTACCGTGTAGCTTGCAGACAAATCATCCCAGTTCTATTGGTGAGGCTTAAAAATGACAAAAATAAAGATGGAGAGCATAAACATGAAACATTTGAGATAGAAATACTAAAAGCTAACTTTCTGAATATTTACTCTTGGCCAGACTCTGTTAAGCACTTTTAGTGCAACTCTTTATTCGGACGTCCTAATAACTTTCGGACAAAGGTATTATTATCTCCATTTCACAGATGAGATGCCGAGAGGCTGAGTGCCCAGCAGTGGCAGGGCAAGCTGGGGCTTGAACCCAAGTCTATATGATGCTCAGAGCTCTTGCTCTGCACCGTTAAGCTTCTGCGCCAGCAAGTTTTTGGTTCTAGGCTCTGTCAAACAGCTCACCAAATTCTAGAGCTGGAACAGATCCTTGAAATCCACTTAGCTGCAAACAGAACTGCAGCCCGTGGAACGTGTGCCTTGCATAAGATCTCAGTAAGTGAGCCCCAGTGCCACGGGTGAACAGCCAGCTGCTATGAAGAAGTGCTTAAAATTCAGCCTTTGCTTCTTGGTTGACAGTTGGCTGTGAAGGGTATTTTTTTTTCCTTTCTTTTAATTTTTTTTTTACTTACCACAAACCTATGTTACACCACCATATACCACAAGCAAAGATTTCCAATGACCATTTTATTCAGTGAATGATCCCACATTCAAAATTATATTAATTTTCACTGTAAATGCCAAATGAATGGTGGTTTGAGAATTAAACCCAAGTCCTTATAAACCTTAAATCCCTCATGTGATAATCTCCAAATGCTCAGAAGGCAGAGGAAATATCTTCCCCTGAGTTATAACAGTGTCTTCTCATGCATGAGACTGGGCACGTGGTAGGTCAGCCAAACATACCTTTATCCATTCATATAACGGCACTGATGGAGTCCTTAATAAACGTCTGGCACTATTCTAAGTACTGACTACACGGTTGTGAACAAAACAAATGAGGTCCCTTCCTAATCTAGGAGGGAAGACAGGCCTTAAATAAACAAGCAAACAAATGAAGGTATAATTGCAAGCTAAATGCTTGGGAAAGATGGAATCATTTGACTGAAAATTTTGCCAGAATAACTAAATAGGTCACCATCTTTTCCCCAGGTTACATTCATCTTTAGCAAAAGCTCAGGGAGAATCTTCCAAATCCTTGAAATGAGAGAACAAAGTGGTCCAGGCTTTCACCTTCCATTAGCCCAGGTCCTTAACACCAAGACCTTTATATCCAGTAGACTCGAAATGGGTTCATACTCACAGATGCCCATCGTATTGAAGGAAAGTTCAAAATTTTTTTCTCCAGGACAGAATTTGCTCTCTACAATTAATTTTGTCCCAGGATCCTAGTAAAATGTCACGCTATAGAACAAAGGGGATCTCTGACGACGTGTGTGTGTGTGTGTGTGTGTGTGTGTGTGTGTGTGTGTGTGTGTGTGTGTGTGTGTGTGTGTGTGTGTGTGTATGTCTCCCTTGGTTTGGGAAGTGGAATGCTTCGATGGTACACTCTGATCTTAACAGCTGATTGTGGTTGCCAAAGTACTGGGCTATTAGTCCCATTCTGACTCCTACAGAGTTGAGCCAAGGATAGTAATCAGACACAGGCCAAAAGTAAAATAAAGATTAGTCATTGCTCTGCACATCTTTCAAACAGGTCTGCAGAAGAGCTACTGAAAAGCTAGGATTTTGAGTGGCTGCAAAAAAACATGCTTGGGTTCTCAGTTTTGTTAACATACATTCAGTACGAACTTGAAAATTGTCATTTGAAATGAAAGGAATACTGGCTAACAAAGCCACAGGGTCAGGAAAAGCATCAACAACGTAGTCCCCATTAATTAAAATATAGCATAAATTTACACATGGGCTAGGCTAAACTACCTCTCCCAAATCCCTGCATACAAGAGTCATTTAAGCCATTATCCAAGTCAACAAGATTGCAAGGGAGACGTTTTACCAAACCAGGAGAACAGACTCTTCAAATACATCAACTGCAGCATATTGTTTAAGAAAAAATTCATGAGCTTTTTACAGATGATTTAAATATAATCATTTGATAACACTTAGCTACGCTTTGCTACTAACTGCATAAGCAGAATTTTTGTACACTGCCTGGCTAATTGGTGAAATTTTATCAGGTTTAAAATTGACTCTAGAAGTTTTAGCCACAGCAATCAGAGAAGAAAAAGAAATAAAAGGAATCCAGATCGGAAAAGAAGAAGTAAAGCTGTCACTGTTTGCAGATGACATGATATTACACATAGAAAATCCTAAAGATGCTACCAGAAAACTACTAGAGCTAATCAATGAATTTGGTAAAGTAGCAGGATACAAAATTAATGCACAGAAATCTGTGGCATTCCTATACACTAATGATGAAAAATCTGAAAGAAATTAAGGAAACACTCCCATTTACCACTGCAACAAAAAGAATAAAATACCTAGGAATAAACCTACCTAAGGAGACAAAAGACCTGTATGCAGAAAACTATAAGACACTGATGAAAGAAATTAAAGATGATACAACCAGATGGAGAGATATACCATGTTCTTGGATTGGAAGAATCAACATTGTGAAAATGACTATACTACCCAAAGCAATCTACAGATTCAATGCAATCCCTATCAAACTACCAATGGCATTTTTCACAGAACTAGAACAAAAAATTTCACAATTTGTATGGAAACACAAAAGACCCCGAATAGCCAAAGCAATCTTGAGAAAGAAAAATGGAGCTGGAGGAATCAGGCTCCCTGACTTCAGACTATACTACAATGCTACAGTAATCAAGACAGTATGGTACTGGCACAAAAACAGAAATATAGATCAATGGAACAGGATAGAAAGCCCAGAGATAAACCCACGCACATATGGTCACCTTATCTTTGATAAAGGAGGCAGGAATGTACAGTGGAGAAAAGACAGCCTCTTCAATAAGTGGTGCTGGGAAAACTGGACAGGTACATGTAAAAGAATGAAATTAGAACACTCCCTAACACCATACACAAAAATAAACTCAAAATGGATTAAAGACCTAAATGTAAGGCCAGAAATTATCAAACTCTTAGAGGAAAACATAGGCAGAACACTCTATGACATAAATCACAGCAAGATCCTTTTTGACCCACCTTCTAGAGAAATGGAAATAAAAACAAAAATAAACAAATGGGACCTAATGAAACTTCAAAGCTTTTGCACAGCAAAGGAAACCATAAACAAGACCAAAAGACAACCCTCAGAATAGGAGAAAATATTTGCAAATGAAGCAACTGACAAAGAATTAATCTCCAAAATTTACAAGCAGCTCAATACCAAGGAAACAAATAACCCAATCCAAAAATGGGCAGAAGACCTAAATAGACATTTCTCCAAAGAAGATATACAGACTGCCAACAAACACATGAAAGGATGCTCAACATCACTAATCATTAGAGAAATGCAAGTCAAAACTACAATGAGGTATCATCTCACACCAGTCAGAATGGCCATCATCAAAAAATCTAGAAACAATAAATGCTGGAGAGGGTGTGGAGAAAAGGGAACCCTCTTGCACTGTTGGTGGGAATGTAAATTGATACAGCCACTATGGAGAACAGTATGGAGGTTCCTTAAAAAACTAAAAATAGAAGTACCATATGACTCAGCAAGCCCACTACTGGGCATAAAACCTGAGAAAACCATAATTCAAAAAGAGTCATGTGCCACAATGTTCATTGCAGCTCTATATACAATAGTCAGGACATGGAAGCAACCTAAGTGTCCATCGACAGATGAATGCATAAGGATGATGTGGCACATACATACAATGGAATATTACTCAGCCATAAAAAGAAACGAAATTGAGTTATTTGTAGTGAGGTGGATGGACCTAGAGACTGTCATACAGAGTGAAGCAAGTCAGAAAGAGAAAAATAAACACCATATGCTAACACATATATATGGAATCTAAAAAAAAAATGGTTCTGAAGAATGTAGGGGCAGGACAGGAATAAAGACACAGACCTACTAGAGAATGGACTTGAGGATATTGGGGAGAAGGAAGGGTAAACTGGGACAAAGTGAGAGAGTGCCATGGACTTATATACACTATCAAACGTAAAATAGATAGCTAGTGGGAAGCAGCTGCATAGCACAGGGAGATCAGCTCAGCGCTTTGTGACCACCCAGAGGAGTGGGATAGGGAGGGTGGGAGGGAGGGAGACGCAAGAGGAAAGAGATGTGGGAACATATGTATATGTCTAACTGATTCACTTTGTTATAAAGCAGAAACTAACACACCATTGTAAGGCAATTATACTCCAATAAACATGTTAAAAAAAAAAAAAACATGCACGCTGGGGCTTAAAGACAAGAACAGGTAGACTGGGAACTTCTGTCTTTCTTTCAGACACTTCCTTCGTGTGGCTGCCACTACGACCTTCCTTTTTCCCTCCCAAACCCTGTTTGCAAGGCAGCTAGGGTGTAAAATGCAGCAGTGGGAATCCCAAGAGTCCATGGACATTAATCATCTTCAGTGTCCCTGCTGGGGTCCAAAGTCAGATAAAGTCACTCTTGAGGTGACTCTTAAGGCTGGAGTCTCAAGCAATGACATCCTTCTATCTGCTCACAGCTGGAAATTTCTAATTCCAGCTCAGCTGGCATCCTAAATCCACAGTTAACGGGCTACCTGACGGCTACATTTAATTTTAATCCTTCATTCTCTTCCACAGAGCAGTGGAACTGGATGAACTGTCTGGCTCAGTGGTAAATGGGTCTTCTTTGAACGGAGTAGGACTTTGTCAACCCTTTTTCCCCCTACAAGATTAATGAGTAGTCAGAGCTTCCTGCGGGAGACACCCCTCTCACTTTTAAAAGAATGGGGGCTGTCAAGAGAGAAACCCCAAGGCAAAACTTGAGGTTTGAGGGGACTGCCTCAGACCCAGGCAGACAGCAAAGGACAGGAGAAAGGGTCAGGCAGGTGTAAGGTGAAGTATCAGTTCCATGATTACCAAGCTCCGCTGAGTGTGAGCACGTACCAGCATTTCAGTTCTAAGTAGTCACTCCTTTCTCATGTATGCACACTCCCACCTTCACCAACACAAAGCCTCAAATGCAAAACCAGAACCAGAGTACCATTTCCAAGTCTAAAATTGTCTGTGCTTGTGTATCTCGTTGAATGAATTCAGAACCGGCTCTGCTGCTGTGGCTGGTTCTGAATGCGTTCAAAAGACCTTATCCATCTTAGAGACTAGGGCAGACTGTCAAGTGTCAGGAAAGTGACATACTTCAATGAAAAGAAGGTACTAAAAGCTAACGTGGGAATTCCGGTTCCTTCTGGCATCAAGAGGCAATTGACTCATGTTTTTCTTTTCTGGCTAAGGACTGAATAATGAAAGGCCAAGTGCGGCTGTGATCCAGATCCCCTGCGTGCCAGGGAGCCCTGACCTTACCTCGTGCCCTGCTATGATGGAAAACGGTAACGGGAAGCTTTGGCGTCAGCTGCCTGAGAGCCTGCATGACTGACTGATGTACACAGCCGTGCTGGGGAGGAGGTGGGAGCTGAATTGCTAGTTATTTTTCTTTTCAACTGTTTGTGTTGAGAAGCTATCATAAGCTGTGAATTTACTATTTAGAATCCAACCCAGGACAGCTCACCTGGTGCTTGACTTGAGCTGGTCAAGTAACATGTTGTAGAGCAATAGGAATGAAGAGGAGGGAGGGGCCTGGGCTGGAGTGCAGGATCACACCCTTCCCATCCTCCCCTGCGGTCCCTACTGAGGTGCTGGCCTGGCCCCGCCCACCTGCCTGCCAGAAGCCCTTCACTAAACACGGAAGACGGGAAGCCTGAGGGCCGGACAGCATCGCCATCAATGGGCAGGATCCCATAAGGTTTATGTACTCAACCTGCACAGTGGACACATGACCCCCCTACAAGGCAGCCGACTCTGGGGGGTGCCCCAAAGTGAGGGGGTGTGTCCAATGTGCAGATACCCAGAAATGCCAAGGCTGGAACCGTCCCTGCTTTCCCACCCAGCAGACCGGGAAGCAGAAGTGATGGCAACAGGGTGTGAGAAAAGTGGGAAAAGCAGTTTCTGGTCTTTCAGTGGACAATAATTATCAAACAGCAGAATCCCTCTTTTTCAAATAGAAAAAGATATAAGAGAAAGGTTTCAAAGGCCCAGTCACTCACCAGACTTTTCTTGAAATCACAGAGAGGAAAAGGCACAGTCAGGATATTTATAGTTGGCAAACACTCCGTGTCCCCACGTGGCCCAGAAAGCAGGGTGTTGTGAGGGCAGTGGGATGAGGGAGAGCTGTAGCCAACCTCTGTCAAAACTTTGCCCCCTCTATACAGGTATTGGGCTTGTGGAGGGAGACCTGAGCGTTCTTATAAATGCTTTATAATGTAAAAGTGGACTCGGCAGAACAGGAAGGGTGCAATACAGGTATCTTTCCATTTACTTTCTTATCCCTTGCTATGCCCACACTCAGAAAATAAACCCCCTTCCCCTCCTCCTCAAAAGTCAATACAGTGCCCACATGGAATCCGTCGAGTTTACATTATAAAGAATCCCTTCACTTCACATATGCAGCTATAAAGAAGAGAGATCCCCTTCCAGCCAATACAAAACAACATACACGCTCCTAGAAAATATACATGATGGCAGGGGCAGACCGCTGCAGCAGAAGGGCTCAGCTTTCTCTGAGAATTCAGCTAGAGGCCATTTTCTCCCCTTGGTTGGGGTGTTGCTCCTGGGACTTTGGCTGGGTCCTCAGAAGGCTCTGGCCGCCAGCGGTGGAAGAGATACCAAGTCACTTCTGATTTCTGAGGAGCCACGGAAAGGTATTACCATGACAATCGCCATCAGTTCTGCTCAAATTGAGCAATAACGTTTGCAGAAGCCTCAGTAAAACAAGGTTCAATTTCAAGGAGAGAGAGAGAGATAGAGCAGGAGTAAGGTTATGTGAATGGTGGACATTCTTAGGGGCAAAAATATGGGATATGACAATCAAAGTTTTATCCACAGGGAGGGATGTCCTTGACAGGCCTACAGAAAAACTCACACGTGGTTCTCTTGGCCTGAGCCCCTGACCACAGCCCTGCAGGGGGACGTAGGCCTTATTCCGATGTCAACCCGTTTCAGGTCAGGCCCTTGCTTTGCTGTCAGGGGAAACCCTGGCTAACCCTACCAAAGTGATAGGAGAGCTGAATTCTCCGTGCCCTTAATGAGGAAAGGGGAGAACAGAGTTAGAAAGCATGAGCATACGAGCAAGAGAAAGCATTACCTGGACCTCAGCAAACGTGACGAAGGCCAGAGGAGGGGGGTGTGAGCCTGTCCCATAAGCAGGAGAAAGGGGAGAGGAAATGGGCATGGCAAGCTTAGAAGGATGCTAACAAAAGAGAGAGTGTGCGTGGAGAAGGATGAGCAAGTACCATTTACATTTTGGAGAGAAATGAATAAAAAGTTCAAGAAGTGAAATCACTAAAAGCAAGCAATGGGGCTTCCCTGGTGGCGCAGGGGTTGAGAGTCCGCCTGCCGACACAGGGGACGCGGGTTCGTGCCCCGGTCCGGGAAGATCCCACATGCCGCGGAGCGGCTGGGCCCGTGAGCCATGGCCGCTGAGCCTGCGCGTCCGGAGCCTGTGCTCCGCAACGGGAGAGGCCACAGCAGTGAGAGGCCTGCGTACCGCAAAAAACAAACAAACAAAAAAGCAAGCAATGGATCATAACGCTCAATCCATCACAATACACGTGGACCCCAGAACCAGGGGGTTTCTGGGGTACCCTGCACTGTACCTGGTCTGAGGACCAACAGAGAGGCTTCGGCTCCGGGGCTGTTAAGGCTTCCCCTGCCACAAACACCAAAGCTACCACTGCCACGTTTCAAAGGGCACAAAGAAAGAACAAGACAGATGACAACCCTCCAGCCCGTCGTCACTGCTCTGGATCTGAGGAGACACAGCTGGACTGTGGACATGTGGCAGGCGTGCAGAGGCTTCCTTTAACACACACCTCCTTCCCACTGGCACCAACACAGGCCAGGTGTGTGTGCACAACAACCAAGTCTTGGAAACCAGCCTGTGTTCAACTTTTTGTGTACGTTATGTCTCAACACACATTTTACTCCATATTCGGACTTCATGACGTGATGGAGAATGGAAGCATAAGGAAGGGAATTCACGTTTACTGATCGCTCACACTCGGTAAGGGTCTGGGCTAAGCCCTTGACACACAGTATTTTGTCTCCATGTCAGAGATGAGAAACGGAGGTTAAGAGGGTTAATACTTTGCTATGTTGCTCTAGGCCATGAAACTGGTAAGTGGAGGAGCTGGGCCTTCCTGACTCCACAGCCCACCCCCTTCCTCCCACTCTGCCCTGTGACCCCAATGAACTCCGTTCTTTCCCAAGAGGACGTGGCTCCTTTCCTATATGCTCCTCTCTCCTTGTCCTTTATTTCTTCAAAGAGAGACAACGTATTTTACCGAGATCAAAGTAAGGGAGAAGAACAATATGGTGAACAATGTACACAAATGAGTTGGAAAAATGAAAAGGGAACTTGACTTTAAAAACTCAGGGGTAAGATTTATCTCGAACATGAAAAGGTGGACCTCCTTAGGAGGAAGGCAGACTTTGGTGCTTCTCCCCTTGAAGGAGGAGGAAGAGGAGCTGGGAGCCCCCTTATTAGAGCCAGAGTTGCCTTTATTTTTATCTTGCTATGAGAGTCCACACAGGGACCAGATGCTTGGAAAAATGTCATACTTTTGTGAAATCTCCTTGGGAACAACAGTTCAGAAACGTCTGACAGGAGGTTTCCTTGTGAGGGGCACAGGTGACTCCACGTGACTCTAACGGGGTAAATACACTGGTGCACATAAGGACAAAGGACACTGGAATTGTCCTGACTGCCAGCTCAGGGTCACAAGTCACATTCAGCCTGGTTCTCCTTTGGAGGGTCCCCCATAGCTGGGGCAGCAATGGACACAGTCTACTTCCAGGTTCTGGGAGGTCTCAAATTCTTAGCACAGCTGGGGACCTTTCATCTCTCCTCCCACTCCTGGCCACCTGAGGAACATTCCTTCTTAACTCTTACCCCATTTCTTTCTCTGCCAG
The DNA here is from genome assembly GCF_963455315.2 of Globicephala melas. NCBI lineage: Eukaryota > Metazoa > Chordata > Mammalia > Artiodactyla > Delphinidae > Globicephala > Globicephala melas. The sequence continues at coordinate 48,368,834 of NC_083314.1, forward strand.
ATGGATAGGGATGGAAGCTGACAGTGTCTGGGGAGAAGGTGGGACAGATGATCCCTATTTGACCACTTGGGTCTGGGAAGGTCAAGCCTACGGAGGTGTTTTGCTCCTTCCCTTCTGTAGCTGTCATCCATGACAGAAGCTCCCAAATGCTTTCCTTGTGCCCCATCACACAGTGTAGCTCGTCTTGCCTAGAACACTTGGCTTTCTCTTGTACTCAGAAGGCTGGAGGGCATATTCTATTGTGCCATCCGGCAAAGGGTGAAGCTGCTCTGACAGTGGAACAAGGTACGGACAGAGCCCAGAAGCCTGTCATTCATCTTCTGGGGCCCTCTACCCACTAGCTTAGGGAAAACGCTCTGACAATATGTCTACTTCCTAGCTACACCCTGGAGGGCTAGGAAAGCCCTTCCCTGGATCAGTGTTCAGGAAAAAAAAAATCCCCTAACGTAATGAACATGGTTAGTCACCTGAATGGTTTAAGACTGTTTTCCTAAGTGTGTTACCAAGGAAAGTTGGGAAAGTCTTTTCTTCTGGAGTTCATCATATTAACACGCTTCTTATGTCCTTGGGATAGCTCTGGGGTACTTCTGCTTATAAGCAGAGAATCTCCCTACACCCAGGACTCTGTGATTCCCCAACTCTGCTCTACCCGCTGCATTTTTCTTTCAAGCTGACCCTTTGTTTGACAGAATCAAGAAATGAAAGGGTACCTCGGCTGCCCCTGGGTCCCGCGCCGAGCCCATGGGGGCACACAGGTGAGTGCCTGCCCAGGCCCACTCATCTCGAAGGGAGGAATGCCAAGGCCTTTGGCTTCTCCCTAGAGACTCGCTCTGCTCCTCCTTCACCAGTCCCACGACTCAGGGCGTGGGAGCTGAGGCTGTAAGGCCCTCAGGAGCCCTGTCGAGGGGTAACTGGGAAGCAGACTCCCAGGGCAGCGTTCATGGGCACCACTGAGTGAACTGGCCCTGGAGAAGCCCTCAAATCAGCCGTCTCAGAAAGGAAGGAGGGAAGGGAATTGAACGAGAAAAAAGAGTTACTTACGCCAGAGCAAAGGCCACCAATGCACCAACCACTACCACAAAGTCGAGGATGTTCCAAAGGTCTCGGAAGTAGGACCCGTCCTGCAGGATCAAGCCCTGGTCTATCATCTGCAGGAGGATGTGAACAGCCATCAATGAGCCCAGGAGGTGCCGGTCATACGTGCCCTGAGCTCTGGGCTCCCCATGGCAATGTCCCCACTGCCACTGCCTCTAGAAAGCAACCCACACGGGGACCCAAGAAGCAGGAGGACAGGTCCCACAGGCTCTGTCCACCTAACTGTGAGGCCCAAGGCCCTTCTCATAGCCACCAGGGTTCACTTAGACTCCCTGGCTCCTCGAAAGCCGCCACATCCCTCTTTACGTTAGTGGCTCAGAGCCCCAGGCATCGCCACATACGCACAGACGAGAAAAATCTCAGATGGGTGAGACTGGGAATAAGATGGTAACGTGGGGTGTTCTAGTGGCAGGGAAGAGAGTGGAGGGCAGTGAGTAAGGTTGGGACTAAATGAGGCCAGGAAGACATCTCTACCTAACCCCCTGCCTTGGCAGGTACCCAGGCTCAAACCAGGAAGCGTGTTGGGGAGGTGAGAACAGTCCCCACGCCTGGAGCACCTCTCCTGCCTGCCTGAGAGGGGGCCCGCCTTCTCCCCGGGCCATGCCCACAGGTCTGCACCAGTCTAAACAGATCCCCACAGTCACGTCCTGCCACGACAGACCTCACTGGGATCTGAGGCTGGAGGAGGGGTCAGCAGAGGCGCCGCTGAGATTCTGACATTGATCAGGAGGTGACAGTCCTGGGGAAGGGCACCAGACTAGAGAGGCAGACGGGTGGCCCATCCAAGCCCCAGAGCCCAGGTTTGCTCTAGAGGCTCTTACCTTTATAACCATCTCAAAGGTGAAGACGCCAGTGAAAACATAGTCAAAATACCTCAGCACCTGTGAGACACATAAGGTAGAGACCACCAGGCTACACACACCCCTCAACACAGGCTCTCCTGCACGCCCACCCCAAGCCCCGCTCACTTCTACCTTGGAACAGAAGCTCGGAGTTGTAACTGCTAATCAGACGCAGGGAAGAGAGGAGCCGTGGATACTGCTGGGGCCCCATGACCCGCTGGCCAGTCCTTGGCCCTTCCCTCCCCTGTGGTCAGAACTTAATGTCTTGGGTCCGAACTGCCCCCCAGGTCTCTCCCTCCCTGGGATCCTTGTCCGTTCCAATCCTCCCCACCCCCTTGACCCCTCCTGACATCCACCCTGGCCCTCTAGGAGGCGCCTCAGCTCCCTGGGAGGAGCTGCAGCGCCCTGATGTCACCCACATCACCCATGCCCCTAGGTCAGACCCCACATCCAACCCATGGGTGACTGCAGACCCCCTTTCAAGGCCATGGCTGGCTCTGGGTGTAAGGCCCACTGCTGAACGTAAAGGTAAGCAGTGTGGTTAGGGTTAGGGTTGCGGGTGGGGACTGGCCTGGAAGCGGTTCACGCTTTGCCCTGAGGACTGGGACCAGGCAATCTCTCAAGCCTCTCTCATTCTCCAGGAACCTTCCCTTAGCTCATCTCTAATGTTGGGATGGGAGGGGCTGCGATGGGCGGTACCAGGGTACTACGGGGGCTGGCAGTCAGCCCCCGCGCACCTACTTTGTTGCGCTCCGAGTTGGTCAGGACGGGGTCCTCGGCCGCCAGGGCGATGCTGCTGGCTGCGATCACCAGGAGGATGCACATCTCAAAGTAGCGCAGGTTCACGATGTAGTGGCAGGCCCTGCGGATCCTGTGGGCGGCGGATGAGCCCGCTGAGCCGGCCCCCCTTCCCTCCCATCCCCATCTTTCCTCCCCACCCCCATGCACACCAGCCTCTTCCAGACAGCCAGGCCCTGGCCAGAGGGGGAGAGCCATTTAATTTCTCAGGCACCACCCTTGATTGAAAGTGCTGGTGGGGGGAAGGTAATCAGATTGGTTAGAGGCTGCAGTACGCAAGCCAAGATACGTTATCTGCAGGCACATCTGAGCTGGGGGGAGCCGCGGCCAGCACCAGATGACACACGCGCGGGTGGCTACAAGGTACCTTCCACTAGGTCTCAGTGTCTACTCCCCAACTGTACAGAAACTGGGGCGCAGCAAGGAACTCCTAAGAACCAATAAATGTAAAAGCAGACCTTGATCCTAAGATTCCTGATGGAAGCAGCAACAGGCTTCCCTGAGCCTCAGGTATTCTGATTAAAGTGACTATTCTATAGACAGCATCCTGGCCTCGGTTGGCCTGACATCTCTTAGCCCCGGTTCCTTCCTTCCCAGGGCCGTGCCTGAATACTGCCCACACGGTCACTGAAAGCCCTCTCACCTTCCTAGACTCAGAAGCTGGTCTATGTGTACATTTTGCTCATTTCCAGGGTGGAAGGCAGCTTCTCTTTCAAAATTCCATCTTTCCTAAATCTAACCTTCCAGATTCTTCCTCGCCAACCCCATCTCATGCCCTGCCTCTGCTCTGAGGGGCACACCCACTTCAAAATTCACATGTAGGGCAGCCAACGGATGATCAGTTATCCAAGCCTCCCTATTCTCAGCTCTGTCCACCTCTGGAATATTTGGTCACACATCCCAAGTAGATTTCCTTCCTTCTCACCACGCCCCACCCCCCCAACCTGCTGACCAAAGAGTAGGTGAAGGGTCCTTCCCTCATGACATTTCTCATTCTGTACTGTCTTAAATTACTCTTTAGACTATGGGCACAGAGTTCCAAGGCTGTTCATTAATTCCATGACTGGCCTCACCTAGTGAGCACCCTGGAGTCTTCAGATGTCTGGCCACATTCCACCAGGAAGGCTCAGGAGGAAGACTGGACCCCCATCCCTCCTTCTCATCACCCCGCCCTGGCTCAAACCTGGGCTGTTTACTCCAGCACCAAAGGGAGGTGGCAATGGAGGGTGTCTTACGGGTTGGTGGTGCTGAAGATGAACATTGAGCTGTGAGGCACCATGGCTTTGCCCGTCTCACGCTTCTCCTTCTTCTGCTGCTTCTTCTCCACTTCCTCCTCATCCTCTTTGATCTCTGCCTCTTTCAAGGGACTGGCTTCTCCATCAGTCTTGCTGCTGACTGCAAGAGGAACGTGTTGAAATCTTCAGAAACCTTGCTACGTGCAGAACGGTGCCCTTCATTTTCCACTGGGGATGGGATGGAGGGCACAGGAGAGGCAGCTAGGGATGTGCCTGGCAAGGTGCCTGAAAACATCGGGGTGTTTGCTAGATTATACTGAGTTAAGCCCTGCTCTCTTCCTAGCCTTACCCCTGCCCTGATTTCAGGTGGTATAGCCCTGTTTTTTGCCATATAAATGATAATCATGTTTCCCTGGGTAAAACAGAATGGTTGTTTCTGTTGCAAAGTTTACAAAGTTTATTTATATCTAAAATCTGAACTCTTTGTATATATTCACTTATGGCATTTTTCACATCAGTACACCTTGGACGGCATATATTATTATTCCCCTTCTACAGATGGGAAAACTGAAGTTCAGGGAATTCAAGGACCTATCCTAAGGTCATACAGCTGGTATGGGTTCCCAATTCAAAATTCTATCTCCTTCCAAAGAAATCACACTGCAGTGGAAGCCTTTGAGAAGACATTACTCTGTTTGTGGCAGCCTTTCTGGCTGTGCTTTTTCCCGTCATGATTAATGTAGAAACAAGAATGCAATATTCACGCGAAGATGGGTCCATGACTTTATCCCAGGATTGAGAGGATGAAGAAGCAGAGACAGAGTGGGGCTGCTGGACCACTACTCTCTGTTTCCTTCTGCAAGTCCCAGAGTGGGGTGAGTGGCAGAGAGGATGAGGCTATCAGAGTGGGGCAAAGGAACCTCTCCCACATTCCCATTCACTGAATGCTTCTGCCCTGGAACCTTGTGTAAGTAGCAAACCTCTGAGGTCCTGACCCCTTCCAGGTCCTTCCAAAAGGTAAGTCATCCAAAGTGTCCAAAAACCCTCTGATGACACGCTCTTACCTACGACCAAGGACAGGGACTAGCCCCAGAAAGAGAACAGAGGGGGGTCAAACTTTCTTAATGTTGTGTCTCATAAAGGAGGGCCCCCAAAACTTCATTATTAGAACATAAAATTAAATAAGACAGAAAAAAAGGTTGTGAGCCTGAGATCCTGAGACATGCCCGCCCAAGTCAACCCCAGGGGCACCGGATATGCGAGATTTCACTTTTTAAGGTAGTACTGGCACTCTGAAGAACACTTTGAGACATTTTCTTCACTTTGAGAAGGCGACGAAACAGAGACAGAAGTGGGAGAGAGAAAAACAGGGAGAGAGGACTGTTCTGTGAAAAGAGAAAAATATGAGGAAAGAAAGAGAGGGAAAAAAGCAAGAGTGGAATCCTGTGGTCACGATTCAGTGATGATAATAAGGTGGATGGTGGGATTAATGCAGAGATGGGTGGGGTGTCAGGGCAGGGACGGGTGTGGGTTAAGTGCTTTTGGGTTGCTTCCGTTTAAGGTCTCACAGGTGAACAACCATTGCCTTTAGGAACTATAAGAGAAAGTGTGACTAAGAGCTCCTAGGAGAAAAAGAGTAGATAAGAGTAAGAGATTCATAAAATGTTAGCACAGGGAAAGATCTCAGAGGTCATCCGGTTCGATGCCCTCACTTCACAGATGATAAACTGAGGCCTCGAGAGACACAGGGTTTAGGAGGCTACACACCGAGCACAGCCAGTGCCGGCCCCAGCCCACCTGCCATCTTCTGTTCCAGCAACGGTCCCCAAACTGTCAAGTGGCAGAGCACCTGGGGGGTCCCAGAGAATGCCATCAGATATTCATACAATAAATCAAATAGCTGAATATAAAAATGGGTCAAAAATCACGTGTGATCTCTCTGAAGACTCTAGGATGGTCACAGGGGCCAAAGGCCTAAGGACATTTTATGGGCAAAACTTAAGATTGAGAAAATTCTAACTTATTTTTCTTGCAAACTGGGGAAAAAACTGCTGCTGTTTTTTTTTTACATGTTGAAGAGTGAGTTCATCCCTCTGGTGGGGTTTTCCACGCAGCTCTCCAGGGATGATTCCAGAGCCAAGACTCCCCCAGCCCCGGGCACGATGAGCAATGGGGGTGAAGGGGACAGGAACTGTGTTCTCACTGTGCACCACGGTCGAGTCCACCAAGGGGTCCACGTCAGGGATGGCGACGGTGACGCTGGTGCTCTCGGGGGCAGCCCTGTCCGTGTTGGCCGTGGTGCAGGAGAGGTCGGGCTCACTCTGGCTGATGACCCGGCCCATGTCCAGCTGCACGTCCCCCAGCAGGGCTTGCTCACTGCTGCCCTCCGGCTCCTGTTCCGTCAGCGCTGCATCCTTCTCCGCTTGCAGCTCTGGTTGGGGCAGGGCGAGGGGTGTGTTGGCCTCGTCGAGGGCTCCTGCCAGCCCGGAGCGTCTGTGCACCATCAGACTATTGGTCCTGTGAAGAGAGAGGGGGACACAGGTGGTGCTCAGATCGAGAAGCTGTTCCGAAACGTCTGATACGCCTGGCGAGAAGCAGAAGTGCGGGGAGCCAAAGCAGCCCTGCTGGAGAGCACGTGGCATCCGGTGCCTCCCACCGCACCCAGCCAGGCAGTATCCACAGACAGTATCCACTGCCTTTACTCCTATCCATTCATCCACTACCCACTCCCAACAGGAGACGCCCTGGTGTTCAGGGGGGTGGACGCCACCGCTGTCATATTTACACACGCCTCGTAAAAGGCGCATTAGCATCACCTCCATTTTACTACAGGGGAAACCGAGGCTTGGAAGGGCTCACGCTGAAGAACCCCTAACTCCAGCACGCTACATGCCTCGGGCATGCTCCTGCGTCTCATTTACCTCCTTAAGTCCTGGGATCGCTCTTCCTCCTGGATTGTGGGCTCCTTGCCCCCGTGGCTGTCCCTGGGCTCGAGGTCCCTCTCCCCCTCACTGGGCACAGCTTCATCCAGACTCCGCTCCTGGCTGGCAGACCTGCTCCTGGAAGCGGAGGAGGACTCCTTGCCCTCCGTCCTGACGCGGCGGTGCCGGCTGCGCCGCTGGCTCTGCCTGTGCCTGGCCCGGTCCTCGAAGGCCACCACGGTCTCCCCGCCCCCGGCCTCCTGCTGGGTCGGGTCACAGTTCCCATGACAGGGCCTGGCCAGCCAGGGCGGCTCCCGTTTGCCCAGGGACACGGGGCTCCTCTGGTTGTCCAGGGCACTCGACAGGTCCCCTCCGTCCCCCTGGAGGGACCCCCCGCGGCTGACGCGCTCCTCCTCACACTTCTCCAGACCCAGGCCCAGGGCCGGCCCCTCGATGGGCCTGGGTCTCCGGTAGAGGCTGGGGTGGGCATTGAGTGGGTGGAGGGAGCTCAGGGGGTTGAGGGGGTTGAGGGGGTTCATGGGTGGGGCCTCCTCCTTGTTGAGGGCCTCCTGGCTGGGCATCTGCATGTGCCTTCTCAGCTGGCTGGTGCGCTGCTCCCACACCGACATGTGGTGTCGGCGCCTTCGCTCCCTCCTGGCAAAGGGGAGAGGGCGAGGGCTTGGTCAGAGCTGACGGCTAAGGGCCAGGGAGGGCGGCCACGGGGCAGAGGCCAGCCCTCGGTGGCCGTGGGATGGGGGGACACACAGTGCAGGGAGCGAACGGGAGAGCCCAGGACCTGCAGACAGGGTGCACAGAAAGACGCGAGGGGCCGAGGGGGTGGTGGGACCACTGTCCCCCGGTCCGTGGGGCTTCCCGCTCTAATCACTGCTCCGCAGGAGCTGAGAGGGGTGGGGTCAGCCCAGGATTGAGTCCCGGTCCCCAGGACAGTAGTACGAAGGCTTACCAGATGTCCGCTCCCCCAGCTCCCCTCTGCTTTCAGGGCAGCAGCCTGTACCTGCTCTGTGCCCACCAATGGCCCTTAGTGCAAGGTGCGAGGCCTTTCTTCCTCCTCCTCTCCCTCTCCTTTCCCTTTCTGAGGACAGCCTGGGAGAGCCAGGGCTGAGAAATGCAACGGGCAGGTACTATCCAAGGGTGGCGGATGGCAGTGGCGAGCAGACCCGTGTTATAAAAGGTCTTGGCATCACTCTTGCAGTGATGCAGTGGGGTCTCTTCCACAACCACTAATAAAATCCACAGGACTCTATGTCCAGGGACCACCAGCAACTCATACTCAAAACAACCGCTGAACAGTCCAGCTCAGGGGCCTGGCTGAGCATTCACGTGGCAGCGGGAACACACAAACGTGACACAGAGAGTGGGCTCCCACGGGGGGGGTGGGGTGGACGCCTATGCCCACACTCACACACGCCTGCGGGCGCACGCCTAGAGCCCGTGCAGGGGATGCTCACATGTGCCCACACGCATCCTCACTGGGGCCCACACGTGCTGTCCACAAGTGCCTGCGTGAAAGGCACCCCACCGGCACTAACGACCCACACCGACACATGCCCACTCACAGGCCACACGGAAGAGCAAACTGCACACGGGGTCACATACCTGAGACGCACACTGAGATAGGCACATGGTGAGAGGTGCGGAGGGGCAGATCCACAAACCATGTGCACGGAACGCCCACGCACACACCATGGCACACACTGACACGTGCACGCCCGATGCCACTCTGCCCACGGCAAGGACAAAGACACGGTGTCCCCGCACCCACACGTAACCACTCACAAACACGCAAACCGGTACACACATACAGGTGGCTGCTGCGTGGCTCCCACATCGACATGTGGTGTCTTCTCCTTCTGTCTCTTCTGGGGAAGAAAAATGGACAGGTTCAGTTTATCCTGACCTCTAGGACCCGCAAGCCCCACGGCCACCAGCCGATCTCCAGGGAGAGGTGCAGAATCCCCTACGTGTCTGCTGCCCTCTGTACACTCCCAACCTTCAGCTCTCCAAGGCAGTGACCTTGGCTCCTTGCTGTGTGCAAACACACGGATCTAGTACTGAAGCAAACATGCGGGCACACAAAGGGCCTATTGCTTCCAGGAGGTAACAGCTTCGGATACTCAGTCATCAAGCCCCACTGGCACTCACGCTTTCACCTAAATATCCTTCAGAGACCTACTTTGGAAACCCTGTAAACCTGGACAAAGAGTTGTATTTCCCCCTGATCATTTCTAGGATATTCACAAGGGTGTGACTCCCCAGCTCATCACTCCAATCTCACACAACATGCAGGGAACAAATGCACTGCCATGCACACCATCGAGGCCACCAAGTAGCCCACGGCCAAAGGCGGGGCCACCACTCCGTGGGCTGCTGTCCACATACTTCAGGATGTAAGCAGTGCCCCCTGCATGTGTGCAATGCAGTGGCCCTGACCAGAGGCCTTCAATGTTCAGTCTATTCAGCTGGGTAAAGCACAGTATTAACCTTCCTGGCCTTGCACAGGGAAAAATCTCTTCTACAGATACACACGTGTTGTGTCCTTTCAAACACAAGGAAGGTCAGAATGGTAGGGTAGAGGCATCACCCACAAAGGCAAACAGGAAAAATGAAGCTGTCAGTGCTCCGGTGGAGGATTGCACGTCTGGGACACCTGTGGAATGAGCTTGCCCCAGTTCCTGGGCTGACAAACCCAGTCTGGCCCAATGGGCCCTGCCTGGACCTGGGAGGTTGGCAAATGCTGCTCCTTCCCCGATGACACTGACACCCACCAGTGGAGAACACGCAGGCAAACTAGCACTGTTCAAACGCCGTGTCCACATCTGCAGAGAAGCGTGGTCCACGGTGGGCAAAGGGAGCAGAGGCAGCTGGTCTGAGCCTGAAGAGGCGCAATGCACATAAGCACCCCTGGAATGGATGTGGGTATCACTGTGGAGACACCTGTGAGCTCCGCAAATGAACGCACCCCTCAGCATTGACAGCTGCAATGCACGCAGAGTGGCCATGCCAGGAAGCACGGGCAGCACAGAGAAAGAGAAGCACACGCTCTAGACGGGCAGCATGCACTCCCACCAGGAAAAGCACCTTCCACTGGCTATTTGCAAATTCTCAGATATTCAAATGCCAGCCCTCCAGGAGCACATGTGTAAGAGTGTAATTACATGGAAGAATTCTCTCTCTCTTACATGCTCACATGTGTGCATACCCACATATGCGCACACGCACACGCGCATACACACACACACGCGCCAGGCAAAAGAGAGAACCAACCTCTAATTTCCACACAAATCAGATACACACTTCAAACTTCACTTCTCCAGTCGCACATACAAAGATCCAGACTCATATCCCATCACAACCATTAATATGTCTTCATACCTAAAATCACAGAGAAGCATCTTTCCAACTCATGCATATATGACCTCACATACACCTTGCAAGGACCCTGTGGATCAGGAAGGGTGGTTGGTATTCTTCATTTCGAAGATGGGGAAACAGGGATTCTGAGATGCCAGGAGGTTCCCTCAGCATGTGAGGGACCGAGCTACGACTAGCACTTGGGCCTTTTAATTTGTAACAATGTTCTTTCCGTGTTTCTCTATGGACACCACATTCGCACTTAGTTATACCGTAGTCCGGAAGTCAGGAGTCTGGGCTGTAAGCCCAGGCAGCGCACACACACCCTGACAACGTTCCACCTGTAGCACCCACCTCGCAGCACAAGCACTGCACCCAAAGCCTGGATCTCTGCTCATCTTGGATGGTCACAGCACCTCTCCCACCTCACTGTGGCCGGATACGCACACAGCTCAATGCCTACTGTCATGTGCCTACCAGCATCTCATTCATTCTTTCATTCCATAAATAGTGATTTTCTACTCTGGGCCAAGCATCCTTCCCCCGCATATCTCTAACCCACTCCTCCTCCAGGCTTCCTCATCTCAGTAAATAGAACCACCTACTGCTAAGTGACAGCCAGCCCTACCCACCAGCATGTTTGGATACCTGTGTATATGTATTTTTAGCCCAGACTCATGAGTGCAGGGAAAGTGGAGTAGAAACTGCTCAAGGCCCAGAGAATGCTCTAGGGAGCAAGGAGTTGTTTCACCTTTCTTCATCAATCTTTAAAAAATTTGCCGGGGGTGGGGGGGGAGGGGAGTTTTTTTCTCATGCAGGGGAGGGAGGTCCCCACACATAACTCTGGAATGTTCCTACAAGGCGAGGCCGAGGACATTCATAGGCTTTCACACGAGCTCTGGGCAGAGAAGGGCTCCTCCCTGATCAGCTTCTAGTAATAGATGACAGGGTCTGGGGCCAGGATAGAGGTCCAGCTGCCAGGGCTCTCAGACCCTCCCCAGTGATACCCCAGGACCCCTCACTAAGTTCTCAGGACGGCCAAGAAGCCACAACAGGAATTCCGTGGTTCTGTGGTCACTTCTCAAGGCCCTTCTCCAAGGCCCTCCCCCAGCACCATACAGTGGTCAGTCGCCCCGCAGGGCCCATGGCCTGCCGGTTCCACCAGCAGCCACAGGGCCAGGCTGGATCCTCAAAGAGTCTACACTCGCCACTCTAATTTATCACCTCCCATTCTCTCCCTAATCCGCTCCAACTGGATTCTGTTCCCACTGGGCCACTGAAACGGCTCTCGGGAAGGTCGCTAACAGCGTTCATTTTGCCAAACCCAACGCTCCCTTTTCTGTTCTCATCTTACGTGATCTTTCAACGGTCCTGAGCTCCACCGTCCACTCCCTCCGTCTGGAAGCGTGTTCTTCTCCACGTCTCCAGGACACCACGCCCCCTCGTTCTCTCTCCCACCTCCGGGCTGCTCCCCATCAGTCTCCTCGCGGGTTTTCCTCGAGGCCCGGAGTGCTCTGGCCTCTGTTCTCAGCTCCTCGCTTCTCCAGCCCACCTCTCCCTGAGTCAGCCCGCCCGGGCTGACAGCTAAAATGCCGTCCAAATGCAAATGCTCCCCCAAATCCTTATTTCTAACCCCGACTTCTAAACTCCAGACTCACGGGCCAACAGCCCGTTCAACACCTTCGCTTGCATGTCTTAGCATCTCAAATAACATGGCCAAAATGAACCCTGGATTTCCAGTGTTCTCCAGGCTAGCAGTAAATACCACCATCATCTACCCAGTTGCTTAGGTTCAAACCTAAAAACCTGGGAGAAACGTTTGTTTCTTCTCTTTTTTTTTTTCATCCCCACCTCCATCACATTTATTCCATCAGCTCATCCTATTGGTTCTCCCTCCAAAATACAGACTGAATGGGATGACTTCTCATCTTCTCCATTGCTACCATGGTCTGTCTAAACCACCACCAGCTCTCACCTACTTTACTCTAAGAGCCAACCTCTGTCTTCCTGGCTCCAGTCTGGACCCCTACAGTCCATCTCCACAGAGCACAGGGACCTTTTAAAAGTGTAAATCCTAACCTATCCACCCTTCCCCTCTAGACCCTCCTATGGTTGTAACTAGAATAAAAGCTAAAGTCCTTCACCTGGGCCTTCAGAACCTCCCGGGCCATGTCTCCTTCTCTTCCCCCTTGCTCCCTTCATACCAGCCACACTGGGTCTTGCTGGGGATGTTCCACCTTCGTAACGTCACACGACCATCTTCGACACATTTAGGTCTCTGCTTAAATATCATCTCTTCAGAGAACCCCTCCCAGATCGCCCGAAGGTACTCCACCCAATTCCTGTTCCTCTGCCTTAGTACCCTGTTATATGTATTTGATAGCTATTCTCACTATCTAAAATTATTTCTGTGTATTTATCAGCTATCTTGCTCACTGAAATAAAAGCTCTGTGAAAAAAAGAGAGCCTGTCTTGCTCACTGCTGTATTCACAGGACGTTTCCTGGCACGGAGCAGGCGCCCTGTGAGAGTTCACAGCTTTGGAATTGAGCAACTGGCTGTCAGCACAGGAGCCCAGGGGTCTGTGAAGTGGGGACAGCGACTCACTCGATGGAAGGCATGTTGGGTGCAGACATCGGGCTGACCTCCTTGGCCTTCTGCAGTGCGTGTTTCTGGTTGAAGGCCTCCTCTTCTTCCTGTTCATCCTAGACACAAAGCAGAGAGGGCTTTGTCTGGGATCCTCGTAAAGGACAGCAGCTCCCATGGCTCTCCCCAGAAGGCGTTCTGGAGACCAGGCGAAGCGAGACAAGCAGGGCAAGAGGTGAAACAAGGCAGAATGAGGTCAGGTTGGCTCACAGACCTCGGGTGGCCAGCAGCCAGCCCCCTTGAGACAGCAGCCTCCTGGCCAGCAATTCTGGCCTCCACCCTGCCCCACCTTCTCAGGACAGCCGTGCAGTTCTACCCCAGTGCCAGTCCTCAGCGGAGCTGGCCGGGGTTGTGGAGGTCAGAGGCCAGAGCCGACACTTCTCAGATGCTCTGCAGTGTCTGGAAGTGATGGAGGGGGACCTTCCAGGCACAGCCCCCTGAAGTAAACACCACACTTCCCATCACGCCCTCTTCCCTGCACAGCTAAGTGACCCCACCCTGGGGCCCAGGCAGGGACCTTATCCCCTCACCCACATTCCTGCTCATAAATGTCCCTCTATGTGATGACGCCAAGGAAAGCCGGTTCAGGTAAAATGACTAGAGCTCCTAGGAATACACACATCTTCACAGCCTGCTCTGGTTTTCACACGCATCGTTTTACTTGATCCTTGCAGTACTCCTGTGAGGTATGCAAGGCAGATATATCATTCCTTTTTTACAGATAAAGGAAGCAAGGCTAATGGAGACCAGGGGTCAAGCACAAGCTAAAAGAGCCAGTAAGTGGTAGATGCATGACTCACAGCCAGCTTTTCAGATACTGGAGCTGGTATTTTTCCCTGCCTGCAGAGAAGAAGACCCTCAAGGACGTAGGGAAGAGCAGTCACGGAAACATCACCAGGTTGCTATGGGCTCTGCCCCAAACCAAATGTGTATTACGTGGGGAGAAGTTTTCACTCATCTCCCTAGACCATCCCACTGCAATCAGTATTGCCTCCACCCCTGAAGAAATGACTCAGAGGAAAGAAAGGAACAGTTCTTTGAGCAATGTAGCAACTAGCTTCATTGAAACTTCCCTCAAGATGACCATGGCCACTGGAGTACCCCAGGAGACACAGTCTAGGAACAGAGATGCTCCTGGCCCCTCTCACCCCCAAACCAAGAAGTATGAAGGCACATGATTGAGGTCACACAGCCACAGGTCACAGGAGCAGAGGTGGGACTTAAATCCAGGACTTTGGTGTTTTCTTTCTTTTCCAGGGCGTAATTCTGCAAAGGATATCTTTGGGAGTTTGCAGTGACTAAGTGATTATCTTCTACGTCCCATGAGAGATCCAGTCTGCTCCAAGGCTCAGCAAACTCAGCGAGGGTGAAGCAGGCTCCTTTCATGGATGTGTGGCTCTCCAGCTGTCCACAAGCTCCCAGAAGGGGCCTTCCTGGCAGGCTTGAGCCAGGCAACGCAGACTTTTGGACACAGCCCCAAAGGCCAGCAGGCACCCAACGGCACTAGAGAACCATCGGATCCCCGGAGAACAATGCTTACCTTGGTCAGCTCCTGGGCATTGGCCAGATTGTCCACAGCGATGGCCAAGAACACATTCAGCAGTGTGTCTGGGGTGATGAGTTAAGGATGGGCAAGTAAGAAAAGCCAAAGGCCCCAGCAAGGCTGAGAGGGCATCCCCAGGCCTTTCCTGCCTGGGACACCAGCAGGAGCAGAAACCACCCCAAAGAGTCACTTAAGCAGGGGCTGTCGGGGGAGGGAGAGAGATGTTATGCAACTCTGTTTGATGGAGAAAATGTCTTCTCTCCTTCCACATGTCACCTCTTTGTACAGGACAAAGAAATACCTGAATCAAAGCTCCCAGAGGGCAAAGTGAGCTACTTTGTGACAAACTGGCCTTCCATTTCTGTGACTCACTGCCTAGCTTTCTTTTTATGGGTTTTTCATGTTCAGTTTATAGTCTGCTCTGGCCCCTAGAAGTTTTCAGGGCAGAAAACTTAAAGAAATATCACTGTTCTGTGAGGCTATGGAAAATGCAAAAATATAGCTGCAGCACATGGCTGTCCCTTTTCACTCTAGCAATCCCAATTCAACGCAAGTCCCACCCCCCAAAACTTCTAATGATCATGTAGAAGTTTGCAGTTTATAACGTAACATTCAAGCAAATTATCTCATTTACTATTCATAACCATCAAAGGAGAGAGATACTGCTTCTTCCTTTCAGATGTGGAAACTAGGCACTTAGAGAGATTAAGTGACTTTCCCAAGGCCACACAGCTGGTAAACAGAGTTGCTGGGATTAAAACCTAAATCTTTCTGGTCTAGAGCCCACGACCAGCCATGGATTTTGGAATTAAATGCACTTAGTTTCTAGTCTCCCTTCACAACTTACTAATTGTTTGACTTTGATTGAGTTATTTCCTCTAAGTCTTATAAGGTAAGGATTAGACGCAATAGTGCCTGGAAAGCATTTACTACAGGGTCTCATGAACAGCACAAGTACGATAAATGTTAGCTATGCTCAGTAGTATCAGCATTAATCATGATACTAATATTTTTGAGAACTTACTATGTGGAAGGCTCTGTTCTATATTAACATATAGAGCTGCCACATGATCCTGCAATCCCACTCCTGGGCATATATCTGGAGAAAACTAGAATTCGAAAAGATACATGCACCCCAATGTTCATTGCACACTATTTACAATAGTTAAGACATAGAAGCAACCTGAATGTCCATTGACACGTGAATGGATAAAGACGATGTGGGATATATATACAGTGGAATACTACTCAGCCATAAAGAAGAATGAAATATTGCCATTTGCAGCAACATGGATAGACCTAGAGATTATCATACCAAGTGAAGTAAGCCAGACAGAGAAAGACAAATATCATATGGTATCGTTTATATGTGGAATCTAAAAAACATGATACAAATGAACTTATATACAAAACAGAAATAGATCCACGGACATAGAAAACCAAGCTTATGGTTACCAAAGGGGAAAGGGGGAAGGAGGAATAAATTAAGAGTCTGGGATTAACATATACACAGTACTATATATAAAATAGATAACCAACAAGGACCTTCTGTATAGCACAGGGAACTATACTCGATATTTTGTAATAACCTATAAGGGAAAGAATCTGAAAAATATATATATATGTGTAACTGAATAACTTTGCTGTACACCTGAAACTAATACAACATTGTAAATCAACTATACTTAAATAAAAGTCTTTTTTAAAAAAGTAAAAAAAAAAACCATATAATTAATTCATTAGTATTATAATCTTGTCACTATTTCAGCCCATAGTGATCTCTGTCTTTTCTTATTTTCCCCAGCTCATTGTATCTCCAACCATTTACTATAACAGACTCATATGTTTTTATTTGTGATGCTAATCTGATAACTTGGATATTATGATATCTGATCATTTGGATGATACTTGCTTATATTTATCTTCTTTACCCAACTAGCAGATGATCCTTAGATCGGGATCCTTGTGCCTCTTAGTACACCTAGCAATGGTCACCCCAGTGCTACCCCGCCCCCCACTATTACCACCATCAGCACCACTACCATCACCTCCTCCTCCTCACATGCTGGTCCCTGCAGGCAGCCCAAGAGAAGCCTTTGAGAAAGGATACAATTTCCAAACAAGGTGAGCACAATGAAATAGATAGCTGACCACATGCCTGAGCTGACCCCACCCTGGGAGCGGATCCCATTGTACATCACCTCATTCCAGTCCTCACCCGTCAGGATCTACGCAAAGCAAACAACAGGCAAATCAGAGACCTGGGTTGGATGAGAAAATGGGGTCAACGGAAGGGGGAAAATTCTGGGCCTGGGTCTTTTCCATCTACCCCTTGCTTGATTATCCTGCGAGAGAGAAAAAAGTGTCACGGCCATGAATAATCCTCAACTTCCTTCTGATATGTAAGAGACATTGAAAACAGAAGGAGAACATCAAAAGGGAAGATTCTATTCCTCAAAATATAGAGTCTCCCCACCCTGACCCAAACATCAGCTTTGCCCGGCCTGTGGGAATCACACAGATGAGGTGGTCTGGTCACTGCCTGACTGTCTCCAGGAGCTGCCAAGATACAGTTCCTGAGACAGCAGCATTATTGGAAAGGGCCTCATGGGCTCCAGTTCTGGAAACCTGGGTTCTGGTTCAGCCTCAGATTCTGGCTAAATAGTGTTCTCCTTCAGCTCTTAGACATTATTGATTTTGAGTTTCCCCCATGATTTAAAAAAAAATTTTGGGGGGGGCGGTGCGTGGAAAAGATGCTTCTTTAAATGCACACGTGGGTTTGAAGATACTTCCAATTTCATAAAACCAGAAATGCGATGTTGCTGAATGACTTTGACTAACATCTCTTGCCAACTCACAAGTGTAAGGAGAAAGCCAATGAGGTCATCACAATAGAGCTCTTTTATTATTGGTAAGGACATAGCTATAGAAATGCTAGGAATTATAGTGGTGATGATTACTCAATAAGCAAGAGTACCCAGCTGCCTGAGAGGAGCTTGGAGAGGAAAGGGAGAATTCTCCTAACACATCATTTTATAGTGTGTGCACCAAGGGATCCCAAGTAACATTTTTTAACGTCTCATACCTGGAATACAGTCATGATGGCTGCAGGGAAGGTGTCAAAGTTTGCTGAAGGAGTCCCATCATTAAAGTTGAACCTGAAAAAGGAAATTCAGAGAGAATGAAATGACCAAGTTTTCCTTTCCCGAGATTATGCCGTTTTCATCACTACTTTTCCCCCTTCTCCACATCCCCCTGTGCCCTACTCTCTCCTCATCCCAGTAACTTATGAAGACAGTTTTAGTGACTACTACTGGGGGACTGTGCCCTTGAAGGGCCCTGGTAATGGGACGGGGTCTGGGCTGATCCTGAGTTACAAAGCCCCAGGCTGTACCGTTCAGGGACAGCTCCAGAGAGAGGGGTCCCCTCAATAAGAACCCTGTACAGTGTGAACGGATTAAAAACAGAGATATCTGTTCCACACACATGAGCCACAGACACGAACAAACTAGATAGTTAACATGGCAATCAAATTAGTGACCCCAGCGCTCACAGGTTGAAGTCTAGGTTTTGAGGCTCCTTTGGATGCAGAGTTCATTGGTGCTTACCTGCCTCCAAACAGCTGCATTCCTAGGAGAGCAAAGACAACGATGAAGAGGAAGAGAAGGAAGAGCAAACTGATGATTGACTTCATGGAACTCATCAAGGAGACCACCAAATTCCGGAGGGATGCCCAATACCTACAAAGAACCCAGACAGCATTACAGCAGTGAACACCAAATACCAAATTATCTCCATGCACAGCTGGGCATCTGCCTGGTGGTCTATGAGATAAGCCGCATCTGCATACTTGTAGGAAGGAGAGATGACAGCAATAATGTGGCTCCCTTGGGAATGTGGCACAGGATATGGCATCATGGGCATTTTTCTGGTTTAATCTTCGGAGAAGAAGAAGAAACTGGAGAACGGAGTGGGGGGTGGAGTCAGAAAGGGGATCATGTGGTAAGGGCATGTGGGGATGGAAGGAAATAAATATAATAAGGCAGAGAGAAGCGTCCACTCTCGAAGGTGGTTGGGAAGAGTCTAGATTCTGATCACTTACTTGGTTATTTTAAATATTCTTAGAAGCCGGAGAGCTCGCAAGACACTGATTCCAAAAGATGTACCAGGTCTGAAGATCGCCCAGACCACTTCAAAGATGCTGCCCACTGTGACCTAAAGAGCCAAACCCAGCCACGGTGAGAAGAGGAAAAGGAGGAGGAGGTGAATGAGGAAGAGGAGAGAGGAGCAATCTTGTATTCCGCAACCAACAGCTCTCACTGGGCCATTGTGAAATTCAAACTCCCCCCTCCCCCACCCAGCCCACCTGCAACAGGACCACCTGTTTGTGAAGGCTGCCAAGGAAAAACAAGACTCTACCACCTCTCTCCCCACTGCTCCCCACTCCCCTTGCTAAATTTCCTCCTTCATACTACAGATTGCTTTACTGACTGCTGTTCTGTCCTTTGTGAAAACTGCAGTAGTCATTCACCACTTCTGCACACATCTGACAGCCATACTGTTCTTATAACACCTTGAACAGACAAAAGAGTGGTCCTCAAATGAGAAAACAAGTTTAAATTAATACACGTTGCATTCCAATACAAAAACCTCTGAGAAGATCCACGTTCTCTCATTGTCCTAGAATTTAGTGCTAACAAGAATGTTTCAGTCACCTGTACGTGAAGTATCTTTCAGTCACTCAGGACCCCATACCCCAACATGATGGTACTACTTGGTGGCGTAGAATCTGACTGCTATAGAAATAGCAACGTCAAATCAACCATCCAATTTGTTTTACGCTTTAATTATGTGTTTATTGAAAGCCTACTACATTCCACACATTGCACTAGGAGAAAGAACAAAAATTAATTCTCACAGCAATGCTGAAAAGTATGTACATAAGGGAACTAAGGTGAAAATGGGCTTTCACTAGTTATTATGCCTGAAAATTGCCTGTACCCAGAAGCATATGTTCCAAGTTAAAATGCAGATTGGCAAGGGCTCAGAATCGTTAGCACCTAACTGGAGATTTGGCAGAAAAAGAAGTAGGTTTGGCAGAAAGAGAGATGGTTCAGGAACCCAAAGTTTTGAAACCGACTTCTGCCGCTAACTGGCTGTGTGAACTTGCCCACGAGGTCTCCTATTTACTCATGTGTAAACGGGCAGCCTAACTCCCAGCACCTAACATCGTGGACATCGGACCCCTGCAAGCAGTGGAGGACAAATATGTATGTGAGAGCACCTTGAAGACTGTTAGTAACGCACACATTTATGTATCAATATTATTTAGGAAAGTGGACACTGGGTGAAGTAGTCTATGTGGGGACTCGCTAATACACGAGTGTGTATGTGCATATGTGCGTGAATGTTTAAGGGTATACCCAGATAATTTTCCCAATTTTAAAGTGAACTCAAAAAATAAATATATAAGTTGCTCATTTTTGATTGAACCACCTTCTGGAATCAAGTCTTTTGTCCTTCTCCCCCAGGCTTCCCCCAAGATAATAAGTGGTTCAAAACTGGCTATGGGTAGCTTTGTAAAATTTACCAAAGTGTTTACTCTATGGCATGTGTGTTACCATTCAGTAAAACATTAAAAACATTAAAAATAAAAGAGCATTTAAAAGACCCAAACAAACCCTAGTACGGCAAGGATTCACGCATTCCTGACCTCCCTTTTTGCTAATCCTATCTATTCCCCTTTTATAAATTCTGATTTCAGTGCTTCACGCCGAGAGCCCCGGAGCAAGCTGCTTATCTCAAACCATGGCATAGCAACACCTGGCAGAAGGATGGGCGGGCTCCAGAGCACTTACCCCAAAATCAAAGCAGTTGAACGAAGAGTGAAAATAAAGGCGAGGCCCCATGCCGTACATCTTCAGGGACATCTCCAGGAGGAAGAGTCCCAGAAACAAAAATTCTGCATAGTCTGAAAGCATTAAAGGCAGAAGCGTTGGTTCCATGGATGGCACGGGCTTCTGCCCTCCCCGGTCCAATCGCCCCACCTACAGAGGAACCCTCCACAGCAGCAGGACCTACACAAGCGGGACTTGCAGTGACCATGCCAGCTCAGTGCCAGGCAAAACCTAACGAAGTCTGAAAACGCTCAGACCCAGAATGAGTCCCAGGCACACTCCACAGGGTCAGCTTTGCTCTCTTGACAGGTGGCTTTGTCATTGCCCTTCAAATGGTAGATGGCTCTCAGGAGAGAGAGAAAGGGCTTAAGCATGGCTTTGATGAAAGAGCTGGATTCGCTCTCCACACTCCCGGCAGTGACAGCCTCTGGGAGCCTCACTTGCGCCCAGCGGCAGCCTTACCCAGAGCTGACCTACACGTTTCCTTTCTGGCCTATCGAAGGTATCCATTTCCCTAGGAACTTTTTCCCTAGGACTTTGGTGACCAAGACACCCTACGTTGCTGAGCCTACGTAAGGCACTAAGCTGGCCTTAGACTACCCAAGGTGCAACACCATCTTGTTGACTCATCAGCAAAGATTTGTTGATCTGATTCAATAACGAATGACAGCTAGGAATGGTCGTGTGATAACCCCGACCCCTTGAGGACAGCTCTGGCCTCGGTCACAACGTGGTGGAGAGGCAGAACTCTGGGTGGGCAGGACCACGGCCAGGCCCACGTGACACCTTGCTCTCTTGACATTCACACCCCAATTGAGCAGCTGCCGTGAAAGCCAGTAGTCACCATTCACTTACAGAGGAGGTGGGTGAGCCACTGGGGCTGGTTGTGATGGACGATGGCCACACAGGCGGTGTTGAGAGCCACAAGGCTCAGCACAATCCAATAAAACACCTGGGATTTAACCATGTGGCGGATAGAGATACGCAGAAGCCGCTCCTTGTGCCGGAAGTAGGAGGCCCCGTCCACCTTTGTACTCTTGATGCTGGCTCGGGCGAGGGGTGTGCCTAAGTGGGAGAAGTAAGGAGGAAGAATGAGGCTGCAAAGGACATCACCCTCCGTGGCAAGCAGGTATTCGCAGGGCAAGGTGGGCAGCTTTGGTCCCAGGGCTAGGGTACTGCCACGTGTTATGAGCTAAGAGTTTCCACAGCACAGCAGGGGACCCTGCTTTTCCTCTGGACACCCTCAGTCCTAGGAAACGGAAAGATTCCCCAGGCAGGACACCAGGCATCCAGCCGGTATCTTGAATCCTAACAGGATCGTGTTTATGTCTGTAACAGATTGGGCTTCTCTCTGGCTTTTCTTTTTAAATATGCTTCGGGCACTGGAATCATCCTGCCGCATTTGTGATTTTTCTGCCACTGGAAGCCTAAAGCAGCGATGAGCTCTGTACGCCTCTTCTGCTTTGGAGGATGAAGTCAGACCCTTCCCTTTTATCTGGGGAGGAAAAAATCTGCCATCAGCCAGAATCTCTAAGGGAACCTGAGGTTGAACACCAGTCATGTTAAAGGGTTGTCAGTAGGAATTTGTGTAAGTATCACATGGAAGCAGGCGATGGAAGTAGGTAGATGCTACTATGATTAAGCAAATGATTGCAGGTTCTCAAATGGGTGTCCTCAGGATCCTTTGAACAATTTCCCAAAGTGGGTTCTCATTATCACATCCAGGAGAGATAGGATATATATGCCGATGGGATACATCTGCCACACTCGAAGAATCTGGGTTGGATTCTTGGCCCTAAGCCCCATGTTTCACATAACAGTATCCCCTGGTCCATCTTTTTCTGTAAGTCATTGTCAACTAGATTAGATTCCAACGCCTTTTCCTAATTACATCCCAAAGTTCTGGATTCTTTGGCCTCCCTTCCTCCTGGTGGTGTTTCTCCAAAGACAGGATGTTCCCTTTCAGAGGAGGTTCAGAGCAGTGAAAGGAGATCTGACAGCCTCCACTCACCCACAGAGGAGATGTCGACACAGTGCTCGTCGCTGGAGTCCCGCGTCATGGCCTCCGTCCGGCTCCTTTTGATGGTTGCCCTTCGGAGCACTACACCGGGGAAGGCGGAGGCCAGGGAGAGGACACAAGAACAACCGGATCAGTCTGGTCAGAACTGAGGACTGTGGGCAAGAGGCCCCTCTGACACAGGCGCCTGCCTTTAAATACCCGAGCCAGGGTTAGTGAAGTCAGCAGCACCTCTGACACACGAGGCTCTTGAATCCCATGGGACAAGGCTCCCGAAGCCTTGCTAGAGCTTATCTAAATGCAGTAGGTAACAGGTACTCCGTATCTATTTGTTCTGGTTCTTCATAAACAATGTCACTTCCTGCCAATGAAAGTGGTCCCAAGATGATCCCCACAAATTGTCAAAGAAGATCCCTTTCTGTGCCATTGGTTGTATGATGGCTTTTTCACTGCCCGTATCAAGCACACGCCCTGGAACAAAGCAACTCTTGGATTTCATTTTCATCACTTTAAAAAACATTTAAATCCATGACTCAATTCCCTTCATTTTAAAGCATGAGGGATTTTATGACAGAGAGACTTGCGTTTCAAATCCCAGAGCGCCCCTCTTTTCTTTCTTTCTCCTCTTTTGATCAAGAGAGATTGCCTCTGCAGAAGAGGGGGCAAATGCGAAAGGAATGAGGCCCTGGAGCACTTCCTTACCTTCTAAGGCTGACGTTCCAGCATTTTTATTTTCTTCAGCGAGCATGACTTCCTCTATATGGAAACAAATGGTTTAGTAAATTATCGGTAAATGCCAAATTACTTTGCAACATGAAAATCCCTCAGGAACGGCTCTGGCTCCAGGGCAACAGAGAGAGAGCAAAGAGTTCAGAGCTGGTCACAGGCATCAGCAAGACATCAAAGGTCATGAAGGGAGCACCCGAAGGTCAGAACAGAAAGGAAGGTCTTCAGTGAGGGGGTGTTGGTGGGTGATCGGTAAGATTCAGCTCTGTCTCTGATACACTGTTTAGGAGAATAGCCCTGAGAGCGAAAGCTGATCTTTTTAACTAAAATCCCCTAAATTGATAAGAATGACAAATTTCCATTTCTGTTTTTTCTTTTATCCAGGTTCCTTAAACCTTTTCTAGCAGCAGGAGCTCCCTTAATTTTGCTTGTCTGCAGCCCCCAGGTCATAACACCTTACCCCTTCATTCTGAAGGTGAGACCGTGTTTTGGGTTCTAGCCTACTCCTTTAAGGAAGGGGCGGAGGAAGATTCTCACAGCCACCCAAAAGAGAGGAGCAGGGCTTATGGGCTTGCCTCCTCTCCCCGCCACCACTTCCATCCTGCCTAGCTGAGCAGAGCTTGAGCTGAAGAGGCTTGGGCCTATCATGAATTTGTCCCTGTGATATAATAAAATATAAATATTTGGTTTCTGTCCACCTTCCTGGCACAGAGCTTCCAAACCCTTGGAATTTACTGTCTTTTGTACGCTAATGAGATGACTCACTGTGGGAGAGGCCTAGTTAGTGTAAGCATGGGGGCTGGTTTCCCCCAAAAACCAACCACATGATTAGAAGGTTGTAACTTTCAGTCTCATCCCCCTCCCACCTCGCAAGAGGGGAGAGGGTCTTGAGACTATTCAATTACCAATGGTCAATGATTTAATCAATCACGTCTACGTAAAACCTCCATAAAAACTCTACACGACGGGGCCCAGGGTGCTTATGGGTTGGTGAGCATATCAGGGTACTGGGAGGGTTAAGTGCCTGGAGAGGGCATGTGGGATCTGCATGCCCCCCAAACGCCACCCTCATACCTTACCCCGTGTATCCCTTCCATTTGGCTGTTACTGACTTGTATCCTTCATAATAAACTGGTGGTAGTTTTTCCTGAGTTCTGTAAGTCATTCTAACTAATTATCAAACTTGGAGCCCTCTGAAATTCTAGTCAGCCGGGAAGAGGTGCAGGTCACCTGGGGACCCCACTGTGGCTGGTGTGTAAAGCAGAGGCAGGCTTGTGGGATGGAGCCTTTCGCCTGTGGTGTCTGCACTAACTGCGCGTCAGAATTGAGTTGAATTGTTGGACACCCCAACTGGTGTCAGAGAGTGGAAGGCCTGGTCGGCATTGGGACGATGTATTTGGTTGCTGGCGTTTGGAAAACAACCACTCAGTCCCCTGGACGCCCCTCTTGGCCTCCCCAGGAGCAGCCTGTACTCCGCAGCGGCGTCATCATCGGCAGGATACTATTTTCTGCTAAGACTTATCAGAACATGCCTCACTGACATCCCTCCAAACTTATCAACAAAACAGCCCTTCTGTCCCATGTGTGCTGGGATTCTGAGCCCAACTATTGGGAGTGGTGTGGATGAGTTCTGATCACTGCCCCCGTCTCAGCCACAGGTGAGGGAGCTGGAGGCCCCAGCAATCATTCCCTAAGATCCCAGCTGCTGGGGAAACGCTTGCAGCAGGGTCTATGAAGCAATGCTTTAATTTAAGCACTTCTAACAAGTAAAAGGACAGGCATAAGAGGGTAAAGTTATTACCATAATTCCACCTGCATAGAAAACTGAGAGCATATAATGTATTTCCCAGGGAGGGGAACATTTTGAGGCTCGGAGGGTACCATGCAGGATGGCCATTATAAAGTCATAACATTTAGCTTTCGTTTTTAAGTACAGCCCTCCGGCAAAACTAAGTTGACAGGTTAAGTGTTATTGGTGGGATGCTCTTTGATGAGGACAAAGAGGGTTTTAAAGTCATTAATAGCACTTGCTTTTGGAGGGCATCCTTTTAAAATTAGGTACTTGTTAAAATACCTCATAGCAACATGAACGACCTCAGCCAGAGAGTCTTTTTCGTTCTGTGCAGTGTCGGGGCTTTGGGATCAGCAGATCCGAGGACCCCCAAGGCAGATGGAGGGTGTATGGTGCTGCTGAGTACCTCTGGGAAGCGCTCGAGGGCTCTGGATGGGCTGGAACGGCCCTCCCATCCCCCCCCACGCCTCTTGCCAAGTTCGCTTTCGAACTTGAGCATGTCTTTCCAGGCAAATGTAACCCATATGTCTCTGAATCACTCACGCTCCACTTGTAAAGGGAAGGGCCAGGAAGCACAATTTGACGTCGCGGTGCGTCTTTTTTTGCTGAGAAGGAGAGTGCTGGCTTTGCCAACTGGAAGAAAGTGGAGCCTTGGGATTCTGCATGAGACTGAAAAGCAGAGCCGCAAAGAGCGGCATACCGGGCTGCCTGACCCCGAGCAGGGCCGTGGCAAGGGCAGGGAGGGTTGTCTTCCAGCTCTGCTGCCAGCCTACTCGCTAGGGTGGTCTGTCAGACGGCTCCCCTGCCCAGGAAGCCAAGGGCAGTTGGGAACTTCAAGCTGCCGGCCTGGCCTGGAGGCAAATCTGCTGAGATACTGTTCCAGGAAGAGGGAGGGGAGATTCACATTAACCTCCACACAAGAGCCTCAGAGGAGAAAGGGCAAAATGGAAGTACAGTCGCCAC
Organism: Globicephala melas; assembly: GCF_963455315.2. Taxonomy (NCBI): domain Eukaryota; kingdom Metazoa; phylum Chordata; class Mammalia; order Artiodactyla; family Delphinidae; genus Globicephala; species Globicephala melas. Next base: position 48,394,680 of record NC_083314.1, read on the forward strand.
TCTCATGGCTCCTGCTTCCAGAAGCAGCAAGTCCCAAATGAGACGTGGCTTTTATCTGGCTTTGACGTGGCACTTTCCACCACACATGCCCTCTCACCCCTGAAAGATAATCCAAAGTTGACTCCTGAACTGAGAGAGCTTTTGTGTGCTGTGATCTGAATAAGCGTCATAGCATCATTCCAAAGCTTAGAGAAGAATAAGGGTCAGGCACCTAAGTATCCAATCCTATTCCAAATTTTTCCAGAGAGACCTCTTTGTTCTCTGCTTTCTACCAGGAATACAGCAAAGATGCTGACTATCACGTGTATTTTTTTTTAATTAAAAAACAGTTTACTCTTTTGCTCGGGATGATATACAACACCAATGCAACGCAACCTTTAAAATAATACGGAAATCAAATACATCCTTTTTACTGACAGGTGTGGGGTGATCGATGTCCCTCATAAGCAGCAGAGCCACAGTCAAACTTGCATCCGGGGGCTCTGTGGGTTAATGAAATCGGGATAAATCTGGACCTATCCTCGGGGCTGGGCAAGAATTTTTCCCGAGGCTGAGCCACAGAATGAGGAGCTGATGACAGTGCAGGGAACAGCGAACACCAATTCTCACCATCATCTATTAGCTGCCTTACTGCAGTGGCCTCACAGTCAGTCTCCCTGCTTCTAGCCTTGTCTTCCTACTGTCTGTTCTCAGGGCAGCAACCAAGTGCTCCTTCAAAATCTTGAACAGAGCATGTCCCTTCTCTGCTCAAGACCCTCCTGTGGTTCTTGCCTCATTCACCGGAAAGTCCCAAACTTTACAGTGGCCCGTAAAGGTCATACACAATCTACTGCCTCTGCTCCCACCACAGCTGCCCTCATCCTTACTCTCGACACCTTCCCCTGCTCACACCTCCTGCTATTCCTGGAGGGCTCCTGGCCCCTCCCACATTAGAGCCTGGGCACTGGGGTCTTCTTCCCTCAGAACTCCCTGTGGCTCACGCCCTCATCTCTTTCGAATCTCTCCTCACACGGGTCTACCCTGACCCTCTATTTAAGACTGCAACCTACCCTAAACCCCTAACCCTACCTTGATCTGTTTTCACTGTACTTATCACCTTATCAAAAGTAATTATTCTGTTCATCGCTGCCTTCCCCAGCTACAGGGTAATGAGCTCCACAAGAGCAGAGCTCTGGGGGAATTCTCCGGCAGTCCAGTGGTTAGGACTCAGCACTTTCACTGCGGTGGGTGGGGGGGCCGGGTTCAATCCCTGGTTGGGGAACTAAGATCCTGAAAGCCGCGTGGCATGGTCCAAAAACAACAAAAAAGGTAGAACTCTGGCTCATTGCTGTATCCTAAGTGCCTAGAACAGGACTTGGCACAAAGTAAGCTCTCAATAAATATTTGTGGAATGAACAGGCTGTTAGTAGTAGTAGTAACAGTAGTAGTGTAGAATGTCATCAGCCCAAACTCATGGGTTATGTTACCTTTTACTCAGTTCACCTTGCTAAAATGCCTGCCTCGTGAAAGGCGTTTGGCTGAAGAACTGGGACAGACTCCAGAGGGAGAAAAAGGGACCAGCGGGGAATCCAAAAAGCCAACAAGTCATCTCGAGCTTCTCTCTGCTCTGGTCTAGGCTGCCCCTTTGAATGGAAGTATTGGGAGTGGGAACTGGGGCAGGTCCCTGATGTCTGGGCAGGCCATCACCAACCTCCCCCAGCCCCCAGGCCTTACCTGCTTTGTCTATCCACGCGCGGTACCCATTCAGCTCACGCTCGATCTGCTGCTGGCGCCGCAGTTTCATGAAAGCTCTCCGGTTCTCCACTCTCTCTCTCTCTTTGGCAAATTCCCTGTGGACAAAGCAGATAAGATTCACTAGGTTTGGGCAGTGCCATGACTAAAAGAAAGGGTGAAACAAGCAGGAGGGAGAGCATGTTTGAACAGGCACTGTGTATACCCCATTTCCTTTGTCCCAGGCTGCAACGGGGATCTCCTTAAAAGGTTGCACAGAAATGCACTTCGTTCAGCCTCCTGCAGGAAGCCTTCGCAGATCAGTTTCTTTCCAGTCAGCACTAATGCTCTCTGCTTGCTCTATTTTGAAAGGTATTGACTTAGTAACGTGACCAGCTAGCTTCCAGAATGCTACGTTATGTCTCTCCGGCTACAACGGAAGCCCTTCACCCTCTGAGGGGCCCAGCTACCCCTTCTGCTCTTAATAACAACAGTGACTAATGTACATTGACTGATGATTACATGCCAGCCTATATGAAGTTTTTCATACCCATTAACTCATTTAATCCTCAAAATCACCCTATGAGGTAAGCACTATTAAAATTCCTATTTAACAGATGGGGAAATCAAGGTTTAGGGGAGAGAGGTCACTTGCTGGGATCTGAACTCTACCCATAATGCTGTGCTTCCCCTGGTGGCCTGTACCCTGTGGTGATCAGTATGGGCTGCCATGGAAGACCACGACACTGAGGCCTAGAAGGGCTGAAATGCTGTTTGAAGATGGCTGGTCGAGATTAAACAAGAAAGCTAAGGACACAGGAAGGGCACATGGCTCCAGTAGAAAGACAGTAGGAAGATGGGGTGGTGTGGAGGGGAAAATGAGACAGCATGAGGGTCAGAGATAAGACAGAGCCCACTAACAGACACAGGGGACCAGAGCCACTCTGGTCAAGATGATTAAAAAAAAACAAAACCAAAACAAAACAAAAACGAAAGCTCCATGGGAAAAAGAAGACAGAAGAGGAACGAGGGTTCCCTGGCAGAGGGGAAGATGATCAGATTCAATGAGTGAACAAATGGGGATCAAGAAATATTCATTTGCTAACAGGCCCCTCCAGATACCACCTCTGCACCAATGCCCGTCTCATCACCAAACACCCTTCCAGCCGGAACACCCCTTGCTAGCGTAGTGCCTCCCAGCCACGGCTCACGCACTCTCCTACTGCCCTGGAAGCTGTTGCACTTATTCAAGGTGTTCCCCGTCCATAAAGAGCAACAGCCTGAAGATAAGAGAGTCGAGCACCCACTGTGGGTCCTGCCACCTACCCCCTCATGTCCAGGGAGGAGAAAATGAGCCAGGGGCTGAGGGACGTGCCCCAGCCCCGGTGCAGGGAAAGGATAGGTGCCAGTCTACCGTGAGGCAGAGGGATATACCGGTTTGGGTCTCATACAGCCCCTCCTTCCAAGATAGAGAGGGATTCCTCGGGCACAGACACCTTACAATGGTCACAATCAGGCTAAGGGCATGGGGACAAGGCACATGGGCAGGGGAAGTTCTCCTGGGCTTGGTTTCAAGCTCGGTGGGTTCTCCTAAGGCTGCTGTGGGGGAAGGAAGAGTTGAGCAGGGCCAGCGAGAGTCAAGGTAACAGAACTTAAGCCCTGGGACACCTCCTTTTTTCACCTGCCTCTCTGGATTTCAGCAATTAGAAAGTAACGAACAGCTAGCTTGGTTCATGGCGTCACCATCTACCAAAGTTCCTACCTTTGGTTCTTTGTCTTCTTTCTATCCTTCCTGTCTGACGAATGCTATTGTTCTGTTGGTTCTATCTTCAGAATAGCACTTGGACCCAGCCTCCCTCTGCATCCTTACTGCCTCTTGGTCCTCATCCTTTCCTGCCTGGACAACTGCAATAGCACCGACTTGGTCTCTCAACCACCTATCTCCCTTCCCTTCATTTCATCTATTTCACAGTTACTCCAGTTATCTTTCTAAAACGTGCACTGGATTTTGCCACTTCCAAACTGAAAATAATAACCCCAGGGAGTGACATTTATGGAGCACTTTCTAATTTCCAAGCACCTGCATCCATTTTGTGCATTTAATCTTTACAACCAAAATGAGAAGGAGGTAGAACATGTATTTTCAGCCTCGATTTAAAAGTGAAACAACTTGCTCAGGTTCAGGTAAGAGATGGAGCCAGGTTTGGAACCCAGGCCTGTCTGCTCTAAGAGCCCAGGCTCCCCGCATATCTGCCGGCCCAGTGGCATATTTCTATGCTGCTTTCTTTATCTTTTCATACGTATGTGTCTTCATTTTCCAACTATGCTCTAGGGAAATCCAAGAGGGTTTTGCAGGAGGTAATGTTTTGAGCAAGACATTGAACAAGGAGAATTTAAGCAGGCTATGAGCAGGGGAACACAGTAATCTTTCTTTTAGCATCTGCATTATTACCAACATCTCCATTTTCCAGCTCAGAAAACTGAATCTTGGTGGTGGGATGAATTGGGAGGTTGGGATTGACATAAATACACTAATATGTATAAAATAGATAACTAATAAGAACGTGCTATATAAAAAATAAATAAAATAACATTCAAAAATTCAAAAAAAAAACAAACCCCAAAACTGAATCTAAGGGGAGTTAAGTGGCCGGCCACTAAGAGGAACCACGACCCTCAGATCTTCTAAATTCCCTCTTCTCTCTACTCTATCCTCCCCTCCTCCACAGTCTCCTCCAACAGCTGCTAAACACCTAACAGACCCTTCAAAGGCCTTCACAGCTGGATCTGAACCTTTCATTCAAACCTCACCTCCCATCAATCTGATCTATCTCTTGCCTACTTGCAGCCCATCACGGCCATGCTTGAAACACAGCACACTTTCCACAGTTCCTGAAAAAGCAGTGAGGGATCTCAAGGTTTAATTCACACCGCCCAGAATCTGTTCTTACCTTTTGCCTGAGTCTTTTTTTTTTTTTAAACATCTTTATTGGAGTATAATTGCTTTACAATGGTGTGTTAGTTTCTGCTTTATAACAAAGTGAATCAGTTATACATATACATATGTTCCCATATCTCTTCCCTCTTGCGTCTCCCTCCCTCCCACCCTCCCTATCCCACCCCTCTAGGTGGTCACAAACCACCGAGCTGATCTCCTTCTTCAAGGCCAGGTTGAAATGTCACCTCTAATGTTTAGCTTTCCCCTCCCCCTCTCCCTTGCCCCCAGTCTTCTGGCCTCCTTTCTACCTTATCTCTATCTCTTCACAGCTCATGTTACAGCCAGACCTCTATTGTGGTGAGTTGTACATGTGACTGTCTCTCTCCCTCTATGTGAGCTTTTTGAAAACATTTTGTCTTACTCAACTTTGCATCTTCCAGGACTAGACTAGGTCTGGCGTATAGTACTTATTCAATAGATTATTTTATTACAGATACCCAGGCTGACTTGAGGAGCACACAGATAGCTCTGACCTGATTCCCAAAGGCTTAAATGAGGGGGCGCAGCATCTCTGCACTGACCCAAATGGAGCCAGGTGAACTAGCGGGAATTTAGCAGTTGCCAGGTAACTCCTGGACACTGCCACCACTATTTTTCTTTGTTTGACTCCACTAAAATCTCTGTAGCATTCGTCTATGAAGTATGCAGTGTGGTACCTCTATCTGACCCCCAGGATGACCGCGTGGCTCGATTTCCGGTGGGATAGCCCAAGACACCGCAGCCTAACCTCCCTGTATATTTGGAAGTTTCCTGGCTCCAGTCTCACCAGCTGGCTTCCCTGCTCTCCTCTGCCACTGCAGGCCCCCATTTCCTCCCACCCTCCCACCTGGCATCTTACAAGCCCAGAGCCCAACAAATCTGGCTTGGTCTTTTTAAGAAGCCTCTTGGCTAAAAGAAATAGAGTATGCACCAACGGGGCTACTTCCTAAGCAGCTCCCACGTGTCAGTGGGGGGAAGGAGGGCTGTGTTTGGGGTTCTTCTGTACTATGTTTATCATTTGGCCTTCTGTGTTTTTTTTTTTTTTCATCTTTGCTCTTATTTATTTTACAAAAACTGGATCATAGCATACTGTCTATAGCACGTGGCCTTCTGTGTTTTGTTTTGCTTTGTTTTGTTTGTCAGCTGGGAGCCTAGGGCAGAGAGTCTGGCACGACACTTCTTAACCCCCTCCCTTGACATCACAGTGTGCCCACGGCTTTTCTCTAACTAATCTGAAGGTTCCATGAGGCCAAGTAGAGGCTGAATCATATCACATTCTATCAAGGACCAATGAAGTTTAATCCACAGCCTAGTATTATAGCAGATTCCATAGATGATAAATAAGATATTAAGCTTTTTAAGCCACATTTGTAAGATTTTTATTTTCTAAATCACTTTCATGTAAATTATTTCATTTAGATTTGCAAAAACCCTGGGAGGTTCAGAAAGGTTACTTCTCCAAAATGACCAAATTATCAGGAGGCAGAGCCAGAATTCAAATGAATGCCTTTTGATTCCAGATGAAGTGCTGTTTCTACGAGGCCTGAGCTGTCTTCCATGTTATGTAGCAGTCAACATTTAAAATCCACAAGAGGGATTTATTTTTCAGCCAGAGGTTGAGGAAAGTAAGGACATAAAAACAGTTTTGTGTTTTTTCTAAAAGGACTATCTTCTTAATTGAGAGAGCAGCGTACAAATCCATTGCTCTGTGTTGGGTTAATAAGGACCTAGTATCAATGCTACTAATTTGTAGCATTAGTCAAGCTAGTGATGTGTTGCTTGATTTTGTGTCTATATCACAGTCACCATTTATTTATACACATGTTTCATTCTGGAGAACACAGGGACAAACAGGATTCAGCTCTATTACTTGCCAAAAATAAGTGATTATTCTAACCTTAGATTCAACATGTCTGCCAGTCTCGTGAGTATATATGTAGCCAGACGGAAGAAAGGCAAATGTGTTCCTCCCACTGGCCCCTCTCTTCCCTGAGGACCTGAGTGCTCTCTCCTCTCCATAGAGGATTATCCTGGGGTTATTCAGATGATGATGCTTTTGCAAAGATAAAACATATGGCCGTTGCCTTACTTAGCCATCTCGATGACCACCGCCAAACTTCTTAATGAAAGGTGCCTCAAGGAGTGGCCCTATGGATATCTCAATTTATCCAGTTTCCTTGGATCAAGCAACAGGAAGTTCAAAGGAGAAAAGTCTGGCTTACATTAGAAGAGTGCTCATGTCCTCTAAGAGCACTTAGTATTAGTCTGTGGCTCAAGGTAAGAGGATGGGTAGTCAGTTCCCTTTCATTTCCTCCATCCAGTGTTTCCACACCCCTAGATGTAACAGAACTCAAGCTGAGATGTATCTAGACACTCAGGAAAACAAAAATAAATCCCCATGTGATGTGGCATAAATACCACCAAGTCAATTCTCAGAGCTAGGTACCCAGGTAACCTTTGCTTTTAATAAACTGGGCAGTAAACCTCTCTGTCTCAGTTTCCTCTTCAGCTAGTGTTGCCATTAGAAAGACACGAAACCCCCCTACTCATAACCAGAGCAGGAATAAATCTGTTTTAGTCTGGAAGTCCTGAGTGGATTCTTGTAAGAGATTGTAAAATGATAAAAATTCAATGAAATGGCAACCTATGGAATGAAAAGGCAGCCTATGGAAAGGAAGAAAATATCTGCAAATCATGTATCTGATAAGGGGTTAATATCCAAAATATATAAAGAACTCACACAACTCAATAGCAAAAAAAGAAAAAAAATACCATTATAAAATAGGCAGAGGAACTAAATAGACATTTTTCCAAAGAAGACAAACAAATGACCAACAGATACATGAAAAGGTGCTCAACATCACTAATCATCAAGGAAATGCAAATCAAAACCACAGTGAGATACCACTTCACATGTATTAGAAAAGCTCTTGTCAAAAAGACAAGAGATAACGGTCAGAATGTGGAGAAAAGGGAACCCTTTTGCACTGTTGGCGGGAATATAAACTGGTGCAGCCACTACGGAAAACAGTATGAAGGTTCCTCAAAAAATTAAAAATAGAATTACGATATGGTCTAGCAATCCCGCTTCTGGGTATGTATTCAAAGGAATTGAAATTACTCTCTCAAAGACATTATACACTCCCATGTTCACTGCAGCATTATTTACAATAGCCAAGACATGGAAACAACCTAAGTACCCATCAAGAGATGAACGGATAAAAAAATGTGGTGTGTGTGTGTGTGTATGTGTGTGTACACACACATACACACACACCCACACACACAATGGAATATTATTTGGCTATAATAAAGATGGAAATCCTGTCATTTGGGACAATATGGATTAATGAAGGCATTATGCTAAGTAAAATATGTCAGAGAAAGCCAAGTACTGTATGATCTCACTTATTTGTGGAATTTTAGAAAAACTGAACTCATAGAAACAACATTTTGGTGGTGGTCAGGGGGTGGGGGAAATGGGTAAAGGTGGTCAATAGGTACATACTTCCAGTTACAAGTAAGCTCTGGAGATGTAATGCATCGCATAGTGACGGTAGTTAACAATACTGTGCTGTGTATTTCGAAGTTGCTGAGAGAGAAGACCTTCAAAGTTCTCATCATCACAAGAAGAAAAATGTAACTATGTGCGGTGATGGATGTTAACCTACTGTGGTGATCATTTCACAATACATACAAATATTGAACTAACACAACTTAAACTAATACAATGTTATCTGTCAATTATATCTCAATAAAACTGGGGGGAAAATCCATTGCATTTCATTCAAATATTTCTTACCCAATTCTGTTATCCATAATTTTTGGCTGTCTTTTTTTTTTTTTCCTGGGAGGAGAAATGGCAGTTCCCCTCAAAACACAGCTGTCACAGAGATGGAAGGATGATGACGTGGAGATGAGCACAGCTGAGCCTCTATTCTGGTTGTCTCATGTGTACGCAAGGTTTGGGATTTTAAACTTCAGTTACCAGAACGAAGAAGGAGGCTGATCTATCTCCCCATACTGCACGGTTACGTACAATTTTCTTCTTACGTCTGACTTAGTGAATTTACATTTGTGACTGCTTTTGTTTTTTAGCAGTTTACATGAGAGGCATAATTTGTACAAATGAACGATTCATACATAACCAGTTCCATATTATTCACAATTAGATAAAGTGCAAGAATGATGTAGATAATCTCAGACAAGGTACAACATCCATGTGCGCTTATCATGTTTGACTGGGGGGCGGGTGGTGGGGAGGAGGTAGAGTTGTCTTTCAAGTCATATTTAGGTTAATGTTAAAATTAATTTATATTTTATGAACTTCTGAACCTATAAAGGAGCCACAGGTAATTCACAAAGCAGCTCATCTGTATATTGATAAATAAGTGATTGGCTTTGGTCCATAGGGTGATGGGAGAGGCTTTGAACACTCACGTTGCTGGAATTTATTATGAGATGACTAACTGCTGGGGGTTAGGAGTGAGGTTCCCTGAAGCCTTGCTCCAATTGGAAATTCCTGCCCATGTTGTCACCTCAGGATCACAGGGCACCTGAACAGGTATCTCTGTATTTACCTAGTGGCGAAGATGTGCCGGTAGGTCTGCTGTGACAAGAAATGGGAATAAAGACACAGACTTACTAGAGAACGGACTTGAGGATATGGGGAGGGGGAAGGGTAAGCTGGGACAAAGTGAGAGAGTGGCATGGACATATATACACTACCAAACGTACAATAGATAGCTAGTGGGAAGCAGCCACATAGCACCGGGAGATCAGCTCGGTGCTTTGTGACCACCTAGAGGGGTGGGATAGGGAGGGAGGGAGGGAGACGCAAGAGGGAGGAGATATGGGGATATATGTATATGCATAGCTGATGCACTTTGTCATAAAGCAGAAACTAACACACCATTGTAAAGCAATTATACTCCAATAAAGATGTTAAAAAAAAAAAACAAAAACACTCTGTAGGAGGATTAGATGGCTCCCAGTTTGGGCTTCTAGCTCCAGACCCCTCCTCCTGGTTCAGTCACACAGGCAGCTTTGTTTACGGATACGGAGGCCCTCGCTGTTGTCATGGCAACCAAAAGGAAGACAAAGCCCGCCAGGAGGGGCCGGCCCCTGTGACTCAAAGACCTGTTTACCCACACTCCTGTATGCACTTGTACACTTCATCACACACACACACTGGCACAAATGCACACATGCTGACACTGGCACGCAGAAGCATATGTGGACAGACTGCCAAGCTCACAAATGGCCACGTGGTCATATTTCTATTAATCTTCAAAGCCCATATTTCCAAAGTGCCTCACTGCCCCCGTGGAACCTTGCCAGTCTTCCTGTAACACGTTTGCTTTAGGAAAGAGGAATTTGGGTTAGACATCAAAAAAAAAACAACCCCTTTGACCCTAACTGTGCTAAAACTAACAAAGAAATTGGGGGAGGTCAGAGAGGCAATTGTGTGTTGGCAGTGTTTTCATTTCGATTTCATTGGAGAATGGCATGGGTGTGGTGGGGTGGAGGGGGTTGTAAAACAGTCTTTCAGTGTACTAGGAGCCTGGGGAACATTTTCTCCTATTTTTCAGAGGAGCAAACACAGCCCCGAGAAGGTAAATACCTTACCGAAGGTCACACGGTTCAGCTGTATTACAGTTATTTACACCTTATCCCTTGATTTGTTCCAGAAAGGATTTAAGGAGACTTAGGTTGTCAATAAATAAAGGCCCAAACAGCACGCAGTCCTCTAAATGCCATCCAGTGTTGACTCTAACAAGCAGAATGGATGGGCATAGAGGAGGGTGAGGGATGCATTAACTCGGGCACTGCATCATACCATGTCGTTTCTCCTTAGAGATCAGGGGCTCCAGTGAGCAAAAGTCCTTCCCTAAAGCAGTGAAGGCAAATAAATGGCCTTACACAGAGTACTATAGCCCACCCTCACTCCTCCACGCTATACCCACAGCAATGAAAGAAAGGCCACGAGTCTCACAGGCCAGAATCAGGTGGGAAGGACCTCACAGACCACTTCCCCAAGTGCCGCCTTTTACATGCGAGGAAACTAAGGCACAGAGAGATCAGAGGGCTTGCTGGCCCAAGGCGGACAGGGTGCTCGGAGGCTGACCTGGAGCGTCACTTCGATCTCCAGGTCCCAAAGCCAGTGCCGTTCCACATCTTCATGATATTTCAGTCATGAGACCTCAAAGAGGCAGATTCTTTTAGGATCTTGGGAAATTTGCTCGGTCTTTTTTTTTTTTTTTCCTTTTTCTTCTTGACATTGAGATCTCGTTTATTTATTTGTTTGAGCAGATGCAAGGGAAGGCCTGGCAACTAACATAAAGGACATAATGAAGGAACTATGTCTCCTGTTTTGCTTTTTAACCTTGAAGTTGGTATAATCCTGACTGTTATAGCATAATGATTAAAAGTTCTGAAATGTGACTGAACTGGGTTTAAATCACGGCTCTGTCAGGGACCTGGGGCAAGTTCTTAACCTCTCTGAGTCTCAGTTTCCTCGTTTGTAAAGTAGGAATAAACACTGTACCTCTCTCAAAGCGTTGTGAGGATTAAATTAAATAATAGATGGAAAGTGCAAAGTATAGTATCCAGCACAGAACAGGTATTCCAAGTGCCTATTTTAAGAACTGCTGACATTACTAAGAATGTATCATAATACACACAAACTACTATCAGGGTCCTTATCTATCTATCTACTTATTCTGCTTCCAAAATATAATTTATTGAGTGCCTACTACATGGTTGGCATTGCTTTAGCACATGGGGATACAGCAGCAAACATAAAAGTAATAATCCCTGGCCTCATGGAGCTTACACTCCAGTAGAGGAGACAGGCAATAATAACAAAGATAAGTACAAATATAAAGGATGTTATATACTGATAAGTGCTGAGGGGAAAACAAAGCATGAAGAGGAATAGTAAGTATGAGGGTAGGGTCTGGGGTTTGGGGTAGAGTGGCTGGGAAAGGCCTCGCTGAGAAGACTTGAGAAATGACAGAAGAAGAGTGAGACAGTGAGCCATGCAGACTTCTGAGGAAGAGCATTCCAGAAGAGGCAACAGCCAGGGCAAAGCTGTGGGGCAGGAACATCCTGGAGGAGCTTCCGAAGACCTGAAAGGAGCCAGTGTGGCCGCGCTGGACGGAATAAATAGAAAATGAATGAGATGAAGTCTGAGTGCGTAACAGGCCACATGGAGGTGGGAGGCTAGACCAGGTAGACCATGGATAATAACCTGACTTTCACTTGGTGTGATCTGGAAACCATGGGGTGGGGGTGGGGGGTTTGCAGCAGAGAACTCATGTGACCTGATTAAAGTTTTCAAAGAATGTCTCTCATTGCCCTGTTGAGAACAGACTGACGAGGGCTAAAGGTGGAAGCAAGGAGACCTCCCAGGTTATTTCCAAATCATGACTGCCTTGGCCAGAGTGGGAGGAGTGGGGACACTGAGAAATAGCGGGATTCTGGGTATATTGTGAGGTAGAGCTAGGAAGACTTGCTGACACATTGAATGTGGAATATAAGAGAGATATGAGTCAAAGATGACCCTCAAGGTTTTTTAGCTTGAGCAACTAGAAGGATGGAGTTCAAATAACTGAGATGGAGAAGAGCAGTTTCTGGGGGGCAGACCAGGAGTTGAGCTGTGTATCAAGTCAGCTGGATATCCTGGGCCCAATAGCACCAATTCTCTGTTATCCACACGAGATCAGCTAGCTGCTTCAAAAATCATCTGCTGTGACTGAAACAGCCATCCTAGACTCCTTCCACACCCTGCTTTCTCCTCCACTGCCCACAGGTGCTAGAAAGATGTTAACTGATTTTTCAGCAAGATGTTATCGAGAAATTGTTTTAGCTATTGCTGCAAATACAATTCAAAACAAAACCCCGCAAACATTCCTGAATGTTGCACTATTTCACTCTAACTAGCTTTATCATTTCCTTCTATCATCAGAGATGACCATGGAGTAGCAGGTACGAAGAACACAGTGAAAAGTTTTGAGTTCTCACACGCTTGTCCTTACAACTTTTCAGGGAGGAAACTAAGGGACCCTCATACTTTTACCCCCATTCTTCTGAAATTCTTTCCAAAGTCTACTTTTCAAAATATACAAGCATGTCAAAATAACCATCTTTACTGTGTGTCTAATATAATCAATGACCACTACCTTTCTTTGTAAAAATGAAACCCCCTAGATTAAAAATTGTTGTAATAATAGAAACACATTTTTAACACATATTAAATGTGTTCTATGCCACAGGCATTGTTCTAACTGCTTTAGTTCTATTATTTCATTCATCTTCACGACACTTTTAGGTATATACTATTCCTATCTTCGTTTCCAGATGTGAACGTAGAAATATTGCCAGAATTTATGTTGAGGAATGTGTTCATTCTTCTTTAAAACTTGGCATACAGGCTAAATCAGTTCAACGTGACTCTTGGAGAGGCACAGGGTTACAAGGCAGAATTCTGATCTCCCGACTCTGATGAACTCCCCCCCAGGCTGCACCCTCTCACTTTAGCACATAGGCACCATGGAGGCAGAAACCCAGGGGCACACATGTCGCTTTCTCCCTCTCTGTGCATATAACAGTGTGTGTTTCAGTCACAATATTTCAGTGAGTTCAAAGCCCTGCAGTGCAGGAAGAATAAGCCACGAGGGGAAGTAAGAGCGTTTCATATTCCTCCTTCTCCCTCATTTCCACCCCCCTACAGCACTCTAATTACAGTATGAAAGAGGCATCTTGACAGAGAACAAATGGCTGTGTTCTTTTCGGAGACACTTTCTGCATTTCTCTGAGAAGCTGCCGCAATCAGTTCCCTCCCGAAAGGTTCTGAGGCACGTGAGGAGTGGGTGCGGCTGGGTTCAAGGGAGTGGCTGAGAGTTTATTATCAAGTTCAGCCATTATACACTGAACACTGTGTGGGCATTTGAATTTCCCAGAATCTTTTGTTCCACCTCCCCAGATCATTTAAACATTAAAGATGCCTCTCAGGAAGGTCAAATCTTCTTGGTTCAGCATCAAAGGATTCTTCTGTGATTCTTCTCAGCATCAAAGCCCTTTCTTCTGCTTTGGGATGGACAAGCAGAACCAAAAAGACGGCCCAGAGCTGACAGAACAGCAATGGTGAAGGGCGAGGAGAGGAGCAGACATCTAGAAGGAAAAGCTGGAGACTTGCTGTAGGCTAACACACCAAACGTGAGCTCGCCACACAGACAGGCTGCCCAGGCCTCCCCACTCACTGCCCTTTTAGATGTTCCACGAGGGGCTAGACAGGAGTTTACATCCTCAGGGTATATCAGAAAGCTCCTCAAACTTAGTTCCATTTCTCAGACGGAAAATCAAGGCTTAGAACAGCAGCTATACTTGCCCGAGTCTCACAGTCTATACTAAAAACAGCTGTACCTCAACCATTTCTGTTCATTGTAATTGTCCACTTGTTGGGGACCTTATTATGTTATAAACTCTCTGAGGGCAGGGACTGTGTCGAACTGTTCTCATTCAGCGTTACACCCACGGTGCCAGCACAGATGGGCTGCTCAACAAACGTTTACTAAGTGAACGAAGGGCACCACACAGTAAGGGCAACCACCGGACACAGAGCAGGTTCGGATCTTGGAACAAGAGGCAAGACTGGGTCCAGTGGAGTGAGTGGGGCCTGTGCCGTGTCTCAGTCCCGGGTCCTGGATGTGCAGGGTCAACAAGGGGTGGGAGGCACGTGTGGGTGTGTGACTCCAGCTTATTCTTTAGGAGAAAGAAACTTCTTGTCTTAGGCTTTTCTGCTTTGCTTCTTCTCCATCTCCTTCCTTCTCCTGGACACATGGGAATGCCTTAGCATCCAGGCCTAGGTCTTCTCCTCTACATTCTCCCTCCAGATGATCCTGTATAGGCCCACGGAATCAACCTCATCTCTATATTATCAAATCTATAGCTCCAGCCCCAACTCACCAATGAGCTCCAAACACGTTTATGCAACTGTCTACCTGTGATCGGCAACTGGGATGGCAAACAGGCACCCCAAACGTAACATGGCCAAAATAGAATTTTTGATTTCTCCCCCAAATCCCTCCTCCTCTAGACTGTCCCACCTCAGTAAAGCGTATCAGCGAAGCTAGGAGTCACTTTCAATTCTTCTGTTCTTCTCACTGCAACCGCAATCCAATCCAATTCCTAGCCATCCAACCGCCTCTCTCCAACTCCACTGCTGTCCCCTGAGTCCAAGCTACTCTGCTCTCTTGCCTGGATGCTTCCTGCTTTCGGTAGCCTGAAGTAACCTCTCTAACTCACTTCTTGTTTCTACCCTTGCCCCAATCCCCCTATTTCCCTCATAGAAGAAAAAGAAGGAGTGACTTTTAAAATAAGTCATGTTACCCTCCTGCTTAAGACTCTCCCCTGGCATCTCCCAGTTGTCTACGAGACCCTACATGAGTCTGACTCTTGTCTGTCTCCTTAACTTCAGGGAACCTTCCCTGATCACAGAACCAAAACTAGTAATCCCACTACCTGTCACACTCTATTACAACTACCTGTTTGATTTTATTAATAACATTTGTTGCTACAAGATTACCTTGTTCAACTATTTGGTTTTTTGTCTTCCCATAAGAATGTCTTATGGGGAAAAAGGGGGTCTCTTCTGCCATGTTCACCATTATATCCTCAGTGCTCAGAACAGTGCCTGGTACTTAGAAGGAACTCAACAGATACTTGTTGAATGAATGAATAAAGGTAACAGAACATGCAGAATTATACATTCTTTTCTCTGGAGGTAAGTTACCAATTTGAGTCATGACCATTGCATATCCTATCTACTGGTAGTGTGATCAATTCCTCAACCTCCAAGAATTAATTCTCAACCAAATCTAAAACTAAAATCTGCCCCTTTTCTTAGAACATGAACTTTCAAAACCACTCCAAAGCTGTAAAGCATCGATCATGGCAGGAAATTCTTTAGTGTATTCTACTCAAATATTTTCTTTTTTTTTTTTTTTTTTTTGCGGTACGCGGGCCTCTCACTGTTGTGGCCTCTCCCGTTGCGGAGCACAGGCTCCGGACGCGCAGGCCCAGCGGCCATGGCTCACGGGCCCAGCCGCTCCGCCGCATGTGGGATCTTCCCGGACCGGGGCACGAACCCGTGTCCCCTGCATCGGCAGGCAGACTCTCAACCACTGCGCCACCAGGGAAGCCCAACTTAAATATTTTCTACTGCAGTTGAGACCTTATCCTTCTGCAGTCTCACTTAAGTTGATGGTTATCATCTTTTATTCAGAAATCTTTCTCAAGTTGAGGATATTTAATAAATCACCATCTTCTTTAGTTTGTCTTACAGTTAAGCAGGGTTCTTTGTGAAAATGTAATTAATTATTACTTCATTGAAAATTTCAGTGTCTCTTAGAGACAAATGCTACAAAAGCAGGTGATGTACAAGCAAAGGTGTTCTCCTGAAAGGCTGGCATGTGGTGGACATTACTGTTTCGGACTATGTAGGCTATGCATTTTCCAACGAGGACTCTGTAATAATACATATACAACCAAAGAAACAAGATGTTTTGAGAGATAATTAAACATGCGCTATAGTTTAAAAGAACTGCATCTAGACTCAGTACACCTAGCTTTGAATCACAGTCATTGATTGTGATTGGGAAAGTCATTCAAGCTCTCTGAGACTTGATTTCCTAATAAATGGCACTGATAAAAACAACCTCACTGGGCTTCCCTGGTGGCGCAGTGGTTGGGAGTCCGCCTGCCGATGCAGGGGACACGGGTTCGTGCCCCGGTCCGGGAAGATCCCACGTGCCGCGGAGAGGCTGGGCCTGTGAGCCATAGCCGCTGAGCCTGCGCGTCCGGAGCCTGTGCTCCACAACGGGAGAGGCCACAACAGTGAGAGGCCCACACACCAAAACAAAAAACCAAAACAAAACAAAACCCTCACTGAGCTGTTGTGTCAATGGGCTCAGAAGAGCAAAGGTACCCATCATGGTGTGGAGCATGGTACCTCTTAAATATACACAGGCTGAATTTGAACCGGAAGCCCCAAAGTAGCTAGTTCACTTAAAGTATAAAGCACTGTGAGTGGATGACTCTCGCTGTTCATATTTTATCACCTTGGGATATTAACTCAAAACAGGTATTTAGGTCAAGGATAATATAAATCAACACCAGAAAGGAAGGAATACCAGTGAAGTCAGAGAGGAGAAAAGTACGTCTTTTGACAAAGTCTATGTTACGAAACATTAGTAAACTATTTAGCTACTCCTCAATTCTAACTGCTCACCTCATAGATTTCTGGATAACTCTGCCACCTTCAGAAGAAACCACTCCTGCATTGGACTTTTTGATGAGAATTTCCTTTAGAGAAGACGTTCCAGAGTTTGGAACAATCTGGGTCATGTGTGCAAATGAATGCATTAGTTGGGAGCGGGGAGCTGCCAGCTTGGATCATAACCCTTCACCCTAGCATAGACTTCTAAGAACTTCCAAGCCCTTCCCTTACCAAAGTTTATCCTAATATATATATAGCCATCATAGATCTGCTCCTCACAGAGCAGTGGTACTCAAAGTGTGGTCCATGGACCAATGCCCATCTGTACATTGTTACTAGTTCATGATAAAACAAATTCAGAAATTAAAAGTGCTTAGTAACTTCTATAACAATTTGATAGATATTTTATGTCAATCGAATTTAAGAATAAAATTGAGGGCTTATATTTATGTCTCTGTGTATTTTTATTTATTATGGTAATCCATTTTTGTGACAACTGCATTTCACAAAAGTATCAATACTCACTAGACTGGGAATGTTAAAAAGTGATTTTTCACTATAGATAGTTGGAGAAGCACTGTCTGGAGCAAAACTAATGTTTTTTGTGGCTGGAAGATGTGGTATTGAGATCATAACACTAATTACCATTTATTTTGTGTTTATAACAGAAACTCTGCTAAATGTTTTATAAGCACTATATCATTTAATTTTCATAAAAACACAAAATACACGCTATCATCTCACTTTTAAAAAGAGGCCAAAGGATATTAAAAAACCTGTTTGAAGTCATAAAGTGAAGCAGTGATGGCACCAATATTCTTTTGACCACAAACAGCTCTAAGAGGCAGATGAGAAGCCAGGAGGCTAGTGCCACTTGATGGCCTTATGATTATATTGGTAGCATTTAGTCATATCTTTTCAGTGTATCTTCTTTCCTTTTTTGCACCCTCCTCCTCTTTTTGTTTTTCTTCTTTTTCATTCTTTTCTTTTCTGTTTTCCCTTCTGTCTCTCATCCCTGAGGATGGACTCAGCCAAAAGGATAGAGCCTGAGGTCACAAAAACCCCTGAACTCCACTACAGGATGTCCCTGCCCTAAGCTGCTCTGTGTGGTTGAGCGGTTGAAGCCATAAGGAGGCATGAAGTTCACATTCTCATCCTGTGCAGAAAGTATTATCAAATGGTAGTTAAGACAAATGAATTCTCATTAAAAGCACCAATATCCAACAGCACAAATCACAGCCACGTCCTTTTGTAAGTTAAACCTGCTCTGCTAATAAACACTAATCATTTTTTCACATATCTTGCGTCCAAATATTACAATGAATTCTAAGTTTATGTTAAAATATTACTTATTTTCAAATCTTCATTCTTACCAGAAAATACACCTCATCTGAAAACACTATCTGTGAATACATGTGGCTGCACAGTCATGAAATGGTACATGCACACAATGGGTCTATACATAACACGTGTATAGCCAGAGCCCCACTCATAGGAAGGCTCACACCTCAGAACATATACCATGCCGACATTATTTCCAGAGGTTAACCTACTGCTTTTCAGTCATGCGTCCTACCTGGGGAAGCAGTAAGTACAGGCTTTATGTTTGAAGGGGTAACTAGATAGGTTTTGACTGAACAATTTTGCTTAAGTGTGATGTAAGGTAGTCACTATCACGCTAGAACTGTATTTCTACCTCATGCTGCTCAGGAAATTGTTGTATCTCACAGGTAATCTGAAAAGTAAAATAACTGACTTCTAAGTCTGGCAGACTCATGCACTAATGTTCTGAAATACATTTTACACAAAATATCCGGATGCTGGATAAATTACAACACGCATGCTAATTAATACATTCCTAAGCTTACAGGAAAGTAATAGAAATCTCTAAGGTTAAAAAGATAAAAATGATACGTATTATGCAAGTACTGTCCCTGGTCTCATCTTTTGTCAGATTTGTTCCTAGATGTCTGATTTTTTTTACTTTAAAATTCTTCATTCATCTTAATTCATTTCAGTTGAAACTGAAGTATTTTCAGTTGAAATTGAAGTACACTGCAAATATTATTAACCCAATTGAAATTTTGAATTTGACCTATGTCCTATGATCTTGCTAAATTTGCTTATTAGCTCTAGTAGTTTGTAGATTCTATTGTTAGATTTTCAAAACATGCAATCATATTGTCTGTGAAAAAAATTAGTTTTACTTCTTCCTTTCTGATCTATGTGTCCTTTATTTCTGTTTCCTACCTTTATTAAAATGGCTCGGATCTCCAGAACAATGTCGAACAGAAGTGGTGAAAGTGGAAGTTCTCGCCCATTTCCGGATCATAGGGAAAAAAGGGATTCATATTTCACCATTAAGTATGACATCAGCTGTAGCTTTTTAGATGCCCTTTGATCAGACTGAGAAAGTTCCCTTCTATCATTAGTTTACTGTAAGTTTTTAATCATAAAAGATTATTGGATTTTGTTATATTCTTTTTGGGTATCTACTGAGTTGTCACATGTACTTTTTCCCTTTAATACTGTTAATGTGGTATATCACACTGATTGATTCTCAAGTGCCAAGCCAACCCTGAACTCATGGATTAAACAACATTATCCTTTATAGTTTGCCAAATTTGACTGATAATATTTTGTTAAGGAATTTTGCATCTATGTTCATGATGAATATTATTCTGCAATCTTTCTTTCTAATTATATGTTTGTCAGGCTTAAGTACTGGGTTTATACTGTCTACATCAAATGAGTTGAGAAGTCTATCCTCCTCTATATTCGAAAGAGTTTGTGAAGGTTTGGTATTATGTTTGGTAGAACTAACTGATGAAGCCATGTGGACTGGAGTTTTCTTTGTGGGAAAATTCTAAATTAACAAATTTGATTTCTTTAATAGATATGGGTTTAATTAAATTTTCAATTTCTTGTATAAGTTTTGCCAATTTATGTTTTCAAGGAACTTGCCATTTTCTCTAAGTTGTTGAATTTGCTGGCATAAATTTATTCATACTATATCCCTATTATCTAATGTCTGTAGGGTCTATAGTGATGATCCCCTTTTTGTTCCTAATGTTGATAATTTATTTCTCTTTCTTTGAGATTTAAATTTCAAAGGTAAGTTATACAGTAAAGCAGACAGCATTGAAAGAAAAAGGCAGTGAACTGTAAAGAGATAGGAAAGATGAAAGGGAGGTTAATACAAATGTTTGACAGGATAAAGATCTTAAATAGGTCAAGTCAGAGTTCCATAAAAATAGAGGAGATAGAAGAAGAAGAGGAAATATTTGAAAAGATGCCTGAATTTCTCAGAATTGATGAAATACTCAAATATATAGATAGAGTAAGCACCATACATATAAAAGCAGTATGAATAAAAAGCAACCCATAACAAGAACCATACAACACCAAGGACAAAGTCTTTAAAGAAGCCTAAGAGATTTTTAAAAATTATCATTTATCAAGGGATGTCAATTAGGTCTCATCAGTAATGTTGGAAACCAAGATATAGGGATTATATGTTTAGAATGCTGAGACAAAATAATTGTCGCCTTTGAATTATGAATCCTGACAAACAAACTTTTAAGAATGAGGTCAAAATAAAGATAGTTTTCAGATAAATAAAAACTGAAGGAACCTACACCAAAAGATCTCTGCCAAAGGAAACTCTGAAGGATGTACTTTAGAAAGAAGGAAAACAGAGCACTGAGTAGAGTTCCCTGTGCTGTACAGCAGGTTCTTATTAGTTATCTATTTTATATACAGTAGTGTGTATATGGGAAAAGAATCTAAAAAAAAAATGGTGGATATATGTATATTCACTTTGCTGTATACCTGAAACTAATGCAACACTGTAAATCAATTATACTCCAATAAAAATTTAAAAAATAACATGTTGAAAAACTAAAAACAAAAGAAAAGAAAAGTTTACAATGGAAGAAAGAATGGTAAGCAGAAAACGTGGTAGACATGCAAGTAAATCTAACAAATATATTTGTTCAAAATTGTAAAGACTATATCTAAATTGCTGAATTAAAAAATTAGAACTTCATATTGACCAATAATAGCTTATAAGCCAAAAATCAGGTAATACAAGTAATTGAGTTTTTATGTTATGAGGTAGGAGGGTTAAGGCATTGAGTTTACAAAAATTTCATTAATTTAGAATGCCTGGAAAAGATTAAAATTTATCCACTAAAAGAAAAGAAATAGAACGCTACCTTCACATCTGATAGAAGGTATAAAATAGACTAAGTGGAAAAAAGAATTAAAAAGCTGTGTGATCTTTGGATGATAATACTATGCGCTGAAAACCCCAAAGAATCTACATATAATCTAATAGAATTAAGAGAGTATAACAATATTAATGAATACAAATGATCAATTTCCAGAAATCAATGAAAACTAGATACCAGAGCAATTAGAAAATTAATAACAAAAAGGTACCATTTGTAACAGCAACACAAATCATGAGGTACCTAGGAATAAATCTAACAAAAGATGTGTAAGACCTTTCTGGAGTTATGAAATTATATTGAAAGACATTAAATAAGGCACCGAAAATGAAGATATCTATATGCTCATGGATAGACTTCTTATTGTAAATATCAGTCTCCCTAAGTCGCACTAGAGGATGCGAAGCATTCCAATAAAAACCCTAACAGATATTATCTTGGAACCTGGTAAGGATGTTAGAATTCATATGGAAAAGAAAAGCACCAAAAAGAATAAGCTGTTTTCTTATAAGTGGTGGGTCCCTAAATTTTATAAACTTTTTAGAATATAAGAATATCTCTATAACCTTGAGGTAGAGAATGATTTTTTTAAAACAAGTTTTATAAAAACATAAACCATAAAAATAAGACAAAGAAATTCAAACTTCAAACTTCTGTTCATAGTTAGGACATGACAGAACAAAATAATGATGTGCTACAAGCTGTGAGGAATTACTTCTAGACAAAATACTAACAGCAACAAAAGTAATGTTTACCTAGAACATACAAAGAACTCCTAGAAAAAGACAAATAAGCCAAAAGAAATATAGACAGAAGATGGAAACGGGTAAAATACAAATCGACAATGAACATTTGAAACATATGAAAATATGCTCAACCTCATTAGGAATCAAGAAAACGCAAATTAAAACCACAAGATGCTGTTTATACACATTAGGTTGACACAAAATCAAAAGTCAAAAAGTTTAAGTGTTAACAAGGATGGCGAACAACAGGACCTCTTATAAACTGCTGGTGAAACTGTAAACTGGTACAATCATTTTAAAAAATAACTATGCACTGTCTCATAGAGTTGAAAATGCATATGACCTATAACCCCAGAAAACCACTTCCAGAATCTTCATGGCAACATACTTGCATTAGCAAAAAACTAGAAGGACCCACCAACAGGAGAATGGATAAATAACTTGCAGTACATTTACACAGTGGAATTCTACACAGCAATGACCCAAGATGAATAAAAACATACACAGTACGTTCCAATTCATATAACCAAACAATGATTTATTGTTTAGGGAAACATACATAGGTAGTAAAACTAATGAAAAGCAAAGGGATAGTAAGTACTACCCTTGAGGGGAGGTGGGAGAAGCAGTTGGAGAAAGGCCATTGGGCTCCACTGGTACCAGTAATAATGCTCTCTCTCCAGCTTCACTGTGAATACCCAGACACTCATTTCATTTATGTTTGTAACACATATATGGTACAAACCTTATATAAAATTACATATATATTTTTTCTTTTGTATATGAAATATTTCAGACAGAAGGGTTTTTGTGAGTCAATGAACCATGAGTCATGAAAACACATTGCTTCATGGTTATGAGGGTGTTGAGTTACCTTGAATAATAAGAAAAACAGTACTGACTAGAAGGGGAAGAGCTGGTTTCCAGTCCCGACTCTGACGTAGCCTAACTGCGTGATTCTGGCTAAGTCAACAGTCTCTGTTCTTTACAAAATGGGGATGATAATTTCTCTTGAAGTTATGGTGCAAATAAAAGAATAAAAAAAATATACAAAGGTGTTCTGGAAAAGGTAATAAGCCATATCTATATATGAAATATACATATATATCAAAAGACCCTAAAAACACATGCAGGAAATAATTTTTCTTCCAGTTCAAGAAACTGTGTCTGTCAGCTGCATTCTTTTATAGTTGACCCAATGCCCCTTCTTATAAAAACGTATGTGGCGGTCAGAAAGCACGTTAATATTTATCCTCACCAAGTTCAGCGGGGAGCATCTGGGCTCTCAGACCCAGCTGCCTGTGTTCACTTAAACAGACCCTTTGGCATGCCTTCCTCCCAAGCCTGCGGTTACCCACCTTGTCAAAGGGCCAAGCTCCAGCCAGCTGAGGTTGGGCTTGACAAGCCAGAAGAGCTGTGAGGAACCCCAGGTCATTTAAGTCCCTAAGTAACACAACTGATTTCCCAGCATATCACCCTGAGCGACTTTCCAGAGCAGACTGTCATAGATTCCAGAGCTCATTAAAGGAACATTAAAGATCAAGACAGAAGACACGACACCCCCAATGGAAGACTGTGAAGGCTGGGGCGGAAGTGCCATCTGTTCCCCCTGCCCCGGCACCTGCTTCCCTGATAACTCCAGGGTCTCTGTTCCCATCTGGCTGCTGGGGGCTAGATGTCATACTTCTTCCTTCAAGGGGAGCCCTTCTGTACCCACACCAACCACCTCTCTTGAAATCTGTGAATTAAGAGTAGCTTGTTGAAACACCACCCACCCCACACCCGGCCCCGGTCTCATGGTCCCAATCAAGCCAATCACATTTCTCTTGCCAAGAAGATAGCAAAAGACACGCAGCAGCCATCGTACCAATAGGCGGAACAATGAAAATCAGCATCACAAGTCGCCCAGGATCTCCACCCCTCTTTGAGGGGAGCTAGAGGAAAGTCCGTTTTAGAGTCTTTTTAGAATTCCCTTTGCCCCTCACCCACAAGCCTGCTTTCCTAAACACCGCCACACAAGAGAGCTCTCCACAGGAAAGTCCTGCTAGCATCCCCACCTTGGCCCGTCCCCTCTGGACATGTCCTCCCTGGATTAGGAGGGCCTTATGATTCCCACTAGCCGCAATCCGAGCTGCAATATCTGGATAGCAATAAGGACTAAAGGAGGCTCATCATCTTGCTACCAGCCTGAAAGGCCAACACTCAGAGACACGAAGCCACTGCTTGGAAACCTGAGTTCTTACTGACCTCCAAGGCTCTGTAATCAATCTAATATGGAATGAAAGTGTGGTCCTCGGCACCAAATGAAGGCCTGGGGATAATAAGGATGGAAGTCAAATATCAAAAGGCACATCTGACAAGGGCAGATAGACAATAAACACTGACGAGGAGTCAAGGGGCCGGGATTCCAGCCTTACTCTGACACTTGCCACCTCTGGGTCTTAGTCAAGATAATTCGTGGGGTGGAGGTGACTCTATGACCTCAGCCATGAAACATTTTCTAAGGGCCTTGCTAGCCTGAGCACTTTCAGATTATAACTCAAATGAAACCCAACGTTAGTTACATCTGATGCTCCCAGGAAGTGAAATTTACAGAACTAGGATGAGGGTGTGAAGCATACGAAGAAATAGTCCAAGTTATATAAAAAGCAAAACAATCGGGGTACAAAATGAGTAAACTCTAGAAACCAGGGATAGTAAAACAATGAGATATAGGTGAACTATTCTAAACAGTCTTGGAGATAAAGTTTGAGAGGGTCTCTTGAAAGTAGGTATAGTCGTGCTTTTCCCACAGAACTGAACATAGCACCTGGCTCATAGTAGGAACTATATTTATGCATTGAATGAATGAGACCAGGATGGAGAACATCTGCTGGAGAGGGAAACACCTGCCCAAACCATGGCAATTTAGAACATTAAAGGAAAGCCTTAGGATCCTTCCAGAAGTAAAAAAAGAGGTATCCAAGAGAGTCTGAGTCAGTAGGGGTAAGGGGACTGACCCCCAAGGAGGAAGATGGTACAATGCGCTGCTGTTGGTTGGGTTAGTCATCCACAGGGTCCAGCTGTGTTCCCCTGGAGACTTGTACAAGGCCTTCAGAACACAGCACTGACTGACTTGAGGGGTACAGTTTCTGGCTGAGGACAACATGAAATAATAGACGTAAAAACAATTTGAAAAATTAAAAGTGAGCTATGTGCAACCCAGTTAGGCAAGGAAACATCTTCTTTGTAAGCATGCACCTAGGGGGAAAAAGTCTTCATTTGCTCATCAAATTCTCATTCAGCATCTATTATGCAGCAGACATGATGCTGGATGATAAGTAGAATATAACGTTAAGTACACTACTTATAACAGTATGTTACTTTACAGTCTGTAAAAAACCTTCACACAGAGTATCTCAAGAGTAACTCAGTCTTGGACTTCCCTGGTGGTGCAGTGGTTAAGAATCCGCCTGCCAATGCAGGGGACACGGGTCCAAGCCCTGGTCTGGGAAGATCCCAAATGCCGCGGAGCAAATAAGCTCATGCGTCACAACTTCTGAGCCTGCGCTTTAGAACCTGCGAGTCACAACTACCGAAGCCCGCACGCCTAGAGCCCATGCTCCACAACAAGAGAAGCCACTGCCATGAGAAGCCCATGCACTGCAACGAAGAGTAGCCCCCCGCTCACCACAACTAGAGAAAAGCCCACGCGTAGCAACAAAGACCCAATGCAGCCAAAAATAAATAAATAAATTTTTTTTTTAAAAAAAGAGTAACTCAGTCTTTGCAAAACATTAAGCCCCCAAAGCCATATAGAATCCTTTAATTCAGGCTGTCAAATTGCAAAGTAGAATTAATCTATTTATTTCCTGTAGCATGATCCTAAAAGGGCAAAAAAACAAAAAACAAAACAAAAACTCAAAAACTTTTGTTTAGGGAGAACATCCATCTAGAATGGGAAAGTGGTATTATCACCAAATGAGTAACAAAGCAAATTGGCAAACCTAATGAACAACAGAGGAAGAAAATCTGATAAACAGTCTCCTAAACCCAAGAATAAGCACATGGAACACAATTATGTAAGAGACTAAAAAGTTACAAGCGGAATAAAATTCAGTAGAAAGTGGGAACAAGAATCAAGAGTCTTAGGTTTTGGTACCAACTCTGCCTGTTTGTGCGGCTGTGGGAATTGCTTTTGTTTCCAGTCATTCAGACACAGAATCTTATCCAGTGGCACTGGATAAAGTGCCGCTTGTTAGATTGGAAAATACAAAGATGTATAAGATACCATTCCGATACTCAAGTAAATCCAATCTTCCCAGAAGACATGCAAGTAAAACAATAAAAAATGGAATGTGCTATAAATGAGACATGGATGAAACAGGGAAGAGAGAGGCTCCAATTCTATGGGAGTAACTAGGGAAGGTGTCCACGGAAGATGAGATGTTTTGAAAGATAAGTCGAGAATAAATGGTAACACCAGCCACTGAGAAAACACAGGTTGAACGGTGGGATTTGCTGGCAGAGATGAAATGAGGGCTCAGGATGGACATGCTGAGTCTAAGGTGCCAGGGAGCACTAGGTGGGGATGTCTTGCCCTTCTTGGTCCTTCAGTTTCCTCATCTGTGATGAGCAGAATTGACTAAAAGATAGTTTGCATTCCTTCTAGTTAGAGTATCTTTGAGGGTCAGTTCTTTTTTTTTTTCTCGGTACACAGGCCCCTCGCTGTTGTGGCCTCTCCCGTTGCGGAGCACAGGCTCCGGACGCGCAGGCTCAGCGGCCATGGCTCACGGGCCCAGCCGCTCCGCAGCATGTGGGATCTTCCCGGACCGGGGCACGAACCCGTGTCCCCTGCATCGGCAGGCGGACTCTCAACCACTGCGCCACCAAGAAAGCCCCGTCAGTTCTTATCTTAAAGTCCCTGACATACTTAAAGCTACTGTGTCCCATCCTCTTTGGAAGAAGGCTAAGCAAAACCTGACAAGGTTGACTAACTAGTGGTCCCATGGAGTCTTTGCGTCAGAGCTTGATCAGGCAAGGAGGCGATCCAGAGGCCAAGGGTCTGAGGTAACTGCTATGGGGTAATGCAGCAGTCTTTCAAGCTGCTCACATAATGCTTTTGGCTTTCTGCCTTCTTAGCCCCTGAGGCTGGATATGGCCATACGGCCAGTTCTGTCAAACACGTTTGAGGACAAACACTTCACTGCCAGGATTACAGCCTCCAGAGCTCTCTCTCCCCTTGTCATGGTGTGAGGAGGTGGCTGAAGTACAGTAGGCAGAGGGGGAGAAGGAGGGGATGAGGTCAGAGAATGGCTGCTCCATCAGCCCAGGTTTGAGAGGAAGCATAATACCGAACCCCCAGCCAGCTGGATGATGGACGTGAACATGAGCAAAAGATAAAGCAACCCTGTGAGGTAGGTATTATTATCTTCTTTTTATAGTTTGGAGAACTGAGAATCAATGAGATTAAATAACTTACTCAGAGCTAGTAGGCGGTGGACCAGGATTCAAGCTCTTGTCGGTCTCTGTTCAAATACAACTCCGTTCCCCCCAAGGAGTTGACATGATTTACTCTGTGGGTTGTAGGAAATTCTCAAAGATTTTTACATAATGGAGCAACACAGTTAGATCTATTTTTAGGAAAATCGCTATGTTTTTGCCAAGACCAAAGGTGAGGAAGAAACACTATTTAGTAGACTATGGCGGGAATCCGGGCCTGGAGTGACCAAGGGCATTGACAATGGAAAGGAGGATGGATAGGCCAACGGATATTTCACAGAATAAAAAGGAATTTGTAGACCAGACAAGGAAGAGCCAGAAATTTCAAAGGCCCCCAGGATGGCTAAGTGGGTGTGTTAGCAGAGAGAGGAGGTGAGGAGTTTGGCATCAGAAGTTCATTTGGTTTGCAGTATGATGACCTTAAAGTAATTCATTCACATCTATCACACAATTGGGAATATGGCTTTGCAGCAGAGGAGGGAAGCAAAAGTTGGGGATGTGGATCTAAGGGTCAGAAGGACATGGAAGGCTTATAGCTGGGGGAGTAAATGAGACTTTCCAGGAAGGGCAGGGCGATGTGGCTCAGAATGGCTCCCTATGGGGAGCCAGTGTTTCACCAGGACCTAGAAAAAAAAAGGCCAGCAAACAGAGTGAGGGAGACACTACTGACAGCTCTCCTCGACTTCCGGGCACACGCAGGACTGCTCATCTTCCAACTTTGACATTAGGCAAGGCTATGTGACAGGTTCTGACCAATGAAATGTGAGAACTGTTAGGTGGCACGTCTGTGCCAGGACTGTCAGACTGAGTCTCTGAGAGGCATCTATGATATGCAACCTTGACCGTGTAGCTTGAGCGAAAAATAAACTTCTATTATTTCAAGCTACTGAGATTTGGGGCGTCGTTTCATCCACATAGCTTAATCTATACAAATACTGAGAGGGAGTGGTCAGAAATCTAGGAAGTGAAAAAGAGAAACCTAAGAGAAGAGGAAAGGTCTCCATGAAGTCATCAACATTTTCAAAGGCTGCAAAGCGTGGAAGAGTTTCATGACTGAAGAGACTATTAACTCGGCAATGGGGACTGCCTGGGAATAACCAGAGACAGGTATGGGGTGTGGTGAAGTGTGCCGTCAAGTGGACTGATGTCTGGAAAACTGCAGAAACCAGTATCAGGAGGTTTTCTTTCTTTTGGCTCTTCCTTTCCGGACGCAGAGAGCCTGAGGGGCAGGGAGGCCTGAGCTGGTTTGCATGTGAATTAGAGAACACACAGTTCCTTGATTTGCCTTGGCCCTGTTGGTTGGCAGCCTACACACTTCTCACTGTGGCAATTTTCATTCGCTCTAGCCCATTGGGTAGCCACATCCTTGGCCTGTGCTCTCACCCCAAACCACATCCCTCTGCCCACTCCCCCGCCCCCGGGGTTGGAGTTTCACGCATTATAGCACATTATAGCTTGAGAAGTGCCCAGCCTGCCTTCACAAGGAGGACAGAGAAACCACAATAAAAGCCCACTCTCTGCCCAGGGAATCCTTCCAGAGCCACCTCCCCACACCCGTGTTCATTCTCCTCACTCACTGACCCCTCCTACCCACTGGGTCCTCCAGCCTGTATCCTGACTCCTGTTCTCTCTGTAGCTCCTTAGATTGGGGACCCAGATTTAGAACATCAGCCCTCACTCTGACTATGGTCCCCTTCTGGGCATGGATCTGTTTGTCAATTCCGCACACTATAATGCTAAATAACGAACGGCCTGCCTATCCTAAGCTCCCCACCGGCCACTGCCCACTCAGACCTGCTCCTTGCCCAGCCACAGAGAGGGGGACAGACGCTGAGCAGCACCTCTCAGAACCCCAACCCTGCTGCACTGTCCTGACGGCTAATGTGCCTTGGGAGTGTGGACAGGGGCTCACTCTGTCTCCCCCAAACCAAGCCAGCCCTAAGGGACACAGGAAGTAGAAGCTGTGAAAGCATACCTTTCCTCCACTTTCCCCCATTTCCCTGTTAACAAGTCTACCTCTTTCACATCTTTACATTGGGCCCTTTGGCATTATGCCCTTAGCCTCTCCTTGGCTTTCCTAGGACGCTTGGCCCCCTGAGTTTGCCTCCTTCCAATAGGCATCACCGCTCTGTGCATTTCCCAAGGGCCAGCAGAGTACAGGACAAAGCACACAGTCTTTGGATTAAGAGAGCCCTGAGTTCAAATCCTGGTCCCTCCATTTACTAGCCGGGGATCCTTGGGCAAGTTACTTAATCTCCTGTAGTCCACATCTCCTCATTTGTTTTTTTTGTTTTGTTTTTTTTTTTAACATCTCTATTGGAGTATAATTGCTTTACAATGGTATGTTGGTTTCAGCTTCACAATAAAATGAATCAGTTATATATATACATATATTCCCATATCTCTTCCCGCTTGCGTCTCCCTCCCTCCCACCCTCCCTATCCCACCCCTCCAGGCGGTCACAAAGCACCGAGCTGATCTCTCTGTGCTATGCGGCTGCTTCCCACTAGCTATCTACCTTACGTTTGGTAGTGTATATATGTCCATGCCTCTTTATCGCTTTGTCACCATTTACCCTTCCCCCTCCCCATAGCCTCAAGCCTGACTTCAGACTATACTACAAAGCTACAGTCATCAAGACAGTATGGTACTGGCACAAAAACAGAAATATAGATCAATGGAACAGGATAGAAAGCCCAGAGATAAACCCACGCACATATGGTCACCTTATCTTTGACAAAGGAGGCAGAAATGTACAGTGGAGAAAGGACAGCCTATTCAACAAGTGGTGCTGGGAAAACTGGACAGCTACATGTAAAAGTATGAGATTAGATCACTCCCTAACACCATACACAAAAATAAGCTCAAAATGGATTAAAGACCTAAATGTAAGGCCAGAAACTATCAAACTCTTAGAGGAAAACATAGGCAGAACACTCTATGACATAAATCACAGCAAGGTCCTTTTTGACCCACCTCCTAGAGAAATGGAAATAAAAACAAAAGTAAACAAATGGGACCTAATGAAACTTCAAAGCTTTTGCGCAGCAAAGGAAACCATAAAGAAGACCAAAAGACAACCCTCAGAATGGGAGAAAATATTTGCAAATGAAGCAACTGACAAGGGATTAATCTCCAAAATTTATAAGCAGCTCATGCAGCTTAATAACAAAAAAACAAACAACCCAATCCTCATTTGTAATATGAGGAGAACACACCTACCTTACTGAGTTGTTAAGAGGATTAAATAGATAATATATTAAAATTTTCTACCATACCGTGGTTACTAATTACATCTTGTTTGGAACAAGATGTTTTAGCTTTTTCCAGACTCCTTCATCTTTTACAACTCCATTCCCCAACTATTAAAATAATTCTGGGACTTCCCTGATGGCACAGTGGTTAAGAATCCGCCTGCCAATGCAGGGGAAATGGGTTCGAGCCCTGGTGCAGGAAGATTCCACATGCCGCGGAGCAACGAAGCCTGTGCGCCACAACTACTGAGCCTGTGCTCTAGAGCCTGTGAGCCACAACTACTGAGCCTGAGTGCCACAACTACTGAAGCCCATGCGCCTAGAGCCCGTGCTCTGCCACAAGAGAAGCCACTGCAAATGAGAAGTCCACGCACTGCAACGAAGAGTAGCCCCAGGGGCTTCCCTGCTGGCGCAGTGGTTGAGAGTCCGCCTGCCGATGCAGGGGACACGGGTTCGTGCCCCAGTCCAGGAAGATCCCACATGCCGCGGAGCGGCTGGGCCCGTGAGCCATGGCCGCTAAGCCTGCGCGTCCAGAGCCTGTGCTCCGCAACGGGAGACACCACAACAGTGAGAGGCCCGCGTACCACAAAAACAACAACAACAACAACAACAAAAAAAAGAGTAGCCCCAGCTCGCCGCAATTAGAGAAAGCCCACGCACAGCAACGAAGACCTGACGCAGCCAAAAATAAATAAATTTTTTAAAATAAGTAAATAAATAAATAAAATGATTCTGTCCTGCCTAGGTACCACTCTTCTAGGGCTCTGTTATTCTAAGATGCTAATAAATGAGTCATGCAAAGCTGCTGAAGGAATATGAGGGAGAAAAAGTGTAACTTTCACTATATATCGTGTTTTAGTTATTTAGAGGCTCTTACAAAGCCTCAACTCAAAGATACAGCGGATGAAAGAAAAATTATGTTTCCACAGGAGGTTAGTTAAGTTGCCCTTAATAATAATAGCGCTATGCTATTGAACATCGATTATGTGCCAGGCACTGTTTAAAGTTCACTGCGTTTATTATCTCATTTAATCAACGTCAAAATAATTCTATGAAGCATTGCGATCCCCACTTCAAAGATTGGGAAACTGAAGCTTACAGAGGTTGGAAAATTTGCCCATCATTATACAACAGTAAAATGAAGAGTTAGGATTTAAACTTGAGCTCTCCAATTCCAAAACCACTATGCTAGACAGTCTCCTAGTTTTGGTAAGGGACTCTTCCAAAACATTCCCATCAGGGGTTGCCTTTTTTTGTCTGTATTTACCCCCAGCACTGTAAAATCCTAATGACTGTTCATTATGTCCTTGTTAGAAGCATATATGTTAGAGATGCCCAAACACAGTAAGAAAAGCCCTAACACTCAGTAAACACTTTATAAACAGGGGCTTTATTATTACTATTACTGTTATGACGTACAGCCCTTTGCTACAGCTCCTAGATGTGTGTGTTTACAAGGGAATGGTGACTATTATTTTTGATTTTTCATTTATCTTTTAAAAAAGGCCTTTCTTTTGAAACAATGTGCATCCTCACACGTAACCGCAAATCTCAAAGCCACGGTCTCGGTGGAATGAATGCTCTTTCAGTCCTTCCAGAAGCATCCTAGCCTACCTTCTGTGCCCGGCATGTCTGTCACAGTGCAGAGTGGCTGACAGAGGGACACAGCCATAGTCCTCCTGAGAGACAGCTCAGAGCTCCTAGAAGATGAAAGAGTTGGGGAGGTGTCAAAAGAACTAGATAAGCAGGAGTCCTTGCCCCCAGGACAGGTCTGTAAGTCCATCTTCCTAAAACACTCTATCCCGCATGGTCATCCTGTATCGTCCATCCAGTATACACAATGACTCACCCACCTGCAGGAGCAAACCTAATCCCCTCTTTTGTGAGCCCTGCCATCATCTGGCCAGACACAACTATAAGCCAACCTCGTTTGCACCACTGTCAAATGCAATGTCCTCTATCTCACAAATAAATTAGGGCCTCAAAGCTGGTGCTCGGGCTTCCCCGGTGGCACAGTGGTTGAGAGTCCGCCTGCCGATGCAGGGGACACGGTTTGTGCCCCGGTCCGGGAAGATCCCACATGCTGGGGAGCTGCTGGGCCCGTGAGCCATAGCCGCTGAGCCTGCGCGTCCGGAGCCTGTGCTCCGCCACGGGAGAGGCCACAACAGTGAGAGGCCCGCGTATCGCAAAAAAAAAAAAAAAAAAAAAAAAAAAGCTGGTGCTCATCCTATTCCTCCAGCCTGAAATGCTCCTCTCCCCCAACCCCACTCCACACCGTCCCTGGCTTACCTAAATTTTAGCCACCCTTCAAAGTCCGGCTCAAATCCCCCTTCTTTCCACAAAGCTGCTCTTCTGATAGAAGCCACAGTTGACCCCCAGCCACAGAACGCCTGTTACAGCGATCGCCAACATGAAAGAACAGCAGGTTTAAGCTTCTTGGGGAGGACGTAAGCCCCAAGAGAAAGAACCAGTTCTCAGACTTCTCTTTCATTCGCCTGTTTTTGGTGATCAGAAGGCCATACACCAGTCAAGTGTGCTACAAAGATAATTTCTGTTCTGTAACTATGCTTTCCCGACTGACCTTCAATATAAATATCTAAGGGATGCACACTGAACTTTCTGGATTCCTTGAATGTGACAAAAATCGCATCTGAGGTTGTACTGTATCATTTTAAATTGCATGTTTAAGGGGGAAAAAAGACTTTCCAATCAACCCTAACAGTACTGTAGGGATCAATATATTTCTTCTCCTCCTGATTATGGAACCAACTGAGATAAACAGAATATGTAGGCGTCTGATACAAGAAGACAAAAACATCAGCTTTATTTCGGATCCAGCCCAGTGGAGACATGGCTTCAGCTCCATCTCTAACATTTGCTTCAGCATTTTGAGCCGCCCAGTCATAGGCACAAGCTACGCGTCTAAGCCCGCCCTGTTACAGGGTGCTATCCCGGTAAGCCAAGAGCCAGAGGAGGCGAGGACACCCACACCTGGAGGGCAGGCCGGCCCTAAAAAGGAGAAAAAGGCTGAGGGAGCCAGTTCTTTTATTCTTACCAGTTATGAGTCGGCAGGAATGAATGAAGGGTAGGGAGAGAAATGCAGTGTTTTCTGGAGGAAGGTCCTCCACATGGATACATGAAGCCAGAGAAAAAGGAGGTCCCCTCACTAATAAATGGGTCTAAAATATTGGAAGTGTAATGCAATACGAACAATGTAACCGGTTAATATCTGGAAGAGAGATTGGTAGATTAGTCTCTGCTGATCCGAAGAACTCACTCAGCGTGATGTGCTCATTTCAGTGGCGTTGCTGTCCTTCTTAGGGGTACAGGGCTCACCTGTATGTCGTCTGGTGAGCTTCATGTGCATTATGGCCAAAGAGCCCTTTGTGAGAGTCTGGCCAGAGCACATATAATAAAAAGGGCCTGAAACCTGAACCAGAATCAAGCACTCATTCATTCATTCAACAAACATATTAAGTAATCAGAGTGTGCTAGCTACTGTGCTTGGCAGCAGAGATATAACAGCGTATAGACTAATGGGTACCCATGTCAAGCAAGCACAAGGTGGCAGCAGGATCCCCAATTTCACGCAGGTCTAAGAACAAGGCTGTTAATTCACGGATTGGTTCAAAATGCTGTAAGATAATCGCTGATTATACGAGGGAAGGATATGTATTGAAATGTCCACAGCTATTCTAATGAGAAAAAGAAATGAATGATATTTGAATAAGGATAAGAGAACACCGAGGGGTTGCTTCATTAAATATACCTCTTTTAAGAGTAAACAATTCTAAGATGCTTTGGGTGCATTTCCAATGTGAGTATGGCAGACGAACAAACCATTACCTACACATCCTTCTCAGCCCTCACATTTTATGCTTCTCAATGCTGCCTTCTTTTGTCTGAACCCTACACAGTTCTGGGACTGGGGAGAAGAGCTTTCTAGTTATAATGAGTGCCCCGTGATGGAGACTTTCTGTTCTAAACTGTTGTGGTGACAGGGATACAGCGCACACTGTCACTTGAGTGCCAGGGAACCCACTGCAAGAAGCAACGCTGAGAGGGGGGCAAGTGGGAGGAGAGGAAGGGGCAGCAGAGCAGGACGAGAGCCTGGCTTTCAGAGGCTTCTCCCCCCACGATATGCCTCACACACAGTGCAGTTTTCTTTGTCAGAATCTCTTGGCCTCGCATTGTCCGGAGCCCAGGAGGTTGCGAGAAGCATTGTACGCGGCCCGGCAATTCCCGCAGTCTCTGCCGCGCTCGGCCAGGAGCGAGCAGCTCCACAGTCCAGGTCCCCAGGTAGTGGCAGGATGTGTTAAGAGCCTCTTCAGAGGCGTCCTTGGCCTCATGATCACTGCTTTATTATTTGTATTATTTTAATTCTTTCCTTCTGGGCTCCCCTGCTTCCCCTGCAAAACTAGTTCAGAGATGCCATTTTGGAGCTCATTATGTTGTTATGGCAACTAGAATTCTCAAAGTTTATTTCTCCTCCACTTCTCCCTTCCAGGAACTCCTTTTCCCTCTTCCATCTCTTGCCGCGTATATGTTTTGCACATGAAACAAAACATGGAAGAAAATACGACCAATATCACCACCGGGTAAATTTTCTCACACACTTTCTACTTCAGCACTGCTTGTCCCCCTGGGTATTTGAAATTGCCCCTGTTCTCACAATATCCAATTAATATTCTTAGGCTTCAAATCCCTGTGATGTTTGGCAGCAAGGCCTTGGGTAACAGCCATCAGCTTGCCCCTCTCTTCTCTCCTCCTTCTCTCTTCCTGCAGAGAGAAGCAGATTTATTCCTTCCTGCTTATATAAACCATGCACATGCTGTGTTTTATTTATCCTTTGTTAGCCCTTGAAAACAGCATTTAAAAAAAGAAACAGCCACAACTGTACATGAAGGAAAGTGAAAACACCTTGGATGCGGGCTCTCCGGAGATCAGAGGAGCTACAGTTGCCGAAAGGAAAGGAAAGGCAAGCCCCAAAGAAAAGTTACTACATTGATTGTTTAATTATAACATGAACCTTTGCTATCAAGAACCAGACGGAGACAGAGAGGGACAGGAAACCGAAACGAGGAGAGAGCCTGAATTCCCACACTGAACACAAGCCATCGCGAGAGGCTGGCGCTGGCTCCCACCTGCTTCATTCACTTATGAGGAGGAAGCTCTGAGCTCTGGCATGCTGGGGCACCTGTAGGTGAAATGGTTGTTTGGGCCACACTGCTGCTAAAGGAGTTGTCACCCCAAGGACTCATGCTCTGGTTCTCTGCGCTGGGGTCTGGGTGACCCAAGAGAGGTGGTCAGGACAAAGTATACCCACGAACTCCTTCCTCCTGACAGCCCCGCGCCTCTGCTGCTCTCCCCACTGGGGAGAGGGAAGATGACTGGGACAGAGAACATAGGAATGCTAGGCTGAGCGGGGTACGAAACAGACAGAAGGGGCCTGACCCAGATTATGGGACAGTGTCCTGAGGCTCTAAGATTGAATGACCCTCTGGCTACTGAGATCCAATATTTTTAATTCACAGACCAATTGAGTTTGAGATTAGACTTTGTGACATCACCAGTGATGGATGAGTGTTTTTGTTCTTGTTTTTTTTTTGGTTTGTTTGGTTTTTTTTGCGGTACGTGGGCCTCTCACCGCTGTGGCCTCTCCCATCGTGGAGCACAGGCTCCGGACGCGCAGGCTCAGCGGCCATGGCTCACGGGCCCAGCCGCTCCGTGGCACGTGGGATCTTCCCGGACTGGGGCACGAACCCATGTCCCCTGCATCGGCAGGCGGACTCTCAACCACTGTGCCACCAGGGAAGCCTGGATGAGTGTTTTAATTGAGACTCTGCTTACTTATTATATCATTCATCACTGTTAACAGAAGGAGATCTCCACCTGCTTAAGTCATAAAAGCTCCAGACTCCAGAATTGCTTAAATTGGCCCATAATAGGATTAGCTGCGTAGATGAGGGAACTAAATAATGATAAAGGGAATACTGTACTTCACAGCAAGGGGAGGGGAGGGTGAAAAGGGAAGGAAAGCTGAGTAGGACAAACGCATGTTGGGATACACTGGAATGGTGGGTGTGTTGGGGAGAGGAGAAGGCGGAGAGAAATGGGTAAGGAGAAGAGTGGGGTCACGCTGACCTCAACTTTCAGGAGTTGGGTTGGCCTTGTGGGATATGACAGGGGTGTCCTGCCCAGCCCATGGCTTCTAAGCAGCACACCTACCCCCAGAGCACCTGTCTCCTCCCCATTGAAGGATGCTCTCATTCTGAGCAGTGGACCGACCACCTGCTCCTCCAGCCCACTCCATACCTCAAGGCTCTATTCCCACTCTGCTTCTTTTAACTTACCTGGACACTAACCTCAGAAATACTGTTCCTGGCACATAGTAGGTGCTCAACAAATGCTGGATGAATGAAATATTCCTTGAATGGGCAGCAAGCAGTGTATGCTCTGGATGGCCCACTTCATATTCCCTCAGGTCCCCTCTGAGTTGTCCTGAAGCTGCGGTGGACGGGTCCTGCGTGCTTTGACAAATGTGACAGTCCCCACTTCAAGTGCCCACACTTTTCTGTTTCTCTGTCTGAGGGACTTCTCCAGTCCCCCAGGGGCTTGATCAGCCCACAAGCAGGGCAGCCTCAAAGTGTCATCACTCAAGGAGGGCCAGGAATTAAGGGAGATTATATGTAAATACATATCCCAATGGCTCAGTCTTCAGTGGAGCAATTCTGAAATATATCCTATATGGTTCCTTACAAGGTTCCCAGTGGGTTAAGCCTCAGCAACCCATACCAGAAACTGTCTCAATTAATACATATTATTTGGCTTTGCCACTTCTGTCTCAATGTCTCCATTCTTTCCCTTTTGCAGCTAGAGATCACTTCCCAAATAAACTACCTAGCCCCAATCCTTTTCTTACGATCTTCTTTCAGAGGAACCCAGCCCAAAACACTACCTGTGAGCCAGTTAGTCCAGCAAATCATTTTCCTCCCTGACAAAAAGGATGGGAAAAAGGAACGGGTGACATTAAACTTGGGGAGAACAAAGGTATGTCATCTCAAGTATCAATGCCTACTTTTCAAATTTTGCCAGGACCAAATCTTGACCAGGGTTGAAAGATTATATACATGGACCAGAAATTCCTAGAAAGAAAGGTTAATTTCTGTTTAACTCATCTGTAAAAATGGCCAACCTAGAGATAGCTATTTGTTACTGCTTCTAAGGACAGTGCTGAGAAAAGGGGCCAGAAATGAGTGACTGAATCAATAACATCCTTCTTCTCTGGGGAGTAGACAATCTGGGACGTGACTTGGCCTTGGGGTTCCCTCTGACCGTTTTAGACTTTAACTATTCATAGGTGTATGCAGAGGGAATGTAGAAGGCAGAGATATCAACAAAAGCATAGTCCTGGATGCTGGCTCATTATCTCTGGAAGGAATATTAAGTTGCTTGATCCACTGGGCCATCTTTCACTGATGGTTAACACAGAGGCACCCTTTTTAACCCCACCGAGTGCAGAACAGGGGGTGCCCCACACAGATTAATTAACACGTTCAAGATACTACTGCTTGTTAATTTTTTGTAGCCCCATTGCTTGGGAAGTGACATTTTCAGAATAACAGATACTGTCCTTCTAGAGCAAAACACGTGCCATCTCTCCAGCGAGGGAGCCCTTGTGTCAGGCTGAGAAAAGTATGTCTACAGATCTGACACCTAGGTCAGACCCACGTTGCTCTCTCAAGTCTGATGTTTTTCACCCTAAGACAAGAGTTAGAGCTGTTATTCAAAGGCTGTTCATTTGCTTCATAACATGTACCATTAATACGGTGCTACTTGCTTGCTTTCTGTCCTGGCCATTAGAACTTCATGACTATGAAGTTCATGAGCGTGAGGGACCCCACTTCTCGTCCACTATCAAACACAGGTGCTTAATAAATGTGTGCTGAAAAAAAATCTTCATAAATCATCAAATGGGTGTTTCTTCTCCTTGCCTTCCTCTGCTTAAAAAAATTATCTCATATCTCCTCCTCTCAGTTCTGGGTCTCAGATACCTGCTGGCTGAGGCATTGATGTCTGCTAATAAGATCATCCCTCCCTTGTGTTATATCTGACCACTGGGTATTGTTCTAAAGGAAGAGCATAATGTGAAAAAGCAGGGGCAAGGTGATGGAAAAGGTACTTCTCTGTGTACAGCACACAAGGTCGTGGGAGGAGTCGGGAAGATTCGTGTCCCATTTTACTGCCATTTCAGTCAACTCTGGTGAGGGTCTCCTCTGGTCTGGTCAATTTGAGCTTATGAATTTGTCAGCTGGTAAACAGATTGGTTATCAAGTTTAGTTTAACATGGGTAAGAGTAATGTGGCCCCTTTAACAGGCTTTGGGGTCCCCTCCTGTTCTCTCAAAGCTCTCAATAGCTGTTCATTTCCTGGGTTCTCTATGGAACACACCGTCTCCGTGTTCTCCCTGCGTAACAGAGTTTGCTTCTTCACCAGGAAAGAGTAATTGCAATATTTTTGCTAAATGAGGAATATTTGGGGATGCAATGATAATTAAGTGTTGAGAATGTAGTGATGCACTTGACACCGAGGGGAAAATAAAGAACTTTTAATTCAACTACAACTCTAACGGCACTGAAACGTAACAGCTAGAAATGCCAAGTACCCAGTATATAACCAAGTTATAAAGACTGTGATTATCAACCGGGGAAATTGGGAGGTATTATTTCAGCCACCTCAGTGTGCACATGTCTGCAAGCACACAGAAAACATGTCTAATTATAGGGGCCTGACTGTGGGCTATAAGCTCAGAATGAAGTGAGGCTCTAATACTATTACGAATTTCTATGTGGTAAAATCAGTTACTATGAGATTCCACAGACAAGAAAAAGAGACACTGGTTCAAGCAAAAAAAATTTTTCTAATGTTGAAAAAACTAAGATTTTGGCATAAAAGCCACAGTGAAATGAGCATATGGGATAAATTTTGTCAGCAAAAAAAAATCTGTTAAAAAGCCCCTCAAACAGCCATGGATTTGATACAGTGGCTTATGTCCATCAATCTGATAATGACAAATGTTCCCTCCTTCTCCCTGTAATGGAGAAGGTCTAAGCACAATTGTTAGAGTTGTTCCTTGACACCAGCAAAAGAATGGAGTTCTGCTACAGTCATCTGTGCTCCGCTCTTCAACTAATGTTAAACTTGGGTTTCAGGGAATTATAGCCACTGAAAACAGCGCCCAAAATCTCAGGAAAATTTCTGACAAATGCGGACATCCCATACACAGGAAGACGGCCTTTGATTTGTTCACTAGAGGGTATCTACTGGGAGCCCACTGAATGCCTGTTAATTACGCTTGCCAAGTGCTGGAGAAAGGAAGGTGAGCTCACCATGGTGCCTGCTTTCATAACCCTATGAAAGGGGCAGAGACCTCCACAAATAGCTATAAAATAAGACAAGTGCTCTAATAGAGGATTACCAATAGTGCAAGAAAAACACAGATGAGGGTACTTAAGGGGAATTTGACCTTGAAAGATGAGTCAGAGTTTCCTAGTCAAATAAGGCAGGTGTATGAAGGGGGATATGGTGGTTCTTTCTAGGCAAAGGAATGGAGGTGTGTGTACCTGGGGCATCCAGGAACAGCGAGTGTGTAGCAGGGCTAAAGGAGAGGGAACATAGCATTGAGGCCAGAAAAGTAGGTTGGGCTAAGCTTTGAGAAGTCTTACAAGACAAGGACCATTTCTTTGGACTTTTTAATAAATTGATGATTAAAGAAGCTAGCAGTTGGAGATGTGTTTGTGATTATCCTGTTTTAAAGCCTTTAACTGTTAAAATTAAAATTTATTAACTCCACATTCATCTTTCCAATCCATCTAATGTTGGTTTTGTTGTTGCCGTTTATTCTCTTTTTCTGAGAACTTCTTGGTCCATAATGTTTAAAAACATGATCTATCTAATAATCATTGGTTTACATTACTTATATTACCTTAAAATTTCCACATAAATTGTGATATTTTTTAGTGTTCATTGTATATTATTATTTAATTTTTAAAAACCAGCCAGTGAGGACAAAGAAAAACCAGAATTCTCACTTTTTCTGGCAGGAATGTAAAAGGATACAGCCACTCTGGAAAGCAGATTGGTAGTTTCTTATAAAACTAAAGATGCACTTACCCTATGACCCAGCAATTATACTCCTGGGCATTTATCTCATGGTTACGTTCACACAAAACCATGTAGACAAATGTTCAGAGCACCTTCATCTGTAATAGCTCCAAACTCAAAACAACTCAAATGTCTTCCCAAGGGGTGAATGGAAAAACAAACCGCGGTACACCCACACCATGAAATGCTGTTCAGAAACAAACAGGAATAAGCTATTGATACGTGCAAAGATCTGGATGGCTTTCAAGGAAACTATGCTGAGTGAAAAAATAAGTCAATTTAAAAAGGCTGTATACTGTATAATTCCATTTAAATAACATTCTTAAAGTGACACAATTAGAGCGATGGAGAACAACTGAGTGGTCAGCAGGGGTTGAGGAGTGGAGGACAGTGGGTGTGATTATAAAGGGGTAGCATGAGGAAGTGTCATGGTAACGAACTAGTTCTGCGTCTTGATTATGGTGGTGGTTACACAAATCTACACTTGATAAAACTGCATGGAACCACACACACACAAACACACACTTGCACACACACAGGAGTGCATGTAAAACCAGTTAAATCTGAATAAGCTCTACAGATCGCACCAATGTCAATTTCCTAGTTTGGGTATTGTACTATAGTCATGCAGGATGTTATCACTGGGGAAACTAGGTGAAGAGGATACAAGTCTTCCCTGCACTTCTTGTTTTTCAACTTCCTGTGACTCTATAATTGTTTCAAAAAAAAACAAACAAACAAGCTAGCCAGGTCCTCCACATTGAAAACTTCAACAGCTATTTTTTAGTCATCTTTGTATTGACCCTATGATTCATTCAGCATTTGGGATTTTCTCATTCCTTTTAGAAATCCTGTATTTCTTTGCCCTCTACGATGTGACGCTTTTGTGATATCCTTTTGACCAATCTTGATATTTTAACTCTTTAATAGCTAGCATTCTAGAAATCTTTATCCTTGGCTCTGTTTTTTCTTCTCTACATGCCCTCCACGGATAACCCTATCTATTTGTGCCATCTTCTCTACTATGTTCTGAGAGTGTGTCTCATCTGTTCTCCCTCTGTTCTCAAAACACAGATATTGGCTGATCCTATCTACTTGTTAGGCTCTCCTGAACCTCAAACACTCTCTGTCTGAAATTGCATGCATATTCCTCCCAGAACAGAGATGTTTTTCTTCCTATATTATTCATCTCAGTAAATGGAAAACCAAAGTTCTCCAAGACATTTGCAAGTGAACCTTGGGATGTATCCTAAATAATCTTCCCTCACCCATTACAGCCAATCATTTACGTTGTCCTGACTATTTTATCACCTAAAATCTTCACCTCTGTTTTCCCTTTTTCATTTCAGCCATCAGTGCCTAAGATCCTCACTTTCTCTCCACAGCTAGAGCTCTTCACAGTCTTATTACTAATCAATCACCTTTTTTTTTTAAAACCACCTTCCCTAAACCTCAATCTAAAATTCAAAACTAACTCAAATTTTGTCTTTTGATCTTATTAATGAATTATGGTAGTCAGCACATTTTTATTTTTACAAATTCAATTTATCAATTGTTTCCTTAATGGCTTACTGATTTGTATCATGCTTAGAAAGGCTCTCCCCCTTAAAGAGTTTTAAACAGTCCGTAATCTTTTTGAATATTTATAGTTTCATTTTAAAAACGTGTACTTGCTCCACCTGCAATTTACTTTGGTATAAGATATAAGAGATGGGGAGCCAATTCAACTTTTTCTTTACAAGTGACTGGCCAGTTATCAACACAAT
Source organism: Globicephala melas (assembly GCF_963455315.2). NCBI lineage: Eukaryota > Metazoa > Chordata > Mammalia > Artiodactyla > Delphinidae > Globicephala > Globicephala melas. Next base: position 48,437,289 of record NC_083314.1, read on the forward strand.
TCACTGAATAAGTTCACTAATTTGAAATGACACTTACATACACTATAAATTCATATATATATATATATATATATATATTTGAATCTCATTTTGGTCCTCCTACTACTACATCAGGCCACACTGTTTCAATTACTGCAGCTTTAGAACACATTTTACTACTTGGAGAAAAGTCCCTGTTCCTCACTGTTCTAAGAAATGTCTTGGATATTCTTATATACTATAGTTTTCAGATAAATTTCCATTTAGTAAAGTAAATCTTATTTGCATTTATTAATATTCAAGTTAAAGATGAAACTAGGGAAAACAGACATCTTTGTCATCTGAAGCATTCCTTTTCGAGTACAGTGTTTGTCTTCTTATTTACCTAAATGAGAATAAACAACTTAGAATCTCCCCGTGTTGGAATTCAAGCTCCACAAGGGCAGACTTTTTGTTTTGTTCTCTGCTATATTCCCAGTTTCTAGAACACTTTCTGGCACAGTAGAAGCACAATACCTATTTGTTGAAAAACTGAACACATAAATTATCCTATTATTTAGGCAATAGAAAGCCATTATAAATAATTAAGGTACACAAACTGTGTAATTAGATGTCTAGTTAGGAAAGACTGCTTTGATCATGGAGAGCAGGCTGCACTAGAGTAGGCAGAGCACTTAAAGAGGCAATTGCTAGAGTCCACGATACAGCTCATGAAACCTTTCAAAGGGGGAATCAGTAGGTCTTGATGAGCAACTAGATGCAGAGAATCAGTAAAACGAAAGGACTAAGGTTAACTAAGGTTACTATCTTGGATAACTAAAGTGATAATAGATAACAGAGGGAGAGTATGGAAGAGTAGTGGGTGTTTTTAGTGGTGGAGTAGGGGAATGAGGCAATGAATTCAGTTTAGAGCATCCTAAGTTTGAGACATGTAAGGGATACCCAAGTGAAAATATCCCTTTTGGAGCTCAGTAGCAGATGGGTGAATTAAATCCAGGCTGGCCTGGTAATAAGCCACCTTCTTAAATATAATTTTATATTATATTATTTTATTAAACACAAATTAGCTCCTCCTCTGAAAAACAGATAACTTAAATGGGATTTTAAGACAGAAACAGTCTTAAAAGAGGCTTAAATATAGTGTGCAAGTGTGCAATACAGTGTACACTGTACAAGGCAAATTCAGAGAACTGTACAGTCACCTACGGGGTCCTTAAGTACTTTATGGAGGAGCAAAGACTGGAATACAGCATGTATATAAAGTGTGAGCATGAATATAAGCATCATGTACATGTGTGGAAATACGTGTGTGTATGCATATAAATATGTGTGTATATTTGTGTGTGTGTATGTGTGTGTGTGTACAAATGTATGTATGTACACACACATATATAAATAAAGGTATCAGAGTGTTCGAGAATGAATCTCGAACCTAGTTATTCAGGTTATGGCAGAGGAGATAACAGTATTATTTCAGTCACCTAAGAACTTGGCCAACTAAAAATTTAATGCACGAAAAATCCTTCAACAGAGAATGGACGCATTTTTATATTTAGCTGTAGTTTTCATCACCAAAAAGGCACCTAATGAATTCCAGGTCTAATGTTCATATTGCTCTAGAAAAATTATGGGTCCATGTAAAACAGTACCTTGTTTTGATGATTTATCTTGACTGTCGTACTCACTGATTTCTCTATTCCTTTTCTGTTAACACTTTGACCCTGCCTCTCGGAGTTGACCTTTCTTGATAAGATTGTTAGTTTCTACCAGATATGACTTCACTGCTCCATCCCCACCACACACATATTCAGACAATGATCCTCCCACCTTGGCCCAGGCCCTCAGAACCATCTATCCCAGTACAGCTCCTGCTCCCCCAGATAAATAAAAGAGTGCACTAGAGCTTGACTTTTGAGAGGGAACAAATTTTAAACAATAAAAGAGACCTAGAGCCTTTTTCTTCTCAAAGCATTACATTTCACATTCACAATCTCAGCTCATAAATATCAACAAGTGTGATTTCAGGGTACTGGCACTGATTATACTTCTTCATATTAGTACATCTTAAAATGGGGAGCAATATTCTAGAAAACAGAGATTACATGTGCAACACAAAAATATAAGTTACATGAGGGGAGGGATTTTTCAATTCCAGCATCTAGAACAGTGTTAGGTACATAGTAAGTGCTCAATAAATATTTGTCAACCTAATAACTAAATTCAAAAGAGCATTTTGTGGTTTGTTGGAGCATGTATGTAAATCACACCGCTATGTCTTGAATAGAAGCTGAACAGCAAAGATTCTACTGGCAATACCCAACGCCAGAATGGGAAAAAGTGTTCTGTGTAACCAGGAGCACTGGACTAAGGGTCAGAACACCACACCCTTAGATTTAGGATTTCAGGCATGTCGCTTGCTCACTTTTGAACTTCAGTCTCCTGACAACACAGTTCCTAGAGTCACTATGAGAATTAAACCAATGAATACCCATGAAATGCTTTCTAAATGAAGTGCTCTACGGTAAAAAAAAGAAAAGAAAAGAATAACTGCTTTAGTCTTTCTGTGCTTCCAACAGACTTAGTTGCCCACAATTCCCACTAGGATGACAGCTTTAACTATCCTTAAGTGATTGTTCCCTAAATATTTGCCACATGTGATTTATATGGATTAATATCCTCACTATATAAATAGAAATTTTAAGTTCATGTGAAAAAGATAAATATGGCTAGAGGAAAATGGGCAAAGGACATAAGCAATTAACTAAAAGAAAAAAATCAATAGCTATGTGAAAAAATGTTCAGTATGTGACAATTGCATGTTTGTAACACCTGTTAGATGCAAGCAGGGACCACCACTCTGCAAAGTAAACAGCCGCTCTTGGGCTTTCCCCTGGATCCCCAATGCTAGTGACTGTGCTCCTGACTTTCAAGATACCAGCCTCTTCATAGTCCTCTGCAGTATTATTCTCCAGAATGCCACAAGGGGGTAAGAAATCTTCTAAGAGGGGCCTGGGGTTAGTTGGTTTCCCTTCAATCAGCAATTATGTACTGAGCACAAGATAAGGCACTAAGATGTTAAGAGAGGTCCAATTATGTGGAAAGCCATCTCCAACATAGGAAATAAAACCTGGACTTCCCTGTGGCTCAGTGGTTAAGAATCCACCTGCCAATGCAGGGAACACGGGTTCAATCCCTGGTCCGGGAAGATCCCACATGCTGCGGAGCAACTAAGCCCGTGTGCCACAACTACTGAGGCTGCATGCTGCAACTACTGAAGCCTGTGTGCCTAGAGCCCATGCTCTGCAACAAGAGAAGCCACTGCAATGAGAAGCCCGCGCACCGCAACGAAGAGTAGCCCCCACTCGCAGCAACAAAGACCCAATGCAGCCAAAAAAAAGAAACAATAAAAAAAAAAGGAATAAAGCCTAACAGGTGACAGGGACATTCATAACTCCAATACAAGGAAGACGGTGCATCCTGGGCGGGACAGGAGAGTTCTGCCCCCTGATAAGTCATATTTAAGACTCAAACTTTCTCAGCCTCCATTTCCTCATTTATTATAAAATGGGGTTAACAATACTACCTTACTCGTGAGGCTGTTATAAAATTAATCAAAATAATGTGTATAAAGTATTTAGCACAGTATCAGGCAGATAGCGAGCTTTCAATAAATGTTAGCTCTTTTCTTTAGCATTATTATTAAATGACATAACAAAATAGTGTAATGTTATACTGAGTAATAGGTTCTAATGGACAGGTACATAGTGCTATGAGAGCATATGGGAGAAAGATTTTAATCCTAACTGCAGAATGGGAGTGGCGGTATGGATCTGGAAAGATCTCATGAAGGAAGTCAAAGCTGAAACAGGTGATGAGGGATGAGCAGGAATTCGACAAGGAAAACTAAGGGGGCAAGGCTTACTCCAGACCACAGGAGCAGAGGGCATTGCTAAGAAACTGCAGGAGGTATAGTGTCCAAGGTGATGGCCACATGTGGAGGTACAGGGGGGTGGTCCAATGATCCATCATTACTATTCCCTCTAGGGAACAGGGTGCCATGGGTGGTCAGCCCGACCAGTGGCATCTGAAAACACCCGAGTTCATGCTAACTGACTCAATGGGGGGACTTGGTAAGTAAAAATGACTCTTTTCCAGTCCTACGTACTGAGGTGTAAACCAAGGTCTGGAGAGAAGAAACCTGCTACTCAGAGCTAACACTGATTAAGTATTTACTATCTCCCAGGTACTGAACACTTAACGTGAATGAGCTGATTTAGTTTCCCCAACAATCCTACACGGTGGATCCTAGAATCCTTGTTTGCCATCGGGTCATCGAGGGTATAGAAAAGTGGAGCACCTTGCCTAAGGTCATGCAGATGACAAGTGACGGACATGGGATTCAAACCCAGGTACGCTCTTGACAGAGTCTGTATTTACTACTAAGCTATCCCCATTTGCGCAGAGGAAATAAGCACTCTGAACAGGGAACCAGAGGACTAGGTTCTAGTCAAGATCTGCCGCTAAATAGCTGCGTATGACTTCAGAAAGTCTCTTCACTCTCTGGTCAGACTTCTTCGGTTATAACATGGAGGCCAGGAGTAAACTACACTTATAGTCCCTTCTGCCTCAAATAATTTTTATCACACTCTAGGGTACAACTCTGACAACTGATACACAAAACAGCTTCTTGGGGAAATGCAGACGCTTTCCACAAACCCTCAGAGCTTTATGTGGGAGTCCCATGGGCAAGCAACTCATCCAGGAGCATGCTTCCAGTCAAGGTGGGAAATATGAACACTCTACTCTGGTCATTACAGGTGTTTGACATGAAATCTCTGTCTGCAGGACTGGAAAGCTGTATATGTCCCACCAGCCACCAAGGGCCCCTTCATTTCCATCGAGTTCTGCGATACTAGATCCCAGATAAATTCCTTTTAACAAGGACATTTAAACTATAGGCAAGATGTATTGGGGTCCGGCCAGACCTCCATCCAAATTCTGAACCTGCTGCTCTGTGAGCTTAGGCAAATTACCAAACCTTCCCGTCACAGCTATCCTATTTATAAAGGATAGTACTAACTCAAGGGTCATGGTGAGGATTAAATGAAACAATATGTGTCATGAGATTAGCACAATGCTTGGTGCATAGCACAGTCTCAATAAATTACAGCTTAAAAAAAAATCAACCTAAAACAAACCCTACACTACTGCTGTGAACTCGCCAAAGGTGTAAAATGCGTTACGCTTTCTCAAACCCTATAGGTACAAAACCTAAACTCTTTCCCTCAAAACCTCTTTGTCCTGTCTTCTCCCTCGACCACCTAGTGGCTCAATTCCGAATGAAAGAGACTCACAGACAGAAAACAAACTTATGATTACCAAGGGGGAAAGAGGGGTTAGGGGAGGGATAAATTAGGAGGCCGAGGTTAACATATACACACTGCTATGTATAAAACAGATAATCAACAAGGACCTACTGTATAGCGCAGGGAACTATACTCAATATTATGTAATAACCTACAAGGGAAAAGAATCTGGAAAAGAATATATATGTGTGCATGTGTGTGTTTGTATATATACATATGCTGTGTGGCACACCTGAAACTTACACGATATTGTAAATCAACTATACTTCAATAAAAAAACTTTAAAAAAATCTAGAAGTAGTCCAAGACACTTCCCTCTTATTTCCACCCCCAGTACACACTCAAACACACCCACACAGTCACCAAGTCATGCAGATCCCATCCCACCAACACCTCCTGGATCTGGTCCACCTTCTCCATCACCACTCCCCTCTGCCTCACTGCTTCTCTGCTTCTTTCTTCATCTGTTGCTCCAAACATGTCTCCCTGCCTCTAATCTCGCTTCTCCAGGGTAATCATCTTCAAATGCAAACTGGCTGTCTTCCCCGCTAAGCTTGAGAACCCCGCCCCCCACGAGCTCTAGGGGTCAGGTTTGAACTCAGGTTCAGCCCACAGGAGGGGCCCTGCATGATGAGCCGCTGCCTCTAGTTTCACCTCCTCTACAGCCCCCGACATGCTTCACTCCAGTCACTCACAATGGCCTCTCATTATACATCTTCCTGACTACCAACCTGATGGAAAGTCCTCTTCCCTTCTTCTTGCTGGCCATTACTCATTCTTCAAAAGAATGCATCAATGTCACCTTCTTCAGGTGGTCCTGCCTGATCCTTGCCCCCATCTAATATAAATGCTCACCCTGTGCTATCTCTCTACCTCTCCACCTAGACTACAAGCTCCCTGAGGGTAGCAGCTCTCTGTCCCTGTCTGATCTCATTCCCAGCCCTAGGAGCAAGTGACATATAGCAAGCACTCAGGACCTGCTCGCTGAATTCCTCCCAGTTGATTCCAGTGCTGGAATCCTGGCAGGAGACTTACCGTGTGTTCCATGCACACGCTTATCTTAGCCAGTCTCCTTCGATGTCAGTCTGCCTCGGGAAGATCACACACAGGCCAAACTGATACCCACCAACCCCTCAGAGCGCTCATCTGGACCACCGATCTGGGCATGAACAATTTCCTTCTTAAGACCACCAGCCATTCCTATCTCAAGTCAGGCCTGGGAAATGCTCAAGTGCCGCCTCCTAACATCCAGAGGGAAGCAATGGCAGGTGACTCAGGATATCCAACATTTAATATTGAAGGTACATTCATTAGCCTCTTCCCTGTGGACAGGACCTAGGTCCTACTCACCTTTGTATTCTCAGCAATGCTTCACAAGATAGTAGGTGCCCAAAATACATGACATATGAACCTTTAACTTTTGATAGGGCTAGAATTCTGGATCTATTGAATTTAGACACCATTACATGTATTTTGAATGACTTCCTTAATTAATCTACAATCTCTTTTACTCATCTTTGTAATCTCAGAGTCTAGCGTGGTGTTCTAAGTACAGTAGCCACACAATCAGCTTTTGCTGAATTGCACTGAATCGTCAAACCTACCCAGCAAAGGAGTTGGTGACAAGACAGACGGACCACAGTCATCTTGCCAGTCATGGGAGCCACTCCACTCATTCAAGAGATGCGACCAGAAGAATTCCTCCTCTTATACGGACAGTCCACCACTCCCTATTAGTCTTGAGGGCAAGAGGACCTGGACAGTGGGCCTTGGCATCTTCTACCTTGTATGTACCAGGTCACATTGTGTACTGAAGACCAGTGTATGAGAATAAGTACATGCTTCAATGTAGGTGCAGATTAAAACTCGTACCAACATCTGTATGGTCAGGATGATATTCTAGGTTAACCACTGGCCAACTTGCTCTAGTTGTGCCACATTGGGTGCCAGTATTCCTGGATGGAGGCCACCTGGTGCAGGTGTATTAAAACAAGTCCCTAACCAGAAGGTGGGAAATTATTACCTCTGGCCACACCTCTGGCAGCAACTACTTGGGGGTTAGCACCTCTAAACCGCCCTCTTCCCATCTGTAAATAAAGATAGTGTCTACCTAAGCAAAGGTGCTCTGAAAACTATGACATGCTTTACATACATGCTCCCTGTGTGCATGTGTAAGCAGTCCCTGGCTTGGCTGTCCCTGCCCTGGTTTGGAGATAGCACAGCTGCTCCCCCAAGCCTACCTCCCTCTCTCCAGAAGCCCTGGGAGCAGAGAGCAGAGGCGATGGGATAAGGGTCATTTTCTGTTTGCATGAGCCTTCTGCCCTGTAGCCCCTGACTGCACTTCAGGATGTACTTAAGCAACCCTGTTTTGTTTCCATGGAGACAGGAAGCTCTGCTTCTCTTCAAGCCTAAACTAATGGTTTTCATCAAATCCCATTTCCTCTGAGACAAGTAAAAATGCGACAAAGCTTCTATCCACACTTCCTGTTTAAATACACTGAAACTGACAGACATACCTCTGAGCCCTCCTCCCACCTAGGCCCGTGCCCCTGGGACAGGTGCAACCATCACTTCCACACCTGGTGGGCCATAAGCACCGGTACGGGCTGCCTGCCCCCACTCACCGGACTCTTCTTCACTTGCCCGGCAGAGGGGTTCCTCCTTCCATTGCCTTCTCCCTGCTTTAGGAAACCTTGGTACCTAACGTTCAAACTGCCTGCAGGTCACTGGGAACATGTATCCCAGAGATAAAACCTTCAGAGCTTTTCCCTGGCTTATGAGTGCAACTCCCAAGCAAACTCTTACTCGAAGGAGAACGCCTCCATCCCCTCCAGGGGCATGTGAGAACCAGACAAAGCAGGAGAGAGAGCCCATACCCCCCCACCCCACCCCCGCAGCCCTGTACACAGAACTAGCTGCTGCCGAACCCTCTGCAGACACCAGTGAAACCCAATACATGTTGAGCATCAGAACGAGAAAAAGAAACCAGGACAGAAATATTCCAACCCCGGCCTGTAAGGCCCCTATTGTTAACACTCCTTGAAATGTTGGAATTTATTCACACCAGCTGTTCCCAGCTGCTGCTGTCACTTCCTAGGCTTCTCCAGAAGTGCTAAGGAGGCATATGTCACGCAGTTCTGTTTCATCTCCCAGCCTGAGGAGGCCGTCTCCCAGTCAGAGAGGAACTGATGGCCTCGCGGCAGGTTCAAGCCCACCATCACAGGCTGCTACTCAGATGATAGCCACCTGCACCTAACAGGCAGAGTAAACGAACATCGATAATATCAAAGGGTGTAAGAGCTGACGGCTACTCCATGCCAGACCTGGGCTCGGCTTCTGCCTGGGAGAGGGATATGGCTATCCCATTTCACAGAGGAGGAAGCAGGCTCAGAGTAACTTGTCCAAGTGCACAGTGCTAACAAGCGGCAGGGTTAGGATCTCACCCGTGACTGTCAGATGCCCAAGCTCCCATTTCTCCCAACCTCCCATGCTTTCCCACCCAGAGAAGGATGTAGGAGAATTCAAAGATGCAATTCCAAACTAGAGCTAGTCCATCAGAGTGGACACGGTCAGACAGGAATTGTGTTTCGGGGCAGTGCTCTGTCCCATTTCCAGCTCTGTTATGACACATCCTCAACCCACACTGGAACCTTATCTGGAATATCAATGACCTGTTATTCAATAGTGAGAATCTGACTTGAATTTTCTCAACTAAAATGTGGACAAGTAAGGACAAAGAATGTCGGCTAAGATTATACAAACAAGAGATTATCCCCTCAGTAGAAATACAAGAAGAAAGAAGTCTATGGTCAGGTCCCTCCTGGGCAGTCATTGAGGTAGAGCAGGTGACTTGTAGCTATAGGCTATGTGGAGAGAATTACCTATTGAGCATAAAGGATGTCAATAAATGCTCACTGAATGAGTACATACATAAGAAATCGCATTATGTCTTATGACTCTCCACTCAAGACATACACTATTAAGAACTTCTTCACACTGTCTCTTGTCCTTCCTTCATAACCATTTCACAAGTCACCCAAGGCTCTTAGTACCACAGAGTTGACTAATATGGCTGTTTCCTCCTTAATCCTCCTGTATCTGGTCTCTCTCCAGGCCAATCCTCCCCCCACGATGCTAGACGAATAGTCTTATACACTCCTTTCATCCTGCACTTTTTGTGTGTGCGCAGTAATTTTAAAATTTAATTTCTATTTTTCTCCAAGTCATGCATGTTGAGTTTTAAAGTCAAAAGTTTTTAAAGCTTGTAATGAAAAAATAGCAGCCCACTGCCTCACCCCTTCTCACCCCTGAACCTGACTCCCCAAGGCAACCACTTATAACTCTTTTACCTGGTTCTTCTAGTATTCATTTCCAATTTTATAAATATTATACTTACACAACTGTTCTTTCTTGATATTTCACTTTTAGTTATCACTTAAGGACTTCCCCACTGTAGAACCTAAGATTTTAGTCTTTGACATTCCCTTCTCCTCCCCCATCTTTATTCTCCCCCATCCTCTTAAGGCAATTATAGCACCATAGGGGCTATCTCAAAATCCAGTGTGAACAATGTACGTCTGATTGACAGCTGAGTGGTATAGAGTACTTACTTTGCTTATATTACTTTAGTGGTAACACTTCTGTATTTTGTGGAATTAATTGCTTAGATTGGTGTGTGTGTGCAAATACATATAAATATTTATATACTCCTATACATAGTTTTAGAAAAACTTAAACTCTTGTAGGTAGAATAATACACATTGGGAAACATATTAATTTCACTGTTTTCTTAAACATATTTTTAGAGCCCTCTGTCATCCTACTCAAATCTGAACTTGCTGCTCACTAGGACTTCTGACAGTTATTATCCTTAAGTTCCCTTCATCATCATCCTGGAAATCTCCTTTCTTTCTCTCTAATGAATCCCTTGTTTCCATGAGTCTCGGGGTCCTTCTCTTTCTTCAATTAATTCTTTATTTTTAGGGACTCACATTCTCCAGTAACTTCTTCAGAGAAAGTGTCTCAAAATATTGCTATTCCATCCTCATAGATAATTGCTATTTGGGCTAGGTATAAACATTCTATCTTGGAAATTTTTTTCCAAAAAATTTTTTAGGAACTTCTCTATCGGTTTCTAACTTTCAATGTCATGGAGGTGTCCAAAGCCATCCTAATTCCTGATTCTTTATAGATAAAATTCATCTCCTTACTAAGCACCAGAAGCTTCCAGAATATTATTTTACTCAGATGCTCTGAAATGTCATGGTTTATCTTGGTGTAGTCTCTTCTCAGCTGTTGTGTTGAGTGCTCAGTTGGCATTTTTATTATTAACTCACTTGTTCCCTTTTTTCTCCACACCCACCTCCCATCTCCTTGCCATACAAACAACCATTACACTATATTCAATGTATAGTTTTTATCTGAATGAATTTTTACGAACAGTATATTATGTGTACATGTATTTTTTAATTTATGTGGATGGTATTATACTGTTTCCTTCTTGTTTTCACTAAACTCTTTTTTTAACATGTACATGGTCTTTGTTGCTCCTGACTGTCACATAGTATGTCATCCAAGAGTTACGTTCACCTAACTACTCTCCTAGTTATAGGTACCCAGGTTGTCTCCAAGTCCCCACCATCAAAAACTAATGCTAGAAAGAATATCCTTGCACGTGTCTCAACCGATCTTTTAATCTGGCGGTATGAGTTTATTAGTTCTGAGAACATTTTTGGTATTTTTCTTTATTAATTTCTTCCTCTCCATTTCCCTATTTTCTTTATGGAATTCTTATTAGTTCAATGTTGAACCAATCCTCTAGTTTTCTTATTTCTGTTCTACTTTCTGGGTGATTTCATCAACTTTATAATCCAACCGTTTACTATTTATTTTTATTACATTTTAATATATTTACATTAATTAATTTTACATTAATATAAATTTTACACTAATTATTTTACATTAATTTCCAAGAGCTCTTCTTAACTGCTAAATGTTCTCTTTTTTAAATAGCAATCTGCTGCCTTGTAGATAAAATAATTTCTCTTCTATCTCTGTTGATATCAATTATACTTTTAAAAAGTTATCTTCCACTCCCTGCATTATTCCTGTTCCCTCAAGTTCCTTTTTCCTATTTATTATTTTGATTTTGTCTTTTGTGTTGGACCTTTTCTTTGAATGCTGATGACCCCTAGCTGTGTGTTTATATTTAAGAGCAAAGCACAAAAGGCTTACTGGAAATTCCTGCACGAATGGTTGGGGCTTGTAGAATGCTGGGTGTAGTGGTTTGACTGGTGGCCCCCTCCCCCAAAGATAGGTCCACATCCTAATTCCTGGAACCTGTGCATGTTCCCTTATTTGGAAAAAGGATATTTGCAGATGTAACTAAGTTAAGGATCTTGAGATGAAGAGGTCATCCTGCATTATCCAGGTGACCCTAAATCCAATGTCAAGTGTCCTCATAAGAGAGAGGCAAAGGGAGATTCTAGACAGAAGAGAAGGAGGCAACTTGACCATGGAGGCAGAGACTGGAGTGACACAGCCACAGCCAAGGAATGCCTGGAGCCACCAGAGGCTAGAAGAGGAAGCAAAGAAATTCCCCCGTAGAGCCCTTGGAGGGAGCATGGCCCTGCCAGATTTTGGACCTCTAGCCTCCAGAACTATGAGACAATTTCTCTCACACTTTTAAGCCACCTAGTTTGTGGTAATTTGTTGGGGCAGCCTCAGGAAACTAATATGGTGAGCCTCACTGAAGGTGAGGGATGGGACCATTTCTCTGATTACCCTCAAATATCAGGATACAGACGTCTTTTCTCTTCAGATGGGTAGTTCCCCCATAGGGGAAGGCTGTGAACTCCACCACATTGCTACATTTTTGAGAGCCAAGCAGAAGTGGGCTGGGAGCATGACGTTCAGTTTGTGGACTTTCATGTAACACTCCCGTTTTCAGTACAGAATATCAACCCCACCCTGATGTTACTATTCCACGCTTCTCTGGTTCAGCCTCCTCAGAGAGGAAGTCTTCTAACTTTGGCTGGGGGGGGGGGAGCGGGGGGGGGTGCGGGGGTTGGGTGGGACAGGCACCTGTGAGCAGTGTCTGGGGGAAGAGATCTAAGGTACCGGGGAGAATGCATCTAGGAACTGGGAAAAATCCTCTTGTTCTAGAATCCCCCCCATACCCCAGCTTTTAGACATACCTGGTGCCTCAATTCATGAGCCTTTCTCTCATTTTGCTTTTTTCTTGGCATTCCTCGCTGGAGGCAGTGTAACCTCAGCTTTTCGTGCCACTAGATTAGTTACCATTTACTGGCTTCAAAAGTTCTGTTGACATCTCTCATCTATTTTCATACCCTCTCCTGTTCTCTTTGTCACTGTGTCCTTTCAATATTTACTTCCTGTGTTAGTGGACTTATAAGAGATGTCCAACTTGGTTCAATCTGCCACGTTTAAAGAGAAGGACCACCTTATAAATTTCCATTTCAAGAATGTCTGCCATTCAGACAAGAGATTATGTTCAGTTTTGCTCAGAAAAATGAAAGCCTCTCTAAGGCCCTGTTTTAGCCCTCCTATTTTAGCCTTTCAATTCCCAAATGAAATTTCCACTCAAGTTAAATTTGGTTGCATTCTAGTCTCCTCACTCTCCATGACGAATCCCATTTCTTCATGTTTGCTTATGGTGTGGTGCTCAACTTCCTGGAATATTCACTCCCATATATTCTATTTTATTCTATTACATATTTTGTATCCCAAGCAAAATCCCAATCCTTTATGAAACCATTTCTGATAGCTTCAGACTATATAGATTTGTCCCTTCCCCCAAACAAATGAACTGTATCTTATATTAGTCAGTAAAAGAACTCCTGTTCCCTGTTTCAAGTGGTTGTGTTGTCTTCTCAGCAAAACGTAAGTTTCTTAAAGGCAGAAACCGTGCCTTATACTTTATGTGCTCTTTGCGATGGCATTGAACGTTCAGTACTTGTTAACTGATGTATACTAATTCAAGCCACAGATATGGAATCTGATGTCCGATACACAATAGAGTAAGAACCTTTTGAGGGTAAAGCCTGTTTCTTATTAAACATCATATGTCTATCAACCAGCACAGTGTTTGACACAGAAGGTCTCTGTTGAGTGACAGAATGAAAGGATGGATGGATAAATGGACTTGCGTTAGCTACCATGTTCAAGGTTGTATCAGTCTAAAGACTTTTCAGTTCCTAAGAACACTAAAGATGATTAAAACAACGGTTCACGACTGCCCTCCCAGAATCTAGAACAGCTTTTAGCACATAGGGGCTGCCCAGTTGATGAAGGTTACATGAATGAATCCGCAAGGAGTCAGGAACACTAGTTTATCGTTAGAAAGGAGAGAGAGACATTTGGCTTACCCAGAAAGCACTCCCAGGACGAGGTTGAGAACAAAGAAGGATCCAATGATGATCAGTGGGATGAAGTACAGCCAATTCCAGGTGGCTCCTAAGGCATCATTGGTCTGAAAGGAAGAAAAATGGTTCCTTAATGCTTCATCAGGACCACCCGCCAGGTGACGGCCTCTGTTCCTGCAGCACATTTAGGGTGATGAAAAAGCACAGTGCAATACGGTTAAACGCTGCCTCACTTCACTCCCAATTTAATGTGGTTGTAGATTAACTCATGTTCTCCATGTACGCTGTGAAGGGCACCGTGTCAGCCACACATAACATCCTGAATTGGAAGGGTCTAACACCCTCACTCGGCAGGTAACTGAACCCAGAAAGGTAAAATACTTTTCTAAGATCATGCAAATAATCACTGGTTTTACAGTGTTTGGTGATGTGAGTTCTAAGCCTTTGTACTCTAAACTGGGCAAGTTCTCAAACGACTGTGGCAGGCTGTGTCCATCACTTTATCCCAGGGATGCTGGCAAACACCTTGACAGGTTGCTTGGGAGAGATTAATGTCATCCACATCCTGCTCAGCTCGTGACCCTGGGCTCTGGCTTTCCTTCCTCCATCATAGTCCAATAGTACAGAGCTAGATCAGGCCTGGCCCTGGGAAGGCTCTGGTAAAAGAAGGAATAAATCTAGATTTGAAGAGTGATCCCTTGCGCTCTCTCTAATGTGAACACACAGTGAACTAAAAACCGCATGGAAACCCATATTCTGGATTCTTATACCACAAGTGAGACGTAAGGCCCTTGAATGGTAGGGGGCTGAGGGAGGATTATACGACATGTCTTAGCCAAAAAAAGCAAAACAAACATAAAGCAACTCTCAGCAGGATGTCTCATTAAGGACCTTTAAACAGTTTTGGAGAATTCTGAAAAGTCCTAACACATGGACCTCTCAACTAAGCTTTGCCTTGACTGTCTCCCCTCATGATATCAACCCCAAATCTTCCTAACAAGTCCACCTGAATTGCATTTTACATATACAGGGCTTTGAATCCCCCCAATCCCACTCCACCCCTCACACACAAACTTTAATACCTCTTTGAAACTCAAAAGTTTCTGCAAAGATATTTTATTCCCAATTCACTGGAGAAACAAGGCCATCCAAATCCAATGCCACGCCTAAAATTCACAGCTAAATTAGTGAAATGAAGATCTGAACTCGGAATTTCTATTGCAAAGTGTTTCTTATCCCCGTGAGTTACCTTTTTCTCCCTCTCACTACTACCTTTGCAAACATATTTTGATTCCTTGTCTTCCTGCTTCCCATGGACTTCTATGACATTCTATCTTGTTTTTCCCCAAATTATCTCATTTTCCTTCTGCCTCCCATTCAAATATGTCAGTCTATAAAATACAGCCTCCCACTAATCATGGCAGCTATCACTGTACAGTAGATTTTTCCATTAAAAAATAGCTTCTAAGGCAACCTCTTTCACCAAGCTCGTGTCTTTTTGTCTTGCCCCTATGCTGTTCAGAGAGATACGTTTGCAAATGAAGCAGAATAAAAGTTAAAAACAAACAAACACCTTCTGAACTGTATGAACAAAAGCAGAGACCTGCCAATTTCAGTGTATAAGATCTAGGCTCTTTGGTTCAACCAGGTCTGCTCAGTCAAATTCGGGTCAGACCGCAGAGAAAATTTCTCCTGATATCAGAAGGAAGATGCAGAAGAATTAGATGCCAAGGGCCACAGGGGGTTTTAATGGACATAGGAAGCTAGTTTTTCTGAGATAACTGAGACATGGTTCTTCCTGTGAGCTACAGGATGGACTGAATGATCTTTGTATAACTAGCTCTATCTTGATCCATGACTATAAATGCAACATTTTGTAAAGACTGGTTAGCGCGGATGGTTCACCGGTGGTGCTCCAGATCAACAAGTTTCATTCACCCCATGGCTCAGACAGTCAGCCCCACCCTGAGAGTTCTTCGGCAGCAAGAACTGAGTCTGCTCCCAGCACCCAGATCACGGCTCAGCTGCCAATACACATTAGTTGGTGTCAGCAATGGCAATGATGAAATTGTGACTTTGAATCTGTTTTTGGTCCCAGGAGTGACGGTGCTACGTTTTGAGGATGGCTAGAGCAACTTCGGTTGGGTGACTATTTGCCAGAGATGCTGCACAGTGAAGAACAATTCCCAAATTGTGTTCTCCTCGTTGCTAGCAATCTGTAAGATGTTCATGGGTTCTGTGGAAAATGAGCTTCTCGAACCAAAGAAACTGGGGAAACACAGCAGATTATATTTTCGTGTCAGCCTGTGAGAAGATCCACCAAAAAGGAACATTATTAACTTTATTTCCTCCATCATTTCTTACGCTTCCTTGATTACAAAACCTCCTTTTCAACGGCAATCTATTAACATATCAGGAAATACAGCCTGTGAAATACAGGGAGAGAAGGACTTCCCTCACAGGCCCCGAGTCTGGAATGTGCTTCCCAATTCTCTAAAATGCTGCTGATGCAGAGGGTCCTTGTACTCAGTGCGCTGCGAGAATGTTTTGGTTTCGCTTTAACCTACATTAAGGCAAGAGCCTCCACTGTCTGCTCATTTCTGTATCTGGCATCTGACAAAGTGTTTGGCACACACAGATGCTCAACCAATCAATAACTGACCACAATTTGAGTAAGATGATTCTCGTGTTTAAAATATGCCCAACAAAATTCATTCTGATATTCTCCCCAAGCTTTGTCTGAATTGCTTTAAAAGAAAAAACAAAAGTCATCCACCATGGTACTGGGTCCTGTTGGATGAGAAGGACAGAGGAGAAAGGGAAGAGAAGGAGAAAAAGAATATCTGGGAGGACCCCAGCACCAGCGGCTAGGGGGTTAATAACCCTAGGGGGTCATTAAGGATGACTGACAGCTTACAAGTTTCTTCTGGAGAAAGCAGCTTGACAGCTCCCCGAGATTATTCACAAACCTTTTAATAGACTTGCCCTACCCTCTACACCTTCCGCCTCTCCCTCCGGCTTCCTCTTCCCTCAGCCCCTCCCGTTCCTCCTCTCCAGGTGGCCTCACACCCCCACCTCCCATGCCTGTCAGTGGATCGATGACAAGGCCACCAGGACAGGGGAACACACCTCAGCAGGAAGTGGGCAAGCCCAGGACTTCATGCTTCCCTCCTCCAAAATGGCAAGGTTCTTTCTCATGCTGATTAGAGCTTCAATCTCCTTCTGATTCATCGTTATTAAAACCTTAAAACTGTCCAGTGTAGGAGAGACAACTACTGAAGTGTCTTTTGAGATGAAAAAAGAAGAAAGTAATCGACAACTCTGAAGGCAGCAAGTGCCCTGATACCATATGAGGTGGGACTCAGGAGCGCCAAGCAGAAAGGTACCAGTTCAACTGCAGAGTTGTGACTGTGTTCCCTCTGGGGTGGGCATGTGTGTCTGTGACACAGCGGGACACGGGACAGAGGAGGGGCTGCCTGTGTGAGAGGGAGAGCCTCTCCCTTTCCTTCTGTCTCCCCTGTACCCCCTGCTTCTGTGACTCTCCCAAGCGCCTTGCCTGCGGGAGCATCACGCTTCATTCTCCCTAGCAACTCTTCCTTCAGGGCCAGGGGACAGCTGTGCTAAGTCCTCTTTGCAAGATCCCGGGGAAGGAGACCTACAGCTTTCCAAACATGGTCCACTGGATTCTGGCCCCAGGAGAGTGGACCCTTCCCTGCCCAGACCGCTATTGTGGAGCAGCTGAAGTGTAAACCAGCCCCTCACTGCAAAGACAGCTGCACACAGAGTACCAGCTTCCTCCTCCCCACCATTCATGGAACACCCACTCTGTGGCAGGCAGTACATGAGAGCGCTTTTCTTCGGTCAACGTCCTCTTATTTAAGATGCTGATTCTCCTCCCACCGACCCAGTCAAGCCTCTAGACTTGGCAAGCAGGCTACCCTCCATCTCTCTCACCTGCTGATTCCCTGAGTGACACACACACACGCGCACACGTGCGCAGGATGGGGCTGATGACAGAGAAAGCGGTCGGGGGTGGCGGCCCACCCTGCACAGGGAGTGCTCAGCGGGTACCAGGCCTGACACAGTGGGAATGTGTTCCTTTGGGAACCTGCCTGACTGGGGGTGGTGAGTGCACCCACTCCCTGCGTAAACAGGCACACATGGCAATTATCACATTAATCTCCGGGTGATGGGGGAGATGGTGGAAGGCAGGGGTGGGAGGAGGACTGGTAAGAAGGATGGAGATGGAGATGACAAGAGGCAGGGGGTCCCTGCCCAGCCCTGGCCTGGGTTGCAAAGGCAGTACTATAGCTCCCATCCTTGGAAACAGGCCTCCATCAGGGTTCCACAAGGCTCTGCAGAAAACAGGCCGAAGGGCCTCCTCCTGGATGTCCACGCCTCTCACAGAGCAGCTCTGGCCAGGGAGGCTGAATGACATATAGCTGAGTGGGGAGGCTGAGTGAATTGGAACTGGGAAAAAAACGAGGATACTTATTCCAGGGTCCTTTCAGAGGGAAAAACAAAAGGTCTCTCAGGTACACCTGCTTCCCAGGCTGGAGGTGGCACCCGCTGGCACGCTCTGGCCTGGCCTGCCGCAGGCTCAGTCTGGGCACCATCGGCATCGTGGGCAGGATACTTCTTGGCAGTGGGAACTGCCAAGACACCTGGGGGTAAAAACTGGCTTCAGCCGCGAACTGCTGGCCTAGAGGCTCTGCCTCCAGGAGAGAGCTTTGGAACTGCCGAGTGAGCTCAGGTCAAGGGGGGGCTGCAGCAGCCACCCTGGGCTGTCAAAGAGGCCAGGCCATTCGTCTCAGCAAAAGCATCTGTCCTAGGCCTCTGCAGACCATCCCGGGGAGAGAAAATTCAGAGAGGGCAAGAGGTGGAGGAAATAAAGTTAACAGTGTTCCTTTTTGCTGGGTCTTCTCACGGGCAAACACAAAAATATAATAAGGAGGCCAAAGACGATTCAACTGCTTACCACCTCCCCTGAGGGAATGACGCCTGGGCATCCGGCACTGCCCAGCTGACTTGCCTCGCCTGGGCCCCTCACTTCTTTCCAGCACCAAGCGTACAGCTCCTTTTCATCCCAAGGGACTTGGGACTCGGAGTCCATGTCTCAGAGCCTAAAGGCCATATTTTGTTCAACAAATTTGTGGACCATGTACTAGGCAACAGATATCCTCCTAGGTACTGGGGATAAATGATGAACAAAGCAGTCTCAGGTCCTGGCCTTCATGAACTAGTGTCATGGGGAGACCCACATTCAATAAGTGAGCTCACACATGCTGTGCGGCTTTAAACCGAGATGAGTGTGATGAAGGGACCACCAGGGAGCTGACCCACAGGTGCGTCTGATCTGGTCCAGGGGGTCAGGAAAGGATTTGCTGAAGCTTTCAGAGTAAAGAGTCACATGACAGTCTAAGAAACTACCTTGGCAGGAGGCAGCAGAGGTCAGAAAGGCAGAGAAAAGGTTTATCATGGAGGTGAAAGAAAGAGGAGGAGAAGGTTAAGATTAAGAAGTCATACAAAACACAGTCATAAAAAACAAACTTATGGTTACCAAAGGGGAAAGGGGGGTGGGGAGGGATAAATTAGGAGTTTGGGATTACCATAGACACACTACTATATATAAAATAGATAACCAACAGGGACCTACTGTAGAGCACAGGGAACTCTACTCAATGTTTTGTGATGGCCTGTAAGGGAAAAAAATCTGAAAAAGAATGTGTGTGTGTATATATATATATATATATATGTATATATATATGTATATGTAACTGAATCACTGTGCTATGCACCCGACACCAACACAACGTTGTAAATCAACTACACTTCGATTAAAAAAAAAAGATTCAGGGCTTCCCTGGTGGTGCAGTGGTTGAGAGTCCACCTGCCGATGCAGTGGAGACGGGCTCGTGCCCCGGTCCGGGAAGATCCCACATGTCGCGGAGCGGCTGGGTCCGTGAGCCATGGCCGCTGAGCCTGCGCGTCCGGAGCCTGTGCTCCGCAATGGGAGAGGCCACAACAGTAAGAGGCCCGCATACCGCAAAAAAAAAAATAATAAAAAATAAAAGATTCAGAAGTGTCAAGAGGTAGGGGACACGTGAGAAGAAAAACGAGGGCAGGGAATGCTCTCTGGGGATGAACTCCTGCCTTCCTGCGATAGCAGCCCCCGGGGCCCCGTGCGGATGTTGTACTGAAACATACACGAATCATAAGGGCACTCTTAGTGGATTTTTTCAAAACGTACATAACCGTGCAGCCAGCACCCATATAACCCCAGGGCTTCCCTCACCCCTTCCTAGGCACCATCTACTTCCCTCAAATGTGACGTTCTCCTGACTTCTATAACCATCAATTACGTTGGCCTAATTGGAAAATCACATCTGAGCATTTCCCAGCGTGTCCTGAGCTATCCCCGTTCCCTCTTTGCTCAGGGACTTGTATTCAGAATAGCCCCCTCATACCCTGCCTCCTAGCCTCCCTCCCTGTCCGGCTCTCAGCAGCCTGGATGTGGCAGATTCTGTGCTGCCCCCATCAGGTCTCCTTTACCAGCAGGTGTACCCACCCCCTCCCACCCCAGCAGCTCTGAGTGTTGGCTGCTAACGGCTCACACCTGGATCCTCCTGAGAAGTTGGCCCCTGGCTGACAGACCCTCCTCATCTGGGAGTTTATGCCTGTCCGAGGGGGACAGTGACCTGGAACCAATAACTCACCGATGCAGGGGTGTCAAGGGCCCAGCCCCTTCACCTCTGCATGGGACAACTTCTGTGGTGCAACTCACTGTGGAGCCGCCTGGGGGATACGACTGAGGCTAAAACGTCTGCAACCATACCTCTGCCTAGTATTTTCTCCTGACTTATTCTACTTCCCTCCTATCGGTACAGGCTTCTCCCGAAAGCAGTCCATAAATAAATCATTGCCACAAAAATCTCTGTCCCAGAGACAGTTTATAGGGAATCTGACTTAAGCCATTAAATCCCTTTCTCATCAGTGTTTTGTTTTTTTTTTTTCGGTACGCAGGCCTCTCACTGCTGTGGCCTCTCCCGTTGCGGAGCGCAGGCTCAGCGGCCATGGCTCACGGGCCCAGCCGCTTCGCGGCATGTGGGATCTTCCCGGACCGGGGCACGAACCCGTGTCCCCTGCATCGGCAGACGGACTCTCAACCACTGCGTCACCAGGGAAGCCCTCTCATCAGGGTTTTGACCAGCCTTACAAAGCAGGTAACATCCTGCCCCTGAGTCACATAGATAGACGGTGGATGGTGTTTCTAAGGGCAGAGTCACTGCCCTTTGACCACACCCACATTTTAGCGAAAGGACACAATGCCCACCCAGCATACCGTGCAACCACTGGGCAAGTAAACCTTGTGGATTTCTTGTATACCAGGAAGGCTAGCCACAGTCTTGGAAGATTATGAGAAGACACTGTCCAATCCATCAGTTGGTAGAAGAGGAAACCAAGGTCCAGGCGAGCAAAGTGAAGGGGTTCCAATCTAGAAGCACAGTGGGTCAACTTCTTGAGGACACTTGACTCTCCATATCTCGTTTGGTTCCAGATCTCTTAAAAGCAATCCTACCCATACTGTCTCCACCTTCTAGGGGAGAACCACATTCAAGAAGAAAGCCAACACTAGGCTCCGGCAGCCAGAACATGAAAGCTGTCTTCCCAGTCCCCAGGCAAGAAAGAAGGGTGGGGGGAGCAGGGGAAAAGAGTGAGGACAGAGAGTCCCGAGTGCAACACAGCCACCTGCTGCCACCCAGCAAGGAGGCAGAACCTGTCAGTCCTGGAGGCAGGGCATTTCATTATGTCTCAGATCCCTGAGCATATCTAATGCATATGCTCAGTCTCCCCCACACCAACAAGCTCCAAAGGCAGCATCTGGCTTGGCCAGGGGCCTGTGACAAGTAATCAAGACTCTCTACGCATTCTGGCCCTCCCAAACCCTCCCGGACTTGATGGCCAGCAGCCACTTTCTCCACTTGCCTGGACGGCCAGTGACCGTCACTGATGCAGCAGTGCCTTAGCCCACATGCAAAGCACCTCCAGGAGGACTTCCTATTGGGCATTTCACCACCTATTCTTCCCCTTCTCTGACTAGTGGAAAAACAGAGCAGGACCAGTCAGCCAAAGAGGAGAACCAGAAAATAACAGCTCGCCCACCCTGGTCCACAGGCGGTAGCATGATTCCAATGAGACCACCCTTGGGAGCTCTGCTCAGCATCTTGGACCAGTAAGCACTGCCTCACTTTGGACGTGGGCGGTGATCACCACTGGTGCTGGGCAGACAGGTATTGACGTGTCCGTGAAAATCTATCCTCACGCCTGGGAAGAAGACTCAAGAATAAATGTCAAAGTGAGGGAGGATGAGTAGTGCCACATCTGACCAGGAAGGCTGCCGTGACGTTGTCCACGCCAAGTGAGAGCCTCAAAACCCACAGAGCTCGGAGCCCTGCTGTGCCTGAAAACTCTTTGGTTAAATCCTAATAATTCCAATATCACTGTTATGTGAGGTTACTGTCACCTCCCTTTCTGAGCCCTGGCCCGGAAGCCCAAAATGGAGATGAGAGATACTTTCAAGATCTTTTAACTGTTGAAGCTGGGTTTGGGTTACACAGGGGCTCAATATTCTATTCTCTCTACTTGTGTGTATGCTTGAAAACTTCTACAATAGAGGGTTTAAATTTTTCCCCAAATAAAACTGTATAGGTTGTTTATATGGTTCAGGGTCACATGTGGATTTTATGATAACTGGGGGTGGGGGGTAGGCAGGGTAGAAATTAGTGATTTTGTTTAAAAATCTTTTTATACTTTTCCTATACTTTGCAACTTTTCTGCAGTAACTAAGTGGTTTTTGTTTTGTTTGTTTTCATGGTCAGAGAAAACATATAGGGGGGAAAAAAAAAGCCAAAGAGGAGGTCCTCCTGCCCAGCGACTGCAGCAGGGTGCCGAGGAGGCTGACGTTCCTGGGGCCACTGGGAAGCCGGACAGTTGACCATACAGTGAGCCATCCAGGCCAGGATGCTGCACTGCTCTGGGAAAAGGCGAGTGTGTTGTTCTGATGCCGCCATATGCAGGCTGGCCAAAGTAGGCCACTTAGAGAGGATGCTTCCTATGATGATCAGCTAACACACATCACCCCTCTACACGGCGGGCTGACCAGAGACTGAATGTCTTTTTGCAAGAAAGTCAAGCACCAGTAAGAGCTCAGAGAATGAGAGAAGACACGAGTCTCAGAAGACCCTTCCTTTGAGGCCCAGGGACAAAGGGTGCACAAGGCTTGACAGATCCTCTGCACTGTGAGAGCTTTGTGTAGGGTCCACTGTGTTCTACAAAGACTGTGCTGATGACACCAGGGCAACAGGTCTTCAACCAGTTCCCCAGCTGGTTCTCGGCTCTATCCTACAGTCCTTGGGGGTCAGTCCTTCTGGTTACCATCATTTACTGCATTTCCATGAGTCCCCGGTCCCGTCCAGCTAACCAATCACTATTTCCCATGCATCTAACATGAATACTGTAACTTTCATCATCTTGCAGTACATAGAGCTAGGAGGAATCACAGCATCTTGCACAAACCCCTCATTTTATGGATGAAGAACCAAGGGTCAAACGTTGATTGCTGAAAGATACCCCACTAGTTGATTACAGAAGCAGAACTAGGACTTCTGATCCCCAGGCTACTCTGTATAGCCCTTGTATTCTCTGCCATATCATTTAGTACTGATAAGTATGTATGGCCCTGCTCTCTCTGGTTATTTTGTACGTAGTAGTCTACCTTCATGCTTTCCCTTGGAAGCTACCTGAAGGTGAAGACCACGACGATGTGTCTCACTTCTTCTGAAGGTTTGGAGCACGGAGCTATGAACATGGCTATCGGATTTCATAAAGAAAGGAGTGAGGCTAGAGATATCCTGGAAGGCTTCCTGGGGCTGTGCCGTCACCTGGACTTGAAGTAGGAGAAGGATGTAGATTGGCCCATCAATGGAGGAAGAGAGTCCAAGAGAGGGAAAGAAGTGGGAATGATGAGGCCACAAAGAGTGGCTGTGGGCAGTGGCGAGGAAGGCAAGATGAACAGTGGAGGACCCTGAATGGTGGTCTAAATGTTTGGATTTGCTCACTCCCCAAGAGCTCTTCCTTCCTTCTACCCTCTCCTCTCTGTGCCAAGCCATGAGTTCCCTCATACTGGAGAACACTGCTCAGTCTCTGGAAGGCTTCCCCAAGGCGTGTCACTCTGCTTCTCTCCAGAATTTCCCAGCGTACCCCATAGCAGCATATATATTCATTCAACATTTTTGAGTGTGTACTCTGGACAAGATGAGTGAGAAAGGAAAACAGTCCTTAAGGGCCTTGGTATCTGTAAGAAGGCTAAGTCATGAGTATAAATGCCTATAATTGTAAACAAAACATTAAGTGCTGCACTTGGGTTTTTATTTGTACTTAATTACAGGCCCTCTTTAGATGTTATTCTGTCTCTTTCACCTATTGGTCCTCCCTTTCCATCAGGGTTGACTGGTTCTTAAAGACAGAACTGCATCTTTTATTTCTCTGTTCACTCTCTAATGCCTAGAATATTATTCTACAAACAAGAGATGCTCAGTAACATTGTTGACTACCAGGAGATTGTTAACACCACTACCATTCTTCTGCTTCACAGGCCTGCATGAGTTTCCTTCTCTGGAATAAATATATCATCTGTAAAATGGCATCTCTGTTGACATATAGCAAGAACACTTAGCTAACTCAAATATTCAGCACAGCATATAAGAGCAGACACTCAAGAAAAGAGCTTCAGGTCATCATTTTTCTTGGCTTTCATTCCCTCCACAAAGAGCAGGTGAATTAATTTATCACTGAACATCCCCGTTTTAATTAACGATTGCATGTCAAACACTAGGTAAGGCTGGTAAGTGCAGCTGGTTCCCTGAAGAAGCCCCAGGCCAGTTAGTTTCATTTATTTTGTGGCCACAGGAGCCACTCTTACTCCTTGGTAAGAACGGCTTGAAAGCAAGAAACCATGGCTTTGAAGTCTCTATATCTTCAGATTTCAAGAAAACACGCTCAATTAATCTGCATTGGTGCTGATAATTGGTGATAATGAAATGCCCAGTCCCACATGCCTATTTGTCACCTGAGGGGCTGAGAGTACCTGGGTGAGGCTCTTCACTCTGGTCCTGCTGGATCAGAGTTTCTCTAAGCACACTGGCCTTGGAGAAACACAAGTGCCCAAAACATCACTCCACTCAACTCTCACAGCCGCTGGCAGAGCCTGGCTCAGCCAGAGTCCCCAAGGCAGTCACCTCCACTTGTGAACAGCTTTGTCCACTCACCCCAGCGCTAGACAAATGTTATTTTCTATTTGTTCCATGATGTGAAAAAAAAAATGGGAATCACTGTGCCAGACGACCATCTGTCAGGGACATTGAGGAGGGAATTCCTCGCTTGAGTAGGTGCCTACATCAGACAACAGATGTGGGGTCCCTTCCCACTCAGACCCAGATTCCTCACTGTGCTTCTCCTCTATCTCATGGACTCGAATTCTCCGGTTTCAATTCTACTACTCCCTCGAAACCTTCTCTTTTCTCATCTCCTGATTTCTCCTGTCTTGTTCACTCTGCTGCTGCCCTCCTAGGAATTCACCTTGGTTCTTCTTCTTTCCCCTAAGATACACAGAGTGCATGCCCCAACTGAGCTCTCCCATTGGTTTGGGGGCATAACAATGTTGAAACAAAATACAGATAATAAAGTAATAATGTTCACTGCTTCCCCAATCTGGGAACCATTGCAAAGAAAAATCTCTTTTGGCCTTTCCCATTCTTTGTACAACTTTCGTTCCTGTTCATTAGGGTGGAATGTACTGAGAGCAACCACGATGGGTGACTAATACAGGACTGCATATAAACTGTTGGATGGCAAATCCAACACGGACCCAGTCAGACCTATTTCTGGAAGTACTAAGAAGACCTGATTAAAACATTCTTATCTCCACATTTTCCTTTGACTTATACCCTAAGGCTATTGTAATTGAGAAGCGTAATTGAGAAGGAGAAAGAATCATGGCTTCCATTCGTTAAGCATCTAGTCTACGCTGAACAACGAGCTAGATGCATAGCAACCATGTATAGGAGAGGTGCAACTGTAATTTCATATGCTAAAAACAAACAACAACAAAATCCAGGCTCAGAAAACCTGAGGACTTGCCCAAGGCCCCGTAGTCAGTATGTTACAGAACCCAAATCCAAACCCATGTCTGACTTCCTCTTAAGACATGACATTATGCTGCCTCTTGTATGGTGGGAAAGGGGGAGAGAGACAGAAATAAAAATGTTGTTTTAACGTGGAACATATCTGAGAACAGAGCTATGCATGCAGGTATTTACAACAGCAGTGCCAGCAGAAGAAACAGTTTCTGACCAATTGCATACTGCAATCCCATCTGAATGTTATGTGGTTTCAACTCCTTTGATGTCTACACCTTAAAGCAGTGGTTTCTTCTCTGCCCTCGATGTCTGATAAGGTTGGAAGGACTTGTCACAGCAAGTTCCCTGGCTAGTAGTGCAACAGTCACTCTGTTGCCAGGGTGATCTTGTAAAGTGGGACGAGTGATTCCCAGCCACGGCTGGCTTCAGTCTTCAGAGCAGGGGAAAGCTGTCATTTCTAACCAGCATCTCTCACCCTGTCTCTCTTCTGCTTAAAACCCTCCAAAGGCTGCCCTTGTCAAATCCCCCACCATGTGCGACCCCAGCCCAACCTCTCGGGCTCACCTCACAGCCCCCGCCTCCTCGTGTACCAAGTCAAGTGGCCACACCCCACTTCTTGCAATGCCCCCATACGCCACGTTCTTTCATAGCTGTATGCTTCTGCACATATTGTTCCCACTTCCTAGAATACCTTCTCTGCCTTCTTCACTTGGAAAGCCTCTACTCAGGCCCTGATGAAAGGTTACTTTTGCCAGGAAGCCTTCCCAGAGTTGGTTGCTCTCTTCACTCTCTGCACTTAAGGCTACCATGCCACTCAACTCTACTGTAATCATGGCTTGCTGGTATGTCTTTCTCTACAAGACTTGACACCCCACAGGAACAAGGAGGAGGTCTTATTTTTCTGTCTGCCCCAGAACCCAAGTTAGCTCTCAGGACGTGCTCAGCAAGTGTTCACTGAGTGAACAGATAAATGAATAAGTTAATAAGCTGAATGTATGGCTCTGATTAAATCTAAGACAAGCAAAAGAAAGAAAAGGTGATGAGAAAAGATTTCTTAAAGAGTTAATTAAATGCCTAGAGGTTTCTTTTATCACTAAGAGGGCAGAGTCACTGGATGATTAGAGGGGGTTTATCAGGAATTATCACTTAGTAAGCCCTTCCCAGGTGTATCTTGCCACCGAAGGACTTCATCCTCTAATCCTCTCCAGAAGAAGAAAGGCTTTATCACTCATCTCCGATGAGCTCAGGAAAGAATTAAAAACAAAACTGGTAGCTTCTGCCACTTCATCCAGCTACAGTTTCAGCTGTAAAGCTGGGTTTGAGGGAGGCAGAAAATACAGACTTGATTCTCAACACGAATGTGGACAGTGGTTCCTGCAGGGCCCCATGCAGAGATTAAGGGAACTCTCCCTAATCTCGAAACTAGAATAGTGAAACTCATCTCTCAGCGGACAGTGCGGGGTGGAGTAGGGGGAGGTAACCAAGAGGGGAGAGAGCAGCCCCTTTGGGAAAGCAGCAAAAAATGCAGCCTCTTTGCTGTGGCCTCTGGGCACGAAGGTGATGGGGAAGAAAGCATGTCTCAGGGAAGGTGACCCTGGTTCTCTCAATGTCAAAGGTAAACTTGAAACTTTCTAGATCCCAGCCGGAGGGCTCTGTGTTCTGTCCTCTTAAGCTTGGTGAGGTAGAGATGTTCTTTTTTTTTTTTTACATCTTTATTAGAGGATAATTGCTTTACAATGGTGTGCTAGTTTCTGCTTTATAACAAAGTAAATCAGTTATGCATATACATATGTTCTTTCAGCTGGGAATTCTTTTAAGCCTCCATCTAAAACTGCCACTCATCCTCTCAAAAAATAAGAAATGCTTTGTCAAAAATCCTGGCCATCCTTCAAGGCCTTTGTTATACTCCATCTGGATGAAATGATGCCCTGATCACCCAGCCAGGGCCGTCTGGTGCCCCAGGGGCTTTTTGGACTTGTTTGGAGATCCTCTAACTCTCACATTCAGAGCCAGCCCCAAACCATTCTCTTGGCTAAACCCTGGTGAGTTATTTAGTCTGAAGAGTATAAACTTCTCTAGGCAAACTCTCTTGATATTCAACATGAGGTCACACAATATCAATAAAAGTCAACACTTTTTGGAGAAATTACTATGTACATTTTGCCCACATTTGCACATTTAATCTTTTCAAGAATGCTTTAAAGCTGATAGTAGTACCATAGCCTTTTTCTCCAATGAGGAAACTGAGGCACAGATTGGTTAGCTAACCTGCCTGAGGTTGCACAGACATTAGGGACAAGACTAGAACTACAGCCAGCAGTCTGAGAACTGAAACACAGAAAATGCTCCACACACATGACATATTAATATTATTTAAATAGGTTAAGCTCAGTTCCCTTTAACCCTTGAAAAAGGGGGGAAAAAAAGAATGGATGAATCACTATTATTTTTTTAACATTTTTATTGGAATATAATTGCTTCATATTGTTGTGTTAGTTTCTGCTGTATAACAAAGTGAATCAGCTATATGTATACATATATCCCCATATCCCCTCCCTCTTGTGTCTCCCTCCCACCCTCCCTATCCCACCCCTCTAGGTGGTCACAAAGCACCGAGCTGATCTCCCTGTGCTATGCAGCCGCTTCCTACTAGCTATCTGTTTTATATTTGGTAGTGTATATATGTCAGTGTTACTCTCACACTTTGTCCCAGCTTACCTTTCCCCTGCCCTGTGTCCTCAAGTCCATTCTCTACATCTGCACCTTTATTCCTGTCCTGCCCCCAGGTTCTTCAGAACCTTTTCGTTTTTCTTTTTTAGATTCCATATAAATGTGTTAGCATACGGTATTTGTTTTTCTCTTTCTGACTTACTTCACTCTGTAGGACAGACTCTAGGTCCATCCACCTCACTACAAATAACTCAATTTCATTTCTTTTCATGGCTGAGTAATATTCCATTGTATATATGTGCCACATCTTCTTTATCCATTCATCTGTCAGTGGACATTTAGGTTGCTTCCATGTCCTGGCTACTGTAAATAGTGCTGCAATGAACATTGTGGTACATGTCTTTTTTTGAATTATGGTTTTCTCAGGGTATATGCCAGTAGTGGGTTTGCTGGGTCATATGGTAGTTCTATTTTTAGTTTTTTAAGGAACCTCCATACTGTTCTCCATAGTGGCTGTATCAATTTACATTCCCACCAACAGTGCAAGAGGGTTCCCTCTTCTCCACACCCTCTCCAGCATTTATTGTCTGTAGATTTTCTGATGATGCCATTCTGACCAGTGGGAGGTGATACCTCATTGTAGTTCTGATTTGCATTTCTCCAATGATTAGTGATGTTGAGCATCTTTTCATGTGTTTGTTGGCAGTCTGTATATCTTCTCTGGAGAAATGTCTATTTAGGCCTTCTGCCCATTTTTGGATTGGGTTGTTTTTTTGATATTGAGCTGCATGAGCTGCTTGTATATTTTGGAGATTAATCCTTTGTCAGTTGCTCCATTTGCAAATATTTTCTCCCATTCTGACGGTTGTCTTTTCGTCTTGTTTATGGTTTCCTTTGCTGTGCAAAAGCTTTTAAGTTTCATTAGGTCCCATTTGTTTATTTTTGTTTCTTTTTCCATTTCTCTAGGAGGTGGGTCAAAAAGTATCTTGCTGTGATTTATGTCACAGAGTGTTTTGCCTATGTTTTCCTCTAAGAGTTTGATAGTGTCTGGCCTTACATTTAGGTCTTTAATCCATTTTGAGCTTATTTTTGTGTATGGTGTTGGGAAGTGTTCTAATTTCATTGTTATACCATCTCATCTAAATATTTTGCTTACCTTGTGCAAGGAGATTGGTGTCTACTTCTAAGCCTCTTATCATTTGCAGGTGATTGTAATATTTATCACACCAGACAATGATTATTTACTTGTCAGTCCCCTGTACAAATTGTGAAATCTTGGAGGACAAGGTTTTGTGGTTCGTTGTATAGCGTACCTGCTATAGTACCCTGAATACTGCTCAATTAACATCTGTTGCACGAAAGGGTGAATGAGAAATCAAATCCTTTAGAATCGAAATGTAAAGGAATATTCCAGCCATCACTAGTTCAAATTGGATGAACACAGTCTAGAACAGTGGTTCTCAAAGGTGGTCCCTGGTCCCCCAGCATCAGCAGCTTTGGGGGCCTTGTTGGAAATGCACTGGTCCGAAGGTACCAGTAGAGACCTTCGGATCAGAACTCTCGGGATGAAGCTCAGCACTCAGCCATGTGTGTTTTAACAAGCGATTCAGGTGATGCCTGCTAAAGCTTGAGAACTAATGGTCTAGGGAAAAAAAGAAGTCTGCCATGGTAGCCTCAGTTGCTATGCTGTTGTATCCAGGAGTGCAAAAGACAGATCTGAGGAAGGAGAAAGTCTGAGGTTGAGTGGGGAGGAGAGAAGATGACAGAAGGGTGTGGGGAGAGATGGAGAGGGAGGAGAAAGAGGGTGGGTGAGAAGGAGAGAGTCATCTCCTGGGAATGAAATGGGTTCATGATCTCAGCAGCATGTTGCCACAGCAACAGGTCCAGCACCTCCCCCACCCCCTCCCCAGGATGACCAGGCATTAGACACACCTACGCTGAGGCCTGAGCCCTGCAGAAAGATTTAAGCTTCAGCAAGTTGGAAAAGCACAGTGAGGGGAAAGCTTATAGAATTAGCTCCCCACACAGGCTCTGGCCCCCAGGTGCACTCCTGGAAAGGTCGGTTCTTCCTAAGGTCAGTGATCAGTCCCAACAGGCGGTGAAGACACAGCCATGTGGGTTTGCTCCTCTGCACCCCAGCTCACAGCCTGGCTAGGATGGCTCTGCTGCCCTACAGAACTCACTGTGAGAAAGGATGAGTGGCCTAGAGGAGAGGGAGAGAGCCCACCATGCTGCAGGGGTGGAAGCAGAGGAGGGCATAAGGAGACAGGGCTCAGAGACCAGGGATGGATTACTCCAGAAGCCAGGGCGGGAGTCCAAATGGGGAAGGAGAAGAGGAGCGGAGCTTGCATGCAGATTCAAAGGGCTCAGGGGGGAGAGCAAAGGGGTAGTGAGGAGCAGAAGGCTCTCAAGAGCATCTCGGCCCTTTCCTGGAAATGGCTGGAGCTTCCAGGGCACCCACAAGGCAAACGCACATCCGACCGGCTTCCCTAATAAAGGCAAGACAGGGGCTGCAGGAGGACACTGAGATAAGCAAAACGCACAGTGTTCCATATGCTCGATGGAAATAACTCCGGGAAAGCGAGTTTACAGCCAATTAGACATTAAAAGTAAGATATAATTGCTGTTGCTATGTTTGTTTCCAAGAAGAACTGTGTTATGATTAGACTAACAGGCTAGTGTTAGAATTCTGAGCAAACTGCATGGAAGACTTAGTCTCGCTTTGTCTCCGCGTGAGAGA
This sequence comes from Globicephala melas, assembly GCF_963455315.2. Lineage (NCBI taxonomy): Eukaryota > Metazoa > Chordata > Mammalia > Artiodactyla > Delphinidae > Globicephala > Globicephala melas. The sequence goes on from NC_083314.1 coordinate 48,468,625, forward strand.
AGAAAGAAGGTGAGAAAAAGATGAATCAATAAACCACCACTATGTTCAAGGTCTCCACCCTCTGAAAACCCCTGTGAAGCCCTGAACCGTGTTTTGGAGGGGGAGAGGGGAACTAGGGGAGAATATGCAGAGATTTCTCCCATCGGATTCCTTCTAATCCGCATTAACAACCCAATGAAGTCATCACAGCAACTCCCATTTTTATGGATGAGGACACAGCCCAGAGAAGTCGAGGAGCATGCAGGTCATAAAACAAAGACTGGGGTTCGAACTTACCTCTGCCTGACTTCAAAGACCATGCTCCTTTACCCACAACAAAGGGCATAATTCTGTCCACAAAAATGGAGGTGGGGAGAACTGGTGGTCCACAAGTTACCCAAGGGCTGTGTGCTATTCCAGCCAGAACTGGGTGTCTCTCACTGGACAGGTTATTCCTGTGAGATGCTATAGTGTAATGGGAAAACACTGCCCTCACCTCTTATTAGTTCTGTGACAGTGCGCACATCATTTAAACTCTTAGTGCCTCAGCTTCTCAACTTGAATAATGCGGGTGATAATCTCTCTCATGAAGCAGTGCTGGGAAGATTAAATGAGAAATATAGTGTGATAGTTAACACCCACCCCACCCCACCATGTATTAGCTGTGGGATCTTAGGTACGTTACTTAGCTTCTCTGCCCGTCAACTGATTAATCTCTAAAATGGTTGGACTAGGAATAATGCAGCTAAAACACTCAGCTCAAGGCGTGGCATGGCACGCAGAAAGCATGTGATAAGTGGATGCCGTGTGTTCTACTTCTAGCCAGCTCTCCTCCTCGGAGAGCACAAGCCCATCCCACAGCTGCTGGGACCATCTGTCCCTGACAGCTCACAGCTGCATCCCTCACTGGGCATTGCCCTGTACCTCTGAAGGGGCACCTAGCTCAGCTGGTGTGGGTCAGCCTCTCCTCTGTCCGACTTTGGTCTCCTCACTTCCTCAGGTGTATCTCCCAAAAGCACACCCCGATCAACACTCTGCACACAATTCTCCAGTGCACAGTTGCTTTCCAGAAACCCCAATCTAATCTATAGGATCTATATCTCAGTGCTCAGCAAAGAGTAACTGATAACAGCAATTATGAAGTCTTCAAACTCAAAAGGCTATGATACTGTACATGTGACTCCTGGAAGCTTTACAGAATTATTGGCCGGACTGTACATTCTTTAAGGATCAGGACCATGTCTTAAATGTCTTTGTTTCCTTCAAGCACCCTCAAGACAGCACATCCTCTAGAAACATATTTGACTCATACGGGCTATGTTTCTATTCAGCCCAGAATCAAATCCATCTGCATGGGTCCAGGGGGTACACATTTCATTTCCACAGCATTGACATACATGGTTCATAACCAGGACGTGCAGAGTCTCAGCAGGAAGGAACTTTATAAATGAAATCCCTCTGACAGAATAACTTTGTAAAAATGGGCCACACAAATCAAACAAGGGAAGTAGGTTATATGAACTATTATTAGTATTCTTGAAATATTAAATATTAAACAAAGTTCACATCTGTAAAGATAAGTGTTTCTGACCTGACCCTCCAGCCTCCCTGAGAGAGAGACATAAGCTCCTTGGGGGACAGTCGATCCCAGCACAAGTCTCCTTCTACCCCGCCTCCTACCAAGGTGACACAGAAAGCCAGTGACAGTGCTTGGAATAGAAACTAGTTCCCCTATTCCCAAACCTGTATGCTTGGGTTACACTATATCCTCTGTAATTTGCTCCCGTGGAAGCGTAGGTATAAGAGAAAAGGGGAGATGCGCAAACTTGCCCTTTTGGTGCCGTGAAACAGGTTAACCCCCTGCTGTTGATATTTCCTCAGTGATGTCCATGTGTTAGCTGCAGGGTGGAGAATGTGTAGCTGCCAATACTGCATCAGCTCATTCAGTTCAAGGTGACTCTAGTTCGGTCTGAAGTCCGTGGGGCTCCACAGGGATGAGTTCTTTCCTCAGGACCCCCAGACAGACTTGCTGCTCTTTACATCTGTCTGAGTTCTGGTGGGTGGGGTCTTGAGATCCACGGAGCAGTATTCCTGTCACTTCACGAAGCCCAGGCTGAATCTCATCTCCCTGGGCTTGTGGAGCCAGACAGGAGGCCCTCGGAAAGGCCGTGTCCATCGTGTGGCTTCCCTGCAGCCCAGCCAGAGCCATCCATCAGAAAAAGTGGTCAAACCAAGTGTTCCTCAACTTTCCCTTCAGCTTGCAACGAGAGACAGTAAAACAGGCATTTTAACAGGTGAGCTTTCGGCATGTTCCCTGGAAGCCGAGGAGCGAGCTTCTCCTTCTCCACTTCCCTTGGAGTGCAGCTTGCGGGGCGTGTTCCCTCTTCCCCTCAGCTGCTCGGGGGTTCCCTTCACTCTGAGGGGCAGCATCCAGACGAGGGGCCGGCAGGAGGTCCTGCGATGAAAGGTCCATCTCTGCTGCCCTGCCTGCTGCCACCGGTCCCCGGGAATACAGCTCCAGGGACTCCCCGGAATCCTCACACACTCCAGGTATCTCTGGGCTTACTGCACTACCTATGCCCAAAGCACTATGCTGGGGGAGCAAACTGTTCGAGACACTCCTGGACCTCAGGCAGCCTAAGATGTAGTCAGGGAGACTGGAAAGTGCAACACATCAAGGCCAAACAAATGATACACCAAAAGAAAAAAAAAGACACTCAGAGAGGGGAATAGGGTCTGAGGGCCTGAGGGGTCCTATAAGACGTTCTCAGAAGAAAGGTCATCCTGGGACCTGAAACATTAGAGCTCTCTGCAGAGGATGTCCATTCTCGGCCAGAGGTCTCCACAACAGCCCAGACTCATTAGCACCCAGCCCGGGCCGGGCCAGCATATAATCACCTAATTAACCGAGCATCACGCACCTGGCTGGCAACTCGGCCGCCCTGGGCACCAAGCCTGAGAAAGCGCCCCTGTGATGCGGCGTCAGGCTGGGTTTGTTTGCTCTTGGAGAGTAGGCCTCCAAGGAGCACCTCCCAGCTGACAGTGACAAGCCAGGCTCCTTCCAGCCAGGTCTTCCGGCTCCCTGAGGACAATTCCAGAAGATGCTAGCCTGCCTGGCCTGAGAGGAATCAGGTCAGAGTTGGAAAAAACAACACTAACACTTGGAAGGTGAGCAGGGCTCAGAGTCAGTACAAGCAGACAGTCTGGCATATAGTAGGCAATCGTGCATGTACGTGTGTGTGTGTGTGTGTGTGTGTGTGTGTATTTTTAAATGATAACTAAGGTAAGAAATTGATAAATGAATGAATGAACGATAGGGCCTCAAAATGGAGAGGCTAAAATAAAACAGGTGTAGTGGGTGGTGTCAATTACACCACTCTGTTCTAGGCATGATATTAAAGTCCCTGGCAGGAGGAAAGACGTTCACCTCACTTGGCATCATGTAGCTGTTTTCTAGCTGGTTTGAACAACCGTATGGCCAGACGGGAGCAGATGGGAACAGAAAAACCATCCTAATCGGTTCTTAATCTTTAAGTACTTGTGAAATTTTAAATTACAAGAGCAATGAGCCTTAGGAATAAGTAATAAACAATACAAAAAGGTATAAAGAAAGCTTTAGTTTCCCCTCACCTCCACCCCATCCCACTGTGTTTACACCATGTCCATGGCCTGATGTGTATACCTCCCCACCTATCTCCATGCACATTCAAACTGACATATAGCACTTTCCTATTTGTTTATTCTTTTAACGGGATCACACTATACACATTACTCTGTAACTTGCTTATCTTATGTAAAACACGTTAGGAATGTCCCTCCAGGACAAACACATAGATCAAACTCATTAAAACACGCCATACACACACCACAGGGGCACAGACATACACAGAACCACAGCTATGTGAATAGGGGGTCCACAGATCTCCCTACTGCTGTTTGTTTGCTCTTGCTTTGGGTGCTGTAAAATAAGGCTGAATACTCTCTCTTGCATATGATATCCATATTGACTGGTCTTTTAATTTCAGTAGGTGCATGTCTCAACAATTGGGCTTACAGGGTCTAAGGCAATACCTATTTTCAGTATTAATTCCCCTAAAGGTTGTAGCAATGCACCAAATACTCCACCAAAATTTCATGAATGCCTCTTACTCCACATCCTCACAGGTACTGGATGTTATGACCCTTAAAAGTTGGCCAATCGGATGGATGAAAACTGGGTTTTATTTAATACTTTATTTTGCATCTTTCAGGGGTCTCAGCATCATTTCAGGTGTTTAGTAGCCATTTAGATTGCCTTTTCTTTGAACTGCTTACTCATACCCTTTGTTCTTTTTTTTTTTTAACGTGGTTGTCTTTTTTCTTATAAATTTGTTGGGGCTCTTTGTATATCAGTTCCATCAGAATTTGCTTTATGTCATTTTTCTCAATCTGTCAATTGTCCTTTGACATTACCTAAGGTGTCCTTTGCCACAGAAAATTTGTAATTTCTTAAGGTTGCTGAGTCCAATATTAGAGTTCCCACTGGAAATTAAAACATTCATGTTCTTTTTTCTCTCCGTCTTGTTGGGGGGTGTCCTGCTTCATGAATAATAAGGTTTCAGTCTTAGAGACTGAACTTACAGACTGAAATAAGGCAGTTCATAGTACAAACTCCACAAGTATACTTGACGGAAAAGTGGAGAGAAAAATAGTAAAATAACCTCTCCTGATGATTAGGGAAGCAAACGCTGTGAACAACTTTTCACCAAAATTCACTCCACGTAGAAGGCTAGGCAAAGACCATCAACTGCTGATTGCTTGTCCTGACACCTGAACCACTCAACACCGAAGTCCACCATGCCTCTGATCCTGGTCATCTTGGGGGGGGGGGGTGGGAGGCCACCACCCAAGCAAGCTCTGCCTCACATTTTCATCTCCTTGAGCACTCGGCTCTGGCAACATCTATACCTTCCCTCACCGCCCCAGGCCAAGGGACTCTGATCTAATGGGCCTCCCCGCACTCCTTGGTATATCACACTTACCTCTGGATTGATAATTATTTACCTGTCATTCTTATTTATATTCCCAACACCTATTACTGTGCCTGACACACGGTCTCTGCTCCTTAAGTAGCTGGTGAAAGAAAGGAGCAAAGAAAAAGGACAAAACTGAAGAAGAAGCATTAAAATCCAAAGCTGAAGGTTCACAGCTAACTGCCAACTCAAGATCAGGAATGAATCTTAAACATTGCTGAAATTACAGGGTAAGTTAATAATAAAAAAAAAAGATTCCATTTACAAAAAGCTGACTGACACATAAAATTTCAAGAACAAGCCTGGTTCATAAAGAGAAGCCCGCCTACACTTCAGGCTTGCTCAGCTGCCACTCTCCAGCTATCATGTTTCACTCTGGGACGAATGGGTTTTGGTCAAGGATAAAGTCTAAATATTCATTTTTCAGACTCTTAATGAGTTTTTAGAATGATCACTATCATTCAGCCCTAACTGCAGCCAATTTTCTCTGAGTTAATCTTGCCATCAATACCCCACCTAAAGACTTTTCTGTGATAAAAAATGATTCATGGGATAGTGTTCACACAATCAAGCTTGCACCTTCCAGAAGCAGAAGTGACACGTTTTTGAATTGACTATCAGACTACAAAGAAGGCCACCAGCAATGAGCTCCTGGGAGAATGGATTTCAAATTTTTAACAGAGGAAAGATAATCTGGTTATACAGATTCCTCCTTTAGAAATAGAGTCCTGGCTTCCTCTCTGTAAGTGCTATGGACATCCACTCTCCGACTTGGCCTCATGTATGCCCTGAGAGTGAGTGTTTCCATTCCTGAGGAATGCTGAAGAATCTAAGAAAATGGAAGGCTCCTGAGACACCCACAGTGATCAGAGCTGGACACATGCGTTTGCAGTAAGACAGTTGAACTTTTCACCTAGGATGGGGTTCAAAGGTTGCTGACACTGGCCAGTTACTTAAGGGACATACAGACCATCTCAACCCCTCATCATACCATCTAGCTTCTTGGTGGTTTTTTTTTTTCTTCAAAGTATGATTACGCAGTCCCATGATTCTAGCTTACAGCATTAGGGAAAATTTCTAATGATCTAAACATGAAATGCCTAATAGAGAAGTAATTTAGCTCACTTGAGAAGTGAAGTGAATATGAACTAAATGTCAATAACGGGATGGAAGAAGACTAGACAGAGAAAGCAGAGGTGGGTTGACAAGACATGACATTAAAACAATGAAATTATTGTATTGCAATTCCAAAAAGTTTAGCAACCTTTAGCCTCACCCACTGGATAAGCATTTTAGTGACACAACTTAAACCTTATTCTCCCTAATTTGTAATAATTAAGGACAGTGGGGAGAAGCCTGGTGCTTATAGAAGTATCTACCATCTTGAAAGGCCTTTCTCAAAAACTACGATCCCTAGACAACATTCCCTTATAGCTGAATTACTGTGCTGGCCTGATGACTCCCCTCCAACCCACTCAGCAGCCAACACACTGCTTTATCACAGCCTTCCTCTGCTCAGAACTCTGCACTGGCTACACTCTGTTCACCAGCTAGAGGCCATGAGCGCGACGAGCTGGGCCCAATCTGTCTCTTGGACTCATACCCCCCCTCCCAGATACGATCCCTCCCACATACCCAAACCTGACCTTTCACAGTTCCTTGATAACACACTACGTTTTCCAGATACAGGTGTTGTTTGCTTTGACAGAGAGATCTACTTTCCATATTCTATCATTTGCTAACTCTTCCCATGAGTCCTAGTTCAACAGCTTTCTCTTCTGTGAAACATTCATCCTGTGACCAGCTCTCCATCTTGAATCATAATTATTTGTAACCCTCACAGTGCTTGTAATATTATAAAGGTTAAATAAATATTTATTGAATGATACGGGTGTTTGTTGAAATGAACTGAACTTTGAAATTTTTCATTGTTCTTTTACCCTGCTAGGATTTTTTAAAATAAAATTTTGTTCTTCTGCTTATGAAAGTAATACATGAACATTTGAAAAGTACAAAAAAGCAGAAACAGGAAAGCAAAAATTACCCATAATCATCACCTAGAGATAACCACTCTCATTACTCTCTTAATTGCACATTTTACATCAATGCAATTTAACAAATTTACATATGGAAGTCCTACGCCCTGTGCATCTTTTCCTGAATTTAGATCAAGTCACATACTATGTACTCACCCAGCATTTGGTTGACCAGAAGTCTCTGCCAATGAGCACTCCTATATATCAATAGTACAATGCAAGCAAATGTTCTTGGTGATGCAAGTCTCTGAAGTACTTTCTCCCAAATCATAAATGCATAGAACTTTACTGCTCAGAGAGACCTCAGAAAACATCTCCACTAACACCACCTCTCCTCCCTCCTGTGCATTTGGCCGACATGGCTAATCATTTAAGATACTCTTCAAAGATGGGTTTGGACATGATCTCAGAATCCTCTAGGAAATCATACCCATTGGGTGAAAACTGCATGCAATGTGAAACCCAGTTGTCATCTGAGATTCCATCCACTCATTCTGCACATGGTAAAAGGTCTTGAGAGAGACTGAGTAACTACCCAAGGTCCAAAAGCCCATGAGGGGCAGAGCAAGAGGCAGAACTCTCCAACTTGCCTCTACCGTCCTTTGCTTTATGTCACCCATCTAAGACAGATGAGATTAGATCTATATGGTTTGAATTTAAAATGTATTTTATTTCAATTTGATTATTTCAAAGTTCATAATTTGCAAAATCTATACACCAGCCTATTAAGTACTACATTTGATTAAACAGAAATTTCTAAGTTTATGGACCCAAAGAAATACCACTGCTTCAGACAAGTCCTGTAATCATGTAATCATCCAGCAAACAGTTGAGAACCTGCTCTGTGTCTACTCTCTGCTAAACTCTGGCAGAAAAAAAAATATAAGGAGTGATCCTTGTCCTGGAAGAACTTATTATGTAGGGTTTCTAGGCAACCACTTCAGATCCCACCCTTTTATCCTCTGGAAACAGCCTAAATGGATTTCCAGAAAAGGGGTTGGAGGGAGTGGAGACAACAGAAGGATGAAGTGTGGAGTAAGGAAGAGCTTCCCCACTGTTATGGGCTGCTCTGTGCCCTCCAAAATTAATATGTGGAAGTCCTAGCTCCCAGTACCCTAGCATGTGACTATACTTGGAGATAGGGTCTTTAAAGTGGTGATTATCTTAAAATTAGGCCATTAGGGTGGGCCCTAATTAAATCTGACAGATGTCCTCATAAGAGGAGAAATAACAGACACATGAAGCAACACCAGGGATGCACACACAGAGGAAAGACCATATGAGGACACAGCAAGAAGGTGGTCATCAACAAGCCGAGGAAGATGTCTCAGGAGAAACCAAACCTGCTGACACCTTGATCTTGGAAGTTCAGCCTTCGGAGCTGTGGGAAAATATCTTTCTATTGTTTGAACCACACAGCCTGTGGTGTATTTTGGTTTCCCTAGCAAACTAATATACCTACCAACTACTCTAACATTGCCTTCCTAATCAGAGAAGGTTCAACCATGAAACTTGACTCCTTGAAAGAGAGCAGCTCTCTACTAAGCCAACAGCTGGCTTTCAAAAAGATCTAAATGATTGTGAAAGACTCTCAGGGGAAGGAGACAGAGGAGCTCACCTTGGATATGCCAAGCATTACCTGATAACAGAAATGGGCCAGGGGCAGCTCTGATGGATCCGTGCCAAGGAGAGGTGGTGGAGCTCTGACTGACCTAACTCATCCAGGAGAAAGGAGTAGGGACTCTGCTACTCAAGGACCCTCTTAGGGCAGGGACATTCTGGGCAGTGAGAGAGGCCCTGTACTGGATGCCTTAGCTCAGCAGGGTCTTATATGCCCTTTAAGGAGGGGATACACTCATGACGGGGCTGGGCATGACCCACACCACAGCTGACAAAGCTGGTTCCGTGAGTAGATACTCCCTTACCTATGCGTTGTAGGGAGACTAAGCTTGATACAGGCAAAAACTCTGGCCAGTAGTGGAGAAAAACAGAGCTAGTAGTAGAGAAAGTTCCCCTCCCCTCCTTACACGTATACAATCCTACCTACACTTTGTGCAGGGTCTTCCATGGCTGTAAAGGAGATACACAAAATGTAGCACAAGGCATTATGGGAGTAAAAAAGCATTTCTGGGATCAGCAGTCAAGAGTCTGAGACATGCCCTGCCACTGCCAGGCTGGGTGACTTAATAGGTCATTCAGCCTTTCAGTATCTTGGTTACGTCCCTGGCAGATAGGGTTGATAATACCAATCTCATAGGGTTGTAGTGAGAATCAGGTGTGATAATATATGGTCATGTTTTAAGCCATTATGGAGCTCCACAAATGCTAGCTGAACTGACAATGATTAAATTTCCTTACCATAGCTCTTTCTGCTTATCTAAGTTCTGTCCTCTTTTATTGGCTAGTTGACTTGCTACGTGGACATGCATTTTATATTCAGTTAGACTTTGAGCAATGGAGGGAGGAAGCCATGTGTTCAATTTTTTTCCCTGTCTCCCATCTACATGTATTAGAAAGCTACGGACATGGTAAGCACTTATCACGCACCTATTTGGTTAACGTACAGTCAGCCCTGTGGTACATGCTTGGAAATGGTTCTGTGTCTTTCCGTTAACCCTAACAGCATTGTTTTAACACTCTCGATTCTCCTTCTAGCCTATTCTCTTCCTTCACTTCACCACCACCAGACGTCTCACGACCCCAGCCCGCCTGCACTCTGCTATCAAGAGATCTGTCTAGAACACATTTTTAAAACAATCTCTTATCCAAAAACTTCTAGTCAGCTGATAACTGCCAATAAGGTGAAGTTCTAATTCTTTAGCTTGACAGTCAAAGCCTTACATAATGTAGCACCAATCACACATCTTTGTCACATATTTGTCACGAATCTTCCGCTATGGTCAATGTGGCCTGTTCACTGGTGACAGACAGTATTTGCTGCATAAGTAGATGGATGTTTGACTAGCACCAAACAAATGACCATATCATGGCTGATTCTACCTCCTTGCTTTTGTCCATGCTCTTCTTCCCTCCTGGAGCATCTGTTTTGGGCCCAGTGATTACGCACATAAGACACATGATTAGGATATATATGGTGCTGCATGAAGCTGTGTAGGTATTTCCTGCACAACCACAAAGAGGAGGCTTCCCCCTCTTTCTTTTACTTATTTAAGTTCCTCCATTTCTCAAAGGCCGGTTCAATCCTCACCCGCTGTGAGAATGAGCCTTTTCTGACTCCATGGTACACAGGAGTTTCTTGCTTCTCTGCATTCCTCACGACATGTTACCTTCACCATGCCCTTGCCTTCTAGCGCCCTCCATCTTGCATTGTTATTTGAACTATACAGTGGATGGAAGTCCACCAGATAATAAGTCCCTTCAGGAAACTCTCTAAGTCTTCTACCTCTTTGCACCCACCACATTGCTTTGAAAGTAGTGCAATCCACTTGGGACTCCTAGGAAGAGGACAACAAGCTGGGCGCATCTGTCTTCTCAGATTCATGAGCTATCCAGGGTCGACCAGTCCTAAGCATGCTCTGATCCGTGTTATCTCTGGCCCATTTGTCAACTCTACCTCAAAGTCTCACCCTGAGATGAATGAACCCTAAGAAAAATCAGAAATGAATTCAACTGCACATGTCAGCCCATGACGCAACATACGGATGAGGGGTGTCAGCATGGCGAAATGGCATTCTCCAGGTGACTTGTATCTGCATATCTGTCAAAGCAATCAGGACGTGCTCCCCTTCACAGCAAGGATGATGACACGCTGACTCACCCCAGTGAGGCTGCTTTCCCAGTAGTGAGGCTGGCTGCTGCTGATCCATCGCCCTACTCTCCCCAGGCTCACCTGTAGACTTGACGCGCACGTGCGCTATACAGCTAGCTTGGGCTAGTGGCTCTGAAACTAATCAATGGCCCCCCAGTAGAAAGACCTATTTGGGTCACATACTGATGGAACACATGACATCAGCTTTGTTCTCATTGAATTTTCATGGCCATCTATATGCTATAATAATAATGTGATACTAAATATAAAATATGTATAAATAACAATAAAACAAAATAACAAAAAATATATAATAGAAACTTTTTTTATATACTATAATAACCCAGCAATATAAAGGTTCACCACAAACCTCTCCTCTGACCTCCAGAGTCATATGTCCAGCTGCCTATTCCAGATCCTCCGTGGAGGTCCAACAGCCATCTCAAACTTCACATGTCTAAAACTGAGTTCCTGATATGCCCCTCACAAGTCTGTTTCTCCTACAATTTTCCCCATTTTAGTTAGTTACAATGCCATTCTACTAGTTGTTCAGACCAAAAACCTTCAAATCACCCTTAACTCCCCTCTGTCTCTCACATCAACTTCTGGTCCATCAATAAATCCATCAGCCCTTTCCTTCAAAACTCATCCAGGATTTTACTCCTCCTCCTCCCATTCTCTGACCACCCTGGGCTAAGCCACCACGATGTCTTACTGGGCTTAGAGCCTCTTTCAGTCTATTCTCAACACAGCAGTCAGCATGTTACATTTAACATTTAACAGTGTGACCCTGTTAAAACATAAGCTAACTCATGGCACTGGCTTCTTCTAAGCTCTCCAAAGGCTTCTGAGCTCACTCCAGGTAAAAGTCAAAGCCTCGTCATGACCCACAAGGACCCTCCATGACCTGGGTCCCCAGATCTCACCCCGTAGCCTAGATTGCTCTCTTGTTGCTAAGCTCTACCCACACTGTCCTCTTCGCTCTTCCTCAACCTCTGCAGACCTATTCCTACCCCAGGGCTTCCACATGTACTATTCTTCTCAGAATGCTTGTTGCCCAGATATCCATGTGTCTTAATTCCTAGCTTTCTTCAGGTCTTTATTCAAAAGCCAACTTCTCTTTGAGGCCTTTCCTACCTATCCTATATAAAATGACAACCTCAGGCCCTCCTACCAAAACTGCCCATGCCTCCTTGGACTGTACCCCTTTCTATCACACTATGTATCACTTAATACTAACATGACTAATATTACTCATTTATTTTACTTTTTAAATTGTTTAGGATGTAAGTTCCATGATGGCAGGGATTTAGATTGTTTTGCTCCTTGCTATCTTCCCATTACCTAGACCAGTGCCTGGTGCATAACAGATGCTCAATGAAAATGTGCTACATGGTGTAATAAATCTAATTCAGTCAACTGAAATTCACTTATTTTACCCATTACTACTGTATATCTATGAATCAAAAATTTGATAATCTTTGAGGTAAATACTTTAGGAACAGACCAATCAGATACTCTGAAGAATATCTTAAAGAGTAGCCTTGACGGAATTTTTACGAGCAGCAGCTATGTATTTGGTGTTCATTCCACATTTAGTGAGCACCTACCATGTGCTAGGTATTGAAGTAGGTGCTGGAGATACAACAGTGATCAAGGCAAATATAGTCTTTGACCTTTGACATTTATAAGCGAGCAGAATCAAAGTTTAACTTCTTTACCAAGTAATGAAACATCTCTGAACGTCAACTGTGTTGTCTATAAAATATGGATGAGGATACTTCACCTACCCAAGAACAGAAGACTCAACCAGATGATGTTTGATGTCCCTTCTACTATTATGAATCGAATCTGCCATGCCCACTATCATCCCTTCTCTGGTATCTTCCTACTCTCCCCAAGAATATTTCCCTCTGGTTCATCTAGCCCCCTATCTCACATATCCACATTAATACAGATGCACAGTCACTTCATGGTTGGTATTTCTAAAACATTCGAAACACCACTGCAGGCAAATTAAACGTCATGCAGGGACTCACTGTCTATAACTTTGGGTCTCTGGAGCAAGGCAGTGGGGGCAAGCCATATCGAGTTTGGAGTCTTAAATGAGGGAAAAAAAAAAAAAGAGGAGCTGCCGTGCAGATCCAAGAAGCCTTTCTTCCCACACTGAAAATAAACTCCCTCAGTGCTAGGACTCACCCAGCTAAGTGTGGACAAAGCATCAGTCATCCAGATGACATGCAAAGCCCTAACAGCACTTCCAACAGAGTCACTGTGCTGATACCACATCACTCTGTCACCGTCACAAAGCTGCGCCCCTTAAAATACCCAGAGTCGTTTGGGCTCTTTTGTAATGCGGAGAGGGGTGGGAGGCAATCCTTCCTTGGGGGAACACTGAAAAGGAGGGCTGTCGGGAATGCTGGCAGAGAACATGCTATATACTTAAGCCTGTAGCACTTCTCACTGCTTTCATTGTTAGTGATGGGGGTGGGGGAGAGGGGAAGTAGAAGTCCTTGATAGGGGGACTGCTAGGAAACAGATAAGCATGAGAGCCGCCTAAATCAGAGAGGCAACTAAACAGAAGACAAAGGTGCCCAAGGGAGCTGCACTATTCACTGGCAGCTGAACAAACTCAGATTTCCGACTACCTCTGTCCGAATCTCCTGCTCTTAACAAAGAGTCAGTGCTTATTCACTCATTCATTCAACATTTTCTCGTGGAACACTAAGAATGTGCCAGGTACTATTCCAGGTGCAATTTACCATGGTGAACAAACAGACACTAAAGACGCTAATTAAAAGACCAAAATTACTTACAAAAAAGCACACCTTAGATATAAAGATGCACAGAAAGGTTGAAACTGAATAGCATATTAAACCACTGCCCAAATTCGAAGAAAATAATAAGGAACAGAAATTGAAATAAAAATAAATTTGCAATACGGAAAATCAACAAAACCAAGAATTGGTTCTTTGAGAAGATTAATAAAATTGATAAACCTCTAGCAAAACTGATCAAAAAATAAGTAAATAGAAGAGAGAAAGCAGAGATTACCAATATCAGAAAAGGGGGAAAAAAAAGAAACAACATCACTACAGATCCAATGAACATCAAATAACATAATAATGTATGATTAAAAACTTTATGCAACTAAATTTTAAAATTAAGATGCAATTATTTGTGGAGTCTAGAAAAATGGTACAGATGAACTGGTTTGCAAGTCAGAAATAGAGACACAGATGTAGAGAACAAACGTATGGACACCAAGGGGGGAAAGTAGGGGTTGGGATGAATTGGGACTAACACATATACACTAATACGTATAAAACAGATAACTAATGAGAAACTGCCGTATAGCACAGGGAACTCTACTTCACTTTGCTGTACAGTAGAAACTAACACAACATTGTAAAACAACTGTACTCCAATTAAAAAAATAAAAATAAAGATGCAATGGATAATTTATTTTTAAAACATGACTTAAAATAACTGACACAAGAATAAGTAGGAAAGTTTACAATCTGATGTCTAGCAAAGAAATTAAATCTGTAATTTAAAAATTCACTAAACAAAATAAAACTTGAACTTTACTAAATTCTTTTTCTATATTGGTCATGTTTGCATTGATCACAATTTTTCTCTTTCATTCTTTTAATATAGTGAATTACACTGATTGACTTTTCCACTGCTAAACAAACAAACTTCCAACTTGGATAAAGCCAAAACAAAACTTTAAAAAGTAAAAAAAAACCCACAACTGCCAGGCCCAGATGACTTCATGGATAAATTCTAAGGAAAGAAGTAACTTCAATCCTTCAATCTTATAAATTCTCCCAAAAAATAGACAAAGAGAGAGAACATATAGTTTTTATTTATTTATTTATATTTTTATTTTTGGCTGTGTTGGGTCTTCGTTTCTGTGCGAGGGCTTTCTCTAGTTGCGGCAAGTGGGGGCTGCTCTTCATCACGGGCCTCTCACTATCGCGGCCTCTCTTTTTGCGGAGCACAGGCTCCGACGCGCAGGCTCAGTAGTTGTGGCTCACGGGCCTAGTTGCTCCGCGGCATGTGGGATCCTCCCAGACCAGGGCTCGAACTCGTGTCCCCTGCATTGGTAGGCAGATTCTCAACCACTGAGCCACCAGGAAAGCCCGAACATATAGTTTTGATATCAAGGTTAGGTTTCATGAGGGAAACCTAACCTTGATATCAAAATCTAAGTAGGACATTTTAAGAAAGGAAAATTACAGACTAATCTCTATTATGAAAATAAATAAAATCATAAACTAGAATATAGCAAATCAAACTCGATAATATAAAAAAAAGCATACATAACAAAATTGGTGTTAGTCTAGGGCTGAAGGTTTAATACTGGAAAATCAGTGTAATTCACTAAATTAAACTAACATAGGATGGACTTCCCTGGTGGCACAGTGGTTAAGAATCCGCCTGCCAATGCAGGGGACACGGGTTTGATCCCTGGTCGGGGAAGATCCCACATGCCACGGAACAACTAAGCCCATGCACCACAACTACTGAGCCTGTGCTCTAGAGCCCATGAGCCACAACTACTAAGCCCGCACATCTAGAGCCTGTGCTCCACAACAAGAGAAGCCACTGCAATGAGAAGCTTGTGCACTGCAATGAAGAGGAGGTCCCGCTCGCCACAACTAGAGAAAGCCTGTGCGCAGCAACAAAGACTCAATGCAGCCAAAAATAAATAAAGAAAATAAATTTATTTCTAAAAAAAAGTCAGTGTTGTCGACTGAAAAAAATGCACAACCTAAAAGTGGAGAATTATGTAAAAAAAGAAAAGAAAAGAATATAGGAGAAAAATCATGTGATCATTGCAGTAAGTAGAGAATGAATTTAAGGAAGTTCAACCTCTGTTCATGCTAAAACGAAAAAAAAACAAAACTTTAGCAATTTAGGAACAGAACTTTCCTAGCCTGAAAAGTGGTATATATGAGAAACCTACAGCAATCACCATATTTAATGAGGAAATATTGAAAGCTTTTCCACTGAGATTGTGAATAAGAAAAAAAAATCCATTTTTATCACTTCTATTTGTACTAGAGGTCCTAGCCAGTGCAATAAGAAACAAAAGGTATAAGGATTAGAAAGGAAGAAATAAAACTATTCTTATTTGCATGATGGCATGAGTATGCATGGAAAAAATCCGAAAGGCTCTTCAGATACACTATTAAAATAAACAAGTGAATTTAGCAAGATAGCTAGATACGAGTTCAACAAACAAAATTCATTTGTGCGTTGGTATACTAGCAACAAAATATTAGAAAACAAACTATAAAAATAATACCAATCAAACAAAACATCAAAAACATTGTTTACTAAAAGATGCATCAGACCTATACACAACATACTATAAAACATTACTGAGAAAAATTAGATATAATAAATACTATGCTCATGAATGAGACGGCTCAGTATTGTAAAGATATCAATTCTTTCCAGTCATCTACAGACTTTATAGTCTCAGTCAAAACCCCAGTAGAAATTTTTTATGAAAATGGATGTTAATTCTAAAATATGTATGGAACTGCTAGGAGAAAAAAATAAAAGCTAAGACAAACCTGAAAAGGGAGAACAAATTTGGAGAAATTACATTACCACATATCAAAATTTATTATAAAGCAACAATTATTAAGAAACTGGTATTTGGAACAAAGACAAAGAGACACAATGGAACAGAACAGAGAATCCAGAAACAGACTCATACACGTATGGTCACCTGGTTTATGATAAAGGTGACAAAGAGAGTAATAAAGTAAGGATAGTCTTTTCAGTAAATACTGCTAGGTCAATTGGATATCCATTATGCAAAAAAATGAGTCTTAACTCTCACTCACAACATACCTAAAAATCAATTCTGGGTGAAATGAAAACTAAATATGAAAAATGAACCAATAAAACTTCCAGAAACTAAGACAGGAAAATATCTTCATGACCTTGAGGTTGCAAAAGTTCCTCAGTCAACCTGGCAGTTTTGTGTATGCTCAAGAAGTGAATGAGGAGGTATCTTACTTGGCACTGTAGATGATAGTAGCTATGGACCAGAACTTTTCACTCTGTTACAAAGAATGATTAAGAATATTTGGTGGGCTTCCCTGGTGGTGCAGTGGTTGGGGGTCTGCCTGCCGATGCGGGGGACGCGGGTTCGTGCCCCGGTCCGGGAGGATCCCACGTGCCGCGGAGCGGCTGGGCCCGTGAGCCATGGCCGCTGAGCCTGCGCGTCCGGAGCCTGTGCTCCGCGGCAGGACAGGCCACGGCGGTGAGAGGCCAGCGTACCGCAAAAAAAACAAACAAAAAAAACAACAAAAAAATAATATTTGGCATCTTAAACCTAAAAAACTTAGATGCACAATACTGTACTCTGTGCCTGGCTGTGTTACAGAACAAGCAGGGTAGGAAAGTGCTGTAGAAAAAGATATGCTCTTGGGTATCTCCCAACACAACTCCTCATACACGCTCTGCTAATCCCTCAATTATGCAAAGACATGTTTGGAAGGAGACTTCTCAAGCTTATATGTTTAGGTTACTGGTCTATGATTTGAGATAGGGGTAAGTGGGATGGCTGGAAAAATTATCCAATTGGTAGTATATGCAGGGACTCTAAGAGGGCTGATCTTCAGGAAGTCTGCTCAGGCCACAGACCCTCTTTGCAGTACTGGAGGCAAAAGGCTTGCCCCCTTCTTCTTGTACAACATGGGGAACAAACCATCATGGCTTTTAGACTAAGAGGGAGGTGCCTATGACACACCAAAGTGGCAGTGGGCTTTCCCCAGCCTTTCGTTACCATCCACCAAATGAATGCTTGTGTTTGTACATCTCTGGGCCAGCTCCCAGAATGGGGGCGGCTGGGGGGTGGGGTACGGGTGGAGATGTGCTCTGTCCTGGCAGCTCTTCCCTAACTCCATCCACCCAGTTACGAGTTCGTGCTAAGGACCAGGTGGAACAATCCCTCGACAATCCTGGTTTTGCCCCTTTGAGTTTGGGATCCACCTGTGCCACCTACCAGCTGTGTGACCTTAGGCAAGCTACTCACTCAGCCTTGCCATCTCTAAACTGAAGCTAATAGTAGTTCATCTCATAGAACTGTTGTGAGAATTAAATAAGATTATGCATAGAGGAGCTAAATACAGTGCTTCATGACATGATGAATAAATGATTATGAAGATTTGTATTGGCTCATTAGCAATTTTTCTTACAACTTGCACACACATACCCAGGCGAATCCCTCACCGATTCCCCATCCTGACCCAGAGCTCCTTCTACCTCACCGAGTCTGGTGTGCCCCGGTCACCTGCCCCCTCTGTTCTTCTCTTCCTATTTCTATTCGGCCACACTTGGGGCTACTATTCCTAATGCTTGCTTCCCCATCACACCTGACACCACCCCATCCCTGCCACCACTAAGAATGCATCCTTTCCAAACAGCTCACCCCCATTCTCTTACCACTGACCAAACAAACAAAAGCAAATAAAGAAATTTTAAAAAATACAAACGTCTTTTAAATAAGAGGTTGTAAAGGAAGGGAGAGTAGAAGAGGGGGCGAGACAACCAGAAAGCAAGCAAGCGAGCCCCACTGCCATTCTCTCTCCCAGGACCCTCATCTCCTAGATGATGTTTTATTTTCTTGTTCGTCTTATTTCAGGTCTAAGCTCAGGGAGCGCCACTAGCATTTCGCGTTGTTTCCATGTGGCCCTGATGCACCTTTTGTGCTTGGCAGATGTTAAATAAGAATTGCATCATACAAAGAAATGGCACTGGATAGATGGGCAGGAGGTGGCCCTGCTAGGTAAAGCATTCATTCCGTCAGGTGTAAGGAAAAAGCCAGGGGGAAAAAGTGCCCTCTCTTCATTTCGTCTTCCAAAGATTAATGCCCTTTGCAGACCCTGGGGCTCTCCTCGGAGTCTAAAATTGCCTGCGTGGTCCAGGCTGCAGCCGAAGGGTTGAAACACAGTCAGGAGACACCACTGCCCCAGCCCCACAGGCTCAGAAGCCTCAGTCCATCATTCCTGAGTCTTACAGTAAGAATGCACCATTGGGAATCAGGAATGTGGAAGAGGGCTCCAGAAACAAGAGAGCAGGCAGCTGTAGCAGAGATGTCCCAAGAAGAGAAGAGAAAAGTACCTGTCACAAAGACCCCTGGCGTGGGACTAGATAGAGGGGAGGGAGGTACAGGGGAAAGTGAAGCAATCCCGCCCACACATGGCAGGACTGGGGACCTCTCTGTGCCCCTGGGTCTCCTGCGGACATACATAGTGGCTGATAACCTCCACATCCAGGTCTCATCCATTCCCAGCGGTCCTTGTGTTCATCCCGCGCTTTCCACTCGCACTCAGCTGTCATTCAGTCCAGGCCCCCTGTCCCCTCACATCAGGCCCCCTTACAACAGTCTTCCAGTCGCTCCTTGCTTCCCTCCACCCACATATTTCTGCCTAAAACATTCTTCCAAACACAGGTTTCCTAATGGGTCTTCTCTGTTGAAACATCTATAACTTCCCTCGTTTGCAGGATAAAACTCAACCTTCCAAGAGTTAACAGTCAACTGTGGTTTGGTCGATGCTACCTACTTCTTAAATCCTATTTGCTGTTGATTTCTTCAGCTGATCCCTAAATACTTTCCAGCCTTTCTGCTCTTTTTCTTACACCATTATCCTCACCTGGACATCCTTGCCCCTCCTTGTACCTGTCTTCCCAAATTATACCCACCTGTGCTGGTTATTCTCCAGTTGCCTGCCCCTCCCCCATGTATTCCCTACCCTTCTCTGTGCCCTGAGAGCTAGCCCCTTCGAACTCCATCGTGTGGCTCCCTAGCCTTCTCACTTCTCACAAGAGGCACCAGCAGGAGGAGGGAGCTGGAGGTATGTCTTTCCCAACTCCCTTGGACTTTGCTGCGGGACTATGGTTGGACCAGGTCCCTCTGTGATCGCAGTCTGGCAGTCCCTCTTCCCTGCTCCCAGCTCTCACTGGGCTCTGCTCACCCCACCCCCATCCTTGCCTCGCTCCTCTGGACCCAACAGTGGAAATGGCCTTTCACTGAAGCTGTCCCTGGGGTCTAAACATCACTGGCTGGCTCTGACCACATCTCTTAAACACTCCCTTCATGAAATCTCTCCCTACCCCAGCTGAACATGCCTCCTGTTTCCTGTCAAGATCCTGCCTGAAACACCATCTTTCCAGCCTCAATCTCAATCCCACCCCCTCCAAGAAACTTTCTTTTCCACTGCAGTTGAGTGATGGCTCATCTCTCGTCACTCCCCAACATCCTTACTTAATTCCAACACTCTTATGGAGCTGTACGGTTTTCAAAGTATTTGACATAAATGAACTCATCTTTTCCTCACAACAACCCTGAAAGATAGACAAGGTATTATTACCATTAATAATCTCATTCGCATTTTGCAGAGAGCTGAAGCTTCTAGAGCCATGGCTGAGAACACGCAGCTATTCCGTTGTCTTAACGCAGTGGTTTGGGCCACAGGACCTTCTGGGATCCCAGGGATACAAGGCCAGTGGGCAAAGGGAGGAAGGATACACCTTGGAAGACAGGGGCTGGAAGGGTCTCTGTGTATATACGACATCCAAGAAAACAAAACCCAGTGAATGTGTGTCCACAAAGTTTAAGACACAGTCCTCAAGGAGTACAAACCTCTATTTGGAAACATGCATACGTGCATGCACAAGTTGATGACACAAAACATTTTAGGGCCAGGTGGGAAGGGGCCTTAGGCCAAGGACTCTTGGTAATTCCTTTCTGAATGTCCTGCCCCACCCCTACCCTGTGCTTGAATCAAAGCCCCAGACACAGAGGTGTTCAGGGCAGATTCATTCATTTGTTCAGCCTCTACAATGGGCCAGGCATGGTGCCGTATTCCGGAGACACCACAGTGAACAGGACAGACAGGGCCCTGCTCTCGTCGAGCTTGCACTTGTTAGGAGGGATGGCATTACTTAAAACATTACAAGTGACCGGAATAGCACAATGGTGATAAGCGCTCCAAAGGAAAACAGGAAAGAGTCACGAGTGAGATTTCTGGGGAGAGCTGACTTTGTTTAGGGTCGTACCGAGGGAACATTTCCCTGAGAGTATGTCCTTAAAGCAGATCTAAAAGACGAGCAGGAGTTGACCAGCAAGGGAAGGGGCTCCGAGGGAAGAAACTCCATTACGTGCAGAACAGCATGTCCAAAGGTCCTGAGGCTGGTGCAGCTGTGGGCTGCGTGGTTCTGACAAAGGCCAGCATGGCCACAGTACAAAAAGCAAGGGCCAGCAAAGCTAGAAAGGCTCACAGGGGCCACATCCCTCACAGATCACGTTAAAGATTTCTGTCTATATTTCAAGTGCAACAGGAACCAAATAAAGGGAAAGGGAAGTGACGTGGGAGACGTGTATTGTTTAAAAATCATTCTGGCTGCAGAGTAGAGAATGGATTGAAGAGGCACAAGAGAGAAAACTGGGAAGGCAGGAGGCGACGGCAGCAATGCGGGGAAAGAACACGGCAGCTGGACCAGAGGGGTTGTAGTGGAGATGGGAGACGGGGGACTGGAATGCATTTTGAGGGTAGAAGCCATAGGATTGGGGTTTGATGGGAGACAGAAGGTGAAGGAGTGGGAGGAAACAAGGAGACAGGAGGCTTCTGCTCGTGCCACTAAAGAGGTGGTGGGGTGCTTCCCTGGTGGCGCAGTGGTTGAGAGTCCACCTGCTGATGCAGGGGACCCGGGTTCGTGCCCCGGTCCTGGAAGATCCCACATGCCGCAGAGCGGCTGGGCCCATGAGCCATGGCCGCTGAGCCTGCGCGTCCGGAGCCTGTGCTCCGCAACGGGAGAGGCCACAGCAGTGAGAGGCCCACGTACCGCCAAAAAAAAAAAAAAAAAAGAGGTGGTGGGGCTCTTGTACTGGGATGGGGGAGACCGGAGCAAGAGGATGGTGGCAGATCAAGTGCTTAGTTTAAGGCTCGTTATTCTGAGGTATTTCAGGATGGTGCAGGCAGTAGGTAATTAGATATATATGCCTGGAGCTCAGAAGAGAGTTCTGGGCTAGAAATATAAATTCCAGTCATCAGCGGATCGTCAAGGGACTTTCAACAATACCTCCCAGGGAAAGAGCGTGTGAGAAGAAATGAGGGCCCCAAGGAGAAGAAGCAACCAGAAAGACGGAAGGGAACAGGTCAGTGTGATGGCTCTAAAGCTATAGGGAAGGAGCATCCCATAAACCAGGATATACTGATCAGAGCCACACACCAAAGGTAACATGACTGGGTTTTTAAGCGCTCAAATGACCTCATGTTTATATCGTACCCCAGGAAAAAAGTCTACGCTAAAATCTCCACGTACATAAATACCTACTAGGTAAAGCCTGAAAGCTCCCTCTGCTGAAAGCCTCCCAAGAAGATCACGGTCTCTTCTCCCACCCAGGACAGAGACCAGGACAAGGCCATTGGGCCCTGGTGGGTGTTGCCCCGAGGGCCCCTGGGACGGGACGGAAATAGCTGCATAGATAATAAGATCCGTGCCCGCTCCGAACTGCTAAGAACACTGGGTGTTGATTAAAGTTTCACAGCTCCATGACAGATTCCACCCCCCCGCCCCCTGTCTCTTTTTTCCCCCTGTGTTTCTTTTCTGGTGGTTATTCCTGTTTCCAAAACCTAAAGAAAACACAATACAAGAGGTTCTTTTCCTGCATGAGTTTTGGCTTGAGGTTTGAGTGCTGCCTGGGGCATCAGTCTGGCTTCCAGGAAAAGTTGTGTCAGCATCTGGGAAACAGTGCAGGCTCCCCACCTCCCAGCTCCCCTCTCTGCCTTTTGCCCCTGTTCCTAACTCCCTTCCTTACCTCTCCCTTTCACTGCCTCTTCAAGCAGCCTCTTTTCCGTCCTCTTGTCCACGTTATGCCTCCTTCTCCCCCACCTCAGTGTTTTTCTAACTTGTTCTAATTTCTCTCTCTCTGTTTTCCCCTCAATTGCCCCCTAACTTTTTTTTTTTTTTTGCGGTACGCGGGCCTCTCACTGTCGGGGCCCCTCCCGTTGTGGAACACAGGCTCCGAACGCGCAGGCTCAGCGGCCATGGCTCACGGGCCCAGCCGCTCTGCGGCATGTGGGATCTTCCAGGACCGGGGCACGAACCCGGGTCCCCTACATCGGCAGGCGGACTCTCAACCACTGCGCCACCAGGGAAGCCCACCTCCTAAGTTTAAATCCACGATGTTGAAGCGTGCACGCACACGAGCAAAATGAGGTTCTTTTCTCTCCCTGTCCTCCCTTGCTCGCTTAGTCTCCGGACAGCTCTCCTTATTTCCATTCTCAGAGAAGAACTCTAGAGACTGTGGGTCTCTGAGAGAAGACAAATAATTGCCCGTGCCTTCCTCCACGTTCGGAATGACAAATGGGGCCATTCTCATCTCTCCCACACCAGGAGGGGTTCAGGGGCACTGTCCTCCCCTTGTTCTACAAATTGGACTTAGGAAAAGAGAAAAGATTCACTCTGACCTCTGTTAAGAGCCCCTGTGCTAGGTGAAGGGACGCAGCCTGGACCAAGCCTCCACCCCAAGGAGATCAGAGTGGCCCTGGGAGGTCTCCTCTCCTCCCTCCAGTCGGGATGTGGGATCAGATCCAGCTGGAGGATAAAGTAGGGCAAGGTGTGTAGTAAGCACAGTTCTACCTCATCCCACAGGAATCGCAACAGGCGACCCAATTTCATCTCCAGTGACTTGGTAGTCAGTAGAAAGTGGCATCAGAAGCCTAATCACATGAGTGTGAGGCTGGTGCCGTGCAGACAGAACCTACTGGTCCTGATGTAGCTACTGCCCCCTTCCCAGTCTCAGCCCAAGGAGAGTGGAGCCAACCTCGGCCCCTTTTCCCAAACAATTCCACGGCTGCCCACTCCACGAGAGGCGGTACTCAAGGCTGCCTGCAAGATGGGTGGGGTGGGCTTGTGTTGTGTTGAAGGTAGTGGGGTGTGAGCATCCTGATTACTCCCCCAAAAGGAAGGCTGACTAAGGTGGGGCGGGTTCCCCAAAGGCCCACACTCTGGTGGCAGATGGGACCTCAGTCTGAGACAGGGTCAAGGTGGAACTCCGCATCTGCTCAGGCCTCAGAAGGCAATGGTACTTGAAGGCTGGACATCAGGGTACCATTCACGGGAGTCACAAGGACCTTCCTTTCAAATCAGGATGAGTCCAGCAAACACAAGAAGCCTGGCCATTCTCTTAAAATCAGTGCTTCTATTAAGATGTTATGGAAAAACTCAAGCAAACTTTGTGGCCAACCCAACAGAGTAAGAAGAGCTGGCCAGCTCTGTTACCCACAGCTCTGTTACCCACAGGGCAGGGCAAAGTGTAGAGGGGGGTGGGGCAGAGGTCAATCCCCAAGCTTCATTACCACCAAGTGTCACTGATCTTCCACCATCACTCTCCGCCTGAACTGCCCTCAGAGGTCCACAGGTGGGCTGCTGCAAACCTGACCCCCTAGCCCTGGACACCTGATGGTGAGTCAGCACACGTCCATCACCAGGAATGGAAGACAGTTGGGCAGAGGCAAAAACAGGAGAGGACAAGAAACTGGCTCCTCTAATCACCAGAGAATCCTTCCTGGGTAATCAAGAATTTCTTAGTACAGAGGATCAAAGGGGAAAAATGCTTAATAGCATCTAACCAGTCTTCAAGGGTCCCAAACCCTCCAGGACCTTCATCGAAAGGACAGCCCTACTTTAACATTCTCTCTTATGAAAATTCAAAAAAAAAAAAAGTGTCATAAGCAAAGTCTCCAGCTAGGCGCAGTGGGGGAAAAATACCTGTTCTCTCTTGGAAATACTAATTACAGTGTTCACATGTGCATGCCTCATAAAAACATCAGTTTTCACACACAGCTACTCCCCACAATAATATCACAAATTAAAACATAACATGTAAGCATATTAAACCACCTCCCTATTCTCCTAAATGGCCGGTTAGCCACACTTATTTTGAGACAGTTATCGTATAATGATTAAGGGTACAGACTCTGGGAGCAGATGACCTTGATCTTCTCAACTGTAAAACGGGGGTGTAACAGTCCTATCTGAAAGGGTTGTGGAGACTATCAAGCGAATTTATACCTATAAAGTACATAGAACAGTGCCTGGCGTACAATATATGCTATCTAAGTGTTTGCTGTGATGCCTCACCCTGGTCCTTTCACAACACTAAACACCCCCAAGGATACAAACAAGAAGTCTCCCAGTACTTAAGGCCAGTAGGTTTTCCTTCCTGGTTTTAAGGTTCACTGACCTCCACTTCATTCACAGATTTAAACTCTACTCAGTGGGGCTGGAGGCTTGCTGTAGCACCTGGATGAAGGCGTCATGAAGGCTCCCTCGGGAATTCGGATCTCCTCCCCGTCTCCCAGCCAGAGATCTCACAGTTATCTTCATGCATAAAATTAGATCTCATGAACCCTCAAAAGAATGACTTGCTTTTGTGAATATGACCTCAGTGAGCCCCTGTGTGGATTTATCTAACCTCATACCTGGGATGGTCAGTTTGCTAATAATACTAAGGACAGCTGGGTGAAGGGCTCACACACCACCACCACCCCCGGCCTCCGTGGCGGCCAGCTGGCTTCTCGAACGGGAATGCTGTTCTGAGAGCACAGATTAGGTCCCTCATGGCAGCCAACCATCTCACAAATGCACTCCACCCACCAGCAGAGGTTCTGGCGCAACAGCCAGGGGAGGAACAGTAACTATAACAGATACGGTGCATTGACCACAACCCCTCCCTTGTGGGCTCGTATTCTGTCATGTATTCATTCAGCGAAGAGTCATTAAAAACTTAGTTTGTGCCTGGTATTGATCTGAGCAGCAACTGTTCAAAGCAGTGAGTAAGGCAGAACTCCTGCCTCCCGAGGCTTATTGTAATGGGATGAGTTAGTCTTCAAACAAATGGGAAAAATATACGCTGTGGTAAAAGGTTAAGTGCTCTGGAAAGAACGAAAGAAAGCAGGAAGGGGGATAGAGACTCCTGGGAAGGGGAAATTCAACCTTAAATAGGGTGGGCATGAAAGGATGCACTGAGTAAAGACCCGAGGAGGGGAAAGGGTGAGCCCACTCTGATCTCTGGGGAAGCACATTCCAGCAGGACAGCACAGTTGCAAGGCTCCGAGGCAGGAACATGCCTGGTGTGTCTACTGCAAGAAGACCGCTGTGGCTGGAGAAGAGTGAGAGGAGAAGAGGAGAGGGGCAGAAGGGGGGAGAGGCAGATGGTACAGGGTCCTGTGGCTTCCCGGCGAGAGCTCTGGCTTTCACTCAGCGAGACAGGAGGAGCCGCTGGAGGGTTCCCTGCAGGAGATACGCGCGTTGATTTACATGTACCAGGGTCACAGGGCCAGACTTTTTTGTCTTGTTTTGGTTTTTTTTTTTGGCTGCGCCACACAGCATGTGGGATCTTGGTTCCCTGACCAGGGATCAAACCCGCGCCCCCTGCCTTGGGAGCCCGGTGTCTTAACCACTGGACTGCCAGGGAAGTCCCAAAAGGCCAGACTGAAGTGGGGCAGTGATGCACTCAGGGAGACACTGCAGTAACTCAGGCAAGAGATGTGGTGGCTTGGGCCAGGGTGCAGTGCTGCAGGTCAGACTGGTGGTCAGGGTCTGGACAAATAGGGACTGTAGAGCTGACGGGAGTTAGCGATGAATTAAATGTGCCGTACGAGAAAAAAACCAGAAGAATGGTTCTGAGGTTTGGTAGTTACAGTATCTAAAAAATCAATGATGTAACAGCTGTGAATAATGGTGTACAGGTGAATAATACACGCAGTGCAAACAAATCGAGACCAGCTGGGAGAGAGCAGATGACAGAGAGCAGTACAGACATTTTCAGAGGAGCCCTGGGTTGGAAAAGGGAGCATTCCAGCACTCAGCCCAGCGTCCAGCACATAGTAGGCCCCCATAAATGTCCTGAATGTGAAGGAGTACAGTTACACGAATAAAAACCAAGCTTTACAAGCAATATCATCTTGAGGGAAAATATAATTTTTATAGAAGAGGAGCAGACGAAAGGAAAAGGAACCAAACCAGAACGGACTCGGATTGAAGAGCTTTGTCCACACCTGAAACCGTATCTGTCCTAAACCAACTCATTGGCTGGTGGTGGGAACTCCTATCTGCCTTCCCTCTAGTAAAGAAGTCCCGGCCATAATCGACAAACTGGCCCTAGAGCATGTTATTATCCTGCTAATGTCCTAGGAGAAGTAATAATATTACATTTGGGCTAAATTCCAAAAAAAATAGCTCTGAGAGAAAACCCCGAAGTTCTCAGGGCCTTAATAGGGCCACTGCTGGGCCCTATTACATACACATTGAGTTGTAGTTCCTCGCACCTCAGTCCTTAATCCTCTTTTCTTTTTTTTTTTTTACATCTTTATTGGAGTATAATTGCTTTACAATGGTGTGTTAGTTTCTGCTTTATAACAAAGTGAATCAGTTATACATATACATATGTTCCCATATCTCGTCCCTCTTGCGTCTCCCTCCCTCCCACCCTCCCTATCCCACCCCTCCAGGTGGTCACAAAGCACCGAGCTGATCTCCCTGTGCTATGCGGCTGCTTCCCACTAGCTATCTACCTTACGTTTGGTAGTGTATATATGTCCATGCCTCTCTCTCGCTTTGTCACAGCTCTTTTCTATCTATACCTTCTCCCTGTGCGGCATCAGCCCATCAAGCCCGTAACTCTAAAACCTTTCATAAGTTGATGCTTCTCAAATGTGTTATCTCCTGCTCTGCCCTCTCCCCTGAGCTCCAGGCTTATATATCTAACTGCTCACTCATCGTGACACCACTAACTTGGATACCTAAGATGTGTCAAATAGGCATCTCCAATTTAACATACCCCCAACTGAACTCTTGACCCTGGTCAATCAACCTGCCCCTTCTCTAAGCTTCCCTGTCTCGGGAAATGGTACCACTGTTAGTATACTACTGTAGCTGAGGAGCCATCATTGGTCCCCACCTTTCTCTCTCACCCTACATTCAATCCATCGGCAAGTCCTACCGACTCTACCTTCAAAATACAGCCCAATCTGACCACCGTTCATCGCTGCCAGCGTGACCATCCCAGGCTTCACCACCATCGCCTTCTATTACCTCCACCCTTGCCCACCATGGCCAGTTCTCCACACAGCAGCCAGAGTGATCTTTCAACATATACCAAGTCACACCACCCATCTGCTCAAAACACTTCAAAGACTTCCCATCGAACGTGAAATACAACCCAACGAGGCCCAATGGGATCTGGCCCCGACTGGCTTTCTGATCCCTCTTCCCTCCATGCCCTTCTGAAGTGCTCCTGCCTTCCTGTTGTTCCTTGAACCCACCAAACAATCACTGTGCCAAGCAAGCCACTGTGAGGTTTCTCTGCGAAGCCTTTCTTGACCACCTCAGACAGAATACGGCTATCGTCTGGTTGTTCTCACAGCACTCAGTCCACAAGGGTGGAAGGGATAACACTTTATCATGGCATCCGCTGAACACAAGTCTGTCTTCTCTCCTCAAAAGGAGCCACAAAGTACCTTCTACCATCCCGGCAATGAGGAGGCTGTCTAAAGTTTGTTGTGTACATTGAGTTGAACTGAATGGCCCAATCATCCACCACCTCCTCTGCCGATCTGTTCTAACTGATGGCAGCAGGGAGCCGTGGAAAGAGCCTGGGCTTTTCTAGTGACACAACACTAGGTTCCAATCCAGGCTTTCTACCTTAATAACTGAACAACCCTGGGCAGGTCACTTAACCTCTCTGTGCCTCAGTTGCCTCATCTGTAAAACAAGGAATGATCAGATTCAACTTCAAGGTTACTGTAAGAACTAGAAGCCACGCAGGTAAAGGACCCGGCACAGTGCCTGGCACACAGTAGGTATATGATAAATGGTAGCTAGTATTATTATCCACATATATCTTGTCTTTCATCTCTCTTTACGGCATTACTGAATGTCCAGAGATTCCAACATAGCATGTTTCGTCCTTCGAGAGGAGAAGTAACACAATGAGAAAGACATCAAGACATACGGATGGGAGAAGAGGCTTCACTCCAGGTGGTGTAAGGGGAGGTGGCAGACTGAGGCCACGGGAAACAAGATGACTGACAACAGCAAGATAACCCCCTTTTCCTCTCCAGCCAACCTCTGCCCACTTCTGAACTGTCCATGACCGCAAAAGCCACAGAGGACCCAAGTCCCCACTGAGGTCTCAGTGCCTGAGCGCCGGGGTGGGTCTCATAAAAAGAGATTGGTTGCCACAGCAGAAAAGGATATGCAAGCTCTTCCAAATTAGAACAGGAATTTAATTAAACCAGGAGAGAAATGAGAGATAGGGAGATGATTAAGGCCCCAGGATATTTCCTTCCTTAGAGGCGAGGGGAAGAGGCAGGGACGAGCTAGAATTCACCCCCACTCACAGTCTGCCCCTTTCCTCCCCGCCCCCCAGTCATCTCCCTCTATACCCCCTACTTCTGACTCCTGGGCAATCTTCTTCCTCCGTTTTGGAACCCCTGGGCCCCTACCCCAAAACCAGCTCGGCACAAAACTCTCCCTCAAGACATATGTGCTGCTGACTCATTCTCCCAGCTTGTAACAAAGCTTAAAACTTTTAATTCCCCAGTTTTTAGTATCTTTTCTCACTCTTTCTACTTCATCTTGCTTCACGTTATGAATTATGTACAGTACTTCTGGTACTCAAGAAAGACCCTTTATCAAATCTGTGCAAAAGAGAATTCATGAGTGATTTTGATCGACGAACAGTCTCTTGAAATGACAAAGAGTTCCCCGGGCCTGCAGGGAGCTGGAGCTTGATAGGCACACAGACAGGCACGTGGTGGTAGGGAGGGACACTGTGCTGTGGACATGAGACCTCATTTGGATTCGGTGGCTATAATATGTTCTAAGGACATTCTCCCTTGCGTGTCTCCCCTCTGTGAGCTGCTTAAGACCAGAGCACGTAGGGAAGAGATGTGATCATGTCAGGTGAGCACAGAGGTGGGCAGCTGCCTTACCAGGTAGGGTAGCTCACTGCAGACTTCATGCAGTCTGCAGGGCATGCCTTCGTTTTTTTTATCCATAAACTGTAACTCAAGATAATGTCCACAGGAGGCTGCTTCCCAAATGCCTGAAACAGAGAAAGCGCTTCAAGGTCCTCCAGCAAAGGGGCTCCCGGCGGACAAGCCACAGCACACGCGTGCCTTATCCATCTGAAGGGAGGGGAAAAGCCACCTCTTGTTCCTCTTGGCCCCTTTCTCTGAATCTCCTCTGCCCAAGCTCCCATCTTTCTCCCTCCTCACCGCCCACTTCCCCACTTGCTGAAGACACCCGAGATCTGGCTAAATAACCCACTTTGCAGTTTATTTAGCTCTAAATGGAAGTCGTAAGACAAATGCAATAAATAACTTGGGTACAAAAGGGAGGCACGCGTCCTCCCTCTCACTGTTACACACGTGCACACAGACTAAACAGGGGCGGGTACTCTCCACGGTAACCTTTCCCAGGCTCTGTGGGCCGACGGTCACAGCTGCTTCTAGTAGTGCAGGATGACAGGCAAGGTCCGTGTTCCCGGGTAGACTGGGGTCCTGGAGGGTAGACCAAGACTGCTGGCCCAACGAGGCCACAGAGTCTGTAATTCCCAGGACTGGAACCCCGCTGCCCACTCTTTGGGGAGCATGACCTTGGTGACCTAGCTATTAGCCATGGGTG
The DNA here is from genome assembly GCF_963455315.2 of Globicephala melas. Lineage (NCBI taxonomy): Eukaryota > Metazoa > Chordata > Mammalia > Artiodactyla > Delphinidae > Globicephala > Globicephala melas. The sequence continues at coordinate 48,499,149 of NC_083314.1, forward strand.
CCTCTGCTCTTCCCAAGCCATTCAGGTGGCGCGCTCCCTGAGGGGCTGTGTCATGCCACTCCAACGCCACCTGCTAAGGAAGAGGAACCTGTCACAGAGAGAGAGGAGAGTGGGAGACCTGGGGAAGGGAAGGAAGACCGAGAGAGAGAGAGAGAAAGAGAGAGAGAGAGCCCTGATTGGAAACCCTGGGAGAAAGGGAGGCTGTGACAGAGATGCACCAGCCTGGCGAACTACCCCAGCCCCACCTGGGTTTGGGAGACACGTTGCCAAGAGCTCGAATGTGATCACGACTGGCGGTGAGGGAGGCGTGATCACCTGGGTGTGCGCGTGCCTGCTGCCCTTTCGATCCTGCCTTTCCTTCCAAATCAGGAAGGGCGGCCTCTCTGATTCAATGGCACAGCTGTACCTAGCAGCACCCCCGAAGGCAGGTGGAGGCACACCTCGGTCATTCAGATCAAGGTGGGGTCCCTTGGAAAAGCACTCACGTTCCCACACTCCCTTTCTTTTCTGCTTCATCTAGGAATCTGCTCCTTTTATACAAAAGACTCCGGGAGTGGTGGCTCTGTTTTACATCATCAAGGAAACAGTTGGAAAAGGTCACGGTACCGTGTTTTGTGCACAAAGGAAAGAGAAAGATCCTAACGATATTCTAAATATATATATTCTGCCTTATTTCCTAGGGAGCCCACTGATCATATCTGCCAAAACACATTTAAAGATGATACGTGAAAGATCGATTATTGTGAAGCTCAAAAACAGAAATCCTCTAAACATCACTGTTCATAACCTTAAACTATTTTAACAATCCCTTAAATTTATAAAGCATATCTTGGTGCACAAAGCCCTTTCATGCATACATTCTGATTTAATTCTTACAACCATAATATGAACTAAGTGTTCCAATTTAACGGAAGAGGAAGATGAGTCTCACTGAGGTCATGTGACTTGCCTAAGATCATGGTATGGGGGAGGGGGAGTAGACAGAAAATAAAACCTGAACTTGAACCCAGATCTTCTGAGTACAACCCAATGTTGAATACTACCTATTCCTTATGGTATTCGCTGTGCCAGCCTAACTGGTTTTCTAAAATATTCGTTCTTTGGTGACAAGTCACATAAGCAACTACTAATTCCTGTTAAAATTAATGTAAAAAGCTCACTGTCACCACAATGGGGAAAAACAAACAAACAAAAAACTCACATGCCAAGCTGCTAATAGCAATATTGTGCATTCACAAGTAAATTATTTACATCAATGTAATTACATTAATAGATTAATCTATCATATAGATAAAATCTATATAACCATAGTTTTTTTTTTCAACTTTCACAGATCAGAGAATTTTCACAAAACAAATACAAAAGACTATGGGCTTGCCATGCAGTTGTTAACTTTTTCTTCTGCCAAGAAAAGATATTAACTTTGAAAATTCAACTTCAAGTTGAACAAATTTAGCTTCCCAAAAAACTGTATTGCTATTATTTTCTCATTATGCCAGACTGCTAAAAACTTCATCAAGGGCTCAGTCCCGGCCCATTCAGGAACACCGCTGGAGATAAATGTCAGGTCTGCCCTAACACGAAGTGTAGAAAGTCCTGAAGCGTGTTAGAATTTGAGAGCAGCTGTAACATCAGCATTTCGCCAGTTATCCAGAGGTAATTCAAGTTAGCAAGAACTGGCATGAATACGTAAAATGTGTTCAGAAGCCATTTTAGCATCAACTACAGGTATGTTTTTCAACGTGCACATAATATAAATAACACTACGCTTCAAAGCAAAGGCACAGGCCATGAGAGCTCTCAATACATAGAGCAAATGGAAGCTAAGGAAAAGGAAACATGATGGGAGAATTTGCCTTACATGCCCCCAGCAGCAATCAGATACTCTATTTGAATAAGCAAAACAAAAAACAACAAAAAAAGCTCACTTAGCAAAATCGAGTTTATAAGTACACAGCTCTTATAAGCAAAAAGGAGGGAGACGCAAGAGGGAGGAGATATGGGGATATGTGTATATGTATAGCTGATTCACTTTGTTATACAGCAGAAACTAACACACCATTGTAAAGCAACTATACTCCAATAAAGATGTTGAAAAATAAAAAAAAAGCACTCATAAAGCAAAGAATGAGGGTCTTTTTCAAAGCACTTTCATATGTTTTAGCTCATGTAATTACTACAAGACTCTTGAGGTTAGGAACAGCTGGTGGTATTACCCGCGTATTACTAATGAGAAGACTAACGCATGTTCATTTATTCATCTGACACTTACAACGATCACAGGGCTCATGGCAGAAGGGGGTCCGGTGGCTGTCCCCCATCCTCAGTGTAAGTATCAAATCCCAAGCTGATGCTCACAAAGGTAAAAAATGGAACTTGTAGGGCTTCCCTGGTGGCGCAGTGGTTGAGAGTCCACCTGCCGATGCAGGGGACACGGGTTCGTGCCCCGGTCCGGGAAGATCCCACATGTCGCGGAGCGGCTGGGCCCATGAGCCATGGCCGCTGAGCCTGCGCGTCTGGAGCCTGTGCTCCGCAACGGGAGAGGCCACAACAGTGAGAGGCCCGCGTACCGCAAAAAAAAAATGGAACTTGTAAAAGGTGGATTCAGCTGCAGAAAGTGATCACAGAAACAGAGTGTGTGTGTGTGTGTGTGTGTGTGTGTGTGTGTGTGTGTGTGTGTGTGTGTGTGTGTGTGTGTGTGTGTGTGTGTGTGTGTGTGTGTGTGGTGTCACGTTTCATCACAGAAAACAGGGCATACTTTCTCTTCGTTCTGTTCCCAAACCCTAACCATGTCTCAGATTACCATCTCTTAGGTCTGGGTCTCTTTAAGAGCATTTCAGAGCCAGGTTCCAAGCCAGGAAGGCCAACTGTGTCACAGAAATTAACTACTAATTACACACAAACCCTGTGTAAACACTCCAATAAATTACAGTCCCCCTACTTTTCACTAGTTGGGTTTTTGTGTGTGTGCCTCTACCTGTCACAGGAGAAGGGAGCATGGCGCTGAGCTGGAGCACAGCAGGGAAAGCAGACGGCAGCAACAGTGGGGACAGCCCACTGTCCAGCATTAGCGGTGTCCTTCCCGACAGCAGCTCCTTCATCTGAACCTAGACCCTATGCTGCATATGCTGACGGCCGGGCGGCCTGGAAGCCAGGGCACCCTGGGTGGGTTCACAGAGCCTCTCTGTGAAATTAGCCTATTGATGGATATTTACTGAATACATAATCATGTCTGGGGAACTGTGGTTGATGCCAGAAGACAGAATGGTGTTTTGAAAGGGTAAAGGGACAGAGGCACCTAAAAGACAACTCCTGATAGGGGAATCTGGGAGAAACATCAGATGAATGCTACTGACGTTTAGGTCTGGGGGAGAGGGCTTAGAGGAAAGATCTCTTTTCCTCTGAGTTTTCAGGGGTAGTCAGAGAAGGCTCTGTGGAGGAGGTGGCCAATGTTTTGGAGGAAAAACTAATTCAAAAAACATGAATGTAAGATTGGCAACGATGCATATGAAAGGTACTAAGTGGCTAGGCTGAGAGATAGGAAAGGACCAGTCGGAGAGGAGAAGATCTGGACAGCAAGTGGGCAGTGGAAGAAGAGGTTCTGCTTGTCTCCCCTATATGAGTGGTTTTCACAAAATGTTCTAAATAATTAGTTAACACCATTAGTGCTTCCTATGTGCTAGGCACATGTCAAGGGCTTTATCCAAGATATCTCATTTATTTCTTACTACAACTCTGTGAGGGGGGTACCGAAATTATCCTCACATTACAGATAAGGATAATAAGGCATAGAGGTTAAGTTGTCCAGGTCCCACAGGTAGTAAGGGTGGGACCAGGATTCCTAACCACTGTTATACCACGTCTAGTAAGAAATCATTGTTTCAAACAAGATCATCAGAACATCAATGCAGAAAACGTACAGAGAGGAACACCTTTGGCATAAATGTATTTTTGCTATTTAATATATATATATATGCATTTATCATACAAAACATGTATGTAATGTAGACTCAATCACTCAAAACATAAGGTGGTTTTGGGGAAGATGAGCACTAAAGCCGGGGGTAGGAGGCCTGCTGCAGTCTTGAATCAGCTTTGACATCCAGTTTATTTCTGTATTTTGTTTTAGTTTCATAGTACTGAGAAAATCCTCAATCATGCAGAAAAGTAATAGTGTGCTAACTTATATCACTGTCTGTGAGCAAACAAGCTCAGGTCTGAATTTTTTAAAAAGACTAACACAGAACTACCAGCCTTCTATTAGCACATTTACACAAAGTTCAAACGAACACAGAGATGGCAAAGGGAGCTTTACTCCAAGGTCTGCACAAATAAGCCAGGGCAATCATGAACAGTCTCCAAGTATGAAGATTTGGTCTCGAACACACTGATTACGTGTGTCTTTTTAAATTAGTTTTTTTTCATCATTTTCTACTTCCTCGATTCTAAGATACACCTTTCTTTGCAGACAAAGGTTTTAGGACTAAGAATATACGAATATGTAACATACAGAATGTAGTAGGGGTTCCCTCCTGAAATGCCATTATTAACTTTTTTTTTTTTTTTAGCGGTACACGGGCCTCTCACTGCTGTGGCCTCTCCCGTTGCGGAGCACAGGCTCTGGACGCGCAGGCTCAGCGGCCATGGCTCACGGGCACAGCCGTTCCGTGGCATGTGGGATCTTCCCAGACTGGGGCACGAACCCGTGTCCCCTGCATCAGCAGGCGGACTCTCAACCACTGCGCCACCAGGGAAGCCCAAATTTTGATTAAAGTAGGACCTCGTAGAAATCCATGTGGTGGGGGAGACGGGCTTTCTGAAGGCTTTCTCTTTAGTATGCTCCCATTTCACCCTCCCCCAGCCCAGTCATTACAACCACACGGAACTGTCACACTTCACTGTGGCCTGAGAATCACAAGAGAGCTTGTTAAAAATACAGATTCCTTCTTCCTAGTTCTGTAGCTGCCAGTTCATTAGACCCAGGAAGAGCCCAGGAATCTGAAATTACATTAATTGCCCCCAGGCAATTCTAAGAAGGCCCACACTCTGAGGGGCACTGAAAGAAAGTCCTCAATAAATATTTTTCTAGTGAATGATAAATTGAGGGAAAAATGAACAGAGACCTTTTGGCTGCCTAGTGCCAGAGGCTGGCACTGCGCCAACCAGTCTGGCTGGGATTCCGTAAGGATTTGGCCTCCAGGGTGAGCCAGTTGAAAGTACCTGAAACAGCCACTGAGTCACCAACACACCACCCCCAGTTAATTTCTGCCCCTTCGTCCTAAGGCCTGGGGTTGCCTCAGAACAGAGAGATCATAGCCTAAGGCTGCATGACACACCAGGCACCTGAGGCCTCTGGCCAGGGATCAGAAATTAAATTGTGTATTAGAGTGGGCTAAAAGAAAGGCAAAGAGCCCTGAGCCAGGTTAATGGTTCTGCACAGGTGAAAGATCTGGAGACTGGCTTGGTGAGTGCGTGGTGTGAAATTCAGGCACCTGATCAGGAGGCAAACTTCGCATATTTGGAATCAACCCTAAACACGCTGACATCTCTGGTTTGACAAGTTATTAGGAAATCAAAATGGATATGAAAGAGTAGGAATAATTTCAGGGTAGAAGCAGCTATGGATGGGAAGGAGAAAGAAAGCAAACCACAGTTTTTTTTTTATCCCACGGAGGGAACCAGGGACTGGAAACTGTGGACCCCAGGCTCTAGCCCAGCGGGCAGGGAGCAAGGAGAAAGGCATTGCAGGGTTTAGAGGGAGGACGAGTGATTCACATGGAGAACAGGCTGCCAAAGGCAGCAGCAGAAGCTACGAACATAAATGTTTTTTTTTTTCCACCTGAAAAGCCGATATCTTTATTTTTTTTTAACATCTTTATTGCAGTATAATTGCTTTACAATGGGGTGTTAGTTTCTGCTGTATAACAAAGTGAATCAGCTATGCATATACATGTTCCCATATCTCCTCCCTCTTGCGTCTCCCTCCCACCCTCCCTATCCCACCCCTCTAGGTGGTCACAAAGCACCCAGCTGATCTCCCTGTGCTATGCAGCTGCTTCCCATTAGCTATCTATTTTACATTTGGTAGTGTATATAAGTCCATGCCACTCTCTCACTTCGTCCCAGCTTACCCTTCCCCCTCCCTGTGTCCTCAAGTCCATTCTCTACATCTGCGTCTTTATTCCTGTCCTGCCCCCAGGTTCTTCAGAACCTTTTTTTTTTTTTTTTAGATTCCATATATATGTGTTAGCATACGGTATTTGTTTTTCTCTTTCTGACTTACTTCACTCTGTATGACAGATTCTAGGTCCATCCACCTCAATGTGTTTTTAAAAAGAGACACTCTGGGGCTTCCCTGGTGGCGCAGTGGTTGAGAGTCCGCCTGCCGATGCAGGGGACGCGGGTTCATGCCCCGGTCAGGGAAGATCCCACATACCGCGGAGCGGCTGGGCCCGTGAGCCATGGCCGCTGAGCCTGCGCGTCCAGAGCCTGTGCTCCACAATGGGAGAGGCCACAGCAGTGAGAGGCCCGCGTACCGCAAAAAAAAAAAAGACACTCTGAGGAGGAAAACAGGATTACAGAGTACAATGCTAGTGAGGAAGGTAGGCGGGCCTGGTAGGTTTCAGTCCCCCCCAGTTTCCCCAGTCAATGCTCTGAACTGGGCTGACGCAGGGCGAGGTGCCCAGGAGTGAAGTCTGGGAGGGCCCAGGAGGTGTGCCACACCTTCTGTCACAGCTTACTCTGCTCACGGGGACACACACCCCTCACTCACTCACTCTCCCTCTACTGGGGGCAGTTCAAGTGCCCAATTAGAAATCAGAACAGCTAGTTTTAAAGCTCACTGCCTACGTCTTCAGAGCAATGAGACAGGTTTCTCAAACTCACTCCATAGACTGAATTTGTCCAGGAGATTCCAGAGTAACATTTGAAAAAAGGCCTATAATCCGTTTACTCCCTTTTCACAGTCTCCCCCCGCCTCCCCACCTCTTTCTTCCCTACCCAGCTCAAATTCCACCTCTCCTGATTCTCATTTTATTGGTGAAAGCCAACTCTCCACCTACTTCCTTGCCTGAACCTCAGGGGCCAAATGTGACTACAGGAAAACACAACACAGTCACTGGTCTCACTTTCACCCCAGCACCATTAACCCCAAGCGGGTCCTCCATGCTGCCCGGCGATCAGATCCCCACTGCACTTAGTCCCTCGCTCCAACTTCCAGCATTTCCCTCCTCCCACCTTCGGCTCATGACCTGACTTTCTATTTCATCGAGACAATAGAAGCAATAGGGGAATTTCTACACGCTTCCGTCACCACGTCTACCCCCCATCCGAGCCTCTGCAGCCTCCCTCCTAGGACCATGGATGAACCATGAAGCTGGGCTCCAAGCCTCGCCCTCCAACCTGTGCTCTGATGGGCTAGGAGCCCACCCCCTCTTTCCTGCTTTAGAAGGGCGCTCCACCAGCTGTCCTCTCTCTCCAGCAGCAATGATTTTTACCTTGAATGACTCATTCTCACCAAAAAGCAAGTGGTATTTCTTCTACCTGCCCCACTCTCTCTGCTTCTCTTTCAACAAAACTCAACACGACGGTCTGTATGGCTGTCTCCAAACCTCTCTTAAACCTTCTCCAATCAGGTTTTCGCCCCTCCCACTTTCCCCTCCTGGCCTCTGATGATTAATTCTTAGCCCTTATCTGCCTTGACCCATCTCTAGGCAGCATTTGATTCAGCTGATCACTGCTACTTCTTCCTGAAGCACTCTCTTCCCTTGGCCTATAGGACACCCTGCCCCCCTACGGCTCCTTCTCAGTCTTCTTGCTAACTCCTTAACTCACCCACATCTTAACACTGGAACTTAGTGCTGGAACCTCTTCTCTATAGTTAGATATTTCCTTCCTTGATGGTTTCTCCAGTCTTTGCACTTTAAATACCATTCTATACACAGAAAACTCCTGAATTTATTATCTCCAGCCTAGGCTCCTACCCTGAATCCATTTACCCAACTCTCTCCTTACACCATATTAATAAGCATCGCAAATTTTTCATTCATGTCCAAACTCAATTCTTTATCTTCCTCCCCATCTACTTCACCTCTCAGCCTTCACGGGAAAGGGGCAGACTAACTTCCGGTATCCACTTATTAATCCCTTTGTGTATGAGACAAGTCACAGGTGAACAGACACTGGTATCAACTGGTATCAGATTCCAGGTGTCATCTGTATTACAGGGACCCAGACAACTGCAAGGACACGGGAACAGGCTCGCACAGACAGGGATGTGGGGGAAAAAACAGCCTATCCCAGAGCATGAGTGATCGGTTACAGGAGTCTACAAATTGTACCAACTAGACACCTTATCCTAGGTCAGCTGGTACACCTTACCACTCTGACACCGTAAGATGATGGTAGGTTCCTGGCCCCTATCTGTCAAATGAGCTCTGAGTATGTTCTGTTCCCAGAGCATGTGGAGGAGGTGGTGATGAAAACTAAAGCAGAGATGAGCAAACAACATTCCCTAGTCGCATGGAACTCAGCACCGAACACGTTCTCTGCAGATACTATAAAATCAGAGAAACTTCAGGAAGCTGGAGACGGCAGTTTTCCACCAACCCTCGGATGTGGCATTATTCTTTCAACAAACAACAATTATATGTTGTATACATACAATTATTTTTTCAGCAACGAGGCAAAAAGTGCGTTCTCTGTTAACCATTTAGCATATATTAACTATGTGTAGCTGGGAGAAGGCAACTTAAGGAGCGTCACGGGCTCTGTCACAGACCAAAGGACTTCCGAGAGTGAGGAAGACTCTCAGAAAGCATCAGACCACAGGTTGCCTCTTCTTTCCAAAAGCCAGGAAACAGTATAAAAATCTTCCCCACAGCAGCACAGAGCACCGAGGCAGTCATAACAGATACAGCTGGCGCACCTGTGAAGCCGAAGAACGCACACCTCCAAAAGTGTCCGCATCTGCATGAGTTATCAACACCAGGTGAGAAGAGAAACAGCTTGATGAGAAATACAGATGAAAGGTAGAAATACCGATCAAAACGACTGGACTTGAAGAGCACAGATTGGAGGAACCGCAGACAGCGAATGGGAACCCCCGCAATCTGTATATTATATTCCTGGTACCACAAACAGCAGAGAACATAAAACCAGAATGACGACAGGGAAATCAGACTCAGCCCAGAATCGGGAGAAAGCCAGATCTGAGAGCCACACCTCACCCAGGTGAAGAAGGTTAGAAGTTAATAATGGAGCCACGGTAACATCTGCGGAGTGAACAGCACTGAGGGAGAAGGTGCTGTCCTGGAGAAGCAACACCTATCCAGATTAGAAGAAATGAAAGGAATTAAACTCGTAAGAAGAAGGGAGAGTCTGCAAATGGAGGAGACCTTGGGAGAGACAGTCAAAACAGGAAGAAGCAGCCAGCAGAACCGTAGACTGCTTTGCATCTTTCTACCACAAGAGGGAGGGAAGCCAAGAATACAGTTGGAGTGGGACCAAGCCAAGTTGAAATTTTGGGAGAGACTAAATTGAGCACAGCACGCAGGACTCCAGGTTGCCCTGACAATGGGAACTCTCCCCCACCCTTACAATCATGCATGCTCATGAGAAAAGCTACATGCAAATGAAGTCAACGGTAATCAATGGCAGAGCCACACAAGGTCACAGGAGGCATTTAGGAAGGGTCTGTGCGGCAGAAAAGGGATGCAAACACCAGGGAAGCATTTAACTTACATAGAAAAAGGTTAAACTGAGTCCACATGTTTGAGAGAGCTTCTGCGTACAGTGTAAACCTGAAGGTTCTCCTAATGGTTTGGTTAAACTGGCGCCAATAAATCTTACGTATTTGTTGTAACCACTGAATAGAAGAGGCATTGGACGGGGAAATAGGGACTCCCTTTACTTTGTGGTCTTTGTGAAGAAATACAGTGGCTGGGTGAATTGGGCCTTCCAGGAATAGTGGTAGAAAGGGAGATCAACAGTTATATCTGCGTCTTATTAGCAGTGGTAATAATAAAAGGCACAGTGGGTAATTTTTCTCTATGTAGAAACATACATATATACATACATCTATTTAGAGTACTCAGGTGACTAGTTGTTCATAGTTAATTCAGTGCTGTGTAACCAGTTCCAATATATATGTAAAGTTTTGTCATTAAAAAATCTTAAGTTAAAATTAAGAGAAGAAAAATAAATACTCAGGTATCGTTGACACGGGCTTTCAGAATCTGCACGTTTTCAACCAAGATCCTAGGCATCTCTAATCTCATACTTCCAATGGGCATAAGCGGGAGAGGGGTGGTAGGTGAATTAGTCTGTACTTTTTATTTAAAAAAAATTGTTTTTAATTTATTTATTTTTGGCTGTGCTGGGTCTTCATTGCTGCGTGCAGGCTTGCTCTAGTTGCGGCGAGCGGGGGCTACTCTTCGTTGAGGTGCGCAGGCTTCTCATTGCACTGGCTTCTCTTGTTGTGGAGCATGAGCTCTAGGTGTGCGGGCTTCAGTAGTTGCAGCACACTGGCTCAGTAGTTGTGGCAAACAGGCTCAGTAGTTGTGGCTCACGGGCTCTAGAGTACAGGCTCAGTAGTTGTGGCACACGGGCTTAGTTGCTCTGCAGCATGTGGGATCTTCCTGGACCAGAGCTCAAACCAATGTCCCCTGCATTGGCAGGCGGATTCTTAACCACTGCACCACCAGGGAAGCCCAGTCTGTACTATTTAAATTGTTATTTTCCCCCATCCTGGATCCTCTTTCCTGTCCAAGCTAAATGGTTGAATTTGGGTAAATTAAAAGTGTTTAAAACAAGACAACAGGTTATGCTAAGCCCCATGTCACCAATGCAAAACTTCATTTCAGTGTCAGCCTCTCCCACAAATGGGCTCTTAAACCAGTCAATCAGGAATCACCTGTTCAGCACTAGTGATCAGGTGAGTCATCTGCACCAGCATCTTCCTGATAAAACCCTGCCACGCCCCAAAGGAAAGTGACCTTGCCACAACTAATCCACTTTTTACTAACTTCCTGGTCCAGCGCCCTTCTGCCTACAAAAGCCTTTCGTTTTTTGAACAGCTCCTCAGAGCTCCTTTCCAGCTGCTAGATGGGATGCTGCCCAATTCATGAATGGCTGAATAAAGTCAATAACATCTTTGAAATTCACTCAGTTGAATTTTGGTTTCTTTAACAAAAGCTTGTATGACGTGACTCCACCATATATTGCAAGCCCTACACCCACCAGACTGAGGAGTCCACAGCTCTGAACCTTCCTCCAGTAGCAGAGAACCCTAACTCCAGGATGTGCATCCAGTTCCTGCGAGAGAGCTCTGCCTGGGCCATGCTTTCCACCCCAGTCTCCTGCTCAAAGGAAGCCCAGACTTTGATGGCTCCTTCTCTTCCTAAGGAGCCAGACTTTGTCCTTGTTCCACTGGCCTTTTTCATCCACCTTCTCCTGAATCAAGGGGTCGTTACCCATCTAACTACAACCATCACCTCTGCCTGTGGACTCTTGGCTCCATGCCCTCCCCCTAGATCCAATGCTTTGGAAAGTGATGTCATTTCAAAGTGGGCATGAGTTCATTCTGCCCCATAAGCAGCCACTTTTTGGAAATCAGCCCAACAGCTCATTGAGTTCCCTCAAGTCTGGATCCAGCCACAGGGGTAGCAGGAGGCCTTCAGTAAACTGAAGTTCAATGACTGATGTCATTGTCAGAGGTACTGTGAGTCTGTGGCCCTGGGAGCCCATGCAATCCAAGGTTTCAGAGAATCTGCAGCTTGACCTCTTCTCCCTGCTTCCTCGGTAGAGCACACCTGCGTTCACTGTGTCTGGGTGACCTCCATACCTATGTTGGACAGATAACCTGAGGGAGACTGGAATTTGAAGAGAGCACCAGGAGAGCAGGGATCATGGCACTTTTTTTTCCCCTCTGTTTCCCCAGTGCCTAGCACACTGCTTGACACATCACAGATGCTCACTAATATATGTCGAAAGAATGAATGAACAAAGGAACTAATGTAAGTGATGAGTAATTCCTGTTTATCTCAGTACCTTCTGAGCCTTGGCTCCGGAGGACCAACAGATCTCACCTTTATCTTCAAATGCAACACTTCTCCCTTCAGGCTTTCAATGCATTTATCACATCACTTAGGTGAGTCTACACATATAAGTGAAATACATCCCTCCCAAAGCCCCGCAAATGACACCAGCCGCTGTGGGGACAGTGCTGTCATTTCCAGAGGTGCCTGGTTAATCTGAGTGACACGGCTTCGAGACAACCTTCACATCTCAAATGAGGAGCAACTGGACTCATCAACCTCGCCTCCCTGACCTCCTTCCTGCCACCCCACAACTGGTGAGAATCCCAGAGTGTCCTCAAGGGTTTTCTAGGTCACACATAACCCCCCTGGGCTTTCTGGGCATACGCTGGTCCTTGGGACTTCTTCACTGCCCTGTAGAGCTTTGGCATAACAGCCTGTGGCTGTTTTCTGCAAAGCTCTACCTGCCTGGGAGCTTGGGAATGGGTCCAGGTTAGTGATGGACATTTACTAGGTACCTACTTGTACGGGCTTTATGCAGACCCTGGCTCTTCCTCCATGACAATCTGGTTGAGTCTCTCCTGAGACAGCATTTCCTTTCCTTCCGGTATAGATTATGTCCAGAAGTCCTTCTAAGGGGGGCTTTTTGTAAGCCACCCCATGTTCCACCCATTATTTATACAGACGGAATCAGGTTAGAAGGAAAGGAAAAGGTAGACTGTGGGAGGGCAAGTAAGATGGGTGATTGCTCCAAACGGATCTGCCTTGGGGTGGGCTGGCTGTATGCATAGGAGGGTACGGACCTTTATGAGCACCTATTTACAAAGACAATTTGCCCAAATTGCTTTGCCCCCCCTAGGCCTCCTATGTAGCAAAGCACACACCTCCCCACCCTCTCATTTTAGAACTTAGACTCTGCACCATGCCTTTCATAACTTGTTGAGATCAGACTCTGGGAGGTGGAAGACACTTCAGTGCTCACTCTAACATCCCGCACAGACAGTTAGATAGCCCTGTCTTGTACACCAACTCAGAACTTTCCCAACATGCCCGATCACATGAATCACCAGGGGCACGTGTAAAAAATGTAGCTCAGCTCACCAACTATTCAAAACCACATGAAATCAAAATCTCCAAGGGCCTGTGAATCAGAATTTTCAACAAGCATCCCTAGTGAGTCTTACAATTAAGCGTGTTACTTATGTGCATGTGATGCAATGGTTCTTGAGGGAAGCTACATATTAGAATCAGCTAGGAAGCTTTAAAAAGAAAATCAATGATAGGTCTCTACCCCTAGCTATTCCTACTTAACTCGTCTGGAGTAGAGCCCAGGCGATGTCAATTTTTAAAGCTCCCTCCCAGCTGCTTCTAGTGTGCGGCCAGGGGTGGGAACTACCGGAATACCTTCCCAGGCCAGTGGTAAGCTCTTTGAAGACAGCAACCAACAAATCTATACCTCTTGGTGCCCCTCACTGAATCCCACCACCATGTCGAACCAGTAGCAGAACAAAACGGCTGAGCTGATCTGACTAGCAGTTCACCCATCAAATATGGCATGTAATTTCCTAACTATATTAAGAAGCTGTGTACTTAGCAAGAGGCCAAAAAACAGAGGCAAATGAACTGCTCAGTATAGATTATGTCCAGAAGTCCTTCTAAGGGGGCTTTTTGTAAGCCACCCCATGTTCCACCCATTATTTATACAGACGGAATCAGGTTAGAAGGAAAGGTAAAGGTAGACTGTGGGAGGGCAACCATGGTTGAGTCTACACACACACACACGCACACACACGCACACGCACACACGCACACACACACACCTGCTCCGGCCCCTCGCCAGCTCTACTCACATTGTACAGCACGGTGGTCCACCCTTCCATGGTGATGCACTGGAAGACAGTCAGCACAGCAAAAAGGATGTTATCAAACTGGGTGATCCCATCATTGGGGCCGATCCAGTCCCGGCATTCATAACCAGCTGGGCAGCCCTGCACACCACATGGGTGAGGGGGGTCAAATCCTTCTAGAATACCTGCAGACACATTTGGAGGGTGGGGGATAAACCACACGATGCTTAGCATGAGCTGGAAATGATCCCAGGAGGCCACAAGCATGCAATTCTATTTCCCACAGAAAGGTTTGTCCTTCTTTGTCTCCAGCTCCTACCCTTCTCTGGCATCTCTGCACCTCACAGCTCACGTACCATGTGTTCAACCTAATGGTTCCCAACCTCCTGTGAAAATGAAGCCTCCTCCACATGCCCCCCCCACCCCCTCTTTCCTCAGGTCACATCTTCTACCTTCTCCTGAGTCCCACGGGAATTTACAGGACTGGGTCACCCAGAAAGGTCTGAGCTGAAGGCAGAATCTTACTGCTTTTCTAACTTCAGACTCCAGGATAGACTCTTAGTTCTTTCTGGGTTCCTTGGGAACAATTATAAACTACAGTCCCTTCCGTGGATCTTAACTCCTTGTTTTCATGGCCTAAATTCCTCATCTTAAATAAGACAAAAATAAAAATCCAACGTGAAAGGTGTCCTTTGAAGATTCTTTTCATAAAAACATGGTACCTAATTGGGCTCCTTCAACCTCTCCCCTGCCCCCTTTCCTCCTAAAGCACTCGACTGAACTTGAAAAGAACAAAGAAGATACAGGGAGACAAGAATGCCAGATCTGTGTACGCTGCTCATCTCCCAAGCACCCCTGCCAAGTCATGCTCAGAACTCCCCCAGTTCTTCCACACTATGTGTGGGTCACAGCAGAGAGGGGGAAGGTCATGAGCTCGAGCATGGGTGGAAAATGTCCCCAAGCTCTGGAGGGGCCCCAGATCTGACTCCGGACTCCTGGTCTCTCTGGCTGTGGGCCAAAGAGGCCACATACAAAGGGTAATTCTTCAGGCAGAAGGTTTTTGACATGCATTCTGATGGCCTCCTACCAAGGGATGGGGCAGCTGAGACCTTCTATTGAAATAAACTATAAACCTAAGAGGTTACTCGCTTTGCGGTATCAATGCACAATGGGGATCTTTAGGCTGGTTGTGCCTCGTAAAGCTGCTGACTAGGAAGCCTCTGGTTCTAATTCTGGGGTTGGGACCAGCCTCCAAATGCCCTGAAATGACCCCGATGACCAGAGGAGAGAGGAGGGAAGCAGCAGACGTCAGCAAACAGTGCCCCTACCTGAATTGTTCATGAAGCAAGCTCGGTGCAGCTTCCCACTGTAGAACTCCAAGCCGATGATCGCAAACATCAGGATGGCAAAGAAGAGCAGAAGGCCAATCTGCAGCAGAGGCACCATGGCCTTCATGATGGACTTCAACACAATCTGCAGGCCTGCAAGGAAAGCAAGAGAATGATAAACGGAGCCCTCGCTCGGCACCACCTCATACGGCAGGCTGACTTCTTCCTGGGAGAAGAGGGGCAAGTCTGAGGGAAAAGAGCCATTGATCCTGAAATGATAAAGCAATTCACGAAGGGACAACCAGGATAAGTCAAGCCAAAGACGGCCATCACCCCCTCCCCTAGGGATCAATCCCTACCTCTTCCTCACCGTTCCCTGATCATTTACATACCTATCACCCTTCCCTTATTCGCTGCACCCATGCTGTCTTCTGGATTCCTCCTATAGATGAAACTTATTAGAATACGCTTCTTTCCTAAAGGGAATTAGGCCCAGCCCTGCTAGGCTATAAGTCTGTAAGAACAAGGAAAAAGTTCATCTTCCCCACGACTCAATCTCAGACCCAGCTCTCCCACCCACTGTTGGAGAAGCAGAATTAGGACAACCACTGTTCATGAAACACCATATCCTTTGACCCAGAAATTGTCCTTCTAGGATTCTAGCCTAAGAAAATAATCAGAGATTTGAATAATATTTAAGTAAAAAGATGTTTGTTGCAGCACTATTTCTAGTTAGAAAAAGAAAACTGCAAATAACCTAAATGAATAGCAACACAGAAATGACTACCCAAGTCAGGGACTGTATAAGACAGACTATAATACAGATTTAAAAATCATATTTCTGAAGAATTTTTTTTTTTTTTTTTTGGCGGTATGCAGGCCTCTCACTGTTGTGGCCTCTCCCGTTGCGGAGCCCAGGCTCCAGACGCGCAGGCTCAGCGGCCATGGCTCACTGGCCCAGCTGCTCCGCAGCATGTGGGATCTTCCCGGACCGGGGCACGAACCCGTGTCCCCTGCATCAGCAGGCGGACTCTCAACCACTGCGCCACCAGGGAAGCCCTGAAGAATTTTTAACGTCAGGAAAATCAAATGCTTATGATGGGATCCAATACCAAAATTACAGCATGATCCCAATCACATTAAAATGCACAGGAAAAAATGAATGAAAAAATATGCTAAAATGTTAACAAAAGTTATATTTCTGAGTGATAGGATAATGGGTGCTCTTCATTTTCTATTATTTCCTTTACTTTCCCAATTTTTTACAAAGATCTTTCATTATCTTTTAAATATGAAAAAAGTCTGCTAAATTTTAAAATGGAAGGTGATGCCGGATTGCCGCAGGTCCTCTATTTATTACTGCAGGGGCTTCCTCTCAGGAGAAATTATTTCTTGTTTATCCCTAATTCTCTTCGACCCTGGATCTGGTTGAGGACACATCAGTAAAGCTATCAGCAGAGGAGAAAGAAGAAAGGCGCTCACTAGGTATCCCCGACACGAGCTTCAGGGGCCTTAGGACACGCACAGCCCGGAGCGTCCTCAGGTCCACATGTGTGTTGAAGTGGGTTCCCGCAGTGGCCAGGATGCTGCAGATGGAGACACAGAAGGTCAAGGTTACCACAGTCTGCCTTTCTCCCGCTGTTCCACGGGGGAAGCTGGGTTAAAGAAGGATCATCGGCCTGGAAAGCACACAGAGCTGATGCCAGCTGCGTGTGGGCGCACCTGAGCTTGGGTGAATCACCAGTGATTCCGAATGGAATTAAATTTAGCCGCATGGATTTCACTTCGAAAAGGAGGAAAACTGATCATCGCAATGGAATCCTAGCTCCAAATCATTAGTAAAACACAAGGTCCCCAGCATCTGTCTCATCCCTGCCCCGAAACCGTGTCCCCTACCCTCCTCTCTGCCCCTTGCCAATTTCCTTCCCCTCTTTCCAACCTACCAAGGGCCTCACATATTTTATCTTAAAATTTTCTTCGATTCCCCTGTCTCCTATTGCCTTCAGGAAATTTCTCTGGATTAACTGCAGTAAAGGAGTAACTCACTCTTCTTTACCTTGACGCTTAGAATTTTTACCAAACAAAATCAATCACTCTGATGCTTATACTTAGGGAATAACGTCACTGGTCCCCATGCAGTATTTTTATAATCGCCCCCAAATCACTGTGTGAGCTGGATTTGGTTTCTTTGTTTCCACTCTTCTACTTCCACAGCCATATCCAGGAACACACACACACACACAACAAAAATCCATAACAATCCTATTAGATGGTGTACACCAAGTACCTTGTCTTGAGGAGACAATTTATTTCATATAATCCCATGACACTGCAAGTACTTTGGAGAGACAAAGACACTTAAGTATTTATGACAGGTACAGCAGAAGACTAACAGTCAGAAGAACTGGGTTTCAGTCCTGACTCATGTACTTGTGAACTGGGTGCCTTGAGGCCAGTCAACCTCTATGAGCCACGCTACCCTTATCTGCAAACTGGGGGAGTACCATGGCCTAGTTACAAAAACAAAACGACATGGAATTGAATGTTATGAGTGTTCTGTAAACTATAACGTGCAAAACAGACATTATATCTAACACAAATGTTAATAATATTGCCTTTACAACTCTGTCTAATTTTAGTCTTCTTTCTGTAGGGTACTGCTTTTTCTTCCTTACAACTTCCGGGACAATTTCAGCTATGTGGAACTATTGGGGAATGACTCATTCAGAAAACTGAGTTTTCTATATGGTCAAAGGGTGGCAAGAATGATTTATTTCATTTAATTATTTTAAGGGGCTTTGGACGACTGGGGAGAGGCTGGTTCAGCTGAGGGTAAAAAGGGCCTGGACACATCCCGTGGCTGGCCACGCGAGGCCCCTGCACCATAGTTTTGCTTCTCTCTTTGACGTTAGCTTTACTTTTCTTCTCTTTCCCATGTCATCAACCCTGTTTCTCTGACATTTGACATTCAAGATACCTTGAAGTCTCTTTAATACGTGAACGAAACGTTTATGCTCTATTATCTCTAGAAAGTAGATACAGGATCAACAGAGACAAATTACGCAGACCCAGATTATAATCACGAGCAGTAACTTTGATACAAGCAGTGCTGGCCAACAGCCAAGTGGGCTGCTTTATGTGGTAGTGACTTCCCGACATTCGAAGTATTCAAGGACAGACAGAAGAACTCTCTTTTACGAAGGTAAGAGGGTTCCAACATTGGGTTGAAGGTTATTTAAATGACCAATAGAGATTTCTTTCAACTTTAAGATTCTATAATTCTATATGGATCCAATCTCAAAATCAGAACCAGAAAGAAAGTTTAGTCTCATAACGCATCTCAGGAGCTAGGTTTTCTCTGTCTCTCCCAACCCAAACTTCCATCCTCTCATCTTAAAAGGAGGGAATTCAGGAGACACTGCTTTTGACTCTATCTTCCAAGGCCGAAGAGTAACATTAGGGAGGGGAGTGATGTAATTTCTAGTAAGTAGGAAAAAACTGAAGAGAAGACAGAACAAGGAGAAACATGGAAAATAGGAGTGAAAAACAGGACAGAAATAGAAAAAAAAAAAACAAAAGAAAAGAGAGAGAGAGAAAGAGAAGCTTCAAGGATAGGTATAGTGATAGAGAAGCAGAATCCCAGGAAAATGGTGCCATTGCTCCCCTGATTCCGCTAACAAGGGAAGGAGACTGTACTCAGTCTTCGGAGGGGCACGCATGGAGGCTGCTTTCCCTCTGGTTCGCTGTGTTACAAACGCAGTGGATAGAATCTGCCCTGTTCAGAAACCAGAGTTCTGTTTCCTAGGATACCCAGATACATGTGAGATGCTCTTTCATATCATAAGAAGGGCCATTGAAAATGAAAATCTCCCCAGCCCAGAGATGAACAAGGTACATTTCGGAACACGGAGGTAGGAGGCCAAGGACGACATTAAAGGGCAAGAAGGTGCAGGTGTAGAGAGAAAAACAAAGCAGCAGCAGAGGGAAAGGAGAATGAGAGGATGGGCAGTGAGCAAAGGAAATGTGGAGATGAAAGCAATAAGGGAAATAAGAAGAAGTGAAAGCTGGTGGAGAAGCAAATGTCAGAGAAACAGGGATGATGACATGGGAAAGAGAAGAAAAGTAAAGTTAACGTCAGAGAAGCAAAAATATGGTGCAGGGGCCTCGTGTGGCCAGCCATGAGATGTGTCCAGGCCGTTTGTACCCTCAGCTGAACCAACCTCTCCCCAGTCCTCCAAAGCCCCATCACACTTCAGGCAGGGCTGTGCGCCTGTGGCCCTGTGCTCCCCTGGCCCTCAGAATTTTCTTCTCTTTCATCCAGTGCAGGAGGGCTGTCAACTGAATCTCTGGCTGCTGCACATTGGCCACTGGCTACCTGCTAGTATTCAAATCGTCTTTGAGGGCAGGAATCACAATGTGGTTCCCCCATCCACCTGTCAGAAACAGGAGCAATGGGATCCTTAGAGGAAAAGATCGTTAAGGAAAAGGGCCCTATTCTGAGCTCCCATAAAATTCTGTGCCCACCGCCATCACTGCCCTTAGCACATCCCAAAGGAAGTCTCTGTGTTCTCATCTGTCTACCCTCTGAGATTCAGAGCTTCTCACCTGGAGACACCGTCTTCCTCATCTCGACAGGCCCCACACCTAGCCCAAGGTCTGGCAAGTAAAAGGTGCTCAATAAATGCTCGAAACTGCACTGATGAAAGTAATAAACGTGTTGAGGCAGAGACCAGATGGACAGACATACTGCAGAAACCCTAGAGCTTATCAATGAAAAGATTCAGATAGCACAGCTCATTTGCTACCCAAACACGCGCCTGTGTGAGCATACAGGAGTGCACAGGAAATCTGGCCTCGAGCACTGTAGGGCCTAATGAGGATCTTCTGATGTACTGCTAAGACTCCTGCTCTCAAACAGATCCCACAGGACAGGATCTGCCCAGCCCTCAGTGGGAGAGTTAGAGAGGGAGGGAGGAAGGAGGAAGACTCAAAATTCAAAGACTTGCCTCCTAGCAAAACCCAAGTACTGAAGAGTACCCAGCTCAGCACAGCTCCAAGCCTTGTCCGGAGCAGGCCTGCGCGAGAGGCTCTGGGAAAGTGAACCAGAGGAAAAGACCCTGGCCCTCAGTCTAGTGGAAGGAGACAGACACGGAAATGAAATGATTATAATTCACCGTGAAGAGTGTCAGAACAGAGGTGTTTACAAAGTGCTGTGAGAATGGGAAATACTGCAGTGGACAAATACAGGGCTTACTATCTGCTAGCATTTTCCAATATGTTATCTCATTAAGTCCTCCAAAATATCCTGATATTACTATCGACTCCACTTCATAGGGGAGGCAACTGAAGCTCAGAACAAAATTAAATTTCTAATAAATGGCAAGAACAGGCATTAAAGTTAGTTTTCCTGTGAGATCAAAACCCATCGTTTCCCTCTCTGCCATGACGCCGGGCAGCGTCTTCTCGGTCCCAGGCAGCTCCACTGTTCCTTAGTCCAGCGAGTTGCTAAAAATACCAAGGTTGCAGAGTGTGGTCGCCAAACGAGCCAGGGAACTTGGCTTCCTTCATTCCAAGGCCACAGACTGCTAACGCCTACAGACTTGACAGCAATCGCTCTCAGAACCAGCAGGGTATGAGGCTCCTCGCACCCCAGGTGGTGACCGCCACAGTATCTACACATACACACAGGAAGGGACAAGTGCACCACAAGGTCAGAGCGAGGCCACTGCGGAGGAGTTCAGTTCTGAGTTAATAAAAGCTAAGCTCTCCGCCGTCCCAAGAGGCATACGCATGTGCTCTTCAGGAGTGAAGGCTGTGTTCTCCATTCCTTTTGTCACCATGAGCACAGAGCCTGGTGGAGAGCTCTGGACACAGAGGGGGGTCTTAATTACTACTTTATCCCCCCAAGCAGAAGACAATCGGACAGCAAACAAACTTCTGACCAGCACCAGCACAGAGACTGTGTTCTGTAGGCTGTGAATGTTCAAAAAGTGTTTCCTGATGGATGTCAGGGCTCAGCCCTGCCTCTATCGTTTTTGCTTGTAGGTGTCAGCAGGTAAGAAGAGAATGGAGGCCGATATGATTCTGAGGGTGTGGCCTGACCATCACACAGTGGCACGGCACAGCAGACGATGGGAGTGATGCTCTGGGCAATTATAACCAAAGGTCTCTTCCCAAGTCGTCACTCAAAGAATTCTTCAACACTGTATTCCTTTTGACCTTGGGGTTCTGCCATAACCTCCTCGTCGATCCAGATCTAACAGTCTCTTTGCACACATGTATTTCACTATACACTCCCATGGCTGAAGGTGCCCGGAAGCATTGTACAGATATTACACTAAAAATGATTCGTTGCTTATCTGAAATTCAAACTTAACTAGGCATCTCGTATTCTAATTAGCTAAATCTGGCAACTCTACTTCAGTGGTGACCAGTAATGACCAAGTAAAGAGCCTCCCTCTCAGTGGTTGCCCCAGCCCTAAATGAACATTCAAGTTGTCTTCTGAGAAGAGACACAAGCCCAGGACTGTTAGCATCAGGCCTAGAATTCCCTCCTGAGCTCCAGAAATCACCTGTTTTGTCTCTGACCATATAAATCCCCAGGGAGAACCTCATTAGCATTTGAAAGCCAAGTTGTCCATATCTGTGCAAAAAGACTGATTAACAGTAGCAAAAGGTGTTAGGTATTTATCCAGCCCATGTTATGAGGAGACCCAGAGGAGGCAGGAAGGCACCTAATTCAAGTTGGATTCCAACCCAGAGTTGAGTCAGGATATCATTTCCTTGGGTAGTCAACAGAAATGAGTTGCTGTGTTCACTTAAAACTGTTCCCTGGGAGGTTGACTCCTTCATCTCTTTTACTATTTTATCTCCAATGAGGCACCAAAGTCCATCATCTCTTTCCTCTACTGCATCTCTTAGATTTACCTGTTACTCTCCGGCCTCGCTCTTGCCTGGACTGCCCTTCTTATGCCATCTCTCTCCTGCCTCAATGATATGATCCAGACTTCAGGGCCTGTCCTTGAAAACAGGTCCACAATCAAGAGAGACTTGAACTAGGATTCTGAGAAAGTAGTTGAGCCCATGCTCTCCAGTCATACTGGCTGGTTTTAATACCAGTTCCATCACTCACACAAGCTGTCTGGCCTTATGCAATTGTCTCTCTGAGCTATAGTTTTCTTATCTGTAAAATGGGGACAGTGCTTCTCTAAGAGGGTTAATGTTGTTTAAAAGAGGTTGCTTGGACAGTTCTTCACACAGCGCTGATTTACCACGGTAGGGTTCCTGGTTGAAAATGACAGAAACTAATTTTAGCCTTCTTAAGCAAACAAACCCCAAAAAAAAGTATATTGAGAAGATATCAGGATCTCACAGAACTGAAGGTATATTGGAAGACCAGGCTGGGAAAACAGAAAAGCAGGAATCTTCGTGTAGTTGGCTGAATAATGCTCCCTGAAGATACCCAGGTCCTAATCCCTGGAACCTGTGAATGTTACCTAATATGGAAAAGAGAGGTTTTGCAGATGTGATTAAGGACTTTGAGATGGGGAAATTATCCTGGATTATCTAAGTAGGCCCTGAAAGCAATCACAAGTGCCCTTATGGGAGGGAGGCACAGGAAGACTTGACTAGAAAGAAGGCAATATGGTGAGTGAAGTAAGATGCGATGCTGCTGGCTTTGATAGACGGAAGAAGGGCCCCCCAGTCAAAGAGCACCGGACATACAGCTCTAGAAGCTCAGAAACACAAAGGAATGAATTCTCTCCTAAAGCCTCTGGTGGGAGCACAGCCCTACTGACACCTTGATTTTGGCCCAGGAAAATGGATTTTGGATTTCTGACCTCTGGAACTGTAAGAAAATTAATTTTCTTTAAGCCACCAAGTTTGCAGTAATTTGTTACAGCAGCAACAGGAAACTAATACACTTGGCAAAGGTCAGAGAATCCAGGACATCTGATTCTTAGGCCACTGTGGACATTCTTAGGAATATATCTGCCAATGAAAACTCACGTCAGAATGTCACTAGCTTAAAAGTCATGTGGAAAAAAGCCATGTGGCTGAGCTTAAGTCACATGTCCCCTTATACCACATCTGCCTGCACTGGGACAGTCCACCACTTCCAAGGAGAGCAAGACCCCTAGCAAGAGCACAAACAATAAAAGATGCTCCCAAAAGGGAGATCAGGGACCACGGAGGAAGCTGGATGTAGGATAACTAAAAAAAACAACGTCTATTAAGTAATAAATAGGTGTTGTGGAGGAAAAAGAGAAAGAATATATTTGTTTTCTTATCTATAAAATGAGGTGGTCAGATAGAGAGCCCTCTCGGACCCCTTCACGCTCTCAAACTCTGTGAGTCAAAGCCCACCCACATGGTGCTACACCTGCAGCTCCCACCAATCTCCCCTTCCTCTGGCCACCCAGAGGGCTGCACAACATCTAACACTTGACTGCATACTGTTCTTGCATCTTAGAACAAAAGTCTGATCATGAATGATAATTAGCTGGACCCTCATAACTCAGTTCAAAGCCGGCTCCTTGATAGCACATTTCCATCTACCGCGGCCCCTTCCCTAACAATATGCCACAGTGGTGCCCAAGAAATACCCTTGACTCGGGGATAAATGAGCGCTAATACGTCCCCCCATTGAGACGGATTGGCTGGACTTGTCCATGGAGCTGTGAGTGAGCCCACAGGCACCTGTACGTGTAACTGGACATCCATTTAAACCACATGTGCACATAATGATGATCTATCAAAAATCTACTGAATTACACTGTTTCTTTTTAATGAATTACTGAAAGTGTGATTTGATCTGGGAAGCAATTTCTAAACACTTTACCTCATCTATTCAAAACCAGAAATGTCAGTATATATTAAATTGTTTACACGGAGACAAGTCTTCCCTCTCCAACGTTCAACTTGACCAAAATATACTTGAGGGAAGACAGTGAGGCTGGGAAAGAGACAACAGGGGTCAAGCCCAGCCCAGCCCCCAGCCTCTGGAAGCTGCCTCCTTTTCCTCCCCAGCCCTTATGCTGGGGCCCCTTGACCCCATTCAGGCTTAGCTCCATCCCAGAGCCCAGAACCCATCTACAACCTACTGATACGTATTGAGTGTATGCCCTGCAGGAGATGCTGGCATTACCATGGAGAACAAGATGAAGATGGTAGTTGTCCTCAGGAAACTTAATGAAGAAGACAGGCACTAAATAGATCACAATTATAGGAAGTGGAAGGTCAGGAAAGAAAGGCATATGAGGGAAGTGGAAATAGCACATGAGCTCAAAGGTAAGGTATGAGTGGCCAGAGGAAGCAATGTGGGGAGAACATCCCAGATGCAGGAAAAGGCACGTGCAGAAGGCCCAGAGGCAGAAAGGAGATTGACATACTTGAAAAATTGAAACAAGGGCTTTTGTGGCTGGAACCTAGTGGTCCAGGGAAGGATGGAGAGTGGAGAGGCTGCAGAGACGAGAAATAATCTTCCCAGATAACAGAGATATCCTCTGGTCATGCCAACTAAAGAGGCTGGGCCCCTCTCCAGCCCAGAGGGTGCGCCTAGATTAGTCTAAGCAAATTGTCTAAGCAAATTAGTCTAAGCAAAAGTCTAAGTCCATTGTCGCGAGTAGTGACTGGTTAAGGAATGGGCAGGGGATGGAACTCAGGCCTTTGGTGTAAGGGAAAACATGCTCTGGGGCTTCAACTGACCCACGTTCTTAGAACAAAAAAGCATAAACGGCAATGATTTTCAAAGCTTTTCTGACCACAGCCTATAGCAGAAAACATATTTTACATCATAAGCCAGGGGGCATGTACATATATAATTGTATAATGCTTCATAAAATAATACCTACTCTTTCTATGTGTAATACATTCATATTTTCTCCTCAATTCTTCCTTTCTACCTTTTGTTTAATGCTGGTTGCAACCAACTATATTGCTTTCATGACCCTCTAATGGGGTTTGGCCCACAGTTTGAAAAACCCAGATGTAGAAACCAGCCAATACGTACGCTCATTCTCTCTGAGGAGAGGATGAGATGGACCAACATGAATTGCTGCTTTAATAGTACCATTCCTGGTGTTTTACCAGAACAATGAAACAGTCTGCCTCGAAAGGCTTAGTGATTTTCTAAGAACTGCAGACACAGCATTGTAGGAGGGACCCTGTTCCCTCCTATGGTATCTGAAGTAGCATTAGCATCTTGCTGTGCCGGGGAATGGGCAGTGTTAAAGAGATCACATACACACACGCTAACTTCAAAATCATCCTGAGGCAGCCACTTGTTTCTGTTTTGTTTTGGTTTGGTTTGGTTTGGGGGGGGGGTTGGTTGTTTTTGTTTGTTTGTTTTGGTATTTGGCTTGGGTCAGAAGAGTGGAGTATGGACTTTCTTATAAGTCCACAGATAGTAAATCATACCCAGAAGCCCTAACATTTCTTAGGAAGATGGGAGGAGGGCAGGGTCAATTTGCCCCTTTCTAATAGAGAAGATCTATTTCCAGGAGGGAACGAGTAGCTCTGTATTTAATAAAGATAAGGCAACACTTTCTGGATTTTAAAATGGGGTTTCTAATTAAGTTTCATAAGAATCTTAGTGGATATGAAGGAGTCCCAAAATATGCCTTTTGATGAGCAATAAAATCTTAGCCTAAAAATCCTCTCTTTCCTTTCCCACCAAAAGAAAGTTCAATGCAAGTTGATACAGCCACTATGGAGAACAGTATGGAGGTTCCTTAAAAAACTAAAAATACAATGACTATACGACCCAGCAATCCCACTACTGGGCATATACCCTGAGAAAACCATAATTCAAAAAGAGTCATGTACCAAAATGTTCATTGCAGCTCTATTTACAATAGCCAGGACATGGAAGCAACCTAAGTGTCCATCGACAGATGAATGGATAAAGAAGATGTGACACATATATACAATGGAATATTACTCCGCCATAAAAAGAAACGAAATTGAGTTATTTGTAGTGAGGTGGATGGACCTAGAGTCTGTCATACAGAGTGAAGTAAGTCAGAAAGAGAAAAACAAATACTGTATGCTAACACATATATATGGAATTTAAGAAAAAAAAAAAGGTCATGAAGAACCTAGGGGTAAGATGGGAATAAAGACACTACTAGAGAATGGACTTGAGGATATGGGGAGGGGGAAGGGTAAGCTGTGACAAAGTGAGAGAGGCATGGACATATATACACTACCAAACGTAAAATAGATAGCTAGTGGGAAGCAGCTGCATAGCACAGGGAGATCAGCTCGGTGCTTTGTGACCACCTAGAGGGGTGGGATAGGGAGGGTGGGAGGTGGGGAGATGCAAGAGGGAAGAGATATGGGAACATATGTACATGTATAACTGATTCACTTTGTTATAAAGCAGAAACTAACATACCATTGTAAAGCAATTATACTCCAATAAAGATGTTAAAAGAAATAAAATTAAAATAAAATGGGTAAAGACAATTTAATAATGAACTTGGATAATATACATGAAAGAAAAAAAAAAGTTCAACAATCAAACCATGTCACACCAAGGAGAGGAAGTTGTATTGACATTTGAGACCATATGTTTAGGAAGTTGTGCTGTGCATTGTGGGATGTTGAGCAGCATCCCTGGTCTCTACCCACTAGACGCCTATAGCGTTCCCTCCTCCATTACCCCCTCCCCAGGTTATGACAACTAAGGATGTCTCTAGACATCATCAAATGTCCTCTGAGGGCACCCCTGGTTGAGAACCGCTGCCATAAGGGAACCTCTCAGACAGTGATTCCCTCAAGCTGAGCTACAGTCTGACCAAAGGCAATGTGCTTCACAACTAGTCCCCAACCATGCTGGGAGAAGTACTCATAGCCTCTCTCAGGCAGAAATGAAGAGGTTGCCAGGATGACCCCCAGCTACAAGTCATAATTTTCAGGGACCTCCAGCATTGATGAAAATTCCCTTCTGCTTTCTTCTTTAAACATCCCCTAGGGAATGCATAAAACTGAACCCCACAGTGTCTCCAAAGGAAGACTTAATCCAAAAGAAAAGTTTCCCCAAATGATGCAAGGTAAAGAACAAGGAAACGTAAAGGGGGGTTTTAGCTCCTTAACCTCAGTGTAGTGGAAACAAAGGTCAAGTTCCTACCAGTGGTCCCTGGTTTCTTTCTTTCTTCCCTTTCTTCCCTTCCTTCCTTCCTCCCTCCCTCCTTTTTTTCTTTCTTTCCTTCCTTTCTTCTCTCTTTCCTTCCTTCCTTCTTTCTTTCCTCCCTCCCTTTCTTTCCTCCCTCCCTTCCTTTCCTTCTTTCTTTCTTCCATCCATCCTTCCTTCTTTCTTTCTTTCCTTCCTTCTTTCTTTCTCTTTCCTTCCTTTCTTTTTTCCTTCCTCCCCTTCTTCTTTCTTTCTTTTTCTTTCTTTCTCTTTCCTTCCTTCCTTCTTTCTTCCATCCTTCCTGCCTTCCTTTCCTTTTTTTTTTTTTTTTTTTTTTGTTTAGAAAGTCCCTGATGATTCACTCAGACACAGCAAAGAGAAATGCCAAGGCAATGGGTAGAAACTCTGTCATTCAGGACCAGGTGATGACTATGAGGATAAGAGAAAACTGCCTCAATGTTGTTTCACAGCTTACATAACCCTGTTCCATAGCGATACCATTATCCCCCGTTTTATAAGTATGAGAATTAAGGCTCACAAAGAGAAATTGGCTAGCCCAAGGTCACTGAGATAGTAAATGGTCAAACTGAGACTCAAACCCAGAAATTTAGATTCCAAATTTGGAGTGATTTCAGTAGCTACAAAAGATAATGGCTAATAGCTACAAATATATCCCAAAGGCACATATATTTGACAAATGCCTTCTCTTGGACAACCAAAGAGCTGCCTCTCTGCAGAGCCTTATGGTGTCCTGTGATTGCAGCATCATATGCACGTTACCAAAACTGTGCCTCAGAGAGTTGGCAAAGAAGAACTGCTGGAGAGGGAAATCCCACATCATAAGAACTCGCTAACATAAATACATGTTCTTTGAGTTGTTTTGCTAGTAGTGGTGAGGGATTTCTGTTGATCTACCACCCACACACTTTCTCTCACCAGGTCTCCTGCAGGACCAGGAACAAGCTTCTGTGAGACGGCTAGCCAGGGAGAGAGCCCAGCTGAGGAACAGAACACAGCTAATTATCCATGTGGGGGCCAAGGCCCTAATGTTAGCCTCGGCAGAAGAATGCACTAGCAAACTCCAATACCAGATTACAGACACCAGCTTTACAGTCCAGCACGGCCCCTACTGAGTGGCCGCCTATGGTTTGTACTGCCTTTCTTCCCAAAACACCACTCTATCCCTACAGTTCTTTTCAGAAATGACAACGTTCTTATGTGACACGGCTGGCCAGTTTACAGGTTCAGAGACAGGGAGTGCCCTGGGATGTTTGGACTTAGGACCAGAGTTTGGTTGAACTGTTCTGAAGCAGCTATAAAATAAAATATAAGCCATAAAATAAAAGGCTGTCACTGCCCATGCTTCCTCTCACAGAACAAAGCTGGCTGCAGTGAAAGAGAAAAATAAAGCGGATCCCACAGAGGTAAGAAGAATGAAGGAAGGAATTCTGCTGGAGATGGCATCCTGATCCTACAGTTCCTGAGGCCCTACTCTTCCTAACATTGCTGCAACTTGGTGGTCCTGGGAAACCGGGACCCTGAAAAGCCCCTCTTTGCTTAAACTAGTCCAAGTTTAATTTCTGTCCCTCACAATGACCTACTCACCTATTCTGTCCAGATAATACCATCTGGATAAGAAACCGAAGTGAAGAACTTGAAATAACTAGCATGGTCAGACAAGAGCTAAGTAAGATGCATGAAAAACAAGGAAAAACTCAGAAACATAACTCTGGCATGGCACCAATATACCAATTAGAGGAGGTACAAGCTTTCTTCTTGATGCCACCTTAGCAAGTGGCTTAATTCCTAAGATATT
Organism: Globicephala melas; assembly: GCF_963455315.2. Taxonomy (NCBI): domain Eukaryota; kingdom Metazoa; phylum Chordata; class Mammalia; order Artiodactyla; family Delphinidae; genus Globicephala; species Globicephala melas. The sequence goes on from NC_083314.1 coordinate 48,528,311, forward strand.
GAAACTTTGGTCTCTCAACAGCTTCAGAAAGGCTGAAAAACTACACACATTCATAATCCTGGGGAGAGTCCGAGACCTCTTCTCCAGACATCAAATGCTGATGAGTGCAGGTTAACCCTGGATGGAGGGTTGACTGAAGGGATCCTTAAAAGTAGAAGGAAAAGAAAAGTCTAAGTAATAAAACTCTGCTTTCTCATAGTGTGTTGAGGTAAGGAGCACCGCCCCCCCTTTTTTGGGGATGTCTGGGAGATACCTGGCTGAAAGAATCTGTTTGAGTTTATAAAACATTCTCAAATCAATGACTCTTTGAGACAAATCATGGCTCCATAAATGTTAGAAAAAAATATACTTGTCCATTGTTCCACTTTCCTAGTTCTGCCTACAATGCCTGAGACGCTGACTAGCATGACAGGCATATGCTCTCCATCTTCTAGGATGACAAGTATTAAAAAAAAAATACTCAGATAATTTCCCATACTTGCATAGAAGACAAACCTACAATTATGGTGCATGATGAAGAGGCAGCCACAAAGTCGTTCTAAAATATCAACTCTCTGTAGAGCACCCAAATGAACTAGAGCTATTTGTCAAGAAAACAAAGTGTTTTTTACTTTTCAGAGTCATTAAACCAAAATACATTCCAGTACTTCTGAGTCATATCACATCCAATACCACCTATTTGGAATACAATGAAGAACAAGCAATTTTAATGATTAAAAAGAATTGCGCTTATATCCAGGAACGCTTTGTTACCCAAATCTATTTGATAGAGTATGTAAGCACAAACAAAGTAAGTGGTTTTAACTGCACTTTCATTGTGAATAAATAAAATGCGGAGTTGTTAAAGGAATCAAGAGGTTGCTCCTCCAGCTGAAGAACTAAACAGCATGGGCATTTTCTCAGAAAGGAGTTTAAAAGAGCGCCTTTCTCTATTTATAAGGAACAATGGAGTGTGTTCGTTAATAATGGAGTCTAGACGAAGGAACTGCTGCCCCTTGTACAAGTGCAGACACCCAGGGTCCAAATTTAACTCGACGGCATTGCTCTTTCGTTTCAGCTCTGAAGTTATTTTTACCTTGCCAGCTATGCAAATTAACTCATGGCCTCCGAGCATGAAAGAGAGCAGGCTGAGATTGGTTAATATTTTATGAAAAATGAAAATACTGTAAACCACCGTTCCTAGCACTGAGCTTCACATACTCTATAACTGACTCTGTGAAGATAGAGCCGTGAAAAATTTCTGTGCTATTCTAGCATCAAAACCAGCAAGGCTAGAGATGACTTACAAAAGAATAAAGAGAATGTTTAGTGATTATATGAAAAAGTTCCATAGCATTGTAGTCAAAGAAATTCAAATTAAAACAACATGATAGCCTGTTCTGCCTATCAAATTACCACCACTAGAAAGACGGTAAATTGGTACAACCACTTTGAAAAATTCTTGAACAATGTGTATATAAAGACACTGAAGATGTTCACAATTTGATCTGGTGGTTTTAGGAAATTATTTTAAGTACAAGCTCCAAACTGAGGGCAAAGTTTTACATATAATGTTGTTCATGGAAGCACTTTTTATGATAGTACAAAATTTCAAAATTACCCACAACTAAATAATAAGAAAACAAATAACCCAATTAAAAACATGGTCATAAGAAGTGGATAGATGCTGCACTAAAGAGAGATGTGGATGGCAAATAAGCACATGAAAAGATGCACCATTATTTTTTTTTTACATCTTTATTGGAGTATAATTGCTTTACAATGGCGTGTTAGTCTCTGCTTTATAACAAAGTGAATCAGTTACACATATACATATGTTCCCATATCTCTTCCCTCTTGCGTCTCCCTCCCTCCCACCCTCCCTATCCCACCCCTCCAGGCGGTCACAAAGCACCGAGCTGATCTCCCTGTGCACCATTATTAATCACTAGGGAAATGCTAATTAAAACCACAATAGTTATTACTACACCCCTACTAGAAGGCTAAAATAGAAATGAAACAAAACAATAAAAAGCCTGACAATAGCAAATGCTGGTAAGACTGTGGAGCAACTGGAACTCTTGTATATTGCTAGTGGGACTACAAAACGGTACAACTCACAGGCTTTCACAAAAGCACTCTTCATGGCCCCATCCAGGAGGGCCACTGAACTGGGTGGGGATTTCCATTTTGGAAAACAGTTGGGCAGCTGCTTAGAGTTAAACATACACTTGCTATATAACCCAGCAGTGAATGGTTACTTATCACAGTTAGATTCATAATTGCCCCAAACTGGAAACATTACAAATGTCCCTCAAATGGTGAATAAACGAATTGTGATACATTCATACAATTGAACACTAGGCAGCAATAAAAAGGAATGAATTTTTGGCATATGCAACAACATGGATGAATCTCAAAAGCATCATGTTAAATGCAAGAAGCAAGAGTGAAAAGATGACATAAGTGATTCCATTTATATGATATTCTGGAAAAGGTAAAACCGTAAGGACACAACAGAGCAGTAATTGCTAGGGGCTGAGGCCGGGGAGAGCGGACGGACAATAAACAGGCTTGAGGGAACTTTCAGAGTGAAAGAAATATTGTATATCTTGATTGTGGTGGTGGTTAGCTGACCACATACATCTGTCGAGACACACAGAATGCTATACCTAAAAAGGATGGCTTTCACTGTATGTAAATTATACCTCAGTAAACTTGACTTCAAAACGTATCAGACTCCTTAGTGGGTTTTTTTTTAATTGTGGTAAAACATACATAATATGAAATGTACCATCTTAACCATTTTTAAGTGTACAGTTCTGTGTCATTAAGTACATTTATATTGCTGTGCAAACATCACCACCATCCACCCTCAGAACTCTTTTCACCTCATAAAACTGAAACCGTACTCATTAAACACTAAGTCCCCATTCTCTCCTTCCCCCAGCCCCTGCTAACTACCACGCTATTTTCTGTTTCTACAAATTTGACTACTCCAGGTACCTCAAGTAAGTGGAATCACAATATTTGTCCTTTTGTGACCGGCTTACTTCACTCAGCATAATGTCTTTAAGATTCATCTGTGTTTTGCACATATCAGGATTTTCTTTCTTTTTAAAGCCGCATGATATTCCATTGTATGTCTGTATCACATTTTGTTTATCCACTCATCTGTCAACGGACACCTGGGCTGCTTCCACCTTTTGGCAATTGTAAATAATGCTGCTACAGACACTGGTGTACAAATACCTGTTCAAGTCCCTTCCCTCAATTATTTTGGGTATACACCCAGAAGTGGAACTGCTGAGTTATATAGTGATCCTGTGTTTAATTTTTTGAGGAACCACCATACCATTTTCCACAGGGAGTCTTTAGTGTTATAACAAGAGGGGAATGGTTGAGCAAAGTATAGTGCACTCAGTGAAATAGTATGCAGCCTTTAAAATGCTATTTCTATATTACTTTTAATAATATGGGAAAATTCATCATATAGTCTTAAAGGAAAAAACAGTGCAATTTTAAAGGAAAAATATTTTGTACAATATAAATTCAACAATGTGCAATGTGTAAGAGCAGAGAAAAGACTGGAAGGAAATACACCCAAATGGGGACCGTGATCATCGTTAGGTGGTGGGAACTACAGGTTACGTATATTTTCTTTATGCTTATCTGTACTTTGCAAATTTTCTTTACTGAGAATGTATTCCTTCTATAATCAGAAAAACGTAACTATAAAAAAAAAGGCAAGGTTGCTTGGAGTATCTCCCCAACCTTCTGAAGTCAGCATCACAGAGAACAACTCACAGGCCTTCACAAAAGCACTCTTCATGGCCCCATTCAGGAGGGCCACGGAACTGGGTGGGGATTTTTACATTCATATCAAGACAGGTTTTGATTGATAAATCTGAAAATATGACTAAAATATAACACACGTAAAAAAACTCTCCAATAGTCATTGGATCCTTAACTTAAAACAATCCAACCCTTCTAGTACCAACACGGACTGGGCAGAGGTGACGTTGTTCCTCACGTCAAATCCTCATCGGAGGCCCTGTGTTCCGCATCCTCAGGGGTCCTGCGCTATGAGTGCCCCTCTCCTGTTTCTTCCATTCCTTAATCTCTATCTGTTGACACAGCTCTTCCCTGGGTGCTCAAGGTGCCCTTCTTCACCTTACTTCGCTGTCCAGCTTCTGAAGCTGGTCAACATAGCCACTCTACCTCCTCAGCCCACTGCCCTCTGGCCTCTTCCCTCACCACTCTATGAGAGTCATTCTCATTAAAGGTCATCAATGGCCTCTACGCCCCCAAATCCAACATGTACTTGTTGGTATTCTTATTATAGCACTTGCTAAATCTGTAGGCTTTGGTGCTCTCTCTTTGAAATTCCTCCTTTTCCTTCTGAGTTACCTTTTTTCCTCTGGCCACCCTTCCTCCTCCACCCTCCTTGAAAAGCAGTGTTTCCCAAGGTTTCATACCTGCACCCTCCTCCCTTTTTTTTTCAATTCAACACATTCTCCCTCAGTGGCCTCAGTGAAACCAGGCTTTTATCACTTAGATACTAATGACCCCACCCCCCCACCCCCGATCCCATCTTTATCTGCAGGGCAGACCTCTCTCCTTGCATCTCCAGTCCCCAGTTGGGCACCTCCACTCTGCAGTCCAACCACCTGCTACAGGGCTTCAGGCGTGCATGCACCCTCCACAGTGCTTTCTCCACATGGCAGAGTGAACTTCCCTAAAGCGTAGATCACATCAACTTGCCTAAAATGCTGTAGCTTCTCCCCATGCTTACAACAACGACTTCCCACGAATCAGGTCCTGCATGATTTGGGCCCTGCCTCTCTCTCACCTCATGTCCCTCCAGTTTCTCCACCACCCTCTGTGATCCAGCCATACCAGTCTCCACTCTGTTTCTCGAACACTCCAGATTTATTTCTGTTTCAAGGGCTTTGCTGGTCCTTTGGTTTGGAACTCTCTTCATTCCACGTTTTCACATGGCTGCTTTCTTCTCATCATTCAGGTGTCACCTGAAATGTCACCTCTTCTGTCTTTCTCTAGATATTGTCTTACAGTAATTCCTGTAGCTTTGTCTCCGTTAATCTCTCTATCCTCACTGCCAATGTCCTCATCATTTTTCACGTCACTACCTAGTGGTTTCTCTCTGTCTTGCTGCCCTCTTCTCCCACAATCCTATCTCCAGACCATTACTAGAACGATCTTTCTAAAATGCAAGCCTGATATGCAACTTCCCATTTTAAATCCTCCCATACCTCCATGTTGACTTTCAAATAACACCATGATCTAGTCCAGCCTGTTCCCACACCTCCCCCACCCCACCCTCCAATCACCTGAACTAATTATGGTTTCCTACAGGTGTCAGGCTCTCACATGTCAATGCCTCTGCATGTATCTTGCCTTGTCTGGGTATAACCTGCTCCTCCAAAACATTTCCCTCAAAAGTCTGTTCAGCGTGAACCTCCTTTAAGAAGTCTTTCCAAAATCACCCTCTCCCCCATCTTCTATCTAGTAACTCATTCTTCTTATCTGTCTTCCCTACTAGACTGAGTTCTCTGGGGGCAAGGCCTGTGCCATAGTTCCAGTACAATATGGAATAAAGTATGTCTTAGTCTGTTTGGGCTGCTATGACATAATACCAGACTGGGTGGCTAAAACAACAGAAATGTATTTCTCACAGTTCTGGAGGCTGGGAAGTCCAAGATCAAGGTGGTGGCCTATTTGGTATCTGGTGAAACACGTTTCCTGATTCATAGACTACCACCATCTTTTTGCTGTGTCCCCACATGGAGGAAGGGGTTGGGGGAGTTTTCTGGGGCCTCTTCTTATTAGGACACTAATCCCATTAACCAATCACCTCCAAAGTCCCACTTCCAAATATCATCACCTTGGGGATTAGGTTTCAATATATGAATTTGGGGGGGACATGAACATTGCCTATGACAAGGTACCTGGCACACAGTAAGTAGTCAATAAATGTATGTTGCAGGGAAGAGAACTAGATCAACCTCAAGTGGGAAACGATCTTGGAAAACATCAAGTCCAAACTCCAAGCCCCTATATAGTGTTCCTAGGCTAAGATCATTCCAGCCGCTGTTTGGACCCTCACAGGGATGAGAAGCAACGTTGTTCCAAGGCAGCCCACCCCTGACCTTGAGGCTATATAAAGGAACCCCCTCTTAATGGAGCTGCAAGACTGTCCTTCAAGTGTTCAAAGTCCGCACTCCTGGTCTTCTCCAGGCTTACATCCTTATTTCTTCTCTCACGTCCTGTAACTTTTCTTTAGGCCAAACCCTGGTTATTCTGGACAATTTTATGTGTAACCACTCCTTTTTGTCACTTGTTTGGGATCTTAAATTCTGGTTACAGAGGCCTGGATGGCCTTATCCCCTTCTCAGCAGCCATTTCACTCCCTTACGGTATCCTGAGTCCTTTCCCACAACCCACTGCTCAACCAGCTCCAAGCCGTCCTCCGCTGAGAGACGGGAGCCATGGATGGTTCTTGACCAGGGGGACAACGTGAGCAAAGCTAGGCTTTGGCGGGTCGTCCAGCAGTGGTTGAAAGAGTGGCCAGAGAGAGGAGGGACGCCTGGGCAGAGGAGCAAGGAGGCTGTGAACTTGGTGACAGTAAGTGGGGTGAAAAGGAAGTTCATTATCTCCACCTTCCCAGAACACTCGGCATGTTGACAGGATGCATCTACCCCACATGGTTGTCAGCAGAAGGACGATTAAAATGCGCAAAGCTGTCAAAAAGGATTGAGGCAGCCACCGTATGGCAAAGGGTGACCGCAGGAAGGTTCGATTTGCTGGTGTAACTTTCCAGAGGGGAAACGAAGGCTCTAGAGAAAAATCAGGAGGTGCTCCCGAGCCAAATACAGAGGCTTCCCACACATCCCTCTCTACTGACACCTGCTCTTTGCACCTCTCAACAACCTCATCACTAGAGGAGCCCACATGACTGTCAAAGGAAAGCCCTGCTGAAGGCCGACAGGCTGAGCCTTCTGGAGGCCAGGAGCCAGGGTCCCAGGGAGGAGAGCTGTGGGAATGCCGACCTCACGCTCCCCCTGAGCTGATCCCCGACACCCCCAGCCCTCGCCAGAGCCCCTGCTCCCAGAGCTGGGGGGCAGGGGGCACCCCGCAGCTCCCATCCTTACACCGTGTGATGCCCCTCCCGCTCATCTCACTGTCTCCGACATATTTAAAAGAAAAGCCGTGGGGATGGGGAAGAGGGACTAAAGGTTCTGTGTGAACTGTGAGAAAGGCTGCGAACTAGCAAGTTATCTCTGGTTCTCCCTCCGAAGTCTCATTTTACACCTCTTGGTAGCAGCAGCCGCGGCAGCGATACTGCACGCATTCCGGTCTCCAGCCCAGTAATTAGGAACGTAGGCCCGTCAGAACTGGAAGCTTTAGCATCTTGTTTCCTCAATATGACCACCCGACTTCTGCCCACCAGCCCCACAATGTGGCCTGAGGCCATGCACCCTCCAAGAGGATCCGCAGGAAGTCGATTCGCACTTCAGGGTGACCCCTCTTTGGGGGAGAAGGTCCGGATACTATTATGGGAAGAAGTGCATTCAAAAGACCAGTGTCCGCAGGGCTTCTCTGGGGATGAGCTATCCAGGGGAGACAAACTGCTGACTCCACCCACACGCCGCCCCCCTCCACACCCCATCCCTTCCAGCAGTTTGGATCTGCTGTGATTACGGAGGAAGCCTGATTTTTTTGCCTTTTATATTCTTGCTTAGAGGTGACTATTATGGGGAAACGAGGAAGCAAGACTCTCTCCCAGAGATACCGACGATATCTGGACGATAATTGATGAGAATGCAACGTCTTGGGAATTTAGTGTTTAGTGCAAACCCTGCATGAAGGTACACCGCACCGCTTCCGCCCCAGAGGGACGAGGTGAGGGGTGTTGATGCCGCCCTGCAAGACATCCAGTAAGAAGATGCCCTGGGGCTTCCCTGGTGGCGCAGTGGTTGAGAGTCCGCCTGCCGATGCAGGGGACACAGGTTCGTGCCCCGGTCCGGGAAGATCCCACATGCCACGGAGCAGCTGGGTCCGTGAGCCATGGCCGCTGAGCCTGCGCGTCTGGAGCCTGTGCTCCGCAATGGGAGAGGCCACAACAGTGAGAGGCCCGCGTACCGCAAAAAAAAAAGAAGATGCCCTGGAACACTCTAGTATATCCACATTTGAAGCAGAAAATCCACGCTGCATCTTACTCCTGCAGTGCCCTTCACCCATGACAGCAGCTGGAGGCCCAAGCACTCCTACACCACTCCAAAACCATTTGCTCATCTCGGTCCATGTTTCCAACAATCTCAGAACATTTCCATTCTTTTGGACAGGATTTAAAGAGTAAAGATGGGTGGAGCTTTTCTGATGAACTCCTTTCTGGGACTCCTCATAACAAAGCTTAAGAAAGATTGCATGTCATGGCAGAAGCCACAGTTCCCATGAAACAGGTTTCTCCCTTCATTCCTTTGTTCATTACTTCCTGCATGAATGTACGCTGACATTTCATGTGTGCCAGGCAGCAGACAATGTGAGGAGCTAGGATGCAATGGCAAGCAAGATGGTCACGAGATCAGGGCTTACAATCTAATGGAGCACATCTTCCGAGAGCTAAGACCAGGGATAGAACACAGCAGCTCTGCTGAGGTCATGACACCACGTGAGCCCATTCTTCTGCGTCTTAGTTTTCCCAATGAGAAAACGAGGCTGCTGGCCATAGGGGAAAGAAGCTGGTTGCTCTCTGTATGCAGCCCACCTTCCCACAGTAACGCCAGAAGAAACTGCAGAGGTAACCAGATTATTCTGCTGACCCGGGGAGGGTGGAAGAATAAAGAAAAAAAAAATAAGAAAATCTATGCATATGGTCCCCTCCTTCTGGGATTAATGTGATTTGCTTCTTTGAGGACTTCTGCCGGTTAGGGACTCCTTGAGTCTGCAACCCAATTTCTTGTACCTCAAGCTAAAACAGTGAAGAAGATGGCTAGCGGGTACCTCTTTCTGGGTCTGGAGACTAATATTCGGCCATACCTCTGTGTGTCTTATAAATATATAAAATAAATAAAAAAGGGTAAGGCAAATTTTGTTAAGAGAAAAGTGAAACCCAGGTAGGAGATAATATAAGAGAGAATCCCTAACCATTTTAGATAATAACAATAGCTCAAATATGTCTGGAACTTTCAAGTTGGACAAGCATAAACATTCTCCCAACACGAGTATTTCAAAATCCCTAGAAATATTCTGCATAGGATTATTGTCCCCATTTTAAGGATGAGGAGACCAGAGCTCAAGAAGATTGAGTGATCTGCTGTTCGTCCCATAGATAAAAAGCTACAGTAGAACTGGACTTGAACCCAGTCTCCAGCTCCCACATTCAATGCTCGTTTAGACTCAGCACTGAAAGAACATCCAAACTGCTTGTGAGAAATTGGGGATAAAAACAGAGGCCTTGGGCTTCCCTGGTGGCGCAGTGGTTGGGGGTCCGCCTGCCGATGCAGGGGGCGCGGGTTCGTGCCCCGGTCCGGGGCGGGGGGCTCCCGCGTGCCGCGGGGCAGCTGGGCCCGTGGGCCGTGGCCTCTGGGCCTGCGCGTCCGGAACCTGTGCTCCACGGAGGGAGGGGCCGCAGCGGTGGGAGGCTCGCGTACCGCAAAAAACAAAACAAAAACAGAGGCCTTAAAAACCTGAACAAATGTCTTGATTGCCAAAGAGAAGATTCTAGAATGGTAACAAGTAAGCTCATTGTCAACCCCGGAGGAATTTAGCAATACATTGGTAAATAGTTTGTGAGCAATGAGAAAGCAAGATGATCAAATAATGCACGGGAAAGCTTAGCTCAGTTCCTAGCAGAGGTGAGGAGGGCTCAGTAAATGTGAGGACTGTTCCTATCACTATCATCATTGTTTCTTATTACCAGGAATTAGCATGGGATTGCTTGGAACACACTGAACCAAGCTAACCTTGTTTCTTGTTTTTAAAGGGTTATTGGATGAATAAGTCAGGAAAATGCTTACAATTTGGTATCCCTGTGTTTCAGTAAGGCCTCTGACAAAACCTCTTATGCTATCAGAGCTGTGGACAATACCACTGGGTGAGTTGCTGACATTTGAAAAATCTTGCCCAAATTATACCGATCAGTGAATAAAATATGGAGTTCAAATTCTGACTTTGCTACTTAAAGCCTGTGAGACCTTAGGTGACTTACTTAACCTCTCTGTGGGGTGCCACAACCTCATCAGAAAATTATTATTATCATTAAATAACAGCAAGCAACTCAGAAGACCACAGAAGGTTGATGAGATGGATGGATAGACAGACAGATAGATAAGCAGCAAACATTAGCTGTTAATGTAATTATGTTATCAATTTCAACCTACACGGAGGTCTCTAGAGGTGTGCCACTGAGTTCTAGCATCATTATTTCTGTCCATTTCAACATATTCATCAACAGCTTAGCTGACAACAGCAAAAAAAAAAAGTAGAAAACTAGAGGACAATGACAGCTGTTCATACGTAAAAGATCTGAGGATGACAGTCAGCCAATGGTGTGATGAGGGGATTAAAACGTAAGCCCCGATTGTGTTCACAGATGTGTGGTACCATCTGCAAGTTTGCTACATGGGTCAGACCAGTGGAGTACGATGTTCAGTTCTAGGTGTCATATTTTAAGAGCAACACTGGGAAACATGGGGGATGGGGTAGCACAAGGAGTCTTGTCTTGAAATGTCAGGTGAGAAGAAATTGAGAAAAGCACGAATGTTTTGTTTGGTAGCAAGTGGCTATCGCTTGGATGAAGACTTACACTGCTTTTCTTCTTGGTGTTACTTGAGCCAGTGGATCAAATTAGAAGGGGCCAGATTTTGCCAAGAAAGACAGAAAGACAGACAGAAAGGAACGGAGGGAGGGAGGGAGGGAGGATGGGGAGAGGGGTACCTAGGAACTAACAATGGAACGGTGGTGTGCCTTGCCCAGTAGTGAGCTCTTCATCACAGGGAGAGTCCAAGCAGGGGCTTGATGACCAGACATCAGGGATGCTGTTGAAGAGTTTGATGAACTAGATCATCTCAAAGGCCATTTTCAGTTCTCAGAGGCTATAAACGCCCCCCCTCTGCCCTGCTCAGAGCTCTGTTCCACACACCCCTTCCTCCATCAAAGTCACTGTGGAGCTCCTGATCCCATGAGCACCTGCTAAAATCTGGCCTGCGAGATGCATTTTCAATAGTGACGGATTCAGCTGGATGAACTTGGCTGGCCTGTCTGGAGACTTCGACACTGCGGCAAGTGACTCTCTGGAATCCCAAATGAATTGTGGAGAGCATCAGAGCCTGGGCTTCAAGCCCCCTACTCTGGGGACCTCAGCCACACAGGCCAAACGCTGCATCACTACCTCCCCTCAGCTGCCCACCATCACCATAGCAACCACAGGGGCTGACTACCTCTCAAGGCATTTCAATCCAGGCAGAGGGAGGCCCAGTTTTTCCTGCAGTTTCCCAAAGAGTGAGCCCTAAGGGGATGCAGGGAGGAGGAGTGGAGAGGGAGAGTTTCTCCTATCCTCCTCCAACAGGCTGCCCTGAGGCCACCTTGAGTCATAGCCTGTCATGCATAACTTGACCCTGGCATCCTCTCACGCTAACCAAGAAACAGGAGAGAAAGCCACGGGGGAATTTCATTATTTTTAAGAGTACAATCACGTAGCAACCTAAACATCCCATTCTTCCCCACCCCTCCAGAAGCCCAAAGAAATAAACAGTATTGAGGACTCCAGTGTTTGGCTCTGATACAGCATGAGGATGTAATAATAATAATACTTTCTATTTATATAGAAATAAAGCTTGCCTTCCAAGGACCTCAGAGAGTCTTAGTAAAATTAAGGCACTACTAACCCCTTGTACCTGGCCCCCTCTGCCTCTCAGTGCAAACTTCCCCAGGGTGACTTCTCTGCTCTTTCAAGAAAGCCTACACCCAGAATGGACTTTACGTATGGAATCTAAGACATGAAACAATAACAATTCATTCCAGAGGGGCAGGGCCCCTGTATATTACTGCCTCCTGCAAAGAAAACTGCACTTATCTCTAGCAAGGAAGCAGAAAAAGCTCAGGGTTTCTCAAGCAAATGCCAGCAGTGATCTCCCTCCTCACATTTCACCCTGTTAACCATTTGCTTCTTCTGTAAACTCCTCCCTGCTAATGGTCTCTGCCAATCTTGTCTCCCACTCTGTGCCTGCTGCCTCTCAGCCTCCCCTCCGGATTGCCCTTGTTTTCTGCACATGTTTAATGCAGGGTCCTGTGGAGTCCATTCTCAGCCTCTTCTCTCTCTGCTGCTCTCCTGGGACAACCTGATCCATGTCTATGGTTGCATATGGCAACCACACACCGATGAACCACAGATGTCCACACAGACCCTTGAACTGACCTCCAGCCTTTTGACCAGGGTGCCATACCCAGTGGTCCAAAAGGCATACCCAGCCCAACAGAGACAGAATCATCCTTTCCCCCACTCCTGGGTGCTCCTCATCTAGTGTGTTACCCTCTCTCTCAGGGAAGGAGTCCACCCCCCACCTCGCCAAACCTGGGACTCATCTTTGATTCTTCCCTCTCCCTCATACTCCCAATTGAAGGATCCCTAAATTAAGAGTCTCACGCTCTACCGACTGAGCTAGCCGGGCGACTGTGCAGGATCCCTAAATTATATCTGTCCCCTCTTCTCTGGTCTCACTGACACAGTCCAGATTCATACCACCATTTTTTTCTAGACAGTAACACGCGTAAAGGAGAGCCTCCTAACTGGTCCTCTGGGCTCGAGTCTTAGTTCTTCCTCCCTAACCAGCATCACCCACTCACGTGTACCACCGGCAAGAATCTAAGCCTTGGTGAGTTGGAAGGTTTATCTGTCCAGGAATTCTTTCTCTCTTGCTTTAACCCTTTAATGATCCTCTGTTGTCTTCATAATAAAATCCAAATGTGTTATCACGGAACACAAGACCCTAAGGTTTCCACCTGCCTATTGGTCTACCTCTGGAACCACCATGCTTGACGGTCCAGCCCCTGCACACTCCAGGCATGCCATTCTCCAAATACAGCAGGCTTGCTCTCGCCTCCATGCCTTTGCTTGTATTCTCTCTGTATGGCTTTCTTCCCCAGCCCCACCGTGCAGCTGAGGAGCCCCTTCTGAACGTCTCCATTCAAGCAGCAGCTCCTCTGTGTGGCCTCTTTCCCTGACACTTCCAAAAAGAGCTAGATGCTTCCTCTTTCATGCTCCCTGAGCACCTTGTACTTACCCATCTTACAGCCTCACCACCCTATGGTAATGGTTGGAGTCCAGGTCTAATTTCCCAAGATACTTGGACTCCTGCAGGAAGAGGCCGTGTCTTCCCCTGAACTCATCACAGCGCTCGCCATTTACTAAACACTTAAAAAAAACACCTGTTAGGAAGCTACTCTGGTTTCCAGAGCTCCACACTCTGCTGCCACGCTCCTCTGATGGGATTCTAGACAGTCTGCATCCCTTATACAGTATACAGGAAACAGTATATACCTTGAAGAGTATGCACCTTGAATTAACACATCATTTACATGGAGAGTGAAGTCAAAAGAACACACATACTATTACTGCCTTTCCTTTGGACCCAGTATTTCTACAATACTGATGCAAATTAAGATGACATTAGTTAAACCAGAAAACATCAGTCTTTCTCATATGCATTGCTGGAAAGCCATAGCTCTGCTATCTGGTTCTTAAGCTATTCAATTATGAAATCCTAATTCAGGACTTTACAATTCTCCCTTTCTATTTCATTCATGTAGGACTTTGGATCTCCTTAATTAGGGATTTGGGGAAATCTAATCATTATTATCTACTCCGTTCCCCCACCAGAAGATACGCGTCCTGCCCCATGGGGCTCCACTCATCAACAGCTCCTTCTGCCAATGCCCCTTGCTCCAACAAGTATGATGGGAACCCAAGGGTAATTCCTCCTCTTCCCTCCTCCCCCTTTGCAAAGATTCACTCCCTAGAAGTTTCCAGAAAGCTCTACAGTTGCGGCAATATCATTAAAAGGGAAAGAGATGAATCTGGAAGCAGCCTGGTGGGGAGCTGTTTACCTACACGTCCCCAGCCCTGATTCTTGTGGCATGATTCTGCCTTCTCTCATTCTCTTACTTGTTCCTCTTTCCAGAGGAGGGAAGTATCCTGAATCAGAAGCAAATACCAGGGTATATGCCCAGTAGTGGGATTGTTGGGTCATATGGTAGTTCTATTTGTAGTTTTTTAAGGAACCTCCATACTGTTCTCCATAGTGGCTGTGCCAATTCACATTCCCACCAGCAGTGCAAGAGTGTTCCCTTTTCCCCACACCCTCTCCAACATTTATTGTTTCTAGATTTTTTGATGATGGCCATTCTGACCAGTGTGAGATGATATCTCACTGTAGTTTTGATTTGCATTTCTCTAATGATTAATGATGTTGAGCATTGTTTCATGTGTTTGTTGGCAATCTGTATATCTTCTTCGGAGAAATGTCTGTTTAGGTCTTCTGCCCATTTTTGGATTGGGTTGTTTGTTCTTTTGATATTAAGCTGCATGAGCTGCTTGTAAATTTTGGAGATTAATCCTTTGTCAGTTGCTTCATTTGCAAATATTTTCTCCCATTCTCAGGGTTGTCTTTTGGTCTTGTTTATGGTTTCCTTTGCTGTGCAAAAGCTTTGAAGTTTCATTAGGTCCCATTTGTTTATTTTTGTTTTTATTTCCATTTCTCTAGGAGGTGGGTCAAAAAGGATCTTGCTGTGATTTATGTCATAGAGTGTTCTGCCTATGTTTTCCTCTAAGAGTTTGATAATTTCTGGCCTTACATTTAGGTCTTTAATCCATTTTGAGCTTATTTTTGTGTATGGTGTAAGGGAGTGTTCTAATCTCATACTTTTACACGTACCTGTCCAGTTTTCCCAGCACCACTTATTGAAGAGGCTGTCTTTTCTCCATTGTATATTCTTGCCTCCTTTATCAAAGATAAGGTGACCATATGTGTGTGGGTTTATCTCTGGACTTTCTATCCTGTTCCATTGATCTATATTTCTGTTTTTGTGCCAGTACCATACTGTCTTGATGACTGTAGCTTTGTAGTATAGTCTGAAGTCAGGGAGCCTGATTCCTCCAGCTCCATTTTTCGTTCTCAAGATTGCTTTGGCTATTCGGGGTCTTTTGTGTTTCCATACAAATTGTGAAATTTTTTTTTCTAGTTCTGTGAAAAATGCCAGTGGTAGTTTGATAGGGATTGCACTGAATCTGTAGATTGCTTTGGGTAGTAGGGTCATTTTCACAATGTTGATTCTTCCAATCTAAGAACATGGTATATCTCTCCATCTACTTGTATCATCTTTAATTTCTTTCATCAGTGTACCCTGAGAAAACCATAATTCAAAAAGAGTCATGTACCAAAATGTTCATTGCAGCTCTATTTACAATAGCCAGGACATGGAAGCAACCTAAGTGTCCATCATCAGATGAATGGATAAAGAAGATGTGGCACATATATACAATGGAATATTACTCAGCCATAAAAAGAAATGAAATTGAGTTATTTGTAGTGAGGTGGATGGACCTAGAGTCTGTCATACAGAGTGAAGTAAGTCAGAAAGAGAAAAACAAATACCGTATGCTAACACATATATATGGAATCTAAGAAAAAAAAGGTCATGAAGAACGTAGGGGTAAGATGGGAATAAAGACACAGACCTACTAGAGAATGGATTTGAGGATATGGGGAGGGGGAAGGGTAAGCTGAGACAGAGTGAGAGAGTGGCATGGACATATATACACTACCAAACGTAAAATAGATAGCTAGTGGGAATCAGCCGCATAGAACAGGGAGATCAGCTCGGTGCTTTGTGACCACCTAGAGGGGTGGGATAGGGAGGGTGGGAGGGAGGGAGACGCAAGAGGGAAGAGATATGGGAACATATGTATATGTATAACTGATTTACTTTGTTATAAAGCAGAAACTAACACACGATTGTAAAGCAATCATACTCCAATAAAGATGTTAAAAAAAAAATTTTTAAACCAAAAAAAAGAAGCAAATACCACTCGCCCCTGTCTTTACTCCTTCTTCCTCCCCTTCTCTCCAGCCCTTCCGTGATCACCTGCAAGTCTATTCTAATCCATTCACTTCTATTCCTCTCTTAATGCCCTCAAAGCATAAAACAACCCAGTTGTGTGACATTTCTGCTAACAACCTAACAGGGCTGTGGTATTAGGGAAACCGATACCTGAGAGCCAGGACAGGGGCCCAAAAGGCCGAGCTCCCTCCTCCCCCTGCCCTGGGACTTTGGGCTGGCTTCCCTTCTTTGGACCTCCATTTCTTTATCTGTAAAATGAGGTTAGACCTTCTAGCCCTCAGGGTTGGAATTCTCTTTCTTCCTGGCTTTCCCTTTCTGTTTCCCCCAGACATACCTTTCCTTCCCAGACCACTGCAGTTTGGGTGCTTGGAAAATGCTGCCTGTGCCCTGTTACCAGGAATTTGCTTTATTCTCTGTGCCACAGAGTAAACAATAAAAATGTCATCTCTTCATTATCTGGGCTGACGGAGGGAGGAAGAGACTTAGCCAAGAAACCATGATGGATAAAACCAAAGTAACTTATTGTGTATTTGACTTTGAGAGGAGGTTCGAGACACACTCACAGACATACAACTACCTCTGCCCATCTGGAAACCAGCCCAAACCCTCCCAGCCTGGCCTGCATCCCAGCCTGGGGTTTGGCCGCATTGGTGGGAAGAGGCTCTGAGCTGTGCAGAAAGACCTCATGTGGATAAGATGGTGCTAATTGTGTCATTATTCATAATATTCAATTCAACAGCCATGTATGGGGCACAACTTCTTAATGTCTTGGGACACTCAGAATCCAGGAGAAGGCAGGACTTTGTTCATGATTATCCACGTTTTGAGCCACAATCAAGGTACTGATCAAGTGCTATGAGAACAGAGGGGAGGGGGCTACCTGATTCTAACCAGGTGGTTCTGGGAAGCCTCAGGAGAAGAGTTCAGGCAAAGCCAACACTAGTATGGCGGGGCGGGTCCCCCTCACCAGCTCCAACATGAGCCTTGCCTGGAATTGCCTTGAAATCCAGTGAATCCCCAAATAAAGAGTGAGTTCCATTCCATGCCTGGAACTGTGTGAGATGCTCCAGGCTACAAAAGATATTTAAGACAGTTTTGACTACCAGGCATAAAGTAATAAGTGAACAACGCAGTGTTATATTCTGATATAATAAAGGGCTCAATGTGTGGAACTGACAACACAAATGAGATCAAACTGTAATAAAGTGCTAATTGCATGGAGAAGGCAGTGAATAAGAAATCCTCCACAAACACTGTTATTTACTTCCACTGCATCTCCCTGGCTGGTGATGGCAACACCCCAGCTAGCTGTGGGTAAGAACACTTCCTCTACATCTGTAGGCGGCACGTTACGATGGGAGCGCAGGACCAGGAACGGGAGGCCTGGCCCTGGAATCGCCTGGTATGTATCACAGGCAGGTTATTTCCCCTCTCAAGGCCTCAGAAGAGAAGCAAGACTCGAGGCTCTTGAAGATCCCTTCCAATTCGCATGAAGTGTGACAGAGGAACCAGCTGACGTCCAGGCTACAAAAGGACTTAAGGGCATGGGGAGGGGGAAGGGGAAGCTGTGACAAAGTGAGAGAGTGGCATGGACATATATACACTACCAAATGTAAAATAGATAGCTAGTGGGAAGCAGCTGCATCGCACAGGGAGAGCAGCTTGGTGCTTTGTGACCACCTAGAGGGGTGGGATAGGGAGGGTGGGAGGGAGACTCAAGAGGGAAGGGATATGGGGATATATGTATACATATAGCTGATTCATTTTGTTATACAGCAGAAACTAACACACCATTGTAAAGACGTTAAAAAAAAAAAAGAAGACACACGCACCCCAACGTTCATTGCGCACTATTTACAATACCCAGGTCGTGGAAGCAACCTAAATGCCCATCGACAGACAAATGGATAAAGAAGATGTGGTACACATACACAATGGAATATTACTCAGCCATAAAAAGGAACAAAATTGGGTCATTTGTAGAGATGTGGATGGATCTAGAGACTGTCACACAGAGTGAAGTAAGTTCGAAAGAGAAAAACAAATATCATATATTAATGCATATATGTGGAATCTAAAAAAATGGTACAGACGAACTGGTTTGCAAGGCAGAAATAGAGACGCAGATGTAGAGAACAAACGTATGGACACCAAGGGTGGGGCGGTGGTGGTGTGATGAATTGGGAGATTGGGATTGACATGTATACAGTAGTATGTATAGAATAGATAACTAATAAGAACCTGCTATTTAAAAAATAAATAAATAAAATTAAATTTTACAAAAAAAGGAAAAAAGAAAAGAGAGGGCCCAGCCCCAGCAGGGGCTGATGTGGGGAGACCAAGGGTAGCAGGAAATTGGGAGGGAGGGAAGGAGGGCTGTTGCAACAACTCTAAAATGATAAATCAGCCATCTTCCAAATGCCCTAAGCTGTTCTCAGCACCTCCGTGCGGTAGGCGGAGAGCAGCTCTACCTGCTTTCAGAGAAGAGGGCAGAGGATTGGGGAAAGAGGAAGCTGGCAAGTGCCCAGGTCTCTGAGTTCTCAGGCCAGCATGCTGTGTCAGGCCTCCCTCCTCCTCGGGGATGGCACACGCTGGCAGGCTTCTCAACTGGCCTGAGACTGCTTTAAAACTTGATGACTTGGCATTCATCCCCTTTGAAACCAAGCTCTGCCTCTGCTGGATGTGGACTCTCCATTTACCAAAGTGACAAAGGCCAGCTGGCTGCTTCCCATCACCTGTACCCCTCACTCAAAGCCTCAGCTTCCCTCTCCACGAGGCTGGCCAGCCCAGCTCTCCTGCAGCCCCAGACAGAGCCCCACGGCCCAGCAGGTGGCCACCCTGGAGTCTATTTGGTGACCTCCTCTGCACCTCCATGCCCAGCCATGTAAAGGGGACCAAGGAAAGAATACGCCTGAGGAAAACAGCAAAGAAAGAAACTGGATCGGGGCGGGGCAGGGGGGAGCTGAGGTAGCCTTTGACCAAGAAACAAAAATTCCTCCCTCCTAGAGATAGGGGGTAAAGGCAGGGGTCTTAAAACCTAGGAGGGAAAAGAAAAAAAAAAGTGACAACTATTATGATCCAAACATGGCAACCTCCCCAAACTCTCAGAACAGATGTCTCCTGGGACCAGGGAGGCAGGCTGTGGTTTCCTCATTCCTCCTCTCTTTCCTGTTCTGTCAGTAGAAATTCTATCCTGGGGCTTCTAGAGTTTCTGCGTCCTGCCCTGATGGATTCTGTGTGGAGCCAGGAGTGGTCACCAGGGGACCCTCCGGGCAGAGGGCCTGTGGGGGGAGATGGGCAGGGCCAGGCCCACCAGGGGACTTCCAAGCTGAGGGCTGCCATCACCTATAGCCCCACGGGAAACACGAAGCCCGATCTAAACTTCCAAAGGTGATAAAGTCCTTTGATATATTTCTTATTATGAGATAGTTCAGGTACTCAGGACATAAGGCAATGTACATAGTGATACACGGTCCCATCTTTAACAGGGGTTACCATTTTCTGCTATTTGCTTCAAATCGTTTTTTTAAAACAGATGAACATTTCAGACACAGCTGAGGCTCCACCCCAACCTGTTTTCTCCCCCACCTCCCTAGAGTAACTGCTGTCTGGAGTTGCTCACAACAGTTGCATACAGATTTATGTACTTTCCCAATACAGTTTAGGTGTTTTTCTAGCTCAGATGTTTTCAACAGTGTCTAGGAACCACCTGCACCAGGGTTATCTGGGTGCTTCCTTAACGGGCAGATTCTTGATCCTCTCAGGGTTAAGGCCAAAGTTCTGCTTTTTAAACAAGAGCCCCAGGTGATCTTAATGCACACCAAAGCTTTGAGAGCCACTGTTCTGGCTTAGAACGTTAAGCTTTTTAAAGTGCAAAGCGAACAACAACAACCAAAACCAACTAACCAACCAATCCCGGGAAGGGTAAGGCATGAAATTGCTGTCTCTTACTGCCCCATGTGAGTGACAGATCCGAGGCAGGTTTTATACTTTCTCCAAACTGCCTGAGGTCACCCTGCTGCTTCACCATCACTGCCTCAGCTCACTCAGAGCCACAATGAAACAACAGTAACATTTATTATCTCCTTGGGGAAGGAGGAAGAGAAGAGAGCTAAAGTGCCATCCTTACCTAAATGTCCTTTGTATCAGCCCACCACTGCCTCCAAGCCTCTGGCACCTTACAGATTATAACAGAGTTAACAGCATATGCCACAACTGGATATCTGTATTTTTGTTGTTATGCTAATTTAGAAGCTATACATATTCCTTTTTACAGCTGCTTTGAGTTATAATTTACAACCACAAAACTCACCCGTTGAAAGTGTACAATTCAGTGGTTTTTAGTGTAGTCACAGAGTTGTCTGACCATCTGCACTGTCTAATTCCAGGATATTTTCCTCACTGCAAAAAGACGCATCAGCAGCCTCTCCGCCACACCCTGCCCTCCAGCCTTGGGTAACCACTATTCTACTTCCTGTTTCCATGGATTTGCCTGTTCTGAACTTTTCGTCTAAATGGAATCATACAATGTATGGCCTTTGTGTAAAGGACTTCTTATACTTAGCATAATGTTGTCAAGGGTCACCCATGTTGTAGCATGAATCAAAACATCCTTTTCGTAGGTAAATAGTATTCCATTGTATAGTAGATCACATTTTGTTCAGCCATTCATCAGCTCTTGGGCACTTGGGTGACCACCATTTTTGACTATCATGAATAATGTACAGTTTTTTTGGTATGAGCACATGTCTTCACTTCTCTTAAGAATATAGCTAGGAGTGAAACAGCTAGGTCATGTGGTAACTTTATTTTGAGGAACTGACACATTGTTTTCCAACGTGGCTGTACCATTTTACATTCCCACCAGCAAATGTTTAAGGGTGCCAATTTCTCCATATTCCTGCCCAACACTTGTTACTGTCTTTTGACCACTTCCATACTTTCTTTTTTTTTTTTCATTACGCGGGCATCTCACTGTTGTGGCCTCTCCCATTGTGGAGCACAGGCTCCGGACATGCAGGCCCAGCCATTCCGCGGCACGTGGGATCCTCCCGGACCAGGGCACGAACCCACATCCCCTGCATCGGCAGGCGGACTCTCAACCACTGCACCACCAGGGAAGCCCTTCCATACTCTTTCTTTAAAGCTTTTAGCAAGGAGCCTGGAATCCACTGTTTACAGTGATTCTCAAAAGGTGGTCTCTTCCCTCCCCTGCACACACTCACATACCAGCAGTATCACCATCACCAGAGATCTTATTAGAAATGCTAATTCTCAGGCCCTGCCCCAGGTCACCTGAATCAGAGATTCTAAAAGTGGGGCTCAGCAATCTATGTTTTAACAAGCTCTCCAAGTGCCTCTAAGCTCTCTTAAGTGGAGGCTTAAGTCTAAGAATCAATGCTATAGAATAACGTTTCTTACAGGGTGTTCCATAGCATTTTACCAAGTGATGTTCGATAAAGAAATTTCTTTTCAATATAAGTTTGCAAACACTGGGCCAAACAAAAAATTCTTTACTCAGAACTTTTCAGACCCTTTAACATGTTTATGAGCACTGTGAATCTACAAAAGGAGATCCAGTGTACAGCATTTCCCAAACTTATATGAGCATCAAACCCCTTTTACATGGAGCATCTTACAGGACTAGTGTTCCACAGAAGTTACTTTGGCAAACATTCTTTTTTAAGTATCCTGTGCCACCATTTTCTTTATCAAATCAAAATCTGTTAACAGTATCCTTTAAACTAGTTCTTTACAAAGTCTTTTGCTTCTGTTGTCTCCCACTGCACAGCAAAACGGAGTGGCTTATGACAACAATCATGTGTTATCTCACACAGCAGTCAGGAATCTGAGAGTGACTGAGGTGCCTGGTCCTGGAGCAGGATCTCTCAGGGTCTTGTAGTCAAGATGTCAGCAAGGGCTGCACTTATCTGAGGCTTGACTATTCTGGGTTTCCAAGATGGCTCACTCACCTGGCTTTGGCAGGAGTTCCTCACCACATGACCTTCCACAGGGCTCATTGAGAGTCCTCATAATATGGCAGCTGGCTTTCCCCAGAGCAAGTCATCCAAGACAGCAAGGCAGAGTGGCAATGCCTTTTATGACTGAGCCTCAAAAGTTATACTCTCCCTTCTGCCATGTTCTCTTGGTCACGAAGACCAACACCGACACAATCTGGGAGACGACTATGCAAGGACGTGAAAACCACGAGTTGAGGATCGCTCTGCCAGTAAGTGACTGGGCTGCGATGGACCCCAGGCAGTCTGGTTCCAGAGTCCAGGATGCTGTGTCCTGCTGCCTCTGTGTTGGTCTTACTAAACATGCTCTCTGTTCTCTGATATTCCTTTAAGAATGGGTAACTCAAAAAGACCAGCCTTTGCAGGTCAGAACTCAGCGTGGGTTCCTCTGCTTGGTGTTATCGTGTCCATACGCTTTTGCAGCTGCCGTTAAGCACTGCAGTTGCCCAGAAACTGAGCTTTTCAGAACACAGGACTGGAACTGTTCATTAGCTAATTAGGCTGTTCTTAACTAATCTGGGATATGAGCATCAATTTACTTCTGTTTATGCTCGCAACAATCCTGTTACTACTAAACTAGAAATCGTGCCCCTTTCCCTTTTTTTTCCCCTTCATTGTCCACCTGACTAATTGGGAGATTCATAACTCCTACAACCTCTAGCTTCTAAAATCCTATTCTTAGAATCCCTCCATCTTTTTTTAGGTGTATCTTTTTTTAGGTGGTTTTTTTTTTTTTTTTTTTTTTGCGGTACACGGGCCTCTCACTGTTGTGGCCTCTCCCACTGCGGAGCACAGGCTCCGGACGTGCAGGCTCAGCGGCCATGGCTCACGGGCCCAGCCGCTCTGCAGCATGTGGGATCTTCCCGGACCGGGGCAAGAACCCGTGTCCCCTGCATCGGCAAGCGGCCTCTCAACCACTGTGCCACCAGGGAAGCCCTTTTAGGTGTATCTTTAACTGCTATTATTATGGCAATGGAATGTTGGGTATAAAGCCTCAGCTCCTTTCAAAATGAAATGTTAATATTTTTGACTAAAACCATGTTAAATCTTAGGACCCCTAGGACCTTAAAAACATTCTTGAAATATTTGCCTGCCTTCCTAAAATCTCCCCCTTTTCATATCTGCCATTCATTCATCAGCTTGTTCAATATTCATCAAATATTGCTGAATGACTTCTAAGTGCTATGCACATAAGGAATAAAAACAATCCTATGGGCTTCCCTGGTGGCGCAGTGGTTGAGAGTCCGCCTGCCGATGCAGGGGACGCGGGTTCGTGCCCCAGTCCGGGAAGATCCCACATGCCACGGAGCGGCTGGGCCCGTGAGCCATGGCCACTGAGCCTGCGCATCCGGAGCCTGCGCTCCACAACGGGAGAGGCCCCAACAGTGAGAAGCCCGCGTACTGCAAAAAACAAAACAACAACAACAACAACAAAAATCCTATATAAAATCATATAACATACTGTGTGCCATAGAGTATGGAGACCATGGTGGTGAACATAGGAGAAATCAGATGAGGCGACAGGAAATTCCTGATGATGAAGCACCCAGTCAAAGACCTCTGATGTTTACTGTGTGTATGTGCATAGCTATGATCAACCCCACAAGGTATGTAGGAAACGTGTTTACAGTAAGGTGGGTTTTGGGAAGATCCTCCATCTCCCTCGTCATAAACAGGCTCTAACTATGCATTGTGTCACCAGCACATCATAACCACACAGCAGGTATTCACTGAGTATCTGTTGGTGGTTGTGATAAGGAGGATGGAGGCCAAACAGGGACTAAACAGAGAACACTTTAATTTATCGTAAGACTGGGGACCTGAAATCAGAAATCTTGGTTTCTAATTCCGCCTCTGTCCTATTTGAACTTAAGACCCCTGGTCAAATAACACAGCTTCACCGTACACCACTTCTTACATACGGCAGCTGAGAGCAAAGTCTAGACTCTCCGTCAGTCTTCTACAGAGAAAAGGTAAATTTTAACAGGAGTTTTATCCATTAAGTAATGTAATGGTTTTATATCTAATATTCAGAGGTTACTGACCTGAGGAAGGATTTCTATTAACTAAGAAGAAAGCTTAACATTTTTTTCAGGTTGCTTTTATTCAGTTCGAGGAAAGCTTCAGTGGGACTCAGACATCGTAGGACACATGCAGTTGAGCGGCTCATGCAGAATTAGTACTGTTAAAGGACCACTGGAGAAGGAGAAAGAGATGGGGAATGATATATTCTTCCTCCCATGAAGGTTACCCTTGGACAAAGATTGGATCAACTCAGCATTTCTTCATCTGGCCTTAAGAGCATCCTTGAAACATTTGCCTGCCTTCTTAAATTCTTCCCCCTTTCCCATCTGCCATTCAGGAATTCACTCATTAGCTTGTTCCATCATTCATCTGTTTTTCAGCAATATTTGCTGAATGACTACTAAGTGCCAGGGACACAAGGAGTTCAGATAAGCATAAGATATACCCCACTAGATGGGCTGCTTGCCTGCCCTCAAACCCTCAGCAAGCAACCCATCTAGTGGAGGAGACACTAATGTCAATCGTGGGAGTTAAGTTCCAAGTGAGCCTAGCCAGGAAGGAAGGGAAGAATGGAGGGAAATGAGGAATTAGCCAAAGGCATGGCAAGCATGGTATAACAACAGGCGAAAGAGCATGATCAAAAGGAAGGAGGCATGAAATGCATAAAGCTCAAGGAACTGTAAGTAGTCCAGTATAATTGGAGGGCAGGCTGCATATGGTCAGGTCAGGAAGGATCTTAATGGCTCTTGTACTCTGCTACTCTGCAAACAACTAAAGAAGGGCTTTAAGCAAAGAGCTGCATAATCATATTGCATTTTGAAAATCTATGGTGATCCTCTTCTGCAAGATCTTTTTTCAAAATTCAGCAGACGTCTTTTCAGATTAACATCACACCGTTAACCAGATTTCATTTTGTAGATTCTTAGGGGTTTGCAATTCAGTTTGCTTTATATTGGGTGATATCCTCCGCTTTCCTGACTGAACACCCTTCCCCACATTCTCTATGGCAGCCCCTTATCCATCTTCAACAACAACCAAAAACAAACATCATCTCTCCTGTGATTTTTTTCTTCCCCCAAACACAGTCAACTTCTCTTTCCTCCATGCTCCTAGAATATCTTCTATAGAGCATGACTGCACAGATGCATTCCAGTTACTCCTTACAAGTCTCTCTCTTCCTAGCCTCTGGGTCCCATGAAGGCAGAAACTTGCATTTAATTTACATATACTACAAGCTCATTTTCTCATCAGTACTTGATCGAACACTTGCTCTGTGCCGAACACTGTGCTGGACACTGGTTTTTAATACAGTACTACTGAATGAAGGAAAATTTTCTCATGCAGTATATGTAAATGTGTTTGTGATGTATATGTATATGGAAATTAAAAACTGATTTCTTTCAAGCAAAAGTTAATGTCTTCTTCAGTACTCTGAACATGAGAAATTACAAACAACTGATTTTCTTTAAAACTTATTAACTAAGTTACATATTTGTGATCACACCCTATGACAAAGAAGAAAATGTTGAAATGGTCTCGAGCACCAATACCTGAAAATCTAAAATGTTGAGCTGGTAGGGTGGGAACCAAGTTTCTGGGAACCAACATCCAGAAACGCACATTTTTTTAACTACAAAAGAAAGCACCAGGATAGAGGTTTCTATCCAAAGATTGCTACACGACCTTCTGCAGACCAAGTGGAATGTAACTTTTTGCTGTCTTTTCATTCATTCACCATGTATTTTTTTGTGCCTGTTATCAGCCAGCTCTGTTGTTAACTCTGAGAAAAATGATAGTTGCCATTTTTTAATGAATTTAACACATTTCAACTACCATGTTAAGTGCTTTACGTGTATTAATTCAATAATCCTCACACTAACCCTATTATTTGGGTAAATTGGCCACTTATTTGGGTAAATTACTTAACCTCTCTGTGCCTCAGTTTCTTCATCTATGAAATGGCAATAATAATATATATCGTAGGGTTGTTGAGGAATTAGATGAGTTTACACATGTAAAGTGTGAACTTAGAATAATGTCTGACATATACTATACTTTCAAATATTAACTAAGTGTCACCACCTGGTTGTGAACATGAGAAAACTGAGGATCGGTGAGATTAGAATAAGTTGTCCCAGCTTCTCTCTCTCAGACAGGCAAACAGTGCACACACTGTGGCCTCTTCTTCTTTCCAATTCCTAGAAATCATTTTACAAATACATATAATAACCACACTGGAAAGCAAGAAGGGAAATAGGCCTTTGGTCAACTAGAGATTGTAATGAATGCCCTTAGGACAGAAAATAGATGCAATTTGATTTTTAAAAGAAACCACAGCTCCCAGGCCTCAGAGGAGGATGCCACTCCCATAAATGCAGGCTCGCTCCGTGAGTGCTCCTGTCTGCAGACGGTGGACACCAGAGTCTGGAGGGATCCAAGGGTGACCAACAGGGTGACAGTGGGTAGAGTAGCAGTAAGATCAAGCACACATTTTACTCTCTCCTCCTTACCCTTCTTTCCCTTCCTTACCTCCTTGGACCAGGAAGCAATAAAAGAATGTCTGCCTATAAGCCAGGGCAATGGGCATGGAAGTTGGGTGAGAAAGTGGGGCAGTGCCCTTTGTGCCTTTCCATGCCTGAAAGGAACAGGCGACTGGCCATCAGAATGACCCACCCAGCAGCAGGTTGCATCCCTCCACACTCTCACTAGACTGTTAGCTTGTTAGCTTCATAGTCTAATGTCCCTTCAAGCAGTTTGCACAAACAGATATGACAGGTGACGTTACAATCAAGAACCACAAAATACTTGAGGAAATTCAATACCACAAAGTGAGGAAACAAACTCAACAAAGAATTGACACTCAATGAGAATGAATACATATAATTACTAGCTTAGGGGAAAGTGTGAGAACATTACAAGCATTTTAAAAAATTGCTAGAGATAGGGCAAATAAAGATTTCAATAACTGAAAAACTTTTAAGTGGCTAAATAAACTGAATGGCAAGATAGACAGTTGAATTAGAGATCTGGAAAATAAAACTGAGCAGTGTTCCCAGAAATCAACACAAAGCAATAAAAAGATGAAAAAAGCAAAGTTAAGAGATGTAGTGGATATACAGAAAAGTCCCAACGTTATATATAATGAATGCTAGAAATAAAGAATAGATAAAATGGAGAGAAAGCAATATTAAAAAGAGAGAGAAAAGGAAGGAGCAATTTGAAGGAAGGAAAAAACAATTCAAAAGTACTTCCCAGAATTAAACAATAAAGATATGAATCTCTGGATTGAAAGGGTCCCCAAAACTGGCAGGAAAGATAAAAATAAATAAATAAAAACCATCATGTAAAGCACATATTAGTGAAATTTTACACCACCAAAAATAAGGGGAAAATGCTAACATTGTGTAAAGAAATAATCAAGTTCACATTAGAACTGTCATCAACTACATGGGATAAAAGACAATGGTAGGAAGGTTTAAAATTTTAAAGGTAATCATGTGTGTGTGTGTGTGTGTGTGTGTGTGTGTGTGTGTTGAAATGGAATTGAACCTTTTTGTAAAGAAGAAATTTTGGTTGCATTTTGTTCAAAACCAGTTGGAAATCTCTTTAGTAGCTACCCTTTAATATTAAGGATACCCTTAAATTAATGTTAATATTAAGCTACCTTTAAATATTTAACAGATATTTATGCTGATGATATTAAAGATGTAACTTTTACATCTTCTTGAACGATTTTCCTTTTATCAGAATGGAATAGTCAGCACTGTCCCTTTAATGCTTTAACCTTAATGATTTTTTAAAAACTATTATATTTCTTTTTATTGAGATTTCTTTTTATTGACATTGTCTAGCATATTTCTTACCACTCTTTCAATTTTCTAATATCATTTTTATTTAGCTAAATCTTTTAAACATAAGTTAAATTTAAATCACAGTTTATATTTTTAAAAGTAAGTTTAATCTATTTACATTTGTTCTGATTGCTATTAAGCTAGGACTTATTTCTACATTCATATTTTCTGTTTGTCTTATTGTTTCATTTCTCTCCTTTCTTGCTTCTTGATGGACTTTCTGGAGTTTCTTTATTACCTTTTTCCTTTACTGGTTCTATTTGTCTACAGCTTCTATTTCAACTTAGGGAATACCAGACCTTGCTGGCTGTGATTAAGAATTATGTGTACCTCGCAACTCCATGAATTTCCATTCCATAGGCTTCTTAATTTAGTAAAAACTTTATTTCTACAATAACACCAACATTATACCAAAATCATATGCATATTATCACTCCAAAATAAATGTTTATTGTTTTTTAATAAGAAGAATGGTTATAATTTTTTTTTTTTTTTGGCGGTACGTGGGCCTCTCACTGTTGTGGCCTCTCCTGTTGCGGAGCACAGGCTCCAGACGCGCAGGCCCAGCGGCCATGGCTCACGGGCCCAGCCGCTCCGCGGCATGTGGGATCTTCCCGGACCGGGGCATGAACCTGTGTCCCCTGCATCAGCAGGTGGACTCTCAACCACTGCGCCACCAGGGAAGCCCCAATTTTTTAATTATTTAAAAACAAGGTGCAATTTTTCATTTTACTATACTCCAATAAAAATTAATTTAAAAAACAATATGTACTCTAAAAGTTTATTGTTAATGCTAAACTTTTAAAATGAATTTTCAATAGCATTCCCCATAATTTCAGTGCTTAACCTTCTGAAGAATGAACTTCCAAATCCTTTGAGTTTATAAATTAAATGAAAATACTGAGCTATTGGTGAAATTAATTTAACTGTTACTCTTTACTTACTTTATAAAGGGTATCTACAATAACATACAGTGTTATAACAAATATCTGTCTTGATGGTGAAGCTTTAAAAATATTCCCTTTAGTATCAGAAATAAGATATGAATGCCTTCTATTACTGCCGTTATTCAACATTTTCCTAGAAGTTCTAGCTAGTGTAATAAGGTAAGAAAAATTATATAGAGTGCATGAAATGGAAAGAAAGAGATATAATAACAGCTATTTGCAGTTGATGTAATGTTCTACATAGATAATCTAACAGAATGTCAATTAAAGAAAGGGTTTGACATGACTGGAGGGTATAATACCAACAACCAAAAACAGTAACATTCCTATACACTAGCAATGTTTGATTAGAAATGAAAAAAATATTAATTCATTCACAAGAACAGTAAAATTATAAGGTACATACAAATAACTCTAATAAGAGATGTACAAGTCCTAAATAGAGAAATCTCCAAAACCCTTATAAGACCTAAAATATATCCCAAATAAACAAAGACATATTGGTAAGACTCAATATTATAAAAATGACAATTTTCCTCAAATTAGTCAGTAAATACACTGCATTTCCAAACAAAATCTTAAGATTTTCATCACACGTTAATTCTAAATTTGTATGCAACTATAATGTCCAAGATTAGCCAATTTTAAAGACAAATGGAGAAGGGATGATTAGCACTGTCAGTTACCAAAGAGCATTATAATACATAGTCATTAATAGGACAAATAATAACTGATGGACTAGAACAGAGAGCCTAAAAACAAACAGTGCATATATAGGAACGTGGCATATAAACAGAAGTGGCATCAGCAGTCAGTGGGCAAAAGATGTACTATTCACTAAATGAAGCTGGAAACCTATGGAAAAACATATAGGTATATTCATACTTCACATAATAACACAAAAATAAATTCAAGAAGGATTAGAACATAAATATGACAAGCATAATTTTAAAATAGTACTAGAAAATATAGGGGAATATCTTTATGACCTTCCTGAAAAAAGTCCAAATGACCAATAAACATACTGCCATATCTTCAACAGCCTGGCATTCTACTTATACACTGCCTCTGTCTCAACTCCCTAAAATAAAATGTGGAGTCTGACTGCCTAAGAAAAAAATGAACTCTGTTTAGGTAACAAAATTATTTTTTCTCAGCTGGCTTCCAAAGATCAGGGTATATTCAGGAGTCCCAATTTTTCCCTATAAAATGACTAAAACTGAGAGGGTTTGTAGGTAGAGAATGTTGCTCTTCTACAAGCTAGGCATCAGTCCTACTGTCTCAGGCACACAAATATTTAATGACAGTTTTCAAAGATAAGGAAGAGCTATAAAATGAATGATAATCAGGTGTTCTCTGTCTTCAGTGAAGGAGATATATGAGGAAACTGAATAGCGTGGCAGCAGAAAGTAACTAGGTTAAGACTCTGGGTTAAGAAAAAAAAATGTCCCTTGACTAGGAAGGTCTGAAATACTATATCGCAAAGGGAAGAAGGCAACATACTCCCTTTTTTCAAATGCTTTGAAAATCAAATTAACCATTCATCTTGGGAAGAGTGAATAGCTGGTAAATTTAAAGGGGATAAACT
Source organism: Globicephala melas (assembly GCF_963455315.2). Lineage (NCBI taxonomy): Eukaryota > Metazoa > Chordata > Mammalia > Artiodactyla > Delphinidae > Globicephala > Globicephala melas. The sequence continues at coordinate 48,558,858 of NC_083314.1, forward strand.
CCAGTTCCCTGATTAATCTGACCAAAACCAGAACCACCGATCTAGAAGGACTGAAATGCATACACACTCAGAGAACCTTGCTTTCCCGGGAGAAGCTCCAACCCTCTTACCTTTGCTAGAACACAGAGAGGAAGACCACATATGCAGTCTGTTCTGCCCCTGGGCGATGATCTGTACCATCCCCTCCACAGAGCCAGGGAGAAACCTCTGACCTTTTGTAGGAGGTGCTGATCACACACACACACACACACAAACACACACACACACACACACACACATCCTGTTGCCCCACCATATGGCCCATGAATCATTCACAAAGCTTCTGAATCAATTATTCATCCAAACCGAAGACCAAACACTTTGCTAATTGTCTAGGGAGGAGGGGTGAAGGGGGAAGGGAGACTGACGGAAGGAAAAGGAATCTAAGCCAATCTGACAATTGGCAGTATTAATACTTCATTTATTTTAAAGAAAAAACAACAACAACAAAGCACAAAGAGAAAGAAAATAGCTTCCTCTAAGTTAACTGGATTACTAATATGGGATACGAGCTGAAAGAGAAGAGGCCCTCCCACAGAGTCCTGATCAAAGCACTCCACCCCATGGGACCCCATTCTCCGCCTTTAGCCTCCCACCTTCAGCTGCACTAGGAGCTCAGCACCCACCCACACCACTACTGGACCTAAGGTTCGGCCACGGCCTGCATTTTTACTCCTGCTGCGTGGGCTGAGGATGAGAAAACACACCAGGGCAGACTATGAAACTGGAGTTCAAGGCTTCAGCTGGGTCCATGTTTCCCTCCCCACCCTCCCCACTCAGCTCCATGGGCAGATATCAACAGACCCTTGCTTTTCACCTCCTCATTCATCCCGCCTTTGTTGGGCATTTATTATGAGTCTGAGAAAACCCAAGTCACCCTAGGGAAGAAGGAAGCAGTACATGTCCCATCCTCAATCTCAATGCAGAGACAAGAGGGCCACAGGAATAACGAAAGAGGAAACACAGCACCTGCTGATGAAGCGAAAATGCAGCTAAGTGCTTAGGGAGCCTGGAGAAGGGGGTCTATCTTGCTGAGGAGTCAGGTCTTGAGCTGGTTCCCACAGAACATCATGGCACAGATTATTAAAAGGCACGCAGGATATAAACAAAGCAGGGTGACAGCAAGTGAAGGAATACAGAAACAAGCTCTGAGATGAGAAAGGCACCTCCGAGTCTGGCCCTGCTGGGATGAAGGAGCCTTCAGTGACAGTAATGACACAAGAGGGGCAATGGGCACGAGGCAAGGAGGAGATTCAGCTGACGGGTGTCCGGGATGCAACGCTAAAGAGTTTCTTTTCTTCTTTTCCATTCCAAAGAGGAAAGAAAAGTTTGTCAAAAGGTCCTGATCAGGAGAGAGGCATACAGAAAGAAATGATTCAATTGCACATGTGATGACAGAGGAGAGCTGGGGCAAACCTGTGGCTAGAAGTCAAGTTATGATGGCCTTGCAGGGCAGGGACTCATTGATGACAATCCCAATGAGGGGAGAGATGACAGAAACAGGCAGGAGGAAAATAAGGTCTTGGGTTGATGAAGACATCAAACGTAACAGAAATGTCTACATGACGGCAAGGCTAATAAAACCCAAATAAATTCTCAAACTTGTAAGTTCCTTAAAGATCATTTAAAGGAATGGTCCTAAAATGTGGGTCACAGGCTCCTTTGATAAAAGCTATGGACCCTTTTCCTGGGGGAAAATGCTCATATATATTAACTTATTAAATGATTTTAGGTGATGCAAGACTCCCTAAAGCCCATCCATCCAAACTTCCCAGGCTGCAGCTGGGGTTGTGGCTCTGAAGGGTCTGATGGTGCCTGGAGCAGATCCTTGTATTCCTGACACGCGTCAAGGTCGTTTCCTTGTAACCACACAGACTACTGACACCATTGATAGAAATGGTGATGTTGGGAAAGGTATCATTTTGTAGGAAAGAATTTAATCAAAGAGAAAAATCAAGGAGGTAGAAAAAAATAAATAAAAACTGTGCTGTGAGAAGTTACCTTTCTGGAATGTCTCTGAACTCAGTTAAAAAAAAAAAAATCACCCTTTTTTCAAATCCCTTGATGTTTGTTTTTGTTTTTAATACACAATTAAATTTGGAGGAGATGTGCCCTTCAAAAATCATCAAACAGGCTCTCCTTCCTCCCTCCTTTCACATAAATACAGGGAAGACAGTCTCAGCTTACCCCATTGGGAAATGGGTCTGCCCTCAAAGAGCAGACCATGAGTGAAATAAAGCCTGAGTCGCTGTCCTTGCTGTGACAAATTCATTTTCAAATGTCCATCTAAGCCCAGGATTTGCATTCCAGAAATGATGACCTGTGGGAGTTTATTCCCAGGAAATTCTAAGGGTTGGGTCCTCCTGGCAAAGACAAAACCAAACTGGTCAGGGTTGGGGGCTGAGGACGCCACTGAGGTGGAGAGAAGGAAAGAGACATCGCTTTGTAGCAGTTTACAGAAAGGCAGGGAAACCCACCCCTAGAACAAGCTATGGTAATATTATAAACCAATGTTACAATAAAAAATAAATTCTTTAAAAAAGGAAAGAAAAGGCTTTTAAATCCTTTTAACAAAATCCCTGATAAAGAAAAACAGCTACTAAGAGAACACAACTGTCATGCTGTTTGCATTCAAGAGTTCTCCTTAGGATAATACATGATATGGTGGATACAGATGAAAGTATAGATGCAGATGTACTTTGACACAACGTCAGGCAAGGATATACATGACACATCGGCAGGCACACATATGGGCAGATCATAAGCCAGAAGCCTGTGCCTATCTTCTTCAAAAGCTGTACAATTTGATTCTTATTCTTCTCTTCTCTTCCATTTCACCTCTCCAGCCCAGCAGTGCCCAGGAGCACCATCAAACTTTAATGGGCTCCCTCCTCTGCAGCACCACAGCCTGAATACAGATAAACTGCATAAGGGGGCTCCATGATTCCTCCTACTGATGCGCGGAAGTCAGGAGGAAGGTAGACAGGAAAAGACGGCAGCAGCAAGGAAGGTACCAGACACTCTCACATATGTCATTGCATTTAATCTCCTCAACACTTCTGGAAGGCTAGTACTGCTCTCTTTGTAGAGCAGACGATTAAGACTCAGGATGGTTACAAACTAGCCCTACCGTCATACCAAAAATAAGGACAGGTACTAGGAACGGATCAGTTTTGATCTGGACGGGCTTTCCACTACAACAAACAATTTCTCACCAGCACTGACTCAGTTTGACAGTCAAATTGTCAGTGATACAGCAAGTCTTAAAAATCGACTATAGGGCTTCCCTGGTGGCGCAGTGGTTGAGAGTCCGCCTGCCGATGCAGGGGACGCGGGTTCATGCCCCGGTCCGGGAAGATCCCACATGCCGTGGAGCGGCTGGGCCCGTGAGCCATGGCCGCTGAGCCTGCGCGTCCGGAACCTGTGCTCCGCAACGGGAGAGGCCACAACAGTGAGAGGCCCGCGTACCACAAAAAAAAAAAAAAAAATCAACTATAAATTCAGCATCAAGTTTAGTGCTGTTATGTGTATTCATGCTTACAGCCTGCAAAGGAGTGGGGGAAGTGATAGGGAATAAAACAAAAAAGATAAAACGTAGTAACTCCACCATAAGACTTAATAATTTGGTTGACAATTATAAGAAACTGATTATAAGATTCCGATCAATACAGAAAAAAATAAGGAAAAGAAACATGAAAAAGAATAAGGTCTAACGAATAGCAAATACTGTATAACTGAAAGCAGATAAATCCTTTATTATAATAAATGTTAATGTTTTGTGTTCTTTCAAAAGGGGAAAACTCAGCTGTATAATCAGAAAGCAACACACACCAAAAAAAAAGAGAACTATCATGAGACACTGACTCCAATTTACTTGTTGTAGTCATGCATAGTTCACTAGTAAACATCTGACTTCTCAACCTTCTTTGTGCAAACTAAGGATAGAAAAGACATTAGTAAACTAAGAAGCTGGTTTTCCCTCTGACACTGGCTCCCTGATCCTCTGTCCTACTGGCCACAGAGTTTGGAGTTTGACAGATGTTAACCAGCAGTGATATCCAGGCCAACATGGACATTTTATAAATAACCTCAGCTGGCTGACTACCACTGGGAAAACAACACAAAAATCAAATAAAATGAAATAAACTACCTGCTTCTCATCCTTACCTTCAAAGCCTGGTCAAAAGAGGTGGCAACACGTGTTCAAGGGCTGCTGACACCGGCTTCTAGTACAGGTGCCAACAGTAGCATTAGAGCAAAATGAAACCAAATTCCCAATGACCTTCCATCTCCTCCTGATTTAACTCTATCACTGACCCTCTTACTACTCACAGCTATGCTGCGTACACAGTAAGCACTTAATAAAAGGTGGGTAGACAGAGAGATGGAAAGCTGAATGGACAGAACAGATTTATTTGCAAACTCTCCTCCTGATCAAATGGTTTGAGCACAAATTAAAACTATCTGTATACAGATGCTATCTCTGTATCAGACTGACACTCCTTGAGAGCAGATATCTTATTACTTATCTTTTTCGTCCAAATACTTAGTAAAATGTTTTATACATGCGTAGGAAATATTGCTTGAATCAACAGGTATTACTAATAATCAGAAGAAAACATTTATTGTATACCACTATCTGTCCAACAATTTACATACATTTTCTTTTTTAACCTTCATATAGACAATGAAGAGGTCACTACCTGTCCTCCAAAATTGATGCTCACCTTTCCACAGTGTAGCGTTGTTGCTAGGAAGCAGCTGCCCAGTTAGAGATTAGATCTCCTAGTCTCCTTTGCACCTAGGTTGAGTCACGTGGCTGGTCCTTGCCAATGAGGTGTTAGTAGAAATCATGTGTGTCTCTTCTATGCCAATGAATGTAAAAAGTGACTGTGCCTTCTTCACACTCTTTCTGTTTCTACTGAGATGTAAACCATGAGAACCTGGAAGATGGCAGAGCCACCAGACAGGAGGAGACTGGGTCTCTAAATCACCAAGTGAGTGAAAGCCAAGAACACACGGACCTATTGAAGGAGACAGAGATAAATCTATTGTGCTAACCCACTGAAATATAGGGGGTTGTTTCTTAGAGCAAGTAGTGGTACTCAATCTAGCACATGAATCTTGCAACAGAGGTATTTTAGACTTAAAAAACAACAACAACAAGAATCCAATAGGCTAAATAACTTGCCCAAAGTCACATCCGAATGGCAAAGCTGAAGTTCAAGTTCAGGTCTACCTAAACCTAAAGTCCTTAGTCTTTTCACTACGGTATGATTTGATGTTGGTAATGGTTGGGCACACATCTACGAAACAACCACTTCTCCCCACTAACAAGTGCAGGAGAGGCAACACCAGGCTAAGCTTCCTTATTCCTCCCTAAGCCTGGATTGATGGTAAGTTCCATGAGGGAATGGACCATAACAGTTATATTACTGATATAGTCAGCATCCAATATAGTGCATTGCATTCAAATATTTACTTAATAAATAACGCATGATGGTTTGTCAGATGGATGAGTGGATGGATAGGTGCATAGGTGGACGGGTAGGTGGGTGGGTGGATGGATGGATGGGTGGGTGGATGGATAAGAGGATGGGTAGACAAGTATATGGATGGATGGATGGATGGATGGATGGATGGATGGATGGATGGATGGATGGATGGGGAAGAAGTATTACTAGGAGAAATCTGGTGAAAAAAGGACTAACGATCTCTTTCCCCCCATCCCACATCCTCTTGCAGCAAGAACCAAGGATGCTGAGAGTCCTTATATATACCATTATACCTTCTTTCCCTCTTCAGTTCCCCACAAAGTCTCTCTCAGCCTTGCTATGAATCCATAAATTTTCATTGGTGAATTTCAGGGAACAGATTTAAAGAGCTAACACTGTGCTCCTTTATCAAGCAGTAATCAAATCAAGATCTACAGTCAACCTGAAAATCCTTGAGCAAAAAGACATTTTCTTTTAGGACAGTAATACAAGGTGTATATACACATAGGGTCAAGAAAAGACGGGCAAGCAACCCCCCAAAAAGACTTAACTATCCAAGTTAACCTTGGATCAATGGTGAAAGACAAAGAACCCAAAGGCTAACTATGGAATACCTCATCTTGGATACAGATCTGGGTATCACTGGCCCAACTTACATCTGTCCCTTCTAGCCACTCCTAGAGGCTGAACCACCTGACCACACTGTGCTGAGCTGCCTTATGTACAGATACACATACATATGTGTTCTACTCCAATCAAACCATTTCGTTCATGAGTGCACGCACTGGGTCTAACTTCCACTTCTACTTCCCCTCCATATCTATACCGCCAGACTGAATACAAGAAATTATAAGCCTGACCAAAATCGGGTGTTAGCTATAGGCAAGTAACCTCCCAACCAGAGACAAGAGCACTAGGCATACACTAGAGTTCAAGCTCTCAAAGCCCTCTCTGGGCCTCAGCCCCTTCGTCTGCAACAATGGGTCACACTGGGTCAGCCATTCTTACCCTTTCAAGTGTGAGGCTCCTTTTTTAATGGCAAGAGTCCAAGACCCACTTGACCCTCCCAGAGGAGTTATTTCGTTAATATAGCCCCATGACAACTCTGTCAGACAGACGTTATTATCCATCACCACCTCCCCTTTTTTATAGAGATGAAGACATTGAGACCTACAGAAGCTGGATCATCTGCCCACAACCACAGAGCTAGGAAACAGCAGAGCAGAAACAGAGCCTACAGAGCCCAAACTGTTAACCGCTATGCTATACTGACTAAATGAGAAAAACAATGCCACCATTTCTTCAAGAATGCTTCTACATCTGTTTATATCTAATAAATGACAATGGCACCCACACACATTTTAGAAAAATGATCCTGTGGTACATATTTGCGGGAAACACTATTCAGGAAACAGCCAATGCTAGGTGCGGCCATGGAGCCTCACGCCCACGGCAATAATGCCAGGGGTCTCTTAAGGTGTATTCTTAAGGTATATTCCTGCTTTAACTTCCCACCTGTGGTCCTAAAATTTGAATTCCTGGGTGACTTCAAGGTGCTTAGCTTTAGCTTGGTTTCAGATCAGTCACAGCTGGGGGGGAGTTGAAGTACTCATGGAAATTTCTCCTCCTTTATTTTCAGTAGTAGCTGTTCAAACTTTGAGCTATCAGATTCCCAGTAGGGAGAACCCTCCTCATATATGGATTTGTTTGCTGGAGAAGAGGGGTTGAACGTCAGACTCCCTCTACAGACAGAGCCCTAAGAAGGCGTCTGTCAGAACTAGCAACGCATACAGACACACACACACAAATACACCACCTTCTATGGCACGTGTCCTCAACTCACCCAGTCTTTTATTTTGAACCAGGGTGAAAAATGAAAACAGAGAAAGGTTAGGCAGAGTAAGAAGAGAACAAAGCCAAGAGCAGGGAGGAGGAAGCTGGCTGCACTCATGTGAAGAGAGGATGTGAATTTAAGTACTCAGTGGGAAAGCCTGGGGTAAGCAGTGAACACCTCCCATCGCTAGCACCAGAGCCCAGCTGTGAAGCCTCCATCCGGGTGACCTGTCTCTAAAACAGAGAACACAACACTTACTCAGAAAAGGAACCGGGAGGGAGGCCTCTATTTCCTTTTTCCAAATGAGAAGTGGGAAGAGGGTGAATTACAGAGCACTTTGAGCTCTCCCCAGAAGGGGCCCCTAAATCACAAAATGGTATATTTATCGTGGTTATTAACCAGAGTTCAACCTGGATCCAGATTCAGCATCATGATGTGTCATGGGCTTAGAAAGCAGGAAAGAGAAACATCCCATAAACAAGCATGTGGGCTGGCTTGATCTTTTGACTATTGTTCTATCAGAAAAACAAAAATCATAATAATCATACAGCAGTGTTCTCAGAAAAGCATTTTTAAAATAATTTCTCTGCTGAATATCAAAAATAAAAGCCCCCACACTCATCAATTCTTACCCATTATTTGAATCAGTAGGAGGTGCTCAGAGTGTGAACCCAGAAGACAGGACTATGTCTTTACTCTGGGCAGGGCTAACATTTTTAGCATAGGATGGGCTAGAGTATAAGGTCTAGAGACTGGGTTTTGGTACAGTTCCAACAGGTTAAACAAAATTATAGTTGAGGGCCAGTGTTGGAAGGAGGAGGCAAGAGGAGGGAGGGAGGGACTCTTCGAAAACATTAATTCTATCCTAATTCTGAGCAGACTTGGAATCATTCCGGGAAGTTCTATTTTCTCAGCGAACATCACCCATCCCCAGTCATTTTCTGCAGCTATGTCTACTTCTCTGCTTCAAACCAGTCAATGGCTTCCCACTGAACACCCCTGGTGATACCAATGAGACCCTGAATGATGTGGCTCCTCCCCCTCTCCAACTCCCCTCAGGTTACTGTCACCTCAGACACTACGCGTTGGGCTCCACTGGCCCTTCTGTTTCCCAGAGCTGCCAGGCCCTCTCCCACCTCCAGCCCTTTACACCGGCCCTACCCTCCACCTAAACACTCCTCGTCCCGCCCCCTTCCCTCTCGTCATCTTTTCCTAGCCAAAGGCTACTCCATCTCCAGGTTTCAACATTAACATCAACTTCTTGACCTCCTTCCCCTCAGATTAGGTTAGAGTCCCAATCTCAAACCCTCCTGGCACTGTTAACACTTCTCCTTTGCAGCACTTTATACACCACTGCAGTTCAATTTAATTTACTATCTGGCTTCTCTGCTAGACAGCAAGCTCTAAGACAATAGAAACTCTGTCTCCATCCAGGGCTGTACCCCTTATAGTGAGCACGATGTTTGGAACATAAGAGGTCCTCAACTAATACTGGCTGCCTCTAGCCTTCCCTCTCCCTTGTCTTCTCCTGGCTCCTCCTATGTCTTTCCCCATGATTCAAAGTTTCAGATATGGGGGCTAGGGGTGCTTAGCTCTGAGTGGGCCGGGGCCAGGTGATACATCATTCTGGTTATCACTCCTCACCCACAGTTTTGATTAAGTCTCAACAGCAAAGATATCCCAAACCAGTTCTGTTTCAGCTGCAGCTCTCCATGGCCACTCATGTGGTCCTAGACTAAGAAACGACTCCTCAAGGACCCTCCTGGCCCTAGAGGGTTGATGGGGGAGGAGATGAGATGCATGGAACCGCCCACAGTGACGTAAATCATGAGACTTCACAGCAAATGTCATCTGAAGTGTGAAGCAGCCACACCTGTCACTCTGCCTCCCAGTCACTGTCCCAGAGTTTGAGGCCAGGGAGAAAAGCCATGACCTTGAGCTCCTCTCCTAACCATTCTGTCACCAAGGCCCAGGCTCCTGACAGAAGAGTGGCAGCCGAGACGGAAGGAAATGAAAGACAAGGGGAAGGACATCAGAACTCAGCCTTTCCTGTCAACTCTCCTCAGAGCGAGGATGAGAGTTCTGTGCACGATCCTTCTGATGGGACATTCCTCCTTGGGGGAAAAAGGGCATCCTCTTCAGCCTTCCTTTGTAGCACTCAGAGCCTTCTGACTTGTGTGTGTTTGTGTGAAGCGGGAGGCCAGAAGATGAAGACAAAGACACGGAATATTAAAAAAATAAAAGTAAGAATATGGAAAAATGTAATATTTTCATTGTTGATAAGGCTAAAAATGAAGGCCTTTGTTTCCGCTTTTACTTGGAATTTCTTTGCTGTTGTTGATAATAACCGTAGAAGGATTTGACTCGTTCTGATAAAATTAGATACTTCTAAGAGGAAATAAGATATATCTCACGTTCAGTCTGGAGTACTTCTGCCTTGAAGCAAAATGACAACTAATGGGAAATTTTAAATCAGCCACAGCCTTGGAATTTGCAGTAAGTTGCGGTGAAACTTGTCTTTGTAGTTGCAACTTTTATGGAGGTCAATGCCTATTCTGAATGAGCTACAGAACTACAGTATTTTGAATATTTTTAAACATCTTTTTCAAAAGGCACTCAAGGTGCTTTATGTGTATTTTAACATTTATCTTCAATATATCACTGACCTGGGCGGCAAAGTATTTCTGCTCACTGATTTCGTATTTTGCTTTATTGTCTTCCCAAGCACTTTTGCTGAGGCGGCTGTGCTGTACAGTAGACATCACACGGGCTTTAGAACTGCTGATAATACGATGAAAATGCCGATCCCTCCCCTTAGTAAGTGTTTGGCCCTGAGCACGTGACAGCCTCTTTGAGTTCTGAATTCCTCATCCGCAAATCGGAGATAATATTTGCCTTGATTTATGTTTCTATACTTAAAATGATATATGCAAGTGCTGACAATAGTGTATGAAGGCTTCCACATTTAAAATAAGACATGTGAGCTCCTGGTAAAATGCGAGCCATCATCACCAGTATCAGCATCGTCATTACTGTATTTGTTTGTCACAAGACCTGGTGAGGCAGCTCATGCAGGCGCTACCTTCATTTCATAAATGACGTTTCATGAGGAAAGCTGAGATGGTTTAGGTATCATCCAAGATCACACTGAGGTATCAGAAAGAGAATGCATATTAGCGTCAGGACCAGGACTCAGGGCCCCTGAAATCATTTAGTCCACTAAACTAAACTCTGTTTCCATATGAGTTGCGTGTATATATATATCTATATATATACACACACACACACACACACACATATTTTTATATATATATATATATATATACACACACATATATATATATATTCCAGCCAACCAATTACAAAAATCATTTATTTCTTAACATCCCAGTTTAATGGCCTGAACACAATCAAGAAGCATCAGATTCTGACCGCTGGGGAGCATAGCGCATAGCTACAACCAAGTCCTGGATTTGGAGTTAACAAACCAGTATCCAAGTCCCCGCTCACCACGTTCCAGCTCTAAGACCCTGGACATGTGGCTTAGCCACTTGGGCCTCAGTTTTCTCTTCTGGGAAAAGTAATAAATACAGAAAGTGGGACAAATTTATCATTCCCCCAGGTCTAAAATTTGTTGGTTAAGTTTTAGTAACCTCAGACTTAAGCTTCCTTTATATGTTCTCCTTAAGCCCCGCACACCCTCTTTTTCCTTTCAGCATCTGCACTGCTTCCTGTGTTAACCACTCTGCACTCCTCACACCTGCTATTTTCTGACTTCAGGGAATCATACATTGAATAGTACTGCTGCATTTCGCATTTCACACTGAACTGTGGACTATATTTACAGTACAGACAGAAGTGCACAAAAGCTCTATCCAAAGGAGGAAACGTGTATCACCCACAGAATGGAAATGTAAACACTCCCTTTAATTCTCAAGTCTCCCTTGTAAATTTAGAGAATGAACATTTATGCTATAGCCATCTCGGCTTTGCAATCCTGCCTTGGAATTTTCACCCCTGCTGCGCTCTTCCACACACAGTCATGCACATGCCTAAGATTGTATGCACTTAACAGCCTTCCAACGGCAGCTCCAGGCCCAGGGCGGTGGTCTGGCTTAGAAAGCATCTGGCCATCATTTCTTTCCCTTTGTTACCCTGAATGAATATAAAGCCAGAAAAATACTCTGAAACCAAACCACCCGGGGGGTCTGGACCTTCCTCCACTTGCTCTGGCTTTCCTTCCTCCTTGTTGACACCAAGACCAATTCAGGCCCCCACTCAGTTCTCTCCAGTTTGAGCTTCTATCAGTCAATGGAGGTGACAAGAAGCAATGTTTCAGGAAAGAGAAACCACCCCAACAGCAATGTCTTACACCCAGAACACAGTAAGTAGTCAATAAATACCTGCAGAATGAATCATCGATGACTCTCAATACAGAAAAAGGATAGAGTACATATGTAAGAAGAAATGATCTCCCACCCAAGGAGCAACCCCAGCTCAACTGCCTGTCACCTACTACCTGGGACTCTCATCTGGGGTCTCCCTGAAAGAACTGGGTTTATCATTAGCACAGAGTGAAGAAGAGACCTCCAAGCTCCACATTTTGCCTTCTGCCTACCTCTCCCCTGAATCCAAATTCCATATCCTAACTCTATCTTTTCCATCATGCACCCATCTGGAGGGAAATGGAATTAAAAGAGAACTAATGTTCTGACAAACGGAGATGCTGCAAGCAGCAGCTGTGTTCCCCCAAAGTGAAGCTAGAAATGAACGAGGAGCTTGTGAGGAGGTGGAGGTCTTTCAGACAAGCAGCCACCAACTCTGCTGGGAGAGAGCACTTGAGAAGCAGGCGGAGCTTAAGGACTAGCAAAGCACCCCCACAGCAGCATGAAGGTACAGAAGACCTGGTCTCCTTCTACTGACTCGGGTCTTCTGAGTAGCTCCCAGCCCCCCCATATCACCTCACTCAGCCTCAGTTTCCCCGTCTCTGAAAGGACAAGCTCCAATGTCTCCTCCCTCTACCCAGCCTTTCCCTGCTCCCCACCTTCCTGCTTCGCCCACTTAGAGCAGAGAGGATGAGTAAAAGCCAGGTCTGTAAAATCTCACCAGGCTCACTGGCACGGAGATGCTATATAAATACCAAGCGTTATCATACTATTACCACAGAGATTTAAATTGGGCTGGGGGCCCCGGGGCTGCGTTCGCAACACCTCCCGCACATTCTCAGCACTGGAGAGACGGTGCTGGAGAAGGAAAACTGTGCTTTCCTCGATCTTTAGCTGCTCGGGAAACTCGTGTATTAGGGCAGCCTCCTTACAGAAACCCTCTAAAAATACCTACCGATGTATATTTAGCTCCAGATACCGTCCTCCTACCAACAGGCTCTGCTTGTGCCACTGGTGAGAAGCTGGGGACATCCAATAGCAGCTCCCAGCTCTTCTGCAGCATCTCCTCGGGCTCTTCTCCTCCCCGTCCCCTTTTCCCTTCATCCTTCTTTTCCCTGCTGGGTGATGCACCTCCTCCCAAACTGCAACTAAGGGGATAGCTATGGCTTCCCTCTCCTTTCCATGCCCTTTGCTCAGCGTTAATTCCAGGAATGACAAAGACCTGTGCAGCATCCAGCACTGAGTTAGAACTAATCATTCCACCCCTGCTCAATGCCTTCAGGGGCTCCCCACTGCCTTCTGGCTACGGTACAAGCTCCTCCTCACGGCCTCGGCTGGCCCCTGCTGACCTCTCTGCGAGCATCGCTCACTGTTCCACTGGCCAACTCTCCAGAAGCATCCTGCATGCTCTCTCTCAGCTTCAAGGATTTGTATGTAGCATTCTTTCTCCCAGAAAAGCTCTTCTCCTTCCTTGTCTAAGTCCTAACAGCCTACCCCTCACATCCCAGTTTCAATGTTACTTCCTCCAGGAAGTTTGCCCCAGTCCCCAGAACTAGGTTGGATGCCCTTCTTCTGGGTTTTCATGACATGCGGCCTCCTGGTGGGGACACTCAGCCCTGCCCCACCCACATCTAGCACAGTGCCTGGCACATTGTGTGTCGTCAACAATGTCCCTTGAAGGACTTGAAGGAAGACAATGTCCCTTCAAGGACTTGAAGGAAGACAGAGGGCCAGGTGATCACCTGGGCCCTGGGGTGATGGTCTTGGTAGAGGAAGGAGGCAGAGCCCCAGGCTCAGATACACTTGCCCACTCTTCAGAGTTTGTACCCATGTTCTTGCAGTTAAGAAAATAGTCAAAACAGGTCAGCTCCGCCAGAAAAGCTGGCAAAACTGATAGTAAAGCATGTTCTGAACAATAGGTATAGATACAGATAAAGATATAGATATAGATACAGATATAGATAGAAATGTAGTCTTTGCAATATAGCTCAATAGATGGAAGCTTTCATTACATGGCAAATGCCAGGTGAGGCATTCTTCTGCTTCTTTCTCCATACGCCCCCCCCCCAACCCACAGCCACCTCTAGGAAGTTGGGTCTTCAATACTCAGCCCTGACCCCAACCCTGCACCCATCACCCAGGAAACAATTCCCAAAAGGTAACACTGCGAACCTAGTAAATAGGCCCAAATGATATGAAGCCCAATATTTTACTCACCTAGAGGCTGAGTTCCCAGCTTTCATTTCTCTAATAAAGTGATCAGGATGTGAGCAGCCAGGCTGAGTCATAGCTACATGAGAGAGATGTAGGTACTGCCTGGCTCAGCCGGACCAAGAGGCAGGACTGGGAATAGGCAACCCCTCCACACTGCCAGCCCCAGGCTGCCCCCAGCACTCTCCTTTGTATCCTGTCGGTGACAAGACAATCTGGGATGGAACAAGTGATTCCATTCTACTAGCATTTATTAAGTACCTACTCTGACCAGGCACAGACATGAATAGGGTTCAAAGACACAGTCCTGGCCCTCACTTCCCTGTTCCTACCCATGGGTTAGCAGTACCTTTGAGTTCTCATCCTCCGCTATCATTGTCCATCTAGTCCAGGGACTATGACTTATTATTATTTTATTTATTTATTTATTTTGCGGTACGCGGGCCTCTCACTGCTGTGGCCTCTCCCGTTGCGGAGCACAGGCTCCAGATGCGCAGGCTCAGCGGCCATGGCTCACGGGCCCAGCCGCTCCGCGGCATGTGGGATCCTCCCGGACCGGGGCACGAACCCGTGTCCCCTGCATCGGCAGGCAGACTCTCAACCACTGCGCCACCAGGGAAGCCCTATGACTTATTATTAAGACTAATATATAATAACGACTTCGAGTAATTTAGAATTCTCCAGGTGGCCGAACAAATGGTTAGAAATAGCATCTCTTGAACTGTTACCAGTACAAGAGAGATTCCAAGTTATGTAAGGTAAGAATTTGTTAAAAGAATAGCAAATTCCACTGTCTTTTAGAAGAAATGAGAACGCATTAACCTTGGTGTTTCTCAGTCCCAGAATTTGCTTGAGTATTCAACAATACACGTTTTGTTGAATAAATGAAGGGATGGATGGGTGAATGAATGAATGAACAAGCCAATTAATGAAACAAGCTGGAACTTCGGGTTCAGTTTTTATGTATTAAACCATGAGAGTTAAGTAACGTGCTTTCTTAACCACAGAGCAGGGAGTTGGTTGTATTCCAAGCCCACAGAGAGATGTCTTAGGATGGACACATGGGGCTCTGGTCCTCTTCAAGGTGAAGCCTCAGCTCTGGGTCAGGGACATCTGCCTGATTATGCCACTTCCTGAGCCCATTCCACATTGCTTCAAGGGGACCAAAGGAACATGCAATCACAGAGCTACAGAACCACAGAGCCTGTGAGCTTGTGAGGTCACTAATGGTGTGGGGAAATGAGCATTGAAGAAGGAACTTGGATCCAGAAGATACAGGCTCAAGTCCCAGCTCTAGTACCTCCTAGTATATCACATACCTTCTCTAAACCTCGGTTTCTTCATCTATAAAACAGGGATAACGAGATCCCATTTTGGGGATTATGAGGATTAGATGAATAATGTACATAAATTAAGCTTCTGAACCATGGAACTCCCTCAGCTTACAGACCTAAGGATTCTAAAGGTTAGAAGGTCGAGAGTACAGGCAGAATGTGGTGGCCCAGGTCTCCCAATCTCTGAGCCAAAGGCAGTGATGGAAGGTCTCTGGCTGAGCCAGCTGTCTGGCACCTCAGGCCCCCACCCCTCCACCTCCCATCACACACTGAGAGCTGAGAAGTTGTACAGCCTCAGCCTGAGGCGGTGTCCTGCTCTAGTACCTGTCACTCCTCCTGTGCGCCGGTGGCGGATGTGAGGTGACACCCGGAGCTGAGGTAAGAAGTCAGAGCAGCCAGCACGGGCTGCTGCAGGGGCAGGTGTCAGGAAGCCTAAAGGAGGGGTTGCACCGGGCAGAGGTAAAACACCAGGCTTGGGTCAAAGGGCACAGTTCCAACTCCTGTATCTGCTGTCAAGGAGCTGGTCGTCTTGGGCTGAGCACTTAACCTCTCTGAGTACTGGATGACTCCTATCTAAAGCCTGATCTGCCTGCTTCCCTGGGCTGGTATTACAACATATTCACTGCATCTAAGACCCCAGCAGTTGTAAGATGCCCCGTGGTTTTATTTACTACTATGAAAGACAAATGCTGTCAATTAAACTATATCATGCCATTATTGTAGGACACGGGCTGATTTTAGAGATGCTCCAGCAGGAGAAATATGCATTTTAGAAGCCATGCAATGTGGTAGATGAAAGCATCGTGTGAACAGAAGGCAACATCTGATTACCCATTCCTGCGGGGTAGAACCGCAACCCTGAGCTCGGATCTCAAGAGTGCCAAGCCCTCTCCCTGGAGAGAAAGAATGAGTAGGTGCAGGAAGAACAGGGGCAAAGTCCTATTGGTTCAGAAGGACAGCAGTCACCTTTCAGCAAAGTTTGAAGAGCCACTAAGCATGGGAGATGCCCGGGCTGGGGGGAGAGAGAGCAGAGAGAACAAGTGACTTGGCCAAGGGCTCAGCACCTGCGCGCACTCGTGTGCACCCCACACACGCAGGTGAGGACACAGAGGGCCTTCTTGGCCATGCTGACAAAGGACTCTGCAAATCTGCCCCTTCAACCACCTGGCAACCCTCATTTGAAGGCAGTGCTTATGGCTCCCACCAGCCTTCTCTCGTCCCATCAAATGGCTGGCCCATTTCCTCTACCTTCCCTCACCCATCCTAGTTCCCAGGCCCCACCCCAGAAAGGCAGATTCTCCTTTAGAAGTACTTCAACCTATCAAATGTCTCTTAAAATGTGACATCCAAAAGATGTACATTGAGCATCTTTAATAATTATTTATAATAGCCAAAACCAGAAAGCAACCTAAGTCTCAGATAAGTGCAAACATGGAGAAGTAAGCTGAGTACATCTATTTAACAAACTGCTGATCAGTCCTTACAGATTTTTACCAAAATATGGAGTAATATGTACTACGCCCATACTATACTGAGAAAAGGTAGCGCAGTTACAGGCATTGAAAGGAGAGCTTAGCATTAAAGGGGATGGAAGGAAAGACCACAAAATAATCAGGAATTTTTCTTAACCAGTGACTGTTTTTTTTCTTTTGATTTTTCTGTATTTTCCAAATTTTCCTTAATGAACATAGAATAGTTTAAAATAAAAATAAATAGACTAGACGAGAAATTTCAAATGGCCTCTGACACGTATAGGCCTCAATGAGACCAAGAATTCACGCAATTGTAGCATATAATCCATATACATTACAGTCCTCTTCTTTTAGACAGAATCATATTTCTAAAATGACTCAGACTCATTCAGGCCTTTTACTGTACACATCTTCCTTGACTTACAATGAGGTTACACCCTGATAAACCCATCATAAGCTGAAAACACAGTTAATACACCTAACCTAGTGAACATCACAGCTGAGCCGAGTTACCTTCAACGTTCTTAGAACACCTGCATTAGCCTACGGTTAGGCAAAATCACCTAACACAAAGCTTATTTTTTAATGAAGTGTTGAATATCTCATGTTATCTATTGAATACTATACTGAAAGTGAAAAACGCAATGGTTGTATGGGTACACGATGGTTGTCAGTGTATCGGTTGTTTATCCTCGTGACCTCAGGGCTGACTGGGAGCTGTAGTTGCTGCTGCTTAGCACCACAAGAGAGTATCATACTGCCTATCGCTAGCCCAGGAAGAGATCAAAATTCAAAATTCGGAGTACAGTTTCCACTGAATGCGCATTGCTTTCACATCATCGGAAAGTCAAAACATCATACGTCAAACCATCCTAAGTTGGGGATTACCTGTAGAGTATATATTATTTATTTTAGGGACATTTAAAACATCACCCAGTTATTAGCAAAAGTCAAAAGATAACAATCGTCGGTGATGACGTGGAGAAAAAGGAACCCTCGCGCGTTGTTGGGGGAATCGTAAATTGGCGCAGCCACTATGGAAAACTGTATGGAACTTCCTCAAAAGAATTAAACATAGAACTACCATATAATCCAGGAATTTCACTTCTGGATATATATCCAAGACAATGAAATCATTATCTTGAAGAGATATCTACAATCCCATGTCCCTTGCAGCATTAGTCACAATAGCCAGATATGGACACAACCTAAATTTCCATCGATGAGTGAATGGATAAAGAAACCGTGATACAGGTACACACACACACAGAGGAATATTATTCAGCCTTTGAAAAGAAGTAAATCCTGCCCTTTGCAACATGGATGAACATGAAGGATTATTATGTGAAGTGAAATAGAGAAAGACAAATGCTGCATGATCTCAATTCTATGTGAGGTCTAATTTTTTTAAAAGCTGAAGTCATAGTAACAGAGGAAGGAATGGTGGTTACCGGGGGCTGGGAGTAGGGGAAAAGGGAAGATACTGATCAAAGGGTACAAACTTTCAGCTACAGATGAATAAGTTCTGGAGAACTAGTATTCACCATGGTGACTATAGTAAATAATAATGTATAACATCCTTGAAATTTGCTAAAAGTGTAGACGTCAAGTGTTCTCACCACCAAAATACAACAAAAAAAGTAACTATGAGAGGTGACGGATATATTAATTAGCTCGATGGCAGTAATCATTTTACAATGTATACATATATCAAATCATCACATTGTACACCTTAAATATATACAATTTTTATTTTTCAATCATACTTCAGTTAAGGTGGGGAGAAAACCCCACAAAACATCATCCAGGTGTACTGCAGTCTTGGACCATGTACTTCTGAAACACTATGCAGAAGGTGTATCTTTATACACTAAATCACATTTTAAATGCAGTCGTAGAATCTTCTTTTAGAAAAATAACCTTCAGAAAATCCTTTTGTAAGGCAACAGACGTTTTTGAACATAAAGAGTCATCTCCGTCTACTTATCTGTTCCCTATATTAAAGGGTTCGATGCTCGGGAGCTTCCATTTATACATTCTAGTCAATTGCCCCTTCAACTTTTTCCCCTTCACTTAATCACAGTTGACATGAAGGTTAAGCATATGAGGATTATGTCTATTGCAGAAGACATAATGAAGAGATGCAAATAGTCTCAAACTCACTCTTGTCAGATTTTACCTACGCCCACTCCTCTGGCTCTTCCCTGGGTGTGGGGTGGGGGGTGAAGGTCCTCTTTGCTCCCCTCTGCCTTTGGTCAATCATAATGGTAGCTCCTATCTCCCCACTCCTCACTTTTCTACTCCACTCTCATCTTGTCCTCACGGGTTTGAACAACTGGGCAGCCGGGTAAGGGAATTTCCACGCCACACCCCTTGCTGCCACACCCACACAGGACCCACCTGGCCTGGACTACTCCCCTCCCCTGCAGGTACCAAGAGCAACCTGATACAAAGACACACAAGAAGCCACAGAAGCCCAGGGAGGCAATGCCCATCATCACCAGTCCCAAGGTCCATCGCATAGGCTGCCAACAGCGCTGGATCAACCCCAGTATAGGTATACGATATTCATTTACAAAAGAATGACTATCGGATATTTAACTAAATGTACTGCCATCATATATGCTGCTTATGACACAACGCAGTATTACTATGTTAATTTCCAAAGGGATGCGTTGTCAGACATTTTCGTGTGATTCAGTTTTACACCTCCTCGTATAATAAATATGTATAAATCTGTAAATCATAAAGAATTCTGTTGTCAGGACACGAGTCTCAATTATCAGTTCAAAAAATATACTTCGAGTCTTTTCCAACCTCCAGAAGAAAACTGCACCTAATGGCATCTTCTGGCCCATTTTGGGTGGGGGGGTGCCGCTTGCTGTAGTGAAAAGACTCACTTGGAAACGTCTCTGCATCCCTAGCCAAACACAGAATGGGAAACCAGAAGCAGCAGCGGCCAGACCTTGGGGTCCATGGCCTCTGCCGAATGCCACGTGCGTCTCCAGAGTCCTCGCACCCCCCTGCAGGTGGCTCATCTATGGCTCAGCCCCGTGGGAATCTCACCCTTGAACCTCTTCCTCCACCGAATTCTGCCTTCCCACCCCCAGGTTCCTCGCACCAGCCGCTTCTTCCCCCCACAGGCCCCTCCACACACAAAGATGAGACAGGAAGAGGACTCACCCACTGAGGACCACGATGAAATCCATGACATTCCAGCCATTGCGGAGGTACGAGCCCTTATGGAAGATGAACCCCAGGGCTACGATTTTGATCCCAGCTTCAAAGCAAAAGATCCCGATGAAATACGGTTCTGTCTTCTCCTGTGGGATGAAGAACAGAGGTGCTGGTGAGAGGAGGACTGTGCTTCGTGAGACACAGGCCAAGGCACCCCCTGGCTAGCTATCCTCTCTGCTCTGACATTTCCTCTCTCCTACAGGACACCTGGACGTCTGCACTGAGCCAGCCCCATGTACAGGTGAGGGTGCTGCGGGACTCACGGAGAGCACAAGAGCAAGGGAAGCCAGCTGCAGAAATGGATGGACGTGGGTCTCATGCCCAGGACCGGCCATCCTCCCACGACAATGGCCAACGGTGCTGGCTTTGCCTTGAAGGGGTCAGCTTTCCCACTGCTGGCCTTTACTTACGTTGGAAGCTTAAGGGTTCTTTCTCATCCATGGGTTATCAGGCTGGAGCCACCTACCCGTACCTTTGGATTTTAGGCATTTTGTTTGCCCTCTTTAGAGGGAATACTTTAGACACATGGATGATTTCTTTATAGAGAATACGGACAAACGTTTAGGAAGTTCGGAACAGTGAAGGCACATAGGCTTTGAGCATCCTTCATGCTCTCTCCTTTACTCTCCCTCTTCCTCTCACTCCCAAGGTCCCTCAGAAAGAGGAGAGAAGTGTGTGTGGACACCGTGTCCTCCCTTTCTCCTTGCCTGGCTTCCATGCAGTGTACACACAGAACTTCCTGGGAGCAGGAATTTAAAAGGTCAGTCCTCTTGTCTTCATGTATCCCAACGGGACTTGTTACCAACTTGTCCCTCGGCAAAGAACAAACTCACAGAACTGTACAGAAGGGAAGGGAGCCAGGTGAAGAAGCAAAGGAGAAGGGACCCAGGCAAGAGGAAGAACACGGGGAAAGAAAGATGAGAAGGAAGGAGGCACCTACCAGTCTGCGGGACATTGGGGTCTTGTCATCCTCAGGAAGATGCTGCTCCAGGGCCAAGACGATGCAGTTGGCAATGATGGTGGCCAAGATCATGTACTCAAACGGCGTGGGAAAGCAGGAGTTAAGAAACAGATTCACCGAAGAGAGCGGGACACAGCCTCCAAGATGGCTGTGTACATCAATACACAAACTTTATCAACCCACACGGTGCGCAGTCTGCACGACTGATGTGAGCAAACAGGCAGGTAGGACAGTGGAGGGTCCTCAGCATGTGGAACTGTAACCATTTCTGATTAGGCTCTGAACACAAAGTATCTTCTCAAGAAAAGAAAGAGTGTAGCCAATAAATAATATATTAGACATACGGTAGACACTCCAGATACTTAGTGAATTCAGTGACATATCCAGGAATTAACCAGGACTAAAAAGGGAAGTGGGACGAAGGGAGGAAGAAACACTGATGCTGTTGCAGGCTCCCCGTTCTTCTCAGTCTTCAAAGCACTGGACTGTATAATGATGCTTCAGCAAGGATCCAGCTGTGGCTGTTCGTTGCTGCCTCGGGGAATCACATCGGTAGTGCCCTCTTCTAGAACCTCTGCTCAAATGAATAGAAGAAGAGCCCTTGGAAAAGGAACAATTCTCTCCACGAGCTCCCTTTTCTTTTAATACCCAATTCAGGAAAATCTATAATGGGGCCAGGAGAAACTGGCTTTGTCCCACCTTACTTTCTCCTAAGCGTCTACATCTATAAGAAACAGACAGACAAATCATTAGTCTGCATTCAGGGCAGCAAAGTCGGGGCCTCTAGGAATCAAACTACAAAAGAATGGATAATGAATTCAGGCTTCGTTTTCTGTTGCATTTTTCTGAAGACAGGTGAGTGGGCTCCCTGCGACTTTTTGAAAAACAGGACTACGATTCTAGTGCCAGCATCCCCGACTCCCGCAGAAAGGTTGTGCCGTAAGCCCAGGGGAAGGCAGGAGAGGGGGACTTCTAGAAAAGAGAGAGGGAATCACCGGCTCCAGGATCACTCTGCACGTGGGATTTCGTTCTATAACTATGGTTGTGACAGACAGAAGTGAGCGGTTGCCACTGGTCTTGCTGAGCAACCTGGGATCTGGCAGTTTCTGGAATCCAGGCGGGAGAGATGAGTAGTAAGTCGGATAAAGCGGAGGTAAGGGAAGGGATCTTG
This sequence comes from Globicephala melas, assembly GCF_963455315.2. Classification (NCBI taxonomy): domain Eukaryota; kingdom Metazoa; phylum Chordata; class Mammalia; order Artiodactyla; family Delphinidae; genus Globicephala; species Globicephala melas. The sequence continues at coordinate 48,580,997 of NC_083314.1, forward strand.
TCTCCCCACACATTCAAGCTGGCTGTGTAGGATGTAGGGCCCGGAGCCCTCCCTAGGGAGTACAGAAGGAGGGCAAATCATAAACACGCCCCCATGCCTCCGCATCCCCACCAGGACACGTGTGCTGGTGAACATCAGTGGCAAAGAAGCACTCGCGGCATCTCTGAGAGGGGTTAGGGCAGAGGTGGTACGTGCAAGATGTGAGCTGCCCCAGCGGCTGCTCTAGTCCTGGTGCTGGAATGGGAGGCTTCAGGGGGTGAGATGGCCGGCCGCATCCGAGCCTCCAGAACTATTCATTCTCATTTAGCAGCACCGCTCCCCGCCCCCTGCCCCCATGCAGCCCTGAGTCACAGCCCATTCTCCAGCAGCTGGCCACCCTCCCTTCCCACACACCCCAACACTCACACGGGACTCATACCCTGGGGACAGCTCTGCTGGCCTCTAGGACCCAGCCACCGGATCTGAAAACTGGATGGATGGGGCTCAGAGGACCTCAAGAGCCAGCCTCCTGCCCCCATACCCTACTGTGCTGGCTGAAACCCTCTCAGTCAGAGGGGAGCCTCACCACACGCAAAGTCCCCCAGCACACCTCGCCACTCTTCCTCCTTCCGTCCTTCTGGGCACCAAGCATGGCCCCTGAGAGCTAAACATGCCAGCAAATACACACCAGAGATGCCCACCGCACTAACAAGCCTACTTTCCTGTGACAAGTCCCCACACACAGCTCGCCCAGGGGTACCAGTGCCCACCAAGCACAGGGGGAGTTCTCCTCCGTCCCATCATGGGCTCTAATCCAGCGCTCTGAACAAGTGCAGGATGACCAGGACCGCACCAGGATCTGGTGTCCCGTAAGCCCTCTGAATAGGCTAGCCTGTCCTTGGCCTGGTTCAGACACCCAGAATTCCCCAGACCCGAATGGTAAAATGAAGACGGGAACATGGCAGAAGTGGAGGCCCAGGAACCCATGCCCTTTCCTGAGAACATCCCTAGGGAATCGGTACAGATAGGGAACCAAGAACACGACAGCAAGCCAATGACAAATGGCAAAAGAAGTGAAGGGCACTTGGGACATGTTTCTAAGATGCAGGCCACAGGATACTAGTGCTACAGGGACTCGCAGTCAAACGAATGAGGGAGAGCCTGGGTTCGGTCAAGGTGAGGTTTCCTCCCAGCAGGGTGCTTGCAGCCTTTAATACTCTTGTACACAGCATGCACCCCCTCCCCCAAAGGGGGCTGGGAACAGGACACAGCACTCCCAAACTTCTTCACCATATAACCCTGCTGTCAGAGCATCTCTCCTGGGGATTCTGTTCATAGGAACACATCTGGGGAGCCCTGATACAAAGGGCAGCGCTCACAGCCAGTCCCCAAGGGTCCGGGGGATGCGAGGATGGCGGCTCTGACAGGAGTGAAATTAATGCCTCTCCCACTTCACGCCCTGTCCTTGTCTCTAACAAAAATATTCGAAGTGTCAGGCTTGGCCAGCCCTTTGCCATGGCTGGAAGGCCCCACACAAGTTCAGAAGGCTACTCAGCAGGTCCAAGGGGCCCAGCACGTGACCTGGGAAGCAGGACCGGGGACACGCATGCTCACATTCAAGCTGCAGATGTCGCGCACTCTCATTGATCTACTGGGGGGACAGGCTTCTTCTCCTGAACACCTTCGAGGGACAAGCACAGACTCAAAAGTAAAGGAGCTCTTAGTTGCTGACCTTCAGGCAAGGCAGCTCCCGCTGGCTGTGCATCTCCAAGGCTTTCCACCCAGCAATGCCCACGTGGGCTGCCGCAGCCCCTCTGTCACCCCATTCCTCATGCCCACTTCCACACCTACATCCTCCTGGCCAGACAGTCTAAGCATACAGCTCCCTGCTAGGACCGGTAAGCTCACCTAGCCCGGAATGTCCAGGTGCAGATAGATGAGGCTTCTGGGGGACACAGGGCTAGCTCCTTGGCCATCACCATGAAGGGCGCTCAGTGCAGGAGAAAGGCTGACGAGCCAGACTTCCTGTGGCCAGACAGGTGTCTGGATGGCCGAGAATTCACGAGGGCGCAACAAAGGGCACCACCTATGGCCCAGGGGGCTAGAATCTAAGTGAGGCCTCGGTAGTTCAGTTTCTGAGACGACCCCGTTCCCACATCCTCCCGACTCAAGTCCTCTGCCTGCAGTCTGATGGCTAAGGACCCACTCAGAGCAGTGATCCTTTGGCTTGAAATTCTGAAAACCTCAGGAAATTCCCTGGCTGTCCAGTGGTTAGGACTCTGCGCTTCCACCGCAGGGGGCACAGGTTCGATCCCTGCTCAGGGAACTAAGATCCCACAAGCCGCGTGGCAAATTCTGAAAACTTCAAATGCACATATCCTGGAGAGGGATGTCCCTTTAGGCCTTATAGAGCATCTCGACCTCAGGATGAATTCGTGTCTGGGGCAATTAAGGATCTGAGGTGAAATTTTGGTGTAGAAGTAAAGGTGAAACGATGGGAATTCTGTGTATCTGTGACTAGGTGAAAGGAAGAAGGGGGACAGGGAAATTTTAGGAGAGGAGAGCAGGAGAGAACACCCGGCTCAGCCCAGGCCCTAGCCACTCCCCCTCACAGCCCTTTCCTTCAACCTCTTGTCCACTTCCCTTTCTGAAGAAAGCACAAAGAACGGGCACTTACATCTTAGTGATTTTGCTTCCTCTTGCAATGGCCTTTCTCCTCCTTTCTGGTCATATATCAAGATGGAGGTGAAATTCACCTTGTCTGTAAAGGCTTCTCCCTGTGCCCCACAGCTCTCTGCATGGTACAATTTTATCATCCTTCCTCATACTGATCTCCCCCAAGAAACTATACCTAGAAAGCAGGGACAGTGTTTTGTTCACCTCTCCACTGGTGGTTCTCAGCAGAGCTCCTGGCACACAGTAGGAGCTCACTCAGTGTTAAGTGCAAGGCATGAATGAAAGGGAGGCATCCCTGTCCGTGAGCAGCAGCTCCACTGAGCAGCTGTCACGAAGACCAGGCTGTAGTCACTCCCACTGGCTCGGGCCCCCAGCTTGGGATCTGACTCAGGGGCACCGCTCCCTGTCTTCCTGAAACAGAAGTTCAAGCCCCTTACCAAGGGCTCTGCTACATCTCCCAGAGGAAGAGCCTGGACCGCAAGTAACAGCCCACAGGGCACAAGGATGCACCTCGCAGGCTAGGCAAAGATGTGCTTGGAAAGGTCAAAGGAAGCTCCGTGTTGCAAGGCCTCAAAGAACAACGCCCTTCATGAAACAGGATGGAAGTCTGTTCAGGACTCTGATGCCTTCTGCCCAGGAATTCAGAGACTCCCATTACATTCTGTGCCTGACACCAAAGGCATTTTGGAGAACACTCTCTCTCCCTGGGGTCTGTACTGTTTGTGGCTTGAGATTTTGATTATATGGAGCTGATGAGGAAGCCTGAGGGCAGGGGCTTTTTTGCCCAGGGACCTCTTGTACCCCAGTGCCCAGCACACAGCGGTCACCCCATGACTGGTTTTTAACTAATAAAGTAATCAATCAATTCATAAGCTAATAGCACAGGAAAACCAGAGCCGGAGCTATCCTTACAAAAGCTACCCATACTTTCTCTACACAGTGCACCCATTTGAACTTTGTGTGCTATATGCCGTGTACACACATTAGCTCTTCAAAAAAAGAAACCAGCATGCATAAAAGACCCCTTTAATGTAAAAAAAAAATTTTTTACGAGCAAAGGAAAAAATCTGTCTTGCTAGAAGGATAATGAGTTTTCTTGGAGTAGCAGGATTTCTTCTTCACTCCTTTACTCATTGTGTTATAATGAGCATGTATTCATTTATAATTATAAAATCAATTGAAGCTATATCTATTCTAAAAAAACCAAACCAACACAAAAACCCATGCCAACCTGAGGGTCATGGAAATCAGCACAAGATTTCTGAGAGGATCAAATGCAGGAGAACAAAGGGACTGGACCGCATGAGGAAATGACCACGGAAATTCTCTGAAAGCTGCAAAGATGCCTCTCTCTGCATCAGTCTCGCTGTCTGCTCGCTAGGGGCCTCATTTTATAAACTTCCTTGGCAATCTCCCCAAATACCCCTTCACTCCTTTCTCGCTCTAAGCCCATTAGTGAGGACCTGTGTCACTCCAACACTCCCTTTCCCATCTCGCAGCTTCAAGACAATCATTAGGGAAATGATAAAAATAGGATCCCTTATTGATTTATCTCCTTTACCCAATGCTCCTTCCTTCAAATGGTTGACTTGTTTCCTTAGCAACACAGCTAATTTGAGCAGCACGACTTGGCCTGCACACCTGCTATTTGTTCATCTCCTTCCTGAAGCCCAGAAAGCTGGGGCAGGGGAGAGAGAGGACTGCCCTCCCAGCTAGCTACTGGCTACCGCGGAGGCACTGGCTCTGCTTGTCAACAGAGCCCTGGAGGCCTGGCCTGGGAGCTAAGCCCTCCCTTTGCTCACCCAGCAGAGCTTCCCCATCCACACCTCACAGGGACTGATGTGCAGGTACAGGACTGGGAAGGCCTTAGGGCCCGAGCAGCAAATCTGGGGTGTCCCCAGGGAAACATGCACCTCTCTACCATCAGGAGGCTGATCTTAGACCCTTCTACTCTCAGCTGCTTCCTCTCAGAGCTGTGACGCTAGAATAACAAGGAGGAGACCGAAAGAGCTCAGAGGGCTGAGGGCCCACCGGGGACAGGCAGTCAGATGGAACGCTGTGCCCTCTCTCCAACTCCTGGCCTAATGGAGAATCTGCTTTTGTGGGGGGCAGCCTGTGGCCACCTAGGCACTTCCTGTAAACTCCTGGGGAGTCTAGAACAGCACAGTCTGAGAGGCAGCAGGCCTCAGGACCCATCACCACCCCTCACCCCAGGCCGAGAGCACGCCCCCTACGGGCAGGTCTGTCTCCTTTCCTCCTGTCCATCCCTGCCTCCTGTTTAGGGATGTCTAATTCTAAGAGATGGAAGATTCTCAGAAGACAGCCTGGGCAGCGTTGTGCACATCCTTCCACTCCTCCCTCACCTGCACAGAAATGTCATTCTAACCAGTGGAATGTTGACTCAAAAACAGTCACGGGGGTCTTCCCTGGTGGCGCAGTGGTTGAGAGTCCGCCTGCCGATGCAGGGGACACGGGTTCATGCCTCGGTCCGGGAAGATCCCACATGCCACGGAGCGGCTGGGCCCGTGAGCCATGGCCACTGAGCCTGTGCGTCCGGAGCCTGTGATCTGCAACGGGAGAGGCCACAACAGTGAGAGGCCTGCGTACCGCGCAAAAAAAACAAAACAAAACAAAACCGTCACGGGGTGAGGAGTGCTGCCTAGTCTGTGATTCCCTCAAACACAACACCAAAGGAATATTTTAAATATGAACAATAGTGAAATCCAGCTATCCAAGACCTTCGTGCTGCCTTTTTAATATGAGAAGAATTAGAATCTTCCTCAAGACGTGGAATGCAATGGAGAAAACGTACCTTGGCAATGGAAACCAGAGCCATGGCTCTCCATGCAAAAGTCACCCCGACATGATATTCAAGTCAGAGAAAACCACCGCCACCCGTTCCCCCAGAACCAAAGGAGGACAACAAAAGGATCAAAGTCTAAGATGACACATGAATATGTACACACTACTATATATAAAATAGATAATCAACAAGGACCTGCTGCATAGCACAGGAAACTCTACTCAATACTCTGTAATAACCTATAATGGCAAAGAATCTGAAAAAGAATAGATACATGTATATGTATAACCGAATTACTTCGCTGTACACCTGAAACTAACACAACACTGTAAATCAACTATACTCCAATATAAAATAAAAAAATTTTTAAAACCCTTTGAAAACTGTAAGGTGCTACACAAATGCACAGTCGTTTTATTCTCCTACTAAATCAATCTTTAAGCACCGCTCTGGCGCTAAGCTTTGGGGGAAGCAGCTGTTAGGGGTCACAGCCTCCGGAAGCGGGCTGGCTGTCTGCAGCCATGGGCTGACATTGAAGAGACCCACCGCGATAAAGGATTTAAAAGAAAATTATGGTAATGGGCCTCCGGGAAGAAAGCAAAGACATTTGGCCCAGAACCTCCTGGGAACATGCAAAGCACATCCAAACACCAGTCCCCAGAGGAGGATTTATGAAGTTGATGGCTCTGATGCAATCTCGCCCAGTGATTAGAAGGGACATTCATCACACCCAAGGCCAAGGCTAAGAACAGGAGGGGTTGAACCGCCACAGAGGTCAGGCTCTGGCTCCTACAGACCCTGATGGAAATGCAGTGAGATCATGCTGGTGAGATCATATCCCCAGGCCCGGGCTGCAGAGAACAATACATCTGCCCTGGAGGGACCAGTAATAGTGAAGAGATGAGACTTAGGCCTAAAAGCCAGACATGGCCAGAGCCACCGCCATCGTTTCCACATGCAGTGTCTGCACCCCTCCCTAGAGGCTGACATTCTCACAGGAATAGCTGTCTCCTAGCCTTTCCACACACATCCTATGTACAGTTCTTCAATGCCTCACAGACTGAAAAAAAAAAATTAAAACCAGCCCTGTTAGGCCTGGGGCCAGCTCTCCTTCCTGGAAGGGTGTTTCACCTTTTCTCCAGATTGTGGCATGAAGTAGGAGGAAATATGAGATAAAAAGATTGAGCCAAGAGGGCTTTCTAACAGCTCTCAGCTAGCCTTTGCAGCCCTGCCCCACTGAGGCCAGGTTCAGAGGTTAGCCACGGTCCAAGGGAGCTTCGGCCCAGTGGCTAACATGCTCCTGGATGGGCTCCTCCTGGACTTCTCTGAACTTGCTCCCGTGGCTGACCTAGGAGGACAGTGCGTCCAAAGAAGACTCATCCAGAAAAGGGAATAAATAGAGACACTGTATTCTGTGGGGTTCTGAGGGGCTACAGATAATTTTTTTTTCAATTTCCTGAAAAACAATGTTAAGCATCTGAACTTATCAATGTATGAACCACTCTCATCTCTGGGGCAAGTCACACCCTCAACTGCATTCCCATCTCTTTTCTCAGTCCTTATTTTTCGGTTTCCAGGCTCTGTCCCGGGCTCGTCAACAGAGGGTGGACCACACGTTGCCACCGAAGGGCAGGAGGGCTAAACCCCTGTGCTTCCCCATGTGACAGAAGAATGAGTACACAATTCTGGCTGCAAATCTGGAAATCCATCCTGGATCTCTCCTTCCTTTCCCACCCCCATGGCAGCAGAAACGCACTGTTAACAAGCAGAAAAATGGGGTGGAAGGCTCTGCGTACTTCGTATTGTCCCATTTCATTATCTCATTGCTTTCCTTACTAGAATTTTTCTCGTCTTAAAAAAAAAAAAAACCCAACTCATCTTAAAAAAAAAAAAAACAACAAAAAACAGATTGAAAAACCAAACCCCTTTTCTTTTTTTAAAACAAAACAAAACAAAAATGTATCATGTGACTTCCAGCCTTAACATTAGTTTTTTAACTTTGGTTTCCATGGTGGTGGGATGCAACCTGCCATCACCATGACAACAGCTGCCTCTGTTCAAATTCACCGTATGACAGGCAGTCCTGAACACACCTCTCTCCCTCTCTCTCTGTCAAGAAGATGGAAATGCCATTACACCTACTCCTAAAGACTTAAATCCTAATGAATGAAAAACAAAGGAAGCAACATTGAGAATACAGCAAAGAGGCAGAGACCCCCCCACCCCACTGAAAGAGGCTTTCTGTTTGCCGGTACAGTCCCACTGCTCACTTAGGGAGGTCAGTGGACTCAGTACCCAAAACAAAGACCCCTAGCATTACCCTTGCAATGTTGGCTATGTAGCTGCATTGAACTTTTCATTCGTCTGACTCCCCTGTCCCTGCCCTCTACATAAGATGACTAAAAGGAAGTTCACATTATTGCCAATCTGGTTAACCCGTGCTGAGGTCAGTTCCAGACTCGACCGAGCCCCAATTCCAAAAGGATGGGGAGTGGCGATTCTGCGGAACTCAGACAGCACCGGCTTCCTTCTCTCTTTTGTCTAACAGTCAGCTGGATAGGTCTTAACAAATTCCCTTTTTGTGTGTCTGACTGAATCCTGGACTCAAAACGCTGTCATTCGACACAGAGTTTTGGTGATCAGGAGACAAATGATTGAACGCTACAGAAAAGGGAAGAAAGAAAGGGGGAACGTTAAAAGCCTCTGGAAGGAAAACAAAACAGTGGTGGGAAAATTACCTGTTTCAGAAACCAGAATCTGTGTTTTGATGACACTCTGATGAATTCAAGCCCATCAAGCATTCTGGCAGCAACGTGCATTTTAGGGAAAGAATGTGGGCTGCAGTCAGCAACCACACCCAAGACTGTAGCCTACCCCACATCCACACTCACTCCGTGTGGCTCAGCCGGTACTCTGAATGCAGAAAGAGAATGAAAAGCCTTTTGTGAACAAGTCCACAGATCATCTCTGGGAGAAGTTTTCGTTTTCCTCTAAAAACCCTGCAACTGCACCCCAATATTCAAAGCCACCTACTGAGCCTCCAGACCACATGAGAAAACGTTGAACACACTGAGGGTACTCAGCTTGGAAAGGGAAGACTTCAGAGAGACATCACAGCTGTCTTCAAATATCTGAAGGGCTAGCTTGTCAGAGGGGGCTTTGATGTCGTCTAAGTTATTGCGAAGGGCAAGGCTGAGACCACTGGGTGGGGTGCCCACCCAAAGGCAGATCTGCGGCAATACAGAGAAGTTCCACTGTTCCGCAAGCGAATGGACTACTTTGCTAAGTACTAAACTAACTGTTGTACGAATAGATGTTTAACCACCAGCCTCTCTGAAGAGAGAAAAGCCCTGATGTGCAGCGTGTGTCAATTTCTGGAGTGTAAAGACTGTCTCCGTGGTGACTGAGGCTACCAACTTGACACCAATGCACATGGAGTTGGGAAGAGATACACACAGTTGAAACCCACAAGCTGGGACTAGCCAGTTCCGCACACTACTTACTGTAAGTTCCATGTCTCTGGGAGACCATCAAGGATATTAAGGAAGAGATTCCTGTATTTGATAGCAGTTGAGCTAGATCAACCCTCCTATGCATAAGGAGTTAACAAATGGGAAGGAAGAAAGTCAAGGATTCTTCGGTCTCTTGCTCAAGGGCCTCATGGGTCAGCATGACTCCCTCTGTCCCTTAGACTCAAGTTGCTCTCTTGGCTGGACCTGCCTTCATGAAGTCTGAAGCATCGCCCGTATCACAGAAGGCTGGTACCTGTGTGGCGGGATGTGTGCCAGAAGCAGCCACGGGTGAAGTTTGCCGGCACCATGAAACGTAAGAATTAATCATCCCATTCTCTCAGGTAGAATTCCGGGAGACCCGGGGGCTCCTGCTATATCACCGTAGCCTATAAGAGGAACCTACCAAGACACGTGATTAAAAGCACAACCCAAGGAAACAAATCAGGTAAAGGCTCACCTCTTATTCTGGAAGATGAGCGGACCTCAGCCTTTGCTACACAGTAGAATCACCTGGGAAGCTTTGAAAAATTAAGGGTACAGGTATTCCATCTGTAGAAATCCGGATTTAATTTGTCTCAGCTACCATCTGGGCATCAGCATTTCTAGAAGGACCTAGGCGGATTTCAATGTGCAGCCAGGGAGAAGAACATTGCCTTCAGTGCTGGAGGCCATGACAGCTCATGGTGTCCTCAACTCAGCTGAGATAACAAATGAGGAAACAATCCCAGAGGCACCTCGCTAAGAACTGAAAGGTGCCTTAGAGCTCTCTTAACTGATTCAGCACGCTCATTTTATAGATGTAGATACTGAAACCAGAGCAGGAGTAAGACTTTTCCAGAGCCAGGACTAGAAATCTCTATGGATTCCTGAAAAGCTTAGGAGCCGATTATCAGGGCAATCAAATAAAACTCCCTAGCTTCGTGGCTTGAATGGACAGTTCTTAGAAAGAGATATAAGGTATCTTCTTACTGAGTCTACTGCCCCATCCCTACTCAACTGTCCTCAAGAGCGTATCTCTTAAGGTAGGGTGTGGACCTTTGTCAGGACCATGGAAGAGTCCAGAAAACATTCTGAGAGGAGTGCTCGCCTCAGCAGCCACTCTCCCATCTGCTGAGATGTGATCTTGGTTTTACGTTGGGCAGAAGCCCATTGCCTGCTGAGTACTACCACTTCGTAACATTCTCCAGCAGAATTTTTGGGAAAGGAAAACATCGACCATTGTTCTGAATCACTGCTTCCCATTCTCACTGGATCTGTGCTGGTTGGCATCTCTTAAATTTTCCTTCTCTTGTCTACTTTTTCTTAATTAAATCCTTTCTTATTAATCATGACCCAGCCTCCTATGCCCCAACCCAGAGAAACACTGAAAACATATACCTGCTAACAAAAAAAAAGGAGGAAAGCATCCCAGAAAGAGGATGAGGGGATAGAAGGATGACGACCGAGTGGAGAAAGAGTACTGAAGAAAGCACAGAGGAAATGTGATAAAAAAGGAGCCCTGGACTGAGAGTCAGGAGCCCTGGGTTCCAGCCCTGGCTCTGTCACTTACTGAGAGATCAGTGACAAGTCATTTAACCTCTCTGACTCTCAGCTTTCCTACAGATAAAGGAAGGTTTGGTTAGAGTCTCTCTTAGGTCCCCGTAACTCTAACGTTCTCTTAGTCTGTGGTGCTACTAAGAAGTAACATGATGGGAAGGGAAGTGAGACAGAAAGGGGGAGCGCCCATTATTACAACTGAGAGAAGCCACTTTGGGCGAAGCTACTAATGAGTACATCCAACAATAACACCCAAAGCAGAAGTCCTGGCACACCTAGGAATACCTTTCAAGTGTCTAAAGTCAATGGAAACACTTCTAAATTTTCAATAGCAGGAGCTCCATGACAAGCTGGACTGGCTAGAAACACCTCTAAGAGATAGTTAATAAAAAGTCAGAATCCTCCAAAGGGTGACCTGAAGGTGAACCTGAGGCTGCTTTTCCATAAACCTACTGTAAGCCTTTTCTACACTCTCTGTCGGGATAGTAAAGTCTTTTCTGCAGCCTCTCTGTCCCCACCGCCCCCATGTCCTTAACAAGCCGCAAAGGTAAAAGCATTCAGTAAAAGGTGAAAGTTCAAAAACAGTCATAAATGTTGTCTACTCCACGCTACCACTCACACTACGGGTGCCCCGGAAAAGGGAGGGCTGAGAGCAGACCTTCTGAGGGCTGGAAAAAAGAAAATGGACTTGATATGCTAATACTAAAAAGTACTAAAAAATACTAAAGACTAAAAAGAAAAGGAGAATTGGCACTTCCACATCAAAAGTCCTTTGCGAGTGATGACGTCTGACTGGAGCTTCTGGTGAAGACAGAAGACAAAAGAGCAAAGGGCCCCAGTTGCAAATGAAGGTTGCTTTCCAGTGACACAGGGCAAGCTGCCTCAGACCCATTTCATGACGATGGGTGAGAGATCTTCGTGCTTTTCCCATCTATCGCTCCTTTACTCTCCCATGGGTTTAGCCTCATACCCAACGGGGGCTACTGATACAGGCAAGCAGTTCACAGTGTCATCCTAAAAGATGCTCTGTTAGGGAAGATTACTTGCTACTCTTCTGGTCTGACCTGAGGCAGTGTGGTACAGTGGAAAGAGAGGAGCCAGTGGAGTCATTCAGACCACATCTCCCTGTGACCCTGGGCTAATCATCTGTAAGATGAGAAAATAATATCCACTTCACACAGCTTTGGGTAAAGTGATAGTATGGCTCTAAAGCACACTGCAGAGTGTCTGCCACACAACAGGCGTTTATTAAAGGTGAGGTTCCTCTGAACACTCCCAGGGATGTGCACTGAAGGATGGATGACTCTCCAGGTCTGGATCGTGGTCTCTACAGCATGCTGGTAAAATGATATGAAAATAATTACATGAAAATAAAAATAAATGAAGGGAAGAGAAGAGAAAGGGATGATAAACCTTATCATCGTGCAGGGTTGCTCTGAACCCAGCCTCTTCCACAGTGGAAGTGTGGAAAGCTGTCAGACAGTTCTCATTTCCCAGAATCTATTCCCTTGCTTTGCTCCTTTGAGCCTGTCTACTGAGGTTTGGGACAGAAGTGAGCTCAGTCTTCCTGAGCCTGCACATTCAGGGGTGGGCATTTGTTTGTTACTCTCTAATCATCACCAAGGAGAGAGGTTACCCAGAGAAGATGTACCGTCCCTTATCCACAGAACTTTGGGGGAGGAGGGGCAGATGGTGATCTCAAAAATAAATAAATACATTAACTATCGATGAGAAGGGATTATCATGTTGCCAAAGTGCCCAGATCCTCTGAATTTACATGGGCCCATATCCCCCAGAACTGCCTCTCCTCATGTTACCACATCCACCTACCCACCCCACCTCCAGAAAAGCCCACACCCTTCAACTGCTCCTCATATCAGCAGACCAGGAGAACACATGTATCCTTGTACATCCATATGGCTCAGTTATCTCATAAACACAAACTCCCTTGCAAATACAATCCAAAGTTAGCAGAAAGAAGAGGCAGTTCCTTTCATGTTTCTTTAGGCCCACTCCCTAATTTCCTTTGGGTCCTGCACCTGGTTTCCAGAAGCCAAGTCGTATATCCTGGTTCTCCATTCACATCCACATCAGTGCCCAGTTCCCTCAAGTAAAATGCCCTCCAGTGTCCTGGTCAGATGACCTTCCCTAAGCTCATTATACAAATGTCCAAGGGCTCATGGAGCCTCCCCCTCTCTGCCACACGCCTCTAACCCTTTCAGAAGTTTCATCCACAGTTCACGGAATCCCATTGTGACTCCCTTCTCTGATAGAACAAAGATGGAGACTTTAAATACCCAGAAACCCAAACAGACAAGGAGGAGTTAGCTAGAAGGCTGACAACCTCTGAGAAGAAAACCTGCCCAGAGGCCAAGCTGGGGTTCGAGGAGGGACACTTCCACACACCATCAATCAGGCCATCTGAAACTTGCGGCTACCATTTCTGTACAAACAAAATCGAGTGACTTTGTCTAAGGTTGATAGTTTTGAATATCTCATCTCCTTTTATCAAAAGTTTGCTGGAAAAATTCCGCATCATTATTGCTCCTACAGATATTTTTTTTTCTGGATTGTAAATCCAAGTGTGTCCTCAGGGACAAGGTTGCTGTAAAACTGGCATCAGAGACCCATGAAGAAAGACAGGTTTGGATGTAGATATTTTTAATGTATCTTTAAAAATGTAAACCCAATAACTTTGAGAAGAAAAACAAAAAGGGCTGGTGGGCAAACCACCTAGTTGCAGTGGTTGAGAGCACGGGCTCTGATCCAGGCCTCCAGGCCTCACTTGCTGTGTAATCTTGGGCAAATGAGTTAACGTCTCCACACTGTAATCTTCCCAGCTGTGAAATGTAGAAAACAAGCATGCATATCTCTGTAGAACTGTCATGGGGAATAAATGCCAATAATCCAGGGGACGCACTTAGCACAGGAATCTGGCACATAGCAAATACTCAATAAAATGTTGGGTATTTATTAACCCTATTGACATTAACACTAGTGCTAATATCTAACACGTTTACAAAGGGTTTTCATACATATTAGATGATGCTAGCCTCACAACAGTCTCGCAAGGGAGGCAAAGCAGGGCAGGTGACCTCTACCTCACACCTGAAGACGCTGAGGCTCAGAGGGGTTCCAAAACCAATGCAAGGTCACATAAACATCTGGCAGTGTTCAGGTCAGACAACCAACAAGGGTCAGGAGAAAATAAATGGTATTGTTCGAAGGAAAAAACTTAGCTGCACAAATTCAATGTTGAGGCAACTGAAATTAACCAGATACTAACAACTAAGATGTATTCATGGCTTACTATGTGCCAGACATCGTTCTCACATTTTCCATGTGTCATCTCATCTGATCATCAGAAAAATCCTCTAAGATACACCTTATAGGTAAAATTCCTATTTCCACTTTAGGTTTGAGGATTCTAAGGCACAGCAAGGTCAAGTAACTCCCAGAAGCACGAGCAAGGAAGTGGTGGAGATGGTACCAAGATTTGAATCTAAAGGCCACATTTTTAACTATGACACTCTAATGCTTCCAAGCAGGGACTGGTAAATCCTAAACCCTAAGGTGAAGCTTTCATCAGCTGGGCACTGGACTACCTGACGTCTAGTATCACTTCAACTCCTACGATCACTTCAACTGTCCACGGTAAAGAAATAAAATATTGTCTAAGTGAGTCTCTGAAAATGACACACAGTGTGGACTTTGCAGAAAGCAAGATGCTATCTATCCTGGCCTAACAAAGGCATGAAATAGGCATAAAAGTGTGTACAGATTTCAGCAAAGCATGTGACAAGGATATCTCGCGCAATATCCTTACAGGCAAAACAGAGAGATAACACCTGGCTAGAGGACCGTTCAGGAAATGTGAGAAAAGCTGAACCGTCGATGAGCACTTACCAATGCACTAGTAGTAAGCAGAAGGGAGGTCCCCAGTTCTAACCATATTTCTATCAGTTACCTGGATGAAAGCATAAGGCACATGTCTATCCGGTCTGTAGTTGATGTAGCCCTCAGGGTAAAGAGCACGCCCACTAAACAGCAGGGTCTAGAGGCAATGTGCAATGGAAACCACCTAAGTGTTGGAGTCAGACCACCAGGGTTCAAGTTCACTGGTGATGACCTTGGGCAACCGAATGAATCTTCTTTAGCCTCAGTTTCCCCATATATAAAATGTAGATAAAAATATGTATAGAGTCTGAAGTTTACGGATGCTCAGTGAATGTTAGTTCCCTCTCCCCACTTGAAAAGGATGTCTACAGGATGGACTGCTGGACCAGAAACAAGGAGATAAAATGTATTTGAAATAAACAAGGAGTCCTGAATTCACATTCAAAAATTAAATTGAATGAGAACAGTTCGAGGGAAAATTCACTCTGTCATCAATTCATAGTAAAAGATCCAAGGCTTTAAGCTGACGACAATCTCAAGTCAAGTCAGGATGCCATTTCTTCACAGAAAAAAAAAACTTTAAAAAATTATTTTAATTTAAATAAATGGGGACTTCCCTGGTGGCACAGCGGATAAGAGTCGGCCTGCCAATGCAGGGGACACGGGTTCAAGCCCTGGTCCAGGAAGATCCCACATGCCGCGAAGTGACTAAGCCCGTGCACCAAAACTACTGAGCCTGCACTCTAGAGCCCGCGAGCCACGACTACTGAAGCCCACACGCCTAGAGCCCACACACCACAACGAAGAGTAGCCCCTGCTCACCGCAACTAGAGAAAGCCCAAGTGCAGCAACAAAGACCCAACACAGTCAAAAATATAGTATAAATAAATAGACAGATAGATAGATATGTGTGTTAAATGCCAATGTTAGTAAGCACTGTTCTAAGTTCCGGAACTTACAGATAACGGCCCTTCGCTTGTAGGGATTTTAAACCAATACTAAAGCTATGTGGTAAGTGAGTGTTATAAGAAAGTAATAAATTAGGTAGCATATGGGAGCCAGAAGGAGGGAGTTAGCCTTACTCTGCTGAGAGAAATCAAGGAAGGCTTCATGGAGGAAATGACCTCTGAGTACAGTCTTAAAGCCAGGAAGTCGGGGGGAGAGAGAAAACATTCCAGGCAGAGGGAGGAGTAAGTACGCAGGGATGGAGGCCTGGGAGAGGATGGTCCCTTCAAGCGGCCCATTGGAACAGCTGGAAAGAAGGGCATCATGGTGGGTGAGACAGGTTGGTACCATGTGCAGAGGGGATCACAAGAAGCCCTGTGCAACAAGCTAGGGAAACTGTGTCCACTTACAAAGCAAACAAAGAACAGAACCCGGACAGGAGCTCAGACTTTCTGACTCTATCTAGCCTCTCTACTTCTGCTTCCCTGTACTGTAGCTCCTAGCCATACGTGGCTATTCAAATTTGAATTAATTAAAATGAAATAAAATTTAAAACTGAACACTCGGTCACGATAGCCACGTATCAAGTGCTCAAGAACCGCATGTGGCTAGCAGCTACAGCACTGGACAGCACAGATGAAAACATATCCATCATCACAGAAAGTTCTAGCCAATAGCACTGCTCAGTACCGTAGTACCATTAAGTGAACAAGAAGTAGATTCGGTCTGTGTTGCTTTACAGAACAGAAACAGGAAAACAAACAAACAAACAGGTGGAAACTATAAGGAGGAATATTTCAGCTTCCTACACTTTAAGTTTTCTAATAATGGAAGAGCACCCTGACACTAGAAGCCTGATGGCCGTCTATCAGGGTGATGGAGAAAGAGTTCCAGTATTGACTTAATGCTCTTTGGTTAGAATGTTTATGTTTCATCATGGTAGCATGGCTGATGCACTCACACAAACAGATATCTGTAGCTCTTCCACGTGAAGTCCTGTCACAGTTGTACCTAAAGGATACATTGTCCTGATGGCCCAGCATCCCAACATCCCAGAATGTGGGAATTTTCTAACATAGTTAGCATTTTTAAATTGTGATCCATGGACCACCCCTCCATGAAATTTAATGCAAAATTGTATGTGTATTTTTCAGGAAAGAGGCGTCCACAGCATCACTTGGATTGCAACAGGATTTGTGATCCCGATACAGAAAGCAAGAAAACACTGTACCAGGAGGACGTAACTGTCCCCATACCCCAAGAACAGTCACCTAGATGTCATCTACACAGTCGTTCGGGTCAGTCCCAACTCTAAAGTTCCACAGCCTTAAGCATCTAAAGACCATCACCCTGAAATGAACAGTTTCAAACCAAACATCCTCTGATCTCGATCAAGGAGAAATGAGATGGGCGTATAAAAGAGCATGGAACAGTCCAAAGCACAAAAGTTGGGTAATTCAATCAAGTTGGGGAAGGTGTCACCTGTCAAGCTCTTGCTGAGATGCCTATTGGAGACCCTCTTGGAAATCTTGGTGGTTCATTTTCAACGTGAGCCTACGGAACCAAGCACACCCAGTTAGATGCAATGCCAGCTTGTCAGCTGGAGAACTTGCCCACTAAATCTAAAGCTTGCTGAGCTATTTAAAAAATAATGACTTTGTTCTAACCACCACCTGACGTTATGACAACTGTACCAGGATCCATCTCCAGGTCCTACAGTATTACCAGAGTTGAAAGGACTCATTTCTAGAACAATGCAGAAATTCCTCTATTATCTGGTGTAGCTGGAGAAGAAGATTTTGGTTAATTTAACAAAAAAGTGATAAAGAGCTACTTTATATAATCAATATGGATTATAATTTGCAGCAGCTCTGAATACAATAAAGTACACACACCATTCAAGCCATGTTGACATAATGTAACGAATGCTTCATTGGCCGTCATATTCAGA
Source organism: Globicephala melas (assembly GCF_963455315.2). Taxonomy (NCBI): domain Eukaryota; kingdom Metazoa; phylum Chordata; class Mammalia; order Artiodactyla; family Delphinidae; genus Globicephala; species Globicephala melas. Next base: position 48,598,296 of record NC_083314.1, read on the forward strand.
AAGCACTACAGCATTCTGTGGTACCTAGGGGCCATCCGTATAAATGTCAATTGTCATTAAACCATAGATCTCTGGGTGCCAATTAATAAAGAGTTTTGTACAACCAAATGCCCCATAACAACAGACACCAAGTACTTTCTGCACAGCCTGTGTTGGATATTATAGAGACTAGAGCGACCCTTAGCAAGGTTCAAAAGTAGGTGAAGCTACTTTTCCAACCTCCAAATTCCCATGTAATGACCTTTCAATCCCCTGCCAGCCATCCAGTGCCCTCACCACCTCCCAGCATTCTCCTCTTCCCCTACTAAGGCTACGCCTGGTCCTACAGGTCCCAGTCAGTGCAACACTAGACACATAACAGGCACTTCGCCGATGCCTGTGGTTTTAATCAATAGCAGCTGATTAATTCGATCATTCAACAACAGTTTACCGAATACTCACCAAGTGCCAGCATTGTGCTAGGTGCTGGAATTAAATGCGCATGTCCTTTGCCTATTCTCAGAACAGGCTGCTCTCAATTATAAGCCCAGAAAGAATAAGAACGAACTCTAAGTGGATAATGTCATATACTAGCTTACTATGTCCCTGCTCCCAAGATCATCTGTATTTTGGTAAAGAAAGTCTCAAAGACTCACTACCTGAACCCAAAGAACCCCTGTTAACAGCAAGGCTCCAGGCTGTTATACGAGAGAGAGAGAGAGATTTAGGATGGGCGCTTTGTAAGACTGGTCTTCTCTAAAGGCACTGCCAGGCATAGCAGTGGTTCTTGAAGTACGGTTCCAGGGCCAGCAGCATCAGTGTCCCCTGAGAACTTGTGACAAATGCAAATTCTCAGGCTCTACTTCAGACCAATGAAGTCAGAAACTCCAGGACTGAGGTCCGGTAATCTGTATTTTCACAAGCCCTTCAGGAGATTCTGAGACACGATGAAGTTTGAAGACTAACGGTAGAGATGAAACAGACAGAGTCCATATGTATGACTTCAACACAAAGAAGCTAAATGAGGAATTAGCCTTGATGCTGACAGAAACCACCTGCTGGCAAGGAACATCCCTGACAGCGCGGAAGCAAAACAGTTCCCAATAGGACACAGCTGGAATTGCCAGGACGTCAGCGAGTGACTGCTGAAAATCCATTTCATGCTTTTTGACTCCGACCAGCCCCATGACCGTGAGGTGTGGAAACTGAGAAAGGTACAGAACGTTTGCAACGCTTCAAACCTCCAACTGAGCTGAAGGCTGGGAAGACTTGAGAGCACGAACTTCCTCCTCACGCTGGTGTGCAGAGGCTCTCCTCTGGGTCCCTGAGGCCACTCCCAGCCCCCTGTATCTCGGCTACGGAAATGATACCAGACTCTGATTACTGGCGAACCTCAGTTCCTCACACTGACCAGAGCACTTCTCCCCTCTAACCTGTTACCCACTGTGTGGCCACATCCTTTTCATCTCCCCTAAAGGGGAAGAGGAAAAAAACAGGACACCCCACTCCACCGCCACCTTCTGGCTTTAACGACACAAGCCTTTAGAAAGCCAGTGCGTACATCTGAAACAGGCTTTCCAAATTCTCACGAGATGAGGCAAAACAGATGCAGCAAAAATGCAGCAGGACCAAATGCAGCCCCCCCCCCACCAAAAAGAAGCCTCATAATTATGCAGAGTTGCAACAGAGATTCAAATCAGCCACCTACAGGCACAAAGGCCACACTCGGCACAGGAGGGTCCCTCCCTGAAGCCGCTCACTTAGCTGGACCACAGGAGCCTAGAGCTGGAGCCTAGCCTGGACTTACATCCCCAAGCCCCACCCACCTGCCTCTGGGATGAACGACTTTACAAAAATGGATTCATTGCAGGCCTTAAAACAAAACAAAAAAAAGTCAAAAAGGCTGAGAGTGGAACTGTTCAGTCCTACAAACTTGGAACTCAAAATACAATAAGAAAAGAAACCCCTAAGGGATAACCCACTGCATTGTCAGGGACAGGGTGGGGTATGGATTGGATAACAGACACTTTTTAAAGTCATTCAGTGCTGTTCTCCTTAATCTGGCCCATTTCTGCCTCTTAAGGATATACCTTCTAGCTGCTCCTTGCTTTCCAGAGAAGGGGACACAGGGGCTCATAAATAGGGTTAAGAGTTTATAGCCAAAGACCGGCCAAAGGTGTGGGGAATGAAAAACTCAGTAAACATTCTGGGGGTGCTCAGTGACCAAAAATACACCATAGACAGCGCACTGAAGTAGGCTTAACGCATAAGAGGCTGCTCGGTCGGAGGAACCTAAAAACTCTGTGCTGTACTTTCCGTCCTTAATTAAGGGCAACGCTGGCAACAGGGCTGGTGAACCTCCACCGGCCCTCTCTGCGTAGGTTTAGAATGTTTGGGAAGAGAAGCGTTGATAGAGGTCCCTGGCATTTTTATCCCTCTTTGAAAGGACTGCTTCAGAAGTCACATGGTGATGGGGGGCGTGATACACTAATTTAAGTGTCTGCTCCCCACTCCAATCCTATGTGAATTCACACTGGAATTTGAAATGAAGCAGTTACAGAAGCCTGCTTCTTAGCTCAGTGGCTCAGCATTTATCAGCGTGAAGACCTAGGAGGATGAAAGGATTCAGAGTGACAAGTGCTTGGGGACATAAATATCTTCTAGTTAACCACGTTCTCTGAATACAGGAGGGGAATGGCTGCAAACTGATGGGGCACCCAAATGTAACAGGACTGGGTAGGAGGCAATCATTACAAAAGCAGCAAGAAAAAAACGATTTAAAAAGATTCTTCCCCCCAGCTACCCTTCTCATGTGTCCCAATCCCACTGCAAAAATATAGAGGACTTAGAGAAAAAAGTTGATTTGTGAAGTTGGCCCTCTGCAAGAGATCTTCCTCATAACCAAGAAGAAGATGAATAACCTTCCTTTTCCAAAAAGCCTAGGAAAAACCCACACATATAATGAATTATTCACAAAGGCTGAACCTAAAAATGAGAGGGAGAAATATAGAAAGATGAAAAGGGCGGAGGACTGGGCAGAAAGAGAAAGTGAAGAAAAGGACCTGGTCTCTCTCTCCCTGAATAAAAGGGTATTAATTACCGTCACGTATAGGTTCCCCCTTTTAATGTCTTAGTGGTCAGTGATAAACAAAATTAGATCAGCACAGTTGCCTCTGATGGGCTGGACCACATGCTGGCCTTGGGGAGCTGCAGCCTCCCAGGCAGCCCTGCAGATGACAGGAGGGAGGCTACTGATGACATGATAGAACACAGAGAGCCAGAGTCTGCAAGAGTTCTCATAGTTTTGCACATCTTGACTGCATTTTATTTCAACTAAGAATATGAAAATGGAAAGAAACCAGATGTTCCTATAAAGAGGGGGAAATGCAGCAGAGTTTGAGGGGGGAAAAAACACCTACATTTTGTATAGCAGCAGCTAAAAAGAGATAAGCAATTCTGGATCGAGCTACTAATCCCAGAGTCTAGATCTTTCAAAAGAAGATAAAAAGAAGGTCTGGTTTGTGACCACCTAGAGGGGTGGGATAGGGAGGGTGGGAGGGAGGGAGATGCAAGAGGGAAGAGATATGGGAACATATGTATATGTATAACTGATTCATTTTCTTATAAAGCAGAAACTAACACACCATCGTAAAGCAATTATACTCCAATAAAGATGTTTTAAAAAAAAAGAAGGCCTGTTCTCGTTATTTTCTTCCTCCTCCTCCTTTAATTCATAGTGTGCCCTGCACCTAGCACAGGGAAAGCAAGTGGAGAGAAGTGGGGAAATAATGACATGCAAACCAACAGACAACACTATCACATCCAAGATATTTTTGTCTCCATCCTCAAGTCATTTCATTTCTGTCAAACTCCTTCACTCCAACTAGCATTCCAGGCTGCATCCCAATTACAACCGGTCCCCACGACAAGTCCTAGCCTGGTTTCTGGAGGAAACATTTCTCACACCTTATTTCAAGGGCAAAGCCACTAGGCAACATGGAGATTGTCCTGGGAGACTCAGAAAATGAAGACCTTTATCCCGCAGCATCAGTGCCAGTTACAGTCGCTATCTGTTTCACTGCCTCTGTGCCCAGGTACACAGAAGATGTGAAGACTTTCTGCATTATCTGATCACAGGATATAATTACAGACTTCGTTCTTGTTAGCTGCCACCCTCTGCCCTAATCAAGGTGCTCTGACTCATGAGCCATTAGAGTTACATCAAACCTGAAATTCCTGCCAGGATTACAGTCTACTATCTTTCACAGTGCAATATATTTATAGGCAACAGAACAGGAGAAAAGTATATGCCATAATGGGAGATTGGGGAACTAAAGCTTTCAGTAATCTTCAGCAAAATCCTCCAAAAATAATGGATAACTGACAATGGGAAATTCTCCACAATAAAGCACATATCCTCTGACTCAAAGCCAGAGCCCTTTGGGGCTATAAAGAAATTCTCTGAAACAAGAAATCACGAATGAGTATCCACAGGTTCATTATAATGAGCTTCATCAGCTCAGTGGCTACAAACACATTTGATCTTCCTACTTTAAACCATGTTCATTTCCACATGAAACATGTGCTCCCCTGCTGAGATAAACCACACCATCGGGGGGGGGGGGGATCTCCCACTGCCCATCGATGGCACAAAGTCAGACATGCCGTTTCTTCCCTTCATCCTCTAACCTGGAAAAATGCAAACGCGTGGGGAACATCTCACAAACCATGAGGGAGACCCTGTAGGTCCACAGGGCAACTGGGTCTGGGCACAGAAGGGTTAGAGCCAGTAAGCTCATGACACAGTGAATGCGGGGTGACATTCACAGCAGCCAATTCCCTGAGAAAAAGAGAACCCTTCTGTTAGATCTATTAGATGAGCAAAAAAGAAAAAGGAATCATATAAAATGTAATACCACATTTTAAATCAGATTAGCATTTTCAAAAAGGTTATGGCACCCACTGCAGAAGAGATTGCCATAAGAAAATAAAATTATCTCCCTGTGCAGATGTAGCTTCCAAGAAAAATGAAACACATTCAGAGTGGGCTGTTGACTTGCCACCATTTTTCTTGCCAAATCTAGGTTATCCTATGCATTTCTTCCCATAAGAACGAGATCTGCCCTGTTAATAACTGGACGAGGTTATCACCACCCCCAACCAAGTCAGAGAGTGGCAAGTCTAAATTAAATCATTCCTTCTGTTTAACTGATCTTTTCAGGCTAATCTGATTAAAGACCAGTATTACGTGGTGTTCAGAGACCACTAACACAGCACACAGAAGTACATATTATCCCCCTAGTTCTACAGTGACTTTTTGCAGCCAAGAAAAGATGTATACATCTCAAAAAGTGTACTACATGAATAATCAAAATCCTCAAGCACGTTGCATATGAACATGACAGTTCAAAACAGGTCTTGACATGTGTCCCGAACCTTCCTGTCTGTGAAAATCTGGCCCTTACGTAGAGCACAGAAGTACTTGCCAGACGTGAACAGGCATACTAAGCACCTGAGGATCTTATTAAAATGCAGATTCTGATTTAGTAAATCTGAAGTGTGGCTCAGGATTCTGAATTTTTTTTAATGGAAGTATAATTGATTTACAATATTATATTAGTTTCAGGTGCACAACATAGTGATTCGATATTTTATAGATTACATGCCATACAAAGTTATTATAAAACATAGACTATAGTCCCTGTGCTGTACGTTACATCCCTGTGACTTGTTTATACTATAACTGCTGGTTTGTACCTCTTAAGCCCCTTCACCTATTTTGCCCCTCCCCCTGCCCCTCTCCCTTGTGGAAACCACTGGTTTCTTCTCTGTATCTGGGATCCTGAATGTTTAACAAGCCTCCAGGTGATGCTGGTCTTTGCTGTCTGTGGGAGACAAAAGCCTAGAAGACTTCGTTCACCTAGAACTAAGATCCCTCCCTTCTGGTATGCTGAAATTTCTGAAGGACTCTATTAATAATAATAATAGCTAGTGTTTGCAGGGAATTAGGCGGTGTTCTAGGAACCTGACATATATTAATTCATTTAATTCTCCCAGTAACTCATTATTACCATCCTTATTTTACAGATAAGGAAACTGAGTCACAGAGAAATGAAGTAACTTTTCAAGGTCACAGAGCTGGTGAAGGAACTGAGATTTGAACCCAGACAGCTTAGCTCCCAAGCTTTACTGGTAACCAGTGCTCACACTGACTCCCAGTAAGAAAAAGGAATATAATACCAGAAAGGAATTAGAAAAGAAGAGAGGTGAGACTAGGAACTGATATGCGGTATTAGAGCAAACGCAGAACCCACAGAAGCGCAATGTGTCCACATGGTCACCACCAGAGGGAATATATATTAGTCAATTACACTGTACAGCCAGGAATAAACAGCAAACATGGTGTGTTTTAAATTTGCGAACAGGTCTCCACTACACACCTTAGCAGATGCTCTCCAAACACTAACAGCCTACATGCTGTGGAAGCACTGTGAAACTTCCAACTATGGGGATGGAAGAGACCACTGGGACGGGGCTCAAGGCCAAGGCACTGAGTAGGATGCCGAAATCAACTCCCTAGTCTCTCCTTTGAGTCTCTTTGGTGCATTCTGGCCGAAGACAAGGAAAGAGCGCAGTGAAACCCACAGTCGCACCTTGCGCCGCTCGCAACTCCTGCTATTCTAGGCGGCGTTTTTGCAGCGGAAGAGAAAACGTGAAAAGCGGCGAACGCGTGGTGTAGGAAACGTGCTTAATTTCCCCTCCCGGGAGCCTGGGCCCGGCCGGAAGTGCCCGAGGTGCTGAACCCCGGGGACGGTGGCGCCCAGGCCGCGGGGCAGTTTCGGTGGCGCTGTCCGAGGTACCAACGCTGGCTGCGGGCACACTCTGCCACCCGCGCGGCGGCTGGGCGGCTTTGTCTACCGCCGGGAAACGGGAGGGCGCCTGTCTAGGTAAACAGGCCCCTAAGAGAGGCAGCACCTGGTGGGTGGGAAATTTTAGAGAATTGTAGAAGATGGGCGGGCGGGGAAGGGGGTGCCGCTGAAGAAATCTCTAGGGACCTGACTAGAGCAGTGTTCGCAGCCGCCGCACGAAAACACAATGAGAGCCGTCGCTTTGTGCAGCTCACCGGCAGGCGGGACTGCAGGGACCGGACCCTTCCCCCTCCCCAGTCCCCCTCACCCTAGGTAGGTTTAACTCTGGTACTGTTTGGCCCCAGGACCATTCTGTGCGGGTAGGAGAGGGAGGGGAGTGCAGGGAGAAGGGGAGAAGAAGCCCAGCCAGCGGGGGCTGTGGGAGGGTTCGAGCAGCAGCAGGAAGAATATCTGCCTAGAGATGCTCCTCCGTTTCTAATGAGGGGTACTGCCTAGAAGCACCACGAGCCAGCCAATCGCCATGCTGCTGAGGCAGGGAACTAGGGAGGAAAGAGGGGAAGGCCAGAGACGAGGGTGGGAGTAGCAGGGAGATGCCCAGACCCCGAGGGGAGTGAGCCACGAGCCTCGCTGCTACTAGAGACCCAACGTGGCTCCAGCTGTCTCCCTGCTGCACACCTGGAGGGGGGGGAGGGGAGGAGGGAGGATGGGGAAGAAGAGGAGTGGCCTCTTTCGCAGGTGCATCCCTCCCAAGAAATCCCTCTCCACAAGCATCAAAGTCCCATGTCTCCAAGCCTACCCCCACGTATAACACCATCCCACGGGCTTGCTCCCTACTCATCCCCCTCACCATCCAGCAACCCCCAATTCCTAGAGACCTTGCCAGACGCCCATATTCTTAGTGAAGAAAGAGGCAGTGAGATGCCTAATCAGCAGCCCACATTTGGCGCACTTCATTAAACCTGCAAAGAACCTCTCTCTATGCCCGTTCACCCTGACACCGTTACCATCAGAGATTCCCCCCACCAGCTCTTTGTGGAGAGCAGTTCCTCTGGAACTAGGGAGAGACAGACTGCGTGCACACCTCTGGGCTCAGCTGATGCAGCACCCCGCTGATGCATTCAGGCCCAGCAGATCTGCCTGGATCCTGGGCACTAGGAGAGCGCTCAGCTGATGAAGCATTAAGAGGCAGGAGTACCCAACCCAGGACTAAGGAAAGGATGGGCCCTGATGAGCTGCTCTTCCATGGCTGAGAAGAGAGCCCGAACTCTGCGTTGTCTGGGCTGTGTCATTAGAGATTGCCTCCCCTGACACACTCATTCACACCACTTCCAGTGGAACTTAAACTCAGTCCCCAGCAGAGTTAGCTGGGTCCCAAGCCAAACGCCTGCGTTATTTATCCATTTGTCAACTTGTCTACAGGGTTTTGGTTCAGAGCTCTTGAAGCTTCTGAACTGATAAATCCCCTCATGGAGTCTTGACTTTCCTGCAAGCTGATAGTGTAGGTGTCTTCCCGGCTGGTGGGGATGGGGGCAAAGGGGATGGCTTAAAGGGAGGGAAAAGGGGGGCTGAGTATGAAAGAAAACCCAGAGATTAGGGGCAACCCATTCTATGCAGCTTGTGAAGGGACTAGGGGGCTGAGAATCGAATAAAGCCCAGCCACGAAAGGGGCAGACACCACAACACCACGCACCCAGGGATGCTGGAGACTTCCACGTAGGAAATATCAAAAACCAAAAGTCTTACCTTGCAAAACACTAGTGCCCACATCGGTTTCTACAGCACCAAGCTTGCCTCTTAGGTGCACCAAAGTACAGAGTGCACTTCAGCAGAGGCAAATCGGCACCAGGAAAGGCATGGGGTGCAAACTCCATGCTACGTTTCCCCCCTTACCCGAAGAAATGCAAAGGGGGGAGAGGGGAGCGATGGTGGGCAAGAAAGGATATGGCCAATCGATGAGCTTCTTGGCGTATTTCCTGACAATGTTATCTTCTCCGAAGATGAACAGGGATCTGTTGACGGTGAAACAGTTCTGCCGGACGGGAATGGGGTTGTACAAAGCCATAGTCCGCGCCCTCTGCGCTTTCGACTGCTTGTAGGCGGCCGCCGGCCCGGAGGCCGGCACGGGGGTTCCTTGCCGGTTCCTGCTCTGGTCCGAATCTCCATCTCCCGACCCCGGCCTGCCGACCACCGCCTCCCCGAAGCGAGCCATCCTGAAGTTTAAACAGACAGAATACACACAAAGGTGATCGTGGCCGAACACCCGCACACAGCAACAAGCAGAAAGACACACGGAGTCTCAGAGCCGCATCCAGACGGACACGGGGACCACCGCCTCCGGGGAGCCTCGCGAGCTCTTCGGAAAGGCGGCAGCAGCAACCCCGCCGCTCTGAACTGTTGAATCTAAATACAACCTCTGCGAAGCTCCATTCCTCAAGGAGGAAAAAAAAGGGGGGAAGAGCTTGGGTGTGCTCAGTTTCTGGAGGCAATTTTTTTTTTTTTTTCAAAATGCCAGTGTGTGGTGGCGTTCAGGGACTGGAGAGGAGACGGGTGGAGTAGGCTGCTCTTCAAACATAGCTCCTCTTCTGGCAGACGCACCACCTAGTTCTGGGAGAGAGGCAGGCACCGGCCCGCTAGGTAACAGTTTGGTAATTTATTGGTGGGGGGAGGGGAAAAATGAAAACAAAAGAACTTTTCAAAAAAAAAAAGACAAGGACGAGGTTATGGTGACATGCTTTATAACGCCAGCCCCCGCAAGTCCATCTGAGAAATCCCACAGCCAAGACTTGGGTCTTTAAATCTGCCAGCACAGACGCATCCAAAGGTTGAGAGACAGAAAGGGAGAGAGGGGGGAGAGCGGTATTGAGGTTGCTGCGTAAACCGCAACGCCCAAAATATCAAAATAAGAAGTCGATCCAACCGGAGAGGGACAAATGACTTCAAAGCTCCTGCGCTTGGGAGAGAAGTTGAGCAGCATCCAGAGAGCCGCGAAGCCCGAGTGCCAGCATCCGCCCGGAGCGCTCGCCGCCGCCGCCGCCGCCGCCGCCTCCCCGGATCAGCATGCAACAGCGATCCGCGGCTGCGCCGGTGAGAGGGCGGGAGAGCGGGAGCGAGCGAGCGGGCGGGCAAGCGAGCACTTGGGCGAGGGAGGAACAGGTTGCAGCTGAGCCCAGCGGTAGCCTGGCACGGGAGTTGTCCAAGGACCGAACTTGCTCACTACCGACTCAGTCTTCCTCTTCCACCCTGGCAGCCCCACTCCGAGGAGCAGAGGAGAAGAAGCACGAGGCCAGGAGGGGGAGAGCGAGCGGAGCGCAGAGGCGCAGTCAGGCGCGTACTGAAGAGCCAGGAGAAGCGGGGGCGGGCCTGGCGAGCTAGGGCGGGGCGGGGATGGAGCCGGAAGGACCCGGCCAACCGCTGCAGGAGGTTCCTGGGACCCGAGGCTGGCTTGGGCTACTGATCGATGTAGCCAGAGGGTAGCGGGCCCCCTCTGCAAAGATCCAGGCAAGAATCGCCTTTCCCCAAGTACTGCTGAGAGGAGACAGCCTGGCGCAGCTGGCGGCGCGGCGGAGTCTCCGCCTGAGAGCCGAGGCCTGGCGGGGGCGCACACGCACGCGCGCACGCTCTCGCGCCTCCTGTCCCCGCCGAGAGGCGCCCGCCGGGGCTGTGCCCCGCGCAGTGACCGGCGCGCCGCCGCCCTAGCCGGGAGTCGAAGCCTTTGCGCTCTACGCGCCCTGCGCCGGGGCCGGGTCGCCGCGCCTCCGCACCTCCCAGGCTCCGAGAGCGCTGCCCCAGGGTTTCCGCAGAGAAGGCAGCACCCTCTTCTGTCCATGTCCCCACTTAGCAGCCTGGAGGTCCCACGAGGGACGCTAGGACCTCTGGGGGCTCCGCACTCTGGTGTTGGAGCCAGCTCTGGCGGGAGCTTCTGCACCCCGCCCCTCTCTAAAAGCGATCTGGGACGACCTCTTGGGTTTGGCTCTAATAGAGCCCTGTATCTCTGGGATACTGAGTTCCGAGGTAGTGAGTTCTAGGCTAAAACTACCTTCTCAAACAGGGGGATCCTCCCACCCCTATCTTTTACTCCCAAGTCCTCTCCACTGACTTCCTCAAACACACCCCAAGAATGAAGAAAAAATAGAATTAGCGTCTGAGCTGCAGAAGCGGGAATGGTGGACTTCACGCCCCAGAGAACGAGTCCCTGGGTTTAGCAACCAAGCCCTTGCGCACAGGTGAGTCAGTGGTTTGAACTGAAGATAGGTACCAGCTGCCCCCCTGCTTTGGCTTGAACGCACAGCCCTATCCAAATCCTCCCCACCTGAGCCATGGAAGAGACGGGGTGGGGGTGGGGGTGGGGTGGGGACAGAGGAAGGAAACAAAGACTGACCATAGCCCGGAGGCTGGAAATCACGGGTGAGTGTGGATTCGCGGGTGTGGAAGGCAGTGTCTGTGTGTGAGAGTAACTGGTGAGAAGAGAGGTGACATCTGAGTGAGAGGCACGTGTGTTCCTCGGTGGATGTGTGTGTGTGCTGGACAAGGCCATGTGAGCACTGACACGGGTCTGCTGTGTGAGAATGTATGTGAGTGTGTGTCTGTGTGAAGGGAAAGTGTCTGGTGCTGGAAAACAAAAGGAATGGTCTCAACACGTCCTCCCCTAGCAGGCACTGCTGCCCTTGGGCATGGCGTGTTGACATTTTGATTCAGGAAGGCCCATTTTAAGCCAAATTACTATTCGAGGTGAGTCAGAGTATTTTGCTTTCCCATTACTGCCTTACTCAGTCCTTCTACCTACCTCAATTGGAGGGTCCTTTTCTGCCTGAACACCTAGTCAGAGTGAAAGGGAAGGCGATACTATGAACCCAAAGTCCTGTCAGCTGTCGGTCATTTAGAACCAGTCACAACTGGCTGTCTCAGTAGCCCTGTAAACCATACAGGAAGAGAAAAGACTTTCGGAAATGATCAAATCCATGCTTTCAGAGGTAGGACCCATAACCCAGAGCACAAAATTCATTCAAATCATTTGACAAATATTTCTGAGCCCTAGGCCCTGTTTTAGGAACTGAGAGCACAATCATGGACAAAATAGATGATGATAAAAATAAAGTATACGCTTCTGGGATTAAATTAGATTGTATAACTTTACTGGCTAGAATGCTAGATGGACCTCATTCTCATGCTGCAACTTCATCCCTCTGCTTCGTGTCCCGGCCTTTGCAGGCTAGAGGGTGGCATGCCTGTTAATTCTCAGAGGAAGCAGGGCTCACCAACCCATTACCTCCTGGAAGAAGTTCATGGAAGATCAGGAACCCTTGGCTTGTGTCTTCAATGTCACCTACTAAGCAGAGATCCAGTACTAATTCCTTTTGCTCTCTCTACAATGTCCTGTGTTCTCTGTTGCTGCTGTAATTCTACGGACCTAGAATTCCCAAGACAGGAGGTTATTCACGGAAACGTGAGGACCCACTGCAGTTGAGGCTTACCTTCCTACCTTCTCAGGAGGCAGGGATCACAAATGCATGTGTTGGGGATGATGTAAAGTGTGCTGGGGAGCATGAAAACCTCTGTAGGGGAGTTAAAAACTGGGAATTCCTAGAGGGTGGAGCCCAAGAGGACAAAGGCAAACGTGACGGCACAAATGGCTTTGGGAATGGACTTGGCCTGAGGACAGTAATGCTGGGAAGAAGGCACACTCTCATATTCACCCCCACCTGGCTGTCACAGCTCTTGAGCCCTTTGAGATCTGTGAACTTCTTTCATGCTTTCCGATGCCCCCATTCTCCCAGTCCCCAAAGGGCTACAATTTTAATGGCTGAACAATATCTTATGTGTCTTCAATAGTTTTCACTTTATGTAACTCTAACTCCAAACCTCTGAGGTCAGCCTGGCAACACATGTATTACAAGCCTGATGTGGTGAACGAATTAGAGTTTCAGAAATGTTAAGTAGTTTGTCCACATCTGATAAGAGGCAGATTTTAGACTTCTAACAGATCTTTCACTTGATGGCTTTTTCCAATACCCAGGCTAATTTCTCAGGGGCAGTAATAGTGTGATCCCAAATTGTTCAACATCAAGAGAACAAACTATGCAATCACGCTAAGCCTGTGGGAATGCTGGGCTTACCATCCTCAAATTGAATCTGATCAGTGGCCAAATGCTCCTGGGACCACGCTGGGAAGATGCTTAACTGGGAACACATCTACTGCCCTCAAGATCCGGGAGGATCCTTAGAAAAAACTTCAGATTAGGTCACTGCCATAATGCTCTTTGTAAGGGGAACTTGCCATGTCCCTAGTTCCAGTGTCCTCTTAAAGACCCACAAATGGAAATATAAAAAATCAGCAATTGGGGCTTCCCTGGTGGCGCAGTGGTTGGGAGTCCGCCTGCTGATGCAGGGGACACGGGTTCGTGCCCCGGTCCGGGAAGATCCCACATGCCGTGGAGCGGCTGGGTCCGTGAGACATGGCCGCTGGGCCTGCGCGTCCGGAGCTTGTGCTCCGCAACGGGAGAGGCCACGGCAGTGAGAGGCCCGCGTACCGCCAAAAAAAAAAAAAAAAAAAAAATCAGCAATTGGTCATAACTCTGATTGGAAACCGGTTTCCTAAAATCCCTTTCCAGCCCAGGAGGGAGAGCAGCCATATTTTCATGTTGTTAGAGCACCATCTACTGGTCATTTGTGAGCATATCCCTGTGAGCTCAGGTACTCGGCAGCCTAGCACCTCGGGTGCCACACCTCAGAGCCTAGACATTCCTAGACGTGAGCTCTTGTCACTAGCCCTCTACTCCTGTGGTACTTTGTTGAGGCCCAAGCCCCAAATTTCACCAACAATGCAATCAGCCATCTCACAGTACTTGAAACGTGCAGCCCCACACACTAGGCACGTGAGTACAAGGTACACACACACACACACACACACACACACACACATACATACATACACACACACACGAGTTAAGATGGTACGGCCAAAAGGTCTACATGTTTTCCTGCAAGAAGTGACCTGAAAACTAGAAACCCAAAAGGATCCAAGGAAGCAAGTGAAAAACTTTCCTGGAGTATGAATCCCACGCAGATAGTCCAATTCCAAAGCATTAACCCCGCAACTCCTCTAATGGTGCCTCCAGGGCACCATTCAAAGTGCAAGCAAGAGAGAAGCTGACTGGTAGGGGGTCCCTCCAGCATCCTCTGGAAAAGGAAGGAAGCAAGGTTGCCACGCTCCCCCCAGACCAGGCAGGCCATGGGAGTTTGTACCAAGATGGAGAGATGTGAGTGGCAAAGATGGAGAAGCACTTAGCCTATTTCCCTCATTCATAAAGCTCTTCCCAGATCTATCAGGTCTTGGGCCATCTTCACAGGAGATTTCAGCCCACCACTGGGGCGTCTGCACACCTTCGCCTCATCTAAAGGTGTGTGCCCTCACACCAGCCCCACTCCCTCATCTCCCCCTACCCGGCCAGTTCCACTCAGATAGCTTATGCTTAAGTGATCAGGGCCCCTTTTGTTCTATTTTTCCCCTGTTGAGCCTTTCCAAGAAATAGACTCTTATGCAAAGCACTGCTCTAAGGAACATAATGCAGAGAGGATTTGGGATTGGGTTTTAAGAAGAAAAGTTGGCAGGAGACCATATGCAAATTCATAGCAGAGCAGAGGAGCATTATGGTGATGCAGACATCTTGGGAGTCTGGCGGCTTCCACAATACCTTACAGCCCTGACTTGGGTGAAAACATAACTTCACATCCTTATGTAATGTCTGTCCCTAGAACCGGCATTTCTCAAACCTATGCCTGAGAAACCGCACAGCTCCAACCCTCTATCAGCTAACTATAGATGTGCAAAGTTTGCTAAAAAATATTTTTTAAACCATTCATTTACGACAACTCAATATTTCCTGGGTGCCAACCGTGGTGATGTTATCTCACGGCATCTTTGCTGCAGGACTGTTGAGACACATTCTATTACCTGGGGCCCAGAGGTTCAGGGACGTGTCCAAGTGTACAGAGACAGGCAACAGCAGAGCTGCATCTCCTGGTAATGAGGTCAGGATTCCTTACAATGTGTGACCACACTTAACATACTGCATGTCAGGATAATGTTTTCCTTGCTTAAGAGTCTGGCCACAGGCATGATCTTAGACCTTGGAGAAGTAAGCCATGACCTTGAGCCAGAGTCTCCCAGAGGGTTAAATTTCTAAGAATGCCCATCACCTGTCCCACAGGGCTGTTATGAAGATTAAGTTAGTTAATATTTATCAAGCTCTTAGATCAGTACCTGGCACACAATAAGCGCCGCGTAAGTGTTTGTTAACTACATTTTAGCTGTGACCACGGCACACACAGCAAACACCGCACATCTGACAGCTTTCTGCTTCTGAGAGCAGACTTCAGAAGTGCATCCCACGGGTGGCTGTGGTGTGTGCAGGATATATGGAGGTGGAGAGGAGTGTAAGCGCCTGAGACTTAGAAAGACGAGGGAAACGAGAAAAGAAAGCAACATATTAGAGACCAGAGTCTGAAGACCCCAAAGGTCTTGATACCCGGGAGAGTCGTGCTTGTTTACTTCTTCGTTAATTCATAAACGCATTGAACAAATAAGCACTAACCCCTTTTAATGTGCCTGGCATTGTTCCCAGGGATTCTGAGTGTCAAGGATAAATTAGACACAGTCACGGCCCCTAAAAGCTTACGGTCTAAAAGAGGAGAAAGGGAAAACATCCTTATGAAGAACCCTAAGAGGAGGCAGAATGTGGCGGGCACCCTAAGAGAGCACGGGGTCTGGGGTGGAGGAAGAGCCGAGTAGGGAGGCGTCCCCTCGGGCTGGGGCTGGAGGCGGCTGGGAAAACAGAAGAATCAGTGGCACCCCCTGAAAGAGACAGCACTGGAGACCTTGAGAAGTGCTGGGGGACGCAAGAGCCTGGGCATGCAGGGGATGAAAGGTAGGGAATTCATTAAGCAGTCAGCATCTTTCATTTCTTTCAGTGTATCTAGGATCATAAACGGGTCTAGTATTACCACTTCAATCCTTTGTTTTCTATAAGATGAGGTCACTTTTCGGCCTGGACAAAAGTCAAACTTGAAAGACATTAACCCCTATTGGGAAAGTCATTTTGGAGGTTCAGTGTCTAGCCCCAGACAGCCAAGGATGCCTGCCCCATCCCTGTGCACCTCAGCTCCCACCCTCAGTGTCCAGCCCTGCTGTCCGGCCGAGGCAGGGGACGGCAGGACCACTCCGCAGAGCTCCAGCTCTGACCGACAGGGGTGAACCGAGGGTGCCTCGCCATCTAAGGGTGAGAACAACTGATGCAAACACGCCCATTCACCTGCTCCCTTGGCCTCTTGACTTGGAAAACAAAATACAGCCCACACATTGCAAAGCTTGCTCAGCCTGGGTGGGCTCGGGCTGATGCGTTCATTCAACAGAAAGAAAATGAGAGCCTTCACGTGGCGTCGTGCTGAGGATGAGAGGGCGCTGGGCTGCATCCTGCACTGACGGGCCGCTCTTGACCCACTCACTCCCCACGTTCCACTCTGGAAGAAGATGTCCCACCAGCAGGGAAAGCAGCAGCTCAGAGCCCAAACAGAGCCTCGAGGAGCCCTGCCGGTCCAATGAAGAGAACTCGCACCCACCCCGCCCACCAGGCTTGTCTCTCACAGGACTCTGGGTTGGAATCATCGCAGATTAAGCCACCACCTGTCCATCACCACACCCTTTCTCTCCCACTCTCTCCTCCGCTGAACAGCTGGTTACACCCACCTGGTATAAAATAATCAGAGTGAATAAGGCGTTCCCATATGATATGGACTTGAGGCCAGCTTTGAAACGTGCATCCGAGCAGACCATACTGGTTCTGCCCCTTCCAACCCCCAGAAATTGCACAAAGACCCCACTGACCTTGTATGGTCTCTGTTTTCCCCTCCTTCTCCTGGACCATCATGCAGGGTTTGGCACCACTGACCTCCCCTTCTTCTCAGAGGTCCGCCCCTTAGCATCCCAGTCTCCACCCCTCCCAGAATAAGAGTAAGAGAAGGACCCACCTCACTGCCCGGTCCTTCTCTTACTCCTCTTATTCCTGTCCCTTTATCGTGGGAGGCCCCATGGGTCTGTCCTCAACCCCTTGACCTTCTCTCTCTAACTTCTCTCCCTTTGGGGTCATGTCCTTACCCACAGTTTCTACTATCCTCTACTTCCACGTCTAGCCTCTATCCCGTACCTTTCACCTCATTTCCATAGCCAAATGCACAATTAAGTAATGGGTAACTCTGTACCGACTGGGCTACCCACCATCCTCTCAAACTCAATGTACTTGAAAGTGAATTCATTATAATTCCTTCAAAGCAAGCTCCCCCTCCAAAAATGCCACTTTCTACCCAGGTGACATCATTCTCCCTGTCAATCACTTGACTTCAGTGGCTCCTCACTGCCTAAAACATGGCTAAACTCCTTAGCCTGACAACTCAAGACAATCTGAATTCAACCTACCTTTCCAACACCATCTCCCCGTGTACCAGAGCATTAACCAGTCATAACACATGGTGCCCATGCCTACCTCAAAACTCTTACTCACAGCACCTGCTTCGGACTGACCCAAGCACACGCTTCCTCTTTTCCGCTTCCCCAACTCCGAGGTATCCCTCAAGGTGTGTGGTTCAGTTCAATTCTGCCTCTGCCATGAAGACTTCCATAACCTCTCCAAGTCAATCTGTGATCTCTACCTCCTATAAACTCACAGAGCTTCTGTATTGCTCATCCGCAGTACCCTGTTTACTCACTGTCATTGTTGCCATGGATATAACTTCAACAGTACATGCCTATTTAAGTTTGCAGTTAGGTATGCCATGTCTCCTCCACTGTGGTATAAGCGTCTCAAGTACGGAAGACATATATTCTCCTTCATTATTACCTAGAGTGCCTGCATGATATTATCCTCATAGCAGGCCTTTACTAAACACACAGTCAATGAATGAATGATTGGGTCTCCTGCAACTCTTTTTGGTGAAAAGAGCTTTGGCATCAACCAGGTAGCTGGTCCCTGTCTGAGGGGCTGCCCTTCTCCTAACACATTCTGCCACTGACTTTGAGTCTCTGTTCTGTTGTCTGATGTTTCCAGCTGATCTTTCTGAGTTGAGTGTTCATCCTCCCCTTAATTAGAAGAGATGCTTACCTCTCGCGTAGGAGATCAGGTGACTCTAACTCAGGGGGACCTTTTCCAGCACAGTAAGAGCCTCACCCTCATTTTATCCATCATAAATTATGGGGTTCATTCCCCTACGAGGAATATCTCCTGCTCTTTAAAAATGTAGTTGAATTAAGGTTTGGGGAATCAGTTATTAAAAAGAGACATTCAGATCCCTACATAGAGAATATTTTGAGATCCCTTTCCTCAGAAAATAAAACATAGCAGAATAAAATTCTACTTCAAAAAAAAAATCGACTACAGAATTAACTTGTTCTATCTCTTCTCTCTACAAAAAAGGCAAATGTCACCATTATACACCTCTTTCCCTTATGAAGAATTACATGTGAGGACTTCCCTGGTGGCGCAGTGGTTGAGAGTCCACCTGCCGATGTGGGGGACTCAGGTTCGCGCCCCGGTCCGGGAGAATCCCACATGCCGCGGAGCGGCTGGGCCCGTGAGCCATGGCCGCTGAGCCTGCGCGTCCGGAGCCTGTGCTCCGCAATGGGAGAGGCCACAACAGTGAGAGGCCCGCGTACCGCAAAAAAAAAAAAAAAAAAAAATTACATGTGAAAGAGACACACACACTTTTGACTGTATGCAGACATACGCACTAGCTTCTGATCTGATCTCAAGTTCTGCCAGTCACGTGTCCAAACATATACAAAGAATCTTCCTATGCTGAGAGCTTTCAGACAGGCTTAATAATACAGTACATTCAAAGGTGAAGAATTATAAGCTCTTTTGAAGATTTCTAAATATTCCTAATGTGTCATTTAAAATGGGAAAGGTGGAAATGTAATTCTCAATCAAAAGAGAGAATTTGTGAAATACTCCTCTCTAATACCCTTAACAAGCCAGTCCCTTGGACACACACACATAGACACACTCACTATACAGCCCTTTCCATTAAAAACTTGTTTTTGTTTTGTTTTGTTTTTCACATAATCACCCCATCACTCAATCACATTCTTCAAAGAAATTCTACCAGATGTAAAGTGGTCACTTATTAATATAATCACCCAAAGCTTCCTATGATGCTATTTTCCCCTTGTTAAAATAATCTCTATTCTCCAATAAGTCATAATTTCATATGAAAAATTCCAGGACTATAAAAAACAAGGAGAAAAAGGGACATGCGTCAAGCAAGCAAAGAATAATTACAAAGAAAATACTAATGAGTGATAATACTAATTGCAATAGGTATTAAATACGTATTATGTGCAAGGCACTGTCCTAAGCCCTTTACTTTCCTTATTTCTCAGAATAATTATATGTGGTAGGTATTATTATAATCTGCATTTTACACATAAGAAAAGCAAAACTGAAAGAGACTAAATAATTTCACTTAAGGTCAGATAGGTGGTGAATGACATCACAGAAAATCAACCCTAAGTCTGTTTGACTTCAAAATCCATTATCTTCACCACCACACTGTACGGCCTCTCACTGATATCATTAATAGAGATTTGGGGTGGTCACTTATTGTCATGATGATCCTGCAATTCCAAGAGGCAAGAAAATGTCCAGACACTACAGCAGGTTCTGAGAGACCCCAGAATAAGCGAGTTATGTGTGTGTGAGGCAAGACAGAATTATCCCTCAGTCCTGGTTGGGTTTATTGCCCCACCTGCGGAAATGACAGAAATAGCGCCTGCCATCTGAATCTCAGGAGACTATTGACAGACCAACTGTGAAAAGAGACTGTCAATGCATTGTATTCCAATCCATGCTGGTACTATTAGCCTGACCTGCCTCAGTTCTGCATTGCTATGTCCCCAGGCACAAGCCACGCAAGAACTGAGTCCTCCTTCAAAAACTGTTCAAACTCTTCAAAACTTCTCAAAATCCAAAGTGTATATCAGTGTGCACTGTTTACTCACGATGAACATCGTTTTCTATCCCATTTACTTGTTATCCAATGAATGGCCAAATCTACCCCAAATGCCCCAGCCCCTGAGCTCCCTGGTGGGTCACTCTAGGTAGCTATCTGGAAAAGTTTTCAGCCCAACTCTGGAGGGGTCACTGAGGGAGAGAAGGGAGAAAGGGAGAGGAGATGACGCCCAGCAGCAGAGAAGGAGGGTACACGACACTGCAGACCCAAATATTAGCCAGTGCTCTGTGTTCAGGAAATCCAAGGCTAGTGCCATTCCGACCATTCAGGAATATCGATGCTGATCACTCGGTTTGGCTTGAAGTTTTTTCCTACGAATACTTCTGCTGCCGACGCATGCCACTAAAGGATTCAGCACACTTAAATCCTCCTGCCTTTCAACTTGTTGTTTCCCTGCCTACCCTCCAGCAGGTAAGACACCCACAGACTCGCGGTGCTCCAGGCTGTAGAATTCACAGGAGTCTATAATGTTCAGGTTATTTTTAAACTTTCAGGCCACTTTCCCTCCCCACGAACAGCAGGCCTGCCATTTAGAACAGTGTTTAACCCACACCCCACCTACTGTGAAACTTTAGCTTTTTGTGTTAAAAGAAAGGAAGCTATCCTTCACGCTCATGCATGCGCACTCACACACACACACACACACACACACACACACACACACACACACACACACACACACACACACACACACACACCCCTAAAAAATGAAGACAGTCACCAGCTCTCTGGAGTGAAAGACCCAGCTCCCAAAATGATGCTGAGCTTGTTGAGATGATGTGTGTGAAAAGGCTTTGTAAACTTAGAGTGTCACACACGGTAGGTGGTATTATTGTGATATTTGCAAGGACAGATACCAGGCGTTATAGGTGATGCCAAAAGACAGCTCCCTACTTCCAAAAGGGAATTATACCGGAACAATCAAAGCATTCAAGGCCCTTCATTTGCCTAGGGAGCCAGACAGGGGCTGGCTAAGGGGTGTTAGGTTATAATTTTCTTCAAATTAATTGCTTATTTTTTTAAGGTGGAAAACATTGGAAGAGAGGGGAAGAAATTCTGAAAACAATTCAACGAAAAGAGAGTGAAGCAGGAAAATGAAAGAAAAAGTTTCAAAGCCCTAACAATACCTACCATTTGTGGAAGGTCTAACTGATAATCACCGTGTATGTGTTACCTCATTTGATCTGCATAAGAATCCTCAGAGGCTTCAACCATTTTTCAGATGAGATCAGAGAAACGATGTCCCTAAACTAAGATCACACAGTGAGTATGTGGCGGAGCTAGACTTGGAGCTAGACCTGCCTGATGCCAGAGGTCACATCCCACACCTCCCTCTCACCGCAAGAGCCACACGGAAGGAGCAAGTGTGGCCTGAACGGTGAGGCTGGGTAAGAGTGGTTTCAAGGGCCCACAGTGGAAGAGCTCAGGGTCACTCTAGAGTCCGTGAGGGTCAGGCAGTGGGCACATAGGCTCCTCCACAACCCAAAATAAAAACATGAACAGTCCCTATTCCTGGAGGAAAGCTGAAGGATTTGCGTGAGCTATGTCCACACAGCCACCCAGGCTGTGGGAAACGGGATGGCATGGACAAAATCCATCACAGACAGTCCTCAGGGTCTTCGCGGTGGGGGGATACCTCTCAGGCCAAAGGCTGTAGCTTCTAAAGTCCCCTTGTTGCCACACTGGTACCTACCATAAAACACACCAAGCAGCTTTTCCCTCACAGCAAACCTCTTCACCACAACTCCGCACACACAGGAGGGAAGACTCGCTGGAGAGCCTTCTCCTCCCCCTTTCGCCCCCCTCCCCCTCTGGCTGAGGCCCTGAGAAGTGATCAAATGATCAGGTGGCTCAACACTTCTACAGCTAAATACGTTCCAAGGGATTTTTAACACCAGAGTCTGTCTCCCTGGAGGCTATCAGGGTGTGTACACATTCTGCTGCATCCGGGGCTCAGCAGGAACTGGCTACCCCGCCTCCCTGCTTCCCCGACCCCTCCGGGAGTATCTCCAATCTCCTGTTCTCCCTGCACCTCCCTCGCTGCCCCTTCATCTTCTTCACCTTTTCTTCTTCCTTTTCTTCCCTTTCTTCTTCCTCCCAGAGGGACGCATCTCTCACGGACTGTTCCCTACCCTCTTCTCTATGCAGACCCTCTCTCTTGGTGATTCCATCCATCCAGATGGCTTCAACCACAGCTAATATATGGAAGATTCCCACATCTTTTCCTTTGGCCTATTCTGTTTAAAGTGTGGTACCACATTCACAACTGCTCAAAGGCTCCTCCACCTGAATGGCCTGAAAGTGCCGTCAATCAACTGGTTTAAAAATCAACTCATCATCTTTCCCTCCAAATCTGCCCCTTCCCGGGTCTCTAATTCTGACTGCAGCACCACAGTCTCCCCCTAACTCAGGCACGAAACTTTGGAATCAGAGTTGATTCTTCCTCTTGCCCATCTCCTCCACCAACCCTTCCCCAAGTCCTGTCAGTTTTTTTTCCTACTCCACTTTCACAGGCTTCCTTTCATTCCATGTGCACCACCACCTCTCAAGGTCAGACTCTTATACCTCCTCAGAAGCTGGGAAGAGCCTCCCAACCCATCTTCCTCTTCCAGGTTCTACCACAAGTGTTCACTGCATAACCCAACTCCGACCCTATCCCCAGCCTGCTGTGCAGCAAAATCCAAGAACTTGTTCAATGTTGCACTCCCCGTGCCTAGCACACTGTCTGCTAAAAAAATCATTACATTTATGTATTGAATGAAGAGGTGAGCTTTCTAGTGCCTAACAAATATAACTATGGAATCACGAGACCTTAGAATCTTAGGGTTGTATGTAAGCAAACTTAAATGTCATCCCATTTAACTCCTTGTTTCAAGGACCAGAACTAAACAAAATGCCCTGCCACATCTATGCTCCCAGCAATATCTCCTACGACTGTGCAGCTCTCACTGCCTGCTCCAATGAAGCAGGACTCTCGCCAGTCCACAGACACAGAAATACACACCTTCCACAAATGCAAGTCCTCCTGCATATCACTTCTCATTTCCTCTCTCCCTTCTGTCCCCCTTCTATGGTACCTACCTGTCAAAAAACTAGACTTCAAAACCCAGTTCATGCCAAACTTCCTCTGCAAAGCATTTTGTGATCATAACACAACAGGATCTCTTTCTCCTCTGAGAACCTTGGGCACTTTATGACCTCCTGCCTCAGACACTGTGGTGTATGGATCTCTCCTCCCCACTACACTACAAGGGGCTTCATGTATCCGTCCTTTCATTGTCCACACAATTCATGCACTGCCTTACGCCTGGTGGGTACAAAACACATATTTTATTGAATGAATGAATGGTAACTATATGCGAAGCCAAAGGGACACAACCAGGACATGGACTTCTTAGGATCTGTGCCATGTTGGGAAGGTTGCGTGGGCATAGCTAGAAGTGATAAACCTGCTCTGCAGAAGCAGTTCAGCTCAGAGAAGACAGTCCTTGGCTCTTACTTCACAGGGACAAGTGTGGAGGCAAACACAGTAGTCGCTGTGAACCTGCTGAGCTCCCAGCACTCTGAGGACACAATTTCCTTCTTTTGGCAGAAAATGAGGTATGTTTTTAGCCCATTTCATTTGATTCATGCTTCTAAGGATGTGACATGGATAGAAGTGGTCTGTGTTAGATAGGGCGTGCAAGTTGAATAGTAGAGCTTACCTATCATATCAACCTCCTCTTCTAACCCCTCCTTTTTATATAAGAAGAGGCAGGTAGAGCAGGGTTTTGTCAACCACAGGCATGTCAACCACAGTACTATCGACATTTCTGAGTCAGACAATTCTTTGTCCTGGTGGGCGGGCCTGTGCACTGTAGGATGTTTAGCAGTATTCCTGGCTCCTTACCGACAGATGCCAGAAGCACCTCCCAGTTGTGACAATCAAAAATGCTTCCAGTTGCCAAATGTCCCTTGAGGGGCAAAACTGCCCCTGGTTGAGACCACTGGTATGGAGTAATTAAATGAGTTCCTCAAGACCACACGACTCACCAGCATTGGAACCAGGAACGCAGTAACTCCCAGGAGAATGCTCTTGCCACACCAGCACTGTCTTTCACTTCTCTCCCTCATATCTGATGAGACACAGCCTTTGGGGGCCAGAGTGAACTCGGAGCTGCACATGTGGTTTTCTAATGGCCTCACAGCCCTACATGGGGATCCACACCTCAATATGAGACATATTCCTAGCAGAGACCAAAGGGAGAACTCAGGCTGAAGCGTAAGAGTGATCATAATCCAATGTCATCTGCTTAAGGCTTAGCAAATGGATCTCAGGCAAGTGGCATTTCTCCTAATACTTCAGATGCTAAGAAATGTGGTTACCAGGCCCCACAGAGAATAGGTTTTCCCCCACAAATTGGCTTTGTCTTCAGTGAAAACTCCTACACGCATGCTTTCAACTCAGTCCTTTACACCCTCACCCCTGCTTCTCCTTCTGTTTGCTTCCTCTTCTAATGTTTAAATTTAGAGGAGAGCTTGAGTCCTTCAATCTCTCCTTTCCCCAACACCTCCTGTGGCTCCCAGTTTGCTTTTAGAATTTACTTTCACTAGAACTTGAGAACCATCTCCCTGCTTCCAGATTCTGATCTTTTATTCCCTAAAAAGACTCAATCACTTCAGGCAAGATATTTTTAGAAGCTGCTTACCAGGACTTGTCAATGATCACTTTTCTAAGTGAACTGCCATTAGCTAAACACTCAAGTACCATCTGAGGGGGCCGAAAGTAATTGTCCATTAATGCACTACTGTTCCTCCCCCACTTCCTTCCTCAAATCTTCTTCTACACTCAGTCCAGCACTGAGTAACCTCTCCATTAGGAACATCACACTTACAAGTCTTGAAGGATGCTGTGTATGCCCCCAGGAAATATCTTATGCTTTCCTATTTTAGTGAATTCTCTTTGTAAAAGTCATTCAAGGATCCAGTACTAGCGACATGGCAGAATAAGAAAAAACCTCTTGCTAAAAATTTCTAGAAAACTAAAGTACAGAAATATATTTTCAAATATATTTTAAAACATATATTGCTGAACTTGCAAAACATAAAAGGAAATCCCTAGGAGGAAATGAAAAACATAGGACTAAGCATGTGAACTGAGACTGCAGCTGTCCCATGGGCAGTGATTAGTCCTGGTAACCTAGAGGATTTAATGGATGGGTTTTAATGCCCATTCAAGAGCAAGAGATAAGGTCTTAAGAGCACCTGTGAACAGAAGTTAAAACTAAGATTCTGCATTAAGCTGGGACACTTGAAGGACTGCACTCTCAGTTAAACAATAAACTGCATAAAAGTCAACTCTATAGCAAAAGGAGATGGTGAAGAAGCTTTTATCTCTGAGTGAGTGAAAAAAGCAAAACCCTGAGAAATCAAAACCCAACATTGTATATGTTATATGAATTTATGAGCTGAATTCATATCACATGTTCAGGAGGGTTCAGAAACCCTTAAGCCAAAGTAAAAACCAGTCCTAGTAACTTTCCTGGGTTAAATAAGAGAACTAAACAAAACCATCCTATGAGGCTACTCTCACAACCCAGATTCTACTGTATTTCCATAGGAAAAACAAGCATCATTAGACATGAGCTTGCAATCAAAACTTTTCACTCACACAAGGAAACAATCTACTATAAGGGAAACTTAGTTGATATAATAAATAAGATAATTAGAGCACTAGAGCTTGAAATAATAGAAAAGGTATATAAAGAAAGACATTAATAGGATACAATGAAAAAAGTTTAAAGTGACAAATACAATTTTTTGTAATGAAAAAGCTAATCTTTGAATTTAAAGGCAGTAGATAAGTTAATTATTAGGTTAGACACACTAGGGAGAGTGTTAATGAACAGGTAGACACATTTGAGGAATCTGAGCATAACGGCACAGAGAGATAAACAGATGGAAAATATGATTAAAGGTAAGAGAAAGGGAGAACAGATTTAAAAGATCCAAAATATATCTAATGGGAGTTCTAGAAAGAGATAATGGAGAAAGACAGTATTTGAAGAACTAAAGATTAAATTTTCCAGTATTAATGAAAGACATAAATCCTCAGAGTCAAGAATTTCAATGAGTTCTAAGGAGGATGATAAATAAATCCAACCTATACACATTTTAGTGAAATATTAAAAGTTCTAAAATTATGAAGAGAAAAATCTTAAAAGCATCCTGAGAGAAAAATCTTAAAAGCATCCTGTAGGCAAGCATACAGATTGCCTAAAGAAACAACAATTAGATAATCAGCTATAATACTAGAGGCTAGAAATGAGAGAATAATACCTTCAAGTGCAAAAAATATTCAGTAAATTGTTACTCAAAACTGAGATTGAAATAAAGCCTTTCTCAGAATAATAAAGAAGATTTTACCACTCAAGTTCAGGTGAAATAAGTACTATACAATATTCCTCAAGAAGGACATTTAAATGGAAGGAAAGACTGCCATGCAAGAAAATGGCATGATGAGCAAAAAATAATGGTAAACATGAGGACAAATGTAAACTAAAGATAGATAGATAGGCAGATAGATGATAGATAAAAGAGATAGTTTAACTTGTGAATACACACACACACACATACACACACACACACACACACGACGAAGGCATATCACTAGACAACAGTGCCTTGTAAGGTAGGAAGGATGACCAGAGGTAAGGTATTGGCCAGGAGGAGTACAGACTTGAAGTCAAACCATATATTTGAAGTGAGGTATGTGACTAGGACACCCACTAAAAATGTTTCTATTCATCGTTGTACTTAAAGTACTAGTCAGTGTAATAAGTAAAGAAAAAGAAAGGAACGGCATATGGATTATAAACGAAAAAAACAAAGCTGTCATTATTCACAACTGATACTGTCTACATAAAAAATATGACAGCCTATAGGGGGAAAACCATTCAAAGTAATAAGACAGTTCTGCAAGAATGCTGGATATGAAATAAGCACACAAAAGTACAAATTCTGATACAACTACAACAAAGAACCAGAAGATACAATGATAAAAAGGCATCATGCAATAGCATCAAAACTGTAAAACAAATCAAATAACAAGATGTGCAGTAAAAGATGTAGAGAAAAAAATTGTAACTCTCTTGGGGGACTTTAAGGAAGATCCAAGCATAGAAAGAAACATGTCATGTTCAGGGCTGGAAAAATAGCTTGAAGATTGCAACCCTCCCTCAAATAAAACTATAAATTCAATTTCAATCAGAATCCCAGTTTAAAAATGAAATACAAGAAGCTTATCCTAAAAGTCATATTAATGAATAAAGGCCAATATCCAAGACAATTTGGCAAGGGTGTGGAAAGGATTTACCCTAATATATGAAAACCACAAAGCTATAAAAACTAAATTAGTGAGAGAGGGGTGAAAGGGATATACCATTAGACCAGTGGAATAAAAAAGATGCCCAGAAACAGTGGAAACAAATTGACTCGTCACTAAATGGTGACTAATGGGACAAAGGACTAATCATGGGGGTGGGGGGAGATTAAAGATAAAATTAGAGCCTACCTCTACACACAAAAATTAATTCCAGATGAATTAGAAGAGCCAGATGTGACAAGAAAAACTAAAAATTATAGCTTAAAAAAATACAAATGAGGGACTTCCCTGGTGGTGCAGTGGTTAAGAATCTGCCTGACTGGCTTCCCTGGTGGTGGAGTGGTTAAGAATCTGCCTGCCAATTCAGGGGACACGGGTTTGAGCCCTGGTCCGGGAAGATCCCACATGCCGCGGAGCAACAATCTAAAGCCCATGAGAAACAACTACTGAGCCTGCGAGCCACAGCCACTGAAGCCCGTGCACCTAGAGCCCATGCTCTGCAACGAGAGAAACCACCACAATGAGAAGCCCACGCACCGCAACAAAGAGTAGCGCCCGCTCACCGCAACTAGAGAAAGCTCGCACGCAGCAACGAAAACCCAACGCAGCCATAAATAAATTAAATAAATACATATTAAAAAAAAGAATCCACCTGCCAATGCAGGAGACACGGGTTCAATCCCTGGTACGGGAGGATCCCACATGCCGCAAAGCAACTAAGTCCGTGCGCCAAGACTGCTGAGCCTGAGCTCTAGAGCCCACGTGCCACAACTACTGAACCTGCATGCCACAAATACTGAACCCGCATGCCACAACTACTGAACCCGCGTGCCACAACTACTGAAGCCCGCACGTCTAAAGCTCGTGCTCCGCAGCAAGAGAGGCCACTGCAGTGAGAAGCACGCACACCACAATGAAGCCCCAACGCAGCCAAAAATAAATAAATTTATTAAAAAACAATACAAATGACTTCTTTTTATCTCAGTTTGTGGAAGGAATTTTTAAATAAGACAAAATGAACAAAAATCACAAAGAAAAAAGCAGATAAATTTTACCACACTAATATTAACAACTCTGTGACAAAAAGCACTGTAGACAAAGTGAAAAAGACAAGCCATGTGAGGGAGAAGATATTTTACAACCCACAAAGCATATCTGTTTGTAAGGACTGTCACAAATCATAAGAAGAAAACACAAACTACATGATAGAAATATGGGAAAAGGATATGAACCTACAATTCACCTAAGGAGAAACCCAAATGCCCAATAAACATACGTTAAATGCTCCATTTCGTTAGTAATGGGGGGGAAGGAAATGCAATTAATGCAGTAATTGGATTTCATTTTACACCCATCAGATTTGTCAAATTTTAATAATTCTTATCATCTCAAGTGTT
The DNA here is from genome assembly GCF_963455315.2 of Globicephala melas. NCBI lineage: Eukaryota > Metazoa > Chordata > Mammalia > Artiodactyla > Delphinidae > Globicephala > Globicephala melas. Next base: position 48,626,960 of record NC_083314.1, read on the forward strand.
GTGGAAGACATATGGAAATGGGAACCCTACACATGGTGGGAGGGTAGATGACACAGTCACTCTGGAAAGCAATGTGGTGACACCTGATAAAGTTGGAAATGTGCATTCCAAACCTCAGTAATTAAACTTTCAGGCACCTATCCTAGAGAAAAATCTCACATGTGCCCAAGGAGACATGGACAAGGTTGATCATTTTCACATTGCTTATAACAGCAAAAGCATCAGAACAACCCAGCTCCCCTCAGAAGGGGAGTAAATTAACAACCTGTGATTTATCTGTACAGTGCAGGTGTAGGCAGAAAGTGAATAATGAACTAGGTGTTTGTGTAACAACACTGGTAAATCTTAAAAATAAATGTTCACTTTGTTGCAAAAGGGCACATTCCATACATCATTTATATAAAACTTAAAACTCACAAAACTTCACATGCATAGTTTATGAAAACATACATATGTAGTAAACTTACACAAATGCACATGGTAATGAAATATCAATTTCAGAAAAGTGGTGACTTCTGGAGCTATGGATAAGGATGAGGGTACATACATGCACCTGTAACATTTTATTTCTTTAAAAATGGGAGAAAGAGGAAGTAAATATGGCAAATACCATGATCCATTTAATCTTCGTGTTAAGTATATGGATGTTTCTTAATTATTTTCTATACTAAATGTCTGAAATATATCATAATTCAAATAAATGTTTAAGAGAAGTTCAGGAGATATTCTTACTAATTAAAATACAGAGAGGGGACTTCCCTGGTGGTGCAGTGGTTAAGAATCCGCCTGCAAGGGACACAGGTTCGAGCCCTGGTCCAGGAGGATCCCACATGCCGCGGAGCAACTAAGCCCGTGCGCCACAACTACTGCGCCTGCACTTTAGAGCCCGCGAGCCACAACTACCAAAGCCTGCGAGCCACAACTACTGAAGCTGGCGTGCCTAGAGCCCGTGTTCTGCAACAAGAGAAGCCACCGCAAAGAGGAGCCAGGGCACCGCAATGAAGAGTGGTTCCCGCTCGCTGCAGCTAGAGAGAGCCCATGCATAGCAATGAAGACCCAACACAGCCATTAACTAATTAATTAATTAAAATAAAATAAAATACAGAGCTGGCAAAGATCTGGGCGATCTTATCCACTACTAGCAGGGGTGTAATTAGTACAAACTCTCCTGGGGGAGATTGGGCAATATTTCTCAAGCATCATAAATATATGTATTGCCTATGCCCCAATAATTCTAAGAATTTACCCTTATGAGATCACTGAACTTGCACACAAATATGCATTTGTAAAACTGTCCATGGGATTATTAATTCGAACATTAAAAGCTACAATCCAAAATAACAATAAGGAACTGGTTAACATATTATGATACAGTCATACAGTGAAATATTTGACAATTATTTAAGATCATAGGCTAAAATAAATCGTATGGTAAAATAACATTTAAGGACACAGGAAATTGCTCACAGTATATTATTAGGAAAGCAAGTTACAAAAGCAATATGTATGCACTATAATCCCCAGTGAGTACAATAAACTGTATTTAGGTATATGTATGTGACTGTTCATATGAATGCATGGAAGCAGGGGAGAAACTGATCCAATGTTAGTGATTAATTATATATGCAGGAAGATTGATCCAATGTGAGTGATTAATTGTACATGATGGGATTGTGGATAACCTAAATTTTCTTCTTGTGCTTTTCCATACTTTCTAAAATAAACATAAAGTACTTTTGTGATTTCAAAGAAGCCACATTATTATATCTAAGATGGGTCTAAGGTTCATATGAGTTGTTCACATCAGCCACTGTTAGCGACTGATGATTTATCCTGCAAGTGCCAGCATTACTTTTAGTTGAGTAAGGGAAGAAGAGAGCATGGAGGGGGGAATGCCTTGGAGTTTGATTGCAAATTGGGAAGGCACAACTGCCTAAAGTATTACAATCTTCCGTCTATGAAATGGATTGAAAACACTTGTCTCAAATTATCTCACAGGGGCACCATCACAGTTATTCATAGATGGATGCTGCTTGGAGCCTCTCAGAAGAAAGGGCTAGATTCCAGCCTCCTAAGTATCACCAGAGGAATGTTTTATAAGGATCTATTACCTCCTTTAATGGCACAAACTCCAGAATCTCCGGACTAAACCCTGGAAAGTGGTCTGCCAGATGAGGGTCAAGGCTGAACCCATCTCAATTCAACCCCACTGAACTGCATCTTCCATGGGATTAATTTATCGTGAGCGCGGTGACGGGAGAGAAAGAGCATGTATCAGGCAGGTTATACACCTAAATCATTTCATCCTCACAACTCCAGGCAGTTGGTGTTATTAATCTCCATACTGAAGATGAGAAACTTAGACTGAGGTTCTATAACTAGGAACTGGTCAAGCTAGACTTGAAACCGAGAGCTCTGTGAATCTAAGACTCAGTCTGGTCTTATTATGGTAAATTACTACTCCTCAATGGAAGAAGTATTTCCTTACACTTTTAGCCATGGATCCCTTTCTGCAAAAGAAATAACCACTCTAAGTGTAAACAAATGAAACAAATGAAAGTGGAGGGCTACTCTGATTCAGCTAAGAGTGGGAAACCAAACTCCCTCCCCCTGAGCAGGGAGCAGTTCGAATAACACCATCCCGAGGTGACTGCAAAGGTCTTCAGTTGTCCCCAGCAGTGTTCCCCAAGGGTGAGCCTTCTCTAATCTCAACATAGATGAAGGTCCATCCATGGACCTTGTAATCTGTCATCTTGCTGAGGCACACATTTGAATGCCAAGCATAAAGGCTGCTGTGCAGAGGTGAGTCCATTACTAAAAGCAATCTGACCCACCACCCAGCACCCATCTCAGTGCAGCCTTGCCTTATGATTGGCCTCATCGCAGACACACATGATTATGCCCCCCACTGCCCCCACTCTCGTTTGGGTCATCATCCATCTCTCACCTGAACTATGGCAATAACCTCAACACTCCTCAGCCTGCTTCCACTCCTGCCTCCCTTCAATTTATTCTCCCAACTGCAATCAGAGTCATCTTTTTAAAAAATCAGATCATCATTCCCCTGTTCAATATTCTTTAACTACTTCTCCTAATTCTCAGAATGAAATGCAAAATTCTTACCATGTCCTACAAAGCCCTCCATCAGCTAGTGCCTGCCTGTCTGTCTCAGCTTCCCCAGAAAGCAGAGCCTGAGGCAAGGATTTAGGTACGATCACATGGAAGCAGGAGTGAGGGAACAGGGAAGGAAGGCAGGGAAAGAGAGAGCCAATACAAGGGTGTATTACCAAGTTAGCTGCTGCTAAAAGCCCAGGTAACTGTGTATTGGGGCAGTCCATCAGAAGGGAAGAATTCATCTGCTGGGTCTCCTATTGGTCAAAAGTTATCACTCAGAGAGTTAATTTCTCTCTTCAAATTGCAGTTGCCCAGAAGAGTCCCGAGTGTCTCATGGGTCAGCATCAATAGAGAAGCTCCAGGGTAAGAGGTAGGCAGTGCACAGTATGAGGTGAAGGGCTATCGAGTTTTACATGCATAAAGTTGGCCAATCACTACAGTGGTGGCTGGGCTGGAACAAGCAGCCAAAGGTCCCAGAAACAGGTGAAGCCAAGAGTCTCTACATGGCCCATGTTAAGGCATCTGACACGATGACCTCAGATCTGACCATATCTCCTACCTCCTTCTCCTTCACTCATTCCACTCACACTGACTTTGATATTTCTAAGCACAGGCTTGCTTCTGCGCTAGGGCATCTAAGCTAATTGTTCTATGCTGGGAATGCTCTTCCCCCATCTGCCCATAGTGACTACTTCCTGGTGCTCCAACCTCAGCTTACATGCCACCTTCTCAGAGGCCTTCCTAGACCACCCACCCAGAGACCATCTATGACATCACCCTATGTTAATCGTCACTTTTTACTATCTGGTATTTTCTTATTTATTTATTGTTGACCTGTCTCAGAAGAATGTAAACTACTTGAGAGCAGAGACTGTCAATCTTGTTCACTGCTCTATCTGCATGGTTGGAAGGTACCCAATAATTATAGGTACTCAGTAATTGTAATAGGTACTCAATAATTATTTCTCCCATATTTGTTGAAGAGATGGATGAGTAAATAAGTGATGTAAAATGTATCTTGTGGGGCTTCCCTGGTGGCGCAGTGGTTGAGAGTCCGCCTGCCCATGCAGGGGACACAGGTTCGTGCCCCGGTCCGGGAAGATCCCACATGCCGTGGAGCGGCTGGGCCCGTGAGCCATGGCCGCTGAGCCTGCGCGTCCGGGGCCTGTGCTCTGCAACGGGAGAGGCCACAACGGTGAGAGGCCCGCGTACCGCAAAAAAAAAAAAAAAAAAAAATGTATGTTGTGAAACATAGCCATGATGTGATAGAAAACCCAAGTGAAAGATGAAAAGGCTAATGTGGTGATGCAATGCACCAAAAATACAGGACCCTCAAAAACACTTGCGTATTCCTGGGCTCTGAGATTCCCAGCTAAAGGCTGCTTAGCTCCCAGAGGCCAAGGGCCCACAGCACATCAAATTATGCATGTTTCCTAGATGTGGGTTTCACAGGCTAAATCCTGGCTCCCTCTCTGCTGTCTTTTCTCTTCCTAGTTGTGGATGGGACAAGTAGATCCAACGTGTTTTCTTGGGGTTCTTCCCCCAAACAGCCAACCCATCTCAGCTCTTCCATAGCTTTACCCTGAAGGAAGCAGCCCGTGCCTTGCCAGGCTGTTTCTGAAATGGCCAGAATAAAAGAAAACTGTAGGGCTTTCCTGGTGGCGCAGTGGTTGAGAGTCCGCCTGCCGATGCAGGGGACGCGGGTTCGTGCCCCGGTCCAGGAGGATCCCGCATGCCGCGCAGCGGCTGGGCCCGTGAGCCATGGCTGCTGGGCCTGCGCGTCCGGAGCCTGTTGCTCCGCGGCGGGAGAGGCCGCAGCAGTGAGAGGCCCACGTACCGCAAAAAAAAAAGAAAAAGAAAACTGTAACTACTGCTTCCTTTTTTTGCTTTTGCCTTTTGGCAAGCATAGGTTGTGGGACCTGCAGGGCGATGGGGGCAGAGGAGGCCAAAAGGGGACTTTGTAGTACAAGGAGTTCCAGAAGTACCATCCCAGGATCACCTGTGTCTTCTGCCTTCATGTCCTGCCAGCAAGACACCCCCAGCCACTAGAGACCCCTAGCCAGCTACCATAGCAACGCGAGGACAAACTGGGACAAGAGAAAATCATGACACACAGCTCAAAAAAGCAGTTTGAAGAACAGAAGCAGGCTTTCTGGTAAACGGCTAGAAAGGCAGGAAAAGGCAGCTAGAGGAGTGAGTGGAGGAGGGGCACTGGTCCACTGTGGGGAGTCACACAGGTGGACCCACACCATGCCCAGAATTTATATGGGGTGACAGCCCCACCTGCTCCCAACTTTGAGATTCCTCTTTTCACCCCTACCCCATCTCCCCTACGTGTCCCTTCCTCCAGCATCGCTGGGAAACCTCCTTTCCCATGGCAGGAACGTATCAAGGTCTTAGAACATCACCAGGTATTCACCTTCCTATCACTCACAAGCCATGCTGAGTTGAGACACTTCTATTCCTGGTCTCAGACATTTGTTCAACTTACTACATATGTTCGACTCCTGATAGGTGAGCAGGTAAATATGGAGGCTGAGTCAGCATCTGGCGGAGTCCCAGGGGTAGGAAGCAGTTATGTACCTAGCCATGGGAAATCAGCTCAGCCTCCCCTGTAGGGGTGGCCCACACCGGCCAGCACCAATTGAGACCATCAAAGTAATGCCTCAGATTCTGTCATCCATGCCCTGTAGTCCCCAGCTCTGTAGTCCCTCACCTGTAAAAAAGTATCCCTTGGCTGGCAGCTACTCCCGTTCCCGGGCTGCCCAGGGGCTGACCCAATCTTTAGGGCATCTCCCCAAAGCCATCTGCCCAGCAGACTCATCTTCCCTCCTTGCTTTTTAGTAGAGAAGTGAACACAAGACCCCCGACTTTTCCCAGCTATCTCTGAATTCTCAACCAGGCAGTCCTGAAGATTACAATTACAATTTTTCCCCTTTTCAAAGTTCTAGGGAAAGACAGGTGGAGGAGGAAGAGAGAAAAACGTCCTCTCCACCTCCAGCTGTCACATCCCACAGCCCCACAGCTAATGCAGCAGGTAAATATTAGCTCCCACTGGAACTGAAGAATACCAGAAAGAGAGTGAGGGAGAGCGGGGGTGGGGGTGGAGGGGGCATGTGAATTTCTGCTGCTTAGCACTTTCTTGGCAGCGTGGGAAGCTGGTGGAATAAGCAAAACATGGGCTCTCAACTCCACACACATAAATAAGCTCAAATAGATGCCCTGCTTAGCAGCCCATGACAGAGACCTAAAGAAGGATGGCCCCCTTGGCCGCTCCCCTCTCTGTGCCCTACAGCCACTCAGTTCCTGGAAGCAAGGACCGCTTTCCCCTGAGGAGGGGTGGGAGGCAGGGAAAGACGTGAAGACACCAAGCAAAGGTGGTGGAGGTTTGTGTCAAGGAAATACCTCAAATCACACAGAGGCTCACAAAACAAGCACACCTCTCCCTCCCCCTCAGGCTGCTCACCTACAGTGCAAGATGACTTCTAGTCCTGAAAGGATGGGTCCTTGCCAAAACCAAGTATATGATCTCTTGGTTAGCGGAGTCTCTCATCTTGTCTACCATGGGCTCCCCAGCCCCCTATGGTCTACCCAGCCCTTCCTGCACCAATTCCAGCCTTCACATGAGGCTGCACTCTCCCGTTTCCTCCTCCTCCATGCTCTCTGGACCTGCAGCAGTGATGCAGTCTCTCTCTAGAAGCTCTCGATCATGAATCCTTCTTGGCTCCAAATGGATCTGGTCCTTCTCCTCCAGCCTCCCTTTATCTCCCTTCTCATTTCTGGGCTCAGCAACTTTAAAATCAAATTCTTTTCCTCTTCCAATCAGGCTCTCTTCCTATTTTAATCAACGGTGACCATCCCAGCCCCACACCCACAGGCTTTGGCCACTGGTTCCTCCCTCTCCACCCAGTCACGTGTTCTACTGAGACTTCTTCCATTCCCTCAATCTGCCCTGTGATGCATCCTACACACGACTGCTCACTGGGCCCTCCTCAGGAGCTGAGGCTAACTCCATAAGGGTGCTACCCTCAAGGGTGTACATCTTGCCTAAGGTGTATATCTCTGGACAAGGCCAGAATGAACGAGTTCAGTCCAACCCAGTAACGAGGCCAAGTTGTGCTCAGGGATGCAAGCAAGAGGTCAGAACTGGAAATGAGTGACTGCTGGCCAGAGGTGAGCGTTAAGGCAAGGTCAAAGATCAGCATGTGAGCGGGCAGGCCAGAGCCAGAATACCAGGTGGACCATGTCACTGATTCAGTGACTGGGGTAAGGGGTTCAAGACAGTGACTTGGTTAATTCAAGAAAGCCAGAGATCTGTTGTTATTGTAGTAACAGCTGGGTGAATTTTTTTTTTTTTTTTTGCGGTACGTGGGCCTCTCGCTGTTGTGGCCTCTCCCATTGCGGAGCACAGGCTCCAGACGCGCAGGCCCAGCGGCCATGGCTCATGGGCCCAGCCGCTCTGCGGCATGTGGGATCCTCCCGGACCGGGACACGAACCCGCGTCCCCTGCATCGGCAGGTGGACTCTCAACCACTGCGCCACCAGGGAAGCCCCAGCTGGGTGAATTTCTTCTGGGCCCAGCAGGTAAATGGACAAGGTTTCCAAACTTCTTCCTATTATCCTAAATGAACCCTCCAATCTTACCCCCAAAGTTCTTTTCACATTACTCCCTCAAGGGGAAGATTCCTCACAGCCTTCCACTTTATCAAATCCTTTGTCAAACAAAATCGATGTTTGTCCTTTCCTTGAACACTCCAGTACTCAATAATTGCTCCTTCCCTTGGCTCTGGACAGGTGTGCACACCAAAGATTCTCTTGCTTTTGAATTTCAAGGATGAGCAAAATTTCAAAAAGAAACATATTATGTAGCCAACTTTTTATTTTTCTAAGTATGGGCTTTCAAAAACAACTACCACTATTTAGACCCCATCATTTTATAAAAGAAAGAGCATTTTAACACTAAAATTTCAGAAGCATATAATCTCAGAAAATTCTGTAAAACAAATACCTCAGAGATATCACGGGTTCAGTTTCAGATCATCGTAACATAGCGATGCAAAAAAATACCGTAGTAAAGCAAGACACCCGAATTTGTTGGTTTCCCAGTGCATATAAAAGTTATGCTTACACTGCACTGTAGTCTATTAAGTGTGCAAGAGCATTATGTCCATAAAAGCAAAGTACATACCTTAATTTATAAAATACTTTATTGCTAAAAACTGCGAACTGTCATCTGAGCCTTAGCAAGTCACAATCTTTTTGTTACTGTAGGGTTTGAAATATGGCAAGAATTTCTACCGAAATGAGACACAAAGTGAGCAAATGTTGGAAAAAATGGTGCCCATAGATTTGCTCAACGTGCGATCGCTGCAAACCTTCAATTCATAAAAAAGGCAGTACTTGCAAAGTGCAGAAAAGTAAAGTGCGATAATACAAGGTACGTCTGTAATCTGAGCCTTATAAAATAATCACTACTTGCCTAGCTTTTCTCATTTCACAACAAACTGATGAAAATGTTGTCATCAACAGGCACCAACCCATAAATTAGCATTGGAACCATAAATAGAGATGTCTCATTTGAAAATCATACAGTGCGTTGCAGTTTTGCTTAGTTTTATTTTCTCCCATATTGTTTATCCAACTTTTCAACTGTTCATGTTTTCTCTGTAAGCTAGATGGGAAGACCCTCAAGTTCTGTTTATATTTCTTTGTATCCACCAACTCACAAAGCCTTGTACACATGGGATAAATACCAAGTGAGCGAATGTCAGGTCAGAGCCGGGAAACACTTAAGAAACCCAAGGTAAAGAGGGAGCTAAGCTGTAAAAACAGAGGGGAAGACAGCACTTTTCCACCTCCATTTTTTTTTTTTTTTTTTTTTTTTTTGCGGTATGTGGGCCTCTCACTGCTGTGGCCTCTCCCGTTGCAGAGCACAGGCTCCGGACGCGCAGGCCCAGTGGCCATGGCTCACGGACCCAGCCACTCCGCGGCATGTGGGATCCTCCTGGACCGGGGCACAAACCCGTATCCCCTGCATCGGCAGGCGGACTCTCAACCACTGCGCCACCAGGGAAGCCCTCCACTCCCATTTTATGCTACCTTTATGCTACAAGTCCTTGAATGATACTGATAAAAACAGCATTTGTCTGTGATAAATCTGAGAAGTGTGTGTGGTCCAGCCAAAGGGGTCATTAGTTCACGATGCATGAACTAACCTCCCAAGCCTCCGAGCTGTCACCAATTTTTAGAGCAACTATGTAAAGGAGGAGCCTTCTACTAGGAGGCAAGGGCCACATTTTCTGCTCTGCCTTTGGGGTGTCATTTCACCTCTTCTAGGCCTCAGCTGCCTCTCCTGTTAAATATCTTTATTTTACATTGTATTGGAAAATCCTCTCCAACTCTGAGCGTTGTGATTTTTTTCACTTCCATTTTATCAGTGTACAGATAGGACTAACACACAGAGAAGGTTCAGAGGCTCATCCCAGAGGCTTTGGGGAGGATCCCGATCACTAGACCCTCACTCCACCATGCAGCATGGCTATCCTGACACTCGTGAGAGTGACGTGTGACATCTGTGCTAGGCCACCCAACCTGTGGCCTCGATCCCCTTACGAAGCCCTTGGATCACAGCGAAAGTCATGAAGTACTATTTATTTGAGTGCCTATTATACACCAAGCACTTTCCTTGTGCTGTCCCCCATCTTCTCAACAATCCAGCAAGGCAGGCATTATTTCTCCTTTGTACCGTAAGGAAACTAAGGCCAGGAGAAGTTAAGCAACCGACACAGCAGAGTGGGAAAAAAAGAGCAGGGACTTGAACCCGGGCCTCTGATTCCAGAGCCTGTGCTCTCCCAGTGGTAGATCTGGTGGGTGAGCTGTTCCAGGGTAATGTCTTCCACAGCTCCAGTCTGTCAGGGACTGAGAAATCAAGAGCTACTCATGATCAAATTTTCAAAAACACACAATGGAAATATCTTGAGTTTGTCTCGGCACGAGGATCCCACCTGAGTCCAGAAACTCTCCACCATCAACCACGCCAGCAGTTAGGACTTGATTTATCAGTGTCAGCTCTCTTTCGCTGGACCTTTCCTGCCCTCTGTCCCCAGAAGAACTCTACCATCAACCCCCATACTTCTGGAGTGGGATACACAAGGGTCACCTGTCAGAACACCAGTGTTCTCGCTCGGAACCTTGAAATCATCTGGTTACTTCCATTTTTCAGGCTACCCTCAGTACTCACTCCATCTATCCATCCCTACCCTCTTCCTTGTATTATTTAAGTCCATGCCAGGGCCATTAACTCCCTTGAAGGCAGAAACCATTTCTTAAAATCTTTGTATCCTCTACATAATCTAGAACTACGCTTTGCCCCTCAACAGGTGCTCAATAAGTATTTGAGAAGAAGATAAAGGCTTAGGCCTGAATTTCACAAACTGTGAGTCAGGAAGTTGCCACTCAATTCTAGGCAGTCCTCAGAAATGGAAAACAGAGAAATACGAATTCTTAATTTTGCTGTATAATCAGGAAGCAAAATTACTGTCTTTGCCTCTGGGTCTTTTCTCTTTAGCCTCTAACGCATACCTACTAGTGCATCAAGGCGAACTGCAGCCTTTTAAAAAAAGATTTTAATGGAAAAGGGATTGTTTTAATGCAGGTACAGTTTCTGAGGATGAGGGAATTGGTAAATTGATATGCGTGAGATGCAGTGGTTTCAGGAAAACACTGCCACTAAGTGTCCAAACACAAGCCCATCAAGATTTGAAGATACTCAAACTATCCTGCTGATGGTCACAGGGTCAGGAACGATGCACGTCCAGGAAAGAATCCAAGCTGGTAAATTTTTACACTCACTCTTCCAGTGTCTGGAGTGCCAGGAGTCTACAGGAGGAGGCGGAGGGACAGAAAGCAAACAGACATCCTGATGAGAAGAACTGGTACCACAGAGCATAGGTCCGGAGGGGAGAGGCCAGAGCTGAGGCCGAAGGGTTAAGGTTAGAACAAAGCAAGTGGCTTGCCAGGTGTTTTGTGTGGTAAACAAAGGACCAACACCAACTTTGGGGGATGGTTTGCAGACAGATGTGCCTTGAGGAGTCTTAAAGACAGGCTGGTGTAGGTTCCCCACACTGGGAAATGCTTCCCTGGTAGAAAACTTCCAAAGAAGGCTGATCTAAAAGGCTGACAAATGCCTGAGAGCCTGGCTGAGGTAGGCTGGGAGCTAGCCCTGCCTCCTAGATGCTTCCCAACACCTGTAACCCAATGCAGTCCCTGAAGGGCTCCAGGGAACACAGTTTGCAAACCACGGGAGAAGTGTGAAAGAGCCAACCCTTGGATCTAAAGACCCAGATTTCAGCCTGGCTCCGTAACTTATTAACCTCAAACGTCTCTGAGCCTCAGTTCCTGATCTCTGCAATATCCTCTAACTCAGCGGTCCCCAAACTTTTTGGCACCAGGGACCAGTTTCATGGAAGATAATCTTTCTATGGACTGGGGGGATGGTTTCGGGATGATTCAAGCACATTACATTTCTTGTGCACTTTATTTCTATTATGATTACATTGTAATATATAATGAAGTAATTATACAACTCACCATAATGCAGGGTCAGTGGGAGCCCTGAGCTTGTTTTCCTGCAACTAGACGGTCCCATCTGGGGGTGATGGGACCGCCTCAGCTCCCCCTCAGATCATCAGGCATTAGATTCTCACAAGGAGCGCGCAACCTAGATCCCTCCCGTGCGCAGTTCACGGTAGGGTTCACGCTCCTATGAGAATCTAATGCCGGGGAGGCGGAGCTCAGGTGGTGATGTGAGTGATGCGGAGCGGCTGTAAATACAGAGGAAGCTTCGCTCACTCCCCCGCGGATCACCCCCTACTGTGTGGCCCAGTTCCTAACAGGCCACTGGCCAGCACTGGTCGGTGGCCCAGGGGTTGGAGACCCCTGCTCTAACTTACCTGCTGAAGGGATGAAATGAGGGAATATACCTCAAAGAGTTTTGTAAACTGCTAAGTGCATACAAAGGCTTTTACTTTTCCTAAGAACCCTTTCCGCCTATTCAAGCATCTAGGCTTTGAAAGGGAACTCAAAAGTCATGTAGTTCCAAGGCGCTCTCTCTACTACTGAGCATTCCAGCAAAGGCACATGGATCGACTAAGCCCTCAGCTGACCCTAACCATCAGGTGAAGGAAGAGCCTTCACACTGGGGGCTCCGGACTATGCTGTGGGACAGAACTACTTACTGCAGGATGGTGCTAATCACCACATGCGGTGAGCCGTTTCCTTCTGAAGAGGCAGTATTATCTTGCCTACCCCAATTAGAGCATAAGCTCCCTGAGGGCAGCGACCTTATCAGACTTCTTTAGCACTCTTCTTGGCCCTGGGAGTTCCATTAGTTGTCTCATGCTTCTGCTTAAAATACTTTATTGGCTCCTTACTTCCTGTAGGGTCGAGTCCAAATTCCTTAGCCCTGGGGGGCCCCTCTTCTTATTCTGTACACTCTCCTTGAAGACTCTCATCCACTCCAAGGCTTCAACCTTTAGGCTGATGACCTCAAACAGAGTACAGTCATCTCTCGGTATCTGCGGAGATATCCCAGGACCTCCAGGGATACCAAAAGCCACAGATGCTCAAGTCCCTTGTATAAAGTGGCATAGTATTTGCATATAACCTACACACATCCACCTGTACACTTTAAATCATTTCTATACTACTTATAATACTTAATACAATGTAAATGCTATGTAAGTAGTTGCCAGCAAGGCAAATTCCAGTTTTGCTTTTTGGGACTTTCTGGAAAAAATGTTTTTGAATATTTTCAATCCGTAGTTGGTTGAATCCAAGAATGCGGAACCCACAGACAAGGAGGGCCAACTGTATTCCTGACCATTGACCTCTCTTTCCCCTGAGCTCTTGACCTTTTACAACCAACTGCCTGCAGGACACTTTGCTGTCTTCAAGGAGAGATGTTAAAAATACTGAATGGGGCTTCCCTGGTGGCGCAGTGGTTGAGAGTCCGCCTGCCGATGCAGGGAACGCGGGTTCGTGCCCCGGTCCGGGAAGATCCCACATGCCGCAGAGCGGCTGGGCCCGTGAGCCATGGCCGCTGGGCCTGTGCATCTGGAGCCTGTGCCCCTCAACGGGAGAGGCCACAACAGTGAGAGGCCCGCGTACTGCAAAAAAAAAAAAAAAAATTACTGAATGGCCCTGGCAAGGGCACTAACCAGTCAGAACAGGAGACCTGTCATGCCGCATATGACCGACATTATCGGTTTAGTTTCTAGATCTTGGGGAGGTCTGAGTGGCTGGCAAGCACGGTGGTGGAAGGGGAACAGGGATGAGGAGCTGCTCTGGGCAGTGGCTCTCTATTGGCAACACAGAAGTATTTCATATTTCAGTAACCAACCAGGCCCAAATGAGTCAACACCAATGAAAGCTCCCGCTTGGCCATCCCACAGCCCCTCACATTCAACCTGTCCACACTTGACTCATCTTCTCCACCCCAGCCTCCCGCATCTGCTCTGCCTCTCCAGCCCTTGTAGCTGTGAAGGTGGTACTATCCATCCGGTTGCCTAGGGCAGAAATCTAGGTGAATTCTTAGTACCACTTCCTCTCCCTGAACCCTACTGAATCAGTCATCAAGAGCAAGTCCTATCCTTTGCAATTCCTAAATGTTTCTCCAATTCACCCACTTTCTCCATCCCGAAATTTAAGTCAGGCTACTGCTTTTTCCACTTAAGACCCCTGTAATGAGCCTCCCTGATGGCGCTGCCTCCTCCAAGAGACTCTTCACATCGCAGCTAAAATAATGTCCTTCAGGCCAAATTGGTTTGTGTAACTACTCTTCTATACTCGTTCAGCAGCTCTCCGTTTCCCTGAGGCTGAAACACAAATTTCTTTACTTGGTCTACAGATTATCTAGTTTTTCAGTTCCCGCTAGGCTAATCTCTCTCCACTTTCCATCCATCATCCTACTCTGAATCCCACCCATCATCTCTGCTTCTAATTCTCTCGTTTGCCTAATTCTCTCTGGCCTCTGGGCCTTTGCCCATAACATTTATTCTGCCTAGAACTCTTCTTCTCTTTGTCTCGAGGCCCCTACACACACACACACACACACACACACACACACATCCTCCCTCACCTGAAGAAAAAAGCTCCGGTTTGCTTTTATGTCTAGCTTGTATGTCAGTTCCTTTAGGAAGCCTTCCCTGTCCATCCGCTGCCCGGATTGGGTTGGCACCTTCCTGTGTGTCCCCATAACTCGCTATACTTCCCTGCCTCCCATACAGCATTTACAACACTCTATTGTATTTGCCTTTTTAATCAAGGGAGAGGTTTGTCATTGTTTGCCCTTGAATATCCAAAGGAGATGTTCATTCAGTGTTTGCTGAAATGAAACAGAGGAGCCCGCAGCCCAGCACCTTCACATACAGGTGGTTTGTGGGAAGGCACTGGTCATCAACAGAAAGAAGCCCAGGTGTCTGCTCACCCAGGCTCCTCCCTGGGGCCTCCCACCCTCCCGGGTGCAAACAGAAAGATGCCAACACCACTTCCTACAACGCTCCGGACTCTTGATGCAGAAGCTAAGAGGGAGAAGAGATTAGGCTAGACGTTAGAAATTCCTCATCAGTCGGAACTGAAAAGCAAGTCAGCAACTTGCAATCCTGATCTGTCAGAGTCACTTTAATCAACATGCAAAGACAGAATCGTGGTGCCCTGCTAGCCTGTCAGAGCAGTACCAAAATTGGAAGTAAAAACCACAATACTGAAGCAGGACATAAGCCGATCACATATTTAAAGTGTATACGTGAGTGTACGTATGTGTGTGTATATGAGGCTGAAATAGCTACAGCCTCCCCAAGTTGTTACTGCGGCAGGAATCTCAGGGATGGGGCTGCATGTCTCTGGGGATCTTTCTAACTGAGGCAGAAACCAGATATCTCTGGCTTGAACTGTGAGCTCCCAAAGGCCACAGCATCAACAGCCTACCCAGATCCAAACCAACTGCATCGGCAGGAAATCAATGATCATAACACTGGGGTGTTTTACAGAACTGGTGGCCTCCAGGTGTGGACCCGCTGACAGCCACACCAAACCTGGCATGCCCTTCTGCCCCACCCTGTCTCTCTGGTCCCTGCAATTCCTGCAGAGCTCCTCCAGTTCTGATGCGGCTGGCACAGACACTCCAACCCCTCAGTTTCAGTCAACTGGGAGGGCAGACACTGCTTGCCCAAGGCCAACCTCCTGCAGGGCCCCAGGCATCTGAGATGAGCAGAACAGAGGAAGGAATTCAACCAGCTTCCCAACACCCAGGACAGGATACCACAGGCACAAGATTCCTGGTTCCACCTTAAGCCACTCTTAAAAGATTTGGAGCTTGGCCAAAGGCCCTGAGACAGAGTTCCCTCACTTCCTCAATTGTCTTTCTTGTCCCAGGTGATATAAGTGATATAAAATTGGTTCTGCTGCTCATCAGAGACAGGAGTCTGGGAGAATGAGTAATCTATACTCCACCTCCAGCTCACATCTCAAACAGACTTTAATGAATCTAGAGGAAACATTTATATTTAAACAAGCCTAATTCTGAAGCTCTTGGTTGAGATCCCAGGAGAAACAATATGGAATGATAGAAAGAACAGCATTCAGACTTTGGAGTCTTACCCTCTTGGGCTCAAATCCTAGCTCTATCATTTACTAAATTTTGGATCTTAGGCAAGTTACTTAATTTCCCCAAATCTCAGTTAACTCATCCCCCAAATGAGGAGAGAACTTGCCTAACTAATGCACGTGCAGGTCTAGCATGGTACTTGGCATACCATAGGTGCTCAATAGATGTTAGTTCCCCTCCTCCTGATTGTAACCTCTAGAATTTAATGCACTATGGGCTTTCTGAAGAAACGATATATGATAAGCATAATAATACCCAGCCCCCAAAGATATCCCCATCCTAATCCCCAGAACATGTAAATTAAGAGGATTAAGTCTGCAGATGGAATTAAGGTTGCTCATCAGCTGACCTTAAAATGGAGAGATTAACCTGGATTATCACAGTCCCATCGAATCTAATTACACGAGCTCCTAAAAGCAGAAGAGGAAAGGCAAGAAACGTGGATGAGAGAGATGTGACATGAGAAAGATTCAGCCCACTACTGCTGGCTTTTAAGATGGAGGAAGAAGGTCACAAACCAGAGAAGGCGGCACCCTTTAGAAGGAGACAGCCCTCAGGCTACAGCCAGCAAGAGACTGGACACTGAGATCCTACAACTGCAAAGAAATGAATTCTGCCAACAACCGGAAGGAGCAGGAAACACACTCTCGCCTAGAGCCTCCAGAAGGGAACATTCTGCTGACACCTTGATTTTAGCCCAGTGAGACCCACACCAGATTTCTTGCACACAGAACTGGAAGGTAATAAATCTGTGGGGTTTTTAAGCTGCTAAATTCATGGTAATTTGTTATGGCATCAGTAGAAGAACTAATGCACTACACTATGTATATATAGATTTAACTTTTTAATAGAGTTCTATTTTGATAGGGAAAAAAAATCCCAAACTGGAATAGCAATCAAGTTTTCTTTTACTCAGTTAATGACTCCTAAGAGAAGCTTGGATATTCTGTATATCTGAACCTTGAGGCTCTCATCCAGGTCCTTTCCTCCTGGTGTCCACTAGTAAAAGGAGGCATAACATTTGGAAGAACTTAAGAGCCTTGGAATTATAGTCTAACCAAATTACCCTATGACACAGGAGTACATCATAAGCCTAAAACACAATGGCCCAGATTCTTCTGGGAGTAAGAAAGGCTCCAACAGGTGCAGTTCTAAAGAACACTTTTAACAATGGTGGGCTTGGCCACTTATGCCGAACATGGTATCTGGAAATAACACAATGATCCAGGAGGAACCACAGCCCTACCAGCCACAAGAAAAGCTTTTCTGGTGACATGTATGGCACATTTCACAACTCCCATCAGGTTAGAATCCACCCTGCAACCAAATGGCAGGGTGCAAGAGTCCCCAAGGGCACATGCTATAAAAGAATAACGGGGGTGAGTAGAGACAGCATGGGGACCAAGATAACGTCTTCGTTTTCAGTCCCAAGGACTTCTAGATTTAGACAGTCCAAGCCAAGAAGCTGTAAACATTAATTCAGCATTTGATCATCTTATTAAATGCCTCTGAATCTTCATATAGTGCATTAGCCACCCAAATGCCAGGAACAAGAAGAAGCTGATGGCAGTAACTCCAAGCAACGGGTGCTGAGGGAGCCCACAGCTGCATAACGAAACAGCGGTCTGCCATATTAATGAGCACATCTATAATAGCTTTATCCACAGTAATCAAGACAAGATGGTACTGGCACGAAAACAGAAATATAGATCAATGGAACATGATAGATAGCCCAGAGATAAACCCATGAACATATGGTCACCATATCTTTGATAAAGGAGGCAAGAATATACAATGGAGAAAAGACAGCCTCTTCAATAAGTGGTGCTGGGAAAACTGGGCAGCTACATGTCAAAGAATGAAATTAGAACACTCCCTAACACCATACACAAAAATAAACTCAAAATGGATTCGAGATCTAAATGTAAGGCCAGACACTATCAAACTCTTAGAGGAAAACATAGGCAGAACACTCTGTGACATAAATCACAGCAAGATCTTTTTTGACCCACCTCCTAGAGAAATGGAAGTAAAAACAAAAATAAACAAATGGGACCTAATGAAACTTCAAAGCTTTTACACAGCAAAGGAAACCATAAACAAGACCAAAAGACAACCCTCAAAATGGGAGAAAATATTTGCAAATGAAGCAACTGACAAAGGATTAATCTCCAAAATATACAAGCAGCTCATGCAGCTCAATATCAAAAGAACAAACAACCCAATCCAAAAATGGGCAGAAGACCTAAACAGACATTTTTCCAAAGAAGACATACAGATTGCCAACAAACATATGAGGGGATGCTCAACAACACCAATCATTAGAGAAATGCAAATCAAAACTACAATGAGGCATCACCTCACACCGGTCAGAATGGCCATCATCAAAAAGTCTACAAACAATAAATGCTGGAGAGGGTGTGGAGAAAAGGGAACCCTCCTGCACTGCTGGTGGGAATGTAAATTGATAGAGCCACTGTGGAGAACAGTATGGAGGTTCCTTAAAAAGCTACAAATAGAACTACCATATGACCCAGCAATCCCACTACTGGGCATATACCCTGAGAAAACCGTAATTCAAAAAGAGTCATGTACCACAATGTTCATTGCAGCTCTATTTACAACAGTCAGGACACGGAAGCAACCTAAGTGTCCATCGACAGATGAATGGATAAAGAAGATGTGGCACATATTACTCAGCCATAAAAAGAAACAAAATTGCGTTATTTGTAGTGAGGTGGATGGACCTCTGGGATGGACCCAGACTAGGATGGACCTAGTCTGTCATACGAGTGAAGTACATCAGAAAGAGAAAAACAAATACCATATGCTAACACATATATATGGAATCTAAGAAAAAAAAATGGTTCTGAAGAACCTAGGGGCAGGACAGGAATAAAGATGCAGACATAGAGAATGGACTTGAGGACACGGGGAGGGGAAGCTTAAGCTGGGACGAAGTGAGAGAGTGGCATTGACCTATATACACTACCAAATGTAAAACAGAAAGCTAGGGCTTCCCTGGTGGCACAGTGGTTGAGAGTCCGCCTGCCGATGCAGGGGACACTGGTTCGTGCCCCGGTCTGGGAAGATCCCACATGCCGCAGAGTGATTGGGCCCGTGAGCCATGGGCGCTGAGCCTGCGCGTCTGGAGCCTGTGCTCCACAGCGGGAAAGGCCACAACAGTGAGAGGCCCGCGTACTGCAAAAAAATAAATAAATAAAAATAAATAAAAACAAAAAACAGAAAGCTAGTGGGAAGCAGCCACATAGCACAGGGAGATCACCTCGGTGCTTTGTGACCACCTAGAGGGGTGGGGTAGGGAGGGTGGGAGGGAGACGCAAGAGGGAGGGGATATGGGGATATATGTATATGTATAACTGATTCACTTTGTTATAGAGCAGAAACTAACACACCAGTGTAAAGCAATTATACTCCAATAAAGATGTTAAAAAAAGTAGCTTTATCCATTAGGCCCACTGTGTTCCAACGTGCCCAGGATGCAATGTTTGGCATCAAGCAAGCCTGGGCCCTTTGCCTGAGATTCATTTCATCCTCTATTAAAGGCAGAGGCAAAATCTAAGCTGTGCTGCAAGGCCAGGATAGCACCTGTGTGGCGACCTCACAGATGCTGGGAGACCCCAGACAGGTCCGTGGTCCAGCAGCCGCTGCCACATCCCTTTCCTGGTCTGGAAGCCCCTCCAAAGAACACCACAGTCTAGCAAAGTAAATAAGATTGCCCCAGACTCTGAGGTCAGCCCTGTTGGTGAGCATGTAAGGAGCCAGTCTAGAAAAATGATGCTATTTTACCTTGAGAACAAACTGCTAGGTGGGCTCCAAGATGACTGCGTGACAGTCATTTGCAGGAAGAAGGATAAGCGTGCGTCCTTACATTCCTCCTCTTCCATGAATGCCGGGGCTGGGTGCTCACTGTGGAGGGCTGAGGAGAGCAATCATCTCCCAAAAGTGGGGTTGCTGAGGATTCTCTTTGACCCAACTCGGGAGCCATATACAGAGACGCAAAGATGCTTTCCCCAAAACGATGTCTTTCTTTTTGGAACCTGAACGATCCTGGAGGCATGAACCACTAATTTAGCAAGTGAGGTGAGGCTGGGACCAGATTTGTCAAATGCTGCAATTTTTAACTCTAACTTGGAAAGTTCCCCAACTACTGTGTGTCAGGCTTATTTCCCTCTGCTCTTTGAGGGCAGGGCCCCTGTGTGGTGCATCACCTGTTATACATCACAGCCCTGGTGTATGCTAAGCACAGGGCAAGTAGGCAATAAAAACATGTGGGTGGGCTGGGAAAAGCTCACCCACCACTCAGACAGCCACCCCAGGAACTTCCTCCAGGCCAGAGAACCACCGCCACTCTTCATCCCCATCACCATCCTTCATCCCCATCACCATCCTTCATCCCCAACACCCATCCTTCATCTTCATCACCCCACCACCCATCCTTCATCCTCTCCAGCCCTGAAGTCTAGATTCTGGAGCAGGGGAAATGGCTTCAAGGCTTCAATGGCTTCAAACATATTTTCCTCATGTCTGATTAAATCCATGCTAAACACAGAAGAGGCACTCAGGAAGAGTGCTAAAATGAAAATACAGGGGAAAAAATCTTGAGTTGGAAGATGATGCATTGTATTTTTATCTTTTCTTTTATTAGTAAGTTTACAAAAGAAGTAAACATACAATTCCTCAAACACTAGTTTCCCCAGTGCATGTAAAAGAAGACTCAGTGCTTACGAACAAAGGGATGAATAAGCCAGTTTTCCTACCCTCAAGAAATTCAAAGTCAGGAAGGAGAATGGGACGCAAAAACATATAAATTATAGAACTGATCAAGAGAACAATCTAAGTACCTGTCTCCTTTCCTTTCCCTCCATTTTGTCTTGTTTAAGAATACATCTATAACTAGGACTGGAAAACAAGAATGCCATCAGTGAAGCAGAGGGGTGAGAAAATTCTAAAAGATCAAAAGCCACGGGTACAAACAGACAGGGAGAGAAGACAGAGGAACCACAGCCAGAAAAATGGAAAGAGGAGACCCTAGACGTGGGAGCAATTCCAGGGAACTCCAAGCGGAGTCAACTTCAAAGAACACTCAAGGTAGGGAACTGGGGAACTGCCTTCCGAGCTCTGGGACCAGCTCTTCCCATCTCTCCCGCTGGTGCTGAGCCCCCCAGCAGATGACCGAAGGCTAAAGCAAGGAACACATCTGCCAGGGCCAGATAGATGGGGCCCTAGTAGACAGTGTCTCAAGTAGATAGCAAGGTAGCCCTGAGTTCAGAAAATATATTCTCTTCCCTAAACTCTTCTTCCCCCCACCCCAACTCAAGTCTGTTTCCCTTCCAGAATTCTCCATCTTATTCTACCCTGTCTCTGTAGCCAAAATCCTAAGTCACCCTTCCCTTTTCTTTCCCTGTCTCTCCAGGCAATCCCCAAGTCCTGTAATTCTACCTGTCGGTGTCTCATAGCTATCTCCTCCTCTCTTTCTCCGGTGGCCTTCTCCGTCGCTTAAGCCCTCTCTTTTAACTCTCTCTCCTTCATGCTCTCCCATATGAAACAATATAGAGGAAAATCCTATTTTTGTAAAGCAATGTCGTCTCTACCCTTGGAAGACACCAGCTCTGTTGGGTGAATACTTTGCTAAGCCACTTGGGGAGATGGCAGAATCCCTGCAAATGCTCACTGGCCTGTGATCAAAGGGAGTCAGCTCAGTGCACCGCAGAGATTCTGCTTGGCTGCCCTGTGTACGCTGCTAGGGTGGGCGCCGAACTGCTTGGAACGATGGAGGGGGTACCAGGGGCCAAAGGAAGAGAGTGAGAGAAAACAGATGAACCAACCCTGAAATGGAGCTGAGGGAAAGGCATCAAGGAGAAGAACAGAGATGTTAAAAAAGAATTCAAGGAATTCAAGAAACTTTTCCTAAGTGATGTGCAATGCAAAATGTCTTCCTCATCCGGCCCCAGAAAATCTTTAGTCAAAGCTCCATTTCTCACCAACGTGCTGTGAAGCTAGATTTATTCTGCAGATTCGTCCAAGTGCTAAGTCCTGCTTTGAGGTGGGTGCAGGGTGAGAGCTGCCATGTCTAGATCTCATGCATAGTCAAGTACATGGTGCTGCAGTGGGAAGAGGATGGATCCTGGCATTTGACAGACCTGGGATCAAATCCTGGCTTCACCACTTACCACTGCAGTAGCTCTGTCCGCTCACAAAACCTCAGTCTTCTCACATCCACCGGAAGAATAAGAATCCTGCCAGCGCAGTTGTTACAGGACACCCCATCTCAGAAGCTGCTGTCTTCATGAATTTGTAGTGAGATGGTAAGACTGGTGGTCCTGCCTGCAATGAGTTTGTCTTCCTCCTTTTGAACCTGCAACACCCCTTGTACTTTTCCTCAGCAGTTGACTGTGGTTGGAAGGGCCAGGACTCAAAATGTGTTTAAGCCATTTTCGTAGTTGTCTCCAGCATCTTAGAAACAAGAAGAGCACATTTTCCCATCAACTGGGAAAATCCAGGGAAGAGACAAACCCTGAAGTGTGAGGTCAAGGACCATGGGGACGAACACCATGATGTTTGTGATGGAAGAACAATTGAGAAGCCTGAGACTGTCCAAGCCTGTCCAGAACCTTACTTTCATCTAGTATTTAATATTTTGCAAACAGCCTTCACACGTTTTATATATTAGTGCTGTGAGGGAGAGAAAGTAGAGACATTTTGCAAAGAAAGAAACGAAGTTTTAAAAAGCAAAGTGACTCATGCAAACTTACGCAGTTTGCAAAGCCAGAGGCAGGACTCGAACCCAAGTCTGGTGTGTTTCCTATCACCTTAGGCTGCCCCTTCGGGCGTGGCGGGCTCATCTCTGTCTGTGCTTTTCTTCTCCTTGGTTTATAAGCATCCTACTCTTCCCCCTCTGGGCTGAGGGAAAGGAGCAAAGTCACCCTGAGCCAGAGGGGAGAGGCTGAGGAGGGTGTCCCAGGGCAGAGTGGGTCTGCAGAAACAGCTCTTCTGCTGAGGGAGTGACCCTCGGATGGGACAGCTGGGCACCGTAGCACTGAGACGCTTGCTCTCTCGTGGGGTGAAACATCATTAGCTGAGCCCATTGCCCCCAGCATCCAACACCTTCTGGGGGTGGAAGAAAGCAAGGGGATAGAAGGATGTGGAAGGACTGAGAATTAAGGGCATTTGAGTCTATCTGAAGACTAACAACCAGGACATAATCATGTCTTCAAACTCTTTCTAGGATCTTAGGGAACCAGGACATTTGGAAGCTGGAAGAGACCTTTGGGGACCCCTGCAATCCGGGTGACGGGCAGCTGGTCTGCTCCCAACAGAGGAAGTGGGAAGGCAGACCACTGGGAAGCTCTTTGGGAGCAGCTGGGAAGAGAAGGCTCAAGAACAAAATAAGGAGCCACGATGAAGGCCCCTGCCCTTCACACCCGTGCCCTTCACACCCGTGCCCTTCACACCCCTGCCCTTCACACCTCTTCCCTTCATACCCGTGCCCTTCACACCCGTGCCCTTCACACCCGTGCCCTTCACACCCCTGCCCTTCACACCCCTGCCCTTCACAACCTGTGCCCTTCACAACCCAATCCCCGCTCCCACATCCCCCAGTGAAGCAGGAAACGGCACTGCTATTCTTACAGCCAATTACAGAGCACGCCAGAGTCGAAGGTCCACGTGGGCTCTAAAATGCTGTAACTGCACTGACTACACAACCTGTGAGGCGTAGATGCGGCAACTTCAGTGTCTGAGCTGTCACATGAGGTGAACGAAGGCTTCCCTAACTCTCCCCCATCCTGTCTTCCATCACCCTCTCCAAGGCTGCTTCACGTTCCCCAAAGTGAGGTGCCCCTGCTTCCAGTCACTCTCTCTGGCCCCTTTCCTACTGCGCTCTGTAGAAACAGGCTAAGAACACACAAGAGTTTGGCTCCAGCCCAGACACACTCGCAGCTGCCCACAAATCCCACTTCCCAGGCAACCCAGCAAGGCAGAGGGAAGAAAGCAGAGGCGGCACTCGATACATTCCTCTGAGGCCCCATCAGCAATGAGTTCCTCCCCATCCAATACGATGCGCTTTAAGTTCTGAGAACACAGAGTGATCCACGTGTTTGCATTAACCAAATGCTACAACAGAGCCAACTCGGCACTTCTAACTTGGGTAGGGAAGGAAAAGTATGACCAACGCCACAGTGTTCTTAAACCAAGCAGCCATCCGACAGCACTTCCTTGGTATCAATAAACAAATGCTAAAAGCACTGAATCATTAACTTAGCCAATTACAAATAATAAATTGAGGCCTCACCACTCACTGTGCAATGCAGATTTGACATATGCCCTGGGGGCCAGGAAGCCAGCTTTTCCAGGCTCTGGGAAGACCTGGGCATCTTACCAGCTGGGGCCCCAGTCAGACCATCTTGAGTTGACAGTATGGAGCTGACCCAGTCATCCAACAAGTTATATCAACTTTTTCAGTAACACCACCCCCTTTTGCCTCTGCCTAGCCTGCAGGTGTGAACACAGACCAAACACTCCCCCAGATTCGGAGGAGTTTCAGGTGCCTATTGTTCTATGGCTGATTGACAGCTTCTTGTTTTTGTTTTTGTTTTTTGCGGTACGCGGGCCTCTCACTGATGTGGCCTCTCCCGTTGCGGAGCACAGGCTCCAGACGCGCAGGCTCAGCGGCCATGGCTCACGGGCCCAGCCGCTCCGCGGCATGTGGGATCTTCCCGATCCGGGGCACGAACCCGCGTCCCCTGCATAGGCAGGCGGACTCTCGACCACTGTGCCACCAGGGAAGCCCTGACAGCTTCTTTGACACACACACAACTTCCAGTCCACCTCCCCTGGTTCGCCCCTGAATAGAAGCATTGTGCTACACAGCACATACATGTATTTTAAAAACTGAAGTAAATGACAACTAATTTCCTTTGAAGAATTCCAAGACAACCCTGGGGAATCATTAAGCAGGGCTGGGAATCACTGATGTAAGGTTTCACCACTAGGGGTGGGAAACTTTTCAGCCTTGGCTCCTGCATCTCCTATGGGAGCACACAATTGCCTCTTTCTCCCGCACGCTCCTGCAACCCAAAAAAGTAGGTAGCCCAACGCTGGAGACCATTTTCCAAAGAAAACATCTACCCGATCACAAGGACTGCCTGAGACTATGGTCGCCAAACCATGCTGAGATAATTGACAGGAAAGCACTTTTGAAAGGTATAGAGCATTCTATAAATGTAAGTCCTTATTATTTCCTATTATTCCTATTATTGCATCAAGGATGGTACTCCATGTACCACACACTCTATTTCCCACTCATTCTAGAGCGTTCTGGTCATCTCATTGGAATTGCCTCCAAAGCTTCGACCCTGTCGCACTTAGCATTCAACAGACATTTGTGAGATTGGATGAACTTGAACAGAGCTCCACAAGGGTATTTCCTAAACGGAAAAGATGCTGTCTCCTTGTAGGGATGGATTTGGCCATCATTCAGGAAGGCCCATTTTTATGCTATTTCCTGTGACTGGATGACATGTTATTCTCTTGGTAGATAGATCATGCTATCTCTGTGGGTGAGACCTGTTTTGGGTGGGGAAGTGCCTCTTGCCAAAGCAAGTGTATACACCAGGAAAGTCGCCAACGAAGTGATGCAACTGAAAGGAGCTAGCAAGTGCTGAGAGCTTGTTCATGGCCGATCACTGCACTGGGTGCTGGGGACACCAAGGTGAGTGGTGCAGACCCAGTCCCTAGGGCTCATCCTCTAGACAATAGGGTGACTGTGCATAGTGGTTTCATATCATCTGCAACTTGGAGCAAGTTGGGGACAGAAAGGAGCAAAAGTCCACCCCTAACCGCCACCGACAAAGGCCTGACCCACTCACGCTAGTCCTGGACCTGGGTTTTAAAGGTGGTTCTTAAAAAAAAAAAAAAGACATTTGGGAAATGTAAATCTAGCATTCTGAAATTCATGGGGGAAATGTTTCAAATCTGAACTTTCTGTCTGATTTTATGCATGCTGTTCTTCCCTCTCCCGGAAATGACTCAGGAGGCACCAGGGTTTTTACATCTTCATCCCTAATTCCCACCTTCAAACTCCTCCCCCTGCACCAACACCTTCCCTGACACATTTAGCATATAATCTTAAATGTTTATTTATCTTTATAAAATATGAGATATAGGGAGGGAGGGACGTTTTCAATTTACCTAAGTCATATTATGTTACGAATTTCATTCAGTTCCTCATTTTTTTCACTCAGTGCTGTTCTTAAAGCTTATCCATATTTCAGTATGCAGGCTCTTGCTTCCCTACTGCATGTCCTATAACTGCTCCCACTGCAGTTAACTGTTCCCTTTGTAATGGGCACCTAGGTTGCCATTAACTCCCTGCTATTACAAGCAACACGACAATGAAATCTTTGGACACGGCCTTTCGGATCTATGCAAAGCATTTCTCTAGGATCTATGTATCTGAGTGGGACTTCTGGGTCATAGGTCATACACATGTTTCATTTCACTAGATTCTACCAAATTATTATACTGATACTTTCCAGAGTCGTTGTACCAGTTACGCTCTCACCAGCAGTCCATGAAAGTTCCCATCTCCCCACATCAGTGCCTACGTGGGTACTATCCAGCTTTCTGAATTCTGGCATTCTGCTGGGTATAAAGAAGTTAGTCCTAATTGTTTATATTTGTCTTTCTTTGAGGATTTCTAGCTTAAAACACCATCTGACTGACAGTGTTTGATTTAGACTCTCCCACTCCCCACCAAAATACCCATGATGATAAAGGAAAAGATGGACAAAAACAAGTAATATGTTTTTAAAAAAGAATAACAACTGAGAATGGAATTGGAACAGAACAAACTTACAAGCCTGAAAGAATTTCCAGAAATGCACCATCCCTCATCTGCAGTTCCTGCTGCACATCACAGGGAGGCAAGGGTTCTACTGCCCAGAGAACCAGGAAGCCACCCTTCTCTTGCCTGGGTATAACTTGTGAGAAGACAGAATACCACTGCCCACTCTAGCCTTCAGCACCTCTGTTTCTAGAGCCATTACAAGACCAAACTTCCTAAGAAGGAACAGGAAGTGGGAGTAGTGGGGAGGGAGAACTGGCCACAGACTTTGGGTTCTGGGACATGCGCTACAAAATAAGGAAGGTCAGATCAGAGAGAGGACAGTCCTGGAAACAGCACCCTTGGGAAATGTAGCTGTTACCTCACCACACACCTTCCTTAATCCTTCAGCATTAACTGGGTTTGGAGGCACAGTGTAGATGGTGGTGCCATTTGTAGAACAGGGAAGACATGGAGGAGGAGGAGCTTGGAGGATGGGGTAAGTTGAAAGTTCTGGTCTGGACATGTTAAGCTGAAGAAGCTACTAGACCCCTGAGTTAAGCTGTCGAGGATGCAGCTGGATTAAGCCTCAGAAGCTCAGAGGAGAGATAAAGGCTGGATCTATAAATGTGGAAGTCATCCACATACGGATTTCTGGAAACCTGTAAGAATGGATGAGATCCTAGCAGATGAGTATAGATAGAGAGGAGAAGAGGGCCAGAACCCAGACCTGAGGCACACCTACATGAGGAATAGAGCAGAGAGGAAGGGCCAGCAACAGAGACTATAACGAATAGTCACAGAGTTAGGAAGGAAACTAGGAGAGCGTGCTATCCCAAAAGCCAAGAGAAGTAAATGTTTCAAGAACGACAGTCGTCAGCTGTACCAAATACTCTGAGAAGTCAAACAAAAGGAAGGCAGAGAAGGAACCTTGGGACTCAGCAACAAGGACACCACTTTACAAGAGCAGTTTTAGCAGACAGAAGCCTATTAGAGTGGGTTAAGGAGGGAACAGCAGACGAAAAAGTGGGGACGACTATTGACAACTCTTTCAAGAGGTTTTGCTGTAAAGGAGAGCAGAGAAACAGGACAGAGGATAAAGAGGGGTATGATATTCGGGGAGGGTTGCTTTTTTTTAATATGAGATTATATAGCATGTATTTACACTGGTGGAGATGATCTGGTAGAGAGAGAGTGTGGGAAGGTGAAGAGATGACACTGAGAGCAAATGTGGAAATTTTTAAAAGAGAATATAAAACTGTCAGAAGCAAGACTACACACATCAGGCTCGTGGTGAGAAGGGAAGCCTGTGGTGGTATGAGGCTACCCGTGGCACACGGTGATGGGTGGTCTGCTGGCCTTTAGAACAACCAGTCAGAGATGCTGTTTGTGAGCACACAGGGAGGTCCTGGCAGTCTCACTCGAATCATGCATTAGTGACAGTGCTTAGTTGTTCATGTTTTAACAGGTAACAGATGTTTAGTTGCATTTTATTGCATAATATTTTGTTATCAATCACTGAGCTCTTTGGATTTAAGACACCTCAACCTCAGAAATATCATTAAACTAGAATAAGCCAATCCTGGACATTCCAAGTAAGAGAACTCATTCAACTGTATTAGAATTAACTCAAGAGTTCAGAAGGGTAGTCAGATGCACTGGTTCATTCCAAGAATATATCAATATATTGAGAGCCTACTATGTGACAGACACTGTCCTAGCCAGTGGACGTAGCTTGATAAGTAAATGGCCATGGTTCTTGCAAATAAATAATTATAGATTGATAGGGTGGTTAGGAAAGTCCTCTGGAAAGAGAGGATGTGTGAGCCCAGACCTGAAGGATGAACAGGAATCAGGTATAAAGAGAACAGAATGGGAAGTTCCAGATAAAAGGAACAGACTGTGCAAAGTGGTAAAACAAAAAGGTCAGGATGTTGGAGGAGGTAAGAGAAAGCCAGATGGCCCAGAGGACAAACAGAAGAGAGCAGGTGTAGGAGATGAAGCTGGAGGGGCAGGCGGTGCCAGATCAGGCAGAGTTTTATAGGCCCTGGGAGTTTAGATTTCAATGGGACACCAATATAAATGGTCGACATACATGTACACAAAAAATTACAGCTTGCCTGCATGCCAGCAATAACATGTTAGAAAAAAGTATCTTGTTCATAATAGCAATAAAAACTATGTCTAGAAAAAAAAAAAACCTTAACAACAGAATTTGTATAAAGGAAGGAAATTATAATATTTTACTGCAAAAGGTAAGAGAAACCTTGAATAAATACCATATTCCAAGATGGAAAAAATATAAATGTCCCTTTTATCCAAACCAATTAAAGACTGTTGCAATTCCCAACAAAATCCTAACATTTTTATATTACTGCAAAGTGATTCTAAAGTATGCTAAAGGAGACTTTACCTTATCAGATATTTAATATATTATAAAGCTCAAAATAAAAACAGCACGATAGTAGGAAATAATAGATCAATGTAATTAAGCAGAAATAGAAACAGACTCTACTATACCTAAAATTGTAGATGATGATACAGATAACATTAAAAACCAGTGGAGAAAGATTTCTTCAATAAATACTGCTGGGAAAGTTGGTTAACCATTTAGAATAAAATGAAATTGAATATTAACTAAAAGTCTTAAACCAAAATAAATTCTAGATGCATTAACAATGTATTTTTAAAACATAATTAAAACATAAATGAAAATTCCTCGGGCTGAAGAAACAATATAGATCTTATTCCATACAAACGTAAAACTTCAATATATTTTTAAAAATTAAAAGAGTAAAGAATAAACTAAGAAAAAATATTTGTACCGTAATGACAAAAAATTAAAACTTTTAGTATATAAAGAGTTCTGACAAATCAATAAGAAAAATACAAACACCCAATTTTAAAAGGCGTGTAGGACATGAATAAATAATTCAATAAAGAAAATAAACATATGAGTGATAAACATTCAATCATTAATAATCAAATAGGACACCATTTTTTATCTAACAAATTTAGTTTTTTTCTTTTTTTCCCCCTTTCTTTGCTTGCTAATGATCAGTATGAGTAAAGTTACAGGAAAGGTGTCTTTTACTGCTGGTGGAAGTATAAATTGGTGAAAACTTTAAGGAGGTAGCAATTAGATGATTTTACGCAGTAATTTCACTTCTAGCAATTTCTCCTAAGGAAGTACTCAGAACTACAGTCAAAATGATACGTTCAAGGATGTTCATTACAGTATCACCTCCATTTAATTCATTCTCCACAGAGAAGCTAAAGAAGTGTTTTTAGAAACCCAGATCAGGGTGTTCCAGGGGTGTGCTGGTAAATGCTTAACAATGGACCCTCTGCAGGATTAAAGCCCTGATTTGTAGCAACTGCTACAAATTTCTGTAGTGTGAACACTCTCACCATGGCCATTTAAGTCACCAACATGATGTCACTAAACAATTAGTTGGGAAGAAATGGGTATAATCGGTTCTCACAAGCCCCCGTGAGCCAAGTCCAGCTCACATGACTGAATGTGTGTTTCTCCCCCACACAAAACCCCCCAGTAGGGGTCCCTCACATTTTGCAATAAAGTCCACACTCCTTGCTCTGTTCCCCAAAATGCTCCATGATGAAGTGGCCCCTGCCCATCTCCCGGGCACCTCCACCCCCTTTGCTCACTCACTGATTCTGAATTTTTTTTTCTATATCTTCATTGGAGTATAATTGCTTTACAGTGTTGTGTTAGTTTCTACTGTACAACAAAGTGAATCAGCTGTATGTTTACATATATCCCCATATCACCCCTCTTGAGCCTCCCTCCCACCCTCCCTACACACCCCTCTAGGTCATCACAACGCAATGAGCTGATCTCCCTGTGCTATGCAGCAGCTTCCCACTAGCCATCCATTTTACATTTGGTAGTGTATATATGCCAGTGCTACTCTCTCACTTCATCCCAGCTTCCCCTTCCCCCGCTGTGTCCTCAAGTCCGTTCTCTAAGTCTGCATCTTTATTCCTGCCCTGCCACTAGGTTCATCAGTACTGTTTTTTTAGATTCCATATATGTACTGCTTCTGAATTTTGACTGAACTCCCCAAGTTCACTCCCACTTCAGAGCCTTTCAACTTGCCCTTTCCCACTTCTTCTCCTTGTCATTCAAGCCTTTCAACTTGCCCTTTCCCACTTCTTCTCCCACATCCTTCTCCAATAGGATCTCCTATTCAGAAAGATCCTCCCTGACCACTCCATCTGAAGTTGCCACCTCTTAGTTCAGTACATTGTCTTGTTTCATTTATAGCCCTTGTCACCACCTGACTTAGCTTCTTTGTCATGTCTCTCCAGTAAAATTTAAACTCCGTAAGATGACACCTGTCTAGTTACCCCATGTAATTCCCGGCATTTAGAAGAATACTTGGCATCCAGTAAGTACTCAATAAATATGTGTTGAATATTGATAAATTAATTTGTTTTTAATAGTGAAAAAATTTTAAAACACATAAATGCCCAATGATAGGGAAATGGTAAAACTAACATTTATTGATCATTATGTGCCAGGTACTGTGATACATGTTATTTGTTCACCTCACTTAATATGTACAAAACTCTGTGGGGTGAGTACTATTGTTATCCACATTTTACAGATGAGGAAATAACCAGAGAGGTTAAGTCATCTGCCCAAAGCTACACAGAGCCAAGGAAGTAAGTCAAACCCAAGTCAGCTCCACAGGCCCATCTAGATCATCTAAGATTCCAGCGAGGGGGGTGAGGAGGCTTCACTTAGACCAATGAGCCCAGAAACACCCAAGTGCTAGTTTCAAGTGCTCGCTGAGCTATTATTGAAATAGCTTCTTTTTTCACAGTTGGCTGCTGCTCTTCAGAGTTGCAGTTCTCCTGGGCAAGAGCTCTTTAGGGAGGAAGAATAAGAAGCAAGACAGGAACTAAGTCTACATGAGTCTCTATCTTAACAGCAGCATAAGAACCCCCCAATCTCTCCCTGAACTTCAGCCATTAGCCATTACAAATCCGGTTTTCAAATAATATTGAATGGTATTACTATAATACTCACAATATAATGAAAAGTGAAAGCAGCAAGATAGAAAACTATATATTCTGTAGGAGCTCACTTTGGGGGGTGGGGGGCTAGAAGTTAAAAACACATTTGTATGTATATAAAATGCTTTGAAAAAGACCAGAGGGAAAAACACACCACAATGTTGGCAGCGTTTGGATTCAAGTGACTGGACTGTGTGTAATTTTTATATTCTTCTTTATAGTCTTCCTTATTTCCCAATTGTTTTCCAATGAATATGTCTTTTGTAATGAGAGGGGAAAAGTCTATATCATTACGTTTTTTTAAACGGTTGAAGATTTTAAAGGCAATGGGATGCAAAATTGAGAGAATGTTAAACAGCCCAGATAAGCAAGATTGGGAGACTGCAAATATGGTTTCTCCGGGGCCAGGCTGAAAGAAGCCTTGCGGGGAGAGGCCTCAGGTACTTAACCTGAGAAACAGCAGCTAGAGAAGTGGTCACAAAGGAGACAAGCACAGGACAGAGAGGGGATGGTGAGGAAAGGTAACAGGGTAGGTTAGGTTTCGAGGGTTGGTCCCTTCCCCCGACACTGGAGGGAGGTAAGTTCTAGGTTAGGGTAGAGTTTTAGGTTCCTGGACCCAATTCCAATACAGGGTGGGGTGTCCCCTACAATTCAATTCAATTCTGACACTATCGACCCGGAGATACCCTACGATTCCACAGGTTAAGGGATCAGTCCTACAAGACCTCCCCCCATTGCCTCCACTTCAGATTCCAATCACAAGCCCAGGTTGTTACTTGTGCTTCTGACCAACCTGCTACAGATTGGAGGTTCCCATCACCTGCTCCTTGGACTTCAGATGCCTACTGCAAGCCCAGGTTGCTACCTGTACTTCATTAAAAGGTATGAAATTTAGCCATTTTCAACAACATGGATGGACCTAGAGAATATCTTACTAAGTGAAGTCAGACAGACAAAGACAAATATCATATGCTATCACTTACATGTGGAATCTAAAAAACAATACAAATGAATCTATTCACAAAACGGAAACAGACTCACAGACAGAGAAAACAAACTTATGGTTACCGAAGGGGAAAGAGTGGGGAGGGGATAAATTAGGAGTATGGGATTTACAGATACACACTACTATATATAAAATAGACAAGCAATAAGGATATACTAGCACAGAGAACTATATTCAGTATCTAGTAATAATCTATAATGGAAAGTAATCTGAAAAAATAATATATATATATTACAATCACTTTGCTATACACCTGAAACTTAACACAATATGGTAAAACAACTGTACTTCAATTTATAAAAAAGAGTCATGATGTCTTCAAAATGATAAAATGACATACCTCTGAGTTTCAGGGTCAGTATGTTGTGATCTAAACCAAGTCAAAAGCAACTGGAGAGCAAAGATGATGTACCCCTGCCACATCAAAAATCACTTCACAATTTCAGCTCCTTATTCAAAGCAAACACCAATTTTCCATTCAAATTTCCTTTTAAGCAGAGCTTAAATTTATCTTTTGCCTTATTTGTACAGTTTGAATTGATTTTTTTTTAGCAAATGGTCATTAATTTCTACATGAAAAATTGAGGAAGAAGCATACTCCTTTGGAATACCATTTTTCTATTTTATGTATGTGAAATAAATTACTCATAATAATTTGTAGGCAAAAATTGTTCAGGCTGTTGTGTGTATATGAGTGCGTTTCTGGGTGGGGAGAGTTCCATAGCTTTCCTGGGATACTTGGAGGAGCCCATAAGCCTGAAAAGGTCACCACAGTTCCAGATCTAACAATGGCTGAACTTATAGAAAAGTTAAGTGTCAGTGGCCTTGTTCCTTTGTGACAGTGTTAGTCCCTGGGCCCTCTATGAACCTTACTTATTTACAGTCATATGAAATTGCAAGGTCCATGTTCAGCAGAGTTGTGACGTAAACGAAAATGTGGGTTCAATCCCAGCTCTAGCTGTGTGATTCTGGGTAAAACATTTAATCTCTCTAAGCCTTTCATTTTATCCGTAACAACTGGCCAGGTCATTACAAGCTCAAATTAGATGACATAATGAACATGCTTTGTCCACTATATAATGTCCTAGAATTGTAGGGTTGTATTGTAAGGTACATAATGTCCTACAGATGAGGAAAATGAGTGAAGGAGAACTAAGTAATTTACCCAAGATCAGACAACTAAGAATTGCTGGATTCAAACTGGATTCAGATCCAGATAAGCCTTCCCCCTCCCATTATCCCAGGACTCAGACAAAAGGATATAAATTATCATCCAGTGAGCCTTGGCCCCTTATTTTACATGTACAGAGATGCAGAACCCCTCAGAGATGCTCTAATTGCCTTCTAAAAGGCCTACAGGAGCGGTCTACCCCCCCCAAAAAAATGTGGGGGGTCTCAGGAGATAGTCTCAGACAATCCGCTATGTCCCAGGAAAGATGATAGAGGGACTGACTCCTGACAAAGGCTGGACACAGGTGCCTGCCCATCTGCAGCCACAGGTCTGGGTCAAAAGCTCTCAACCCTGGCTGCAGCTTAGAATCACCTGGGGAGGTGTAGAAAAAATATATATCAATATACATATATACATACATACATATACATGCATACACACATTTCAATGCCAAGACTCCACCTAAGAGTATCTGCATCTGAATCTTTCAGAGTTGGAATCTAGACACCCATATTTTATAAAGCAAACTGGGAATGGTGTAGGTGGGTCACTGAAGCTCAACGTGTAATGACGGTCCTGCTTCCTGGCTACAACCTAAGGAAAGTGAGGGACAGAGAAAGACTGCAATGGACTGAATGTTTGTGTTCTGCTAACATTCACATGTTGAAATCCTAAAGTGATGGTATTTGGAGGTGGGGCCTTCAGGGGGTGATTAGGTCATGAGGGTGCAGCACCCATGAATAGGGTTAGTGCCCTTACAAGAAGAGGCCAGAGAGCTTGGTGCTCTCTTTCTACCTGTGAGGACACAGTGAGAAGTCGGCCGTCAGCAGCCCAGAAGAAGGGCCCCACCAAAACCTGACCGTGCTGGCACCCTGATCTCAGACTTCCAGCCTCCAGAGCTGCAAGAAATAAATTTCTGTTGTTTAAAAGACACCCAGGCTATGGTACTTTGTTACAGCAGCCCAAACTGACAAGCCAAAGATGAATAATAAACGTTAGTGAAAATGAGATTAAACACATCACGAGAGCATAAGAAAGTATGAAGCTTGTCGGTAAAGGTAAATACATAGACAAAAAATAGCCCTGAGATGTTGCTGCTGTTAACCCCAGAAAGATAAAGAGACATGTCAGGCTACTGGGTGACAGGCTCAGGTCTACCTAATGCCAAGGATTTTCAGCCTCCACTGAGCTCTGCTGCCAGAAGCATCTGAGAGGAGCCCGAGACAGCAGAGTCAAGCCCAGACGCCAGGCAGGTGATCCTGGCTGGCGAAAGTGAGGAAAGACCCAGACCCTCCACTGAGAGGCTCCAACCATCTCCATAGGTGTGCAGACAGGTCGGAGCAGAAAGGTAAGCACTCACAACAGAGGAGCACCCTTGGGAGAACAGGTCCTGGCTGGTGTTCCAGAAGGTTCTGGCCAGCCCCCGTGCCTCTGCTCAGAGTCAAGTCTGTACTGTGTGGATGGGGGGGGACATGACATCCTCCCTCCGTGTGGTGCAGGAGTCCTTAAAGCAGTGTGGTGGATGCCATGACATGCCCTGTCTCCCCTTCAGGACTGCAGGTCGTTTCCCCCAGCTGCTGGGATGCTGTTGGCACACAGTCCGCACTGTCACCCCCTCAGGAATTGCCTTACCTGCAGCTGCCCACCTGGACCAAGGTCAGGACACCTTCAGGGCCGGTGGGGGGCGGAGCTGCATGCATCCAGTGTCTGGTCGATGAGGGAAGAGAAAGGCCTGGCCTCTCTGCCCCAACTCCAGACAACTCTGGAAGACCATCCAAGTTCTAGAGTCCTCTACCTCCACCCCATGAGGTCATCTGAGGCCTCTGTGGAGACGAATTGCAGCCCAACTTCTCCCTCAGCCCAATCCTGCTTCCCTCCCTTCCTCTCCCCCAGTGCTGATCTCAAGAGCACCCCCAACTCTGCATAAACATCCTGCACATTAATCCTTGTCTCAAGAGTCTGTTTCCCAGAACCTGGTCTGCAACAAGCAGCCTCCCACCCCTGCAGCAGCGTGGGAGCAGAGGCCCCAGAGCAATGTGGGAAGGAAGGCAGGTGTCCTAGGCACCGGAGGGTAAAGGATGGGCTTGACAGAGCCTGGCCCTTAGCCAAGCCAGGGCCAAGTGCAGGAGGAGGCGATGCCTGCATCCCAGCCCAGAAGATGTGGCTCTGTCTTAGCCGCATGGCCCCCAACTGGCTCCATAGCCTACTTGGGAAGACGGGGAAGGAACAGGGCTGAGTCCCAGCCAGGCGGCCTAAGAAATTTCCATGTCAAACAGCGTACAAACGTGGGAAAAAATTATTCTCATCAGATTGGAGTTTACGTCAATATCAAACCAAGATTAGTTCTAAGTAATAAAGGCAGGAGGGAACAGAGGCCCAGAGAGGTGAAGTGACTTACCCAAAGCCACCCAGCTCCCAGGTGCTAGAGCCCGGATGGAAAACAGGCAGTCCCACCTATCATTTATCATGTGCTCTGAGCCATCTGACCACACTGCCTCAGACAGCAAGCAAGGGCTACCTCTAATCCAGATTACAAACAGAGCCCAGAGACGTAAAGAGGCTTGGCCAGGGTCACACAGCTTCTTGGTGACAGTCTCCTCTATAGGAACATTTCTTGAGCAACTTTATACAAGCCTGGCACTATATGCACGGGCCAGATGCTACACCTCATAGGAGTGTACGTGTAGTGAAGGGGGACGGTGGGGTTAGAACAGTATTTATGTTGAGGCAATCTTCCTGGGCCACCTCCCCCTAGAGGGAGCCTGTGATGTGAAGGCAAGGCTCCTCCCTGAGACAACTACACCCAACGCAATCTGGCAAGTGTCACTTGCCTGCAGCAGAACCAGAATCACAAACCTGCCACGTGGGCCAGCACACACCAGCCAGCACCATCTGGACAGTAACCCCCAACCCTGCCCGCCGCCCCCCCAGCCTGTTTCCATTCCGCCCCCCAACCCAAGGAGGCACACAGGGTTCCCTGGAGGAACTTCTGAATTCAGCCAGCCCCTTGCAAGGAGGCCCCTACTCCACCCAGGAAGGCACGAGGGCTCCCTGCTCTGCGCCGGATGCCACAGGCTGAGCCACGAGCGTCCCCGAAGCGTCGCCCTGGCTCTGGATAAAACCGATGCTGTCAGCATGCTAATTATTGAGAGGAGAGGTTGGGCACACTGACTGACAATTAATGACTCCATCTCTCTGTTTCCTGCTGGCATATTATTAATTCATTGTGCCTCTCCGGTGGGGCCGGAGAGATAATACAGACTGCGAAAGTTCACATTTCAATTTGCAGCCAAGATGAGAGGAGGGGTTTGGGGAGAAGCCACAGTCCTCAGGGGGCGAGAGGGCACAGTGTGGGAAAGCCTCTTCCACCCACCCCCTCCTTCAACTCTCTCCTACAGGAAGGAAAGCGCGTGTCACAGAGGCTCAATCACAGAGGGTCGCTGGAGCGCGGCTCGTAATCACCGAGCGACCGGAAACTCCCCTGGAGAGGGGCTATGTGAACAAATTGTGGTTCTAAGGAAACTGCATCTAAGGAATACTATGCAGCATGAAAGAGACACTGTGGTCATCTTTCTAGAAACTGCCAGGGAGAGATATCCATGATAGAATGTTAACTTAAAATTAAAAGCAAAATGCAGACCTGTACGTCTAATATGATTGCACTGTCATGACAGAAGGAAAGGGAGAGACAAGTGTTCCCAGCTTCAGCACAGAAATAAGGGGAAGAGAGTCACCACAGTGGATGATGGCTGGGGAGCGCTGAGATGAGGGGGGAGGGGGATGAAGATGGACTTGACCTCAGCATACCCAGGCCAGGTATGTCCAGCCACCCTACCACACACCAAAGAGCACGCCCCCAAGTAAGTATTTCTGTACTCTCAGAACAGAAAGAGAATTTGCCTAACTCCTCCCTGTATTCTTTATAAATGTGGGGAGGGATGCAGCTCTCCCATCACCGAGATCAGCAGGTGGTGAGCAGCGTGGCCCGGTAGTGAGATGCGTACACACGGCAGAGGGTCTACACGGGGCTTCCCAGGTAAGAGGAGGAGGGAAGGGAGAGAAGCAAGAAAGGAACCCAACCCCACATTTACTCATTCCTTTCCACACTGGGCTTTGAAAAACAAATGAGGAAGAGAGGGGGTGAGAGGGGCCAGCAGCAAGGAGAGGTGGAAGACGGTACAGGTGGGAGAGCAGGCCTCTTGAGGGGCATCCTGTGCTGAGAGGAGAAGCAGCCCCTGAAAACAGCACAGGCCAAAGGTCACAGCAGACTGGCCACAGGGCCTAAGGTGATGCACTTCTTTCTCTCCACCTCTGCTTTCTCATCTGAACGTTAAAAGAGAAATTACGTGAGGCGATGTTTTTAAACGTCTTGCTCATCACAATACCCGGAATACCGCAGGTGGTCTGTATGTGTGTGTGATCTTCAGCACCAAGTATGTCCTTTTCTACATGTGTCTTCATCCATTCTGGCACTTCCGAGAGAAAGACATCCCTGACTCATCTGGAACCAGGCATCCAGGTGAGCGAAGGAAGGGCAAGGCAAGGCGGTGAGGGAGATGGGAAGCCCTGCGCGCTCACCCAGCTCTGCAAGGCCCTCCATCTTCTGGCTTTGGTGTCCTTACCTGTGATATGATGGGTGACCCCTAGACTGCTCCGGCCCATTCCAGCTACACAGCACTCTGTGAAAAGCTTCCAAGTGAGAGACAATGGCTGCACTACACAGAAGTGACCACTTGGGGACACCATAAAACAGGAAAAATTATCTCAAGAAGCAGGGAAAGTGTGACAAATTGTGCCGCTGACAGTAGAGGGCGCCCCTTTCCCCATTTTCTTCAAAAAGGTGTCTCAGGGGATAGAATCGCTTCCTATCTTGACGTGTTCAGAAGGCTGAACGTCTTCTGAAGGTACCCAGGCATGGATCATGCTGGCAGAGAGGAGATGGCCGGGTGGCGGGGAGGAGAGATTGGCTCAGCTGTCCCTCAGAACAGACAAGACTGATGCTGCCAGAAAGGGAAGCACAGACACGGACTGGACACCTGGGGCACATCAGGAATGAGAGCTGGGCTTCAGACTCACACATTCTCCTCCCCGCCTCCTCCTTCCTGACCTGGCCTTGAAGGGACGAACCAGGACAACAGAGACTCACCTGACCCCACTAAGTGCTGGCTCCTGGCACCATGCTCTGGAGAAGGTGACACATTCTGGTTTCCCTTAGGGCAGCCAGTGGCTCAGCGAAGGAGCAGAGAGGGTATGAGGGGTGAAAGTCACCAGGCACTGCGGGAGGGGGCTGGGCACCTGCACAGGGACCCCCGCTGCTTAAGCTCCCCACCATGCGTGTCCCCACAGCCTGCTCTCTGAGGGAAGCTTTCACAGAACTGCCAGAAGGTCTGAAGGAGAAAAAAAAGTAGGGAAAGGAAAGTCATTAGAGAACAGACCTAGAAGAAGACCATTTTTTTGAAATCCCTGGAAGACAGGTAAAAAAAAAATTCAAGGATGTGTGCTGAAGCTCCCCCAAAGGGCCATCCATCCTAAAGCCAGTTTCTCGGGGTCACCAGAACTGTGCTGGTTCCCAGGGTGGGCTGGGGGGTGGTGCCCTGTGCCGCTCAGAACTCCAAGAAGGCAGGGCATATGCTGCAGGTCCCCGCTTGGCTCGTGGCTTCCAAACGTGTTGTTGGCTAGTGATAACGCAGTGTGTTGAAGGCTCATGATTTCTGTGTTCCATTGGCACGTGTCCTGGTTTTTGCAAGGCTGTTATATATACTACAACCCTAAGAGCCTGAAATGCCTTGTCTGTGAGTGAGGGGGCTGAACTCTGCAGGGCTGCCTGCTCAAGCGCCTTCGGGGCAAAGCTGGTCCTCTAAACCGCCTGAATCAGCCCTGTCTGAGGCAGTAGGGAGTGATGGGGACTGCAGTGACCTTCCTGCCCCTCCTCAAAGCATACAAATTTAAATTGTATTAAAATATCGGATCATTCAACGAAGCACTTCTATTCAACTGAGCAAAAACTCTGCCCCTGTGCCCTCCTGGCAATGACATTTTTACAGACTCTAGTATTCTAAGAACTAACCCAGATGAGCCTGATTTTGCCAGCAAGTGACAGCATGTGGAAGGACATCCCCACTTAGTCTGACTCGTTCTGCATGGGGTTAGCTGCCTTTCAAGAGTTCAGAGAAAAACTGGCCACATGGCTTTAAAAATTGAACCAGAAAGCTTCAAGATTGAGACGTCTGGGGTTTTTTTTTTTTGTTTTTTTATACAGAATTTGTCACGGATGTTGAGTGTGGTGTGAAAGCTGGCGAGAATGTTGGTGGCGTGTTTGAGTTACCGTCTCTCCCAATCTGGCTGCCCCAGTCCCGCCTCCCAAGATAGCACAGCTGCAGGGCTGTGGGCGGGAGTGATGGGTGGGATTTACAGGGCTGGGTCCTCCAAGCCTTTTCATTCACCACAGTCCACTGACCTTGCCATCAGAAGAATGGTTTCTGTAAAGCAACAGCAGTCACCCAGCCCTCAGGACCCCAGTTTCCTCATCTGTAAATGAGGCAGCCGGACCAGGAGGCGGGGAAGGGGAAAGGGAAGGGGAAGAAGGAAATGGCTGGGTGCACACCGACTCTTCACCACGTGCTGGGCATTGTGCATTTCCTCGTTTCGCCACCTGAGAGCTGCTGGGGTCCGCTGACTTATGCAGCTGATCCCAACCCTGACTGCACCCTCTGTGCCACGGACTTCAGCAAACCTCCACGCCCTGCTGTAGACAGGGATGGCAAGTCACGGCTCTGGAAGGTGAGGAACCCAACATTAGGGGGAAAACAACCGAACACTGGACTAAGTACTTGGCATGTTCTTCAGAAAGGTCAACGTCCTCATCCACAATCTAGCTAAGGAAGAAAATGAAACCCTGAATGCTTGAATATTTTTCCCCAGGTCAAATAACACATGGTTCAGTGTGATCAAAGGAAGGTGTGAAGGAGGATAGTGCCCAGATGACCTGCAACTTAACCAACCTGGGTTTTCACGGCCCATGAGGCTTTACACCCCAAGGGCGGACGCTGGTCTAGACTCAGAGCCCTGAGCTCCCCGGACCCCATAACGCGTCTGGGGGCTGTCAGAGGCCGAGTGAGCATCGAGATCATGATTATAACCATGTCAACTGTTCATTGAGCAATCATTCATTCACTCACATATATTCACTAAGAGCCTGGGTGTCAGGCGTTGCTCCCAGCACTGTGACTATGGAGGGGACAAGGCTGCGTGGCGCTTGCGGGGCGAGGCAGTCAACTGCGTAGGGTGATGTGACCCAGAGTTACCAGATGTCTAGTTTAGACTATGTGGTGAAGGGCAACCTCTCTGAGGAGGTGTCATTTTAGCTGAGGTCAGAATGACAAGAATGGACCAATCCTGTTAAGTTCTGGAGAAAGAACATTCTGGGCAGAGGGAGGAACCAGGGCAGAGACGTAAGCCGGCACGGGCCTGGCCTGAATGAAGGCAGGTGGGCGAAAGTATAGGGAGGAAGGGAGAGAGTGGTCGGGATGAGGCCAGAAGCCACCCAAAGACCAGGTGGTGTGGGAATTCGTGAGGCAGAGAAAGGAGTTCAGATTTTACTCTGAGTACAAGGGCAAGTTATGTCACAGAATCACGGCTAAATTTACATCTTTTATAAACATCCCTGTCTGGTGAGTGAATAGACACATTCCTGATTACAGAGAAGCCAACACGAGGGAG
The DNA here is from genome assembly GCF_963455315.2 of Globicephala melas. Taxonomy (NCBI): domain Eukaryota; kingdom Metazoa; phylum Chordata; class Mammalia; order Artiodactyla; family Delphinidae; genus Globicephala; species Globicephala melas. Next base: position 48,668,523 of record NC_083314.1, read on the forward strand.
AGGCCAACAGGGAGGCCACTGCAGTGGTCCGAGTGACAGTGGTACAGAAGAGACTGGCAGCCATGGGGATGGAGAAGTGCTCAGACTTGGAATATGTTTGGGAGATGTGTGGGTAGAGGGCTTACCAACTGATTGGAAGCGGGAGAAAAGGGCAGGACAGCAATAAAGGATCCTGAGAATCTTTGGCTTGGGGCAATGCACAGATGCGATGCCATTTACAGGAACAAGGAGGCAGGTGGGGTCGGTAGAGGGTCAAGGGTTCTGCTTCAGCCATGTTAGGTTCTCGATGCTGGTTAGACCACCACCAGTGTGGAGATGCGGGGCTAGCACTGGGCTACAAAAGTCAAGAGTTCTTAAGAAATCTCCATTCGGGAGTCATCTCTATATATGTGGACCTGGTTGAGGTCACCCAGGGAGACTGTGTAGGCAGAGGCGAGGCCCAGAATAACTCTGGGGCTCACCAACATGTTGAGGACCCACACCAGCATATGTGATATAATAAATATGGCCAAAATTTACAACAGATCAGCAAGGCAAGTATTATTACTCTCCTCCACTCTAAAAATGCAGAGAGCTTACAATCAGCCCCAGGTCCCACAGTGTACAAGTTTAGAATCAACCCCACTAGTTTGAATTGGGTTCCTGTCACTTGCCCGGGCTGTGTAGTCACTGCAGGGGATACTAAGGTGGGCAGAACACCTCCGTGGAATAAGACAGGAGTTGAATCAGAGGGCCTGGTGTGAATCCTCATTAGCTGTGAGATTCTGGACAACTAACGTAACCTCGTCAAACCTGAGTTTCCTAGTGTGTCAAATCACATCTTTCTTTTTTTTTTTTTTTCATTTTGCAAATATCTATTAAGAGTCTATTACGTGCCGGGTACTGTGCTAAGTGATGGAGACACAATGCGATTCAGACAAACTTCTCTGCTCTACAGTCTAGTGGAAGAGACAGACATGTAAACAGGCAATTACAATATAGCGTGATAAGTACTATGATTATGGAAATACTGTTTCCCTCTTCATAGAGTAAGTTGTACCAACCTACGCAGACTTTAAAGTTACACATATTTTCCTTTCTTCCAAATCCAAAGGCAATAATAGTCCCATATGAAATGTTTCCATTCTTTATAATAGTACCTGTGATTTCCATTAGAATAAATAACATGCAAAGCGTCTAGCACGTAGCCAGTGCTCAATCGATAGCGGCCGCTGTTATTAAGACTTGGGTTTTTTGACCTAACGCCACCTCTAGCTTTGCAGCTCATTTTCCTTTCTGTAAATTAGAAATAATAATAGCTGGTCCACAGGGTCATAGTGAGGGTCAGATAAGACAGTATATATGAAAATATTTTGGAAGCTTGAGGGAATTATATTACAGCATTAGTAAAACATGGTTTCATGCCCACTTGCTAGAGCTATAAAACTTAAGTGTTAAACAAAAGGTCTCATAACCAGTACATTGGGCCTAAGGAAACCTTTTAACAGGTTCTTTGGGAAATAACATTCCGCACAAGAAAATCTGCTTCATCCAAATGACCTACAGTCCGTCTTCAGGAAAACGGAGACCCTTTCCTTGAAGTCTCCTCCTACCCTCCCAACTCCCCCTCCCAGCATTTAGCTCCCCCAGGCAAAAGCAAAAATGCTGGAAACAGCCCAGGTTGGTTTCTAGTCTGCTTCGTGCGGCACCAGAGTCCTGAGTCAGCGCCAAGGAGGCAGGATCTGTAAAGCGGGTGGTGTGCGTGTGCCATAGGCTGTCAGCTGTGTGGGCGGTGGACAGGGCCTAGGGAGGGGCTGGAGCTGAGGAGCAGGAGGAGCTGAGGAGGGAGGAGCAGGAAGCTGGCAGGGCCACCGACAGACTCCTTCCTGATTTCCTACTGCAGCAAATCCATGCTCTGCAGAAAGACCAGGCTGCCCTGTCCTACTGCCAGGAGGAGCCTGTCTATAAAAGGTTAAGTCCGGAAAAGCTAGAAGGCAGAAGACAGAAGAGAGAAGAAGGCTCCATCTCCCCAAGGTGCACCACAGACACGGGGTCCTGAGCAGCCCTGAAGGAGGGCAGAGAACAGACTCCCCACTTCCTCTGCTGATTGTTCAACTGGAGGGCCTTGTGCAGTCAGCAACCTGCACAACTGCACAGCTGACCCAGAGAACTCAGTTACCTCTTTCCCTGGAAGCTAGCTGATTGGAATAGGTATCAATTCCCCTCAGTGCGTTTATTTCATCATTCATTCAACAAACAGTTATTGCGAGTCAACTACATATGGGACATTATTCTATACACTGAAAATAAGCAAAGTCCCTGCTTTCAAGAAGCTTACATTTCAGTGCAGGGAGACAAATGTACACACACAAAATACGTGTGTGTGTGTCTGCGTCTGTGTCTGTGCATGTATCTCTATGTGCTTGTATGTGCACGTATGTGTGTGTTGGGAAAATGATAGTCAGGCTATGATGAAAAATAAAGCACAATAAAGAGACCTCAACAGAGAGGGGTCAGGAAGGTCTCTCTGAGCAGGGGCCTCAGTGAAGTGGGGGGTGAGTGCTCTGAGGGGAAGAGCACTCCAGGCAGAGGGAACAGCAAAGACGAGGGTCCTGCGGTGAGGTGGGTTCAAGAAATGGCCTGAGGCCAGCAGAGCTGGAGCAGATGAGTGGGGGAAAGATACAGAGATGAAGTCAAAGACGCCTGTGCATCTTTGCAGGAGAGAAGTCAAGGTCAAAGTCGAGGAGGGAGGTCACGCAGAGCCTTGTAGACGATGCTAAGGACTGGGGTTTGTTCTGTGGGGTGAGCGCCGCTAGAGGGTTCTGAGCAGAGGACTGATGCAATGGGTTTCTGAAGACTCTTTCATGGAAACTCTATGCACTATCTTTCCAGCTCCTTTGTAAATCCTTTTTTTAAAAAGAAAAAAAGAAAAAAAAGGAAAGGCAAAAAAGGACGATTCACTGCAGTGAGGGCGACAAAAGCCTGATTGGAATGGGTTCCAGAGGGAATTGTAGGAGAAAATTTAGAGATAGAGCGAATAGACAAACAGGCTTATCATGCTCTACATGGGCACCAGACCTCCACATGGAGTGTGATGAGGGGTTGGTCCACAGAAACAGGAGGAATGGCCTGGAACAGGGGCCAGGTGCAGCAGGTGGTCAGTGCCGGTGAGAGCTCGTACAAACCTCTTCGACTGCTTCTATTTTCCCAGTGAAGTAGGAAAGCAATTGTGGTCATGAGCTAGGAACAGGCTGGCAAGAGATGTTGGGGTTTGAGAATGAAGGGAAAAGTGTGTGAACTAATCTCTAAAAGAGTGTGAGGGTGGATGAAAAAGGAAAAGTAGTGGGATTTCTGGGCAGGACTAAGGGTGGACCTGAGGTAGGGGTCACAAATTTACAGCCAGACCAATGAGCACAGCTGTGAGTTTTGCTATAGCAATGTTCAGCTGCCCAGGTGCAGGTGAAGAAGAGGTGGCAGGTGGGATTTAAGCAGGGCTGGAGTTTTGCCAGACCAGTATAATGGAGCACCAGAGGGGCAAGGAAGTCGAGGGTGAAAACAAGGAAGTGATCACCACGATGGTGAAGCATGAAGTGGGCTGAGCAACTTGGGAGTCATCCAGCATCCTGGCCCTCGGCTACTGACTGGCTCTACCTTAGAAGGTGGCAGGAGAAAGAGCTGAGAGAGTAGGAGGAGACCTCAAGTGAAATGTCACCATTTTTCTCTGGAAAGTATTTTTGGTGCTTACAATGGAGTTTAACTTGATAAGATGGGAAATGAGGATACGGCTGGGGAGGGGGCAGTGACAAAGTAATAGGATCAACGTCTTGTGGAGGCCAGTGAGATTAAAGAATCTTGGAAATGCAGCACCAGAGGGAGTGCACTGGACAGAAAGGAGGTGACGGTCAGACAGTGGGATGAGTGAAACTGAGACCGTGGAGCAGTGCAGTTACGACACGGTCCAGGCTAGCCAAGGAGATGAGGTCTCAGCTGGAAGCCTGGAGCAGAATCATCGGGGAGAAGAGGTTAAGGAACCAAGGGGCCAGGGTACAAGAAGAGTTATCTAAGTGGATATGGAAATAACTAAGAACTGCCGGCAGGAGAAGAGATGGGGAGAGAGGCAGTAAACCAAAAGCTGAAATCTTCCTGGCATGAAGGAGGGTGGTCTGGGCGTCTGTACATGGCTGCAGCAGGAAGGAACAGCAGGTGGTGCTGTCTGATGCCACGAGCTCCAAACTGGCGTTTCAGGACAGGTATGAGGAATAATGGTCTGGAAGCAACAGCGAGAAGCAAGGAGACACATACCCCACCTTCAGGCTCAAGGGTACAAGACAGTGTGGGAGGGAAGACAGCCATCACGTGACGCGGCTGCAGGTCAAGTAGCATTCTTGGGAGAGAGGCAGGTTCCACTTAGAAGAGGAGGTGAAGGGACTGTCCAGAGAAGGCTCTTGCTGATGATGGAACATGAGTCCTAGCCAGGGCGATATCAGGGAATTTGGGAATTTGGGGAGAGGAGGAAGGGGATCAGACTAAGGCATGCACAGAGCCTTGTGGGGAGGGAGTTTGTGGTGAGGAAAAGGTCTTGGTGGTATTGACCACAGAGATCTCCCAACAGACTGCAGTGACGGCTGTGAGTGCTGGGAGCAGGGAGGGTGTGGCCACGTCACTCCCACTTTCTCCGCAACCCACTCCATCTAGAACCTTGCCCCATCACCCTACTGAAATTGTTCCCATTAAGGTCACCTCCATATTGCCAAAACCCAGTGATTCCTCTCCATCATCATTTTATTTGACCTTCCAGCAACATCCAACACAGATGGTGTTCCTTCTGACACACCCTTCTTTTTGATTCTCTATCCCTGTGCCCTCCGGCTTTCTTCCTACCACTCCAGCCACTTCTTCTCACCTCCTTTGTGGGCTCCTCCTCTACCGCTAGTCTTAGAGGTTGACATGACCTCAAGCCATTGGTGTGTCTGCTCTGACTCCCCTCCTCATGGACCCGCCCTGATGAAAGCACAGTCTCCCACCATCCCCACAGTCACTCCATCCTCCAACTAGCAAACGTTTAACTTAGAGAAAGACCTAAGAGTTATTCACAAATCGCTAGGCATGGTGAAGCTAAGTTTTCAGTGAGTGTTGTAGGAATTCTTGAGTTAGGTCGTATGACAGGCATTGAGCGACATGAAGAATGTGCAAGACAGTCTCTGCCCTCAAGCTGTTCAGCATCCTCTTAAGAAGACAAGACAGAGGTGCATAAAAATATAGGACTTCTGGAATACGAAGAAATACCAACCATAAGAGTTGTACCGTATTCAAATGGTCATCTACTTTCTCCTACTTGTTTTTCAAAGCCATGATGAGATGACTTACCACCTATAAGGTCACCCTGGGAATTAGCCCCATGTCTCTCAACCCCCAAGCCAGTGCTCTTGCCATGGCATCTCAATGGATGGTTGAGATAAGGAGGACTGCGAGAACTAGAATAAAAGGCACTGTGCCTTCAGAGTTAGAAGCACGGATTCTAGAACCAGACTTCCAGGGTACAAATCACTAACGAACCTCAAACCACATGAACAATGCAGTTAACTATCAGAGTGACCTTGGGAAAGTCACTTAACTCCCCTGTGTCTCGTTGGTTAAATGTGGACAATAATCGTACCTACCTCATAGTAATGATGAGAAGTAACATGAGTCAGGTAAGGTGCTTAGAATGTTGCTGGCACTTAGAGAGCTATGTAAGGTTTTTAAAACTAATAGCACTGGAAGATGATTAACAGGAGAGAAGGCCTGTTGAGTGCTGAGTGCCCAACTCCTCTCTGAATCCCAGGAGCCTGGTACATGTCACTGAATGAACGAACTTATAACAACCATAGGAAAAGACCACCAGAGATCAGTTAATCTACCCCCATTTGCACCATACAGGATGTCCACCAAAAGCAGGTAGGTAAAATTCCACCATGACCGGCACCGTCAAAAAACACCTGTTGCTAGTCTAACATCTAACAACTCAGTCTAAGGCAAGAGAGAGAAAGACATACAGATCACAGGACATGCAAACATGCAGAATAAACACTGGCATCCGAAGGACAAAGTCCCTGGGTGGGATGTAAATGTGGAGTGACTGAGAATTAAATGAAATACTATCTTCCTCTACTTCATGACTCCTAGGAGTAAACTCCCAGTCCCCAATAAGCATCAATCAGGGTAAAGGTAGCCCAGGACAGAACACAGATCCTTTTGCTCTACACAAAAAGATCAGAAATAAAGTCATGGAGGGGTGGGGGGGGAGGGAAATCTTGGTCAATCTCTTCTATCCACTGAAGACCTGTCCCCAAAAGTAATCATTCACTCAAGAATGACACCAGAAAGAGGAGGGTTACAGCAGCAATTCCGGAGGGAAAAACGAGAGAGATGCTTCCCAGTTGGGTGGATTCTCCATGGTTTATAGAGCTCCTCTTCTCAGGGAAGCTCAGGGTGTGAATCAGAACCCAGTGCTTTCTGCCCAGGCTCTCAGTAAACTAGGTGTACTTCGAGGGGGAATGGGGAGGGCGGGCTCCAAGTGAACCAGCTGTAGCCTCAGTGAGGTTCCGCGCAGCCTAGGGCTGATCGGTGAGATCAATCGGGTCTGACCTCAGGGAACTACCTCGGAGGGTCAAGCCCCTCTTTGGCGGGAGCAGCGATAGATCCCTTCCCGCGGGACCACCAACCCGGTCCCCACGCCCCCTCGGCTCCTCCCTGGCCACCAGCCGGGCTGACGCCGTGCTCCCCCATCCCGCCCGCCGGGTACTCACTCCCACTCCTTGCGCCGCGCCTGCGGGGTGCTCTGCATCTTGTGCGCCTCGTGGGCCTTGATGATGTCGCGCTGCTCGATAAGACCCCCGCGCCGCCGCTTCATCACCTCGGGGCTCACCGGGAGGAAGGGGCTGGAGCCGCCCTCCCAGCCTGGGCCCTCGCCCTCCTGCACCGGGAAGAAGTTGTCGAAGCCGGCGGCGGAGGCGCGCGGGGAGGCCGGCAGCATGCCCGCCTCGTCCGAGGCTTCGGCCTCGAGCAGGGCGCACTGCTGGGGCCGCCATGCCTCCTCCTCGGGCAGGGCCAGGACGTGGCGGTGGCGGCGGCGGCCCTCGGCCCCGGGCTCAGGGCTCCCGCCCGCAGCCGGGCAGAGGGCGGGCTCCAGCAGCCTGCGGCCGGGGCTCAGTCCACGCATGTCGGGCACCATCACAGAACATTGCTCTGCGCGGGGAGGTGGGCGAGAGATAAGGGGTGGGAGGGCGGGGAGGGGAGGGGTGGGCACGAGGGAGATAGAGAAGAGAAAGAGGTTAATGACTTTGTCGTCCAGGGCAAGGCTTCCAGCCTGGCCCAGAAACTGGCACACAGTAGGAACTCAATAAATGATGGTTGAACTCAGGAGCATGCACTGTGGACCAGGCTGTGCGCCAGGTGCTGGGTGTCTACAGTCAAACAACGTAGACTTGATTTGTGCCCCCATGAACTTCAGTCTAGCGCAGAGGACAGACGTTGAAGACATAACTGTATGCAACTGTGATGAATGTCTCAGGGTGCTGCTATCAGGAGAGGAGAATGCCAAAGGCTGTCCTTCTCAGCCCCTATCTCGACAGCTACCTGGCTCTCCTGGCCCGTTGTGGTGAAAGAATGCCCCTAACCCTCTCCCCAGCTCCCCTGGGGAAGTCCTACCCACCACCTGCTGCCCTAACTCTCACACCCTCTCCCGCAGGACTGCCACAGGCAGGCTGTTCGGGAGAACTGGGTCCCGTACATGGGCTCCTCCCTCCTTTCCTTATGCTCATTCGCGCAGGATCTGGGGAGCATGTGTGGAATCAGGTGCCTCGGCGGGCTCCCTTGAGCCTCATTCTCCTCTTCCATGCCAAGGAGGATGTGGCCGGATTTGCCGCTGAAAGATGCGCTCATTCAATCAACATTAACCGAGGGCTCACCACGTGCCAGCCGCTGGGCACGCCAAGATGAGCTGGATGTAGTCCACATCCTCCTTGTGGGAGAAAGAGGAAGAACGTGAATTTGACCACACAACGCCATGTGCTAGGATTGATTGCTATGTGAGCGCATAGGAGGGGCCCCCCAGTCCCCTCCTGAAGGCTTTGTGTAGGAAGGGACCCTCAGTCTGGGTTTACGCAGAGCTTGCCCGGCGAGGAAAGGGAGAGGATTACAGGCAAAGGGGAGAGCATGCGCAGAGAGGATTTAGGGAAACTGAAGGATTCAGAAAGAGTTCCCATAGCAAGTCTGAGGTCTGGGGGCCAGTCCTGACTTGAGAGAACCTGAACTGAGCACCTTTTCCAGATCTCTACCGACTGTCTCCCTCCCAGCCAAGAGCCCAACACCTGAATTCCCAGCCTCCTCCCATCCATGTTCCAAACCACGCCCCTAGTTCCAAACCACACCCCATCCATGTTCCAAACCACGCCCCTAGTGACACAAGTGGCACACACATGCCCCCTCGGCTCCAAGAAGTACCATTTGCTCTAGACGCTGGGAGGAGCCCTGGCGTCCAAATCACTGGTACAGGGCTTAGTGAGCACCCACTGCGAACTGAGGGCTATGCTGGGCCCCCAGGGGAGGCATCTTCCCAGAATGCTGCCCTCCAGACCCCGCCCCACCTTCCCCAGTCTGGACTGCCTATCAAATCGCAAGTCACAAAAACAAAGAATATTAAAATGGGCAGGAATCTTAATGGTTGAGCCATATCATTTTACAGGTGAGGGAACTGAGGTCCAAAGAGGTAGACAGTCTTGCCCAGGGTCACACTTAGCAATAAAAGTCAGAGCTGGAAGGGGGCTCAGGTTTCAAATTTAGCTCATAGTTTTTCCACCGTATTGATCACACTGCTTCTACCCCACGAAGCAGAATCCCTAGATGCCTCTCCAGGCCCCTCCTCATCACACTAAGGAAGCAGATAGAAAAGAAAAAAGGAAGGATGATCTTGGCGCGTAGGTGATCAAGCCTGACGCGAACATTAAATAGACTCTGACCTCCCTGGAGAGAGGGTGGGAGATAACTTCTTTACTTGTCTCCTCCCGCATTTCTAGCACCTGGACTGGTCGTCCCAGCCCTACCAGCAAACATCTTGGGAATACTGGGCTGGAGGCCCTGGGAATGTGCTGGTCGGCGCTAGATACTCAGTCACCAAGCTGGGTCAAGAGGACAGGGCCAGGGGAGGTAAAGGGTCCAGGATAAGCTTGGTAGGGAGGAGAGAAGGAGAAAATAATTTCCAACCCTGCACGCAGTTGGGTGGGTCCCTAGAAAGAGTGATTCATGTTCCTCACGTTGTCATTCTGTCTCAACTCTGCTTGATGGATTTTAAATTTATCCTTCATTCCTACAATGTTTAAATGTCTCTCCTCCACCACACACACGCACGCACCCCTCCCGGGCTGCTCCCACTCGCTCCGCAAGCTTCAGCACCGCCAGAAACCCAAGCAGTCTCGGGTTCTGCGGCCTGCAGCCTCCTCTTCCTCATGTCGCCCTATGGCAGAGGCTCCTGGGCCACCCTCCCGGCTCCCACCAGGCCACCAGGACCTGGCTCCTTGTCTACGCTTCCTGGCCCACCCTCTCCCTCCTTCCTGGATTTCCCCTTCCCAGACGCTCTGCCAAGTTGAATCACATCTTTGCCAAAATTACAGCAGCAATAATATGCACCACAGCGCTCCCGCTTCAACTGAATCAATTTTACAAATATCAAAACATGAAATTATCTCATCTTTCCTTTAAGAATTCCTGTTAAACAACCCTTCTATTATTGATATAAATGTTCATCAGGGGAATCTGTCGCTCCCACTGCCTGCCAAGCTGGCCAGTCCCCAGGTCTGGCTATCATCAAGCTGAGAAAACATCTTTCATCTCAGGCAATTTAGACAAGACAGAGTCTACATCTTCCAGGGAAGGACATTTGAATCTACTCTATACTTAGATTTCCCCCAACCCCCCAATTCTGGCATTCCTTGAGTTCCTTGAGATCAGGGATTTTGTCTTATCTTTCTATATCCAGCCCCTAGTACTGAGTTCAACACATAGTAGATTGCTGTGGTGGTCATTGGTACTGTTGGCCCAAGAGTCTGGTTATCCCCTTCCTGGGCACATAATAGGATGCACTTCCGGCCCCCTAGGGTTGAGCAGGGTCAAGTGACCGTGCTGCCCAGTGAGTTGTGAGTGGAGTATGCACGTCACTTCAGGGCTAAGCACTTAAAGCCAGTGAGAAATCTCTAGATCTAGAGGGACAGGCAAATTTTGTTTGTAAAGGACCAGATAGTAAATATTTTAGACTTCGCAGGCTATGCAATCTTTGTTGCAAATACTCAGATTCTGCTGTTGTAGCCTGAAAGCAACCAGACAATGTGTAAATCAATGTTTTACTGTGTTCTGATAAAACTTGACTTGTAAACTTTGCCCTTTCAAGTGCACCTCTTGGACACCATCATTGTCACTCAGTCTGTGCCCATAGGAGCAGGTTCTACAGAGAAGCAGGCAAAAAGAGAGGATGGAGATCCACAAAACAGAATGAAGGGTGGACACACCAAGTAAGAAGCTTCCTGAGGGCAAAGTTGCTGTCCTGTGGGCCCCAGTCCGAGTCCCTAGGGAAGGAAAACAGGTCCCGCTGCTCTGAGATACTGACCTAAGAATGAGCTCATGAAAGCCCCGAGGGCACCTGTCTTATTCCCCTAACGTTGCATTCCACTTACCTCTCTTCTTTTTCTTTGTTGCTTTTTTTTGGCTAATGCACAGGGGACGGGATCTTAAATTATAGGGGTCCTGAGGAGGAAGAGGGCTTAGTGACACATTTGCAATCCAGCAGCTCCATTAAAAACTCTTCCTTTGCTTGCCAGGCCACATGGGGTAGCAGGGTAAGGGCTCTCCTTTCCACCCCTACCCCAAGTACCCTGCACTGCCAAAGATGCTAGAGCCAGTAATCACACTCCGGCCTGCCTCTGAAACCTTCTCCCCTCTCTCCCCTCAGAGCCGAAGTCGAGATCTTCCTCCACAAAGGAACATTATGTCCTTTGCACCATCTTTCCCTTTATATCCTATCAAGAGTTTTAATTTTATTCATCTATTTTTGATTGCTTTAGTAATAATGGCCCAGGCATCCCCTTGGCTCTCAAGCCCAGCAGGTGAGTCTGCCATGTTGAAGACATGCATCTTCCTCTCACTGGGTTCATGCCCATCCCACTCTCACCCCTCACTTTCTAATTCTTCCAGAACACGTGCATCTTCCAGCCACCTTCTGAGAAATGGATACACTAGGAAGTCAACAAGGTCACAATGTTCTTATGAATGTACTGCCTTTATACCCTGAAAGTTTTGAGTTCAGCAAGGAGGAAGAAATCACCATGGAATACACCACCAAGCAGCATGGGTTGGGAGATGGTGAACAGAAATGGGACTGATAGGCAGTAAAAGGTGAGTGGTGGGCACACATATGTGCCTGAGCTGGACCTGACATATCCCAGCCCTGTGCCCTTTGTCTGCCCTGGGCAGGAAGAGGACAGAAAGGTCCCCATCCCAACTGTAAGAAATGAACAATCCCAAGAGGAGAACACTTTTCAATATAAGATACTACACAATTGAGATACCGTTCTGAGTTCTTGTCTAAAAATGATGCTCTACAGAAGAGAACTGACACAATTAATGGGCTTCCTGCCCAGTGAAAGAAAAGGCAAGGAATAACTCTACTCTTCCTCTTCACCCACCTGCTCAGAGAGGAACATTCCTGGTATAGAGATAAATATTCATCTAGGGATTCTTATCTGAGCCAGCCTGCTACCTGACTACAAAGGAGGAGTAAAAGCTGGGTTAGTTCATTTGCTGTAACCTCCCAAGGCTGTGGTTCTCAGGCTTTAGTGAACCTCAGAATCATCTCCATTGCTGGTTTTACAACAGAAGATTCCTGGGACCTCCCTCCAGAGATTCTCATGCAATAGGTCTTGGGTGGGCTCAGGAATCTGCAATTTTAATAAGCACCACTCTATCCCCTTCACCCCCAGGAATCACGTCTTGAGAAACAGTGTCCTAAAAGCAGCCTATAGTCCTGAGAGGTTGTGCTGAGTTGGTAAGAAGTAATGAATTAGGAGGTTAAAAGGCCCCGTAGGTAGGACAGTGTTCCTTTCACCCATTTTCAATCTACATCATGAAGTGAAGGGACCAAAAAACATCCAAGATGAGTTCCTTGACCCACCCACACTCCCTGCAAAACTCCATTCTCCCCTCCACTGGCGTCAGTTTTTGCCCCTCCCACATCCCTCTCCATATGTCTGTGTTGTTATGGTGACTGTTCAAGGATGGGCTAATGTCCAACAGCATTTGACAGCTGGTGCATTTTGAACGGAAACCAAGACCCAAGGAAAACACACGACTTCAAACATGGAGTGATCGCTACGTCTGCTGCACTGAAGGAGGCAAAAGAGCCTCGATTTGGTGTCAGCAGCTCGGGGCTCGGGGTATAGTTCTGCCATTTGCGAGTCAAGCAAGCTTTCTAGGTCAGTTTCCTCTCCCAAACAATGATAATAATAATCATTATATAATTTATGTTACATTATACAACAGTTAATAATAAATATTTTCTATAATTATATAATATATTGTCATGGATAATAATATAACCTGTCTTACAGAAGTCTGTGGTGAGAATCAAATAAGATAGCCCCTGGGAAAGAACTTGGAGATGGGAATTATGTAAATATGGAGCGAAGAAGAGAGTCTAGGAGTCAGCATGCTGAAACCAAGCTGCCTGCGTATGAATCCCAGCTCCCCTCTGACCAAATGAATTCCTGGGCAAATGACATAGTCTTTCATTTCCTCATTTTTAAAACGTCACTAAGAGTAGATACTTCATAAGGTTGTTTTGGGAACTGAATATATAAACACGTAGAACAGTACCTGGTAGAAACGCCCAATAAATGTTAGCTCTCATTTTTTATTATGCAAATGACATTTTATTAGAGTAAGTAATGCTAGTAACAACGCCAAAATGTCTGTGGTGTAATACAGTAAAGGTTTCTTTCTCTCTCATGTCATAGTCTAATAATGCAAGTTGGCCTAGAAGATGAAAAAGAGGGACTCTGCTCCATGATGTCATTCTGGGACCCAGATTTATTTCATTCAGGGGCTCTGTCATCCCCTAAGGATGGCATTTTTTTATTAAAGGGCTGGAAAGTAAATATTTTAGGCTTGGCAGGTCGTGAGTTTCAGCTGCGGATACTCACTGCTGCCTTTGTAGTGTAAAAGCAGCCATAGATGAGACATAGGCAAATGAATGTGGCTGTTTCAATAAAACTTTATTTACAAAAACAGGCAGCTAACACCTGAGCCTAGAGCCTCAGAGTCCTCCACTAGACTTTTTCTCTCCAGCCTGGAGACAAAGAAAAAGAAAAAGAAAAAGCACTTGGGGGACATTGCGAAAGGTCTTGAGGCCAGACCTGGAAGCGATGGATAGCACTTCTCCCCTCTTGCATTAGCCAGAACTGTCTCCTGGCCCTCCTCAGCCGAAGAACAGCAGAAATGCTGTCTACCTGAGTGCCAAGGACAGGGAGGAGAAAACAGTATTGATCGTCTGCGTCACACTATTGCTACTTGCATCGTGATATAACCACACAAGCGAATCGAAATGCAAATGCTCACAAATATGTGAAATACATGGAATACTGGCCAATCCAATGAAGTATTAATCAATTGCTGAAAATTAGCCACATCGTAATGTGCACAGAGAGAGATAAACAGATATATTTTACACAAAAGGAAAAGGAGAAACCCTAAGTGGTGTGACAATCAATTCACCAAAGGATCCTGATGATTCCAAAAACAAGACCTCAACAGTGCCGAGTGTTGGTGGGTCCTAATCAATTATGCAGCAGGCTAATAGCACAGACACATCTATCTTTACAGTCCTTTGATGAATGACCACCCCCCTCACACACACGCTGGCCTTCAAGCTACATAAAGGCAGAGGCCACAACGACTTTATCCACCGCTGTATCCCTAGCACCCAGCGCTGTAAGCATTCAATAAACATTTATAAAAGGAAGGAACGGGGGTGCGGGGAGAGGAGGGAAGGAACGTAGGGAGAAAGAAAGACACTCCGCAATTTCCCATACCATAATTTTGCTATTGTGGTAAATTAGTCCCCTTAAAGATCCGGCTTCTGCAGAGATCCTTACAACTACATTTGAGTGGGTAGGAGTGGGTTTAAGGGGCTTTTGCTTGCAACTTTCCAATCTGCTTGAATATTCGCCTTTACTGTTCTGCTTTAAGAACTGCTTACAATCTCTACAGGACCTGCCTGACTTGGAGAAGGGAAGGGAGATGCTTTAACATGGGAGGGGAGACTTAATACACCCCTGTGCAGAAATGCCTATAGATTCATTCAACAAACATTTATTGAGCACCTACTATGTGTTGGGGAGTGATAAAGGCACTGAAAATTCTTTACGGTACCACAGAAAGAATCCAGAAAGAAACGCAAGGGGTGAGGCCCGGTACAGGCACTTTTTTTTTTCTTACTTTTTTTTTTAAACACAACTACTTTGGAATGTAGACCAAAAATTACTTCCACAGGAGTATCTTGAAATTCCTTGAGCATGTGTGACTTTTCCAGGGTTTGTTACTTCTGTCACTCCTTCTACTTCCCTAAGGCACCCAGACGTAAACAGACAGACAAAGCTAAAAAGGAATGCATACGTTTTCTGAAGATTTTAAGGGAAGTAGAAATCTAAGGACAGAATACTGTTCTTTGGATAGGATCTGGAAGGAGTCAGTTATGATGACAGCTGGAAAGAAAGCAAATGCCACAACCCCTTGGACTTGCAGAAACAGAGTTGAGATGCCACAGTTGTCTAGCCTGGGATAGAGAAGGGCTGGGGGGCTTCCAGGAGACCACACGTATTCCCTGAAAGATATGTGGCCAAACCACTGCAGCATCAGGCTTGGACAGCTGAATCCAAAGTGCTGCAAAAACTCCAGTACCCTTGTTTCCGTCAAATACTTGTCAAGTGTCAATTCCAGGAGCACTGTGGGTCTCCAACTAGCGCCTAATAATATCCCTCCTGCCCACAGAGACCAAGGCGACTTGAGCTGATTTGCCTGGAAGCTGTCTTGTAAAGTGGAGTAAGTTACTGCCACAGCAGAGTTTGGGGTGGGAGTCAGCACTATTTGTGCAGCCAAACGGCATCTCTTCTCTGAGCAGGATTCCAATTCCGTTACAGGCTCTCAGAGGCACTAGCCCAGGAGCAGCCCCTCACTCTGCAGATTTAAGCAGGGAGCATGGTTTGCACTGAGAGAGCCGGTCTGAATCACCACCCACCCAGAGAGATAAGCGCAGAGCCCCGAGTCTGCGTTCAAGGCTTCCACAGTGTGGCCCCAGGAAGAAGGACAGGCCTACAGCCCTCAAGGCCTTGCATCTTGGCCCGCTGTGAGCCCCTGTGGTGGTGGCTGTCCCTTCCAGATGCTGAGCTCTGCCCCATCTGTCTGCCAGTGCTGGCCCCTCCCAGGGGTCAGGCCCCCCGATGTCAGACCTGTCTCAGAACCCAGCCTTTGTCCGGCCACCCACTCAGCTGTGGTCAGACACATGGGAAGTGACAGTGAAGCCTGCCAGCAAGTGCAAAGTCATGGCTTCTGAGCTGGATGCTTAGGCGCTGACGGAAACAGAAGGATGAACTGATGCCTTCCAAGCGTATCTGGCCTCTGAGAGCTTTGACACTTTCCTTCATCCCACCTTCATCTCTGCACTCTCTGCACTGTTCATTTATGCTTTTTTCCTTCCGGTCACTTACTGTATATTTTGCCACGTAATTATTAATAATGATATTATAATTAACTTGTTTTTTAAGCCAAAGAATTCACTGAGAACAAAATTTGCATTTCCAGGGATAACATGACGTGAAGGATTTTATGCTCAACACACACACACAATGCACAATGTCGGCAAAACCAGGTGTGCAGCTCAGACTGGTGGCCCCTGGAGCTGTGCACTAGGACACAGGGCACTTGTGAGATTAGACCAACAATTACAGCCACGCTGAAAGTGCCTGCACACCGGCAACAAGCTAAAAAGAAAAACTGTAGTGGGCATTACGGTTAATCTTCCAGATCCTTCCATGCCCCACCCTCATGCAGTCTCTATTCAACCTGGGCAATGGGCTCCAGCACCAGGGTGGGTTCTAGTTAGTCTATGCCAGTCAAGGTAACCCTAACCCTTTGCCAGTGACTAGTTAAGGGTAAGGCACGTGACTCACTTAAGGCCAATGAAGGAAGAAGACAAGGTTACTGGGGCTATGGAGAGAATTCTCCCAGCTTTTAAGGAAAGCTTTTAAGGGAATTGCCTCTGGACAGTGTCCTACACAGATGTGAACCATGGAACTGCCGCCACCACCTCACTGCCAACCTGAGGACAAAGCTGCCACATGGAGGAGGGCAGGCCACAGGAATGGAGTCACCAGATTCTGTCAGCCTGGAAGCCATCCACCTCTAGGCCACTAGCAAGATGAGGCATCACAGCTCCTGCCTGATGGCTGCAGCCCATGCAGCTGAGTTAGATTTTCTGTCACTTGCATCCTAAAGCTTACTAACTGTAGAAGCCCCGTAACCACCCGTACAATGATAAGATGTTAACTGTTCCACGAGCCTGCAAGACCACTGAATTGTTTTGGTCACAGCAGGGCGAAAGTCACCTCATGCTCCTCTACATGTTTTCTGGTTGTAGTTTATCTTTTATACATAGACACTGGGACTTCAGTCGTGCATAAAATTCTTGAGAGTGAGATTCTAATTCTAAGATTCCCTGGTATAATGGGGAAATGACTCAACTTAAACTGAATAAAGTTAAATTCAACTGAGCAAGCAGTAAGTTTTAGGTGGGAAAGGGAACTGAATTACATGGAAAGGACTTATTGCAATTAAGTGTAGTATAAAAATATTTAGTGGTCCTAGCAGACACTGTCATCATTATAATCATCAATAAAGACAATGGTTAATATTTATTGGATTTTTATTTTATTTATTTATTTTATTTTATCTTATGCTAGATACTGTATTAAGGGCCATTCATGCAATAGATCCTTTAAGATTTCATTTAATTTTTGTGAGAAAACTGAGACTTCAAAGGGTTACGTAATACCGTAAGGTTAGGGTTACATAGTCATTAAATGGTACGGCCTCTAACACATGTCTGACTGACTGCAAATGCCCTGCCGTCATCCACTGCATTGCCCTGGCTCTAATGACAGTAATAATACAACAGTAATAATGTTTTATGACAATAACTTTCACTTATTGAACACTTATGCAGAGCCAGAAATGCATGTTTATTACCCGCCCTATAAGGTAAGAATTATTACTATTCTCATTTAATAATGGAAACTCACCCAAGGTCACATCACTAGTGAACACTGAATCTGGACTTCAATATCAGATTCCTCCCCCAGTGTCCCTCTGGGAAGCTGTACTTTGCAAGTGGAGCAGACCTCAAATGGTCCTATCCCCAGGCCATCTGCATGTTTCGGTGACTGCATGTACATGTATGTGTAGTGGGTTGTTAAGTTCATGCACGTTTGTGCCAGATTCTCCCTGGCCCCTCACCCGGGTCTGGCTCTATGTCTACACAGGACT
This sequence comes from Globicephala melas, assembly GCF_963455315.2. NCBI lineage: Eukaryota > Metazoa > Chordata > Mammalia > Artiodactyla > Delphinidae > Globicephala > Globicephala melas. Next base: position 48,686,124 of record NC_083314.1, read on the forward strand.
GTGCAGAAGAAGCAGAGCTATGGGCAGTGGCACTTTCTAAACAAGCACAGCATGGCACGGGGGCAGAGCACACTCTTGGCAGAAATGTCCCAGGCCTCCCCAGGCAGCACCAGGCAGGATCATCACGGAGCAGGCTCTGGGACTGCCCAGAGGTGCGGAAAAGAGGGAGTGAGTCATCAGTTGTGATCGTGTCATCACCTGACAAAAATCAAGTAACAGCTCTGCTCTGGGATGAAACAAGGAAAAAATGGACAAAATGAGTCTTGGGACCTTTCCACCTCCTTTCCTGGTCCCTAGGCTCTCTCTTGCCACCTTATAACCCCATCCTCCGGCTGCCAGGGTCCTTATACTGCCCTTTGGCTGTTGCCAAATTCCTGTCTTCACCATAATTTTGTCCAAAAAAATCCACTATGATTATGGCAACCTTACTTTTCAATCCAAAAATTAAAACTGGTCTGAAAAAAAAGATTTTTTTTTACTTGAAAAATTATGTATAAGAAACATCTCATATAGTTACCTATACTGGAAAAAATATAATTATACAAAATTGGGAAGCAGCAGAAAGGCTGGACCATCTAGGCATCAGATACATGCTCCAAGATAGTCTATCCTGCCTTTCTTCTACCTCTTTTTCCCACCTTAAACTTGAGTTCCCCCAGCAGCAGGCTCTTAGAGGCAAAATGAAAATCACTTAAATACATTAGCACATTCTAAGGTGCCAGTGTTGCAGGGAGCTGGGCTGCATGACAGCCAATCAGTGATAACAGGAGGTGAGGCAAGAAGAGGGGCCTCTGCTAGTCGTGTGTAAGAAAGACTTGATGCTGTAGAAACGTGGCACTGCCCCTTCCATCCAATGCACATTTTCCAAACATTTTAGTCTGATATTTTTATACAGTTCTCCGGTATAAAAATCAGTGCCATTTTCTCTGGGACTAGCTGAATTCTAGACAATACAGAAGTTCCATGGCAAGAAGCCCTCCCTTATCATACAAATTATAAATTCCCTCTTTTTGAGCCAGGCACCATGCTGAAGGCTTTACGAGCCTTCTAGTTATTGCAACAATCTTTTTTTTTTTTTTTAATGAACTGAGTCATTCATTCATCCATCCAATCATTTATTTCTTCCACACATGTATAATGAGCACCTAGTACGTGCCAAACATTGGGCTAGGCATCAGGGATAAAAACAGACCAGTAAATAGATTCTGACACAACACTATGATAAGTGCTTACATGAGAAAAAGAATAACATGCTTTGGGAGTCCACTGAGGGCAGTGGGGAGTCAGGGAGGCTGCTTGGAGGACAGGATATTTATTTAAGCTGGGAACTGTACCTTAGGTAAGAGACGGCCATGTGCAGGGTGGGGAGAGTTGGGGTGGGCTGCAATTTAAATAGCCTGGTCAGGGTAGGCCTTCTGGGAGAGGTGACATTTGAGCAAACTTGAAGGAAGGAAAAGAGTGAGCAATTCAGATCTCTGAAAAGACAGAAAAGGCAGTGCAAAGGCCCTAAAGAGGGAGCAGGCCTAGAACACTCCAGGAGCAGGAAGGAGACCAGTGTGGCTAGAGCAGGAATACAGCAAGAGATAAACTGAGAGAGGTAACATGGAGGGACTTTGTTTTTGCTCTGAGTGAAATGGGAAGCATCAGAGGGTCTTAAGCAGAGCTATGATACTATCCTACTTGGCTGGTATTGAGAACAGGCTCTAGAGAGCAGGGGAAGAGACTAGGAGCCTATACTAGTTAGAAGCTGTTAGAGCAATAATACTGTAAGTGTGCCTGCTTCCTCTCTGGAACCCTGGGCAGAGACAGTAGAAGTTCCCTGATCAACAGGAGCTCAACGTGCCACAAGGAAAAGCAGAGGCAAGGCAGGACTGAGGAGAGGCAGAGGGAGGGCCTGGGATGGCCCCAGCCCACCCCTAAAGCTCGTGTGTCCTCCAAGTGGTGCAGGAGAATCTCTGAAGATTTCCCATCTTCAGCACACACTCCTGCCCACAGAGAGGAGCGGGGGAATCTTGCCACTGTCCTGAAGGGGCCTCAAGGTTCGGGCAAGGAAGAGACAGGAGACTAGAGGCATGGCAGGGCATGCAGAGGCTCCAACAGCTAATGCAGTGACACCAGTGCCCGCCCACCGGAGGACACCTACACTCCAGTCACAGCCAGTCTGCAGCCAGCCCCGCAGGCCACATACCTTACACCAATGTCAGGCCATGTAAGCTCCGGGAAAGAAGGGGTAGGAGACAGAATATTAGTTAACTGTATATTTAATCAAAAGAATGATAAATCTTGAGCTAACTAGAAAATCTCTGGCTAGAACCAAGGAAAAACATGACTTTGAAAAATTCAAGTTGCTCTCCATTAAAGTGACTGGGGATTCAGAAATCAAACAAGGTTCCAGAAATAATGCAAACCATTTCCGAGTTTTGTGGCCGTGCAAATTCAAATCTGTGTCACAATGGACCCTTGAAAAGAGCCCTGAGATATAGCATAGAAATACTGTACACACAATTCTGTATTATTTATCCAGATCATCTGTACAATTCACCCTTTGGACTAGTTAGAGCTGAAATTCATCAGTGAAGGTTTTCAATGTTCAAGGTCATGTCTTAGGACCCCACCTGTAATTTGTGCAGTCTTAATGTGGGTTACCATGGCATTGATTGTCTTAGCTTCATCCTAGGCAATGGTATCCATAAAATCTTGATTTGTGCTGATTCTATTTTTACTTTTTTTTTTCAGTTTTTTAAAAAGACTTTTTAGAGCAGTTTTAGGTTCAAAGCAAAATTGAGAGGAAGGCACAGAGAGTTCCTATATACCTCCTGCCCTCACACATGCACAGCCTCCCCCATTGTCAACATTCCCCACCAGAGCGGTACATTTGTTACTACTGATGAACCTACAATGACGCATCATTATCACCCAAAGTCCAGAGTTTACATTAGGATTTATTCTAGTTGTCCTGCATTCTATAGGTTTGGACAAAATGTATAATGACAGGTATACAGCATTATAGTATCATAAGAGTATTTTCGCTGCCTTAAAAGTCCTCTGGGCTCTGCCTATTCATCCCTTCTTACCCTTTTGACCGCTGGCAACCATGGATCTTTTTACTGTCGCCATAGTTTTGCCTTTTCCAGAATGTCATATAGTTGGAATCATATAGTAGGTAGTCTTTTCATATTGGCTTCTTTCACTTAGTAACATGCATTTAAGCTTCCTCCATGCCTCTTCATGCTTTGACAGTTCATTTCTTTCTAGTACTGAATAATACCCCATTGTCTGATGTTCCAGTTTATCCATTCACCCACAGTAGGACATCCTGCTTCCGAGTTTTGGCAATTACGAATAAAGCTGCTAGAAACTTCTGTGTGCAGGTTTCTATATGGAGATAAGTCTTCAGCTCCTTTGGGTAAATACCAGTGAGCATGACGGTTGGCTCATAGAGTATGTTTAGTTTTGCAAGAAACTGCCAAACTATCTTCCAGAGTGGCTGCACCATTTTGTATTCCTATCAGCAGCGAATAAGAGTTCCTGTTGCGGGCTTCCCTGGTGGCACAGTGGTTGAAAGTCCGCCTGCCGATGCAGGGCACACGGGTTCGTGCCCCGGACCGGGGGGATCCCACGTGCCGCGGAGCGGCTGGGCGCGTGAGCCATGGCCGCTGAGCCTGCGCTCCGCAATGGGAGGGACCACAATAATGAGAGGCCCGCGTACCGCAAAAAAAAAAAAAAAAAAGAGTTCGTATTGCTCCACATCCTCGTCAGCATTTGGTGTTGTCAGTGTTCTGGATTTTGGCCATTCTAATAGGAATGGAGTGTTATCTCGTTTTATATTTTTCCTGTTTTTAGTAGTAAATTCTTCACCAGTGAAAATCCTCTAGCATACCACCACGTGGGAAACATTGTCCTGGTGGAGATGCAGGCTCTACCTAAAGCGATTGTCATCCAGGGTTTTAATGTTGAACATGAGACAGAGGACATTAAGGATTACCCAAGATACCCTCCCAGTCATCACTTGAGACGGCCCTAAATATTCCCTGCACAGTCACTCAGCCTATATTTGAACACCTGTATTGATAGGGATCTCATTGCCTCCAAGGCAACTCTTCCAATTTTAGACAGCTCTATTAGGATGTTCTCTCTTATTCTGAGCTGAAATCGATGTGCAACACAGAAATCAATAAACTGTGAGGAAGAGTAATTCATTCACCTCTACCCAATGCTGACAATCTAGAAAAGGAGGATATAACCAGCGATCAAAACAATGAAGAGAAGCCAAAAATCAATGTGTCTACTGTTGGAAGAGCTCTCCACTAAAATAATTCAGAATTTTCTCAATGGACTCAGAGGACAAGATTTTTCAGTTGCTTCTTTTTTCTTTTTCCACCTCTTTTTCTTTAAAAATACGTCTCTTTGATCTTTCTTCCCAGTGAAAAGCTAATTGTAACTTTCCTAAAAGCCATTACTTTTTGATTCAGGATATTGCAGGAAGAGTCAGCTCCCACAACTTCAGAAGGGCGGAAAGGTCACAATATGAGGACAAATCTTTAAGAGATTTTGGATGTGGGCTGAGGGGGCTCACTGAAGGATCCAGGTTCACCTAGAATCTGCAGAGGAGGTTCTCCTAATATGTATGTCCTCTTGGTGTAAACAGAATTTCTGAAGTGCTGTTTTTGCACAGCAGGACCATGGGAAGGGGAGGAAGGGATTCGTTTCTAGTTGGTTCTCCATTGCTTTCTGCCCTTTGATCAAGCTAAAAGGCTGATTTTTAAAGATGGGGCTACAGATTTCAAAGAGGTACTTGGTTTTGCGCGATGAAGTGAAACCCCTTAGAAACATACTAGAGTAGGTCCAGCAGTGCTGCTAAGACATTTTCCTGAAAATGAGACAGAATGAAAAGCTGACACAGTGAAAGGTGATCCAGGTGGGGCGTGGGGGAGGCACAGAGGTGCTGGTGCTCCAGGAGCCCCAGTCTCCTTCAGCGAGGTCTGTGGAGAGAAGGCACTCTCGAAGCCGCCTGGCTCCAGCTGCCAGGAGGGTTTCCTCCAGCATTTACTTTTGCTTTGAATCACCTTTTACTGGCCTTTTATCTTCGCCTTCCTCTATTCCTAGCTTTGTCATTTACCAGCTTAATGTCATTGAGCAAGTCAGCAGCCTCTTTTGGCCTCAGTTTTCTCATCTGTAAAATGGAGATAATTGTCCTGGCCTCCAATATATGAGGATTAAATAAGATAAAATGTGAGAAAGCACTTTCTAAGCTATTAAGCTTATGGAGGAAAATGTTGTTGTTGTTGTTATCATCTAATTTAAAGTTTTAGCACACCTTTGTCCTATTTTTCAGGAAATAGGGAGGAAAAGAATAGCTGTTCCTCACCCTCCAAAGACTGCATGAGAAATGGGAATTAAGCTGCCCTCTGTCAGCTGAAGCATCCGGGTAGGGCCTGTGGTCTTCACAGATGTTGAGATGCCAGCAGTTTCATTTTACAACTGACCTCAGAATAGACAGAGGTCAAGAATCAGCCCGCTGCAGGAATCCTGTGGTCCATGGAGCCTTCCAGAAGCCGGGGGTTGACACAACAATGGAAAATTGAGCGCCAGAGCAGGGATAGAAGGAAGAGGCAGCTCCGCTGAGACATGTACCAGCTTGAAAAGGTGGCATTAGTACATTAGCATCAGACTGGCTAATTGATTTGTTCCTCTTACAGAAGCATCTGTCTCTGCAAAAATGAGGTGGCCACCAGCTCTGGCACGGTTGCTAGGAGAGCATCCAGGATCTCCAAGGTTACTTTCTGCCCCAGCCAATGGGATGAGGGCTTTGGGGGAATCAGGAGGGCGCCCATGGGAATTGCCTACAGGACAAGAGGAGCAAGGACTGACCTCATGCTCAGGTCTGCACATGGAGGTCGCAGGGCTGAGGAGCCAGGCAGGGGGAAAAGAGGATGAGGAGAAGGTAGAGGGAGGGGTGCCAGGTCTTAAAAGCTGTATTCTAAGCATCACAGGTGTGGTCCATTCAAAAGCTTCTCTCACTGTCCTCCCTCCTCCTAGAGCCTTCCTAGTGGACTCAAGAGGAGACCAAGTCACTTGGCCCAGGCCGGAGGCTGGTCTGCTTAGGGGTCCAAGGCAGAGTCCTAACCACTATTTATTCCAGTGAGATCTAATAAGAGGAGAGGATTTGATCATGTAAGCCCTGCTGGGAGCTTGCGGCGGGGGCGTGGGGGTTAGTTGATGCTCCGCTTCTTTCAGAGACATTCTGAGAACTCCAGCAAGTCCCTGTGCTTTTTCATTATGCAGTCTATTTGGTCAGCTCTATAATTCCCTCATCTTGAAACAGAAAGCCTGTCTATCTTCAGGGCTCTGAACTACCCTAGAAGTCCCAGCCAGTCATTCGCTAGGTTGACTACAGATATTTTCCAACCAGGCTGCAGGCTGACCAGATATGTTCTACTCCTGAAATAAGGAGACTCCAGTCTTCTCCTGATTCCCAGAAAATAAATTAGTTAATGAAAAGAATTTCCTCAATATTAAGATTTCTCCCCTGTAATTGTTTTCTTAAACTCTTGAGATCTGGTACCTCTTGTCTATGTAAGAATGTGTAGGTGATTTTATCTGTTTTAGCATACACTATTTATTTGGAGTTAAATAGACCTTTGTTTCTGTGTTAATTTGCAAAGAGGACCGTGACTTTGCAGATGCCCCACCATCTGGACAAGTTATGAGAACATAAGTTCTACCTTTTGACCACAAGCAAAAGGAATCGTGAGGAAGGTGCCTTAACTGCAGCCATCGTTACCCACCATCATCAAAGTCATCAAAGGTATCAAAGCCGCAATTTTTAAAAATATATACCATCTAGCCAGCCTAGCTGATGACCTCGCTTCCCACTTCACTGCAGAAAAAGGAATGATCAGAAGACAACTCCCCATGGTGGGATGAATTGGAAGATTGGGATTGACACATATACACTAATATGTATAAAATAGATAACTAATAAGAACCTGCTGTATAAAAATAAATAAATAAATAATTTTTTTTAAAAAAGACAACTCCACAAACTCCCATAACCATATCTACCCACCTACCATGTGGTGTGTCTTCCTGAACCCAGCATGCTTCTAGCTAAAGTCCACTCTTCCTTGACACAAGCTCTTATCTCCTACTCAAGGACCATGCTCCAGTCATTCTTTCTCTTCTAAAATACATCAACAATTTTTCACTCTCTGTTGTCCTATTCCCATCAACATACAAACATAGTGCTATTTCTCTCACCTTATAAAAAATACTCTCTTCATCAGCTGTTGCCCCATTTCTTTGCTTCCCTCTTCAGCAAACTTCAAAAGAGCTGTATACTGACTGCCTTAGTTCCTCTCCTCCCACCCTTTCTTATACCATCTGTAATCAAACATTTCTCTTTGTGGCTTTTGTTAAGGTCACCAATGACCTCCACGTTGCTAAATCCAATGATCAATTCTTCTTGGCATACTCGATGTGGTAGCCAACTCCCATGATGTCCCCCTCCTCCTGGCATTCACACCTTGTGTAATCTCCTGCCCATTGCGCCATGTTTGGTCTGTGTGACCAAGAGCATCCAGAGGTGATGGTATGACATTCCAAAATTAGGTTATAAAAGGCTGTGACTACCACCGTGGATGCTCTCTTGCTTGATCTCTCTCTCTTTCTCCCTTGGATCACTTGCTCTGCGAGACGCTGCTGCCATGTCATGAGGCCACTCAGACAGCCTACAGAAAAGCCCACATGGTGAGGAAATGAGTTGTCTGGCCAACAACCAGTGAGGAACTGAGGACTGCTAAGAACTGTAAGAGTGAGCCTGGAGTAGGATTCTCCAGCCCCAGCTGAGCCTTGAGATGACTGCAGCCCCAGCTAACAGCTTGATGGCAACCTGGCAAGAGATCTTGAGTCAGAACCACTCAGCTTAGCCACTCCTAGACCCTCAGAAACTTTATGAGATAATAAACATGTGTTCTTTTAAGCTACTAAGTTTTGGAGTGATCTGTTACACAATAGATAACTACTATGCTTGACCCATCACATTATTTGACACAGTTGATCACTCCTTCCACCTTGAAACCCTTTCTTCCTTTGGCTCCCATTACAGCACACTCCGTTGGTTTTCCTTCTACCTCATGAATCATTTCCCCTCAACTTCCTCTGTTGGTTCTTTTAAAGTTGGAGGCCCTAAAGCTTGGTCCTTGGTCCTCTTCTCTTGTATGTCTACACTCTCCCCCTTGGGGACCTCATCCAGTCTTTAATGGTGTTAATTATTACCATCTATATATTGTCAACTCCCAAATTTATATCTCAGCCCAGATCTCTCTCCCAAACTTCTAATGAATGTAGCCGGCTGTTTACATGACTTCTCCACTTGGATATTTAATACACAGCTCAAATTCAACATGACCAAATGTGAACTCATAATTTTTCCCATCCAAACCTGTTCCACATTCTTCTGAACTGATAGCAGTTCCATCCTCCTAGTTACTCAGTCTGTCCTTAATTCCTATCTTCCTCTTAGTCCTCACATCCAATCATCAGTGATTTCTACTGACTCTACCTTCCAGAATATAAGAAGACCTAGTTGCTTCTCACCAACCACTCCTACCACCGTGGTTCAAGCCACCATCATCTCTCACCTGGACACAGCAGTAACCTTCTAACTGGTCTCCTTGTTTGCATCCTTGCCTCTCTCAGTCAACTTTGGACACGGTAGCCAGCGTGCAGTGCAATCCTCTTAAATAAGCAGATCACACCATTCCTCTCTGCTCAATATCCTGCAATGCATCCTCCTTTCACTTAGGGTAAAAGCCAAAGCCCCACCCCCACCAATGGCAGCAAAGCCCTACACAGTCTGGTTTCCCTGTTACTCCCTGACTTCATCTCCTTCTCTTCTCCCTTTACTCTGTTCTCGCCACACTGGCCTCTGTGCTGTTCTTGCAACACGCCAGGCGCAGCCCCACAGCATTTGCACTTACTGTTTCTTCTGCAAGGAATGCTCTTCCCCTAAACATCATCATGACTAAGCTCCTCATCTTCTTCTTCAAGTCTGTGCTCAAACACCACCTTGTCAATAAGAGGCCTGTCTTGGCCATCTTATTTAATATATACACTGCCCCCCACCCAGCACTCCCAAGCTCCCTGATCCTACTTTCGGTTTTTTTTTTTTTCCCACAGCACTTAACATCTTTTTACACACTAGAAACTTTATTCATTTATGTTAGTTTACTGTCTATCTTCCCTTGCTAAAATTTAAACTACCAAAGGGCCAGTATCTTTGCTGTTTTATTCACTGATATGCCCTAAGCCCTTAGGGCAGCATCTGACACCCAGTCAACACTAAAAAAAAAAATATCTGTTGAACGAATGAATAACTATTATCTATAATTATGATAAAAATCCTCACAAGATTTTTTTAATCTACATTTCACAAATGATGGAACCAAGGAAAAGGGAATTAACACTTAGTCTTACTATGTGCCACGCTCTCTATATACATTATCTTAGATATTCCTCCCGTGTTCCAAGGCTCAGAGAAGTTAAGTTGCTTCCTAAAGTCACATAAGTGGTGATAAGCCAACCCCGATTTGAACCCAGGTCAGGCTGGCACTAAAGGCCCGAAGGATGCCCCTAGCGCTCTTCCCTCTCTTCCACTAAACACCCACCACACGCTGGACTGGTCAGGGATCTGCAGTCACCTGAGACAACAGTCTTTGGCCCAGAGAATCCACTGCATCACACCCTCATGGCATCCCTAAGGGTCCTGTCTGGAGACCAGCAGCCAATCTCTAACTTTCCTCCTGTCCCCAGGTACAGGCATCCAGCCCACCAGTGACACGTGGTGACGGACAGTCACACAAACAGCACCAGCCCCTCAAACCCATAAGCCCAGGATGAGGTTCTTGGTATTCACCTTTTGAATGTTGCAAACATTTTTGCAAATATTTGAAATATCGGGGTTTTCTAAGCCTTTGAGGCCAGATGAGTACACATTGGTCCATGACTTCTCACTGCCTCCATCAGGAAAGAACACCAGCTCTTCCGTCAGTCCCATCCTCAAAGCCTTGAAGACACTGCCAACTGATGGTAATAATTAACAGTATATTGGCTCCTGCAACATGCTAGACACTCCCGAATGCTTTACGTAAATTACACCTCATTGAATCCTCACAGCACTATAAGGGAGGTGCAATTATTAACCCCATTTTACAGATGACAAAAACTGAGGCACAGAGAGGTTCAGTAGCATTCCTGAAGTACCATAAGTGGTAAGTAATTGAGCCAGGATTTAAGCCCAGGCAGCCTACCCCCACATCCTGTGTTTAACTGATGCACCACACTTCAGCATGGAAGCATGTGGAACGTGTAAACAATACCTAGGGCTGTTTAAGGCTCCAGCACTCCACAGAGCAATTCCATTCATAGTCACAGACAACACTGAGATTGGTAAACAAACTGACATTGTATCTTCCAATATAGCTACCCACAGTTAACTTCCTTATAACTTCACAGACCCCATTTTTACCTTCCTAAAGAACCAACCCTGCATTTTCCACTAGATCAGTCATCTATTACTCATTGCTAACTGTAACATTTTTAAATTGCCAACATCACACAGTATCTTCATTCTAAGCTTTCTCAGCCTGCTCCCCATCTCAGCCTCTCACACCGCTGTCTTTTCTTTTTCCAGCTACCCGTTAATTAAGGGCAGCCTCCCTTCTCCCCAAGGGCCACAATTTCACATTTGCTGCCAATGACAGTATTGCTCTGTCTTGTTCCTAAAGCACTCTCTTTGGGGGGGCTCATTAATCATTTTTTTCTTCTTTTTAAAACACTGATTGTTTGATCTTTAGGATTGCATAAATTTCCACTCACCAGATGTTGGTCAGACATCCACTCTGTGCCTGCATATGGTGGTGACATCTCTGAAATATCTCTCTTGGGAAAAGCTGATTTAACCAAGTAGTGAAAGCAACTTCAATCCTTTGAAGAATTCTGAAAAGGAGAGAAAGATCTCTGTGGGCTAGAGGAAACCAGGAAGGCTTCATGGAGGAGGTGAGGTTTGAGCTGTTCTTGAAGGATGGATGGCATTTGGCCAAAGAGATTCTTATATGTAAAGGTGAGGAGGTTGAAGTTAGTAAGGCTTAGTCTAGTATCAGGGAAAAGATTCCAGTTGGAGAAACATGGGAGATAAGATTGGATGAAACCCGAAAAGGCTTTAATGCTGCCTGAAAAGTCACTGAGATTATATTCTGGAAGCACCAAACTGCCTGTGTTTTGCACTTTCTCTGCTAATCTGCCATAGAATTCTCTTAAGAAGAATAATCGCTGCTTATCGTCCCAGGGTCAAAAAGAGGCCAATAAGAGGCTCTCCATCATTTACTCAGCCCCTGGACCAGGAGATACGTGTCCCTCCACTAGACACACAAACACACTCGCACGCATGCACGCGCGCGTGCGCGCGCGCGCGCGCGCACACACACACACACACACACACACACAAAGAAATGCGAAGAGCTGAGCAGATTCCTGGGCTATGGTACTTTCTGACAGACAAATTCAGCAGCTTTCTGTTCCACCCACGAGTCAGACTCAGTCTGCACCAATAGTTCAGCCAGTGCCTGATATTCCATACGCTAGCAGTTTACCGCACACCCTCCTCCAGGATACAGTTTGGCTCCCAGGCCATCTGCCTCAGCCCTCAGCCCCCAGCCCCAGCCCCTACCTGTGTCCTGACCGCTGCAGGGCATTTCCAAATGCCAGTGGTGAACAGCTTGGTTCACCCCTAGCTAAGCTTAGGGATCGCCATGTAGGGATCTTTAGGCAGGGTCTCCAGGGTCTTTTCAGTTTCCATCTACATGGTGATTCCCTAAGCTTAGTTAGTTCTCACATTGTGACCAGCCCTTGTTTCACCCCATGTGCATCCCAGACCCAGGTTAGGTGGGAATAAACCCACCCTGCTTTGCCATTCCAACAATGCCTTCCTCCACCTCTCCCTACAAAGGGACAGACAGCCTTTTGAAGAAGGTCAGTGCCAGCTCCCAGCCGCAAACCTCCAACCTCTCCCATCCCCGTGCTTTGCCCTTGGCCACCAGCCCTGCCCCCAAGTAGAAAGAGCCAGTGGAACGGGGGCGAGGCTGCAAAGGAGAGAACAGAATGCGAAGCTTGTAGAAACTGTCATCCCTGACAACATGTCTTGGTGTTTTTTTTCATTGTGGTAAAATACACATAACACAAAATTCACCATTTTAAAGTTTACAATTCAGTAGTATTTGGTACATTTATAACGCTGTGCAACCAACAGCGCGATCTAGTTCAGAACTTTTTCATCACTCCAAAGGAAACTCTGGACCCGCTGAGCAGTCTCTGGACAATCCCCCTCCACCCCACTACACCCCCCCGAGCCCCTGGCAACCACTACTTGGCTTTCTCTCTCTATGGATTTTTTTTTTAATTTTTTTTAAATTTATTTTTGGCTGTGTTGGGTCTTCGTTGCTGCATGCGGGCTTTCTCTAGTTGCAGTGAGCGGGGGCTACTCTTCCTTGCGGTGCGCGGGCTTCTCACTGCGGTGGCTTCTCACTGCGGTGGCTTCTCTTGTTGCGGAGCACGGGCTCTAGGCACGTGGGCTCAGTAGTTGTGGCGCACGGGCTTAGTTGCTCCGCGGCATGTGGGATCTTCCCGGACCGGGGCTCGAACCCGTGTCCCCTGCATTGACAGGCAGATTCTTAACCTCTGTGCCACCAGGGAAGCCCCTCTCTCTGTGGATTTGCCTATTCTGGGTATATCATATAAACACAATATGTGTCCTTTTGTCTTTGGCTTTCCTGATGATGTTTTGAATCCACCCTAATGCGTGTTGAGGACCCTGAGGGTCTAGGCTCTAACGACAAGAAGAACAGGGTCTTGTCTAGTGGACCCATGACACCAACCATATAGAGCCTTGGGAAGCATGGTCCACCTGCCTCTGCACATAGAAGGTGAGCACCCTCACCTCAAGGAGAGCCAGGCCCACCTACCCAGTCAAGGCCCTGTGAGGCCCCAAGAGATCTAAATCAGAGGCGAAAGCCAAAGCTTCCCCGAGCAACCCAAACAAAGGGCTTCAGCTTAAAGGAAAGACAGGAAGGCAAAGGAAAGCCTGGGATGGTCAAGGAAGGCTTCATGGAAGAGGCAGCACTGACTCTGGTCCTGAAAAGGTGGTCAGGACAGAGACAGCATTTAACTGCCATTTATATTCGGACACCCAAATGTCTACTTCCACCTTTGACTTCACCCCGGAACTCCCGGCTCCTGCAACGAGCTGCCCAGATGGCATCTCCACTTGGGGGTCTGACAGGCTTCTCCAGATGAAAAGTCTTCACTCCCCTGCTCTCTACCCCCTGCTCGGTTTTCCTGTCAGTGTCTCTCGTCTCAGTAAATGGCACCACCAGTCACCCAGTTACTCCAGTACAAAACACTGGGAACCACTTTTGACTTCTCCCTTTCCCTAAAACCCCACATTCACTCCATCAACAAATTGTATTGACTCCACATGCAAAATACATGTGGAATCTACCATTTCTCACCAACAGCACTGCTGCTCAGCTGTACCAAGCCACCATCATCTCTCACCTGTACCACAGCAACTGTCTCCCAACTTATCCCTCGACCGCCACGTGCCCCATTAAGAGCCTACTTCTCAGAAGCAGTCAGCCTGATTCTAACACAATGTAGGTCACATTACATCAATCCCCAGCTCAAAACCCTCCGATGACTCATCACATTTAGAATGAAATCCATAACCCTGTCTGTTACTTACAAGCCTACCATGATTTCTCCCTGACTTCTCCCTCCATTCCCACCCCTCTGCCTTCATGCATTGTACTCCAGCTTCCCTGTCCTCCTTGCTCTTCCTGGAATATCTCCTGTCTCAGGACCTTTGCACTTGCTGTTCCCTCTGCCTAAAACACTCTTCCCCACGATATTCACATGGCTTGCTCCTCACTTCAGGTCTTTTTCACATGTCACTTCCCACAGCACAGAAAGACCTTCCATGACCACCTAAGCTAAATAGAAATCCTCTCACTCCACATTTTAATTCTTACAAAGTTTGATTTTTCATAGAACTAATCATTAACTTGTCAAAAAAATTATATATATACACACACACGTATGTTTTCATGAAATTAATCATAACTTGGCAAAAATAAATACAAATAGTATGTATACATATATATGTATATATACACACACATACAGGCATGTGTCTTCCTCGCTAGACTATAAACTCCACAAGGAGTTTACCTTATTTACCACCATATCTTCAATTCACAGAATAGTGTGTGGCATATAATAGAATCTTATTAAATTTTTTTTTGGAAAAAAATGAACAAATGGGGGAAAATTGGGTGTGTCAGGGCCACAAAGAGACCATTTCTGCTAAAAGCGGAAGTCAGGGAATGGTAGGAAATAGTCCTCCTCTTCAAACTCCTTACGTCACCTGCCCCTCCCAGCTTACTGACCTCTCACCTTTCATCATGTCCGGGTCCCTTGCCCATCTCCCCACCCCCATACACTCAGCCCCCAGAGCCACTGCTTCCTGTTCTCCAGATAGCCATGCTCTTGTACCCCTCTGGATTGCATACTGTCCCTCGGCTTTCATTTCCCTTCACCTTCCAAGCTGGCCCTGGGATACGAGCAATCTTCGTGACACCCTGGGAAGAGCTGGCTGATCCCCGGCTCTGGCCCCAGCGTCTTGCACAGAGCGCTGTTAGCACAGATCACACTGCACTGTAATCATCGGTTTACATCGGTTTACATCGTTTATCTCCCATATTAGACAGTGAGCCCAACGTAAGGGACCCTGGTTTTACATTTACATGTAACATCCTGTTTTACATTTAAATGTCTCTTACACTGGCAGAACCCGGTTCTTACCAGGCATGCCAATCCTTGATGAATAAATGATTCAATCAATTAACCACACTAGAATTCCTCTTCAGTTCACTAGTCTTTGCTAATGGCATCCCTCTGTCTAAACCAATTGTGACTAGGATAGTTACAAAATTTTCACTGGAGTTAAAAATGTAGTAACTCTTTGGACACTTTTTATGCATCCTTCAAAGTACAGTTCGGAGCTCAACGGCTTTCCATGGTTCCCTATTACCTAGCTGAATAAACCCATTAACATAGCTTTTAAGGTCCTCCATGATCTGGCCTCAATCTGCCTCTCTTGACCTAATTCCTACTTACCGCCCATCACTTTCTTTACACTCCAACAAACCAAAGTTCTCATCTTTCCTGAAATACACACTTTCCAATATCTCTGCTTTTATTTTTGTTAGTCCACTGTTTGAGAATGTTCTTTCTTCTCTCCCATCACTGCTTATTGAGATTCTACTCAATTTCAGCACTCTTCATTTATTCATGCCACAGACATTCACTGAGTGTGTACTACGTCTGGCATCATTCTAAGCGCTGGTAATGTTCACAACAGTTCACTGCTGAACAGCGCACACAAAACCCCTGCCTCTGTGGAGCTTTCCTTTAAAATGAATAAGGTAGGCAAGGTGCTTTCACGCAGTTTACAGTCTAGTGGGGAAGATAAATAAGTGTGTGTGTGCGCACACACCAAGTAATGACTAGCTCTATAGAATAATAATAAGCTGTGTAATGAAATAAAACACGATGGGTGAGGGGCAATACTTAGCTTGGGTGGTCGTGGAAGGCCTCTCCGTGGAGGCAACATTGGAGCAGAGACCTGAATGAAGTGAGGGTAGACAAGAATAAACAACAAACAAATAAAATAATTTTGCTGAAAACAAGTACCATAAAAAACTATCAGGGTGGGCTTCCCTGGGGGCGCAGTGGATAAGAATCTGCCTGCCAATGCAGGGACACGGGTTCAATCCCTGGTCTGGGAAGATCCCACATGCCGCGGAGCAACTAAGCCCGTGCGCCACAGCTACTAAGCCTGCACTCTAGAGCCTGCGAGCCACAACTAGTGAGCCCACGTGCCACAACTACTGAAGCCCGCACACCTAGAGCCCGTGCTCCGCAGAAAGAGAAGCCACTGCAGTGAGAAGCCCACACACCGCAACGAAGAATAGTCCCCGCTCACCACAACTAGAGAAAAGCCTGTGCAGCAACGAAGACCCAACGCAGCCAAAAATAAATAAATAAAATTAAAATTTAAAATAAATTAAAAAGAAAAAAAAGATCTTATCCACAAAGCCAGTACAAAAGAACTAAACATTAATTCATCAAAAGAAAAAAAAACTATCAGGGTGATATTACAGAGTAGGCGATATTATAGAATAAGGTGAGGGGAGCTCCTTTACATGGGGTGGATGGAAAGGCCCCTCTGGGGAGGTACCATTTGAGCTAAGACCGAGGATGCAAAGATAGGAGCCAGCCAGGAGGGTAGCCAAGGGATGCATATTTCAGAAAGAGAGGAGGACACTGTCCAAAGGGGTGAGGAACGGTGAGCCTGGGGAGCTCGATGACTAGAAAGAGGGCTAGCAGAGCACGCCTGCTAGGAGGAAGGGTACAAGGCAAGTTGGTACAAGGCAAGGGTGGACAGGTAGCCAGGGCCAGATGGTGCGAGTCCCCACAGGCAATGGCAGAGAGCTGGGAGGGTGCCAGTCTTTGCCTATTGTCAATCTGCTTCCGCCCTTCCACACTTCGCCTTCAGCATTTCCCAGGCTCCCTTGACAACGAGCTTCTGGCAAAGTTCAGCCATTGGGAAGCCCTAGAGAGAGACCGCAGATAGGGAGAAGGGAGAAGCCAGAGTATTTCTCCCTCTCCTTCTTGGCGCTAGCCGGCATTTATGGCAACAGCAGTGTCCCCTTTATCACTGCAGCTTCCCACCAGACAGCCCCTCCCTCTGAGGTCCCAGCTCCCACCACAGGGGACCCACCAGAGTTGAGTAACTTCTGGGTTCTGGGCTTGGGTCCCTTCAGCCTAGAGTTGGTAGTGGCTTCCTACTATGGGTTGCCTCATCCTCTGTTTTTATGCAACAAAATCCTTGTATTCGTATTCCCTGTTTGAAATACCTGAAGTGGTTTCACCAACTAATACAGGAAGCCGCAAAGGTTTTTGAAGAGGGGAGTGGCAGGATCTGGAATTATCTTTTGGAAAGATAACTCTGGCTGCTGCAAAAACTACTGATAGGAGGGGAGGTTGGGTAGAATTTTAAACCACCCAGGAAGCTCTTTCAATAGCTCCAGCAACAGGTGGTTGTACCCAGGGCTTTGGTGGTAGCAATAAATAAAGAGTGCAAGGGATAGACTCTAGCTCTACGCCAGAGATAGACGCTAAGCAAACTGGAGAAGGATTGGATGTGGGAGATGAGGAAAAGAGAAGAAGTTGTGATGGATCCACTAGCGTTTTGGCTTGACCAACTGGGTGGGAAGCACAGGGGTGGGACTAGAAGGGCAGGGGCGGCGTGGGGGTCGAATACCGTGTCAAATCAACTCCTTCTTCAGGACGCATCCAACAGCCCTTCCAGTGGGGAGTAATTTTTCCCTCATTTGTAATCACATGATGGTGGGAAAATATTATAATTATATAGCTATATGTCCATCTGACTTACTTCCCCTGCCAGACTATAATTTGCTGTAGCTTACTGTATCTAGTTCATCTTTGTGACCTCCCTAGCACCTCTGCCATAGGGCAACTTTGCCATAGGGCAAAGCACTGAGCTGACAACCTAATAGAACAGAATAGCCCCTAGGCGACAGGCCCCAAGTTCCACCTCTTACTATACAAAAGGGTACGAATTTCAGCAACCACTTTGAGCCCTTGCTAACAGTCCTGAATGTCCTTCCCCAACTCACAGATGAAGCCCACTCCCCTGCTGATGGGCAGCTGTCCCTGAGCAGATTCTATCTCTGCCCAGCCTATGATTCCATCCTTTCCAGCAGGAAGGATATTCAGAGGCTCAACAAGTGACTACCGAACTAAATCAAACTGACATCACCAAACAGCATGAACAGCATGTCTTCTTTTATAAGCTCTCAAGTTCCTCCACTTTCTTAACTTCTCATTTAAAATAAATAAAATGGTGTCCTCTTGTCTGGCCATCGCAGAATTCAGCTGAAGCCATTCAGCCTATGGTCAGGTCAGTGATGGTGGGAGCCCAGGTTCCCGTTCCCTTGAGAAGGTGGCTTAATCCCCCCTCCCCACCCCAGGCCCTTTGCTCATCTGAACAGTGGGCATCACAGCCCGGCCGTCTCAGGGAGCTGTCGCGAAGAGCAGCCATCCTTTACGTGGAAGGGAGGCCCCGTGTTTTCAAGAAGGAAAGTCCTCCCAGGGAAATGGAAACAAGCCTCTGCCTCACACCAGCCCCATCCCAATACAGAGAGTCTGTTTCTCCCCACATCATGCTTCTGTGGCTGCAGCCACTTCAGTCTCCTCCCACAGGTCCTTCCACTGCCTCTTCATTTACTTTTTGAATCAATCTTAAGCTTTGTATACTCACTCTAAGTGCTCCTTAGGTCCTCCGTGCATCCCTTGTCTCATTTCATTCTCTCCCTCCACTCCCTCTGCTCTGAACTAGCGCTGACAACATCCCCACAGCCCTCATAGCAAAGAGTCACCCAGTGCCCACTCTGGACCAGATAGTGAAGAGGCAAATGAGAGGTACGTCGTCCCCAAGCTGAGTCCATCCAAGGACATGGGACAAAAAGTAAGACTCACTCACTAGACGGTCAGGACCAATACTTTAGACCTTCTTGCAATACACACTTGCATAGGATGTCATACAATTTCTGCCCGGGCATTCACTCTCCACATCTCTGCGTAAAGCTAACCATGTTTCTACTTCTTCCTCTTGTTTACGATATAATCAATCCTCATTATTCACAGATTCCATATTTATGAATTCACCTACTCACTAAAATTTATCTGTAACCCCCAAACCAATACTCGAGGCACTTTGGCAATCATCCACAGACATGCCCAGGTTGGCAAAAAATTTGAGTCACCCAATGCAGACTTCCCAGCCGAAGTCAAACAAGGTGACGCTCTGCCTTCTCATTTCAGCTCATACTGTAAACAAGTCCTTTTCACTGTCTCTTTTTTTTAATAAATTTATTTTCTTTTAATTATTTTCGGCTGTATTGGGTCTTTGTTGCTGCACACAGGCTTTCTGTAGTTGTGGAGAGCGGGGGCTACTCTTCGTTGCAGTGCATGGGCCTCTCGTTGCGGTGGCTTCTCTTGTTGTGGAGCACGGGCTCTAGGCACGCCGGCTTCAGTAGTTGTAGCTCACGGGCTCTGGAGCGCAGGCTCAGTAGTTGTGGTGCACGGGCTTAGTTGCTCCACAGCATGTGGGATCTTCCCAGACCAGGGCTCGAACCCATGTCCCCTGCATTGGCAGGCGGATTCTTAACCACTGCACCACCAGGAAAGCCCCTCACTGTCTTTAGGGCCATGGTTTTTATAATTTTGTGCTTCCTGTTGGTGGTTTCACTGTTTAAAATGGCCCCCCAAGCCTAATGCTGACGTGTAATCTGGTGTCCCTAAGCACAAGAAGGCTGTGATATGAAATACGTTTGGTAGATAAACTTTATTCAAGCATCACTTTATAGCGCCGTTGGGTGTGAGTTCAATGCTAATGAATCAAAAATATATATTACAGGGTTTCCCTGGTGGCGCAGTGGTTGAGAGTCCGCCTGCCGATGCAGGGGGCGCAGGTTCGTGCCCTGATCCGGGAGGATCCCACATGCCGCGGAGCGGCTGGGCCCGTGAGCCATGGCCCCTGAGCCTGTGCATCCGGAGCCTGTGCTCCGCAACGGGAGAGGCCACAGCAGTGAGAGGCCCACGTACCACAAAAAAAATTAAAAATATATATTACATAAGGTGTCTTTAAGCAGAAATGCACATAAAACAAGGTTATGTATTGATTGGTGAAAACATGACCAGAGGCTCACAGGAACCCTAACCCTGTGTTTCCCCTAGGAACAGTGCTCTAGTATTCACTAATTCAGCAACTCTATAGAACATAACTACTGCAAGTGTCAAGGATGGACTGAAATTGAAGTTCTACAGTCTCCCAGGGTGTGTTAACGAAGGAGAGCATCTAGAATAAGGGAGGACGTAGCTCTACTCTACGTGGTCTGCTGAGCCCACCAGTGGTCTGTGAAGTTTTAGCTCCGGGTGGTCCACTCTGGGGAGAAATGAAAGACTGCCAGCCAGGATGACCACGGGGCTTCACTGCTTATCCTCCAAGAAACAGGGAGCCTATCTGGAGAAGGAAGACTCAGACTATCATCAAACACCCGGAGGTATTCACGTGGAGGAGGGATGATCAGGCTGGGTTTATAGGGTCCCCTGGGGAAGGTCAGGATCCAAGAGTGAAAGCTACAACGGGGCGGATTTTAGCTCAGCCCCGTGAAGTGTGTTCCCAACGTCAGAAGGACCTGCAGAAAGAGGGCAGCCTCGTGCGGTAATGAGGTCTCTGTCACTGCAGGTGACAACAACCAGAGGGGACCCTGAGAAAATGCAAGCACTGACAAAATGATATTTGAGAGTCTGTTATTCTATGAAAATAAATTTCCCAAGTGGGAATCAGGACTCTGCCAGGGCAAAATCCCAATTCCATCACTAAAATTACCACGTCTCCAGTCTCTGTGTACTCTGAAAAGGGGGCGACACTATCTGCACTACCAGAGAGAGGAGGACGAGCCCCAGCCACCGTGTCACATGGGCCTCCTGCTGACACACAGAGACCTGCGCTCAGGAATGGCTCTCCCTCGGGGCAGGAGCTCTACCATCTTTGGCTCTGATGGTTGGGGGAGGCTACAAAAGTGGCAGATCATTGATTATCCCCAGATTGATTGAGAGCAATTACCACAAGAATGTTTCCTTTTATGACTCAAGCTGAGCCGAAAACATAAGCGTGGAAATAAGACTATTTCCCAATCATTTTAAAACTGTAAATCTCAGCGGGAAAGTGATTTGACTGTCAAGAAAAAATGCAGGAATGGAAAGCAAACTCCCTGTCACCATCAGGCTTTCAGAAGAGCGGCCCAACAGTCCTTTGGGGGTGGTGACAAGGTCTCATGAGGTGACACCTCGCCATTCCCTGAGGAAGCAGAGAATCCCTCCACCCCACTGCACTCACAGCACTGAAGCGTCCCAGGGATGGGCAAGCGAGAGAGTCTGGGGCTCCCCGGAAGGGGTCCCAGAGGCCCTGCAGTTCAAAGGCAGATTTCTTCCATGCACCCTCTGGGGGCTGGGACACAAGCCGGTATCTGCATCCTTAGAGCTTTCTATCCATTAGCTCACGAAGGAAAACAGGAGCCAATCGGTTAAACAAAAATTATTCGATGAATACAGGCTATGTGGCCTGCCATGGGGTGAAAACAAAAGCCAAGAGCAGTCCCTACTCTGAGAATATAAAGACTCATTGAAGAGGAAGGGAGACACATAAAAACTGATAGAAAATGGTTACCCAGTTAACCAGGAGATTTGACTGGTACAACAGGCCTCAGTGGCTGGGGAAGGCTTGAGAGGAGCAGAAGGGCCGGCATGGGGGTCCTGTGCAGAAGAAATTCCATTATATTTCTGTGTATGATGAGCAGACAATACAGATGTGTACTGTCCAATATGGTAGCTTCCAGCCACATGTGGCTATTTAAATGTAAATAAAATAAACATTAAAACTCAGTTCCTTGGTCACGCTAGTCACATTTCAAGTACGCAACAGTTACTGTGGCTAGCTGCTACCATATTGGCCAGAGCAGAATTTCCACTATCAGAGAAAGTTCTATTGGACAGCTCTGATCCAAACTGTCCATACCCTCTCCAGCATCCTTCAGATGCCCTAGAATGAATGCCAAACTCACTATCGTGGCTTAGGTGGCCCTTAGCGATCAGCCCCTGCCTGGCCCTCAAGACTCATTTTTGCCACTCTGGCTCCACAGGCCACAGGCACCAGCCGTGCTGAGCAAGCTCCTTTCCATCCTTCTCACAAGCTGCTCTCTCCAGCAGCAGCTAGCTGAACCACGATCCCTTTTGCCAACCTAATTTCTTCTCAACCTGCAGGGTTCAGTCAAAGAACCCTTTCTCTGGAGTCCCTCCTGAACCCTTAGATGAGACAAAGTCCCCTGCTTTGTAATCCCAGAGAAGTCTGTTCTTTGCCCATCACGGCCCTACTATCAGTTGTTCATGGATGTATCCCAGGGCCTAGTACACTGCCTGGCTCACAGTAAACTCT
Source organism: Globicephala melas (assembly GCF_963455315.2). Taxonomy (NCBI): domain Eukaryota; kingdom Metazoa; phylum Chordata; class Mammalia; order Artiodactyla; family Delphinidae; genus Globicephala; species Globicephala melas. Next base: position 48,708,322 of record NC_083314.1, read on the forward strand.
CCGTAATTATTTGTTGAACGAATGAACAAACGAATAACTCTTTGTTAGAATTCCTTGTTTCATTGTTTGTCAACCACTGTAGTTTGCAATTAAAAGGGACCTTGTTTATTTCATTTACCACCTTATCTCCAGCCTCTTCATTATAGTGAATAATCAAAATTATTAAAGAATTATTGATAAGAAAGGAAGGGCTGGAAGGAGGGAAGGAACAAGAGAAGGAGAGAGGGAGAGGAGGAAGGGAGGGAGGGAGAAAGGGAGATGAAAGTAAGAAAAACAAAAGGAAGAGGTAGGTGAATAAACGATGGATGTAGTTTCTGCCTTAGAAGATAGGGAAAATTATGGCATTATTGAGTAACAGAACAGCTGGGAGCTAATGGCACCAAGCAACTAAGCTCTGACTATACAATGCAGGAACGATTATTTTCCCATCACCGACTAAAGGACAGGCTTATAGAGCCTCCCTGTATAGCCCCATCCTTGCCACCCCTACTCCCCAACCCAGTGGAATGAGAAATAGAAGCGCAAATTCAGCTTTTTATTACAATTAGCAGCCTAACACAGGCATCGCCTGTCCTGCTGAAATGTGATAGTTCATCTAAGACACTCATAATCATAGCCCAATGGGGGAGACTGTGAATCAATTCACTGCCTATTTTTCAACAGCTTTATGTGAAATGATTTTTATTCTTTACACTTGCTAGTTATCCCCAAGGAACTCAAGGCAATTTACAAACTTTTAATTCTCCTGACACCCAGGGTGTGCAGGAAGTGAGAGCCTAGAACGTAGAGGTGGGGAAGAAAAGCCATGTGACAGGATTAAGGCGCCCAGACAAAAGAGACTCACCCGGTCCCCAGAGCCCACCCTTCTGAAGTTGAACAGAGAATCATTATGGCGATATTCCTAAAAGCCACCTCAGCAGAGAAGTGGAGGCAAAAGCTGGGCTGGAGAGGCTGAAGGTGAGCAAGGCGTGAGGCGGTAGCGATCGCAGGTATGCACGTAATCGTTGGTAAAGAAAACAAAAGCAGTGAACCAGGCAAGAGGGCTAAGAGCTAAGGCTGAAGACAGGGGCACAAAACAGAATGTGGAAGGGCCTGTGGTGGGGTGGGCACAGGGTGGCTGGAGCCAGGGCCACTGGGACTGAGAACACTTTCAAAGGAGGAGGAGAAATAGAGGGGGCAGAAGGAGGGCAGATATTTATCATTTTTTCCTTTTTGTGTGTTTATTTTTAATTGTGGCTTTAAAAAAATTCATTGGTGGGCTTCCCTGGTGGCGCAGTGGTTGAGAATCTGCCTGCCAATGCAGGGGACACAGGTTCGAGCCCTGGTCTGGGAAGATCCCACGTGCTGCGGAGCAACTGGGCCCATGAGCCACAACTACTGAGCCTGCGCGTCTGGAGCCTGTGCTCCGCAACAAGAGAGGCCGCGACAGTGAGAGGCCCGCGCATCGCGATGAAGAGTGGCCCCCACTCACCGCAACTAGAGAAAGCCATCACGCAGAAACGAAGACCCAACACAGCTAAAAATAAATTAATTTTTAAAAAATCATTGGTATTAAGTACATTTAGTGCCATGCAACCATCATACTGTCTATTTCCAGACTTTGCCAACATCGCAAACTGAAACTCCAGACATAAATGGTAACTCCCCTCCCCAGCCCCTGGGAACCTCTAGTCTACTTTCTGTCATATGACTGGACAACTGGAATACCTCATAACTGGAATCACACAGGATTTGACCTTCTGTGTCAGGCTTATTTCACGCAGCCTAACTCTTCAGGGTGCATCATGTTGTAGCATGAGTCAGAATTTCCTTCCTTTTTAAGGCTGAATAATATTCTGTTGTTTGGATGGACCACATTTTGTTTATCCATCCACGAGAGAGCAGATATTTAAAAGAAGCATTTTAGGGACAAAAAAAAAAAAGGTTGGTGAGCACACCCAGAAATCACAATTTTATGGGTAAGGAAGTCAAACCAGAGAAAAAATGTGACTTGCCCGAGCCCACATGGTGAGCCAGGATGGAGCAGTCTCTGCTACCCTGTGCAGGGAAAGGAAGTAGTGTTTGCCTCCTGAGCTCCATTCCCACCCCCACACCCCCACACCCCCCACACCCCCACACCCCCGCAGCAAGATAGGGTGGGGCAAGATTGGGAGCTCAAGAGAGGAGAAAGGAGATTGGATTGCCCATTTAAGAATGACACTAGATAACTGGGTTTGATATTCGATATTGAGTTTGTCCAGCCACATTGTTGATGAGCAGCTAAAGATGGCTACCACATGAATTTTTAATGTAGCTGAATCAGCAGGTATCCCTCACTTTATGGAAGAGATACTGTACCTCAGTGTCTTAGCACAGTAAGTATTTATTTCTCATGCACTTTACCAGGTAATGCAGATAGGCTGGAACTCTGCTCCACCCAGCCACTCAAGGACCAGACTCCCTCTAAACAATGCTGGGCTATCCAGTACGGTAGCCATAGCCCTCTGTGGCTATTTAAATTCCCTCTAACAATGCTGGGCTATCCCGTATGGTAGCCATAGCCCTCTGTGGCTATTTAAATTCCCTCTAACAGTGCTGGGCTATCCCGTATGGTAGCCATAGCCCTCTGTGGCTATTTAAATTCATTAAAAGTAAATAAAATAAAAAATTCAGCTCCTCAGTCAGACTAGCTACATTTCAAATGCTCAGTGAGCACACGGCTACCATATTGGACAGCAGAGAGTTAGAACATTTCATCATCGTAGAAGGTTCCACTGGATAAGGCTGCTCTCCACTGGAGCTCTGGCATGCAGCCAGCAGGCAAAGAAGAGAAAGAGCTTAGATAAGGATGCAGGAGTTTTATCAGCCAGGCCAGAAGGTGCCACACAGCACTTCTGCCCCTATTCCACTGGCCAGAGCTCAGTCACACTGCCACACATCACTGCAAGGGGACCGGGGAAATGCAGTCAAGCTGTGTGCCCAGGTGGAAGAGGAAATGGGTTTAATGAGCATTTGCCAGCTTCCTCCACAGATACATTCTAAAAAATTCCTAAAATAAAAACTCATTTCCCAACTACAGTTCTGTAATAAAATCAGACTGATGATCCTAAAAGGAGAATATCTCTCCACAGGCTGTTTTAAATTTTAAGCAAGTTAGAGTTAAGATGGTGCTCAGAGTTGTGGTTCTCTACAGGCATTTCAATACACATACCTTCCTAATTCAAAGCACTCCCAACTGCTCCATTTGTGCCCCCCACTCCTAACCCATCATTTATACTGGATACAGAGATAATTGAATCAACATTCACAGGGGAGGCAACATTTCAAAAATAAACAAGCAAGACTACATCAAACTAAAAAGCTTCATTCTGCACAGCAAGAGAAACCATCAACTGAATGAAGAGGCAACCTACTGAATGGGAGAAAATATTTGCTAATCATATATCCGATAGGGAATTAATATCCAAAATATATAAAGAACTCATACAACCAATAGGAAAAAAACCAAAATCCAATTTAAAAATAGGCGGAGGATCTGAATAGATGTTTTTTTCAAAGGAAACATACAAATGGTCAACAGGTTCAGGAAAAGGTGCTCAATATCACTAATCATCAGGGAAATGCGAATCAATACCACAATAAGATATCAGCTCACATCTAATCAAAAGATAAATAACAAGTGTTGACAAGGATGTGGAAAAAACAGAACCCTTGTACACTGTTGGTGGGAATATAAATTGGTGCAGCCACTAAGGAAAACAATATAAAGTTTCCTCAAAAAATTAAAATAGAGCTACCATATGATCCAGCAATTCCACTTCTGGGTATTTATTCCAAGCAAATGAAATCACTATTTCCAAAATATATAGACAGCCCCATGTTCACTGCAGCATTATTTACATTGGTCAAGACACGGAAACAACCTGTGTCCATCTATGGATGAATGGATAAATAGGATGTGGTATATACATACAATGGAGTATTATTCAGGCAGAAAACAGGATATCCTGCCATTTACAACAACATGGATGGAACTTGACAGCATTATGCTAAATGAAATAAGACAGAAAGACAAATACTGTATGAACTCACTTGTATGTGAAATGTTAAAAAAAAAAACTCATAAATACAGAGAACAGATTGGTGGTTGCTGGAGGTAGGAGAGGGGGTGGGAGCTGGGAGGGGTGCAAAATGAGTGAAGATGATCAAAAGGTATAAACTTCCAATCATAGGATAAATAAATCCTGGGGGTGTCCTTGAACGAACCTCACTGCAGCCTTCCAGCCCAACCAGGTCATGCTACCTTCCTCCTTCCTGACCAACGTGAGCCACACTGGTCTCCAAAAACAGCTCCTAGAACACGTCAAGGTCTTTCCCATCTCCAGGCCTCTGCAGTTGCTGCCCCTCTGCCTGGAAACACTGTTCCTTTTTTTTTTTTTTTTAACCCCTTTATTGGAGTATAATTGCTTTACAATGGTGTGTTAGTTTCTGCTGTATAACAAAGTGAATCAGATATACATATACATATATCCCCATATCCCCTCCCTCTTGTGTCTCCTTCCCACCCTCCCTATCCCACCCCTCTAGGTGGTCACATAGCACCGAGCTGATCTCCCTGTGCTATGTGGCTAACACATATACACGGAGTCTAAAAAAAACAGTTCTGAAGAACCTAGGGGCAGGACAGGAATAAAGACGCAAATGTAGAGAATGGACACTGTTCCTTTTGATCTCCACACGGCTGGTTCAGCTCAAATGTCACCATTTCAGATGACCTCTAATTGCCCTATCCCAACAGCCCCCGTCCCCAATTACTATTATAAAATTTGCTGGGAGTGTCCGCAGACTTCTACTCTTCCCTTGCTCCCTGCTATCCTTCCAGGTATCTCCTCCACTCTCCTGTCTCCAGCTCTCACCTCTGAGCCCATCTACACACACATGTGGCAGCACTCACCTCTGCGGCTGCAGCGCCACATTCCCAACTAGCTCCTGGGTGTTCCCACCTATAGGTCACGTTTGGCAAAACAGAAATCACTATCTTTTGCAAACCAGTTCCTATTCCGTTCTCCCTTATTTCTGCTACTCCTACCATCACCGTTCCAATTTCCTAAGCTTATAAACACACAGTCTTCTTTAATTAATTCCTTAAATATAATTAAAAACTAACTTTTCTGTAGTATTATACAGTATATAAAAGACTTTCACATGTCATCTTCTTAATCACTTAGGTGGTCATTATTATTTTTAACAGGCTTATTGAAGCAGAATTGAATATGAAACCATTACCAAAATCAAGATAATGAACACATCCATTATCCCCAAATGCTGCCTTGGGTCCCTTGGTAATCTCTAACTCATCCCACCCCACTTCTCCATCCTCTCCTGGAAACCACTGATCTGTTTTCTGTCACTACATTCGTGTGCATTTCCTAGAATTTTACATAAATGGAATCATACTTTATATACTCATTTTTGTCTGGCTTCTTTCACTCAGCATGATTATTTTGAAATTCATCCCACGTTGTCACTTGTGTCAATATTTCCTTTTTATTACTGAGTAGTATTCCATTGTATTGATGTACCAGTTTGTCCATCATCTGTCGATGAATATTTGGAGTTTCCACCTTGGGGCTATTACAAATAAAGCTTCTAGGAACATTTGTATGCAAATCATTATACAGATATGATGAAAGAAAATGTATATTTTAAGGCACAACAAGAATAAATTAAACAAAATTCTGTGTGTTTGTTTGGGCCTCCTCCCTCCCTAACGTGCAATGTGCATTTGCATTATACATTAACCAGAGCTCCTCAAAGACGGGAGTGCCTGCTCAACCACAAAGATTTTTTTTTTTTCTTTCTTGTGCTCTAGCAATGTAACTTCTTAAAAGAATAGTGTTCTTTCCCAGCTCTCATGGTGACTTGCTGCTCGCTTTGTATGTGCCTACCCCGACTAGGTATCCTTGGTGACCTTTATGTAACGTATCAGTATGTCACTTTGACAGACGATCCTTTGTCTCAAAAACGTATATGGCTGTGCCTTCGACTTCTAACAGGTGGAAGAATTCTCAGAGTTTTCTGAGAAGCTGCTTCCTGGGTTATAATCCTCAGTTTGGGTCGAATAAAATTCCCCTTTTTTCTTCTTAGATTGATAGCTAGTTAAATTTTCATTGACAGATATATGCTTTCATTGCTCTTGCATAAATCACTAGGGGTGGAATGGCTGTATCATATTGTAGATATATGTTTAGTTTTTTAAAAAAAAAACACTGAACTCCTTTCTAATGTCGTACCACTTTACATTCCCACCATCAGCACTTTGGAATTCCAGTTCTTCCCCATTCTCACCAACACTTCATATCATCAGTCTTTTGAATTTTAGCCGTTCTTACAGACATGTACCCGTGCCTCACTGAGGTTTTAATTAGCCTTTCTCCAGTGATGATGTTCAGCATATTTTCATGTGCTCATTTGTCACTTGTCTGAATTCAGTTTGCTAAAAATTTTTTCAGAATTTTTGCAACTATGTCTACGAAGGATATTGATCTACAGTTTTCTTCTCTTGGGATGTCTTTGGTTTTTGTATCAGTGTAATGCTGGCTTCACAAGATTAGTTGGGAAGTATTCCTTCCTCCTCAATCTTCTGAAAGAGTTTGTATGGAATTCTTATTTAAATATTTGGGAGAATTCACCAGTGAAATTATCTGGGCCTGGAGTTATCTTTGTGGAAACGTTTCTAACCAAATATTACATTTTTAATACCTATGCAACTTATTCAGGTTATCTATTTCTTTTTAAATTAGCTTTGGTAGTTTGTACCTTTCAAGGAATTTGTTGATTTTATCTAAGTTGTTGAATTTATTGGCAGAAAGTTGTTCATAATATTATTCTTATTATCCTTTCAATATTTGTTGACTCTATAGTGACGTCACCTTTCTCATTCCTGATATTGGTAATTTCTGTTTTCTTCTCATTTTTTTCCTGATCAGTCTGCCTACAGGTTTATCAATTTTATTGACCTTCCCAAAGAACTAGCATTTGGGTGCATTAATTTTTCCTTATTTTTCTGTTTTCTGTGTAATTAATTTTTGCTCTGATCTTTATGATTTATTTTCTTCTGCTTACTTTGGGTTTACCTTGCTCTTCTTTTTCTAGTTTAAGATAGAAGCTGAAGTCACTGCATTGAGACCTTAATTTTCTCATATAGGCGTTCAAGGCTATCAAGTTTGTGTCTTTATATTCAGTGGATTTCTCCTATGTAACATGAGCTAGCTCTTGCCTTTTCCTCCAGTCTAACGATCTCTGTCTTTTAACTGGGGTGTGTTTTTTTTTGTTTGTTTGTTTGTTTTAAATTTATTTATTTATTTAGGGCTGTGTTGGGTCTTCGTTTCTGTGCGAGGGCTTTCTCTAGTTGTGGCAAGCGGGGGCCGCTCCTCACTGCAGTGCGCGGGCCTCTCACTATTGCGGCCTCTCTCGTTGGGCAGCACAGGCTCCAGACGCACAGGCTCAGCAGTTCTGGCTCACGGGCCTAGTTGCTCCGTGGCATGTGGGATCTTCCCGGACCAGGGCTCGAACCCGTGTCCCCTGCATTAACAGGCAGATTCTCAACCACTGTGCCACCAGGGAAGCCCCAAACTGGGGTGTTTATTGATGTATCTGGGTTTGACTCTATTATCTTGTTTTTCTTTTTCTATTTGTCCCATCTGTTCTTTGACTCCTTTTTCTTTTTGTCCCACCTGTTCTTTGACTCCTCTTTTTTTTTCCCTGCCTTCTTTTGGATAAACTGAACATTTTGTATGATTTTTTATTTCTGTGATTAGTTTACTAGATCTTTGTTTTGTTATTCTAGTGGTCACTTTAAGATTTATAGTATACACATTTCCCTTAGGACAGTCTACCTTCAAGTGCTACCACTCACATATAAGAACCTTACAATAGTACATTTCCATTTCTCCCCTCCCAATCTTTTTTGTTGTTGTTATGACTTAGATTTTTATATACATTACAAACGTCACACTACATTGTTATTAATTTTGTTTAAACACTTTTTCTTTTAAAGAGATTTAAATAATAAGTAAAAAGTCTTATACATTTATCGATGTAGGTACCTTTTCTGGTGTTCTTCATTCCTTCGTGTAGATCCAGAATTCCACCTGGTATCCTGCTCCTTCTGCCTGAAGAACCCCCTTTAACACTTCCTATAGTGTGGTTCTGCTGGTGATGAATTCTTTCAGCGTTTATATGTCTGAAAAAGTCTTTATTTTTCCTTCATTTTTGAAAGATACTTTCTCTGGACGTAAAATTCTAAGTTGACAGGGATAATTTTCTTTCAAAGATGTTCCACAACCTTTCATTGGCATTGTTTCCAAAAGATATCTGCTGTCATCCCTATCTTTGTTCTTCTATACATATCTTTTTCCTCTGGTACCTTTTAGTACTTTCTCTTTACCAGTGGTTTTGAGCATTTGATTATGATGTGCCTTGGTATAGTTTTCTTCAGGTTCCTTGTGATTGAGGTTTGTGAGCTTCTTGGATTTCTGAATTTATCATTTTCATCAAATTTGAAAATTTCACCCATTATTTCTTCAAATATTTTTTCTGTCCCTTCTCCCTCTCCTCTCCTTTGTGGACTCCAGTTACATGTATGTTAGGCCACTTGAAGTTGTTCACAGCTAACGAATGCTCTGCTCTTTTTAAAAAAATTCTCTCTTATTCCTGTGTTTCATTTTGGATATTTTCTGTTGCTAGGACTTCAAGTTCACAAAATTTTCCTTCTGCAAGGTCTAACTTACCATTAGTCTCATCGAGTGTATTTTTCGTCTCACACATTGTAGTTCTCATTTTTAGAAGATGGATTTTTATATCTTCCATGTCTCTAATTAATTTGTTGAACATATGGAATACAGTTATAACTATTTTTAATGGCTTTGTTTTCTAATTCGAACATCCAGGTCAGTTACAGGTCAGTTTCAGTTCATAAATTTATCTCATTGTGGGTTGTATTTTTCTGCTGCTTTGCATGCCTGGTAATTTTTTTTTTTTTTTTTTGCATTATGTGGGCCTCTCACTGTTGTAGCCTCTCTCGTTGCGGAGCACAGGCTCCAGACGCACAGGCTCAGCAGCCATGGCTCACAGGCCCAGCCGCTCTGCGGCATGTGGGAATCCTCCCGGACCGGGGCACGAACCCGTGTCCCCCACATCGGCAGGCAGACTCCCAACCACTGCGCCACCAGGGAAGCCCATGCCTGGTAATTTTTGATTGAATGGCTGATACTGTCAATTTTACCTTATTGGATGTTGAAAACATTTTCCCCATAATTATTTGTGAGTTTTTTCCTGGGATGCAGCACCTTGGAAACTGTTCAATCCTTTTGTGTCTTGCTTTTAAAATTTGTTATGAGGAACCAGAGTAATGCCCTTGAATCTTGAGGTTTCCAGCTGGGCTACTGAGAACAGGTACTATTTCTGGACCTGTGTGAGTGCTGGGCACTGTTACCTCTAATCCTTTCGGTGATTCTTTCCCCAGCCTTGGGTAGCTTCCGCACACACGTACTCATAAGTACTCAGCTGAAAGCTCAAAAGGGATTCTCTACAAACTCCTGGAGTCCTCTCTTTGCAACTTTCTCTTCTCTGTTACTCTGTCGTGAGAACTCTAACTGCCTTCCTCTCCCTGGACTCTCAGCTTTGTCTCTTCAATTCAGGGAGTCGGCTGGGATCTACCTGGATTTCCCTTCCTTGTATGTGGCCTGGAAACTCTCTCAAGACAGTAAGCTGGGACAATGATAGAGTTCACCTCATGTGTTTCTCATCCCTCAAGAATTACTTTTTTCTCATGGAAGCAAACTAAATGTCCATCAACAGATGAATGGATAAAGAAGATGTGGTATATGTGTGTATATATACACACACACACACACACACACACACACACACAAAGGAATATTACTCAGCCATAAAAAAGAATGAAATCATGCCATTTACAGCAACATGGATGGACATAGAGATTATCACATTAGGTGAAGTAAGTCAGACAGAGAAAGACAAATATCATATGATATCACTTATATGTGGAATCTAAAAAAAGATACAAATGAATTTATTTTAAAAATAGAAATAGACTCAAAAACACAGAAAGCAAACGTATGGTTACCAAAGGGGATAGTGGGGGAAGCAGGGGGAGAGATAAATTCAGAGTTTGGGGTTAACATATACACACTACTATATATAAGACAGGCAAACAACAAGGACCTACTGTACAACACAGGGAACTGTACTCAGTATCTTGTTTAAAAAAAAAGAATTACTGTCTTTTTCTGCCTGGTGTCTAATTTCTTGCAAATAATTATTTCATATGTTGTTTCTGAATTTTGGTGTTTTAAGTGTAAGTTAAGTATGATCCCTTTTACTCCATCTTGACCACAAGCAAAATCTCTGTCATTATTATTATACCCATATTATGAATAAGTTGAAGAAAGGATCAGCCCAAGATTCCAAATTTTAAGTGTTCTTAAGCTTCCCAGCAAATCTAGCACCAAGCTCTGTCCATTATTCCCTTTTTTAATTACATAGTTTAAGACTTAATTATCATCTGAACTATCAAAATATTTACCTCTTAACTAAGTAATGAAGAACAAAACTATGTGTATTTTATTTACATTTATATGTTGCTAGCAGCTCCTTGCACATTGTTGGGGTTCAATACATCTAGGGAAAATATATAGTGCAGTATTAAGAGTACGTAACACTGGAGGCCAACTGCCTGTGTTCAGATCCTGACTCCACAACTCACTAGCTATATGACCTTAGACAACTCACTTAACTTCCTTATGCATTTGTGTTCTTGCCTGTAACACAAAGATAAGAGTATCAAACACAGGGGAGTGTTGTGAAGATTAAATGATTTAATATATGTGAAATACACAGAACAATGCCTGGTACACAATAAGCATTGTGCAAGTGTTAGCTAGTATTACTGACTTGAATTGAATTGGTCTCCTTGCTTTCAGTTTCTCCTCCCTTTAATTTATCCCCCAGAAGATACTTCTCATGGAAGATGCTTCCTAAAATCCAAGTTTTATTCTAATGCATCCCCGCTGTAAAATCCTCTATGGCTCCCCATGTAACCCCCAAAGTATTCCCACTGTCTAGCCCCAGCCCTCATCTCTAAATTCATCTCCCCACCACCACTACCACATCAACTCTTCGCTCCAAGAATATGGATCCTGTTGCCTGACCCCAAATACATCTTTCTCCTGACCTTTGCTCACACAATCTCCTCCACCTGGAATTTCATTCTACAGCCCCCTCCAGCCAAGTCCACTCTAATCGAGATCCTATCCATCCTTAAGAGTCTAACTCAAACTCCATCTCCCTATAAAGGCTATCCTGATCACTCTCAAAATATTCAATCTCTGTGTCCTCTCACCAACCTCGGCCACACTGTCCGTGATTTTCAGAGGACCCCTGTTGACTTCCTTTTTTAGTAACTGTTATAGACCTATTCACCTAGCAGACACTCGATAAACCACCACTCACTGAACAAATAAATTAATTTGACTCAGAGGACTAATGGGGACATTTAAGGCAAAGAACTATACAGTCAATTCTTTCCTTAGCCAGTTCTTCCTGAGAGAAGCTGAGCTCCTCATCATGCAAATGGCAGGAAGAACTGAGCCCAAAATAGCCACGTTATCCCTGGCAGCCCCCCGGGGTACAGAAGTAGCAAAGTCCACAAAACTTCAGTTGCCAGTTTCCGGGCTCTTGAACTTGTCTAATTAACACAGCCTCACTGAGTCAAATGTGCCAAAGAGAAGCAGAACATCCCACCAAATACAGACTGCTGCCATCCTCCCCTGGAAATAGAAAGTAGGAGGCAGCAGAAGCTCAGGATGCAAAGGAAAAATGACATGGTGTCACAGGACGGGAAACCAGCCCATTCCTGCCATCCCTGCAGCAGCAAGAGAGAAGCATCCCCTCCCACATCGAGCTGGAGGGACTTTCCCGAAAGGTTGGGAAAGGAGGGAACAAAGGAAGGCATGTCACAAGCCACCTCCCAGCACGAGGTCCTTTCTGCATCTGTCTCCTAGAGACTGAAGGAGGAAAAGAGAATTAAGATATCAAAATATGGAATCTAAAAAAATAATACAAATCAACTTATCTACGCAACAGAAACAGACTCACAGATAAAACAAATTTGTGGTTACCAGTGGGGAAATGGGAGGGGGAGGGATAAATTAGGAGTGTGGGATTGATAGATACACACCACTATACGTAAAATAGATAAACAATAAAGATTTACTGTAGCACATGGAACTATATTCAATATCTTGTAATAACCTATAATGGAAAATAATCTGAATATATATATATAACTGAATCACTTTGCTAAACACCTGAAACTAACACAATATTGTAAATCAACTATAGTTAAATAAACATCTAAGAAATAAAAGATATAAAAACCTGTTCCTGCAGGTTCTGCACCCCTAATCTGGTTCAGGAAACATCCGATAGGCCAAGGCTGTCAAAGAATGCAAATTGGCCCTGTCCAAGCTCCTTCCCTGTTTCTCGTCTCTGCCCCAGCAAAATAAACAGCTTACCTTCCTGGGTGGGTCATCCAGGCTGAGATTTATTTTAAAGCAAACAACAAAAAGAGAGGCATCCGTATAGGTGGCAGGCATAATTTGTAGGTTTGTCCCAAGTACCTCCACAGCCTGCTCCCACCTCCCTGCCACCTTGGGTTTTGACCACACATCGTTCATGCAGCTCAGGCCCTTTCCAGGCTCCACTCACTCAACGAATATTTGCTGAGTGCCTTACGTGTGCCAAACTCTTGCAGTAGAGATTAAATAGAAAAACAGATGCACACACAGTAATTCTGCCCCAATGGAGATTGTGGTCTACAGGGAGAAGCAGGCATTAAATAATTTCACGGATAAGTGTGTAGTTACGTAATGAGTTCTAAGAAGGAAAAGTATACAGCGCAGTTAGAGCCTGCAGCCAGGAAGCCCAGCCTCATCTGGGGTCTCAAGAGAAGTCACCCAGAGGAGACAAGAAGGATGAGGAGCTCCAGGCTTGACATCGCTTCCCAACAAGGAAATCCAGGGCACGTTGCTTAGCTTCCCTGTGCCTGGGTCTCCTTATTTGTGAAAGGGGTGGGGATCATGGTCCTACCTACTTCACAGAGCTGTTGTGAGGACTGTGAGTTAATCCAACACGTTCTATATGCACACAGTGTTTTTTGAGTAGTTCCTGACAAAGTAAGTACCAAGTGTTTGCTGTTGTTCTCTGGGTTGCTCCTGACCCTTCAGCTCAAGTTTCTCCTCTTGGTAGACCCCTCCTTGACTCCCCCTGGGAGAATCAGACATCTCCAGAAACCTCAGCTTGTACCTCTGTAATAGCACCCACCATAATCCATTCTGATACACCTGCCTATGTGTGTTACTTTCACGGCCATGGGAGGTTCTAGAAAGCCTTGACTCCATCTGATATTTATCTTTATGTTCTCAGGGTCTCCCATAGTACGACACAAATAAGGGCTCATAAACATTTAAGGAAGAAACGGATTCCTTTTCAGTTTCATAGCTGCTCCTATCAAATTTAAATACCAGACAAGATGATTAAAGAGCTACAAACGCAACCGACATGAATGTGACCCCTAATAAAACCTCTTTTGCTAGAACTGCTTTTAAGGTCTGTGCCCCCAGCCTGCATGGACAAACCTATAGGAAACAACTCCCTGAAACTCAATCCAACTGTGAGCTCTGTGAGGGCAGGGCCTGAGTCTCACTCTTTGTTTCATCCCCAGCACCTGGCATGGTAAGCGTGTTGTGCACATCCTATAAATATTTGTTGAATGAACAAGTGCCCATCATATTGTTATTCATCCACTACATCACTCAGCACCTTCCGGTCTCTCCATCTTTGGTATCTGGAAACCTTTCTCCAGAGCAACTGTTCTTCTTTCACCTTATGAAAATGTGACACCTATGACTCACTGTGCTTCTCTTTTTACTCCGGCTACAGAGAAGGTCAGAGCCAAAACTTGAAGTCCACTCTCTAACTGTGAAGGCATGTAGGGTATGCAGTATACCAGCTTTCTGTTTGGTCTTAACTATGTTGTATTATTTTTCCCTTCACTCTAGTCATTCTTTTATGTCTTTTACCTTTATTACTTGATATACCCAGAAGTGCAAAAATTATATACAAATCCTAGATGTGTAAAAAGTATTTCAATTTTTTTTAACTTTATTTTATGTTGGAGTATAGTTGATTACAATGTTGTGATAGTTTCTGGTGCACAGCAAAAAAATATACCTTTTTAATTTTAAAACTGAATTCATTTTTATTATTGAGCCCCAACCCCTTGGATAGTGGGGGAAATTTTTTTGGGGGGGCAAATTTTTAACTTGCCATTTCTAGTTATTTTAGACTCTACTGACATAAAACGTTTCTTTCAGGCTATCTCAGGCCTTTAGGGGCAAAATCTGAATCAACTGAGAGCTGAATTTCCTACCAAGGCTATTTCTACTAATCAGATGATGTCTGAGATGGAGGAGGCCATTCAGGCATCTTGATGGCCTTAGAGAAGGGACGCGTGGTCTTCACAGGTCTCCAGTGCAATGTGGCAGCTACAGCCTGGCTCTGGGGAGCTGGAACTTCTTGGCTCTTCTGGGCTCATGTTTCATGCTGACACCAGCTGCTGAGGGAGTCCCTCCAGGAGTGAGGGCCCCATCTTTGAGGCCTATGTATTGGAACTATAGGACAACTTTCATTCAACAAATTCACTGGAGAGAAAGTTCTGTGATGTGGCTTTTTGAGCTTCATGTGACTTTTGCATCCCAGAATGCCTTAGTTAACGTGTGGAGAATTCCATTTCTTCTTAGGGGAACTCTGACTGACAGTCAGAGCAAGGCTTGTGACATAACAGGCATCAGTTTTCTCCTGTGGCCCAGTCAGACCGGGAAACAGAGACTGGAGAATGCTGCCATTAAAAAGCCTCGGTCAGTGCTTCCCTGGTGGTGCAGTGGTTGAGAGTCCACCTGCCGATGCAGGGGACACGGGTTCGTGCCCCGGTCCAGGAAGATGCCACATGCCGCGGAGCGGCTGGGCCCGTGAGCCATGGCCGCTGAGCCCGCGCGTCCGGAAAAAAAGCCTCGATCAGAAGCCACGTAATTTCTCCAGTTCTCAACCACCACACTGAATTTTGTGCAAGGTTTAAATTAGTGGAAATCTCCAAGCTAGAAATATCTCAGAGTCAACTAGCTTTGAAATGTTGACACGCAACTATTCACCGGTGTACTTGCAGGCCTTTCTAATTAAGTGAGGAGTGTCCCAACTGGACCTAGAGAACCACTTAGACAGAAGGATCCACTCTCTTCTACAGCATTTGCTTCAACCTGTCTGCATGATGCTTCCTTTAGTATAGAGTCAGAATCCTGACAAATCAGCATCAATACAAATCCTGGTGGTAATTTAAAACGAACCTACTGTGTGCTGAGTACTTTACATACATCATCTGTACTCCTTGAAGAATCCACAGGAACAGTGTCATGAGATCCACGCTATGGACGTGGAACTAAGCAATTTGACTCCAAAGCCCATGCCATTCACACCACTGCCTCCTCCAAAATATTTCGATTCTCTCCCCCTTGGAAAGTTGGAAACAAATTTAATGTAAATAGAGACCGACCAAAAAAGACTTTTTTTTTTTGCTTTCTTTATACAAAAACTTTTTTCAACATTGGTTCCATGCAAACTTACAGATACCAAAGGAGAAGGGTGGAGGGAAGGGATAGTTAGGGAGTTTGGGATTGACATGTACACACTGCTATATTTAAAATGGATAACCAACAAGGATCTACTGTATAGCACAGGGAACTCTGCTCAATATTATGTAACAACCTAAATGGGGAAAGAATTTGAAAAAGAATAGAAAAAGAATAGATACATGTGTATGTATAACTGAATCACTTTGCTGTACACCTCAAAAAAATTAATTTAAAAAGAAGAAGAAAAACAAAATTGGTTTCACATTCTCTTGTATTAATGATGACTGTGGGCAAAATACTACCACTCTCCTCACTGGTCCTGTCTCCGCCCCCATCGGCTTTTCTCTGTCCTCAGAAGACACAAGAGGAAAAACATCAGATGTAAATTTTGAGAAGTGCCTTTTATTAAGGCCCCATAAGGTTGTCTGAATTATTTCTGTCACACAACTGAACTGCCTTTTTCTTGTTCAAATTGATATTCTTATTTCAGGCTAACTGTGATTTTCAGCTAGCTTTTATTACTTCTAATTCAGATGTCTTTAATAACTTTTTAGAAATCTTTTTGACAATAAAATTTGTACCCCAGGTTGTCTGTGGAAATAGTTTTCATTTGTCACCTAGTTATAAATATCTCCTTTTCAGTTACTCTGGCAGATCTGTGATGCATTTTCTCTTTGCCAAGAGCTTCACACGGCTGTCTATCAAAAGTGGCACATATATACAATGAAATATTACTCAGCCATAAAAAGAAACGAAATTGAGTTATTTGTAGTGAGGTGGCGGGACCTAGAGTCTGTCATACAGAGTGAAGTAAGTCAGAAAGAGAAAGACAGATACCGTATGCTAACACATATATATGGAATTTAAGGAAAATAATATCATGGAGAACCCAGGAGTAAGACAGGAATAAAGACACAGACCTACTAGAGAATGGACTTGAGGATATGGGGAGGGGGAAGGGTAAGCTGTGACAAAGCGAGAGAGAGGCATGGACATACATACACTACCAAACGTAAGGTAGATAGCTAGTGGGAAGCAGCCGCATAGCACAGGGAGATCAGCTCCGTGCTTTGTGATCACCTAGAGGGGTGGGATAGGGAGGGTGGGAGGGAGGGAGACGCAAGAGGGAAGAGATATGGGAACATATGTATATGTATAACTGATTCACTTTGTTATAAAGCAGAAACTAACACACCATTGTAAAGCAATTATACTCCAGTAAAGATGTTAAAAAAAAAAAAAGCACTGGTAAGGATTTCTGAAAGCTCTATGAGAAATAAAGCCCTATTTTCAAGGAAAGCAAAGTAAATTACAAATAAGTAGTCATATTTCTCATGGTTCTGGAGCAGAATCGTATTTGTTGCATTTGAAAATAATTAAAATATAAAAGCTAATTTACCATATCTTACCCATCCCCTATGAAACAATCTCTGAAGTAGTTAGCCAGTGACTCTCTGCTATTTTCACTTCTAACTGTAAGGCCAACTGGCCCGAGGCAGGGGAACACAATCAGACTCACAGGTTGCATCAGACCAACACTTTCCGGACCACCCAGTTCCAGAAACTGACCGGGGGACTTTCCACCCGGCCCAGCCTTCCCGCCTTTCAAGGGGCGGGATTAACAGTCCCAAGACTGACGCAACCGGCACCGGATATTGCCAGGATTCCCGAAGAGACCACCAAATACCCTGCGCCTCCCGGATTCGCCACACCCTTCTTCCCCTATAAATTTTGTTCGCGCCCACACCCGGACGCGTCTTCTCTGGCCCGTTTCTCTCGGACCAGTGAACCTCGCCCGGGAGCGCTCCCAAATAAAGCTTGTTTAAGCTCTCCTCCGTTTTGGGTGCCGTTCCTTACACTAACTAGTACAAACATAATTATTATCCCAAATCAAGTTCATCTGGAGAGCTTCAAACTTTGATTTATTTTTTATTCATATTTTTCTACAACTGTACATTCGGTACCCCTCTGAGGGGGCAAGCTTCCTAAATGGTTTTCAAGGTTGCGGTGCACAACAAAAACAAATGTCCAGGTGGTCCTGGAACAAACTAAGGGAAAAAATCTTGAAGCCTAAGATGGGAAAGAGACAACGTGAAAGGAGAGATGAGATGGTGACAGTTCAACTCAAAGCAGAGTTTCTGAAGCAGCACTTTGGATCGGGCACCAGGCCAGAGATCTTTGACAAATTCTAAATTTTGCTATGAATCTGCCTCAATCCTGAGGAGCAACAGTCTCCAGAGGCTTAAGGTGATACCGCAATACCCTTGAACGACAACTCTCCAGGGATGGGGGAGGCAGGAGATGCAGATCCATCCCAGGAAGTCGGGGTGTCCTGAGACCAGGTGGGGCTCACCCCTGGGGTAGCCCTAACAGGAGCTAATAGGATGTGTTAGGCAGAGGGGTACCTCCTTCAATACAGACACAGGATCACGTGATGGAAAGAGGTGGAAGTTTTAAGGGATGCCAGCCTCCAAACCATCATCCTTTCACTTATAAACTTGAGCTAAAAGTACTTCAAATGGCTGTTGTGAGAATTATAGAGGATACAGGTAAGCACCTGGCACAAAATAGGCCTTTAAGGGATGTTAGATATAATCACTATTATCAGTATTA
Source organism: Globicephala melas (assembly GCF_963455315.2). Classification (NCBI taxonomy): domain Eukaryota; kingdom Metazoa; phylum Chordata; class Mammalia; order Artiodactyla; family Delphinidae; genus Globicephala; species Globicephala melas. The sequence goes on from NC_083314.1 coordinate 48,726,684, forward strand.
GTTTATCATCTCTTCAGTTACCCAACCTAAAGGCATATGTTTTCTCTTCCATTTTTGTGAGAAAAAGTCTCCGGTTCAGAGAAGTGAGGTAAATTGCCTGGGGTCACACAGCAAATGGGTGGCAGGGTCAGGGCTCACACTGCTGCTCCTTGCCTTTGCAGTCTGCCCCTTAGCCCACCCACGTGCAGGATGCCCTCTCCTCCTGCAGCAGCTCCTGTGAATGCCATCCCTGCAGGATTAGATTTGTGGCAGCAGTGTGGTGGCTCACCTCTCAAGAGATGGGAGAAAAGCGGGGAGATTACTGGAGAAAGCAGAGGAAAATGACTAGATTATGCTGGGAACCCTCAAAGTGCCACAGGTCAAATCAGTCAGTTGGAGATATTGAGTCCTACCCTTGAGATAACTGGGTCTCATGCAACCTGCAACCCAAGTGGATCTAGTCAACTTATAGCACAGGGCATCGCCCAGTGTCTGATAACAGGGATCACAGAACATCAGAGCCCCTGTAGTAAGAAAAGGGGAGGGGGAGGGGAAGATGCAACACAACAGCTGTAATACGTGCAAGGTATCAGTCCTCTCCCCCGACCCTAAAACAAAAGGTGTAAGATGGGAATAAAATATCCACAGAGGATAGTCAAATGAGACTATGGTCCAGGGCAGGGAATGGGGAGGCTCATTCTCTGGGGACACCAATCCCAGGCCCCATGTGACAGCCTTTACTCCAGCTCTCACCAGCCGGTGGATGTGGAGTCAGAGTGACAACAGTAACCCCAAGTTCAAAGGCTCTGGCAGGCCTCTGGTCCTCACAGGGTCTTCCCAACCACAGGGGAAAGGCTCCAAGAGCCATCTCGACTATGCTCACCAGCCAGTTTCCACAGGGCATCTGTCCCGATCTTCCCCTCCCACTCTGGCCCCCTCAACCACTTCTTCCCATGACGATGCTTGTGGCTGCGAGCGTTGCCAGTGTCTGCCTCAAAAGACGCTCCCCTGTGCCTGGGGTGCCATTTCCTGCTAGATGTTGGGGCTCGTGGCCCCCAGACACGTGGGGAAAGCCCTCTCCTGCTACCAAGGCAAATACAGCTCCTGGAGGTTCTGCCTGAGGCACCCCTCCCTCTGCTGTCCAGACCATGTGTCCCGGGTTTGGGGTAGAAAGAAAGATCAGTGACTGAGGCAGTCTCTGAACTGTCCCCCCCAGCGCAGGACTCCCCTTGCTAATTTTTCAGGAGAACAGTAACAAACCATGCCACCAGGCTGCAGCTGCCCCACCCCAGCTCCTCAGACTTACCTGAGGCTTCTGAACTCCAGGTAGCTCCAAAGGTGGGTATCCCCGTCCCAGTAGGGGCTGTCCCCAGCTTTCCTCATCCTCACACGCACTCACTACTAGCTGGCTGGATGCTCAATGCTGCTCCCCGACCATGCCAGGGGGCCTGGCTGATGGTGCCAAGGGCTGTGTACAGAGGAAAGGCCCCAGGGGCCACTCATTATCCCAGCAGCCCCGTCAGCAGGAAGGAGGCCACAGGCAGGAGGGTGGGAAAATCCTCTGTCCGCCCTGCTGTGCACCTGGCTGTCCCCAGCACAGGAGTCAGGCTCAGGCCCCAGTGCATCGGAGAGCAGACTTCCCCTTCCCCACTCCTGGGAAAACCTGCTCCCTAGACCGTCACTGCATTGTGTATTCTTCCAACATGCTCCACCTAGAATCCTGCCCCGGGGCCGAGCCACGCACCAGTGACACAGCATCACTCTACTTTCCTTGCCCAAATCTTCATGATCCTTCTTGTATTCTCCTTCCACTCAACCCTTCCAGCCCTGTTACTCCTTCCCCAAGATATCTCTGAGGTCCAAGCCTTCCCATCTAGCTCCTTCCCTGGCAGCCTCCATCCTACCTCTGGTGAGCAAAACAGAGGTCCTTGTCCACACAGAGCTCCCATCACAAGGAGAGACAACTAACAATAGATGCAATAAATAGGTAAGTTACAAAGTGTGCTGAAAGCTCCTAAGTGCTATAGAAAAATGAAACCGCAGAGCAGAATAAAGGAAACCGGGAGCATAGGGTACAGGAGAGCACAGTGCGGAAATCAGGGGAGGGGTCAAGGTGGACCTTGGTGAGAAGATGGAATCTGAACAAAAACCTGAAGGAGGTCAGGGAATTCACCAATCCATGGGGGAAGAACATTCCAGGCGGTGGGGAACAGCCAGTGCATAGGCCCTAAAGGGAAGCACGTGCCTGGCCTGCCCGGCCTCTGGGCTCTGCCACCTCCATCTCCTTGAGCATCACCGTTGGGTTCATCTTTCTGTTTCCCTGTGCCATCCAGCTGCTCAGGAATTATAAGGGCTTCCAGTTGAACAGGGGACCCAGTCTGGACTGCTTACTCGGGTACTGAAGACATCCCATGCCCTGCCCCGCCCCACTATCTATAGGTGCTGTTGGCGCTCTGCCCGGATCCCTGTCACTGCTACTGTGCACCTCCCTCCTTGTCTTGTTTCTGACAGCTGGTACTTGCGATATTATGGAGAGCCCTGCCACCACCACGCAGAAAGTGAGAAGTACCTGGCGTCCAAGTCACCTGCCTTGCAACAGCCTACAGACACTGAGTGGGACTGTGAAGGGCCAGGTCCCTGCCTAGAGCTTGGACAGAGTCAGCCGTGTCATTTATGCTCCAGAGCTCCCAGAGGCACCAGGCGGAGGCTGGGATGTCACCTGGAATAGCATCCTTGCTTGGTGCCTTCCCTGCCCTGTCCTGCTCCCCCTGGTCCCTTACTAGTTTCTCCTGGAAGCATTTTCTTTTTTTTTTTTTTTTTTTAGGTATTTTCTTTTACTTTTTTTTTATTCAGGTATAGTTGATTTACAATATTATGTTTCAGGTGTACAACATAGCAATTCACAATTTTTAAAGGTCCATTTATAGTTATTATAAAATATTGGCTCTATATTATATTCTCTGTGCTGCAGTATACAGTGTTCAGCTTATTTATTTTATACATAGTAGTTTGTACCTCTTAATCCCCTACCCCTACCTTGCCCCTCCCCCCTTCCCTCTCCCCACTGGTAACCACTAGTTTGTTCTCTATATCTGCAAGTCTGTTTCTTTTTTGTTATGTTCACTAGTTTGTTTCATTTTTTAGATTCCACATATAAGTGATAACATACAGCATTTGTATGTCTCTATCTGACCTTCCTCACTAAACATAATACCCTCCAGGTCCATCCATGTTGTTGCAAGTGGCAAATTTTCATTCTTCTTATGGCTGAGTAGTATTCCATTGTGTGTGTACATACACACACACATATACACATATATGTATGTATGAATCTCACATCTTCTTTATCCAGTCCTCTGTTGACGGACACTTAGGTTGCTTCCGCATCTTGACAATTGTAAATAATACTGCCATGAATACTGGGGTGCATGTATCTTTTCAAAGTAGTGTTTTCGTTTTCTTTGGATATATATCCAGGAGTAGGATTGCTGAATCATACGGTGGCTCTATTTTTAGTTCTTTGAGGAAGCTCCATACTGTTTTCCACAGTGGCTGCACCAATTTACATTCCCACCAACAGTGTACGAGGCTTCCCTTTTCTCCACATCCTTGCCAACACTTGTTATTTGTGGTCTTTTTGATGACAGCCGTTCTCACAGAAATCTTTAACTCAGGGTCTGTCTCCAGAGAAGTAAAAGTGACCTAAGAAACTGTCCCAGTTTAGTTCCCACTACTTCCAAACATGGATTCTCTCCTTCCTTCCTAAGCTGTTCTGGCAGTACTATCTCTCCCCTCTGGATGACAGCAATAGACATCTCACACATGTTTTAGCAAGTGTTCACAAAGGGGTGTGTTTTGTTACAGTTTTCATAGATCTGTTTCTTATCTTCCTAAAGAGATTGTGAGTGCCTTGAGAGCATTCCTTGCAACCTTCAGTACCAGACCAGGCACAAAACACGCCCTGGAAACTTACTGAATGAAACTTGAAATGAATGCAGGTCTATTTGTCTCCTGTTCATGGCTGCTTTGAAGCAATCTGGTTTCAAAGAAAGCAGCAAGAGGCGACCATCTGCACAGCTCACCTGTCTTAGAAACACAGCTGCATCCCCCCAGGGAAACTGTGGCCTTTGCGGGCCTGTAAGAGGCCTGATGCCAGACCTGAGATGAAAGATTTAACCCCTGCAGTCTCCTCCTGGCCTCTCTGGTAAACTCATAATGGGGTGTCTGAAGAGGCCTCAGGCCAGGGGTTGGGTCAGCCGGAGACAAACTATACAGTCAAAAGAGTCTCTGGATTCTCCCATCCATTCTTTCATAGTCCTTCCCAATTCCCCAGTTTCCCTTCCTAGATGTGCACTTCTAAATCTTATTCCTATCATGCCTTGCTCTAACCTACTGATATAAGGCTTCAGGTGAGGTGCCTCTGGGAGATATTTGTGTTTCAAGAGGGGTGACAAAATCATCGGTAGTCAGGAGTCTAAAACAATAATCCCTGACACTGTACAGCATTTTACAAAGTAGGTAATATTTTCACATTCAGTGTTCCACTAGATGCCAGTAACAATCCTGTAAGGGGGGGCAAGGCAAAGAGAGCATCATCACCCCACTCTACAGATAAGGAAACTGAGGTGTGGAGAGGTTGGGAGCCTCACCTAAGACTACACACACCTACCAAGCAACAAAGCTAAGGCTAGGTGAGGAACGTACCGTGTGAGGAACAGCAACAAAGGCAAAGATTGCTCCCATAATGAGGAGGTCTTGCTGTCATCCAAGGCAGACAGGGCTGCAAGTGAGTCCGTTTCTCCATTTCTGCAGCTCCTGGGAAAACACATGAGACTCTGGGCCTCTGGGAAAAAAAGAGTCTGGAGTAAAACAGACCCAGAGTTGTGAGATCATGATGGACACGAGGAACCTCCCCTTTCTGCCTCTGCTGAGAAAGGACCAGAAGCTGTTAGAGAAGACGTGGGAAAAGGTGGATTAAGGTTCATCTGACACCTACTGAACACCAGATGCTGTCAGGCAACCAGTCTTCAAAACTCTCCTGTGAAGTAGGTAAGATTAGCCCCACGTGACAGATGAGGAAACAGGCTCAGAGAGGGTAAGTGAGTAGCCCAAGCCCATGACGCAGCTAGTAGTAAGTCAATATCAGACCAGCCATTCATTGACACTTGCTGTGTGTCAGGCACTGTGCTGAGTAATAAAGATACTTAATAATTCTAATAATCCCTAATCCATAGGCCGGAGAGTCTTGAATGCATTAAGTGATCGAATTATCATTTCCAGATGCGGAAACTGAGTCTTGTCAAGGAATCTGCCCAAAGGAGCTCAGCTTGTGGGTAGCAGAGCCATCCTGAGGACTTCAAGATCAAGTCGAGTCCCCTACCTTCCCCATGACATCCTCAGATACGTATAGAGCAGTGATGGGTCACAGGCTGCTCTGTGAGGCGCCAAGGCCCACACCTGCAGGAGGGGTGTGGATGTATTTACAGGTGAGGGGGGAGGAGAGTAAACAGCTGTCTCCATGGGGCTGGTTTCAGGGGCATTAAAAGGGTTCTGTTCATGTTGCCTCTGCCCAAGGCCAGCCCCTCCCAATGACAATCCTTGAGGCTTCCAGGGGGTCATGGGGAAATCTAGCAGCTGAATCTCCTGGCCTGGGAACCTCTGAGACCTTCCCTGCTACGTCGGGCAGGGGCCTCACACAAAGTAGAAGACTAGGCGGCATGTGGTAGGATGATATTCTGAAATGTTAACCGAGGTTTCCAAATCCAGCTCCGTATCTCCCTGCACTGCTCGGTCCTTCCCTCACTGGGTCCGCTGAGACAGTCTGTGTGCGCTGCCTTGGGAAGGACAGAACAGAAGAATCACAGACGAAGAAAGAGTTAGTTCCAGCTTTTGAGTTTTCCAAGCCCAGCCCTCATGAAGGAGCAGATAGGATTCAGCAGCTAGACCACAGACAGAAGGGAATTACACAAAGAAGCAGCTCAGAGCTTCCCATGCTGGGGGATCTGGGAGACATCAGGGGTGAAGCAAAGATGGAGAGATGCAGTGGGTCCCTGAGAAAGGGGAACGCTGTGCCCTGCTCCAACCACTTGAGGGTCCTTGTACCACCCTCCCCATGAGTTTACGGGATTTGAGACCATCAGGGGTCCTTGCCCCCTTACCCAGGTAGAGTCCTAAAGAGGCTACAAGATCTCAGAGAAGAAACAGTTGCATAGGGTATGCAGAGAGAGAGTGGATTTTCACTCTCTCTTTTTTTTTTAATCTTCAAAACAAAGATATAATTCACATAAGATTCACCATTTAGCCTGACCTTATTTGGCCAAAAGAAACATATGAGAGATCTGTGGTTAAAATGAAAGTGAGGATGACTCTACAGAAAAAATCTTTTGACTTCAGGCAGTGACTTGTGATAATTTGTTACAGATGAAGAAATAAGTAGAAAAAAGTGGCTTTAAGGGTTTTGATATTTCACTAAAAATGATGGTTTTTCTTAAGAAACACATGGCTCAGGGCAATCAATGATCCATTAAAAATTGCCACCTGTTATTCCATAGAGATTTATTTTGCAGGCAATTATGCACTGATACCAGAAAACGTTATTAACATCTCTGGGGTTTTTTTCATCATAACCTCAGTAAAAACGATGTGTCCACACCACCATTTAAAACTGTACAATTCAGTGGTTTTTAGTATGTTCACAATGTTATACAACCAACACTACTACCTAATTCCAGAACATTTCCATTCCCCCAAAAGAACCCCCACACTGTTAGCAGTCACTCCCCATCCCTCCCACTCCCCGTACACGCAGCCCCTAGCAACCGCTCATCTACTCTCTGTCTCTATGTATTTGCCTACTCTGGACGTTTCATAAAAACGGAATCATACAATATACGACCTTTATGCCTGGCTTCTTTCATTTAACATAACGTTTTCAAGGTTTATACCCAGTTATAGCATGTGAGCGTACTTCATCCCTTTTTACGGCTGAATAATATTCCATCGTATGGAAAGCCCACCGCTTGTTTATAGATTCATTAGCTGATGGACATTTGTGTTGTTTTCATTTTTCGGCTATTATGAATCACGCTGCTATGAACATTCATGTACAAGATTTTGTGTGTCCACAAAACACACAAATTCTATTGGTTATATACCTAGGAGTGAAACTGCTGAGTCATAGCTCTATGTTTACCTTTTGGGGGAACTGCCAAGACTCCTTTCCACAAAAGGCTGCACCAGAGACAGGGCTTTCGACAGCCTGTGGAGCTACCCATGGCCTAATGAGTCATAGACGCAGCAAAATAACTATGATTCCTATCTGCCAAGGGAGAGAGCCAGACGTGAAGAGGTCTTATCGTTGAGAGAGGGAAAGTCAAAACCACTCAGCAGTGGGTTGCAAGGCTGGTCAGCAGCACTTACACTTCAGCAACTACCAGGGTGAATGTTTATGCCAGCTCCCTCCATGCACCCCAGATTTAGCTATAGCCCTAAAGAAAGGAGAGGGCTCCAAATTAAGTAAGATTAACTTTCCTCTCTAGCAGAACGGGAATTTATTATAGAAATTAAGTTCAATTATAGAGAAATAAAATTACATTTCTTGCATACCTAACTTGGTGAATAGAGATAAGTAACTACTACACAGCTGAACCTTGGAAACATCTCAGAGAGGAAGCCAGGGAAGCCCATGAGGAGTTGTAAAACCCTCCACCCCCCAAGCCTCTGGGTATTTATCCAAAAGGGAAGAGTAAGCTCAGATCCACAGCCTCTCAGAACTAGAAGGCCCTTAGTGGGAGAGCGAGCCCACATGCCTTAGACTGGCCTATTCAACCCAGCTTCCTCTCTGGCATTACGTCCCCCTTCAACCACACTGCACTGCTTGCTGCTCCCCACATCCATGATGCATGTTTGAACTTCTGTGCCTTTGCCCACACTGTTCTTTCTGCCTTTCCCCCTTGTATACTAAAAAAATCCTACTTCAAGGCCAAGTAGAAATGTTACTTCCTGCAGTGACTCATTTGCTGTCCCACTCAGGCAGAATCAATCCATCCTTCATTCATGCCCCTTAGCATGCTGCACACTTGGCGTTGTATTTATTTGTTGATTTGTCTCTGTCTTCTGTCTAAAGCCCCTCCAACCACCACCACTGCCCACCCAGCTAAAGGGCAGGGTATTATCTGACTGGGCATCCCATGCATTTAGCACATAGCTGATGTTCCATAAATACCAGAGTGAATTAATCAGGCTAAGCCTCTATTATGCAAATAGGGGACTATGGCCAAGAAGGGTGGGGGACTTATCAAGGATTCCAACAGTCAGCGGGTGGCTGAGCCAGTGCTCGAACCCAGCACATTCAGGGTGATTTCCAAGGAATGGCCAGAAATTGCATCCAAACAAGCACTCCAGTGTCAGCCAAAATACCGGTCGGTCCCACAATTGCTTCCCTGAGTTTCTGATAAAATGATAAAAGTAAGGAAGTGTTATAAGTGGGGAACATTGCTGGCATATGCGTCCGACTGGTATTTGAGGAAGAGATATATGGGGGGAAATGTTACAAGGACATTATGTAGTGTGCCGGGTGTACCTCTGAGGGAGGACAGTTTCTAGAAGCCTACTTTACATTGATGTGAAATGATAGCTCGTTATGAATAAATCAGATCTAACACACAGCTCTGTAATGGCCAGATTCTCCACTTACCAACACTCCTGCAAGACAGGACACTGCCATTCAACTCATTGCAAAAAAGCAACTATCTAGGCTTTTCCAAGAAATCTCCATGGAAGGATTAGTCTTAGTGTTCCTTGGTTCACTTGATCACCAGCCCACAATAAGAAAGCTCTTTCAAACATCTAAAACAAATCCTCCCTGCAACCTTGTAAACTTTCATAAGATTATACATTGAATAAGATTTCACCAAATACGCTTTCAAATGTCCCTTTATACACTAGAGTAGAAATCGTCACAAACCCCACTGTTGCATCTTGCAGCAAAACCAAACTGAGTGTGTGACCTTTGGCATGATTTTGCATGCTTCCAAGGTCTTAGCTAAGTCTCAAGAAATAGCTGCTGACCAAGGAGCAGGAGGAACGGGTAGAACTCACCCATTCCAAATGAAAGAAAGGCTGCTTCTCCCTGGTCCCCGCAAAACGTGAGGAATGTGAGATTGCTCGGGTCATGCACTGAAGAAGACGTGGCACCGACCCTCCACACGGAGAGCCGGCTGTGGACAGATGCAGTCCAGTCTGTTTTTAGAGCCAGCACTTTCCTGTCCTCCTGAACGTCATGTCAAGCCCTCTCTACTCCACCTCCCCTTCCACTCAGCAGATGACCAGACCTCCCACTCTGTGAGAGCCCTCTACCAGCAAATCTCTCTCTCCCTTCCATGGCTTTCCATGACATTTGTCCACAGCCCACCTCTCACCATGAGAGGCAGATGTCCATAGCCCACCTCTCACTTTCCTCCTCTCACCATGAATGAACTGCAGGAAAATACCCCTCACTGGAGTGCAATCGACCTCTCTGCTACCCTCTCTGCCCTGCAATAGACAACGCGAAGGGGCAGAGATTCCAGGGATGGAATCTAACCGGGACACCTCAGGGGCTGGGCGTTCATAGCACATAGGTTGCAAATGTCCTTCAGCCGTTTGGGGGTTAACCTATATAGCTTCGAAATCCAGGAAAAACCAAATACCCTCTTATTTGCCTCAAATTGAACAGTGATGGCTTAGGCAGGGCTGAAGTTCCCGGCAGAGCAGGGGGAGGTGTCTTCTGGGTAACACACAGGCAATCCTGTCTGTGAATTCTCATCAGCCGACTCTAACTGAGCTCACACAGGGTGCCTGGCAGCGTCCTTTATTTCAAATTGAGAAACAAATAAAAATAGGAAAACCGGAACAGGAGTCTGTCCCCACCACAGAGACTAACGGCCTCGGAGGGACAAGCTCTGATCACCGGGGGCCCTGAGAAGAGTCAGAATTATGCACCTTTGGTTTTCTCGTACAGAGATGGGAATAAATAATGGTTTGGGCGTTAAGAAGTCCAAAGTGTCTCGCTGAGGACTTCTGAGCATGGCAGTGGGAGGTCGTACCCATTCCTGGGGGCCCTGAGCCCAGCAAAGGAGGAGTGGGCGCCAGCGCCGTCAGCCAGGGCTCCCAGGGACCCGCCCATCTTTCTGCTGAGCGAGCTGTTGGGATTAATCCAGGAACACGAACAAGAGTAAAGACTCCTTTCAAACAGTGGGCGGTGGAGGCAGCAGCAGGTGGGAAGGCAGGAGGTGAGCAGCTTCAGCGGAAACAATTACATTTGCTGCTAAAAGAGAGGCAAAGAGGAAGCCTGGGAGAGGGCAGCTCCAATGATTGGTAAGATAATCAGAAATAAACAGTCGTTTACCCAAGTACAACTTCTCCATACCCCCTAGCTGAGCCTCTTTGCTGCACTGGTTATATTTAGAACCAATCTGAGCAACCAATTTGAGTTAGTTTGTCCACTGGAGCCAGAGAAGCCGCTAAGGGCTCCCACCAGGGCTTGCGAGTAGAGAGGAGGAGGGGACAGGGGGTCGAGATGCCAGCCTCCCCCGACCTGGAGCCCCGGGTTGAGGAAACCCCCAGGATATAGCAGGAGTCGCCCTGGGAGGAACAGAGCCCAGCAGCGGACCCTGGAATAGCCTCCAAGGCGGCGCTGACTGAAGCCAGTGGCGAAGGAATCTAAACAAGGCTGAGGCCTGCAGGGCCTGGATATCTTCTCCCAGCAAGGCCTGGTACCAGGCAGCGCAAAGGCCAGAGCACACATGTCTTCTAGCTCCAGCAGGGCTCTGGGGAGGGTCCAGCCACTGAGAGACCAAATCAAACCAAGAGTCTATCGTGCATCTTTGTGCCCCAAGCCCCAGGCACAAAGTCATACGTTAAACTAGGGGCAGGGGAGATGCTACGGGTTAGATACAGAGCAAATAGATGATACAGGAACCACTTTCTATGATGTCACAATCAACCTGGACACACACACACACACACAACTGGAAGGCAACAGCCAGGGAATAAGATGACTAGAGAGTCCTGCTAGCCTTCTCCATCCCTGCATTCTCCTGCTCCACTTTCCAACAGTTCAAGGAAACATAACTCCGCCATAAGCACCTCTAAGTCATCCCAGACATTCTTGATACATCTGTCCGCAGGTGCACACCTGCATGAGGGAAGGAACTCACAAGTCGGTCAGTGAGCCAAGAGTCTCCGTGCATTTTCAGCATGCCTGCTACCACTGGGTGCCGCGACAGCCCTGGGAGCACAAGGTGAGAAGACCTGCCTGCACCCGCTTTTGCTCACAGGCCAGCGCGTTGTCAGGTAAGGGCTGTCCTTGACCTTAGCAGAGTAGGGTCAGCTCAGGTGCTCAGCCCACTTCTCACGAGAAACACCCATTCGCCCTCACCACTGTCTGGTTACGTCATAGGAACCCCCTGCCTGCACAGGTGCCTCCGTTCATCAATAAATGTGTTCCTGAAAAATGAGCTGTGGGAGGTATTATTAAACGAGAAAAACGAGAAGCAGAAAAGTGTATATACGATGATCACCTTTTTATAAGATGCTGACGAAAACAATCCCCGATCTATACATGCCTCTGTTTTAAAAATGATAGCATCACACAGAGAAGGACACAAAAGATGCATTTCAGGTTGTAAACACGGGGAGGGAGGGTGCTCCAATGGTGCCAATAAAAAGGTAAAAGAGGGGTACTGCAAAAAAGGAAGGGGGGAAATGAACCCCTTACACCAACTCAGCATATCTTATGTGAAATTTTGGATCACCAAGTAGTGTGCAAATTAATTGTCTCAATGCCCCACTGGTTTGCCGCACAGTCTTAGACGTGCTGCACCTTCATTTCTGATGCTCTAGACTTGGCAATGCCTCCTGTCAACTTAGCTTTAACAATTCTCTGTCCTCTAGCAACTGTCAATCAGTTACTGATCTGAAAACAAGCATGGTGGGGGAGAACTCTCTTTTAAAGGAAGCCTTTCCAGATTTGGGTTCTAATTATTAGTAAAATGAGCCCTTAGGCCATGGGGTGCCCCAGGCTAAGAACTCGGTACACAATGCCTCATGTAACCCTCACCTCCACCTGTGATGTATTTCTCCACATTTTCCAGATGAGGAAACAGATGTGGAAAGGATACTGATTTTGCCCAACGTCACCAGCTAGTGCATGGCAGGGCCAGGATTCAAACCCAGGCCGTCAGCTCAGGGCCTCACCCAGCTCAATCACCTCGCTGGACCATTTCCCCTAGGAACTGTTGTGTTTAGTAAAGTCACCCCTTCCTCTGTGGGGTTCCTCCAAGTGGGGCTCATCCCCCCTCATGGAGCAGGGTCCCAGCAGACACTGGCCTCTTCCATCTCCTCACACAATGGAACACAGCTGGGATTTCTGGAGGTCTTGGACAGGAGGTCGTAAGATCCCGAACCGCGTTTACTAATGCCACTCACTAGGCTTGGGGTTGGCTGTTTCAAGTTTTCTGTTTTGGTTTCTTCGTGGGCAAAACCCTCCTTTTTCTCCCTCCCCCGCCTTCCTCTTTCCATAGGAACTCAGCCCCCCGGCCCTCCCACGTCACGCCCCACAATGCTGTCTCCTCACCGGAACACTCTGGGGCAGCCAGGGCCTCGCGGCTTTGCCCTTTCTCCCTAAAACTTACGCTTGGGGTGGGATAGGCTGAATCTTCCACACTGAGCTCTCACAATCACAGCTCCGTGTCCCTCTAAAAGAACAGGGTAAGGTATAGACAACCCAAGCTGCAGGAGGGAATCTCTAATTGTGACTTTTCTGACCCTGGGAAGCTGGCAAGGAAGGTATGGATTTTGATGAGGTGGGTTCCCACTGCCCCAAACAAACCATGTAAGCTCATTCATTCATTTCTTCAGATCTTCACACGCAAGTCACCTCCTCATCAAGGCCTTCCTTGAGGGCCCTATTTGAAAGAGCAACTCTTCCCTGGCACTCCCCGTTCTCCTGCCTGGGTTTTCTCCGTAGCACGTATCAGCATCTGACATGTTACAGATTTTACTTATGTATTCTATCATGTGTCTCTTTCGATGCCCATAATGTGACTGGCACATGGTAGATATGTATATCTACCATGATATTGATTTCACTCATTTTTTTTCATTGAGCAACACTGATTAACAACAGTGTGGCAAACGTGATTACAATAGACATTGGTTTTAAAAAAAAAGTTTGCGCCCTTATTCAGCTTCCAGTCTGATATGGAGATAGATATCACACTTGACAAATACACAAATAAAGTAAAATTGCAATTTCTGTGTACAGGAGAGGGACCAAGTCAGCCAGGGCAGTTAGACAGCACTCAGGAGCTCGGGGAAGTGGCTCTTTACCAAATATGTATGGAAATATTTCATTTTTAACAACCCAGTATAGCATTACTGGTGCCTACCAATTAACTATCAACTTTAGGAGTCAGGGGATCTCTTCAAATTCCTTACCCGTAAATAAGGGTAGCCCTGCCATCACCTTCCGTCCTCAGTATAGTGGCCACAAATTTGAATATCTGACACTCCTCCAATCAAGAAGCAGAGTTTTTACCACATACCCTGAACCTCAGTGGGTGGCTCTATGGCTGCTTTGACCAATGAAATGCATTGGCAAAAACTCTGCCAATTTCTGGGCCCGGGCCTTGAGAAATTGACAGTTTCTAATTCCTCTCATGGGATACTCTCTCTCTGGGGATCCTGAGCTTCCATGTAGGAAGTTCAGCTACCTTGAGGTGACCTTACTGGAGAGTCCCAGCCAAGCCTGACCTTCCAGCCGTCTCCAAGGTGGCAGATGTGTGAGTGAAGCCTCTTGTACCTCCAGACCAGTCCATCTGCCAGCCGAATACAACCAGTGACCTGTGTGAACCCCACATGGAACAGAAGAACTTTCCGGCTGAGCCCTGCCCAAATTCCTGACCCACAAAACAGTGAGATATAACTGTTGTTATGTTAAGCCCTTAAGTTTCTCTCTTTTTTTTTTTTTTTTTTTTGGTGGTACGAGGGCCTCTCACTGTTGTGGCCTCTCCCGTTGTGGAGCACAGGCTCGGGACGCGCAGGCTCAGCGGCCATGGCTCACAGGCCCAGCCACTCCACAGCATGTGGGATCTTCCCGGACCAGGGCACGAACCCGTGTCCCCTGCATCGGCAGGCGGACTCTCAACCACTGCGCCACCATGGAAGCCCAAGTTTCTCTTTTTTTATATAGCAATAGATGATCTCATCTCCTCTCACTCAGTGCTATTCCTGGAAGATCTCATCTCTCTATCGGCTTCAGTTACCATCTATGTGCTGAGGCTCCGAGTCTGCCTCTTATGTCCTGCTCTGTCTCCTGTGTTCCAGACCAGTGTCATCTCCACTTGAAGCATCTCAAGCCCAGTATCTTTCCTTAAAAGTCTGCTGCACCTCTTGTATTTCCTATCTGAGCAAATGAGATCATCATTCAGGCCTGTTGCTCAGAAAATGAAGTCTGGGTGTCATCCTCTATTCCTCCTTCTCCCTCACCCTCCACAATTGCAAAGCCCTGGCACTCCTTCTCTTTTAACATTTCAAATATCTTGTCTTCCCACCATCCCCCCTGCCAAGACCTTAGTCTATCCCACTAATGTCTTTTGTCCAGACGACTAACAGCCCTTGAACTGGTGTCCCTACTAAAGAATCCTTACGCTTCCCCAAGCCGTTCTGCACATGACAGCCAGAGTGATTTTTCTAAAATAACAGTAAGTGTGAGTCTGATCATGTCACTCCCATGTTTAAACCCTTTTATGATCCATTGACCTAATGCCCCATCCGAAGAGTCTATACCCGGTTCACCCTCAACTCTTCCCACCCCCGTCCCTCACCCAACACTACATTCATGCCAAACTGCTTATGGTTCCCCAAACACATCATGCTCTCTCTCTCCAGACCTTGGCCATATGTTATTCCCTCTGTCTGGAATGTTCACCTCCAGCTTTTACTTGGCTAATCCCAAATTCTCTCTCAGACTTCACAGTAGACATGACTGCCTCCAGAAAGCCACCCTTGGCTCTGTGCTCTCAGATCACCAGGCACTCAGGCCGGTAGCAGCCCTTATCCCACTCTATTATGATTGCCTGTTACTTGTCTGTTTCTCCCATTAGACAAAAGCTACTTGGGGACCAAGCTCGTGCCATGCATTGTGGTACCCCCAGAACCTGACCCAGAGCAGACGCCATTAAATGCTTGTGGGATATATAAATGAAGACCCCTCACAGGACCTCAGAGAGATGATCTCCTGCAGGCCCTTGTAGATTAGCAGAGGAAGCCCTTAGTTCTTCCGAAGCCAAACAGCTAGCTACCTGTCCCATTAATTCCAAATATGTGTAGCTGGCAACGATCTGCATGAAACAGAACAGACAGCGGCACAGCCAATAACAAGCTGCTGTCTGGAAGCCAGGGCAGCATGACTGAAGCCCCAGAGACAACTCTGACAGGGGAACTGAGAGTCAGTCCAAGTCCCTGTCCTGCCCTCCCTCAGGTCAGAGCAGTGCTCACAAGTCCTGCCTGGGGACAACCCCAGCCTGCACTTAACCCCCACCCTCCTTCTTCCCAATCAGAAAAGATGACTTATTTTAAAGGACTCACCAACCTGAGTCCTGCACTGAGACAGATTAACGGGGAGCAGACATTGGCACAGACCCCCAGGAGCTTAGAGACAAGGACCCTCACCCTCCAATCATAACCACCACCTCGACCGGCAAGCCAAACGAGCAACTTAGCCGATGTCTACAAATTGCGCTGCCACATCTCTGATTTATCTCTTTCCGCTCAAGCACCTTCAGATGATATAGATGCTAACAAGTGGCAGAGGAGGCAGTGAACAGAGAGACCAATGCATTAATTATTCAAGTGTATTCTTGTTTAACTTCAGAAATAATAAAAAGAAATTCAATAGTTCTGGGAAGACTGTCTAGGTAGGAGAACTTAATGCTTCTTTGACAGCTCTAGGAAATACAGCGTTCTTATTTACTTAATCGTATCTTACGTAATTATTCAAGTCCATGAATTCTCAGTATCTAACAATAAAAACTCAGAACTGAAGGCAACAAGGACCCCCCTGTTAATGCCAGTGGAAGTCCCCCCCCACCGCCACCGCCCTCCGTCCTCCTCATCACCCGCACTTGCTTGGACACCGTCATTCCCCACTGCTCTGTGCCCTTTCATTCCATGTCAGGAGGTTTTTTATTTAAAACATAAAAAGTTGATGTAACTGAGAGGCCCAGGGTTTCTGCCACCCCAAACTTCTCATCTCTCTTTCCTGCTGGCCAAATCCTCTCCTGGGAATGACAGGATTAAGATATAATGAAAAATTAAAGTATCATAGCTGGAGGTATAATTAAGTATTTTTACCAGTACTCACTGGGGCTTCAAACCAGGCGCCAAGCATATCCACTTCAGACACTGGTGCCCGGACCCTGCCCACGCCCTCCCCAACCTCCTCCTTCTCCTTCACCGTCACATCTTGGGTAGGCTAAATAGTAGCCTCCAAATATGGCCACGTTCTAATATCCCAGAACCTGCAAATGTTACCTTATATGGCAAAAGGGACTTTGCAGATGTGATGAAGGGAGATTCACCTGGATTACCCCGGTAGGCCTAAATGCAATGATACGTGTCCTTAGAGAGGCGGAGGGAAATTTGACACAGAAGAAGACAGTGAGACCAGGCAGCAGAGATGGGAGGGGAAGTGGCTACAAGCCAAGGAATGCCAGCAGCCACTAGAAGCTGGAAGAGACAAGGAACAGACCCTCCCCACCAAGAGCCTCCAGAGGGCGATCAGCCCTATAGACACCTTCATTTCAGTTCAGGGATTCCAATTTCTTACTTCTGGCCTCCAGAACTGTGACACAATAGATTTCTGCCGCTCTAAGCGTTCTGCCACTGCAGAAAACTGATACAACATCCAAATCGCTTTTTCTCCAAAGTAAAATCCAAAGTTCTGCAGCTCCAGGACTGAGGCCATTTTCCTCAGTCTTGGCGAGTCCAGGATGGGACCATTCTTTACCTGCCATGTTCCATGATACACCGTGGACCCTGAGCACTTCTTGTGGGCCCTGGGACTTCGGCCCTAGAGGTGGTCCCGGCTGACACTCAGTACATTCCCTCCCTACTGCATGAACCACCCACCCTGCCTTAATTCCATCGCTGCTCATGAGTGAGGAACCCAGGCACACCAGTCCTCCTTCAGGTATTCCAATTTTCCCGGCCACTCCCTCTATCTGAAATTCTCTTCATCCTGCTCTTCAAATGGCTGGCTCCTTCCTCAAATCTAAATTTAAATGTCACCTCTTAGAGAATTCTTTCCTAACACAACATCAAAAAGAGTTCCCCTCCTGGATGGACCTAGAGATTATCATACTAAGTGAAGTAACTCAGACAAAGAAAGACAAATATCATACGATATCACTTATGTGTGAAGTCTAAAAAATACTACAAATGAGCTTATTTACAAAACAGAAACAGACTCACAGACATAGAAAACAAACTTACGCTTACCAAAGAGGAAGGTGGGGGGGAGGGATAAATTGGGAGTATGGGACTAACAGATGCACACTACCATAAATAAAATAGATAAACAACGATTTACTGTATAGCACAGGGAACTATATTCAATATCTTGTAATAACCTATAATGGAAAAGAATGTGAAAAAATATACAAATAACTGAATCACTTTGCTGTACACCTGAAAGTAACACAATATTGTAAATCAACTGTACTTCAATTAAAAAAAAAAAAAAAGAATTCCCCTCCTGTTTTTCTCTTCCAGCTCCTTGTTTGTTTTTTTCATAGGACTTGCCACCAATTATAGTTATTTCATTTATTGGTTTCTTTGGCTGGTTTTTTTATTGTTTGGTTGCTTCCCTCCCGAAGTACAGGAACTGCGTTTGTCTTGTTCTCCCCTGTATCCTCAGCGCCAACACGTGCCTAGTAAATGGTAGGCACTTAATAAACATGGTTGAATTAATGAATCCCTTAACTGTAGAGGTTATAGATAGAAAACATAGGGACATATAAGGCAAAGGAGGTGGGGAGATATTTCTGACCATTTCCAAGTCTGAGACATGGGGGATGACTCTCTTGAGACAGGAACCCAGTATGGATGGCTAAAGTTGTACGTGCTCCCTGACTCTTGTTTGCGTGCCCGTTCTAACCCTGTGCCTTTCTCCACCTTCCCTAAATCCTCTCCACCATCCTTCAAGGCCCATCAGCTCCCAGCTCCTCCAGCCCCTTCAGCCTGTCTCCTATATACACCCAGGGTTGGCCTCACAGGCTCTCTGGACTGGCAGTGTCCCCTCTTCCTTTGCTAGATTTTGGTGTCATTTTTAAGGCTACCTCCATTTCCTGATTTGCACTTTAGTCCCTGTCCTGCTCCAATCCAGACAGCTGCCCACAGGAACCACGGCATCTGCACACACTCACCCCTACCTGATGAGCACAGCCACTGCCTAGAAACTCTTGCTGCAAGGCCCGCACACTCATCACATGCTCTTGGACCCACATCAGAATCGAAGTCATCAGACCCCTCTGGACACTGTGATGTGGACCTGAACCAGGGGAGTTTCTTTCAGCCCAAATCACCCAGTCCCAGTTTTCCCTCCTCCCCTTATCCAATTCTGCTTGGGTCCCAGGGCACCTCAGAGCTGAGTCACTATCATTACCTCTGGGCCACTGAAACCCCACAGTGGGCATCTTGTGCTATTGTCTGGCCAGCACCCTCTCTTCTTCTTTAGAGGCACTGCTCCTCCCACCTCAGTCATGTGATTCTGATGGGAAAGGAGATCACAGAACCTACCTGACCAGAGTCACAGGGTTGGCCATGAGATGGAGGCCCAACCAAAGTCATTCATTCTCATACTGGGCCAGAGTGCTTCCCTCAGATTTTATTTATGGGTACTGAAAGAGAAAAACTCTCTCTTTTGCTACACTCAGATTAAGGAGCCTGGAAATACCATCCTTCTCCCCATTCAAAGTGTATTTGTAATACTGAGGAAGAAAGTCAATACCCAAAAAGAAGCAGAGGAGAAAACATGAGTGAGGGTGAGCAATCAAGCGAAAAATGGAGGGCTTCCCTGGTGGCGCAGTGGCTGAGAGTCCGCCTGCCGATGCAGGGGACATGGGTTCCTGCCCCGGTCCGGGAAGATCCCACATGCCGCGGATAGGCTGGGCCCGGGAGCCATGGCCGCTGAGCCTGCGCGTCCGGAGCCTGTGCTCCGCAATAGGAGGGGACACAGCAGTGAGAGGCCCGCATACCGAAAAAAAAAAAAAGGAGGAAAATGGAGAACGGCAGCGTTTAAACTCTTGGTTCAGTTGAACCTGATCTAGATCCACCCCTCTTCTTCCCACTTACATGAACTAAAACCTGCCTTTTTTACTCTCAGCCAGCTGGAGCTGAATTTCTGTCTCTTTTAACTCAAAAAGCCCTAATACTTCACTGCCACTTCTGCATTGATCTCTTGCCACATACACCCTCTGGGCCACTTAACGCAATGCTGTGCCTTCTCATTGGTTAACTGCTTCATGATAATCCTTGCTTCCTCCTCAGCTGGTTGAAGGTGCCTCTGTGCAGGGCTGTTGTCCTACAGCTACTCTGATGCCCAGGGGTCAGGGTCAGTGCAGGCACATGACATGTGTGAGGGCTCATTCCGTCTTAGATTCTCTCCGTCCTGGGCGAGCTGAGATCTCCGAGCCCGTGTGAGGTTAGATCAGAGACATGGAACCAGAGGGCACATCGAGTCCCCCTACTCTTGGATATGAAGGGAGGGATGAAGGAGGGGGAGGAAAGAGGAGGCTGCTCAAAGCCCCAGAAAGCAGGGCTCCCCTGTGTCTCTTCTTTCTGCCACAGGACACTCGTTCTTGGGGGGCAGCTCCCAGGGACCCGCCCCCTCCCAGCACCGGGTAATGGAGGGCTCTCAGTGCCAGGAGCCATCACTTATATCTTGCACTGGGGCTCCAGGTAAGTGTTTCCAGCCTGAATGATGACAGATCAAGAGAAGAAGAATATCACATACCTGAGTTTCCCAAAATTAAAATGGAGAATAGGGCCTCAGGGAAGGCTGCCTGGATAATTAAGGCATTAATTCAGGCTCTGGTTTGCCTGAGAGCGCCACTGAATTTCTCCCAATAAATATCGGCGGCTCCAAGGCAGTCTCCCGGCCAGGGTGCAGGATCATAAAAGACCCCCTTCCTCTCTGTCCCCTGCCTGTCATCCTCAGGGAAGATCTCAGAAGCAGTAAAATCAAGGAGTTGAGGGCCTTCACTCAAAATGCCTCTCTTATGAGTTTAGGCTGGATAAGGTCTGGAAAGGCAACTAACTACATCCCAGAAAACTGAGGAACAGAGAAGGGACAGGATTTGCCTGAGGTCACACAGCTGTTGGTAAGTGAGAATGGAATCAAGAATTCAATATCCTGATATCAGGATAATACATTTCCAACTTGATTCCATCAAACATTTCTCGGAGCCTCATTCACAACACGCCAATATGCACGCGCACACACACACACACGTATACAAGCACGCACATGCACACACGCATGAATCCATCCTTTCTACACAGGCCTGTCTCCTCGTTGTCACCCAGTAACTCTGCGCTTTTGTTTGAGATGCTTCCCCCGCCCCCAACCCCCCCCACCCCCACCCCAATCCCCCACCCCCCACCCCCAGCAGCCCTCACACCTTCCCTCCCTCTCCAATTTCACCCACCAGGAAGCTTTAGTTCAAGACCTCTCTTCTATTACCTGCCAGGCCTCCGTTCCCTTGTTTGAACAACTCCAGCACTTGGAGTTTTCATACAACACATCTTAACCCTGAATCCTATGGTGCTGATCTCATCTTCCCAACAAGACAGCAAATTTCCTGCAGATTCCTCTGGGTAGCCCCTGCCTCCTACCCCAGCCCAGCCCAGCCCACAGCGAGAGCTTCGTCACTCCCCGCTCCTTGGAAATCAGGGATCCAAGTCCAGACCAGGATTTGCTGACTTTCATGGCCTTGGATAAACCCCACGGTGCACCTGCGCCTCCGTCCCCACCCAGACATGGGCATCAACTCTACCGAGGGCCAAGTTTATGCCACACTGTGATGTCTCTCTGACCTTCTCTCTGTCCCATGACAGCATCCAGCCCAGTCCTGCCACCTCCCTGCTCTCCCCACGGGTTCCCAAAAGCCTCCAAAGGATGCTGCTGTCTGCGGAACTCTGTGAGGGCACGTTCACCAACTGCTCTGTCCTCCCTGCCCGCCTTCAGGGCCTTCTCTGGACTTGCGCGGGAGATGACAAGGAGCGGCGTACCCAGTGGAGGCACTGGACGGGAGCTCTGGGTTGGATCCTGGGTTCCGGTCCTGTCCCCCCACCCACTGCCTGTCCATGTGCCCTTGCCCACTCTCTGTAGGCTCACTTCTGTTCAATGAGGATGCTAGAGTTCACTGCTGCTCCCTAAAGACTCAGTACTTTTTGATGTCTTTAAGTAGACATCAGTGTCTCCACACACAAATGACAAGCAGAGCAGCTGAAAGCATGGCCTTAAATGTCCTGGGCACGTAAGAAGAGAAGAAGGAAAATTAGCCCTTTTCTTGGAAATCTGGTTTGTATCTCCCAGAAGAGTGTGTGCAGTCAATGCTAGAAGCTACGAAAATCTCTGAGGCAACAATACACCCACCTGACACATATACACACTCATCGCCACCATGCACGGCTTCCCAGGAGCATGGCAATGGTTAATCATATCTGGGACCCAGCAACTTGTATCAAGGCCCATCATTCAGATAATAACAAATAGAACTGCCACTGAGCAAACCACATTGACTCTCTAAGTCAGCTCCTCAGATCACAGATGTTTTCTTCAACTGTAAATGAGGGACGGACGAGACGTGGGGCGGGGAAGATGAGATCCAACCTCCCGCAGGATAGGCAGACCTTGGGTTCTGAAGCTCCGAGTTATATATGCCCCTCTCTTTCCCCTGGTGTCCGAGTATGCCCAAGTGCGACCCTTCATCTCCACTGCAAGGCTGACCTGTCCACCTAGACTTCACCGAAGCTCAGAGGATAGTTCAGTGCTGGGAACAACTGGCGTTCACATCCTCCCTCCCCGAAACCAATGACTTCGAGGAGAGGGACTGAGTCTATTATTACAACTATCAGTGCCACTGCTCACTTCAGAGCCACAAGTCACCGGGGTGGAAGGCACCTGGAGAAGGTGACCCTGCCCATCGCCCTCCCACACTCGAGCCCCACCAACTTAAGTATCAGTGACCAGATGGTGCCAGTCCAAAGAGGTGGTCCGGCAGAGAAGTCAGCCCATCTCAATAATAGCCAAGTATCACCTGCTGGTCACCTGAGCAGGTGAGAACCAGGCTCCTATTCCCACCGCCCCAAGCCTGGCCCTGAGTAGCTTCTCCCTGAGGGCTGCCTTTTCCCTCCCGGCTGTAAAGTGAGCAGGTGTCTCCGGACCAGCACCCTGAGGTGAGTTGCTGTCCTGCAGCATCAATAATTAACGCTCTGCAAAATGCCTTTTCTGCCTTCAGCTGGGATTTTTTTTTGTTTCTTGATAAGAAGGGGAAGTATTTACTGTCATGGAACACTTCTGACTAGAATCCCACAGAGCACAATACCGAGGAAAGCCCTCTGTGGTGAAACGGCCACTCCCCGCTCCACCCAGCAGGCTGCAGCCATGTGCTGTCACCAACTCCATCGCCCAGGACAGTGGACACAGTCACACTGAGTTTAGACTTCACGAGCCCACAAATGACTAAAACATGCAAAGTAAATGGAGGCTTGAGGCCCAAAGACCCGGAATTATGGATGGAGGAGGGAGAGGTTCAGAGGTGACGATGGGTCCTTTTATCCCCGCCCCTCATCCCTGAACCTGTGGGGTCTTTAGTTTGGGGATGGAGATGTAAGCAGGTCTCTGAGGCTGTCTGGATGGGAGCCTTCTTGAGAAGGAACCTGTCTGCCTCCCCGTACCAAAACAAGCCGCATGTTGATTCGGGGGCCAAAGTGCCAGACAACCATATGGGGATGGGAAGAAAGAAAAGGCAGGGTTGGAAGAACATTCAGATACGTTCTTATTCTTTCATTCCTTACTTTGTATCTCTTCGGTTTGGGAAGTTGCTTGGAACTTTCTGGCTTCCTAGACAGGTATGCTTTAGAGATAATTAGACCAATCCTAAGAGAAAGCAGGTTAGAGCTAAAATAAATGAGGTTGTGAGTCAAGCCTGTGGGATGTTTTATTTCTGTGCAGGAAGGTAGTGGCCTTTCTTCAAAGTCGAGGAGAAGGGAACTGAATAAAAGAATTTGGGAGAGTAAATAGTTCCTTGTTTTCAACTATAAGGCAATACTGGGAAGTTCCCATTAAGAGCTGTGGTCCTCGTTGATTAGGCCACATTCAGTCAGCGAGCATGTCTTGGGTGCCCAGCTCTGTTCTCAGGAAGTCTGTAAAGAACTCTGTACCCCAGGTGCAAGGCAGGCTGCCCTAAGAGTGCACTGCCCAAGGTCTGCTTCCATAGAATGGAACAGTCCAAGCAGTGGTCCTGCAGCAGGTGGGGTCAGCAGCTACTTCCTTCTGGCATCTGAGAGGCAACCACTGGAGGCCTGGAGTCAGGAAGGCCCTATCCTTGGCTATGATGCCTGGAATTCCCACCATTAGAGATCCAGCCCTTTGCATGGAGGGAAAATGGTCCCAAGAGTCTTCAATTAAAAGCCAATAGAAAGTAAAGACATTAACACACACCCCAGATTGGCTGACTCCCCAGGGGGAAGCATCTTGAGCAAATGGAACCCTGCCCGGAGGGTTGCAAGAAGGGATTTAGGAAAGATTAGAGGAGAGACTTCCTGGTGGTCCAGTGGTTAAGACCCCACGCTCTCAATGCAGGGGCACGGGTTCAATCCCTGGTTGGGGAACTAAGATCCCGCATGCCACACAGCCAAAAAAAAAAAAAAAAAAATTAAAGTAACCTGCAGGAATTAGGAAGAACAGGGTCTACAACAGCAGCCTGTAGCAGCCAAGGTTGGTGACACCCATGGTGGCCCTCTGCCTTCGACCACAGGCTGCCAGGCAGTTTGGGCTTATATAAAGTAACACATCAGACACAGATCCCCGACCTCCTATCACCTGCATTCTAATGGAGGATAGAAACAATATCAAAAAAATTTTTTTAGGTATAACAAATGGCATTTTAGATGGTGGTAAGGGCTAAGGAAGAAAAATAAGGCAGGAAGATATAGTCGCCTAAAGTTTAGAAAGAATGACCAAGGAAGATCTTCCAGAGCAAGTTACTTTTGAGTAAACTGAAGGGAGTGGAGGATAGAACTATGGAGATATGCGAGGAAATACATTCCGGACAAAGGGAAGAGCTAGTGTAGGTGCCCTGAGGTGAGAGCAGGCCTGGGGAGAGAAGAGGGACGGGAGACTGCTGGCTGGAGCACAGGGACGGCAGGGTAACGGATTGATGCTGCATGTATACATGGCCCTCACTGACCTCTGCTGGCTTCAGCCTTCAGCCTTCAGCCTTCAGCCGTGCAGGAGTCTCCAGCACACACCCTACTAGAGCTTGCCTACTTTGGGCAAAGCCCCAGGCTTAGCCCTTTCGTGCCCAATCGCCAATGGAAAATGTCAGATGGGCTTTCCCTCAGGAACACCTGGCTCTGCATTCAAGAGAGGTGTGAGCTAATAAGGACCTACTGTAGAGCACAGGGAACTCTACTCAATACTCTGTAATAGCCTATATGGGAAAAGAATCTGAAAAAGAACAGATATATGTATAAGTATAACTGAGTCGCTTTGCTGTACACCTGAAACTAACACAACATTGTAAATCAAGTAGATGCCAATAAAAAAAATTTTTAAAAAAAGAGTGAGGTGTGGGGAGGCGGACCTAGCCCTGCAGCCCCTCCTTCCTGTGACCTCGCTGCCCCCCAGTATCACCTGGTGGCCCCAAGAGCCCACTCCTCCCCTCTAGTGGAACCTAGAAGGCGCTGAGAGGGCTCCTGGCTGGGAGGAAGATCTAGGCTCAGCACCGGCTCAGCCACTCAAGAATCAGGAAGACGTGAGCAAGTCATCCGACGTTCCTGGACCTCAGTGAGGACACTGGGTAACTCCTCTCTGACATCTCCTCCAGCCCCTGGTGAACCCCCTGCTCTACTGATAGACCAGCCTTGCCCATGTGTCCATTTGTGTCTCCTCTCAGACCGTGAGCTGACATTCTAACAGTAGCCCTGGAGTCACACAGCCAGATGCCTAGGGAGCCTCTGGAGCCAGCAGACCCTGAGGTGCTACCTTAGGCCCCAGACCTTCTCAGTGGCACGCTCACACCCCAGGTACGACCACCTGGGCCGCCATCTCAGCTTGTGACCACGCCCAACAGCGAGGAGGAATGAAGCGATTCCATGTCTTGCAGGCCCCCCACCAGTGGTGTCTTCCATTGCCCAGGCTCACACCAACTGCAAGGGACCTCAAGCCCAGGGTCCGCAGAGCTCTTATGAAAAGGCTTTACAAGGAAATAAGCCACCAGCCCTCCAAGGCGACCGCCTTCAATCAGGATGGCAAGTGGTCACTCACCCTGCAAGGCAGCTGCTCCCCAGCTCCGCTCACCAGGAGCCCAGGCTGAGTCTGCAGTCTGTGCCGGGGCACCCACACGGTTCCCTACTCTGGCATCTCTGCTGAGGCAGGTAACGGGGAGCTGGCTGGAACTATGGCCAGTTCTGCCAGCCTCAAGCCACTGTCTTTCATTCCAGGGTCTGGGTTGGCTCGTTTTTTTCTTACAGGGATGAAATTCAGTCTATCATCCCTAGGGATGGCAGGTATCAGTAGAACAGGAGGAAGGAAGTAGCAAAATTGCAAGAATGACCTCAGATGTGGCTAAATCCTTCGGCTGACCTGGCCAGTGTGAACCACAGAGGCTTTCAGGGCTCCGTCAACAGATTCTTTTTTTGTTTTTTTCCAGAAAAATCACAGAGTTTTATTAATGAACCACTTGACAAACATTTATACTTTTTCCCTATATTTTCGGCTGCATATTCTTTGGTCATTTCTTTTTTTATTAATTTTTATTGGAGTATGGTTGATTTACAATGTTGTATGCCAACAGATTCTTAAAAAAAAAAAAAAGACTTAAGGTTCCCAGGCAAACAGCGCAGAAACCTCACCCCTATCCTAGGCCCACGAAGGCCACCGTCCAGCGCACACTTTGCGGGGCTCTTCTTCCACTTAATGACTCCTTGAGAATTCATGCTGAATGGAAGTGGGAGTGCTGGGCAGGGAAGATATACATAATGTCATTTGATTGGCTTTGCCAGATGTCTGGTAGAACAAACAGCATTTGCAGCCACTTAGACCCAGTGTTTCCCCCAAGGCAATTTTTGGATCATTTTGTCTGGGAGGCACCAGAAAAGCTGATTTCTGTTCTCTCTTCTCTTTCTCACAGCTGCTCCGGTAACATCTGTGCCTCCTCCTTGGTGACCTTCCAAACCCTTAGGCAGAAAAGCATCTGCACTCTCGGAAGACTTGGGGGGACGTCTGTAGCCTGAGACAGGATGCTTGTGAAAGGAGCAATACGAAGTGTGCCTTGGCATGGACAGAGTCCAGGAGGAAGTTTTGTGGGTGGAAGAGAAAGAGCGAGTGCCTGGAACGTGTGTGGGAGAGGGTATGTATTAAATACTAGTTTATCAAGAGGTGTTTGTTGAGCATTTGCCTTAGCAGGTGTGGCACAGCTGTGTGGGACGCATTTGTGACTGGGACCTGGCCATTGCCCTCAGCTAGCTTACCGTCGACCAGAGGAGATGGAAATGAAGAGCTACTTCAGGGCTGTGGGGTGAGCGCTAACAGGAGAGCTAAATGAAGGAGGGGTTTGAGAGTACACAGGACGGCACCCCACTGGGTCCTGGGGGCTAAGAAACATGGAAAGGCTGTCTGCGGGAACAGGTATCCAAGGTGAGACTTGCAGACTGGGCACAAGATGAAGGATGAGGGCTAGGGAAGAAGCTGGAGACAAAGAGGACAGTACATGTAAAAGCCTGCCGTCCTTTTATGTGGCCAGTATGGGATGACGGAGGAGCCACTGGAGACAAAGTTGGAGAGGCAGGACCCGACTGGGCATGGTGGCTTGAGGCGACAATGAGGAATTTAGCCCCTACCCACTGGGCAAGAGTCATTGGGAGGATGTGGGGAAGAGAAGCTGCATCACCAGATTCATTCTTTAGATAGATCTCTTGAACCACGGGGTCAAGAATACAATGAAGGGAACCGGGCTGGAGGTCGACTAGCCAGTTAGGAAACTGTTGCCTACTTGATTTCTCCATTAAATACATAACGTGCATCTCAGACTTGACAAAACCAATGCAGAATTCTTTATCTCCCCTTCCAGCCCACCCCCCTCCCCAAGTCTTCCTTCTCAGGAAATGGTACCAGACATGCAAGCCAAACACTCAGGGGGCATCCAGATGGCTATTTCCCTCATCACCACCACTTACCACCCGATCTGTTGGCAAGTCCTATGGACTTCACCTCCAAAGCACATCCCAAACCCACTCCATCGAAACCACTACAGTCCCAGCACCCTCGCCACTTGCCGGGATGTCTGCAGTCAGCAAAGTGCTAGCCCTCCCCCGACTCTTGGTTCCCTTCAACCCATTTGTCACACGGCAGCCAAAGTGCAGTGTGTACACATTTTTATTGCAAGGTATAACACATATGCAGAAAAGTACAAAAAACGAAAATATGTAACTCTGTGGTTTGTCACAACATGAGCACACGTGCCATCACCCCCAATGGCAAGAAGTAAAACATTCCCAGTCCTACCCCAAAAGCCCTCCTTGTACTCCCTCCCTTTCACTGCCCGTCCTGTCCTGCCAAAGACAAGCCCTATCCTGGCCTTTAAGGTAATTCCTTCTTCAACTTCCCTTCTATTTTACCACTTAACCACGAATCCCTAAAAGCTACTGCTTGGATTTGGGCTGATATCTGAACTCTACATAAATGGGATCACACTGCGTGTATTATTTTGCGTTGGACTTCTTTCACTCAGCATTTTCTTTATGGGATTCATCTGTGTTGTGTGTATAGCTCTAGTTTATTTTGATTGTTCTACGGCAGTCCATTATTTATCCATTCTACTGTTGATGGGCATTTGGGTGGCTTCTAGTTGTTCAGCCAATATGAATAATGTTGCTATGAGCCCTTTGATATTTGTCTCTTCGTGCCAGAATAGCCTTAAAATATGGATCAGACCATGTCTCTCCTCTGCTTAAAACTCTCCAAAATCTCCCCGTCATACTTAAAATTCAAACTCCTAACCTTGTCTTATAAGGCCCTCGCTTCCTTCTCATCCCTCCTCTTATACCTTCCTCCCTTTGCTAACAACTTTCCCACCTCATCAGTCTGTTGCTGGAACATGCCATGTTCACACCTACCTCAGGGCCCTTGCACTGCTCTCTCCTATCCCTAGACTGCAGATCTTGGCATAGTCAGCTTCTTATCATTTAAGTTTCAAACCAAATAACACCTCCTTAGACAACTCCCTTGACCACCTAATTTGGGAGAGAGCCCAGATCTCCCTCCTTCACATCCCCTTGTTTGGTTCTCTTCATGGCACTCTTCACTATGGGAAGCCATCCTATTTACCTGTCTGGTAGCTTGCTTATTGTTTATCTCCTCCCACTTCCCTGAGCTCAGGGACTTTGTCTTGTTCACTGCTACATCCTCAGCAACTGTAACTGTGTCCGACATAGAGCAAGCATTCAATAAAAGCTTGTTGAATGAACAAATGAATGAATGAATCTCCAGGAAAGATGGCAGCATAACTGGTCTGGTGGAAGCTGAAGGAAGTGGGCAGATAGAAAACAGTGAATATTTCTGAGAACTACGGAGGAAGAAAAAAGGAAGGAAGCGAGGCAGGAGGTGAACACTAATTGAAACTCTGTGCTCTGAACCCTGGGCCGAGGGCTTCTCCTTAGCCCCTGCGGCCAGGTCTCACGTGTGCCGGAGGGCTGCGTGCCCCTTGCAGCCCCGCTGATCCTGGAGCCCAGGAAAAGATGCCCAGTGAGGGAAGGAACACTGAACCGCCTTCAGAGCACAAGCCAGCCCCTGCTGAAGCAGTGGAATAAGCAAGGCTGAATTTAATCCGTGTCTAGACGACAGGAGAGGAAGGCAAGGGTGTTTCATTGTTCTGAGAAGTCAAGGCAGCAGAATGAGATGATTTGGGTTGTCAACCTGCCAGAATGACCTCTGGAAATGACAAACTTTCCCAACTACTGCCTCAGTAGACATCCAGTGAGCAACAGAGGCCGGCACCAGACTCCGTATCTCACAGCTGGGCGCTGGGGTACGCTCCGAGCGGTTTCGGGTCCATCCCTGCACAGACCCAGAGCAGCCAGGCTGGGGTTTCAGTAGGGAAGACTGGGATGGAGCACAACCCTGAAGGAGAGACAGAAAGACTCCTCCTGGAGGTGGGACAGGAGTGTGGGGCTGCGAGGCAAGGACAGTGATTGGAAGAGCCCGGATGAGAATGGGGGGGGGGGCCAGGTCCAGCCCCACCCCTATGAGCTCAGGAGAGCATCTCAATCTGCCTGAATGACAATTACTTCCTCCTTAAAATGGACATGAATAAATACCCTCTTTGTTAACATCTCAATGTAATTGTAAGGATCAAATGAAATCACATACATAAAAGAGCTTTTTAGTAAGATGATAATAATGGGCTTGAAAGAGGTCCATTACTCAGAAAGTAAAAACAGATAGTAAATCATAGGCCAGATTTGGAATAAGTGGCAACGTCTGGGAGGATATTTTCCTTGCAGGACACTGTAGCACCCCAGGCCAGGAGGGTGGGACACTTGTAGTGACTAAATGTCTAAGAGCACAATGAGATCTCTAGTAGTAAAAGAGGAAGGATCCTTATAATAACAAATGAAAACACAACTAAAATGCTAGGAACAAATTTAATAAGAAATATGCAAGATGTATGAAGACACGTTTCATTTAAAACACTACTTAAGGACAAAAAAGAACTTGAACAAATGGAAAATCATAACACGTTCATGGATAAAGAAATTTAACATCCTGAAGACGTAAATTCTCCCTAAAGTTTACTTATGAGCTGAATGCATTCCCAACATAATCACCAATAAGTTTGGGAGAGAGCTAGATAAGTTTAATCTAAAGTTCACATGGAACAATAAATAAGCAAGAATATCCAGGAAGGGCTTCCCTGGTGGCGCAGTGGTTGAGAGTCCGCCTGCCGATGCAGGGGATATGGGCTCGTGCCCCGGTCCGGGAGGATCCCACATGCCGCGCAGCGGCTGGGCCCGTGAGCCATGGCCGCTGAGCCTGCGTGTCCGGAGCCTGTGCTCCGCAACGGGAGAGGCCACAACAGTGAGAGGCCCGCGTATTGCAAAAAAAAAAAAATATCCAGGAAAATTCTAACAAAGAAATGTTATGAAAGATTAACTAGTCCCCACATATTGAGGCACATTATAAAACTGCATTAATTAAAACATGCATTCTAGCATATGAATGGACAAATGGATCAATAGAACAGAATTAAAAATGTAGAAAGAGACCCAAATATCTATAAGAAATATATTTCAGATCACTGAGGAAGTATGAATAGTCGATAAATGGTATTGAGACAACTGAGTAGACATATGGGAAAAAATTAAGTAGGATCCTTCCCTCAAGTCTTATGCCAAAATAAATTATCAATGAATCAAAGAGCTAAAAGTAACAAATGAAACCCTAAATAGCATTTTTAATGTCTAATTTTTGTAGTTGTGAAGGACTTTGTTAGCAATATAAAACCAAAACACAGTAATAAAAAGGCTGATACATTCAACTACATAAAAACTGTCATAAAAACATAAACAACTTCAAAAGCCAAACGACAAATTAGAAAACTACTTTCTGCATCTATACTGCAAAGGACAAATTTTCTTAACATATAATGACAAATTAACATGAAAAATATACAAAGGATATGAATGACCAATTCACAATGAGGAAACATAAAGGGCTCTTAATATCTGAAAAGATGTTCAATATCACAATAAGAGAAATACACATTTAAACTAGGAGATACCATTTCTAATATCTTAGATAGTCTAGAACCAAAAAAGTTGGATAACACACTATGTTGCCAAGGATGCAAGGAAACAGCCACCATGTTGGTAAATGGATAAACTGGTACAACTTCCATGGAAGGCAAGTTGGGACTACAATGCAAAGTTTTAAACTCACTCTTTGGCTCCACAGTTCTACTTTTAGGAAATTTTCTTCATGTATATTTGCATATGTGCAAATGACATCTTTATATGTTTATTCATTGAAGCATTAATAGCAAAATATTACCCCAAAAAAGAAACCTATATGTCCTTCAAAAGGGCATCAGCTAAATAAATTATGGAATGTATATAGCCTTTGAAAAGAGAGAGGCAGATTTCAGTGTCCTGATCTGGAAGGATCTCCAAGATCAAGTGGAATTTTGATCAAGTATTTTCTTAAGTGGAAAAATACCTAGGTGCAGAACAATAAGTTATGTATGTTACTATTTGGTTCTGAGAAACTTATACGTTAAAATTTTATTTAGACATATATGGAAATGGAATGATACATGAGAAAGTGCTAACAGTGGTTACTTTCTAGGATGGGAACTAGGTGGCTGGGGGAAATTTTAAATAAAGAAAAAAATTTTAAATAAATACACTGAAAACTATAAAACACTACTAAAAGAAATTAAAGAAGATACATTAAAAGACTTAAGAGTCTTAAGATCTCAATACCGCCCAAAGTGATCTATAGATTTAATGCATTCCCTATCAAAATCCCAACAACAGTTTTTGCATAAACTGAAAAATCAAGCCTAAAATTTATACGGAAATTCTAGAGGCCTTGAACAGCCAAACAATCTAGAAAACAAGCAAAGTTAGAGGCCTCACACTTCCTAATTTCAAAACTTACTACAAAACTACAGTAACCAAAACAATGTGGTACTGGCATAAAGACAGACATATATATCAATGAAATAGATTAGAGAGTCCAGAAATAAACCCTCCCATATACGGTCAGACGATTTTCAACATGGGATCCAAGACTATTCAATGGGGAGAAGACAGTATTTTCAACAAATGGTGTAGGGAAAACTGGATATCCACATGCAACAAATGAATTTGGACCCTTAGCTTACACCATATACAAATAATAACTCAAAATGGATCAAACACCTAAATGTAAGAGCTAAAACCATAAAACTCTTAGAAGAAAACATAGGAAAAAAACTTCATGACATTGGATTTGGCAATGATTTCTTAAATGGGACACCAAAAGAAAAATAGATAAATTGGACTTCATCAAAGTTTAAAACGGTTGTGCATCAAGGGACACTGTCAACAGAGTGAAAAGACAATCTACAAAATGGTAGAAAATATTTGCAAATCATATACCTGATAAGAGTTTAGTATCTGGAATATATAAAGAATACATACAACTCAACACCAGCAACAAAACAAGCCAACTCCATTTTTTAATGGGCAAAGTAATTGAATAGACATTTCTCCAAAGATATACAAATGATCAATAAGTGCATGAAAAGATGCTCAACATCATTAATCATTAGGGAGATGTGAATCAAAAGCACAGGGAGATACTACTTCATACCCATTAGGATGGCTATTAATAAAAAAAATTTTTTTAAACAGGAAATAACAAGTACTGGTAAGGATGTGGAGAAACTGGAACCCTTGTACATTGCTGGTGGAAATGTAAAATGGTGCAGCCACTGTGGGAAACAGTATGGCAGTTCTTCAAACAAATTAAACTTAGAATTACCATATGATCCAGCAATTCCACTCCTGAAAGTAGGGACTCAAACAGGTATTTGTATACCCATGTTCATAGCTGTATTATTCACAATAACCAAAAGATGTAAGCAATCCACGTTTCCATTGGTGGATAAATGGATAAACAAAATGTGGTATATATACATACAACAGAATATTATTCAGCCTTAAGAAAGAAAGAAATCCTGACACATGCTGCAACATGAATGAACCTTGAAGAAATTATGCTAAGTGAAACAAGCCAGTCACCAAAGGACAAATATTATATGATTTCACTTATATGAGGTACCTCAAGTAGTCAGATTCATAGAGACAGAAAGTAGGATGGTAGTTACCAGGAGCTAGGGAAGGAAGGAATGAGGAGTGATTGTTTAATGGGTATGGAGTTCCAGAGTTTGGGAAGATGAAAAATTTATAGAAACGGAAGATGATTATGGTTGTACACCAATGTGAATGCATTTAATGCCACTAAACTGTACACTTAGAAATGGTTAACATGGCAAACTTTATGTTATACATATTTTACCACAATAAAAAATAAAGACAAAGAAAGAAACATTAAATAATATACAAAGAAGAGTGAACTCTAGAGTCCACACTTCTGGGTGTGAATCCTCACTACTTCCGTTCATAGCTATGTCACCTTAGAAAGGTACTTAACATTTCTAAGATTGTTTCCTCATCCAAAAACATGGTAATAAAAGCACTGCCTACTATATTGGGCTATTTGGAGGCACATAAAGGGCTTAGAGCAGTGCCTGCCACACTGTTAATGCTTAATAAGCAGTAGTTCCTCATTCATAATTGTCTTAGACATTTATTGAGCATCTATTAGATTCAGACATTATGCCAAGTGCTGGGAACACAGAGAGGGATAGGATGGATTCCTGCCTTTAAGAACTTCACCACTTGGTAAATGGGACCTTAACTGATTCTACCTTCATGCAGCCCTCACTGTAGGAGTAAGTGTTGAAATAGTCACTATGGAAGTACCCTTCAAGAAGAGAAACAAGAGACTCAATTAGACTGAACGCTCCAATGAGACCTATCTGAAAGTAGAATGAGCTACCCTGAAAAGCAGTGAGGCAGCCTGAATAGCCGCTTCTCAGACACATAGCAGGAGAAACTTGGAGGGTTAGACTAGGTGATCGTTGGGGTACCATCTGGCTCAGAGAGTCTCTGATGCTACAAAGTGAGGACAAGCACTGACTGATGAGTGGCCTGGCTGGGGAAAGGCTCCAGGGCATCAGCCTCCCAGACATCACCACTTCATGACATCATCCAAATTCCCCCCAGCAGGCACCTGAAGTCTCCAGATGGCAGGTGTGGATTCAAATTCAAAATGACAGACACAATTTTCACATAGATGAATGGAGAGGCACCAAGGCACACTCATCCCTGGATGACAGACAGAAGGGAAGAAAGGCCCAAAGAGGTCACTGTGGCCTTTTTCTGGGCCAGCATGAGCTCCAGAATAAAACACTGAAGCAGGATTCCTCAGTGAAGACGTGGAAGAAAACACCCCGATGCTGGCTGTGAATACACTGAGGGTCCCCACACCAGCCCCCAGCTCTGAGACACCCCAGCTGGTCTAGCAACCCGGAGGAGTCAGACAGCTTATTTTTTTTTTATTTTTGCCCGCATTGGGTCTTCGTTGCTGCGCGCGGGCTTTCTCTAGTTGCGGCGAGCAGGGGCAACCCTTCGTTGCGGTGCGCGGGCTTCTCATTGCAGTGGCTTCTCCTGTTGCAGAGCACGGGCTCTAGGCGCGTGGGCTCAGTAGTTGTGGCTCGCGGGCTCTAGAGCGCAGGCTCAGTAGTTGTGGTGCACGGGCTTAGCTGCTCCGCGGCATGTGGGATCTTCCCGGAGCAGGGCTCGAACCCGTGTCCCCTGCATTGGCAGGCGGATTCTTAACCACTGCGCCACCAGGGAAGCCCCCAGAGAGCTTATTTTTTAAGGAAAGGGAACAGAGGTCTGTTTCAGAGGGTGGAGGGGTTCGAGGGTGTCCTGCATGGAGGGAGAGGGAAAGGCAGGACTCCCCTCACCATCTTGGAGCTTCACCTACAGTTCAGACCAGCTGCAGCGGGAGTCGGGGTGGAGGAAGAGGAGAGGCAGGGAAATGCTCCTGTGTGGTCTCAGCCGGGCAGCTTCCCTATTAGGGTCTCAGGGTAGAGACGATCCACCTTCTCTTGGCTGAGATCTTGACTTTCTTCTTCCCTGGCGTGCAGGGGTGGAGGGAACAAGTAGTGTGATCAGGTAAGGCCTCACTGAGCAAAGACCTGAAGGTGGTGAGGGGCAAGCCACACAGATATCCGCAGAAGAGCACCCCAGGCAGAAGGAGCAGCAAGGGCAAAGAACCAGAGGCAATGAGTGTGCTTAGCATAATGGGGACAGCAGGGAGCCTGTGTGACTGGAGCAGGGAGACACATGGGAAGAGCTATAGGACATGAAGTTAGAAAGGCAAGGGGTGGAGGTGGGGTTCAGGCCCTGTAGGGTTCTGCAGGCCACTTTAAAGATTCTGGCTTCTACTCTAAATGAGATGGGAAGCCCATTGAAGGGTTCTGAGCAGAAGAGTAAGATATCCTGATTTATGGTTTTTAAAGGGTTCCCTGGGCTGCTGGGTTGAGAATGCACTACAAGTAGGGTGGCATGACCACCTGCTTCAGTTAGTAGCAGGTGGTTGCAATAATCCTGGGGAGGGGTGACAATAGCTTGAACCAGGTTGGTAGCAGTGGAGGTGGTGAGAAGCAAATATATTTTGAAGGAGGATTTGCTGACAGATTGGACGTGGGGAGTGAAAGAAAAAGAGATATTAAGGATGACACTAAGATTTTTTGGCCTAGATCCTGGAAG
This sequence comes from Globicephala melas, assembly GCF_963455315.2. Taxonomy (NCBI): domain Eukaryota; kingdom Metazoa; phylum Chordata; class Mammalia; order Artiodactyla; family Delphinidae; genus Globicephala; species Globicephala melas. Next base: position 48,762,378 of record NC_083314.1, read on the forward strand.
GATGGAGTTTCCATTAACTGAGATAGGAAAGACTGAAGAAGGAGCAGGTTTTATGGGGAAGATCAAGCATTCATATTTAGACATGTAAGGTTTGACATTTCTCTTAGACATCCCCGGGGGAAATGTTTCATGGGCAACTTGGAGAGACACATGCAGGGTTCACAAAGAAGACCAGGCAAGAGCTACATAGCTCATATCTTATTAAACATATTTAATATATATTTAGCTAAATATGTACACATTTAGAAGTCATCTATGTCTAGAACCCTGGAGAAGCGATTCAGATAAAGAAGAGAAGAGGTCTGAAGACTCAGCCTAGGGGAATCCAAGACTCACAGATTGATCGATTAGGAAAAATTAACAAAAGCCACTGAGAAGGAGTTACCAATGGCAAAGAAGAACCCAGGAGAGGTGGTGGGTCATGAAGTCAGGTGAAGCATTTCACAAAGGAGTGAGTGATCAGCTATGTCAAATGCTGCCAGTAGGTCAAGTATCTCAAGATGAGAACTGGAAACAGAACAGAGGATTTAGCAACAGGATGGTCACTGATGATCTTAGAACAATTTTGGCGGAGTGGGGCAGAAGGGAGCCTCATTAAAGAAGGATCAAAAAGAACGGAATAGAGCTTCCCTGGTGGCGCAGTGGTTGAGAGTCCGCCTGCCGATGCAGGGGACACGGGTTCGTGCCCCGGTCCGGGAAGATCCCACATGCCGCGGAGTGGCTGGGCCCGTGAGCCATGGCCGCTAAGCCTGCGCTTCCGGAGCCTGTGCTCCGCAACGGGAGAGGCCACAACAGTGAGAGGCCCGCGCACCACAAAAACAAAAACAAAAAGAACGGAATAGCCAAACAGTGCAGGGAAAAATCTCTCTTTGTAAGTGATTCCAGCTAATAAATGAAAAAGGAATGACAGGATTAGGATATCGGTAGGCATTGTGCAAGCCCATAAGGAAATAAACAATCCAGGCAGGGATCAGCAAACTATAGCCCTTGGGCTATATCTGGTCTGCTTGTTTTTGTAAGTAAAGTTTTACTGGAACTCACCCGTGCCCATTCACTTATGTATTGACTCTGGCTGCTTCCACACTACAATTGCAGTGTTGAGTGGTTGTGATAGAGACCCATGGCCCACAGACTAAAATATTTACTGGCCATAAATAGAGAAAGTTTTCCAACTCTAACCCAGGCATATAATCCTCAGTGACTGCTGACGTCACATGAAGGGAAACAACCAGACATTATGTGCCTCTGATGGAAATACCTACCACCCCCTAGGAAGTAATCTTACAAAGTAACAAAAAAGCAAATCTGAACCAGATGGAACTAAATGCCAGCTTACAGGAACTACAGGGAACAAAAACATTCAACAACCGATGGGGATGCAACCACCTAACTCCAGAATGTAGGAAAATCCACAGAAAATATGACCAAGTTTCTTCAACAAATAAACCACGAGGCTGAGAAACAAGTGGGGTGAAGTAACCTACAGATAAATGACTTAAGAAACCTGTCAACAAAATATGAGGTGTGGCCCTTATTTGGATCCTGATTTAAACAAACAAACCACTTCTTAAAAAATAATACAATTGGAGAAATCTGAACACCAACTAGGTATCTGAAGATACTAAGAAATTATTGTTAATTTGGGGGAGTGTGGTAATGCTATTATGGTCTTTTTCTAATCCATTATCTTTTAGAGTCTAGTACTTAAATATTTATGGATGGAGTTATATGATGACTGGGATTTGCTTCAAAATAATCCAGTGGGGAGGTAGAGTAGGGAGATTGAGGTAAAAAAAGTTGGCTATGAGTTGATAATTACTGAAGCTGGGCTGTGGTCACCTGTAGATTCATTACACTACTCTCTCTACTTTAGTATATGTCTGAAAATTTCCACAATAAAAAGGTACTTTAAAAAGAAGAGAATAAAGGGAGAGAATTTGGACCCAACAAGTACAAGAAACTCTTTGGAGGAGTTTTTTTTGGGGGGAATTGTACTGCGTTAAGAAGCAAAATGGAGCAATTTCTGGAGGAGGAAAGAAGAGTTTTCAAAACATGGTCGTCTCCTTAAGTAGGGAATTTGGGATTGACAGATACATACTACTGTATGTAAAATAGATAAACACCAAGGACCTACTGTGTAGCTCAGGGAACTAAATTCAATATCTTGTAATAATCTTTAATGGGGAAGAATGGAAAAGAATATATATGTATATATACATATATATATATACACACACACATATACATATATATATACACACACACATATAAAACTGTACCCCTGAAACACTGTAAATCAACTGTACTTCAATTTTTAAGAAGGAAAAATAATAAAAACAAACAAAAATTTTTTTAAACAGTGACATGACTGGGATAAGAACACAATTCTAGACTTACTGTGGTGGTAATTTCTCAGTGTACACAAATATCAAATCATTATGTTGTACACCTGAAACTAATAAAATGTTATCTGTCAGTCATCTCCACTAGACTCTCCCTTCACAGTCCCCACAGCTTCCACTGGAGCTTTCTTGCCTCTCCCTGGCTGCTCTCCTAAGTAACATATTTGGTTTCTTCTGAGACTTCCCACTCTGAGCCTCTAGGTAGCCAGTCAGAAGGTGAGTCTCTGATCTTGAGAAGCTGCCCTCTACCTGCACAGTCAAGTCTAACCACAGCTGAAAAGTTAACTAAAAGACAAGAAGTGTGGGAACATGTAACTCAGAGGATGTGAGGGCCTTAAGGACACTCTGGTTCAGAGAAGAATAAGGAGGGCAGGGGCAAGGGCTGGGAAAGATGCCAAGTACTTGCTGGAGGAGATGAGACGCTGGAAGATGGGCAAAGAGGAGAGAGCAGTGCATTTTAGGAAGGAAAGTAACACGAGCAAAGGCTGAGACCAGAAGGGAAGCCCCTTCCACAGAGTTCACGCTGGAAAGGACTGGGAAGGATGTCATCCACCCTCCATGCCACCCTCTGATGTGTCCCTGTGAATTACTTCCCATGGGCCACAGTGACCCACAGCCAACTTTCTGGGCATCAGGGCTCACAGCTATGGAAGGGAGACGCTGTCCCTGTGCGAGGCGGGAGGCACTCTCAGAGACGGAAAGTCTGCACGATGAGAATGGAGACGCCCCTGGTGAGTCCTGACACCAGAGAGATGCACTGGCAAAGGTGGGGCCCAGGCCGACCTCTCCATCTGGCATCTCTGTCCTCTGAGTTCTGCCCAGTCCTCTCGTGGATGACTCACGATGCTGAGAATATTCTCCATCTGACGTGATCCACTCAGACTGCAAGGAGGATGGGCTTCATGAAGCTCTGGCGTCCTGATATTGTATGAATATTTGAGGTATCCATTTTACCAGGTCGAGTCCACAGCCTTCATCAAATTTTCAAGGGATTCTATGACTCCAAAGGTTAGGAACCACACGACTAGAGGCTTAATAACGGTTTGATGTACTGGATTTGGGGTGAGGTCTGAGGTATAATTACATCTGTTGGGACTCCTTCAAAGGTCCTCCTACCTCTCAAAATAGAAGATTGCTTCAGGATCAATGAAAACAAGAATTAAAATTCTCCAATGGCAGGCTAATAGCAATGCAAACCTCAAGTACCCTCTACCTTTATAGGCCAAACAAAACAGCAACCTTATCAGGAGCTACTTCCCACATAATAGCTGACATTATACACATTTCAAGCCATACGGTTTACAAAGCAAGTGAACAAAGCAAGTATTTCACTGGTACTTGCCACGTCATGCGGGATCTTAGTTCCCTGACTAGGGATCGAACCCAGGCCTCGGCAGTGAAAGCGCCAAGTCCTAACCACTGGACCGCCAGGGAATTCCCCTCATTTGTACTTTATATTTGGACTTTGAGAATTTTGCTCTGAAAATTTTAAAAAGCAGACTAAAACAATAAAATGGAGTGCAATTCGTATTTTTCACAGAATTGTGTTTGTCTTAATGGTTTGAACGGCCTCTACAAATTGGCATCCCCCAAATCCTCACAACTTTACATCCCCATCAAAGGTATGACTAAAAGGATATGGGACCCAAGACGACCTTGACTCTCTGCCTCCCTCAAATATTTTATATGTTCATTTAATCAACTTTTATGGGTGCCTAGCGGGCTTGAGGTTCTGAGATGCCACAGGATAGCAGAGGAAGAGGGTGGGCCACGGGTACCTCGGCAGTGCCCAGCCAGACCTCTTGCCTACCGTTCTGCCTTCTCTCCCCTCCCCACAGAGTTCAGCGCCATCCCCTGATCTTAAACAAGTCTCAATCATCTCTAGCTAATATTTGTCGATTGCTTATACTGATTCAAACTTCACACAAATCCTATGAGGTGGGACCTACTCCTGTATACATTTAAGGAAGCTGAGATTCAGAGAAAGTAACTCACCTGCTCAGAGCCGCTCGGGAATGAATGGGGGAGCCAGGACCCGATCTGAAAGCTGCCTGACCCCAGGTTGGTGCTCTAAGCCCTCTACCACAGAACTGAGTCCCCATCCACTTGGTTACTACTCGTCTGACACCCTCTGGACTCACCCATCCACAAAGAAACCCTGTCACAGCGACCTGGGCAGCTCTATGTTTCAACAGCAGAGTTTCAACAATTCTAGGATGCCAGCAAGCCTCGCCCCACCGCACAGGGGAGAGAGCAGGACAAAAGCAGGGGCCCGAGCGGCTGGAGCCATGCATCACACTTGGGCTGTGTCCGCCCAGTTCCCCAAGCACCTTTCTCGGGCTCACCTGGCCAGGTACTCCACCCTGCTTACTCCCTGGCCAGCCAGCCTTACCACAATGAGTAATGCCTGTTGTGACATTTCATTTGAGATGCCTCCGCCTTTCATTTCAGTCATAATGAGCTGGAGGCAGGCAGAGAAGAAGGAAAGGGACAGAACTGGGAGGAGGTGGCCACGGCAGGGAGAGGGGGCGGGCAAAAGCCAGATATTACAGGCCTGGTTCCAGACCACTGCAATACAGCAAATACTGCAGGGGAGGGATAAATCAGGAGTTTGGGATTAACATATACACACTACCTTATATAAAACAGATAACCAACAAGGGCTTACTGTATAGCACAGGGAATTCTATTCAAGGTCTTGTAATAACCTATAATGGAAAAGAATCTGAAAAAGAATAGATTTATATAATATGTATAACTGAATCACTTTGCTGTACATCTGAAACTAACACAACATTGTATATCAACTACAGATCAATTTATAAATGAAGGGAAAAAATAAAGCAAATATTGCAATAAAGCAAGTCACCTGAATTTTTTGGTTTCCCAGTGCGTATAAAAGGTATGTTTACACTATGCTGTAGTCTATTAAGTGTGCAATAGCATTATGTCTAAAAAACAATGTACACACCTTAATTAAAAAACACTTTATTGCTAAAAAAAAATGCTAACCATCATCTGAGTCCTCAGTGAATTGCAATATTTTTGCAACAGTAACATCAAAAATCACTGGTCAGAAATAGAGACACAGAAGTAGAGAGAATGGACATATGGATACCAGGGAAGTGGGGGGAGGTGGGAGGAATTGGGAGACTGGGATTGACATATATACACTACTCTGTATAAAACAGATAACTAATAAGAACCTGCTGTATAGCACAGGGAACTCTACTCAATGCTCTGTGGTGACCTAAATGGGAAGGAAATCCAAAAAAGAGAGGATATACATATACGTATGGCCGATTCACTTTGCTATACTGTATAAACTAACACAACATTGTAAAGCAACTATACTCGAATAAAAAGTAATAAGAAAACAAAAATCACTGGTCACAGATCACTATAACAAATACAACAATAATGAAAAATTTGAAATATTGCAAAAATTATACCAAAACGTGACACAGAGACACGAATAAGCAAATGCTGTTGGAAAAATGGTGTCAAAAGACTTGCTCCACAGAAGGTTGCCACAAACCTTCGAATTGTAAATAACACTCTATCTGTAAAGTGTGATAAAGCGAAGTACCATAAGACAAGGTACAGCTAATGAGAGATGAGTTAGGAGGCTGCTGTGTCATCGAAGTAAGAGATGATGGTGGCTTGGTCTAGGTGGGGGAGCGGGGAGGGGTGTGTAGATAAGAGTGTGGATCCAGAGGTATTCAGGCAGTTACACTGTCAGGATTTCATAATGGATTGCCGAAGGGCATGTAGAGGTGCAGGTATCAACAGTGACCCTGGACTTGTGACTGGATGAAGGTGCCACTCATCAAGACAAGAAAGCTGGAGGAGTAGATTTGGTTGTAGAGATCAAGAGTTCAGTCTGAAAGTATTAAGTCTGAGACAGCCAAGTGGAGACATTACGAAAGCTGATGGATCTAGAGGTCCAGATCTTAGAAGAGAAGTCTGAGCTGGAGGCATAAATTAGAGACTTGCAATAAACTGTTTGAGTAATGGCCCTGTAGGTGGCTGTGAGAATGTGCCTGGCAGACGTCTAACTACAGGGTGCTTAATTGACCAAAAACCCCAGCTGCTGGGCTCTGAAATCCATCACCGAATTTGCACAGAGGGAGCAGGACAGGGACGCTAAGGCGGGCCCACTCCTGGGAGACACGGGACCCCTCTGATGGCTGACTTGGGCTGGAGAGCTTCCCAACAGCCTTGCCGAGCATCCTTAGATTGCAGAGCAGGTTGAGACCCTGGTACCGACCTTCTTCTCTCTACCCATCACTCAGGGTCAGACTTGCACGGTGCTCTGATAGTTCTTCCAGCCTTTCCCAGCTCCCTCCCCATTACGTTTCATAGGAGTTTCCCCCCCAACAAAATCTTTGCACATTTAATCTGATCTTGGTGTCTACTTTGTTGGAGGACCTTCCCACAGCGAATCTCACCTTGACCCTGTGCCTTGCTTTAGGCAGTGAAACAATAGCAAATGTGATACAAGCGGAGTATTGAGAAAGGCCTGTGCATCGGGGATTGCCTTCTGGGGATCGCCTTCTCTCTGGCTTCTGGGAACCCTTCCACAACCATGTGAACAAGCCTTGGCTAGCCTTTCTGAGGATCAGTAACCAAGAGGAGAGAGGCTCCAGCCATTCCAGCTGTCTCACTGCCTCAGCTGATGACCCATACATGTAAGTGAGGCCAAACTAGACAATCCAACTCCAGCCACGTTGGCCCAGGACAAGCAAACCTACCCAACCAACCCAGGGAATTGTGAGAAATACTAAATGTTTGCTGTTTGAGACTACTGAGTTTGGGCATGACTTATTATACTGAAAAAGTAAACTTACATAGGAGTCTGGGGCATAAGATGGTACTCAAAGCCATGGGAATAAGTTGGTCCTATCATGGACTCACGGATCCTGTCCTCAGGCTCCCAATCCAAAACCTTTCATAGGGCTCTTTCCATTGGCTAAGTCCCTTCTGAAAGTTTATTTAGCACTTACTATGTTCCAGAGCGCATACTGAGGAGCCATGGGTATACAATTACAACTGAAACACACTCTTTATCCTAAAGGAGAAAAATGGGGGAACCGAAGAAAACCCTTTTTCAACTTTCTATTTATTAAAAATTACTGGATACAAAGTTAGCAGGACTATAGAATCTACCTGGATTCTTCTACTTCAGGCTTCATGGGACCACTTTCAAACACACACACACACATATACACACACTCACACACACACATACACACACACTCACACACACACATGCTCACACACACTCCATGGTACCGCAGCCTTCAGTCAACTCACCACTTTCTCTGAGCGAAGTTGATGGGTTCTTGCTGTCATTTCAAAGTCAACAAATGATAAAAACTCTGTTGAAGTCACAGTTGGTGAGTGTAATGACCCAATCACAGGGAAGATGGTACACAACAGAGGGAAGGAGAATCAGGATTGGTCGAAGGTTCCAGAGTGGCTTCTCTACTTGTTTACATATTCAAGAAATTTATCAGTCACCTGCTAAGTGCAAAGCTTTGAGGAGACATAGATAAAAGAAACAATTCCTGCTCTCAAAGCTTTCACACTCTAGGAAAGAGGCTGGCAATGACAACAATACAGCACAAGACACTGAGAGAGTACAAAGGAAGAGGTTCTGGCACAGCTTGAAGAGAATCAAGGAAATCTTCCTGGAATAAGTAACTGAGTTTGATAGAATAGGCAAGGATGAGCCAGGCTCTTTGAGGAGGGGCTAGGAAAGGTCACGTTGAACTAGCACTGGTGAAGGTATTAAGGCTTAATACAGGAAGGCAGGTCTAGGTAACTGAAGTAGTCCAGTAGGGCAGAGTACAGGGAGAAAATGAGTGGAAATACCTAGAAACAAGACTGGAGAGGCAGGCAGGGGGTTAGACCATGAAAGGCTTTACACATCATGCCATACATACTTTATTCTGAAAAAAGGAACCATGGAGTGGTGTCAAAAGAAAGCATGACATACTCACATCTGCACATTAGAAAGATGGTTGTGGCCACAGTACAGAATATGGAGATAAGACAGGTGCAGTAGACCAGGAGAGAAATGATGAGTGCAGTGGTAGTGGAAGAAGGGAGAAGGGCCGGAATTCCATGGCATTAAGGAGGAACAGTCAGCAGAATGTCCTCACTAACAAGAGGTAGGTGAGGAGACAAGGCAAAAAGGAGGAAGTCGAGTCACAGGTAACATCCATATTTCTGGCCTGGTCAACTGAATGGATGGTGGTACCACTTGCTGAAAGAGGCTCTATGAGAAGAAAATGAAATTTTGTAAATGATGATGGGTTTAGTTTGGGACAAGGTAACTTTGAGATACTGTGAGGTGTTGAAACAGAAATGCCCAATAGTCAGCTGGAGAGAAATTCTAACATACAAAAGAGAATCCTGGGTTGGAAAACAAATTTGGAAGTCATCATATGGCTGATGGCGGAAGCAAAGGGAGGGGTTAAAGTCCCTCTAGGAGAGTGTACGGAGACCAGGGAGCTTCTATATTTAAGGATCAGTCACTCAGTTCTCATCTGGAGGAGGAACCCAGCCAGAGCTAACCAGAGGGCAGATTACCAAAGCAGTGAAAGCACCCACAAGATACCACCACCTACTGAGCTGCTCCAGCTCTCTTCTCAGAAGTCTATTGTAAATGGCCAGGGGAGCAACTAACACTAAGGTGTTAATGGTTAGTAATAGATGTCTCCAGATATATTTGCATTTTAATTAGGGGTATGAACTTCATAGTGATGCTGGCTTTGGAGCCAATGCTTGGATTCTAATCCAGGGCTCTACCACCTACTGTGATCTTGGATTCTAGAGGCCTTTGTTTGCTCCTATAAAAGCAGGAATAACAATGTTTCTATCTCAAAAGGTATAAGATGTAGCAAGTTTCTGGTGCACCCCTTCATCTATGCCTCTAACAGTTGTTCTCAGACTTTAATGTGCATCACACTCACCCAGTCCCAGGTTCTGATTCAGGATGTCTGGGCTAATGCTGATGCCGCTGGTCCAGGAACCACACTTTGGGATGGGATGTTCTACTTAAAGGACTCCTACCACATGAGTGAATGCCCACTCATATGTACCCAATAAACTGGTCTTGAGGCCCTAGAGAAGGGCTGTGGGATGGGAGCTCTAGGTCCTCAGTGCAGGAAGCATGACAAAGCAATGGGAAGGTGAGGGACAGGGACAGGCACCCAGTCTTCTCCCTCAGCTGTCACCCAAGACATCTCAAGGGCTACAAGTTGGGTGATTCACACCTGCAGGTTTGAAAAGCCGTGACTCACGGGATTCAGCAGGTGGGCTGCATTGACTCAACCCCAGGGAGGGTGACAGGGAGGGGAGCAGGTCTATGGAGTCAGCAGAATGGACTGAGGTCCCCTGGACACCCAATGAGCCAGGTTCCAGACTGGAGGGAAGACAGAGATGCAGCGGGGCTGGGGGAAGGCAAAGGTTTCGGACGCATGGGAAGGGAAGCCTTGCAGCCAGCTGTGGAGGGTGAGAGGGAGCTTATGGCCTCTCTTCACAATTTCAGATAAGGTAGCCTCTGCTCTGGGTTAAGAAGACACTGAAAAGCAAGAAAAGCGATCTGGAATTTCCCCGGCAAGTCTACACTCACAGTACTGCCCGTTCTTCTTCATCCCTCTGTGCCCTAGTGATGTCCAGGGAACCTGCTCTGCTCTCCCCAGGGCATCATGGACGGAAATCACCAGCAAAGCCCAGTAGTGGCGTGGCAAGAGTGGATGGAATATTGTCTTCTTTCAACAAAGGCCTGTCACAGACATCATCTTATTTTATTTCTTAAAAATCCCCTCTGAACTCCCAGTTTTAGATACATAATTTTTTCAACCTGCAATTACTACCATGCTAGGTACTGAGACTGCAAGTATTAATTAATCACAATGCTTGCCCTCAAGGAATTTTGCCAGATGAGATATAAAATGTGCTACATTTATTACGTAGTCTATAAGACACTTTCATATACAATGGTACTTATTCCTCATAACGGCCACATTATGAGATTTGGTGACATGGATCCTATCTCATTTTTTGCCATTCTATCTTCAGCTTAAATATTACCTCTTCAGAAGCCTCCCTGACGTCCAACCTAAAGAGCTACCCAATCAGGTGCCTCGTCACCCTATATTCATTTTCTGAGTGACATGTATCGCAGTGTGATTTTTTTAAATCAATTTACTAGTCTATTTATTGTCTCTCTCTCCCTGCAATAGAATAAAAGTTTCACAGAAGTGGGAAATTTGTCTGCCTTGGTCACTGCTGTATTCCCAGTACCCAAAGCAGTGCCTGGCCGAACAGGCACTTAGGACACATCTGCGGAAGGAAGGAGGGTGGGGAGAGCAGGTGGGAGCGGAGGAGGGAGGGGAGAAGCACTAAGTGGCAGAGCTGAGGCTCACAGCTGGGGCTTTGCCCCTCCCCCCCAGCCCAGGCTCCTTCCCATCCTTGGGGAACCTTGGGGGGGCCACTCTGGGCCAGTGCCAAGGTTCTGAGGTTGATAGGCTGACTTTCTTTGCCTGGACACAGAAGCAGAGGTACCCAGGACTCTCAGACTTCAGCACTGAACAGCTCATTAACTCCGAGGCAGAGATCTGACAAAAAGAAAATCAGGGATAAGTGCTCACCTGTCATTACACATCCCTTCTCTAAAGAAGGCCTGGAACTCCGTCTGTATTTAGGATCCTTACACTCAAGAAAACATCAATCAAGGACCAAAGAAGTCAAGAGAGATTCAATTTACTCTCTTTTCAGAGGCAGAAATATAAAATGATCTCCAGTACTTTTTAAATTAAGAACTCCTATTCAGTAATACAGCAAACAAAAAAAAATCGATTGCATGACTAGGTAAGAGGGAGACACAAAGAAGAAAGAGAAGTGGAGAGAGAAGGGATGGAAAACAAAATCACAGAACAGTCATTGCTCTTAAAATGGAAAGGGGCCTCAGATGACTGTTGGGTCCAGGCCCCTTCTCTCCAAGATAGGCTACCGGGCCTGTTTATTGATAAAGTAGCTGAGGCCTAGGGGGCTAAGTGATTTGCCCATGGTCTATAGCCAGTAAAGACTGGGGCAAGACCAGATAACACATCATTTGGTAAAAGAAATCAAAATTTCTTCAAAGGACTGTACTTAGAGCTAGAAACCAATTATTTGAGAGAACCATGTCATTTTCAGCTTTATTTTCCCATTTCTCCCAGCAAAAGGCCTTGTACACATCTGATTCATGGGGGAACCCCAAAAGATACATAAAGGAGGCATAAACACAGATACCTTCTGCCAAGGAGATACAGAAAGCTGTATCAAGTTACATTTCTGCAACTACAGTGATATCTCCATCATTAAAAGTTGCGTCCATCAGTGTAGCCCTAGATTGTGTTACTCAGGTTAGAAATTACATAAAAGCCCACCAGGCTGGATGCCCTGCTCTGCCACAGGCTGCAGTGCCTGCCCGGTATCCAAGACAGCATCACACCTTCCTCTTGGGCCCCAGTTCTGTGCCCTCCCCCAGCACCCATTCAGCCGCTGCCGCCACCCCTAACCCTACAGTGAGAATCTGGAGCATTCTCTCTCTGCCCCAATCCCAGGCTAGCGTTTATAGGGGGACAGATTTTTTTTTCGAGTGAGGTCAATGTAGTTGCAAAATCTCTGTGATTCCAGAGGATGTATCTTTCAAAGTGCTACGTGAACATAGAAGGGAAGGCCTTTCCTTGGTAAAGCCCAATTCTGTTCTAGAATCTCATTCATTGCCATTCCCCCAAGTCCACACATGTACAGCAGACAACAGAACCCTTTAGAATCCTCATGTCAGAGATGAGGATTACACTCCTAACACGTTTTCCAGGTTACAGGGAAAGAGGTACCCCACTTCTTTGCTTCTGCCAGGAAGTTTCTTGATTTGCATGTAACCCACTCTGTACTATAACAAAGAGCTTTGTAATGGGCTTCTTGGTTCCAAATGGCTTTAGTTTGTTACTATACAATGGCCTCGATCCAGGCTCCCTACCATACTGCAAGTCCCATAAAGACCAAGACCATGTCTCCTTACTCTTTTTCTTTTTGTAGACCACCTTCTTCCATCCTCCTGCCCACCACCGCTGCCCTTCTGCCAGCGCTCAGCTCATCATTCAGGGAATACTGCAGATGCTGGTTAGCACAGTGTGGTATTTCCCGCTCTTCCCAATCCTCTGTCACTTACTGCGGGTACAAGGAAATACAACTTCTTGGGGATTCAAGACAACACAAGGCAGACAGGAGGGAAGGCCAGATAAGCCACCCCATTTTTCCAGACCAGAACTGGGCTGAGGCCTGCCCACAGGAGGCCAGGGGCAGTCACTGCTCCTCCCCACGACGTCTCTTTCATGGCCCCTCCACCTAACTCCTATCCATCAGCCTCCTGTGCTTCCCCCAAGCGAGGAGTGGCTCCGCCTAGGATTTATGGAGCTCAGAGCCCAAAGCTACGCTGAACTGTGGGATCTTCAACTGCTGGAGCTGGGAAATACCTGTGGAGCATCTGCCCAGTCTTCATCTTCAGGCAAGTGAAATGAGGCCCAGGGCAGTTCGTGACTTGCCCAGGGTCACATGGCTCCTTACTGGGGCTCAGTTGGGCTAGAAGTCAAGTCTCCCCGGCCAGTGCTCCTTTATCCACCCCACTCTCACCTGATAACGCCCTGTTTCGCCCAGGCATGCTGTTCTTGGTCTGATTACATACTACGGGGTAAATAGGAAGGATGAGCAGGTGGAAACAAGGTCTAGAATTACCTGCTTAAGGCTCTATTTTTGCCTCAATGATAGAGAAAGGATCTAAAGGACCAAACCAAAACACTTTCAGCTGGGAACGGTCAGGTTCCCCTGCTGGTCTATAGAGTTGCTTCTGGGCAAACCAAGGGGCGGGGAGGCTTTCTCCAATTCTAGGCCATTGTCAGTCTCTGAGACAACTGGACTCAGTCAACTGCGATCCTGAGAGAGGCAGGCTTCAATAACTACGGTGTAGACAGACCCTCAGTACCAGATGGTGACACCTGCTCTGCGCATCCATGAGCCAATCCTCTCAGCACAGGCATTCACAGGCACACTGGAGCGGGATCTAGGTGAGAGGGTCCTCCAGGGATGGTCCACGTGGCAGGGCAGGGGGTGGAGCACACAAACTTCACAGATACCAAGAAAGGACGATGTGGACAGAAAGAACAGGGGCAACACGAGTCAAGAACCGGGCGGGACGGACAAGTGGACTGTCTAATCCACCCTACCCTGAAACCATCCATCGCCCCCAGACCCCCAAACAGGTTGCACCACATGTGTGAGCCAAATACTGGCCACGTCAACTTCAACACAAGGAGGTACCCATTGCATGGAGAGAGTCAGCTAGCCTCTGGGTGAACCTGAGCAAGTTACTTAACTTTCCTGAGCTCCAGTTGCCTCACCTATAAAATGAGGATACCTACTTAATAGGATTGGATACGGATTAATTATGATAAAGTCTGGAAACTCTTTGCTCTAGTATCTGGAAAATAACAAGCACTTAATAAATGATAACTAAACTGTTGAAGCCCTGCAGGGACCCGGCTGTCTGACAGACTCTTGGGCTCCTAAGGGGCTGGAAGTGTTACTGACACATCCCCTAAGAATCCTCATCACTCCCTCACACAACCCAGGAAGTAAAAGCCGGGCACTTCCCTGCAATAGGATGCTTCTTGAACATATATATGTTCAAAACCTGTACGTGTTCAAAACCCAGACACATATAGGATTCTTTCCTCTCCCCTCTCCTCTCTCACACCCAACACACACACCACCCCCAGCCTCAGGACAGCTGAGGAGTTCTGACAGCAGTGATCCAATCACTCAACCGTGGGACTCTGAGGGTCACTGTATATCATCCTGCCATCAACATAACACTCACAAATCCTGGCAGAAGGATGGCCTCCTGGGAGCCCAGGCTCATAAATATCACAAGGAAGCAGTCAGAGGGATAGAAACATGTAAATCATTTCCATGGAAATCACCCTCTACTTGTAACTCCTGCAATCAAAGCATGAAGTTCCCCTCTGGAAGTGGGATTTTTGAAGGGTTTCGTGGAATTGAGGAAAGAGGAGTCGTCACGGGAAAGAGATCTGTATTCAGCACTGGTTTCTCAGAGACAACGGAAATAAAGTCCATTTGCAATTTGAGTCAGGGAGAACCACGCCAATAAGGAAGGTGCAAATCCAAATGACATGAAAGCATGGCATGTTGCCTCATGAACTGTCCCTCACTCTGACTGTATAGTCACTCTCAGGGCAATCATTCATCCCTATCTGTCTAGACAGTCTCTCTTGTCCCTGTCTAATTATTACTAATGTCTCTCTCTACTCTCAAAAGTGTCCCAGCTTGGACAATAAATTATATGATTACCCAATACTACAAAGTGGTTAAAAAAAAAATACATCTTAGCTGGCCAGAGACAAAGCATGTGAGAGAACAGCAGAGCGGAATCAAACAAGAAAAGGTCATCTCCTTCTAGGCTCTAGAGATGGCTGCACAACCCGACCAGACCCACACATTTGCAGAAGGGGAATTTCTATTATTTTCCATTAGTAACTCCTCGTGGAACTGTCAACTGGGGAAGTTTTCCCCAGTGCCTACCCTAGCTCCCAGTCCCAGTAAAGAAAACCCCTTTTTTGTAGCTCAGGTGTCCGTGGAGTCAAAGCGATGCTCTTATTTAAGCGTCAGAAACATCTTTCCTTTCATGAAAACATTTCTCTGAGTGCAGGTCTCACAGTCTCTAGTCTGGACTAAACTGCTTGGCTTCTCCAGCCCTTCCGCTGACCATGATGTCTCTGAGACACAGTGTGGTTCTTGAACCCCAAGAGTAAGAAAGAATTAATGTTCCAACACCATGGCCTCCAAAGGTAAGAGAGAGTGAATCATTACAATCCCCCAGATCTCGGTCATTCACCCACCTACGCAGCGTGAACCACCTGCACGCTGCTCGGAGCGGCCCGAGTCAGGCCTGGTGAGAGGGAGGATCCCTCCTTGGGCAAGTGGCCAAAGTGCCACCTCAGTCCCCAGAGTGAGACGGCGGAAGCCTCGATCTCAGGGGGATGTGGTAGAGGAGGGGGTAGTGTCCCCCATCATTCTCTCCTGGGCGCGGGCACAAAGCAAAGAGGCTCAGAGAACTGGGTGTTCATCCCTGGAAAAGGACATGCAACTCACCCTCTCGTAGGGAGACCCAAAGCCGGTCAAAAAGCAAGTCACTCTAAATAGCCCGGCTTCTTCTCCGCACTCCCCTTCCTCCGAGGCCCAGTTCCCGGCTCTCTCCCAGGATAGGGTCCGCTCGCCAGCCCATCCGCCTGGTCGACCCGAGGCTCCAGAAACACCCCAGCCTAACCTGCACCAATCCCGGGACGCTTCCAACGGCGCACACAGCTTCCTTCCCAGAAACTTTGCTGGAAGCTTAGCCCCTGCTCAGCGAGCCTTCCCCAGGAGTGCCCCCCCACCCCCGCAGAGAACTTCCCGACGGCGGGGACTGGCAGAGCCCCGGCTGCCGGCCGGCACCCCCTCCTCCGAGCTTGGCTGCGCTCCCCTGGCGGCACGAGGCTCCCTCGCTGCCGGCTGAGCGAACACGCAAGCACGAACGAGGTGCCAGCCCCGGACGCCCTGACAAGGAGCACACCCCTCACACCCCAAAACGCCCACCGCGCGGGGGCTTTCTCACGCCCGGGAAACGAACACGGAAGTTGCAAAGAAAAGGGCAGCGCGTGGAGAGGAAGAACCGGCTCAGGGGAAGGTTTGGGCAAACTAGGAATCTCCACGGTCCATGCAACGCCAACAGGTAGCAGCACCGGGGACACGGAGCTGGGCGCCCGGCGCCGGGGAGGGTAGCACAGCCCCAAAGACTGCGGGCGCCAGGGCGCAGACGACCATTTCCTGGGTAGCAAGAACCGGGGCTTACCTTGAATTAACGCAGAGTCCCGCGCTCGGATGAATGAGGAGAGTGTGCTAGTATTTCCGAGACATCACTGAATTATTTTCAAAGGGCACACGGGGAGCGGAAGGGGCACGGGGAGAGGGGGCAGGAGAGATGGTGAAATTGAAGGGGGAAGGAGGAATCAGGAAAAAAGAAGAGGGGGGCGGGCGGGAAGGCAGGAGGAGGGAAAGGAGAGAAACAGAGAATAAAATGAATAAAAGAGACGGGAGACAGTTCGCGGGGAAAAATCTGTCTCCTGCCCACACAGTGGAAAAGAAATGTCTGATAATCAGAACGAGAACTCGCACACATGCCCCCCAGAGGGGTCAGACGGAGACGAGAAGACTGGAGCTGTACCCAAACAGAGAAAGAAATAGCAGTCGGGCCGGGCAGCACCGCGAGGCGGGAGAGTGCGGAGACGGACGCCGGCGGGAGCGCGCACACGGGCTGCGGGCGGGGCCGGGGGCTGGATCGCGTGCGGGAGGGCGGGGCTCGGTGTAGTAAAAGGGCCTGGAGGCGAGAAATTTCGGTCGGGGTTTCTGTGGAAAAGTTCAGTGACCTCAGACTTCCACGGGCGACTTCCACTCGAGAACACCGTCCCCGTTTGTGGGCAGGAGCGGCACCTCCCAAGGTTCCGCCGGTGGACCTCACCGCGGCCCCAGGGTCCTGGCCGTTTGCCTCGCTGGCCCGGGAACCTTGATGGAAGAGCGTGATTCCCCCTGACGGGAAACAGAAGCGAATGGAGGCTTTACGGATCAAGTTGAGGGAGAGAGGGAAGTGTGGGAGGACCAGCACCTGAGCCAGATGCTGCCCAAGGAAAGGGGACCCCCGCCCGAGTGGGGAGCATCTCTGATGCCTCTGGGGGCACGTAAAGGCTCTCCGAGGGTGGCCAGGGGCCAGAAGCGAGACTCTGTTCCCCAGGGGTAGTTCAGGGGCACAAAAAATTAACAACCCTAAAAACAGTCGGACTGGCATATCTCCAAGGCTTTCTAGACTTGAATCCCTCGGAGGGCTCCCTCTCCCCCCATTTCTCTGGCTCTTTGCCTATCTTTTCCTGGATAGTAGCAGAAAGGCCTCCCAGAACCCTTGCTGGTGAAGACCTCAGGTCCCACCAGCCTATCTCTTCAATCCATGTAGGTCCCCAGAGGGGCTTTGCCCGGTGGCTATACTCAGCTGCCCACCTTCCACCAAAAACTCAGAATCAGAGGGCACAGGGCCCCAGAGAGAGAAAGGAGAGGCAGTAGGACTGAAAAGGCCAAGAAGAGAAACAGAAAGGAAGAAGAGAAGGAGGAGAAAGAGCAAGAAAGGAGAGCATTCTCTCCCCTGTAGCTCTGGTTCCTTAGGCCTGGTCTTGGCACAGAAAGATGGGGCAGGTTTTCTGAAGACTTCCTTTGGGGGTTGCCAGAGTTGAATGAAGACATTCAGCCTTTCCTACTTAGCTGTGAGCTATGGCTAAGAGCAGGGATTTTATTTAGTCAACTTTGTATGCTCTACACCCACCTACCCAGGGCCTGGCACATCTCAGAAAACATGCATTGACAGGAACTAAATGATCACAAGGCCAAAGGCTCTTCTCCCCTTCCTCTTAGCTTGGGATGGGGAAAGGAAGTGAAGACCAAGGGCAGTGCAGCCTTCTTAGCTACTGCCTACTTCACCACACCCCCAAGAGGCCTGGTTGGGAGATTCCAGAACCTCAGCCCCAGCATCAGGTAAGTCCTAAAAATTATCAACCCTGAAAAGAAGTGAGTCTGGTCTCTATGAAATAGACTTTGGAAAACCAGGCCTTTAGCCTTGATATTGAAACCTGCTCCAGCTGGGCATTAGGGGGAAAATAATCAGGGCTTTACGTCAGTTTTTTAGAGGCTGACAGATTCTTGGGAAGTCTTAAAGATCTGGTTTCCCTCATGAAGATTTTTTTTTTTTCAGTACAAGCATCAGTGGGAGCCGCACTCATAGAGGAGATCATGGGCCCTGCACAAAGGGGGGGTCAGAATCCTAGGTCCTGCACAAAGGGGGGGGGTCAGAATCCTAGGTCCTGGGGAATTAACAGCCCTCCCCTCAAGGGAGAAGAAACACAGAGTGGGGAGGACACAGGGAGAGATTTTCCCACTTTAGAAAACTAACCTCAGAATCTATTGAATCTATTAGAGGGAAGGAGAATGGCTCCATTAACCCCAAAGTGGACTCTTCATGCCCCCACCGCACCCCAACATATGTACACACAGACACAAGGCAGTTACCAGCCGCTGAAGCCCTTCTTCCATCAGCCCTTAGCAGGAACAGTCACACTACAATGTTTGGGTTTCTTTTTATAATGAAAAAGTTTAAAGAGCTGGGATACCAGAAGGCTGATGGTTTTCCTGGCTTGGAATCTCCTTAAGAGAAGAGCAGCCACACTCACTCCCCTCAACCATCAAAACAAACAACAATTGTGCCCACAAACAAGACTCTCCTTGACAGACCATTCTTATTGCTGGGAGTGGGCCGTGCCTACCAACCGCATGACCCCACGACAGATTCCCTTTACCTATCCGAGGAGGCATCACAATCCCAGATGCCCCAGTACAACCCCACTGACACACCTGCCATTTTATTTCTTGCCTCTCTGGCTACATGTAGCAACTAATTCGAACAATATGGTGCCCTTTCAGACATAACAAAACATTGGTTTTGGTTCTTCTTTCATTTGAATGAGTTGTGGCTGTTGTCCAGTGCCTTTTGCTGGAGGAGGTGGGGGCAGTAGGCTGGGATGCAGGGATTCAGTTCAGCACACAGGGCCTGTGTCTCTCCAACTCTTAACCCCAGCAGATGCACCTCCTCCCTACTCCCAGGCCTCTACTCTACTCAGTGAGGCGGGGCAGGAAGGGCTCAGTGCTCAAGGCACCACTGTCCTCTCTTGAGCCAGACCATCAAGGGAGCACCTAGGCCTGCCCCGGCACAGACCTATGCTCCATACTGCGCCCTGTGCCCCCTAGAGGGACTTCGTACTGGGGCCCTGGCTTCAAAGACCCTGGTTTAATAATTCAGCCTGCTTGAATGCCATTTGGTAGCCATGGCAACCAGTTCCCTGACATCTAGTTGTAGGAAGGATGTGGTTAGACGGGGAAAAGAACGGGAGAAAAATGAGGGAAAGGTAAAGGGGAAAGGAAAAGAAAGAAACCCAGCTCAGATTTCATCTAAACTTTCCTTGCTTTCACTCCACGCAGCAATCCCGACAGTGTGCCGCCCAGGAATCTCTAGCTGTCTGTGCCTCTCCCTAGCTCTCGTCCCTTTTTTCTGACTCCTCTCTCTCCCCATCTTGTCCATCTCTAGCTCTTTCTCTCTCAAACCTACTGGAAGCCATGAGATCTAGGTTTCTTACTCAGCATTTTAACTAAACACATTTGTGACTCTGGCAATGCCTTTCTGTGTCTCCGTTTCCTTATCTATAAAATGAGGGGATTTTAGATGTTCTCTATGGCTTCTTCCAGCTCTGACAATCCTCGATTCTCTGGTCCTCTCTCTATTCCTCTCATCTCTCCACTTCCAGCCTTTCATCTCTGTCCAGCTGTCTCTGTCTCTGTCTCTCTGCCACTTTGTTTCCTATGTTTCTCCATCTTTTTCTCCTCTGCTTATTCTCTCTCTCTCTCTCTCTCTCTCTCTCTCCCTCCCTCTCTCCCCACCCCCTCATGAATACCGTTTGCCATCAGGTTTCACCTGTGAGGCAGTTTTTTTTTAAATAACATTCCATTCCCACTTGCTGGAAAGTATCCCATCACCTCCCTTTACCCAGCTAATTCCCCCTCATCTTTCAGGTTGCAGATCAGACATCAGTTCCTCTAAGAAGCCTCCACACCCCCCTTATCAGCCCCCATAGTGCCCTGGATTGACCCCATTGTACCTTTTCTCACCATATTGTTGGTACCTCAGCTGCCGTGGGAGCTCACCAGGGGCAAAAATAACGCCTCCTTCATTGCTGTACCCCCAGTGGCTGCCATTTGGGGGGCACATAAGAAGTAGTGGTTGAATGAAAGGGTAAATCACCTCAAACCAAGGGTTTCTGAATCACTGCTCATTAAATACTCAAGGCACACCCCAGAAATGGCATGAGGAAGCCACCATGGGAGCCCATTTGAGTCCCAGCCTACCCCATACTACAAGCACGGGGTGAAGGAGACCTCCTCCCCAGACTGTTCTGATGAGATGGGCAGCCAAGAGCAAGGGTCCCTTTCAGACATTTTGGTGGGACGATCCAGAATGGAAATAGGTCCTGGAGGGATTGAGAATAGACTCCAGAGGGAACGGGGAAAGTGAACACCTCCAAGTGGGAGATTCCCTTCTGCCCATCTCTGAGGTTGCTCAGGCACCATCTGGGTGAACTCAAAAGGTAACTGTACCTGTGCAGAAATGGGAGCTCCCTTCAAGGTGTCAGAGCTTCAGGCAACCACCTGACAGCAGATATCTTGCAGCCTTTTAGCCTAACTGCTTTCTTCCGGGAGCAGGGCCATGAGGAAAGCAGACAGAGGCTGGGATGCTGCTGCTAGAGACACATGGGCCAGCAACAGAGGAGGCAGGGAGGACATGCGCAGTGTTTCAGGGCCCTGAGGGGAGACACCAGGGTGGGTTCCTGTTATCCAGTGGCTACTTTAAAAAGAGAAAAGAGGGCTTCCCTGGTGGCACAGTGGTTGGGAGTCCGCCTGCCGATGCAGTGGATGCGGGTTCGTGCCCCGGTCTGGGAGGATCCCACATGCCATGGAGCGGCTGGGCCCGTGAGCCATGGCCGCTGAGCCTGCGCGTCCGGAGCCTGTGCTCTGCAGCGGGAGAGGCCACAGCAGTGAGAGGCCCGCGTACCGCAAAAAAAAAAAAGAGAGAGAGAGAAAAGAAAATATTCTTTTGATAGTCATCTTCTGATGGACAAACAAGATCTACCCATTTAAGAAACTTTAGCTATAAATATGAATGGAAGACAACGGTTTCTTCCCAATGCTCCCTAATAAGTTCTCTTTTATTCATACATTACATAGAGGGGGAGGGACAGAGCTGAGAAACACACAGACACACAAGCCCCTGTACTCGTATGCACGGAGCTCCCGTTAAGTTGAGACTCAAGTACAGGGCCAGACTCTGCCAGTGTGCTGTCCCCATTCATAACCCAGAAATCTAGGCCTGCAGATCTGAAGCCTCAGCCTTCATATAGCTTTTTCCCCAAATAATCCTTAATCCAGATGGAGCTGCTGTACTGTCAAAGATCTGCCAAGTGACACCCAATCTTCTTGACATCACACACGTACTGAATGACATCTCATCAGCAGACTTCCACGAGTTGTCCCCACCGCCCCCCAAGTGCCCCATTCTCAACAGCCCTCATGCCACAGGCAGGCTAGCCCAGTCTTCAGAAAAAGGGAAAGCTTTAAAGCAGAAAGCTAGAAGTGAAAGAAAGAAAAGACCAGCACATACTCTGAAAAAAAAAAGACACTTCTTTGTAAAAATGAGACCCCCCTAGACCTGGTTTGCATCCACACTAGATCATTTGAAAAGCTCAGTACGGATCCGCACCGACTTTTCCCGAACCGGGGGAATCATACCTCCCAGCTGGTGAAAATCCAACCCCTGTACACCTTTGTGCAATTGAAACCTGATATAGGAAAAAATAAGTTAACAACCGTCCTGTATGCCCAAACCATGCCACCACGTCACCCTCCACTAAACTGAAAATGCACGTCCTCTCCCACATGCTCTAACCAGCTCCAAGTACAGCACCCAAACATTAGGACAAACCTACGCTCTTACATCACTCCGAGAGCAGAACCAGAAAGCATGTGGTAGTGAACGCCCATGCTAGTTCCATCTGATACACACACAAACTGTCAAGGCATCACACAAACACACCCCACATACACAATAACTGAAACATAAGCACATGCACACATACTCATACACACACATTGCCCTCCCGGGGCGTGTGTGTGTGTGTGTGTGTGTGTGTGTGTGTGTGTTTTGTTCAGAGACTGATGATGCTTTGGATTACGAGGTTTCCATGGTTACCTTCTGTGGAGGGAACTGGGGTAATCGAACTCTTGGGGTTCAACAGATGCAGCTTGCTCACTCCTGCATGTTCACTTGCTAACTGGCTTGCTCTGTGTGCGTTTTATCACCATTAGTGTTTAGTTACAAGTTTCAAGTTGAGTACACTGCAAGAGTGGAATCTTCTGAGGGCTCTGGCTTTACCCTGGAAGGAGGGTATTGAAAACTCTGACTTCGGTATGTGGATTACCCTGGAAGAGTCTCAGACTAACTAGGGTCTGGGGGCAGCCATGGTCCTATAGACCCACCATTTCTCCCCTATGCAGAAAGGACAACCACCCCAGAATGAGTGAGAAAAATCATATCTACTAGTTCATAGAAAGCTCTAAGAGAATAAAATCTAAAGACCCAGGCCAGCATAAACCACAGGGGTGGGGACAGGGCTCCAACACCCATGTTTTCTCCCCTTTCCACAGCCTTTCCCAGGAGGCCTCCCTAAATGGTTATCTTACATCAATTTAGAGCAAAGTAATTGCTCAAGATAGTGTTAGCATCAGAGATAGCCCCATCTATATATATGAGAAACTGCCCAGATTGGCTTGTCAAATAAAATACTTCAACACACATTACATGCTGATGTCTCATTTCCTCTGATGAGTCTAAAAAAACAAACAGAACTGGGAGTCTATTGGAAAGTAATTGCCAGGCTCTTCTTCAGACTTTGCTGACCTACAGGAGCAAAGAAATGAAATCATTTCATTGAATCAATAGAGCCCTATGGTTGGGGGCTCAGGTAGGGGATGGGACCAGGGAAACTCTTTGCACTGAGTAGTAAATAGAAGCATGGAGGCCTCAAGCAAGACTCTTAGCTTCCCTCAGCCTCAGCATCTTATGTTTCTATGATTCTTGGTTTCTAGAAGTTCCAAATTGTTTTCCACATATAGGAGTAACCCTTTGGCCTGTTAATTCAACACGTGGTACAGGACAAAAAGGACCAGCTCGAGTGCTAAGGGGGCAGCTGAATGGTAGATTAAGATAGAAATCAGAATTATTTTTTAAATGTTCATCCTGTTTTCTACTCTTTTATCTCCTCAATCTCTACACTAAATTTTCTCCTCCAACCCAGAATGGGCAATATTTCTATGAACCAGTAAGAGGAAAGAGAAAAATTAGATGTAAATGAACACAGTATGCTTTCAATTTGGATCCAACTATTTACAAAGCACGACATGAAATTGGACACATCTATGGGCAAAAGAACCATGTACGTAGTCAACCAGTTGGGAAAGAAGACCTGGGAGGCAAACAGCAGAGGTGGGAGTATTTCCTCATACAGAAGAGAAGAACGAGAGGCAATCTAATCATTATGGACTTCAACAGGACCCACATTCTCCATCACCCTGTGTTATGGGCTAAATTGTATCCCTTCCCAAAATTCACATATTGAAGTCATAACCTCCAATACCTCAGAATGTGACAGTATTTGGAGATAGGGTCTTTAGAGAGGCAATTCAGGTTAAATGAGGTCATTGGAGTGGGCTCTAATCCAATATGACCAGTGTCCTTATAAAAAGAGAGTAGGACACAGACACAGAGGGAAGACCATGTTAGGACAGGGGGAGAAGACAGCCATCTACGATCCAAGGAGAGAGGCCTCAGGAGAAAGGAACCAACCCTGCCAACACCTTGATCTCAGAGTTCCAGCCCCCAGAACTGTGAGAAAATACATTTCTGTTGTTTAAGCAACCCAGTCTATGGTACTTGGTTAGGACAGCCTGAGCAGACTAACACAGCCTGAGGCCAAACTGAAGAGGTGCCCTGAAATGAAACAGTGAGGAGTGAGTCCCATGCAGTGGCCCAGAGGGTGGGCTCTGGCATCAGACCACCTGGGGTTCACCACCTGCTCAGCCACCAGCTAAATAACACGTGAGCTTGGGCCAGTTGTATAAGCTCTCTGTGCCTCAGTTTCCTCGTCTGCATAATTTGGATAATAACAGTAGCTTTCTTACAGGGCACTTGTGAGGCTTGAAGGAGATAATGCCTGTCAAGTACTTAGAACAGTGCCTGGAACATAGAAAATGCTCAGTAAATATTATTACAAGCCAAGCAATTTTTTTTTCATTGAAGTTTTTTTTTTTTTTCAGCTGGAATTGAGTCAGGGGTCTGGGTTGGTCCTGCCTGCCGATAAAGAAATGGGTAAGATAACTTCCCATGCACCCACCTGGCTCTGAAATTATGCAGCTGTCTGAGAACCACCTTGCTCCCTTTCAGAGAAAGCTGCAAATTTGAATCCTTCAATCCCACACATATTGATTACTTTAGAAAAGATCAGTAAGCCAGGAGTATCCATCATTTTTCAAAACCTTCACAGTCTGTGAACTGTTTCCCACAGATGCTCTCATTCCTCCCCCATAGCCCCCTGGAGGTTTCTCAGGTTCTCACCTTCCATCCTTGTGACCACATCATCCCTGACAGATCTTTCTTTGAAGGAAGCCCCTCAGGTCTCTTCACTCCAAGGACAACTGATCTGATTTGTTCTCCACTCTGTCCCTGTGGGATGTTTAGAATCAGAGGAGGCAGGACCAGGGATTTAACCTAATGACACCAGAATAACACAAGCAGGAATTCATTTTCATTGATTGGGAACAGATGGCAGCTACAGGATCCTGGAAACAGTAGGTGGTACTCCCAGCAGCCTCTGCCTGAGCCTCATGGACGCCCTGATGATGACTCACCAAATGCCCCCTCGCTTTCCATCACCTAGACCCCAGGCTGCCCAGTCAGTTGTCCACTTTGGGGCCTTTGATTTGGTTGCTCTGATTCTGCCCTGCAATCTCTTCAGCCTCTGTTGCGCTCAGAAACCCTGGCAGGAAATCCAGACCTACAGTTCTTGAGACTCCGGTAATACGCAGACTTCCATGAGCCATATTTGCCCACGGAGAAATCCAAGACCAAAGAAGCAACATCTAGTTCCACATCTCCAGGGAATGCCGAAAATGGCAGTTCATCCATTCATAGAGACCAGTGGTACCCAAGTTATCCAGGCCCAGCATCCTTGAGCAAAGAGCAAATGTGTTACCAGAGGAAGAGTTTAAAATGTTCTCTTCTTATGCCCAGAGTATGCACTTCCCTAGAGCCCGTCTAATCAGACAACCCACTGCTTCTCCAGTGTGTGCCACTAGGTGGACACTCTTAAAATGTAGTTACATGCAAAGATGACAATTTTGAATCTGTGGCTTTCCACGTCCATGGAGGTTGAGAACTGGAGAGAGAGGAAGAAATAACAATAAAGGCATGAAACCTCTGAGCAACGGGAGCTCTCCTCAGTTGTTCGTGTACAAGACAAACACCACCTTGCTTCTCTCACCAGGCTGTGATATCAATGGTATCGGCATATTTTCAAAGAGCTTTTTGGGGAAGGAAGAAAAGGGAAGGGCAAATATTGGGACAGGTGACTCTAGCTTCTTGTCCACTAGAAACTGGGAGTTCCTGAAGCACCCATTAGCTTTTTCTTCCCAGAAAAAAAAAGGAATAACCCATGGACTTCTTTCCATCACATCTTTACCTCGCTTCTCCCTGTCTCTTCAAGTCTTATAAAGCACCTGTTTGGGCTTCAGTGTCACTTTACTGGCTTTGCTGTGTCCAGCACCTTCCCCCTTGCATCAGCTGGCTCTGTTGTGTTCATTTAATAAAAAGTGAGGAAACAGACCCATACTCTCACCAGCCCCCAAATTATCCTAATCTATACTTCCCCTGGTCCTGAATCTTTCTAGTCCCCATGGCTTGTTGTATGTAATATTGAGTCAATTTACACAAAGTAAGCCAGCTTCTAAACTGATCAAATGAATTTAATTCTGCAAATAAAATTCCATTAGGACATTAAATGCAAATATTCCAGATTTCTGCTTCCTGCTCTCCCCATCACTGAGATACAGAGGACTTCATGCCAGAGAGACCTCATCAGCTCAGCAACTCTGACGCCCCCAGGTCTTTCTAAAGATCTGATGACCAAGCCTAGCAACCACATCCTCTCTCTGTCTTCTTTTATTGTGGTAAAACATACATAACCTAAAACTTAACCCTTTTCATCATTTTTAAGTCTACAGTTCAGTGGCTTTGAGTACATTCATGTTGTTGGGAAGCCATCACTACTATTCATCTCCAGAACTTTTTATCTTCCCCCAACTGAAACTCTGTACCCATTAAGCAATAACTCTGCTTCCCCACTACCCCTGGTTCCTAGTAACCTGGTTCCTAATAACTTCCTAGGTTATAGAGGTCATTCTGTATCTATGAATTTAACTACTCTACATGCTTCATATAAGTGGCGTCCTACAATATTTGTCCTTTGTGACTGTTTATTTAACTTAGCACAATGTCCTCAAGCTTCATGCATTTGTAGCTGGTGTCAGACTATCCTTTCCTAAGATTGACTAACATTCCACTGTGTGTATATAGCACATTTTGTCTATCCATTTATCTCTTGATGCACATTTGTGTTGCTCCCACCTTTGTCTTGTTATGAAAAATGCTTCTGTGAACATTGGTCTACAAAGTATCGAGTCCCTGCTTTCAATTCTTCTTTTTAATTGAAACATAGTTAATTTACAATGTTGTGTTAGTTTCAGGTGCACAGCAAAGTGATTCAGTTTTATATATAATATATATATTCACATATATATTTTTTCATATTCTTTTCCCTTATAGATTACTCAATATTACAAAATATTGAGTATAGTTCCCTGTGCTATACAGTAGGTCCTTGTTGGTTGTCTATTTTATATATAGTAGTGTGTATATGTTAATCCCAAACTCCTAATTTATCCCTCCCACCCTTTCCCCTTTGGTATCCATAAATTTGTTTTCTATATCTGTGAGTCTATTTCTGTTTACTTTCAGTTCTTTTGGACGTCTACCTAGGAGTGAAATTACTGAATCATATGGGAATTCTATGTTTAACTTTTTGAGAACCACCGAACTGTTAACACATTCTCTTTTAAAAAGTCCTCATCCGCAGAACCTTCCCAGGGACATAAATAATACCATGTTTCCAATTCCAAATTGGGCCTGGGGTGCATTGCCTTAATGTCCTCGGTCCTTCACCCTCCTGCACCTATGCCCTCTGCTGTGTAGCTTGATGGCCCCTCCCACAAGAAGGCAGGGAACTCTTCCAGGCCTTTGACGTTGGCTCAGCCATGTGACCTGCTGTGGCCCCTGGGACGCCGCAGACATGACACATTAGGGCTGTCCCTCTGCCACCAGCATGAAGAGAACATGCCCTGCTTGGCCCGGCGGTCCCAGGAGAAACAGGAGGGGCACGTGACACAGAACCAGCCCGGCCACTGCAACTGGAAGCAAAGCTGCCCCAGTTGACCTACTGCTCCTTGAGAAGAAATGATTGTTTTAAGCCTCTAAGTTTGGGGTTAGCTTATGACTGTTATCATGGCAACAGTTGACAGTACAGGGACAGGCCCATTTACTATTTAGCCTGAATCTAGGTGAGAGTGAAATTTCTGCAGAATAAATAAATTGGCATAAAAATCTCATTGGCGGGAATTCCTTGGCGGTCCAGTGGTTAGGGCTCGGGGTTTTCACTGCTGCGGGTCGGGTTTGATTCCTGGTCGGGGAACTAAGATCTCGCAAGCTATGTGTGGCAGCCAAAAAGAACAAAAATCTCATTGGCTCCAGGATTTTTTTTAAACTCACTCAAACCTGAATTAAAAGCTAGGCACCCCCTCTGTCTCTCAGCTCTCTAGAACTGCCTGGGGGCCTTCTTAGTCTGTTCTCTACCTGACCTTATCATCAAGCCTTGTTCGTACCAAACCCAGCCTGTGAAAGAATTTTAGCTTGGCATAAAATGTGCCAAACAGTAAACACTGATTAAGTAACTCTTTGGAAGGTTGTGATTAGTTGGAGCTGTTGCAGTTCAAGAAATCTTCATAAATGGCCAAGAGGGAGGAGGGCTGCTACCTAAGATGTGCCCCACAAGGCAGTCATGAGAGTCATAGCTGTTTAGAACCTGACCTCAGCTGGGCAGTTTCAGAAACTCAGCTTTGTTAGTTTCCTTGAAATTAACCAGCACCAGAGGGAAAGTCCCATAAACCAAAATGTCTAGAGGCTGGAAAACTGGAATGCCAGTTTATTAATTTACACACGGGAGGTTGTCCTTTCTGGGTCCTGGAGTAATGGACTTAAATTCTGTAGCCAGCATACCTCCTTCTTGCTGTCAACATATCTGCAAGACCAAATTAGTCATCAGAGGCTGCTGCTTGGTGAGCACAGAATCATTACAAAGGAAGGAGGACCGTGTTGGTACATTTTAATCCAGGCTATGGAAAATCCTTGTAAGTATTCCCATCCCAAAATAGAGCTCGATTCTAGGAACCACATATTAGCATAGTATAGCCCACCTTAGGGGCTAGTCCTCTAATCAAATCAGTATTATCTTGGTAAAAGTAAAACAATAGGGCTTCCCTGGTGGCGCAGTGGTTGAGAGTTCGCCTGCCGATGCAGGGGACACGGGTTTGTGCCCCGGTCCGGGAGGATCCCACATGCCGCGGAGCGGCTGGGCCCGTGAGCCATGGCCGCTGAGCCTGCGCATCCGGAGCCTGTGCTCCGCAGCGGGAGAGGCCACAACAGTGAGACGCCCGCGTACCGAAAAAAAAGTAAAAAAATAATAATTGAAGAAATAAAGCATAAGCTCTAAGCATAAAGACCTGAGCCACCTCTGGATTTCTAAAGTTAGGACAAATATCTCATCACCTTTTTCAAATCCCCTCTAGAACGTCTGGAATCCAAGCCCTCTGCCACACCTGAGGCCAGGCCACTGTCATCTTGCCTGGGCAACTGTACCCCGGTCTCCCTGCTGCCACTTTGTGCCCTCCACTCCATTCTAGAACCACACTGCACCCCCAGAGTGATTGTTCTAAATCACAGCCCAGGTCACACCCTTGCTTAAAATCCTCCAAGGTATGAATGGATAAAGAAAGTGTGGTATGTACATACAATGGAATATTATTCGGCCTTAAAAAGAATAGAAATAAAGCATAAAGCATTATACAGAAGTATCATATTATTATTGTTGTTGTTATTGTTATTATTGTATGTTTATAATAATAAGTGTGAGCAGTGCCATGTAGGTAGAAGTATACTGAACTTTCAGTGAAGACTCAGATTCTCATCGCGGTTTTGTCAATCAAATTACTACATGACATTGGGAAACTAACTATGGTACCCTGGACCTTGATTTTCTCATGAGTAATGAGAGTGAGTTGAACTAAGTGAGCATCAAAGACAGAATGACTTGAGTGTGTGGGCTGTATGGACAATAAGTGTTGGGATTTCAGAGGAGGGGGAAATCAGTGAGCTTTATTCACAAGATGGTCAGAAGAAAAAGTACATGGAGTAAAACACAGCCAGTAGCACTCCTGGCAAAACAATTTAAAGAATATATCCTGTTGGGTCAGGAAGCAAATTTTGGACACAGAATGTCCAAAAACCACTTGTGACTAAAATAACAATAATGTAACTATAGTTGCTGAGTTAGAGGTACCCAACTCGAAAAATCCTTGGGTCACAGAGCCTTTGGGGTAAAAAAAAAAAAAGTCAAGTTGACATTTAGGGTCAATATTGTATGCTTACTTTATTGATGTTAAATTTTAATTTCAATTAAAGTGTCAGGATCATGCCCCAGGATTTAACTTGGTTAAATCCCTAAGCTGTTGAAATAGCCATGTTTACTTTCTCAATAATTCTCATCTTGGCTTTAAGCCCTTCAACCTAAGTTGAAATCTTCAGATACTCAGGTCCATTATTTACTTTTTTCTTTTAAAGCTTCACTGCTAATATCCAGCACTGCAGACACTGCATACTTGGGAGTCTTGAACTGGTAAAACTGCCCTGGCCTTTCTGGTGTGCCCTCAGCATGATTTTAAGACTACCTACTATGAAATTTACAGACATTATTTTCTGCTGCAAACCCAGAGCTCTGAGCTGTCAAAATTCATCCCTGGTTTCAAGTTCAACTCAACTCTACTTTGACAACATGTCTTGTGCTAGCACTGCTGGGTAGATAAATTGTGTTAGAAATAGGACTCAGACCCTCAGAATGATTACAGACTGGTAGAAAAGACGGACATGTACATATGAAATTATTAGAAGACAACACAGGGGACAATATAGTTCACAGACTCTCCATTCCTCAAGAGATTTTAAAAGAATGCCATTAGTGACGCCTAGAAAAGGCTTTACGAACAAAGTCGGAATTGAAAGACACCATAATATAGCACGAATGTTATACAAAAAGCAGAAGATATGTGTTGGACTCAGTGATTGCATTTCTCAGGATTCAAGAAATGGAACTCCATCCCTGATCCCCCTTCTCTGTGCTTTTGTGGACACAATATTCCTCTGATGAAGATGAGGTGGTCATCTCACTGTCAGACTGAGGGACATCCTCTAACATGGGAGATTTAAAGAGATATTGCTCATGTCGGCTATACACCTGCATGCTCAGAGGTGGGAGGTGGGACACCTGACCCTGTCCTGATTCCATCTAACTCTGTGGCATGCAAAGGAACAAAAGGGGCAGGAAATACTCCTTCAGGGACACGCTTGTTAAACAGAAAGCCTCAACCAGAGCCTCAACCCAGACAAGGCCAGCTTTGCCATAGATGGAGTTGAGAAATCACTGATGAAAGACACTTACAACCAAAAATAATCCCCACTGGGCCTGCCCCAGGCTGGATTCCCCCATGAATTTCACATTTCCAGGGCCTTTTCAAGTACTAAAAGAAGTTCTGCTTCTGGCATGGAGGAGTAATCACTAACCAAACCGAATAACAGCTCTAAACTCTGGAGAAAAGTGCAACAAAAGCTACCTGGATAGCTAGTGGGAAGCAGCCGCATAGCACAGGGATATCAGCTCCGTGCTTTGTGACCGCCTGGAGGGGTGGGATAGGGAGGGTGGGAGGGAGGGAGACGCAAGGGGGAGGAAATATGGGAACATGTGTATATGTGTAGCTGATTCGCTTTGTTGTAAAGCAGAAACTAACGCACCATTGTAAAGCAATTATACCCCAATAAAGATGTTAAAAAAAAACAAAAAACTACCTGGAAATTCTGAAGACAGAGCAAAGGCATTTTGAGGGGAGTAAAACTTGGAGCAAGTGACCAGTATGGAATGAGCTCCCTGCTTACTGTGGCTCTGCCCTGGGAGAGACCACGGTTACAGCAATGCTGGTGTGGGTGGCTTAAATTCTGGTGGAAAGCCCCCCATCATTCTGACCACAGGAACCGTGCAAAGGAGCCAGGACAACCAGGGCTGCCAGAAAGTAAGGTGGGAGCTCTAGAAAGCAGAGAGCAAGCAAAGGAGAATCTCAAATTCTATATATAAGCCCAGCCTAAGTCTCTGGCTGACGAAAGCAGATTATAGGTATGGCTTAAGGAACTGAAGATCTGCGCCACCGCCCAGCACAGGCATGACAACTGGCCATCTGAGTCTAGATCAAGTTAATCGTCTGCTAAAAACAAAACACTGCCACTCCTTGGAGAAATATAACAGGATGCAGAGTCTCTACAATATAACATTCACAATGTCCAGGGTACAATCCAAATTTACTCAACAAGAGAAGACTCAGGAAAATGTGACCCATTCTCAAAGAAAAAGATAATCAACATATGCCAACCCTGAGATGATCCAAACGTTAGAATTCTCAGACCAAGACTTTAAAGCAACTAGTATAACTATATGCAGTAAGGTAAAGGAAAACTCACTTGCAATTAATCAAAAAGTAGGAAATATCTATAATAGACGTGATTGTTTATAGAGAAAGTCCTCGGGAAACTACAAAATACCTCCTAGAACTGATAAATGAATTATAGCAAGGATACAAAATTGATATACAGAAATTCTACTTTTATACACTAGGAGCAAGCAATTTGAAAATGAATTTTTTAAACACATTAAGTGTATACTTATTGATAAATCTAGACCAAATTATAGTTACAAAGGACAGTATGTAAGAATATGTAAGGCGATACGAAGTCTGACAATTCTCATGCACTAAAACCATTACAAAACAGGGAGGCTGGAGAGAATATGTGAAAAGTAAAACAAGCTCACTGAATGCCTTACGGGAATTAACTGGGAGTAACAGGATGTTACTTCAGAATAGCCTTAGTGGAGGGAAGGGGAGGGGAAAGAAGAGATTATTAGATGATTTCAGTGTTGAGCCAATAGAGAAAGAAACCAAGAGACAAAAATTCCAAATCCAGCATTTGACAAATGAGGAAACACCTGCTAAAGCCCTGGGATGTATACCTTAAGACAATAAACTAGCTTCTTCCTTCACACACACACACACACACACACACACACACACACACACACACACACACACACACACACAAAAGAAGACAAGCACTATCTCTTCCTCTATTTAATACTGTCTTGGAACTGATGCAATTAAATAAGAGAAAGCATCTAGAGGAATAAGAATTGGAATGAAAGAGGAAAAACTCTATATGCATGTGATATAATTTTGAAAATTGAAAAGAAACAATGGAAAAACTACTACACATAATAAGAAAATTTAGTAAAATAGCAGGTACTAAAATTATCATACAGAAAGAAACCTGGTTAGAAGTCTAATGGGAGAGAAAAAACATATTTCAGTGTAACAGAAGAAGATAATATACCTAGGCACAAACCTAAAAGAAATGCCCAAAATCTATATGAGGAAAACTATAAAATAATCAGAAAGAAACAAAGTAGACTTGAACAAATGAGATGACTCAGCATCCTAAAGATGTCAGTTTTTTATAAGATAATTTGTAAGTGTAATGCAATCTCAATAAAAATACCATCAGATAATTTTTTTTACCTTGAATCAGACAAGTTGATTATAAAGTTCATTTGGAAGAATAAACAAGGGAGAATCACCAGGAAAAATATTAAAATGAAGAGCAATGCCTATGTGGGTGGAAAGGGGCTAGTCATGTCAGAATTCAACCCTACTCTAAACCTCTAGAATAAAATATTTTGATATTGTTACATGAACAGAAAATACATATCTGAAAAACGACCCAGATATAAACATTTTATTTATTACATGAACATTAAGTATATGGTAATGAAAGCATTTCAAAGTGGAGAAAACATGGTATAAAATTACTGTATAACCACATAGGAAAAGATAAAATCAGATATATTGCTCGTACTCTATATTCCAGAATAAATTCCAAATGGATCTGAGATTTAAATATAAAATTAAGTCATGTGGGTATTCGAAAAAAATATTCGTAAATTCCTCTACAGTCTTGGAGGAGGAAAAACCTTTCTAACTGTGACTTAAAACCCAGAAGCAAGAAACATATTGATAAATTTTATTACATAAGAAAAATTTTTTAAAACATTTGCATGGCAAAAAAAATTATTCTAAGAAAAGAACAAAGGCAAATGACTAAGTAGGAAAAATTATTTGCAACTTATTCATAAACAAAGGCTTAATGTCCTTAATATCTAGAGACCTTCTAAAAACAGAGAAGAGGCCAACAACACTTTTAAAAATACAATATGTAATAAAGATATGAACTGAGAGTTCATAGGAAAAAATGCAAATGGCTCCTAACCACATGAAAAAATGTTTACCCTCACTCATAATAAGAGCAAAGCAAATTAAAACTACACAGATACTACCCAGCCATAAAAAAGAATGAAATTTTGCCATTGGCAACAACATGGATGGACTTGAAGGGTATTATGCTAAGTGAAATAAGTCAGAGAAAGACAGATACTGTATGTTATCATTTATAGGTGGAATCTTAAAAAATAAAACAAACTAGTGAGTATAACAAAAAAGAAATAGACTCACGGATATAGAAAACAAACTAGTGGTTACCAGTGGGGAAAGGGGAGTGGGGAGGGGCAATTTAGGGGTAGGGGATTAAGAGGTACAAACTACTATGTAGAAAATAAATGTGGTACAAGGACATATTGTACAGCACAGGGAATACAGCCAATATTTTACAATAACCACAAATGGAGTATAATCTTTAAAAACTGTGAATCACTGTTGTATACCTGAAACATATATAATATTGTAAATCAACTATACTTCATTTAAAAAAATAAATAAAAATAAAAGTTTTTTAACTACACTAAGATACCATCTCCCACCAGTCGGGTTGATAAAAATCTCGTATGACATCATATTCTGTTGAAAATCTGGTGGGAAGGCAAGACAATAAAACCCCTATGGTTAAGAATTTGACAACATCTAGCAAAATTTCCAGAAATCGCGGAAGATGTCAAAGACTACAAGAGTCACGTCAAATGGACATAGAAGCCAACTTGAAGAGGCTCCTACTAGCCAAAGATGGGACAATCCAACTACCGGTAAGAACAATTACAGTCAATTGAAACACATTAAATAAGTTTACATCCACAATTCATTATGATACTTAAAAAAATAAACCTTTATTGATCACACTTGTAAATCAACTCATTCTTTGGAAAATGGGTAATAAAAGGAAAAAGCATTTATTCTGCTTTTCCTATACAAACTGATGAAGGGAAGTTGATGAGGGAAAGTCTCTATACATTAAAGAGTTAAGGATATTAACTCTTTGTTTACGAATAACTTGCAAATATTTTTTCTACTTTGTCATTTGTCTTTTTTCTTATGGTAATTTTTTGCCATGCAAAAGATTTTTTAATTTTTTATGTAATAAAATTGATCAATTTTTTGTATTGCTTCTGGGTTTTAAGTCATTGTTAGAAAGGTTTTCCCTACTCCAAAAAATATAGAGGAATTCACCCATTTAAAACAAATACTTGTATGGTTTAATTTTTTATATTTAAATCTCTGATCTGTTTAGAATTTCTTCTGGAGTACAAGTGTCTACTGCTCTTGGAGCGCCTTTCAATCCATTTACCATTTAAATTGCCCATCCTGGGGCTTTCCTGGTGGCGCAGTGGTTAAGAATCCGGCTGCCAATGCAGGGCACATGGGTTCGAGCCCTGGTCCGGGAAAATCCCGCATGCCACGGAGCAACTAAGCCTGTGCGCCACAACAACTGAGCCTGCGCTCTAGAGCCCATGAGCCACAACTACTGAGCCCACATGCTACAACTACTGAAGCCCTCACGCCTAGAGCCCGTACTTTGCAACAAGAGAAGGCACCGCAATGAGAAGCCTGCGCACCGCAACGAAGAGTAGCCCCCACTGGCCACAACTAGAGAAAGCCCACACGAAGCAACAAAGACCCAACACAGCCAAAAATTTATTTATTTATTTATAAAAATAAAATAAGTTGCCCATCCCCCCCATAATTCAGCCCAGGAGATAGGGACACTTAGGTTCTTCACAGAAACTCCTAAGTTCTGTCATCTATGTCCCAGCAATAGCCATTTGGCTTCCATTCTCCTCCCTTCCCCCAGCTGGTCACATTTTCATCTCCTTTTGAATGGGAAATAAATTGTGTCATCCTGCCTTTTAAAACTTCAGCTCTCTGGACTTTGGCTCTTGATATTTAAAACCAAACATTTTTAATGTAAAGCCTCAGCTTTTAAGATTTTTGTTCATGCCAGGCAAGTTCAGGTTTCATCAGAAATCCAATGGACGTTTTTGTTCTAGCTCCATCCATCTGCCCCCTGAGAACAGTGTAATAAAAGCTCTCGGTGTACTCTGAATGTGAGTGAGAAGGAAAGAGAAAAGGAAGTTTGGGGATGGGAAGCAGGGACTCAAATTCTGAATACCTGAATTATTATATTTATCACTAGAACACCTTTGGCCCCTCCCTTCTCATGC
The DNA here is from genome assembly GCF_963455315.2 of Globicephala melas. Taxonomy (NCBI): domain Eukaryota; kingdom Metazoa; phylum Chordata; class Mammalia; order Artiodactyla; family Delphinidae; genus Globicephala; species Globicephala melas. The sequence continues at coordinate 48,798,574 of NC_083314.1, forward strand.
TCAAGTCTGGCTCCATCCTGTTCCCTCTGAGGTTCTATCTCTAATCCCCTCTCCCCCAAGTCAAGACACGCACCACTTTCAGAACATTGCTGACAACCTGCCTCCTCCAGGGAGCCCTCCCTGACTGCACTACCCATCCTGGTCACTCCTTCACATCAGCAGCCCTCCCCACAGTTTTGGCGTGTCCAGACAGGGCTTCTCTGCAAAACCATCTCGGGCCTCTGGACTTCTGAGGCAGGCTGCAAGGTGCCCTGTTTGCCTGCGGGCCCCTAAGCCAGATGAGAGAAATAGAAAAGAAGAAGGCTTTGGGACTGACAGGCTCTCTGAACATAGCAATATGAGAAGACTTAAGAAAAAGGAAGGAGAGAGCTAGGCTACTCCAATTTGTGGTGGGGAAAAGTGTTACTGTACCAAACTTGGGTTCACTCGCCCTGCACAATAAAGCCGATATACTGACACCGGGTTGTGGTGAAGGAAAGTGCAGTGTTTATTGCAGGGCGCCAAGCTAGAAGTTCAGCTTGGAACTCCCCATGGGTTTCAGGAAGGCAATTTTAAAGGCCAGGTGAGGGAGGGGGTTCCAAGGTGTGTGATCAGCTCATGTACAATTCTCTGATTGGTTGATGGTGAGGTAACAGGGCAGAGCCACAGGGGTTAACAGTAGGCCTGGGGGCTACATGCTCAGGGTCATCAAGTAGTTAATTCCTTCCATTTGGTGGTGATCTTAGCATCTGTAAAAACAACTCAGGATATGTGCATCAGATACTATATATCTAGGTGCTTCAAGAGAGGAGATAAAGCAAAGGGTAGGAGGGAGAGGTCTGTCCAGGGAAGGCCCCGTAGAGTCCTGCTTGGTTACAAAAGGAGTTGGAAAGGAATAAGAAACCTGAGAGATGGAAGGCTGTCCCTAGCCTGTTGCTCAAACCCTCCTCCTGTCCAATCTCTCACATGCTCATAATTTTACTGTTTTTATTTTCTATCTTGATTTTTAAAAACATACATTCCTGTATAGCAAATGGAACCATGTTTATGTGACCCAGTTTTTATAGCTCTTTTCACGTACTTTTGACACTTCCATCATAGCATCAACTATTATAACTCTGAGTTCTTTTGGGAAATTGAAAATGAATGCACTGTGAACTCAGGGAGCATGCACATGTGCTCTCCTGCATCTCCCCAGAGGGAATGCTCAGTAAGTGCTATCAGCTCATCAACTCACTAAATGCCAGCAAGAGATATTTGGATTCAGCAGAATGAAGAACTTCAGAAATTGGCTAGGAACTAGGGCAAAATATGGAATTATTCCTTGGAGATCTTTTTAAAAGAGGATAGCCTTCTCACTAAAATGAGTTTGGCATCATTCTCCTCCACTGTCCACTCATTTCCCCTTTCCTCAGGCCAAAGACTGTCAAGGACGTGGACGACTGCTGCTAAGTTTCCCTTAAAGCCCTAGAAAAGAGGCCCCATGCTTGAGGTCCGTTTGCCATTTCCAATAATCCTATAATAGCAACACTTTGAGAAACCAGCTGTACACCTTGGGATGTGCTCAGCTGCTCCCCCACAGATTAGACCCTGAATCAGCCATTTAGAGCCCCAGGTTACCAGACCCACCTGGTGATCCTTTCTAGATGATCCTGGCCAAGGTTAGAAAAAGACCTTTCTAGGCCCAGGAGAATGAGTAGAGGACCCTGGAGTTAGCAACCAAGAGTTAATATTCCAAGAGAGGAACTTTCGGAAGCACTTAAAGAGGAACATGCTGTGGTCACACCGGCCATCATAAAAGATTTAGCAGCGGGTAACTTCTTTCCTCACATATTTTGTAGTTTGGGGAGTGTGTGTGTGTGTGTGTGTGTGTGTGTGTGTAAATTTAATGAAAAGCTTAGGATATAGAGTTAGGTTTACCCACTTAATAGTTTCATGGTTTTAAATAAAACATTTAGTATATTCTCTGTTTTCATGTCTGATTCAAAACAATGGTGTTGGTGGTAATAATGCTTAATAATAATATAAACAATAATACTAGCTCTACCTACCTCACGGTGCCATTAAATTAGGCAGGAAAATCACTTCTGTAAATGTAAAGCACTATAAAGATGTAAAATATTATTATTGCAATTTCTGACACGCTATTAGAATATTTTTCTTGGAATTGAACTTAAATCGGTCCCATTTCCATCAATAATGTACTCTGAAAGCACAAAAACAAGCCTAATTCTTCTTCCATATGACAGTCCTTTAAGTACTGGGAAATTGTCCCAATGCTATTCCCAAGGCTTCTCCTTTCCAAGTTAAAGATTCTTAGTATTCTGTTTCCCCAGTCACATGTCACATGGTACCGTAGGACTTAACTGGGCTTCTATTAAGTTTCCTTTGGCCTCTCCACATCTCCGGATTGCTACAATGGAGGCTGAGGAATAGTGCACGCCCCAGGTAACTTTGGCGCCCCAGGTAACTCTGGTGCTTCCGTGAGGCAAGCAGGCTCCATCAGCAATGTGTGCCCAATGCCAGGCTACTGTCCTACCCGTGGGACACCACACAGCCCTAGACCAGCTTTGGCCCTCAGTTGCTCCTTCTTGCTGTACTTCAATTAGAAGGAGCCTTGAGCAACACAAAAACCAAAAGGGTGTGAAAAAACTACACCCCAAGCTTGAACACCAATGAGATCTCACTTTAGCCTAAAGAAATCCTATGAATTATAATGAGAGAAGAATCATTTCCATATTAGATTTCTATAGCTTCTTTCCTCTAAAATGCTCAGGGCACGTACTGGGAAATTTTCATGCATTAACGTATGATTTCTTCAGTGCTACAGGGCGCAGCTTCTCAGGGCTTGGCGAAGGCCATTTCACTCACTCAGGCTGAGTTCTCCCTCCCTTGAAATGCAACCATTTCTTGTCTATTGCACACCCAGGGTGCCCTGTGGTACAGAGCATGGGTGGAGAAAGCCAAGCTGCAGCAGAAACACAGATGGAACCTCTAGAGACAATCCAATCCACTCCTCACCCCCCAAAAATGATAACAAATGAACTTATTTACAAAACAGAAACAGAGTCACAGACTTAGAGAACAAACTTATGGTTACCAGGGGTAAGGGTTGTGTGGGGAGGGATAGACTGGGAGTTTGGAATTGACATGTACACCCTGCTATATTTAAAATAGATAACCATTCTGGCCGGTCAGAATGGCCATTATCAAAAAATCTAGAAACAAATGCTAGAAAGGGTGTGGTGAAAAGGAAACCCTTCTGCACTGCTGGTGGGGATGTAAATTGATACAACTACTATGGAAAACAATATGGAGGTTCCTTAAAAAACTAAAAATAGAACTACCATATGACCCACTACTGGGCATACACCCTGAGGAAACCATAATTCAAAAAGAGTCATACAAAAAAAACAAAAACAAAAATACATCGGGCTTCCCTGGTGGCGCAGTGGTTGAGAGTCCACCTGCCGATGCAGGGGACACGGGTTCGTGCCCCGGTCTGGGAGGATCCCACATGCCGCAGAGTGGCTGGGCCCGTGAGCCATGGCCGCTGAGCCTGCGCGTCCGGAGCCTGTGCTCTGCAATGGGAGAGGCCACAACAGTGAGAGGCCCGCGTACCGCAAGAAACAAAAAAACAAAACAAAAAAACAAAAACAAAAAGAGTCAGGTACCACAATGTTCATTGCAGCTCTATTTACAATAGCCAGAATGTGGAAGCAACCTAAGTGTCCATCGACAGATGAGTGGATAAAGAAGATGTAGCACATATATACAATGGAATATTACTCAGCCATAAAAAGGAATAAAATTGAGTTATTTGTAGTGAGGTGGATGGACCTAGAGTCTGTCCTACAGAGTGAAGTAAGTCAGAAAGAGAAAAACAAATACCGTATGCTAACACATATATATGGAATCTAAAAAAATGGTACTGATGAACCTAGTTGCAGGGCAGGAATAAAGAGGCAGACATAGAAAATGGACTTGAGGACATGGGGTGGGGAGGCGAAGCTGGGGCGAAGTGAGAGTAGCATCGACATAGATACACTACTGAATGTAAAATAGTTGGCTGGTGGGAAGCAGCAGCAGAGCACAGGGAGATCGGCTCGGTGCTTTGTGATGACCTAGAGGGATGGGATAGGGAGGATGGGAAGGAGGCTTAAAAGGTAGGGGATATGGGACATGTGTATGCATATGGCTGATTCTCTTTGCTGTGAAACAGAAACTAACAATATTGTGAAGCAATTATACTCCAATAAAGATCTATTAAAAATAAATAAATAAATAAAATAGATAACCAACAAGGACCTACTGTATAGCACAGGGAACTCTGCTCAATATCCTGTAACAACATAAACAGGAAAAGAATTTGAAAAAGGATAGATACACGTATAGGGAAAGGAAGGAAGGGAGGGAAGAGAAGAGAAATCGTGACCCTGAGAAATGACTTCCTCAAAGTCACAGCTACTTAGGGACAGCATTAGGCACTTTATTTTACTTCCTCTCATCTGAAAAACGCAAGAAAATGAGGTAAGGCTGCACAACACCCCCGAGAAAGAGAGAACTGGGAGCAACAGGAAATTTCCTCACAGCTGTCTTAGCTTTTACCATAAAAACCTGTAAGTTTCCCAAAGAAGAACAGCCATAATGACTAGGTGAGTACATGGGCCAGCTGAAGGCAGGATCAAATCGCCCGGGTTAGCTCTGTCAGTCATGATTTAAAAGGGTGGGACAAACAGTGCTCAGTGTTTCACAGTTGTTATGTATCAAGGAGAAAACTAATTTGAGAGACACGAGGGGAAGATAATGGGGCAACAGAGATGAAGAAGCTGAATCAAGAGAGGAAAAGTTAAGACTGAGCATTTGAGAACGCTGCCCAGCACAGCCTCCCATAAGGACCCTGGGCGCTTTATTGCAGACAATCTTTGTTTTGGCAGGAAAATGAGCTTGCCATGCTGCTGCTGCTGCCGTTGCTGCTGCTTTAGTTTTCGTGATGATTTACAGGACATATGTATATACACACACACACAAAGATAATGTTCAAACACTCCTACAGTCATGAAAGTCTTCCCTGAAAGCCTGTTCTATCTTTTTACATTAATACTCAAAGCAGTTAAATCATGGCGTGCTCCCATTACCTGTCAGGTTTTGTTATTTTAAAAATACAACAACACGGTTTTGGATTCTATTCTTTGGTCTACATGCAGCCTTTCAAAGGTGGTTTCCTCGGTTGCCCCAAACATGAACTTTCATCCAGGCGGTAAAAACAGCCTCACTTTGAGATGGCTTGCTTTTGCTTGAGAAGGCTCTCCTTCAAGGGATGCCACACTCTCTGCCCTTTACGGGAAGAGGAAAAGAAAAGGACCAAAGGGATGTAGTGTGCAAGGTCGCCATCACGCTGCAACCCACACAAAAGCCAGCACCTGATAATGGCTCTAGCTGCCCCCCTCTAGGTTACTTTTCCTTTTGGACACTTAGGGACTTACTAGGCATGTATAGCTTCTTGGAAAACTTTCTGTTGGTTGTGCTAGAAGAAACAACCCAAATCACGAGGGGGTGAGTAGTGTATTGTTGACTTTGAGTAGACTCATGTCATCAACAGTAGAATCCCCAAAACTCACTGTAACAAACAGATCCAAAGAGACCTCAAAGGTGATCCCCAATGCTGGGCCAGAACAGACCTCAAGGTGTCCTATACCTACCCCAATGGCCAGAATTTTCAAATGATATAAGCCACCTGAAGGATTTTTTATAAAGAAAAGACATGCCATTCACTGATTAATGTTCATAATGAAGAGTCCACAACATCTCTAGAAAAAAACTAGCCAACATCATGTCCTTTACAAAAAGATCTACTTTGACAAATTGGTATTTATCCTTAATGCTTGAGTAAGCACCTTCATTACACAAGGGTGCTGAGCTAGGTGCCATGGGGGACACAAATAAGGATAAGCCAATCCTTACCTCAGGACTGTTACAATTTATTGGAGATAGAAGACAGGTCCATGTGAAAAGAGAACCACCAAAGGCAGTGAAAGAGGGCTGCATTAATGTCAAGTGAGTGAAAGCATCAGCAGCAAACTCTAGGCAACTCACCTGTACTGGTGATAAGGCCCTATATTCTAGAGACCAGGAAAGTCCTCACAAGCCAAAGGGGGAGAAAACAACTGTGACTATCAGAAAATATCAAATACAGCTTCAGAGCTACTGTAAGCTCTGTCTCCTATTATTCACAACAGACCTATATTCATTTCACCCACCACCCCAGGGGCTAATTACGCCCCCCTCCAGATGCAAAAGAGAGGTTGTCCAAGATCAGCCTCCTGCCTTGGGAAGTACAGACAGGTAGAAGGACCAGGGCACCAGAGGCCATTCTCCCTGCTGGAGGGCTGCATCAATCTGGTGGTGCTGTTTCAAATGTTTGCCAAGAGCAACAGAAGGTGTTTTCCCTCTTGGAATTTTTTCTCTTCCTCCCTCCACCCTGCCTCTAAAGGTAGCTCAAATATGACTCATAATTGGGGCATCTGGTAGTCACCCTCTTTACCCACTTATCCAAAGTCCCCTGGGTTCCTATAAGCTCAACCTCTCACCATTCAGAAGGCACTGAGGTATGATGGGATTCATCACAGAGTACAGATTCATAGAAGTGAAAAATCTTAGGGTCTTTCAGATATTGGAATCCTTCCACAACATTTCCCCCAGATGTGCATCAAACCTATGTGTATCAGCAAACTTATTACCCACAATGGGCAAGCTAGCCCATACTGGAACTGTTCTAATTGACTTTTCTCCCCTACCTGAATTTCCCTGATACTTCTTTGAGTTGTTCCTAATCCCATCTCTTAGGTTCACCCAGATCCAGTCTAATTCCTGTTCCACAAGACAGCCCATCAGATATTTGAAACCTCTCAGATCCTTTTGAGACCTTTTTTCCACTAGATCAACATAGAGACTTCCTTCAACCATTCCAGATATCACCTGGTTTCAAACTCTTTCATTTTCTCATTTAATTTCTTAAGACTATAAGAGATCAATTTGCCTATTTCTCTCTTTAAACTTAGCCCCTAAAAAGGAATAAAACACTCTAGACATAAACTGGCCAATAAAAGTAAAATGGAAAGTCTTTATTTTAGATTCTTAGATACTCTAATTTATATAAACTAAGACTGCATTCAACTCTAAGTTGTGGTCACATGGCATGGCATGTGCCTATTGTAGACTAAAATCCTTTAGCTGCAAGTGCTTCCCACCTGTGGGTGAAATCATTGATTATGCCTCCCTCACACAGCTGGGTGTTATCCCCAAAACTATGTAAGAAACTGGCATCTTTCATGCTCTTTCCACTCCTTCTATTTGACCCCCAACTATAGATTTAAATGACTGTTTCAACAATCTAGGAAAAGAAACCTTTCCTCCCAAGAAATCTCCCTGAGAAGATGTCAACATGGAGTTCTGAGATATAAAAATAAAAGCTTCAGCAGCTTCAGAGGACCCCAAAACTGTTCCTGATTTCCATTCTGAACCTTTCCTTCCAGTGTCCCTAAACAAATCAGAAAGCCCTAAGGAGAGGCCCTGAGATGTGAGTGAACCTTTCCCGTAGCCAAGGGAGAAGGGAGGGGACCTGCATTCAACCAGCCATTTAGTTCAGTCCCTTCTTTTTTGTTTTTTGGGGTTTTTTTTTAACATCTTTATTGGAGGATAATTGCTTTACAATGGTGTGTTAGTTTCTGCTGTGTAACAAAGTGAATCACTATACATATACATATATCCCCATATCCCCTCCCTCTTGCATCTCCCTCCCACACTCTCTATCCCACCCCTCTAGGTGGTCACAAAGCACTGAACTGATCTCCCTGTGCTATACAGCTGCTTCCCACTAGCTATCTTTTTTACATTTGTTAGTATATATGTCCATGCCACTCTCTCACTTCGTCAGCTTACCTTCCCCCTCCCCGTGTCCTCAAGTCCATTCTCTACATCTGCGTCTTTATTCCTGTCCTGCCCCTAGGTTCTTCAGAACCATTTTTTTCTTTTTTTTGATTCCATATATATGTGTTATCATACGGTATTTTTCTCTTTCTGACTTACTTCACCCTGCAGGACAGACTCTAGATCCATCCACCTCACTACAAATAACTCAATTTCGTTTCTTTTTATGGCTGAGTAATATTCCATTGTATATATGTGCCACAACTTCTTTATCCATTCATCTGTCAATGGACACAGGTTGCTTCCACGTCCTGGCTATTGTAAATAGTGCGGCAATGAACATTGTGGTACATGACTGTTTTTGAATTACGGTTTTCTCAGGGTATATTCCCAGTAGTGGGATTGCTGGGTCGTATGATAGTTCTATTTTTAGTTTTTTAAGGAACCTCCATACTGTTCTCCATAGTGGCTGTATCAATTTACATTCCCACCAACAGTGCAAGAGGGTTGCCTTTTCTCCACATCCTCTCCAGCATTATTGTTTGTATACTTTTTGACGATGGCCATTCTGACCGGTGTGAGGTGATACCTCACTGTAGTTTTGACTTGCATTTCTCTAATGATTAGTGATGTTGAGCATCCTTTCATGTGTTTGTTGGCAGTCTGTATATCTTCTCTGGAGAAATGTCTACTTAGGTCTTCTGCCCATTTTTGGATTGGGTTGTTTGTTTTTTTGATATTGAGTTGCATGAGCTGCTTGTATATTTGGAGATTAATCCTTTGTCAGTTGCTTCATTTGCAAATATCTTCTTGCATTCTGAGGGTTGTCTTTTCATCTTGTCTATGGTTTCCTTTGCTGTGCAAAAGCTTTAAGTTTCATTAGGTCCCATTTGATTATTTTTGTTTTTATTTCCATTTCTCTATGAGGTGGGTCAAAAGGATCTTGCTGTGATTTATGTCAGAGTGTTCTGCCTATGTTTTCCTCTGAGAGTTTGATAGTTTCTGGCCTTACATTTAGGTCTCTAATCCATTTTGAGTTTACTTTTGTGTATGGTGTTAGGGAGTGTTCTAATTTCATTCTTTTACATGTACCTGTCCAGTTTTCCCAGCACCACTTATTGAAGAGGCTGTCTTTTCTCCATTGTATATTCTTGCCTCCTTTATCAAAGATAAGGTGACCATATGTGCGTGGATTTATCTCTGGGCTTTCTATCCTGTTCCATTGATCTATATTTCTGTTTTTGTGCCAGTACCATACTGCCTTATTTAGTTCAGTCCCATCTGATCACTAGATTTTAAGACACTGAAGATATGGACAGGTTAAGCATCATAAGATATTGACTGAACAAGTGAATGAACAAATGCTGAAGTTTTGTGTAATGGTTACAGTCTTAAAATTTTATTACAGGTTTTTGTGGTGACGATCTATTTTATGGCTTATTTAAAAAATAAAATGTAAGCATAAAACTTATTTTAAAAGCTCTTTAGTGTCAAAAGTAAATTAAAAATTAAGCTCACATGAAAGTGGAAGAAAAAGAAGGGGACAGAATACATAGGACAAAATCTTCCATCACTTTGCTGCAGGCGAACCTCCCATAACTCTCTCTCTTCGATTGTTGTTGCATCAAGGCCTCGTACAGGCCTTAAAGATTTCTATTATTTGGGGTCCTCCTTTTATCCAGTCATATTTCCCAAATATGACTTCTACCGTGGTTGGGTCAGCCTGAACTCCTATGATGGTTGCCAGGAGATTTCTGTAGCCCAAAGGAACCTCCACCTCTTCTTCACCATATCTTTCAAGAAAAACACTCATAAAACCTCCTCTGAAAGTCTTCCCTGGCTAGTGCCATCCCACACTGACTATCCTGTTTCTTTCTCTAAAGCATATGGACAATGTGTAAGACAGTATGTTGGTTATCTTCTGACTAAAGAAGGTATAAGAATTCACTTTAAAAGAGTAATACCAAAATAATGATTTATTATTATGATTATATTTTAACTTATATGTTTGTCTCCCTTCCCCAGGGGGTTCATAAGCTCCCTAAGGGTAAGAGCAGTAGTCTTTATTTTGTATTCCTTAAAAATGCTAGATAACAACAGTTAAATAAAATAGATGCTAGATGACTAAATGAATGAATAATGCATTTCAGCTTATGAGTCTTTGAAGACTTCTTCACTGCTAGAGTTGTCTGAGGCTCTAGTGCTGAGATAATGATAAGCTTGGTCACAACCAACTAAGCAAATGACTAGTGACAAATTCTGCTGACCCCCAACCCTGAAAGAACTCATCAGCTGGTGACCATAATAATCATTGAATAACCTGCTGTCCCTGTCACCCTCCTACATTTAGTCCTCTATACTTCAACACCTAAATCACCATTTCATCATGTCAACTCCCTGCTCAAAAACCTGGATGTAAGGACTCCCTATTGCATGCAATAATTCTCAATCTGCATAGTACTAATAGAATAGAAGGTGCGAGTTTTGTCACTTAAATCCTAAAACACATCTTAGCAGAGCGGCTACCACATAATTTGGAAAATTTTATTGTGAGTAATGAGACATATTTCTGAGGAATGTGTGCCACGGACCAAATTGTATCCCCCCAAATTCATATGCTGAAACCCCAACCCCCAATGCGATGGTATTTGGAAATGGGGCCTTTGGGAGACAATTAGGTTTAGGTGAGATCATGAGGGTGAGGCCCTCATGATGGGATTAGTGCCCTTATAAAGAGAGACACTAGAGGTCTCCTCTCTCTCTCTCTCTCTCTCTCTCTCTCCCTCACATTTGAGGACACAGTAAAAAGGAGGCCATCTGCAAGACAGCTCTCAACAGAACCCAACCATTGTGGCACCCTGATAATGGACTTCCAGCCTCCAGAAATGAGAAAAATAAATTTCTATTGTTTAAGCATCTAGTCTATGGTATTTTGTTATGGTAGCCCAAGCCAACTAAGACAACATATATGACCCATATTAACTGTATGAAGGCACACACAATACACACATACACCTTATTACACAAACTCAAATACACACTGATAAATACTGTTCTAGACTTCAGTTCCACCCATGAATAAATAACTGCTATGGAAATTGCTCTCCTGACTTAAAATATATTAAAGATAAAATATATTAAGATAAAATATATTAAGCAACTATTTTCAGATATTGGACTATAAGCAATGCAAGATTATGACCCTTGAAAAAAGGGAGTTAAATATAATAAGTTTTATATTCATCCTGACTATCTACCTGCAAGGAAATTCCAAATTGCAGCACAAGGAGGGGGGAATCCAAACAAAGCTTGCTGGTCTTGCCAAGTTGAGGAGACAGAGATTGAAATTTGAGAAGCCCAAAGAAGCTAGAAGTTGCAGAGTAGAATACTGAAAATAAGGGAGCTATATGAAGGTAGAGCTCCAGGAATTTGCATAGGGGTTCCCTCAAACCTTTGCCTGAATACTAACCTGTACACACATAGGGTCAAGTTCCAACATGCCAGGAAAGAACAATTAGCAGAGAGCTGTAAGCCAAGAAATTCCCAGAGCTCAAACAGATCTGAAAATCATTTGAGTTTGCATCAGCCAGAGTGGACAGATCTCACTTAATTCAGGAATCATTCAGTAAAGTCACTAGAAGGTTCATAGCTTAGCAATGCGGCAAATAGACCCTACTACATTGGAGCTGTAGACCTGCCCTGAAAAACCTTCAAAACAAACCTCAAGAGGATCAATCTGATCTTCAAGCAACTTAACTGCCTGCCAAAACAAAACCATCACTCTTTAAAGAAATACAACAAAATCAAGCACTCAACAAAGAAAATTCACACTGCTCAGTTTCCAAAGAAAATAACTATTCGAAATGCAAAAGCAGAATATTGTGACTCAAAACCATGAAGAAAATCAGTCAATGGACACAGATCTAGAAATGACAGGTTTGATGGGGAATTTTCAGACAAGGATGTAACACAACAATTATAAATGTTACAACTATGTATAAGTATTTAAAAGAAAACATGAACATATGAAGAGAGGAATGGAACATATAAGTAAAAATAACATAGTTCATCTGGAGATTAAAATGCATTATTTGAAATGAAAAGTTCACTGACTGGCATTAAGAGCAGATTAAATACTGCAAAAGAAAATATCAATGGACTTGAAGACATAACAGTTGAAACTATCCTAATGAAGTACAAAAAGAAGAAAAAAATAAGACAAAATACCCATACCTCAGTAACCAGTAAGACAATATCACACTGTCTAACGTATGTGTAGTTAGAACTCCAGAAAGGAGGAGGGGAAGAATAAAAACAAATTTGAATATATAAATGGCTGAATGTTTTCCAAATTTTGTAAAAATTATAAATCTACAGATAAAGACACTGAATAAATGGTTTAAGCATATAGTCGAAGCAGTCTAAACACACCAGAGAACCGTCATAATCTATCTCTCAAAACCAGTGACAAGGAGAATATCTTTTCAAAAAGCCATAGAGAAAAAAAAAAAGCCATATGGAGGAACAAAGGTAAGATTTATGCAGACTTCTTTATTTTTTTTAAGTTTTTTTGATGTGGACAATTTTTAAAGTCTTTATTGAATTTGTTACAGTATTGCTTCTATTTTATGTTTTGGTTTTTTGGCCACGAGGCACATGGGATCTTAGCTCCCTGACCAGGGATCGAACCCGCACCCCCTGCATTGGAAGGTGAAGTCTTAACCTCTGGACTGCCAGGGAAGTCCCTATGCAGACTTCTTATCAGAAACAATGCAAGCCAGATGACAATAAAATGACATTTTTAAAGTGCCAGCCTAGAATTTTAAATCCAGGGAAAATGAAATTTTAAAATGAAGTGAAAGTAAGTATTTTTCAGACAAAGCCTGAGAAAATTTGTTGCCAGAGACCTTCAGTCCAAGAAATGTAAATCCAATTATTCAGGAAGAAGGAAAATAATACCAGATAGAAACTTGAAGCTACCCCAAGGAATGAAGAAAGTTGAAAATAATAAGTATAAAATGTAAAAATCATTTTTCACATATTTTTAAGATAACTATTTTAAAAACTCACATGAATGTATTGTGGAGTTTATAATATATGTTGAAGTAAATATATGACAACAATAACATGGAGGACAGGAAGGGAAACACAGAAGTATATTATTCTAAAGTTCTTGTATTATACATGAAGAAGTATAATATTATTTAAAGGTAGACTATGTTAAGTTAAAGATGCATATTGTAAACCCTAGTGCAAACACCCACACACATATATACATACACACAAGAGGTATAGCTAGTAAGCCAATAGTGGGGAGAAAAGAGAATACCACAAAATATTCAATTAAAAAAAGGTAGAGAAAGAGGAAAATATGAAAAAAGAACAGAGTAAAGAAAATATAAAGAGAAAACAAAGAGAAAAATGTAGATTTAAACCCAACTATATAAATAATTACATTAAATGCAAGTGATCTAAATTGTCCAATTAAAAGGCAGAGGTTGTCAGACTGAATAAAAAAGCATAAGCCGGGACTTCCCTGGTGACACTGTGGTTAAGAATACACCTGCAGGGGACACAGGTTCGAGCCCTGGTCCAGGAAGATCCCACATGCCACAGAGCAACTAAGCCTGTGAGCCACAACTACTGAGCCCGCATGCCACAACTACTGAAGCCCGTGCGCCTAGAGCCCATGCTCTGCAACAAGGGAAGCCACCGCAATGAGAAGCCCACATACCACAATGAAGAGTAGCCCCTGCTTGCTACAACTAAAGAAATCCTGTGCACAGCAACAAAGACCCAATGCAGCAAAGAAAAATAAAATAATTTTTAAAAATTAAAAATAAGAGTTTCTAGGAAAAAAAAAGCATAACCCAAGAGCGTACGCCATCTAGAAGAAAGCAACATTAAATATAAAATCAAAGATAAGTTAAAACTAAAATGATGTTAAAAAGATATATGATGCAAATACTAACAAAAAGAAAACTGGAGTGCCTATGTCAATATCACAAGGAATATAGCCAAGGATAAAGACCCACGTTTCATAATGATAAAAGGGTCACTTTCTCAAGGAAACATAATAGTCCCAATTCCTAAAAGCAGAGTTTTACAATACAGGAAGCAAAACACGAACTGAAAGGAAAAAGTGAACACATAATTTATAGGTAGAAATTTCAACATATGTTTCTCAATTGTCTTAATTTGAGAAATTAAGAAATTTGACAAACTTCTCAATTTGTCTTAATTGACAAAATAAGTAGACTAAAAATATTCAATAAAAATAACAGAGGACTTGACCAACACTTGAACCAACTTGAAATAACTGACATTTATAGAACATTCCACTCCACTCAGTAGCATGTACTCAGAGAACTTATAATGTTCTCTGACTACGAAATAATGAATAAATCAACAATAAAAAAATTAATTGGTAAATATCAAAATGTATTAAAATCAAACAAAACGCTTGAAAATAATCCATCGATCAAATAAAAATCATAACAGTTTTTTAAATATCTTGAAATGAATGACAATGCAAACACATATATAAATATACGGCATGCAACTAAAACAGTGCTAATTGGGAAATTCCTAGTTTTAAACACTTATATTAGAGAAGAAGAAAGGTATAAAATAAATTATCTAAACTTTCACCTTAAGGAGCTAGAAAAAGAGCAAATTTAAACTAAGAAGGAAAAAAAGGAAATAATAAAAATAAAAGCAGAAACCGATGGCATAGAAAATGGATAAAAATAGAGAAAAATCAATGAAAAGATGATTGTTTTAAAAGATCATTAGCAGTAGCATCAATTACCATGAAATATTCAGGGAGAATTTAAACAAAATATGTGCAAAACCTGTACACTGAAAAATACAACACTTTTTATTTTTATTTTTATTTTTTTTTTGCGGTACGTGGGCCTCTCACTGCTGTGGCCTCTCCCGCTGCGGAGCACAGGCTCCGGACGCGCAGGCTCAGCGGCCATGGCTCACGGGCCCAGCCGCTCCACGGCATGTGGGATCTTCCCGGACCTGGGCACGAACCCGTGTCCCCTGCATCGGCAGGCGGCCTCTCAACCACTGCGCCACCAGGGAAGCCCAAACTTTTTATTTTTAAGAAGGAATAAAAACATTTTATCTGTGTATTAAGAATCACACACACGTTACCTTTACAGTTCAATTTACTATATAGAAATCATTTGGGTTTTATAGTTTCAGTTAAATTCTGAACTGAGATTACAATATTGTTTTTTTTAAAAAAAAAGTTGTTACATTAATTCAGTATTTTAAGCATACCAAATTGAAATACATAAGTTCAAACTTCAGATTTATGGCAGCCTTCAAATACAACGTAGATATTTCTTAAAGTTACCGTATCATTCACATGTCTTACTTGCAACTCTGAGCTGTTATACACAGAATAGCTCTCCTATAAATATGGCAAAATCAACATGCCATGAAGCTCAAAGTTGTATAGTCAGGCCAATGACTCAAAGTTGTACCATCTCTTAAAAGATTTGGCATTTCTGGACCAAAAAGCACAACAAGTAAAGAAGGTTAGGAACAATTCCTCCTCCTTATTACAGTTAAAAAAAGTTGCATGGGGCTTCCCTGGTGGCGCAGTGTTTGAGAGTCCGCCGGCCGATGCAGGGATGCGGGTTCGTGCCCCGGTCCGGGAAGATCCCACATGCCGCAGAGCGGCTGGGCCTGTGAGCCATGGCTGCTGAGCCTGCGCGTCCGGAGCCTGTGCTCCGCAACGGGAGAGGCCACAACAGTGAGAGGCCCGCTTACCACCAAAAAAAAAAAAAAAAAAAAGTTGCATGGTAGCTTGGAATTTTGCATAAAACCCCACATTACACCTTGGAAAAGTCCAAGGGTAATTAGAACAACAGATTGGGGTCCTTTTTTTTAAAATTAATAGAACCCACAAAATTCAAAAGGGAATTAATCAAATCAAAAATATTAAGCACCTACTGGTTTAAGAGATTGAAATTTATTAGAGACTCATGATCAATTTCCTTCTACCTTGAAATCAAGGTGTAAAAACCAACTATTAAGTGCATTCCAAACTTCTCCTATTAGCACAGGTAGAATTTTCTGTCCATTGCCACCAAAGTGAAGTCACATTTCCTCTTGGTAGACAGAAATTCCACATCTGAACATAGAGTAAGTTAGGAAAAAATGACCCCTGTTGTTTATTACTATTGTGATTCTGAGATCTAGGATAACAAATATACTAGCAGTGAACAACGCAAATTCCTGGCAACAACTGTCAGGTTAGTGACTCTAACTCACTTCCCCCAATCACCATAAAATTTTAGTATGAAAAGAATTAAAACTACACTAAGCTGAACAAATAGGAAATAACAAGAAGCTAATAGCTAAAACAAAACAAACCCTAAGTTTGAAATCACTGCAACTGAGAAATTGAAAATAGGTGTGCTTCACCGCACCCTACCTCACAATTTTCACTTTAAATAATATTCCATGCAAAGGAGCATCAGGTTTCTGGATATAGATGTAGCCCTTCTTTAAGATTTAGTGAGCTGCAGAGTTTTCTGCAATTTTATTTCCCTCCCCCAAAGTTTATTCAAGGTACTTAACAGAATCTTCCATTTCAGCCAAAAGATATGTGATTCAAAGATTTACTAAGGTACTCTATGCACTCTATCTGTACAGAAACAGCTATTAATTATTACAATTGGTTTATGCAGGATTAACATTTTCGGTGTTAAAATTGTTAAACATCATGCTTACTGCACATCAACTCTCCATAATGAATCTCAACTTCACAATGATTTACCAAACATTTTACTTAAATTACTAATTAAATAACTGAAAAATGTACTGAGCCAAACTAAACTTAAATGGGCTATAAAGGAAAATAACCTTCTAAATAGTCCATATACACATCTCTTTCGAAACTGCCTTTGCTAGCTAGCCCCTTTCCCAAAGTTTTACCCTGAAAAAACAGTAAAATCTACACAAAATTTTATTGCAATCATACAAGGGTAACATTAGGTCAAATACAACAGATACTATGATGCAATTTTACGTTTATTAAACTACAGTTCAAAGCACAAATTTACACATTCTAAATACACTAAACATATCTAATGAAGTCACACTGGTCTTCCACTGACATTTGGTATATCTGGGTGAAAGACATTAACTTTACAAGACTTTTTAACACGAATCCTTAGTATAAAAACTGTGTCCTTGTATGTAAACATTTAAATGAGGAATCCAATTAATGGGCTTCCATCTCCACTAAGTCATCCTTTTTGTTGCATATTTTATTTTAAACGCTTAAGGGGTAGGGCAAACTGGTAAGTTTAAATGTGGATACATTCTCTTCATCTCAATTACCCCCAGTGAATTATAGATGAGAGCTAATTTTGTCTGGTCCCAAATAGCTATTACTAGTAGTTTTTGTTTCCAAGAGAATTAACCGAATAAGATTGTTCAAATTTTTTCCACACTGGAATGTAGACCGGACAAGCTTAACCTGCAACTTCAGATCTAAAAAAGCATTAATGCCTGCTAAAGCTTCAGTGGAAAAGCTGTCTTCTTGGCTCAACTGAATGCAAGAAGGCACAAAGAAGAAGTTCTTCATCATTGTGTCTGAAGTAATTCCAGAATCTTGCATCTCATACCAATCACCATATGACATCATATAATAAATAGCTGGCCTCTGAAAATCATTAAAAGCAGATGGTTTGTGAAAGTATCTGCTCCCATGTTATCAAAGATAAGCCAATCTCCCACATTCAGCTCAGGAAGAAGACAGTTTTCCACAATTTGATCAAGCTCATCACAGGACGGACCCCAAAGGCTGCTTGTAAACAGAGGCTCATCTTCCTTGTATTTCTTGTGAAGCTCTGGAATGGTATTTAAGTCCTCAGACAGTTTACTTGCAAAAGAACCATAAACACCGTCGTTCATATAATACATGAAGGTTGGTTCATCACTTCCGGTTTTTCCTACTCCAGAGGAAAACTTATTTTCAACAACTTTCTTTGCAATGATATTAACTGCAAGTGTAAATGCAGAAGACACGTAGTAGCTTCCGGGTTCAGAAATTATCTTAGTGTCAGATCCTTCAGGAAAGTAGACATCCAACAAAGGGCTGATAACATGATTAACCTCTTCCAATCGAAATTCGGTTCCTGTGAAGCCAATGTCTAACATGTTCATTGCGAAGCCAAATTCTCCAGCCATTTCAAATACACATCGAGCATCAGATAGCATGTACATATACTTGAGATTCTTTGCAAGCACTTGAAACATGAAATTTAACCCCAATAATTTGGACATCAAGTTCCTTAGCACATTCCAAAAGATGCCTACAGTTCTTCAGGGTAGTGCCAAACTTTGTTACCCTCTTCACCTCCAATATTATCTTCTGTTGCCATATGTAGTAAGACCTTGGCATTTGGGTGATCACGTGCAATTGTCTTCAATTTGACTTCATTGCCACATGTCATGATATTCACTCCAACTTTTGCTGCATACTTTATCTGAGACACTTGCTTGCAAGGACTTATGTAAATGATGTTTTCTGGAGATACACCCAATTCTTGCACTAAAGCCATTTCAGTTTTACTGGAACAAGCAAATCCAGTTCCAAGAGCTGCCCAAATGTCAAGTACAGCTGGAGTGGAGTTGCACTTTACCGTGTAGAATGGCTTTATCTGGACCACTATGTTCTGCCACCCACTGTGTTTCTTCACAATCTTTCCAAGATCTCCCACAAAAAATGCATTTTTCCCTGTCAAGGTATGTTCATAAACATAGTTATCAGCAACATTTCCAAGGTTTGTTCCTTCAGCCAACGGGCCAACGGAGTAGTTTGCATCGTCAATAAGTCCTTTCATCTCAGCCGTATTCCACAAAGCCGAAAGTCATAAACCAGGAAAAACAAGAGACGGGCCACCAACCCTTACATCTGGGTCCTTAGAATATGCAACAAAATGGACAAGTTAGGAGATGGAACCCGCCTATCATCATCTAGGTTCCCAAGGTGGCTCAGCGTTGAAGTTGAACTGCTCTCTATACAGCACTTCTCCTAGGCCCTCTGGGTAGTTGTATACTTGGTCAGAAAGTTCGCCGTGAGATAACGGCCCAAAGAGTCGGGTAAAGCGTCTTCTCTTTTTAGGCGGAATTTTAAAAGAGGGATGTGGTTACCTTGAGCAGAAATACCCAAGGCGGCCTGGGCCATAGGTTTCGGGGACGACGTTGGGGGAAAAGCGCGGCACCGACACCCCCTGTGCAGCAGTGGTGGCGGCGGCCGAAGGAGAGAAACAGAACAACAGTGCGGGGAGAAGAAAGGCGAGGGCTGGGTGCGGAGAGGATTCAGCCTCGTCACACCGCAGAGCAGAGAGCGAGAAAGGATGAGAAAAGGCAGAGAAGGGGAAAAAACGAAACACTGCAACCGAGTGAGGAGCCACAGAGTGTGGGGAATACAAAACATTTTTGAGTAAATTAAAGTAGACCTAAATAATTGGAAAGATATCCGATATTCATAGATTGGAATTAATATCTTAAAAATACTATTTTTAAGATGTTAATTCTGCTTAAATTGATATGTAGATCCAGATTGGGATTCTGATGAAAATGCCAGCAGGCTCTCTTGCAGAACTTGACAAGTTGACTTTAAAACTGATATGTAACTTCAGAGAAATTAAAATATCCAAAACAATTTTGAAAAAGAATTAGGTTGGAACACTTAAAGTAAGGGACTTCAAGACTCACTGTAAAGCTACAGTAATCAAGACTGTGGTTTGGATATAAGGATAATCATATAAACCAACAGAACTGAATTGAGGGTCCAGAAATAGGTCCATACTCACATGGGTCAGTTATCACTATTGACAGAAGTGTCAAGGGAATACAGTGGGGAAAAGAGTTGTTTCAACAAGCGCTACTGAAACAGCTGGATATCCATACAGAAAAGAATGAACCTCAACCCTTCTCTCACATCATATATACCAAAAACTAACTTGATATGGGTCATACACTTAAATATAAGAGCTAAAACTATGAAACTTCTAGAGGAAAAGATAGAGGAGAAAATTTTTGTGACGTTGGGATAGGCAAAGATTTCTTAGAGAGGATACAAAAAAGCATGAACCATTAAAAAATAAACTGACGGTCATCAAAAATAAAAACTTCTGCTCTTTGAAAGACACCATCATAAAAATGAAAAGCCACACAAGAAAAAATTCATAATACATATGTGTGACAAAGGGCCAATATACAGAATATTTCAGGAATGTCTTCCGGCCAATAATGTCTTCCGACAAACAACCAATTTTTTAAATGGCAATACATTTGCACAGATACTTCACAAAATAAGATATAAAATCTCAAATACGTGAAAATATGTTTAAGAGCATTTATCTCAAAGAAAATTTAATTTAAAACCACAATGAGATACCACTACACATCCATTAGAATGGCAAAAGTTTTAAAGACTGACTATATTAGACCAACTCTATTAGTTGTTAGGCTATGGAACAACAGAAATTCTCATACATGGCTAGGGTTAGATAGAATGTTTCAACCACTTTGGAAATAGTTTGGCATTTCTTAAAAAGTTAAACATACACTTATCTTATGACCCAGCAGTATTACTCTTAGATATGTATCCAAGAAAAATGAGAACATATTTCCACAAAAAAGAGTTGTACATAAATGGCCATAGCAATTTTATTCATAATAGCTCAAAACTGGAAACAAGCTAAATGTTGTAACAAGAGGCAGATGGATCTGCAAATTTTGGTATATCCATAAAATGGAATACTGTTCAGCATTTTTTAAGAAACTCTATGCTATATACAAAGTGGATAAACCTCAAAAACATTATGATGAGCAAAAGAAGCCAGTCTCATAAGAACACTTACTAAAAAAAAAAAAAAGAACACTTACTGTTTGATTTATATAAAATTCTGTAGGAGGCAAATTGATGCCATATCTTTTGCCTAGTATTATGAACGATAGGAGTGTTGATTGCAAAGGAATATGAGGGAATATTTCAGGGTTGTAGTCATGTTTTATATCTTGATTGTGGTGGTGTTTACATGTGTCAAAGTTCATCAGACTATACAGTTAAAATGGGTGCATTTTACTTTATGCAAATTATACTTCAGTAAAGTTATTTCGTTTCTTTTTCAAACAACTGGTCTAAAGAACAAACTCAGATTCTCTCAGACTAATATTCAGGACCCTCCACACTACTTGTCTACTCTTATTTCTCATACGCCTCAGATTCAATATTACCCTGAAATGCAGACAAGTTGGCTTTCAACCTCTCCTCCCCAAACAAGACTACTCCTCACTCCTGCTCTTAGCTTCCTGGGTCTACATATACCCTCTTCATTCTGCAGAGCCCAGACTTATGGCCACCGCTTTCACAAAGCCTTCCTCTAGCTTGCCCTGAGTTTTTTGATTCTTTGGCATTTATACCACTTATACCGTTTCCGTTGTTCATTATCCGTTTTGTGTGTGTTCCTCTCATCTCCCAAAAGGCAAACTGTCACCCTTTGATATACAGCCAATTCTGGTTATTCCTGCTGGTTACGTTCCATATAGTTGCTGTAAACACTGAATTAGCGAATACTGAAGCATTGTTCCTAGGGAAAATACAGGGTTAGATTTTTTTCTTTTTTTTTTTTTTTTTTGCGGTACGCGGGCCTCTCACTGTTGTGGCCTCTCCCGTTGCGGAGCACAGGCTCCAGACGCGCAGGCTCAGCGGCCATGGCTCATGGGCCCAGCCGCTCCGCGGCATGTGGGATCTTCCCGGACCGGGGTACGAACCTGTGTCCCCTGCATCGGCAGGCAGACTCTCAACCACTGCGCCACCAGGGAAGCTCCCAGGGTTAGATTTTTGTGAGACTCTGGTCACAACATTTTCATCCACCAATCCATACGTAAGCTTGTTTTATGTGTGTTTCTGTTTAAAGACACCTTATTTAATATATGTTGTTGATTCACTGAACTCAGCCAATAGGACTATATCTCATGACTGAATAAAGCTTATCTAACACACATATATTTTCCCTAATGCACATCAAAGCTTTCTTGTGCTTTGGAACACTAGACAGCACTTCAGCACTACCCTTGGGGGCTATTTTAAATAGGGAAATCACCAAGAAAAATGCAAAAACATGGCATTAAGTGCATTGCACAAAGGATGCTTATTTAGAGTATGAGAGATAAAATAGAGCAACAGCTTGTTCTGCCTCAGCTGGGAATGTGCATTTTGAGCAATTCAAATTTTCCCTGTACTACATATGTCCACAAATAACCATAAAAGAGCCATTGATTACGATTACAATAAATTTTAGCAAGTAAGCAAAGTCATAAATATGGAATCCGTGAATAAGGAAGCTTGCCCTTACTTCACAGCATCTTGTACAGTGCAAGACACTTAGCTGGCATTCGATAATTAATTTATCCAGACAATTGGAAGGACAAACAGAAAGAACTAACTCATGACTTTACTTAAATCTCTATCAAGAACCCTTGTTTAAAATTCATTTTAGGAGGTGTGTTCAAGCTTGAAGACAAGTTCTCCAAAGTAAGATTTCGAGACTCTTGCAGAGACATATTGGGGGCCATTGCTAAGGAGAGGCTCAGGAAAATATCATAGGACCATCTGCTATTTGCAACATCCATTAAAAAGAAGGGGTTTCTTGTTCTTTATTAGCAACCTAAAAGTTTTCTACTTCTGATGAGGAGAATGGATAAAAGAAAAAAAATTGATGGTCATGTTTCTAAAGCAAAGTGATATTTCCCACCTTACTTTTTGAAGAGAAAACAGACTCTTTAATTTAGCCCATTAAAAGTTACTTTCTAAGAATCAGTTGTGTTTCTATAAACTAACAACAAAATATCTGAAAAAGAAATAAAGAAGACAATCCCATATGCAATAACCTCAAAAACAACAAAATACTTAGAAATAAATGTAACCAAGTAGGTGAAAGTTCTGTACACTAAAACCTGTAAGACTTCTGTGAAAGAAATTGAAGAAGACACAATTAAATAGAGAGATACCCTGTGTTCGTGGGTTGGAAGAATTAGTATAGTTAAAATGTCCAGTCTACCCAAAGCCATCTATAGATTCAGTGCAATCTCTATCAAAATTCCAATGGAATTTTTCACAGAAATAGAAAAAAACAACCATAAAATTTGTCTGGAACCACAAAAGACCTTGAATAGCCAACACAAGTCTGAGAAAGAACCAAGTAGGAGGTATCATGCTTCCTGATTTCAAACTATATTACAAAGGTTTAGTAATCAAAATAGTATGATATTGGCATAAAAAGAGACACATAGACAAATGGAACAGAACTGAGAGCCCAGAAATAAACCCTCACGTATATGGTCAAGCAATATTTGACAAGGGAGCTAAAAATACTCAATGGGGAAAGGATAGTCTCTTCAATAAATGGTGCTGGGAAAATCGAATAATCACATGTAGAAGAATGAAATTGGACCCCTATGTTACACTATTCACAAAAATTAACTCAAATGAATTAAAGACTTAAATATAAGACCTGAAAATGTGAAACTCCTAAAAGAATACACAGGGGGAAACCTCCTTAATATTGGTCTTGGCAACAATTTTTCGATATAACACCAAAAGCACAAGCAACAAAATCCAAAATAAATATGTGGGATTACATCGAACTAAAAAGTTTCTGCACAGCAGAAGGAACAATAAATAAAATTAAAAGGCAACCGACAGAATGGGAGAAAAATATTTGCACATTAACCTGATAAAGGGTTAATATCCAAAATATATAAGAAAATCATACTCAATAGCAAAAGACCAAACAATCCTATTTTAAAAATGGGCAGAGGACCTGGATAGAGACTTTTTCTAAAGAAGACACAAAAAGGCC
The DNA here is from genome assembly GCF_963455315.2 of Globicephala melas. Taxonomy (NCBI): domain Eukaryota; kingdom Metazoa; phylum Chordata; class Mammalia; order Artiodactyla; family Delphinidae; genus Globicephala; species Globicephala melas. Next base: position 48,822,387 of record NC_083314.1, read on the forward strand.
AACACGTACATAAAAAGATGCTCAACATCACTAATCATCAGGAAAATGCCAATCAAAACCACAGTGAGCCATCACCTCACACCTGTTAGAATGGCTATCAGCAAAAAGACAAGAGATAAGGCTGGCAAGGATGTGGAGAAAAGGGAAACGTTGTACACGGTGGGTAAGAATGTAAATTGGTGCAGCCACTGTGGAAAACAGTCTGGTGGTTCCTCAAAATATTAAAAATAGAACTACCATATGATCCAGTAATCCCATTTCTGGGTATATACCCAAAAGAAATGAATTCAGGATCTCGAAGGTATATCTGTACTCCCATGTTCATTGCAGCACTATTCATAACAGCCCAAATATGGAAACAACCTATGTGTTCACCTACAGATGAATGGATAAAGTTTTGATACACACACACACACACACACACACACACACTCATGCACACAATGGGATATTATTTAGACATGAGAACAAAAGAAATTCTGCCATTTGCAGCAACATGGATGAATCTTGACAGCATTATCCTAAGTGAAATAGGCAGAAAGACAAAGACAAATACTGTATGATACCAATTTACATGTGGAACCTAAAAAGCTGAACTCGTAGAAACAGAGAGTAGAATGGTGGTGGCCAGGGGCTAGAGTGTGGGGGAAATGGGGAGATGTTGGTCAAAGAACATGAGCTTTCAGTTATAAGAAGTAAATTCTGGGGGTCTAATGCACAACATTGTGATTAAAGAACTGATCTTAAATGTTCTCACCACAAAAAAACAAATGATAATTATGTGAGATGTTAGAGGTGTTAACTAACACTACTGCGGTAATCATTTCACAATATATAAGTGTATCAAATCAACATATTGTATACCTTTAACTTATAGATGTTATATGTCAATAATATCTCAATAAAACTGGAAAAAATTATTTCTAAGAATAACCTAGGAAAAGAGCAAAGAAAAAGTAAGAAGAGAACCAATAATTCTTTTCAAGTTAAAATGCCCCATGTAGTCAGACACGCGGGAACATGAGCAATCTTGTACACTGCTAATGAGAGTATAATTTGGTACCAATTTTCTAGGAGGAGGTGGTTAGTAATATATGTCAAGAGCCCTAAAAATCCTCCCTTCTCTGATCCAGTAATTCTACTCCTGGGAATTTATCCTAAGGAAATAATCCTAGATGCAGACTGGGATTTATATGCAATAATGTCCATGCAGTGTCATATAACAGAAGGACCTTGAAACAAACCAAAGGTCTCACAAAGGAGAAATGGTTCGATAAATAAATAATGGCATATTCACGTGTAGCTCAGGTGTTAGACTTTCCTTCCTTCCCAAACTCCTCTACCCTTTATTTTTAAGGTCACGTTTATTATATGATGGAAGGAGAATGTTTTATCCTAAGGGTACTCACGGTACTTGCCATGCCATTTCCCATTCCACCTTGGACCGTCATTCACTTCACAGATGTTCTCCAAAACTGGCACAATGATCACCCTCCCCAACCCCTGCTGGGCCTGCCCCTTTTCACCTTCCCCTGCAGAGGACTGAGCTGGTGCAGAGGAAATAAATGTCTGCTGGTGAACTGATGTCAGGCTCTGGCCCAAGGAGATCAAGTTGCTGAAACAGGCTGCAGGGTATGGTTTTCCCATTTTACAGATGAGGAAACTGAGGCTCAGGGGAGCAAGTAGCCCAGTGTTACTTAGGTGATAAGCAGTGATGCCAAGATTTGAGCCCATGTCTGTCTGACTACAAATCAGAATCCTTTTCACTACAATATTCCCCTCTTCTGCACCTCTACCACTTCATTCCTCTTCAACTTTCCAAGTGGAAGTTTATCCCATTACTTCTAGGAATTCACCTTCCTGAATTGGTTATAGGGATTAGTCTCTCCACTAACTTGCAACCTGTGAAAATTTACCCCAACCACAAATGTCCTCATACTTTCACCACCTCCAAAATTCACTTCTACACATACACCCGTGCTACTGCAGTTTACTGGCGTTTTCTTCTCTTTTTTTTTTTTTTGGTTGTCACAATTTTAAAAAATTCTACCAAGTGGACGGGGGGGTGGGGAAGTTAAATAGTTACTATATTTATACTGAGAATGGATTTAGGTGATAATAAAGGCAGATGTTGCTATAGCAACGAACGTTCTAGGATCACATACACATCTTTTTGCATTTGTGCAAAGTGCACTGGATTGTAGCTAACATCTCCCCGAATGGTCTGTGCAGAGCAGGGCACATTGACCATTGTGTGGTCAGGTCAGGGCCAGCTCACACACATGGGTCTCCTCAGCTACCAAAACACTGGCTGCTTTGTGACCACCTAGAGGGGTGGGATAGGGAGGGTGAGAGGGAGGGAGACGCAAGAGGGAAGAGCTATGGGAACATATGTATATGTATGACTGATTCACTTTGTTATAAAGCAGAAACTAACACACCATTGTAAGGCAGTTATACGCCAATAAAGATGTAACAAAACAAAACAAAACAAAACACTTGCTGCAACCTGGGGCTCCAGGTAGATCTGGATGCCAGCACAGCTTCAGGGAGCGCCATCGGGAAGCTGTGCTCTCTCCCGCCTGGGTAAACTCTCTCCCTTGCTCCCCTTTTCTTTCGCTCTTTTTCATGCTGGTTCTAAATTATGCTAACTGTTTAATGACAGTCTGGGTTATTTTCTGAACACCAGTGGCAGGAGGAGGTTAGGGTATTCACTCTGACAATAACCCACCTTGGTGTGAGGGAAGGAACCCCAGGGCATGCCCTGTGTGCTGTGCAGCGAGAATAGCCCGGGGCCCCTTCCCCTGGGACCCCTCCTCTATTGGCTGGAGTTCTTGCCCCAGGATCTTCCTACAATCCTCCTGACCCCAGGCTCCCAGTAAGACAGGTGCCCTCCTTCACCCGCCCAGTCAAAGCCATCCCTCTGTGCATCACACAAAGGGGAAAAGACCTGGCTGGAATGTAAAGGATGTGTGTTCTAGCTCTGCTCTGCCACCTAGGAGCTGCCACCTAAGAGCTGCCACCTAGGAGCTGTGGGACTTCTCTGAGTTGTAGTCCCCTCCCCTGTGAGAGAAGGCTGCATCTCTGGAGAAAGTGCTAACCTGGTATACTCATTCACAAGTAGGTGAAAATGATAACACCTGGCAAATGCACTGTATTCACCATTTTTACACAAAATATGAGCCTTAAACCAAAAGAATAAATGCCAAATTGTAGAAATTTACCCATCAAGTAACAGGCAAGGGATATGCTCTCACGGCAATGGGCTCCCATGGTGACCATCTACACGTAGCGCCATCATTTAATGACATGAACTACATCTGCCCACCATGAAGCCACTAGGTGCTCAAGAGCTCAGAGCTGGTACCAGAGGCAGGTAGGAAAATGGTGGTAGACATACCTTGTGATGGATGCCATGGTGGGTGTGTGCTTTGAGGAGGGACACCAAAACCACAGGGAAGTACTAGCTGTGTGAACTTGGGCAAGATACCCAATCTCTCTGAGCCACAGTTTTCTCATCTGTGCATTGGAAAAATGTCTGACCCATGAGGCTGTTTCTGGGTACACTAACCTTTGAAGTTCTGCTGGATCAAAGATATTCCAAAGGGGAGCACACATAGGAGCTCTTCAGATGTCTCCACTTTATAGTAGCTTTGCAGCGTCCACAAGAAGTGGGAGGCTGGTGCATATCATGCTCCCTTTGCTCCAGGAGAAGCTCAGTTCAACAGCTTTACAAGATGACATAGTGGGACAGATTGTCAGGTATCTCATCTCCACGGCCAGGGCTCCCCAACAGACCAAGTCTGAAGCGTCAGTAATTTGTATTGATGAGAAGAAAAGGCTGCTGTAGATTATTGAACTTGGCCAATTAACAAGTAAACAAACACGCAATTGCAAGCCAGAGCCCTGGCTAACACAACGTACCTCGCTTATTTAATTGGACATGAGTCGTTTCGTTTTAATTAGGACAGTACTTCACGGTCTATTAGTAGGAGTCCTGTAGTATGTTGTGGAAATAATGAAGGTTTAGCAATGAGACCTGTTGCAGCGCTCTGCTATTAAACCTTCACTGAGAAGGGAGGTGAGGCTGCCAGGCTCTTTGTGGAAATGACTGGGTTTGGAAATTAGCACTGTTAGAAAGATCTAGGTGAGACAGAGTCTGGCAAAGCCTCCAGGCTCCAGCAACCCAGGCACGCTCAGCTCACGGGACTGAGGACCAAGCCCACTGCTGAGCCCCAGGATCGCCCAGCTTTGCAGATCTCGATAAGGCCCGGAACACAACCCCACTCTCCCACCCACAGTGGTACACAGGACAGGATGGAGGTTGCCCAAGAGAGCACTGAGGCCGTCACCAGAAGGAGAACGTCCCAACTCGGTCACACTTGACTTCTCGAACCAGAACCCTCCTCAGCAGACCACTTGTTCCCCTAATGAGAGAAGATTCAAGATTCATACCCCACTCTCATTAGCTGGTTGAGAACGGGGCCTCTCTCCCTTTCTTCCGCCTTCCCAATGCGCTCAGTCCAGTCGCTCCATCGTGAAATGGTTCTATTCATGCTCAGAAGTTAGATAGTTTGTTTGCTCCCCTCCCTCTCACATAGGAGCTCTTCAGATGTCTCCACTTAGCCATCAAGGAACAGGCAAGGGGTTCAATTTCAGTTTGAATTCCACACCTCTAGCCTTTCCTTTCTATCCCATCCATGCTCTCCTCCCAGCAGGCACTGGGATAGCTCCCGCTTCCCTGCCTCCCCTAAGGAACTGCCATCCTTTATCCCTCAGCAGAGAGGCATCCCCGTCACTGTTCCCTCTCCATCATTTGCAATTTCAGCCTTTCTCCTCTCATTTGTGGAGCAAGAAGCTTGTCTTTTAAAGCAGCTCCATGTGTCACTGAATAAGTAGAAGATATTTGCCTGGAAAAGGAGACAACTATTCCTGTCTCTAAAGTTACCACCATGTTATAAAAAGTGCACTGAACTGACAGACACAAGGAATACAGTCTAGGCCAGGTCTGCCACACCACCAATGCCAAAATCTTGAGTAAGTCATTCACTTCTCAGCCTCAACTTCCCTTTTATAAAAAGAGGGGGTTACCTAAAGCATTTCTGAGATGCCAGAGGAGAAAAAACTCATTTCCCCAAGGCCACCTCTTTTATACTTACTGTGCCACGACCCCTGTCCTGGGTCTCTCTCCTTCCCCCTCCCTCCTTTCCTCCCTCTTCCTCTCACCTCCTCCTCCCCACTTCTGTCTCTCTTAGAATTCAGTAAGTTATCACCAAGGAAGACACTTTGTAAATCCACATCTCCATGTTTCTGCAGCGCCATCCCAGGGTACCTAGGTTGCTCAACCAGTGAAAATAGTCCCAGAGGTTCCCAGCATCATAAGCAGGAAGAACATGGGTGGGGCCCCAACCACTATAATGGAAATGCTTAAAAGGAGCCCACAAATCTTCAGTCCTCTGCAAGGTGAAAAATATAGGAAACGTCAGCTCTTGGGAATAAAATTCGGAGCCCTGGACAGTGAATGTATTTGGGGCGGCAGCTGGGGGAAGGAGTGTGTACATCATCTTGATTGACTCATGGGGTTTTTTGTGTGTGTGTGAACTAATGTTAACTTAACTCTACTAAGTGCTTGGCATTGACTTCAGTGTGATTAATGAGTAAGACACCAGCCCAGCCCTCGAGGAACTGTGTACAGTCAGGGACAGCGACATGGCAGAAGGTAATTACAGTGCAGAGGAGAGGCGGTGGTGTATGAGAGCACATCACAAGCTCCTGAATCCACTCTGGGGGTTAGAACAGACTTCTTAGAGGAGGGCCAGTCAAGCTGAGACCTGAAAGAGTGTCTTCATCTAAATCAGTCTCTCAGCAGCATCTGATGCACTTAATACCCCCTTCTCCCACTTGAAACCCTTGCTTCACTTCATTTTCCTCCTGTTCAGCTAATCCTTCTGAATCTCCTTTGCTGAAGGTTCCTTATCTTCTGAACATTTTAAATGTTAGAACGGGGCTTCCCTGGTGGCACAGTGGTTGAGAGTCCACCTGCCGATGCAGGGGACACGAGTTCGTGCCCCGGTCCGGGAAGATCCCACATGCCGTGCAGAGCGGCTGTCCCGAGCCTGTGCTCTGCAATGGGAGGGGCCACAACAGTGAGAGGCCCTGCTTTTGATCCTGAGACCTCTTCTCTTCTCTACTGCTCTCACTCCCTAGGAGAGCTCCTCCATATCTTGGCTTTAAGTACCACCTACTACTAGAAACCAGCAAATTTTGGTTTCTAGATCTGACCTCTCCCTCTCACCACTAACTCAACAGCTCACCTTCATGGTCTAACAGGTATCTTTTTTTCTTTTTTTTAATAGATCTTTACTGGAGTATAATTGCTTCACAATACCGTGTTAGTTTCTGTTGCACAACAAAGCGAATCAGCCTTATGCAAACACATGTCCCTATGTCCCCTCCCTCTTGAGCCTCCCTCCCACCCTCCCTATCCCACCCCCTCTAGGTCATCCGCAAAGCACCCAGCAGATCTCCCTGTGCTATGCTGCTGCTTCCCACCAGCTAACTATTTTACATTCGGGAGTGTATATATGTTGATGCTACTCTCACTTCGTCCCAGCTTCCCCCTCCCACCCCATGTCCTCAGGTCCACTCTCTACATCTACTTCTTTATTCCTGCCCTGAAACTAGGTTCATCAGTACCATTTTTTTTTTTTTTTAAGATTCCATATATATGTGTTAGCGTGCGGTATTCGTTTCTCTCTTTCCTAACAGGTATCTTTAACTTAACATCATGGAAACTGATCACAATTTCACCTCCCCCGAAAATACCTCCTCAATCTTTCCCTCTCAGGCCAAAACCTGGAGTCATTCTTTAGTTCTCTTTTTCTCTCACACCAACGTTCAAGCAGTCAGCAAATCTTGTATCATCTCTACCTCAAACACGTAACACTAACTTGGCCCCTTCTCACCACCTCCACGGCTCTCAACGTGGTCCAAGCCACCACATCTCCCTCTGAGACTCCTGCGTTAGCCTCCTAACACATCACCTACACTTTGTCCCCAAAATCAGAATGATCCTTTAAAACCGTAAGTTAGGTCGCGTCGTTCACCTGCTCAAAACCCCCTGTGGTTTTCTATGTCACTCAGAATAAAATCCAAAATCCTTCCCATCCCCTAGAAGAGTCTGATGTAATCTGGGCCTCCACCTCTCTGGTCTGGACTCCCCCCGCTTCCCCGCCAGCCACACCTCACCACGCTCACGGCTCCAGCCACACAGGCCTGGCTCCTCTCCCCTGAACGTGCCAAGCACCACCCTCCACTCCTCCGCTAGGTCTTCCCTGTCTGCTCGACCATCTTCTGCCGGATACCTCCCGTCAAATGTCATCTCCTCAGAGGGACCTCTGTGGCATAGATAGTGTTACCTATTGTATCAGGGGGTCTTAGCCAGATGTAGATGGAACACGCATCTTTGAGAAGATCTTTTTGTGATGGTATTCACAGAGGAAACCAAGAATAGCTTTCAAGGCCTCAAGGACTAGCAACGCTGGGAGGCCGACACCACCCTTACTCCTGAAGGGGGAAGACAAGGAAATGGTGCTACCAGAGCCCTTCCGAGAGCTGGAGCCATGGGTGTGAGAGTGCCTGGTGGAGCTGTGGCTATAGGAGAATAGTCACTGCAGAGCTCTGGCAGAGCAGGGAGCACAAAGAACATGGGCCCGCCCTTCCCCACCCTCGGCTCTCCTCCTGGTGTACCCTTTTGGCCAAAGTCAAGCGGGAGTCAGAGGGCCGGGGAGCCCTGGCGATACAGTCCATGGAGTTTAGGCACAAGAGCACGGAGCAGGGCAGAGAAGGACAGAGAGCAGATCTGGGATAAATGAAGTTACTCAACACATCAGTATTTCTGGCTCCTCTCCTTCCAGGCACAGGGTAGTTCCCCACATTCCCTGCTACCCTTGAAGTCAAGTACAGCATGCAACTTGCCTTGGCCAGGGTCACTTCCAGACATAAGTCTTCATGTTCCCCCTTCCACCTCCTATAATGACCAGGGACAGTCCAGAGGATGAAGACAGTCAGCCTGGGCTCCAGAGTGATAAAGATGTGGAGTAGGATCCCCGCTGTCCCACAGCAGACAAGCAGCATATGAGCAAAAGGAAGCCCTGAGATGTGGGAGTTGTTCTGTCATTGCACTTTCACCTAGTTTATCGTGATCCACTTCTTCTGCTGAAATAGAAAGCTACGTCACCATGATACCTTCCTCAATCTTGCTTTCCTCATCCAATGGATCACCACCTGATAAACTGCGGTATTTATTAGTTGTCTGTCTCCCTCCCCTCGTATGTAAACCATGGGGGCAGGACTTTGGTTCACTACCAATTCTCAGCGCCCAGAGTAGCACCTGGTTGACAGCAGATGCTAAAATTCTTTGTCAAGCAGATGAATGAATAAATGAGCATGTAATGACTAACATATATTATTAGTTATATCCTAGACACATTCTCAGGAATGATGTCTAGGTGATTCTGAGGAAGTGAAAGATTAAACAATTCGCTAAGGTCACCTGGCTTAAGTCATGGAGTGGGTGGTGAAGGCATTTTGACTCCAGAGCCCAAGCCTGTGACAACTTTGCCACTTCCCAGTATGAAGGGGGCTTGGTGGGGAAGCACAGGAGAAGCCATTCTGGCCAGAGACTGGAGAGGGCCAGGCAGCCTACCTACTGCAAAGTGTTAGTTACTGCTGGAGCCAAGAGTGACAACCGATAAACTATACAGGGTAACAGGGACAATTGAAACTGTGTTGGCTATGTACAAATAATGCTAATTACAGTCATTTATGTGAGTTGCTTACCATTTCTGCCTAATTACCACGCAGCACAACAATTATGTAGATCTTTAATGTCAACCTAAGTTTCCTGGAAGTTTTATTTGATTATAACGGTAAAAGCTAAAAGCAAGTAGTCCATCCATGAGCTGGTTGTTCATGGAGACTGGTTCTCTGCCCAGAATTTTAAATTAGAGAGGAATTACCTTGTCTTTACCAGCCACTGCCTGTATTGTTAGTGATCTTCCAGGTATAAGCGTTTCACCTGGACTAGAAACTCCTTGAGGCTGGTACTATCTCATTTTCCCTGGTATCATTATTCCCTCCCCACTTGGAGCCCAGCTCAGCCCTGAACAGAGGGGGGCTCCTACACCATTGTTCATCTGTTGGAGCTCTGTCTTTGGAAGAAATGGTCCTGCTTCATGTGCCTCTGAGTCTCTTCTCGTTGCCTGGAGGCTGAGGAGTGAGATTGGCTGAAGGGTGCCATGTCTATACCAGCTGTGACCATGGCAAGAGACTTTCCTGAGCCCTGTAACAGGCCTTCAGAAGAAGGAGGGCAAGGGTGGGATAGAACGCTTAGTGGCCTAGGGATAGCTGAGAAGAATTCAGGAAATGTAATAACAGAGAGCGCCAGCTGTCCGCCTAGTATCTACTCTCTTTCTTGAGTGAAGAGAGTTTTAGCTGGGCACACGGCAGCCCAGATAAAGGCCATATTCCCAGGATCCTTTGCAGTGAGGTGTGGCTAATGGGATGTCAGCAAAAGTGATGTAGGCAAATTTAAGACCATGACTTCAGAAGGAAAGGAGTGAACCTCCCCCCCCCCCGCCTTTCCCCTCTTTCCTCTGCCTGGGGTACAGGCAGGATCTTAGAACTTAGGCAAGCCTCCCTGGACCCAGGATGGAATGCAGATGTTGAGATGCCGGAGCAGCAAGATCAAAGGAGCCTGGATGGTCAGAACCGTGGGACTGCAGTACCACACCATTGCAGAGCAGTACAACCACGCTCATGCAATAGATGTATGTCACTGTCAAAACACAGAAAATAGTAAAATGTAGTAAAATAATTAGGAGGTGGTGAGTTTTCATTGCCTTTGTTTTTAGGATAGTTTATTTCTTTTCAAGTTTATATAATTAATTTTTTTTCTTTTTTTTTGCGTTATTTGGGCCTCTCACTGTTGTGGCCTCTCCCGTTGCGGAGCACAGGCTCCGGACGCGCAGGCTCAGTGGCCATGGCTCACGGGCCCAGCCGCTCTGCGGCATGTGGGATCCTCCTGGACCGGGGCACGAACCCGCGTCCCCTGCATTGGCAGGCGGACTCTCAACCACTGCGCCACCAGGGAAGCCCCTATATAATTAAATTTTTAATGATGGCTATGCTTAACAACCAGCTCGTAAGAATTCTGAAAATTTGTGACAGCTCCAGCTTCAGGTCTTTGTCAGACTAGCAAAACCTGCATCCTAACTGATACAAAGGTAATGCAGGAAGTGGGAGTTGGGTTTGAGATCATATTCTCAGATGTATGTGATATGTAAATCAGCCCATGGATGACCCAGGGTTGCCTGAAAAATTATGTTGCTCCAGGGATAACTTCGAACCAAAAATTCTAAAGCTTCTACCAGTTATTATTGAAAAAAATTCTTGTAGCCTAGCCTAACTCCAACTTGAACATACCCACGTCTGTGGAGGGCCATGGCTCTAGATGATGGCTAAGGCCCTTCCTGCCCAAAGCCTGGTGCTCCTACACAGCCCAGTAGAGCATTTCTGCCTCTTTCCCACCTGCCTCTCTTGGGATCTTCTCTTGCCAGTTTAAGGGCAGAGAGGACATCTCTGGTGAGAGGCATAGGACCCGATCTAACCTCTCACTTTTGCCAACACAGGATGAAAGGCAAGTAAGTCATTGATTCAATAAATTTGCACAGATTAAGTGGAACAAAACACATCTCAGTGTAATGTGCTCTGTAGAATCCTATGTTGTTGGAAGGAAGGAAGGAGGAAAGAAAGAGGGAAGGAGGGAAGGAGGGAAGGAGGGAGGGAGGGAGGGAGGGAGAAAGAAAGGAAGACGCAATGGTATCTATATATGCTGTATATATATGCTTGTCTGAGCCAAGAGAAAGTTGTGGAAGGACACCCGCCAAACAGGTAATCTGCTCGGTTACCTGAGGAAATAGAACAGGCTGGGGAGAGGGTAACTTTTCTTTATATGCATCTGTATTATCCAGATTAATGTAGCAAGTATTACTTTTAACTTGTTGGGTTTTTTTTATTTTATTTATTTTATTTTTGGCTGTGTTGGGTCTTTGTTACTGCACACGGGCTTTTCTCTGGTTGCGGTGAGCAGGGGCTACTCTTCCTTGCGGTGTGCAGCCTTCTCATTGCAGTGGCTTCTCTTGCTGCGGAGCACGGGCTCTAGCGCGCGGGCTTCAGTAGTTGTGGCACACGGGCTCAGTAGTTGTGGCTCGCAGGCTCAGTAGTTGTGGCGCACGGGCTTAGTTGCTCCACACCATGTGGGATCTTCCTGGACCAGGGCTCGAACCCATGTCCCCTGCATTGGCAGGAGGATTCTTAACCACTGCACCACCAGGGAAGCCCCTAACTTGTTATCTTAAAGCACAAAAAATATGACATGAAATACTGTACACGAGTTAAAAGTGAATGAACTAGAGCTATAGTATATCAACATGAATAAATTTCAAACAGTAATTTTGAGCAAAAGAGCAAAGCTAAGGAATAATACCTACCTTATGAAAACAATTACATAAAGTATTAAAACACAATTTATACTATATATTGTTTATGGATACATTTATACAAAGCAATAGTATATAAGAGTATACATGGGGGGGCTTCCCTGGTGGCTCTGTGGTTAAGAATCTGCCTGCCAATGCAGGAGACACAGGTTCGAGCCCTGGTCCCGGAAGATCCCACATGCCGCGGAACAACTAAGCCCGTGTGCCACAACTACTGAGCCTGCGCTCTAGGGCCCATGAGCCACAACTACTGAAGCCCACGAGCCACAACTACTGAAGCCCACGTGCCTAGAGTCCGTGCTCCACAACAAGAGAAGCCACCGCAATGAGAAGCCTGCACACTACAACGAAGAGTAGCCCCTGCTCGTTGCAACAAGAGAAAAGCCCGCGTGCAGCAACAAAGACCCAAAAGCAGCCAAAAATTTAAAAAATTAAAAAAGAAGATACATGGGGATAATAAACCCAAATTCACATTAACAAGGGAATGAGCTCTGAAGAAATATATCGATTCTTTCAGCTGATCTGCAGTGCATTTGTGGTGTATGTTTTCGGGTAACATGGCAAATGTTAAGATTTGATAAAGTTACATGGTAGATACACAGATGTTCTTTATCAAATTCTTTATATTTGTATGCTTGAAATATTCCACAATAAAAATTACCTTAATTTTAATTTAAAAAATGTATTCATGTAGATAAATTTAATAAGAAGAAAATGTGCACATTATACATATGTCCATTAAAGTAAGTATCTCATTGTGTTGTCTTTACGTAGCTGTAGTTCCCATATCACCATTAGATTGTGAGTCTTTGAGAGCAGTGACTATATATTTCAATCCATCCACAGAACCCGTGCTAATCCCTGGTCCAACATCTCTTGTGCCCCTGTTATATACCATATGTTCTACTAGACTCTAGGAATACAAAAAGGTCATTCAGAATCACCCCCTGCTTTTGAGAATCTTACATCTTGCAGGAGAGACGGATGAATAACTAACTGTAATTCACCAGGCTTGCTCTATGGTACACACACATCGTCCTGGCGGTGCGTCTTCTGCTCATAAAGTGGCAAACAGCCATGGAGAGGCAGCATGTGGGGGGAGGCAGACTTCAGCTCACCTCCCAGCTCCCTGGCTCCCAGACATGGGACCCTGAGTAAATTACACAACTTCTCTAAGTCCTATTTATGCACAAACTCTTCACAGGGTTTTAAGTAGTTAATAAGATAATCTCATTGAAAACACCTGGTACTTTGACAGGGCAGCCAGGGCTCAATAACTGTTAGAACAGGTGCGGCAACTGAGGCTCAAGAAAGGTGAATGATTCATCCCAGATCAAACTACAGGGGGTGACGGATCCAGGATTCCAAACCAGGTGTTTGTTCCCAAAGGTGCCTCGGACACAGTAAGTTTCCTGGGTGCTCAGTAAATGCTTATTGAATTGAGACTTCACGTCCAGCTTAAAGTCAAGTCTTTAAGCATGGGATCATTTAAAGCATTTAACTGTTACGGCGATCATAACAGTTAGGAAGGTCAAGACAGAGGGGTCCACGGACTCCAAGACCTCACAGCAGGTGGGGCTGTCTCCAGGTCTCCCTCCTTCCGCCACAGCTCACCTCCCAGGTCCACAGGCGCTCTTCTGCTCTCCCTGGATAGCACAGCTCCCTGCACACTAGCTCCTGACGCTGGTGACCACTCCTCTCTCATCAAATCCATCCTCCTGGGGCATTCGAGACACGACTTGCTCCTGGTTTCCTCCTACTTGACTGTCAGCACCCTCCCATCTCCTGCCTGGATGTCTCCTTCTCTACCCATGTGGTATTTTGCGTGGCTTTGGGGAACTCTGGACATCCTTGTGCCTCTGGAAATCCAGATCAGGCCGGGTTGGGGGCCTGGAGAGAACACCTGGAAGGGTCAGGTTATGTCACCAGAACAGGAAAGGCTCCACTGAGAGAAATGGGGCATCTACCGTGTACCTAGTGGTGTTCTCGGCTTACATCATTTTACTGAATCCTCTGACTAATCTTATGAGATAGACTTGATTATTCTTCTGCTTCACAGGTGAGAAAACTACCAGTAAACAAAGTCAGAGTTCCAGCCCAAAGTCACAGAGGAAGAGGTAGAAGCCGGGATTTGAACTCCTGAGGCCAAGACTTACCCACTGTGCAGCTGCCTCTTGGGAACAGGGTATACAGCATATCAGCGTATCCACAGCACTGGTGAGTCCTCAGTTTGACATAAACCTGCAAGATGGAGAAAATAAATCTGCACACGAATTTACCTTCTTGCATTAACATTCAGGTTCAATTGTTTGTGGCCCAAACCCTGAGCAGTTGGGTCTAGAGTCTACAGTCACATTCCCAACCCCTTCCTTCTGATTTTCATTTGAAAATTTATCAAATGCTTCCATGTTGCTGCATATGCCATTGATGATATTGAGCTTTCCAGGTTTTTTTCTGGGCCTTTTTCTCCACAGTCTCAGATGCCCCTTTAAAGTCTTCAAGATGGGTTTGGCAAGCATCCAGGCCAAAACCCACACTTCCTGGGTTTTCACTCCATCCCTGCCAGCAACCCATCCCTCTAGTGTGTTAAGTCCACTGATCTTATACTTCAAAACCCTCCCCAGAGCCAGCTGCGCACGTCCCACAGCCCCCTCTCTCTTCCAAGGTCACAACCTTCGACAGGAAGGAGGGATGAAAACACATCGTTTTCAAGTCCTCAAGTCCTTCTATCTCCTGCTCAAAATGTCAAAGTCTGTGGAGACACCTTCAAGGTTGTCTTTTACCCTGACTAGATCATTTCTCCTGTGTGAGTCAGCAGAAGTAGGCAGTTGTGTGAGACCTGAACCAGCAGGCTAAACCCTGTCACTGCCCAAATTAAACAAGATGATGAAGATGCGTGTTGTGTAAGTGGTAGAACAGTAGTCAGACGTTAGATGGTGGAGGTTATTTGGGACGAGTCATCCAGGAAGAGGGCGCATATCTCCTTTTTAGTCCTGGCTGATCAGACACAGCTGACTTCGTACCTCATGGGAGGGGTCACAACACCACCTCCAGGGAGCCCACCAGGATACCGCCTGCCTTGAGACAGTGCCTAAGGACACTGTTCTGCTGGGGGAGCGTCTGTTTAGCCAGGTCAACACAGCTGCTCTTGGATGCGCCTTTGTTGTCTCTGATTTGTAACTCTGAGGCCCTTGGGCTCTGGCACCAAAGACCTGCCCCTCCCATCACTGGCTATCTGGCCCAGACCTTCGACCCAAGGGTTTCTTACTTTTTGCTTTTCTTCACGTGTTTGCAAAATAACAAATGCAGTTAACATTTATAAAACAATGTACATATTTTATCTCATTTGATCCTTGCACCTGTGTTGTGACATCATTAATACATTCTGTTTTGGAAAACTGAGGCTGAGAAAGGATAATTGCCTTATTTATTTGTTTATTTATTTTAGCTGCACAGCTTGCGGGATCTTAGTCCCCAACCAGGGCTTGAACCCATGCCCTTGGCAGTGAAAGCATGGAGTCCTAACCACTGGACCACGAGGGAATTCCCTAATTGCTTTTGGGTTTTTTTGTTTTTGTTGTTGTTGTTATTTTTTTTGCAGTACGCCGGACTCTCACTGTTGTGGCCTCTCCCGTTGCGGAGCACAGGCTCCGGACGCGCAGGCTCAGCGGCCATGGCTCACGGGCCCAGCCGCTCTGTGGCACGTGGGATCCTCCCGGACCGGGGCACGAACCCGTGTCCCCTGCATCGGCAGGCGGACTCTCAACCACTGCGCCACCAGGGAAGCCCCCTAATTGCTTTTATTAAAGCCCCAAGATAGTATGTGGCAGAGCTGAGACTTGAATCCGTAGCTATATCATGTAACAGCCCATTCTCTTAATCATTTTGTTAACCCCCCTCATGCTCATAACTTAAAAGCTAGGAACACAAACAGTTTACAGCTTAGAACTAGGCACTTGCACCTTATTCTGGAATACTGGGAAGGGGGCAAGCTGCCCTGCTCACACTACAAGCCTCACCTAGGTAGCTCACAAAACATCTGATGCTCCTCAGACTTTCAAGTACATAGGAATCACCTGGGGGTCTGGTCCAAGTGCAGATTTTGAGTCTAGGTTCGGGTGAGCCTGAGAGCCATAGTTCTAACAAGCCCCCTGGCAATGCCACGCTGCTGCTCTGCGGACCACACTCCAAGTAGGAGGCCCTCGAATTCTGGGGCTCTGACTAACCCGGCTGTGAGTGGCTGATCAGAACATCCCAAAGGCCAGCTCGGGAGGGGCTTTCGGGGCTGAAGGTACAGCAAGAGCTAAGGCACTGAATCTTGACTGTGTGTGGGGCAAAGTATACCAGGCAGTCAGCAGAGCTGGGACCCAGGGCATGTGGGAGAATGCAGTAGAACACAAGTCTTAGAAAACAAGTCTGGAAGGAAAATCTGGAGTTAAACTGTGAAGAGCCTTGAATATGATGCTAAGACATTTAAGAGCCCAAATTTACATCTCTTTTTAACCACACCTCTTTTATGGTGAAATTATCCATTTCTAGCTTCTTAATACCTATCCTCCTTATTAGAAATAAGGAGTGCAGTCTCTGAATCATCTTTTTATGCCCTAAAATGCCTTGCACCTGGGTCTTCAGTAAAGACCAGAGAATGGGGAACACCGGGTTCTCTGAAAGGAGGAATGATGGGACTCAGTCTGTGCCTCAGGCATTAGGAATGGTGGATTGGAGATGCAGAGATGTGTTAAGAGAGTATCCCAGCATTCCAGGGTTGGGATAATGAGGCTGGAACAGAGACGATGACTGTGGGGATGGATAGAAAGGGGGGAGGCACTCTAGAGGCAATTGATCGGACTGCACACTGGTTATTCTCCATTGTGCCCTCCCCTCCCCCGATCCCTCTGGCTCTCTTTGCCCTGTGCTGTTCTCCAGAAGACTGACCCCTGTGGGCTGCACCATCCAGGCCACCTTCCCTTCTGCCTCCAGTTGAGTTCAGCCAATGCAAGGCACCAGTAGGAGATTGTAGAAGGAAGAAATAGAGGACAGAGGTCGAGGTCTGTCTTTCCACACCCCCTATGCCCTCACTTCTTCCCTACCTCACTGAGGTCTTGCCAGGTTGTATTCATCCATGGCCAAAGCTTCAGTAGGGCAGTCCCTTTTCCATGGTGCCAGCTGGGGGGCCACTTTCTGTAAGGTGCGGATGCTATCCTGCAAGATGAGGTACCGTGGCCAATGTGTATTCTTTCCCCTAAAGTCAGATAACCCAGGTCCCTGAACCAAGAGTCAAAGGTAAGAATGACTCGTCTTACTGCCCAATAACCCACTTTAGGGATTTTTTTTCCTTCCCTTGGGCTCAGGGGTGGTGACACACACCACTCAGGCTATGCCCCACTTCCCTTGGCCCACCTGAGACACCCCGAAGTGGGGGCAGGCAGATCCTAGCATGCCGTAAGGGCCAAGTGCACACCTCTCTTCTTCTCTGCCAGAGGGCTTTCTCCAGCACTGTGGGAGCCTGTTCTACCACAGACACACCTAGAAGTCAAGGTCGAAACCTCTACCAATGGTGGATGGGAGTCCCAGCCCCAGCCTCCCTGTTCTCTGGTAGGATGATTCTGAAGTGTGTTTCACACTATTTCTCAGAGTCTCCAGTAGGACCAAGCCCAGTGGCCACAGTCATTTGATCATTAATTCACTTTTCATTGGCTCTTCTCCCCTCCTTGTCTCATTTCCCCACACCTTCACTCATGTTTCCTGAGATCACCTCCCAGATAAACTACCTACACCCTAGTCCTTGTCCCAAGGTCAGCTTTTGGAGGAACCCAAAATAAGACAGTGCATTTGGAGCAAGGCTGCCACCAGAGAACCCACTCTGAGCTACATTTGGCCACTTGGAGCTCTCATGGATGGTCAGAGAAGGGGAGGATTAATGAATTAATTTAATGAAAACAAGAGGAAGCTGGTTGCTGCTACATGGGGCAAAAGGGACTGAGATTGCAATTGAGAGGATTCCCTGGGACATCTCTCAGCGCTCCCATGGCCAGTCATAAGGGCCAATGGGAAGCCATGGCAATCCAGTAAAGATGGGACCACTAAAATTGTGGATCCTGCAAAACTGCAGGTTTGGATCATCCACTAGGTGCCCAATAGCCAAGGTGTGGGCAGGGGCTTGAGGGAACACAAAATGAGTGGTGGCAAAAGAAAAGCTTTATGTTGCTTCTTTCCCCTACTTTTTTTCTGCTGCTTTATATGAAGAGCAATGGCCAACGTGATAGCTTTCGAGATTGGAGTGTTATCGAATCAACATCATCCTATGATGACAGAGGGGTTCATGGGACTTGGGGCTTTTCCTGTGTTGGAGAAACACACATTTCTTCACTAAATAAAGGACAAGAAAGATGCCAAGTAACAAACAGGTTACACTGCGCTGATTATTCTTGATTTGTCCCCCAAATCCCTTCCCCACCCTCTCTGTTCTGCTCTGACCTCAGAGGCTGGCCTCCATGGGCTGCTACACTTGGCATCCTGCCCTCCCATTTCTGGTTCAGCCAATGCAAGGCACCAGTAGGAGATGTGAGGGCAGGCGAGAGAGATGCTCGGGGATTCATTTCTCTGCTCCCTCCACGTCTTGCCACAGTTTGGGAAACGCAGCGGCTGTATTTCTATAAGCCTCTGAGCGGTGACCCCTCCTCCAGGCTCCAGCTCTTCCACGGGCTCCAGCACTATGGCTCCTTGGAGGCCTGTGGGTGGTAACAGCTTCCAGATCTCACTTGTCCCTGATGGGTCACCATTCGTGGGGATTCCCTGAACCCTGTCCACACAGAAATAGAACCTTTATTAAACTTCCTTTAGTTAAACCATCTCTTTGGGAACTGGGCTGATCAAGACAGGTGGTGAAAAGCAAGTGGAGAGAAAGGAGGAGGAGGGGATGAGGACGGCCGAGGTTTCCAGCCATCAGCTGGAGGGGACACTGTAGAGCAGGTTTGTCTGATACACGCTTTCAACCACATCCCATGTGCTATCAGCTTCCTATTCTCCCTAAAACTTCTTTTTCTGCAGTCACTCAGGCAGATTTGGGTTTTGCCTGAAAAGTCTTCTTAGAAGAGGTAGGTGGCACCTTAGGCTTGCAAAATTAAATAAAAATGACTAGCCATTAAAAAAAAGGAAGAGGGCTTCCCTGGTGGCGCAGTGGTTGAGAGTCCGCCTGCCGATGCAGGGGACACGGGTTCGTGCCCCAGTTCGGGAAGATCCCACATGCCGCGGAGCGGCTGGGCCCGTGAGCCATGGCCGCTGAGCCTGCGCATCCGGACGGAGCCTGTGCTCCGCAACGGGAGAGGCCACAACAGTGAGAGGCCCGCGTACCGCGCAAAAAAAAAAAAAAAAAAAAAGGAAGAGGTAGGTGGCTTCTAAAAGAAAGAAACAAAGCAGTAATATGGAAGCACATGGGGTCACGTTTACTCTGACTCGGCCCCACTGAGGTTATCGTGGAGGGCGGAGGCGCTGTGTCCACAGAAGGTACCTAAGTGGGCGACACTGCATTTCCTTCCCCTCCCAGACAACTGAGAGTGTCCATCCGCCAGTCCAGCTCCGAGCCTCAGCCCGAGGATAGCAGTAGCAGTTCATAGTAGACACTGTTCATTCAAAGACATCAGCGGTTGTGCGAGCCATGCACCTGTGTGTTCTTAGACCATTGCCCTGCTCTGTTCTGCATCACAGAAGACTCATTTTGCAGGTTCCTTTACCCTCGAGCAGGCTCAGCCAATGGGGGCATCTCTCCTCATCTCTCTGGATATGAATGGCATGTCCAGCCACGGCTCTGCCTCCCCTATGATTCCAGCTCCCCCTGACATTCCCTGTCTCTGTGGTCCCAGCTCCTGGGAACAGCAGCCTTGGCTTCTGAACTCTGATAAGTCCACTGGCTCCCTGGGTCCCAGAACTGGCAGCTTCCTGCTGTGCTGGTCCCATGTTCCCCACCCACTGCTTGTCTCTTTGGCTCTTCCATTCCCTGTTTAATTAATTACCCTCTATTGAAAGATGAAGAGTGGCTTCTGTTTTCCTGACTGGACCCTGACTGATGCAGTGACTTGTCCGAGATCCCATGACTGGTAAGCAGCAGAGTCGAACCAGTTCTGCTGACCCCAAAGCCCCCACGCTCCCCCTGCCATGCCGTCCTGCCACATCACTGCCTCAGAGGACTCCAGGCCCTGGCATCTCACCGAAGCTTCTGCTCTCCATTGCAGCCGTGTCTCTGTCCTGGGGGTCAGGGTTTCCATTTTTGGATTCAAAGGTTCTTGTGCTGGTGACCTGATTTGCCTAGTTCAAAGCTCACTCAGGACCTAAGACACGGCGGCTACCAGGCCTGGAAGGAAGGCCTCTCTTTGCTTTTGTTTATTTCCTTATTTTTGTTTATTGGTGTGCAAGAAAATCTCAAGTGAACTTAGGAGTCCCCACCGAACCACATATGAATGTACTTCAAAATCTTCTCAGTTTGAGGGAGCTCCGGTGGTCCAGTGGTTTGGATTCGGCGCTTTTCACTGCTGTGGCCCCAGGTTCAATCCCTTGTTGGGGAACTAAGATCCCACAAGCGGCGTGGGCACAGCCAACAAAAAACACAAACTTCTGGGTCTGAAAGAGAACTTACTTACTGCCAAGTAAGGAAAAGACGGTGCCTTGGCCAGTGCAACCACAGAAGGGCAAGGCCCGCTCCACTCCATTGTGCGTGGAAGATTACACAACAGCCCCAAAGTATTCACCATAATTGGCTTGGGTGTAGTTCTCTCTCTCCAATTCCCTTGCTGGGTGGAAATGATGAGAAACAGCACATTCCAGCTTCCCTAAGGTAGCTCCACGGGAACCCAGACCTGAAGTGCACGGCACTGTGGGATAATAAGACCTCCTCTAGCAGAGAGGAGGTTATGTAACTAGAAATCAGCCCATCCGCCATGACAAAACAATCAGGGAGGGTCGGAAAGACCGACGGCGCCATTCCAAGTGACCTGTTCTAGTTCTGCGGGTGGGATGGAGGGTGATGAACAGAACCCCCTAGAGATGCGATTCTGAATTCTTCAACGTGACCCTCCTTTCAGCAGCAGCAGCAGGCTGTAGGGCTCAGAGGAGGGACTCTTCTTTCTCCAGAAAAGAAAGTCTCAGAAGCTCTCCTGCTCTCCTCACAGTAAGCTCAGGCCTCACCTTTCTGCTTCCCTCTCTGACCTCCCAGAGCAGCTACTGTCAGTACTGCTGGCCCTCAGATATTTCTACCTGACTCAGAAAGGGATGCAGGCAATGGTCAGGAAGGGCGCATCAGGCCCGCATACCTGCTACACACGGCGGGGGCTGGGAGCACAGAGTAGGAAAGCGCTCTACCTCCTGACAGGGGCACCAGAACCAGAAACGAGCTTTATTCACCGACCTAACAATGGAATGAGCTTTGGTACAAAAGCCCACATCCAAGGCTGTTGTTCCCAGAGCTCTGTCAGAGCAGGTGGGTGACAAAGGATTACCTCATACACATATGCACACTCTCCACAGACAGAAGTCAAAATTAAACACAGGCAGAAAAGACAAGTCAATGCTATCAGAGTGCCACAGCTAGTTAGATACCAAAATCTCCCAGGCTCCTTTTAAAAGCTCAGTCCCAGTTCCTGTCCCCAGACACTGGGCTGCAGTAGTCTGGGGTGGAGCCAGAGACCACGTGCAGATGACCACTGGTGTCCCCCCAGGAGCACTTGGGACCCCTCTCTCCTTCGTTCATCAGCCCTTCAGTTCCATTCACACCCAGTACAAGGTGATTCCAAGAATTGAGAGAGAACCTCACAAGATGAGGAGACATCATTGGAGATTTCAAGCTTCATGCTTTCCACGCACCAAGCTCGTATGTGACATACCTCTACCCCAGGCACTGCTCTAAACACTTTACAAATTCATGTCGTTTAATGCGACCCTTCTAGCAATTTTCTGAGGCAGGTACTCTTACTATGCCCCCATTTACAAAAAGGAGCCCAGGCACAGAGGGTTCAGTGGTTTGTACAATGTCATGCGAGTAAGTGCCGGAGCCAAGATCTCAACCCACAGAGTCTGACTTGAGAGTACACACACATACTCTCACACACACACACACACACACACTCACACACACACACACACACACATGCACACATGTGTGTTTGTTGCACATGGGCTCTTGGAAAACTCACATTCAACAAAACTGTGAACTCCTTGAGGCAGAAATGGAGTGCTGGTCACCCAGCACACAGAGCTAGAGCTCAATAAACATCACCGGTTCGAGGGCCTGCTCTGTGCCAGGCACCGGGCTAGGTGTTGTCACATCGAGTTCCACGTTAGTCCTCACCACCCCTGCCTCACACACGCGTCCTCGTGCTCTTTCTCTCTCCCTCGGGGAGCACCGACAAGGCTCAGAGACAGATGAGTGGATATTCACAGGTACATCCCTGCTGTGCTTTTCACACTGCTTCTGCCTTCCACGGCTCAGAGCCATTGCTGCCTTCCCTTCTATGGGAGCCAGTGACACGTCTTTCTTGACAGGGAAAGAAGGGGTGACAGGAGGTGCTCAGACGAGGGAGGAATGGAGGCGCTGGCCTAAGCCCGAGCTCGCAGGCTCTCCAGGTGTGTCACCTGCCCCGCCTGGCCCCAGCATCCTCAGCAACTGCAGACACATCACACTCACCTCCACTCTGCCTCTTGCCCACTGGTAACCACTGTGCTGGTTTTGTTTTTGTTTTTTTTAAACCTCTTTATTGGAGCATAACTGCTTTACAATGGTGTTAGTTTCTGCTGTATCACAAAATGAATCAGCTATATATATACATATAACCCCATAGCCCTTCCCTCTTGCGTCTCCCTCTCACTCTCCCTATCCCACCCCTCTAGGTGGTCACAAAGCACCGAGCTGATCTCCCTGTGCTATGCGGCTGCTTCCCACTAGCTATCTATTTTACATTAACCACTGTGCTTTTAACTACTGGCAAATCCTTTCGCAGGATGAGGCAGACGTACATCAGAGCCCTTGTGCTTTAAGTGCATCTAAAGTTTCACTTGGTCCCCAACTCAGGACGTTACCACGGCCCCTTCAAAGCCCAGGATCCCCAGCGAGGCCTCCAGGCAGTCCCTGGGCAGGCGGCAGTCTCAACACACGCTCTCAGCCCTCTCCAGCCCAACACCCCACTAGGCCTCCTAACTGGTTACCTTGTGTCCATTTATGCTCCCCTCAGTCTATTCTCCATGCAGAACCAGAGTGATCCTGCTGAAACGTAGGCCAGACTGTACCCCTCCCCTGCTCCAAGCCCTCTCTGGTAGGCAGAATACTAAGATGGTCCCAAGATTCCTGTCCCTGGTATGGGTGGGCCTGGTTTAATCAGGTGAGCCCCTTGGAAAGAAGGTCGAGAAGTCAGAGACAGAGGAAGTCAGAGAGATTTGAAGCAGCAGAGATGCCCTCCAAAACAGCCACACTGTGGAGAGGGCCACCTGGCAGGGAATAGTGGCCTCTGGGAGCTGAGAATGGTGCCAGGTGAACAGCCAGCAAGAAAGCACGGATCTCAGTCCTACAGCTGCAAAGAACTGAGTTCTGCCAACAGTCAGTGAGCTTGGAGAAGGGTTCCACGTCCCAAATGAGACTGCAGTTGCAGCTGACACCTTGATTCAGCCTGGGGAGACCCTGAGTAGAGGACCCAGTGAGAGCATGCCAGACTCCTAACCCTTGGAAATGGTGAGACAGTAAATGTGCATCGCTTTAAGCCATTAGGTTTCTAGTCATTTGTTGCCCAGCGATAGGAAACTGATATACCCTCCCATGCTTCCCCTCTTGCTCAGAGTAAGAGCAAAAGCTTGAACCCAATCTCCTACTATTCTTGCCCTAGTTCTCTCTGAACCAACTGCATAGACCAGGCATACAGGCGCCTCAGGGTCTTTGCACTTGCTGTTCCTTCTGCCCACAAGTTCTTCCCCTACAGATCTGCATGGCTCTCTACCTCACTTCTCAGGGAGTCCAGCCTTTCACCCACGCCACCTGCTGACCCTCTATATCACTCTTCTTTGTCTTATTCTTCTCAAAACACTCTATGCCTACTAACATACCATAAACGTTTATTCTTTGTTATTGTCTATGTCTCCCCCCAAGAATTAAACTCCATGAGAACAAACACTGGATTGGTCTCTTCCATTCACTGCTGCATCCCAGGCACCAAGCACAGGACCTACCACATGGTAAACACCCAGAACTTATATGTTAAATGAATGAATGGGTTTGGGCCCCTCTCAGCCCCAAATGTTCTCACTTGTGTGGACATTATGTACTGTTCAAGGCCTAGAGGAAATTCCACCTTCTCCGGGAAGCCTATGTTTCACTGATCTCATATACCTCCGACCTCCAAAAGCAGTGACAGTCTGTGCCACAACATTCACTTAGCAGTTAAGTATATCCTGAAGTTTTTATGTAGCCCAATAATTGCTTCCCAGATTTAAGTCTTCTCCTATCTCCCCTGATTTCCATCCCACAGCTCCATCCCTGCACTAGGCAGTGGGCTTCTTGAGTACCAGGATCAGTCCTTCACTTATTTTTGGAAGAATAGTTGATTTACAATGTTGTGTTCATTTCTGCTATACAGCAGAGTGACTCAGTTATACGTATATATTCTTTGTCAGATTCTTTTCCATTATGGTTTATCACAGGATATTGAAAATAGTTCCCTGTACTATACAGTAGGGTCTTGTTGTTTATCCATTCCATATATAATAGTTTGCATCTGCTAATCCCAAACTTCCAATCCTTCTTTCCCCCTTGGGAGAAGATGGAGGGAGAGAACTGGGTCTGTTGAAAGGGTTAGAGACAGGGATGAAAAAGTTAATCATTATCCTTAGTGGAGAGTCAATAGATAATGTTTCAAACTGAAAAATCAAGAAATAGCAGTACACACATGTCATTTAGAAACACGGAGGCTAAAAACCAGAATAAATAGCTAACAGAGTTGAAAGACGTTGCCTCTGAATTTGAGATAGGAAGAAGTAGGATGGGGACTGATGACTGTCATTATAATCCTTGCAGTACTTTTTTTTTTTAACTTTTAAATTCATGTATATGTATATATATATATATATGTGTTTGTGTGTGTGTGTGTGTATATATATATATATATATATATATATAACTTTAATGAAAATAATAATTTAAGATACGGCATAGCTCTTACTGAGCTCAGTTCAAAAAACATGCATAGGCCCAGACTGTGGTTCCAACTCCGGCTGCACATAGCCCGGTGCCTGGAGAGTTTTATAACAATACCTTTCTTGGGTGCTCACCTGACCCCAAAGATTCTGATCTTATTGAGGTGAAGTCTGGGCATATAGGTATTTTTTACACTCCTAGGTGATACTAATGTGTAGCCAGACTGGAAATCACAGTGCAAAATACCTCGGGGAACTGGAAAGCCGCCTCGGGTCTCCTTTCGGAGCCTGAGCTCAGCCTCTTTGTCCTGATCCATCAACAGACCCAAGAACCCCAGAGCCTGGATGAAGGTGGGGACCAAGCAGAAGGCTCAGTAGGACTTGTTCTTTTCCAATCTGGCTGCCTGGAGCCCCACACCTGCCCTCCTCCCAGAATTGGGCTGGAGTCTTGATTCTCCCAAACACAGATCTAATTAATGCACATCCAGTAGGAAGGGAATGAAAAGGAGAAAAGACCAGTGGGAGACCCTGGAACAGAAGAATTATGGAAAAGCATAAGGATCTTTAAACCCATCGTGGTCTATCCAAGAAGAAGGAGAGCTTCACAGATCCCTGATCATATACACCCTGGAACGGTCCCACCCCAGTCTCTGCCCATATTTACATGCACACATGTATGCATCTGTGCAAACTCACCCCTGGCTTCCTGGCAGGGGTTGGCCCCCTGGCCCACCTCTGGGAGAACAGGTATGCAAGTGATGAAGCTGGCAGTGAGAGGGCTAGAGTAGGCTAATTAAATAGTTTAAAAATCCCACTAGGGGATTAAAGACACAAAGGGGATTTTAAGGGTGTTTGGGAGACTATTGTAAGCTAATGACCATTTAAGAAAAGAATCCAGTAACCTAGCAACAATCTACACCACCTTGAAGGAAGACCAGGTGCATCTAAGTGCCAAACACACCCAAGCCACAAACCCTGATAGTTAAAACACAAGACAGTAGATATGGGGTCTGAATCTTGTTACATGAAGTCAGGGAGTTAAAAGTCCTTGAAGAGTAACATTTCTGCATGTACCCAAGACAGAAATATAAATGAAAGGGGAAAAAACTAGGTGAAAAGGGACATTATACTGAAACCTGAGATGAATTACCATATTTTAGTATACGTTACCACCCTTCTGCTAACATACACATGATTTAAATAGCACCATGACAGTCCCGGTTAAACCATATAGGGTCAAAGGAGGAACTAATGATGTAAGCCTTGACATCTGCCCAAGAATGAGGAAGAAGATGGTCTTCTCCCCCTCCCCACTTTTCTTTTGTTTATAAAAATAAAGTCCTCTCAGTCCTTGGGGCATAGGCTTCTCACCTGTCTGCTTGTGTCTCTCACAAGCGTCCTATGCTAATAAACTCACTCTTTGCCTGCAGCTCTGCCTCACGCTGAATTCCTTCTGCGATGAGACAAAAGAATCTGAGCTTCAGTAAGTCCTGACCCCAGGTGAGTGGTTTCAATGAAAAGACAGTGGTTTGGAGCCCTCTCCTAGTCAGGGATCCTAGGGTTCAAGTCCCAATCTGAGCTCTGGCTGGATTCGAGTCCCACCTGAAAAGCAGTGCAGTTGCAGCAGCATAGGAAGACACAAGCCAACGGTTCTATACCATGCCCGCTATACAAAGGAGTGCTTCTGGGCCTCCAAGGGCAGGGAAATGCCAGTGCCTATAGTGTAATCTGACTGCCTGAGGCCATGTCACAGTTTTCTGGGAACAAAACCAATTAGGCATGACAGAGCTCAAAAGTGACCTCTGGGAGGCTTCCCTGGTGGCGCAGTGGTTGAGAGTCCACCTGCCGATGCAGGGGACGCGGGTTCGTGCCCCGGTCCGGGAAGATCCCACATGCCGCGGAGCGGCTGGGCCCGTGAGCCATGGCCGCTGAGCCTGTGCGTCTGGAGCCTGTGCTCCGCAACGGGAGGGGCCACAGCAGTGAGAGGCCTGCGTACCACAAAAAAAAAAAAGTTACCTCTGGGGCTTAGCAGCCGCAGGCAACAACCGGCTGCCATTTGGAGCCAGGAGAGCCCTACTGAAGGCTGGAGTGGTCACTCTGGGACTGGCCTCCTGCTTTAAGGCTGTTTACTCAGTCTCAGACCCTGAGGCCAAGAGGCTGCAGGGTTCAGAGGTTAAGAGCATGGCTATGGAGCATACCCCACCCTTGACCTTCACCCACATGCTCAGACCCCCACCTGCCCAGTGTGCCTGTGTGAACCAGGAGGCAGGCAGGTTTGCAGGCAGGAGCCTGAAAGGGCCTGGGCCTGAGAAACAGGACTCTTATTCTCAAGACAGCTGTGTGGCCAGGCACAAGTCACTTCACCTTTCTGGGACTCCAATTCTTCACCTGCAGGACGAAGGGGTGGGACTCAGCAGCCCTGAGCCCCCTTCCAGAGCAAAGGTCTGTTCAACCAAATTTCTTACTTTTTTTCTTTTTCTGCATAATATATTGAGTTAGTTTTTCAGGTACTGGTACTTTATTAGCTCTTCAAGTACCTCTGTATCTGTAAGCTACCACCAGCAGGCTACTGCTTACCAGCCACAAAACCCCAGCGGCACACAAAAGTAAACAATTCCAGCTCACATGGCGGTGCAGAGGGGCTGGTACAGGCTGGCTCCCCAGGCGTCTGTAGATCTGCTGGGGGCTCTCTCTGGGATGCTTGGCTGCTACCTTAGCTAGGACAACATTGCTCCACACGTCTCTCATCCTCTTCCTCTCATCAACCAGCAGGTGAGCCCAGGCATGATCTTCCCAGGGAGAGAGCGAGAGGGCAAGCCCAAACACGCAAGGTCTCTTGAGGTCCAGGCTGGAAATTATACTTCTGCCTTATGCTATTGGCCAAAGGGAGTCACATGACTAATCCCAGATTCAAGAAATAAGGAAATAAAATACACAGAGTTACATGGTAAAGGGCATGGATAAAGAGAGAGGGAAGAATCGAGGCCATTCTTATAGTCAAAGAACAGGAGTATTAATGCAATGGACCACAGCCTCTCTGGGAAAAGAGGAATGCCATCCAAGTCGGGTCAGTGGTCCACCCTGACCCTGAGTGAGGTTTTGGTGGTATCAGCCAATCCTTACGAACATATAGGCTCTCCATCCCTCTGATGGCGTAGCCTGAGACAGAATGCTTGACTCCAGAATCCGCCATCTTTCTCTGCCCCAAATCCCACAGTCTGGATCTCTTGCAGTGCCGAGTCCAGGGTAAGGAGGGTTGCCTCAGGGACTGATGGATCAGGGAAGCAGAACCTGCTCAGGCTTGGGTCCTCTGAAGCCTCTCGGTACCTGACTTGATTGGAAATGAAGATGATGGACTTGATTTGGAACTGAGGAGGAAGATCCAGCAAGGGAGGGTGGCCATACCCCCCAGGGGGCGCTCCAAAGCTCACAAAACACCTCTCTGGCTTAGCAGAAAGGATCAAAGCCTGACCTCAGCCTCAGAAAACCCAACTACCCATCCTGGTTTTGCCACTCACCAGCCAGGGGCCTCAGGTAACCCATTCAGCCTCTCCAGGGCCTGTTTCCATATACTGGTAAATGCAGATTATACATTCCTCCTAAGCTTAAATGAGCCTGTCTACATGAAATGGGATTTGCCAAGCACCCCTAAATATCCTCCAAAGTCACACGACACCCACCTCCCGCAGCAGCCCCAGGCATCCATGCCCACCCAGCTCTGGGGTGGGAATAACATTTTCCATCCCCTCCCTGGACACTGCTGTCTTTCTGCCGGCATGGCTTTCAGGTCTAGTGTGGCTCCCACTGTTTCAACACCCCACAAAAGCTCTCTGCATTCACTGGTCCCACTGCCAACATTTGATTGCTGTTTTTTATTTCCAGCTCTCGGGCGCCCTCCCCACCAGGCTGTGCCCCCTGGCTGTTCCACCCTTGGCTGGTTTAGATTTGCCATCAGTATCTCTTGGCTCGATTCTTCTAGTCTGTCCCAGCAGGTTGGCCTCACACACCCACATTAAAGGTCAGCTCTTGGCCGGTATTATGACTGAGCAGCTGGAGGAAGCCTCAGAAGCTGATTTCCCTTTCTCTAGCTACTAAATCATTCTTTTATCCATGAACTCCCAAGCAAGACCCCCGGCCCTAAAACGGGCTGTTCTCTGTCACCTCAGACAATAGCATCTTTGAAAATCTCATCTGGACTCATCTCCCTGAGTGATCCCACCTCCCTGGAGACGAAATCCATTCTGTCGCTAAGTGACAACGCTCACACTTGGAGGCCTGGGGAAAAGACGGGGCTGCGAGGGGCAGTACGGGGGTCTCCCAAACCACACTTTTTTTTTTTAACATCTTTATTGGAGTATAAGTGCTTCACAATGGTGTGTTAGTTTCTGCTGTGTAACAAAGTGAATCAGCTATACATATACATACATCTCCATATCTCCTCCCTCTTGTGTCTCCCTCCCACCCTCCCTATCCCACCCCTCTAGGTGGTCACAAAGCACTGAGCTGATCTCCCTGTGCTATGCAGCTGCTTCCCACTAGCTATCAGTTTTACATTTGGTAGTGTATATATGTCCATGCCACTCTCTCACTTTGTCACAGCTTACCCTTTCCCCTCCCCGTGTCCTCAAGTCCATTCTCTACATCTGCGTCTTTATTCCTGTCCTGCCCCTAGGTTCTTCAGAACCTTTTTTTTTTTTTAGGTTCCATATATATGTGTTAGCATACGGTATTTGTTTTTCTCTTTCTGACTTACTTCACTCTGTAGGACAGACTCTAGGTCCATCCACCTCACTACAAATAACTCAATTTCGTTTCTTTTTATGGCTGAGTAATATTCCATTGTATATATGTGCCACATCTTGTTTATCCGTTCATCTGTCGATGGGCATTTAGGTTGCTTCCATGTTCTGGCTATTGTAAATAGAGCTGCAATGAACACTGTGGTACATGATTCTTTTTGAATTACGGTTTTCTCAGGGTATATGCCCAGTAGTGGGATTGCTGGATCATATGGTAGTTCTATTTTTAATTCTTAAGGAACCTCCATACTGTTCTCCATAGTGGCTGTCCAATTTACATTCCCACCAACAGTGCAAGAGGGTTGTCTTTTCTCCACACCCTCTCCAGCATTTACTGTTTGTAGACTTTTTGATGATGGCCATTCTGACGGGTGTGAGGTGATACCTCACTGCAGTTTTGACTTGCATTTCTCTAATGATTAGTGACGTTGAGCATCCTTTCATGTGCCGAACTGCATTTTTTTCAGCCATACAAGCAGCACCTGCTGCTCACCAGCTCCCCGCTAGCCTTCTCAGACCTGCTGGATGAGGCCACGGAGAGGGTGAGAGGAAGCCCTATGACTCAGTCTTGACAGGGGCTACAGCAGTGAGAGAGAAGGAGACCACTGTCCTGCCAGCCAGGCCAACTGACTGCCTTCATCCAAAGATGGGCACCTGTCATCAGGTGGCCTCTTGATCTCAACTGAGCCTCTTATGACCAAACTCTGAGAGGTGGGTCCTGTGCTCTCTTTTACCCAAGATCAACAAATGACTTACTTCTGTCCTCCAGCTGACAAATATATATTGAACCTCTGCCATGTGACAAGTAGAGGTGGGACTGGGGATAGTGCAACAGTGAATAAAACAGACAGGGTCCCTCACAGAACCCACTCGTGGGGAAGACAGATCATAAACAGCTGAAGTGAGCAATAATCAAAATCATTTCAGACTGTGAAAAATTCTGTCCAGGAAATAAATCCAGTGCTGTGATAGAGTCTAGAAGAGCAGGGATGTCTTCGTGATGGGTGGTCAAAAGGTCCTTTGAAAGGAGGATCCTTTGATATTTAAGCAGAGACCTGAAGGATAAGGGACAGGAGGAAGAGTGGGCAGAGGGGCTGCACATGCAAAGCTCTTGGTGTGTCCTAGGAAGCGTAAGAAGTGCCGTGTGACTAGAGCAGAGAGAAGGAAAAGGAAGGCAGGAAGAGCCAGGGAGGCAGGCCAGGCTGACTCACTCAGGGTGGAAAGTCACTACATGCTGGTTTTCTTTCAACTCAATGGAGGATTTTAAGCAGGGCGCTGACACAGTGTTTTGAAAAGATCTCTCCAGGGGTGTAGAGAAAATGCAGGTAAACGTTGAATCAGAACAGAGGAGGTTTAAAAAAAAAAAATAGAACAGAGGAGGTTTAAGGTAGCCAGAAGAGAAGGCTCTCTGATAAGCAGGACCTGCTGGAAAGGGACTTGCTGGAAATTTCTACTTTTTGGAAAAAACTTAAAAATAAGATGGAACCATCTATCTGAAATGATTTAAAATTGTCTTACCTTGGAACAATAGTTCCTACATGAGCTGTATCTTAGCTGAATTTTTCAATTATATAAAACAGAAAATATCTACCTATTTTGCCTCTTTTAATTAAGTAAGATAGTAAATTTTGGAAACATTGTAGGCATTATTCAAACAAACTAACAGGTGTGTGTTGAGAAGTTTACTCCGAGCCAAGCTCTGTGGAAAATACCGTTCTTTTTTTGAAGGCGGCCCCCTGTCTTCACAGAGCGTACACTCTGATTTGGGGAGATATGACAAAATAACATAGAACGTTAAATAACTATCTGGTACTGGAATTTCAATTCAAGACAAACAACAAAAGAAATATCATAAAGTTGTACATGAGAACTCACTAAATGGACTTTAAAGAAAATGTCCAGAACTGTTGGAGGTGTGGAGAAATCACATCTGGCCACACGTGGAGTGGCTGGCTCAGATGTGGGCTTTGGAGCCCCTACAAGGATGGGGAAGGCACTCCAGAGGGGGAATGGGCTGGACCAAAGCACCAACAATGGAAAGTACAGGGTGTATTGGGGAGAATACTGTACACACTCCTGTCTAGTCACTGATGGTTGTAAACATATCCCAAACACACATGTGTTAGCATAAGCAGGGACAGATCTGGGTTTTGTGATATCTGAAGCTTACAATATTTTTGTGCCCTCTGCAAGGAAAAGGACACATAATAACTAATATAAAATTAGGTATAAAAGAGTACATTTATTTCAAATAAGGTAAGAAATAATAGCAAGTTATTATTGGAGCCTTAGAGATTCAAGACCTTTCTCCCCAAATCTCTTTATGCTTCCATAGAAATTCCCCTCTCCACATAGAATATTCTTCAAATCCAAGTACCTCCCAGAACCTGGAGCCACAGCCTCATGAATTCCAGGTAAATCTGTCCCTGAGCACAAGCAAACCAGCCAGCGATTGACTTGGATTCAAGTTCGAGAGAAAAGGCAGCGTCAAGTCTGTGGAGTAGGCCCTGGAGAAGACCTTTGTGCCCCGCTGGCCAGTGAAACACACAGGGCAGCCAGTGAAACACAGAGGTCAGCCACTGATGTGACCAGGCATATAAACACCTCTAGCTCACGTACGCATTCATGTTGTTAGTATGACCTCACAGGAACCCCACCTGAGCCCCCAGTGGGGCCAGTGGCTCATTTCATTTGCAGGAGCTGTGCCTTTCAGTAACGACACCAAAGCTGGAGAGTTCAGCTGGCCTGGCGGGTCAAATATATAAATTCCCGGAGCATTTCTAGGTATCAGAGAATCAGTGCTCGTTCAAGCAAGCCAGGATCCAGGTTCTCCAACCACACATCCAGCTCTGCTGCTCCCAAAGTCTCATGTACACTCTGTGAACTGGGTTCCGAATCTGTAGGAGGACCCTTTTAGACTCCCCAACCATGGCTGAACCTCTACAGTTTCCACAGCTGTGCCGCCTGGTACAGAGCAGAGCTGGGGACGATGTAAGAGGATTTCCCCCAGTTGGACACCCTTAAGTCACCATTAAAAGTACAGTGTCATAGACTGTCTGCTCTAGAAAGAAACTCAGAGGTCATTCAGTACAGTGGGTTGGAAATGTTTAGTTACCTCTTCTCTAAAAGGACTTTTATCTAGAAGGCCAAACAAGCAGGGCAAAGGAGTGTCTCCACGTCACTCACATTCCTTATTCTTCTAGAGTACACTAAGTTGGGCACCAAGTGTCTAATCATGGTAGCTAAGGAGTCCAGTATGAATAACAGCCAGTTACTGAAGCATCCTCTCCCGCATCCCATCCCTTGGGTCACTGGGGCTGGGGCTTCATCTCCACATCTACCGTTGCTCCTTGCACAGAGAAGACCACCCTCCACAACTCTCTTCTAGGTTCACTCATCAAGACATACTTGACCACAGAGACCCACCCATGGCTATTCTCAAGGCCAAAGCGCTGGCCTCCAAAAGCACACAGCAGCCATCCAACCACCAGTACCATTACCTTGGCAGGTGAGACAGGTCTCCACCCCTCACTGGCCCCTGCCAGCCCTGCTCTCCCAGGAAGGACCTCCCCAAGCCCAGACTCTCTCTCCTCTCCTCCCACACAACCCACCTCCAAACAAAACTTAGGTTGGGTAAGCTGGGACGAAGTGAGAGAGTGGCATGGACATATATACACTACCAAATGTAAAATAGATAGCTAGTGGGAAGCAGCCACATAGCACAGGGAGAGCAGCTCGGTGCTCTGTGACCACCTAGAGGGGTGGGATAGGGAGGGTGGGAGGGAGATGCAAGAGGGAGGAGTTATGGGGATATATGTATAGCTGATTCACTTTATTATAAAGCAGAAACTAACACACCACTGTAAAGCAATTATACTCCAATAAAGATGTTAATAAATAAATTAATTAAATTAAAAAATAAAACAGGTTGGGGGAGAGTGATCCACCCTGTGCACGACCTTTTTTGTCCTGAATCTCAAATGCTGTTAACAAACCCCTAGGGCCAGGAGACCAGAATTCCAGATTACGGGAGGAAAAAACCTCACCTCATTCTGTGGAATCTTTCGTGAGAGCCAGAACAAAGTATGAATTAATAAATAGAGTAGTTAATGCATGCTGGATTATCCCACCACACAAACGACATAAATAGAAGCAGGGCTTTTCTAGCAAAGAGTGTCAGTGTCCTATGCCCCCATTACCCGGCCCTATGATCCCTGAGGGCCAGTGGTTTGAAAACTACTAAGTATTACATCACCCCACCCCCACTCACACACTTCATTTCACACACGAGGAAATGGGAGTGGCTTGCCCAAGGTCAGCCAGCTAGTCAGACCTTGAGGAAAGCAAGAGGTCCCCTTCAACACTAACAGGATCTGTCATTTGACAGCAGCCCCCGTACCCCAGCACAAGCCCCTTTCCCCTCAGCAGCTACTACAGAGAAGGGCCTCCTTTACCCTTTAAATCAGGGGTCCCTAGCCCCCGGTGCTGGTCGGCGGCCTGTTAGGAGCCAGGCCACACAGGAGGTGAGCT
This sequence comes from Globicephala melas, assembly GCF_963455315.2. Classification (NCBI taxonomy): domain Eukaryota; kingdom Metazoa; phylum Chordata; class Mammalia; order Artiodactyla; family Delphinidae; genus Globicephala; species Globicephala melas. The sequence continues at coordinate 48,856,444 of NC_083314.1, forward strand.
GCAGGCAAGTGAGTGAAGCTTCATCAGCCGCTCCCCATTGCTCCCCATCACTTGCAATACCGCCTCACCCATATCCCCCAACCCCCAACCCCCCACCATCCGTGGAAAAATCATCTTCCGCTAAACTAGTCCCTGGTGCCAAAAAGGTTGGGGACTGCTGCTTTAAATGACTGTTTAAGGGATTTTTTTTTCATCTGCTGGGGGTCTAAGCCTTTCAATTCTGAGTCTTCTGAATAATTGGAGGAAATCAGGGGCTGAATGGGACGTGTTTTCTGCCCCAACTCACTTGGAAGAGGTCAGATTGAAGGGTGCGCAAGACACTCCAGGGATCGGCCAAGCAGAACCTCTCTTCCATAAGCTGTCAGAAATGCCACCAAGGGCTGGAAGACTTTTACTTAATATGAAACATTGCTCCTGGAGGAGGGGAAGGAACCTGTATCGAGAGACCGATGCAACCAAATGTTGACAGGATCTATGGTGTCTGAAAATCATTGGTGGGATGCCTAGAATTCTTAATACAAATTTCAGAAAGTCTGAAGCCATCTGGGTAACAGGGATGAATTTAAAACGAGATAAATCTATGATATGCCGCAGTAACAAATAAATCCTGAAATTTTAATAAGATTAATCTCAGTCCTAAAGGTTTACCAAAACAAAGATTTATTTCTCATTCACAAAAAATCGGCCACATGTCAGGAGGCCCTTCTACATCTTGCAGCTATGTCCTATGGACACATGTTCTTCAACATAAGAGAAGAGAGAGATGAAAAAGTCACACGCATCTTAACTGCCTCCCCGTGGAAATGGCTCCCATCACTTCCATGTGGTCCATTGGAAAGAACCAGGCACATGGCCCCAGTATAATTACAAGGGATGCCAGTGCATGTAGGGAACATGTGGATATTTGATGAGCACTGACTAGCTCAGCCACATCGAACTCCCAGCTTCTGCCCAAATGTCTGATCTTTCACCCAGGGCCTTGAGCTCCTTACCCCTAAATATCCCATTCATTTCCCTTTGGGCCAGAGCTGTTGTCAAACATGGACTAAAACACATGTCCTGACAGGCTTGTCTAAGCTCAGGTTTCACAAAAGTACAAGCCAGAGAGTCATCAGAGCAGAGTGTGGCTTCCACTTTCTGAGGTCCCTCATGGTAACAGCACATCCAAAAAGGCTGGAAAATTGTGACTCGTGACAGTTTGCTCGTGCAACAAACGTTTATGGAGCAGTCACCGTGTGCCAAGCACGGTGCTCCCTGCCGAAGATAAAGCAATGACTCAGCAGACACGGTTCCTGCTCTCGGAGAGCTTAGAGTCTAGTGCAGAACCATTCAGATCACTTCACCAATGTGACGGTAAGCTGAAGTGTGTGCTATGAGGGGAGAGAACAGGGAGCCATGGTAGGATATGATCTCGCCTGGGAGGGTCAAGGAAGGTTTCTCTGAGGAAGTGATGTTTGAGCTGAGCTCAGAAGCATGAGGAAGGGGAACTGAGGCAAAAGGTACAAGGTGAAGGAAAAGTGTTCCAAGGGTGAAGGCACAGCACATGCAAAGGCCCCAAGGAGGGAGGGAACACAGAGCGTCTGAGGAGCTTCAGGGTGGCCGGGGTAGCTGAAGCTCAGAGGGCAGGAGTGCCACTGGGTGTCACAACCCCAGAGGACATAATTCATGTGGGAAAATGTGTTTTATATTTAAATGAGATTTTTGTCTCAAGATTGCTTCGGTGCGGAGTGGCTCTTGGGTCTGTGGATCCTCCCTGGCGTTGGCACTACGTGGTTCATGGTCAGCACCCCCTGCTCCTACACAGCGTTCTCACCAGAGTTCAGGGTCCAGCCACACCCTCAGCAAAGCTTCCAAAGAAAACATGCAGGGAAAGATCCAAACTTACTGGGAAAATAAAACTGTGCAGTTATAAAAGACCCCCCTTCATATCATCAAATGCCTCAGACGCCTCAAATCCCATAAACATCTCTTCAGGAAAGAAATGGTTAAAAGAAAGAAATTAGGAGTGAGCAGTTTCGCAGCAGAGGCCAAATATAAAGGGGTGCTCCAATGGCCCAGAAGACAAGAGGGCCTGAGCATAAACTAAGGGGGACCTGGGCTGGCTGATGAGGACCCTGAACTCGGGAGTGTCACCCCCAGGCTAGGGTCTGGCTCTAGGGGCACCTCACTCTCTAAGGGGTCCCAAAGGCCCTGGGTCTCCCTGTCCCCAGCCAGACTTCATGGCCTATGACTCTGGTAAGCTGTCCCCTGCCTAGATTTCTGCTTCCCCTCATCCCCAACCCTGCTGCCCCTCTCCTTCCCAGCTCCAGCCACTTCAGACCTTTCCCGGTTCCTCACAGCTTCTCAGAGGCTCTTCCCTGGCCCAGAACATCCCTTCCTTCCCTCCTCCTCCCTCCTTCAACTCAGCCTTCTCCTCTCAGGAGACCGTCCCTGACCCTCAGACAGGGGCAGGTCCCCCATGCTCTGGCCCCCAGCACCCTAGCATTCCTGCTCTTCACCCCATCACAATGCAATAAGGACCCTTTATAGTGCTCACTTCTTCCCTCTCGGACTGCAAGCTCTCCCAAAGCAGCACCCACTTCTACATGGGCCACCACTGTCTCCCCAGTGCCCACACAGTGCCCGGCACATAGCGGGGGCTTAACCACTAATTCCTGCGCGAATGAACATCCCACTACAGAACTAGGATTTCGGTTTCTCAAAACCAGGAGTTTGTGTCTAATTTATTCAAGGCTACATCCCCAGCGCCTAGAACAGATATTTGTGGAATGAATGAATGACCTTCTGAGCTGGAAAGGACACCTTAAATGCCTTCATTTGACAAGTGAAGAAATGGAGGTCCAGAGAAACCAAAGACCTGCCCACGTTTTCACAGCTCAAACAGCCGGGCTGGGCTCCGGGTGCCAAGAAGTGAGGTCATCTGTAACACTCTGCCCGTCCCTCTTTTTTTCGAGGAAAACACGCACAGGTATTAGTCCTTTCCAGAAGCAGCTGCCCAAAGTATTTATGTAGATGTGAATGTATTTATTTGTTTATTCCCTGCCCTACTCTCAAAAGAACTAGAGGCAGTTTGCCCACTGTAGCTCACGGCAAGTCTGTATTTTCCAAACTCTAGAACAAAACGTGAGCAAAAACAACCTGTTCCAGAAGGAGGGGAGACAGCACCTTAAGCAGAACAAGTTTCCTTGGCCAGAGCACAAAAGCTCCAACAGAGAGGGTTTTCCCTGTAATCAAATTACCAAAATTAGTGACTAAGAGGAATAGAGCAGATGTGGAAGATTTCAGTTTTGCTGAAGGATGTGGCACAGTGTCTCAAGGAACTGAATTTGCAAAATTCTTGCGTAAGAACAGCATCACGTGGAAGAAAAATCTGGCTGTGGGACCACAGATGGGGGCGATGCTGACAGCCAAACCCTCCAAGTGATGTCGAGGTCATTGACACAAATGTTATCCGCCTCCTGATCTGCAAGGGGCAGCAGACAGCGCCTTGAGGAAGCTGCAGCCACGGTAAGAATAAAACACCATCTATTCCTATACAGCAGTTAACTTTCTAAAGCCCTTTCAGCCACACCATCTTATCTGATCCTCGCCATGGAAAGTAGAGGCTCAGAAAAGGTAAGGGATCTCTCAAGGTCACCAAGCAAATGAGTGGCTGAAGCCCAGCTCTGTGGTCCACTGCTTCCCGCCCACTCGTGGTCGTAATAAGGATTGAGGGAGTGGCTCATTGTGGGAAGGACATTTAACTCTTCCAGGAAACGAGAGCATCATATTTTTTAATGCCACATGGCACTAACTGCTAACCTGACAGATCAATTAGTCCCCCTAAGGAGCATGTTTTCAGTGATCATTTCTTACAAGGGTTCAAGTGGACCAAGGTAAAGAGGAAAGAAAGCACAGTGGCTCATCTCTGAATCTAACCACAGATGCTTCTCTAAAGAGCCCGACGTTTTTCCTGAGCAATGTCCTTCCCATGAGTCCCAGGAAATAGGTGCAGTCATATCCCAGACTGAACTCCTATGCTCTTCACCCAAGCCTGGCTCCCATACATGACAGATGCCACCACCAGATGTTATAAACCAGAAGCCTCAAGTCGTCCTTGACACCTCGTTCCCCTCACCCCCCAAATCCAGCCCACTGCCAAGGCCATCTGACCTCCCAACTACTACCCAGATCCACCTCCCTTGCCCCATCTCACTCCCTGCACCTCAGTTCAAGCGATCGTCAAGTTTTGCTTGAGATGATTCCAGCAGTTTCCCACCACTCTCCTCATTTTCCTTCTCGCACCCTCCAATCTCTCCTCCACACTGCAGCCAGAACGAGCACTTGAAGATGCAAATTTGGACACGTCACTCGGCTGCTTAAAATGCTTCCGTAACTCCCACTGTACCCAACATGGGCAACGAGGCCTGGTGAGGCGCCTGCCTGCCTTTCTGGCCTCTCCATCACCACCGCCCCCCTCCACTCTCCAACCTCCAGACACACGGACCTTCTCTCTGCTCCTTGTTGAGGCTACATCTCTCCCACCTCAGGGCCTCCATGTGTCCTGTTCCCACCATTCTCTGGCCCCACATGTCTCTACCGACCAGATTCCTAGCTATCCTTCAAAGCTCAGCTCAAATGCCATGTTCCAAGGAAACCAGCCTTCCCCAGCCCTCGTGGCTGGGTCAGATCCTCCTGACAGACACGGTCATAGGACCGCGTGTTTAGCTTTTCCAGCACCTATCACGATTTAAATCAAATCATACTCCATGACAACGGCCCGTGTTCATTCAGTCGCTACTTTATTCCTAGCAAACAGAACGTCACCTGGCACGTGATAAGAACTCAGTAGATGTTTACTGGGAAATATTTTAATGAATGAAGCCCAGACACGGTAGATGGGGAAGTGGAGTCTCATTGAGATGAAGGACCTTGACCAAGGACATGAAATCTGCCAGGATTAGGCAGAACATGGGCATCATCCAACCCCTGGAGATATATCTGGGGATTATACCCTCCTGAAATTAAGTGAAATGTTTCTATTGAACAGGATTGAAAGTTGAGGGAAGGAAACTCCAAAACACACACAATGTCAGGCCTAGTGGTGAGAATGGCTGTCAAGGGAGGGCCCAGCTCTCCATTTCTTCTCAATTATCCACCCAATTAAGGCTCAGTAGACCTAGGAAGAGTCAGAAGCTGGAGCATTCAAGAAAGTAAAACTGCAGCTTCGGGCCTCCAGTGGCACAGAGCAGGCAGGCAGGAGGGTAACCCCATCCTGGTTAGAAAGTTGATCGGGCTCCCTCAAGCATCATCAGCTCCTTAAACATTTACTAAGGGCCAACCATGTTCCTAGCTGAATATCTGGATGAAAAGCACAGTCCTTGGCCTTATGGAGCTCTGTATCTAGAGAAGAAACAGATCTGTAAACACTTCACTACAGTTTAGTAATTAAGCGTTAGAATTGTTACCGAGTCCAAGCTCATACTGCCCCCCACACAACAGGCCAATAAATTGAGAGACAGACGGATGGGGCAAGGAATGGCAACTTTATTCAGAAAGCCATCAGACCGAGAAGATGGTGGACTAGTGTCCCAAAGAACCATCTTGCCTGCGTTTGGATGCTAGTGCTTTTATAGAACAAAGAGGGGGAGGTGAGGAGGTAAAGTAAAAAAGACAGTAAGTTGTTGCAAATATTTCCTAGTTACAGCCAGACTCTCTAGAGGATGTGTTAATTTCTTCCTTCCCGCAACCATTCACAGGTGGGCCTGGTTAGGATGTTTCCTGTGAGCTAAACAAAGAGGTATTTTAGCTTAACATTCAGGCATGAGAAGCAGGGTCCCCGGAGGTGGGCCGCCATGATACTTTAAGCTATAGGCAACATCCCTTCAGTGATTAACTTGTAGCAAAAAGCAATAGAATAAAAAGGTCAAAGTAAAAGAAACAGATCCAATATGGAGTCAGATTTGTTCCCCCTATCACAGAATAAAGGTATGTCTCAAGTGCCGTGAGTGCTCAGAGGAAGGACAATTGACCTCTGGGGGTAAGTCAGGGAAGGGGCTGCTCAGAGACAGTGCCACTGAGGGCTGCATCAGACCCAGAAGAAAAGTGCATCCCATAGGCAGCCTATGCCCACCACAGCCTAGGGCAGCATCAGTTGTCCTGCAGTGACACACAGAAACAAAACACCCAGAAGAACAACGATTGTCCCCAAGGTGGTCCTTCAAGTAGCCAAACCAAGACCAGAAAACTGTGGTGCCTCCTCTTCACATGCAGAGAGCTGAAGGAGGAGTGAAATGCCACCAAGAGGAAGAAACCTGAGGGTAGAAGTCAGGAGGGCAGCAAGTCTTAGAACACAGAGCCGCTGGTCCAGGGTTGCCCGTCCACATGCTACATTGGGCTGGGTAGTGTCCCCCCCACCCCGCCCAGAGTCATGTCCATCAGCAACCTCAGGCTGTGACCTTATTTGGAAATAGGGTCCTTGCAGATGGAATCAAGTTAAGATGCAGCCATACTGGATTAGGGTGGGCCCGAATCCAATGACTAGTGCCCTTATAAAGAGACACACAGATGCATAGGTGACAATAGAGGCGGAGATTGGAGTGGTGCATGTACAAGTCAAGGAGTGCCCAGGATGGCTGGCATCCACCAGCAGCTAGCAAGAGGCAAGGAAGGATGCTCCCTCAGAGCCTTCAGAGGGAGCGTGGCCCTGACGACAAATTGATCTCAGATTTCTGAGCTCAGAGCATAAATTTCTGTTGTTCTAAACCACTTAGTTTGTGGTACTATGTTACGGCAGCCCTAGGAAATTAAACTGGTACCTAGAGACCAAATATATAAAGCAATGAGATGAGCCAGCGTGGCAATCAGAAGTGGGCCCCGACGTGGACCCCACTGCAGAGCACTGCCTGCAGCATGGGGCAGCAGTCACTCAGTACTAGCCAGTTGTAGCCAAGAAGCAGTGATATTGCCAAGTATCCCAATTTTTCTAGAGAAGGAATAAAATCCACACTTTTACATGAAACCTCTAACTTTCAAATGTTAGCTCTAATGGTTTAAACGTTTGTTTGTTTCATTCTTGTTTTTTGCTTTTTGGAATCAGTGTAGGCCAGAAAAGTTCAGACCAGCCTCCCCATTTTGCAGATAAAGAAACTGAGACCCATGAGACAAGGTGATTTATGTCTTAAGTGAGAATCAGGGGTGAAACCCACATTGACATCTACTGCGCTGCAGCCCTGCCGTCCGCCCCACCACTGCCTTCTCTCCCCACTGGAGAAGCAGACATTGGCTTGCCCTGCTCAAGATACACATCCCTCATGAAAGGGGCTGACTCCTGAGCTGGAGGAATGGGCAAAGACCAAAATATGCCCTCATTGACCCAGCTGTCATGGTGTCCAGCGGTTCCTCCCAGTCTGGGTTCCCAGCAAGAAGTTATATGTGTTCACAGTAAAGTCCTCAGCCACAGAGAGAGAAAGGGATGGGTTGGGGTCTGAAGAGGCATGAGACGGTGGTGGTGGAGACTGGACAGGAAGGGCATTTTACAAGTGTGACATCTACTTGGCAGCATCTGTGATGCTCCAGCAGCAGGTGTTTCCCACCAGGTTATGGGGCAGGCTGGATAGACAGAGGGAGCTGTTCTCAGCAGTGAGCACAGAGACATCCAAGCAGCTCCAGCCAGTTACTGGGGGAGAAGGGGAGGGGCAACAAAACTGTGCTAATGAGATGTCAGGGTAGACAGGCCTGGAATCACGTCAGAAGTGTGTCTCCGACTCTCAAGAATTCCATGCCTGACTTCAGACTATACTACAAAGCTACAGTAATCAAGACAGGATGGTACTGGCACAAAAACAGAAATATAGATCAATGGAACAGGATAGAAAGCCCAGAGATAAGCCCATGCACATATGGTCACCTTATCTTTGATAAAGGAGGCAAGAATATACAGTGGAGAAAAGACAGCCTCTTCAATAAGTGGTGCTGGGAAAACTGGACAGGTACATGTAAAAGAATGAAATTAGAACACTCCCTAACACCATACACAAAAACAAACTCAAAATGGATTAAAGACCTAAATGTAAGGCCAGACACTATCAAACTCTTAGAGGAAAACATAGGCAGAACACTCTATGACATAAATCACAGCAAGATCCTTTTTGACCCACCTCCTAGAGAAATGGAAATAAAAACAAAAATAAACAAATGGGACCTAATGAAACTTAAAAGCTTTTGCACAGCAAAGGAAACTATAAACAAGATCAAAAGACAACCTTCAGAACGGGAGAAAATATTTGCAAATGAAGCAACTGACAAAGGATTAATCTCCAAAATTTACAAGCAGCTCATGCAGCTCAATATCAAAAAAACAAACAACCCAATCCAAAAATGGGCAGAAGACCTAAATAGACATTTCTCCAAAGAAGATATACAGACTGCCAACAAACAGATGAAAGGATGCTCAACATCACTAATCATTAGAGAAATGCAAATCAAAACTACAATGAGATATCATATCACACCGGTCAGAATGGCCATCATCAAAAAAATCTAGAAACAATGAATGCTGGAGAGGATGTGGAGAAAAGGGAACACTCTTGCACTGTTGGTGGGAATGTAAATTGATACAGCCACTATGGAGAACAGTATGGAGGTTCCTTAAAAAACTAAAAATAGGGCTTCCCTGGTGATGCAGTGGTTGAGAATCTGCCTGCCAATGCAGGGGACATGGGTTCGACCCCTGGACTGGGAGGATCCCACATGCCGCGGAGCAACTGGGCCCGTGAGCCACAGCTACTGAGCCTGCGCGTCTGGAGCCTGTGCTCTGCAACAAGAGAGGCCGCGGTAGTGAGAGGCCCGCGAACCGCGATGAAGAGTGGCCCCCCCTCGCCGCAACTAGAGAAAGCCCATGCACAGAGACGAAGACCCAACACAGCCAAAAATAAATAAATAAATTTATTTAAAAAAAAAACTAAAAATAGAACTACCATATGACCCAGCAATCCCACTACTGGGCATATACCCTGAGAAAACCATAATTCAAAAAGAGTCATGTACCACAATGTTCATTGCAGCTCTGTTTACAATAGCCAGGACATGGAAGAAACCTAAGTGTCCATCGACAGATGAATAGATAAAGATGTGGCACATATATACAATGGAATATTACTCAGCCATAAGAAGAAATGAAATTGAGCTATTTGTAATGAGGTGGTTAGACCCAGAGTCCGTCATACAGAGTGAAGTAAGTCAGAAAGAGAAAAACAAATACCGTATGCTAACACATATATATGGAATCTAAGAAAAAAAAAAAGTGGTCATGAAGAATCTAGGGGTAAGACGGGAATAAAGACACAGACCTACTAGAGAATGGACTTGAGGATATGGGGAGGGGGACGGGTAAGCTGTGACAAAGTGAGAGAGTGGCATGGACATATATACACTACCAAACGTAAAATAGATAGCTAGTGGGAAGCAGCCGCATAGCACAGGGAGATCAGCTCGGTGCTTTGTGACCACCTAGAGGGGTGGGATAGGGAGGGTGGGAGGGAGGGAGACGCAAGAGGGAAGAGATATGGGAATATATGTATATGTATAACTGATTCACTTTGTTATAAAGCAGAAACTAACATACCATTGTAAAGCAATTATACTCCAATAAAGATGTTAAAAAAAAAAAAGAATGCCGTGCCTGTTTGCACAGGTTTTGGCTTTCCTATCCACGTTCTGAAAACTCTGGGAAATGAGAAGAGAGGCCTTTTCAATTCTGTTTGGACAGTGCCTGGTATGGCACTGAATGTCAACAGCTCCAGCAAAGGGCTCCTCTGTGCCAATTAAGGTAATGGGCCAATACCAAAACCACACACACCCAGACCTCACACCCTCACACTCCAAGCAGCATCTTCCCTTGTCTGGTGGGGAAGCTTCTTGGGAGAACGGCAGAGAAAGGAAGACAGTGCTTTGCTTTGCCTTTTTTTTTTTTTTTTTGTCCTTTGACAAGATGCCAAAGAACTTTTGCTAAAAGTTTTTCATGAAGACCGGAAATGACATTCACAGCATTGCTTGACTCTAGCAAGCCTGTGATACCATGTAGTTCAACAGCCCTGGCCTCCCACCCTGGCTGGTCCTCACAGAGCTCCGTGAGGCCGGGCCCAAAGCAGACGGGGGCAGGGAGAGGTCTGTGACTTCCACAGGACCTCTGGCTGCTATAGATGCCTTCATGACAGGGTGGCTTGCTGAGACCCCCCCAGACACACACACACATCCACACGCACAAACACGCTGGCCGCACAGTAACTATTAAAGACGAAAAACAGGGTCAGGTCCGAAAGGATGGCAGCTCCTGTGTTAAAACATGAGTGATAAGCAGAGGCATGCCTCTCTACTAAGCCCTCATCCCCCTGGCATCTGGAGCCTGCTATCTGCATAAGTAAATGGCAGCTCATTAAGAACACATTAGTCGCTCTGTAACCATGTAAGGAAACCAACCCACTGAACCCTAAGCCGCTGGAGGTTTCTCTAATTCAGTTTCACAGCCTTGGAGGCATGAAGCAGAACAGTCATCTGCAGTCTGTCTGTCCAGCCAGAAGAGGAAGAATAGACCCTTATGGAAACACAGAAGAGACCTAATATTTGTTGAAGAATGAACAATGGTAGGCCAGCTTTGCAAGGGGCAAATCTTACTAAAACCAGAGGAACGTTTAAAGCACACTGGCTTGGAGAAGCACTTCTCCCCGTGTCTAGCCACCCGCTAAAAGCCTGAGGACGGTGGTCACAAATCACCCGTTAGCTTTTCCGACATTTGGCCGTATGATGACTCTGATTCAGGGGATCACAGACGGAGCCCAGGAATCTGGAGTTTTAAAATGCCTCCCAGGGATTCTTATTTACTCCCCTGTTTGAGAACCATTGCACCTGAGCCTTCCAGGAGCTTGTCAGAAATGCAGAGTCTCAGGCCCCATGAAGCCCCGTGGAGTCAGAACCTGCATTTTAACAAATGCTCTGGGAATACTTTGGTACCAATCTAGAGGCCGTCGAGGCGGCCTCTGTGTGAGCTGGGTAGGCCCTCTGACAGCCAAGGAGGCTCCTGTCTGAGACCTGCCAGGGGTGGCCCCTCACCAGGTGTGTGGCCCTTTGGTCACAGCCTCAAGTCTCCACATCACCCTCCTACAGGGTGCAGAGGTTGTACTCAGTGGCCCACCTCAGAGGTCCTTGTTCACAGTGCAGACCTAAGTAATCCTCCTCTTTCACCATATGTAGACCCAGAAGCAGGGCTGCCCTCAGAAGCGCAGGCTGGAAGCCCGGGAGTAGCAGGGCCTCGAGCTCATGTCTCTGCTACGGTGTGTGTCCCTGCCACGTGGACCAAATCAGCAGGAAGCCCCAGGGCCAGCAAATCTCAGGATGGACTGGGCCCAGGCCCAGCAGTGACTGGGAGGGCCTCTTCCACCCTCAGCAGCCACTCAGGGAGGGTGGGCAGGCTCAGAGCATTGGTGCCTGTCTCCGGTGCCCTCCAGAGCCACCAATGGTTTGATTATTCCAGGCAGGCTGCCCAGGGGTGACCAAGCTAGTGACTTTCGTGCAGTCAAAGAAGGAAGGCCCTGTGTCTGCCAGGGCAGCAGCTGCCCCTCCTCTTCACACCAGCCCTAACTCACGCCTGCCTCCGCACCAGGGCCATCAAGGTCATTGTGGGTTTTCTCAAGTGCCTGCCCCTTTCACCCTAGGCAGGACCGCCCCCCACCCAGAGGATCAGAACAGAGTAGGGGAGCGAGACACACAAGGCAGAGACTCCCAAAACCATGCAAGTGCCAATTGTGGGAGTATTTTTAGCCCTGATCCCTCTGGAAAAGCATCTCATGAAATCCTCTTCTGTCAGCACTCTCTCCCTCCCCTGGCCCAGGAGGGGCGAGCGTTGCCTTGGTAACCGCAGTGTGGATCTGCTGCTTTGGGGACACCTGAAACCCGCCCACAGGTATCAGCAGAGGGACCCCGGAAACCTCACATTCGGGCTCTGGCCTCCTTTCCCTGTGCAGAGTCCCCAGGGAATGGGGCCCCCATGGCTCCGGGATCCAGGAAACCCATGCAGACGTCACAGGGGCCTCCGTAGGCAACGCTGAGACTTCGGGTTTTCAAAGATGCCCAAGCCACGGTGAAGACAACATGCAGTGCCTGCCTCAGCTCCAGTCTTTAAATTTTCATGAAATCCTTGCTTGCTAAAGGCCAGACCCTCAGCTCGTTGGGGGGTTAATTATCCTTGAGAGGTGACTCTGCAGGGAGCAGGGCTCAGACAGGAGTAGGCCTTGTCTATCCCCTTCTCCTCCTCACTCTGCTTTTTGAAGACCTTCATACTTTTTCCTTGAAAGGGGCTGGGGGCAAGGGGCCAAGTGTTTCTCCGAGGCCCAGAATTTTTCTCAGTGGTGTTTATTCCTTCCTTATTGCTTCTTTGCTCTCCATCGGGCGCCTGGTAAATTTCGGCCCTAAATCTCTGGTTCATTGCCCTTACGTAGCATTGCACCTCTCCACAGTAATGAACTTGGGATGATGCACATCGGCTGTTAGTTAACTTGCAGCACAGGGAGGAAATGCCTGAACCCGGAACAGACGGGCATGAATGCTCCTGGGGCAAAGCAACTGCAGGTTCCGATGTGCATTTAGCCGTGTGATCAGTTGAAGAAGAAATCGTCACTGTCCGCATTCAATTAGGTACAGCCTGTTTTTGAGGGCCTGAGTCATAAAATGTACTAACAGAACAAACCACAGAACCTCCAGTAATCACACTGATTCTCTTTTATTCTTCCACGATGAAAATAGCTCTACTGGATTTTCTCCATGGTTATATAAATAATACCTGCTTATTGTAAAAAAAAATTTAAACAGTGCATAAATGTGTCGGGGAATAAAGTCAGGGTCGCTTGCCACTCAGACGTTACCACTGCCTGCTTTTGATGAGCAGTCTTCACACTTCTTGCATACATACATGTGCAATTTTCCATAGATGGAATTGTTTCATGCGCACTGCAGTTTTCTTTCTTTCTCTTTGTCACAGTGTGTTTGTGAGTTTATCTTGCCATCTCCTCACCTGACCTCCCCGCCCAGGTACCCAATGTTAGTAGCCCATCCTATCGTCCAGGCTCAGATATGACTTGAAGGCATCCTCTCCTACATCAGGGAACCATCTCCCCACACTCTCATAGCTGGGGCCAAACACTATTTCAGTCTCTCTTCAACATCTCAGGGAAAGTGACCTTGTAAAACCCTAGGTCACTTCCCTGCTAGAAATGGTCCAACAGCTTCCCATCTCTCATCAAGATAAAAACAAAGACTCTGGACTTCCCTGGTGGTGCAGTGGCTAAGAACCCGCCTGCCAATGCAGGGGACACAGGTTCAAGCCCTGGTCCGGGAAGATCCCACATGCCGTGGAGCAGCTAAGCCCGTGCGCCACAACTACTGAGCCTGCACTCTAGAGCCTGTGAGCCACAACCACTGAGCCCGCATGCCACAACTACTGAAGCCCGTACGCCTAGAGCCCGTGCTCTGCAACAAAGAGAAGCCACCGCAATGAGAAGCCCACACACCACAACAAAGAGTAGCCCCCGCTCGCTGCAACTAGAGAAAGCCCGCACGCAGCAACGAAGACCCAACGCAGCCAAAAATAAATAATTAAATAAATTCAAACAAGCAAATAAAAAAATAAAACAGAGGCTCTGAAGTGACCCACGAGGTCCTGTGTGATCCTCCCCTCTCTCCATATCATCTCCAACCAGTCTCCCTTTTGTACCCCCTGCTCTGGCCCTACTGGCCTCCCCACCACAGGGCCTTTGCACCTGCCATTCCCTCTGCCTGATCCATTCATTTTCCACACATCCAAAAGGCTCACTCCCTCACCTCCTTCCAATCTTCAGTCTAATATCAGCTTCTCAGTGAGGCCTTTATTTGCCACTCCATTCAAAACTGTACAGCCTTTCCCCCAACATTCCTTTCCTGTCCCTTGTTTTTCTCCAGACACCTATCTCCAGCCAACATGCCACACATTTTACTTACTTATGAGCTGGGTCACCCCACCAGGAGGTAGACTCAATGAGGACAGGGTTACTGATTCTGTCGGTGCACTGCTGCATCTCCAGCACCCACCACAGGTAAGGACTCAATAAGTATTTGTTGAATGAGTGAATCATGAGATCTTTAGGTTTGAGCAGGGGGCCTGGGTAATGAGCAAGTGCTTGTTCAGTAGTTGCAAGTTTCTCCTACAGCTATACTTTCAAGGTCAAATGGTTTCATGAGCCTTGCTGTTCATAAGAGTAGGCACATGCCTTGTAATTCCTGGGGTGTGCTCTCTGCTTCTTTGATCCCAGAAGCAACGGGTTGCTCCCCTCCAGCTGAGTTAATAGTCCAGATGTTCCAACATGGGCTCCACACAAAATCTGGGGAGACACCTGCCCCTGAGTCCTTGGAAGGGCCTTGAACTTCCCCAACAGTGTTCCTAACTTGAGCCCCTCCTTCCCACCCCTCCCGTGAGTGTGGCTTTCATGGCTTTCTGTGAAAGCTGGACAGTCTTTCAGCTCAGCCTTGGCTGTGGGCTGCTCTCTGGTGGTCCCCAACACGGGCATCCTGGACTCTTGACCAACACTGCAGTTCACTGCATCCCCTCCTGTTCCCTGACTGCAGAGGCCGACCCAGAAATGTCAGCCTCCTTCCTAGGGCACCAGGGAGGTGCCTGGAGCAGACAGCTTGAGCCTGTGGTTGCTTGGTTTGTCTTATGTTTTGGTTTGTGTCGTTGTTTTACTATTGATGATTATTATATAATATGGACTGTCTTTTAAAAGCTTATTACTTGGATAATATATGTAAGGCAATACATGTATAAAAATTCAACTTCCTTTGAATTGTAATCTGTTCTACATTTAACTTGTGGGAAGTGGCAGGAACGGGGTATGGTTAGGGAGACAACTAATCAAGGACTCTCCTGCCCTTGGTTTGAGACCTTTTGACATTTGGTCAGAGAGTCTGCCTATGGGAACACACACACACACACACAAATACATACACACACACAGCATTCACAACCCATATGGAAGGAGCCTGAGTGCCAAGTTCCGTCTGGCAAAAGACTGTCTACTTCCACTGCCAAAGCATATCCAGGATCAGAGTCACAGGAGACTAGAAATTTCTAAATGCTGGCCCTGCTGTGGCAGATGCTCCCACCGTCACGGGAGGGGAATGGGTGGCCAAGGTGGACATTGGCTCCTTAATCAGTTCAATACTGGGAGGATTATCTTCTCCCAGGGTGCAGCACGATTAGATTTTTTTAAAACTAAAATATAACTGTTTTAGAATAAACATGAAGGTGGGAGCGCTAGTGAATCTTCAGTTCTACCAGTTGTAGAAATTTTTCAATGTAATTATATCTCTTACAACTACATAGAGTAATATGAACTCCAGGCTAGACATTAGACATAAAACAGCTCATGTAATTCTCACAAGCGGTCTGAAAATATTATAATGTCATTTTATCCTGGTGTTCAAATAGGTTAGAAGCTAACAGCTGGTGAGTAGTATCCCTGTAACTATTTACATTGCACTGATCTTGGATGGATGGATGGATGGATGGATGGATGGACGGATGGATGGACGGATGGATGGATAGATGGATGGACAGATGGATAAGCAAATGGATGGATGGACGGATGAAAGCATAGATGAAGAGCAGAAAGAAAACGCAACTAAACCACATAATTTCCCAGTTAAACTAATGAAATAGTGGGGTTGTTTAAAGGAATGAATTAGACTGATTAGTAATTAGCATTTCAGCAGTCAAGAAAAGGAAAAGGGAGACAGGAGGAGGAGGAACTACTATTATTAGAATCTGTGCTCTAGAGCCAGACTGCCCAGGTTCAAATCTCAGACCCACCCTTTGCTAGCTGGATAACCTTGGGCTAGTTATTTAACCTCTCTCTGCCTCTGTTTCCTCATCTGTAAAATGGGGCTATTATAACATAAGGTTGTTGTGAGAATTAAATGTGTTAATAAAATAATGTGTAAAGCATTTGGAACTTTGCCCAGCACCTAGCAAGTGCTCAATAAACGTTGCTATTGTCATCCGCATTTTGTAGGTGGAAACAGAAGCCGAAGGAGGGAGATGATGCTTATTCTGTAATTACTCCAATCATGCCACTTTCAGTACTGATGGTTGGTAACCCTTTTATTCAGTCATGGGGCTGCAAGAACATTTGAGCCAAGTCTAGCCAGACGATCTTCAGTCGTGCTAAGGATCTAGATCTTAAGGAAGATCTAGATTTTTCAACTATAGCTTTTTAGATAACTTTTAAAAGGTGATGAAACAAGGCAGAGACCTCGCTTCCTCAGAGACCGATACACAGTTTCACCATTTGCTATCACAGGAGTTGGGAGAAACTTGATAGTGATTGAAAAAAAGATGGATCTGCATTTTCTTAAACTGCCATAAATGTTTGTTGGGTGAATGAATGTTATCGACTATCATATTACTCAAGACTCCTTATTCAAAGACTATGATAAATTCATCTCAAAATTTAAGGAATTTATTTCTACTCCAGAAATTCCTAAAACAGATCTGGAACTCCATATCAGAAACCCCTGGAACAGATGCATTTCAGAACTGAGAATGTCTAGAGTTTTGAGAGCTACTAGAGTGCAGCTGATTTATACAATGTGGTTCCCCCTGGAGGTCTGGGCTGCCACCTCATGGTCAAGCAGCCTGATAGTCCTGCAGAGAACCGTATATGTGAACCGAACATTTACATTTAGTAAATACAGAAATCTATGAGCACGTCAGCATCAGCTCAGCTCAGGTTCCACCACCAAATTAGTTTCTTGCAAACAAATAGAAAGGCCTTGGGCTTTCAGAGCCTTTGGACGTCAGAAGGCAGATAGGGGATTGCGGACATGTAGTGAATAGGGAGCCCAAGCTGCTATGAAGAGCTTGGTTTGTGTCTCACCAACGTCGACTGAGCGCTCACCACATGGGCACTGTTCTAAGCCGGTTTACATGAATTGTCTCATTTGATTCTCGGAATAACTATAAAGCGTAAGTAACAGGCCCAAGGACAAGCACCAGTGAGGCGGAGCTGGTATTTAACCTTGGGCATCTGAGATCAGCCAGTGAAGTTTCCCAGCCAATGGGTCATTTCCAATATTTTTTTCTTCTTCCCTCACTTTTAATTTTTTGGTTCCTTTCTTTCAATAATAGTTTTTGATATTATTTTCTCTGTGTTTTTCATTGGAATTAGTAGGTAGAGGAGGTATCGCAAAAATTTTTTGGAATTATGGACTTTCATCTCATACTTTTGACAACATGGACTTTCAATCCTTTGTGAGGTTTTGGGATGTAGCAGAGTCAGCTTCTAACAAGCTTCAAACACATATGCCGGACTCACCAAGACAATCTCTGGTAAACAGAATCCTACTACAATAAAGCACGGACAAAGGAAGCGAAGCGTTTACTCCAGAACCTCAGGTGGTTTGAGAAGGTTGAAATCAAGGTCTCTCTGCTCAGTTTTGCAAATAAAGGGTCTCTTTTGGTTTTCCTAATCGAGGGATCCCATTTGACTCCATCCATTTTAGGAAGCGCCAACCGCACGAGCGGCACAGTGCAGGATGCCAAAGCTGTTCCTTTGGAGCTGGGGGCTATGAAGTAGATGGAGAAGACAAAGGAGGACATTCCAGAGCAAAGAAATTGCAAGGTGTATTTGGAGAATGCAGAGTGGTCTGGCAAGGCTGGAGCTGAGTGCACAGGCAAGAGGTGGAAATCAAGGGGTTACAAAATAGTCTGGGGCTGATACTGAGGTGCTCCTAACACCAAACTGAGGGGTGTGCCCCTCACCCCAGGGGTCCTGGAAACCCCCCGGAGGCCATAGGACAGAGCTGCCCAAGGACACTGGAGACCTGTCTGTCTTGCTCATGGCCATACCCCCAGTACGTGGAAGAGTACCATACCCCCAGTACTGGAATAGTACACAGAGCTGGAGTTTGATGTACATTTGTTGAAAGAAGAAATCAAAGAATGAATACATGAATAGACTTACATTGGACAACATACCTGAAAGTAGAGGATGGGCAAGGAGGAGAGAGGAGGCCCTGCTAGGAATTCACAGCAAGAGTCCAGGTGTGAACTGATGAGGGAAATCAGTGGTGATGGGCATGGGGAGGAGAGGACACAGCCAGTGAACAGCGATGGCGGATGCCACAGGACTTGTCGACCAACGGGCTATGGTGTCCAAGGGCAGGAGGCCTCAAAACCACCAGACCAAGTGTCCTGATAAAGAAGAGAGAAGAGGGAGAGGGCTCCTCCCAATAGGCTTCCTGAGAGAAGAAACCTTTCAGACTTGGAGATGCAAGATACCCCGGGGCCACCCTGGGGGACAGTATTTTCATGCTCCACTAAGTTGCTGTGCGGGGAGAGGCCAGAGCTGGTGAGCAAAAGTACATAGTAGCCAAAGTAAGAATGTAGTTATACGGCAGCCACAGGCAGAGATCAATCTCCCTGTGTCTCTTTTCCCTGATCACCACGCTGTCCAGCCCTTCACCTTGGAAACGTACCCCTGGAGACAGTGGGGCAGCTAGAAAGTGGGAAGGAAAGCAGGGATGGAAGAGAGCTTCAGGCTTGTGGGCAGCAGTGAGCGCTGCCAAGCTGGGCACTGCTGGCAGCAGCAAGGTGTTAGGGAACACAGGAGATTCAGGGAGGGCCCAGCTCATACCAGTGGAAGTTCACAGGGAGGCTTTCCAGCTGCAACAGAGCTAGAGTGGGCGGGACTGATGATAGATTTGATGCTCCCCGGGGAGAAGGCCAGAGTGGCTCCTTTTCCCATGTATAGGCATGATTCTTAGGTTTGGGGTGGCAATGTCATTACCTTGGTGTTCCCTCCACCCTGTTCCATAAACTTTGAGAGAGCCAGGGAGGAGCCAGGGGAGCCTCATGGAAAGAGCTCCTTATAGCTGTGACCCAGCCCCCAGCAGCCTGCAAGTCTACAGGCCTGGACAAGGGTCTCCAGGTAGCCCAAGAGAGACATTCAGGGTGATCCTTCTGACAACCATCTTTCAGACTTGGTCCACAAACCTCAGAAAGCTAAAATCTGATCCAGCAATGCTGGCTCCTCCAGAAAGATCCACACAGAGTCAGCGGGTCAGCCCTCCCCAAATTTATGGAGAAAGCCCAGGCTGAGTAGTGGGTGGCTCACCCAGAATCACAGAAAGAGCTAAAGAGCCCAGAGATGAACCCTAGGGAAGGGTCCTCTCTAGGAATGGCTGTGATTCATAAAACATCCCCACCATAAGATCTGCTCTCATAGGACCATACCTCTGGGTTTTAAAGGGACACATTTATTGAGCTTACTATGTTCCAGGCTCTGTACTGAACACTGAGGATACAAAGGTGAACGTGGCTACTTGGGGTCCAAGATGGTGGTGTAGGAAGACTCTGAACTCACCTGCTCCTATAGACAGAACAAAGCTATACCAATATATAGAGCAATTCCTCCTAAAGAAATGAGGGTTGACTGAACAGCTTCTACACACACACACACACACACACACACACACACACACACACACAAAACAATAGAAGGACCCATAGATATGAGTAGTAGAGACAGAGACACAGTACTGATGGAAACCCCACTCCCAACATGGCGACCTGCAGTATGGAGGGATATCTCTCAGGGACCTGTGTGCAGACTTGCCCACCCTGTGCTGAAGCAAAAAAACAAAAAAAACCAAAAAAAAAGCACAGCAGTTTAAAGAACACCTAGACTAGATGTGAAGGAAATCCATTTACTAACCCTAGCACATATGACAAATGGGCAGGGAACTGCTGGAACTCTCTCCAGGTGAAAGATGCTGCACGGCTCAATTTTTGCATTCACCCTCCACCTCGATGGCATGAGTGGGAATATGGTCCAGGTGCTCTAGCCAGCCAGCCAGGGCTGACCCACTGAACCCAAGGCCCCTGGCCCACACCAGCTACAGCTGTCCTCTCAAGGTGGCCCTGGCATGGTGTGCCCTGGGTCCACCTCTGCCTGTGCTCATCCCAACTCCAGCCATCCCACCAAGGTAGCCCCAGCACAGCATACCTCAGGACCTCCCTGGTCTATACCCACTTCAGCTCCAGCCAGCCTGCCAAAGCCAGCTGGTACATGCAGTCCACACAGGGGACATTCCTATACAAGGCCATGCCTTCGAGACCAAGAGAGGTAGCTGTTTCATCTAATTCATAGAAACAAAGACAGAAAGGCAAATGAAATGAGGAGACAAAGGAACATGCTCCAAATTAAAGAAAAACATAAAGCCCCAGAAAAAAATTAAATGGAGATAATTTACCCAATAAAGAGTTCAAAGTTATGGCCATAAAGAGGCTCACCAAACTCAGGAGAAGAATGAAGGAACACTATGAGAACTTCAGCAAAGAGTTAGAAAATATAAGAAAGAAACAATCAGAGCTGAAGAATACAATAACTGAAATGGAAAATACTCTAGAGGCAATCAACAGCAGATTAGATGATACAGAACAGATCAGTGATCTGAAAGACAGAAGAGTGGAAATCACCCAAACAGGACAACAAAAAGAAGAAAGAATTTTTAAAAATGAGGATAGGGGCTTCCCTGGTGGCGCAGTGGTTGGGAGTCCGCCTGCCGATGCGGGGGATGTGGGTTTGTGCCCCGGTCTGGGAGGATCCCACATGCCACGGAGCGGCTGGGCCTGTGAGCCATGGCCGCTGAGCCTGCGTGTCCAGAGCCTGTGCTCCGCGATGGGAGAGGCCACAACAGTGAGATGCCCGCGTACCGCCAAAAAAAAAAAAAAAAATGAGGATAGTTTATGAGACCTCTGGGCAAACATCCAGCATACTAGCATTCACATTTTAGGGGTCCCAGAAAGGGAAAAGAGAGAGAAAAAGGGCCAGAAAACTTACTTGAAGAAAAAATGGCTCAAAACTTCCCTAACCTGGAGAAGGAAACAGATATTCAGGTCCAAGAAATACAGAATTCCAAACTAGATGAACCCAAAGAAATCTACACCAATACACATCCTAACTAAAATGGCAAAAGTCAAAGAGAGAATTTGAAAGGCAGCAAGAGAAAAACAACAAGTCACATGCAGGGGACCTCTCATAAGACTATCAGCTAATTTTTCAGCAGAAATTTCACAGGCCAGAAGGGAGTCACATGATATATTTAAAGTTCTGAAAGGAAAAAATCTGTAACCAAGTAGACTCTACCTAGAAAGGTTAACATTTACAGTGAAGGAGAGATAAAGACTTTTCCAGACATGCAAAAACTGAAGGAGTTCATCACCACTAAACCAGCCTTACAAGAAATGTTAATGGTCTTCTTTAAGCAGAAAAGAAAAGGCCATAACTAGAAGAAAATATATGAAAGAAAAAAATCTCACTGGTAAAGGTAAATATATAGTAAAGGCAGAGGATCAGCCACTTGAAAAACTAGTATGAAGGTTAAAAGACAAAAATAGAAATTTCAACTATTGTAGCTCCAGTGGTGCAATTGATTAGTGTGCGGTACTTATAAGAAATTTCAACTATAACTACAGTAAGTAGTTAAGGGATACACAAAATAAGAGATGTAAATTATAACATCAAAAACATAAAATGTGGGTGGGAAGTAAAAATGTAGTGCTTTTAGAATGCATTCAAACTGAAGTAACTATCAGCTTAAAATAAACTGCCATATATATAGATATAGATATTGATATACATGAGTCTCATGATAACTACAAACCAAAACCCTACAATATATAGACAATAAATAAAGGGAAAGGAACCCAAACATAAAACTAAAGAATATTATCAAACCACAAGGGAAAAAACAAACAGAAGAAGAAAGGAAGAGAGAAGAACTACAAAAACAACCAGGAAACAATGAATAAAATGGCAATAAGTACATATGTATGAATAATCAAAAGATGCAGGGTAGCTGAATGGATTTTTTTTTAAGTCCCATCTATATGCTGCCTACAAGAGAATCACTTCAGATTTAAAGACACACACAGACTGAAAGTGAAGGGATGGAAAAACACATTCCATGCAAATCGAAACAAAAAGAATGCTGGAGTAGCAATACTCATACCAGACAGAATAGACTTTAAAACAAAGACTATAACAAGAGACAAAGAAGAGCATTACATAATGATAAAGGTATCAATCCAAAAAGAGGATATAACATTCATAAATATTTATGTACCCAACATAGGAGCAGCTAAATATATAAAGCAAATTTTAACAGACATAAAGAAAGAAATTGACAGTAATACAATAATAGTAGGGGACTTTAATACCTCAATAACATCAGTGGATAGATCATCTAGACCAAAAATCAATAAGGAAATATTGGCCTTAAAGGACACATTAGATGAGATGAACTTAATAGATATGTATAGAACATTTTAACCAAAATCTGCAGAATGCACATTTTTCTCAAGTACCCAAGGAACATTCTCCAGGATAGATCACAAACTAGGCCACAAAAAAAGTCTCAATAAATTTAAGAAGATTGAAATCATATCAAGCATCATTTCCAACCACAATCAACTAGAAATCATCTATAAGAAGAAAACTGAAAAAAAAAAGAAAAATCCACAAACACTGGAGGCTAAAAACATGCTAGTAAACAACCAATGCGTGAATGAAGAAATCAAAGAGGAAATCAAAAAATACCTTGAGACAAATGAAAATGTAAACACAACTTTCCAAAATCTATGGGACACAGTAAAAGCAATTCCAAGAGGGAAATTCATAGTGATACAGGCCTACCTCAATAAGCAAGAAAAATCTCAAACAATCTAACCTACCATCTAAAGGAATTAGAAAAAGAAAAGTAAACAAAGTCCAAAGTCAGCATAAAGAAGGAAATAAAAAAGACCAGAGCAAAAATAAATGAAATAGAGACTTAAAAAAAATGGAAAAGATCAATGAAACTTACTAAGAGCTGGTTCTTTAAAAAGATAAACAAAGTTGACAAACCTTTGGCCAGATCATGAAGAAAAAAAGAGAGAAGACCCAAATAAATAAAATCAGAAATGAAATGGAAGAACTTATGACCAATACCAGAGAAATACAAAAACTCATAAGAGACTACTGTGAAAATTATATGCCAACAAATTGGACAACCTAGACTAAATAAATTCCTAGACATACAATCTTCCAAGACTGAATCAGGAAGAAATAGAAAATCTGAACAGACTTATTACTAGTAGTAAAATTGAATCGGTAATCAAAAACTTCCCAAGAAACCAAAGTTCAGGACCAGATGGCTTCACAGGGGAATTCTACCAAACATTTAAAGAAGACTTAATACCTATTCTTCTCAAAATATTCTGAAAAATTGAAAGGAAGACACGCTTCCAAACTCATCCTATGAGGCCAGCATTACCCTGATACTAAAACCAGACACCTACAAAAAAAGAAAGTTACAGCCCAGTATCCCTGATGAACATAGATGCAAAAGTCCTCAACAAAATATTAGCAAACTGAATTCAATACACATTAAAAGGATCATACACCATGATCAAATGGAATTTATTCCAGGGATGCAAGGATTGTTCAATATCTACAAATCAATCAACATGACACACCACATTAAAAAATGAAGATAGAAATCATATGATCATCTCAATAGATGCAGAAAAAGCATTTGACAAACTCTCAACATAGTGGGTATAGAGGGCATATCTCACACAATAAAGGCCATGTATGCCAAACCCACAGCTAACCTCATACTCAGTGGTGAAAAGCTGAAAGCTTTTCCTCTAAGATTGAAAACAAGACAATGATACCAACTATCACCACTTTTATTCAATACAATATCAAAACTCCCAGCCATAGCAATCAGACAAGCAAAAGAAATAAAAGGCATCCAAATTAGAAGGGAAAAAGTAAAAATGTCACTATCTGCAGATGACATAATACTGTATAAAGAAAACCCTGAAGACTCCATCAAAAATAATTAGAATAATTCAATAAAATTTCAGGACACTAGGGAATTCCCTGGCAGTCCAGTGGTTAGGACTCCGTGCTTTCACTGCCAAGGGCATGGGTTCAATCCCTGGTCAGGAACTAAGATCCCTCAAGCCATGCAGTGCAGCCAAAAAATAAAAATAAATAAATAAAAAATAAATAAATTTGCAGGATACTAAATTAATATATAGAAATATACTGCATTTCTATCCACTAATAATGAATTATCAGAAAGAGAAATTAATAAAATAATCCCATTTACAATTGCATCAAAAAGAATAAAATACCTAGGAATAACTCTAACAAGGGAGGTGAAAGACCTATTCTCTGAAAACCATGAGACACTGATAAAATAAATTGAAGACAACACAAATAAATGGAAAAATATACCACGCTCATAGTCTGGAAGAATTAATATTGTTAAACTGTCCATACTACACAAAGCCATCTACAGATTCAATGCAATCTTTATGAAAATACCAAAGGTGTTTTTCACAGAACAAGAACAAATAATCTTAAAATTTGTACAGAACTACAAAAGGCCCTGAATAGCCAAAGCAATCTTGAGGAAGAAGGAAAAAGCTGGAGGTATCACACTTTTTGGTTTCAAATTACACTACAAAGCTACAGTAATCAAAAGAGTATGGTACTGGCATAAAAACAGACATATAGATCAATGGAACAGAATAGAGAGCCCAGAAATAAACTCTTGCTTATATGGTCAGGTAATCTATGACAAAGGAGGCAAGAATATACAATGAGGAAATAACAGTCTCCTCAAAAATGGTGTTAGGAAAACTCAACAGTTACATGCAAAAGAAAGAAACAGACTACTTTCTTGGACTAAAGACTTAAATGTAAGACCTGAAACCATAAAACTCCTAGAAGAAAACAAATGCAGTATGCTCTTTGACATTTGTCTTAGCAACACTTTTTTGGATCTGTCTTTTGAGGCAAGGACAACAAAAGCAAAAATAAATGGGACCTAATCAAACCAAAACTTTTTTGCACAGTGAAGGAAACCATCAATAAAATGAAAAGGCAACCTACTGAATGGGAGGAGATATTTGCAAATCATATATTCAATAAGGGGTTAATATCCAAAATATATAAACAACTCATACATCTCAATATCAAAAAATAATATCTGATTTAAAAATGGGCAAAGGGGCTTCCCTGGTGGTGCAGTGGTTGGGAGTCTGCCTGCCGATGCAGGGGACACGGGTTTGTGCCCCGGTCCGGGAGGATCCCACATGCCGCGGAGCAGCTGGGCACGTGAGCCATGGCCGCTGAGCCTGTGCATCCGGAGCCTGTGCTCCGCAACGGGAGAGGCCACAACAGTGAGAGGCCCGCGTACTGCAAAAGAAAAAAATGAATAAATAAATAAAAATGGGCAAAGGACCTGAATAGACATTTCTCCAAAGAAGACATACAAATGGCTAACAGGTATATGAAAAGATGCACATCACTAATAATCAGGGAAGTACAAATCAAAACCACAATGAGATATCACCTGACACCTGTCAGAATGGCTATTACCAAAAAGACAACACGTAACAAGTGTTGGTCAGGATGTGGAGAAACGGGAACCCAGGAAGACACTGGAACTGACCAAAAAAGATACCCCACATCCAAAGACAAAGGAGAAGCCACAATGAGACAGTAGGAGGGGTGCAATCACAGTAAAATCAAATCCCATAACCACTGGCTGGGTGACTCACAAACTGGAGAACACTTATACCACAGAAGTCCACCCACTGGAGGAAGGTTCTGAGCCCCACATCAGGCTTCCCAACCTGGGGGTCCGGCAACAGGAGGAGGAATTCCCAGAGAATCAGACTTTGAAGGCTAGTGGGATTTGATTGCAGGACTTCAACAGGACTGGGGGAAACAGAGACTCCACTCTTGGAGGGCACACACAAAGTAGTGTGCGCATCAGGACCCCGGGGGAAGAAGCAGACCCCATAGGAGACTGAACCAAACCTACCTGCTAGTGTTGGAGGGTCTCCTGCAGAGGTGGGGGGTGGCTGTGTCTTACTGTGGGGACAAGGACACTGGCAGCAGAAGTTCTGGGAAGTACTCCTTGGCATGAGCCCTCCCAGAGTCTGCCTTTAGCCCCACCAAAGACCCTGTAGCCTCCAGTGCTGAGTCCCCTCAGGCCAAACAACCAACAGGGAGGGAACTCAGTCCCACCCATCAGCAGACAAGCAGATTAAAGTTTTACTGAGTTCTTCCCACCAGATCAACACCCAGCTCTACCCACCATGAGTTCCCCCCATCAGGAAGCTTGCACAAGCCTCTTAGATAGCCTCATCCACCAGAGGGCAGACAGCAGAAGCAAGAAGAACTACAATCCTGCAGCCTGTGGAACAAAAAACACATTTATAGAAAGATAGACAAGATGAAAAGGCAGAGGGCTATGTACCAGATGAAGGAACAAGATAAAACCCCAGAAAAAATAACTAAATGAAGTGGAGATAGGCACCCTTCCAGAAAAAGAATTCAGAATAATGATAGTGAAGATGATCCAGGACCTTGGAAAAAAGAATGGAGGCAAAGATCAAGAAGATGAAAGAAATGTTTAACAAAGACCTAGAAGAATTAAAGAAAAAACACCTAGAAGAATTAAAGAACAAACAAACAGAGAATGAACAATACAATAACTGACATGAAGAATATACTAGAAGGAATCACTGGACATTTACCCCAGAGAAATGAAAACTTATTTTCACACAGAAACTTGTACACAAATGTTCACTGCAGCTTTATTTGTAATAGCACAGAAACTTTTACACAAATATTCACTGCAGCTTTATTTGTAATAGCCCATAGCTAGAAACCACTTCAATGTCCTTCAATGAGTGAATGGGTAAATAAACTGTGGCTCATCTAGATCATAGAATACTACTCAGCAGTGAAAAGAAAAAAGTAGAAACAACCCAAGTGTCCATCAACTGATGATTAGATAAACAAAATATGATATTACCCATACAATGGTATATTATTTGCCAATAAAAAGAAATGAAGTGTTAAAAAAAATACACTAGAAGGAATCAATAGCAGAATAACTGAGGCAGAAGAACAGATAAGTGACCTGGAAAACAGAATGGTAGAAATCACTGCTGTGGAGCAGAATAAAGAAAAAGAATGAAAAGAAATGAAGAGAGCCTAAGACACCACTGGGACAACATTCAACACATCAACATTTGCGTTATAGGGGTCTCAGAAGGAGAAGAGAGAGAGAAAGGACCCGAGAAAATATTTGAAGAGATTATAGTCGAAAACTTCCCTAACATGGGAAAGGAAATAGCCACCCAAGTCCAGGAAGCGCAGAGAGTCCCAGGCAGGATAAACCCAAGGAGAAACACGCCAAGACACATAGTAATCAAACTGACAAAAATTAAGACAAAGCAAAATTATTAAAAGCAACAAGGGAAAAACGACAAATAACATACAAGGGAACCCCATAAGGTTAACAGCTGCGTTCTCAGCAGAAACTCTGTAAGCCAGAACGGAGTGGCTCGATATACTGAAAGTGATGAAAAGGAAGAAACTACAACCAAGATTACTCTACCCAGCAAGGATCTCATTCAGATTTGATGGAGAAATCAAAAGCTTTACAGACAAGCAAAAGCTAAGAGAATTCAGCACCACCAAACCAGCTCTACAACAAATGCTAAAGGAACTTCTCTAAGTGGGAAACACAAGAGGAGAAAAGGACCTACAAAAACAAACCCAAAACAATTAAGAAAATGTTAATAGGAACATACGTATCGATAATTACCTTAAATGTGAATGGATTCAATGTTCCAACCAAAAGACACAGGCTGATTGAATGGATACAAAAACAAAACCCATCTATATGCTGTCTACAAGAGACCCACTTCAGACCTAGGGACAGAACAGACTGAAAGTGTGGGGTTGGAAAAAGATATTCCATGTAAATGGAAATCAAAAGAAAGCTGGAGTAGCAATACTCATAACAGTTAAAATAGACTTTAAAATAAAGAATGTTACAAGAGACAAGAAAGGACACTACATAATGATCAAGGGATCAATCCAAATATAAGATATAACAATTATAAATATATATGTACCCAACACAGGAGCACCTCAATACATTAGGCAAATGCTAACAGCTATAAAAGAGGAAATCGACAGTAACACAATAATAGTGGGTGATTTTAACACCTCACTTACACCAATGGACAGATCATCCAGACAGAAAACTAATGAGGAAACACAAGCGTTAAATGACACAACAGACCAGATAGATTTAATGGATATCTATAGGACATTCCATCCAAAAAGAGCAGACTACACTTTCTTCTCAAGTGCACACAGAACATTCTCCAGGATAGATGACATCTTGGGTCACAAATCAAGCCTTGGTAAATTTAAGAAAATTGAAATCATATCAAGCATCTTTTCCAACCACAATGCTATAAGATTAGAAATAAATTACAGGGAAAAAAACATAAAACATACAAACACATGGAGGCTAAATAATACATTACTAAATAACCAAGAGATCACTGAAGAAATCAAACAAGAAATCAGAACATACCTAGAGACAAATGACAATGAAAACACAACAATCCAAAACCTATGGGATGCAGCAAAAGCAGTTCTAAGAGGGAAGTTTATAGCAATATGATCCTTCCTCAAGAAACAAGAAAAATCTCAAACAGTCTAACCTTACAACTAAAGGAACTCAAGAAAGAAGAACAAACAAAACACAAAGTTAGTAGAAGGAAAGAAATCATAAAGATCAGAGCAGAAATAAATGAAATAGAAACAAAGAAAACAATAGCAAAGATCAATAAAACTAAAAGCTGGTTCTTTGAGAAGATAAACAAAATTGATAAGCCTTTAGCCAGACTCATCAAGAAAAAGAGGGAGGGCTTCCCTGGTGGCGCAGTGGTTGAGAGTCCACCTGCTGATGCAGGGGACACGGGTTCGTGCCCCGGTCTGGGAAGATCCCACATGCTGTGGAGCAGCTGGGCCCGTGAGCCATGGCTGCTGAGCCTGCATGTCCGGAGCCTGTGCTCTGCAACAGGAGAGGCCACAACAGTGAGAGGCCCACGTACAGCAAAAAAAAAAAAGAAAGAAAGAAAGAAAGAAAAAGAGGGAGAAGACTCAAATCAGTAAATTAGAAATGAAAAAGAAGTTACAACGGACACCGCACAAATACAAAGCATCATAAGAGACTACTACAGGCAACTCTAGGCCAATAAAATGGACAACCTGGAAGAAATGGAAAAATTCTTAGGAAGGTATAACCTTCCAAGACTGAACCAGGAAGAAACAGAAAATATGAATAGACAAATCACAAGTAATGAAATTGAAACTGAGAGTAAAACTCTTCCAACAAACAGAAGTCCAGGACCAGATAACTTCATAGGTAAATTCTATCAAATATTTAGAGAAGAGTTAACAGCCATCCTTCTCAAACTTTTGCAAAAAATTGCAGAGGAAGGAACACTCCCAAACTCATTCTACGAGGCCACCATCACCCTGATACCTAAACCAGACAAAGATACTACAAAAAAAGAAAATTACAGACCAATATCACTGATGAATATAGATGCAAATATCCTCAACAAAATACTAGCAAACAGAATTCAACAGCACATTAAAAGGATCATACACCATGATCAAGTGGGATTTATCCCAGGGATGCAAGGATCCTTCAATATACACGAATCAATCAATGTGATATACCATATTAACAAATTGAAGAATAAAACCCATATGATCAACTCAATAGATGCAGAAAAAGCTTTTGACAAAATTCAATACCCATTTATGATAAAAAAAAAAACTCTCCAGAATGTGGGCATAGAGGGAACCTACCTCAACATAATAAACTCCATGTATGACAAACCCACAGCAAACATCATTCTCAATGCTTAAAAACTGAAAGCATTTCCTCTAAGATCAGGAAGAGGACAAGGATGTCCACTCTCACCACTATTATTCAACATAGTTTTGGAAGTCCTAGCCATGGCAATCAGAGAAGAAAAAGAAATAAAAGGAATCCAAGTTGGAAAAGAAGAAGTAAGACTGTCACTGTTTGCAGATGACATGATACTATACATAGAGAATCCTAAAGATGCCACCAGAAAACTACTAGAGCTAATCAATGAATTTGGTAAAGTTGCAGGATACAAAATTAATGCACAGAAATCTCTTGCATTCTTATACACTAACAACGAAAGATCAGAAAGAGAAATTAAGGAAACAATCCCATTCACCACTGCAACAAAAAGAATGAAAAACCTAGGAATAAACCTACCTAAGGAGGTAAAAGACCTGTACTCGGAAAACTATAAGACACTGATGAAAGAAATCAAAGATTTCTTTGACACAAACAGATGGAGAGATATACCATGTACTTGGGTTGGAAGAATCAACACTGTGAAAATGAGTATACTACCCAAAGCAATCTACAGATTCAGTGCAAGCCCTATCAAATTACCAATGGCAGTTTTTACAGAAGTAGAACCAAAAAATCTTAAAATTTGTATGGAGACACAAAAGACCCCAAATAGCCAAAGCAATCTTGAGGGGAAAAAAATGGAGCTGGAGGAATCAGACTCCCTGACTTCAGACTATACTACAAAGCTACAGTAATCAAGACAGGATGGTACTGGCACAAAAACAGAAAGATAGATCAATGGAACAGGATAGAAAGCCCAGGGATAAACCCACGCACCTATAGTTAACTAATCTATAACAAAGGAGGCAAGGATATACAATGGGGAAAAGGCAGTCTCTTCAATAAGTGGTGCTGGGAAAACTGGGCAGCTACATGTAAAAGATTGAAATTAGAACACTCCCTAACACCATACACAAAAATAAACTCAAAATGGATTAAAGACCTAAATGTAAGACCAGACACTATCAAACTCTTAGAGAAAAACATAGGAAGAACACTCTTTGACATAAATCACAACAAGGTCTTTTATGACCCACCTCCTAGAGCAACGGAAATAAAAGCAAAAATCAACAAATGGGACCTAATGAAACTTAAAAGCTTTGGCACAGCAAAGGAAACTATAAACAAGATGAAAAGACAACCCTCAGAATGGGAGAAAATATTTGCAAATGAATCAACGGACAAAGGATTAATCTCTAAAATATATAAACAGCTCATGAACCTCAATGTTAAAAAAATAAACAACCCAATCCAAAAATGGCCCGAAGACCTAAATAGACATTTCTCCAAAGAAAACATACAGATGGCCAAGAGGCACATGAAAAGTTGCTCAACATCACTAATTATTAGAGAAATGCAAATCAAAACTACAGTGAGGTATCATCTCACACCAGTTAGAATGGGCATCATCAGAAAATCTACAAACAACAGATGCTGGAGAGGGTGTGGAGAAAAGGGAATCCTCTTGCACTGTTGGTGGGAACATAAACTGATACAGCCACCATGGAGAACAGTCTGGAGGTTCCTTAAAAAACTAAAAATAGAATTACCATATGACCCAGCAATCCCACTAGTGGGCATATACCCAGAGAAAACCATAATTCAAAAAGACACATGCACCCCAATGTTCATTGCAGCACTATTTACAATAGCCAGGTCATGGAAGCAACCTAAACACCCATCGACAGACAAATGGATAAAGAAGATGTTATACATATATGCAATGGAATATTACTCAGCCATAAAAAGGAATGAAATTGGGTCATTTGTAGAGATGTGGATGGACCTAGAGACTGTCATACAGAGTGAATAAGTCAGAAAGAGAAAAACAAATATCATATATTAACGCATATATGTGGAACCTAGAAAAATGGTAAAGATGAACCGGTTTGCAAGGCAGAAATAGAGACACGGATGTAGAGAACAAATGTATGGACACCAATGGGGAAAGTGAGGTGGGGGACGGGGTATGAATTGGGAGGTTGGGATTGACATGTATACACTAATATGTATAAAATAGGTGACTAATAAGAACCTGCTGTATAAAAAAATAAATAAATAAAATTAAAAGAAAATAGAACTACCGTATGGTTCAGCAATTCCACTTCTGGGTATTTTTCCAAAGAAAATGAAAACACTAAATCAAAAAGATGTCTGTACCCCAATGTTCACTGCAGCATTATTTACAATAGCCAAGATATGGAAGCAACCTAAGTGTCCATAGATAGGTGAATGGATAAAGACAATGTGGTATATATATATACAATAGAATATTAATCAGCCATAAAAAAGAATGGAATCTTGCCATTTGCAATAACAAGGGTGGACCTAGAGGGAATTATGTTAAGTGAAATAAGTCAGACAAAGAAAGACAAATACCACGTGATTTCACTTACATGTGGAATCTAAAAAACAAAATAAATGAACAAACATAAAACCGAAACATACTCATGGACACATAGAACAAACAGGTGGCTGCCAGAAGGGAGGGATGGGGGGAGGGGTGGACAAAATAGGTGAAGGGTATTAAGTACAGACTCCCAGTTACAAAATAAATAAGTCACAGGGATGTAAAGTACAGCACAGGGAATATAGTCAATAATATTGTAATAACTTTGTATGATGACAGATGATAACTAGACTTATCATGGTGATTACTTTGTAATGTATAAAAACTATTGACTCACTATGTTGTACACCTGAAACTAATGTAATATTGTAAGTCAGTTATACTTCGATTTTTTTTGAAAGGCAAAAAATAGGACAAAACAACAACTATAATAACAACAACAACAAAATGAGTGTGACGTGGTCCCTACTTTTAAGGAGCTCATAGTCTATTGGAAAAATAGACATGGACCCAAGTAAGTAGAATGAGTAAGGGCATCATAAGGATTCGATGAGATAGGTAGGGATAACAGTAAGTCACTTAATCTACACACCAATACTCTGGGAGAGGTATCGCTAGCCCATTTTACAGATGAGGAAACTGAAGTTACAATGGTTAAATCACTTGCCCCAGTTCACACAGCTAGTAAGAGACACCACGACCAGTGGGCTGGTGCATGCTCACACAGGCTGTGAAAGTCAGCTTTGTGCATCTCTTCCCAATTCCTTATTCAGTGACATCACATTGGTAACTTGAAATCCACCAACAGATGGACCACAGAAATTGGCAAACACTACAAATCAGGTGACAGTCTGGATTCAAACCCAAGTCGGAAACCAAAGACTTTTTCCAGTCTCGCCCAGAATTTTTTCTGGATTAAAGCATCCCTTTCTAAAAAGCCTGGCTCCCCAAGAGAATCACGCCAGGCAATCCTGGATAAGGCCAAACAAGATAATGGATGTGAGCTGCCTTCTAAGTCACAAAGGGCTGTGCAACTAAGTTTAGTCACCATCTGTCCCCTTAGCTCCTGAGCAGACACATAGGGGCTCAGACATGCCCAGCAGGCCTCAGGTAGGGGGCAAGGAGTGGGGCCAGGAGGAAAAAGGAGCCTTCTCTAGAATACTGATCTCCGTAAGTGTCATTGGTATGATTATTTAATTAATCTCTGTCTCCCCGACTAGCTCCACAGGGATAAGGTCTCCACAAGGACAAGGATTGTGGCTGGTTTTGCTGACCACCGTAGCCCAAGTGCCAAGCAGCATGCTTGGCAAACAGGAAGCCCTACATCCACATTGGTTGAAAGAATGAATTAATAAAGCAGGAGGGCATCAGAGCTAAACTATACACAGAGTCCAGGCATGCCTCCTTAGAGTCTGCGAGGAGAAGGGCGTCTGATGCCCACCCCAGCCCTGAGAGGAGACTGCAGGAGAGCCAGACTGCCTGGGTGGGACCCCCGTTATGCCACTTACTAACTGGGGAAGCTGTGCCTCAGTGTCCTCAGCTGCAAAATGAGATGTGGGGTTGTTCTGAGCATTAAAGGCGTTAACATTTGTAAAGCGCCTGGCATATAGTAAGTGTTGTGTGCTTGTTAATAGGTTAAGAAACCCCCCTCCCCAAATCACGTGCATTGCTATTTTCTCCTCTGCTCTTGGAATGCAATTATCTGGCCTATTCTAATCCTGAGACGGCTTGCCTGAGGAAAAAGAAGTTCCAGCAAGTCCTCCTCTCCCCACCCCTTCCTACCCTACGCTGCCCCACCCCGGGGCATCCAGACCCGCCCACTTCTCCTTAAACGACCCTGAGCCTTGTTCAGCTCCACCTGGCCCCAAAGCCTGGGAGCCGCGCCCAGGCTCCAGGAAGGCACCCCCTTCCCTTTGCTTCCTCTCTCCAGCGCACCTAGGAGCCCGGCTCCCAGCTGGGGTTGGAGGAGATGGAAGGCAGGATGCGCCATCTACAGCCAGAGCCGTGACCCGAGCCCGCACACTGTGGGCGGCTGCGCCACCCAGTGGCGACCTGCGGAATCGGCGGTGGGGAGGCCGGTGGAGTTGAAGGTCCAGAGCGTCGGGGTCTAGCTGTCCTGGGCCTCTGCAGGGACGAAGGGAAGAGAAGGCAAAAGAAAGGGAAGGTTGGTGGGTGGAGAGAATGTCACCAAAAGGACTGGTAGGATCTAGCTCACAGGAAATTAATTCAGTTGGAAAAGCAGGGCTGTCTGCAGGGGCTCTTTTCTCCCTTGTCTGTTCCCACTGGGGTCCTCAGGCTTCTCCTCCCATAAGAGAGTATTTGGCTGGGGGTAGAGGCTCCTGTCCCAGGAAATCCCTGACTACCCTGCACTGCCCTGGGCTGTTGAGGAGACAAAGATAGAGGGCGTCTGCAGCCCTGAGGCCGGGAGCAGCCTCCTCGCCCTGTGGGTGGCATCTAGGGAACAGGACCCAGCGAGAGTCCAGATTCCAACCGCAGCTCCGCCCTGGTTCCTTGCGGCCCGGCCCCCATCAGCCAGTGCCTGGAGAGATGATAAAAATAAACACCTACCCAACTTCCCTCACAGAGGGGTGGTGAGACTCAAACAAGATAACACTGGGGAAAGCGTTTGCAAGAACAATAGCCATCGCTATTCGGAGTTCCTGATCCTTCATAACTTTAGCAGCCATGTGACGAGGGGCAAATACAAGCACACTTGCTTCAAAAGTAAGACCCTCAAGTCCTCACTATTAAAAACTCCTCAAACAAGAGATTTTTATTTGGAGGTGCAGGAAAGGAACGTGCAGTTGAGATCCAAAACCACAAAGTTCCATATGGGAAATTTAAATGATCAAGAATGTCTTGTGGATTTTTTCCACATTGAATTTAGAAGGCAGCTTGCTCTTTAGGAAACCTGTGGAATAGACACTATGATCCCCCAAAACATTTGGAGGATGAAGAAGCAGCCAAGAGAGTTATCTAGGATCCTACTCAGAACCACCGCAAAGGCAGAATCACAGAAGCTCTGGCTTTCACTTTGGCCTGGGACATCGCCTGCAGCTGCAGGCACCTCTATTCAGAACTTGAGTGAACACCTCCACTAGGCAGCCGCATCGTCCTTGTAGGAGAACAAATCCGCGTGCTGGTCCCATTCTGATCTCCCTAGATGTGGAGTCCAGGCCCCCCGACCACTGGCCCAGTATCACGAGAATAAGGCTGCCCCCATCTCAGAGTCCAGGACTGGGAACCTCTAGACAGGATGGGAGTTGACAGCAGAGTAAGGGAGAGAAATAAGAGGCAGCCCTACCCCAAATCCCACCCGCAAGTGAAGCAGTGAGCCAACCAGCATCACCCACTGCCTGCACACGATAGGCAGAGCCAGAAGACCCGCTTTAGGAGAGAGGATTGGGGCAAGTTGACCAGAGCCCCAGCACCTGGCAGGGCAGACACGAGTTTGGGATTTCAGTTCCCTGGTTGACACATCTCTTAAAAGTTCCCTCTGATACAGGGTCCCTATGCAGGTCCCCATGGCCCCTTCCTCCCCTCTGTCCTCTCTCCCTAACCAGAGAGGGTCACATTCACTCTCACAGCCCATGTATTTCCAATGCCCAGTGGTTTTGTCCTGACTTGTTCTGCTTCTTAGACTTTCCTTAATCTTGGCTCCATGTCGTCATGCAATATCTATTTCCTCTGTGATGGTCTCCCAAAGAGAGCCAGGATCTTTGGGTGTAAACCTTCACATACACCTCTTCTGAATCCTCCTAGCCCAGGGGGCCATGGGCACTTATTGTGCACTGCTGTATGGGTACTCGTGGGGAGGCAGGGAGAGGGCTCACTCTGATGTCAGTTCCATCCTGTCTAGAGATTCCAGGTCTGTACCCTGACGGGAGGGCAGACCCAGACCATCACTCACTCTGGCAGCACTGGTTTCAAATTCATCCAACAGGTCCCTGTTGTTCCCACTCTGTCTCCAGTGCTGTGCTGGGGGTTGCGGGGGAGGACTCCAGAGGTAAGAGGAGACATCTCAGGGCTCCCCATCTCTGCATACCTCCCGTCATTCTGTCCCGAGGAGGGAGAATGCTCATCTGATTGGGCAGACTGCAGGTCACCGATTGGCCCATATTTGCAGGTGGATGTGGCCACTGTTCCTGAAACATGGGCTGGGGTGGGGCGGTGGCTGGCCCATCCGTCTCCTCTGTTCCTGCAGCAGATCAGTTCACTGGCCCAGGCTGATGCCCTCTCCCTGTCCTTCCATGAAGCTGCCCAGAGCACAGGAGGAGCAGAGATTTGGGGAGAACAAGGCCCACAGGCTCAGCCCAGCTTACCCCAGTTTGCTGTGTGAGGCGTGGGGACCCAAACCCAGCTGCATCCAATTTGACTCTTCTTTCGTCTCTGCTCTTCCTCTAACTGTCCCTCTGGGACTTTGTGGGTAGTGGATGCTAGGGTTTGGGGTCTCCCTGGGTCCTCTGGCCATCAGGCACGTATTAGCCCCTCACTGCTGCCAACCTTGGTGACGACCCCTCATGCTCCAGGAGAAGCAGTTCAGCGGGAAGTTTAGAACTGTGCCGTGACACGAGGTAAGAGCTAGACAATCAAGTTTCCTGGGGAGCGGCGAAAGGCTTCACGGGGAGAGCGGAGCTGGAGACTGGCCTTGAAAGATGTATAGGATCCCACTGACATTTGGGGACGTGGGGACAGACAGTCCAGGCAGAAGGAACTCAGGCACGTTTGGAGAAGAGTAAAGAGTCCAGTGTGGTGCTGGCCACATGAATGTGGACAATGGAAGAAGATTCTAGAAGGTTAGGTAGACCTACAGGTTGGAGTCCCCGCATGCCCAGTCCAGACGTTTTCACCTAATTTAGTGGACATCTGCGAGCCACTGAAAGCTACCAAGCAGGGAGGACTGCCGTCAGGACTGAGCTCTAGAAAGAATCTGGCGGAAGCGTCTGGGGGTGGATTGGAGCCAAACAAGACAAGGGCAGAAGGACCAGTTCGGCAGCCTGCACAGTAACCCAGGCAAGCAGAACATAAACGCAGGACGGTGGGACCAGGACGGAGGCCCCAGGGGGAAGGGCGAGCACAGAACCCAGAGAACAAGAGTCCCAAGGAAGACAGAAGATGGGCTGTGGAGGGTTGCCGGAAAAGTCTCCAGGAGAACAGAGAGAACAGGTCTCGGGTGCCTCCACGGAAACTGGGGGGTCAGGGCAGGCGGGGCTGCTTCGCAGAAAGATGAGCTTGTCCACCTGCCCTGGGCCTGCTACCCTGCCGCCTTCCACTGCCCCAGAATACCATCAGCTGGTGCCCTGCGCTGCTTCTCCTCTCTCCGCTTCCCCTTTCTCCCACTTATTCTTCAGTCCTCAGCTCAAGATCGCCTCCCCCTGCAAGCTGTCCCTGAGCGCCACCCCGGGGACATAGTTAAGTGCCCCCCTCTTGCTCCCCTCCACCCTAACACGTGTGCGGGGTGCACCACAACTGCTGGTTCCCTTCTCGGCTTCCCCCATCAGGTGTTTCATTTATTCGACAGGTAGGAACAAGTGTTTATTGAGCACCTACTCTGTGCTAACCCCCCAGGTGCTGAGAACTTCACACCGGGGAGCAAAAGCAGCGCCTGCTCTCAAGGAATGCTTGGTCCAGTGGAGGAAGGAGGAGACCAGATCAACAGAGACTAGGGCTTCCCTGGTGGCGCAGTGGTTAAGAATCCTCCTGCCAATGCAGGGGACACGGGTTCAAGCCCTGGTCTGGGAAGATCCCACATGCCGCGGAGCAATCAAGTCCGTGTGCCACAACTACTGAGCCTGTGCTCTATAGCCCGCGAGCCACAACTACTGAGCCCGTGTGCGATAACGACCGAAGCCCACGAGCCTAGAGCTCTGCTCCGCAACAAGGGAAGCCACTGCAATGAGAAGCCCGTGTGCCGCAACAAAGGATAGCCCCTGCTCGCCGCAACTAAAGAAAAGCCCACGCGCAGCAACGAAGACCCAACACAGCCATAAATAAATAAATAAATAACAACCAAAAAACAGAGACTGGCCACGTAATAGGGGGTCATCTCTTCTCTGACTCTTTATCTCCACCCCTAGTGGGCCTGGCATGGAGAAGACTCTAGAAATGATGCTTGAGGGAAGGAAGACACATTGACTTTGAAGTGTGGCAGGACGTCCAGAGAGCAGCTGGGAATGGGGTGTGCGTGGCGGGCGGCTGGAGGTCAGGAGAGATGACCGGAAAAGGGCTATTTTTGGAATTCTGCCCTCTCACCTGTAAGTTACCGTGAGTGTCACTAAACCTGGCATGCTGAGTATGTGGGGTCCAAGCGCTTACCTGGAACATGAAGAGAGTCAGCAGGCTCCGTACTCCTGACGCAGCTTAGATTAACAGGGGGCCTATTCTTGAGCCCAGGCTGCTCCCACTCAGAACTCATCCCGTTTAAGGAATCGGGACATCAAGTCGCCTGCTCCGGAGGGCCAGACAACCATCAAAGGGAAAACGCTTACACTATGGAATGTTCCTAACCCAGGGAAGCGCTAGCGTCAGTGGGGAGAAGGGAGGCTGCCTCTGCGCAGTGCCCCAGACAGCAAGTCGCGTCTCCAGACTCCAGACCAACCAATGATTAGGTTTTTCCTCATCTGACACAAGACTTCGGCTCCGTCTGAATGCCTGTGGCACTGAGCAAATCAAATGTAGATCCCAAAGTGCTATCAGAAATGGAAAGAGCCTGTTCTGGGCATGGTTCCTGCTGGTCCTAGAAAAGAATTATCCACATTGCCACCCAAGAGCTCCCCTTCTGGCTCCCTGAGGGCAGCCAGACCACTAACGGCTCCTTCCCCCTCCCTCCCTCACCTCTGAAATGCACTGTATCTACCAATGGCTTCTAGCTGTCTGGAAACACTTGCAGGTAAACAAGCCTGTCCCAGTCACACTGTATGACTTAGCTTTGCAGGCTGCTGGACGCCCCGTCCTGAGTTTTTCCCCACCCCACCCCAACTCTGTGGTGCCTGTGACCTCCAGCTGGTCCTCCAGTGAAACATCCGTCATCTAGAATCCAGACTGAAAGCTCCATGTGGGCAGGGCCGTGTCCCTCTGCTCACTAGTGCATCCCCAGGTCTAGGACATTGCCTAGCACACAGTAGGCCCTTTATAAGTATTTGTTATGTAGATTCAATAAACTTTGGTCAAGCACCTCTCCTGTGTAAGGTACCTTCAGGCCTGTCCTTCTTCTCAGGACACAGAGCAGAAAGGGCGACCAGGGCTCTTCCCACCAAGAGCCCCCTCTGCAGATGAGCCGGCATGTTCCAGAGGGGTCCCGGGGTCAGAGTGAAACGGAGCAGGACCCTGTGGTCCTAGCCCCTCATGTCCTCTGCCTGCCTTTCGTCTGCGGAAAAACTTTAGCCAAAGAATAAGTTTAATGAGAGAAGTGAGAGAATGCAGAAGCAAAAGAAAACAATCCAACAAGACTAAATAATAGTTTAGCCGTTAAGCAAAGTCAAGGACCTTTTAGTTCCTCCTCAAGGGCTACAGATAATATTCTGAGCCATGTGAGCTGTCTTATAGACACTGAAACCCCCGCCAGGTGGAAGATGTTAACTACATGATGACCAGACTGCAGCCATGACATAAGCTGCCACAATTCCAAGAATTGGCCTCAAGGAAATAGGAACAAACCGACCCTGGAACTGAAGATTAACTGTACCTAAAACAATTAAGATGACACTGGTCAGACCACCGCATGACCAATTGCAAGATGACTGTCAGAGCCGACTGTGCTGTTTCTGCACGTAGCCCTCTCCCTCTGTCTATAAAAGCTCTTGCCCACTGATTGTCAGTGGGGGGAGGGGGGGAGTCAGCCTTTGGACAGGAATCCACCCTCCCCTGCCCGACCCCGCAGTTGCCAGCAACCAAAATAAAGCAAACTCCTTTCCACCAACCTTGCCTCTTTCATGGCTTTTGAGCGGCGAGCAGCTGGACCCCACTTGCGGTGACGAGAGGAACACAGGTCCAGCCCCTGTGGCTCCCTCTGCCTGAGCACAGGTCTACATACGCCCCTCGCTTTAAACCTACAGTGAATACGGGCCAGCCTCCCCCCTTCCCACTGTCTTCCTCCCCATCACCCCAGCACTCCTGTTCCCTCCGGGATGTTTCCAGGAACATTTGGCACCATTTCAGAGAAGTTCAAATAGCATGGCTTCCTTAGCAATCTGGGACACTTAAGCCACCCAAATTACTTCCGCCTTTGCTTCGGACAACAAAGTGAGAGAGCTGAATCCTGTCCTCATGAAAAAGGGTCAATGCACATTCCACAGAGATAGACATCGCAGGTAAGAGGCAGGCTTCATAGCCAACATACCTGCGTTCCAATCCCGGCTCTGCCATTGACTTTCCGGCGACAGGGGAATTTCCTTGTCTCAGTTTCCTCACCTGTCAGGTGGGGATGACATTAGTAGTTCCTACCTCATTGGGATATTATGAAGGGTAAATGAGAAAATCCATGTAAAGCACTTAGAAAAGTGAGTCTGCAATAAAAGTTAACTTTTATTTTTATTATCATTATTATTATTATCTTTAACTACAGTTCAGGAAGGATCCCACTAGAGGGTGTTTACTGCAATTTTTACACATTTTCTCCTAGTTTAGGGTGGCTAATGAAACCTCACCCCTCTGACGCTAGGAGGCTCCTCCCCACCTCCTCATGGAAACACCTCTGCCAAATATCTCTCTCTCAGCCCCAACAAAAGGGATCTTATCACCTACCCCCATGTATGCCCTGTATAAGTCAGCACAGCCTAACTGCTGTAACAAACACCCCCAAAGCCAAGGGCTTGACACAACAAAGGCTTTTCTCACTCGTGATCCAGTATCATCAAGGGTAGGAGATATTCTGCTCCACAAAGTCATTGGGGCACCCAAGGCTCCTTCCCATGGGCTCCACTATCTTGCAGGGCCATGGACCCCCACCCTGGGTCCTCTGCATCCACCAGCAGGTGGGAAGAAAGCACATGGAGATCACATGCAGGTTTGGGGACCATACTGGGTGGGGGAGTTTATTCCTTTAGCCACATCCATTAGCCAGAAACTCAGTCCCATGACACCACCTCACTGTAGTAGAAGCTCTGAAACAGTCTTTCCACGTGTTCAAGAGGAAAATAAAATCAATTCAATGATCACATAGTATTTTTTCTGCTACCTACTCCTTCTGAGGCTTCTCTAGGAGGGAACTTGTG
Source organism: Globicephala melas (assembly GCF_963455315.2). NCBI lineage: Eukaryota > Metazoa > Chordata > Mammalia > Artiodactyla > Delphinidae > Globicephala > Globicephala melas. The sequence goes on from NC_083314.1 coordinate 48,897,910, forward strand.
TTTCGTGCTTCCCCTCAAATCCTATAGCAGATGATGTCATTCCACCTGGGCAGCAGACATGGGAGAAAGAAGGCGATCTTCAGAATGGGACAGAGCTGGGCCTACATCGCAGCTTTGTCACTTACTAGGACAGCTCAGCCCTCTGAGTCAGCTTCCTTTTTTACGAAGTAGAAGCGGTAACACAGGGTGGTTACCAATTGGAGACGATACTTATAAAGGGCGGCCACGAGCGGAATTTTCTTTGGCCCTCTTCTGTTCTCCCATCCCCCAACCAACACCACACCATCCTCTCCAGGCTAATTAACGTTCCTCCAAGCCAACAAAGTGAGAGTCAGGGCCACGACGGGGGAGGGTGTCCTGGTTTGTTTTTCAACCAGTCAACCTGACTGACTCGGCCCTAACAACTGGATAGAAGACGGAGGTCAGAATGGTCTGTGACTGTAATTAAGTGAATGTAAAATCTGGAAACCCAAATCCCTCTCGGCCCCAACCAATGCCAGTTTGATCCGTTGGTGTTTAGACCCCGCCCCCCATCCACCCGCACACTTTACGCTCTGATCCAGATGGCCTACGGATGCTGGAAGCCAGCCAGCACGGGGAACTGGTTGCTTCATAAGCTCCTACAGACTCTGTCCCTAATTGCAAACCCATTTGGGACATTTTCTGAAACAAGAGGCTCTGCACGAACCACTAGCTCCTAAACAAACATACTAACAAACAAACAAACATCAGGGTTTATGCGTTTCCCCCTCGTTCTCCCACTCACCTGGGTCCTCCTGCACACCTTGCTGTAAAACAATTACTGGGGAATCAAAAGGCACCGCCCAGTCCATGCCCCTGGTAGTAGCACGGCAGTCAGGAGTCCCTGTTCTCCTAGGAACGCGAACTGCCCCAGCTGTGCGTATTTGCTGCTTGGATTACACGAGCCAGCAGCCGGGGGTGGGCATGTTGCTAGGAGAACCTGAACTTGAGTTTAAATTTGCAACCTTTCTTCACTGCCACAGCTTTTTCTCAGCTGCAAATAGACGCACACACTCAAGAGTAGGACCCACAACCCTGGGTTCCCCTGGGAAATCCCAGCTCAGGTAAGACTGTTGTGGGTCTTTTTTTTTCCCTTGATTTTCAAGCCGAGCCAACAACCACACAAATAAACAAGAATTATAAAGAACTATCCATTGGGCAATACTGACTGAGCCCCTACCACTGCCAGGCACTGCGCTAGGCCCTGGGACACCGCTGTGAAGGAAACAGGCATCTGGGGGAGGGGACGGTAAATAGACAAACAGAACCCGTAGGAGATATATATAAGTGTGTGTGTGTGTGTGTGTGTGTCTACATATGTGTATGTATAGAAGTAGATATAGAAAGAGATTTATTTCAAGGAATTGGTGCATGTGGTTGTGGGGACTGGCAAGTCTGAAGTCTGCAGGGCAGGCAGACAGCCTGGAAACAGACAGGAGGCTGCCGTCTTGAGGCAGAATCTCTTCCTCCACAGGGAAACTTCAGTTCTGTAGTTAAGGCCTTTCCACCGATTAGATGCTATCAAGAGTAAGCTCCTGGGCTTCCCTGGTGGCGCAGTGGTTGAGAGTCCGCCTGCCGATGCAGGGGACGCGGGTTCATGCCCCATTCTGGGAAGATCCCACATGCCGCGGAGCGGCTGGGCCCATGAGCCATGGCCGCTGAGCCTGCGCTTCCAGAGCCTGTGCTCCACAACGGGAGAGGCCATAACAGTGAGAGGCCCGTGTACCGCAAAAAAAAAAAAAAAAAAAAAAGAGTAAGCTCCTTTCCTAAACGTCAACTGATTGTAGATGTGTACCATATCCTCAGAATACCTTCACAGCAGCACGAAGTTGGTGTGTGATTGAATAATTGGGTACTGTAGCCTGGCCCAGAGGACACGGAAATTAACCACACAGCGGTATATACCTGCCTGAGTAGTGAGAAGTAGGCGCAATGGAAAAGAAGAAAGCAGGGTGAGGGGATCAGGGAACCCCGTGGAAGGCGGACAACAACAGGAGACCCACCTGTGTGAAATACAGTATGTCATTCAATGCAACCTAAGTGAAAAATAAATGAACATACCTAGGCATTGAGCTCAAAAAGCAAGACAAAAATCCTCACCTAGTTACACACCTGCTTAATCTTGACCGTGTTGCGTGGTAACCGAGACCAGAGGTAAGTCGTCTGAATAACTCTCATTAGTATTACTTGACACAGCCAAAGCCAGGCTGTCCAGTCTCCTCGACCTGTTCATTAGGCAGCCGTGAATCCCTGTGACCGCAGCCTCCTGGCCGCGCCTCTGCGCATGCTCCCTCCCCTGCGCTCCTCCGCCCGCCCCTGCCCCTCAGGGTTCCCAAGGCTCCTGGTCCACGAGCCTCCCTGGGCAGCCTCCTGCCTCTTCTGCCCTGACCTCTTCCCCTGCAGGCCCTCTTCCCGCAGCTCCATCCCGCTGGCCTCTTGCTGGTTCCCCAACACTCTAGCCTTCTTCTGCCTCAGTGTCTTGGTCTTTTCTGCTCCCTCTTCCTGCAAGGGTCCCCTCTCAGCCATCTCCTGGGCTCTCCCCCTCACATACTGCTCAGAAGGGCCAACAGTGAACACCCTGTAAAACAACACCTCCCCGTCACTCTCTGTCCCCTTAGCCTGTCTTGTCTTCACAGCACTTGTGTTAAATGTATACTTCTTTGTTAATTGTCTGTCTCCTCTCACTTGAATGCAGAAGGGCAGGGACTCTGGGTTTTGTGTGTCTGTGTAGTACAATAACATAAAATCTACTGTTTTAAAATGCACAACTCAGTGACATTTAGTGCATTCACAGTGTTGTGCAGCCAGCACCACTACCTAGTTCCAGAACACGTACATCACCCCAAAAGGAAACCCCATACCCGTTATGCAGTTGCTTCCTTTCTTCCCTCCTCCAACCTGTGACCGTGGATCTAGCTATTCTGAATGTTTCATATAATTGCAATCGTACAATAGGCGGCCTTTTGTGTCTGACTGCTTTCACTTACCATGATGTCTTTGCGGTTCCTCTCACCGCATCGGATAGCTGTCCTTCTTTTTTCCTTTTTCTGGCTGAATGACATTCCATGGTGTGGATATGCCGCGTTTGGCTTGTCCGTTGGTCAGCCGATGGACGTTTGGATTGTTTGTACCTTTTGCTGCCGTGAGTAACGCTGCAGTGGACATTTGCGCACGAGTGTTTGTTTGAAGGGAACTCTGTTTTGATCACTCTGTATCTCCGGCCCGTGAACAGACCTGCACAGGGAAAGGCTCAGTAATTACCAGCTATGGATAGTTTAATCCTCAGACAAATAAATAGTAGTCAAGGTTTGAGCATCTAATGTCCTTGGGCTCCGGGCCCCCTTCATCCAGCCTCTGCAACACTGCAGGACTGAGACCCCCATGTCTTCCTCTTCCCAAACCCACACTCTCAGTGTCCTGGAGCCAAACTCTACCCAGCAGTGGGGCAGCGGTCCAGCTGCCCCACTCCCCAAACATAAGCACCTCCAGGCAGTGGAGAGAAATGGGCCCTTTTGAATTCTCGTGGAGCCCTGGGATTCCCCCCAAAAACAAAGCCTTATTGCCTTCAGGGAAGGTCTGATTGGTAGGCTAATAGAATGCAGAAATCTTCTTTGGAGAGGATAAAATCTTAAATTTCACAATTAGGCATAAGATCCTAAAAAAGATAACACCCCTGTATTGGTTTCCTAGGGCTGCCATGACAAAGTACTACAAACTGGGTGGCTTAAAATAATGGAGACGGAAATTCATTCTCTCACAATTCTGGAGGCTGGAAGTCTGAAATCAAGGTGTTGGCAGGGCCACTCTCCCTCTGAAGTTTCTACGGAAGGATCCTTCCTTGCCTCTTCCTAGCTTTGGGTGGTTTCCAGCAATCTTTGGCAGTCTTCAGCTCACAGCTTCGTCCCCCCAATCTCTGCCTCTGTCTTCACTTGACATTCCTTTCTCATATCTTCACATCAGTTTCTTATGACACCAGTCATATTGAACTAAGGGCCCTCCCTGCTCCAGTATGACCTCATCTTAAGTAATCACATCTGCAATGACCTTATTTCCAAATAGCATCGCATTCTGAGGCACTGAAGATGAGGACTTCAACATGTCTTTTGGGGGATACAATTCAATCCACAGCGTTGGAGAAGGTAACGGGATACATATCCTTGATTTCACTAAAGTGTAAATGACTGATAGGGTATTGGGGGGCAGGGAGCTGTTGTGCAAATGAAGAGAGGAGAGGACCATGCATAGGTCAGTGGGTCCACTAATGAGGAGAAATGGGGTAAGGAAGAGGAGGATGGAGCCATGAAGAGTGGTTTCTTTGTCCTTCTAGTGACGTAGCTGAGGGCCAACCCTTCAGCGGGCCCAGTAGCAGAACAGGGAAAGGAGGTGTCTCGGGTCTCCTAGAGGGAATCTTTTAACACTCACACCAGCTCACTCCTCTGCTAAAAATCCTCCAGGGGCTCCCTTGTCCTGAGGGCCCACACCATCCACCCTCTGCTTCTGCACACACTCCACGTGCTGTCGCTGCCCCACTGTTCACTCTGCCACCCTGGGCTCCTTGCTACCCTTGAAAGTGCCTGGCATGCTCCTGCCCCAGCCTGGGTCCGGCTATTCCCTTCCTTCAGAGAGCTCTGTGGCTCAAACTGCATCTTACCAGGCCCCCACTGAGCACCCCATCCCCACTCCACCCAGCACTTTCTATGCCCTCACCTTGCTAGTTTTCCCCACAGTGCTTATCGCCACCTGATACACAAGTGCTGGCCTATTTCCTGCCTGTCTTCCTCCGCTAGACTATGAACACCGTGAGGACAGGGAGTTTTGTGTTAGTCGCTGCTGTATTCCGGGTCTGCAGAGCAGTCCCCGGCACGCATTAGGCGTTCGATAAGTTTTCATCAGCTATATCCCTTATATGCAGAATCTTAAAAAAGGCTACAAATGAAATTATCTACAAAACAGAAATCGAGTTACAGATGTAAAACATAAACTTATGGTTACCGGGGGGGTAAGGGTGGAGAGGGATAAATCGGAAGATTGGGATTGACACATACACACTACTATATATAAAAAAGATAACTAATAAGGACCTACTGTATAGCAGAGGGAACTCTACTCAATACTCTGTAATGACCTATATGGGAAAAGAATCTAAAAAGGAGTGGATGTGTGTATATGTATAACCGATTCACTTTGCTGTATGGCAGAAACTATCAAAACATTGTAAATCAATTATACCCCAATAAAAATTAAAGAAATTTTTTTTCATCCGATGAACGAAACTTCTGCTACACTACATGCTTGGGGAGGCTTGCAGCTACAGAGAGGACCTCTGTGATTAGCTGGGGCCCACCTGGATGATCCAGGATGATCGCCAAGATCCTTAACTTAATTGCACCTGTGAAGTCCCTTTTGGCATGTAAGGCAGCATTCACAGGTTCAGGGGGCTAGGACAGGGACGTATGTGGAGGCCGTTATTCAGCCTCCCACAGGCAGGCGAGGCAGGCCTGCTTCTTATCTGTTGTCATGACATCCATCGGCTGCCCTGTCTGCAGTGCCAGGCCACCCGCCCCGCCCCCCCTGAGGTGGAGCCCCGCCTCCCAGACTCCTTCCATCAGCCTCTCCCAAGCCCAGCTTCTGGGACTTGTGACCCGATGCCCTCACTCCCACCCCAGGCTTTCACACCGTCCCTGACCAGCTGCAGGCCCCTGGTCACGCCTGCTTTCTCCTGTTAAAGGCACAACAAGGCCGGGCAGTCCTGGGAACCAGTGTCACGGAGGCCAGGACAGCGGTACCTTCTTTGAATTGTTTTTTGGGGAGAGAAGAGCCTAGAGGGGACAGTCAGGGTGTGTGTGTGCGAGGGGGGGTGTCCCTCCGTCTCTTCTGCACTTTTCTTTCCTTCTGTTCTTTCACCTGCTTCTTCTCTCCCCCGGGACACACTCTGACTTTTCTGCCTCTTATCCTCCATCCTTCCCACCTCAGCTGGTAACATCCAGTGGCATCAGGCGCACCTGTCATACTCAGTACACCCAGGAGAGTTCACTGAGCCTTTGCTGGGTGTCTCTCTCTCACACACAGGGATCGCATTCTGAGTCACATTCTAAACAATGCTTAATGACCAAAGAGGCAAGGGCGTGGACCCTGCCCCGCCTCAGCCCGGTGTGACGACAGGAGCTATGGAGCCAGAAGGGCCTGCCCCCAATGCCATCCCTGACTGGCTGGGAGACCTGACCCCACTGACACTCAAGGTCCACATCTTCAAAATGGGTATAACAGCCCTCTTGGGATGGCCCCCCATTCGTTGTCCCCAAGATCCTGGCATAGCTTTACAAAATATCCTTGATGTGGAAGAATCTTTGTAACAATTGAACAAGGAAGAAACAGATCATGGCTGCAGGAACCTCAGGAGGTGCACTAGGCACCTGGTGTCAGAGGTCGTGGGGATCCACGGCACCCAGCCAAGCCTTGACCAGAACTGGCTCCAGCTGTCGTGACACCACTACACGCTGGAACAGTCCCAGGCCTCCCTCTGCCCTCCCCTCCTCGCCCCCGTACAGCCCAGAGGGGCAACAGAAGGGGTCTCTAGAGCAATCTGTCTCATTTCACCACACACCGATAAGTCCAGCATCTTCCTTCGAGGAAACAGCTTCCCCAGACGGTCCAGTCAGTACCGGCTGGTTCCAATCAAAGCCGTGAAAAGCTGTAGGTATCTGACCTCCTTCGTATGGTTCTGCCTTGAGAAGCTAAGTAAAGACCGGAGAGAGAGGTGAGAAGAGAGCATCCTTCCTGCATTCAGAGTTATCTGATTAGAATGACTGTCCAGCAACTAACCTCAGGTTGGTTATGGGTAGGGGGCTGTCCTGAGGTAATGTGAGGAAAGCACAGAATAAGCCCCCGGTAGCACTAGTCTACCCCCTGCCTCACTGCTTTGTGGGGGGACCTCGTGCAGGTCCCCCAAAGTCTCTGAGCCTCAGTCTCGGGTTAAATGAGCTGCCCGCTGGCTTGACTACCTCACGAGACCCGAACACAGTAATGTGTGTGAGGGTCACCTTGAAATGACTGGAACACACATACAAATACATTACATAAAAGAACAATGAGGAATAAAGGAAACAAAACAAAATAATTGGCTAGGTGGTGTATTAGTTTCCTAGGCTGTCATAACAAAGTCCCACAAACCGAGTGACTTAAAACAACAGAAATTTATTGTCTCACATTCTGAAAGCCAGAAGTCCAAACTCGAGGAGTCAGCAGGGAGGGAACTGTTCCCAGTCTTTCTCCTCCTCCTGTAGCCTCAGGTGTTCTTTGGCTTATAAATACATCACTCCAATCTTCCATCTTCACATGATACTCCCCCTATGTCTTCACACTATTTTCCCTCTGTGTGTGTCTATCTCTGTTTTAAAATGTACCTGGTGCTTTGTGACCACCTAGAGGGGTGGGATAGGGAGGGTGGGAGGGAGACGCAAGAGGGAGGGGATATGGGGGTATATGTATACGTATAGCTGATTCACTTTGTTATAAAGCAGAAACTAACACACCATTGTAAAGCAATGATACTCCAATACAGGGGTTAAAAAAAAACGCACCTGGGATTTCCATTTTTTTCAGGTGTGGTGAGACCAAGCGCTCAGAAGATGATTGCCATTGAAAAGAGAGTTTGTTCCTCGTAGTTCTCAAAAGGAGGGGGCAACCCACATCACACAGGGCCACACGGGGAAGCACCGGGATTGGTCAGGAGGTAGAGGAGAGGAGAAAGTGTGGGCAGGGTCCTTATTGTGGTTTTCGAGGGAGGGAATGAGGACAGTATAGTAAGCAAGCTGAGTAGGTTTAGGATTGGATGGTTCAAATAATTTCAGCAGGCTCTGGGCTGTGGGGTGGTCCCTAGTTGTCCAGGACGTGGCCCTACGTTGATTAGGAATATTGCCTCCTGAGTGGAAGAGCCAGATAGAGGAGATGCTTTGGAGTGTGGGCTCTGGATTGGTTAGTTAGCATACGAAAGACATGCTTCTGTGCAGGTCCTTTGCTACTTCTGGGAACCGTTTAGCCCTGGGAGAGACAGTCTCTCCCCAGTCACTGAAGCCCCAGATACCAGAGGATCAAGAATACAGAAAATAAGGCTTCCCTGGTGGCGCAGTGGTTGAGAGTTCGCCTGCCGATGCAGGGGACACGGGTTCGTGCCCCGGTCCGGGAAGATCCCACATGCCGCAGAGCTGCTGGGCCCGTGAGCCATGGCTGCTGAGCCTGCGCGTCCGGAGCCTGTGCTCCACAACGGGAGAGGCCACGGCAGAGAGAGGCCCGCGTACCACAAAATAAAAAAAAAAAAAAAAGAATACAGAAAATAAATAACCAACAAGGACCTACTGTATATAGCACAGGGAACTCTGCTCAATATTCTGTAATAACCTAAATGGGAAAAGGATTTGAAAAAGAATAGATATAACTGAATCACTTTGCTGTACACCTGAAACTAACACAACATTGTTAATCAACTATACTCCAATATAAAATAAAAATTAAAGAATAGAGAAAATAAGAAAATAGAGTTAATAAACTGAGAGTCCAAATTTCCCGTTTATAAGGACAACAGTTATCTTGGATTAGGACTCACCCTAATAACCTCATTTTAACAACTTGATTACCTATAAAGACCCTATTTCCAAATAAGGCCACATTCTAAAGTACTGTGGGTCAGGACCTCAACGTACCTTCTTCACAGGACATAATTCAATCCATTCAGAGAAGGAAGAGTAAACTTTTTCAGTAAAAGGCCAGATAGTGAATGTTTTAGACTGTCACGGGAGAGCAGCCACAGACAATAGGTAAATGAGTGAGCATGGCTATGTTCCAATAAAACTTTATTAACAAACTAGGCAGTGGGCCAGACATGGCTCACAGGCCACAGTTTGCCAACCCCTAAGTTAGGAGACAGATTTCCAAAATAAGAAAAAAAAGAAAGGGTTGGTGCAGCCTTTCTGAAAGAGGGAATTCCACCCAGGAAATAAAAGTCAGGAGCAAATTTTGAGTCCCCAGAAGCGCTAGGGGTAGAGTCAATGCAGGTGTAGCCCAGGGTCTGGGCTAAGAGACTTGGATTCACAATGAGGGAAGGCAGAAGGCCGGGGAGGATCCCTCACAGGCCCTGGAGGGGCCCATCTTACAGAAAGACCCAGTGACTTGCCTCACAGCCACTAGAGGTGGGAAGCAAACGCAGTTGTTCTGATTGGAGGCTGAGTTTGTAACCGCACGCCTCCCGGGGGGGCGGGGCCTGGCTACTCTAGATGACAAGGGCCGGAGAGCCTGGAAGGAGCTGGTGGCGAGCCGAAGTGGGCGGGTCATTAGAGTCATGGACGTCAGGCTCACCCCTGAAACGTCTTTAGGGAGGGTCCTTATTAACACCCCACCCACAAAAGCGGCTGAGATGGGACAGCTTTGCTCTGAATTGGCAAAGGCTCTATGAATTCTGTTAAACGTACGTTAATAATTAAACATGCAGGGAATCAGTTCACCAGGACCCTAAGGAAATAAAAGCAGAAACAAGGTCAGGAGACTAAGGGCAGGACACTAATTGTGCCTATTTAGCTGCGTCATAGAATTTCACCCTTATTGGCCCGTCATCTTCACACCTCATTGAAAATCCGTTAAACCAATCGCTGGGCCCTTAACCCTGACTTTCAGGCAGAAGTTTCCCTTGGGCACAGTTTTTGACTAGGGTCCCTTCGTTAATACTGGCGTAATTGCTTGTAGCTGGAGGATTGTGATTACATACCACTATTTAAATATGGAGGAGGCGCACTAGAGGCTTAATCTTTGCATCGTTTTAATTTTTTAATACGAATGGACTTACCTCCCTCGGGCAAGATAATATATTAAAACGTGAATTTTTAAAACAGCGGGTGATGACTCAATTTACAAGAGAATTCACTATAGGATTTCTTAAATAGTGAGTTCCCAGAGCAATACAAATTCTTTGATTTACAAATTTTCAATTTGCCAGCATCTTTTCCATATTATACCTCGAGTGTAGAGGCTGTATTTGAAAAAGAAACACAATTGCTAATGAGTACCCTAGTGACAGCAGCTGAGCAAGAAAGAAACATTTGCATTTATAAACAGGGTGGCTAGAAGGCATATTTTAAGGACTACTTGCAGATGTCTCAAAGCCTGGGATAGGGCTCTGACCTGCTAGGACACACAAGGCAGACAGGTGAACCAAAGAGGGAACATCAGTCAGAGAAGAGGAGACCCAGAGACCAGACTGCAGTTTGGAGCTACTGCAATTAGAAGCTCTTTATGTGTGTACAGACGGTAAAGGCCCAGGTTCCCGGAAAAGGAGCTCTTACCCCTCCATCCCTCAGCCACACTCAGTGAGACAAATTTACCCAGCACCACTTCAGATACTGCCTGTTATAAAGCCTGGGAGAATATTAAAGACCTTTCCCATAAAACAGTGGCTTCTCTTAGCATTTCATTACCTCCATTGCTCTGCATTTAAAACCAGCCATGTGACATTGCAACGCCATCTTCCAGATGCGTGGCAACCAAGTCTGTAGACTCAACTGAGTAGTAATTGTTGCTAATTATTGCTAAGGTCCGGATTTGACTAATGACTTACTCTTTTAGTTGTGGTTTTTAGAGTAAATTCAAGGTCACCCCTATATTTGCATCACGCTCACTCTCTTGCATTTCCTTACGTTTTTTTTTTTTTTTAACATCTTTATTGGGGTATAATTGCTTTACAATGGTGTGTTAGTTTCTGCTTTATAACAAAGTGAATCAGTTATACATATACATATGTTCCCATATCTCTTCCCTCTTGCGTCTCCCTCCCTCCCACCCTCCCTATCCCACCCCTCCAGGCGGTCACAAAGCACCGAGCCAATATCCCTGTGCCATGCGGCTGCTTCCCACTAGCTATCTACCTTACTACGTTTGTCCTTACGTTTTCGTGAGGCAGAGAGAAAGGTGTAGAGTTGACACGCTGAGAATTGCCCAGTAGCCTCGCCACACAGACGTGTGTCCCATTTGTAACCATCAATTGTCCAAGCTGGGGCAGGGCAGGGCAAGGGGGTGCCTGGCATGTGGTTCCCAGAATTTAATACATCACACACCAGTAAAATGTGCACACAAAGTGTGGGCTCCTGGAGAGAATTGAGAATTTTCATTTACGAAATAGGAACACTTAATCAATAATCTATCATTTGCTATGACCATCACTCCATAAAAGAATAAATATATTAACAGCAACAAAGTCAGAAGGACAACCTCCAAGCATTCCCTCAAGCAAGATAGGTGATAATCTGACATTGATTTTATATATTAAAAAACATGATTCATATTTGTCTCATTCTGCTGCACATGGGTGGAAATGTTCCTCACGGACGTACAAACATCAGTGCAATAACAAGGACAGACAGTGTGGAACCCACTGCCCCAGACCTTTGCTGTCCAATTCAGTGGCCACTAATCACATGTGGCTATTAAGCACATGCAATGTGGTTGGTCTGAACTTAGATGTGCTGTAATTGTAAAATTCACACCAAATTTCAGAAACTTGGTACAAGAAAAAAAAAGTATATCTCTTGGTCATTTTTATATTGAATGTGTCTTAAAATGATAATATTCTGGATATATTAATATATCATTAAAATGAATTTAACAGTTTTTTCACTCTTTGAAAAATGATGCTACTAGGAAATTTTAAATTACTTTGTGACTCACATTGTATTTCTACTGACAGTGCTGCTTCGATGAGCAGCACCCACCTGAAAATGTTAGGTGCTATCGAGGTAGTTTATAGCTTTTGATTATATTCTTATATATTTTATATACTTGGCATTGAAATACCAAATAAATAGGACTTGAATTTATGTTTCCATGCAGGGCAGGGAAGTTATGACTATGAGAACCTTAATGTGTTTAAGACGAACTGACTGGTCTTGGGGCAACTTAAACTTGCTATTCCAGGGGACTTCCCTGGTGGTGCAGTGGTTGGGAATCTGCCTGTCAATGTAGGGGACACAGGTTCAAGCCCTGGTCCGGGAAGATCCCACATGCCGCGGAGCGACTAAGCCCGTGCGCCACAACTACTGAGCCTGCGCTCTAGAGCCTGCAGGCCACAACCACTGAGCCCACGTGTCACAACTACTGAAGCCCGCGCACTCTAGGGCCCGGCCCGTGCTCCGCAACAAAGAGAGGCCACCGCAATGAGAAGCCTGCGCACGGCAACGAAGAGTGGCGCCCACTCTCCACAACTAGAGGGGGCCCGCGCGCAGCAACGAAGACCCAACGCAGCCAAAAATAAATAAATAAATTTATAAAAAAACAAAAAAAAGATCTTGCTGTTCCGGACTATACAAGTTGATGCCCATTGTGGCCACTAGAGGGCAGTAGCGTATATAAAATGTGAACTTCCGCACAAATATTACCTGAGAGGACGCTGCAGGCAAAGCCATTACAAGGGAGACACTCAGTAATTAGAGCTGATCCTCTTTCCCTTGCTCTTAAGTGCCATATGCCTCTAGAGGAGCGAGAGGCCGCAGAGGACTGGGTAGAACTTGAGTTGGCCCTTAAACCGTGAGTGAGGTTCAGACAGCAGCAAAACAGAAAAGCCGTTCTGTATGAGAGAAATCATGTTCAAGGGCAGGTGTTCCAAGACCCAAGCTGTAGAGTCAGGTTAACCTTCCTGGATCTACTACTAACAATGTGTGGAGCCCAAAGCAAGGCACTGGGCCTCAGTTTCTTCCTCTGTGAAATGAGGAGGCAGAGAGAGGTGAACTGTTTGTTTTTTTTTTTTTTTTTTTTTGGAGTATGCGGGCCTCTCACTGTTGTGGCCTCTCCCATTGCGGAGCACAGGCTCTGGATGCGCAGGCTCAGCGGCCATGGCTCACGGGCCCAGCCGCTCCGCGGCATGTGGGATCTTCCCAGACCGGGGCACGAACCCATGTCCCCTGCATGGGCAGGCGGACTCTCAACCACTGCGCCACCAGGGAAGCCCCGAGAGAGGTGAACTTTAAGGCAACCTCCGACCTCAGCATTCATTCCATACTTTCAAGTGTAAACCCTGTGGGCCTGGTGTTATCACAGGCTTGGTGAAAAGAATAGTCATTATAGGACTTACACACAGGCACAATAGTGCTGTAAATTCATGCTTTAAGGTCCCCTCTGCTCCAAACACTTAACAATAACAGATAAAATACAAAAAAATTAGAAGTCAAAGAATTACTCCAAAAGATCAGCATCTCCAAGGGTTACAGCAGAGACACAGCGCTGTAAACTGGGATGGTGCTTGGGATTGTGGGTCTCCAGGGCGGGGAACAGGCAGAGGTAGTGAGGAGCTTTTCTCCTGTGGTGAGATGGGGAATACCACACGAGGAGGGGTCCCCAACTCAGGGACTGTGTGGGGCTCCCACACCCAACAACCAGGGGTATAAAACACATAACAAACTGCTTCCAGGGCTGAGGCTTATACAAAGCTTCATACCCCCAAATGAGGAGGAACCTGGTCCCTAGCCCAATGACAGGATCAGAAATATCCCCAAATTATGACAGCATGGATACTTGAGCTGATGATAGAAATCTGGTTCTGAACTGGGGGCTATGGAGGCCAAGAGGAAGTAACTTCAAAACCACTAGGTTGGGAAGGGGTGAGCACCAGAGAGATCAAAATTACTAATAATAAGTCCCCCCAAGAGAAAGACTAAGAGAGGCAGTCCAAAATTGCAATTAAAAAATGTAATTAATAAATGCAATAAAAGAAGATGCAGTACATATATACAACGGAATATTACTCAGCCATAAAAAGAATGAAATAGGGCTTCCCTGGTGGCGCAGTGGTTGAGAGTCCGTCTGCCGATGCAGGGGACACGGGTTTGTGCCCCGGTCGGGGAAGATCCCACATGCCGCGGAGCGGCTGGGCCCGTGAGCCATGGCCGCTGAGCCTGCGCGTCCGGAGCCTGTGCTCCACCACGGGAGAGGCCACAACAGTGAGAGGCCCACATACCGCAAAAAAAAAAAAAAAAAATTCATTATTTATTCAGCAAATATTTTAAGTACCTACAATTCTCAGATATTGTTTTAAGTGTTGAAGATACAATAATAAATAATAACTGCTCTCATGGACCACATTCTAATGGAAGAGCCAGGCAGTTTTTCAAAATTGCATAATATGCCAAGCAGTAACAAGTGCTGTGAAGAAATGTTTAGGACCCTCAAAGATCCTATATATAAACATACAACCGTATATAAAAACATAAATTATAAAACAACAAATAAGCAAAATTAAACAAAAGCAAGTTAGGAAAAAGAACCAATAAAATGAAAAATATAGTCATTGAAATACATAAACTCAGTAGTGGTAGATAAATGCTATGAAGTCACAGTGGAAGAGAGATTAATTAGAAGGCAGTACTGAAGAAATCACCCATAAAACAGCACAAAGAGAGAAAATGTATTTTTAAAAACATGAAAGAACAGTTAACAGCCTTGGAAGGTAGACTGTCAGGCACCAACATACAGCTAATAGGGATTCTAGAAGAAAAGAACAGAAGGAATGAGAGAAAAGTGATGTCCAAAGAGATAACATCTGAAGTTTTCCAGTATTAGAGTTAGAATTCACTAAGAACTCTAAATATGGATATACAGGAACTTGTATTTTCACAATGATGTGTCCAAGTGCCCATACGTCAGAGTGAAACTGCAACACGTGTAAGGATAGAGAAATAAATCATAACCGAAAAAATAAGACTACCCACAAAAAAGAAAGAAAAACTGATGGTAGCAACAGATGCCAGAAGACATGGGAGGAGCTCCTGAAAAGTGCTGAGAGAAACTTACTAATTGACATAGAATTCTATACCCAGATTAACTATTGTTCATTCAAGAGTGAGAAGAAAAAATATATATATGTACATTTTCAGGCACACAATAATAATTCTTTCAGTACAGCCCTAGGGCCCATGGGCTGTACTAAAAGAAATTACAACCCATGGGCCCCAGGTAAAAGAAGTACTAAGGAGTGAAATCACAATGGAAATTACAAAAATTAAGAAGTAAGCAACAGGGGCTTCCCTGGTGGCGCAGTGGTTGAGAGTCCGCCTGCCAATGCAGGGGACATGGGTTTGAGCCCTGGTCTGGGAGGATCCCACATGCCACGGAGCAACTGGGCCCGTGGGCCACAACTACTGAGCCTGCGCGTCTGGAGCCCGTGCTCCACGACAAGAAAGGCCGCGATGGTGAGAGGCCCGTGCACCGCGATGAAGAGTGGCTCCCGCTTGCCACAGCTAGAGAAAGCCCTCGTGCAGAAACGAAGACCCAACACAGCCATAAATAAATAAATTTTTAAAAAAGAAGTAAGCAACAAAAGTACAACATATCTGAACAGTAATAGCAATAACAGCTTTGATATGTTGCTTTCAGCAATAAGCCAGGAATTATATTAGACATTTCATAAGTAGTATATCTCTCAGCCCTCAAGGTCAGGTTATGACCTAGGCATTGTTAACTCTTTTGTAAGGATGAGAAAACTTTCTGGTAGAACAAGATAATCATGCTGTTACGGACTAAATGTTTATGTCCCCCCAAAATTCACATGGTGAAGGCCTAATCCCCAATGTGATGGTATGAGAGGTGGGCCCTTTGAGGGATAATTAGATTTAGATGAAGTTCTGAGGGTGGAGCCCCCATGATGGGATTAGTGCCTTTATAAGAAGAGGAAGAGCCACCAGAGCCTCCTCTCTCTGCCCTGTGAGATTATAATAAGAAGGTGACCATCTGCAAACCAGGAAGAGTGCTCTCACCAGAACCCCACCATGCTGGCACCCCAATCTCAGATTTCCCAGCCTCCAGAACTGTGAGAAATAAACGTTTGTCATTTAATCCACCCAGTCTTAGTAACCCAAGACAACCAAGACACATGCATGGTAGTCTGGGTCTGTACAAGATAGGGAGCCAATGAAGCAAGGAGGGAGGTGTGGTGGAGTTTTACTGACCCTTGGGAACAAGAATAGGGGGACTATGTCAGGTACAAACATCTGTTCGACAGTGAGGAGGTAAATGGCAATCTACTCAGAAGCGGTTCGCGCTGGTGATTACCCTTTGCCCTACTCACCTTTCCCCTAGGCCCACGTTGATTTGCCTCAGCGTTCAACACTATAACATCAGGAACACCTGCCCAGCTTTTAGCCAGACTGGGTTACAAGCTGTAAAGAAAGAGGCATTTACAGGAACCACACACAAGGACTGAGGTTCCCAAGCCCAGCGTCACCCAGGAATCCCCCGGGGAGCTTTCAGGCACACAGTTGCCCTTCCCCCAGTCCTATTCGTGTTCAGCTGACTTCAGCTGCTACCCGGGCAATAGGATTTTTTAAAGCTCCTGGGGAAATACTGTTGTTCAGTCACAGCTGAGGATCACTGGCCTAGAACAGGGTAAGATGAAGGAAAACGTTCTTTCTGCCCCAACAGACTGAATCTGGGGACGGGGGCCTGGTAGCCCCTCTCAACAGCCAGCACCAGCACTTGAGCAAACTTCAGAGACAGCTGTTCTGACAGCTTTGGGAACTGGTTCCCCTTTCCCTGAAATCAGAGAAGAGGAAGCATAGTGTGCTTGTCCGCAAAAGTAATAATTCTCCCAGAGCGGAGGAGGGGACATTTCTCTTCCTTTGACGTGGACAAAATCACAGGCCAGCAGCCAAGGCTTATTCTACGGGAATGTGCTGACAGTACTTAGGGTTTTCTGTTCAACAGATTGTTGCCCCCATGCCCCTTTAGGAAAGCGGTTTTCAGAAGGCCAGAGCCTCCCTTCCCAGACGAGCCAGAGCCTCCCTTCCCAGACGAGCCAGAGCCTCCCTTCCCAGACGAGCCAGAGCAAGTGGGCTGCTGGAATGAGAGGAAAGCCCGCCTGCTTGTCCCATCCTCAGAGAGGGTCATCTATGCTCAGAGCCCCGCGCTGAGCATCACAGGGCATCCCCCGGGAGGGAAGCTGGAAAGAGGCTCCCTCCTCTGGGGCTTAGAGCCAAGGAGACTCTCGCGTCCTCAAAGACCACGCCTGCCCTCGGGAAAGGGGGAGGCAGTGTCCTGAGCCCAACCCAACCTGATCTGAAGGCCCACCTCTCAGCCCAGAGAAGTCACCCAGCCCCCGGACCTCGGCTGCTCTGTGCCCGCCGCCTTCAGAGACCTCCGTTTCACAAGGTCCGAGCAGAACACGTGTTGGATCGGGGGCAGCTGATGCTGTGGCTGTGCTGGTTGCTGTGGTTACAGCTGGGTTGGTTGTGGAGTTTGTGGTCGTTGCGGTCGCGTGGTTGTTGTGGGCATGAGGTGGCTACAGTTCCTGCGCTTGCGTTTGCTGTGCTTGTGTGGTGACTGCAGGTATTCTAGCTCCTTCGGCACCACAGCCTGAGGAGCAGGCCAGCCGCCGGGGAGAGGTGGCCTCCCGATCCATGTGCTCTCAGGCGGTGCCCAGGCAAACAGACAAAGGGCAGGCGGAGAGAGGGGGTGTCGCCGGGGTGCAGATGACGGGGCACAAGCTTCCCCAGCCCCACAGCCCTCTCTCTTTGGCTGTCGGGGACCCCCCAGCACAGTCGCAAAGGCAGCTTATCTGGAGCTGGAGCCACGTCCAAGTGCTTGAAACCCTGAAGGTTCTCCTGCGCGTAGCACAACCTCCGTTTGCAAGCACACCCTCCTGTGCAGAAACCCTTTCACCCAGAATGGACCCTGCCCATCCCGCTGCCCTGAGGTGCTCCAAGCAAGCCAGCTAGACAGTGCTTATAGCCTGGGGGGCAACGAGCAAGCAGGCTTCTACTGGAAGCAGTGGGGGGCGTGATGACAAGACAGATCACAGCAGAGGCCAGAGCAGAGGGCCTGGCCTGACGCCCACCTCCTTGACCCTGGACCCGGAGTCAGCATGAAGCCAGGGGGCTGGGTCAGCCCTCCAATGGGCAAGGCCTGGGCATCTCCTAGCTCACCTCCACCCATCACTCTTACAAGGACCCCATGAGAGGATCAGAGCTGTGGTGAGGCCACGGTTTCCCCAGCATGGTAGGCAGAGACCCTTGGGCCCTGGTACCCGGGATGGAGTTTTACACCTGCCTCGGGGAATCTGCATCCTGTACCATATACCCCTCTCCTGAACCCTGCTCCCAATCAGAAATGTATGTTTGTTTTAAATGTATTAATAGATAATACTTCACATGGTCCATAATCAAATGTACAAAAGGGAATGCGGTGAGATATGCTCGCCCATACCTTTCCCTTAGCCACCCAGAGACAGCTGACGAATTTGCAAGCAAATACGCATGTGTACGCAAACAAAGGAACACAGCATGGTGGGAAGGGTACAAACCCTGAGCCAGTCTGTCTGAGCTCAAGACCCAGTACTGCCCCTTTCCAGCCGGGGACTTTGAGCATTTCTCTGTGCCCCGGTTCCTCCCAGCGGCACAATAGGATATAATCACAGTACCTACCTCATAGGAGGGGGACGGGGTTAAACAACACATATTAGCGCTCAATGTAATGGATGGTCTTTTCCATCGTATAGAAGTGATATCACACTGTTTCACACATACTGTTCTACATCTAATTTCTTTCTCTTTCAAGTGGATCTCGGAGCTCATTCAGTCTCTTGTAGAGCTGCATGGCATTGCGTTGCCTCAGTGCACCTAATTTATTTAAGCCAGTCTTTTTTAAATAGACATCTTGGTAGTTTCCAGTCTTTTACAAGCAATGCTGCAATGAATAATTTTGTACATACTATATAATTTTTACGCCCCTATCATGTCACATAATTATCTTTTTTGGGATAAGAATGATTAAGATCTAGTCTCTTAGCACCTTTGAAGTTATAATACAATATTGTTGTCTCTAATTGCTATGCTGTGCATGAGGTCTCCAGGACTTATTTACCGACTGGGTGCAAGTTTGTACCCTTAAATAACATCTCCCCAAATAGATATACTATATTTTGTCCAAAATGATTAGGATAAATTCCTAGAAGTAGAATGCTGGTCAACAGATATGTGTGTTTGTTACTTTTTGCCCTCCAGAGAGGCTGTACAGATTCAGTTCTCCATTGGCAACATGTAAGAGTTTCTGTTCTCCATAGTTTACCAACAGTTTATAAACACATTTTTTATCTTTGTCAGTTTGGTAAGTGAAAAATGGTAAATGCTATCTCTCTGTAGTTTTGTTCTACAATTTCTCTTATTATGAGTAATGTGAAGCATCTTCGTATGTTTATAAATCATTTGTGTTTCCTGTTTTGTGAACTTGCCATTCATATCTTTTGCCAATTTTATCATAGTCATTTTTCTTCTTGATTCGTAAAAAGTCTCTATGTGTTAAGAATATTACCGTATTTTTCCTGGTTTGATGGTACTCTAGAATTTCCTTTTACTAGTTTTGCCAAACATAATTTTTTTTTTTAATATTTATTTGGCTGCGTCAGGTCTTAGTTACAGCATGTGGGATCTTCATTGCAGCATGCGGGATCTACTGACCAGGGATCAAACCCAGGCCCCGTGCATTGGGACCGCGGAGTCCTAACTGCTGGACCACCAGGGAAGTCCCATTGCCATACATAGTTTTAATGCAATAGAAGTTATTTTTTTCTTCATGGCGTCTGTATCTTGTGTCATCTTTAAAAGTTCTTCCCCTTAAAAAATAGTCGTTAGATTAGTTTTTAATCTCCCATAGTTTCTTCTAGCAATTTTTTTTTTTTTTTTTGCGGTATGCAGGCCTCTCACTGTTGTGGCCTCTCCCATTGCAGAGCACAGGCTCCGGACGCGCAGGCTCAGCGGCCCTGGCTCATGGGCCCAGCCGCTCTGCGGCATGTGGGATCTTCCCGGACCGGGGAACGAACCCGTGTCCCCTGCATCGGCAGGTGGACTCTCAACCACTGCACCACCAGGGAAGCCCTCTTCTAGCATTTTTAAAATTTTAAATCACTTATTTCTCCTGGTATGTATCTGATATTAAAAAAATGAGGTATGGATACAACTTAATTTTTTTCCAGATAGCTACCCAGTTGTCTCAACACAATTTATTGAATAGTTCATCTTTTTCCCAGTGATTTGCAATGCCATCATTATCATAAGCTAAATTCCCAATAAATTTTGGTCTATTTCTGGACTTCCTATTTTATTCCAGCTACAAGATGTCCTACACTATTTTAATTATTCAAGTTTTATAATATGCATTACATCTTATAGGGCTAGTTACTATTCATTTTTCAGCTTCTTTTTCCATATGAGCTGTTAGTTTTATTGGGATTTCTTTTATAAGTTAACTAAGGCAAACTGACATTGAATATGATGTTGGGTCAGTTTTGGGTGAACTATATTTTTCCAGAGAAGTATCCAATATATTAGGTTTTGCAAAGTTAGGGGGTTCCCAAGACCATCCTCAGGTTCAAAAATTTGCTAGAAGGACTCACAGAACTCACTAAAAGCTGCTGTATTTGTGGTTACAGTTTATTACAGTGACAGGACACGGATTGGCACCAGCCAAGGAAAGAGGTGCAGAGGGCAGAGTCCAGGGAACGTCCAGGCACAGAGTTTCACTTGTCCTCTCCCAGTGGAGCCATGGACAGTGCTCCTATCCCCCCCCCCCAGCAATATGCAGTGGTACACACAGAGTATTGCCAACCAGGGAAGCTCACCTGAGCTTTAGTGTCCAGAGTTTCTATGGGGGTTCAATCACATAAGACATCACTGACTGCCCACGTGGCTGACTTTTAGTCTCCAGGTGCCCCAGAGATAGAGCAAATACTGTATGGCCCAAAGATCCCATCATAAACCATAGTGTTAGACTGTGGGGTGTTGCCCAAGGTAAACAAAGACACTCCTAGGCCTAGAAGTTACCTCCCAGGAGCCAAAGACCAAGGCCAGATCTCTCTTGGGGTAAGGTTAATTTTTTTACTACCTAAGTTTTTAAATTTATTTGCATGGAGCTGACCCAATTGTCCCTAAGGATTCTCTTCATTCCCTCCATCTGTGGTTCTTTTCCCCTTGGCATTTCTTATTTGTGCCCCCTTCTTCTTTTCTCTTGACAATTTATCAATTGACAATTTATCAATCTTATTCTATTTTCAAAGAATTAGATTTACTATTTACTTGTAATTTATTCATTATAAAACTTTTTGTTTTACAAGTCGTCCACTTTTGCTTTAACATTTATTCATTCCTTCCTCCTGCTTTTCTTATGTTTATTACCTTTTTCTAACTACTTTAGTTGGATGCTTAGTTCATTTGTCATTCCTGTGTAATGTTTTATTAGCTCATTATAAGACTATCTATATTAGTCAGGGTTCTCCAGAGAAGCAGAATCAATAGGCTATAAAAAGAAATTTATTATAAGGAAATGGCACACATGATTATGGAGGCTGAGAGGTCCCAAGATCTGCAGACAGCAGGCTGGAGACCCAGGAGAGTCAAAGGTGTAAGTTCTAGTCTGAGTCCAAGTCCAAAGGCAGAAGAAGACCAATGTCCCAGCTCAAAGACAGAGAGAAAGAATTCTTTCCTATGCAGATTTTGTCCTAGGCAGGCCTTCAACAGATTGGATGAGGCCCACCCACACTGGGAGGGCAATCTGCTTTACCCAGTCTGCCAATCCAAATGTTAATCCCATCCAGAAACACCTTCACAGACACACCCAGAATAATGTTTGACCAAGTATCTGGGCACCCCGTGGCCCAGTCCAACTGACACATAAAATCTCACTATACTATTTTCTCTGGGCACTGCTCTAAGTGTACCTCCTAAGTTTTGATAAGAAATGTTTTGTTACTTTAGAGGTAATCATTCCTTCTAGAAAGTGCCTTGTGGCTTACAGAAGGAATGTTTTGCTACTAAATTTTGACCAGGCAATAAGTACAACCAGTTGCCTTTTCACATAAGGTTAATCTGATTCTCTTGAGGCCAACATGAAGGTGAACCAGGACTTCCTCAGGGCCCAGAAATTGCTTTGAAAGGATTCTCTCAGAACCTCACATTTAAGTACCAATGGAGCACGCACCTACTTACCTAGACGAACTTCTTAACAACCAACATCAAGAGTTCCCCTGTTAAATCTCAAATCCAAGAGGGAAAAAAGAAGCTACCATCCCTCTCCCATCCAAATCATCATAAATAATAATATTATTAACAAAATTGTAACAGCTACCATAATACGGCTTCAGTGCTTTATATATGTCATCTTTTGTAATTTTTACGTGAGTTCTGAGATAGCATTCTTTACATCTTAAAGATGAGAAAACTAAGCCTCATAGGGGTTACATAACTTGCTACGATCACACCTCGTTTTAAGTGGAGGGGCTAGGACTTCACAGTGGCTCTGCCTGATTTAAGCCTTTGTATGTTTTCAGGATGCCTCTCTTGTCTCTCCTCTGCCCTGACTTGCAGCAATAAGGTGGATCTGCCTCCCTCGGCAAAACTTCTTTTCCGGGCGGAGAGAATACATCTGCTACAGTCCACTGTCGATTAAGGAGGAGTCCAGCCCACAATTCTGGAACTGAGACGCAGCAGGCCACCAGCCAGGGAAGGCCTTTGCCTGCTGAAGCCATATGGAATGAAGACTCTGAGCCAGGCGCTCAGAAAGAGAAAGGGGAGGGAAGTCGGGGTGGGGGCCGAGAGAGAAGGGGGCAGGCAGCGCCTCTTCAGGAGGGGAACACGGACCGCGGCGCCTGCACGCGCCAGACACACCCATCACCCGTGCCAGGCCCGTCAGGTTTGCCTCAGCTGTCTGGCAACTGCCCTCTCATGAAATGAGCCAACGATTTCCTATAGGGAAGGTTTCAGGGTCATTGGCCAGGTCTCAGTGGGAACAAGAGAAGACGACCCCAAGGGGGCTGGAGGCCCTGGTAGCAACAGCCAGAGCCCGTTGGCACATCTCCGAGCGCCTGCCAACCGGGCACATGATCAGAACCCTGCTGCAAAGAGATAAGGAGTGGCCTGGTCCAGCTCCTAGAAGGGCAGGGCTTTATATAGCAGCCTGAGTCGGCTGCAAGGGAATGTCCTGGCTGAAGGCCCTGCTCTAGCCCAGGCAGAGAGGGGAGTGGGTGGGTGGGAAGGAGGGAGCTTATAAATAACCCCCTGTGTACGGATCTGCTCAGCAGCCTTGTCTTAGCAAGGCCTGGGATCTCAGGAGGGGGGTCATTTATAGATAATTTTAATTCTTTTATACTTCTATTTTCCAAGTTTTCTACAGTGAACTTGAACTCCTTTTATAGTCAGTAAATATGAATACCGTTTTAAAGAAAGTAAAAAAGAGAGGCACAGAAGGAAATCCTTCAGTTGGGAATCCTTCCCCTGCTCACGGGTCCCCCAATCATGGACCAGTCCCCTCCCCTCTTCTCTGGTCTCTCTTGGAGGAGACCTCCTCGGTGCTTGCATTTGCCTACGGTGCACGAAAGGACCAGTTTTCCCAGCTCCTGCGTTCCTCATACTCTCCCCGCCGCCATCAATTCAAGTGTCACAGTTCTTGGGTTTGATGTCTTTAGATAAAGCACCCAGGCCCCTCATCTCTGCTGGGGTGCAGAAGGATCACTTTGGTACGTCTGTCCTGTGCACTTCCCAGCCCCTAACGGTAGCTTAGTAATGGAAAAAGGAGCAATGGAGCCCCTTATAGAGAGGGTGTTTTGCACTCTTTGAGCCTCAGGCTCCTTGTCTATAAAATGGGGATAATAATAGCACCTGCCTCATAGAGATGATATTAAGATGAAAATAAGACAGTGAGTGTAAAGTGCCTGACACACTGGAAATGCCCAGTTAAATATTTACTAACCATCATGCCTCCTGCTCCACAGCCACCTGCCCCTTGAAGGACCACACCTACCAAATTTGGCCAAAATGACTTTCACTGTGTCCAAAAACAGCTCCTCCCAGGTGTGAGGATTCGCCACCCAACTCAAAGCAGCAATTCCACAAATGCTTTGAGAGGCGATAGGCTCCTTGGAATCCTTGAGAAAGCCCCCTTAAAAGGCACTGTCCTCATTTGGATGTGTGTCAATGTAGGGCAGCTGGATACATAGATAAATGAATAAACATATTTCTTTGTAGTAATGACCTTACGTAGGCTGAGTTCAGCTTATGACTCTGGAGCAATTTTTAGGAGACGAAAGTAGGTAACATATCAACTGATCTCTATTTTCTGAGCAAGTGCTAGGTGCAAAAAGGCACTGTGCTAAGATTCCAAAATGGAACATTAAAAAAGATGAAAGCCTCAGGTCTCAAAGAGATTACAGTCTAGTTGAGCAAGTAAACTGCAGATACAGAAATAGAAAGCTCGCTCAGCAAAGCAGGATAGGGCCCATGCAGGTGATAGGGTAGAGAGTTTGGAAGAGAGTTTCCTCTGGGTTCTGGAGGTCAGAGCAGGCCTCGTGGAGGAAATAAATATAATTGGTAAGTGGGCACCAGTCCTGGTAGTATCCAATGCAATCAGGATTGCCTGAGAAAGGGTCTCAGGCGTTCATGTCAACAAGACAAGGTGTGGGTTCGTACAGGTGGAAGAACACCATCTTTTTTGATCCTGACCACAGCATTGTGTGGTGTCATCATTCCGGTTTTACAGGTAAGAAAACAGTGGCTCAGAGAAGCTCAGAGAGGTTAAGTTATATGCCTAAAGTCACACAGCAGAGGCAGAATTCAAACCAAGTTCTACCTGCTCCAGAGTCCACGTTCTCGCTTCTATCACCTGGCACTGCTAAGATCTCCCTTATATCTGGCTCCCAGAACAGACCTAGGCTGTCTGTGACTAGTAACGGGGCTCTCATTCCATGGCTGCGGCCCTCCAGTAGAGAGGGTGCCTTCCAGAGTGGCTGGCAAATTCTTTGGACATATATAGACCTTATATTGCCTGCCAGTATCGTGGGATAAGGTGCGATGACTTCTAAAGCCTAGATCAAAGTAAAAATTTTGACTGCATCTTGTAGTTTTAAATATTTAAGCCCCTCCTTCTACTCTGTAGTATTTTCCCCAGTTCAGCAATGTGTGCTGCTGGCATATGGCAGGCCTAAACCAGGCCAGACACCTGCCCATCATCCTTTACTCCTCCCATCCCTCAACGCCCTTATCCAGTCAGCCACCAGGTCCTGACCTTCTACCCTGGACGCATCTAAAACCCCTCTACTTCCTTCCATTCCCTCTGCCATTTCCATGTTCTTTTCTTGGATTTCTGCAGCAACGACCAAATTGGTTTCCCTGCTTCCAGACTTGCTCTCATTCAGTGTAATTGCCAGACCACAGAGCATAGTAAGTAAGGGTCTTTCCTCTGTGCATGCACATCCCTGATGTCTCTCGCCTAGGAATATACTTGACTAGTAAGAATCTTAAAATAGATTTAAGTGTGTGTATATGCAGGTGTGTGTATATATATATTTCCTAAATCTCTCCAATGAAAGGGCCTAGAACTCCAGCAACAATAAACACACTAAGTGCCCAGATCTTGATTTCTAAATACCATCCTCCACTGAAAAAATAGCAGGGCTCCTTGGAGAAAGGGCTAATTCCAAGCTGGGGCAGAAAAGGTATAAGGTGAAACTGGGACAAATTGTGGTACCAGAAAGTAAGAAAGGGTTGAGAATGAAGGGGACATGTCAGAAGGATGCAGGGACTACCCTGAAGGAACCACTTAAATATATAAACAAACGCAGAAAATGGGAAAGCTCGCTATTTCAGTAGCCTTTCAACTAATAAAAGAAGAAGGAATGATGAAAACAGAAAACAATCATTTGGCAACTGTCAGAGCGGTGGTTGTTTCCAGTGGGAGACTTCAGTGGAGACTAAGACTGATGGATGGGAGGTTGATAAAGAACAGGAATATCTCCCCTCAAATGCCAATCAGTATAAAAGGGGGAAATGGTAGCTTTATATGGGAGAAACCTGACAGACACCAACATGACTAGTAATCAAGATAAATATCACCAAATGGGTGAAGGTGGTCAAAGGTACCAAAAAAAAAAAAAAAAAAGGTAAATATCACCAGTTGTAGGATAGGCTGACATCATATGTTTCCCCCAGCCCACCCCCATATAATCCACTGAGAAAACACAATTCTGTGGTATTCTTATCAAGAAAGCATGACCCAAGTCTGATCATGAGAAGACACCAGACAGACCCAGGGACATCCTACAGAATGAAAGGTCTGTACTCTTTAATTAAAAAGAACTGAGAACACGAAAGACAAGGAAAGACTAAGGAACTCTTCCAGGTTGAAGAAGACTGAAGAAGCATGAGAACGATGCAACATGTATTCCTGGATATAATCTTGGACCAGAAAGGAAAAAGAGACATTGTTGGGATGTCTTGAAAATGTTAAAGGGGGGTGGAGGGTCTGTGAACTGGGCAGTAATGATGTGTCAAAGTTCATTCCCTAATTTGGAGGGTTGTATGGAGGGTATATAAACCCTTGTTTGGTGGAAATACACACTGGAGTATGAAGAAATGGTAGGGGATCATATCAACAGCTTGTTCTTAAAAGGTTCAGAAAGAGATAAATGGTTCAGACATATATATACACGTACATATATGTGCAGGCGCACACAGAGAAACAGAGAGAGAGAGGTTAATAGGATAAATTCGGTGAAGCATTGAATTGGGAAATTTGGGTGTGGGATATGGGAATTCATTATACTGTTCTTGCAACTTTTCCAAAAGTTTGAAATTATTTCAAAATAAATTATTAAAAGTTTTATATATATATGTAAATATGTAAATATATAAATATAAATATATATAATAAAGCCACACATCTCTCCCTTTTATGGCTGGCCAGGGCATCCATTCAGACATGTGGCTCTTTCTACAGCAGTGAGCCGTTCTGGCTTCCTGAAGGTTCTGTTCCTAACATCTTCAGCCAAAACCTGCTACCACCTCTTCTCCTAATCAGTGTCTCTGTCTTCCGCTGACAGAGTTATTGAGGAAGTGTGCTGTACTGGTTTACCAGGGCCGTCACAGCAAAAGGCCCAGGCTGGGAGGCTTAAACAACAGACATCTGTTTTCCCACGGTTCTGGGGGCTGGAAGTCCCAGATCAAGGTGTCAAAAGGGTTGGCTTCTCCTGAGGCCTCTCTCCTCGGCTTGCAGATGGTACCTTCTCACTGAGTCCTCATAGGGTCTTTCCTCTGTGCATGCACATCCCTGATGTCTCTCGTGTGTCCAAATTTCCTCTTTTTATAAGGACACCAGTAAAGTTGGATGAGGGTCCACCCTAACGGCCTCCTTTTAACTTAACCACCTCTTAAAAGGCCTGTCTGGGAATTCCCTGTTGATCCCGTGGTTAGTACTCTCACTGCCAGGGGCCCAGGTTCGATCCCTGGTGGGGAAACTGGGAGACACAACTCAGCTTCTATGCTCTATGCCAGACACCACACTGGGTGTCGAGGTTTAAAGATGGTGAGACAAGGGCGCTGTCCTCACGTGGGTCGCAGTCCAGCCATGGCCGACATGAGAACAAGCAGGATCGATTGATGTACCGAGCAGAGGGAAGAGGAAATGGTTATCCCTGTGTTGAGAGTCGCGAAAGACTTCATTCACTCGGTGCTGCCATTTGGACTGGCCCTTGAAAGGACAGGTTTTCAGCAGGCTGGGAAGGTCATTCTCTGCAGATCAGAATTGGAAGACCTTAGTTCTAGTTCTGCAATAAATGATGAACACGTTGCTAAGGTCCAAGGGTCCAGTTTCCTCCAGCCCTGAACATTCCTTTTGATATCCCATCACTTCACACAACAGGATTCCCTCCTCACATTCTTTAATGTAATGATATATTTGAAACATCTTCATCCACTGCTTATTTTCTGATAATATCCAACATCATGTCAGGGCTCCAGCATCCTCTTTCTCCTTTTGTCTTTCAGTCCATCGCTAAGAATTTATCTTCTTCCTGACCTGCTACTTCCTGTTTTCCTAACTTCAAGGGTTTTTTGTTCATCGGGGGTGCAAGGTTTTATTCTGCCTTGAAGCACTCTTCCTATTAGCTAGGGGATTTTTTGACAAGCAGGGTGTGTCTAAGCCCTTTTTCTGTAAAATCTGTCACTGCCTAAGTGGTACCCTGCTGCTTGACTCCTCATTCGTCTCCATGGCAACATTCTGAAACTATTCTGCTTGTGCGAGTAAGTTCAAGGCCCATCAAATTATTTATCACAACAGAGCCAGCATACCCCACCAATGCGCCCACATACACATTCGGCGCATCACAGCACCATTTGTAAATGCAGCCACGGTTTGGTTTGCATTCATTTCAAAAAACAGCAGCACAGCCTGTGAAATAGATAGCCCACTCATCAGCTGACTTCATTTACTCATCCTTCATTCATTCATTTATGCACCCAGGCTTAGTGGGGGAGACAGAGACTTAAATTTTTACCTCCTCCTTGGAGGATGGAGATGGGAATCAGGAATGGCTTCACCGAGGAGTGGCCAACTGACCACAGAAGGGAAGGGCTTTTCTGACAAAACCAACACATGGGCAAAGGCATGGAGATGTGAAGGAACATTCGAGATAACAAAGGAAAAGTGTCTGCCAGTCAGGCTGGGAATAGGATGGAGGAGGGTGATGGAGGGAGGCACAGAGGGAGACAGAGTTGGAGCTAGAGAGAGGGGTAGCAATGAGGTCCTGAGGGACCTGTAATAAAATCCTAAGGAGTCTGCACTCCTGGAGCAATGAGGAGGATCTTAAGAGGAAATGCAGCATTATCTCGTTTACATTCTAGAAAGTCTTCTTCTGCTGCTGCCCTGGGGTTTGA
Source organism: Globicephala melas (assembly GCF_963455315.2). Taxonomy (NCBI): domain Eukaryota; kingdom Metazoa; phylum Chordata; class Mammalia; order Artiodactyla; family Delphinidae; genus Globicephala; species Globicephala melas. The sequence goes on from NC_083314.1 coordinate 48,926,646, forward strand.
TTGAACAGTGAAGGCCCAGAGCTAGAAAGAAGGTGGCTCATGAGGACCTGAGAGGACCAGAGACCAGAGGTGTGCACGGGAAAGATTCAAGCACCACTTTAGAGGCAGGCCAGGTGAGACTTCATGACCAATTAGCTGGAGGAGTGAAGGAGAACTTGAAGATTTCTGGTCCTGTTTGATGTCCAAGAAAGAGCAGTGTGGGGGAGAAGATGAAGCATTTAGTTTGGGACAGTTTCAGTTTGGGGAGCCTCTGGACATCCAGGAAAACAATCAGAGGCACCCCAGTCCACCACTTTCCCCACATCCTTAATTCTCCACCACAGGGATGAAGCAATCCAACAAGCTCATCCCCACTGACGTAGAATTACGATGTAAGGGTAAACGTGTGACTTCCCCTTAGGAATCGTATTTCTAGTTAGCATGAGAGTACCACCTAGCCAATGTTAATCAAGGGAATGGCTTTCCTATAGTGAAATTCCAAGCAATGGGATGGGCAACTTGGGGGCATATTTCCAGGTAGGGAGATCTTCCCAGCATCCCTAAAATCACATCACAGAGGCTACAGCTAAAACTCTCAGTGAAGAGAATGCTGTTGAAAAGTCACCTTCATTCCACAGAACCCTGTTCACACCATAGATAAAGGGATCTTTCTCTTGGGCAGGATTCTGTTCTCTTAGCACGGGGTGATGGACAGCAGATGTCACGAAGCTCTGGGGTCACTGAGTTCAAGTCCTGGCTCCAGCATTTACTGGATATATAACCTTGGGCACATCATTTAACCTTTCTAAGACTGGTTCTGTCATTCATTAGACAGGGCCTCGGAACACCTGCCTCTCCTCTGGGGTGTTGGTGAGCTTGGATTTAAATGAGATGGCTGCCGTAGACACGACACCATCCATCATTCGCATTACCTCCACCATTTATCTCAGTGTCTTTCAACACCCAATTCACTTAGAGAAGCCTATTTTTCTCCATGTTCATGGGCTATTAGCTGCTCTGACAACTTTAGGTGATGAAAAGCTACCTTTCCGGCGGCACAGGCTCAGAGCCTGCAAACCCGGTGGTGAGGGGCTGTGCCCCCTAACCGCCTGCAGGGGGCAGCATCGGGCAGCGTACGGCCATGCCGGGGCCTCCCTTGTCAAACGCTGGGAAAGGACCGCGGAGACGGCTTTGAATTCAGACTCCAGCTGACAAAGGACCCGTGTTATTCCACGTGGGTCTGACATGCGGCCTCCCGGAAAGTCGGGTCTTTGGTGAACAAGGGATCAGGCAGCGCTTTTCTGAAAGCATCCCCGGCCCCGCGACAAATCCAGCCGGGTTTTTCCCAAGCCCACACCAGGACTGAGTACAGTTACCTTTCAATTTAGCGCTGGTCTGACCTCGGAGAAGCAAGACGTGGGCCTCTTACCTACCCATAGGGGCCCTGCTGCGGATGCCTCCAACCCCCATGAGGTAAAAGGAGGGAGCGCCTGACAAGGGCAACATGGGGTGCTTACCACCCCTCCCCCGCCAAGCGTTTTTTTAGTTCCCCACACCTTCAGCCCCTTGGGGGAGTCCGGAGAAGACAAAAGAAGTAAAGGGACACAGCTCAGACTCTTTGGAGCTATTAATATTGTTGAAAAGACATGCAGATGTGAAACCAGAGAAAGACACAAGGATACCCAAGATCCCGCGCTCTGGTTGTGATCCAGCCTGGTGGCTCCTGTTCCCAAAGCCCCAGGAGGCATGCGCAGACCTAGGATGATTTTTCTATGATTTGTGAATGTGTTTACGTGGGACAACAAAGAGGCAGAATGTTTAAAATCAATCCAGACTGCCCCGAATATGGGATCACTGTAGGGACAGATGATCCAAGCTGTGGGAATTTGGAGAAGGGAGCTACCGATGGAGGCAGCGTGAAGTGGCCCGCAAGGGGACATGGTCACTCCTAAGAGCGCCTCAGGCCTTGGTGCCCAGGAGACACACTCGTCCCTCACTCTCCTATTGCCTTTGCTGGGGAGGGGAACCGCTATGTCACCATGACATCACCTCCTTCCAGGAATTGCTGACTCAGCTTGGGGCCTCAGGAAGGACCACTCACTTCCTCCAACCAGGCAGAGGGGGAGCAGTCCCCCACCCCAGGCAAAGCTGGGCCTGTTCCTTCATCACCGTCCACCGGGACTCAAGAGGAGGTCAGCTTTGCAAGAAGACACACCGCCTGGTGCCAGCTGTGCCTACTCCCACCGGTACTCCTGTGCCGTGGAAGAGGGGCCCCCAGTGGAACGTCACACCTGGCTTAGAGCTGAAATGCAGTATCCCTGGGAGAGGTAGCATGTTTAGCTTTGTCGGTCACTTACAGCTCCTTGTGAAGGAGAAACATTGTGACAGAGGAGTCAGGACGGATTAAGTAAGAGGGAGTTGGGGCTAGCTGAGGTGGGAGGGTTAAAAGAAACCCTGTGCCCCGTCACAGCTGAAGGTTGCCACAGATGGTGCTACGCCACAGACAGTCAGGGGGGTCTTGTCCAAGACCACTCCTTTTTCAAAAGAGAGTGGGTACCCACACAGGCAGACTCATCCGTGGCCAGAAAGCCAGGAACAGGGCCAGAGGGTGTCTGTCTGTAGCCCTCAGAGGATGACTTTCTCTTGCCCCTCCCCCAGTGCAGTCTCAGCCCTTCCCTCTTCCCCTTGGCCGACCCTTCCCTTCCCCGTTAAGAGGATTCAAGCCAGAATCTGTCCACACCACGTCAGAGTCTCTTTCGTCTTGGCATTAAACCTGATGCTCTGTAAGCTGGTCTTATGAAGAAGAAAATTAACCAGTAGGCAGTAATGCAATTTACAGCACTGCAAAGGTCCTATAGTCTCCCTGCTCCCACTAATACACACACACACACACACACACATGCACGCACGCACGCACGCACGTACACACACAGTCTGCTTTGATTTTGTTTTCATCTTTTACTATATTGTTTCACTTAAGGCCAAAAAAACCCTGCCAGGTAAGTATCGCCATCTTATAGATGAAAAAACTGAGATTGAGAAAGGTGAAGGAAGTCCTCCAGGGTCACACAGCTAGTGAGTGACGCAGCCAGTCTTGGAAACCAGGTCTGTCTGACGCCAAGACGCCAACTGATGACCCAAAGTAAGCGCCTCTTCTGAGCCAGAAATTATCAAATTAGAATTTCATTCAGCAATCCACAAAATCTTAAGGTTGGGAGACATTTTGAAGGTTGTCCAGGCCTATGACCCAGACAGACGTCTGAATCTCCTGCATGATGTCTTGGCTTTGGCTTAGATACACCAGCTCCAGGAAAGGCATTATGTCCTGATTCAGGCCATGCCAGCTGAGAATCACTGGACAGTTGTTTTAGGTTTAGGGCTGGAATCTCTCTCCCTGTAATGTCCACACATCAAGGCTGCCCTTGGGACCACAGAGGAACTAAGCAGTGAGTCACCCCTGAATTGTCTGTCTCCCGACTACACTTTTTTTTTTCTTTTTTTTTTTTTTTGCGGTACGCGTGCCTCTCACTGTTGTGGCCTCTCCCGCTGCGGAACACAGGCTCCGGACGCGCAGGCTCAGCGGCCATGGCTCACGGGCCCAGCCGCTCCGCGGCATGTGGGATCTTCCCGGACCGGGGCACGAACCCGTGTCCCCTGCATCGGCAGGCGGACTCTCAACCACTGCGCCACCAGGGAAGCCCCCGACTACACATTCTTGATTCCTTTCAACCTACTCTCACATGGCAGTCTCTCACCACTCTCCTGGGAATGCGGTCTGCTTTGTCTCTTCAGTTTCAAGGTGGGACACCAGGGTGACTACGGTGCTCCAGAAGTGAGCTGACCAGCCGGAGAAGAATGAGACCAGACTATATAACCCCTTCATTTTTTTCCGTGAGTCTTAATATTTCACACTGGGAACTCACTTTGATTTTATCATGAATGAAAACCCCTAAGTGCTTTCCCCATGAGCTGTCCCAAAGCCACATCCTCTCCTGCCCCTTGTCTGGCTGGGTTTGGGATGCTCATGTCCTATCCTCTCCAGGAGGCTAGACCTAACAAGTACCCAGGCAGTGTGGCCCTCCTCCTGCTGCGTGGACCCCCACTCTGTGCTCCCTGGCACCACTGACCCACTAGGGCTCAACCACATCCTCCCTCTGGTCCCAGCTCCGGTTGTCCACACCAAGACGCTCCACGGGTCCCACTGACCCAGTCACTTGGGTGAGGCTCTCAATCCCCAGGTATGCTGGCTCTTATTCCCAGCTTCCTGATGTATCTCTAGGGGTCATCTGGGAGGTTCTGGACACACCCTCATGCAGGGCTCGTGGAAGCAAGGGCCACTGTCTCAGGCCCTCCCTCTGCTGAAACACAACACAACAGTATTTCTACCGTACTGTGACTGCCCCACCCAGACATCTGCAAGGGATTCTCCTCCCAGTGATCCAAAAGTGAAGTGGACATAAGCCCCTCTCCTCCCCACTTCCTGTCACCCAATCTGGGCTGATTCTACCATCTTGCCCACTCCACCCTGAATCTGTGGGTAGTGGGAGGGCACACAGCATCTTACCCTATGTCCTCATCCCTCTGAGTCTCACGCCAAGCTTCTCCCAACACCAGATAGGTTTTTCATCCATCCTGCGAGGTCAGAGCTTCCTTTGTGTTGAGCCCTCTGTTCTCTGCACCCCGGCTTAACACATCACTCTATGCTTAGAGTCCCACACGGTGCTCTAGTTACAGAAAAGGCATCTTCTTGGAAAGTAGAAAACTGTCTCCCTTTCAACAACCAGGCTTTTTTTTCTTTTGGCCGTGCCTCGTGGCTTGTGGGATCTTAGTTCCCCGACCAGGGATTGAACCTGGGCCCTCAGCAGTGAAAGTGTGGAGTCCTAACCACTGGACTGCCAGGGAATTCCTCAGGCTTTCAAGATTATTGATTATTGGCCTCCTATGGACTTGTAATATTCTAATTAGAAATGTAAAGCTGAGTAAGACTTCTTTGTCCTAGGATGTGTGAGTCTCCCCTGAAGCCACAAACCCATTGATTCAGTGGATAGGAGCATCTTGATTACTGAACCTGACAATCCATTATTCTAATATCTCAAAAATAATATCTCACGTCTCTCTCATGGCCCAAGACCAATATCTAAAAGAACTTACTTCTTTTGCCTCCTCTATTCATACATTCAGCTCTCCTCACCACCAAATTCTTCACACATCCCCAGTTCTCTTCTCCCAGATCTGGACTTGACTCTTCATAAATACATCCCGAAGTTATCTATGCGGTGTCTGCCTCACTCATCAGTCATCCCACTGTGTGGCATAAAGGTCACACCCCCAAAGGTGTGCTCACATCACTGTGTTTCCAACACAGGTATTAGCCTACTTAAAACCAATTAAACTGCGATTATTTTCACCCCAGCCTTATCACTCTCAATCCACTTAATATGGATGGGAGGATGGGGCTTGGAACCACATATCCCAATTCGTTATAAGCATAGATGCAACAAGGTCCTGACCAGCGGCTACTATACGCCCTCCCCACATGACCCTCCTGGAAGCATCAGTCCCTACACCACTCCAGTCCGGGACTGACCCCAGGTCTGTGCTTCTCAGCCTCATCCTCACCAACCCAGCAGATGCCCTCCAACCACTGAGGCCTCACACAACTCCGCCTTGACCTCGACTTTGAGCCAGTCCCCAGGCAGCAGGATTCTGTGGGTTTACACAGCGACCACCTTCCAAAATCCCTTCTGTAAAATTTCCCTGTTGTGGGAACATTTTTTCATTTGCCCTCTCTAAAGCACTCTAGATTCATTCATTCATTCATTCATCAAACATTTAGGAACACCTTCACTGTCAGGCACTGTTCTAGGTGCCGCAGCGACGGTGATCAAAAGGCTGGACAGAGCTGGGCTTTCAAAATGACATTCTGGTTGAGGAGACACGCAGTATACAAGAACACACATAAACAAATGAGCACAGCAGATTGTGACTGCCTTCTTCGAAGGAAAGAAAGAGAATCAAGCAAGAGAGCACAGGAGAAGGAAGCCCTTTAGAAAGGGAGATCAAGGAAGGCTTCTCTGAGCAGGGGGGCTAATATTTCTGTGGACACCTGCCAGATGAGAAGAGGCAGGGGGAGGAAAAGCGTTCCAGACTGAGGGGAAAGCAAGAGCAAAAGCCCAGAGCCTAGGGGCAAGCCTGGTGTCTGCCCGCAATCGGGTGGGCGGGGGTGGCTGAGAAAACAGAAAGGAGGTGAGAGGCAGGGAGGCCACAGCAGGCCTGGCAGGGTCAGGGTAGGAGGTGGATTTCACTCAATGTGCTGCGAGGTGACATGAACTGATGACAGTTTTCAAAGATCGCTCTCGCTGCTGTGTGGAAAATGGAAGCGGGGATTGGGGCAGGGGAGGCAGTGGGAAGTAAAGAAGCCAGCTGGGCCATCGCCCTTGTCTCCCTGAGAAACGACGACCAGGGTGTTGGTAATGAGGATGGAGCCAACAGAAGGATGGAGGTACGATCTGGAGGGAGCTCTGTGTTGGAGGCGGGACTGACCTTTGTCACATGGTTGTCGGCAGACTTTAGGAAAGTGCATGAGGAAGCATCTCACACCGGGAGTCGGAGACACAGGCTGTGGTGAGGCCGGACACACGTGCATCATTGGCCGGGGCGTGAGAGGCAGCCCGCTACCTGTGTGAGTGCGCATGCGCGCACAGGCACACACCTGCAAATGATTTGGGAGAGAACTGAAAGCCTTCTAGAAAGATGCAGTGGGGTGGGGGTAGGAAGAAGCGGAGGCGCACCGAGTACTAACAACCTGAAAATTGAAAGAAGCTGTGCTTCTGGCCATGACATCATCGCTTCCCCCGTAAAGTATCCGACGGCGTATTTACCGGTCATAACACAGGAATGGTGAAAATCAGCTGCACATCCCAGCCGAATTGCTTTCTTCTGTTGTCCCATCAGAAGAAGGAGGTGTCGAGTCACAGGTGGGCCTTTCTAAACTAGCTTCAGAACTTCGCCTCCGTGCATAACGGTTGTTCTGCGAGGGAAGCGGTTCCCAGTTCCTAAAAGTGACCCATAAATAGATCCCTGGAGCCCAGTTCACAAGGAAGTTGCCCTCCTGAGGGAGGGTAACACACATCACACTGCCACAAATCAGGTTTTTCTCACCAATCAGTATCTCTGCTGCTTACTCATGCTCAGTTTGTGGCCAACTGTGACACTCCAGGATTTATTTTCTTCTGTAGTTTTGCCCAGAAGGGTTTAAGCTGTTAGTTCTTGTGCCAATTCATAGTAAAATGGCCCAGAGGAGTCACAGCAGGAAGCATTTTTAAGAGTCTTTTAAAGACAGCCATTCCTCCTTATGAGCAAAGGCTAGAGAAAGTATATTATTTTAGAGTCAAGGGTGAAAATAATTCCGCTTTTGAAAACCTATAAATGTAACCGAAGATGGCCCAGACCCTGCCAGTCGGAGACAAAAGAACAAGAGGAACCCATATTGGGCTGGTTCTGAGCCACACCTGCTCTAGGCTCCCCTGCAGCCCCCCACCCAGTATTTCTGAAGGGCTCCAGGGAGGGCAGTACTCAGGAGCTCAGACAGACGGGGGCTCCACTGGTGGCCGGAGGTTTGAGCCTTTGTGTTCCCATCTGTAAACTGCAAAATGTAAAATCTGAAAGTGGGAGTAACTCTAGCCTCAAGGTAATTTGTAAGGAGAAAATGAACTAATACCTATAAAGGACTAAAGCACGGCACCCAGCATCTAAGCAGTGCTGAGAAAATGACACCCACCTCCATCGACCACCATCATCACATCATCATCATCAATATCCGTCTCTCCGCCCCCCCAGAAGGGATCTCCCCTCCCCTCCCCTCCCCTCCCCTGACTAAGGCTTTCTTTCCAGGCCTGGTTTAACCATGCCTCAGAGTCCAGTCGAGGTTCCCAAGGATGTCTGCAGTCTTCACGCAATCGGGCTCTCGGCCAGCCTGCCCCACCAGACATGCCCAGGCATGTCTGCCTCCCCCACAGCCTCAGGCTGAGCTGCTGCCACACAAACTCAGAGGTCCAGGTACACACGGGCAGAGACACACCACTAGCAACCCTGCTCCTGCCAGGCCCCGGCTGCCCCCCCCCCCCCCGCAAGGAGTGCCAGCCCCAGGCTCCCAGGCCAGGGAGACCAAGGCTCTGAAGAAACTGGTTCCTGGCAGGGATGCAAATAAAACGAGAGCTTTCCAGAGAGTGTCTGAAATTGGCAGTGGGCCCTCGGAGCCATCAGTGGTGAAAGCCAAAGATAAATCATCTCTGATAAAATCAGGCAAATGGGAGAAAATAGCTGGGGGCACAAGGACACTTGGAGGAGCAGAGGAAAGGCAGGGATGACACAGCAGCGTCCCCAGTTCCTCCCCCACGAAAGCCCAGCATTGTCAACGCAAAGCCAGAGAAACACTGACGTAGCATTCCCCCAACTGAGGGTTAAATGCCAGCTCTGTCAGATGTTGAGTGACCTTTGACAAGATTCACATCTCTTGGGGGAACCACAACTTCCTCATTTAAAACTAGGAGAGCCACCTAAATTGCACGCCCACCTGCAGCGAGGCCACTGCCATCACCTTTACCTGGACCATGCTCAGTGGGCTCACCTTCGTCTTCTCTGAGCACCTGCTGTGTGCTGGGGGCCACTAGGCCTGGGGTAGCAGAATACACCACCCCCAAATATGCCACTTCAGCATAAGGACTATTTTGAGCTGAAGGCAACTGAGAAGAACATACAAGAAAAGCTCTCTGCCCGCCCCCTCTTTACCTAAAAGCAGAACATAAATTTGTAAAGATGCTCCCCCTCCCCTCTCTACCAGGAAGGTCAGGAGTTAATCACCAGAGACAACTCTAGACCTTTATCAGCCCAGAGAAGACACCAGAGCAATCTCCATCGGAAACTCCACCAACCAGCCCTTATCTTCCATTGGTTTCCCCATAGAGTTACATTCCCACAGTTTGCCATCTTGGGAAGCCTACAACCCCTTCCCTCTGTCTTGTCACTTTTCTACGAAGGCATTGTTCTTTTGTTAAAATGCTATGTAAGTCCGAGGTCTAACCACCCTTTGAGTTACTCAACCCTGAGTGTTCCCTGTGTCTGCATGAGGCCTAATGAACTTCCGTTTGTTTTTGTCTAGTTAATCTGTCTTTGTCAGTCAAATATGCAGGGTTCAAGTCAACAGCACCTAAGGCAGGTAGAGGAAAAAGAAGAGTGTTTCCTCTCCTACAGGAGCAAAGGCCTGTGGTTGCAGGAGGTGTCCTCATTCCCACACTGCTCTGCAAACAAACCAGTTGGTGGGTCAGTGGACTTCAGCCCTGACTTTGAGTTAGAATCACCTGGGAAGGTTTTAAAATGCCAGTGCCCGAGCCAACCTCCAGACCCACAAAATTAGAAACTCTGGGGGTGCTCCTGCTCTTCCCGTTTCAGAGAACAGGTTCCCTTCTCCCTTTACGGGACAGTTTCCTGCTTACCTCCGTCTTAGATGAAACGTTCTTTCTCTGTGAGGACATCTTGATTCCCCTGAATCTGGGTTATGGGTCCCACCTGTGCTGTCCTTGCCCATTTGTGTGTCTATACCCCCAACTCTCAGCTCCTCAGTAGTGGGGCCTTTAATTTATCTATCCTTTATTTGACTCGGAGTAGACGCTAGATACATACTTATTGGATGAAAAAAAAATGAACGAATGGATCTTATTTACATTATAATTTGCTCTTCACAGAGCTCTACCTTCTCACTAAGAATTGGAATTAACCCAAATCCAAAATTTGAGTTCAGAAGGTTTTTTGCCCCCCGCACAGGTGGAGTGTCTGAGAGGAGGCCAAGAATTGGTGAAATGAGGGAAAAGGAGTCGTCGACAGCCAGGATGGCGGCTCTTTTCCCGCTCCTGCAGAGGTAAAGCCAGCAGAAGGAAGCCGTCTCCTCCCTCCTCATCCAGGCAGGGTCATTGCCCTGGAGCCAAAGTGCCGTCCCCTGCCACGCTGCCAGGCTCCGTGCTCCCGCAGAAGAGGTGGGCAAGGTCTTCCCTGGAAAAAACAGAGGGACTAGGCCTTGCAGGAACACCCCTCTAGGGAAATTCTTCATCTGTAACTTCCCTGAAGGTCTGAGGGGTCACAGCCGGGGCAGGAACTGCAGAGCTTTGACCCTAAGCAGCAGCTGGTGACTGGGCCGCACAGTTCCTAGGGCATCAATGTTTTGGTGCCCCCGGGAGGGCACCTCCGGGGAGAATGAAGAAGCTAAACGTTCCAGATGAGGTTTTAGGGTTGATTATCTGGGAGCCCCCTGCTGTTCACGGTGGCCACCTGGAGGTCCAGCCAACCACTGACCTCACCGGGTTCAAAATGATCTCCTTTCAGTCCGCTGCCCCAGCCCCCAAAGCGCCTTCTCTCTGTGACTTCCCCATTTCTATAAATAACCCCACCATCCTCCTGGCCGACATTTTGGTCATTTTTTATTCCTCCCAGGCCCACAACTCTCTGGCCCACACATCTCCCCTCCCCTCACCCAGCCTCCCTGTAGACGCAACCTCCCCACCGCCAACACAGAGGCCTCCTACGTTGGCCCCTGCCGCTCTCCCTTCCCCTGTTACCCCCCTTAGACCACTGCCAGGACAACCCTGCCCCTGTGACGCCCCCCATCAAAACTCTCACGGGACCCCACCCTCTACTGAAGAAAACACACCCTCCACGGTGGCATTAAGACTCCACAGCATGGCCCCAACTTGCCTCCCTGGCCAGATGTCCTTCCAAATGCCCCCCCATAGTCTGCACTCTGCCCAAATCTCCCAATACACTTCTGCGTGCTTCTGCGTCTGCTACTTCCTCCATTTAGAAGAAGCATCACCCTTCCAAATGTCCCAGTCCTGCTCATTCTTTGGGGCCATTTCAAAAGCCTTCTCCACGAAGCCCCTCCTCCCCCTGGGGGGGGCAGGGGGGCGAGGGGGTGGTGGGGAGGGTGGGTCCTTGGCCTCTGCTGTCCCCTGGCCACAGCTTGAACAGTGGCTTTGCCCTGTACTAGCTGAGTGAGGGTGGGAGAGACCCTTAGCCTCTCTGAGCCGAGGACAGCACAGCATAATGGTGCAGCGCATCATAAGCGCTCAGGAAATAGCGGTGGATACAAACTCGCTTCTATTCTTTCTTCAGGGGGCCCAGCTGAGCCAGCGGGAGGGAGCCCGCCTGCAGATACACGTGAACGGGCATCTCCCGTCGAACTCTGCTGGCTTCAGCTGTCCATCGGCGGCGTCCGGTGACTTCCTGGCCGGGGGCTTCCTCAAGGGGCACCAGCCTCTCTGGCTTGAGCACCCCCTCCCTGTTCCTCACAGCCCCTCACCGAGCCCGTCGGAGCCCAGCAGGGCCAGCTCTATGACACACACATCCACTCGGGGTACCCCCCGCCCCCAGAGCTGCAAAGTGCTTCCAGAGCCGCCAACGGGTGATCTTCAAGTGACTTTAGCGAGGAGAAAAAAACCATGACACGTTGGTGGATGCTAAATGGACCTCTTTGCACTCAATCAATCTCACTTAGCTAATATGGTCTCCTGGTGCCTCAGTCACGAATTAGCTCCGTGCAGATTTCCCGCTTCAAGGAGGTAATGGCGATTAGTTCCACTTTCCAGGTGGGACAGGAAGACAGCTGCTGATAAGGCCTTATGCAGAAATCTGACAGAACAGATTTCTGGGAGAGCAAGTGGGGGGATGCACATCTCAGGGTCCAGAGAAGGGGGCAGCGTTGCCTGGAAGAAGCCCGGGAGGGGACGCAAGCTGAATTCTGACAGGGCTCCCGGAACGGAGTGTGACAGGAGAAGTGCCAGGGGGAGAGACGCTTCCAACCCAAGGCCAGCTTGTATCGTCCCCAGCAGAGCAAACAGACCATTCTCTGTGTCCTTCGTGACTTCACCGAGCGCAGAATATGAGTCCAAAGGAACACCAGAGAAACGCAAAGCCGCACGCTCATCATTGTTATTTCTGTCTGCTCCACGTACGCCCTGCTGCCTGGGGGCCTGCATGGAGGAGGAGGGATATTCTGCCACCTGACAGCGGACGATTCCATCAAAGCCACTATAAATTCCCCAATGTGAGATTCTTTGAGTTCACTTCCATGATGGCTCCAGGAATGCACACTTGTGCTCCCCAGGCGCACCACGTCAAAGCACGTATTTGTCAACACAACTTTTCTCCCCAGCTCTAGAGACCAACCATCACACTTCTTTCCAAAAGTCTGCGGTCGGTGGCGGTTCAGACAGGGACCCAACCTTCACAGCTGCTGGGCAGGGATGGGCTGGACCCCAGATTGCTGTGACCGGAAACCCAGCCTGCTCTCTCAGCCACCCCCTCCCTTCAGCTACGGCCCCCACACCCTCACTTCCTCTTTCCTAGAACAGAAATACGGCGACAGCTTCACACATTGAGATATTCTGTACACCTTTGCCTGCTCCCGGCTTTCATTCTTTTCTGCATACTTTCATTCCCACTTCCATACCACTCGGGTCTTCCTCTCCACAGTTTTCTCTCTCCTCCTCTCTCCTCCCGTTTTAGCTTTCCTACCAAGACCCTGAGAGCACCCATTCCTTCCGCACTTCTTCCCTCCTCCCCCCACCCCCTTTCAGGCCTCTGTCTCCCTCTGTCCTCTTCTTCCCCTTCTTCCACCTCCACTCCACGCCAGCTCATGTCTCCCCAGTTCTGAAGAAAGCTGACCAGAGAAATCTGTCTCCTCCCCTTTGCCTCCCTCCCTGGCCCCCAGGCACACAAAAGGAAACAGAGGCACCAGATGGCCTGGTGCTAGCAGAGGGGCTCGGGGAAGCTGCTGCCCCACAGAGGTCCCCGCTGGGCCTGCGAGCTAGTCCAAGCTGCCACCCGGCCCAGCCGCCCAGCTGGCAGAGGAGCAGGGCACAGGGCCAGCCTCCTCCTGCCAGCTCCCTCTGCCCAGCCTGCCCCCGGGCCAGCCGTGAAGGGGGGCAGCCTCACCAGCTGAAAAGCAGAGAGTGTCCCCACGTTTCTGAGCCTCAATACCAGGGCCCAGGGCCCAATGGCCTGTGGGGACACTGGGGTTTCCCAGGAGGGAGGAAGAGAGCCTGGCAGTCTGCTCTTTCTGTGGAACAGGCTTGTGCCAAGGAGGGGCCTCAGCGATGGCTGAGTGGGCTGCAGAGGAGCTAACTGTCCCCCAACTCACTGCCCCCCCAAAAATGCTTTGATGATGCAGTGAATAGTGTTAATGGCTACCATTCATTCAATGGTTAGTTGAGCCAGGCATTAAGCTAAGTCATTACTGCAATATCCCCAATCCTTCAGTAGTCCTGCAAGGTTAAGTATTTGGATCCCCATTTTACAGACAAAGAAACTGAGGCTCAGAGAAGTTCAGTAACTCCTCCCAAGCAGAGCCAGAAAGCCAGTTAACACCACTTAGTTTCTTTCCCAGTTGAGAGTCTGTAAGTCTTGCTAAGGTTCTGTTCCAAACATGGGTACTTACTCTTTCTCTTTGCTCCATTTGCCCCACTAAGGCCTTCAGGAAAGCCACGGGGTGGAGGGCGGAAGTTTCCAATCCTGGCTGGCCATGGCAAGTGCCCAAGGGACTTTTTTTAAAAAAATCAAGATCCCAGGACCCCTCCGGAGGGGGCCCAGCCTCTCCTGGAGACACTTGTGCAGGACCAGGAGCTGTGGAATAAGCAGCCTCGGTCTCCTGTTACCGGTCATGTAACTTTGGGAAAAGATGCTTTTCTCTCTCCGAGCCTCAATTTCCTGGTGTGAAAAACATGGAGCTAATGTTTACTTCACCAACACTTCGTGAGTAGCGTATGGTGCCTGGCATCCCGTAGATGAACAGTTGACGGCAGCTCCCTTTCACGTCCCTCCAGAAACCTGAGGTTCCAGAGTCCAGACTTCAGAAGGCTCAAGAGAAAGGGTCGAAGCCCATGAATATTGCTCATGTGACCCTGACCTTTGATTTGTGCCTTAATAAAGGTCCGTGCCCCCTGCTCCCGGGTCAGCCAGCTCCCGCAGGGCCGCAGGCGGTCTTGAAAACAAGCCAGCGTGTGATAGGTGATTTCCAAGGGTGGGATCTCTGCTCTCAGGACTTCCCCGTAAAGGGCTCAAAACTGACCTACTCCACCCGCGAAAGGTCAAAACCCAGCCTTGCTGAGAGTTTCTGTCAGACCATCAAAGTGTTCCCTGGCCTTCCTTCTCTCACCGACCAAAGCACATACGGCCAGAGCCACCGTCACTGGCTGCCCCCCTCTGGAGAGTGACAGGCTCGCCCCAGGTCCCGCCCTCCCACCCTGTCCAGCCACCATCAGCCCCTCAGGCCACTCTCTCCTGCCAGCCCGGGGCACCTCCTAGCCCCTGCCTAGACCCACTTTCCCACTTTGAAAGGCGACGATCCCCAAATATTCCCTTCACTGTCGACACTGAGCTAGCTGTGACTTACCTTGAGGGTGGGCCTACTGCCAGCAGCCTAGGTGAGAATATGTCCTTTTCACCCTATTAACAGGGGAGAACTCCCAGGAATACTGAGCTACCTCTCTAGAGTACACTCAACCCAGCATTCAGCATCGCAAGCCACGCGGAGGAGCCCTGTCACACAGGTGGCACGCCGGGTGCATTCATCTTCTCCTCCTCCCACCCGAGAAGTGAGGGAGGCAGCTGCCTTTCTCCTCATTGTATAGACGAGGGTCATTCACCTGAGCTCTCACCGTTCGTGGGTAGTGAGCTCAGGATTCAATTCCAGGATTTCTGAGTCCCAGATCAGAGCATCTTCTAATCCACTGTTGGCTACCTCTCTGCAACCTATCTTGAATCTATTGATTTTTCTCCCCCTTTGCTGCCCTCAACTGAACCCACCATCCCAGCTCACCTGGGTCACGATAATAGCCTCCAACCTGGTCTCCTCGTTCCCATTCTTGGTCCCTAAAATCTGCTTTCCACAACAGCCAGAGTAGAGTGGTCCTTTTCAAAAAGTGATCGTGTTGGGGCTTCCCTGGTGGTGCAGTGGTTGAGAGTCCGCCTGCCGATGCAGGGGACACGGGTTCGTGCCCCGGTCCGGGAAGATCCCACATGCTGCGGAGCGGCTGGGCCCGTGAGCCATGGCCGCTGAGCCTGCGCGTCCGGAGCCTGTGCTCCGCAACGGGAGAGGCCACAACAGTGAGAGGCCCGCGTACAGCAAAAACAAAACCAAAACCAAAAAGTGATCGTGTTGCTCCCCCACCACGTGTGAAAGAAAATCTACCTCCTCACTGTGGCACGTGAGGCCCTCGGTGACCTCAGCCCTGCCCCCCTGCCCCCAGCTCATGCGCTCCCCCTTCCCCTCAGACTCTGCATTCCAGCCACACTAGCCTCCTTGCCGGTCCTCAAGCTTTTGCCAAGGCCTGGGGGCTTTGCCCTTGCCGTTTCTTCTCCTCTCCTCTTGTCACTCTATCTATTATCCTATTTTAGTTTCTTCATAGCACTTATAACTATTTGAAAGTATATTATTTATTTACTTCATGGGGGGTTTTTGTTTTGTTTTTAATCCACCTCTACTGCCCAACCCTCCCCAACAATGTAAGCTTCGAAAGGGTTGCCACAGCATCCCCTCTGCTGGGACAGCGCCTGAACAGCAGTAGGTCCTCATCGGTAAGTCTCCACTGTTGAGTAGGTGAATGCTAAGGAGGCCGCAGAGATGACAGGCAGCGGGGCAGGCCATCAGAGGGGAGGAGGCTGGGGCAGTTTCCTCCACAGTATAGAAATGGCCCTATACAGAGCCTCGCCGTCGGCCACGCAAGAAGCATATCAGGTCCGAAACATAGAGAAGGCAGCCAACTATTAAGCCAAGGAGGGAGAACTCTTTGGAAATTGGGAGGGTAAAGAAAGGAGAACTGGAGCTTCCCTGGTGGCGCAGTGGTTGAGAGTCCGCCTGCTGATGCAGGGGACACGGGTTCGTGCCCCGGTCCGGAAAGATCCCACATGCCGCAGAGCGGCTGGGCCCGTGAGCCATGGCCGCTGAGCCTGCGCGTCCGGAGCCTGTGCTCCGCAACAGGAGAGGCCACAACAGTGAGAGGCCCGCGTACCGCAAAAAAGAAAGGAGAACTGAAATGCTGGGTTTGTGCTGGTAGCTGTGATTTTTTTTAAGGCCATGCAAGGGGGTTCCTGCAGTGGTTCACCATGAGCAAAGACAAAAACTTCTAGAAAAGAAAGGAACTGGGAGAATGGTGAGAACTAAGTGCTGCGGACCAAGATGGAAGAGGATCCCCAGAGCTTGTGCTCACGTGTGTGGGTTCATGTGACCTTCAGGGAGGCCTCCTCCAGAAGAGAAGAAAAAAGAAGAAGAGGAAGGAGCAGGAGGAGGAGAGGAGGAGGAGGGGGGAGAGGAGGAGGAGGGGGGAGAGGAGGAGGAGGGGGGAGAGGAGGGGGGAGAGGTGAGGAGGAACAGGAGGAAGAGCAGTTGTAAACAAGGTAGCCCAGTGACCACAAGGAGTGAGTAACTAGGTCCCAGATGACCTTGGCAGTGAGGATCACGTGGGGAAGTCCAAGGGTGCGCCCTGACTTCAGACAGTGAGAGGTGGAGGGAGGGAAGCAGTGCAGCGCTGCTGGGAAATGCTCAAGTTCCTCCTTGTCCAGCTCCTCTAACCGGGCCAAGCGCTTCCTGCTCTGAAACTTGTGCTGGCTGTACCTCTCCCACTACAGACTGTCCCTGGGGATACTCAGTGCTTTGGGATAAATGTGGCACATCTCTCTGGAGCATTGATTTTACTCGACTATTTTGTGGGAGGCATTGCTTGATTAAACACATAGGGATTTTATTTTGCAATAGGTACAAGATATATGTGAATTTTTAAGATAACATGGGAGTCTTTCAAAAATGTCATACCTGTAGCTGTCTTTATAAACAGCCCACGGGGTCTCTACTCTCTCCCGTTGTTCAGAGGCATCACTAGGAAGGGTAGAACAGTCAGTGGCTCAATGCACAGGCTCTAGCACCAGACTGCCTGAGTTCACATCCAGGTACTGCCTGTATGACCTTGAACAAGTTACTCAACCTCTCTGTGCCTCAGTTTCCCCATCTGTGGAACTGGGCTGAGAGTAATGGTACCTACTTCATAGGACATGTGCGTGAAGTGCACAGGGTAAGCACTAGGTACGTGTCAGCTGTTTCACTGCCCAGGACGCTTGATTCCATGCCACCTCGAACTACCTTCTCTCCCCAGCAAGAGCACTGGCCACATTGGGAGTGGGATAGTGGTCTGGCTCTTGGGCATGACCCATGAGCTGCAGGCACCAGCAACTTTCCCCCCATACCCTGCCCCCTCCAGAGAGGATCTTCGGAGGCTCTCACCTCAAGGCTCCGCCCCTTGCTGCCTGATTCCCTTACTTGAAAGGTGCTTTATTCACAGTCACTATCTTCCCTTTCCTACTAACTCCTCAGGGCTGGGGCTGGGACTAAAATAAGACAAAGCAGAGGCTTAGATGGGAATAAAGACACAGACCTACTAGAGCATGGACTTGAGGATATGGAGAGGGGGAAGGGTAAGCTGGGACAAAGTGAGAGAGAGGCATGGACATATATACACTACCAAACGTAAAATAGATCGCTAGTGGGAAGCAGCCGCATAGCACAGGGAGATCAGCTCGGTGCTTTGTGACCACCTAGAGGGGTGGGATAGGGAGGGTGGGAGGGAGACGCAAGAGGGAGGAGATATGGGGATGTATGTATATGTATAACTGATTCACTTTGTTATAAAGCAGAAACTAACACACCATTGTGAAGCACTTATACTCCAATAAAGATGTTAAAAAAAAAAAAAGTAGAGCTTAGCATACAAAATTTAAGGACACTCACTCTCAGAGTTGTGCAAGTGTTCCTGGCTCAGTTCAGATGTCACATCCCCCAAGAAGCCCTGCCTGAACACCCTCATCCAAGTCTTCTTGGATGTCCCTCACTGCCCTCCCCTCTCATCAAACTCCATTGCAACTGCCTGTTGACCAGCAGGCTCCCGCACCGGCCTGCGCTCCAGAAGGTCGGGCACGTAGCATCATCCTTTCTACTCCGGCAGAGCCTCACGCTTGCTGAGCAAGGGAAGGAACACCGAGAATGTCTGGTGGATCGAGGTTGAAGGAATCGTTCTAGAGGAGACCCTGAAGCCTGGCAAAGGTAAAGTAATATGCTAATCGCCCAGGTCGGGTAGTGAGACTAGAAGAGAGAAGTGAGGGAGGAGGAGGGGAGAAGGGGAGAGCAGCGGGAGCTTTGGGATGGCTTATGGCAGAAATGCCCCCAGCTGAGGGGCAGACGCCCAGGAAAGAGGGAAAATACCTTCTCCTACCTGACGAACGTGGAACTCACTCCATCATTCCTTCATTCATGCACAGGGTGCTGACACCAGGCTCTCTTCTGGAGAGTGAAGAGACAGAGGTGGGTGGCAGGCCCCTCCCCCAGGGCTCCCGGAGGCCCTCCCCCCAGCCCCCCACCATGGGCTCTGCTCTGTTTCTCCCTCTTCCCGTGCTGATTATGCACCCCTCAGGCCTGTGCCCCACGTGCCTGATACTGACATGTAAGTCACAGCAACCTCAGTCTTCAGGGCCACCTGTGACAATCCCACTGTAGGAACTGTGCTTCTGGGGAGACTCGGTGAGGTGCGATGAATACACACGAGAAAAATCAGAAGGTTGAGTGCTGGGGCCTCAGGCACTGCTGATCCTCTCACCCCTGGTCCCCTATCCCTATCGCCTCCCTTGCGACAGTCCTGATAGGCCCACGAATGGCCAAAAGACAATCCCCACTCTGGAAAACCTGCCTCCAAAAAGGAGGGGCCACAGGAGGCCGTGGAAGGAGCAGAGTATTTGCCCGCAGGTTTGGCAGGGAACCGCTGAGTGACGGTGCTGTACCATCTAGGCTGTCTGTGCCCCATCCCAGCCCTGCTGATTCGATGACATGACATGTGCAAAGGCCCGGCACCACCCACAGGGGGCTTCAACACATGCTAACGCTGTTCCTTTGAATAATGAACGCCACGATTTATCCAGATAGTTTTATAAAACTTCTTTGTGTAATTGGTATGTTGCAGGGTCTCCCCCACTGAAAACATTATTTTCTAAGGCTGTTCATTCGTCAGATACCCACTACAGTGGTCAAGCACCAGATGGTTCTGCTTCTGGGCGGCAGAGACCCGAGCTCCATTCTGGGGACAGGTAGCACAAGGGAGGGGCAACCATCTCCACCCCGGGCATCTGGAAACGCTAACCAAAATGGGGGAAGCTCAGGTTAGGACAGAAGACATAAATGGGAGGTGGGGTGGTGACTGGAGTTGGCTGAGAACGAAGGGCAGTCCGGGGAGAAAGGCCAGCTTGAGAAAACCTGCGGACAGGGGAGAGTGTTGCACACGAGGGAACTGCAAACGGGTCCCAGGCCTGGGGACCTGGAGAGGAGACGTGGCACCACAGGTGGTCAAGGTCCAGTCCGAAAAGGCCTTTTATTCAAAATAATGGGTTTGCCTTTATCCTGAAAGCTACAGAGAGGTACACTTCAGCAGAAGGTTGGACGGGAAAGGGTGGGAATGGCTCGAGGCAGAGGCCAATGTGATGAATTATCTGATGAATTATCAGAGCCTGGATTAGCACAGTGGACCCAGGAACGGAAAAGAGGAAGTGGAGTCAAGAGCTGTTTAGATGGTAAGAAAAACAAATACAGACATTAGGGATGAGAGAAAGGGAGTTATCTAGGCTAACCTCCATATTCCAGGCAGCTAGACCAGTGGCGATTTACTTAGGCAGGGAACCCAGGAGGAGATGATAATAGTGAACTGGGTTTTGGATAAAATGAGTTTGAAATATTTGAAGGACATCTAGGTGGTGTCCTATAGAACTTGTAAGCAACACTGTTCACTGAGTCTGGTGAGTACTCTTAGGCCTCCCAGGTCCTGTGTTCTCATCTGTAAAATGGGGTTGATACCTACTTCCTAGAATTATTGAGAGAATGTTCACTAAATAAGATATCCATGGGAAAGCGCCAAGTCCTCTAGCTGGTACACAGTGGGAATTCCTTGAATAGTCACTGAACCTGAAGGTGATGGTGACCATAGATGTTTCTTTGTTTGCATACCTTTACTGCAGGTGTTCATCACGGTCTCCTCAGGGCAGTTCTGGCTATGTGGAGAGGACCGTGTTCAGGGTTGCCAGGAGACCAGCCGCTGAGAGAGGAGCTCTTTGCGTCCACCTCATCAGCTCCCACGTCAGGGATGTACCTCGCCTCTTCTTGCGCCCTGACAGCCTCCCTGCCCCAACGAGATTCCAGAGACAGGGAGGTGCTCCTGTCTGACTCAGGTAAACTGACATGCAGGGGCCCTGAGGCACATCTTGCCCTGCGAAGACAAACAGGTTTTTATTACCTCCACCTTAGGACAAAGCCCCAACCTCTCGCTGCTAGGAGGTTTCATTCCCAGGAAGAAAAAATCACCTCTAGTTGCAGTCTGCATGTGGCACCTCCCTGGCTAGACTGTGAGCTCCTTGAGGGGAAGGAGCTGGCTCCCTCAGGTCCCCATTTCCTCCTGGTACTCAGCACCATTCGCATCTGAGCACGTGGTCAAGGAAGGTTTGTTGAATTTTCATTCCTTTGTGATTTGTTTCTGCTTCTGAGCCAGGGGCTCCCTCCAGGTAAGCAGAGTTAAACGCACTCCGCAGAATTCAACAGGAAAATGTCATACACACTGGGTCAAAGTTATGGGGGCTCGGAGCCAATAGTCCCTGCTGCTTCTTCCCCTCCTTCCCCGCTCTGCACCTGTCTCAGCCTATGATGCTGAGGGTCTCGGAGGTGGATTCCTAAGTCATGCCAAAGACAGTGCATTAGGTCCTTTAACATAGAAAATTCAGTTTGCTGGCCACCAAATTATATCACCTTTAGCAAGAAATTGAGGCAACTCCAAGAGCTTTCTCCTCCCCTATGATCTCAAACTCTGGTCTATGGAGGGAATTCCCTGACAGTCCAGTGACTAAGACTCTGTGCTTCCACTGCAAGGGGCTCGGGTTCGATCCCTGGTCAGGGAACTAAGATCCCGCATGCTGTGAGGCATGGACAAAAACCAAACAAACAAACAACTCTGGTCTATGGAGCACTGGAATGGAGCAAAAGACGCTAGGGCCAACTACCTAACACACCCACGGGGACTTGCCACTAAAACAAGCCGACTGACACGAACCCACCTTCCTCCCCATCTTTATCTTCTCCTCTGCTGGGTCACCTCTTAGACCTCTCTGGCCAGCCAGTACCAGGCAGCCACCGCAGAGCTGCTTCTCATCCCAACTAGCTACAGCAGTAGCACACGTGCACCCAGCCCCATGCCCGGCACAGCAGCTATGGCATTTCAGCAGAAGGGTGGCTCCCAGACCAGCCTCCTTTCCCCCATGTTACCCCCGGGGCTGGCTGGGTCTCTTATTCAGTGACAGCCTCTGACGTCCTCCCCCCAGCCAGGTGAGCAGTCATTCATCCAAGGTCTCCACTTGGAGAACAACTGATTTAGATTTCAGAGATTCAGGAGGCCTGGGGAGACTTTCCTAAATGAGATTCCCCCCCCTGTTCCAGCCCAGACTCCCAGTTGCCTAGCAACCGTAGGAAGAGATCTGGGAAATCCAGAGCTTCCTCCACAGCCCCGGATGCTGTGATGAGCTTGGTGTGGCCGAAGAGGAGGAAATACGCTGCAGCTGATAATTATCAGGGGTGGCAATCATACTCCCAAACCTGCTATTACTGTGTTTACTGAGGAGCAATTGCCACAGAAGCTCACACCACTGGCCTTTCCCAGGCCCTCACCCTTCCCGCCTAGTGCTGACTAAGGGAGTAGAAACGGCCTCAGGCTCCTCCCAGGAGTAGAAGCTATAGCCTCAGAGAGCCCCAGGGCGCTCTGACACCAGTCCTGCCACTTACGCTGCTCCCCAAAGTTGTGAGTGGCCCCCAGAGAGGAAGGAGGAAGGTGGGAAGTGAGGCTCAGGGCACACCCCCTTGGCTTGGGTCGGGGCGGGGAGCGTCCGTGGCCAAGAGAACCAGAGGTGATGTTTGGGTTGCAGGGGCGCTGGTCTTGCTAAGGGGTTGCTGGGCTCTCTTTTTCTTTCCTGAAGCCAGTGGCCTGCTCTCTGCCCTGTTTTCTGAGTGGCCCGCTCAAGGCCAGGCTGAAGATGAGGAACAGTTGTAGGGTTGAGGATGCTAAGCCCCACCCCCTACCCCCCACCCTTCCCCCTTCTGGTCTCCATGTCTCAACTTTGTCAACTGTGGTAAGGAAGAGTAAAAGAAAATTCCACCCCGTGTCAGGAAGCCTTGTTTATGAGCTGCCGGCTTAGGCTTCATGGGTGGAAAGAAAACACCCAGGCTTTCACCAAATTGTCTCTCTGAAAGTGACATGTCACCCTTCCAGAAAGCTTTCCACTCTGCCTTCCTCCATGCCCTGGGTCCAAAATCCTGGCTCTAGCAATGACATCCTGATGTGGCCCACCTCTTTTCTTTGGTTTTTCTCCCTCCATGAGGCAAAGGCCAGAACCTCATGGTGCCCACCTGGGAATCCAGACCATGGGGACTAACTAGTCAAAGTCATGGACTCTTAGACTGTTAAATTTTGGCATGACATTAGATATAAGCTAATCTAATATCCCCATTTTACAGATGGGGAAACTGAGGCCCAGAGAGAGAAAGTGACTGACCCACAATCACACAGCTGGTTAATGGCAAATTTGAAACTGGAGCCCAAGCTTCCTGACAATTATTCTTTCCAGCACACCAAACTACCCCTTGATTCTGCGTGTACTTTGGGTTCAGATCACAGAAATAGAGATTTTTTTAAACCTAGCATTGTGGGATTTGATACTAAACACTCTGAACTTTTTCCAAAAAAAATTTTACAAGGGTCTTTCTTAGCCTTTCCTCAAAGCATTGTTTTCAGGTAAATGAAAGTTGATAATATTACTCTTGCTGTCTAGGTTGGGAAACTGAAGCCAGAAAGAGTTACCCTGAGTTACAACAAGGATGTATCTAAAGTGGGAAGAAGGGTTCATGTTTCCTGTCTCTTCATCCAGTGCTCCTTCCACTATACTCTCCACCTCCATAAGTCAGGCATTGCCACCCAACTAACCAAACTTGCCAAACGCTACTATCACAGGTGCCCCTTCCAGAGACAGTCAGAACTGCCACAGTATTTTACTTCTGAGCTCACATGCTGCCTCGCTCAAGTCACTGTCCTCAGAACGTCATTCTCGAGGAGAAGCCACCTCCCCTTGCTCCTTGCACGGCCCCTCTCCCAGCTTCCTCAGGCCCTTGGGGGAAGAGCGCTTCTCCTTCTCTGTTGGTTCCCACTCCCAGCGGGAGAGCTGTCAGGGAGAAGTGCCTGTTCAGCACCCCTGGATGCCTCTGGGGTTGTTGTCAGTGGGTGGGGGCCTCCAGTACTTTCTGAGAGCTGCAGGGTGTTCACCAGGAAGCCTGGCTTGTGAGAGCAGTTAGCAGCTTCTGCCCTGGCCTCCCGGCTCTGGACAAGGGTTTCTCTTCTTGGACTATTGCAGACATTGTGATCACCATTGTGATCAGTGGTTCTCAAACATCGGAATCTCTTGGGGGGCGATAAATTCAGATCACTGAGCCCCATCCCTTATTCAGTTCCTTATTCAGTAGGTCTGGGGTGAGCCTGGGAATTCGCATTTCAAGTTCCCAAGCAAGGCCAATGCTGTCGGTCCACACTTTGAGAACTCCCGTGAAAAAGGCCATGACCGGGCTTCCCTGGTGGCACAGTGGCAAAGAATCTGCCTGCCAATGCAGGGGACACAGGTTCGAGCCCTGGTCCGGGAAGATCCCACATGCCGCGGAGCAACTAAGCCCGTGCGCCACAACTACTGAGCCTGCGCTCTAGAGTCCGCGAGCCACAACTACTGAAGCCCGTGTGCTTAGAGCCCATGCTCTACAAGAGAAGCCACCACAATGAGAAGCCCGCGTACCACAACGAAGAGTAGCCCCTGCTCGCCGCAACTAGAGAAAGCCGCGCACAGCAACAAAGACCCAACGCAGCCGAAAAAAAAGAAATTAAATTAAAAAAAAAAAAAGGCCATGACCCACACAATCTGGTCAGCTACGAGGGCCTGGAGTATGGAGAGGATTGGAGAACACGGAAAGGAGGGTTGGGGCTGGGAAGGAGTTAGACAGAGGACCAGCCACCTACATTGGAAGTCTGCACATACAAGTGGTGTACACAGGTGTGACGATATAGATGCTCATGCCAGGATTAGCGTAGTAGTTCAGGAATCGGGAGCGTAGGGGTGAAAGGCCCTGGCAACTTAGTTGCCAATTCTCTCTCTGTTACTACTCTCCCTCTCCTCTCCATTCTCAGTGGCTTCCCTCCAGAGAAATTTCCCTGAGCTTTGGCTCCCTGGTGACTCATAGGTGGGGAGAGGTGGCGAAAGGGGGAGGGGGCGAAAGGGGGAGGCAGAGGAAGCTGAGCCACTGGTCTCTCCGGGCACAGGCTGGGTGCAGTAAGCAGCTCAGAGGCAGGACTCACTGGCCAGGTGGGAGTGGGCTCCTAATGTACGGGACAGGCAGGAGGCAGGGGCAGGGCAGCCCCAGTCACCCCTGGCTTCTGCTGGCAACTGGCCCTCCCTGTCCTGGGCTCCTCCAGGGGGCCGCATGTGTGCCAGATTTCTTGAAGAGCGGGAATCCAGTCCCCTGGGAGGCGGTGGGGGGTGGCTCTGGGGGAAGGGGCCCCCTCTGTGGTGGGGTGGCCTCCACTCACCCTGGTCCAGCCTCCCTCCCGCATGGTCCCTTAGGGCCAGGAGGCCTGGGAGGAGGGAGACAATCTCTCTGCACATCAGTGCGCATGGCTGCTCGGAGCACAAGAGCGCCAGGGAGGATGGGAAGCAGAGGCCTTGTGGCTCAAAAAGGTAAGGACTAAATGCCAAGAAGGCTGACCCAGTCCTCCTGAGTCATTTCCCAACAAGCTTCCCAGTAGCCAATGGGCTTACTGTGCCCAGGACCTGCCTCACCTGTAGGCTGAAAGGGCATATAGTGTATAATTTAAGGGGCAGCCAAGCAGATTTCTGGTCTCCCAAACTGACTCCCATCACCTGTGGTAGGGCCAGAAATGAGTTTTCATTGCTTTGGGACTCAAGCTCTTTTGGAGGGAAAACATGGGATGGGGGGCAGAGAGGAAGCATGAAAAATACTGGGATTCTTCTCTGCAGCAGAAGGATGTCATCCGGGAGAGGGCGAGGGGGTTGATAGGAAGGCAAATGGGGAACAGAAAGAGAACTTGAGAAGTCACTACCCCGCATATGGGGCCTCCCGCTTGTGCCGGAGGAGCGTCTCAGATGCACCACCTCTGGCCCTGTGAGCAACAGGCTGGGCCCCTCCCTGCCTCCACACCCTGGCCTCTTCCCACCTCGCACCTGTCAGGAATGTTGCAAGACTCCATTGACCAATGTTTACAGAATGCTCCAGAGAAGAATGGTCCCGTTGCCAAATGCCTGAGTCATCCGGTCTCATCACCCTTTGCTCCCACTGGAGCAGGGATCACGCTTAGCCACATTTCTTCACAAAGAGGCCTTTTTACAAACACAGGCAGGAGGACAAGAAAGGGACCTGTAGTGAGTGCCTAACATATGCAGGGACTGAAGGAGACACTCTTGCATATATTACATTATCCAATATTACAAACCTTGGGTGACATCGCGACACCCATCTTCAGCTGAGGCAACAGAAGCAGAGAGGTTAAGTGGTTCAACCCAAAGACAAAGTTAGTAAGTAGCAGAGCCAGGAGTGGAACCTGTCTTCACCTGGGCTCCCCAAAAGCAGAGCGTGATTATACATGAGTAGTATATTTGAGAACGTGATCCAAGGAGGCAGAAACAGGGCAGGAGAGAGAGCCAATACAGACAGTACACTGTGAAGCCATCCATAAGGGTCAACTGGTTGACCAGTCCTATGGGACCATCTAAGGACACTTTGAAATGTATCTCAAAATCATCCACCAGTGTAGAGAACAGACTTATGGTTGCCAGGGGGGAAAGGGGGGAGGGATAAATTGGGATATTGGGATTGATATATACACACTACTATACATAAACTAGGTAACTAATAAGGACCTACTGTATAGCACAGGGGACTCTACTCAGTACTCTGTAATGACCTATATGGGAAAAGAATCTAAAAAAGAGTGGATATATATATATATCTGATTCACTTTGCTGTACACCTGAAACTAACACAACATTGTAAATCAGCTATACTCCAACAAAAATTGTTAAAAAAAAATCATCCACCGGGAAGAAAGGGGGAACTCATTTATCCACTGGCTATGGTTCCCCATTGGCCAGGAGTTGTCCCACAGAGTATTAATTCCTCTATATTTCTGAGCTGCATATGCACAAGGCTGGGAATTCTGCACAGAACTGGCCACAGCAGCAAAGGCTGGAATGAGGTCCCAGGTACTGAAGGCTTGAAGTGGTGCCTAAGGGCAGTGCTCTGGTCCACCGCACATCCCACCACACCACCCTAGATACACTGAGTAGCTTACATGCGATCTCCAGGGCACTCAGGGGAAGAGCCAAAATGTGAATCACAGTCTCTGACTCCAATCCATTCATTCAACAAATATTTATCTCAGGCCTACTGTGTGCTAGACACAGGGGCTTAACAGTGAACAAGGAAAGCAAGATCCTTGATCTTATGGAGCTTGAATTCTAGTGGGGGGAGGGAGGGGGCACAGGGGACACAGGCAATTAGCCACTGAACAAATACACAAGTGCTGATTGTATATCAGGCACTGTGCTGAGCACTGGGAAACCCCAGAAGAAACTGTTTTCTTGTCACTGAGACACAGGAGCAAAGCACCACAATCTAATGTGGTAACTGCTGTGATTAGGGTTAGGGTTAGGGTTATGCACACCCTCTGAAGCACACAGAAGGGGCATCTTACTCCAGACTGAGAAGGGGTGGGGGGCATCAGGAAAGGCTCTCCGGAAAAAGATGAGATGCAAGTTCTTTGGAAGGCCAGGCATCTCTGGAGTTGGGGAAGGGAAGGGTGTGCTCCAGGGGGAGGGAACAGCATGGGCAAAGACAGAGAGGAATGAGAGGATGATATGCTCTGCAAATAATTCAGTGTGACTAGATGGTGCTATATATGCAGGATAGTGTCAAAAGATGAGACAGAAAAGATAGGCAGGGGGTGAACCACAAAGACCTGAGTACCTAATACTGAAGCATTTGGATTTAATTCTGAAAGTGAAGGCAAACTTCTTTTAGTCCTCTAAGCCCAATTAGCTCTCGAACATCTCAGCCAAAAAGGGAGATAAAACCAATCAGTCAACACAGAAATAGACCCCAGTGACCTTGGAGAACCCGAGGATGGCTGATCTGCATTGCCTGGGTTACATGTCAACAACTCAGCTCTCAACACTTGAAGAGGCATGGTGGCAGAGGGCTCTCTCTTGGTCACTCTGTCCAGTGCACCAACCTCAAGGTCAGTTCCTCTGGGGCTAAAGAGTCCATCCTCTACCCCATCTCTTTCAGCTGCCAACTCAGCCCCTCCCCTCCTCAGCCTTGCCCATTGCAGGCAGAAATCCAAGGGCTGCCGTCCAGAGGTCTGTGACATTGAGGACTTTGAGCTCAGGTGTGGTGCCTCTGGCCCTCCTTTGGTTTGCATGAAATACTTACCAGGGCTTTCCAGCAGAACCCCACCACCAAAGGCTAAAACCAGAAAAGCAACCAGCATCTGGCTGCCTCCTTTGCAGAGGCCCATCCCATCCATCATCTGGGCAGGAGAAGAGCTTCCTGCAGCCCACAACGGCATCCAGCAATTTCCCTGCAGAGTCCTTGTCAAACTGAGCCCCTGGTTTCCGTTCATTCTTCAAAGCAAAGAACACTGTGATGATCTGCATGCAGACGAGAGCAAAACTCCCAGCAGCACCCTTCCTGTTCTCAAATTCAGAGCGGAATGAAATTCCATGCCAGCATCCTCCTATCCCGTGAGGTTCTGAGATGACCTAGGCCACCGTCGAGGGTCCACCTGGAGTTCAGAGGTGCTTGAACACCTTGAGCCTGCAGCCAGGACCTGGGGTCAACTTCAGAGTCCTTCCACTCACAGGGATGGAGTGAAGACCTCAAAAACAGTTCCTAACCCTAGCGCTGGTTTTGGGGATTTTTTTTTTCTCCCTTGACTTGTCCCTACCCCCAGCAAAATTCCCTGGTCCTAGATCCCATTCCTGCAAGTTCCTGGTCTGCGCTGGGTGGCCCTCCCGTGCTTGCCAGTCTGCTCTTTGCAGCAGATGGTGATCCAGGGCGACATCATTCCCACAGAGGCATCACTGGCATTTCAGTGAGAACTGAAGCTTGTGCTTCAAAGTAGACCAATATTCCAACAGAAGCTGCAGGCTAGTAGGAGTCGTGGTTAAGGGCATGAGACTGCCCCCCTTCCCCCAGGAAAGACCCTTGTAATCACACACCCAGGTGCTTCTGGAGCTATAAGACATGACCCCCTAAAGGACATTCTGGGCGTAAGATTCTGAGAGTGTCCAGGGCAGTGGTGGAGGGAGGCTACTTAGGACACGCACAAATGTAAACCAACAAAGCAGAGGTTTCCATCCCCAAGGATGCCAAGGACTCTAATTAACCTGACTCCCAGTTGCTCCCCTGAATAGAGAAGCAAATCAGAATCTTTGCGAGGGACGCTTCCCTTTGCCCAGACATTCACCCTCCTGCAGTGGTCCCCTCCACCGCCACCCCACCACTCTCCCTGGCTTACAGGTGCCTGGACTCCTCCTGAGGAGGCTGCCTAGGGAGAGGGAGGATGGGGTGCTGAGCACCGGCCAGGGAAGGAGCTCCTGGGGCTTAGCAGGACTCCTCTTGCCAAGGAAGGGAAAAGAGAGATGGACCCCAGAGCTGGTTTCAGGCTGCCCAAGCGCTGGGATATCATCATCTTTCGCAGCAGCCATAGCAAGCCCCCACCTGCTCCATCCCCAGGCTCCTGGTAGGAGCCAACAAAACAGATGTCTTCATAAATCCAGGCCCTCTCACTGACACATCTCATCTTTTAAAAAGACCGAGAGAGATGAAACCTCCCAGTCTCTTCTTGGAGCTCAGTGACAGATTTTTCTGATTCACCTCATTACCTCCTCCTACGGGGGCCCATTCGTTTCCACCTCATTTTCTTCCCAGTTCTCATTCCTGTCCCCATCCCAGCATATCCTGACTGGGGGGCAGGGGGTGTTGTCGGTCTTCACCCAGCTTTCACCCTTCCAGACATGGCCTCACCCCCTTGGCACTTCTCTCTGGATTAAGACGGGGTCTCTTTTCTGCCCCTCTCCTCCAGATCAAAAGCCCCGGAAAGCTTTCCATCCCGCATCTCATGAAGAAACAAATCACAAGGCAATGGTGTAAGAGGATGCTGTCCTCTGGGCTTTGATTAAGAAGTAAAGGGGGGGCTTCCCTGGTGGCGCAGTGGTTGAGAGTCCACCTGCCGATGCAGGGGACACGGGTTCGTGCCCCGGACCGGGAAGATCCCACATGCCGCGGAGCGGCTGGGCCCGTGAGCCATGGCCGCTGAGCCTGCGCGTCCGGAGCCTGTGCTCTGCAACGGGAGAGGCCACAACAGTGAGAGGCCCGTGTACCACCAAAAAAAAAAAAAAAAAAGAAGTAATGGGGGACAGGACCTCTCACCCTGGCCTGGAACCCTTCCTGCCTCAGTTTGCTCTGAGTGTTAGTGGCCTTTGCAAAGATCTTAAACCCCACCATTCACATCTCTGAATCACCCACGGCATCTAGCAGAGCAGCAGCACAAAGTACACACTCAATAAATAATTGATGAATGGAATCCCTATAAAGTTCGAGTCATTCATTGAACGCTGCCTAGGATCATTAATATATTTCAAAATGGCAGGCTCTTGGAGTTAGAAGGGACCCATAGGGGTCATCCGTTCATCACCTTCCACCCAGCACAGGAATACGTACTGCAGGATTTCTGACAGGTGGACATCTAGCCTAGACTCCTTGACCATCTCCATGACCATGAATACCTAAGGCAGCTCAGCCCCTGTCATAGTTGAGATGTCTAGTTATGAGAAAAATCTTTTCTACTATTTACCAGAAATCTCCCCTCCCCACTGCTGAGTCCCACACCCCTCCACACATGAACTGTTTGCAGAGCTTGTGTTTTCTGCAAGAGTGTAAGTTCCCTGAGGCAGTGCCCAGGGCAGATTGGCTTGCAGATTGGTTTGCTAATTGAAGGTGGTAGTAAATTCTCTCTAGAGCACGGTAAGTAAGACAGAAGAAAAGGAAGCCAAGACCCATGGCTCTGCCCATACGTGTCCCAACTCCATACAGCCAGGCCGCCACCCCTCTTCAGAGCTTCCTTCGCCAAGGAGACAGCAACTTAAAACCGGAAGAAACACAAATGGATCCTAGGTTGTTAGGCTCTGTTCCTGACCCTCAGCCACATCCCAGGCCATCGAAATGTTATCGATAACACTTTCCCCTCAGAAGGATATGCTTAACAGAGAGAGCAAGGACGGGCTTTCTCAGACTGAGAAAAACAAAACCCTACTCCCTCTGCCTACTGCTCAGTGTGCAGGACACTGTTCACTAATCCAGAAGATGGGCAGAAAACAGCAGGATAGCTTTGGATTAGGTTTCAGACAAGCTCTTCCAAAACACAAATCAATTGTTTTCACTCTGAGGCTTTCAAAGAACAAGATGCCTGTAGAGCCAAAGAACTGGCTGGAAGTTTTCTAGGCATCTGGATGTTAAGCGAATGGAGATGCAAAGATACACTATGCAAATAAGAGTCACATGACAAACCTCTTTTAGTTTATAACTGTTACTGGACCACAGGCCTAAAATGGACCAAGGCTCTTCCTTACCTGTGTTCCTGGGGCCTGCAATTAGGGCCTTGGCCAGATAAAGAGAGGAGGGGATATTAGGGAGCAATACTGATGAATATTTATTCCCTGAAAGGCTGAGTTATAAAGTTAGTGGGTGCAAGGGACCAAGTAGGGGTAATAATAATGGTTGAGGTGAGGTAGAGTTAAGTGGCAGCCCTTTATAAACTATAAAGCCCCAGGTACAGTAAACGTGAAGTAGTACAGACTATAAGAGCAGATTCCCAGGCAGAAGATCCTCAGAAAATGTTAGATACGTTTTTCTCACCTGAGGCATAGCTCTACCCTGGGACTTTTTATGGGACAAAAAGCAAAATAAAAGCTGACTTTGTTGGACAGAAAACAAACAAAAGGAGATGGATACACAAAAAATGTAAGTGCTTAGAATCTGCAGCATACATTGAACTCTGCCCACCTGCCTTTAATATGCTCCCCAAAGCTTCTGATGGTCCCCTTCAGGTTCAGGCAGGCAGTCCCAGCTAGGGTTCTGGGAGATGGCAGCAGAACCTTGATTCTGGGATGACCTTGGGCTTGACTTTGCAGAGCTAAAAAGGAAAGGAGTTAAAACAATGCAAAGCCCTCCCACCGGATTCCACCTTCTTCTGTTGGCCACTTCCTTCCTTCCCTCCTTTTTCCTTCCCTTCCTGCAGGAGCTACTCTGCCCCACCTTCCTTCCTGGGGAGGAGGACCTGCCCTTTCCTCTTCTAGGGCTGGTGCCAAAAGGATGAACAATGCTATGTTGAGGGGGGCGGGGGCGTGGACGGGGTGAAGGGAGTCTAGAGGTGGGAAGAGGCAGTTGATGTATGACCTGAAGCAAAGAGTGACCAAGCAGAGACGTTTACTCCTCAAGTTTCATTTCAAGGGTCTTTGGCCAGTTCCCAGAAGTTTCCTTTACTTAAGCTTACAATCAAAGAGACAGGTAATTGCGGCGGCAGCAGCAGAACTCCCACACTCCCACCAGAGCGTCACCCATGGTACCCAAGTAATGCGATTTCAGGTCGCAGAAAAAAGGGTGGTGTCAGCGAGATACAAAGGGGGCTCAATCTAGGTAGCCATTTGCAATCTCCCTTCCACTGTCCACAGTCCTCTTGAGAGAAAGAGTCAGAAAGGAAACTGGGAAAGCAGCAGAGATGTCAAGAGGGTTTCTGGAAGTCTTGAAAAGGCTGAGGACAGAAAGTAAACTGTGTTAGGTGAGGGAGCCAGCGGACAACAGAAAAGGTAAGACAGAGCAGTCGCCCTCATAACAAAAGCATTAAGTTAGCAAAGGAGATGACAGAGTGCGGGAGGGGCAAGGTCAAATGGAGTCTTTTTTAAGGCAAAGCTCTGAAGTGAGGGCCAAACTTGAGCTGGTGAGCACAAAAGAGAAGGCACTCCAGGAGGCAGCTGTGAGGGGTGGGACGAGTGAGGGATGAAGACGAGAGTGGGAGGAAATCAAAGGGTCCATCGAGTGAAGGGGGGGGGGGCAAGGAAATTCTCCCAGGAGGGCCCCGCTTTGTCTGGCAAGGGCGGCGGCGGGGTCAGCACGTGCAGCCGGGAGCGCCGGGGCCGGGCTCCCCGCCGAGGAGCGCCGGGGAGGAGGCGCGACGCGCGAGGGCGGGCCCCGCGCTACAGAAGGGGCGCATTGTCAAGTCCCAGGCCGCAGCAGATTGCCGCTGTCCTGCAATACCCTCGCACCCTGGCACCGCGCCACTGGCACCACCCGCGGGTTGGAAATAGCTGCGCCGTTCCCATGGCGACCAGGCAGCGACTCCCGCCCCCGCCGCCCGCCCCAGGCCCTCCCCGCCCCGCCCCGCCCCGCCCCGCCCGCTGCGCAGGTCCGCCGGCCAGCGCCCAGGCCGACTCCCTCCCACCTGGGCGCACCCCCCCGTAACCTTGGCAACAGTGGCCGCGGCGCACGGTGGGAGGGGAGGAGGAGGGGAGGGAGGGGAGGAGGAGGGGAGGAGGAGGGGAGGGAGGGGAGGAGGAGGGGAGGGGAGGGAGGAGGAGGGGAGGGAGGGGAGGAGGAGGGGAGGGGAGGAGGAGGGGAGGGGAGGGAGGGGAGGGGAGGGAGGGGAGGGGAGGGAGGAGGCGGGGCGCAACGCCTAACGCCGCTCGGCCGGCCCCTTCCCTCCGGCCAGCGGCGCCGCGCGCTAGGCCCGGGCTCTCGCAGACGCCCCGGCCCCGGCCCAGGCCTGGCCAGCTCTCGGGCGGGGCCGCCGAGGGGCCCGCCACGGGAGCCGGCGCAGGAAACCTCGTCTCCCCGCCGCCTGCCCTCCTGGAAAGGGGGGAGCAGGGGAGGAAGCTCCGCGGCGACTGAGCCTGCGGGAGCACCGCGCTGACCGCGTTGTCTCCTCGGAGCCTCCTCCGGCCCCGCCTGACCTCCTGCCCCTCGAAATCCTCCCCGAATCTCCCCACCCTTCCTCCGGCAATGGGTGGAGGCCTTGGCGGAGGGTCTCTGGCCTGCGCAGCCCCGTGGAAGGGGGGCCGGAAAAATAAAGCTCTCTCCCGCCCGACGGCCGGGGGCCGGGAAAAACCGGGAAGTGTGGGCAGAGGGGGCACTGGGCTGGAGGGGGAATCGCCCTCGGGCGCCGGGGTCGTGCGTTCCAGGGAACCCCTCCCTAAGTGCACTGCACGCTGTGAAAGTCCTTGTAGCTCCTCGGTGGGGTTGACGCTCCCACCCCTCCCTTCCCAGAGGAAGATTTCCACTGTACGTGACCCTCGCGCTTTGGTTTGCTGGTGTGGTGTGCAGGGAGTGTTGCGGGTCCCAGCTTCCAGGGTGATTGGGTCAGTACTGAGACTTTGACCGACCAAATGGGGGGAGGGAGGGGTGGAGGAAAGAAAGGGGCAGACTAGAGAGTTTCACTTCCACCATCCCTTTTCAGGGGCAGAGTCTACCCCTGACTTCTTGGAAGGTGAGTTCCTGCAGGGCAGAGCCCCTGGCACATAAAAGGTTCTGAACTAAATTAACGTTTATGAAGGGATATGATTAAAACCAGATACAGCAGTGCCTCCGTCATTCAGTTGTCCCGGGTGGGCAGGGCATCCCAAGGAAATACACTTAAGAAAGTGTTCAGGGTCCCTTGAAATTTGGCCCCAAAATCAAAGGAACCTAATAAAATAATTAATACTCTGCATTTGTAAAGTCTTTTCCTCTAAGAATGTTACCTCATTCCAAACATTTTTTACTTCAAGTTGGATAAAATTCCAAAGCAGAGAAAGGATTCATATGGGGCAAATAAGTTTCCAGCTATCCATGGTCAGAGTGGAGGAGCACAAAGAGTTAGCTTCGTTGATTCTTAAAGCCCTGTGCTTTCTTTGAAGTGGTATGGTGGGGTTACTTTGGTATGATCGAAAGAGTTAGGGGATGTACAGTCAGAGGACCTAGGCATGAGACTTGCTGGGCCATTTAGGCCTAAATTTCCTCGTCTGAGAAATGATTACTGTGACGATGAGATAATATGAAGTATTCTTCGTAAGCCATAGGATATGCCACATAAATGCTTTAGTTACTGGGACTGGTATACAAGTCATGATTCATATACTGTAGCTGCAAAATACTTTCCCAAGACCTTACTGGTTATTTCTCCAGATACACTAGTAAGACACAGACAACCTCTTTCCAGTCACCTCTGAATTGGGGAAGAAATTCAGTTGTTTTTCCAGGGCCACTCCTGTATCCTTGGCTCAGTTTGGCATCAAAACGCCTGATGACTTCCTTTTTACATCTTAGCCTATAAGATAGCTTCAACTACTACACACTCCAAGCGTAGGCATCAAAACCCAAGCCCAGAAGACAAAGGAGTTATAAAAGAATAAATGTTGACCCAGGACCAGAAAGACAATCTGTTGTCCAGAGAACAAGACAAGAGGGTGCACGGACTCAGGTGCCAGATGTGCAAGCGGGGGTGGGGGGGGGGTGGGGGGGCAGGACTGAAGGGCTCTATGTGCTGTTGAATCTCCTTTAATATTACTATGGACTGAATTGCGCTCCCAGCCCCTGCATTCATATGTTGAAGCCCTAACTCCCAACGTGCATCTGGAGATAGGGTCTTTAGGAGGTAATTAAAATTGAGTTCATAAGGATTGTAGCCTTATATGAAGAAGGAAAAGAGAGATCTCCCCATCACCATCACCAGAGTGTGTATATAATGAGAAGGCAGCCGTCTGCAAGCCAGGAAGAGAGCCCTCACTGGAACCCAACCATGCTGGCACACTAATCTCAGACTTCCATCCTCCAAAACTATGAGAAAATAAATTTCTGTTGTTTAAGCCACCTAGTCCGCAGCATTTTGTTATGGCAGCATGAGCAGACTAAGACAAATATGTCTTTGCTTGGAGCTGAACACCCTTCCTGCCACCTCTGCCACCTGGCATTTTGTTCAGCACTTCCACAGTTGTCTCATTTTTAATTCCTAACTGTGTGAGTTGGAATTGGCAGGATTTATTTTTAAATGAAAGAGCTAAAACTCAGAATGATTAAGTGACTTGCTGAAAGTCACACAGATTGTGAATGGGCCAAACCAACACTTGAGTCTCCCCAGACAACATCTAGTCAACTAATGCTAAGTACTACCATGTGCTAGGTTCTGATCTGGATTATGGGACTAGAAAGATGAATGTGATTTAGAGATGGGAAGGGCACAGTCTGGTCAGGAAGAGGAACATGTAAACAAATCATTACAGCAAAGAAAAGTGTCTACAAGGATAATTGGCCCAGCAGGTTTTTGGGGAAAGTGTTGCAGGCAGAGGAATCCTGGGAAAACATGGCTTTTCAGGGAACCACAAGTACAGCTTAGAGCAGAGTATAGTGGAGGGAAGGAAGAGGCAGAGATGCTCCACAGGCCATTGAAGATACTGTTCCTCTTCCTCCTGCCCAAGGACTCTGATTGCCTCCCCAGGGCCCTGGCCAAAAGAGAGAACTGAACTTGAACAGAGATCAAGGCAGTCCTTAAGGGACCTAATATCCCTAAGGAGATGCAGCAGTGAACTCTTCAATTAGGTTCATATTGACATTCTATAGTAAATTATCTTTGATTGTTTGAGCTGGGGGGGGGGTCTCCTAAGGGTTAGCTTATTACAGCCCTAACCACTTGTAAATAAGTGATAATGTGCTTTAATTAAGAGAAGATATGAATTGCATACCTATGCGTTTTACTAGCAAGTGTCAGTGTTTATATAGAATGTCTGGTTTCCAGAGGCACAGAGTCTTACTTAAACTAATACAGGATCATCCCTCACAATAGAAATGCAGAAAAGGATAGTAGTTAATGAAGGGACTAACATCTGTCTGCTCTGTTTTGGGAGCATTAGTCCACGTTCTTACCAGTTGGATACGAGGATTCACTTACCTTCTACTGTTTTCTTTACAAGTTGCATACTTGTGTTTATAACAAGTATGACTTGTGATATCTGACTTTCAGGGACTTATTAAATCGCAGCACACAAATGCCCTCTCTTGGGGAGAGACTGCAGGTTGGGGAAGAAATGAACCCAGAAGGGCTATATGCACTCCCAGCCCCTCTCCCAGAAACTGGGTTCCGCAGGTCTGCCCACCTCCCTAGGGTGCTCATTCTGCACACCAGGCCAACAGCCAATTTAAGGGCTGGTTCTGGGATTTCAACATCTCTCTGCCTGGGACGAAATGAAGACTATCACCTCTGCCTCACTGGAGATCTCATTAGAACTTGAACTCTGGTCTTTGTTCTTTCCCAGCGGGTTCAGTACAGTGGAGAAGGTGAGGGGAGAAGGGGGGTCGGTAAAACCACAACTCCCAGAGCATCAAGGGTCCGACGGGCCTCTGAGATCTGGATGTGAGTTAGCAAGCAATTACCTACAAGACAGCCTGGTAACCAGAGAAGCGGCCGAAAGAATTTGATTCTGCTCGCTCTGTGAGAGGATGTCTGCCTTCCCTCAAGCACCCCACCCCTCCCCAGCTTCTCAAGGCTAATTTCACCACCCTCTGCCTACTTTCCAAGTGATATTCCACCCTCCGTGGAAGCAAGGTCCCAGGGCTCAGAGGCAGAGGGCTCTGTTCTGGCTATATTCTGCTTGGTTTGGCCATTGTCAACATCACTGCTCTTTGTCTATATTGGGAGAAGGGAAAGAATCAGAGGGTGCTGCTACCCTCCCTACTCCAATACCCCTACAGCCTTCAAACCCTTTGGGGGAAGAGAATTTAGGAAGAAAGAGGTGACTCAGAATTTTCTCAGAAACCAGAGTGGGAGCCCAGCTGGGCTGCAGGAAGTGTGGGGTCTGAGTGAAAGAAACCTCACATTCCTTTCTCTGTTTGGCTGTGAGCTTCCCCCTGCCTACTGTTGCTGGGCTAGTCCCCCCCCTTTTTTTTTTTCACTTTCTCTGGTTCAGCTGATATCAATTCAGATCCTGGTACTGAAAGGCCTCTACATAGATAAGATTAAGGTCCCGCACTTATCTTCAAAGAATTTACGAGAAGGAAAGAATTTCAGGAGGTTAAAAAAAAAATGTACCTAAATAACAATACAAGGCAATAACATGTGCCTAGGAGACGGGCCACTGCAGCTAATAGTCCCGTCATTTCTCACCTGAATTATTGAACGGCCCTGTAACTGGCCCTGCCTCGCCCTGCCTCCAGGCTTTCCTCTTCTTCCACTCCCCATCTAGTCTCCACACGATAGCCGGTGATGGATCTAAACGCAAATCCGATTGGGTCCCACCCCTACTTAAAAGCCGTCCTTGTTGGCTCCCCCACATCTTCCAAGATGAAACCAAAGCTCCTAACATGGCACCCTAGCCTTTTGTAGTCTGACCTCTTCTAATCCACGAAGCCATTCCCACTCCACACTCACGCTCCAACAGGAGTGAAGCATTTATGATGTCCAGATACTACCGGCTCTCTGGCCTCAGGGCCTTTGCACAGGCAGCTCTATCTGCCTGGAATGCTTTTCCTCTTACTGGCCACTTGGCTAACTCCAATTTGCCTTTGGGGACTCAGCACAGAAATAACTTCCACCTCCCAGGAACCCTTCCCTGATACTCTGAGTTAAGTACCCCTCATCAATATCCCCTTATCACCACAGTATGAAGTCTGAATTATAATGAGTTTTCCATCCCTCTCCCTTGTAAACATCAAGTTCCTTACTCATCTTTGTACCTAGAGCCCGACACAGAGTAGACACTAAATGACAGTTGGATGAAAGGCTGCCCAGCAGGCAGAGGAGCTCATAGAGAATATGGGAAGTCATTAGAGGCTTTTGAGTCAGAGGCTGATAATATCCGAAAACTATATTGTAAGCTGAGTAATCCATTAGTTATTCAGTAGTGCTGGGAGGAGGGAGGTTGAGGGAGCCGGGAGAACGACTGAAGTAGTAAGGGCTGGAAGTTGAGAATGACGAAGACTACAGTGGGGACTGGAAAGGGGATGGAAATGAGCTTCACGGTGGAGGTAGGGCTAGAAGCTTGAGCAAGACGTTTGGATGTGTTTAAGAGGGGGATGCGGGATGAGGTGAGGCCAAGGTCTGCAGCCCTGGTGCCGGAGAAGGAACTCGAATAGAGGAGGCAGACCAAAGTCATGAGAAGGCACTGGATGCAGGTAGCAGTGGGAAGAGGGCTGCGCGGGAATCTGATAGAGGAGATGATCTGTTTGTTTTTAGAAATAGCTTCAGCTAATTAGGACAGAAAGCAAACCGACTGGAGGACTTTTGAGCTCTGCGTTGCTTTTGTCTCTTGGTGGTCTAGGCATGGAAAGCCTAACAAGCTATAGGGCCTTATCTTGTCCTTTTTTTTTTTTTGGCCATGCTGCGCAGCTTGTGGGATCTTAGTTCCCTAACCTGGGATTGAACCCTGGGCCCTCAGCAGTGATAGCGCGGAGTCCTAACCACTGGACCTCCAGGGAATTACATTTTTTTTTTTTTCTTTTTGTCCTTTCAAAAATTGTGATGAAAGCTCAGGAATGGTGCTGCTGGGTAAATCTCTCCTCCAGCTTCAGCACAAAATGATCCCACGCCAAGGAGAGCTATTAATTCTTTTGCATTTCCCCCATGCTCCAGAGGACTTTGCTGGGGGGTAATGCTGTTTCTCCATCTGGAGGGCACTATGTTTTATCAAATACACAGTTCTCAGTTCATTACCTTTTTTCTCCTTCTCACATTCTTCCTGTTTTCTGACTCTGAGTTTATTTTAGTCTCGTGTTTCTCTTGAAATTATCACAGACATCTGTCGCTCCTGCCTCCACCATCCGTCCACCCCTCTCTCCTCTCCCACTCCTACCCTCATCTCCTTAACCTCTCATCAGTTGCTTTACGAGACCTAAAACTGCTCAGCTTCTCTCCCTCTTCTCAGCATCCAGGGCCTCTTTGTTGGGCACGTCTCAACCTGTTCTCAGTCTCAGACTAACCCTCCGTAACACCG
The DNA here is from genome assembly GCF_963455315.2 of Globicephala melas. Classification (NCBI taxonomy): domain Eukaryota; kingdom Metazoa; phylum Chordata; class Mammalia; order Artiodactyla; family Delphinidae; genus Globicephala; species Globicephala melas. The sequence goes on from NC_083314.1 coordinate 48,965,862, forward strand.
AGAATGACAGATGAGGTCAGACTTGCTTGGGAGGGAAGGAAAGGCGAGTTTCTTACCCAGGAAACCATGCTCATTCATAACTGGCTTTCCAAATGAGAACAGACTACGTGTGTGTGTGTGTGTGTGTGTGTGTGTGTGTGTTTTCTGCTGACAAAACCGCCAAGCCTGCTTTCCTCAGAGCACATGCCTGCATTCTGATGTTTTAAACTCCGAAAATATAAAGAAGACGAAGCATTAGAAATATACATCTTTAGACTAGTAGCTGGCAGGTGCTAGGGTTTGGGGGAGTGAGCCTTTATCCTCCGGGATCCTCCTGCACATTGTTACCTTGCCATCTGGTAGGCTGGGTTTGAAGCTGCAAGAGTCTTCTTGGGCTGAGAGCGAGGCAGAAAATGCAGGCGACTGATCCTAACAAGGTCCCTGGAGTGATTTATTAGCGACTCCAGTCTCCTTTTATTTGACAGGAGAAGGAAAAGAAAGTTGTTTATTCCTTCTGATAAGAGACACTTACTTAGTAGTTTATATATTCAAACCCCATTCACCTCAACAGGCCCTTTCAATGGACGCCGCATCCTCTCTAGCTATCATCCTGGTGCTCTTTCGCCTCTTACGCCAAATTTCGGTGGTGGGGGGGGAGCTACAGCCGGAGCCTCCACATCCTTCCTTCCACTCCCTTTATGATCAAGTTTTCTCTCCCATCTTCTACCTGAATCTCTCTCAAAATTCACCAGTGACCAGGTTTAGTTCAATGTTCCCGTTTTCCGTGACTTGTATGTTGCCCATCTCCCTGTGTAGAAGCCTGATTCCCACCTTTCCACAAACTGTGATCCTGCTGACAGAGCCTTCTTCCTACTCCAGGCCCTAACTTCATGTTTCCCCTTCACGAGGTCCTTAGCTTCTGCCCTTCTCTCTTGCCTGCAGAGTTTCTTTATGCTGTCAGCTTTAAGGATCATCCCTAAACTCGGCTATGCTCCCCCTGGAGAGCAGCATATGAAAAGGCGCAGAAGCCTGCAGCTAGTCCCACGTGGCAGGAGGCAGTGTACGAGGAAAGGAACGGCCAGAGGGAGCCAGGCTTGAGTGACCTCAAGGTGAGAAGTTCAAGCTGGACACCACCTGACCCCCTGCCACCACCACCCCCATCAGTGGAAATAACTGCTTTTTACTTGATGTGTCATGCATATCACCTGGGGATCTTGTTAAATGCAGATCCAGGAGGGCTGGGGTGGGGCCTGAGATTTTGCATTTCTGGCAGACTCCCAAATGACCCATGCTGCGGGTCCAAGGACCATACTTTGAGGAGCAAGGGGCTAGATCACACTCACCTACGGTCAGGTTTTCTGGGGGATTCTGTGTTGTTTATGCATCTCATCTGGAATGTAACCCAACTTGAGGGCCAGGATCCAGTCGTTTGCATCTTTGTATTCCCTACTGATGAGTTCCTTCTGGGTGTTCCTGTAAATACTTAATTGATGGAACCCAGGGCTGAGTTGTTTATATCTTCCGGCTTTGCTTTACAAACACTAATTTATCTTCAAATCACAATCGTGAGGCAAGTGGATACTTCTTTTTTTTTTTTTTTTTTAACTACAGATAGAAACCAGGAAAGATGAATGACTCTCCAAGTAGTGAGTCCCATTTTCAGATCCTGGCCTACAAGTCCCTGGCTCAGAGGGATCCCAGTCCAGGGGGAATTCCAACACTGCCTCTGCTTGGGTTCTCACCTGCCCGGGCAAGATGCCCCACTCACTCTCTGGACCTTGTTTCCTCTTTCCTGACTGATCCGTAGGAGACCCTCCCCTCCTCACAGAGGAGCTCAGGAGCCTTAAGGAGTGGCAAACTCCATGTTAGGAGGCCAGATACCTCATGCTGAGGTGACTAAAAGGTTGAGAAGCAGACAGCTGCGCCAGCCCACGCGCTGGAATCGTCCACACGCTGCATCTTTACAGCTGCTCTCAGCAGTGCAGACTAGGAGCACCTTTTAAAAGACATTTTGAAGAGGGAGTGAGTGAAGTGTAGGGAGAAAACCACAGAAATCACAGAGTAATGACGACCTCAGCATAGCGGCCCATGTACTCTAAGTTCAGCTTCTGAAACTGAATCTTTGGGTTCAGGGATTTCTCCCATGGCCATAAAAATAAAAGCAACTCCAGTCTCTAAAGTAGGTCACGCAGTTAGAGAGAGAGAGAGAGAGAGAGAAAGGCTCGTGCTGATAAGTGCAGATGTCAAGGTGCTTTCACCCTTTTCCAAACCAAAAATAAAAACTTGGAAATTGTCTGAAGAAAACAGGAGGTTGTGGTGCAGCTTGAGAAAAGCCACGGGGAAGAAAGTGGGAGGGGCGCTCCTGCCCTGGAGAACGTGACTCCACGGCGATTGCCCCCCCATCCACGACTGTTCCCACCCCACAGTCTCTCTTCACGATCTCCAGCTCACTTGCTGCCCATCACCTCTGTTGCGTGATTCCAGTGGGTTGTAACTATTCCCCACTCCCACTTCTGTTAACTCACCGTAAAAAGTTTCTATTAATCAAAGCCTAGAGAGGAAAGACAAAGCAAAGAAGCACTTTGGGACTTCTCCATCAGAGGAGGCCTGGGGATCCATTTTCTGTTCTAGAAGGCAGCACTGGGAGCTCCAGCAAAGGCAAGGGGGATCTGTGTAGCCCACGTTTGGGCTACGCTGACTTTGCCTCTCCTTTCCCCCATCTGGTCCAAGCCAAGCCGGCTTTCAGTGGCTGCTCCTGTTTCTAAGATGGATACTCCCATACCCACCCCCTGCTATTATGCTGGAATCTGGGGTCTGGTGAGGCACCAGGGTTGGACCACCAGCAATCACAGCTGTGGCTTGATCCCTGGGGGGCAGAGTCTCTGGAGACCGCAAGTCTGAAGTTCAAGAAATCCAACTCTGCTCCTTCGTAGCTGGTGGTAGCATTCCCAATCCCAGCTCTTCCCTGTGTCTCAGACCCTTCCCCAGGCAAACGATAAATGTGAGTGCCCTCGGAAGAGGATGGAGGGAGGGGGATCTTAGAAAGACCCAGCAGAGACAGAACAACAACACAACTCCAGCACTGAAGAAAGGATCTGTGCCACAAAGGGCAGGATGATGCTGTGACTGGCTAGAAGGAAAGAGCCATGCACTTGTGGATCAATTTGGAGAAAGACTCTTACTGGGTGGTGTCCTGGATTCAGGAAAGGCATCAAGTGTGGGGAGTAGCCTAAGGAAATCCTGCCCTCAGAGACAACTTCAGTGCTTTGAGCAGAGGGAACAGAATGGTTTTTTACCTCAGAGAAAGCAAGTTGCCAGCAGCTGCCCTGCCCCAAGACTTGAGAGGTCAAATGAGTTGAAGAACAAGCAGGTGGGAGCACATAGTTTTGGCACAGCTCTGAGTGCTAGAAAAACTGAAAGGAGCCTTGCCTTGGCATCTAGGGGAATGATTGGGCTGGAGCAGCCTGACAGAAGCCCAGTCCTCAAAGCCCGGGGAGAAAGCAGAGGGCTGGGATCAGGGCTGACTTGGTGCCTAGAAGGGGCGAAAAAGGGACGCTGCATCTCACCTTCATCCTGTAAGTTAGGGATGTGGCTTATGACACAGAGACGTCGTGTGACCAGGTCCCAGAAAACTTGATTATATAAAATAAGTAGATCTACCAACAAATATCAACAGGACTATTTTATAGCAGTCTCCTAAGAGAACTGCTACTGGAGAGGCTCGGTGGTGATGACCGGGACCAGCCCTTCTTTCTGCAGCTCCCCAAAGCTGACAGCCAAGACTCTTTCTCACCTGCCCTAAAGCGGGCAGCACCCAGCAGTGGAAACTGCTTCTGATCAGCAGAGTGGGGAGAGGGAGAGGCCCTGTCAGGAATCCAGTCCCTGGAGGCTTCTCCCTCCCTGCTCGTAGAATTCCAAACGTCTGAGATAAACCGCAGGATACAGTCCAGCAACATCCCAATCGGGCTATATTCCTCTGGGAATGAGCAATAGCTAGACAGAGATTTTATTTTTAAAACCCTCATTCCCACTTGGGGCAGGGGGTGGTGGTAGGCATTGGGGAAAACTGTGCTTGGATCAGGAAGGGGGCATTCTGCTAGATGTGCGTATCCTCTTACACTTTTTGTTCTTACATATTCTCTTCTCTAGTGTACCCTCAAGAATTGTTACTGAAAAACTCCTAGGGCCATGAGTTAAGATCACAATGATTCCTAACATCAACTCTGCTTCTACTCTATTTTTCCTCCCAAGGCTTTCCACTGGGTAGAATTTTAAATTTGAACAATGGTTCAAAGGCTGAGAGACAAACTGCTCATTACTGGAAAGAGTGCCAGGAATCCTGGGAAGCAGACCTCACTCCCCACCAGAGTTCTGTACCTAATCGGAAAGGCTTCTTTCATAGTCACGGGAGGGTTAGATTAGTGTTTCTTTTCATTCTCGTCTTCTTTCAGGAACTGCTGGGATAAAAGCAAGCCTAGGAGAATAAAAAAATTCACAAATAGGACAAGAATAAAATATTTAGGGCAAGAGATCAGAAGTTCTTTGGTTATTCAGTGAACTGAACTAACTCTACTTTAAAAAAGTATAAGGAAGTAAACGTCCATCAGACTGCATGTCACAGTGGGTATTAGCCTTTCGACCCCATCTCACAGGCTCTAAGCTGAGTTGTTATGCCTAGCAAGTTGAAGTGATAAAATAGAGTTTTGTCATCATGAAGTCTGTTCCCGATATTTACTCTATCTTTATTCTGAGATGCATTCTACCAAAGTTGTTAGATGGCCCATTCCCTTCCACTTCTCATCCCAAAATCTAATCATCAGTGAATGGTAGGAATGCAAGAGTTATTATTACTCCGTTAGGTGCCTTAAAGCAAAGCCAGTCACTCCGAAGGGGCAGTTCAAGCTTTCCAGCTTTCTATCATTAGTTCCTTTCCCCAAATACAATCAGTGGTTTCTGAGAAGGAAGACAGGCTTAAAGAGACACAGTTGAGAAGTATTGTACTAAAACTTATCACCTTTATTCACTATTGATGTGATCTTCCTGTAGTACTTGTCAAAAAGCACTTTAAACATCTGGAAGAAAACTTTTTCCTGGACCAGACCTAAGGTTAAATTGATCAAAAAACTCCCGCCCAGAGTTGTCAAGAAGTGGTTAGGTACTAAAACTATGGTTCGTTTCTAGTCACACTGAATCTGATAACCCCATCCTGGCACCAGGAAGGCTCTTTTCCAGGACCTATCAATTAACAGGCTTAAGAAACATTCTATGCTCAAGTAATTCAGGCTAAAAATAACTCTGTGGGCTATTTTTTTCTCTACTCATCCACAGAAAGCATTTGTGTGTCAACAAGATCTTTGTTCCTTGAGAGTTTTCACTCCAGCTTACTCCTCCCTGAAAATAGTTGTTTGAGACAATCAGGAAAGTCACAGGGTTGGTGTGAGGCATAGAGAACAGCAAAACTATTCTAAGCTTTGTGCACTGCCAAGTGTCCAGAGGAAAACAAGAATAAAAGAACCCAGAATTCACAGATAGGATTAATTTAAAAACAGACTCTCCTCTCCCCTCCTTTCTTACAAATATACCCAGTTCTTTGACCATAATAGATCTGAGTTATACATAGAACGTCTACATTAACAACAACCACATGCTTACTATACTATGTATCAGGTACTTTTCTAAAAACGTTAGGGGCATTGACATTAATTTTCACAACTCTATGAGGTAGGCACAATTATCTCAACTTCATATCCGAAAAAACTGAGGCACAGAGAGATGAAGTAAGTTGTCCAGGGTCCCTCAGCTAATAAGGGGCAGAGCCAAGATACGAACCCAGGAAGTCTGGCTCCAGGTCCCAGCTCTAACCATGACACATACTGCTTCTACAATCAAACAGATTAATGATCTTTACTGATTTCCTACAAAGCTGTATTTCCCTAACTATCAGATATGTCCATTTACCTTCTCTAAATTAAGCAGACACATGGTTCCATGGTTCATCTTAATGTGAAAACAAGGATCAATGGGGATTTTCATCTCAACCAAAACACATCAACTCAAACACACCGAATGTTACCCTCTTTCAAATATAAAAATGCACTGAGACAGCTGTTCAAGCATAATCATTACTTCCTAGCAACAGGAAATGTTTGCAGAATTAAGGCCCTGGACATCTTCAGTTTATGCAGCCAGCACGCAACAGATCTCTTGTGGCTGTAACAGAACTTAACTAACCTCTGAAAGAAAAACAAACTAATTTTAACAAGACCCCGATTAGGGAATGTTTAATTCTATGAATATATTATTTATGGTGATGAAGCATAACACAGAAAGTTCCTTAGGCTTAATCAATCACTAATAAATTTGCAAAAATGTCAAAACACGGGCCTACTCGGCTATGACAGAAGTTCATACCGTCAGGACTTTAGGGAGGGCAAAGCACCATTCATATGCTCCTTCTGCCCAAAGGAAATTACCCTTTCTTAAAGCTTTGTCTAATGTTTCCTCAATTTCTCCCATCTCATAAACACCCAATTTATTCATGTTTTAGAACAATTCCGTCTTTTAAAGTCTTATCAACCGTATTTTAAGACACCATTCTCTGATTTGTTTCTGAAATAGATAATTGAATACCTTTCAAAATACTCAACATTTTGCCTTAGACAAAAAGCTCTTAAACGCAGTAACTGTATTACAAAAAAAATCAATAGATGACTTCGCTGTCATCATCCAAGCGTTTGCTATGGCCCAAACACTGATGTCACCATTTGGGTGACAAAAGCAAATCAGGTTTTGCTAAATAAACTTGTCTAGCCCTCCTTGGCCTACTGTCCTTATCTAGCTTGACACAAGCTATTTCCTTTCACTGATGCATTTACTTTCTACAAATATAATTAAAAAAAAAATTTTTAAAGCACTGAAAATTCCATCCTGACATCCACTGGAATGCAGAGGTAGCCCTGATCAGCTGGGCATGTCAGTCTCATCAGCTTCCTTCATATGTCAGGTTTTTTTTCAGTAACAAAGTTGAAAAATGACCCATGTGACCTAACAGGAAACTAAAAATTTTAAGTGAAAAACACTTCCGTGGATGGAAAGGGCTTCAGAAGTTGGCACTTAAGTTATTTAATATTAGACACTGTAAGACTGGGCTGTAAAAACTCAAATTGCCTAGACTTTAGAAAAGGCAGTTGCAGTGGCAGGTTTCAAGAAACTGGCATACCACTGATATTAGTATCTAAGAGCACTCCTCTTGATGTGAAGGAGAAATTAAACGTGTCTCTCTCGATACTTAGTGAAGCCAGCAAACAATGTCCCCAGTCTGTGAACCACTGATATTAAGAACCACACCTTCAATTTTCCACGTGGACCATAGTTCCCCTCCTCCCACTTTCCTCCCTCCCAACCCAGACAGGTGATTACAGACAAGAAGGCGGTGAAGTTGCTTCAAAATATTTAATACGTGTTAGACACGTAGTTACATTTTTATACAAAAATCAAAACAACGAAGGAGAAAATACTGTACAAAAACCTTGTCAGCTCCCCCAACCTTTATACAACAAAGACTGGAGTCACTATCTACAAACCCATAAGGTCTTTCCACTTAGGGCTGCTGTCTGTAAACTTTGTTTCCTTAAACAGTTTTTAAAAGCACTGTGTAGTAGGTCTGATCTAGAGCTTTTAAAAAATAAATCTCTTCTCTATAAACTCCGTATTTCCAAGCTTGAACTCTGCCGTGAAGTTCATCAAGCATTTTCCCTGTGGGGAAGACAAGGGCCGCTAACGCTCCCCTTTCCCAGAGTGATCACAGGGTATAAACGTTTCTTCAGGGAGAGAGAAAGGTGGGGAGGGAGAGAAATACCACAAGCCCCTAGTCCAGACGAAATCCCTCTAGTCTGAGGAAATCCAGTGAGGAAACGCCGCTCCTGGCCCCGGTGCGGTTCTAGCTTCACATGAGGGGTCTGTGTAAAGTCCCTTCCTCCCCCGACAGCGAACGGGGAACTCCCCGGGCCCGGCCTCTCTCGCCGCTTCCTTCTCGGTGCTGCCGGCGGCGGAAAGTCCCTGTCTGCCCCCAACCTCCCAAGCCCAGGGGAAGGGGGGATGCACTCCAGAGAGACAAAATAGTCTTCATTCAACGAGACAAACTAACAAACACAAACACAAAAGTCCACGATCGTGCTCCTCCGACACGCCTCACACTGCCCAGTCTCAAGAGGAGACCCGAGAGGCTCCGCACAGCCGGCCGCCAAGCCCGAGGGCAGTCGGTGCCGCCCGGCGGCACCCGGTCTCCTCCTCGCGCTCGGCGCCGACGGCCTCTGGGGCGTCCTCGCAGCCGGAGGGGCCCAGCCCTCACGTCGGGACGCCCGCTGCTCAATCTCCTTCCCGCTCGGGGACCCGAGGGCTCAGAAGGCCACGATGGCAGTGCTCCAAGGGTTGATGTCTCTCAGCACCGGCTTATCGCAGCAGATCTGCCCGGGCTCGGCGGCTTCCGGACCGCTCTCCTCTCCCTCCGCTTCCTCCCGGCCGCCCCCGGGGCTTTTCCGTAAGAGTCCCGAGAAGCTGGAACCGAAGATGCTAATGAGGTTAGCCACGTTACCGGTCTCCATCTCCTCCTCCTCCTGCGCGGCCGCCGCCGCCGCCGCCCCGCCCGACTGCTCTTCTGAGTTCCGGCGGGGTTTCTTGAGCGGGGTCGAGCCGGGCGCCGGGCGGTCCGCGGGGCCGCCGCCCACGCCCTCCGCGCCGCGCTTCCTGGGGCAGACGGCGGGCGGCACGGGGGGCTCGGGCCCGGCGGGGCTAGGCGCGCGGCAGCCGTCCACGCGCGGAGATGCGCTCATCTTGTCCTCGTCCCCCGGGGGGCAGCCCCAGGGACGGCGCGCTGCCCCAGGCCCCTGGGGGAAGACGTCTGAGCCTCCGGCGGGAACCCCGGCTCCTCCGACCGCCGTCTCTCGCGGTCCCTCCACGCGGCGCCAGGCAGCTTCCGCCGCCTCCACCTCTCCGCCCTGAAGAGTGTCCCCGGCGCCCGTCCCCGGGGCTGCGGGCTCCGCGTCACCCGCCCGTGGCACTTCTAGGACGGCAGGAAGCGCCAGCTGGGGCTCGGGCTCCGGCCAGGCGGCACAGGCGGCCGGCGGAGGTGGCTCCCCCCAGCACGCGGGTGGCCCGGACACCGACTCCCCAGGCTGCTGCGGCAGCGCCGGGGCCCCCGGGTGACCGGCCAGGTAGAGTCCGGGGCACGGGTCGCTCAGGTAGACCTGGCGGGCGCTGCGGAGCACCAACGAGACCAGGAGGTTCTTGTGCAGCTTGATACCGCCGCGCTGGGCCCGCGAGTTGTAGATCTTGCCCAGGGAAATGCTGACGATGCGGTGAGCCTCCAGTTTGAACTCCATCCTGCCTCGCCTTCCCAGGGCTGGCGCGGAGGTGAGGGAGTGAGCCCCGACCCACCTTCCGAAGCTGAGACGGGAACGATAGGCGTCAACGAGTCCGCCCCGGGAGTGGAACCTGGATCTCTGAAGACTCCGAATAGAAACGGCTCCGGCGACGCGCTCGCAGGCTTGCGCCCTCCCCACCTAAGCTTGGCAGCCAGGTTGGGGTCGGGTCGCTAACTGAGGGCAGTCCGGCCTCCGGGCGCCTTATAAAGGCCTCCCGACAGCCAATAGCGAAGGGCCGCCAACCGTTCCGGGGCCGATCGGCGCGCCCTCGTGCGCCTCGCGCGGCCAATCGGAGACCGAGGAGGGGCACCAGGGCCATTCGAACGTTGGTCCCGCGGAGCAGGCTCTTAAAGGGGGCGACGCGCGCGACCGCTGACCGGCGGGTCGGGGCCAGTGCTCCGAGCGGCGGGGGCCTGGATGGCCACGGTGTTGTTTGTACTTAAACTTGCTGGCCTGTGCGCTACTTGCCGGAACCAAAGCGAACTAAACCATTCGAACTTTCATCCGAGTATGGTGGTGGACTTTGCTCTGCAATAAAGTCCTGATCCTTCCCTGATCAACACTCCTCCCTCCCCCGCCACCGTTTGCAAGGCGTCACACACCCGTAAGCTCCGGGGCAACCCGATAGAAATGGAGATGATGGCAAAACGTGGCACAGGATACCCTTGGATAACAAATAGTGTTACTACAAGATATTTAGCAGATATTAATTTTGGATAAATCCCTTGCCTTCTAGAGTCACATACACTCGTTAGCACCTGTCAGTTTTAACACCGAAGAAAGAAAAAGAGGGTTCTAAAAGTTCCAAAGTTTCTGACTGCTTATCAAGGCTTTGTGTCTACGTACAAAGTTTTTGGTTCTCCACTAAAGCTAGCATCTATCACTTTGTTCTCTAGATTCTAGAACCAACACAGTTGTCACATCAGTTACAATGAAAGGTGGTACACGTTCTCCAAAATGATTTTTCTTCAACACGAGGACTGACCAGTCCATCCTTGGAAAAATCTAATAAGTTCTAAAAATACAAATAGAGAAGTCCTGTATTCCCATCATGATGTCATAATTTTATTTTGTGTCAAGGTAAAAATATAGGGGAAGAGTGTTGCGGAATTTTCTGGTCAATCAACAACTTAGTCTATTTACTGATCCTTACAGCAAAGGGTTGTCCAGGGTCCTAGACTGGGTTCCTGGAGAGTCAGTTTGAGTTAGTCCAACCTAAGCTCCACCACAAACCTGCCGATGACTCTGGTAAATAACCTTAGGATGCTTTAATTTATCCAACTCTAAAAAGGAGAAATCACATACACATCTGCTCTATTATGCAGCATCTTCTGATGAATGACAACTCTCAGCAACAATCTGAGTTATAAAACTAAACACAGGGGCTTCGCTGGTGGCGCAGTAGTTGGGAGTCCTCCTGCCGATGCAGGGGACACGGGTTCGTGCCCCGGTCCGCGAAGATCCCACATGCCGCGGAGCGGCTGGGCCCGTGAGCCATGGCCACTGAGCCTGCGCGTCCGGAGCCTGTGCTCCGCAACACGAGAGGCCGCAGCTGTGAGAGGCCCGTGTATCGCAAAAAAAGCCAAAACTAAACACGGTTTTCTTGGAGTCCACGTGGAACACTGGCCTGATCTTGCATCAGGGTTTGGCCAAGTAGTGTATTTAGTTAGGAAAACTATTAGTGAAAGGTGGGCTTGATTATGGCTAATTCATAATCAGGAGGCCCCCAAAGGATGTGATGGCTCAGTAAGTATCTATTCCCACAACTTAACGACGATAACAGACACCAGTTCATGAGACCCAGAATCTCTCCCCTCTAGGAATTTTCAGCTCGCGTAAAGAAGGAAATAAAATAACAACACAAGTAATTACAAAGGCAAGCCATGTGTTTTGAGTAATAACATGAGAAATTTTTACTTCTGTTTTCTCTTTCTTTGAGAGCTGGCTGTCACTATAAAACACTAAGAGCTCAGGCTCTGAAGACAAGCTTCCTGAGTTGGAATCCCAGCTCTACTTTTTACTTGCTGTGTGACCTTTGGAAAATTACTTCACTTGTCTTGGACTGTTTTTATCTTAAAATAGAGATAATAATAGTGTCTACCTCTTAGAGCTTTTGTGAGCAGAAAACAAGGTAACACATTCAAAGCTCTTAGAAGAGCCTGACATATAATAAACTAGCAATGGATGCCGGCTATTAGAACACATCACTCCTCACATGACTTGGGGTGGAAAAAGAGGCTGGGGAAGGAAGGAACATAGATGGGAGAAAGTAGTTGTATTTGAGGTGGGTGTTGAAAAACCCTGAGGTGGGCTCCACAAGTTCCAACCAGCAGGAGCAACAGAGTCCATTGTAGGGAACACCTCATTTGGCAGAGATACCAGGCACCTATAGCAAGTGGAAAAGACTGGAAGTAGAAGCTGAGGTTACATGGTAGTGGGTTGTGGATGCCTCAATGAGGAGGTGGGGCTTCCTACAGGGAGCTACTAAAAGTTGTTGAGTAAGAGAACCTCAGAATGCATTCTAGAAAGGTCAGTACACTTAATTACCACTTAATTATAAAGGGGACCACTTAATTATAAAGCTCTTGCTGGAGTTCAGGTAAAGAGTAATAAAGGTCTGAACCAGGTGGAGGTAGCAAGAATGAAAAAGCCTAGAGACAAAAGGAACTCTAGTGATGATCTGGGATGCCTTCACCCACCCAAACAGGTCACTGATAGAGCAAGCCTCGGGGGAAGCCTTCCAGACCCACCTGAGCTGGGCATTGCTCCATCCTCCACAGTGGAAGCAGACTCCTTCATCACTGTCTTCATTACTTTCTCCTGTCGTGCCCAGGGCCCCTCCCAAACTGTGCTCTCATCAAAGGCAGGAGCCCATCTCATTTGTAGCCAGGAGATATAGTGAAAATATTCAACAACTGTAGGATACAGGCACTGACCATCAGGACAGAGTCCTGGAGGCCCTTACAGTGCTGGGGGTTATGGGCAGGCTCCTACAGGAGGGGCTGCGTGGCCTGGAAGGGGGGCACTCAAGAGATTCTGCCAACTGGCATGGAAGAATTTCAAGGTTTTAACACTTGGGATGGCCATGCCAGGTGCATACTGAGTGATCATGCACTTGAACTAATGAATCCCTAACAATGATATTGTCTACCAGGCACTGAGCTAATCACATATAGGCATTATGTATCATCCTTATAAAGTTCTGAAAGTCCATGTCATTATCTCCATCTACAGGTGATGAAACTAGGACTCTGAAAGGTTAAGTAATTTACAGCTGTAGGTGGAGAGGGTGGGCTTCAACTCCAAACCTATTTAACTCTAAAGCTCGAGTGTGGGGTTCTGGGGCTAGATTACCTTGTTCCACTTCTTACCTGTTGTGTGACCTTTGGAAAGTTATTTCACATCTAGGTGAAATAAGAAAATTATGCTTTGTAACACGGGCAAGTTATTTCATCTTTCTGTGCCTCAGTCACCTATTGTGTAAGATGGGAATTATAAGAATACCTACAGTGTTTAGTATAGTTCCTAGTGCCATTAAAACATTTATTTATTGTGATTGTTATTATTATACCAGTGCGTAGCTCAGTACTAAGCACATAGTAGGTGTGCTGTTAGCACTTGTTGAATTTTGAATGCTTTTTCTACTATACCAAGTAATAGATGGTCAATAAATGTTTGCTGACTTGAAATTGAGCCTGATCGCTCTTATTATCAGGAGTTCCTCTAATCCTGAGAACAAAACAGAACCTTGAGAACTCATCTCTGGAGGACCTGGGCTCTCATGATTAGCAAGCTTCACCTCCACTTATGGGGAAAAAAAAGGGAAAGTATAGAATGTACTCTTCTAAGCTTTAGAAAGCAGAGTTAGAATTTGCCGTCATCAATCTTTAGGATTCTCTCAGTTAAAAAAAAGTTGGTAGCACCATGGGACACACTGGGGGTATCAGAAGGACAGAGGAAGCAACTGCTCTGGAAGAAGCGGCGAGAGGATGTCTATCAAGTCTGTCCTGCCCTTCCACCCCCCACCTTCTCCACTGGGGCACGAGCAGATTAGCGCGCTGAGTGCTGTGGCCACAGCTGTCCCCACTCAGGCACTGTTTAGGCTCTGGCCCGAGGATTCCTTTGAACACAGCGCCTGTCTGCCCACTGCTGTTGACTTTCTCGTTTGCATGACGAATTGAAGACTAAGTATTATTATCAGATGATTACAGAGCTTATATTGCCTTAAATGGAGTCTAGTCTGTGTAAGAAGAATGCCAACCCACTATGGATCACGCAAACAATAGCTCTGTGAGAAGTAACCATGGGTGAGTGAAATAACGCTATGTCCTACCTTTCAATGTGAGGACACTTGTAAATTTTTTTGGGTCAAAGTTGCTTATGTAAGTAAATAATCATTTGTATGGCATCCCGAGGCCTTCAGGAGGAGAGCTCCACAGAAATATATTATAAGCACTTTTTTGTAAACAATACTCCTCTTGCTCTTCTGAGAACAGGCACATCCACTTTTCAACTTTTTCTCTCTTGCTATTCTGGCCTATTTTACATCTTTTTTTTTCTCTTGGCAGCTTGACAGCTATAGAATTTCTTTATCATCAAAGAGCATTCGGGGTTTCCCTGGTGGTGCAGTGGTTAAGAATCCACCTACCAGTGCAGGGGACATGGGTACGAGCCCTGGTCTGGGAAGATCCCACATGCCGTGGAGCAACTAAGCCAGCGAGCCACAACTCCTGAGCCCACGGGCCATAACTACCGAAGCCCGTGCACCTAGAGCCCGTGCTCCACAACAAGAGAAGCCAACACAGTGAGAAGCCCGCACAGAAGCCCCTGCTCACCGCAACTAGAGAAAGCCCGCGTGCAGCAGCGAAAGCAGCCAAAAATAAAAAAATAAAATAAATTAAAAAAGAAATAGTGTTCAACCAGGGGTGGGCACCAAAACCGGCCTTTTTTTTTCTCCTCCCGGTTTCCCTTCCAAAACTGTTACAGCCCCATCCTCTGTCTTGTCCTAAATTTTGTATGTTGGTTCAGAGAAACTTAGGATGTTTTTATGATCATCTTTGTCATACCTCACCTCCTTTAATACTCCAAAGAAAAACAAATTCCCTCAATAAGTAGAGCATTCAAACTCATTAAAATGAGCGTGGCACCCTCTCAAGCCACAGAATGAGAAAACACCACTATAGAAGCCCCTAGACCTGCACTGTTCAATACTGTAGCCCCTAGGCCAATGTGGCTAGGGCAACCGATGAACTGAATTTTACATTTTATTTCATTCAAATCTAAAAACTGAAATAACATAAAATCCTTTTACTGAAACCCAACTCGATTGTGTCATATTTTTGAGGTTTGAGTGGTTAGCATCCAAACTGATGCTGTAGTTGTAAAACACATAGCAGATTTCAAAGACTTAGTATCAAAAAGAGAACGTAAAATATCTCATTAATGTTTTTAAGAATGGTTACATGTTGAAATGACAAAATTTTGAATCTATTGGGTTAAATAAAATTATTAAAATTAATTTAACCTGTTTCTTTTTACATATGTGGCTCTAATTATATTTCTATTGGACAACACTGCCTTAGGGATAATAAAGGGATAGGGAGGTGTGGACATATAAATATGTATGAGCATATTGTGAGCAATTAACAAATGTCCTTGATTGTTGAAGAGGGAGAGCAAAGGAAAGATAGAGTGAAAGGGAAGTGAAACATGAAACACTTAGATGGTTGTAGAGGTGAGGAGAAAATCAAAGAAAAATGTAAAAAACAGAGGTAATTGGCCAGAAGAAAGTCCTTTCTAGAACTGAGAAGTAGCCGCAAAGTTAGAGAAGCCCAATTCTACGTATTTGAATGTGACAACACATAAATTATCACAATATTATTTTAAAATACAAACAGGCACACAAATGTCAGAGAGAAAGCCTACTCACTTGGACAGCCTCATTCTCAGGAGTTCTTAGCGTGCATTGATTCTTTTCAATTCTGAAGTCCACCTGGAATTGCAGGACCATTTGTTTTCAATGTGCCATTTTCCTGCACAAAAACCTTCAGCGGTTCCCCATGACCTTTATGGCAAAAATCCAACCCTCTGGCCTGGTCTTCAGAGTACTACATACATTGTTAAAGGCAAACAGCCTGGAATGGGGGAACAGAGCCTGGCTTCTTACCAGCTGTGCATGGGTAGATTTGCAGGTGGTCCTTGTTTTGTAAAATTGGGCAGTTGGACTAAATCAGTGGTCCTCAGAAGATGGCTGCATATTAGAATCACCTGGGGAGCCTTAACTATCCAGTCTCCCAGACCTCACCCCAGATGACTCAAATCAGAATCTCTGGGGTGAGACCCAGGCAGTGGATTTTTTAAAGCTCTGTAGGCGATTACCATGTGCAGCCACGTTTCAGAACCAGTGGCCTAGCTGATTGTTTTAGGATCATTTCAGGTACAGAATTCTATGATTCAATGAATCTAGGCAAGTCTTTCGAACCTTTCTACTACCCTGAGCAACATAAATGCCCCACCTCTTCATCAGCTGGACAGGTCTAATCAAAAGTATATGTCTCATCTGCTGCTTCCTCAACAGAATGCACTCTCCCCTCCTGCCCAAACGCTGCACCACCATTTCCTCCAGGAAGCCTTCCACGGCCACTGGTATTTACAATGTGTTCACTTGGGCACACACACTCTCATAACCTAACATTCATTTGTTACTTAAAACCACAATACCACTTGTTATCTTATGATACCCTTATGTTTTAGTTTTGTATTTTATTTACTCACATGTTAGTTATTTAACTTTAATGTGGACGTATTTATTTCCCAATAACAATATAAAGTGCTGAGAGATGCTCCATTACACTTTTTTGCATCCTGTTTCCACTACAGCCAGAACCCTGAGTATCGCTATGTACATATCAAGGGATCAATAACTATCTGATAAACCAATTAATGGGTTCCCAAAATTTGAGGCTGACATATTCGAACACAGCTAACTAGAAGGGGGAGAAAAGAGTACTTGACAAATTATTCTAGTGGCAACAACCCTGGCTCATAATTATTCATGACCCTAAGCTCTACCATTTCCCTATAAAAGCTGTTTTTCACATAAAATAAGGGGTTTTTGTTTTTGATAGACGGTTTGCTTTTGTTGCCATGCTATTTACAAATAGGTGATATATTATTGAGAGAGTAGTTGCTTGCCTACTCTGTTCTAATTAAACATTACTGGTTATGATGTACTGAAAACCCTACTGGCTATCAGCACCTCATTTAGGGGCACGCTATATCTCTTTCAGCCAATAAGAAAGTCTTGCCTCATCCCCCCACTCCTCCTTCTAATTGCTGTAGCTAATGGAACGAATTCTAATTCATCAGTCAAGTCCATTTTAGATCAACACATCTGATCTAAATTTCAACACGAATGCTCATTCAGTTTGAAAACCCCAAATCACTAACCCATCTCATGCTCATTTTTTTTTTTTTTTTTTTCTGGTACGCGGGCCTCTCACTGCTGTGGCCTCTCCCGTTGCGGAGCACAGGCTCCAGACGCGCAGGCTCAGAGGCCATGGCTCACGGGCCTAGCCGCTCCGCGGCACGTGGGATCTTCCCGGACCAGGGCACGAACCCGTGTCCCCTGCATCGGCAGGCGGACTCTCAACCACTGCGCCACCAGGGAAGCCCTCATGCTCATTTTGACTAAGCAAATTCTGAGTAAGTATTTATACAGACACCTCCTCCAGTGTAAGAGGAAGTTTCAGCTCTGCTGTCTAACCAGGAGCTAGTGTGTGGATTAGCAAATTTATGTTTATAAGGCAGTCTGAGCTCTTTTGAGGAAAAATGATTGTAAAATAGGCAGCACTCTCATATCCATCCACTGAACCATTATCACTTATAAATTTCTCTGAGTTCAGCTCCTTTCTTACTGAGATAATTCCTTTTGGCATTCCCGGAAAATACCAAAAAGATCATTGTGAAAAAAACAAGTGTTCTTTAAAAGTCAAGTAAGTCTAGACATCGTTCCTTAGGAGAATTGGTCAAGGAAGAAAAAATAGTTATAAAATGTTTTTGTGGCATTGCCCTTTTAAGAAGCGTAACATTTTTTGTTTCCAGTCTTTTCTTCCCCTTTCCTAGTAGGCTGATGCAATGCTTAGGAAGTTTCAGTCACGTGGGCGACCCTGCCTGAGGTCAGAGTCCTGAGCAGCCCTTTCTCAGTGTGGGTCATTTTCTGTTTGATTTTGAATTTGTCCACGCTGTGATGGAGTAAGTGCGTGTCGCCGTGGGTGTTCTGATTAGTGTGCCTGGGTAGAATTGTTTTCTAGTGTGTCAGTGGGAGCCGGCGCAGGGCTGGGGGATCTGCTTAGTCATTTTGGCCTCAGTGGTTTGAATAAATGCTGTGGTCCCACTGGATGGCAGAACCCCTATGTCTCTTTTGTTGTGATGGGATTTATGTTTGTTTGGTTTTGTTTGTTTGTTTTGAGCTTTGTACATGATTTTAAAACTACTTTGGTTCTTGGGCCAATATTATGTTTATGTGTTTCCAGTTGGCTAGAAGAATTAGGTTTTTTTTAAACATTAGTTTGTGTGTTTGTGCTTGAGGAGGAAAGGAAGCCAGTTATTCCCCCCCCAGCCCCCACCCCCGCTCCGGCCCTACCCGCACTCCCCCCCTCCCCCGCTTTGGGAGAGTAACATAGAATGAAGGAAAGGGTATGGCTTTGTTCTTTTTTTTTTTTTTCCTTCAGTGAGATCTAACTAGACTGGAAGGGTTTGACAAACAATTAACAATCCTTCCCACTCAGCTGCTGTTACCCAAAATAGCATCTCCTTGGCTGCCAGGGTAGATGGGAGCCTTCAGGGGAGGAAGACACAAAGGTGCCCTCTTTAGGAAGCCTGAATCTCTGTGAGATCTTGAAGGCAGAGGGGGAAGCCCAGGGGATTAAATTAGCAGGCAGCCCAGGCTCCACCTGGAAGGGAAATAGATAATAGGCTTTAAAGACAGGAAACAGCTTGTGCTCCAAAATAATAATTTTCGAAAGCAACACATGATGGATGCTGGGAAGGTTTTTCTCCCCACTGCACACCCCCAGTTCATAATTTTGAAACAAAATCTCCGTTTAAGATGAGACTCAGTCAAGTCTTCTGGTATTCCTGTAATTCTGCTCCCACCTCGCCCCCGTGTTGGGAAAGACCGTTCCAGCCAGGTTTTTTCTAAACCTGACTCTCAGTTACAGAAATTGCTCAACAGCAGGTCTGGAGAGATCTGATTAGGGCTGGTGTTGCTGTTTTTTTCTTTTTTCTTCTCTGCCTTGTCCTCTTTCTTTTTTCTCTTTTCCTTTTTCTCCTCTCTCAGCCTGCCATTTTTACCTCTTCCTCTGGCTTTTTTTCTGAAAGACGGCATCTCACACTCCCACATGTCAATTTGTTCTGCCAGCCAGGGCTCTCTGGGGTCCTGAAATGTCTCCTGTCATGAGAGGGGATGTGGATGGGAAGAGAAAGCACACGATGCATTAAACAAAGGGAACAGACCAGCGACCTGACTTCGAGAAGGTCGGGAGCCTGAAGGCAAAGGAGGGAGGTGGAGAAACAGAAGGACCAAATATGCCCCCAAAGGATTAAAAGATTATACACATCAAATTGGATTCTAGGTTTTGCTGTTTTTAAATTTCCTTGAAAATATACCCAAAGGGAATTAAAGCAGCTATCAAAAACAGAAACCTGTTCCATGAATTAACTCACAGTGAACCTCAGCTGCTAGAAACCATGGGCTTGGTTCCTTTTGCATTGAGTACATGCTTCCACTCTAACAATAACATTCTGGCTCATGGCCTGATCATACAACCATGTCCCTCTGGACTGGGACTTCCCTGAGGGCAGCAGCCAGGTGTACATCCTTAGTGCCTAGCACAGCACTTGGTCCAAAGGAGACAACAATGTTGGAAGTGTTGGGGTGAGTGGATAGATGGATGGATGGATGGGAGAATACATAGAGGAAGACACTTAGAATACTCATAAATTATCTCTTTTTCTCCTGATATTTTAGAAAAGGGAATATACGATTGGCAAACTCTTCTAACAGATAAACAAAATAGAGAAGTGATATGATTAACTTTGATGTTCCAACAAGAGTTGTTCCTCATATATCGTCTTCAGCACCTAGCACTGTACATGGCATGCACAGGGTTACACTCAGCACATGTTTGTTGAATTAATGATTTAGAAAGGAGAAAAACGGTTATCCTCCCTTGAGGGAAATGTTTCCTGGAAAGAGAATGGAGGAGCAGTATATAGCGCCACAAATGTAAAGTGTTTTATGACATTATCTTTCCCAACTTTGACTTTGTGAAACATCTTAAAGAAGAAAAATACCTCATGAAGAGAACGGTATTTTGGAGACCAGGGAAGGGCTTTCAGAGTAAAGAGAGTAATGGGGGTGTGTATGTGCTGTACTATTTCCAAAGGACCCTCCCACAAAGTCATCTGTGGCTGACTCAAATGTTAGACGTTAGGACCCAGAGATGCTTTCATTCTTTTTATTTTGGCAAGGACTCTGCATGGTAGAGGGATGTTAATTAGAGAGTAAGGTTGGTGGTAGAACAGCAGTCAGAATACTTGCAGCCCCCAGAGCATGACTTCTGCCCTGACCCAAATTGGGGTGGGAGAAAGGCTGTGTGGATCCATGAAGGACCGCTATGATGCTAAACAAGTACATGATTATGCTGATATATAACCAATATTTGGTAAAACAACAAGGTAACTCAACCTGGGATTTATCACTCATCTAGCTTTAGGTCATTCATTTTCAATTCCTCTCCCACTCCCCAAGTCCTGCAAAAAACAACAAAAAGCATAGGAGAGCT
Source organism: Globicephala melas (assembly GCF_963455315.2). Classification (NCBI taxonomy): domain Eukaryota; kingdom Metazoa; phylum Chordata; class Mammalia; order Artiodactyla; family Delphinidae; genus Globicephala; species Globicephala melas. The sequence goes on from NC_083314.1 coordinate 48,986,110, forward strand.
GAGATTTACATAGGCCAGGAGCTTTATGAAGCTCTGAACACAGAACATGCCTGGGAGGTTTTAGAAAGGGCAGTTAATTGGTTGGCTCCCGAAAGTGTTAACCCTGAGCAAAGCTGTGTTACTACCTCATTAGCAGATGAATTCTACTGACTATTCTCTGCAGTGCTGTATCACTTAATATCCTGGGCATTTCTGGAGGTGGTTTTATAATATCAAGTTGTATTGACTAGAATTTCAAACTAAGACTATGGGCTCGAAAGCCCTCGTTTATGAACACTAGATTAAGAAAAGATAAGGGAGTAAGTATGTGCCTGAAATACTGAGCCTGGTTCTTTCTTCTCTGCTCAGAAAACCTGTGGTAGGCCTGGGCATCGTCATGGTTCCTGGCCTCTCCTGTGAGCACACAGTGAGCGGTGAGCAGCGTTCCAACCCACCAGCTGTGTGGGAAATGGTCCCCGGGACCAGTGAAGGATTTGACGTCCCCGCCTCCATATCCACACACCCACCACCACTCTCTCTATGGAGCAGAGTGGGCACACTTAAGATATCACATTCGCCCCAGCGTCTTCTCCAGTCCTTCAAGTTGAAGTTCATTCCCGCATGGATTTTTCATGTCACTTATTTTTTGGATGTATTTTCTAGAATTTTCCATATACATGTCTTTCTTTCTACTTGATTATAAAATGGTTCAAGATAGGGACCTTTTTTCAACCTCTGTCTCTCCAGTAGAAACCAGCCTACTGTCTTGTATGTAATAGGTACCCCATAAACATCTGTTGCTTTGAATTTTTGAGAGAGAGCAGGGGATAGTGGAGAGAACACTGGATGAGGAATTAGATTCTCCCGGGATTCTGCCACTAGCCATCCAGTCCCTGAGCAAGCTGTGGGACTTCACAGTTCACAAGATCCTAATCTGTGAAATGATGAGGTTCATCTAAGGTCCCTTTGAGCTCCAACACACTAGAAAAAGAGGAAAGAAAAAGACTTTGCATAGCCCAATTTTATTTGCCACGTTAGTGGCAGTGGAGAAATATTTTAAGGAAAAAGGAGCTGAGATGTTTCCTAAATGTTTTCAGGGTTTATTAAAATCTCTGCAGTTTGGGCTCTAAACCCACAAAATATAAGAGGACAGAAACAGCCATCACAACATTCTAGTTAACTCTTGAAAAAAAACCTATTTGATGTCATTTATCCAATGAAGATGCTCTGTCCACTTGTACTGGGCCCCAGACGGGGCCCTGGGAACACCTGGATGAGTTTGGCCCCATCCAGACCCAACATCACAGAATATACTTTCTTTGTTGAAATCTCCTTCCTTGGCTTCTGGGATGTCACCGTGTAGCATTCTGAGCTGATCAAAAAAGTCGTTAGGGATAAAGTGAACAGAGGATGTGTTTAATGTATTCTTTTTATTTGTTCATTCAAAGCCCTTTTTTGAACACTACGACGTGCCAGCTACTGTCCTGGGTGCTAGAGATACCTCAGTGAACAACACAGACACATGCGGTGCCCTAGCACACTCTGGGGGCAGATGCTGCTTCATTAAGGGTTGGATGATAGCTGGAGCTCTTCCACTCACTCCCATCTTTCTGTACCTTATCCTCTTCTGCAACTAGTAGAAGAAAAAGTAGCTCAAGCCTCTTTCTCTGACACCATGAGCCTTGGTCCTCAGTGCTCCCCTTGCCCCCCCGCCCTTCATCACAGAAGAATTACCTTTGCCCTCTTGAATCCCACCTTTGTCCTTGCACGTAGTCCTGTTGTAGGACTGATCACGATGAACTTTTATTGTATTCTTACCTGTCTGTCTTCCCTACAAGGAGGTGAGCTGCATCACATGCGGATCAATTCCATGAGGAACTGCCCCTAAGGAACTATGCAGTTAACTGAAGTTCAATCATTAGGTTGACCAGTACAGTCATAACGGAAAGCATTAGTCACACCCCTTAGGTCACTAAGAGCCCCAGAAAACAGGTGATGCACCAGGCTCAAGGTACAGCTGTGAACAAGTAGAAAACAGCCGCTGCAAGGGAACCAGCTTGATAACCCGACAGTCCAAATAGCTGAAGTATAATCAGTCTTAAGAGGTAGCCCTCCTGTCTCTGCAAAAAGAGGCTTAACATCCAAATCATCTTGAGGTGCTCACCACCAAGTGATGGGCGTTTTGGGTCACATAGGTCGATGATGCTTACCTTAACTTAGGTGGGGACACCATCAAATTGTAAAAGACAGTAGCAGGATCCCGGCACCAAATACGTTATGCTTTTTCTTCTACAGGGTTTTAAAACAGTGGAAATGCTCCCAACACTCCCCAAACAAATTATTTTAATATTATAATCTGAAATTACCAAACTCTAATAAGACAGCCTTTTCAGATTATTCCATTGTTAACGGGTCCCCTTAAATATCTTAGTTTACAATCTGATTGCAAATGAAATGGGATTTTTCTAAAAAGGAGTTTGAGGGTAGCTGTGATAACAGGCACAGATCACTTTAACAAGCTAGAGCTATCAGACTGTTCTATTATTTGGCCAGTCTCTACGTGGAGCTAGTCTCATATAAGCCATATAATTACAAGTATCATAAAAGAAATGAGTTGCTGCATTGTCCTTCAGTTAAAAGAAATATGTTATTTGTAAATAATTAGAGATTCACAGGAAAGTGCAAAGATAGTACAGAGAGGTCCCAGGTACCCTTCACCAAGTTTCTTCCATGGTTACAGTTTACATAATTATGGTACAATATCAAAACCAAGAAACTGACACTGATACAATATGTGCCTATTGTTCTATGCAACTTTTTTTTAGTCCCCTAATATATATATATAGATATACTTTTAAATTTTATTTTATTTATTTACTTTTTATACAGCAGGTTCTTATTAGTTACCTATTTTATACATATTAGTGTAAATATGTCAATCCCAATCTCCCAATTCATCCCACCACCCCCACCCCGCCGCTGCTTTCCCCCTTGGTGTCCATATGTTAGTTCTCTACATCTGTGTCTCTCTTTCTGCCCTGCAAACCGGTTCATCTGTACCATTTTTCTAAATTCCACATATACGCGTTAATATACGATATTTGTTTTTCTCTTTCTGACTTCACTGTGTATGACAGTCTCTAGGTCCATCCACGTCTCTACAAATGACCCAATTTCGTTCCTTTTTATGGCTGAGTAATATTCCATTGTATATATGTACCACATCTTCTTTATCCATTCATCTGCCCATGGGCATTTAGGGTGCTTCCATGACCTGGCTATTGTGAATAGTGCTGCAATGAACATTGGGGTGCATGTGTCTTTTTGAATTATGGTTTTCTCTGGGTATGTGCCCAGGAGTGGGATTGCTGGGTCATATGGTAATTCTATTTTTAGTTTTTTAAGGAACCTCCATACTGTTCTCCATAGTGGCTGTATCAATTTACATTCCCACCAACAGTGCAAGAGGGTTCCCTTTTCTCCACACCCTCTCCAGCATCTGTGGTTTGTAGATTTTCTGATGATGCCCATTCTAACCGGTGTGAGGTGATACCTTATTGTAGTTTTGGTTTGCATTTCTCTAATGATTAGTGCTGTTGAGCATCCTTTCATGTGGTTGTTGGCCATCTGTATGTCTTCTTTGGAGAGATGGCTATTTAGGTCTTCTGCCCATCTTTTGATTGGGTTGTTTGTTTTTTTAATATTGAGCTGCATGAGTTCTATGTCATTTGATCACATGTGTAGATTTGTGTGGCCACCACTGCAGTCAGGACACAGGTCTATCATCTCTCACATGCTACCCCTTTATAATCACACCCAGCCTTTTCTCCGCAACCATTCCTAACCTTGGCAACTACTAATCTGTTTTCCATCTCTCAAAATTTTGTCATTTTGAGAGTGTTATAGAAATGGAATTATGTAGTGTGTGACCTTTTGAAATTGGCTTTTTTCAACCAGCCTAATGACCTTGAGATTCATCCCAATTGTTGCATGTGTAGTTTATTCTCTTTTATTGCTGAGTAATATTCCATAGCATGGGTGTACCGTTGTTTTGTGGAGGGACATTTTGGTTGTTTTCCATTTCTAGCTATTACAAATAAAGCTGCTATGAGCAATGTGTACAGATTTTTATGTAGACATAAGTTGTCATTTCTCTGGAGTAAATTATCAGGAGTATAATTTCTGGATAACTGTATACTTAGTTTTTCCAGAATGCTTTTAGCATTCTGTGTTCCTGCAAACAATGGATGAGTGATCTAGTTTCTCTGCATCCTTGCCAGCATTTGGTGTTGTCACTACTTTTTATTTTAGCTGTTCTTATAGGCATGTAGTGATATCTGTGGTCTTAATTTGCATTTCCCTAATGACTAGTGACGTTATGTTATAAAGATGAAGTTTGTAATTAGTTTTAGATTTTCCTTTGGCAAATCATTTTCCTCTCTCCAAGCCTCAATCTTCTCATTTGTAAAATGAGAGAATTTAACTATATAACCCCTAAATGACCTCCCAGTTTGAAAAGTCTGTGTATCACTGGATCTACCTTGGGTGAGTTTGTTTGCAAGGTGCGGAGCTTTTTAAATTTTCCCTTTGTGCCTCAGCTATTGCCATCTGCCAACAATTGCCCAAGAATGAATCTTATCCATGGGCTTCACTGACATTTCCATGAAATGTGTGACAGTTCCCTATGTGTTTCATTTGGCCCTATTCAACATTTAGTCACATCCTCAAAGCCTGAGCAAAAAAAATCCAACCTTTCACAATTTATAAGGGACTTTATTAGTTTCTGATTCATTGTAAAGTTGTTTTTATTCGTTTGTTCCTGAGGTTCACTATGGAACATAGTTTAGTGTAGATGACACCTTATAATTTCCATCAAGCATCGACTGAGTGCCTACTGTGTGCAGATAGGGTGATGTACTGGAAAGAGCACAGCTGTATATGGAGAAGGACTTGGGTTTGAATCATGCCTCTGCCATTTATGAACTGTGACCGTGTCAAGAGATAGAACTTATCTGAACTTCAGTGAAATGGGAATGCCTGCTGCTGAAGTTATGAGGAATTAGAGATAATACGCGTGAAGTGCCCAGTTCATAGTAAGCACTCCGTAAATGGTAGCTATGATTATGCAGGACATGGGGAGTAGTCCCTGGAGAAAACCTAGAGGAAGAGACACAGCACATGGCACGCCCTGCACCATGTGCTTTCACACATTCGTATCTCCTTTAAGTCACAGGTCAGCACTGGGAAACAGGTACTTATCTGTTTTTATAAAACGGAGGCTAAGAAGTTAAATAACTTAAGATCACCCTGATACCAAGCGAAGGAGGTAGAGTTCAAATTGTGTCCCTCAGTGGTGTCCAGTCTAGCCAGACAGATATGCTGTGTGGAAACAGATAAATTCCATCACGGAGTAGCCGGTGTCCACTGTGGGGCAGAGCCAAAGAGCACTGAGGGGTTGAGAGACGGAGTTACTTCTGAGGACTGGCCAGCTGGGGAACGCAAAAGGAAACGAGAGGATTAGAGCTTACTCTGTCTCACTGGACATCTCTGAGTTCCTAGATGTCACCATCACAACTGCCTGTTGGCCCTGGAAGCCCAGCCCAGCTGCTGCGGGGAGCGGGGCAGCCCTGGGTTTTTCCAGTCCTCCCCTTTCTCCCTCCTCTCATTCATTAATGCAATATTTATATGCAGACTTTCCTGTCTCCATTAGACTCGAAAGTTTTATCCAACTTGTGCTGTTCAGCATTATCACACAAGGTCACTGTCAGAATTGTATTTCCTCTATTAACATGAAGCCCAGGGTCTATTGTACAGAAATACATTCCAGATTACCTTCCCTAGAATCATTCTGTATTATGTGAGCTTGACTTGCTTACAAGCACAGGTCTGGGCCATCTCTGCACTTGCTAATTTTCAAAATGTCATTGGGCACTATTGCCTGTATAGTCTGGCTTGTGGTAGGTATTACAGAAATTCATTTAGTCAATATGCACATGTATTGAGGGCCTGCTATGTTCTAGGCACTGGAGTCTCAGACCTCATGGAACATACATTCTATGAATGGCTGATTAACTAATGAAAGACGTAAGAATGTAACTTGAATATCACTGTCTGTGGCAGATTATTAGTGAGAAACTGGAGTAAATAAACTCTGTGGCTTTAATGAAAGTATAGTGTCTACAGTACCACACAGAGAAGCGACTAATTCGCGTGGCAGAGGCCAATCCTTGAAAATGTCATCATTGGGCCTATAAACATGTCATCTTGTAGACTGATCGCAGGTCTGTGAATCTGGGCAATTTACAAATCTTTGAAATTTGATCGCAGTTTCAGTTGCAAAGGCCTAAATTGGGTTAGAGCAGCTTGCCTTTTGTCCTCAACCCTCCTCGATCCTCAGGGATCAATGACTAATTCAGTTTTTTTTTACATCTTTATTGGAGTATAATTGCTTTACAGTGGTGTGTTAGTTTCTGCTTCATAACAAAGTGAATCAGTTATACATATACGTATGTTCCCATATCTCTTCCCTCTTGGGTCTCCCTCCCTCCCACCCTCCCTATCCCACCCCTCTAGGTGGTCACAAAGCACCGAGCTGATCTCCCTGTGCTATGCGGCTGCTTCCCACTAGCTATCTACCTTACGTTTGGTAGTGTCTATATGTCCATGCCTCTCTCTCGCTTTGTCACAGCTTACCCTTCCCAATCGCCATATCCTCAAGTCCATTTTCCAGTAGGTCTGTGTCTTTATTCCTGCCTTACCCCTAGGTTCTTCATGACTTTTTTTTTTTTTTTCTAATTCAGTTTTTTTTAAAGTCAGGTGGCAGGCAGCCCAAGTTCTCAGCCTCTGAGGGTGACATCTGGTTTGGCGACTTCCTGTGGTATATCACACAGGGCCCATGTGTCTGTAGCTGTTATGTAATATGCAGAGTATATGCGTTGGGATCTTTTAAGTACATCAAGGTGTTGTATTTCAGCAGATGATGGGACTCCAAATGTTTTGCTTTTTATTATTCCAGATTTTCCTGGAGTTGTCACCTTTTAGAGTTTTGTGTCTTTTCCGGGTATTCCCAGAATTCTCTCTTTAGGCTACTGTCATGTTGCTTTAAAAAAATAGAGAGCTTTTACTCAGTTCAGCTAACAAATTCACCTTAGAATCCACACTGATTCTTCAAAAAGGGAAAAAGGCAAAGACTGCTCTAGCTTGGGGTTAAATATCTCATTTTCCCCTTGGTTTCACTTCCTTTTCCATTCTAGTGGCTTCCCATTTCATTCGGAGCCTCCTGTTCTCTGAATTTCTTTTCCATTTAAGAAGCTATTTTCTCAGAAAACAAATATCGTACATTAATGCATATATGTGGAATCTAGAAAAATGGTACAGATGAATCGGTTTGCAAGGCAGAAATAAAGACACAGTTGTAGAGAACTACCGTGTGGATACCAAGGGGGGAAAGCAGTGGGGGTGGGGTGATGGTAGTGGGATGAATTGGGAGATTGGGATTGACATATATACACTAATATGTGTAAAATAGATAACTAATAAGAACCTGCTGTATAAGAAAATGAAATTAAATTAAAAAAAAAAAAGAAGCTATTTTCTCAGAAGTTGTTTTTCTCCTTAGTTGTTGCCACTCTCTGGCCCCTGTTTTGCTTCTTCGCAGGTCTGGCTGCTGCCACGGCACTTGCCTCAGCCCCGGCCTCGGCTTGCCAGGGCTCCAGGCCAACCCAGCCTTCCAGCTGCCCCTCAGCTGCTCACTCCAACTGTCCAGCTCCAACCGACTCAGAACCTTCTGGTCCCAAACATTCTCTCACACCCAACCCACACCAAGGAACAAGTGCAGAAGCTTCTGCTGGGTTCAACTAACACTGAATGGGAGGAAGGGGGAAAGGAGAACAAATACATGATCAATTCTCCTTAGAACAAGCACTTTCCTATCCTTCATAGGTCATGGGTAAGAACTGATAGAATTTGTATTTCAAGAACTCTCTCTCTCTCTCTTTTTTGGCTGTGCCACGTGGCTTGTGGGATCTTATTTCCCCGACCAGGGATCAAACCCGAGCCTTCTGCGGTGGAAGTACCGAGTACTAACCACTGGACTGCCAGGGAATTCCCAAGAACTTTCATTAACTAAATACCCAAGTGATGATAGAAAAGAAAATTCAGATTATATAACAGCTCTACTGGCCTTGAGAATAAAAAGATATATATTAAGTATCAGATATTTGGGCCCGCAAGATGGTTGAGAACTCATTTCTCAGTGCCTCTTCTCAAAGCCTTCCAGAAAAAGGTGCCTCATGTAAGAACCTCTGAAATCTGTCCTTGTCCCTAATATGTGTGTCAGGGAGGAGGAGTGTGGTTAGAATGTTTGGTATCCCTAAGCTCACAGACAAGGCAATAAACAAGGTAAAGTATCAAATAAAGAATGTTAACGCTGATGACACCTCTGAAGAATTCAGATGAATCCTTGGAGTGTTCATCCTGGGCCCCTCGAATGTCATCCAATCCTGAGTGGGATATTTCCCCTCTATGACTTCAGCTGTAAGATGACACTGTTCTTTTGCACCAGTACATGAGGACTAGCTAATTAAAATACTGTACTGGTTCATTCAAGAAGTATTTACTGAGTTCCTGCTACATACAAGGCATTGTGCAAACAGACTGTCTAATATGACATAGAAATTTAAAAATAGATCGCCATAAATAAATTCGATGATAGGATTATGTAAAACCTTTCAGATAATTTTAGCTGTTTGTGTCCACATACAGGGCTTCTGATTCTACCATTTTGAATGACTTGACCTGTATTTTTCCATCATTACCCCTCTCTTCCAAACTAATTCATTCATCTTAGTCTACAGCCAATTTCCATCCATTTTCTAATGGTAGGACCAGCGCGCTGTCATGTAAAGTTGTGCTCTGTACAAGGACACCCCACCAAGGGGGCAGACAGGGTAGAAATCCACTCTATGTTCTGCTGGCTAAGCCCTGCGACCCGGCCTTAGTCAGCGTCCACCCAGAGGAAGGGAACGATTTTCTAATTTGCACAGATGTCCCTTATGGGTTAGCTGCGGTCCTAACCCACAGAAATAGAACAAATGCACAGAGTTTAGTGTTGCCATCAAACAAGATTTACAACAAAGATACATTTAATGGCAGATATGGTGTCTGTCTAGCTACATGGTAAGTCACTCACGTATGTGGCGGTATTTGGTGTTCTTTTTACTCAAACAAGCCAACTATGGGGAAGCAAGAGAGCAGGAGAAGGACGCCTCAGTGAAAGCGTGGTGAGTTCCTCTGGAGTCACAGTTCGCGTTTCTTCCTCAGCAGGGGGTGCCCACGGTCTGAGTGTTTCCAGAAATGTCCAGGGGTCTGAATGCATATTTAACCTACTGAAAGACGCAAGCATCCCCCCTCTGGCAGAATGTGACCTTCTTATGAGAATCAAAGACAGCAAGTGTCAGAAGTCTCAGGCTCTAGAGGAGAAGCTGTTGGGCAAGGAGATCAATGAGCAACTGCCTTCACCATCTGGGATAAGAGTTGGAGGTCGAGAATACCTTTCCTTGTCCTGCAGAGGTTGGGAGATGAGCCTTATACATGGAAGAAAACCAAGTGGTGTGATTTAAAGAAAGGATTGCTGTCCCCCCAATTCCCCCAGAACCATCGAAAATTCTGCCAGATTCATTTGACCTAACTCTTCTCATGGAGAGTTAAGGTAAGGTGGATGGATTACTAGTCAATCTCACTATAGGGAGAATTCATTTAATTAGTTTGATTTCCTAAGTGCTAGCTGATTCCCTGGAGCAAAAGGAGCTTTTGCTGGACTGAGGGGAGCCTGCAGAGGTTTGGAACAGGTGTGCTATGGGTTGAATTGTGTACACCCCCAATTTAAGTCCTAACCCCAGTACATAAGAATGTGACCTTATTTGGAAATAGAGTAGTTGCAGATGTAGTCAGTTAAGATGAGGTCCTACTGGAGTAGCATGGACCCCTAATCCAGTATGACTGGCGTCCTTATAAAAAGGGAGATTGGACACAGACACACACACACAGGAGAACACCATCTGAAGACTGGAGTTATACAGCCATGAACCAAGGAACTACCAGAAGCTAGGAGAGAAGCCTGGGACAGATATTTCCCTAGAGCCTTCAGAGGGAGCACAGCTCTGCCAACACCTTGATTTTGGACTTCTGGTCTCCAGAACAGTGAGACGAAAACTTTTTGTTGTTCTAGAAGCCACCCAGTTTGCAGTACGTTGTTACAGCAGCCCTAGGACACTAATACAAGGTGGAATGGGGAGCAGATGGTGGGGCATGGCACTTGTGACAGGTTCTATCTTTCCAAAAATGGCCGCAACAATACCTCCCACCCACATGTTCTTCTCACAACGTGACTTTGACAATCTCCCCATTGAGTGTCGGGATCTCTGTACCCGCCCCTTGAACCTGAACAGGATTTTGTGATTTCTTTGACTACTTAGAGTAGGGCAAAGGTGACATTATGTGACTTCCAAGGCTAGGTCAGAGGAATGCTATGCACTTCTGCCCTGATCTCTTGGGATACTTGCTCTGAGGGAAGCTAGCTGCCATGTAAGCGGTCTTGCTGCGCTGAGGCCACCATGCTGTGAGGAAGCCCAATCTAACCCACACAAAGAGACCACATGGAGAGCCCCCAAGTCTCCACACAGAGAGAGATGCCTGACCACCGCCCACCCCTAGCTCCTCCAGTACTGCACTGTTTTAATTCCAGCCACTATTTGACATGAAACCCCAAGCCAGAACTGCCTAACCAAGCCCTACCCAAATCCCCAACCCACAGAAACTACGAAAGATAATAAAGCGATTGTTGTTGTTTTATACCACCAGGGTTTGAGATTTGTTACACAGCCTGCAGGGTTTGGGACAACCAGAAGATAAAAGGACTTTGGAGAGAGGGAGCCCAGAGTGAAAGAGAGATGTAGAGATGTTACAGCGAGATCAAAGGCTAAAAGATGGCAAATGTCCAAAGGAAGAGAGGTGGTGAAGACATTTCAGGAAGGGCAGTGGAGACTCTTCCTCTGAGAACGGCAGTGCAGTCAAGTGGAAAACACCTGGGCTGGGTCACAAGCGACCCTGAACCCCTCCAGCGCTGCTGCCCACTCTCCCTGGAGAATGTTCTGTGAATGAATAGTGTGTGAAAGAACAGCTAATCCTGGAAAGGGGGAGCTAAAGAGCAAGAATTGTCCCGCACCGCCACCCCAACCCATGCACCAGTTGTGGAACCACCACACACAGCTCTGCCTCTGATTAGTTGTTCTCACGTAGACTCTGCTGCTGGAAGATGTACTGACCAGCTGAGACAAATATCTGACCCACTTGGCAACTGTGTTTCTCACAGTAAATGAATACATTGGCACTCCAGTTTATGCACCCGTGGGGATGCTTGACCTGCACATGTTAAGGCAAAGACTCCAGACATGGGCAATCAAAATAAGGTGTGGCCTCTCAGAGGGACCCTGCCAGAAAATGATCAACTGGCTTCCCTAGTGGACGACTATTCCTCATGGCCACAACTGCGAGAACAATCTCCTCTTAGGTCAAAAGTAGACAGAAGGGCTTCCCTGGTGGCGCAGTGGTTAAGAATCCGCCTGCCAGTGCAGGGGACGCGGGTTTGAGCCCTGGTCCGGGAAGATCCCACATGCCGCAGAGCAACTAAGCCCGTGCGCCGCAACTACTGAGCCTGCGAGGCACAACTACTGAGCCCATGTGCCACAACTACTGAAGCCCGCACACCTAGAGCCTGTGCTCCACAACAAGAGAAGCCACCGCAATGAGAAACCCGTGCACCGCAATGAAGAGTAGCCGCTGTTCGCGGAAACAAAGACCCAACGCAGCCAAAAATAAATAAATAAATTTATTTAAAAAAAAAAAAAAGTAGAAGAGGAAAAACCAAGTACATGGTTCCTCAGAAATAAGGAACGGCCCAGAAGAACTTGAAAATAGTGGAAGAGGCAGAGCAGGCCAGCCCTCCGATGGGACAGCTCACCCCTACAACAGAGGAGCCTGGTCCAGGAAAACTTTGCCTGACTTTCACCCTACTCTTCAAACTGCTTTTCTTCCCTCCCTGTTACACTGCCATTTAAATAGACTATAGTTTGGTCTGTATGTGCTTAAAAAGAAAATCGACAATAGAGTTAAAAAAAAATATGATGAAGAAGAGAGTTGAACAGATTTCTCATCCAGTGTTCTTAATCCAGATATTAAGTAAAGAGAATCCAAAGTCAAAACATGATTGTGGTGATAGCACAGTCCTTTGTTTTTAATGTTTAGATTACATTATCAAATATTTCATAGTTTCCAATTACCAAGCATCTGTAAGCAACAAACACAAGTTCATGAAGCAATAAGTCTAAAATTATTAAGAAATAATGTAATCTTGAGCTACTTGTAAAATGAAGGTGCAAAATTGTTCATATTATTGAAAAATCATCCCTTTATATTATATTTATATGATAACTCTCTTTATATTATAAAATCCCCAAGGGAGAAACAGAGACGCTGCAATTGCACTACAGAAGGTCTCATCACCACATCCTTGCCCTTGCCTCTGCCTCCTCCTCTTCATCCATGTGGACATTTTTATTACATGTTAAGTGTAGGGCAAGGCCCTGGGAGCACAAAAAGGCTTTGACCATTCATGTGTTTGATGAGAGTACCAGGCAGTTGGAGAAGACATTTATATAGATACAGCATCTGAATCACTTTAAGTGTCCATCCAAAAATATTTTAAGTCCTAACTATTCTAATTGTAAGAAGAAACCATTCCAGAAATAAAGCTGCTCTCTTCACAGTGCAACGCTGCTTAAAAGATGGTATGGCAATTGCCCATGGCAACCCTAAAAGCAAAATAAACAAACACAGTTGTTCTCTTATGCAACTCAGCGGGCACCAGCAAAGAGACACGGGGTGGGAGCTTCAACCATGGAAGAAGGTGGGGACAGTGGAGCAAGGAATAGCCCTAGCACGCTGAGAGTGCCTGTACCTGTGGCTGTGATGATTAAAGCCAGAGGGCAAATGCATTGGTCAAGGGAAAGCAAAGGTCAAGTCTGACATACATATTCAAAGTCAGTTGTCAAAGTTGGGGCCCCTGAAGCGAGTATCAGAGCCGACGTGTGCGGTCAGACAGAGTCAGTGAAGTGGGACCGATGAATGTATAACTGATGGTCAACCCAAGGACCGGTGGCTACAGAGGGCAGGACAAGAGGTAAATGATGGTGAGGATTTTAGGCGGTTGGGAAGAGTAAGGAGGATCAAGGGGATGTTAATTCTCACAGTGGGGCTTTTATTTATTCCCAGGGCAGATGTACGGAGAAAAAGCACATGTATAAAGATGAGTCGGGCCCATCTACAATAAGCCAGTAGAGGAAGGACAGAAATTAGAACTGGATGCTCTTCTGAGACACACTGTCATTTTTACATTAAAAGATAGCAATTGGGTTCAAGTCTCTGTATTTCTACTAAAGGTGATAATGTCCGATACTTATTTTTCTTACTTTCTTACAAAAGACAGAATGAAATCACCTCCACAAATCTGACCAGGTATATTTCCAAGATGCCAAGCTACCAGGCAGAGCTGCCTGGCAAAAGAACAGGGCACTTTTGCTTTCTCTCAGGCCAGGGAAGGTGTAAAATGATCCCACCAGTGCACAGGCTATTGTGGAGACTGGCTGACTGCTCTCATGGGGTGGTCCAACCTGTCTGTAGGGTCACAGTCGTGGCACCCACCGCTTTTGCCTAGTCAACACTCTCATGAAAGAAGAGAAAGGCCTTTTGTGACGTAGTGAGGTGACGTTCACTGGTGGAATTCAAGTGGAGGCTAGATGCTCAAGGCAAAGGCATTGGAGAAGACATTTCCGGCCCTGGATTGAAGTTTTCTTCCAGCCCTGAGATTCTCTAACCTACCCGCAAACCATTGTTGACAAATGGGACGTAAAGAAGTGTTGTGCCATGACAGCAGCCACATTTAGAGGAAATGTGATGAAGGAGTCCATCCAAAGAGCCTGATAGCTGACAGTCTGTTTCAAGCCAAAGAACAAATAACATTTTATAGCTCCTATCTATCTGCCATAAATAATTAATCCTATAATGTCCATGTCTGTTGTGGGTGTGGTCAAGAGCTTTGAGCGCTGGACTTGAGTCCATATGGGACACAGGAGACCATGGTTCCTAGAGGAAAGACAGCTGGAAAATAGCCATCTCCCATCAGTGATCTGGTGTAGGAAGGTAGACAACTCCATTTTGCTCTGAAAGGAAAAGTTTTTAGTCAGATATGTGCATTTTTCCTTACAGCTCAAAAATAAATTATGCAATGTTCAGCAAAGACTGAGAAGCTGGCGTTGACATTTTTAGTCTACTTGGTCAAGATTCTCTTAGTACTTGACAAACTTTAACTCAGATTCACAAACTCCGCAAGATAAAAAGCAGGAACTCACGGTGCGTTTCATTCTTGAGAGAGGTGTGTCACTGTATAAAAAGAAAAAAAAATTTTTTTTTGCTTCAGCAGCGATCACTTGCTGGATTGGGATTAGTGTTATACTTTCTAAAGAAAACACAATGGCCCATTAACTCTGAGTTAATTTTCTAGTAGAGGGTTGGTTTTACTTTGAACTAATAACATGCTTTGCATGGTATCACCTGAATCGAGGTTTAAGTCTGTGGCTATGAAACAAAGCCAAATTCCTGGCCCACACTGGCTTCAAACCCATTATCCAGGACTCATCAATATTATGCTGTGATCAACTTGAGCACCTAGTGAGGCCAGAGGTGGGGAATGACCTTACAAAACTAGACTGTAAGCTCTCTAACAGGCATCATGTCTGTCTTTTGCATTGCTATATCCCAGCATTTAATACAGTGCTTAGAACACAGTAGGCATTTAAGACATGTTTACTGAATGAATGAAGTTTTTTCCCCAAGGTACTAAGAGCCTATATCTCTCCCATTTCTCCTTCCCTTTTTTCTTACCCTGAATTCCATTCTCCAAAGGTATCTCTTCCACGTTTCATGGGTTGAAAGATGAATTTAGAAGAAAAGTGACTTCCATATGATTGAAGCAGAATAATGTTTGTCAAAATGGGAAAACTTACTGAAGTTTTGAAACCAAGGACAAAATTCCCTCAAAAGTTGATAGTAATTAATCATAACAATATCACTTGGAAAAAGACAAACCAATGTCGCTGTATCTTCTCTGACCCAACTTCTAGGAGGACTGTCCACCTGGACAGGAGCTGTACTACTCTGTCGATGTCAGGCAGCACCTATGGAACAGACCACTCTCCTTACAAGCATCGTCCGTGGTGTGTGTTCCCTATATGGTGAGAGGGGTGTTCTAGGTCCTGTGATTGCAAAGTGAGGCCCAACCCATTTCTCAATGGAGCTTAGAGTGGCAGGTGCAGAAAATAAAACTCATTGGAGCTGTGGAGAGACAGTCTGTCAACTCCTAGGATCCTTCCACAGGCCTCTCACCTCAGGGCTTCCTTTGCCAGGCTACGACACCAACTCCAGACAGGACAATGGCGGGGACAATGAACCCAACAGCTTTCATCGCCAGAAGCATAGTTTCTGATTCTAAAAGCAAAGCAAATGAGGGAAAATCCACAAGTGCTCCTCCTCTTCTATGTTAACGTTTGGGAACTTTTGTACCTGCGATCATCGGGAAGCCTGACATTATTTTTCGTACTGTCACTTCTTACTTCACAGCTCCGTGGAGAATAGTCTAAAACAGAGGAACAGCAGCTCCCAAAGTATGGTCCGAATGCCCCAAGGGTCCTCAAGACCCAATCAAGGTGTCCATGAGATCTAATTCATGATCTCCCCCCCCCCCCCGCTTTTTTTAAACCTCCATCTCTCACGTGGGCACGGTGGAGTTTTCTAGAGGCCACATGATATGAAATGACATCATCATTCTGATAGAAAATGGAATATGTGCTTGTGTTTTCTAGTGTTTAATTTTTTTTTAATTTTTAGTTTGTAATACAGTAAATAGAAACAGATATAACCTAAATAAACAAAAGCTCTTTGGGTTACTCAATAATTTTTTTAAGAGTATAAAGGAGGCTTGAGACCGAAAAGTGAGAGAACCTCTGATTGAACAGACCCATTCTAAAGCACGCAGCGATCCATGCTTCCTGCTCACCCCCTGTCCTCAGTCTCACTCCCCAGACAGCCACAACCCCGTCTCTACCCTGGGAACCCTGAAGAACCACGTGGACACCGCCGTGCTCCGCATGACAGGAGTAAAGGTTGCTGCTCTGAGGATCCAGCTCAACTGACACCCATGTCTGATAGGTCCAATCCCCACCGGGAGGAAGGTCTCCATAATCCATTTCTCAGACAATTTCTTCCCCATTTTTTTATCCAGATCGTGGAAATTTCTGGGGGGTAAAAGCCATGAGCTTTGCAGTAAAGAGTTGCAATCCCTGGAAAATTTCTTTGCGATTTACTCTGACCAGTGGGGGCTCTAGGAAGAAGAAGTTCAAGTTAAACAGAAGTATCTTATGTACTGAGTACATAATATTAGAACTCAGCAACTGCATTTCCCAATTAATTTTCTTCTTTGCAGGAAACATCTAAAACCAAGAATGACCCAGGACCCTGGTTTGCCAACAACAACAAATTCTTTGTGCTAAAGCCAGTTTGAGTAGTTTTCTGTTACCTGCAACCATTAAAATTAAGATGGTTGGGGCTTATCTGGTGGTGCAGTGGTTAAGAATCCACCTGCCAGTGCAGGGGACACAGGTTCGAGCCCTGATCCAGGAAGATCCCACATGCAGTAGAGCAACTAAGCCCATGTGCCATAACTACTGAGCCTGTGCTCTAGAGCCCACAAGAACTGCTGAATGTTGTCAAAATGCCGATAAAAAGTAACTGGGGAAAGTTTTCATGGAGAGTTACAGACCATGATAGTAACAAAATGGATTTCAGAATAGGGTCGCTATAACTTAGATGAGAGGAAGTTACGTATAAAACCATGGGTTCTGAGGATATGAGGACAAGGTGTTCTCCCTCCTCTTTACCTGTCCTTTGTAGGGTACCTTTCCCATACTCCAGAAATCTCTTTAACCAGGCAATACGTTCTTCTTCCAGCCAATTCTTTTGATATTGTAGCTCATGCTGACTGGCCTCCCATGCCCGCTTGGTGATGTGGCCACATTATCCATAGCTATCCAGGAGAGGGTATCTTTACTGAAGATAATGAAATCCTGTCCGTCATATGCATATTGGAGAAACCCCGTGGTGTTTCCATCCTCCAGTAACTCACAGCCAATCATTCTCTGGTAAGTGTGGAAACCCGGGAATACACATGCAGGCAGGAAGGGAGGGGTTGACATGGGGATGTGGAGGTGGGTGCCCAGGTGACGTGACAGGGGACATGACTGGAAACATCTACCCCAGAATACATCACTGCACAGGCCTGCCATGGCATCACTGAGTCGCCAGGAGTTTCCTGTGATGTAAGCCCATTCATCTACAGATATCTGCAGAGTACCTACTGCATACAAAAGGAGTATGATAATTCCCTCCTTGGGAATTATCCTATATTGGGAACAACTAACTGATAAAGTTTTTAGTGCAGTGGAGAAGGGAGAGATATGTGGGAGCCAGAAATATCCTGGGATATCACCCCAGGGTTCAGAGCAGGCACCCCTGCCCCGTGGGCCCTCCCTGGAGGTTGTATCCTGCATGTCAGCTGCGGTGCTGGGCAAGATGGAGGCTGGTCTCCCCCAGGCCTGGGCAGAGCATAAGGGTCCCAGTGCCCCTCTGCACTGCGTTGACCCTTTATATCCCACCCCTTTCCCTTCCTGTGTGGGTAGGGAGGCAGCACAGTGGAAACCTCTGAGGTTGGACATAAGATAACCATAGAAGTCTTGGTTCTTATGAAGACAAGAGCCAGGGTAAAGCAGAAGCACAAATTCTATCCCCAGAACGACAGCTGCCATATTCTGCCTTCTATTTTCTTTGTCTTTGTTCACCTCCTACCCTCTTCTCAATCCTAAGGTACTTAAGAACTGGGACAGGACTTCCCTGGTGGCACAGTGGTTAAGAATCCGCCTTCCAATGCAGGGGACACAGGTTCCATCCCTGGTTGGGGAACTAAGATCCCACATACCGCAGGGCAACTAAGCCTGCACACCGCAACTACCGAGTCCGCGCACCACAACTAGAGAGAAGCCTGTGCGCTGCAACAAAAAGATCCCGCCCCACGTGCCACAACTAAGACCCCATGCAGCCAAAAATAAATAAATAAATACAAAAAAAAAAAAAAAAGAACTGGGACTTACTTTCTTCCCTCTGTATTTCCTACAAGGCCTAGCATAGGGAGCCTAGCCCATGGTAGGTGCTTCGTAAATATTTGTGAATTAAATTGTTGGCAAGACACTTTATTTCTCTGCTTCAAAACAATTAAGTATGCTGGAATGAGTATGAATCTATTTAACTTGAACTTATACTTAATTAAAAAAAATTATTTCGGCCTCACCACACGGCTTGTGGGATCTTAGTTCCCCGACCAAGGATCCAACCTGGGGCCCCAGCAGTGAGAGCACCGAGTCCTAACCACTGGACCACCAGGGAATTCCCAGGAGCTTATACTTTAAAAAATACTTTTCATAAAGGGAGCAGAGCTGAAATCTAATTTACATCCAGCCTGGAGTCTGCAAAAGGTGTAATATGGGTGAATCTGCAACTGATTTTGCAAACGGTTCTATTTCTCCACCTCTAGAAAGGTTTTGCAGATGTACAACTGTTTTAAGGCGGAGGCTAAAGGAAGAGCAAGTCAGGAACATTAGCTCTCACACTTTTTTAGTCTCCATCTGAGTAGTCAACAAACATGTGAGTACCGCCTCTGTGCCAGGCGCTGTTCCAGGCCCTGAGCACACCACAGACAAAACAGATAAAAATGTCTGCCCTTCTGGAGCCTACATCCTAACGGGAGGAGAGGAGGAGGGCAGACAATATAAAATAAATACATATAACATGTTGTTTAAAAAGTGCAATGGGTCTAGAGACTGTCATACAGAGTGAAGTAAGTCAGAAAGAGAAAGACAAATATTGTATATTAACGCATATACGTGGAACCTAGAAAAATAGCACAGATGAACTGGTTTGCAGGGCAGAAATAGAGACACAGATGTAGAGAACAAATGTATGGACACCAAGGGGGGAAAGCGGCGGGGTGGTGGTGGTGGTGGTGTGATGAATTGGGAGATTGGGATTGACATATATACACTAATGTGTATAAAATGGATAACTAATAAGAACCTGCTGTATAAAAAAATAAAATAAAATTCAAAAAAAAATGTGCAATGGAGAAAAATTTGCAAAGAGGACTAAGCAATATAATTCTAAACATCAATACTTAGGGAAGACCGCTCCGAGAAGGAGACTTCTGAACAAGTACCTGCAGGGAGTGAGGGAGCCAGGCAGACATGTGGGGACCGCAGTACAGGCAGGGGGGCCTGTACAAAGGCCCTGAAGAGAGGTCAAGCTGGCACACTCCAGCAGCAATAAGGCCTGCGGCTGGAGCTGAAGGGATGAGGGGCAAAGACATAGCTAGGAATGGCTTCCACAGTTACTGATAGCAAAAACCTGATAGAAATCAAATTCCAGGCAAAGAATGGGAGAGAGCAAGGAAGGAAGGATTTAAGAAGAGACTGTGTTATTGACGTGTAGAACTTCCCTTGGAATCTGTATTTCGTTTTATGACATCTGGGGTCTACATGCCTAGTAGATGCCAACAAGCAAAAAAAAAAAAAAAAAAGTATTACCAACTTGGGGCATTACTGCTCAATGAATGGGAGGATTTATTCTAAATGAGCATCACTGACATTATCTCCATACATAATATTTACAATTCATGTAATTTCACTTTCTTATAAAAATGTAACTTCATAAAGAGTTGCATTATCCAGAGTTTATAAGAGGTAAATAGAGAGGCACATGGTCTGTTGCCAATACTAATGCCCTTTTCTCCAACCTCAGTCTCAGTCTTATTCCTGGTTTGGGAGCAGTTTTTCTCCACTAGCCAGCCCTGACTTCAAAGGCTGCTCTGCCCCAAAAGGCTGGCCTCCATCTGCCGGTCATCTGCCCGTCCAGCCTCATGCAGCCGTGGCTCTGCTCCAGAACATCACAGCCCTCTCCCCTTCGTTTGCCATGGATACAATTACCCATCTGGTGCGTCCACAGGTATGAGTCACACTTGCTCCTCACGTGGGCTTCCAAAATGCTACCTCAGCTGTGATGGGAAGTTGGTTGACAGATGTTGAGTCACAGAAAAAATAGGGGAAAGTCCATGGTACCCTTTCTCTCATGTCGCATTAGACCTTGTCATAAGTTATAGCCTATGGATATGTTGCCTGGATGATTCGATTTCTACAAGAACTGTGAAGGTTGTATCATTTGAAAAGACCTGTACTTGGCCATTTTTGATCTACCAACATGGCAATTTCATATGATTCATTCTAACCTTCTGATTCTTCTTGCTGCAATAATTATGAAATTAGGTTTCTCTCTCCCTTTCCATGAACATCAATCCACTCATTGAACTGAAATCTACAATTTTGAATTTGGTCTTCTGTCCAGGCCAGTCAAGTTGCTTCTCAAAGAGCGTTCGCTGCTCTGTCCCAATAGCCTGTGATAGGCATTGCTGAAAATCCTGAACAACACAACCGAACAGCAATTAGACCAAATGCAGTGATGACTTTACATCCTATATTATGTTCCCTTTAACCTGTAGATTAACTAGTTGGACCGTTTTGACAAAAGGCTGTGAAACACTAGATTATAAAATAATTGATAAAGTGTTTTCAGGTATTCCTCCACGGGGGCAAACACATGGCAGCAGGCAGTTAAGTGCCACAAAAGAGGTACCAATGGGGTGTTCCAGCAGCTAGGAGAGAGATCCTGCTCTCACACAAAGGGATCCACAAGGAGGAGGTAGAAAACCTGCTGTGAAGTTAGGCCTTCTGCGAGCCATGGAGGGCAGCAAAATCTGAATCATAACCCTCAGAACCGCACTTACTTCTTGAGCACATGCCGCCATGTGTTAGTTACCATGCTAAGCCTCTGGTAAGCATGAGTTACATTTATTCCTCACTGCAACCTTTTGAGTCTTAAAGGTCTTAAAATTCCCATTTTACAGGTGGACCATGGGTGCAGAGAGTTGAAGAAAATTGCCCAAGATCATCCTTAGAATCCATAAGTGGAGGACCCAGGAATTACACTCTGACCTCTCAGGCTAGAAGCCCCTTTGCCTTAGACTGCCCAGCTGATCCGAAGCAGAGGCACTTCCCCATCCCAGGCTGTTTCAGGGTTCTCACCCAGATCACCGTTGCTCTCTCCCGCCCCCTTGTGTCAAGGATGACTCACTGTCCTGGATTTCCCAGTCCCTGGGGACCCCGGCTCCAGACCTTCCTACAATTGGCTGTGGGTCCCAACTGAATATCCAGTTCGACAAAGTCCCAAATATCTGTTGACCCTCCCAAGTAGCCCGATGCCTTAATGCAGTCAAAATGATTATGATTCCTGGGAACTACTCTCTGGAATTTCAGGCATCGTGGGAATGAGGGGGAGAAGTGGAGGGTGATATTTTTAGTTAAGAGGGCCTTTGGACACTTCTCAAACTATGCAGTGATATAGGTAGTTCTATACGCATCAAGTACTGCCAGTCCCTCTCCTAACAACTCCTCTCACTACAGGAAGTCATCGAGGGCCCGGAAGTGCTGAATGTGACAGTTTGACTCTTTAGCTACTCTTTTGAGGCTACCCTTCGGAGGTTACCAATGTCTCTTTTAAGTTTTATCCTTTTCTGAACTTCCAGTAGGCACAGTCCTAGCTGCTAGGGATACGGCAATGAACACATCAAATCCCAGCCCTCTGAGCTCCTTTCTGGAAGGAAGACCTGCAGTAGGTGAAGATATAATACAGGATCAGCTGCTGATAAGAGTTGTGAAGAGTAATAAAGTGGGGAAAGGAAATAAACACACACACACAAATAATAATAAAGTAAAAGGGAAAAAAAGAAAAAAGTTCAAAAAGAGAAAAACAAATTTAAAAAAGAAAAAGGGAAAAAAGCAAGGAAAGGAGGTAGAGTGTGAAGAGGGCTGACCTTTTAGGTAGAGGGACCAGGAAAGGCCTTCCGAGCAGGTGGCATCTGAGCAGAGATGTGAATGAAGTGAGGAAGTGAGTCATAGGAGAAGAACCTTTCAGACGGAACAACAAGCCGGAGTCCTCAAGGAAATTGCCTGTTCCATGTATTTGAGGAATAGCAAGGAGATCACTGTGGGCCATGTAGAGCTCTGGAGAATGAATGAATGTACCCTGGTGGGTTTTTTTTCCCCAGTACTCTCTGTATACAATGACGACCATATGTTCTCCTATTTCCCAGAAGAATTACATTTTTATGAATTTTATTCTTTTTAAATGATTCATTGAAGTTGTAACAAAATGTGATTTGGTACTTATACTCTTGAAGGGTTTTCCATAATAAATATAAATTTGGCTGTCAGAAAGAATGTCCTCTGTCATCTGTCTCAATTTGGGTTTCAAGTGTTTAAAGAGCCACTTGTTTGATCTTTAACCTAGGCCCCTTCCTTCGAGTCCTTGGCAATCCTTCTGGGGTAACAGGATGACTGAGGTCAATGCGTTTTAGTGAGAATAGACAAATATTGCAACTAGTCAGAAGAAAATCTACAAATTAGTTGCATTTCTCAGATTTAGATAGATTCAATGTCAACCAAGAAGGCCTTAAGGGAGTAAAACAGTATCTTGGAGAAATTTCTACTGCATGTGCCTTGGCAACAGCTCCATGGAAACAGATTGAAGTCTAATAATGTCTATAGCAAATGCCCATATTTTCTCATGTTAACTCTTGGAACTCAAGGTCATTTCTAGGCGGATAATTTGCAAATCTGTCTTCTAATGCTAGCCCAGTTGACAGTTCAGGGGACTTATCCATCATTACTCCTTGTCTGTGAAGGACTTCATCATTCATGAAGCAGATTGATATAGCAGATTGAAATATCCATAGAGTTATGAGTAATATCAAGAGACTGACCTTGGCTTTTTCAGGATGAAACACACAAACCACATATGCCTCTGCAAGAGAGATCCCACGCATGCCCCCGCCCTGATGACACCCACCCACGTCACCAGCTCACCGTCTCCCACAGGCTGAAATGAAGAACAGGAGGAGCTGTAAAGCATGAAACACCTTTCTTTTTCGTACAAATTCTGCAACTAGAATAAACCACAGTTGTGAATTTAGTCATTATTGCTGACCAAGTTCTCTATGGCACACGGCCAGATCACTTCAATTTCTTAGGGACGTCACCTTGGAACATAAATTCCAGGAGGCATTTATTAGGTGCCTATTGGTCACTAGGAAGTACGAGGAAAATAAAGAAGAGAAAAATGAGAAGATCTCTCTTCCTGCCTTTGAGGAGAGGCTTAAAGGAAAGATTTTGGTAAATAGAAAGTTATAGAGCTGTGAGCAGGAGCTATGGAAGTACAAAGGAAAGCACAGTCTACTGCAGGCCATGGAGTCAATGAAATCAACACACTGGAAGTGATGTTGGAGAGATCTTGTCATTGAGCTGTGAACCCCATACACTCTGGTATCTCCTCCCTGCGTTTCCATGCCTAGAAGCTCCTACTCAGGGCTAGCATTAGGCCCAAATATCAAGTAGACCAAGACCTTTTTCATAACCCTGTTTCCCTTCCCTGTCAGCATCCCTCAATGCTCAGAACACTCAGTCAGGATCGTGGCAGGTAACAACCTTCATCCCAGATGAGTCACATGAAGAAACGTTAATGAAGGGACTTCATGCAGAGGTATGAGCAAAGTTACAGGAACAGATGAGGGATAATAGGGCACCCATAAGCTAACAACTATAGGAAGCCATTACCACCCTTAGGGCTGTAGAGACTGGAGGAGCGAATAGTGCTCCTGAGGCCTCATGAGAGCTAGAACCATGAAGAAAGGGCTGTTCAGAGAAAACTGTATTGCAGAGGGACCTACTGCCAGAAACAGTAAACAAAGTGGGGAAAGAGGAAGAAGGAAATACCCCAACCTCTCTTTCCTCTGTGACTGCTCTCCTTTCAGCATCTCCCATTGGGTGAACCCGAACAGAAATCAGCCTGCAAGAGAGACTGGGTGATGCCTTCTGTAGCAGTCAGCCTCCCAGGGCACAAGACAGGCCAGAGAAGGATGGAGTGGAAGGAGTCAAAAGGAGAATAGCCAGCACAAAGCGACCTTCCCTGCCCTTTATATATGACTGGTTCTATTTCTCATTCCACCTATTATCGAAGTGCCAAGCGTCCACATCCAGAGGTGCTGTGATATTGTGGAAAAGCCCTGGACTGTAGGCTAAAAGACCTGCATGTACTTCAGACTCTGCTCATTATGTGAGCTGAGTCCACCTCTCTAGGCCTGGGTCTCCTCATCTGGAAATGGGAATATTTTCTTAGCCTGCCACAAGGGTCAGTTAGACCATTACATGAAAGATTATGTTTAGGGGATACTGTGGTCATATTATTAGAGAGTTCTTTGAGGATTAAATACAGGTAATATATAGGCTTTTTACATTCTAGAAATATCACTCCTTTCCTCTTTTTATCCTCTGTCTCTTACCCTCACCCTCAATCTTTCCCATTTCTGACTTGAACGGTAGGACTTTTTCTGGATTAAGTTTCTATAGAAGCAGGACCTTTGTCTGTCTTGTTCATGGTCATGTCCCCAAAAGTGCTGTCACACAGTAGGTCATCAACCAACATTTGTATAATTAACACACAGATGATTTGAAAGAGCTCCTTCCTGTCATGCTCGTGAATCACTGCCTATGGTGGTGGCCCAGACTGAGATGGAGACATTGCCCGGCAGCCATCTGGGAGTGCTGGCCCCTCGCTGGGAAAGCAGTTGCTTAGGGCAGAGAAGCCTGGTGCTTCCAGCCCACAGGTCTTTTGGTGTATTGTAGGCAACAGAAAGCAACTGCTTCCCCAGTAACATAGGCTCCCTAAACAATGAAAAACTCCTTCTACTCAGTTGATGTCTCTTACACCTAGTAAACAAGTCCAGAACCATGGTTTTATCTTTCTGGGATCTTGTATTACAGGTTGGGATTGTGGTGAAGAGGAAAAACAAGTAAACCTGAACAATGGATCTGCTCAACTGTTTAATGGCCCTGAAACTCTGACCACATCCTCATGAGACTTACCAAGCTAGTAGAGAGGAAAAACAAAAGTAAAAGAAAAGACATGAACAGAAAAGAAAGGGAGCAATGCTCAGAAGGGAAGTAGGAAGTGAGGAAGTTACCCAGAGGGTCTTTCCGGAATGGCTTCCAACCCCTCAGAAGGCAGGTGACATCAAAATCCTACACACGTGAACTGGAAAACTGTACAGCTAGTCCAACCCTCTGACAAGTCCTGGGTTTAATAAACACAATTTTCTGCCCCTGGCTTCTTAATCATCTCACCAGAAGTTTTAGGAAGACAAGCTCTTTCCCTGAGGCTGCCTCGGCTGAGGAGTTCAGAGCAAAGAGAACTTGGGGTGCTCACGAGCATCACTGTGCATCACTGCTAATGCAATGATGAGAGGTAACAGGAGCACCATCAGCCCCTCTAGAATCCTTCTCTTTCCGATTCTTTTAACCAAAACACTGACAGATCCCTGCTGATCTTTCAAGAACCTATACTCTACCAGCTCTTGAGTGATTCAGCAACTGAGTGACACTCAGCGTTCTCTCCCAGTAAAAACAGGGGAAATAGTGTCATCAGATGCTAGGTAGAATAGAGAGAGAGAGGGAAAACAAAAGCACTGCCTGCTTTCGGCAGTGGCCTTTAAACCTTTGTTGGTCTCAGACACTGCTTGCTTTTTGCTGTTCCTGTCTTGACCCTGTTCCCAACTTTCGAATATTTATGGAACACAATTATGGGAAAGACACAAGGAACACAAAGAGTAATCATATCTGGTCCCCCAGGAGGCTCAAAATAAAAAGAAGTCTTTGCTTATTCCCTGGAGCTTAGAGTTCTCCCAGGGTCCATGAGAAAGAGTCACACAAAGTTCCCAGGACTTGCCCTGGCTTCCTATAATGCTTCAGTCCTTATGTCTGATATAATATGTATCATGTAGACTGTCCTGACATTTTTAGCTTAGGCCTATCTTCCCTGCTGCTCTAGCACCCAGCCCAATAGCTCAAAAAAATGCTCGTTGAATAAAGGAGAGTTAGAAAAAAGCCTAAAAGAAGATTCTGAGGGGCAGCTAGCTTGGCTTGCTTGATTAGCAAACCTCAGCGCCAAGCCACGGCTGCATTGTCATCACGAGAGCACGGAGGAGTTGGGAAACAGAAGCTTAAGCTTGTTCAGGGAGTTGGAGGACAGGCCCAGACAAGAAAGAGGAAGTAGGGGTAAGTGGGAGAGATGAGTGGAGGCAAGGCCACCAGGCAGGCTGGCTTCAGCTCCGGCTCAGGGACCGGGGCTCGCATCCCGGCTACTTGACCTTGCGCAGAATCCCAAATTGTGCTGAGGCTCAGTTTCCTCAACTTTAGAAACAAATCCTGGCATATATTTCACAAGGCTTGTTGAAGAATTAGATGAGGCTCTGTTTACAATGTACCAGATGGGTAGGAGAACATACTAGTTTCCTTCTGCAGCAGGCTGAATAATGCCCCCATCCTCACCCCAAAGATCTCCACATCCTAATCTCCAGAACGTGTGAATATCTTACCTTACGTGGCAAAAGGGACTTAGCAGATAAGATTAAATTAAAAATCATGAGATGCGGAGATTATCCAGGCTTATCTGGTGGGTCCAATCACAAGGATCTTATAAGAGGGAGGCAAACAGTGTCTAGAACTGGAAACAGAAGGAACAGATTCTCCACTAGAGCCTCCAGAAGAAATGCAACCCTGCCATCACTTTATTTATTTATTTATTTATTTAAACATCTTTATTGGAGTATAATTGCTTTACAGTGGTGTGTTAGTTTCTGCTTTATAACAAATTGAATCAGCTATACGTATACATATATCCCCATATCCCCTCCCTCTTACGTCTCCCTCCCACCCTGCCTATCCCACCTCTCTAGGTGGTCACAAAGCACCGAGCTGATCTCCCTGTGCTATCCTGCCATCACGTTAATTTTAGCCCATGAGACCCACTTTTGGACTTCTGACCCCCAGAATTATAAGAGAATAAATTTATGATGTTTTAGGGCACTTAGTTTGTAGTAATTTTGTTATAGCAGCAACAGGAAACTATACATCTTCCATTTCCCAAAAGAAAAAAAGAAGACAATAATGAAATTAATATTTGACACCTTCTCAGCATCTCCTAGCACCTTCTCTTCTCAGATCTTTGTATTTCTTTCTTCCTTTCTTTCCTCTTTCACTTCTTTGTTCTTCCCTTAACTCTTGTGCCACTCCCAGAGACCCCAATAGTCCCAGAGATCTCTCACTAGCACTGGAGTTCCATGGCAGTGTATTTATTTGTTCCTTTGAATTTCTGTTCGTATCTTGTTCCAAAACTGCATACTGTACTGCAGTCTGCAGCATTTACATTAAAAAGTGGGCATGATGACCACACTTTTTAAAGTCATATTATCTTAAGTGCAAATTAGCAAAAACCATCCGGAAGGGAATTCCCTGGCAGTCCAGTGGTTAGGACTCAGCCCTTTCACTCCTGAGGCCCCGGTTCAATCCCTGGTTTGGGAAGTATGATCTCACAAGCTGGGCTGAGTGGCCAAAAATAAATAAATAAAATAATAATAATAATAAATAAGAAACAAACAAACAAAATCCAGAAAACTTCAAAATACACCAAAAACTCAGAGTACTAAGATAAAAATCACTCCTCAGAGAAAGCCACTGTTAACATTTTAGTATGTGTCTTTTCAGTGCTTTTGCTATGACTATATATGTACGTATACAAACACACTTTGGGAGGTTCATTTTACCAAAACAAGGTTTCACATCCTAACATTATTTGGTAATTTATTTTTCACTTAACAATTTCCCAATACCAACGTGCAATTTTTTTTTTTTTTTTTTTGGTACGCGGGCCTCTCACTGTTGGGGCCTCTCCCCTTGCAGAGCACAGGCTCCGGACGCGCAGGCTCAGCGGCCATGGCTCACTGGCCCAGCCGCTCCGCGGCACGTGGGATCTTCCCGGACCGGGGCACGAACCCGTGTCCCCTGCATCGGCAGGCGGACTCTCAACAACTGCGCCACCAGGGAAGCCCCAACATGCATTTTTTATGGTATAGCTTTAATAGTCCTTAAGTTTTTAAATAAATAGATTTGATAACAGTCAAGATCTTAAAGGACAAGTGAAGACTGCTCGACTAAGCTGGGAAGCATTGAAGTGGGGAGCATCCTGTGCACGCTCCTTGGGAACTAGCTCTACCTCTGAGCAGCTGACTATCCTTGAATCTCAAGTTGTATTTTTCAGAGTGGCTTGTGTTTATCTTGTTTACTACGGATCCCTCTAATTATGTCTTTGGCTTTTTAATACCTGCTTTATTATATATATCTTAAGGCCCTTCTGAAGAATCTGACCCATTTGCAAATGGAACAAGTCATCCTCAAAAACCAAAAGACAAATTATTAAGTTAGCAAAAGGGTCTTATTTGTTAAATATATTGTTTTCAATATACCGTAATTTTTTTTATCATGTTCAATAAGTAGTTTCCTCTGGGCTGTTTTAAAAAATTCAGTAGGGGTGTGTGTGTGTGTGTGTGTGCGCGCGCGCTTATGTGCACATGCATGTCTGTGAAATCTGATTTGAGCCACTTTCTGTGCTTAGGTAAAATCCATTCACCAGGGCTTCCTGGAGCCTGTGCTCCACGATGGGAGAGGCCACAACAGTGAGAGGCCCACGTACTGCAAAAAAAAAAAAAATCCATTCACCAATTTTGGGGCAAGGCCAGCCCTTATACAAATCGGCAGGAGAGTACTGTAACAAAGAACATGGGTTTAGGAGTCAGACAAACTTATTTTCAAATAGGGCTCTCACTGCCTGCCTATGAGACCTTGGGCAAATTATTAACCTCTCTAAGCCTCAGATTTCTTGTGGAAAATGGGGATAAGAAGCAGAGCTGTTGTGAGGATTCAATGAAATCAGCAGTGGTGGAACCAAGAGGTGACTTTTCACTTGGGACTTTAGAGCACCACTATCATGCACATATAATCATGGTCCCAAATAAACCCCAAATTTAAGAAAATACAGTGGGTCTGCCATGCAACCTCAGTTCAAGCCTCCTAGCCCTGTTGTCCAAACAAGTTACATTCTAAAACCTGCCCCATGTAGAAATTTTGGAGCCACTTCTGAAGAGTATGCATGTATGTTACTTAGCATAGTGTATATTATTACTTAGCACAAACTTACATAGTAAGTAAATGCTAGAAATTGCTATTACTATTGTCGTTATTCACTAGTTTACCAAGAGAAATTGTGATTTTTCCTCCCCTGTGCACTAACAAATTCATAGAGGAGGGTAAAGTCATACCTGCCCTTCTACGATGGTTCAAATTCACTGTTATGTCAAGAAGTTCACTGACTTCCAATAGAGTATTTTAACTTTTAGTACTCACTAATATCCATTCATTCATACACTTCTAACTTGAGTTATTCTAAAAAGGATTTAAAATTGCTAACCTTTGATGTACTTTTGCATATGTCGTCACTTGGCTTTCTCACTTATCTTTCTTCAATTTTTCTTTTCTTTTTTACTTTTTATATTTCTGATTATCCAAGTAAATAGTCCATTGTAGAAAACAGCCAAACTTTAAGTACATTTTCTTTTTCCTATGTATAAAAAATTTCTATGCATAAAACTGTTTCTATATATAAAAATGAACAGAATTGAAATCATATATATACAATATTGTCTTGCTACTTTCAATACACGTCATTACACACTTTTAAACAGTTTTAGTGACCATCAGATGAATGTCCCATAAATTTTTAGTCACTTCCTTGTGTTGGATATATAGATTGACTAAAATTGGTTTATTTTAATCCAGTGTGTAGATAAGGGTGGAGGTGATGGTAACAACTAAGGCAAAGAGAGAAAACATGACCAGTATGTGGATATTTCCTGTGGCTGGTGCTGGGAAATGTAGACAGCCATGGCCAAGTCAATGGATGCCAACAAGAGCAAGTGTCTTCTGGAGTGTTCCAGGAAAGAACATGTATCTCAGGGCTTTTAAAAGATTGGGATAATAATTCACCATGTCCCCAGATTTTGCCTCTAAAGTATTTCTCAAATGTATCCCTCCTTTCCGTCCTCCAGTGAGCTTATTTCAGGACACCCTCATCCCTCCTCTGGATGATGACCTCCTAGCTGACCTTTCAGCCATTGCTGCACCTGTGTCAAATGCCAGTATTATCCTGTCAATTCCCTCAGCTGCCATGATCTATAGTACAGTGTCCACAGTTCTTAACAGCACAATCAAGGACCCCCCAATAAACTGGCCCTGCCCTTTTCCAGCCTTAGTTCCTGTGGCCACAGTCCCATTCCTTCCATTCCGGCAATGCCCCCTGCTGTGGCTCGCCCCCCCCCCCCCCCCAGGCTGCCCTGCTGTCTCCAGGCTGGGTTGTTTCTGTGGCAACATTGTGTAACTGGCTTGGCTTTCCCACCAGTCTGAGAGCTCCTTGAAGTCAAGGACCAAGCCTGTATATCTCTGTGTCCTCAGTGCCTAGCACACAGTAAGAATACAACACGTGCCAGCACTGTTCTAAGCACTTCTCAGACACTGATTCATTTAATCCTGATGACACTCTCTATGAGGAAGGTGTTATTATAGTATCCATTTCATAGTTGAGGACAATGAGAAACTAAGCTTGCCCAAGACACAACAGTCAGGAAGTAGCAGAATTAGGATTTGAACTCAGGTAATCTGTCTGCAACTATGGCTCTTAATCACAACTCTCATCTTCTCGATTTCTGTGTTTATTGAATGAATGAAAGATGATCCCTTTTCAGTTCCCCAACTCAATATGTTCAGAACCAAAACAGTTCTCTTCCAACAGCTTCTTTGTTCCCCCATACCTGACCTCCACTGCTCCTCCAGGGTCTCAGAGAAGACTGGAGTCTTTGGCTTTCACCTCTCTCCTCCTTAACCCTATTCAGTCTTTCGTCATGTCTAGGTGTTTTGTTTTTCCTTGGAAACATCTATCAGATTCTTCCCACAATTGCTGTCATCCTAGTCTGGTTTTCACCCCTTCAGACTAGATGACCACAGTAGCTTCTGGACTGGTTTCCCTGACTTCACTGCCTCACTCTGCTGGGGCTTTGGGGTTTCCATGCATTTCAAATTAACCTTCACAACAGTCCATGAGCTAAATATTATGATCCATGTTTTATATATGAGGAACTGAATAATAGAACTCAGGTTCAAACAGGGTTTGTCTGGCTTTGAGCACTCTCCCATCTCCAAAAAGACTGGTGACTTTAAGCAAGTCACTTAACATTCCAAGAGCTTCAGACTTCTCACTCGTAAAATGGGGATAACAACAGTAATTACCTCATTGTGAGTGCAACGGAATAACTTAGCACAGTGCTTGACATACAGGAAGTGCTCAATGATAATCAGCAATTAAAGTTCAAAAACCCCACAGCATATCTAGCATATACGTTTGATAACTGTTCTGACCAAAATGCTTTCTGGAATCGCTTTTGAACCATTTAGCCTGGAAGAGGTTGCTATACCTGGCCCTTTCTTTGTCCCTCAAAAGTTCTCTCTCTTGGGAAGCACCGTATGCTGTATGAAAAGAACGCACAGCAAAAGAAAACACACCCCAGTCTGGTAGACAGTGCACAGATTCTCTGGCTCTGCCCTGTCCAGGTTGTGTGAGCACAGGAAATCTTGAAACCTCTCTGAAATTCTCCCATCTACTAAATGGGAATGGTAATACCGCCCCCGCCCCAAGAATATTGAGATAATGCACATACAGCCTTCAGCGCATTGCTGGATATAGTAAGACCTTCATAAAGGAGTTGTTCAATATTATCATAGTCAGATAATGTATACGAGCACGCTTTATTGTAAGTCGAGGACGAGATGGATTTCTAAATCAACGTGTTATCAAAAATCAAGTATCAAAAGTATAGGAAAGGTGAAAGGATTGTGCAAAGCAGGTACTACGGCGTATCTAGGAAACCCGACAGCCTTTCCCGCAAGGGAACAAGCAGCTCCTCCCCCTTGAATCCTGAGGGGCGAGGCGAGAGAAGACCCGCCCTCCCCCACCACCCCCAGAGCCCCGTCTCCAGGGTCTTGTGACAAGGTGCCCATGCCCCGCCGACAAGGGGCGGGGCCGGGTCTGGTCACGTGAGCATGGGTGCGGAAGTGGTGCGGCGGACGGCGTTCGTGACTGGCGGAGGCTGAGCAACCCGGGGGCGGAGCCAGGCGGCCGGACGCGCTGGGAGGAGCCGGGGGAGGGGGCGGCCGCGGGGCCGGGCAACAGAGTCAGGGATTCGGTCTGCGGTGCCGACCAAGTGCTGGACCCGCGGCGGGCCAGTGCACCCCGGCCTGCGCGCGCAGAGGCTCCGGGTCCCTCAGGCCGAGGCGCCGGCGGCCGCGCGAGGCGGGTGGGGTGGGCAGCGTTCGCCGGGCGCGCTGTGCGCGGAGCAAGCGTGAGGCGGCCGGGGGCCGGGACGCCATGTCCATGGAGGACCCCTTCTTTGTGGTGAAAGGGTGAGTGTCGCCCAGGGCTCCACTGGAGGAGGAGGTGGCCGTGCTGCCTGCCCGCACCTCCCCGCTCTCCTCGCTGTAGGGGGATGGGAGGCAGGTAGAGGCTGGCGAGGGGACAGTGGGGACGACTTAGCCTTGAGGGCCATGATCAAGCGTCCAGAGACATCCCCTCCCCGTCCTACCTGGACTTTGAAACCCGTGACCCCAATTAAGCCCCTGGGTAGGGGGTCCCCGTTGGCCTGTGCGCTGCCCTACAACTTATTTGGAGGGGTGGAGGGGTTCAGCAGCTCTGCAGGTGGGAAGGGAGACAGGCGTCCCAGACCAAACTACAGCTGTAGTGGAGAACGGGGCCCTGCTTCGAAGGGGGAAAAACAGCATCTGGGCAGGAAAAGGGAAATGGCCCTCCTGAGCTTTGTAGTTGGCGTGCACGGGGGTGAGCTCCCATTGTCCATTGAGTTCGGAGCGCTGGCCCGCGGACTGGTGAGACCACAACATACCCAGAGGCGTCTGAGCACGTTTGCAGGCTGGGAGGCGGGGGCGCGAGGCTCCGGAAGACAACTCAATTCAGTGGGGGAGTTTTTACCGAGTAATGGGAGGGGAGGAAAGCAGCCGTTCAAACTCAGTGATGATATTGGAAGGAAAACAAAATGAAATCAGCCAAACCAAACTTTCCTTAGCTTTCTGTTAGCACCGGGATTTTCCCACAGTGCTAAAGGAAATGAGTGGTTTCTTTTTAACTCCCTGATTTCATCCAGGCTATTTGACAGGTTTCCCCCGTTTCTTCTGCCTTTCAGACTAGAACAGCCTTAACTTATTTTTCCCTATGAGCTGTCGTGACTCCATCTTTGATTGCTCAGTCGTTTGGAGATAGAAACTTTATTTGCACCGTTACATAGGCTTTATAGCCATTAAACAAATTTAGGAAAGATCGATTCTGTTGTTGTTATAACTTGTCAGCTTTTTAAAAAAATGTCAAACAAACGTTAAAATTCTGAGAACTGCAAAGTTCCGGAAAGATCAGTGCTGATAACCATATAAGTGTCCCTTTGCTTTAAACTAGTTGCTGCTAGCTTCCTATTTTTGTAGGGATAAAAGCTGACCAGTTGCTTGAGAGTGTGTGTGTGTGTGTGTGTGTGTGTGTGTGTGTGTGTTTTAAGGGTTCCTCTCAGAAAATTTAAGTGGTACTTTAGGTGAAATACTTTATTATGAATGATACAGTAAGATATATATTTTTTAACATTTCCCTAAAAAGATTTTCCTTCACCTGACTTTAATTTAGATAGGAAAATGCTGAGTTTAGATTATTAGTAATATGTGGCTCTCTATCTGGAAAATGTGTTGCTTATTAGAAGGATTCATTTTTAGGGGTTGTTTTTTTTTGCGGTACGCGGGCCTCTCACTGTTGTGGCCTCTCCCGTTGCGGAGCACAGGCTCCGGATGCGCAGGCCCAGCGGCCATGGCTCACGGGCCCAGCTGCTCCGTGGCATGTGGGATTTTCCCGGACCGGGGCACGAACCCGTGTCCCCTGCATCGGCAGGCAGACTCTCAACCACTGCGCCACCAGGGAAGCCCTAGGGGTTGATTTTTAAGTGTGAAAGCTGTGTGTTTTTTCCCTTGAATGAATGTTCTTAATGCTTAGGGTGCAAAGGTTATCTCTGGCAGTGGAGGCCATAGATAATCAGAATTTTTGGTTTGATTTTTAATGGAATTTGTGAAAATGCTAAATTGCTTTGCCATCTTGACTTTTTTTTTCTTGCTAGTATCCAATACAGTTTGCCAAGGCTTGCTCACTGATTAGATATCACTGCTTTATTGGAACATTGGCCTGGAGTGTTGGTTGACTTTTACATGGTTTTAGCTCATGTCGTTAAGATGTCAAAACCTTCTGCTGAGGAAAAGTAAAATTAGCTATACGAGTATCTCCAGATTATGTGACGGAATATATGGGGAGTCATTCATGTAGTTCTGTTTATTAATAAAGTTTTGAAGAAACGAAATTGAGCTATCTGTAATGAGGTGGATAGACCTAGAGTCTGTCATACAGAGTGAAGTAAGTCAGAAAGAAAGACAAATACCGTATGCTAACACATATATATGGAATTTAAGAAAAAAAATGTCATGAAGAGCCTAGGGGTAAGATGGGAATAAAGACACAGACCTACTAGAGAATGGACTTGAGGATATGGGGAGCGGGAAGGGTAAGCTGTGACAAAGCGAGAGAGAGAGGCATGGACATATATACACTACCAAACGTGAGGTAGATAGCTAGTGGGAAGCAGCCGCATAGCACAGAGAGATCAGCTCGGTGCTCGCCTAGAGGGGTGGGAGGGAGGGAGACGCAAGAGGGAAGGGATATGGGAACATATGTATATGTATAACTGATTCACTTTGTTATGAAGCAGAAACTAACACACCATTGTAAAGCAATTATGCTCCAATAAAGAAGTAAAAAAAAAGTTTTGAAAGTGCACTGCACAGTGGAAAAATTAAAGATGCCTAAATTGTGGCACTTAGCCTAGGAGCTGATAGTCTAATCTGAGAAACAGCTCACCCCAGAATTAAGTAGAAATGACAGGTGGAAATGATTTAAGTGCCGAAGTGAATCCTACAGATGATTAACTCCCCCAGTAGTTCAGAAAAAGGCATCTCATTAGGAACAGTTACGACTGGAACAGCTTTGGAGGTAGTAGTAGGTCTTGAATTAAGTTTCGAAGGTGGGGAGCATTTAGATAATTCAGGCCTGTGTCTCTTCTGGACTCATCAAGAAGAGTCTCTTATTGGTCTTCCTGCTTCCAGTCTCTTTCCTCTTGCATCTGCCTTGGTTCTGTTGGATGAGTGCTCTCCAGAATGCAGGGTGAGCCACACATTCCATTTTACATTTCCTAGTAGACACAGTAAAAAGTAAAAAACAGGTGAAGTTAATTTTAATGTCATCGTTAACCTAGTATAGTGAAAATATTTCAACGTGTGATTAATCTAAAGATTATTAAATAAGATTTTACCCTTTTTGTACTGTCTTCAAAATCTGGTGTGTATTTTTCACTTACAGCACATCTCAATTTGGATGCTAAATTTTCATCAGGAACACTTTTTTTTTTTTTTTTTTTTTTTTTGGCGGTACACGGGCTTCTCACTGTTGTGGCCTCTCCCGTTGCGGAGCACAGGCTCCGGACGCGCAGGCTCAGCGGCCATGGCTCACGGGCCCAGCTGCTCCGCAGCATGTGGGATCTTCCCGGACTGGGGCACGAACCCGTGTCCCCTGCATCGGCAGGCGGACTCTCAACCACTCTTCGCCACCAGCGAAGCCCCATCAGGAACACTTGATCTGTATTTAGAGTTCATTAAACTTACAGTTGAAAAAGTATTCAATAGATTCACATACCCAAATTGTTCCAAATATACTTCAAAAATTTTCGGTAACTGAATTGCGTATCAGTTTTTAAATTTAAATTAATTAAAATTTAGTTCCACAGTCACACTAGCACAGTTCAGTAGTCACATGTGGCATCCATATTGGGCAGCACAGGTGTAGCTTTTCTAGAACCCAAGCAGGAGTTCCCTACTTAACATCACTGAGTGGCTGCCTGTTGCCTACAGAATAAAATCTCAGCACTTCCTGACCTCCTTGACATAGTCTTCCTCTACCCTCCGCTCACTCTGCCTGCCCTTAGCACAGAGCTCCGGCTTCACCAGACTCAGTACAGTGACGGTGGCCGCAGGACTGGATGCTCTTACTCTACATGCATCCACTCTGCCTGATGCACCCACTTAGCTTTCAGGACTCAGTGTCAGCATCTCCACTGCCTCCAGGAAGTGCTTCCTGTGGCACCTGTAACACATTATTGCACCTCTTCCTCTGGCTGTCTTTCATTACTTGATTGTGAGCTCTGAAGGTTGGAGAACTGTTTGTTTTTCCTGTATTTCCAGCCCAGCACCTTGAATATATAGCATAAATGTTGAATAAATTCTCTTTGGTGGTTGTGGTTAAGGAGTGGTGGTTCGTGGGTGGGAACCCTACCAGCAAAGGCGGGCATTGTGTGTTTAGAAATCATCAAGGAGAGCATCCCAGGTGCAGTAGGAAGTTTATTTGGAAAAGTAATAATAATAATAGCTAACATTTAAAGGATGCAACTCCTATGTCAGGCGTCACGTGCTAAGTAAGCACTTTATAAGAATTTTCACTTTATAAGAACAGTTTTGTGGTGTGGGTATTAGCCCCATTTTACACATGAGGAGCTGAGGGAGCACAGAGGGGTTGAATTACTTCCCCAGGCTCACCCAGCTAATAGGTAATGGACCCAGGATTCAAAATTCAGCTGCCTAGTTCTACTCACACTGTTAACACTTCTACAGGTACATCCACAGGTACAGGTAGAATAGGGTCAAGAAGAGTCTCTAAGAGGCCATTGGAGATTTTTAAAGCAGGGAAATGACATGAAATTAGGGTTTCGGGAATATTGATTTGGTAATAGTGTTGGATGCATCAGTGTGTAGAAAGATTAAAAAGGAGACCAGGGCTTCCCTGGTGGTGCAGTGGTTAAGAATCCGCCTTCCAATGTAGGGGACACAGGTTCGAGCCCTGGTCCGGGAAGATCCCACGTGCCTCGGAGCAGCTAAGCCCGTGCGCCACAACTGCTGAGGCTGCGTTCTGGAGCGTGCGAGCCACAACTACTGAAGCCCGTGGGCTTAGAGCCTGGGCTCCGCAGCAAGAGAAGCCACTGCAATGAGAAGCCCACGCACTGCAATGAAGACCCAACGCGGCCAAAAATAAATAAATAAAAATTAAAAATTAAAAAGGAGACCAGTTCGAAAGCTGTTTTAATTTAAATATGCAGTGATTAGTGCCTGAGTGTTTGAAGCTCGTCTTGTGAGGTTTTGACACTCTCGATGTCTTCTTGTTCAGAGCAGAATCCCAGAACACGGGAGAAAACTACCACAGTTGGGCAGATGTGGCCCTACCTGGCACAGACATTCACAGTGGTATTTTCACTACCAGAACCCCTAGCTCTACTGAATCAACTCAGGCCTGCCCCTAAGTTGTAGTTTGTCTAGTTGACCCTCTCCTGTGTGTTCTCACTGGGTGAGCTTGATTATTCCCATTGTGTCAGGTGGTCCCTGTTTATCTGTGCACGTCCTGCACCCCCGTCACTCTGACCCAACTCTCTCCTGTGTGTTTTTCTGTGTTTTCTACTAATTGTTTGACCTCCCCCATGCTATGGGGTGGATATCTTCCCCTTTTTTTCTTTTCCTTCACCCTCCTTAAAAATGCCTGCCTCTTCTTAGCCCTCTTTACTCCTGTCTCCTCACAGCCCTTCGGTCCCATGTCCACTTGGTCACCGGGGCCCATCAGTGCATCCCCTGGATCTCTCTGGAATCCTCTCTTCCTCTCTGGTTTTGGTTCCTCCACCCTAGTTCATGTCCTTGTTCTCTCGCACCTGAACTCTTCTAAGCAGCTTCTTCACCAAGCTTCATTTGCACTGCTGCCAGACGTGACCTCGGAGACACGTTCAGGTCACAGCTCTATTCGGAATCCTTCCTTCTGAAATACTTACCGAGTGTCTGTTTTCTGTGTGCCAGGGGCTGAGGGGACAGCAATGAACAAATGACATCCCTGTCCTTACGAAGCTTATATTCTAGAGACAGACAGTAAACAAATGAACGAATATATAGTATGTCAGGTGGTGATAACTTCTGTAAGAAGAACAAAGCTGGGCGTAAAGGGAAAGGAAATGCATGTTCTGGGTGTAATTTTTCTTTTTATTTGACTTCCGGAGGCAGTGAGGTTTGGTGAAAGAACTGAGCTTTGTTAATCAAGCTGACCCAAGGTTGGGATCTCACTTCTGTCAATTACTTGGTGTAAGTTTTGGCACATTAGTTATCCTCTCTGAACCTGTTTCTTTATGTACAAAATTGGCTTAACAATGCCTGCTTTATCGGTTATGAGGATTAAATGAGTTAATGCATGTAAGTTGCCTCAGCACAGTTTGGAGTATGTATCAAGTGCTCAGTAAACATTCTCTTTTAACTGTCTATATATGTCTCCATCCAAACAGGCTGCCCTTTCTGAGAGGAAAGACCATGTCTTACTGGTTTTTTTTTTTTTGGAGTAACATTTAAAGTGATATATGCTCATTTTAGAAAACTTAGGAAGTAAAAATATAAAAAAGGATTAAAAATTCATTGAAATACCACCATCCAGAAATAGTTACAATTTTGGTGTTTTTTTAATCTGTTTCTATTAACAGTTTTATGTAATACTATCCATCAGTTTTTGATCTCTTTTTTTTTTTGATATAAATATATCAGTCACTGTCCTGAGAACATGACAGGGATTGTCTTTTTAATCCTTATGAAGTAGGTACTAGTATTATTATCATCTTACAAATGGAGAAAATGAAACTTAGAGAGTAAAAAAAAAACAAACTTACAATTCATAAGCCTGTAATTGGAAAGGCCAGGATTTATATAAATGGGTATTATTGTTGTTATTAATCATTAAGAAATTGTGATCATACTGTCTTAAATCTTTTCATCTGTATTTTTTTATATCCTTAAAATGCTTTTGGTGGGGAGGCTTTTTAATCACTGTATTGTATTTTGTTATATAAATGTGATATAACTTATCACCCAGGACAAGGTTTATGATGTACCTAAATTTTTCACTGTTACAGTTAATATAGTGGCAAGCCTGCTTGTCGCAGGTCTTCATTGCTGCTCCTGATTATTTCCATAGCCTGTAGTCCTGTAGCAGGTTTGCTAATTTAGAGGGGGTGCACATTTTCAGAGCTTCTGATGCATGTTGCCAAATTGCCCTCTAGGATACACCCCTAACTCCACTCGACTCACTACCCCAACCCCCAAAAGTTTGATGGGCCCATTTCCCTTGACCCCTTGCCTGTACTGAGTCTCCTTTTAAGAAATCTTAATTAATTTGCTAGGTGAAACATACCATATTTGAATCATGTTGTTTTCATCATTATGTTCAGTAAGGTGTTACATAGTATTTGATGAGCGAGCCCATATTGAGTTTTGGGTTCTGTAGTTTTTTTCCCTCTCTTGTTTGCAACTTCTAATCAGAATAAGCCACTAAGAAATTGAGTGGTGGAATATGAGAGTACGTTGGTACCAAGTGAGCCTCTCCTATAGGTAAAAGGCATGAATGTTGTGGTTCTTTAATATTTTGCTGATTTGGAGGCGTTGTGTGCCCGAACAAGGACAGTTTTATTTCCAGATTCTTAGCTGTGGATCTGTGTTGAAATAAAGGTGTAAGTAAGCAGATGAGCAAGATAGTGTATGTTACATTGTATTATTCTCTAACCATCTCTGGTCTGTGTGTACAGCCTTTTAAACACTA
This sequence comes from Globicephala melas, assembly GCF_963455315.2. Lineage (NCBI taxonomy): Eukaryota > Metazoa > Chordata > Mammalia > Artiodactyla > Delphinidae > Globicephala > Globicephala melas. The sequence goes on from NC_083314.1 coordinate 49,026,160, forward strand.
GATTATGAGCTCCTTGAAGGCAAGCATTGTGCATTTTAGCCACACTGTTGAAAAAACTGTTTATTGGTATAGTCACTGTGAAAAAATTATCCTTATTTGGTGAGTAATTTTATCCAGTAAAATTGAATGTAAGTCAGGTCTCATTTTCTACTTTTTAAAAATCAACTAGATGTTTCTTTCTTTTTTTTTTTTTTTTGGCTGTGCTGTGTGGCTCATGGGATCTTAGTTCCCTGACCAGGAATCGAACCCGGGTCCTCAGCAGTGAGAGCACGGAGTCCTGACCACGGTACCATCAGGGAATTCCCCAATCAGATGTTTCACTGTAAAAACCACTTTGCAGACATTTGTTATATTGAATTAGGCATTTATTGAATGCCTAATAATTCTATTTGGCTCCTGAAATTATAGTTTGGTTTGGAGAACACTGTGCAGATATGTGAAACAGTGTAGGTGAAAGACAATATGCTTTGCGTGTAAGAGTTTGGAATAGAGCTGAGATACTGTGGAGACTGAAAAAACTTGGAAAGACCCCCAGGGGGAATGTTGGTCAGTGACGCTTTAGTGAAGCAAGTAGGGCCTCAATCTGGGCCTTGAAGGAAATGTCTGCTTTTCATTTGCAGAGGTGTAAGGACTCTTCCAGCTGGGGAAGCAGTGAGTGAAAGTAGAGCCAGGAATGAGGAAAGGGAGGATGAGAAGAAGACCTGCCAAGTGAAACAGATTTTGTTTCAGTGAGAAATCAGGTTGGAGATTAAAATCGGCCAGTTTTGGGGTGGAGGAGGCGTGGAATACCCAGCTGAGAAGTTTAAAGTTAATGTTTCCTATTGTAAATTCTTAATCAGGAGGTGGTTTTAACTAGCAGTTACTATGCACTTGCCTATGGTCAAACAACTTCTGAGGGCTCAAACCCAGGTCTTCTGATTCCACAAAGAAAATAGATTTGTCTGGAGCCTTTGCAAAGATGGGATTGAATAGGTACTGGAAGACCCCTCATGCTCTGGGTCAGCAGAACTAGAGGCCAGAAGACAAGAAGTCTGAGCCCCCGTTCTCTTATTTGTTTAATGAGTTCAGACTAGTTACCGTGAAAGTTCCTTCTAGATCTAAAATCCAGTGATGCAACTTAAGTAGAGGTTGTGCAAGGTGAGAAGTAAGAGGAAGAGTCAAAGATGATGCTTGTCTAGACAAGTTTCAAATCTTGGAAAATAGTGTCCCTGTTGACTAAAATGAGGAAGTTAGAGAAGGAAGCTTTTTTTTTTTCTGTTTCATTTTGTTGTATGAATATTTACTGTTTTGTAGGGAGGATACGATTGCTTTGGTTTTAGGCAAATGGAATGATCCTGTAGGCAGCTAAAAATACAGGAATTAGTCCTGGGTGAGAGGTTAGGGTTGGAAATGCAGTGGGGAGTCATCAGCTTCAAGGAATCTTTTGAACCTGCTAGTGTTGTGAGCACCTAGAAGCTATAAAAATAGTGCTGAGAAATACTGGGACCAAGTGGAGGAAGAGGAAAGAGAAAATTAGTAGAAGCTAGAAGAGCACAATGTCACAAAAACAAGGAAGTGAGAGTTTCAAGAAAATAGGCTGTGGTGTCAAGTACACTGGAAATGAGGACGAGTTCAAGTCACCCATGACTTTGACCTGCAGTGTCATTGGTGGCAGTAGTGGTATCCCAGGGGCATTGTGGAAGCAGCAGCAAGTTGAGGTCAAAATTGTATATAACTATAGGAAACTAAGTGAAGGCTCTTTTTTTTCCCTCCGGGAGAATTATTGCGAAAGATATTATCACAGTGAAGTTGAATTTGGAAATGGCAGTCAGGTCAAGTGCAGGGTATGGGTGTTTTTCCCCTTAAGTACAAACGATGTGAGTGTGGAAGTCAAGCAGTAAAAAGAGCTTCTCACCTAGCCCAAGGGGTTGGTGGTAGAACAGGTTGGTGGGATATGGGGTAGAAGGGTGATAGGGTTGCAGAGGTTTGCCCAGCCTAGATTTTTCAGGTTTCATTAGTAGAGTGGAAACCATCAGCCTTCACTAGCCTCTCAGGGTGTTGATGAAACTGGGACCCCACTGTAAAGAGACATGCAGGATGGGTGCTGCCCCAGGTATAGGTGTTGTGGCTTATTGTGTTTTTCCAAAGGTGGCCACCCCAATATACATCCTGTCCTATTTGCTTTTCTTAACTTGTGAAGCTGGCATTCTTCTATCAAGCTGGGGTCCTCATTCCTTTTCTTTGAACCCAGGCAGACCTTTGTAACTGCCTCGACTGACAGAATGAGGCAGAAATGACACTGCTTGACTCCTGAAGCTTTCGTCACAAAAGACAACCAACCAATTCAGCTTTCACCTGCATCTTTCTGACTTGGGACACAAGTCCAGCTCTGCTGAAGCCACTCTGCTGGAGCACACACGTGGAGAGACAACGCAGACACAGAGATGCTACCGAGGAGCACCTGCTTCTGCAGCCCCAGCCTGGCAGTCTTTCAGCTGAGGCCCCAGACATTGTGGAGTGGGGACAAGCCGTCTCTTCTGCGTTCGGCATGAATTCCTGACCCACAGACTCCCCATAAGAAATGGTCGTTTGATGCCATTAAGTTTTGGGGTAACTGTTATACAACCACAGTAACTGGAACGGATGCCAGTTCAGAGCCTATTAGCATGGTCAGAGAAGAAAGGAGAAATCAAAAGGCTGATGGAGGCTGCAGCTATGGTTATCCTGCAATTCGTTGGCCCAATTGAATGACAGATTCCGGGAAACAAAAGCTCCCTAATGGCTAAAATACTTCTTCCTCCCATCTTACCAACAAATTTAATGAGATCCAGATAAGAAATTATTTTATGGACACCTGGATGTATTGCCTGAAGCCCTAAGGGTTGGTTGGGATGGTGAGCCTTTTACCATGGTGGAACAGACTGGAATGTTATATGGCAGGGGCTCAACTAGCAGTGACCAGGGGTTAGTGCTGGGCTGGCTTCAAAAACAAACTGGGGGGCTTCCCTGGTGCAGTGGTTGAGAGTCCGCCTGCCGATGCAGGGGACGCGGGTTCATGCCCCGGTCTGGGAGGATCCCAACATGCCGCGGAGCGGCTGGGCCTGTGAGCCATGGCCTCTGAGCCTGCGCGTCCGGAGCCTGTGCTCCGCAACGGGAGAGGCCACAACAGTGAGAGGCCCGCGTACCGCAAAAAAAAACAAACTGGGGGACTTCCGTGGTGGTCCAGTGGTTAAGATTCCGTGCTTCCAATGCAGGGGATGCGGGTTCGATTCCTGGTCGGGGAACTAAGATCTCACATGCCACATGGCGTGGCAAAAAACAAAACTGGATTGGTTAGTCCTGCCAGTGTCAACTCTTTATTTATAAGGAATGGAAGAATCTGGTTTTGAAAGCGTAGATGAAAGCTTTATTTTTGCCTGAAAGATACATTCTTCAAAGATGTGGACTGTGTTTTCATTTTTTTTTTTTTTTTTTCCGGTATGCGGGCCTCTCACTGTTGTGGCGTCTCCCGTTGCGGAGCAGAGGCTCCGGACGCGCAGGCTCAGCGGCCATGGCTCACGGGCCCAGCTGCTCCGCGGCATGTGGGATCTTCCCGGACCGGGGCACGAACCCGTGTCCCCTGCATCGGCAAGCGGACTCTCAACCACTGCGCCACCAGGGAAGCCCTGTGTTTTCATTTTTGACAGTTGCTTACTGGGAAAGAAGCTCTGTGTTACAGGTGGTCCCATGGGCACTGGCATGGCTTGCAGTGAAGGACCTTCATTCTGGTGGTGATAAGGAGTTCATATCCATGAGGATATGATGGGTCCCATCATTTTGATGGGCCGTTTGGTGGACAGCAAGGGAAAGAGGCTCATCTGTAGTATTTCCAATGCTGTGACTCTTGTTACTCATGAAACGTGTAAGACAAAACTGACTTTGGAAGCATCTGCAACAGATATAGGAGCAGAACATCTGCTTGACTGTTGTAGGAGATGGCCATCTCTCTCCTTCAATGGACTGAAAGATTTCTCTGGGTCAGGAGCTAAACCTGTAATTCCTAGGAAAGCAATTAGCAAGTTTTTGGTGAAATGGTGTCAGACATGATACCCAAAGCTGTCTGTGAGCAGATTATTATTTACCAAGAAGATTGCTAAACTGAAGAGCTCCAAAAATTCAAGGTATACATGATCCCTCATAGAAAGTTGTGTCAGACTTTAATCATTCCCATTATGCACTTGGAAGAAAAACCTGAAAAGAGCTGCACCTAACTCTACAGGAAACAGAGGCAATATCTTGTGATTTTGACCTTTCTGGAGAGCACAGATGAAAGTGGATCACTGTTGACTAAGGAGTCGGCAGCTGCAGCGCTGCCCACAGCGTGCAGCATGCTCACGTGGGCTCACTGTGTGGTGAGCACTAACTATGGAGTAGATGATGCTGGGCATGCCTGTGTGGGAAGTGCCTAACTAGCCAATTCATGCAGAAACAACTCCCTTACCTTTCCTGGGAAAGTAGGTGAAGAAAATTCCACCAGCTCTCCTCTGTTGAAACCCTCACAAATATCAAACAGCTGTCGTGGTTATATACTCCTCTGTCCTATTCATCTGTTTCTTTGGAATGACAGGTGATTCTAAATATTTAGTCCCAGATATTTACAAATAGTTCTGAATTGAGCAGGTTATCTCACTAGGTAGGGTCTTGTACATTATTACATTGTGTCTTGTATTTCTTGAAACTATTCAGAAATTCTAAGTTCTTTGGTATATTCTGGTTACCATTAATATTTGGCTTAAAAATAGGTTTTGTGTGTGACACACGTTTTCTCTTCATTCATGCCTTCTTTTTCAGGGTAATGCTATGCTGAGTTGATATTGGAAGAAGAAAAATTGGGAGATGTTTTAAACTTTGAGGGACCCCGTTAGTTGCTTTTAAGATAGATTCCTTGACACACTGCGTGTTCTGGCTTTTCAAGATCTGAACCATTCCTGACAGTTCCCACCTTTGTGATCCCTTAAAACGTGTCTTAGAAATGTAAACTAAGACTACTTTGATTTTCTCATGTCTGTGCTATTCCATGAAAACTAAAAATGAAACCTCTTTGAAAAATAAGAGATTGAGAGTGGAATAAGCCAGGTCACTGGCCAGGCCTGTTGGGTTTTGAATGTCGTCCTGGGAATGCTTTGCAGCATTTTTCTAATTCCTGCCATTTCTTTCATTTCTTCTTTAGGACACACACAAGTTCTTGCATGCTTAAGGACTCCTTGATTTCACTCTGTGCTGCAAGAATTGAGTCTACCCACCTGCCCCTCCTCCCCCTCGAGTCTGAAAGTGTGGCCCTTGGATCCCAAGGGGGTCTCAATATCCTTTCATAGAAGAGCCCCTCAGCTTAAACTGCTTTTCATGATACTACTCAGATGTTACTTGCTTTTTTTCATCATGTTGACAATAACACTGATGGTGCAAACTGCTGGTGCCTTAGCCTAAATCAAGGCAGTGGCACCAAACTGTACTAGTAGTCATTGTATTCCTCCCTCACAGAGGAAAAGAAAAATGAGAATCATATTCCTTCAAGAATGTTCTTCATGAAACAGTAAAAAAAAAAAAAAAAAAAAAAAAAAAAAAAAAATTATCAAATCTTGAGTCCCAAGAACACCTTTCCTCATTTTTTTAAAAGTTATAATTTACCTACAGTAAAATTGACCCTTTTTAGTGTATACTTCTGTGAAATTTGACAAATGTGTATAGTCAGTAGCGACCACCTCCACAAATAAGTTTCAGGACAGATCCATCACCCCTAAAAGTTTCTGTGTCCCCCTTCCCCCATGCCCAGCATCTGGCAACTACTGATCTATTTTCTGTCCCTATAGTTCTGCCTTCTCCAGAATGTTACAGAAATGAAATCATACATTGTGTGGCCTTCTAACTTCTCACATTTTGCATAATGCATTTGAGATTTGTCCATATTGTTGCGTGTATTTGTGGTTTGTTTCTTTTTATTGCTGAGTAGTATTCCATTGTTCAGATGTACCACAGTTTTCCATTCCTTAGTTGAAGGACATTCGGGTTGTTTTCAATTTTTGGCTGTTACGACTAAAGCTGCTATAAGAATTTGCAGGTTGTTGTATTAACCTGTGTGTTTTTGTATCACCTTGAAGTGGGGTTGTTGGGTCATAATGGTAAGTGTATGTTTTGTATGTTTTTGTGTTTTTGTTTTTTATAAATTTATTTTATTTTTGGCTGCGTTGGGTCTTCGTTGCTGCGCGCGGGCCTTCTCCAGTAGCTGCAAGCAGGGGCTACTCTTTGTTGCTGTGTGTGGGCTTCTTATCGCGGTGGCTTCTCTTGTTGTGGAGCATGGGCTCTAGGTGCGCGGGCTTCAGTAGTTGTGGCTCACGGGCTCTAGAGCGCAGGCTCAGTAGTTGTGGCACACGGGCTTAGTTGCTCCACGGCACGTGGGATCTTCCCGGACCAGGGCTTGAACCTGTGTGCCCTGCACTGGCAGGAGGATTCTTAACCACTGCGCCACCAGGGAAGCCCCTGTATATTTAATTTTAAGAAACAGCCACACTGTTTTCCAAAGTAGCTGTACAGTTTTGCATTTCCACCAGTAATGAATGAGAGTTCCAGTTACTCTACCACCTGGTCAGCACTTGGCATTGTCAATTGGTTGGTTAGTTGTGTGAAGCCATTCTAAGTTTGTAGTGGTATCTCATTGTGGATTTACTTTGCATTTTTCTGATGACTAATGATATTAGGCATCTTTTCATGTGCTAGTTGTCATTTGTATGTCGTCTCTAGTGAAGTGACTGTTCAGATCTTTTGTCCATTTTTAAATTGAGTTTTCTTAAGTTTTGAGAGTTTTTTAAAAAAAATATATTGTTATCAATATCATTAATCAGACATGTAATGCACAAATGTTTTCTCCCAGCCTTAGTACACATTTTAATACTCTGTGGGACGAAATGAGAGAGTGCATGAAACACTTTGGCTGTATTGTGAGCTAAGATGGTGACTCCAGGGAAAGCACTTCTGTGATCCAGCTGTGAGCTGAAATAGCTCGTTTTTTCCTCCATAGAATCTTATTTTTTCTTAAAAGGATGACTCGCAAACTGGTTATTGAGATTTGCATATGTTCACAAATCTCAAAATTATCTTGAGATTTTCTCCAAAATGAATGAGGTGAACCTGTCACTTCTCAGAAAACAACTGACAGTATTTTTGTGGATGATGAAATTAGAGCCTTTGTTTAAAAAATAGAATTTTGGAAAGCTCGTATCAACTGCTATCATCTTACAGATTCCCAGTAGTTAAGTTTTTCTGATGGAATTGGTGGTGATATTATTATATGATATTGGTTATTGTATAATGAAATGAGTCAGCATTTGGAAGATCTTTGATGCTCAGTAAACTAATACTTTACAAATGACCAGTACGTGATGCTGTAAAATCATATGTGGGTAGAACATCCCTTCACAATACAAGATGGAGCAGTGGGTTGTAATGTATGAGAATATACAGCGTCTTTGGTACAGTTTCACCTTCCACGTTGCAGCTAACCTTTAAGAAACTGCCACTTGTTGAGTTTTTGTATTGTGTCAAGAAAGAATATCCACAATTATCTGAAAAGACTGTTAAAATACTCCTCCCTTTTCCAACTACCTATCTGTATGAGGCTGGATTTCCATCATATACTTCAACCAAAACGTGTGTCAACAGACTGAATGTAGAAGCAGATGTGAGAATCCACCTGTCTACTGTTAAACCAGATATTAAAGAGATTTGCAAGTATGTGAATCATTGCCACTCTTCTTACTAAATATTGTTGTTTTAGAAATTTTTGGCGAAAACATTAACATATCATAATTTCATCATTATGTTTGATTAATTGGTAAATATTTTTAAATATCTGTTTGAATTTCTAATACAGTGAGTGGCAATAGATAGAGTCCACATTAATCTGAGTTCTTTGGAGTCTTCAGTAATTTTGAAAAGCGCAAAAGAGTCCTGAGACCAAAAAAGTTTATGGATCACTGCTTAAGAGTTTAATTCCGGCATCCTAGTTGTCTACTGGTGTGGAGAACGTGGTATACCCTAGCCTGAGGCTTCTAGTTCTCGAAAAGGAATTCAGATTTCCTTTACAGAACTGATAATTTTCATATTCTTTAGAATGAGATATCATTTTAGATACCTTTTTAACTCTGTCTTCTGTTGTCATAGAGGACATTCAACACTTACAAATAAACCAAGTACTTCATATTATGGCAAAATGTATACCTCTTTCTTTACCATATCAGCCAGAAACCTCAGTATAGAGTAAAAATAGCAGATTGACATCTCACTTACTTAGTCCTTCTTCTTTTTGTCTCAATAGAGTTTCTCTTTGGCGCTAAAAGCATAAGACTGATGTGAGAGGAAAAATGAGGGGACTTGCCTAACCCGTGAACTGGTTATGAACATAACCTTGGTAGATTCATTGTTGGCTGCGTAGCTCAGTGATTTATTCAGCTAGTCCCAATGGCTGTATTCTCTATTTAACATTCAGCTTCTTAGCTCTCATCAGTATTCACAGTTCAAGATTTTGTAAGTCACCTTTCTTCATGTTGTTAGTGCTGTCTCCTCTGGTACTTGAAATGTCAGAGGGAATAGGATGCGTGCAATTTCTGTTTTAAAGCAATAGGTAACGAACACACTGATTGAACACCCAGAAGAACTGGTTAAGAAATCATAGAAGGATCAAAACAGATCTCTTAGTTTAGGAGCATGAAGGTTATAATCTTTGTACACAAGAGACCATGATTATAAAATGAGTCCTTTATGGCTTTTATATGTGGTAGTGTTAGATTATAATATTTAAATGGTGGATACTGGCCCAATGGCAGGGGCAGGCGAGGAGTTCTTAAGACCTTGTGACTGTATCTAATCTAAAAGCAAAATAGGCCGTCGCTCTTAATGGCCTAGTCTCACTCCCTAAACATGAAGCACACGAATCTGCTGTACAGAGTTGCTTAATCCAGGAAAGTAGATAAATTTAAAGCTAATAATGTTTAGGAATCTTCTTCTAATGAGATGTTGGATTTTAAAATGTCTCAGATTAAAATAGTTGCCTTCTAAAAGACTAGCTGTGTAAGAGTAACCTTTCCTTCTATCCTTTTTTACCCCTCTTCCACACGAACCTCCCCAGGAAAAGGAAAGTTGTTTTAGAACCTTTTCTTCTGAATATAAATTACTTCACTCCAACTGGCAACATGTGTGAATGTTAACGGCCCTTTAGTTAATTTATATTATAGCTTCTTAGACTACTTTTAAGGACAGTCCGTTAGAAAAATTAAATTTTGTCCTTCACAAACAGACTTGGTAATTATAGCTGCTTAAGTAGAGGCTGTTTTATTTTGAAATGAGCTGAGAATATAATACTCAGCCTATTATTTTAAAGTTTTGAACTTTGATATTTGTCCATGAAGAGCCTTTTGTAACGACTTAAAAACACTTTGGGGAATGGTGGTTGCTGAGGATGGTGTCTGATCGTAAAGGTTCACCTAAGTCTTATAAGTTGCTCGTGGAACATGCTGTCTCATATCTCTCCTTTCCCTTCACCTGAATACAGAGAGGTACAGAAAGCAGTCAACACTGCACAGGGATTGTTTCAGAGATGGACAGAGCTCCTCCAGGACCCATCCACAGCCACGAGGGAAGAAATCGACTGGACCACCAACGAGCTGAGAAACAACCTCCGGAGCATAGAGTGGGATCTAGAGGACCTTGACGAAACCATCAATATCCTTTTCTGCAGTGTCTGTGCCACGTGAGGCAAGCAGACAGATGGACAAGTTTCATCTAGATGTCTCAAGTACATAGATTAGATATTGCCTTTTATCGTTGATTGATGTTGCCCTTATTCGTACCATGACACACTTAAAATCGTTGACCAGTAATCTAAGGTAGAGTAGTCAAATCCTGCAACGTGAAGGTGGCATAGTGCAGTGATTTTGAGCTTGGACCCTGGAGTCAGACTGGATGTGGAGTCCATAATTTCTATTAATCACAGTGACCCCGGGGCACCTTTTAAATTATTAAAAGACAAATGTGTTCTCTAAAACTAGTGGAACAAAATATGTGAGGGAGTGGGATCAAAAGCACAGTTACAGGGAGATATGTCTTCCCTCGAGGTAGGAGGGATGAGAAAAAGATTGGGGGAGATAGAGAAATTGTGAGATAAGAGGACAAAAGTTTTAATAGATATTCGTCATTCAGCAATAGTTATTGAGTGTGCTATGTGCTGGACATGTTGTTAGTTACTGAGATTGGATTGATAAGCAAAACTATACCAGCCCTTGTAGAATTTACCATGGGAGTATAGAGGGACTTGGGGGCGGGAGAAACAGACATTAGTCAAATATTGGCACAAGTGTATACTTGCAGATGATAAGAGATAAGTACAGAGAGCCATGTGAGTGACACGGGGCAGCAGAACCAAGCTGGGGGTGAGGAGAGCAGGAAAGCTTCACAAAAGAAGCCTCGATCTCTAGGTTAAGAAGCAGAGTTAGCTTCTTGACAGAAGTGGAATGAGTTGGAATGGCAAATGAAAACAGCTTGCTGTTTCCCAGGACAAAAGGTGTCCTGGGAAAGGTGATCTGGAGTCAAAAAACGTGCTGGCAGGCATCTGGAAGAGCCCAGCTCGGCTGTGGTCAGACACCCATGGGTTTGCAGTGAACCCAGGCAGGTCATCTCTGCCTCAGGGCACAAGGATCCTCATCTAGCTGTGGGCAGAGAAAGTTTGAGAATGATTAGTGCCAAGTTGACTATGTGTTCAGAAACGCTGGGCCACATTTTATTGCTGTGAGAGATTCTGTGGTTTCACATGATGTTGGTTGTTAGGTTTTCGATGATGAAATTGCTTTACCTTGACTTTTTGACCCACGCATAGTCGAAGCAAATCCTAGGAAATTCAACCTCGATGCAACTGAATTGAGTATAAGAAAAGCTTTCATCACAAGTACTCGGCAAGTCGTCAGGGTAAGGGATGTGATCTTACTGTGTAATTTGTGCAAGAAATAGCCAGACTTCTCTGAACTCTTCCCTTTAATTTAAACTAATAGGTCAACTCTGAAACTCCTTTTTAATATGAATTAAATGCCAGTTTTCTACATATTTCTCTGATTGAAAAGAAATCTGTTTTTAGTATTGGTCAGCCTTTTTTCTCAGGGCAAAAATGAGAGAGTAGGCTGCTGGCTTTGGGAAGGTTACTGTAATCTTCCTGTCCATACCTCTCATTCCTCCAAAGCAGTTATCTTTTTTCCTCTTTACTTCTTAGTATACTGTATTTCTAGACAAAAAGAAGAACTGCTGTTGTAGAAACCATTTGCTTTCCTGATTGATTGGTAATCCCTTTGCATTGTGAAGGGTACTCTTACTGGGTTTGGATGGCGGCCTCTTCCACCATCTGAATTGCTTCTGGAACTCTTGCAACCCATTTACTGACATTTCCATATACAACGGCTTGACAGCCTTTCGGGAGTTATCCAGAGCAAGCAGGCATCTATCAGCGTGTAAAAAATCAGTCCAAGGGAACAAATCTTCAGTCTCAAATTATTTAGATAATAACCTATTATTAAAAAAACCTAAGAGAAAATAGCATTTAAGTGAAATCTTGTATCGTTAAGATATGTTTATATTTTGAAACTATATGGCTAAGCCAGTTGATTAGCATAACTAGATGTAGGAGAACCACCTGTCTTTAACATATGTACTAGAAAGCAGCTTCCTTGAATAAAAAGACTTGGGATCATACCAGTGCTAACATATGGCTTTTTAAGAGTCATCTTAGGCGGGAACCTTGGTGTGTGCTTGCCAAAGACTCCGTGTCATGTGATTTCCTTTTGAAATTATTTCAGATGGTAGGTTATCACTGCACTTTAAATATTCTTGTTCCTTTACTCATTAGTTGCCTTTCTGTATCCATGTACCTAAATTGTTTAGAAATAAACCCACACTGTAATGGGGGCAGTAACCTTTTTAGACCTAGGTGCCCCATCTATACGATGAACATTTGGATTAGACGCTCCTAGTCTCTAGCCAGTTCAGAGGCTCTTCTGATAAGGAAGCCCTGTTGTTGGGTGATGTATTTTTTTGGTAAGGTAAATAATTTCCCAACTCCTTATTTTATAAATGTAGTATGTGCTTTTTAAATTTTTTGTGATAGATTTTTCTGAAAATGACTTCTGTAGATGTTGGTATTTAAATGGTGCCTTGCAGTGAAGCGTATATTCTTGACTTTAACCATTATATTTGTTTTTCTGCAAGGTAGTACTTGTAAATTCTGCAAATTGAAATTCAGAGGTCAACATAGTAAAAGTTAAGTGAGTTGGTATAATTGGAAGTATAATCCAAAGTTCATTTTATAATAATTGAAAAGCTTTTTAAAGTACGTTCTTTGAAAGAAGTATTCTAAATCAAGTCCATACTTCATAATGTTGCAGTCCTTTTATAGTTGAGATCTAGACTGTACTCAACTGTGTGACCCAACTGAATGTTTTAGAGTTTTTAATCATTTTTCTAATTTATGACTCCTTTTTGAAAGCTGTTACTATTTGCTGGTGATGGGTTAATAGTACCTGAGTTTTTGCTCATCTGATTGTAATAAATTCTAATTGAGGTTTTGTAGAAGAGAAGTGGTAATTGATGCCAACTTGATTTTTTTCAAAAAAAAGCATTGTGTCGATTCAATATTATTGCATTCAGCTGAACAGTATTTGTATCCAGAACTCTCTGGGTTCCACTTGGAGGACGCTGATATTGTGGGATCAGAGAGTTAGCAATTTGGGGAAATGAAACGCAAGACCAAGCCCAGATTAGGAATTTGTACATCACAAGTTTATGTAAGCTCCTGTTACCATTATCAGTGGGTTTTCATTTAGTTGCTTAAAGGAATACCTTTTGATCCACAGTGTATGCCAATTGTGCTTTCTCCTTCTTAGGGCATTATACATCTGTTGTTGCTGTTCTACCTGAAGAACTAAATCTTTCTCTTGTGTTTGTTCTCAATTAACGTCCACTGTTTTTGCTTTTTAATAAGTTATTTTTGTTTATCTTCTCAATGTCCACTGTGTTTTAATAAGTCATTTTTGTTTAAAAAGTTTTGTATATGTTTTTCAAAACGTCTTTTAAGTTCGTGCAGTTTTTATTAAGTTTTGCTGGCAGTTTTTACTAAAGAAAGCAAAACATTCTTGTTTTTGTTTATATAACCTTGGTACTTTTGAGGTCATCATTTTTACATTTGTGGAGTCACGTATACATCAGAGTTTTCGCTTGTGAGATGTTCGTGTTATGGAAATCTATTGCAGAAGGGACGTGGGGTTAATTTAGTAGTGAAAGGTTTTGCAGTGAATGGCAGAACAGTGAGAGAGGTGAGGAGACCTGAGTTCTAGGCTCAGCTGAGACCTTAATACATTTTCAGCGTGGCAAGTCATTTAGCCTCTCTGGATCTCAGTTTTATCAATTAAATGATCCTCACTAACATTCTCCAACTTTGTTTAAACTTTCAAAGGCAGTCAGAACTATAGCACCGCCTCCCCAAAATCCAACCTCTTAAAACCCAGGAATTGTTGGTAGTCAGTTATAAGTCAAGATAGAAATGGCTTTGGTTAATCAAAAAGGGTGAGTCATACTCTGTGGTTACAAATGACACTGGGATGTGACTCCTCTGAGTGGGAAGCACTGGGATTTACAGTGTGCCGTTCACTCAGCTTGGAAGATGGCATAAAATGGGAACAGGAGCATAAACAACCGGGACCGTTGTTGTTCTTTTGGCAGGTGAACCATTTTTTATCGATACTAACTGCTGTCTTGACTGCTTGTTCTAAACTTCTTGTATTAGAAAGATGAGGAAATTCCCTGGCGGTCCAGTGGTTAGGACTCCACGCTGTCACTGCCAAGGGCCCGGGTTCAATCCCTGGTCGGGGAACTACCCACAAGCTGCACAGCGTGGCCAAAACAACAACAAATAACTGTTTTTTTTTTTTAAAAAAAATGATGAGTAATTATGTTTTTGGCATGACAGGTGGTTAAAAAATGCTCAAAACTGTTTAGTGACATAGTTTAAAATTCCATATCCTAATAAGAAGGTAATCTGTGGTATGGTATCTGGCAACTTTTACACTACATAAAAAAAGTACCATCCTGAAAGTGAAGGCCATAGCTCTTTACCATCTGCCATGGCCCCAAACAGGATGCGCACCACACAGCTGTTGAGTTCACTGACCATCAGGGCTAACATATACCCCCACACACATATATTATTAAACTTTAAACCGTGTATTTCATTAAAGTAACGCGTGCTCATTTCAAAGAAAATTAGAAAAATTTTACAAGAGGAAAAAATAGAAAAACCTAAACTCAAAGTAAGAAACGTAAACACAAAATTTTGTTGTGTTTTTTACGTAGTTGTGATCATACTGTTATGCAGTCATAAGCATTTTTTATTTTAATTTTTAAAATTAAAAGTAATTCATACTATTTTTAAAATGCAGATAATTTTGATTAAGAAAGGTGAAATGTCCCTCCATTCTGTAATTCCACTCCCTAAAAAAAAAAATCACACTTTTAAGTATTTTTTCTAGCCATCTTGTAGACATTGAAGTACACTTTTAAAAGAAATGACATTAGTCTGTAATTTTTTTCTATGAAAAAATATTGTGGACATAGTCTTGTATCAGTACAGATATATCTAGACCAGTGCTGTCCAATAGAAATACTAAAATGCAAGCTATCTTTAATTTTCTAGTAGTCATATTTTAAAAGTAAAAAGAAACAGTGAATTTAATGTATTTTTTAACTTAGTATATCCAGAAGATTATTATTTAAACATATAATCAATATAAAAGTAATAGAGATTTTTTGTTAAATTTTTAAAACTTTTTTTTACTAAAACTTCTAAGGCTGGCATATAGTGTACGCTTAAGGATACGTCAATTCAGAAGTGAACTTTGCATTGGGGATACTTCATCGCATTTAGAGTTTATAATACAGTTGAAAAGGTTGATTTGCACACCGTGTATTTTCCAGACATGTGAAAGTTTTCCAGTAATTGAATTTAAATTCAAATTAATTAAAATTAAATAAAATTAAAAATTTAATTCCTCAGTTACACTGACTTCATTTCATGATCTCAATACGTAACCGTAATTGGCTAATAGCTATTGGATAGAGTAGATTTAGATTATCCTTTTTAATGGTTGCATACTTTATCAGTCCCCCCAATGACCCTATAAAATATTATACAGAAGAAACAGGCACTTAGAAAAATTGAGTAATTTGCACAACTTTGCATAGTTACTAAAAAGCGTAACTAAGCTTGAACCCAGGTCTTTGACATGAAAGACTATGCTCTTAACCTCTTCTCTAACCTGGTTCTATTATGATCTGTTTGATCATTGACCCTATTGGTAGATATTAGGTGGTTGTTAATTTTTGGCAATTGTAAATCATACTTCAGGAACCATCTTTGTGAGCATATCCTGAATATTTAAGTACTAAAAAGTTCAATGAAAATGTACATTTAAAACATTGGTTAATATTTTCAAAGTATCTTGCAAAGAGACCTTATCAATGATATTTCTAAAAGCAGAGTGCAGATTCCGTGTTCCTTAATACCTATATCAACACTAAGTAGTGTTCATCTTTTTCATCTTTCCCAATCTAACTGGGAAAAATATCTCTTAACTTGCACTTCTTTGATTATTAATGGGTTAGTGCATCTTTTCATGTTTGATCATTTGTGTTTTTCTGTGAATTGTCTGTTCACCGAACTCTTTCTAAGTGTAATGTCTAGTGCACGATATTACATTGTGTATAGGTTTACTGTAAGTTACTATTCCCTTGTTTGGATATGATGCTTATTTCTACTTTTCTTTCATATTGTAAATAACACTGCAGTTTACATCTTTGCATATCTGTTTCAGTTTATATTTTCTATCATTTCCTTAAAATAAGTCCTATTAGAATTACTGGGTCAAGGCAGTGGATATTTGTTACAAATATCAAAGCTCTTAATGCAAAATGCCAAATTTATTTTCAAAGGGTTGGTCTAGTTTACCTTACAGCCATTGTTCAAGAGCAGTAGTTTTCTTTTAAACATTTTTATTAAGTTATAATAGTACAGAAAAAGTGCATGCACCCCAAATATACAGTTTAAAGAGTTTATAAACTGATCACAACCATGGAAGCCAACCCAGAAGCATTCCAGAGCATTCCCAGCACCCCCCAGAAGCCCCCTTGTGTGCTTTTACAGTCATTACTGCCCCCCTCACTGTCCTACCTTCTAACAGCAAAAACACATTCTACAGACAGTGATCAAAGTTCAATGGGAACTTCAAAGTCACTTTTTCCATACATGTGGGCTGATATTTTTATTATGCAGGTAATGTTCATTATTTTTTAAAAGGCTACTGTAAAATGTATTAAATGCATTTTAAAAAAGCATATATTATCCCACCAGTGAACAATTCAGATATTTGCTTTGTGTAGTTATTAATATATATTAAATAAATGGGATTGTACTATTCATATTGTTTGAATATCAGAATATCATCTTAAACTCCAATTTAATTGATAATTAGAAAAAGAATCCTGCAGTCCAGGAGATAACAGCATAATGGTCTCCTTTGAAGGCTTCTAGAATTTGTGGGGATCGAAGCTTCTCGAACAGCTTCTCACCTGGGAGACTTGTTAAACTGTTCCTTAGAGTCTGACTTAGTAGGGCTGGGTGGGGTCCAGGGACCTGCATTTTTAACAGCACCTCAGGTGACTGACTCAGGTAGATCTCAAACATTTAAGAAACATGGCTTATATCACTAAGTTTCCCTTGTTTTAAATGTACCAATACCTCCATTTTTATGGTGATACTTTTTTTTACTAAGTAAATTTTTCTCAGTTTCTGTGGGTGGCTTTCTTATATATATATATATAATTTTTTTTTCTTTTGAGGTTTGTGAACAGATAAAATTTAGAATTTATGGGTCAGCTGGACCCCAGGTAGAGCACCCTCAGAAATCCAGTGGGTGAACGACACCCTACTTGCCCAGTGTCATTTCCAAGGGCTCACATACCTTCTTGTTGAAGGCCTCCAACGTCAGGGCACTTGTTCCTAGAGGCGCCTTTCCCATCGTGGGCAGCACTTTAATGTGTGGCAGTAAAATGATCTCTTTACTTCTGCTTTGCTTAATTGCCAACATTTTTCCCACAGAATAACCAAAGCGATCTTTTAAAACATGAACCAGAATACTCCATGGCCCTGCTCAAAATATTTTAAGGGCTTTCCATTGCCTTAGAGCAGGGGCCTGCAGTCTGTGGCCTATGAGATCTAAGAATGGTTTTACCTTTTTTAAAGGGTGGTTAAAAAAAAAAATGTGACAAAGGCTGAATATTTAATGTCTACTCCTTTACAGAAGAAGTTTGCCAACCACTGCCTCGGAATAAAATCTAAGCAGCCTGAAGGCCCTGCGTGTTTTGGCCAGACGTGTCTTACATCCTCCCTCCGACACCCAGCACACAGTGGCTCCTTCAGACAATCGGGCCTTCCTTCTCAAAAGCTAAAGCATTGAGCCTTTCCTGCCTCCAGGCTTTTGTGCTTGCTGTTTCCTCTGCCTGGAATTCTCTGCCCTTGCTCTTTCTGTGGTGGGCTCATTCTCGGCCCTCAGGTCTCGATCAAGTGTCACCACCATCTTTCTAAAGTGGCGTTCACCCACTGGATTTCAGCCCCGTTGACTCCCTTCCTTCCCAAAATGCAAGTCACCCTGTTGAAGTGTGTGTGTGACTGCTGTTTGCCTCTTGTCCACCATGATGTGAACTCCGTCAGGCAAGGACACTGTCTGTATCGTCACTGCTGTGCTCTGGCACGCACTGGGCATCAGTCGGTATTTGCTGAGCGAGGGATCAGGCAGTTTGAAGGTTGCAGCAAGGTGGTTGTCATTCAGACTTCTCATAGTAGGAATCAGGAAAGCAGTGGCACTGTCTCATCTACCATTCACTTGTCCTGGGTCTTGGAAGAAGTTTTTTAAAGCCTAATACTTCAACATTTGCACCTCTAAAATAGCCTACTTGCCAACAGGAAATTATAAAGTATTTTGGCATCCTTTTTATTTTTCAAGAAAAATTGTATTATAATAATCATGTACTCAGCTGAAATTATTTTAAAGTATATTGGGTTGTAGTTAAATATGATGCAAATGGCTCATATTTAATAAAGTGTTTTATTTTTATTTTTAAAATTTTTGGCTGCATTGGGTCTTTGTTGCTGCACGCGGGCTTTCTCTAGTCGCAGTGAGCGGGGACTACTCTTTGTTGTGGTGCGCGGGCTTCTCATTGTGGTGGCTTCTCTTGTGGAGCATGGGCTCTAGGCACACAGCTTCAGTAGTTGTGGCACATGGGCTCAGTAGTTGTGGCTCACGGGTTCTAGAGCGCAGGCTCAGTAGTTGTGGCACTCAGGCTTAGTTGCTCCATGGCATGTGGGATCTTCCTGGACCAGGGCTCGAACCTGTGTCCCCTGTATTGGCAGGTGGATTCTTAACCACTGCACCACCAGGGAATCCCCAAGTGTTTTTAGATTAAGTAATTCATTTTTCTTTGCATACAAAATTATTTTTGATACCACTCTGGAAAATACTGGTGTTAGAAATAGTCTATACTTCACATGAACGCAACTCAAATAAAATAACGTTACCTGTTTATCACTATTTGAAAATATTCTCTGGCATGTAATGGTAAATATACTTTATCATAAAGTGCATGGTTTTTTTTACATGTATTATGCTTAAAGATGCTAGCCCTTGAACACAGCTTTTGTTTGTATACCTCAGGGTTGCCATTTACTGGCTATGTGACCTTGAGAAAGTATCTTAGTCTTTCTAGATCTTAGTGTCCTCAATTGTAAAATGAAGGTAATACCAGCTTCACAGGGGCATTGTGGAAAGTCAGTGATCATATGTGTACATATTTAACAGTGTTTCCGGCCTATGGTAGGTACCCAGGAAGTACTTTCTCTTTCCTCATACTTAAATTTAGTATCCAGGTTACTTCTTTTTAAGGGCATGTCCTTCTCTTTATTTCCTTTATTTTTGAGACTGAAAATAGAAGTCAAAGAATGCTGTATTTTTGTTTAAAAATTAATAATAAATTATGCATATTTTGCTAGTGTGCAAAATATTAACCATGATTTTGTTTAAGGATGTTCATTTGTTTTCTGGTGTTCTATTTATCTCATTAGGACATGAAGGATCAGATGTCAACTTCATCTGTGCAGGCATTAGCTGAAAGGAAAAATAGACAGGTGGGTAAATGTCAGAATATACAGTATCAATCAAAGAAAATACAGAGATATTTGGAATTTAAAAATTCTGACTTCGTGTATCATGTATTCAGGCAGAAGACCTTGTGCGCTGAGCCCGTAGTGACGCTGGCAGGCAGCCTCGCCTCCGCCCCCCTCCCTCACACCCTCTGGTTTCCTCCTCTGGGCTCCGGTTGCACCCTCTGCGTACCTTAGAGCCTTTGCCCCAGGCCATTTATTCTGCACCTGTTGCGCGTATTCCTTGTACCAGGCGCTCTGTTAAGAGCTGTAATTGCTTACTTTCTCTGCTGGACCTCAAGCTCCTTCGTGAGTTAGGAGGGATGGTGTCATGGTCTTTTTTCTTTTTTTTTATTCTTTTTATTTCTAGCTGCTATTACATTGCCTATGCATAGAACTCACTAGACATTTAATGATTGAAATTTTATGTAAAGCATTTGAGGAAACTTAAATGTGTGTTAATTTAATGTGTGTTAAATCTTTCACCATTTTAAGTATCTTTTGTTTTTTTGATGTGAGGTCCAGTTTTTTTTTTTTTTTTTTTTGCTGTACGCGGGCCTCTCACCGTTGTGGCCTCTCCCGTTGCGGAGCACAGGCTCCGGACATGGCTCACGGGCCCAGCCGCTCCGCGGCATGTGGGATCCTCCTGGAGCGGGGCACGAACCCATGTCCCCTGCATTGGCAGGCGGACTCTCAACCACTGCGCCACCAGGGAAGCCCGAGGTCCAGTTTTTATAAGTTATTACAAATAAATTATGAAACCTAATTTCAGAAACCAAAGCCCAGATATTGACACATCAAAAATAAAAGCTACAAGAGACCCAGTCCTTGAATTTATTAGACTGTTAACTCAAGAAATCAGCTCAGCATTTTTTTTTTTTTTTTTTTTCGGTACACGGGCCTCTTACTGCTGTGGCCTCTTCCGTTGCGGAGCACAGGCTCCAGATGCGCAGGCTCAGCGGCCATGGCTCATGGGCCTAGCCGCTCTGTGGCATGTGGGATCTTCCCGGACCGGGGCACGAACCCGTGTCCCCTGCATCGGCAGGCGGACTCTCAACCACTGCGCCACCAGGGAAGCCCAGCTCGGCATTTTTAACTAACTAGGAATCAGTAGTTTATGATGTAAATGCTCACTTTATACCTGTAGGTGTTTCTTGACCCACTTAATTTTGAAAACAAGTATTATAAAAGCTTGAAAAGGGGAGAGGACTCTCTAAATATCGCCTAACTTAATCCTGTTTCCTTTCCCTGCATCTCATTTTCCAAGTCATTGTTTTTTTCTTCCCATTTACCCTCCTTGCTCTTCTCAGTGCAGCTAGGAAAGCCATTAGCTAGCCATCCCGTCTGGCACTAACTCTTAAGAGAAGCTAGTGAAAGGCCGCAGGCTGGCCAAGTTTTGGAGTCCCCTTTTCGTTTCTGCTTCAGCTTACAGAAGTTGAGTGACAGTTACCTGAAGTATCAGTAGTTTCGACAGTGAATAGTAACACCTATCCTCTATTACTTCTATTTGAATTTTTATTCTCTAGATAGTATATTTGAACTAACATAAATAAATAAAATGTGTGTTTATACGTAGCCTTTCCAGGTATGGCTGGGAATATTGTTTTGGGCGGTGAGTAAAATGTCTCCGAGTCACAGGGTTTCAAGGAAAAGCGGGGCCAGGGTTCTCTAAGCACTCACACAGGCACAGTCCACCTCGATTCTTCATCTAGCACCAGGTGCTCCTGGCTTAGCCAGGACCTCCTCCTCTGGCACCTACACACAGGCTGGTCCTTGGTGCTCCGGGCCCTCTATCTTCTTTCCCACTACCAGACTTCTGGAGGTCAGACTGAGGAAATCTAAACTGCCTCACAATAAAGCACAGATGACTCTTAGCAGCATGACATATGTCCCCCCAAGAGTAGACCACAGGTAAGCTAGAAAAAATAGCCCTGACTGTGACCCCGGGAGCTCCAGTTCTCTGCCCATAGCCTAATGATGCACTGTAGCCTTTCTCTGACCTTGAAAA
Source organism: Globicephala melas (assembly GCF_963455315.2). NCBI lineage: Eukaryota > Metazoa > Chordata > Mammalia > Artiodactyla > Delphinidae > Globicephala > Globicephala melas. The sequence continues at coordinate 49,047,462 of NC_083314.1, forward strand.
AATTATCACTAGGCCCCAGTATCCTCCATAGAGTCCTTAGAGCCTTCGCATCAGAACGAGCAGGACCTTTGAAATCTTGACAGCCCTGCAACCAGTTTGGAGCAGAGCCATCCCCAAAAAGCCTTGGGTCTGCCTTATACCAGAGACAGTTACCATCCAGACTCTTGACTGAGGCCCTGGGCTGCTGGAAGCTCTCAGGCCTCCTGATTTTCTTCTCATAACTGCTCAGAACCTAAGATGCATCCTGAGCCGCCCTGAACTTAGCCTCAGGTGTGGCCATTTGACTGAATTCGCATCTGAAAGTCAGGTGAGGCTAATGTCAACATTGAGGGGCTATGGGAGGGCTTTTCAGACAGAACCAAGTAGTCAGGTAGGCTTTTAACAGTTCCAGAGCTAAAAAGTACCTGGTGAGAAGATCTGACAGCTCTTCAAGGAAGAAGAATCCTATTCGCCACCGTCTTCCGATTCTTTGTGCAGGGCTGGTTTGAGCAGTACTTTGGCCAAGTCAGAAAGGCTTGTGGGCATTCCAGGCAGGGCCAGCTCACATTGCTGGCTGGCCTCTTCAAGGAAGGAAGACATTCCCAAACTTATCCTTTTCTGGCTACAAACTTCCTCAAATTCACACTGAGAAACCTGACCCTGGCATCTGGGGGCCCAGGTCGAGAACTGACTTCAGGACCAACGCTTGCCTGGGTCATCAGGGTCACGCACCCGCTGTGACTGTGCTGCCTGGTGAAGCAACCCCCAGTTCTGTCTGGGAAACCTGTAGCCTTTTAGTTCACCTGAAGGGCACTGGGATTTATCTGTGGGTTACATTGAATACACATCGATGGTTCTTGCGCCTTCTGTGTGTGAGGGGCTGTGACTTAGCTTCTTGTCATTTTAGGGAACGCTTTCCTCCCCCCTCCCAAAACCCAAAACTTCCCTGGGTCATACTTAAATAGAAAGGACTCTAGCTGTCTGGAATCAGTTAGACTATAACCTACAACAGGTCTCTGGTGAACTTCCAAGGGTGCTAGGAAGAGCTGGCCCACAGAGACCAAGTGCCTTTAGATCCACAAAGCAGTACACAGATGGGTGTTTGTTGATTTCAAGTTGACACTTATTGGCATTTTAATGGGACAGAGCCCATTTGTGAGTCCCGTTGGGAGAGCTTGGAAATAGAGAGTACCCTTCCCGGCATTCCTTAAATTGTACCCCACAGGCACTACCCTACACCACTACATAAAAGGCTGACCCCAGGGAGGCCAGCTTATGAGCACTTGGAGAAATCTTTGTATCATGGTGATGGGGTATTTGTTCAGAGATAGTAATGGTTTGTTTCTTCTGCCCTGCTGCCCCCTGCCCCACTCTCGCAGGCCCTGCTAGGAGACAGTGGCGGACAGAACTGGAGCACTGGAACGATGGATAAATATGGGCGCCTTGACCGGGAGCTCCAGTTGGCCAACTCCCATTTCATTGAGGAGCAACAGGCACAGCAGCAGGTACCTGAGAACCACCAGCCGAGCACAGGGAGGTGGGAGGCCAGGTACCTCCCTCCCCGCTCCTCTGCCACCCCGGGGGCTTGACAGGCAGGATGGACCAGAGCTCGCCCTGCAGCTGCCTGAGTCTACCTGTGTGATGATTGCATATAGAAAGGCTGTTTAAAACATCCTTCAGAGCATGACAGTTTCCAGAGAACCAATCTTGATTAGATTTCTTAGGACAAGCAGACCAGACACCCGAAACTGACAGAGGAGGCCATTGATTTAAAAACACAGCAGCCTCTTCCCCAGCCTCCACTTCTGTGCTGGGCTTTTTGTTCATTTCAACAAAGGCACTTCGAGAAAAATTCAGTCCTTGTTTTTTCATTGAAATTTTTGGTTCCATTATATATAAAAATGATTGCTTTGGTGGAGGTTAAGGGGTAGAAGGAAAGTGAGGTTGATTACACTTGTATTGTTGCTTTTGATATGTAGTTGTATTAATAAAGGAAGCTAATAATAAAGTATCTGGGGATTTGAGGATTATCTATCCATCAAAACTACTGGTTCTTAAATACTGTGTTTTATATATTCAATGTAGGTTATGTGTTCTTTTGTTCTTCTTCTATTAGCATGTCTGCTTAACCATTTGTCTACTTACATTGCTATTAACCAAGCACACTTTTTTTTTTTAATAAAAAGGCGACTACAACACAGTTAAAAGTAACTATGGCTCTGAAGTTGTCTGCTTGCTGTCACAGAGCCTCCTCTAGTTGTCCTTGAGGAGGGAGCAAAGGACTCTGTGTGCGTAGTTTTCCCACATCTAGAGATCTGCCAGACGTTCTCTTGTAGTTAAGCTGTGGCCGGCTGTTGCCGATTGAGACCTTGACCCTGGCAGTGGGCTTCCTCTTCCCAAGCGTCCCCATGTGTCTGTGGTCACTGCACAGGTGCTTTCGGCCATTGTCTGTCCCTTGTTGGACTTCAGCCAACCAGGGTAAATCTCTCTGGGTGGTTTCAAGCCCCGCTGACTGCTCACAAGCTGCATCAGCAGGGGAGATCAGTAGCTTTACAACCCAGCCTTTTGAGCAGCGTGTTCTCCGAGGCAACGGTCTGGTCCTTTGATTTCTGGGCTTTGCTTCTGAATGTGAATTGTCCCGAGTTGGCAAGGAAGCTAGCAGCTGCTAGAGTGCTGGGCTTGGAACCAGGTAAGATGGATTTTAATTGCTGATTTCCCATTTCTCTGGCACCAGCTGATCGTGGAACAGCAGGATGAGCAGTTGGAGCTGGTCTCTGGCAGCATCGGGGTGCTGAAGAACATGTCCCAGCGCATCGGAGGGGAGCTGGAGGAGCAGGCAGTGTGAGTACCGAGATGCCCCTCTTGCCGCAGAGAAATGGCGGGAAAAGCCGTCTTAAGGACCCGTAAAGAGCCTGACAGTTACGTGGCTAGTAAAACCAAAAGCTATTTTGCTTATAGCTGCATCTTTATTCTGTTTCACAGAATGGCCTCTCCAAAAGAAGCGAATCTGTCAGATACAATTTTCAACAGGGTTTAGGCAAAGTTATTAACATTTTTAAACACCTGCAAAAACAGGAACAAATTCCTCCAAACAGGTATTTGAAGTATTGTTGTGAATGGGAATGTGAAACTGATACGGCTGTGTAAGCTCTGTGGAGATTTTTGTCCCAAAGAGGATAGGACATGGGCTAACTTAACATCCCATGCCTCTCCCACTACATTCAACTGGCCTTTCTGCTCTGTATCTTTAATTTTAATTTTATGGGGAAAAAAGTATCAATTTAATTCCAACTGATAAAAAATTCTTCCCCCACAAAAAGAAAACGCAAGAAAATATAACTGGACTTATTTTTCCTTAAGAACAATCTCTTTGAGCACTCCTGAAGTATGACACCAAAAACAGCATTCTTAAATGCTACCATATATATATAATACCTTTACCATTTCACAAATACCTTTTCTGAAAAAAATAATCGTTCCACTAGGATATTTCAGAAACTCTCCTACCTCGATTTTGTGTTCAACGTTATGGATTCATTCATTACAAATTCAAATTGGGCATCTTGTTCTACTGGAAGGCCCCTGGGTATCCACAGAGGAGCCCAGAGAATAGACAGTGTCCCTGCCATCAGAGTTTACTGGTCACTGGATGGAACAGATGTTGCATAAATGGTGCAAGTCGTTAAGTGATGACAGAAGTGGAGGGCTAGGCTACCGCGGTAGGGGATGCGTGGTGCCTTGAGGGCCCTAATAGCCTGAACTGCAGACCTGACTCAGTCTGAAGTCCTTGAGAAGAGAAGAGAGGTTTAACTGGGACCAGAAGGATGAGTAGAAGGTAGCCAGGTGGGGTGAGACTGGGTGGGAGAAGCGGGGGAGAGGGGAGGGCCTACCGGAAGGAAGAAAGAGCCCTGTGACGATTTCAGGGTGAAAAAGTGCACAGAACAGAGAGGTTTAGTGTGTCTAGAGCATGGGGATTGAGAGGGAGGTTGCAGAAGTGAAGTCAGGCAGAGAACAGATCAGGGAAGGCCCTAGAAGCCATGTTAAGGAGTTCGGACTTTTTATTCAAAGGGCAGTGGGAAACACAGCCCCAGCGAAGGTTGTGTTAGTAATGCCGTGGTCAGGTTTATGTTTTGGGGGAAGCCCATCATTCTGTGGTTTAGATGATGAACCACGGTGGAAAAGACTGGAAGCAGGGAGACCAGGTCGGAAGCTGGCAGAATAAGAATCTAGGCATGCAGTTTAATTTGTCTAAAATGCATTCTTACCCTCAAATGTATTGTGGGGATGGGAAAGGACGAATTACTTGAGCAGTTTCCCTGGTTGGGTAGAGGTAGAGCCTGGCAGACTTCTGGTTACAGATGGTGAACTGAACACAACCTCTTATCTCTGCTTTTTCTCTAAAGTCCATTAGAACAGGAACAGAGGGAATTTTTTTTTTTTTTGCGGTACGCAGGCCTCTCGCTGCTGTGGCCTCTCCCGTGGCGGAGCACAGGCTCCGGACGTGCAGGCTCAGTGGCCATGGCTCACGGGCCCAGCTGCTCCGTGGCGTGTGGGATCCTCCCAGACCGGGACACAAACCCGTGCAGACTCTCAACCACTGAGCCACCAGGGAAGCCCAGGAATTTTTTTTTAACGGCATAAAATCTATGGGGACATAGAGCTTGGAATAAGAAGCAATGACCTTTACATTTTAGATACTGCAAAATAGATGAATGGTTACTGACTCAACAGACCTGAGAAAGCCAAATCTTCGGCTAGCCAGAGGGGAGAGCCAAGGAGCGGTGTGATTCATGCCCCAAACCCCCGAGCTGGGAGAGGAGCGTTTCCTCACTTATGATAGTGTAAACCCTGAATGTTGACCTTATCAAACCGTGACCCAGTTATATTGGAAGGAAGGAAGGGGCAAGAGAAGTGGGAAGGATGCTGATGTGGGGTATGGAATGGGAGGAGGGCCAAGCCCTAGCTTTTCGTTGTGCGCAGTCAGCAGGGTCAAGATACTGAAGTGCCAGCGTGTAGCTTCAAAAACTGGAGAAAAGCACCGAGAGAACAGTGTGAGGGGCTGAAAGCAGTGGCCCTCGGGGATGCGAGACAGCTGTGTTTTTTTTTTTATAAGAGGCCTTGTAGGTCTGTTTAGCTCTACAAACCGTGTATGTGTATAACTCTAATAAAAATAGTAAGTAAATTAAAAGGAAAAAACATGGGTCTTGGACTTAGACCTCTGCTGTCCAGTACAATAGCCACCAGCCATCAAGTACTTGAAATGTGGCCAGTCTGAACTGAGAAGGGCCTGAGCGTAAATGCATACCAGATTCTGAAGACTTAGTATGAATAAAATGTAAAATTACATGTCAGAATGATAATTTTTAGGTATATTGGGCTAAATAGGTCGTTAAAATTAATTCCCCCCCCCTTTTAATGTGGCTACTAAAAAATACTAAGTGGCATATGTGACTCACATTGTATTTCTTTTGGACAGCGCTGAGTTAGTTGGAGCTGGGCTAGAAACTTGGTTAGTGGGTGGTTAGTGGGTGTACTTGGGCTGGAGGTTGGATGACTTACCCGTTTTTGTCTTCAGTAAGAAAAGTAGCTCAGCATTTGGCCCTGCCCGGATAGGTCTGCCAGCTGCAGGACCCAGATGCTACCAGGATCTAAAATGAGCAACAAATGTTTTAATTTGAAAATTCAGGTAAGGGACAAAGGCTTGTTTATTTAGTTGTCAACATGGAGTTTATTTAATGATTGACTTAATGAGGAGTTGGTTGCCGGAATCCTGCAGGGCTCTCAGGTGCCTCATGTGGGCACAGCCCAAGACCGGTAGTTCTAGCTGCCCTTGATGCTGCCAGGGGAATAAAGCGTGGTTAATAAGCCCGCCGGTGCTAATTGGTGTGTCACGTTCCAGCCTCAGGATAATCACATATTAATCTTAAGTTGAAAAGTCTGGAATGCTTAGTAATTTATGAAATTAAACACCGTTGGTATAAGTATTTTGGTGTCTTCTTTCCCACCTGCACCTTGGACAGCAACCAGTGTGAGCTTGTCCTCTGTGGGTGTAGATGAGGTGCACACACTGTCAGGAACTCAGCTCTGAGGCCGCCAGCTTTATGCTAAAGCACAGGGTGCCTTAAAGGAGGTGCTTATTTGATCAAAGTGTATTTCTTAACTCACACTGCTGTAAAGTGCTTTGTGTATGACAGGAACCCTGGCAGGGAAGCTGCGCTGATAGGATTGCCCCATTTTACAGATAAGCAAACAGGGTCCCTTGTCCAAGGAAGCAAGTGGCAAAGCCTGGTTGTCTGGCTTCACACCGCGTTCTTTCTGCTACACTGCACTGCTGCTGAGTTTGTATTATTGTATGGTCAGGTCCACACTGGCCTTGTCTGCAATTCTGAAATCTAGAAAGCTCTAAAAAATTCAAAATTAAAAAAAATTTTTCAGCAAACTCATGTTACAGAAAAACCTAACCTGAACTGACTGCAGCTATGACTCCTCATAGTTTTCTTTGCAGAAATAGTAACTTGTGTGTTTGATTATGGGGACTGTCCCAGACCCTGCTGGGGTCTTGGCTAATACACAGTGTATGTAACTTACTACTTCTTTAAATTTCCAAAGTTCTGAAATCAAAAACATACCTTGTCCTAAGGATAAAAGACTGGGGGCTTGACCCCAACGTTGCCTGTTGGATGTTTGCTAAAACTGAGGCCCGGATCCATGGCCAGTGTATCTGGAGACTGTGCTGACCAGCTGCCTTCTGCGTCTGCTTGTCTTTCTAGTATGTTGGATGATTTCTCTCACGAGTTGGAGAGCACTCAGTCTCGGCTGGACAATGTGATGAAGAAACTTGCAAAAGTATCTCACATGACCAGTGGTATGTATGCGCTTTTAAGCTCGAGAATTCTTACTAAATTCTAGAGACACAGTCTAGGGGGTCTCTCACAGGTATGCCCATTCAGATCCCTTTCCTCTGGCACATTTTTCTCATGCTTTGGGGTCAGAGAGTAGAAGACCAGCACGCACGGGCTTTGTCTCCTGCTCGTGGCCTTCACCTGGGAAGTGCCTTTGTGGTCCGCACCGTGCAAGGCTGATGGTGTCAGATGACGTTCCTTCTGGTGGAGTAACTTTCTTTACAATTACAAAATCCTTCTTTTTCTTTTTTTTTCCTATTTCCTTGCCAAAATAGGGAATTCATTTTAAAACAGTAATTAAGAGCCAGTTACTGTTTCTCCTGGACTGACTTTTCACCGAAAGAAAAACCTCTACCATTTCAGAATAAGATGGCCTTGCAGATCTCATTTAAACTGTTTTTATTTAAATTTGTAGTAAACTATTCCAGCAAATTCGCACCGGGCTGGAGATAAAGAAGCAACATTTTTCAAATTAGTTACTGTGTAGGAAGATGTTTTCCAGTGACTATTTTTTTTGTTACTACAACCCATCTTCCCTATTATATGAGAAATAATACCTTTTTAAGTCAAAAGAAAATCCAGTATCTTTTTTTCCCTTTATTTGTGGGAGTCTCCGGGTGAAGGGAGGAACTGAGACATTCTTCAAGGTCATTGTGAGGATTAAATGAAATAATAATTAGTGTACAAGCGTTTAATGGTGTCTCTCACGTATTAGTACATAGTAAATGTTTGTTTGAAAAAAAATAAAGGATAAGACAGGTGGAAGATGGCCCTGGGGGCAAAGGACCTGTTATATTCAAGACAAAGGGAAGCTCCTAGCTTCCCGGTTTCCTTCATTCTCTCCAGAGGCAAATATCTTCATGCTTCTAGCAGGCTCTTCATTGCCTGCGGCAGGCACCAGCTTAGTTCATCTTCCACACACCTAGAGGGAGGTTTGCAAAGTCCTCTCCTGCTTCCCTCTATTCTCTCCTCTTCCACCCAACCCCTCTTTAAAAAAAAAAAGCGTTTTACTGAAGTATTATATAACCAATTTCAACCAGATCTCTCACTAGTTTATGTATTAGTCGCAAAGTCAAGTAGCTACTTCAGCACCAGTTTTGTTTGGAGAAGAGCAGCGGAACAAAGATGCACTGTGTCCTTGTCCCCAGCATTCTGGGTATGAATAATTTAGAAAAGTACTTGCATTGTGGTAAGTGTTTCGGTGTGTATAAATAGCACTAGGCCTGCTTATGCCTTCTCCTACTTGCTCCCAGAAGAAAAGTTTGGGGAGCAAAGTAAGAACTTCAGTTATGTTTGTCTAAGAAAGAGAGCCAGGAAACAGAGCCTTTAGCCTGAAAGGCCCTTAGGTTTGGACAGCTTGCCTGTGGGGCTCATTTTAATCTCTGTTTGCTCCCCAGAGAATTGCTCGGGGCCTCCTACTTGGCGGTGTTGGCTGCAATTTGACAGCGAGGCAATTTGTGTTTGTCTTTGTTTTCCTCCATAACTTTTAGGAAAGTTCACTGCTTTTCAACCAAGCCTGTGCATAAAGAGTGTCAAGACACGCTGAAGTTTGATTAGGCAGTAACTGAATGCCCATGCTCCACAGCCCTGCAGAGGCGAGACCTCCGCGCCCCCCCCCACCCCCGCCCAGTGCTGGCTGCTTCCTGGGCAGAAATCACCCAAGACGCCATGCTTACTATTTTGAATGACCCAAGAGAGACTAATCTTGTCAATCTCCTACCCTCAAAAAGTATATTCTTTTGTGTGGATACCAAGGTTTTCTTCCCCTCACTTTCCCAAATTCTGTTGTTCATCTTTTCTCTTTAGGGGATGAGACTATATTGGGAGGGGGAAAAAACCTGTGGAGTCCCCTTTTTCCCCCTGACTTTTTGAGGCAGGTCCTGAGCTTGCAAAAAGCTGGTTTTGTGACTTGAGGTCACAAAAGCCCTTGTGGTTAGTATACCCGCCCCTTCTGGGGGTAAGTCTGCTAGGGTAACAGCTCGGGGTTGCCCAGTTCATGCTTCCTAGAAGCAACTTAACACTTCAGAGGAAAGTGCATTTAAAAGAGCATTCCTGGGTTGTGCTAGCTTGTGTGATGGCTGTCCTCCTTGATGAAAACCCCTATTTAGTTCAGTTGCAGAAGAGAAAGTGAGTGGAGGTGGGAGGAGAGTTGGGTAGAGGCTGACGGGAAGCTGGTTCAGTATTGGAAATCGAGGTCTGAGATGGCAGGATGCCTTGTTAGGAAGCATTTACCTTGACTGTATCATCCTAGAATATAGACTAATCATTTTAATGAGAGGGCTTTTAAATTGTCATAAACATTTAAAAATAGATGAAAGAATGCTAGGTACTTGAGTTTTCTGGACCACTGAAGTGATAGTTAAACAGATTAATACTATTATCTATTAATACCATAATCTATTATCTATTATTCTTATAGGCCAGCTCTGCTTCCCCACACCTTTTGGACTAGTCTTGTTTCAGAAAAGGAACAGATGGACTTGAGGTCTTGACCCTAATCCCCAGTTACTAAGTGAGTTTCTGGCATGTGTGATGGAGAGCAGGATGAGCCACTAGGAAGGTACTTGCTTTACTCACTACTGTTTGGTAGCAGTTCTCTTGGCCGGTTCTAAGACTTTGCCGTCCGTGGCATTTAAGTAACTGAAGTACATGTTTTGTGGACTTGGCGCATTGCTTTGTGGAGAGTTCTGCAGTGTATTTTCTTAGATTCAGACCTTTTTATAATGTGATTCTCAGTAGCTCTGGTGTGCGAAAATCTGCAGGCTTTCAAATAAACTTTCGGTGAATCAGTGTATGCACCTTTATATTTCTACTTAAATGGAACTCTTACTTCCAGCAGTTGAGCTGCATTGTCAGGCTTTATCTCAGCCTGACCCTTTGTGCAAAACAGCAGGGCTCCTCTGTGGAGAGGCTTGCTCTTCCTACATCTGCCCAAGTGAAGGGTGCGTCCTGACGACAGACAGCATCCTGTGCCCCGACTGTGGGCCCGCAGAGGGTGCAAGGGTATTCGTGTTGTGTAGTTTTCCCAGCAGCCCTGAGAGTTAGGGGGACGCAGTCAGGATTGTGGGCGGGAGCCTGTGTGGGCCCTTCTGTCCCTCGGGGCCTCCTTGCTCTAGGCCATTTAGATGGATTCTGGCTACTCTGTTTACTGCACCTCTTCTAAATTGTGAGTAGGGCAGAAAGCTTCAGAAAAGACATTCCACTTTTATTTATAGATAAGCTGTGTCAGTTACTTTAACACAGTTACTGGTTAAGTGATCTTTCTTGCCCAGGGGTGGTGTGAAGTTCATCACCCCGTGATCACTGCAGCTTGCTTTTTCAGCTCATTGTTTCCTGAAGTGACCAGCAGTAGCTTTCATCTCCTTTCTATCCTTCCATTGTGCTCATTAAGAAAAGAACATGATTACTGTTTAAATGATTTGATTTTGGTGGGAGATTAAAGCTGACGAGCTCTGATCTGTAATACCAACGCCAACATCTTTTCCAGGGATGTGGTAACTGCCAGAAGAGAACTGTGATCCATAGATTTTAATTAGAGACTTGAGACACAAAGCAGGTACTTGTTACAAGGCTGGCTTTCAGGGGACGGGCAGGGTTGTGAATGCACGTGCAGTGCAGGCCAGGAAGAGCAGCGGTAAGAGTCCAGGTGCCCGGGCAGGTTCAGAGCAGCGGTAAGAGTCCAGGTGCCCGCGCAGGTTCAGGGCCTCTGCCCATTCTGTCTGCATCCAGGTGTTGCCTTAAGTTTCCTGTCACTGTATCTTGGGGTACGTCGAGTCCCGGGAGAGCTGACCCTCGTGTCCTGCCTTCCAGATCGGCGCCAGTGGTGTGCCATCGCTGTCCTCTTCGTGGTCCTCCTGGTCGTGCTCATCCTCTTCTTAGTGCTGTGACAGCGTGGCCCCCGGCTCGCTTCCTCCTGCACAGGAACCTGAGGGGAGAGGGAGAAGCAGCGCACGGTGTGCCCGCCCCTCGCGTCCCTCGCCTGGAAACACAGCCTGCGCTGACTTTTCTCTCTGTGACCCCACCATGGAGATCAGGTCCTTCAGCCCAGCTTGGGGAGGGCCGGCGGGAAGAGGAAGTCGACGACTGCACACTCCTGGTGCCCCCTGGCCTGGATCCGAGGACAGCGGGCCCTGCTTTGCCCCCCTGGACCTCGCTCCCCCTGGAGGGCCTTCGAGGAATCCAGAAAAATTCGCAGACTCGGCTCGTGTTGCCTGTTGCTCATTCCATCCGTCTTGGCAGCTCCTCCTGCCCCCCACCCCCGGCTCAGACCCTTCCCCCGCCAGACAGCACGCGCTGGCCCATCCAGGGGCATCCATCGGGGATGTGGGCCCCTGGGTGGGTTTCACATCCTGTCGCGGCAGCGTCCCTTTGCCCCTGAAAGCTGGCGGTTAGTGGGGACAGAGGGCTCGGAAGTACTTTGTGACAGAAGATGCAGTGACTGGTTTTTCAGGGGTAAGTGCTAGGGTGAAAGTGCTTCCCCGAGCACAGTTTTTTGTGGTAGGAATAACCAATGGAAAAGAATGAAAAGCACTGGGCTTTGGGGGTGCTGGCAACTTGTGGCTTGAATGGAAGGGAGGACAGGGCAGCAGGACACAGCTGGAGAGGGCGGGTGAGGTCACCAGGGTCAGGCCCTTGCTGGATTCATGTCGCTATCCTACAGCCTCCTCCCTAGAGGTGCAAGTTGCATTTCTAGAGTGACCCTTAGATGAGCAGCTCACGTGAGTGGACTGAGATCCCGAGGTGGTGTCATGGGCAGTTATTTTATTCCTGCAGCACTCTGCCTTGGGGGCTGGGGGGGGGGCGGGGGCAGCACGTTGATTACATTTACTCAGAAACTATAATGTCAAGGCTAGTTCTGGACCAGATTTTTCTTACCCTGTGAGTGATTGCAAGGATGGGTAGGTGAACTTGGTTCCTTTTTCCCTGAGATGACAGTTCAATTTTATCATCCATTCAAATAACTGAGCCAATCGAAATTTAAATGACAGACACTTCAGTTGGGTTTTAGTAGCTGAAACTGCTGAGACACTGTACCCTTCACGCTTCTGATGACTTTTAAAATGCCTCCCGTGTACACATGTATATAGGATATTTTTATAACCTCCCTGATGAAAACCTAATATTGAAGTAGCAGCTGCGCCCAGAGCCAGCACTTGGCAGTGGAGGCTGCAGGTCTCTCCTCACTATCTTTTTTGCACTTGGGAAGCACAGCAACATCTGGGTAGAGTTCTAGCTTTGACTTCCAGCTCCCCATCTCTTGGGGTCCACTCCTCAGCACGCTTTTTTTTCTTGTTTTGTTTGTATCGTTTGTTTGTGTTGGGCTTTTGTTTTCTGTGTGTGTGTGTGTGTGTGTGTGTGTGTGCGTGGTTTGTAATGATGTACTTGCCTAGCTAACCTTTGAATTGCACTTTTTAATAAATATTTGTAACAGTTTTTTAAAGAAGGGTATTATATCATGGTAGGTAAGGAAATCTGCCTGTTGATGAAAGCTAAAAGCAGGTTTATAAAACTAAAAGGGTGATTGACATCCACGTTTACACTCAACTCTATGTGACATATAAGTTATTTCTTTTCAAATTAGAAAAAAAAGTGATTATTACAAAGGGCTTCAGGTGTAGGATACTAGATTATTTGTTTTACAGAGTTTTGAGACTTTGTTAAGATAGCCTTCTACAAACCGAGGACAGGGCTGGTCCTTAGATTTGCATTAAAATGTACACGTCTTTTTAAATATCCACGTGGACCTTGTCTCAGTACTGTAATCCCCACTTTCCACGTGACACGAAGCAGCCGGCTTCTTGATGAATTACAGGGTTGCCCTGTTTAAACGCCATGCCATTATCTGGGCGTTACCAGATTTACTGTGCCCCTTGAAACTGACGTGTGTCAGCGGGGCCTGTTGGGAACACGCTGGTCATGAGTGAGTAAGCTTCTCCCCAGGCTTCAGGGACCAAGTTCTGTGACGCCGAGGCTTAACCACTAAATGTGTGGGGCTATTTAGAGCCGGCAGGCTCGCTGATTTAAGGTGTTTGCTAAACAGTGGCTGTTGTAGACCAGACTGGGCTGAAGCCGAAGAGCAATCTGTTTAGAAAGAAAAATTGCTTAAAGTCCCGTCACTGCGGCATTCTCCCTGTAGGGCCACTGCTCTTTCTGGCCTCGGAGGAGCCGTTCTCCGATAGGCCGCCTCTTCATGTGTTTGTCAGAGCTGCTTGGCCCGAGATGTAACCTCCGGCCTACGTGACCTGATCCTGAGACCCACCCTGTTGTACCAGGACTGAGCAGTCACTACAGACCAGTGTTCACTTGAAGACCATGCCCACGGCCCAGTCAGACTCCAGACTGGCAGAGAGAGCATGCCAGGGGCTTAGGTTTCCTCATCAGTGATCCTGATGCTTTGGGTTCCTTGCAAGTGGTCCCCTGACCCTGAGTGGTGGACTGGGGGGGGGGGCGGAGTGGATGCCCGCGACACCCCTACTAGGCTTAGAGGCACTTCCTGTAGCCGTGGGGCTTTCTCTCTCCTTCAGCCTCTGTACTTCGTGCTGTACTCGTCATTGCTAAAAAACTGGCAGAATATGACGGCTAACAAACAGAAAGAGCTCGACTTCTGTTTCTTGGAAGAGCATTTCTCCTCCACTGGTTTGGTGAGGTGGGGTGTAGAATGGGGTAATGAACCATGGAGAGCATTTGCCAGAGTGGGACTCCAGCTGGAAAAGCAAATACCTTTAGTTTTTCGTCCTGATTTTTGATCTTGTCTTTGTGAGAACCGTGAAGAATCACAATGCGCTCTGTGTGCCGCTACCGTGTGGCAATTGGAAGTCGCAGCATGTATGTTACATGAGGATCTTCACGCCAGAGTCGGGGGAGAAACTTGGTAACTTGCCCATTATTCTCTGCTTTTAGCCAGAGTTAAACAGACTGATGGGTCTGGTAGCCAACAACTTGGCAACTTCCACTCCTTCTCACCTCGTGAGATTAAGGGCTGCGAAGAAAAATGTAGTCTTAACTCCAGCAGAAATCTGTCTCCGCTAAGTGTTTTACCTTCTGTAAGTGAAGGTGGCAGAGCCAAGATCTTCCTTTTGGTAATTTCCCTGTCAAGTGAGACCATTACCACCTTTCTAGAGAACGCATAGCATTTGAAGATCTCAAACCAACTGATAAATAGTTGTTGTTTTCCCACTCTGGAATTTCGACCATTTGGCGTTACCTTGTACACAGGACAAATTTGTAAACAAAACAAAATTCGGACTGTCTGGAAAGCTGAAGTTCTAAAACACAGAACGCACTACTGTCAGTGCTCCCTCTTCGTCTAACTCTCGTTGGCATTTCTTCCACTCCCAGGTTTTTTAAGATTTTTTTTTTCTTTTTGAAGACTGTTCTTTGTCCATCAAGAGCAGAGAGAAGGTGAAGCCAAAGGGTCCTCAGCCCTGCAGTCAGGTGGCGCTGTCCCCGACCACAGTCGGGACACGAGGACAGGGCCCCGAGGGGCCGTCAGACGCAGCGGCCTCTTCCTCCAGGGCCCTGCTCGAGGGGCAGCTCAGCCCCTGGGCTGCCCTGGCAGGAGGAGGTAAGACTCTGTCCTGCCCAGCTCCCATCCTTCACAGAATATGCTTGTGCTGCAAACAAGGAGCTCCTGTCTTGCAAGGCCCGTGTCGGTCTGTTGTCTATAAAACATGGGTGCCGTCCCACCATGGCTGCCTGATAACGCTCACAGGGAGGCTGCTGTCGCGTCCAGAACCCCAGGAGGGTTCTTAGTAGCGAGGACAGCCCTTCAGAGCCTAGGACGGCACTGTTGTGAACCTGGAGACCGAAGCCGGGTGCTGGGTCCCCCAGGCTGGGCCCGAAGCTCCAAGCTAGCGGACTTCTGGGGTGTTAGCATCCCTGACGGTAGCCTCAGAAGGACTTATGGTCACTTAGCTCAGTAGTCCTCTTGTTTCAGAGTTGAAACACTTTCAGCTCCCGCAGCAGACATGGGAGTCACTGGGTGGGTTGCAGTGCAGACTTGGCACCGGGGAGCCTGCACCCCATCTGGACCAAGCTGACCTCAGTGACATGACGTAGTCTGGTAGTGGCTTGTCACGCTCCCGCCTCAGCCCAGCCACTTGATGTCTTTTGCTTTTGGACAACCACTGGCGCTCTGGTCACGTTGCTGCGATCTCCATGCGCTGAAAGTTCTTTGTTATATGATATTATAAGTCTCTTTACTAGGACAGAAGCTTGGGGAGGTGAGGATAAAAGAAAAAGAACTTGGTTTCCCTCCGACATAAGCTAATGTGTTGGCGCTGTCTTCCTTCTGATGTGACCTTTGTCCAGAAATGCCCTTCCCCGAGGCCGTGCAGATGGGAGCTGTGCTTAGACTGGGATTGTCCGATCACCTGCCCTACTGCCGGGGTTTCACATGAACATTTCATGGTCCTGGTTTGCCAGCTGCAGCCAGACGCTTTGTGAGAAAGTATATTTTACCTTTTTTTCTTTTTTTTTTTAAAGGTTATGCGTTATCAAACCCGGAAGCCACTTAATTATCCAGGGGTGTTAGAAATAAGACCACCTGGCTTTGCTGTCTGCTGACTGGAGCTCTTGAGCCTGTTCCCTGGCGGCAGCCCAGCACTCCACTCCAGCCCGGCCTTCTGTCAGCCCCGGGGTGGGACCGAGTTCAGGACGGTTCTTTCCTGCTCTGCAGAAAGTAGGTTCTGGCTGAGACCCTGCTACTGAATGGGAATTGTGATGCCACAGTTAGTCGGTTCTGGGAGAGACAGCCGTCCTAATCCTCAGGTAGATAGTGCGTCTGTGCCCTGTTGTCTGTGCGAGGTGGAGAGGCCAGGCAGGTGTCCCACTAATAAGTTACTGGAACTGCTCTACGTGCCATGCTATGACGTCCTGGCTGACCCAGGCTGGGAGAACGCGCAGGGTTGGGGGGTGGGCTGGAAACCCGGAAAGGGCCAAAGAAAGCAAGCTGTAAATGATGATGGATTTGGTTTTTGTAAGTGGAAGTAAGCTTTCACCGGCTCATTTGTAATAAAA
Organism: Globicephala melas; assembly: GCF_963455315.2. Classification (NCBI taxonomy): domain Eukaryota; kingdom Metazoa; phylum Chordata; class Mammalia; order Artiodactyla; family Delphinidae; genus Globicephala; species Globicephala melas. The sequence continues at coordinate 49,063,361 of NC_083314.1, forward strand.
AATTAATGTAATTAAAAACAGAGTGTGTAATACGTGGCAGTGCTCAGCAGGACTAAACGATTGTTTTTTCCTTTCAAGGATAAATAACCTTACGGCGTTTTATTTTTAATTAACTAGAAGGTACAAACAAAAGAAGTGAGATCAAGGATTAGAAATGCAAAATGCCGCGGTGATTTCCAGATGGTGCTCTCCCCGCACCCAACACGAGAACGGTGCCAGAGCCCTGGTGCCAGCAGTTCACAGCCCCGCTGTGGGTAGAGCTTGCTTCCTGTATGCAGTGGGTCTCCAAGTGTGGTGTGGGACCGGCGGCGGCGGCGGCATCCCCTGGTAACTTGCTAGAAATGCAGATTCGCGAGCCCCGCCCCAGACTCACAGACTGGGGTGGGGTGAGTGGGCTGTTTAACAAGCCCTCCAGGGGATTTGATGCACAGTCAAGTGTGCGAACCACTGCTTCTGCATCGTGGAATTTAGGCTGCAGTAAACCACCCCTGTAAAATGAAACAGCTTCATGGCCTTCATTGTAATTCTGACATTAAACAAATGTTGATGACACTATAAACTTGAAAACTTAAAAAAACCCCAAAAACTTGTGTTTAAAAAAGCCTCAACTAGCCATCCTTAAAAGTGATATTTTTGCACCCTTAAGTTTATCAGTAATGTTTCTTACTTCTACTCTTGAAATCATGTTACAACTGTATAAAGACTACTGTTCAGTATTAAAGACAAATGGAGAGACCATGAACTTTGTCCTGGTTTTTGATTTGGTTGGTTTTTATTTTTAGTTCTTTTCATACCGAAACAGAGCTTCCTCCCCTCCTTCCATCCCCACTAGTAAACATGGATACGTGCGTATGTCTGGGGTGGGAAAAGTTTGTGCCTGGTGGAAGATGTGAATTCTAAACTCTTTTCTCTGGCTGAGCACGTTATATGAATTCTTAAACCCCCAAGCAGCCATACTGTTCCTTTCCAATATCATACGACACAGTTTCAGTTGGAATGAGGCACCTGAGGGAGCAGAGAGACTAGAACACAAAGGAACTGAGTCCCGTATTTCCCTCTTGCTGAAGTGTTAACCAACAAGGATAGTGCCCATCCCAGCTGGTAGCTCTGCGGGACAAGGCGACTGGGCTACGTGAGCTCCTTAAGGGCAGGGATCTTCCTCATTCCTCTTGCCATCATCACCCTTGCTCAGCCTGACTGAGCACCTTCTGTGTGCCAGGCACTGTTCTAAGTACTTGCTGTTAACACATATAGCACTGGAAATGGCTGTGTGAACCAGAGAGGTTTCTTCATCTAATATTATTATCTCAGATCTGCACATGGGGAAATTGGAAAACAAGTAGTTTCTCAAGGTCCATCCACTGGACCACATACTGTGCCCCCGCTGCCTCACGTAGAAATTGGCCCAGCAGTGCTTCCCGAGTCCTCAGCCTGACGTCCCCCTAATCACCAGAAGGGGCAGAGGCGAATCAACATACCAACCAGCCTCGACAGAGGAGTGAGTGCTTATTTTGAGAGGTAACGGTGACTATTTCAGGAGGAGGAAATGGTTCCATGTATCTCCTGATAAAAGCCGATCACCTCCCTGTACCCCAGGGGCCAACGTGGACCACGTGGCGTGGACAAGGGGAGAAGCGCATGCCCACGGCTCAGCAAGAGTGCTGTTGTTCCCAAGGTCCCACTGGCTGCGAGTCTTACACAGAACTCTTGTTGGAAGTGCTAAAAGACGAGGCCGAGGCCCGAGGCAAAAACGGAACTCACAGGACGGGAAGACCCATGCGTGCCATCACAATGTTTTCACTGTCCAAGAGGACACGTTCCAAGTCAGTGCGCCCCCATCCCTGGAACATCGGGGTGTCAGTTGTCTGGGAACAGGGCCCCCACTCCAGGATGCCGACAGCCAGAACGCAGCGGTGGCTCCTGTTTGGTGCAGGCAGAGCCTAAGCACAGACGTCCGCGCCACTACCTCTCAGGGAGGGAGCGATGGGCTCCAGAAGCCGCCTTGGACTTGGACATGTACTCGCAAGGCCAGCCTCCCTGACCTCTGCACTGCCGCTTCCTCCCTCCCGTTCTCCGTCCTCCCTCAGGGACACTGTTAAATACTTCGTGTCCATTCACAAAAGCTCACGGGACTGGCCGGCCTTTGGGAAGGTCCTCAACTCTTCCAGGAGCAAATTTCTCAATCTTTGTATCTCATTAGTAGCTAATACTTCTGGCCAATACTTGATGAGAATCTGATGTGCCAGCAGGTCTTTGACCAAGGCCTTAGGGACACGTTGAGGAAGTTAAAACACTTTGTTTATTCTCACAACTCCATGAGGGAAACACTCTTTTTTGGGGTTTGGATTTTATAAGTTTACTTATTTATTTTTGGCTGCCTTGGGTCTTCGTTGCTGTGCGCGCGGGCTTTCTCTAGTTGCGGCGAGCAGGGGCTTCTCTTCATTGCAGTGCAGGGGCTTCTCATTGCAGTGGCTTCTCTTGGTTGCAGAGCATGGGCTGTAGGCGCGTAGGGCGTCAGCAGTTGTGGCACATGGGCTCAGTTGTGGCTCGCAGGCTCTAGAGCGCAGGCTCAGTGGTTGTGGCACATGGGCTTAGTCGCTCTGCGGGCATGTGGGATCTTCCCAGACCAGGGCTCGAACCCGTGTCCCCTGCATTGGCAGGCGGATTCTTAACCCCAGCGCCACCAGGGAAGTCCCAAGGGAAATACTGTTGAGGCCCATTTTGTACCTGAAAACTAGGGCATGGAGCAATTCAGGAATTTGCCCACGGTTACAATCAGTGAATGGTAGAGTCAGAATGGGAACCCAGGTCTGACTGGACCATTATGCAGCCTCCCTGAAAAGTCACCATCCAGGTTTCAGGGGTGGCAAGCAGATATTTCTTTCAGCAAGCCATTGTTCTAACCAGAGAAACGGTAGAGTAAAGCCGAGGAGAGGAAGAGGGATCAAATAACCTGCAGTACAAGTTAGCAGCGGATGAAAGCATTGAACTAGAAGTGCCGAAGATGATGATGGACACCAGCCACCTTGGACTAGACCATAACTCGAACCCTACAAGCCTACTGCAGAGTTCAAGAAATCTGATCAAGGACCTCAATCAAGCGGTTCAGCCTTGCTGATGAAATTTTCTGGAGCTCTTGTTTATTTGGCTGGAAATGTGCAAAAAATAAGTGAGGCAAACATTATATAAACTCAGAAAAGCCTGGAAACAGTCTGGGGAGCACAGGATGAGAAAGTTGTGGCATCTGAAGGCTGCTGTGAGCTCCCGTGGCTGCCAGCATTCCTTGTTCCTGAGATAACACCGAGCTGGAGGGAGGCTAGTGAGCCTGGGGCTGGCTCTCCTGGGAAGCCTTTCTGCTCACCAGGTGCAATGGGGCCTCCTGCCTGGGGCTCCCATTGTAGCCCTTGGCACACGGGTTTGTCTCTGCACAGCTGTAGCTGCCTCCACCCTGGGTATATGGGCATCGCAAGGGCAGGGCAGGCCTCTCCCCAGTACCCGGCATCTGGCCAGACCCATAAGGGCAGCTTCACACTGTGAGTTGGGGCCTGAGTCCAGATTGCAGAAGGACAAGACAAAGGCGGGCCCAGCAGGCAGCCCAGCATCCACAGGAGAGCCCGGATACCCTCCAGGCCTGGCAGGACAGCTGTTAAACCCTGGCGCCGTGGGCAGAGTGTCAGAGCCAGTCCCAGCAGCCCCTTCCTTGGGGCCCAGCCCTCCGACCTAGCCAAACCCGCAGCCTAAGAGAGCTGGGCAGAGCTGCCTGCCAAGGAAGGCTGTTGCCATTTCTAAGCAGGTGCTCTGGCTCTATAGGAAAAGGAAAACTCAGAGAGGATGATGGGGAGGGAGGGAAGGAAGGGGACCAGGTGACAGCCCAGCCTTTGCAATAGCTCTGGAGGCAGCCTGGAGACTTGGGGTGGGAAATAGGTTGGGCAGATTAGCCAGGGAAGTCCAGTTGTTGCCAGGTAAGTTTGGTAGAGGATAAACAAGCAGTTCTATGGGAAAAGAACCACAATGAAGAGCCCTTGGTACCAGATTCTACGGGAGCTAAGGGGAGGGGGCCACAGCATGCAGGTGTTGAAACTGAGCAGGACCCTGTGGGGCTCCTGGGCACAGAAGCCTTTCTGTCCCCCATTTCTTGTTTGTAGGGAACAGACTCCAGCCTCCATGACCTTCCCTGAGTTCCAAAGGGCAGATTCGAACAGCTGCTAATCAGAGAGGGGAGGGGATGCAGAGACAAGGGAGGAGCAGCCAAGAAACAATAGTGCAGCCTTGGGGCAGGTCCTGGTTCTGCCTCAGGGGATACACATAACAATATCTTTGAGTTCTTTACAGAACTAAAAGCCTAACAAATGGAAGATGTTGGCATTCTTCATTCCAGGGAAGACGCCCTGAGGCCAAATTAAAGGAACCAGGAGATTACCTGAGACCACATTAAAGGGGTGCAGGCCCTGCACACACCCTAATCTTATCAGCAACCCCACCCTTGAACCACTGCTATAAAACTCCTCACCAAATCCTCCCGGATTGGGACACAGTTTTCAAGGCACGAGCCTGCCGTGTCCCCCTTTGCCTGGCAAAGCAATAAAGCTGTTCTTTTCTACTTCACTCAAAACTCTGTCTCCGAGATTCCATTCGGCACTGGTGCACAAGTTTTCAGCATCAGTGTCAGGGAATGCTTCCCAGGGCAGGCACCTCTGACATTTTTGAAGGCTGTCTGGGGTCGGTGGGTGGACAAGGGGAAGATAGCTCCAACAAAGGCGCACAAATAAGCTAAATGAATGGGTGGATGAATGAATGCATGGAGTTGGGGTGTGGTGGAACCAAGAAACCAACAACTGAAGCTCAAACCAATAAATGTTCACGTGGGACTTCTGCTGCCAGAGGCCAGCTTGGAGAACCAGGAAGTCCAGTCCAGTCACTGCGTTCCACCCCCAGGGCACAGGCCTCCTCTAGATGACAGGGATGTAGGAGCAAGGAGGCCTCTTCCCTCCCCCCCCCCCCCACGCAGGGGCCAGGTGCATTCACGCCAGCCGCCAGGCCAGGTTTCATCAGCTTCCAAGTTGGGCAGCGCTGGGCCCTGAGGACAGAATGGAGGGGCCAGCCTCCCGGCCTCAGCCCCAGGGCCTGTTCTATGCCACCCTCAGAGCATGGCCAGAACACACTTCAGATTACAACTGAGGACACACGTCTGAAAGAAGCGTTTCCCACACAAAACCTACCCTTGCCTTGTGCAAGGAAGCTGTTATTTTTTAATGTTGGTCTTTCTTTAAAAGATAGATTTTGTGACCCACTAGTGGTTGTGCCTGCAGTTAAGGAAACACTTCTGTAAAATGATTTGCCCGCCCTACTCCTCTCCCCCCGCGGGGAGGTGGGAGTGCCAGCTCCATTTCCCTGAAGCAAAACCCGAGCCAAGCCCCCCACACCGTCATGGTGAATGTCACTGCGGAGCCGGGCCTCGCGAGCTGCTCACCGACGGAGGTGAGCCCCACAGGGTCCCAGGAAGGTTAATGGACGCAGGCGGGGAGTTGCAGAGGGCCGGGTTCAAATCCTCCCTCCGCTAATTACTTGCTGTGTGACCTTGGATCACACCTTGGATAAGTAATTTAACCCCGGAGTTTCGGACTCCTAGTTCGTAATACGGAGATAAGTAGTCCCTCCCTCGCAGTGTCGCCGTAAGCATTCAGGATTGTGACCATTATGTCCCCAGCAGAGCTCTGGAATACTTGAGCAGGCAGAGCAGGGTGGGAGACGGCACAGCGCCTGCGCGTCCCTGAATTCCCAGGTTCAACTTGATTTCCAAAATTCGAGCGGTGCCTGCTGTTCCTCCACGCGACAGCCCTCGGGGCACTGCGCGCACCAGGTCCCCATTACTGCACCCCGCCACGCGTGCCCGCCCCTGCGTCGCCTCACTGCCCCTCCCGCCGGCTCCAGCTCGTCCCCCAGGCCGCGCTCGGCGCGCCGCCACCACCGCCTTCTTAGAGCCGGGCGCGCGCTCCGTGCAACTCCAGGCTGCCCTCTCTCCCCCGCCCCCGCCCCCAACGGTGCGTTCCTCGAGGCTAAACTGAGGGTCGTCTTCCCCCCGGCCCCGGGCGCCGAGCCAAGTGTCCTGGGTGTGCGGGGTGTGGGGCGTGTAAAACCCCCAACAACCCGGCCCCGTCAAACTCCAGGCTCCAACCCTCCTGCGGCTGTGAGCGCGCCTGCGCCCGGCTGGACGTCCCCAACGGGGCAGCGTCCGGGCGCATCCCTGGCCCCAAGACGAGCGGCCGGAGGCGCGGAGACGCGGACCGAGGCAGGCGGCCTGGAGCGCAGACCCGCCCCAGCCTCCTGCCGGCGCGGCGGGGGCCTCCGGGTCAGCGGAGGGGCGGGAAGGGTGCGGCCGGCGCAGAGCCCCACCCGGCCGACCCGACTTGCCCGCGACACCCGAGGAACAAAGTAGCCTCGCGGGGAGGGCGCGGTGGGCGCCGGGTAGTAGCCCGCACAGTCGCCCCCTGGTCGCTGTCCCGCGACACACCTCGGTCCCCACGCCAGGGGCACCCGGCCGCACCCTGCCAAGGAGACGCGCTCTCGCCTCCCACCTGCCCCTCCGCCACCGAGAAGAGGCGCCCCGGAAAACAAACAAACAAAAAACAGAAAACCAATCAGCGTCGGAGCGCCCTGGCCTCCCAGGCCTGCCTGGCGAGCACCGGGCCCGCGGTTTCGGCTGGAGGCTTCGGAACTTGCCATCCCACCCCACCCCACCCCGCTCCCGTCATCCTAAGGATTTGACGTCACGCCTGAGGTTAAAGTTGGTGCCACTTTCTGTACCGTGTTGTTGCAGTGTCAGGTGCCTACCTGTGCGAAGCGAGGTCTGGACACGTAGCGTACCATTACACTGCCACCGGAGGGGCAGAGAGCCGACTCGGGAGAAGTCCATACCTTTACACATGCTGTTTATTTTCCGTGTCTGGGCGTCCTTTCCCTTACCTTCCTGTGAGTTCCTCCTCGTTTTACAAAACCCAGCGTGGACGCACTTCCTCCCACTGCGTAAGCCTGCCTTCCCCCGCCCCCCCACGTCTCCCGCCCCGCCCCTCTCCGCTAACCACTTAGGCTCGCCACCGGGGCTAACCAGGTGCTTCCTCTCACTTCCCACCAGGCCAGGTGGGAATGCTTGATCTGCCCCTAGCCTCTGGCCTGGTAAGGTAGAGCCCGTCTTTCTCATCTCTCTGAGCTCCTGCCTGGCATGTGGCCTGGCGCCTAGTTAACACGAGGCTCTAAGTAAGAGCGTTCTGATGGTCCTGTGGGAGGCGCGGATGACGCAGGGCTGGACATAGCTTTCTAGGTCAGTAGTTCCCCAGGCAGAGCAGATGGGGAAGGTCACACAGGAGGCTGGAGAACCCAAAGACCCCTCCCACCCGCACAAGTCGGGGCCCAGCATCTTACCCCAGGAAGGAGGGCCTTCTGCCTCTCTGGAATTAGAGCAAGGAAGGTCTACTTCACACACAGCTCAGAGTGCCTCCCTCCCTCCCCCCCATCCAGCCTTTTCTGGCATGGGGGGAGCGAGCTGCATCCAGCCTTTGCTGGCATGGGGGGAGCGAGCTGCAGTAGGAAGAGTGGGCGCTGAGTCAGAGTGCGGGTCTGAATGGCCTCCATTGCTGCTAAACTTGGTTCTCCATCTGTGTAAATGAAGACAATAAATGGGACATCCCAGGCTGGACTATTTTAAGGACAAAATAAGATGTGTCAAGAGCCTGACCCCCCCCCACCTGGGATGTAACAGATGCAGCTGCTCAGTACCCCCTAGAGACCTTTCCCTGCCCAGTCCCAGCCCTAGCACCCCACCCCCACTTCCATTTCTTCTCAGCTGAGGCAGGGTATCGGTATCGTCATCCTCACCAGACAGAGAAAACAGAGGTGATTTTTGCCCCAGAAGCATTTTTCAACATGAAATTTCCCCAAAGTTTTATGACCACAAGGCCACAAGCTGGGGTACGGGAGCCACTAGGGTTTCCCCACTCCTGTAGTTTCTGCTGTGGGACTATTTCTATGCTTTGGGGGCCCCAGGCTGCTCTCTGAGGTGTCCCAGCACCCTCTTCACATCCTGAAGGCCCAAGCACTTGTTCCATTGGTCCCCCTGCTCACCTGCTAGAGCCTCCCCAACCCCCCTTCATCCCACCCCAGGCCAGCCCAGCCTCCCCGTCCTGCAGTGCTGGGGGGCTCTGGGAGCCATGCTTTCCCCCCACCCTCCAGGGACAGTAAAGAGGGGTTTTAACTGGCTCCTGCTGATAAGGCCCGAGGAGGGGAGAACACTCACTGCACACACACCCCACAGGATTGCCTGACCCCTTCCCCCATCCTCTTTCTCTCAGGCCACGTGTCTCCTTCAGCGACCTTGCCTGCTGAGAGGTGCAGCAGCACTCACTCTAACCTGATTCTGTTGTGTTTTCAGCACAGCCTGCACCCAGCCAGTTGTAAAGAAGCCCTGGGCTGCCCACTCCAAGCCCCCCCATCCCCACTGCTCCTATCCGAGGCCCCTTAGCTCCATTCTGTCTCCTGCTCCGAAATGCACCTTGCCCAAGGCTCCTCCACCAGCCAGAGGATGGTCTCTGCAGGCTTCCGCCTTAACCCTGGCGTCACCCCAACCCCAGGGGCCTCCCCAGCCCTCCCCCTCTGGCATGCCAACACTGCTCACTGCTGTGCTTGTTTCCTCCCTCCCCCTCCCCTCCCCCTCCTCCACCCCAGGCCCCTGCCAGGCTAGTGAAGGTCAAGTGAGCATCCAGCCCAGAATTTAGCAATTCAGAGTAGGGTAAGTTTCAGCGTTGTTCTTTAATAATTTAAGACTGACACACAGCCACCTACTCCCAGAGAGTCCCAACCCTTTGGGCAGTGGACGCGCCCAGGCAGGACAGCCCATCCTGCTGCTCGTGCGCTGCCATCTCCCTGCCAGCGGCCCACCTACAGCTGCCCTCAGGGAGTCTGGGCAGAGAGCTTGTGGCTGGGGACAGCTTGGCACCAGCTGCAGCCCGTGTCCAAGGTCACAGGAGAAGGAAGACAGAGGTCCTCATGGCCAGGCTGTGGTGGGGGGCAGGGCTGGTCTGGCCGGTCCCACTGGCCACAGCTGCACTTCCCTGAAATTGGTCTCGGTTTCATTTTGTTCCTTCAACCTTATATCACAAAGATTTCCCAGAACTTCCTAATATTCTGACTACCAGATAACATCTCCCAGATGTTCTCCCACCAGACCACACGTGCTAATTTTGGGTTTGGAATATATGGTCAATGGCTATAAGGCTGTTACTCCAGGACACTTTGTCCATTTCTGGAAAAAAAAGCAAAGGTGTCAAATGGGAGCTGGGAGAAATGAGACTGAAAAAGGCGGGCTCAAGGCCAATATGGCCGAGTACTTTCTTTGGCTCTGGAGTGGGAGGGGCTGGGGGAGCCCTTGACAGTGTGGGATGGGATCTGGGGGTAAGGCGATGCTCAGGGACCAACCGAAGGACCCACTGAATCTCTCTCCTCCCCCTGCCAACAAAGGTGCAGGAAGACGTTGACAACACCTCAGGCCTGGTCAGGGCGGAAGACCCATATCTTTTTCCCGGTTCTGCATAAATTAACATCCTCAAACAACATACACAAACAGGCTCCTTCCCTCTGCTAAAGTGGTCAGTCACAGAAGCCCTGCCGAGGCCCAAGGGGTTACGAGCCACCATGTTCATTTTCAGTAGACAAAGCAGCTTTATGTAGTGCATTCCCAGCCACCCCTGGGGCGGCTCAGAGTTTCCAAGGGGGTGACGGTGAGGGCAAAGGCACCTCTGGGTCACCGTGGGACAGGCCTCTGCCTCAGCACACGGATCGACAAGCTCTCCGAGTGGGCCAGGAGCTCCCTAATGTGAGCCAAGCCCAGCCCTGCAACCTTGGCCCCGTTCACCTCGAGGATCTCATCCCCCACTCCCAGCAGCCCCGAGTACAGCTTGGCCGTCCTCTCATCAGCCATCTCCTGCACGTAGAGCCCTGCAAAGGAGAACAGGAGAACTGACACAGGCAATCCAAATCAAGGACATGCAGCTCTGTGGAAGGCCCAGGTGGATGCTGTTTGGGGTGGAGGGGAGGCAGGTGCTCATACAGGGCACTACACACACACACGCACACACACTCTCCCTCATTGTTCCACTTCACAACCGCAACTGGCCTTATAAATAGATAGTGTGCCCACCTCCATGGTATAACTTCATTTCTCTGTCTCCTCTTTTAAAATCCTCCTAATACAAATGATGCTTTAAGCTGTTATTATTCATGTATACCCCAGTGTGAATGAGCTAATCTTATCTTTTTCTGGGATAAGCTTTGATTGTAAAATAGGGAGGAAAATGTTGAAAAATTGAGACAAAGACCTACTACATGCCTGGCACCCTGCTAGGTGGGATTCACAAATAAGACCCAGCTGCTGCCCTCAAGTAGCTGGGGGGTGGATGGTATCACTGGAGTAGCGAACGTGGCTGAGGTCGAATCCAAACCTGGTTTGCTTCACAGGATTGTCTGGGACTAGCCCTGGCCTCAGTCTTCCTCGGATACGGTTCCTTACTTAGGATTCAGAGGCTTCTGGGCAAAAGCCCAGGAAACATAGAAATTCTGGCCGCGTGTTTAAAGTCATCGTGGCTCACTTCTCCCTTCTTCACACATACTCTCTCCCCTCAGTGACCTCAAGAGGCCCCACCTGGCTGGGACCATTCCCTGAGTCTCTAAGGTAGGGTGAGCCTGGGAAGAACCTGCTTCTCCTTTCCTGGGGTTCAATTCGAGGAACTCAGTGGAGCAGGCTCTGGAAGGTTCTGGAAGCCTCGAGCTGCGCTGGGCTCCCTTGCTACACAGTTCAGGACGGTCCAGCTGAGGGAGGCCCTCTTGCCTCAACTTCTGCTGAAAACCTTACAAACTCTCCGTCAGCTGCTTCCACCTGACAGTAAGGGAGCACAGGCTCTTCCAGGGAAAGTTGGGTGCCCTCCACCCGGACACACTGAGTGAGCACAGGTGTGCAGAGCTCAGGCCCTTCCGCAGGAGGACTGCAGGGTGGGGACCCTATGCCGCGACAGCCCCTGCAGGACTCACTCAGGTTAGCGTTGCCTCAAGCACCCTCGCTGCTCCCCAGCCTGGACTTGGCTGGCTGATTAGAAACATTAAGCAGCTGCCCATCCCTGACTCCCTGCTTCCTCTTCCTAAAATCAGCTTCCTTAGAAGGGACCTGAAAGAGCATCTCGTCTGGTCCCCCAGTCTCCAGCTGGAAGCCTTTTAAGATGTCTTGGATGAGTGGAAGGTCATCTTCTGGTCCGCTCAGCCCCGCAGGAGATTCTGGCCCCAATAGAAGTCAAGCTTTTCAGAGCCCACCCTCTGCAATTCGGGTTTGAAAGTGCATTGAAACCTCCTCTGAGGCACCTGAAGGTTTGCAGCTCTGGCTGTCGCAAATCCGATCTGTTGACATACTCCTCCCTGGTCTGACCTGCGGAACGGCCTCTCAGTGCTTCTTGGCAGGGCTGAGCCCTTCCTGCAAGGCCGGCTCCCTCCTGACAAGGTCTGTCGGCCATCTTGGCTGCACAGGGCTTTTCTCTCAGCCCGTGCCCTATCCTTTCCCTCTTCTTTCTGGGTTCTTTTAACAGCTTGTCTGCCCTGTGTGCATGTTGGTGGCATGGGGAGAGGCAGGTAAGGAGGGCAGGGGTGGAGCCGGCAGAAACGGCTGCTGTACCGCAGAACATGCCAGTCGGGAGTGATGAGAAAACCCAAAAGAACGCAGCTGGAGGCCCAGACACTGCTGTCATGCCTGGGGTAGGTTTCACAACTGAAAGTCATGACACAAATATGACAGAAAGACTGCTATCGTAGGCATTTACCGTCTGCTGGAAATGGCCTTTGTTAAGGATGTATGATCTCTGTGTTGTACTCAATTAGAAGCAGAAGGCGAAGCCTGCTGTTCTCACATGCCTGTACAGAATCAGATGTGATAGCCAGCAAGTAACACCAGCATCTTGATGTTTTAGTGAGGAATGCAAACCCGCCCCAGCTCATGGCCCCTCTGAGGCCCAGGAGAAGTGACCCTTGGCTGCTGGAGCATGGCCTGTGGCAAGGAGGCACCAGCACCAGTCATGTTCCATGTGTGAGGGGAGCTCTGCGTGACATCCAGCAGCCAACTGCAGCGGCAGAAGCAGGGCACCAGCTGGGCAGGACAGGGAAGAGCCTGCACCAACTAGGTGAGGGGCATCCTGGGGAGCGGGCCCGGCCAGAGCCCAGGAAGCTCTTGGTCATTAAAGACCCCTGCCCATCAGCAGTCTATGACAGGGGATGGGGGGAGGGGGTCCCACTGCCTGCAAAGGGGCCTAAAGGGACTTTTGGGGAGGATGGGGGTCATAGTAGAATGGCCAGTTGGGTATGATCTCACATTGACAGATGACGCAGATCATGTCTGCCCCCGTCTGGAGTTCTACTCCCGCAATACACATTCTTTTTCTGAAGAGGGAGGGGAAGAAATGGGCCAGGCGCTTTCCCATATACCTCACTGAATGCTCCTTATGACTCTTCCAGGTAGGGTTTCATTAGCTTCATTTTACAAATTAGAGACCCGAGGCTCAGAGTGGGTAAGTAACCTGCTCAAGGTCACACAGCCAGCGGAGGCGCTGGAGTACAAACCACGCTGTCGTCCAGCTATGCCTGCATGCTGCCTCTCTGAGAGAGCCTGTCTCCCTCACCGAAGGAGAGAGGAAGCTGGAGGAACGGGCAGAGTGGCTAACAGGCCGTGGAGCACTTTGCAATGGTCAACATATGCTCACAACGGCCATCTCCCTGTGAGGAGAGACAGGCGCCCTCCTGAGGGCCAGAGTGGGGAGAAACTCATCCTCCCTTCCTCTCGCACTCATGTAAACTCCATCAGCCAACGGTCAGAACTACCTTCAAGTCAACCAGACCACGGCCACTTCTCACCACTCCACAGCCACCCCAGTCTAAGCCGCCACCACCATGTCTTCCCTGGACTGTTGAAATAGCCCTAAAACTGGTCTCCCTGGCTCCACCATCACCCCACTAGGGTCTGTTCTCAACACAGCAGCCAGTGAGCCTGTTGAAGTGTTCAATCAGAGCACGTCAGTCCCTGCTCCAAGCGCCTGGTGGCTCCTGTCTCACTGGCAAGAAAGCCCCTTCTGCCCTTAGCTCAGTCTCTCTCCCCCATTTCTGGGCTCAGCTGTCTCCCCACCTTTCTGCCCTCAGCTCAGTCTCTCCCCTTCACCCCTCTGTCCAGCTTGACCTCCTTGCAGTTCCTCCCACAGGCCAAGCTCATTCCCAGCCCTCAGGGCCTCGCACTGGCTGTTCCCTCTGCCTGGAACGCACTTCCCCAGACACCACATCGCCCACCCTCACTTCACTCCACTGTCTGTCTGCTCAGGGGTCTCTTCTCAGAAAAGCTGCCCCACCGGTACTCCCATACTCACTGCCCTTGGGCCTTATCCTGCTTTATTTGTGTTTGTTTCTTAGTACTCTTCGCCATCTGACATACATATAACACATTATATGTATATATAAAATATATAAAAATATAAATAAACGTGTGTGTGTGTGTGTATATATATATATATATATATATATATTTGTAGATACAGTCTAGCTCCCTCATGAGAACGTGCACTCCTGAGGATGAGGATTTTGTCTGTTCCATTTACTGCTCTATCCCCAGTATCTACAACCACCTAGGAGGTGCTCACGTATATTGTTGAAAAAGAACTGATGGAACATACGCAAGAACTCGCTGTGTTCTGCAAGTCTGGCAGCAGGCAGATTTCAGCCAGCTAAATCATCTTGACCTCGGAGATCAAAGCAGAGGACTAAACCCTCCGCGGCACAGCCCAGCCAGGGCAGCTTTGCGCGTGTCTTTCTGCGTCTGTCTCTCCCTTTCTTCCTCCTCACTCTCCTCTCCTTCCCACTCCTGCACGTCTGTCTTCCTTCCTTCCTCATCTCATCTGAGAAACATATGTCAAGGTCCCTTGCCCTGTGATGGATTCTGACCCACAGACCTTGGGGAAAGGCCTGGGGAAGTCACTTTGCCCTGAAAGATTCATGGGGCAGGGCTGAGAGCTGGCCAGAGTGCAGAAGGATGTTCAGAGCCCCTCCCTGGTCCTGCCAGTAATGAATCAAGACCTAGCAGGCCGCCCAGCCAGGGGCCTGGAGCCAGCCCTGAGGGAGGGGCCTGGACGCACAGACAGGCAGGCACGGTCCTCGGTCCACGTGCCCAGACATACTCCACAGCTAGAGGAAGGGAACCAGTTAAACACACCAGCCACACCCAAGGGATCCGGAGAAGCAGCCAGCACGAACCACCTCCCTCAGGCTCTCCAGTGACAAGATGGCATTAAGATTCTGATTTTAGGATGGACAGAGGGACAGCGGAGCAAGCCTGCCATCTCTACCCCCTTGAGGGGAGAATTCCAGTCCTTTCTCTGAGAGGCTCTCTGAGTCCAGAGCTCACTCATTGTTCAGCCAAAGACAGGAGACGAAAACGACCACAGCCAGAAGGCACTGCAGTGGTTTGCCAAGGCCCCAGGGCTCTGGAGCCAGAAAAGTGGGGGAGGGGGGGGGCCTACCTGAGTCCCGGCGTCCATTCCCAGAGGCCACACAGAAGCCGAAAGTGCCCTCCGGGGAGCGCTGTAGCTGCAGCTGGCTCGTGCCGTCCGGGAACACCTCCACCATGCGGCCCACAGCGCGAGCCAGGCCCGGGGCACTCACGTCCTCCACGCTGAGGGAGGGCCGGGGCGGTGCCTTGGCTGGCCTATGAGGGGCCGGAGGCGAGTGAGGGCAAAGAGAGCCAGCACTGGGGCCCAGCCCCTCCCTGGCTGAAAGATGGTGGATGCCACGAGCCAGGGCTGAGCCTGGCGGGTTCCCACAGCCGTCTGAGGCTCCGCAGAGCCCGCTGCAGACCCAGAAGCCCCTCCCCCAAGAGCAGTGGTTGTTAACCTTTTTAGGTGCAGAGATCGCTCTTGAGAGTCTGCTGAAAGCTTTAATTTTACATAAAACTTCCAGGAGTTAATGGACCCCCTGAAGTTCCTCCATGGAGCCCCGGGTGAGAGCAGCTAGCCTAGCAGGTCTTATCAGAGAGGGTGGATTTCTCTAGGCAGGGTCACAGGGCGAGGGCCTCTTTGGGGGCCATGTCTCTGGATCTTCAGTAAGATCTTTAGCTGGGCTAAGGAAGCTCCCTGAACATTCTGATTTCAAAATGTAGAGGGACGGAGGAATCAAACCTTCCAACTCTACAGAAACCCCAACTCCTGTCCAGTTGCACAGGACAAGGGCACTGAGGAATGGGCTCCAAGACCCCTGAGGCAACTGAGGCACAGGTAGTCAGCCTCACTTTCTCTTTTAAAGGGACCCCCCCCCCTCGGGCCGTGCTGCTAAGGCAGGAAGCATATAACTCCACTGTCCATGCCCTGGGTTTACGCTCTAAACCACTTGCCCACTCTTACCTGTCAGCTGCATTGTGATGCCCTGGCTCCCCTACCAGGTAGAGGTTGGACCGGTCCACCTTGCCACTCAGCAGAGAATGGAGGTTCTGAAAAGAGGCAGCTTTCCAACGTTGGCGAGAGGGTGACACCTAGTGGGAAAGGCCCAATATTGCAGGTGAGAAAAGCCACCTGGCAAGGGCTTGACAGAGAGGGGACCCCAACCATGAACCTGAGAGCCTGCTAAGAAAGTAATGGCATAAGCTTTTGTCATTACTTCAAAGTGCTTAACAGGAATAACCATAACTTACTTAAGGAGATGGGCCTATGTAGGCGTTTTGAAGCTTCAAAGTAAAAAAAATTGGGGGCTGAAATAAAAACTGAATAGGGTAATGCTAATTATCTCACTTATTAAGAAAATCTAATTTTTTCCTTGATTATGAAAAAAGGGTGAAATCAATCACAGAATAATAAACACAATTGTAGAATTAAAATCTTAGTTTGTGATTCTTTAGTATCCCTTTTATGATTGCTGACGTTAAAAATTTTATCAAGTATGCACCTTAAAACGCTGTGCATTAAAAAGATGGACAAGACGAAAGTCCCTCAAGGAGTTCGCACCATGGTGGGGGTGAGGTGAGCATGGACAGGTCAAAAGCCCTAAATGCACGTTGTAAGTGTGAGGCTAGAAGCACAGACAACGCTGTGCAGGGAAGCAGAGACAGACTCAGCTCAGGAGGCTCCAGGGCACTGGAGGAGCTGACGCCTGGGCGGGGCCTGAAGCATGAGCTCTCCAGGTGAAGACGGAGGTAGGGTGTTCCAGGCAGAAGAAATAGCAGATGCAGAGAGAGATGGGAGAAAGCACGGATGTTCTGGAACATACTCATGGTCTAGGTGGCTGGGCTGCAGAGGTGATGGGAGATAGGCTGGAGCCAAGCGGCCACACCCGGAAGGACCTTATTTGACCTGGTGAGGAGCCACTGAGTGACGTTAATCAGAAGAGTTACAAGGTCAGATCTGTGTTCTAGAAACTGACCCAGTGAGGAGGCTATTCCAAGGGTGGCGGTGGGAGGCAGGAAGAGGCCGACTTTTAAACAAATACCGCACACATTATTTATCACACTGGAAATCCGTGCTCTCAGGAAGATGTATTATCAAGAAGCTTAAGAGGGGGCCCTGACCTTGCCTCAGGGCTCCGGAGGGCCTTCTGGGAGAAGTCAACTCAGAATGGAAAGATAAGCAGGCATTCCCCAGGGAAACGGGGGAGGGGAGAAGGGAGGAGCCTTCCAGATGCAGGTGCAAAGGTCAAAGAGCCATAGCCACTAGAGGATGTGGGAGCAGCCCACGTGGCGAAGGTGCTCACTGCCCACTCAGAAGGGCAAAAGGAAAACCAAGCCAGGGCAGCAGCCATCCACCCTCTCACCACACACACCTGTCAATACAACAGTCTAACAGGAAGGTGTTCACCCTGAGATGTGTCATGAATATACCAGGCTGAGATGGAGTCTTCTTTCATGTTCTTTTTTCAGTTCTTGAACAATTCTTTCTGCTGCGCAGTCCTCCTGGCACTTGCTCCCACTCTTTCTTGGCCAGCTTACTTCCTGACTTTGCCCACTTGGCTTACATTGCCCATAACCCCTCTCCTACACTAATGGGCTGTCATTTCCCTTGGGCTTACAGAGATTGAAGCTTTGATGGCCATACATCCTGGCACCACGGCTCAGACACACTGGGGACAAATCTAACTTCATGAGAAAAGCAGCAAATTCCTGGAGCACAATGCCACTCTAGGCTTTTGTCCCCAGCTTGAGATGGCTTTGCTTTTGTTTGTCTTCCATTCATTCATCCAGCAAATATTTATTCTGTACGGGGTGCAAGACAACCAATGGAATTTTCATTCAGCCTGCGTTCTCTTCCCTGCTTCAGCCTGAAAAATGAAAGGCTCCAGTGCCCCAAACTGCAATCGCCTGCTTCGTTCTGCCCAGGGGAGGGAGCAGCGAAGAGAAGAATAGACATAATACCTGGAAACACCTGGATTAGAACAGCACTTCCAGAGACATAGCTGAGAGTTAGGTGCTACTGTTGGTTTGCTGTTGGTTTATCCTCTAGCACGTGGGAGGGGGGACTTTAGCAGGCTGCCCCGCATTCACTCACTCACTCACTCATTCATTCACTGTGTATTGAGTATGTCTACCATACTAATCATCATACTAAATATTTGGAATACAAAGATCAAGTAGTGTCTCCGCAGGGAATCACATTCCACTGAGGGGACACAGACAAAAGTTAAAATACTATGTGACAAGTCCCGTGAAGGAGGGAAGCACAGGATGAGAAGGGAAGACAGAGCAGAGGTGCCCAGCTCAGCCCAAGGAGGGACTGGAAGTGGCTTCCTGGAGAAGGCAGTGCCTTCAGTGTTGATGGAGGAGCAGACATTAGCAGGTAGAGAAAAGCATTTCCGGTGAAGGGTCAAAGTCAGACTGTGTGGCCTGATTACAGAACTGCAGTCAAGGATAAATGGGGTCAAGTGTTAGAAGAGTGATGAGATGAACGCAGTCAGATCACAGAAATCCTTTGGCAATGTCGAGTGACCTGAACTTTATCCTGGGGGTGATAAGGGACCAACAGCAGGTGTTCAACGAGGGGGTGGCAAGGCCAGATTTGCACACTAGAAGGACCACTCTGAAAACCACATGGAGAAAGACGGGGCAGGGATGCTCGCCAGGAGGCCGCTGAGGTGATCCAGGTGGGAAGTGATCTGTGCTAGACTAAAGAGTGGCTGTGGCCATGGAAAAGGTTCCAAAACGATCAGGCAGTCGACACCAGGACTGGGCAGAGGTGGCAGAGTGAGGGCGGGGGTCTAGGATGAGCCCAGGCTCAGGCAGCGGGGTGGAAGGACAGAAGCTTGGGTGCTGCCCACTCCCACTGTGTCCAGGGAATCCATGGCTCACGGATGGACTGTGGGAACGCCAGTAGCTTCCCCTTCTCTACCTGGGGCTCCTTGGGCAGCACCCACAGCACTTCTTTCCTCCTTCCACCTTTCATTCCAATGGTGGCTACACCCCCACTGGCCTCACACACTCCTCGGCTGGGCCCTTGGGACTCACCGGATGCAGGGATTGTAACGATGGGGCTCTCTTCATTTTGGGGGCGCTGGTGTGTGAAGCCGGGCTGGGCGCAGGGGGCTGCAGCTGCTCCACACTGTAGCTGCGGGACTTGCCCAGCTTGGGCCTTGTGCCCTGACTTGTCAGGGCCAAGAAGAACTTTTTCAGCCCCAGGGTGGAGGAGATGCTGCCGCTGCTTTTCTTGTTCTTGTCAGAAGGGGCAGCTGAGGGCAGGCTGGGTCCCACACTGACCCCTGGCAATGCTCTGAAACGCAAAGATGGACATGAGGTGGGTGGGAGAGGGCCGGAGGAGGCAAGGGCCCATCCTGTGTGCCCCAGATGGGCCCACACCACTGCCTCACTGATGAAGTGACAGCCAGGCTGCAGAAAGGAAGGCCGCGTGGTTTTCTGAAGGATGCTCTGCTTGGGTAGACTTTAGGGAGAAGCTCAGACAAGACCCCTGGTGTCACACTCAACTGTGGGTTCACTCAATCGTCCGTCCATCCAATATTTCTTCAGAACCTCTTCTAGGCCTCTTCTTGGCAGATCACTGGGGTATGTGATAAACATGACAGGCAAGACCCTTACTCTCGGGAGCTTACAAACAACAGAGTAGTAAACAAAGGAGAAAACCCACCAGCAACCGATCAACAGGGTGAAGCGGAGAGTGACACGGTGGCCGGGGAAGGCCTCTCTGAGAAGATGACATTTAAACCGAGGGCTGAACGGCAGCAAGGAGCCAGTCCTGTCGAGCCCGGAGGTGAGAATTCCAGGGCAAGGGAACAGCTGGAATCACAGCTCTGGGCAGGAAGAGGCTCAGTGTGTGGTGGGTTCAAGGACATAATGGGGCCAGGTCCACAGGACTTCCAACATAATGAGCAAGGGGGGAAAGAGGGGTCAGATGGGGTCAGACAGGTGGGCCGAGGCCGGATTACACTGAGTGCTATTAGCCAAGGTAAGGGGTTTGAATTCTACTCCAAATGAGAGGAAAAACCATTGGGGGGTTTCAGCAGGAGAAATGATACCATTTAATTAAGGTTTTAAAAAGACACCTTGGACTGCGGTATGGAGAAGGAACTGCAGGGGCGAGAGGGAAGGCAGAGAGCAGGTAGGGACCATTAGATTTGTACAGGAAGAAGGAATGCACCGAGACCAGGAGAAATGCCGTCCAGGTGGCTGCAGGAGCCACCTGTGTGGATGGCCATGTGCTGTGTGTTTGCCGGGAGGAGGACCCGGGGAAGCAGCTTTTGTCGAGAGTGATTGAGACTTCCACTAGGCCTTTCAGGCATCCCAGCGGAGATGTCGGGGGAGCTGGATACACGACTCTGGAGTTCTAGGGAGCACACGGGGCTGGAGATCTGGCTTCAGTGGCATGTGAAGCCTTGGGCTACATGTCACCAGGAATGGTGCGTAGTGGAGAAGAGAAGGCCCGGCCAGAGGACCAGCTCACCAAGGCTCTGAGGCCCCAGAGCAAGGACTCAGACCCTCAGTGCTGGAGGAGAGCATGGAAACATGAGTGCCGGGCTGTTTCCCAGCCCAGAGTCAGGAGCAAGTCCTCTCAGACGGAGAGCTCATCCTGGGTGCACCTCGAGGGCTGGGACTGTCTGCACAGCTGTGCCTAGCACAGTGCCTGGAGCTTCAGAGCATTCAATGAAAGTACGAGCGAATAACCACATACACTAGACTGAACGGGGCTGGCAAAGGAGTGCTGGGGTGCCACGCTTGCACCTAGTCTAGGAGTCCCCCGAGGATGGGGAGTAATCAGCTTATCACGCTGCCACTCCAGGGGGTCTCCTTCCCCACCCAGCGCCCTAATCCCCCACCTCCTGCATCAGGGCTGTTGCTCCTGTCACTCACCGGGATGACACATGCCCTACAGAACTTGGCTCTGTCCTCTGCAGGCCGCCCTCTGGTTCCTGGCCGGACTCTGTCTCCTCTGAGGCCGGGGAGAAGGTGATGCCCATGGAGCTGATGGTGCCAACAGCTGCTGAGGCGAGACAGCCCTGGAGTCCTCCTGCAACAGCCACAGCATCCCTCCTGTGTCACTGATCCATCCCCATGGGTCATGGGCAGGGGGCAGGGGGCAGACGTTCCCAACCCAACGACAAAGGCAGGAGAGCCAGAGGAAGATGGAGAGAAGTGGGAGCCCCACGAGAGCAGTGGAGGCAGTGGTGAGACACATGCCAAGCAGGGAGGGGTATTATTTCCTGCTGAACCCCATCACCCCCAGCACAGCACCTCGTGCACAGCAGATGAGAAATAAACATCTGTGAAATGAAGGGCTGCTTGTGATAAGCCGTGTCCCTTCTGTATCAAGAGATAGTTGGGGTGGGGAGGCGGATTTTGTATTCCTGGGACAAAAGCCGCAACCTTGCTGGCTGTGACATCTAACAGCTAAACGATAGCCACCGTTTTTGGAGCACGTGTGAAGTTCTAGACAAAGAGTTAAATGCCCTACAGAGACTATTTCATGGGTTCCTAGATGGGTCCTATCATTCTTCTCAGGTTACAGAGGAGGAGCCCAGGACCTCCTGGCTAATGAGAGGAGGAGCCTCACCTGGCCCTCTGCTCCAGGTCTCGAGCAGGTGAAGGCCAGGCTGCCCAGAAAGGTCTGCATCTCTCAGAATAAACGCCCCGTAGGAAGTGGGTAGGGGCAGCCAGCAGCCAGCCTAGAGCCCGCCCGACAGAAGAAAACCACACCTCAGCACAGGGCAGGCGGGAACTCAGGGTGGGGCCTGCTTCCTCAAGGTTCGTGTGAGCAAGGGAGGGAGAGGGAGAGTGTTTGCTCCCCGCATGTAGTGGAGCGTGTGGCCGGCACACCGGGGCAGGGCAGGGGGGCGCTCGGCATCCACATGCGCAATAAGGTCAGTGAGGCCTGTCGCCTCTCTGCCCTCTTCTCCTCCACTCTGTTTCCAAGCCCTGGTTCCCCCCCTACCCCCCGAGCCATCACAGCCCCAGGGCTGCCAGAGGCGCGGGCACGGGAAGGCAAGGCTGTGTACGTCGGGCCTGTTATCTCTGCCTAAGAGTGAGCGGCTGAGCTGCTCACCACAGATCACAACATCGGGGATCACAGCCCAAGGGCCGCCAATGCTCAGGATTTGCCCATGATATGAAGACCCCTTCCAAGGGCAGAGGCGATACCCTCTATCTTTCAGCAGCCTTTGCTGCTGAAACCTAACAGCCTGCCCAGCAGGCTCGGGGATCTAGGAGGGCTCGGGCACCAGAGAACGACCCCAGCACTGTTTGTAGGAGCTCTGCCCACTGGGCACCCAGACGGCCCGTCTGCTTCGCCACATGGGGCTGGGGCCACATCCAGGCCTCGAGGGCTGGATTCCTGCTGAATTACTTCATTTATGCATCCCCCACAGGGCCTAGGATGGCGCCTGGCCTGTAGCAGGTGTTCAGTCAATACTGAATGAATGAGTGAATGAATGAAAGGACGACCTTCAAGCAGAAGGACCTTAGCCGTGTGATTATTTGGCGTTTGCTGCTCTTAGTAAATCCTGGAGCTGCTGCTTCTTCCTGCTCTGTTGGTAGCAAAATTCCCTTAAAGCCCAGGCCTCTGGCAGCCACAGAGCTTGGAGCTCCTGTACACACCTCAGGGCTCCCACTACCGCCGCCCCCAGGGTGAGCTGGCTAATCCGCCTCCAGGCTGATGTGGAATCCTGTACCAGCCCACGGACCCCGCCAGCTTCCCCAACATTCGCTGCGGCTCTGGGGGCTCCTCGGGGCTGCTATAGGAACGGTGCCTGGGTGTGTCATCTATGAAGATGAACAGTAAGTGAAGACTCGGAGTGCCTGGTGGGCCACAGACCCAGCCTGTGGCCTCTGGTCTAGGGCCGCCCTAGCCCCAGGGGAATCCCTTACCATCTCCGTGGTCCTCCGGCGGTACTGCAGGCTTCTGGCTGTAGGTGCCCTTCTCCCCACTGCCCGCGAGGATGGCTCCTCCCCAGGGCTCCTGCAGCCCCTGGGGCGTGCTGTTGTTGCAGTGACCGGTGGACGGGGCCCGCAGGGGGTGCGTGACACAGGGGCTGCGGGGCTGGGGCTGCGGCCGGGTGAGCTCACAGGCCCTGGGAACTACGCTTCTGGAAGAAGGCACGGAGGTGTCCATAGGCTCTCCCTGGTCACCCGGCCTGCGAAGTCCAGCCAGGGCTGCCTTCCTGTGAGACACAGGGGAGGTGGTTTTCTTTGAAGAGGGAGGGGTCGGCACCCAGCCTTCGGGGGAGAGGGAAGCAGTTGGCTGCTGGGCCTGGTGGGGGGCAGAGGGCTCTGTGTGGCTCTGATTCGGGGAGTCAGTTCCCAGAGACTCTTGGCTGTCCACAACCTGGGCTTGTCTGCCTGGCCCCGAGGAGCCCACCTTCATGGAAGAGGCGATGGCATAGGCTGTCCGGGAATCCACGGGCTGAGCCCAGTGATTTTCCAGCCCTGGTCCAGGCTGGGACCCCAGGGAAACCCTCTTAGAGTCCTGGACAAGAGGCTTAGAGAAAGCATCTTCTCTGGGGAGCAAAGTCCCCTCAGGCGTCTGTCCCATGCCTTCTGTCACCTCATCCAACACCTCCACTAGCTCCAGCCCAGGCAGGTAGTGTGGGGCCTGGGGGCTCCGGAGCGGCCCCGTTTCAGCCTTTTGGAACCACCTGTGGCCTCCCCGAGGCCTGGAGGCCCGCAGACGGGGGCTGCTGCCGCGGACCCTACTGGGCTGGGAGGTCCCGGCCTCCTCACTGTCGGTCCTGCAGCTGTCGGAGGTGTCCGTGCTGTCCAGGGCCGAGTCTACCTCCTCGGGGCGCGCCTGGCCCCCGATGTGCGTCTCCCGGATCCACTCGGTGTGGAGTCTGGGCTCGGCAGGGAAGAGCCGGAGGGGGCCGCCCAGGCCCCGAGGGCTGCGGGGCTGCACCAACGCTCCCTCCACCCCGCAGGCGGCTTCGCGCTCCCGGAGGACCCTCGGGTCGGGGGCGATGCTGTGGCCGCAGGCTCGGCACCTCCTTTCGCTGCCCTGAGCGGGCGGCGGCGCGGGAAGGCCCCGGGGCTCCAGCCCGCCCAGCAGCGGGTGGAGAGACCCTGCGCCCGCGTCCTGGCGCCGGCAGCCCCCGTGGACGTAGTCGGCGAGGTCGGGCTTGGAGCGCAGGGGGCCCTGGTCCGCCGGCTGCAGCGTGGTGCTCAGCACCTGGCGCTGACGCTGCTGCAGCCGCTCGAGGTAGCGGGACTCGGCGTCGCGGGCTGATTCATCCTCAAAGCGGACGTGGGACGGCGAGGCGGCCCGCTTCGGCCACTGCCCGCTGCTGGACTCCCCGCTGGAGGAGTCACTCGTGTTCCCGTTCTGGAGGTTGTCTCTGCAGGCAAGGGTCATCCTCGGGTCCAAGGCTGGGCTTTTCCACCCATCTCTGATGGGGAGGCGGGAGGAGACAGGTCACGGGCAGAAAGAGGGGAGGAAGGTACAGACTCCCCGCTGGGCACCCACCAGCCCCGCTCCACCCTGGGGTACAGTCTCCCACTGTGCTCAGTGGAACTACAACCCAAAGTTGCCCCCAGTCAGGCTCCTCCGGAGTCGGGCAGCAAAGCAGAGCAGCTTACAGGTGCATCCTGCTCCTGAACACAGCGCTAAGCAAAGTGAACACAACCGTCTGCACGTTTGGCTCTCCCTCTGCTGCCTGGCTCAGCCTGAGTTAAGATGAAACACTGTTAAACTCAGGATTGTACAGAAGGATGATACCGAAGTCCTCGTGCGTGTGCGTGTATGTGTGTGTGTGTGTGTGTGTGTGTGTGTTTAGGAGAAGTGAGCCTGGCCATCATGGGCATCTGGTGAATTGTGATGCATTGTGGCAATGCTGTATTTTTCATAAAGGTTTAATGGGAAGAGCATACTTCAAGTCTCCATGGAGACTGTGTAGGACCTGCAGTCAGTGTTTCTAAACATTCCTGCTCTCAAAAGTATCTACTCAGGGATCCTAATCATCTTGCTTGGACAAAATTTAGACAGAGGGACACTGGTGTTTCTTCTTGGTCTCTCCACCTTGTCTGTTCCAACACCCCCTCCTGTACCTGCCCCTCCCCAGGCCCTCACATACATGCTTGCCCCGAAAAGCTGTGATGACAATTACTGTGCTAAGAAGAGACCTCAACCTTTGGTCTGGGAGACACTGTGGCTGGTGGTCAAGTCCTGCTCAGCTCAAGAAAATACCTGCACAAATCTCGCACTGGGCCTCTTAGAGCCAGGCAACCTGAGGTTCAGACCCCTGTGCAAAAGGACCCAGGCCTACAGGTCATTTCCCATCAGAGACCACCTAAGTAGAGACAAGGCTCCTCCCTTCCTTTCGCAGCAGCACCTCCCCACCAATCTACTGCTGAGTGGCTGGGATTCACATCATTTCTGACATTTCTCACTTCTTTGTCACTCACGTTGGACCCCTGCAGTGGCCTCTTATTCATTGGTCCTCCTGGAGCAAAGCTTCATCACACCATCTCTCAAGGTGGACACGGGATCAAGTTCACAGTCTTTGGGGTAAAAATACAGGCCCTCCACATTCCTCTCTGCCTTCCTCTCCAGCTCTGTCCCCCACCACCCACTTGTAAGGCCTCCACCCCAGCTACCTCATGCAACCCTCCTGCCCCTGTCTCCTGGAATGTTTCTTCTTAACCTGACTGCATTTGGTTCCTAGGTATTAAATCTTACCTGTGTACAGAGACCATGTGTGGTGGTTAATTTGATGTGTCAGCTGGGCTGGGCCATGGTCAAACATTATTATACTTGATCAAACACTATTCTTGATGTTTTTGTGAAGATGTTTTTTTGGATAAGATTAATATTTAAACTGGTGGACTTCAAATAACGCTGATCACCCTCCATGGTTTGATGGGCCTCATCCAATCAGTTGAAGGTCTTAATAGAACAAAGACTGATCTCCTCTGAGCAAGAAGGAATTCTGCCAGCTGACTGCCTTTGGATTTGAGCTGCAACTCTTGCCTGGGTCTCAAGCCTGACAGCCTACCCTACCGACTTTGGACTTAAAAAGCTTCCATGATACCATGAGCCAATTTTTTTTAAATAAATTTTTCTCTCCATATATAAACACACATCGTGCTGATTCTAGATTCTAGCAGGATTTTAGAGACCTGCTACTTCTTTCCAATTACCGAGAAGAGCACCCATGTAGACAGTTATCTATGCCGGCATACTTTATGTATTACGTTACTGCTTTCAGTCCTCAGAGCGCCTACAAAGGCTTCCCTAACTATACCCTATTCCTAGCACATTTTGTTCAAGCCTGTCTTGACACTCCAACTTCTTATAAATGAAATGTATGTGAGTGATTGGTTGATTTACTAATCCTTCCTCTAATTGGATGCTTCTGGAGGAAGGATGCCAATGCTCTCAAAAAGGCTGCCTTAATGTGAGTTCCTTCCTCACCAAATTCACAGCTGCAACAGAAAGACAGATGTGGTATGCAATTAAAAGGAAAAGTGTTCAGACACTAGCAGGACGAAAACATCCATGTTTAACAACTACTGTTAAAACATGCCAACCAGTGGGGAGAGCAGCCACTGAACGGGTTGATTTCTCTAACTATACATGGCATTGACTGGACTGGACAGAGTGTTCTTCCAGGCTGTGCTTTCTGTATGGATAAATGGCCTTGCCTGTCTGACTTAGGTGAACATGTGTTCGCCTGGGCTCTGAGGGTGTCACTGGCCATTCCTAATCATCCCCCTCCCTGGCTGCCGCGATAGCCAAGCCACTGACTAGTCTCATAGCCCTGATGGGTTGGAATGATCTGGATCGCAGATGGTGTGGACTATGATGTATAGAGGCTACCCTTGGGGGTCATGGGATAGAATGAGAGGTCAGAGTTAAATTGTCCAAGACTGATTCCCTGCAAAGCTCCGTGGCAACCAGCTAGGGCTGAGAGCTTAAGGCACTCACTCACCTATGCCATGTCAGATCACTA
Organism: Globicephala melas; assembly: GCF_963455315.2. NCBI lineage: Eukaryota > Metazoa > Chordata > Mammalia > Artiodactyla > Delphinidae > Globicephala > Globicephala melas. The sequence continues at coordinate 49,089,842 of NC_083314.1, forward strand.
CAACCTCAAATCTTGGACCCCAGGCCTCTGCTCACACCAGGAGAGGGGCTGGTGCTCACCCAACCGTGACTGCTGAGCCGGTGGAATAAAGCTAGAGCCAAGGTCCTGCTGTGTCATACTGCATTGTACCCTAGGTCCCGATTCACACCAAGGAGTGGGGTGAGTACTTCTTAAGTCAGGCAGCTGAAGAGTGCCACAGTGCAAGCTCTGGGGGCCTTCCTGGAGCCTGACACGAGGTGTTCACTAGGTGTTTACCCTGCCCTGGGATGCAGTGGGCAGTGGGGGACTGCACACCTGCCACCACTCCTGACTCCAGCATTTCCCAATGGGTGCTCCTCCAGGAGAATTTTTTTTAAAAGAACTACTGCGAAGCAAGTGGGTCTGCCTGCTTTGAGATCTGAGCAGATGCTATGCTTGAAAGGGCTGCTCTGAGGAATACTGAGGCATTGTCAGTCATCCTGTTTTCTGAAACCCATAGGCACACAAGGCCATCTTATCACTAGGCCCAAGAGCCGCAGTACGTGGGAGCCACGATTCTTCCAGGGCCCATGAAAATGTGTTAGGTTCTTTTAATGTCAAAAGAGAATAAATAAATGCACTTTTAAATCAAAGAAAACATTCTCAGATGTAATATTAATATATTCACCTTTAAGCCAGCATGGTCATAAAATACAATTTTTAACTTTGTTTGTGGAGGAAGGAGCCCACAAAGGCAAGAGTGCCTAGGGCTCCCAAAAGTCATACCGTGGGCTTGCATTTGGAGAGGGATTTGTGGCTGAGATGTACAGCTCCTGAGTAGGCTCGCCCCTGGTGAGGAGGGTACAGTGTCTCTCTGCTTGTCTCAGCATGGCTGGGGAAGTCCCTCTGATCCCCCTGCTTGTGACAATTCTCTTTAAGTGACTGTGAAGCACTGCAGTGCCCTTGCCACCTAGGACCCCATCTGCACCTGCATCTCTTGAGCCTGTCAGGATCTCAGAAGGGGCTGTGAGATAATCACTCTGGTGGGCTCACTGTCCTTGTGGGGTTCCTGGGTCAGCTCTCCAGAGCATTTTTGCCCAGTAAAGGAAGGCTCTAGGCAGAGAAACAGCATCACCTCACCCGCCAGAAACAAGAGGAGCCCCACTGAGCAGAGGCTCTGCCCCTGCTGCACAGGCAGGATGCCCTGGTCAGCCAGGCCCAGCCGGTGGAGGAAAGGCCCACTGGGAGATTCAGTACACGGGCTTAGACACAACAACCCCCTCCAAGCCCCAGAGGGCGATGCCCTGCTCTGCTGACAGGATGTGGGCTATACTTTCTGAGGAGGGAAAAATAAAGCTCAGCTTTCGAGGCAGTACATTCCTAATCTAATAAGGAAGTCCAGGTCCTGTCAGCCACATTACCAACCTTAACTTTTACATTCAAGCTGGAGAATCGAGCCATCCTGGAATTCATGCAAAAGGTACAAACAATATTTTTGTTCTAAAAGAAGAAATGGAGAGATGCAGGAGACCTTAATCACATAAGCTTCCTTCAACTCAGTGACTGAATCCCAGAGGTCTCCACCAGTAGTGCTGGGACCAGTGCATAAATGTACGGTGAAGATTCTGGAGACAAGTACCGAGCGAATAAGGCACTAGAGCAGCAAGCAAACACCATACCTGCCGAGCTTCTCAATATTAGGCACAGCAGATGCCTCAACCATCCCTCTCGGAGAGGATTCTGTCTGCGCAGACTCTGGGGCTGAACGGCCTCCTTGGGAAGGTCACTTTCTACGACAATGCTGTCCTAACCACACAAGCTCCATGTGGTCCTACGTGGCCACTACCTGACATAGGACAACAGCACTTACGGTGTCACCTTCCCAGGCCCTGCCTCTTGCTCATGTGTTCTGCCCTCCTGGGATTAGGAACACCAACATAGGTGTTCCTGTCCCCCAAATGGCAAGAGGTTGTGCTTCCAAGAGCTGCTCAATTTCTACACTGATTTGCTTCCAGAAAATGCGGCTGCTGCTTTCTACCTCTTCACCTCCTGGAAAAGCCAGTCTGTTCAGGATTGCCCCAGCTACCTCCAGCTAGACCCGAGATAAAGAAGACCTTCTGGAGACTGCTCTGCCTGCCCCACTCTTCCATCATTTTTCATCGGCCTGCTCTTTGGAAGGAGTGATGCCTCTGGGCTCGGGGGGTGCATGAGGGGCTCCTGCATCTAATGAGGCCCCAGGCCTGTGTGGCACCTCCAAGTTAGCTCAGCATGTCTCTCCAGGGCGATCTGACAAGCGTACCCTTTAGAAGCATTTGCAGCAAGCCATCTGGCATTGATTTTTCAGCTATACCCTCTGAGGATTCACCAGTGCTGCCAAGTCAAAGTAATTCTTTTCTGGACACAGCAGCTGCTAAAGTGGGTCACCTTGCATTTCAGTAGCATTTCTGCTGCTGGAGAAGAGCCTGGTGAAAGGGGAACCTACTTTAAGCTTAGTGACTGGGGTGGTCGTGAGATGCTGACGTGATGTGGGGAAGAGGAAGTGTCCAAAGTACATTTACACCATCCAGTCTGTTTTGCAGATAGTCTTGCCTGTTTTGAGGCTCCCCAACTCCACCTAAGTACCTAAAGAAAGTGGAACCGGAGGTTTCCATGGAAGTCTAAGGCTCTGGGCCTCATATACATGCAGAGTAGAACAGTTAGGATGCTTCAGAGGAGCCACTCCCATTCCTAACTAGTGTCCTCCAGCCAGAGGGAGACAAGGTACAAAATGTGGAGATAGAGAGTAGCCTGTTTGGTACATCTTGCCAGGATTTAGGGTCTCCTGAGCCCCTCTCCCAGGGGTCACAGTGACACTGAACACAGAGGCAGGCTGCAGCCTTCTGCTCCTGCTGCAGTCATCTCAAAGGTGCCAGGAAGGTACTCAGCCTTTAACGAGAGGGCTCAGCATCCCCTCAAAGAGCACGCGATCCAGTTCCGCTGAGAATCCTCGCTGCGTCTAGTGCCCCCTGTGCCGTGGTCCTGCTGGGGCCTGGGGCACTTTGGCACAGGCTGGCGGCCTCATCGCAGGCCAGCTGCACCAGCAAATGCCACATGTAAGTGACTGCTTGGGATGCACTGTACACGGAACAGGCACAATGACGGGGATGGGATGTCATGCAAGGAGTAGCCACATATGTGGAATGCTGGTCTGAACGTCCTTGAACTTGTACTTTTCCCATCTCTTCATCCCTGATGAGCTCAGCCTCCCTCATAGCTCCAGCATCGTGAAATCAGGGTAATGCCCAAATCCGCAGTTCTGACTTCTCTCCTCTGCGGCTCCTGTATCCAACTGCCTGATAAGCATCTCCAGTGGGTGTTCTATGGGCAACCCCTCCAAAGCCTGATCCTGCACCTAGGCTTCACCTCTCGGCCAAGGACCCACCACACCTCCAGACACCAAGTCAGAACCCTGGGCTGCATCCTGGATGCCTCCCCTTCTCATGCTCCCCTCATCCAGTTGATTAAATGATTAACAGTCAGAGGTAACACTCGTATCGTACTCACTATATGCTGGGTGCTGTTCTAAACACTTTACATATATTAACTCACATAACCCTCACAACAACCCTGTTAGGATAGGCACTCGTATGATTCCCATTTTGCAGATGAGGAAACTGAGGCACACAGACTCCCCTAAGAGCACACAGCTAGTAAGTGGCAGAGCCGGAATTCAGTGGTCTGGTTCCAGAGTCTTAACCGCTTCTCTGCTGCCTCATTAAGCCTGCTTGCTCTGTGTCCTGGCAATCTCTCACCTCCACACCCTGCCCCCATCCCTGCTCACCAGGATCACGGTGCAGCCTCCTCACTGCTCCCGAGTCCCCAGATCCAACCCATGCCTGCAGTCAGACCAGCTTTCCTGAAATGCAAATGTGATGGTGCTACCCACCTGCCTCAGATCCTTTGGTGGCTCCTAGCTATTACGGGAGGCATCCAAACTGTTCAGCAGGCCTGGAGGCCTCCATGACTGGCCTCCACCGAGCCTTCTGGCCTTCACACCGTGCACCCCCCAGCATGTCCTCAGGCTCCAGCCTGGCCAAACTCCTGAGCATGGTGCTTCTGCTCAGTTTTTGCCCCCGGGATGCTCACCCCTGCCTCCCTCATCTGCCCTCATCTGAATATCTACGTCTCCTTCAAGCCCCAACTTACAAGCCACACCCTCCAGAGCCTCCCCTGTCCTTTCCAGCGGAGTTACAGTAGGCTTCCTGCCCTGCACACGCATCTTTCCTCTCCTACACCACCGCCCACGGAACCGTATTGATCCGTGTGCCCGTCTTTTTCCCTGGAGACTGTGACCTCTGTCCTCCAGGGAGCTCGGATTATGTTCCATAACAGAACACGGGCAGGCCCTCAATGAAGGTGTGCTGACTGACTAGAATGAAAGCAATGCCTGACACAGGAAAAACTCACACACAGACAGGAGGGAGGAGTGAGCAGCGGCATTATGGCTGGATCCCATCTCTTCTTCTGCCACAGCCCTCCCAGGCCAGTCTGAGCCGGGCCCCACTCACCGGCTGCCCTGGGCAAGGGTGGGCACAATATCGTGGCTGGCACGGACGGGCCGGGTCCTGGCCTTCATGCGGGCTCGCTGAAGCAGATGCTTGGCTTCCTCATGCCTGGGGCTCAGCACGGGCTCCGGCTTGGGACTAAAGGACCTGCAGGGTGGCACGTGGGCCAGAGCAGGTTGGGGAGGGATTAGAAGAAAATAACACGGATTAGGAGGGCTTTAACAGTGTCGAGCGTGGCTATGCCAGAAACAGCCCTGTGTGTGCAGCCTTCCTTGTCCAGCTCCCACACGGAGGGCACCTAGCCTGGGGCCTGGGGCCTGGGGCCTGGCCCTGAGAGACTCTGGATGAGACCAGGGAGCTGGCCCACCTTGGACATCTGCTCAGAGACCGGAGGCAGAGAGCCCAGGAGGATCTAGAAAAGGGTAGGGGAGTCTCCAGATTATTCTATTGTTCCTTCCCTGGGCAGACAGAGGGAGTTATCTTGGAGGAGGGGGAGAAAAGGGCCTGGGGTTGTCGGGCTGGGCTCGTGCCCAGCCAGCCAGATGGTCTTCACACGTGTCCCCTCCCTCTCTCCTTCTGTCTCTCTCTGCACCCACACGTACCCACTGGAGCTCCCACCGCACCATCCTGAGCTCCCACTGCAGACACAAGGAATCAGCGCTCTGCCCGTCACTGTGCTGCTCCTCTGAGGGAATGACATTTTCATAAGGCCTCAGTCCCAATCCCGACAGGCATCAGTCCCGGGCTGAGAGACATGAAGCTGGACCCACATTAGGTCAGCAGTGGCTCGGGTTCATAATAATAAAGGTCCTCTAGCAGTCCTCTCCGCCTCCCGCGTGTGCTGCCTCCTCCCCAGCCAGTCCAGAGCTGCAGAAAATGATAGCAGCTCTTTTTCAAAGCCACCTCCCGGACAATGACATGCAGCCAGCGCTGGACTCCCCCTGACCGGAGCCCACCTCCCCAGCCAGGCTGGCTGGGGACGGGTGCGCTCTCCACTTGACAGATGAGGGCTCCGGAGCACAGAGGAGCACCTGGTGCGTCGTCGCTCAAGGTCGGACATCGAGTGAAGCAGAGCAGGCGTCAGCCAGCCCCAGTGTCTCCACATTCCCCGTCCCCTCCCCGCCCCTGGTCCCAGAGCAGGCCGAGGCGGAGTGGCTTCCGCAGCCCCGTGGCTGCTCCTGTCCTCACTGCACATATGTTGGGCTGTCCTCACTAGGGGGGGGTCCGTAGAAAGAGGACCTGGGCAGGTAGAGGCTCAGCCCGGCCTGCATCTCAGACTGCAGCCCGCCAAATCCCGTGCCTTACCCACCCCATGGGTCACCTGGAGAAAGGGGCCTTGTCTTGACAAGGGGAAGGTACCAAGTAGTTTCCTAGGTGACAGATGACAGAGATGTGAGTGGGAAATGGCACAACCCTGAGGTCTCCTTGGGACAACCTTAGACAAGCTCTGGGCAGACCATGATTTTTTTTTCCTTCTTTTTTCTTTTTTTCTCATTATTTGCACCTAATCCTGCAATTGGGGCCAAGATAAAAAATAAGAACTGCCAGAACAAAGGCACCATCTGTGCCTATGAACCCTGGCAGGGCCCAGGCGCAGTGCGGGAACCAGGAGGGCTTACGGCAGAGAATGAAAGTGAGTCTCCAGGCCTGCTGCCCTGTGAGGAGAGGCCTCCCTTTGCACAGCTTCCCGGGCAGGCAGGGCCTCCAACGTACGGCCGAGAGCAGCTGTGCTCCCCGAGGCTCCGGCTCCGCCAGCAGAGATAATGAGGTTACCAGCCCGGGGAGAGACGCATCTGCAGCCGCAGGCCTCTGGCTGCCAGCCCGCACGCTCGGAGCCTTCCGGTGACAGCTGTGGTTCCCCGGCTGTCGGAGGGCATTTGTCATAAGACCTGGTGGGCAGGCAGGAGGGCTCCAGGCAGCTGGCCAGATGCTGCCAAGATCGGCCTTCCCCCCAGGTTTTTAAACCATTTTCCAGCTTGGCTGTTTCCTTTCTGCTCCCTCTACTTGGAGCTGTTAATTTTTTTTTTTTCCATCAGCTGCCCTGCTTTGGTTCCTGGCAGACAAAGCTGGTTTCTCCACTGATTAGAAAAGCAGGGTTTTTTAGGCGCCTGGAGGCATCCATGCAGTAACAAACTGAGCAGGGAGGGGAGCAGCAGCTACCTTCACAGATGGCAGCCAGGGTCAGCGGGGCAGGCAGCTCCCGGTCACGGTGCACCCTGGAGAGGGCAGGCCCTGACAGCCCTGTGGCGGGAAGGGGGTCTTTCTCCCAAGCGGCAGGGGGCAGACAGGTGCAGCGCTGTGAGCCTGTCCCAGTCTAACTGCCCAGCCCCCATCACTGCATTGTCTTGGTCCACCCGAGGGGCAACAACCCTGCCCGGCAGACAGGTTCTGACTCCTGAGGAGAAGGGAGACTCTCCACTCTAATCCGACCACAGCCCTGGAGCCAACCCCTTCCCATCACGGACTATAACCCACCATCCCAGCTGTCACAGTTCCATTAGAGATTTCCTGGAAGGACTGGGGTGGTCCCTGTGTGGCTTGGCAAAGACAACTCCATCTGAGCACAGAGAGCTTTTGTCATGGCCGTGAAAGCTCGCACATGGAGGGCTCATGAGCTCAGCGGGTGAGGCACAGGGAGAAAGTGGCTGAGTGCTTCCCCCAGGCCTGTTTCCCCATCGGTAGACAGCGGGAGTTACACAGGGGACAGAACTCACATTGCCACCCTGTAAGCCAGGGCCTTTGGCCAGGTAGCCTGCCGTACCACAGGGTGGGGTGGGGGACCCTGACGTCCTCTGCGGGGGGTTCACAGATGTTTGGCCCTCAAGAAGCAGCAACACCTAAAACGGCTACTGGCTGGGGACCACGGGACTTCCACGTGCGTATTCTGGCCCTTCCATCTGCCCCTCCAACCACCAGCATCCTAAGCTGCTCCCCAGGACAAAGGGCGGCATGCAGCCCCCTCCTGCTCTGGTCTCTCCACCTAAGCCCGTTTCCTAGCAGAGAGACAGGCTTAGCTCTGACTGCAGCTCCCCTCCCACCCAGGCACAGCCAGGTCAGGCTCTCCAGTCAGGACAACCACCATTGTCCCCCAGTCAGAGAGGTCGGGGGGACAGAGTGTCCTCCTTCTGCAGCCATCATAATCCTAGATTAAAATAATAAGCTCCAGCAAGTCCGGCTTTAACTCTTTCATCCCAGGAATATGAATTAGGGAAACAGTTTGGAATGTAAAGAGATCTGACATTTCCCAGACTCCAGGATGCAGCAAGTAGAGGGAAAATACAGTGTACAGAACACATATAAGCCTTTCTGCCCAGCATTTGTGCCATTTTTGTATATTAGAAAGCTTTTTGATGACGAAGGATAGAGCGCTCCTGCTGTCACACTGTGTGCGGTTCCCCGAGTGAGGGGAATTGGAAAGGTGGGCCCGGAACCGATTCTGGAACACGTGCTCCATGAAGGCAGGGGCCTGTCTGGGCTCATTACCACAGACACCTTCTTCCCAGGGCTGCGGGACACGGACAGGACAGAGCTGAGAGTGGTGGTTAGAAGCGTGGCTCTGGGGCAGCCTGCCCAGGTTCTAATTCTGGGCTGCCACTTACCAGCTGTGTCACCCTGGCAGGTCACTTAGGGGTTAAGGCTCAGCTTCCTCCTCTCCTAAATAGGGGCTCAGTTGTTAAGTGAGACTGATCCCCTTATAAGAGCTGAGCACAGAGCCAGGAACTTGGTGAGATTCCATCGATATTAGCATTTATTATTACTGCTTTTACTATTTGCACCATTATTTTGTTAAGTTACTCTCACCCCCTTACTGAGCAAAGGATGGAATCCCTGAACACGAACTAAAATCACCTGCCGAAGAGATCCCCTTTTTGTCTGCCAGAAAGGCGTGTTTAGAAGAGACAGGCCATCTTAAAGCTAGAGAGGGTTTGGTGGGTTTTGTTCTAGACCTTCAGAGCCCTTAGCAGGGCTCCACAGAAAAGGCAATTTCCATAGAATGGGGAATGGGAGGAGGCTGTTTGGTAGCAGAGGGACACTGCTGCCCAGATAATAAAAAGGCGCTTCTCTCAACAGAGAAGGAAGAGCTGTTTAAGAATGGCATATACCTGGACAAAACTCTAATTCGAAAAGATACATGCACCCCTATGTTCACAGCAGCGCTATGCACAACAGCCAAGACATGGAAACAAGCTAAGTGTCCATTGACAGACGAATGGCTAAAGAAGATGTGGTACATATATACAATGGAATACTACTCAGCCATAAAAAGGAATGAAATAATGCCATTTGCAGCTACATGGATGCAACCAGAGATTATCATACCAAATGAAGTAAGTCAGAAAGAGAAAGACAAATACCATATGATATCACTTACATGTGGAATCTAAAATATGACACAAATGAACTTATCTACAAAACAGAAATAGACTTACAGACATAGAGAACAGACTTGTGGTTGCCAAGGGGGAAGGGGGGTGGGGGAGGAAAGGATTGGGAGTTTTGGATTAGCAGATGCAAACTATCGGTATTATACAGAATGGATAAACAACAAGATCCAACTATATAGCACAGGGAACTATATTCAATATCCTGTGATAAACCATAATGGAAAAGAATATGTATAACTGAATCACTTTGCTGTACAGCAGAAATTAACACAACATTATAAATCAACTATACTTCAATAAAATAAACTTTTCAAAAAAAGAATGGCTGCTGTGGGATACGTTCATTGAACACCTTTGAAAAGATCTGGGTGGAGGTGTGCAGAGCTTCCCTAGGACGTCGACTCCTTACAGAGAGAGCAAAAAGGCTCTGTCCTTGCCTTCCTGAAGAAGGAGGACAAAAAAATCCTTGTGGGCTGTCGCTCTGCTAGCACTGCATGTGTGGAGGCAGGTGACCAAGACACCCCCATCTAGGGGGACAGTGGCCTGCTCCACTCTGGAGGCCATGGAGGAGGGCTTCCTCTTCTTGAATTTCAGCCCAACTCCTCAAAGACGAATGGTCTTGAGCAAATTAACTTTCTTGAGCCTCTTTATTCACAAAGATCGGTACCATAATGCGATTTTCCTGTGTGGGGTGTATGTGAGTGTGACAATGACATGCATGGCGATTGCAGGCAGCACTAGCTGTGAGGTAGGGCTTGAAGTGTTAGCATCCTTCCTTCTCCACCAGGACTTAGAACCCTAGATGCTTCAGGAGCACGGTACGTAGTTGAAAACACTGGTGAGTGGTTAAACGAAACTTTTTTCTTTTTAGTTGTAGTCTTGGCAGGTTTGGGAGTGGCGAGGGGTTCCCTCTAGTTTCCCTTTGCGTCTGTATATCTGAGTTGGTGGGCAGGATGGGGAGTGGCGGGGGGTATGCAGGACGGACAGGGGCTTGGCTAGTCTTCATTACACCCTTGCCTGGGGGAGTCCTGAGTTACAGCCCTGCAAATCCTGGGGAGATGCAGGAGCGTTTCTTCTCCCAAGCTCACCCCCAGGGCTCCTCATGACCCCCTGAGACTAGGACCAGAAGATCCAGAACCCAACCAGGGAGCCAGAATGATCTCCAGATCCCCTCACCAGGCTACCCGTGTACCAGGCCACAGCACACAGCAACGTCCCAGCACTGCCAGAAGACAGGGTCATCCTGCTGGAGGGAGCGGATGTGGCAAGAGGGAGACAGCGAACGTCCCTCCATTTCCTACTGCCTTACCTAAAACCTAAATTCCAAGGCTCTCCATCAGTGGCCTCAGCCCACATTTCCACCCTGTGTCCTGATAGCATCTTCCACGCAACCCACCTCACACCTCTCCCATGCACTTCTGCAAGGCTTACCCATCTGGAATGTCGTCTCCTGGCTCCACCCAGATCCTGTCAAGCTCACAGGGGCGTCCAGCCCTTGGTGAGCCCTCACTTACACCCATGAATGCATGCTTCTGCCGAACATTTTCTGAGTGCCTGTTCCGTGCTGATACTCGGCAGGTACCGGGTCCCAGAGATAAGAACAGCATGGTCTTTGGCCCTAAGGAGCTCCAGAAGGAGATCCACCAGCAACAGCTATGGCCAACGCTGATGTAAGCAGAGTGGGCAGTGAGGGCAAAATGGGAATTCCTTCTGAAATTACACACAGTAGTAGGGCCACAGGAGAGTCTTCCAAAATGCTAGGTAATAAATTAAGTTTTAAAAGCCCAAGATTTTCTCACAGCTGTGGGCCTGACCACTTGAGCCACAGGCCAGGCCTCTGAGATTCTTGAGGGTTCCCTGTCTGCCCCTTCTTTAAACTGGAGTCTGCAAACAGCTTTGGAGCAGGGAGTTTTGACCACTAGCCATCTCAACAGGGGCCTGAAAATTGGGACCCACCAAAGTCTGAGTTGCTGCCGGCTGGCACCCTGTTCCTTCTTTTCTTGTGACGAGGTGTGTACACAGAGACTGGGCTCCCCATTGTGAGCCTCAGTTTCTGTATCTGTTGATAGAGGTGGGCACGATTCCACCATGGGGATGGGGGGAAATCAACAACCTAGGAAATCCTCTGAGCTTCCTTCATCATTACAGCACAAATGAAACAACCCCAGAGACGCTCTCCATTTATCCCACAGCGGAGCAGTAGTTAAAGTCCCTGCAGACACACTTCAGGATCTGGGCCCCCCAAGATCACACACATGGAAGGCCCTGATTTGAAGCAGAGTGGGCCTGGGTCACATAGCACGGCCTCTCCAATGAGACTGCCAAAGAAGGCCCTGGGCCTCAGGATGCATGCAGCAGCCCAAGGCTGAGTGCCTTTTTGTAAAAAGCTGACTCCCTTTCGGTGCGGGGCCTGGGGCGAGCATTGTACTGACTGCTGCTGCTCCTCTGGTTCCACGTACTTTTTGCACGAGCAGGGCAATCTGTAATCCTGATACGCCCTCTCAGAGCCTCAAGACAGGGGAGAGGCCAAGTGGATCCTGGCCATTTTACAGACAGCAGGGACGGGACACCATGGGCTGCTAAGAACGGATGAGGGCAGAGCCAGTCCTGAGCAGAGGATCCTTCACTTCCCCCCCACCCCTCATCTCTAATAAGTCCAGTGCCCAGACACGGCCATGAGCAAGGTCGCTGACAGCACTGACCCCGCTGGCCACCTCTGAAGTGCTTACGTCTCACCTCATCCTCTCCCCACCCCCAGTCAATCCCATTTCCTGAATCATGTCAACAGTGACTTAGGAGAGAAATGAGCTTATCCCATGGAACCTGCCATTCACCCTTCTTTGTCTATACTTGAGAATACCAGGTTGGGGGAGGCCGAGGATCCCCGGATCCCTAACCCAAGGCATGGCCTGTGGGGACAGCTTGTGGCAGTGCTGCTTCATGGTTAGGGCACAGCGCTTGGCACGGAGCAGCTTTGACTGTGGACCCTGACTCCAAAACTTAACAGCTGTATGACTGGGCAAGTCATTTAGCCTCCCCCCAGAGGGGTCTCTGTCAGTGAAACAGGAACAATCAATAGGGTTCGCTATCAGGATAAAGTGAGGATGTGGTGCAGCACAAGGTCTGGGAATTGAGTGTCAGCATGGTCTTCTGGAGGGAAGGACCACCAGGTTGCTCCGGTCCTCTGGGATGGAGTCTCCTCTTGCCCCTCAGTAGAGGGGACAACCATTTGGTCCTGGGGCATTTCTGGTGTTCCCTCGGCATCTCAGGGGTCTCGTCTCCACGGTCGACTCTCCCTGTGACCATCGCAATGAGCTGGGCCAGCTCCCCAGTCAGACAGTGACTACTGTCTTGGTCTCTGCTGTCACTATCATTTCAGGGCTTCTTGTCTTATCACCATGCAGAGCAGTAACAATTGAGGACATAATTAAATACGTGTTGGGTTAACTTGGTCACGGGGGTTATCTGGTTGCAACACTGAACTACACTGATGCTAAGTTTGACTGGGTGTGAAACTGGACCTTTTATGCCTCAAACACTGAGAAGATCTGAGGGGCTCACTGCCCGAGCACGTCCTGACTGATGTCCTGGCCCCTTCAGGATGGCCATCATGATGGTGACCACAGTCTCAGAGTCTACACTGCCCAGTGTCTTCAGCCCCTCAGTACACAAAGCCCCAGGATCCTGGTCCCATGTGGCCAGGGGTAAGGAGCTGAAGGAAGTGTGCCTTATTCCAAAGGTCTCTCGGGGAGTTCAGCTATACAGAAGGAGCATCAATAAATCCATCCTGCTTAGGGGAGAGATGGAGCTTGCAGTGTCTTAGGGACCACTTTAGTATCTGACCAAGAGACTCAGGAATAGAACCAAATGAGGAGCCCTGTCCCAGAAGGGCTCTACACATGGCTGACCTTTCTCCCATCCTTGAACTAGGATGTGTAGAGCCCTCCTGGGACAGGGCTCCTCATTTGGCTCTAGAGGTATGCTCTTTGGCCCTTCAGCCTGGGTATCTACTCAGCAGGGGCCTGAGTATAGATCACCAATAAAGGTCCGTGGGGCACTGTGAATGAATGACCTTCCAAACAAGCCAGAAGACAGTTTTTCCCATGCCAACTCTATGCCCGGATATACGCTGGGCACCAACCTCATTCCACACACACATTCTCTCCCTTCATACATAGACATGTGAGATCATCATACATTACACATAAGCACACACCTACACATCCTACGCTGACACCCACATACCTTATCCAAACCCTAACCTGCTGCAGATGGTCTGGAAGGTGAAACAATAGTCCAGAAATCCCTACCCTGAGGATTCTACACAAATGCCATCTCCTCGCAGGACTGGGGGAAAGTCCCTCCCAACCCCATGGTTGAGGTTCTTTTTCTTTAAGATGCGTGTTTTTATTATTTGTTATCCAACATGTGAGTCAGGAGCTTTGGCTTCTCCTTTCAATAGTGACCTCTGGACAAATCCCCCATGGCCATCTTGCAGCTGAGACTTCCTCCCCCCGCCCCCCGCCCCCCCCCCCCGCCCGGCCCAGGTAAGAAAGGGTGGGAGTGGTGGGGGAGGAGCAGCGACAGAAGAAGAGGTCCCACTTCCTCTGGGCACAAGGTCTGTGGGCCCAGGCTGCATCCTTTACGGCCCCCCAGGGAAGGACGAGGGGACAGGGCGTGGGCCAGGGTGTCGCTGAGGACCACAGTCACACCCCTCCACATCGCGGCTGGGCTAGGAGGGGATATGAGGAGAGGCTGACCGTGGCGGCCGTGGAGGCGGGAAGAGACCCCTGGCAGGAAGGGGGCAGGCACGACTCCAAATTATAAATAACGAGGGAGGAAGGAGACAGAGAGCCCCCTCTCCGCCAGGCCCTCAGCTGACGCCACTGAGAAGGCCAGTGGCCAGGCAGAGGCTGAACCCCTTGAACCTGGGCAGCCCTCGCTTTGTGAAAGCAGGACTGGGGGGCCCTGTCCACATGTTCTGAAGGGGAGGGAGGTCAATAAGTGGAATTTATCAGGCAGGGAGGGGCCTGATAATGGAGAAGTGACACTGCTGACCTTTGCCCTCAGCAGAAACCACGAGACCCTCAGGAGGGTGACGTCACTGCACGGCTGAGAAAATGGGGCCGCTCCCAGCTCCGGGACCTCTCTCAGCTTCACGTGCCAGGTGCGCAGCAAAGACTGAGGAGGAGGCCGAGGCCTGGGCAGCCACCAGCTCAGGCCCACAGATGGCTCCTCACCACGCCCGGAGGGTAGTCTTCTCACCTGCCTGGTCGGGACACTGCCCCAGCCCCATCCCAGGCCCAGCTTCCCAGAGACATTCGTGGAGGGGCTAGAGCAAAGTCAGGGAGGCTGGGGGCAGTGAAGGCCTTTATACAACCCAACACACCCCTTGATTGGGAAAGGAACTGGCGGAGTAAAAGCCTTGCATTCGGATATTTTCCCTAAGGATTTTCACGTCCATTATCTTGTGTTCAGCCTCACAACAGTCCTGAGAAGTATCAATACATCACACAAGTATTATTTGGCCCACTTTAAATATAAAGAGACAGAGGCTGGGGCAGGGAAATGAGTCCCAAGTCGTAGAGCAGGTCGTTTGCAAAGTACTCTTCACTGTGCTCCGTGCCCCATGGTTTTGCACAAGTAGCAGCGGCACAGCCTGGGCCACGGGGGTGGCTGGTGCCTTCTAAGAGGTCTCTGGGAGGAGCCATGGCCACCTGTGCTGCAGGGTTTGCCTGCCCTCTCGCTGCTCTCCTGATGCTGTGTAAATGAAGGTACAGGGACAACTGCCGGGAGGGAGGGAGGGACAGAAGATGTGCGCTCTGAGATCTTACCTGCTCTGGTCAGCGTCCTGCAGGGAGATGCCGGAGTCCCAGTCCACGTCCCCTGCTAGTCGCTCTAGGACCCAGAACAGAAGCAGAGATCAGGGCAGAGCCAGAAACTGGGCTCTTAGCTGCCACTTGAGAAACATGGAGGAGAAAGTTTTCTCCAGAAGCTATTTACTCCCCAGATGACTCCGACCCCCGAGGAGGAGGCATAGCCTGTCGTGGTGACTGCTGGTGGGCACTGTCATGCATGAGCTGAGGGGTGCCCCAGGGTCCCCTCAGGTGCTGGGTGAGGGAAGAAGGAAGGGAAAAAGCTGCCTCCGAGGGCTGAACGCTGAGCTCAGACTGACAGGACGCTAACCCTGTTTGTGGAGAATGGCTCCTACCAAGAGGACAGTGAGGTCTACTGTGGGGTGAGGATGTGTCATCTGAGGGAGGTGCAAAAAGCTACTCTAGAAAGAGCTACAAGCCACAGGGAAGAAATTGTGGTAGCCTCCACCCCAAGGATAGAGGATGGCCTCCCATCGGTCTGGGGGATCTGGGGGGACTTTAGCAGATGGGGCTGAGGTGGTAAAGAATCTCTGTCAAAGCCAAGACTAAGCGGACATCCTGATGAATTTGGTGACTGCCAGCCGTGCTCTCCCCCTTTCCCGCCCCACCCTTCCGCGGTAACCCCCTTCCCCCTTTCCTTCTCCTGGACTCCCTCCTGTGCCTCCACCACCACACCCACAGAGTGGGCCTTACCTGGCACAGCTCTGTCCCGGGATGAAGTCCAGGCTGGGCTTCCCACCTTGGAGGGGCCCTGCCCCCCAACACTTAGCATCTCCTGCAGCAGAAGGCGGTTCCTCTCCACGCGGTCAGACAGGGACAAGGTGCTGCCCCCGGTGCCCAGGGTCCCCAGGTCTCCAGCTCTCCAGAGCTCCCCCAGCAGGGCTGGCCTGGGGACGAAGTCCTCCTCGGACGTCAGAGACAAGCTGTCCAGGTCTTCCTGTGTGATGAGACCATCCTGCAGGGGGTATGACCTTCCTTTCCTCAGGCTGGGCCTGTGGGTGGTTTTGTTACAAGGACCAGAGCCCTCAGGCTGGCTTGGAGTGACTCTGTGCATGGAGCTCTCTTGCAAAGAGCTGGGCCCTGGCGGCACAGCCCTGTCGTGGTCAGGCAGTGTCCGTACTGCTTCTGGAGGCCACGGGCTCCTCCTGTTCCAGCTCTGGAGCCCAGAGGCAGGCGACCTGGGAGGCCCGGGGGCCCCGTTCCTGGCAGACTCCTCCTCAGTGACGCTGCTGTCCAGCAGCCCATCGTTTGGGTTCTGAGCATGATGGACCACCACAGCATCAGGTAGGGAAGACCCCTCTGATGGAGTCCTGGTTCCACCCACCTTGACTCGTCTGCATTTGGGTTTCTTGAGGGATGGCCGCTCGTGAGAAGTGAGGCAAGGGCTTGCCCCCTGTTTGCCTGCTGTCATCTTCTCCTTCAAGGCCCTCACCTTGGACTCCAGCACAGAGGGGCCTTGGACCTGTATCCCCTGTGCCCCAGGAGGCTGGGGGGCCATCAGGCTGGGTGTTCTGTCTTCTCGAGGACAGGGCCAGTGTCTTGGGAAGTGTCCATTCTCCGGCTGTGGCTCAGGGCCACTTCTCTCCACAGCTGAGGTCACCTCCATGGAGCTGGCTGTTCCGCTCCCTATTTTGGGTCCTCTGGAGGAGAAAATAGACAGAGTTCCTTAGACCCAGCACCTGGCTAGCTCCAACAACCTCCTGGGTCCCCAAAGTGCCTTGGGATAGAGCCCTGTCCAGAGAAAAATAACTTGGGGTCAGAGCAGGGGATGCCCCCTAGACAATGTGAAAGCACCTCGAAGAGTACAAATCATTGGACGGTACACATAAGTTATTACTGAGTTTTTTCTTCCAAGTCTAAGTAGTGTTCTCATTTTTCTACCCCCATTTTACATGTGGGGCACAGTGGAGAGTCAAACAACAACCAATCTTCTGCCCAATGTGGACCAGAGTGAAAATGGGGGCCAGATTTCCCAGTCCCTGGCCTCTTGCTTTCCTGATAGGTGTCAGGCCTCAGAGGAGGATGGCAACACCTGCTAAGGGCCAACAAGCTCTTCCCTTTCCAAGGGGAGCCAATGCAGAGGATGGACTTCAGGAAGATACCACCCAGGATCTGACCCTCTGGCAGAAGGGGCCCCCTGTGCTCAAACCACAGGAGCGCAGCATGGGGCTGTGCCCACAGGGCAGCCAGGATCAGGTAGCAATGCCTATCAGCATCTGCTCTGTGTCAGGCAGGCCTGCAAGCACTTTCAGACATGCTCTCGCAAATAATCCTCACGCAGTTCTGCCAGAACAGGATTATTATCCTCATTCTTACAGACAGAGAAACTGAGGCACAGAGAGATTAGGTGACACGGGAGCTAAGGGAGGCCCAGTTGGGAACGCAAAGCTTCTCCTCCCAAGGCCAGGGCTCTTCCAAAGCACTCAGTGGCCGTGTACCCCCATTCCCCTACTCCTATGAGGATATTGGTCTAGACAGGTTAAGTGACTTGCCCAAATTACACAGCTCCTTGGTGGCACGGTTGATGTCAATGTCTTCAGAGGGAACAAAAGTGAGCACGAGATTTTACTCACCAAGTTGTTCTGTGCACACATACATGCCACAACGTCTTAATATTTATCCTGCTCTCTGAGAACATGCTCCGTCTCCATCATACATCTAGATATGTCCCACTTGAAGTAAACTGCATGTATTTACATAAATACATGCATCCATATTGACACAAATTACAAACAAGAAGTTATTCACCTCATATATTGACCAACGATTCACCACAGAATTCTCTTAAATGCAAGTCCCTCTATAGTCACTTACTACCATTCAATTTTTACATTTCAGGAATATACATATTTCACCAAGCAAAATACACACACAGTGTGTATGTTACCTCAGTTTTAAGCCTGTGAAGTTTAAGGCCTATCTTTGGGAGGAAGAGATCATTTACTACACCAGTTAATCTAGAAGTTACCAGCTTTGTCTTGGCAGCCCGGCCACCCGTTCCTCTCTTCTAAGGTTCAATCCAGAAAGCAGGGGACGTGAAGGTAATGGGAGCAATTTCAGTCACATTACAATAACTTTCTTTCGGGTAAATTCGAACAGCATTCCAGAGATCATCCATCTCCGGAGACCTGGAAGGATGCGACCTTCCCCTGGGGAACAGTGGATATCGGCTTGTGCGGCTCGGCACCGCCGAAGTCTACGGCCCAAGTGCTGTACTTCTCTAAGCCGGAGACGCTGAAATGAAGACGGACGTGACGGACGGGCCTCCCCTGCGACCCTCCCTTCCCGCTCCCCACTGGCCGTCTCGCCACCCCCGGCCCGCCCGTCGCCTCGCCTCCTCCGTACTCACTGAAGGCTGCCGCCGGCAGGTCGGGCCGCCACCTCCATCCCTTCCATCCCCGGCGAGGCCGGGGCCTCCTCTCCCCCCCCTCCCTCCCGGGCCCGCTTCGGGGACCGGGGGCGCGCGGGCTCGGCCGGGGCTCCGAGAGTGCGGCCCGCAGGCCTCGGCCCTCGGGGCGCTCCCGGCTGGTCTCCCGGCTCTGCGGGCCGCCCCGGGGCTCCGAGTGGGGTCGGGCCGGAGCAGCCGACCCGCGGGCCGCGGCCTCCCTCCGGGTCCGGGGAGGGGACGCGGGGTTGGGCGGGGAGGAAGCGGCATGGGCTGTTAGCTCATGGTTCGGCCACGAAGGGGAGAGAGGCCAAGCCCGGCGCCTTCCCGGCCGGGACGGGAAGAGGGAGCGGGAGAGCAGAAAGGAGGGGCGGCGGAAGGGGCTAGAGGAGCGGCCCTGGCCCCCACCCCGCCCCGCCGCCCTCCGCGCTCGCCGCGGTCCCGGTCCCGGCCGCCCGCGCCCTGCGGAGCTGCCCCTCCCGGCGGCGGCGAGCGATGCCCTCCAGACGTCTAAGCGGCAAGCACGCCCGCGAGTTTGGGGACTCGGACGGGGCAGGGGCTGCCTTCCGGGCCGCCGGACCTAACCTCTCCCGGCCCGGGTAGCCCAGTCCGCCCGGCGAGCGCCCGCAGCCGAGGCTTCTGGGAGAGCGCGGCCGTGGGACGCGGCTCCACGCGAGCCAAAGCTGCGGAAACACCACTTTCTCCCAGAGCTTCGCGGGAAGGAGTGTAACCCTACACCCGGGGCGTGGGGAGGAGGCTCGGCTGTGGGCTGTCTGGGTGGAAGCTGAGGAATGCCCTTTGTTTAGACAACTTTTCCGGAGGAGTCGCCCTCTCCGAGGGGCCGTCTCCTTGGAGGTCAAGGTCATTTGTTTCCGCTTTCCAGCGGCGCGAGGGGACCCGTAGTGGACGAGAGTTCCCTCATCCTGTCCTGCTTAGGGGAGAGCCAGGTGCCTGCACTGGCAGTCGCCTTGAATGGGGACCGATTCTCGGGGGTTCTGGGCACTCCTGAAGATCCCTTGTCACTTTTTCCAGACCTGGGATGAAGTAGCTGCAAAGGACTTTACCAGCAGCTGTGGCCCCAACCAATTGGGCTTGCTTTCTCTTTCCGCCCAGAGGGAAGGGACAGGTCCCCAACTATATCCAAACCTATTTTTCCACAACAAACGGGAAACAGTAAGAGAATTAGGACCCAGGAGGTTCCGGAAATCTCTACAAAGGAAAAGTGCTGATCTTTTCCTTCTGCCAACAAGTTTCTCTCTCAAGCGCGGTTGCTATTTGCACTGAGGCACTACAGTCACCATCTAGATGACAGACCTGCAACAGTAAGGACCACACAGTGCGCTAACTGCTGCGCAGAGCCAGGAAGGGTGGCAGGGAAGGATGGTAAGGAGGCCTGCCCTTAAGTGAGTAGGAGTTACCCTGCAGAAGAGGGGGAAGGGGGCATCTGGGCAGGGCAAAAGCATACAGGTCTGAGAGCAGCTGTTTGGGGAGCTGTGGGTGGACTAACCTTGGGCTAATTTAGGAACCGGGGAGATTATCTAGGGCAAACCCCCTGTGTTACAGAACAGGCCCAAGGTCACACAGCTCTGGGACAGGTGGTCTCCAGAGTCGTGGGTAGTGCTCTTGCAGTTAACATATTCCCAGAGGAAGCGGTTCTTCCAACAGGGCATTTACCATTCTGTGCTTGTTAGTACCGATCACTTCATAATACAGTAACTGGTACCATTTATGGAGGGCGCCCTGTGCACCTGGCATTGGGTTAAGCGCCTTACATTCCTTGTCTCAAACTGCAGCCTTAAGAGATGGGTACTGTTTACTGTCTCCTTTCTACAAATGAGGAAACTGAGTTAGGTGATCTGCCCAAGGTCACAGAGCCAATAAGTCCAAGACCCTCACATTAACCACACAGTACAGTGCTGTTGCCAGCATTCTGCGTGTTCAACATGGAAAGATTCCGTTTAAAGAAGTAAAACTAATTGTGAAGTGCTGTGATAGTCAAATTATGTTGCCATGATGGTCTGGCCCTTACATTTCTGGATCCTTTCTGCCTTCCTATTCTGCCAGCCCAGGTAAAATCCTGTAAACCTCAAAAGACTCCTTCTTCCCCTCCATATGCCATGTCAACCCTACCAACAACGATACTATTACTATTATTGGGGACCTCCTATGAGGGAAGGCATTCTAGGTAGGACCTTTTAGATCTTTACAACAACCCTGCAAAGTAGGTATGGTGTATCCCCACTTTAGGAATATGGAAATCGGGGTACAGGGAGGTTAAGGGACTTGCCCAAGGCCACACAGCTAGTATAGCCAGAGTCTGAACCCAGTTCTGTCTGGGTCCAAGACCTTCTGCCTTGCTTCCTCCTTTCATAGACGCAACTTTGGAGCTCAGCCTCTTAGAGGTTCCAGCTCCAGGACTCCGGCTCCCACCCCTCCCCCAGACGTTAATGATCTGTAAGGCAAGTTTCTGAAAGTTCTAGCAAGGGCTTAATATTTAAAGGAGACCTGCCCTCCACCTTTTAAGATGCAAATAATCACCTTCAATTTACTCATTAAGTTTGTTATTTTGCACTTAACAGGGGGATGGGGTGTCATAGCTATACAGAGGCACCCGTCCTAAAAACACCAATAAGCAAATCCTTAGAATGCTCTTAAATTATCATGGCATTCACATGTCTGAGGGCACTTCTCATTCATCTGGTTTCTATTTGGTTCAGCAAATATCTCTTGAGCTCCTACTATGTGCCAGGCACTGGGGAGACAAAATGTAGTACCACAGACCCTGCCCTTGAGGAATTTCCGGTCAAGGTGGAGTGGGGGAGGGGCAGGTGCTTAAACTTACTGTGTAAGTGGTCCCATCAAGGTTAGCATAGCGAAGAGGTGTGGGTCGTTCACGGGAATAGCAAGATTGAGATGTGTGTTGGGTGGGACGGGAGGTATCACGGAGAGCTGGGTCTTGCAGCATGAGCAGGAATTAGCCAGAGAGAGGGGGAGGGGTGGGAGAGGCACGTCAGAGGGGGGGATTAGCATAAACACAGGCACTGAGGTGTGAAACTGCCTGGTTTAAGCGTTAAGTGTAAAAGTTAATCTGGGAAAGTCTGGGGCTGGGGTGAGGCTGCAGCGCAGGGCTTGCGCTGGCCCCTGGTTGAGGGCCTCTAGGCCTGGGGTGAGGAGTTTGGACCCCGTCCTTTGAGGTGGGAGTCCCTAGAGGGTGGTCTGCATCAGGCCTTAGCCTTGAGCATGGCGCGTTTCTGGGCTGGGGAACTGCCTTATTTCCTTGTGTATCAGACACTTTCATTACCAACCTTTGGAGAGAAATCTAGGAGGCACATGAATATATAGTAAATAGCAATCATGTAGTCCCCTTCCTCCATTTGAATCACCTAGGGAAACCCACCATCCCAGGAAGCCTCCTTCCCCTGAGCCTGGATGAAAAAACAAGCCTCACTCCTCCTCTCCACCCTCCCCCAGTGTGCTCTGAACACTCAGCTTGAATAAGGAGCCTTGTGGGATGTGGAAATAGGGTTTCACTTAGGATGGAGGGAAAGGATGAAACAGTCCTTTGAGGTCAGTGCGTTAGAGCAGGTCGGGTGGGAATGGATGGGAGGGATGCCTCTGCCATCCCTCCACTGTACTGCCTGAAGGACCTTGTCCAGCTGGAAAGCAGAATTTCCTGGTCGCTCCTGTCCTGGTCATGGGGCACGTGGTCGGAGGAGCACTCAGGCAACTGATCCTGGCAGCGACTCCTGGGGACACTGTTCACTGCCCAGGGCCTCCCCTCAGGCCCTCATAATTTTCTTCCAGCAGAGGCTCAAGAGAGTGTCGGGACTGGTCTCCCATGTGCCTGCCTCTCCCCTGCTTGGAACCCTCCCACTATTTCCCAAGGTTTACTCTGACCGGTGTCTGTGTAGACTCTCCTGGGACTCTGCTCGAAAGGCTGTTGCTCAGGTCTCACCCTTGAAGATTCTGATTCCTTAGCTGGAGTTAGGCCAGGACTCTGTTTCCTAATAAGCTTCCCAGGTGATTTTGAGGCCCAGTTTCAAGAAGCCCAAGTCGTCAGGTTAAAAGGCAAACTCCTTCTTATGGCACAGGGGTCCCTCCAGCCTCGCTCTCACTACCCCGACAGCCTGTCCTGCATACCCACCATATTGAATTGCTTCTAGTTTCCCCGACTGGCCACAATGGTTCACATCTCCTCACCTTTGCCCATCTTTCCTTCAGCCTGACACACACTGCTTCACTCCACACACATATACATCCCATCCCAATTTGGATGTCTCCTCCTAGACCTTCCACACTCAGCTCAAATGTCGCCCCTTCAGGGACACCTTCCCGGCATCCTCTGCACTCCTCCCAACCTGGGTTAGGGCATCCTGGGCCCGCTTCTGCCAAAGCACTTATCACATTGAGTTGTCAACATCTGACACGTCACAGAGTGCTTCCTGATCCACATGCGCGTTCCTGGCCCCAACACGTGTCCGGCACATAAAAGCTATTGACTAGATGCCACGTGGTTAAATGAAAGAAAAAATCCCTATCAGGTAAGGATGCCTAAGAGGAGAAGAGGGGGCCACTGCTGCTAAGAGCATCAAGATCATTTCAAAGGATTTGGTTAATTCCCTCAGTATGGCCCATCCTGCCCCAGGGCCTGTGAGAAAGTCGGTCACTGGCAGGGCGAGGACCGGCACCTGGGCTTCCTGATGACTGCCATTTACGCCTGATGCTCAGGCCTCCTTGCACCTGCCCCTCCTCTCTTTCCCCAAAGTGGCCATTGATCACAGACAGTGGCGTGGACCTTACACTTCAATTCTGAATGAGCCTGGAAACTTGGAGATAAAATAGCTCTCAGAAGAAGAAATAGATGGGGAAGGGGAGAGGAGAAAATAACAAGAGAGAAGCATGCAAAAATATGTTGAGAGAAGACAGCAGGTACATAACAGTCAGGCAACACAACAACTGGGCACCTCCAGAGAGCAGCCACTCAGTTTTCTAGTCATGCCGCTCTGCACATGCCAACACACAAGTGTGAATACACGTGTGCCATGCTGTCCTTTGCCACACGTGCCTGAATTGACTAAGACCCAAGAAAGTCAAAGGCGTGGTTCCTACCTGGTCAGGGTCAGCCTGCACTGCTCCCCCAGGCGGGCAGGCAGGGAGCTGCTGGGATGGGACAGGACCTTCCCTGGAGAGACGGACTCCAGACTTCACTGCCCTTGAGGGCCACTCTGAGTCTGCTGGGCGTCTGTTCCCGTGTGAGCCCGAACTGTAGCTTTTCATTTCATAATCCTAATCATAAGGAAATGACTGGGCTTAGGCAAATATTTTAAAACTCTCCCTCCCACTCTCCCATGCCTGGCCTGTGGGAGGCCGTCATCAGTATAAGGAGAGGACACCTAGCTTTCACCTGTCTGTCAATAACCACGGTCATCTTGGCCAAGTCAATTTTCTCATTAACTAAATGAGAGCAGATGCAGGGAGAAAGGTATTGGAGGTTGACTGAGAGCTGGAGTCATGTTTGTGACAGTTTTTGATCTTGAGAAAAGACAGAAAATGCTCAGTACTATTCAATAACTGGATTAAGACATACAAGAGTCTATGAAAGCCTCGGGGAGCCCTTTCTAGCCCCCGGCTGTGCAACACCTCGTCCTGCAGGGGTTCTTGCCTCGCCATTCCCTCCTGCCCCCACGAGCCTGGCAGGTTTTGCTCCGGACACAAACGAGCCTCAGAAGCAGCCTCTCTCTGAGCAAATTCCCTCCACTTCCGGGGGCCATTGGAAAGGTTTTTTCCTGGGTTAAATATGTGGTGGGCGAGGTATAGAGGAAAAGACCCCAATTTGAAAAGTTCAGGATTAGTCTCTGGCAACCTGGGTTCAGCTCTGGCGGGACCACGTCTACTTGTGGGTCCAAGGACTGGTCACTCCGAGGAGTTCAGTTTCTTCATCTGGAAATGCTGGGCTGGACTAACAGGTCCCAAACTAAGCTTCTCAGAACCCCAGGGCCCTGTGGGGTATGAGTAGGTCTCCTGTGAAAAAGAGATTTCAAGTCCAATAAATTTGGGCGATAATACATGCCATCTCATCCTCCTGGCAGGTCATTAGGCCCAAAGGCATTTCAAAGGCTCAGGCAAGTCCTGAAGTGAAACAAAACAAAACTGAACCAGTTTACCTTTGCTTAACTTCGCCTTTCTCAAAAGTAATTGACCATGGAAACTGTTGCCCCCCAAATAGCAATTAACATCTTAAGGAACACACTTTGGGACAACCTGGACCAGACAATCTCTCAGGTTCTTTCTTGTCAGGGTGGTCTAGGTCTCTTGACCCAGAGGGGAGGAGCAGGCAGCTGCTGTGCAGCAAATTCTAGGATCCCATAGAGAGGGTCAGGCTGCAAGCAGAAAAGACTCCCTTGGGGGCAAGTGGCAGCCCATCCCAGCTAAATTTTATTTTATTTTTTAAGAAAATCTAATGCTAAGAGGAGTTAGAGACCAAAAAAGGTGAGACTGAAAAAAAATCTCAATTTCCATTCTGATTCTTTGTCAATTTGACTAAGTCAGTTCACCTTAAAACTAACAGCCTCACTTTGCCCATCTGAGAAAAGGGAGAGCAAGGGAGACTTGGTTGCAGTCACTCAACATTAATCCTCAGAGCGGGGTTTCCCAACCTGGGGTCCCTAGACACCTGATGGGGAGGGGAGCGTAAGCTATAGCCCATATTTAAAGAAGTCTAAAGAAAATTATACATTTACCATGAGAAGTGTCTTTGCTTTTGACTGGTATTGTATCAACTCAGTATGACAACGTGGGTTGTCATGGGGACAAGGATTATCATGCAATAAATATGGTTGGCTTGTTGGACAAAATCTTTACAGACTTAAGGGCCATAGAAGTAATAAAAGAATCAGCTGGTAACAAAAAGGTAAGAAGAGGTTGGGTCCAAAACAAGTTTTAAGAGCTATGGTGGAGAGCGAAGGGGTGGATGGGGTCTGGAGGAGGTTAGGGTGTTCAAAGAGAAGATACCGCCCCAAGGAGAATCTGGGGTTGCCTGCAGAGGTATGTTTAGTGTGTAGAGGGCTGTGACACGGTGGCCCTTTTCAGAGCTTGCTGGGGAAGGGTGTGAGGTGCTACCTTTACTGAGCTGAGGAGAGAGGAGTCCCCATAGGGCCAGTGGGCTCAGGGATCAGGCTAAAGTGGATTCTCTATAACTTCTTAGGAAGCATTCTGGGAGTGCCAGTGTCTGAGGGTTTGCCATCCCTTGAAAGCTCTGATTTTGTACGTGCAAAGTCCTGACCCATTGAGCCCCACATAACCCCTTCATAAGCAGCCATGTTTGGAAAGGTTCTCTGCATGGTCCATGGCTATTTTCGTTTTCCCCCAAGATGCTGTTCACCCAGAATCACCTCTCTACTCTCCTCCTCCCCTTTCTCGCTCTTGAGTCTCTTCACCAACATCTTCCCAGCAACGTCTGGCTCCATTTCTGCAGCAGTCTTAGGAGCTGGGCCCTGGGGACTTGTTTCTGCCCCCAGGAGAGCAGCAGTGAAAATCATAGTTGGTACATCCCTCTAAGTCACCAAAAAGGTGCTTAGCTTTTAAAACTTCTTCAGTATGGAGCATCTAAGACAAAAACAATCTTTCTCTTGCTAACGTTGATACTGCTAATAATATCTCTTACTGAGTTTGGGCCATTCCTGTGAAGATTTAGACGAAATAAGAGGAGAACTGAGGTGGATTCCATCTGCCCCAGGACCTGAGCCAGGCTTCTGGTTTTAGCTAACTGGCGAAAGCTGAAAAGGATTTTTCTCTAGGGTGTTGAGAACAAAACATTTTGGGGGGTGTGTGTGTGTGTGTTTAATCATGTCAAATGACCTGATAAATAACTGCATAATTTGGGTTGGAGGAGTTAAAGTATAGGGGAAAATGCAAAAAGCTTTGAAATGGTCCAAAAAGCATTACTGGGTACACTGTCTACTGCATCCTTTCAGGTTATCTGAGTTATTTTACAATTCTATAAATTGTAGAAAAACTGACAGTAATGCACATTATTTTCGTCCATACGAATGCCAATTATAGTTGGTGGAAATGACCCATGAATATTGACCAGTTTTGCTGATTTTGCATTTATTTGTAAATTTTTCTCACCATTCCAGATGTCTATATATTTGCCTGCGTTTCAGATTCTCTTCTGAACAGGTTGTAACACTGTATGGGTTCTATTAATTAATGACAAATAAAATCTATAATTCTATGAAAGGCATGACTATATCCTCTTTTAAAATTACCTTTTGAGGGGCTTCCCTGGTGGCGCAATGGTTGGGAGTCTGTCTGCCGATGCAGGGGACGCGGGTTCGTGCCCCGGTCCGGGAGGATCCCACATGCCGCGGAGCGTCTGGGCCCGTGGGCCATGCCCGCTGAGCCTGCGCGTCCAGAGCCTATGCTCTGCAACGGGAGGGGCCACGGCAGTGAGAGGCCCGCGTACCACAACAAAAAAAAAATTTAAATTACCTTTTGATGTGTCCACAGAGAAGGGGCCATGTGAGGACAGCGAGAAGGCAGCCGTCTGCAAGCCAAGCAGTTACGCTTCCAGAGAAACCAAATCTGCTAACATCTTGATCTCTACCTACCAGCCTTCAGGACGAGAAATAAATTTCTGTTATTTAAGCTACCCAGTGTGTGGCATTTTGTTATGGTAGCCCTAGCAGACCAAGACAATTTACCCAATTTGTTTATCCATTTACCTGTTGATGGACATTTGGTTGTTTCCAGTTTTTTTTGCATTGTGAATAAAGCTGCTATTAACATTCATATACACAAATTACCTTTGGCCAAATTTATTCAACTCATGTTTTCAATTACGCTGATATTTCTTAGCGTAAACCAGGCATTATGGTTGGACACTGAGGAGAGAAAATTAGATAGCACCCTTGTCCTCAAGAACAGTCTAGAATGGGGGGGAAATTTGGGGTGGTGGGTAGAGACTGACAAATGACCAGACTTGATAGAGATAAGGAGTGCTCTAAAGGGGGTACTGGTGGAGTGTAAGAACAGGGGCATGTTAGTTTTTCTGAAGGAAAGTGAAAGTGCTTGCTGGCTTTTCCTGGGCAGGTGAAGGGCAGGAGGAGAAATTCTCTGGAGAATCAGCCTCACGCATGGAGGCAGGGAGACAGGCTTTCCTGAAGCTTCCATTCCAAGGATGGGTAGAAATGAATACGGACTAGCAGAAGGAGGTTGGATTCTTAAGAGCCTCGTGTCCTACAATATATAGGACAGATTGTAGGTAGCATTTAAAATTTCAGAAGAGTAAAATTTTTGGCTTCTCATATCTCCTGGCATGTCTAAGGGAACAAATACCGTGGTCTGAGAAGTCACTGATGATTTTGAGTCACTGATGAAATGACATGGTTGGATGTGTGTTTACAAAAACAAAACAAAGTTCCGGATTGCAGAGAGAAGATGGATTAGAAGCAAGGGGACTAGTGCCCCAGGGTAGGTTCTCCAGTAGAAGGTGCTGAGAGGAAGCATGGGGTATACAATATTTGTTAGAGAGCTACACCTGTGAAATTAAAGGGAGAAGCAGGATGGGTGGAGGAAGAAGTTGAACCACAGAGAGGGGCCGACAAACACTTGGCCAATCCAGCATGAGGCCCTGGGGTGAATATTGCCCCTCAGAGTTGTCACGTGTTGGGACAAGATGGCTGAGCATTTATATGCCCGGCATAAAGAACAGTCACTCCACGTGGATTCGTGTAGTCACTGGACGTTGATTGCCCCAGAAAGGGCATGGTTTGTAGTGAGGTAGCTGTCTGCCACTGAGGCAGACACTGGAGGAGCTGTCAACCAGAGACACTGCTCACAGCAGCCCCCTTACCTGTGCCCCCACACCTGTGAAGCGAGTCCTTCCTTGGACAGAGATCTGGGCGGGGCACTTCTGTGTCCACCTTAATTCACCCTTTGTGTCATTTGGCTCACTTTTCCACACATGTCCAGACAGCAGTTCTTCCAGGACTGTGGTGAGATTTTCTTCCCGAGGGAGGTTAGTAGGACAAGCCAGCCCCCCACTGATGCAGTGGGTCTCTGGGCCACAGTCGATGCTCCTTCACTCTAGATGCCTCTCCTCGTCAGTTATCAGCTCTCCCAGCTTCAGAGGCTAGTCTGATGATATGACCCAGACCTTACCCCCAAGGGACCTGGGCCCTGGTCACTGTGTCCTTGGGCTGAGGTTTCTGTATCTCTCCGTTTACAGGCACAATTGGGAGTATCAAGGGAGTATCAAGAGTGCCCAGGTCACCTGTGTTAAAAAATAATTTTCTTTCCAGAAAAAAGACAAAAGCATGACTCTTCAACAGATACAAAGATGAATGAGATATGTGTATATATACAAAAGTTCAGGGAAGCCAAAAAGCACAGACGTTTATGGCATAAATGAAAGTTGGGATGAACTGCAGGTAGAGACAAAGTTTTTCTCTACAGTGGGAAGAGAGTCCATTAAAATCACTACTGGACAAGACAGAAGTTACATTTCCTATAACTTAACAAAGAGTTGCAAAACAGCTTGAGTTGAGGAATAAGACTAGAATCCGATAATCCTGAAGGATTATAAATGATATATTATAAATTATAAATGATATACGTGTTCTTTGAAACATCTGTTTTCTACACCTGGGTGCCAAACATACTCCTCCCGTCCCCGCTGCTCATAATAGCAGCCCTCCTCTTCCTGATGATCGGGATCAATTACTCTACCAAACCATGACTCCTCTGTTTGCCTGCTGGTGCCTGGACAGAGGAAGCCCAAAGTACCCTAGCTCATAATTCAGTGGGACCAGGACTTCCAGTCCTGCAGAGCTCAGAGTCAGGGGACAGAAAGCAGAAAGTGGATTAATGAGCTTGATGCTAAGTGGAGCTATTCCTGCTTCCACACCTTGGTACTCAGACTCTGTGTCCTTCCCTTTGGGGGCCCAGTACCATATACAGGGTTTTGATTCAATGCATGTATGGAATCCTGGAGTGTGACACCCATACTCACAGAGTACTGCCTCTGCTTGGCACTTATCTATGCTTTCAGTATACCATTCCACAGCTCTTTCAGGCTGGCAGCTTCTACGTGGTGAATTCCATGGTCATGAGCTGACTCTCACACCCCCCATGCTACAGTTAGCCCTCTGGTCTGAGGTGGTATTATATGGAATCCCATACCAGTGGATAAAGTACTCTGAAAGGCTTCAGATGGTGGTGCTGGTTGAGACCCTCTGTGGTCAGGAAAAGGCAAACCCATAACCTGAATATGTATCTATTCCTCTGAGGGTAAAGAACAAACTTCTGAACCTTCCAGGATGGAAAGGGCCTAATGTAGTCAACTTGTTACCAGCTGGATGGTTTTGTCTCTTGAGGAAGAGCGACTAGTATGGTGCCATAATGGGCACTCCGTTTTGGTCTCTGTTGCAGGCAGGATGACTCTGGTGGCAGCAGAAGCCAAATTACCTTTGGTAAGTGATAGTCTACATTTGTGGCCCATGAATAGCCTCCATCTTTGCCCCCTCAGCCACTTTGTTCATGTTTCCATCATGCCAACACGGGAGCGGCTGATGACAGAGGCTGGCTGAGGTCAGTGGGATGAGTCATCTGTCTGCTTGGTCGTTTAGTTCTTCATCAATGGTGGATGCTGTCTGAGGATGTTAACATGTGATTCAAAGATTTTCCCACTTCACCCCCATTTCCATAAGTCCATCCACAGACCTTTACCCCAGACCCCTTATCCCTGATCTTCCCGTTTTTCCTAATCAGCTAGCCAGGCCATTTGCCACGATATAGTCTAACCTTGGGTCACTTCTCCTTTCTGCACCAAGTGGATGACCAGTACACTGCTCAAAGCTCTGACAATTGGATTTTCCTTCATTACTGTCTTTCAAGGTTACCCCTGTGTGAGGCTGCAGTGCACCTACTGTCCAATTGCAGCTTGCACCCACATATGGAGCTGACCCATCCATGAAACGAGCTCAGGCTTTTTTCTCCTCTTTCATTTGGTTTTACAGGGTGTCCCATACAGCCATAGGTGTGCCCTGAGGGAGGAGCTCTCAGGCAATCATGGTAGGTGAGAGGGGGGTCTAGGTTACTTGTTCATGCAGCCTGCTTGTGCCCTCTGACCCTCCTAATGCTCAGTCCTGGGGGTACCACTTCCACCCAATCTGACTCACTGGGTCTGAAAGGACCCAGCATTTGATGGGCAGTTCTAGCCACAAGGTTGGTTGGTGACCCATGGTTAGACATTCTTTCTCTATCAGGGACCACTAGCAGGTTAGAACTTGTTATTCAAAGGCATATAATCCTTCACTGCAGAAGGCATGGTCTTACTCCAGAGCCTGGGGGCTCGCATTGGAGTTTGCCACAAACTCCACATGGTATCTTTCCCCACCACTGATATCTCCAACAACACCGTAGGGTCTGTCAGGTCATAAGGCCCAAGCAGCAGGATTGCTCACATGGCATCCTGGGCTGGTTGCAGAGTCCTTTGCTGCTCTGGGACTCATTCAAAGTTCGCAGCCTTTCACATCACCTGGTACATGAGTCAGAGCAGTATCTCTGGGTGTAGAATATGCTGACTCAAGAACTTGAACAGGTTTACCTGGAATGTTTCCTTCTTTATGGTAGGAGGTACAAGATGCAATAATTTGTCTTTCACTTTGGAGAAGAGGTCCTGGTTACTGGACCTGATGACTGGACTTCTAAAAATGTTACAGATGTGGCAGGCTCCTGAATCTTCTCAGGGTTTAGCTCTGACCCTCTGGAACACGCGTCTTATAAAGGTCTCCAGTGTGCTAGCCACCTCTTGCTCATCTGACCCAATCAATATAATGTAATCAATGCAGTGGATCAATGTGATGTACTGTGGATGTCCAGCAGATCTGGATCTCTTTGGACTTAATATGGCCTTGGAACAAAACTGTTAATGTATATTGTCATTTTCTCAGAAATGTGAATTGTTTTTGATCCTCTGTTTTTATTGGAAGAGAAAAGAATGCCTTCACCAAGTCACTAGCTATAGACCATATACTTGAGGTGGTATTGAGTTGATCTAATGAAGATACCACATCTGGCATTGTGCCTGTGTCTGTCGTTATATTTGATTGAGCTTGTGGTGGTCTACAATGACCCTTCCTAATTCATCCAGTTTCTTCAGGGCCCAGCTTGGTCAAACAAGGATGGAGAGGAGGAGCAGAGGGATAGAATGTGGCAATAATCTCCATTCTCCTGTCTCCCACAATATGACTTTACATTTATCTATTTATTTATGCCTGGGGAGAGGGTTAATTTGAGACTTCATTTGGCCTTTCCCCATATACTTCTTATTCTGCAGACCAACCATGCAATGTGGGTGTTGGCCCAGCTGCTAACTAGGTCACCCCAATTATATGTTTGAGGACTGGGTAATGGACCACTGGGTGGGCCCAGGGGTGCCGTGGATCTCTGTAAGCTGGACATCGGTCAGGACTACAGTTATTATCTGGCCCCCCCCCATAGGACCCACGCTAACGTGGAGGCCATGATGAATCAGGTCTTTGCGCATCAGTGATAACTCAGGTCCTATGTCCAACAGTCTTCAGAATGTCTGGGTATTATTCCCTTTTCCCTAGTGCACAGTTACCTGAGCAAATAGCCATAGGTGCCTGTGCGCAAGACCTAGGGGAATCAGTGCTGTGTATATGTGCCATGATATTGCAGTGTTTTTCCTCCTGTGGACCCAGCCACTTCCGTCAATAGTTCTGGGTTTGAAAACTGGCTCAGGTTCAGAAATTGGGCAAGCGATGTGCCTTTTTATCGGGCAACTGCCCTCAGCTTCCCGCTCGTCCATCTTTCATTTCTTCCGCTAGTAAGCTGGGTAGTACAATTTGGGTAACTGCCCATCTATTTCGTCTCTAGGGACACTATTCTAGTAACCATTCTTATAACTCTCCGTGGTTCTGACCTTCTTGGCTGCCACTCCGTCTGATCTTGCCAGTCATTACAGTAATCATGACCGACTTTGGATGGTTTTGTGCTGCTGCCACCTGGCCTCTGTTGTTTCTGAGTCCTATCATCCCTATTGCTATCAGTCTACACAGTTCTGTAATGGTATCTTCATAGCAGAGAGTCACCTTGAACTTTTAGTGAGGCTGGTGTAGCTCTGACCAGTACATTCTTTATGACCTTTGTCCACGGTATGTCCTCTTGGCCTTCCAGCCATTGTGTATCCAGCATGCCCACTTCCCTGAGCCTTGTAGCCACTGCCTTCACTGTCCACTGTAGCAATTCTGGAATTTTAACTTTGCTCAACATGGACTATCACTTTTTCCATGTTTCTAGGAGCCATGCTAGTAGCAGGTTTGTACTGACTCCTGGAATTCTTGCTAGGGAATTAAATTCTGCATCTTGGGGAGCACTTCCAAGTCAAAAATTCTTCTCTATTCAATCTTACATTTGGTCCCTTTCTTCCAGCACCCTCAGGATCTCCTCCAGCTCCTATGGAATCATGGAATGGGGATGGGGAGGGCTAGTGAGGATTATGGGGAGGTCTGTCTATAGGCTCAGACTGTTCTCAGGGGTTTGAGGAGTCAAAATAACCAGACATTGCATCTGATGTGTCAGGTTTTCCCAAGAGTGGTCCTGACCTAGCCTAACAGACCTGCCTTTGTTGGGTGTTTAACTGTCTTTGAAGGTCTGCTACTCTATTAAGTCCTGGGCTTGGACCTTCCTCCCCCTCTTGCTGTAGGAGATGAGAGCTTCTTTGTATGCAAACAAAGAGGCCCTCTGGTTCCACATCTGACTTTCAATTGCCTGGTACTTGTCCTCAGCTGTTCATGATCCTTCTGTAGACATCAACGGCACTTAGCAATAGCCATCCAATCTCATTGCGCTATAGCTACTCTCTCTACATCTCCAATGCCCGATACATTGCAAGTTCATGCCTTCCCCAGTATACCATCCCAATTCACCATGGATAAAACTTTTAAAAATTGGAGGGAAGGGAAGGGAGGGAAGGAAGGTGGCTGGCTCAAGGGAGAGGACTCCTGCGAAAAGCAGTCGATTAGGGAGCTCATTTGTTGTTACTGTTTAGTTAAAAAACAGTTCCAAGAGTTGTCGTCCCTGGAGGGGCGGAAGACAAATTCTCAGCAACAATCAGGGGAACCCAGCTTGTTGAAGAACCTATAGTTGTGTGCGTGTGTGTTTTGTGGGAGGGAGGAGAGTGTTCTCTGATTTTCTTTAAAATGGTTATGTTGTGATCTGATCAGGCATAGCTTTGGAAAGAAGCAGTAATTCACAAGCCACTTCCTAGCCCCTGCCAAGCAGGAAAATTTTTTTTCTTCTTTCTTTTCCTCTGAGAAACAGAGAATGTGGGCTATCAAGCCAGTCATATCAGAGACCTAATCCCAGGTTCAGTAATTACTGCAGTGTCCACAGCCAGTCACTGAACACTTTCTCCTCTATAAATGGTGCCAACACTACTCGATGTACACTGATGTGAGATGGGCCTTGCCTGTGGTGGGAAATGAGGGTCAGCAGTGACTACTCTGCCCTTGAGGGACCTGGTCTGTTCTCTGTGGGGTGGAATAGAAAGTCCACAGGATGAAGAAGCATCTGCTAATTATCAGTGAGGGAGCATCGGAAACAAGTTTTCACACAACTTCTCAGCACAGGATCAAAGTGAGAACACTGACCAGTTTGCCAGTAAGCAAGCATTCCTAAGAGGCACAGCCTCTGTAGCAATTAAAAAAAAGCCAGTTACCTCCTAAATGTACTCAGTAGCTTATCTACTAAGAGGCTCTAGAAGTTACCTTTCAGTTTTTGGTGTTTTTTTTTTAAATTATTTTTTTATACAGCAGGTTCTTATTAGTCATCAATTTTATACACATCAGTGTATATATGTCAATCCCAATCTCCCAATTCATCACACACATACACCCCCGCCGCTTTTCCCCCTTGGCGTCCATATGTTTGTTCTCTACATCTGTGTCTCTATTTCTGCCCTGCAAACTGGTTCATCTGTACCATTTTTCTAGATTCCACATATATGCGTTAATATACGATATTTGTTTTTCTCTTTCTGACTTACTTCACTCTGTATGACAGTCTCTAGATCCATCCACGTCTCTACAAATGACCCAATTTCGTTCCTTTTTGTGGCTGAGTAATATTCCATTGTATATATGTACCACATCTTCTTTATCCATTCGTCTGTCGATGGGCATTTAGGGTGCTTCCATGACCTGGCTACTGTAAATTAGTGCTGCAATGAACATTGGGGTGCATGTGTCTTTTTGAATTATGGTTTTCTCTGGGTATATGGCCAGTAGTGGGATTGCTGGGTCATATGGTAATTCTATTTTTAGTTTTTTAAGGAACCTCCATACTGTTCTCCATAGTGGCTGTATCAATTTACATTCCCACCAACAGTGCAAGAGGGTTCCCTTTTCTCCACACCCTCTCCAGCATTTGTTTGTAGATTTTCTGATGATGCCCATTCTAACTGGTGGGAGGTGACACCTCATTGTAGTTTTGATTTGCATTTCTCTAATAATTAGTGATGTTGAGCAGCTTTTCATGTGCCTCTTGGCCATCTGTATGTCTTCTCTGGAGAAACGTCTATTTAGGTCTTCTGCCCATTTTTGGATTGGGTTGTTTGTTTTTTTAATATTGAGCTGCATGAGCTGTTTATATATGTTGGAGATAAATCCTTTGTCAGTTGCTTCATTTGCAAATATTTTCTCCCATTCTGAGGGTTGTCTTTTCGTCTTGTTCATAATTTCCTTTGCTGTGCAAAAGCTTTTAATTTTCATTAGGTCCCACTTGTTTTTGTTTTTATTTCCATTACTCTAGGAGGTGGGTCAAAAGAGATTTTGCCATGATTTATGTCAAAGAGTGTTCTTCCTATGTTTTCTTCTAAGAGTTTGATAGTGTCTGGTCTTGCATTTAGGTCTTTAATCCATTTTTAGTTTATTTTTGTGTATGCTGTTAGGGAGTGTTCTAATTTCATTCTTTTACATGTAGCTGCCCAGTTTTCCCAGCACCACTTATTGAAGGGACTGTCTTTTCTCCATTGTATATCCTTGCCTCCTTTGTTATAGATCAGTTGACTATAGGTGTGTGAGTTTATCTCTGGGCTTTCTATCCTGTTCCATGGATAAATATTTCTGTTTTTGTGCTGGTACCACATTGTCTTGATCACTGTAGTCTGAAGTCAGGGAACCTGATACCTCCAGCTCTGTTTTTTTTCCCTCAAGATTGCTTTGGCTATTCAGGGTCTTTTGTGTCTCCATACAAATTTTAAGATTTTTTGTTCTAGTTCTGTAAAAAAATGCCATTGGTGATTTGATAGGGATTGCACTGAATCTGTAGATTGCTTTGGGTAGTATAGCCATTTTCACAATATTGATTTTTCCAATCCAAGAACATGGTATATCTCTCCATCTGTTTTTGTCATCTCTGATTTCTTTCATCACTGTCTTAATAGTTTTCTGAATACAGGTCTTTTACCTCCTTAGGTAGGTTTATTCCTAGGTATTTTATTCTTTGTTGCAATGGTGAATGGGATTGTTTCCTTAATTTCTCTTTCTGGTCTTTCATTGTTAGTGTATAGGAATGCAAGAGGTTTCTGTGCATTAATTTTGTAACCTGCAACTTTACCAAATTCATTAATTAGCGCTAGTAGTTTTCTGGTGGCATCTTTAGGATAATCTATGTATAGTATCATGTCATCTGCAAACAGTGACAGTCTTACTTCTTCTTTTCCAATTCGTATTCCTTTTATTTCTTTTTCTTCTCTGATTTCTTCTCTGATTGCCATGGCTAGGACTTCCAAAACTATGTTGAATAATAGTGGCGAGAGTGGACATCCTTGTCTTGTTCCTGATCTTAGAGGAAATGCTTTCAGTTTTTCACCATTGAGAATGATGTTTGCTGTGGGCTTGTTGTATATGGCCTTTATTATGTTGAGGTAGGTTCCCTCTATGCCCTCTATGTTTTTTATCATAAATGGGTGTTGAATTTTGTCAAAAGCTTTTTCTGCATCTATTGAGATGATCATATGGTTTTTCTTCTTCAATTGTTAATACGGCGTATCACATTGATTGACTTGCATATATTGAAGAATCCTTGCATCCCTGGGATAAATCCCACTTTATCATGGTTTATGATCCTTTTAATGTGTTGTTGGATTCTGTTTGCTAGTATTTTGTTGAGGATTTTTGCATCTATATTCATCAGTGGTATTGGTCTACAATTTTCTTTTTTTGTAGTATCTTTGTCTGGTTTTGGTGTCAGAGTGATGGTGGCCTCGTAGAATGAGTTTGGGAGTGTTCCTTCCTCTGCTTCCTCTGAGAAGGATCGCTGTTAGCTATTCTCTAAATGTTTGATAGAATTCGCCTGTGAAGCCATCTGGTCCTGGACTTTTTGTTGGAAGATTTTTTGTTGTTGTTGTTGGAAGATTTTTAATCATGGTTTCAATTTCATTACTTGTGATTGGTCTGGTCATATTTTCCATTTCTTCCTGGTTCAGTCTTGGAAGGTTATACCTTTCTAAGACTTTGTCCATTTCTTCCAGGTTGTCCATTTTATTGGCATAGAGTTGCTTGTAGTAGTCTCTTATGATGCTTTGTATTTCTGCAGTGTCCATTGTAACTAGAAGTCACCTTTCAGTTTAACAAATATTTATTAAGCCTCTACTATCTACTAGGTACTTGACACATTTCAGTAAATATGATTTTGTGTGACTTCCTGGTGACAACAGAGCACATTTGGAAAAAGAATGTCTCCTCTCCCCTGAATTGTA
Source organism: Globicephala melas (assembly GCF_963455315.2). Taxonomy (NCBI): domain Eukaryota; kingdom Metazoa; phylum Chordata; class Mammalia; order Artiodactyla; family Delphinidae; genus Globicephala; species Globicephala melas. The sequence goes on from NC_083314.1 coordinate 49,126,780, forward strand.
TTACTGCTAGAGCCCCAGACTAGTCAAGGTTGGGGCATGGCCGCAGAAGGAAATCAGCGTATATCCTCATGAACACTGACAATAGCTGGCAGCAGGGCACATACCCTATCCAGCAAGTCTTTTAACGAAAGCTGCCAGGGAGGGGCTTAAAGTTTTCTAAGGAATCTATGGAACTGCAGAAAAAAATATCTAAATTCAATAGTTGACAGGAACAATCTTTGGCAAACTGAAGTTTCTAAGCTATCTTTGATACTTCCTTATAGAAGTGCTACAGGAGCCCTAACTGACTAAAATTTTAAGTTTTATTGGCTCATCTGGTCAGAAGGTAGTGTTTGAGAAACCACAAATATAGCAATTTTGAAATTTAGTAAAGTGGCAAGATATTTGGGAGTTAATATTATTAATATGCTTTTCCTTGATTCTCTTGCCTGTTTCTCTTGAGTTGCTTGGTTTTCTCCTTACCCTAGAAACATTTCCTTAAGAAGAGTAGCATAGTAAATCTACTGCCAAAAATCATTTGATTTTGGTTATTCTATTCATTTATGCAGAAAAGAAGCCATAGGGCTGCCCTAGTTGGAACAAGGCAGAATGCTATTATCATCCTCATTCTCATTCAGCTATGCAGTCTATAAAAATATATTAATATTTGGGGAAAAACTTCATTTTATAAAGGTAAACACTGGACTTTGATGTTAATGTGTTACTTAATGATATCACTTAAATTTGTTTCCTGTGTAGGAAGCTGCCCCCAGTTGTTAAAAAAGAACTACATCCGTTCAGATAAGACATTCCTAAGTGAATTATAAGGACAGTTTTTTGGCAATAGAAAGTTCTGAAGAAACAAATCTTGACAGTTCTAATACTTTTATTTTTAAAAGGATGAGTTAAAAAAAAAACCCAAATAATAGGATTTGATGTTTGCCTGGGAAGTGGTAAAAAAGAATCTCTAACTTGGTGATAGAAAATTCAGCTTATCCTGGGGTGCTGATACCTAGTAACGTGACAGTCTGGCTTTTTTGGCAGTGGTTTCAGATAAGTAGTTTAGAAGTAATTTTATCATCTTTCCCTGCTTGTCTCCATAAAACTATAATAGTTATTAAACCAATTTTAACTAAAATTAAGTATCAAAGTAATGCCTAGTATATGATAGGAACTCAGTAAACACATACTAAATTAATTTTTTAAGAATTCAAAAATTCCTTAATTTCCTTAGGGAAAAGGTGGGAAAGTAAGAAAAAGAAGTGTCAGAAACTGTAAAATTATAGAAATTCCTCAAATCAGTTTTTGAAAAATAGCTTCATGAATATTTAATAAAATTTATGTATTTAAGTAAAACCAAAAATGTGTAAAATTAATCATTATTATTCTCATAAACTAAGAAAAAAATCTAATCACGGGTTCGTGCCCCGGTCCGGGAAGATTCCACATGCCGTGGAGTGGCTGGGCCCGTGAGCCATGGCCACTGAGCCTGCAGGTCCAGAGCCTGTGTTCCGCAACGGGAGAGGCCACAGCAGTGAGAGGCCCGTGTACCGCAAAAAAGTAAAAAAAAAAAACAACAAAAAAACTATAGTGTATTTATATGCCTATAGGTATGCAAATGTTGAGCATGTATTATTATCATCAGATTATAGAAAGGGCTGTTGAGTATCCAGTGATTCATATATATTCACAGCTTATCTTTTTTTAAAAATTTAATTATTATTAAAAAAATTTTTTTTGTCTGCATTGGGTCTTTGTTGCTGCACACTGGGTTTCTCTAGTTGCAGCAAGTAGGGGCTACTCTTAGTTGCGGTGCGCGGGCTCCTCATTGCAGTGGCTTCTTTTGTTGCGGAGCAGGGCTCTAGGCACACGGGCTCCAGTAGTTGCAGCACGCGGGCTCAGTAGTTGTGGCTCGCGGGCTCTAGAGCACAGGATCAGTAGTTGTGGAGCACGGGCTTAGTTGCTCCGTGGCATGTGGGATCTTCCCGGACCAGGAATCGAACCCATGTCCCCTGCATTGGCAGGCATAGTCAACCACTGCACCACCAGGGAAGCCCCTCACAGCTTATCTTGACTTTAACCTGGTAACTGCACATTATCATATTAGCCTACATAGAAATGTAGTAAGAATAGAACTTCTGATATTAAAATAAAATGAAAAGGCTTTTTGGCTTAGTCAATAAAATATTTTTCTCTTTCCATTTTGAGTATACTCATCCTAGGGTCAGTTAACTTCATAACTTTTCCTAGAGATATAAGGAGTAATAACTGATCCAGGAATTCCACAGAAAATTCTATGTTCCCATACACGGTCTGGGTATGCAGTGATAACAGGTGTCTGGATCGCCAAGATACAACTGAACAGGTCATTTCATCTGGTATTTGAGATTCTTTGTGTGAGTTAAAAAAAAAGACCTGTTGCATCAATCCATTGCTTTAGAGTCACACTTCATATATTACATAAAGAAAAAAGGCCATTTATGATTATTTTTCCATTTAGTAAAAGAGTTAAAAAAAATGTTCACCCTTGAAGTCTGTTTGCCCTAAACCCTTATACAAGTTAGTCCTAAGAGGAATCATGTTCAGGATCCAAGAAACCCAGAGAGAAAAACAGAGTCACACAAACCATTCGCCAGTGACAAAGGAGTCAGCAAACTGTTGGAAAACAGAGAAAGCTTGTAATAATGAAAAAAGGACAGAGTTTTTTTAACCAATCACTTGTTTTCTTTTAAAAACACATAACCACATTAACTTTTTGTTTTATACAACCATCTACAAACTATAAAACAGTACCACATTGTGCATTTAACCTACTTTCAAGAAGGGAACTCCACACTTCGTAAGAATTCTACCCATGTAAGAAAGAAGGAAAAAGGAGACAGGTAATAGCATAGTCACAGATACAACATGAGTTCAAGCAAGCATCAATTCTTTGACGTCACCTTTTCCATTTACCAGAGTGGAGAGAGTAAGAAAGAAAGCAAGGGAGAAAAAAGAGGGAAAGCAGCACCCACAGAGGACTAATCACATTCCATAGTTACTTTTGACAACTATAGTTCAGAGTTTCATAGAATAGTATCATTTGACCAACACAACATGGTGGGGGTGGTGAAGGAAACATAAGTAGAGGGAGAGGATTCAAAAAGACAGGTACCTTTTACACCCTATTGCCCTCCTAAATACTCTTCATGGATACAAGCTTCTGTGTTAATCTGGAAAACAGCAAGATATTAATCTTCACAATGTGATAAAGCTTAAGAGTTCTGCTCTTTTTGCAAACGTGAGTGGCTCACAATTTCACTTTACAGTTCAAAAGAATAACAACATCATGATCATTCAGGATTCCCCACAATCTTCCTCCCTATTCCCATCACGCTGGTGTTGCTACAGGACAATCAGGGAAGTGTGGGTAGGGACTTCAGAGATAATGATGAAGGGATAGTGAGATGGAATCCTCGCTTTTGTAGGAGTCCACATCTTTCTGGTAGTAAGTCTTCCCTCTGATGTGTGGTGGTACAGAGGAAAGGGCATAGGAAGAACTAAGGTAACATGGTAGAAGTAATTGGTTTGAAGGTATACAAGATGAGACTGTGTAATTAGCAGACACACTGAATCCAAGGCAAACAGTTGGTTATTTGATTGTCCTCGTTAGGTTGATGGCACCATAAAAAAACAAAAACAAACAAACAAAACTGAAGGTGACTTTGATTTAATAATAAAATGAACCAAAGGTCTGCTACAAGGAAACATGCTTTAGATGAAAAGCAGTATAACGATTTTCTTCTCTTCAGGGGAAACTCTCATCTTGTCCCTCTGACTTCCTCTTCCACAGTGAGTAAGCAAATTCATTCTGGAAGGTTGTTTTTAAGGGGCAACTCAATATCAGAGTTTTTCTAATTCATACCAGAAAGGCATTATGAGCCATTCCCATCAGCAGGCTCCTCTCCATTCCCAGGCAAACTTCTCATATCATTTAAACTAAGCTCTTCCAAATCTAATGAAATGCTTTTACTTTTCCATATTTGGTGAGTAGTGTGGCTTAATGCTGGTTGAATTAATGGTTTGTAGCATTGGCCAGCACAAATTTCTTATGCTCTAATATAATCAACTCTATCCCACATTCCCACTGTGCTCTGACATTGTATAGACTGAAAATACAATGCAGAGGGTTAGCTTTTAAGATTTGCTATCAAGACTGATACCTGAAATGCAGAAATGAAGTGTGTTTAAGTTATTTACAAAATGTCTTTAATTTTCCTTGTTTCAGCTAATCATCCAAAGCAAGAAATAAAAGTTAGATGTGTCATAAAATGAATTAAGCCCATAAATTCGATTTACTCTTCTTTACCTAACTTTTCCTGAAGTTCTACTAGAACTTTTACTGTCTTAACCTAGTGACACTGATCTTATTTATTGTTGGCTTTTAAAATTAGATTTGTTAAAAGTATGGGGATTTTGTAGTTGAGAAAGCCTTAGATTCAACATAACTTTTTTCAATCTGAGAAGCTATCTTAATGTTAAAAATTTCAATGTTGTATAGCAAGAAGTACTTATTTTTTTGGGCTAGAAAATTTCATGCAAACTATTACAGAAAACAATAATCTGAAATTCGTTTACCAAATAAAGTGCAATCACTTCAGAAAAACCTAAGTTTTTGAATAAAATAATGCCATGGATAGAGTTATTTTCTAAATTACTTTTCTTAGACTAAGAAATTTTTCTAGTCATTGCTTAGAAAATTGCACTTGGGCATGAAGAACTATTTCCTGAATAAAGCAAAGTAGTGGAGAAAGATGGTAGGGAAACACAGGCAGGTCTCTTACCAGCTGTATAACCACTGAAAGGAGAGACAGCAAGGCATTGTCACCTCCATGCCATCAAGCTCATATACTTTCCTAACTGCCCTGCTGCCAAGGTCCAACATCCTTTTGCTCTTCTCTGCTATCTCCACAATTATTTTATTTCTCTTCAACTAAATGTCTGTTAATCTGATGCCTGTATGCTCAGTAATAAGCTACTTTTTTCTATTCTTAACTTGCCTTAGTTAAGAAAGGATGAACTGCTTTGTCTAGTTATCATGACTGTACTTTGGTCAAATCATGGTAGAAGGATACCATATAGCAACAAGTTACTTCTAGTAAAATCTGTTAAAATCTTAGAACTCTCATGTTGAGAATATTGGGATGCCACAAATCCTAGGGGCTGGGCTCCATTTTCCTTCTTTAAGGGTTCATACATGTTACTGCTGAGGTGACTGGCATTCTCCTCTCACATCATTGCTTCTGAATTTGAAGTTAAGCAGGTTTCTTAAGGAGAAAAATGGCTGATGCCAGAAAAGAAAGATGCACATAGGTTTTCAACATCTTTCCAATATTAGAAATAACTATTATAACCTAATGATGACGTAATGTTTGATCATTTTATTGTCTCTCTGTATTGGTATGAAATCCTCCTCAATGACTCCATTTTAATAGTATAGGCAGCCTTAATAATAGGTGCATATTTGTGCATAGAAAATAAGCCAATTTTGTCTTTTACTTTCTCTACACAAATCAATGCTTTCCATACTTTCTTTCATAAAATGAAAAAGGAATTTTATTCGTTTTTTATATTTCCTTTTCATTAATTTGGGGAGTATTTTCACTGATATCAAATTGAGTGATTCTCAAATAAAATAAAGCTAGAATTTCTAAACCTAAAATCAGATGAAGTTTTACCTTTGGTTAGATTGCTGCTCCTTTAAAATGACTCTGTGACATTCATTTCCTAAGAGTTCTATTGAGAGTTTCAGCGTACAAGAAGCTCCAATAAAATTTTAGGTAGGATATAGCATTCACAACGGCTAGGGCATATAGAACTTAGGAGAGAAAAATGCACAATGCCTTTTTTGGAGAAAAAAAATTAAATATATATTCTGTCTCCCAAACCATTTTCTCCTGATGAGGAAAAGCCCTCTTTTCTCTTTACAGCTTTAGGAGGAACATAAAGCTGTTGTGTTTAAATACATATTTGAGTAACTGTCATAGTAAGTTGAAAGTTACATAAGCCTTATCATTCTTGAATAGACTATGCTGATAGGATGAACATCAGAAAAATAATACATTCTAACATTGTATTACCTATGAAAAAAATAATACTGATTAGGGCCTAGAATCATAATAGTTGAAGAAAGACCAAATTGGTCATAGGATACACTGAAGTAAAAACACTGGAGAATTCAAATACCAGAAGTCAACTGTAAGATTTTGTGTGTCACTATATAGGTTTACTAGTAAGAATGAAGTTGACAACTCAAATTGCTCTGGATACACATCAGTACCACCAATTTTATTTGTACAGGAAATGACTGGTCCACTGGACTTATCTATGTATTTCAGGAATAATTACTGCTACTTTTTGACAGACCAGTGATATTTCCCCCATAGTTTTAAAGTACAAAACCAGAATAGTTAGAAAAAAATCCCAAGTATAAATAATGTGACCTTTAAACTATTAAGGGTCACTAAATTGTTACCATTGATTATCATAAATGATTCAATTTATTTAAACTAAAAAAAAAAAAAAAAACCCCAAATTAAACTTCTCTTCTTCAGTTTTGGGCCAAGGAACATGCTTGGCAAAACAAAAAAAACAATAAAGGCCACAAAGTTTTATGATTTTTCAGGAAAAAAAAAAAAAAACCTCGATTCAGGAAGGGAACAGATTTGGGGAACTTGTAAGAATAAAGATGAAAAAAAGAAAACCTCCTTTAAAAAGAAACTATTTGTCAGTTAATTGGCAGAATTTTGGTAGTAACAGGAACTTTAATTAATCTACTGGAATTACGACAGGGATGAGTAAAGACTTGTGATACATGGGAGAAGAGCTGATGACAAAAGGGTATACTAAGGGGTAGTAACCATGTTTTTAATACTAAGTGATAATACTAAATTTAATGCCAACCACATTCAAGAAAGTAAAATCCCTTATGGCTTTTGGGCTTATCTGGATGACTTAGGAAATAGGAAAGAAATTAGACAAAGAAGTGAAAATGAGCATTATGTACAGACCATGATAGTCTGAAATTTCTAAGAAATACTTTTTGTGTATAACCAAGTTCAAGACCCCCAAATTTTAAAAGCAGTTTTTCTATCATAGGAGGGGCATGAAATCCAATGTTCATCCTTTAAAACTGCTGGGAAAGGGCTTCCCTGGTGGCGCAGTGGTTGAGAGTCTGCCTGCCGATACAGGGGACACGGGTTCGTGCCCCGGTCCGGGAAGATCCCACATGCCGCGGAGCGGCTGAGCCTGTGAGCCATGGCCGCTGAGCCTGCGCGTCTGGAGCCTGTGCTCCGCAACGGGAGAGGCCACAACAATGAGAGGCCCGCGTACCACAAAAAAACAAACAAACAAACAAAAAAACAAAAAAAACTGCTGGGAGAAATGGCTGCTAAGGTCTGTTTTATCACTGTAATGTAAAAGAGGAAGGATAATTTGTTCTATGCTCTCAAAAGCATGGTTTCCCCAAGACAGACTTTGAATTTGATCAAATTCTGGCTAAAGTAAGAGGGCCGATAAGAAAAACTATCCAATGAGGGTGTAGAGAGTCTCTGAAATAGCTCTGTCTTCTAATTCTGAGTTAGTAAAGGCTGTACTTCAATTACCCTGCATGCTGAAGCTTAATAAGGCATAACTTCAGTTGTTACGGTTGGAATATGGGCAAATGTATTCCACATCTGTTCCTTTAAAGAAAAAAGTATCAGAGCTCTTAAAGAAATTTCAACTGGTTGTGTGGAAGTGTGTGGATGCTTTGTTATGAGAGACATGCTCAGGATTCTAAAGCAGCAGCAACGTAAGAAATCAGTAATAAAACTTTGGCTTAAAATTAAAAAGAAAGGAAAGAAAAAGTCAAACTGGTGCAAGTTGTCTCATGAAAGAGGTATTGTGGACTAAACCCTCATAAATGCTGTCCAACATTAGTTTCCCCTGTCTTCTTTCACTGTTATCACCTTCATTGTACAGGAGTTATATCATTCTTTTATGGTTAAGTTTCATAAATAATGAGAAAACCATATGTAACAAATACATCATATTTCCCACCCACCCAGCAACCCTCCCCAAAATAAGAAAAGTTACATCAAATTAAAAAGTAGCTTCGTGAATGAAGGTACTGCTCTAAGTTGCACTTTCCCTGCAAGTGCGGCCAGTGCTTTTGCGCTGGGTATGAAGGAAAGGAAAAAATTCTCCACATAAACAGACAAAAAATTTAAAAACCAATGTCCGGTTTCAACCAGTCAAAACCGGGCCAAGCGGAAGCCGAGATATCTCGGTACCGTCCCATCAGAGGGTCCTTGCAATGCTTGTTCTTCATCCTGACAGGTATCTGTGTCCTTGTGATTGTAAACAATCCATAAGATACTATGTTTTTGTTCCTTAAAATGTCCTCTGATTGGCAAAATGAAGTAAATATTTGTTTTAAAAGTAGAAAATGAAAATTAAACCAGAAGAAAAGAAAAGAAACACAGTGAGCTTGTTTGGAGTCCATAGGATCCGATCTGGAAGAGCTCGGAAAATGTGTTATATGTCTTCTCCTGTTTTCGGCTGGAAAGGTACTAGAGGTTGCGTTGGTCGAGGAAAGAACTGTAGAGTAGGAAAACCAAGGATGTTAATCTAGACTTCAGAGGATTCAAGTGTTAGCTTCATCATCTGTGTCTTCTATCAATACCTTAGTGTCACGAGCCTTGGATCTAGTGGTAATAACAGGAAAAAAAAAAACTTAGTCCATTACTAAAATACAAACACATCCAAAGTATTAGGTACATTTCCAATCTTACTACCATTAAAAATACCAGGCACAGGCACCATACACTGTTGGACACCAGATGGACTGTTCCTGGAGTTTCGTATTCAATTGTTGGTATTACTGGAAAAACACTAAGAAACTAGATTGCAACCAGAGGAAGGAAACAAAAACAATGCCAGGTCATGTGCAATGGAGGGACTTTGATTTTATGATGTATCTCTTTAACCTCTTTGAGTGACAATTTTCATCTCTGTAAAGCAGGAATAATAATACCTATTTTACAAAATACTGCTTTCACCTCATGGAGATAGTATGAATATCAAGTGAGAAAGTGGATATAAAAAACATCAGTAAAGCATTAAACAAATATAAGGAATTATGATAAGGATGATAGAAGAATCATTTGAGGTACACATGAAAAACCAGGAGAGTTGGCCAGCAGGTGTAAGACCTAAGGAGAGACATGACAGTTGTCTTCAAACAGTTAACAAAGTATACATAGAAGAGGCAGAAAACGAAGTTATGTTAGAAAGCCCAATCAGGATCAACTGGTTGAAATTATAGTGAAGCATATTTCAACATAAGCTATCTACCACAATAATTATCCAACAATAAAAGCAGGTGCCTCGTATAGTTATAAACTTCACTATCACTGATGACTGTCAATCAGCATAAGATGACCAACTATTCAGGATGTTGTAAAAGACATTCCTGCATGGGATGAAAAATGGGATTAGATAATGTCAAAATGTTCTGCAACTCACAAGCCCCATGAGGTGAAGTGGGTATTATTATTATTACTCGACAGAGGTGAAAATAGACATTCAAAAAGTTAAGGATGTGCTAAAGGTTGCATGAGTCACAAAGTCAGTACTCAATCTCAGAACTTCTTAGATTCCCTGCTCTCTTGTTACATATATTACATATAACCTGCTCCATTGTTCTAAATGTCTTCCTCTGGTGGCAATCTAGTATCCCAGTGTTCTTCCCCTGAACACCTGAAATTGAACGTAAACATCTATTGCCAAAGAGCTCCCTTGTTTCTGAAACAAAAAGAGTGTATGTTTAGGTTGCCCTCTGCTGGTAACTAACAAGGATTAGACTTTCCAAATTAGGAACTCAATGAGACGACCACCCACAGCACTGCCTTCTAGCCCTTTGTGGCCCTTATCTTGCTGACTCCACCAGCCTCCACATCCCCTCCTCTTGCTTCTTCAAACTCTGCTTCCTGCTGTATATAATAATATCATGCTTTGTTTTGATGTTCTTCCTGCTGACCTCCCTGACCATTCCTTTCCTGCCCCTTTTGTTGGTTCTTTTTTTCTCTTGCCTGTGTTTATTCCCTAAGACTCAGTTCCTTGCTCTGCTTTTCTTTTCTCTACCTTCTCCTCTTCAGAGAACTTCTAAATTCTATCTAAAGCTCAGGCAATTTCTACTCTGCGCCCCTGTGGGTTATTACCACCTCCTATTTTTTTTTTTTTTTTTTTACTTCCTTTAAAATGTTTCCTTATTTTCTTTTTAGTCCTATTGTAACCATCCTAATTCCAGTCTTTAATGTTCCATACTTAAGAATACTGCACTGGTCTTTTAGTTGAGCTGGCCTTGAGTTTTCCCTTTCCCAATATATGTTGCACAGTGCCATTAAAACTTATGAAAATATTACTTTCATAATGTCATTCTATGAAAAAATTCTCTGTGACTCCTTCCTGCCTACAAGATCAAGCTTGTACTTTTCAGCCTTCTACAATCATACTTCATCTATTCAGCTAAATTTTCTTACTATCTGTTACTAGTTTTAGTCACATGGCTTTTCTTTCTGCCCCTCATTTCCACCTTCATGTCTTTACTGTGCCTCTAGCCTATTCAAACACTCCCTTATCCTTTAGAAAACTGCTCATGCTTAACCTGTCTCCTCCTTCACTCCAATCCACTGTGCTAGCCACTGTCTCTAAATTTCAAATGCAGCAACAATATACCCTACATTTATTGTTACTTTTAGGAATATACAAAGTAAATGACTGATAAAAATACTTTTGTAGGTATTTAGTAAAAAAGTAAAAATAATAATAGCTTACACTTATCGAGCTCTTTCTGTGAGGAAACTGGTCTAAATCCCATGTCATCACAAATTTAATCTAACCAGCCACCCTATGAGCAGGACCATATTAATCCCAATTTAGAGATGAGGGATAATATAGAGAAATTAAGTGATTCGGCCAAGATGACATAGATGGCAAGTGGCAGAACTAGGATTGCTAAAGTTTATAACTTGGAAATGATTTTTATACAAGATATACTGAAGAGTCAAGTAAATTATTTTCCAACAAATTTTCCCCAGTGTACTTTTAATGCCAAATTAGTAAGTATTAATTAGCATATTAATGACATTTTACACTATGTGTTCATTAAGACATTCTATATATAGGTTGGATCATATGAAACTGCTGTTATTGCTGGTTTTTGTGGTGAAACACGGTTGAACGCCAGCAATTTCACCTGGTTCAACCTGATAGCTTCTTAACTTAAATGTTATCCAGTACTAAAACCTGAAGGGAATTCATCTCACAGAAGTGGAAGCTATACATACTGAGAAGCAAGGTGAGGCCGGCGCAGGGATATGCTCTGGCTGTACTTCCATGGCCGATTCTTCTGGCGGTTTCGTACCCCGTCTTCCTGGTCCATCATCTGCTCTAGAAGCGTCTGATCATCTGCATTCAGAGGGGCCACAGAGATGTCCCTCACAGCACGGAATTCACCACAGTTATTCAGATGTTCATTCTCCAGGCGGAAGAAGTTCCACACAAATCGCCTTAGCAAAATGGGGTAGAATAGGCAAATTACTTATAAAATTTGAACATACTATCACCTGTAGACCTCCCAGTATAACAAGTTTCCACTCATAGAAACAAAAAAAGGAATTAAGGACTAGAATACTAAAATAGAATAGAAAAAAGATGGTGTGGGGGGGTGTGGGGGAAGGGGACAAGAAAGGAGTAGGCAAAGGAAAGGGACTCATGGAATGCAGTTTCAGAGTACTCATTCTTTCCCTTTATTGAACAAATATTTATTGAAGGCCTACAATATGACAGGAAAAGGCACTGAATGAGACAAAGCCTCTTCCTGTATAAGTGCAATTTCTAATGACAGAGACAGATAATAAACAAGTAAACAATTAGCTAACGGTAAGTGCTCTGAAGAAAATAAAGCAGGGCAAGGGTATAGAACATGTTTCTTTGAAGAGATGGCATCTAGCAAGGAAGCAAGTCAGGTAAAGTCCTACAGAAAAGTATCCCGGGCAGAGGAAACAGCAAGTACAAAAGCTCCCAAGCTGGACAGGACTTTGGTGTGTTAAAACAACAGCAAGGTCAGTGGGGTTGGAGAGGAACAGGAAGGTTAAAATGGCAGATGAAGATGGAGAGGTAGAAAAGAAAGGGGCCTGATCCATAGAGGGCCTTATAAGCCATAGTGAAGAGTTTAGATTTTTAAGTGTGATAGAAAACAAGGAGAGTTCTGAGCTGGAGAATGATGTGATTTGTTTTAAAAAGATCATTCTATCTGCTGAATTGTGAATAGACCAAAGGAAGATGAGAACATCTGAAGGAAGACCAATTAGAAAGAGATGATGGAGACTTAGATACAGCTGGGGATAACAAAGGTGATGAGAAGCAGACAGACTAGGGATTTATTTATGAAGATGAAGCTGACAGGACTTACTGACATGGGATGTGAGTGGTCTCAGGTTTTTGTTCTCAGTGAATGGTGACACCATTTACTAGAGATCTGGGTTGTTCCTATTAGGCCAGAGCCATTAGATATCCAAGAGGAAAATTCAGTAGCTACATGGACATGAGTTTGCAGTTCAAGAGAGTCTAGGACTATAGACAGCATAAGAACAGTATTTCAGGTCATGGGCTTAGGAATAATATAAGTGGAGGAGAGAAGATTAAAGAGGATTAAACCCTGGAGCACTCCAATATTTACAATTTGGGAAGAGGAAGAAGAACCAGTAAAGGAACTGAGATGGAATAGATAGTGAGACAGAAGAGTGTAGTTTCTGAGAAATCAAGTGAAGAAAGTGCTTTGCTGAGAGGTAAAATAAGTACAGAGAACTAACCACTGGATTTACATAAAGAGGATAAAGAGGCAGTATGATCTAAGAGCACAGATTCTGGGAGACTGTCTAGATTCAAATCATGGATGCTGCCACTTACTAGGTGTAATAACCTTGGATGATTTACTTAACCTATGCTTCATTAGTAAAATGAGACAGTAACAGTACCTACCTCACAAGACTGTTGTGAGGATTCACTAAGTTAATACATGTAAAGGGCTTAGAACAGTGCCAGGTACATAGAAGGCAATACATAAGTGTTTGCTATTATTATTATTGATTATTAACAAAAGCAATTCAGTTTGAGTATTGGGAAAAGAAGACTTGAGTTGAATTAAAGGGAGAATGGGGGACGAGTCAGAGGGCAGAGACAGCAAGTACAGACATCTCTTGAAGAGCTTTGCTGTAAAGGAGAGCAGAAAAATGGGCAGTAGTTGGAGGAAGATTCAAAGGAGATTTTTTGCTTTTGCTTTAAATGGGTGATAGAACATCTGATTCTATTATGAAGCTGATTTTTTTTTTTTTTTTTTTTGGTACGCGGGCCTCTCACTGCCATGGCCTCTCCCGTTGCGGAGCACAGGCTCCGGACGCGCAGGCTCAGCGGCCGTGGCTCACGGGTCCAGCCGCTCCGCGGCATGTGGGATCTTCCCGGACCAGGGCACGAACCCGTGTCCCCTGCATCGGCAGGCGGACTCTCAACCACTGCGCCACCAGGGAAGCCCCGCAGATAATTTTTTAAAGAGAAAAAAATCAAGAATAAAAAAGTAATTGGGCTTGCCTGGTGGCGCAGTGGTTGAGAGTCTGCACGGGTTACTGCCCCGGTCCGGGAAGATCCCACATGCCGCGGAGCGGCTGGACCCGTGAGCCACGGCCGCTGAGCCTGTGCGTCCGGAGCCTGTGCTCCGCAACGGGAGAGGCCACGGCAGTGAGAGGCCCGCGTACCGCAAAAAAAAAAAAAAAAAAGTAATTGAGTTCCCTCTTTTTACTAGAACAAATTTTTTTTTTTAATGTATAAAGCAGCATACATGAAAGAGAAAGGAGTATTTGCGGGGAGGCGTTATTGGTGATGGAGAATTTCAGGTCCCAAACCTAGACATCTGAGAAAGTGAAGAGGGGAAGGAGGGTTGACAAATGGTTTGGAGAGAGCACTGACAGCAACAAGTATACTGCTTCCAGATTCAATCTTATTTTATCAGGCCATCCTGATATATGTGCCCATCCTGACTCGGAGGAAAGCTATACACCTGTCTAAAAATATCTTTATTTCATCTTCATTTGTGAAAGATATTTTCACTGGGTAAAGAGTTCTAGGTAGGGAGTTATTTTCGTTCAGCACACTTAAGATACCATTTTAATGACTTCTGACGTCCACTGTTGCTGTTGAGAAGTCAGCTGTGAATCTAACAGCCATTTCTTTAAAGATAATCCTTTCTTTTGGGCTGCCTTTTTTTTTTTTAATAAGCATTTTAACTAAAGCACAACATAAATATATAAAAGTGTGCAAATTTTAAGTGTGCAGGTTGGTTAATTATTATAAAGTGATCACAATGTGTAATTATCACTCAGAAACAAGAAATAAAAAATTACCGTATACCTAAAGCTGCCTGTATGGCCCCGCTATGTTATCTTCTAGAGAGTTTATTGATCTACCTTTCATATTTAGCTCTGCAATCCACCTGGAATTGATTTTGCATACATTATGCAGTGGAAGTTGAGATTTATTTTTTCCCCCATATGGATATCCAGTTGACTCAATATCATTTATTAAAGAACCTTTTTTTCTCCACTGTTATATAGCCACCTTTGTCATAAATCAGGTAGTGTCAATGAATGTGTGGATCTGTTTCTGGACTCCCTATTCTATTGCAGTGGCCTATTTGTCTCTTCTTTGTCTCGTCAGACACTGTCTTACTTATGGTAGTTATATAATAGGTTTTGATATTTGAGAGTATAAGTCCTTTACTTCGTTCTTTTCAGGATAGTCTTGGATATTCTTGATCCTTACTGCTACCATATAAATTCTAGAACTGGCTTGTCAATTTTCACATACATACATCTTTCATTAAATTTATTCCTTTAGGGCTTCCCCGGTGGCGCAGTGGTTGAGAGTCCACCTGCCGATGCAGGGGACGCAGGTTCGTGCCCTGGTCCGGGAAGATCCCACATGCCGCGGAGCGGCTAGGCCCGTGAGCCATGGCCACTGAGCCTGCGCGTCTGGAGCCTGTGCTCCGCAGTGGGAGAGGCCACAACAGTGAGAGGCCCACGTACCGCAAAAAAAAAAAAAAAAAATTTATTCCTTTAGGTATTTGATACATTCCAGGGCTATTCAAAACGGTATGTTTTTTTAAAATTTCATTTTCTAGTTGTTCGTGACTTTTTTAGAACATTAATTTATGTTAACCTTATATATTCATTCTAATAGCTTATTTGTAAATTCTTTTGAATTTTCTACATATACAGTCATGTCACCAATGAATCATAGTTTTATTTCTTCCTTTCTAATCCTTATACTTTTTCTCTCCTCATTGCACTAGCTATATCTGCAGTATGATGTTAAATAGAAGTGGTGACAGCACGCATACTTATCTCATTCCTGATCTCCAGGGAGAACTTAGTGTTTTACCATTAAATATGATCTTTTTTTTATTATTTATTTTTTTGTAGTGTTTACTTTTTTCATAAACAGGCATTGACTTTTCTTAATGGCATTTTCTTTATTTGTTGAGGGTTGTTTTCCCCTTTATTCATTAATGTGGTGAGTTACATAGATTGATTTTTAAATGTTAAATGATTTTTGAATATTACATCTTACATTCTGGGAATGAACCTAACTTGGTTGTGATGTATTATCCTTTTTATATATTGTTGGATTCATTACCCAATATTTTGTTTAGGATTTTTGCATCCCTGGACATGAGAAATATCCTTGTAGGTTCAGACATCGAAGTCATACTGGCTGCACAAAATGAACTGGAAAGTGTTCCTTTCATTGTCTCGTTTCCCTAAAAGAGTTTTGTGTAAAACTGATATTTCCTCCTCATATATGTGGAAGAATTCCCTGCAGTTTTCTTTGTATGAAGAATTTTAATATGGATTTATTTTCTTTGCTACATATAAACCTATCAGATTTTTAATTTCCTCTTTATCGGTTTTGGTAAATTGTGCTTTTTTGAGGAATTTGTTCACTTCGCTTAAATTTCTAAATTTATTGGCACAAAGTTGCTCATAATATTGTCATGCTCTTTTAAAAAACATCTTCAGCATTTTTGATATTTGTAATTTGTGCCTTCTTTCCTTGATCAGTACTATTTAGACATTTGGTCAATTTTAGTAGTCTTTTAAAAGAACTAACTAGCTTTGTTAATTTTCTCTATTATATGTCTGTTTTCTATTCCATTAATTTCTGTTCTTTATATTTTCTTCCTTCTACTTTTTTTGAGGTTTGATTTGCTATTTAAATCTTTTTTCTAATATCGAGCTGTATACTTTTCTAATATATACATTTAAGGCTATACATTTCCCTCTAAGCATGGCTTTAGCTATATTTTACCTTTTCTTTTGTTACATTTTCAATTTCATTCTATTCAAAATATTTTAAAATTTTCATTGCAATTTCAACTTCAACCATGGGTTATTTATACATGTGATGCTTAATTTCTAAACATTTGTGAATTTTCAGATATCTTTTTGTGATTTTACTCCTCTGAAGTTTAAGACTTCCTTTACAGCCTAGAATATGGTTAATTTTGGTAAATGTTCCATGTGTAGCATTTGTATTTAGTACTTGTTGTATGCAGTCCTCTAAATATGTCAATTAGGTCAAGTTGGTTAATTGACTACTTGTTTACTACTGAGAAAAGTATGTTAAAATTCTTCTCTAAAATTGTAAATTTATCTACTTTTACTTTTTAGCAGTGTCAACTTTTGCTTTACCTATTTTCAAGCTATGTTATTAGGTGCATACAAACTTGAATTGGCTATCACAAATGAATCTCAAAGTCTCTAGGTCTGGCAAATTTCTTTAGCACAAAATTGGCTTTAGTGTTCTGCTTATCCTGGGATATCTGCCTTCACTTAGCATTTGGGCTATCTTGTCAGATCACTAATGTTTTTAGGAAGATTAAAAAAACATTTTATCTGGTATTTTTAGTGTTTCCACTGAGAAGGTTGGGCTGAATAACCCAAATTGCTAAATTGCAAAAAACGATTCTTAAAAGATTTTAATTCTAATTCCTGTTCTAAGACTTTTTACCTCCTTATTTCCACTCATGACCCTTCCAATGGAGCCCAATTCTTTCTTTCCTTTCTTTTTTTGATTTAAAAACCTTTTATTAAGTACAACACACATTCAGAGAAGTGAACAAATCTGATGGGCACTGCATGATGAATTTTAACAAAGTGAACCCATCATGTAACTAGCACACAGATCAAAAAACAGAACATTACTCCACCCCTCACCCAAGGAGGTTCTCCTGGTGCCACTTCCAGTCACTGTCCCACAAGGGCAAATACTATTTTGACTTCTAATACCATAGATGAGTTTAGCCTGCTTTTGAACTTTATAAATTTGGAATCATACAGGGACATACTCTTGTGTCTAACTTCTTTTGCTTAATATTTTGCTCTGTGAGATTCATTCATGTTGTTATTTAGTCTTTTGTTCTCACTACTGGATAGACCTGCATGTGTGAAAATACCACAATTTATCTATCCACTCTATATTGCTGGGCACTTGGGTAGTCTCCATTTTGGTCTGCTATAAATAGTATTATTGTGAACATTCTTGTATGTGGGTCTTGGTAGCCTTAGGTTAGCACTCCTGTTTACTATATACCCAGGTGTTCATGCACAGCTTTGGTAGATACTGACGAAGAGTTTTCCAAAGTGGCTGTTGTACTAGTTTCCTCCTACCTGCAGTGTATGAGAATTCCAATTGTTCCCATTGTTCTACATCCTCATCAATACTTAGTGTGTCTGTATTTTTCATTTTAGCCCTCAGAGGTGAGTAGCTATATCTCAAATGTAGGTTTAATTTGTATTTCCCTGGTGACTAAGCATGTTAAGAACCTTTTCGTATGTTCATTAGCCATTTGGATGTTCAAATGGAGCCCAGTTCTAAAAAAGCTTCTAAGTCATCATCAGCAGTTACTTTAACTTTGTAAGAATTAATCTCTTAGTCCTTCAACCAGGATTTTCCAATTCTGAGGCTGATGAAAAGTTTGAGAAAAGTTGGAAAATTTAAGCTTTTCAAGTATAAGTTTTAATAAATTCTGATTTATAAGTATTGAGCAACTTTTTAGGTAAAAAAGAATCTTTGATAAACTTTTCAGTAGTTTGCTTACCGGAAAACCTCAAGGGGAGCAAAGACAGTAGCAATGATGTCCCTAGAATGAGGCAACAAAGTCATGGAGGTAATTGAGATTTGGATAGTCCAAGCAAAGCGCAGGATCACATCCTCTATGATGGCACAGTAATAATAGGCCTGAGGAATAATAAGCAAATTGAGTACACTTACCATCACGTTTCTTACAAATAAGCACACTTAGCACAGTAACAAGAGTCACATATCCTACTGACAAGCACAGGTTAAAGAGTTTTATATTTTAGAAAGATTTCACCAATTTAGTTTTTTTTTCTTAAATGGTACAATATTTAAAATGAATTTATAAATATTGTTTTACTGAATTTCAGTAATCATTTAACAAATAAACTTCATTCCCATATTGTATACCAGGCTCTCTTCTAGACCCCAGAAATACAAACCAGATGAAATCCTTGATCTGACTGAAATTATACTCTAATGTGTATGTGATACACTAATGACTCAACAGTTAATATTAGAAAATATTAGCAGATTTATTAACTCTGTTATTTGCACTTTTATTCTCAAATTGCCTTACCCTCCGTCTGAAAAAATTTTGCCTTGCTTTTTGATGTCAGTAAATAAAATTAAGCTTGGATTTCACATACATAGTTAAATTTAAGGAATGTTCCATTTTCACATGAGGAAGACAGCACTCAACTAATCTTTCCAGGTACTAGTATCCAGTATTTGAGAGTCCACGCTTACCTACACAAGTCTTAAGTAAACAAACTGCCAATAGACCAGAACTGTAATTCACGGATTTTCTCACTATTAATCTCTGGATATCTAGCTCTTTAAAAATATGTTTTTAAAGGTTATGACATCTTATGGGAAATAGAACTGATATGTATTAAGCCATAGCACTTATTTTATTTTAAAAAATTTAACAAAGGAATACTAGTCATGTCAGAAGCCTATTAAACAAAAGAAATAGCAGTCCCCTTCTTGTCCCATTCTCTAGAGACAAACATTTTCAAAATTTGTAGCTATTTCTTCTATTATTTATCTTCCACATTTCTAAATAATGTGTGTATATTGCTATATCTTGATTAATCAATTTTAGACATTATCCACTGCTTACTATGATGAACTTTATGAAGATTTTTAACACATTAACATATCTCCCTCTTCCCTCCCCCATCCATCCAATAGAGCGATAATGTAATTTTTGGATAAATCCACATGCAGTGAACTCATTATTAGGCCTCTCAGTGAAGAGCTACAATTTCATGTGTCTTTAAGAGCCAGTCAAGTGGATCCACATTTCACTGATGTGGGAGCTGATGTTACCAAAAATTGAAGGTCTTTTGGGAGGAATACACTTAAGACTTGAGGTCAAGAGACACAGAAAAGTTAAGTTTTAATATGGAGATAACAAAAATGCTTCCTGGACCTGGGTATGGTGCTCAATAGTATGCGTTGTTAATGCCGAGGAACTGATTTTAAGGTACATATAGCTGTGTTAATTTTTAAATGAAGTACCACTGGACTCAGCAAATAGCTTCTTCCTTTTTTAAGAAGAATAAATTTTATTCCAGTATTTGCCTTTTTAATATTGAAAGGGGTATGGTGATCCCCTAGAACATTTTTCTTATACATTTGCAAAGCATAATGTACAAAAGCATATACTTTATTTTCTAGGGTCATGAAAATATATAATAACAAAAAAACTGATTCTATTAACTAGTTTTATTACATAGAAATCAAAAAGTTAGAACTATTTAAACGGAGGAACGAATATTTATATAAAGATATAAACAGTTCATCAAAGCAACCATTATAACAAGAAATAAATGTATTATCTCTCTCAGTAAGGCAAGAACAGTTCAAAGAGCAATAAGGCACATACACTTGGTGAACACAAAAGGCCATCTTTACTTGAATGCATGTCTGCTGTCTGACTTGTGCTTACTATTACTTTTTTTGATTTTCTTTTCAAATGAGACTTATAAAGATATATCTAGTATCTTGGTCATACATTCTAAATTTGCACATTGGGATTGCTACAGCTTATGTTAAAAAAAAATCACTGTCAGTAAACATCTCCTTTTCTGCCTTCATTTGTTTATGCAAAGTTACCCTAATATACTATTCTTCGTATTCACTCTCCTATCATTTATTTTTAATCCTCACACTTGAAAACAGCCTTCCCTAATCACCAATTAAATACTACACATTCACGCATTTTCAAAGTGCAATTCTGAGGTACTGGTGACATTCTGACACAGTATAAAGTATTAGTGACCCAATTTATAATCTCCTCCACATCACAGAATTTTAGGACTGGGAAAGGATCAAGAGATAATCTACTATAACACCCTACCTTATAGAAAAGAATACACCGTAGTCTGGTTGCCTGAAATTATACAGCTAGTTAGTGAGAGAGCTGGGATTAGAATTCACTTATAAGGATTCCCAGTTCATTGTTTAATTTCTTTCAATATCTGAGTAAAGATACTCTTGGCCTTTTGACTTTTTAACTCAGCCTCTCTCATCCTTTTATTCATATATATATAAATAAGATGCTAAAATAATTCCCACATAATTATCCATATATTTTTGGATTAAATTGGAACTTTAGGAAAATTGATTGAAATAAATGAAAGGAGAAGCCTTCTTGATGCACCCAAGCAAAGTCAGGCACTCCCCTTTCCTTCGTGCTTTCATAGCGCTGCTCATTCAGTCAAGTATTTATTCATTCATTCCACAAACATTAAGTCCCTGTATGCCAGGGACTATGCTGGATAGTGAGGGATATAGATACCTAAACAGGTAATTAAAATACAGTGTGACGACTACCACAACGGAAATTTGTATAGGGTAAAATGGGGTTAGTACGAATGGCTAATTATGCTTGGAGAAATAAGTAAGGCTTCTTAGAGAAAGTAAAAACTGACTTAAAAAGAAGGAGCAAGAGTTTGCAAGGTAAACAAAGGGGAAAGAGGGCATTTGAGACGGAGGGAATTGCATGGTCAAAATAAATCATAAATGACAGTAAGTTATTTATTCCTCTATTCTAGTCTTTATCACATTGTATTGCAATCTGTTTACTTATCTGTTTAGAATATAGATTAAGGCCTCCTTGAGAACCACAATTTTACTTTGTTTTTATTTCCTATAGCGTCTAGCATATAGTAAACATCTGATACATTTTTGCTGACTGAATGGATTAGTACTTTTTGGTAAGTATTTTCTCTAATTATATTAGGTTGGGATTGGGTATATATTGTAATAGGTACACCTGAGTTGTTGTTTTGTTTTTCTTTTTTAAATAAACCCAAGGACTCTTTGTACATACTTTTTGGGGGTATACAATCTCTTCCCGGAGGAAAGTGTTTTCTCCTGCATTCTTATCAAAAAGACCCCAGTCCATCTTCAGATCCCAGATGAGGGTGTAACAGGAACTGATGATACAAAAGACGATCCACAGGTAAAAGAACACTACGGTGTCTGAGTGACCTCGTTCTGAAGAAAGAAAAGGGAAAGAGAAAATTACTAGATTCAGGTAAAATTCTTCATTAAATAAAACTAATTTAAAAACAGATTCTTTCTCCAGCTCCATAAAGGAAATAAGATTTTAAAAGAAATCTCCTTAGTAGGATCATTGTCTAACAAAAGTTAAATAATAAATCTGATTCTTCTGAAGTTCAAATAGTTATCAAACATTCATCAAATACACAAAATTTGTACAAATGTGCATTTAGAGTTTAGAGGCTTTATGGTGAAAACATAAAATTTCAAATAACTGCAATGGAGGTTTTGAATATTACAAAAGTTGTCATTTTAGTTTTTGCCATCAGGTGGCAGCTTAGGGTCAAAGATGAAAAAAATTTATGAAACACCAGTAACAAGGAATGTGCTGCATTTGCTTTAAGAAATTCTTGGATTGTTTTTACTTTAGAACAACATTTCCTTCATATATGTAGATCTTAATACTTATTGTGAAAGCAATCGGATAATTTTAATTCTAGGTAAAATGCCAGAAAGCAACAGATTGATGACGAATGTATCCTTAAGAACATATATGAAAGCAAACTTCTCTCAAATCACAAAGCAAAGAATGATATGTTTGCTTCTTTTGGATGTTATTTAATGATGCAAAGGCTTAATGTGACTTTATGCTGGGAACACTATAATGTAACTTTGGGTTTTATGCTGAGAACACTATAAAGTGCAATAAATCAGAATAATAAAAATAATTTGCAAAGGTAGTTACACAACCTAGTCTTTTTCACTCTCCAGTGCTCTGTATATTCTCTATGAAACTTTTCTTTGACAAGTTTGAAAGTCATCGTGATGTTCTTTGTATTCTCTGGTTGTAGGATATAGGTATATAACTACTACTAATATGGTCCTCAATCATCAGGAAAAAAAGGTGTCATCTAATTCAAAAAAAGTTTAAATTGTGGTTAGTTTCCCAAAGGCTTAGAAAGTAAAGGATGTATCATGCATTATCCATAATCCTTCCTATTAAAATAAACAAGTGCTGGGAATTTCCTGGTGGTCCAGTGGTTAGAACTCGGTGCTTTCACTGCTGGGGCTTGGGTTCAATCTCTGGTCAGGGAACTAAGATCCTGCAAGCCATGCAGTGCGGCCAAACAAACAAAAAAACAAGTGCTTACTAATCATTTTTAGATAGTAAAATGTTAAGTACAGTATTATTCAAAGGCACCCTTTAGACATTTATAATCTAGTAAGTTGAAACAGCCATTTGTTATTGATGCTAAATTTGAGATCAAAATAAAATAAACAGGGGCTTCCCTGGTGGCGCAGTGGTTGAGAGTCCGCCTGCCGATGCAGGGGACATGGGTTTGTGTCCCGGTCCGGGAGGATCCCACATGCCGCAGAGCACCTAGGCCCGTGAGCCATGGCCGCTGAGCCTGCGCGTCTGGAGCCTGTGCTCCACAACGGGAGAGGCCACAACAGTGAGAGGCCCGCGTACCGCAAAAAAAACCCCCAAAAAACCCAAAGGACTATGAGAACATCAAGAAGAATGGGACTGTTTCCAGCAGTAGGAAATAAGAGGAAGTAGCATTTGAGTTATTTCTAGAAGGATAAATAGTGTTGTAAAAGTCAGGCAGATGAGGCAAGGCTATTCAAGGCTAAAAGAAGATAATGAAAAGCTATGAGGGTGGGAAACTGCAAGGTATTTTTGAGAAGTTGCAGGTAATCTAAGTCTAGTGTGGGTGAAACACAGAGGATGTGAGGGAGTGGGTATGATTTGAAATGAAGCTGGAAAAGACATTTTGGGTCTGACTGTGGAATGCCTTCTTGGGCCTTAGGATTAGATCTGTATTTCAGAAAAATAATGGGTTGGCAGGTTGCTTTCATCAGAATTACTTAGTTGGTTAAAAAAATACAGATATCTCTGAGCTCCAGTGTTGTGTTAGCATCAGTCTGTACCAGCTTTATGAATCAATTGTCAAATTTTCAAAAACTTTGCAAACTGGTTGTTAAACATAGTCATTATTAAAAATTAAATTACATAAACTTATAATTAGCTATATTAAAAACAAAGGTAATGAAAACTCAAATTCATCACTTCCTAATTACTTTACTAAATTTTGATATTATTCTTTTAGGTTATATATGTTTATTTTATCTATATAATGGAAATACTATACATCTTTTTCCAACATTCCATGTTAATCATCTTAGTAGCTTGAAATTGGCTATGGTAGCAGTCCGTATTTACACCATGGAAATCAGCAAACACTGAAAATCAGTGCTCCCATCCCCACCCGAGAGCTAGTTTTTAAATATATACCAGCACACCACTGTTCACCTTCTCCTGGAAAGTCAGTGGTAGGGAACAGAAACAAAAGTTTTAAAAATGGTCCACAATTGATTCTAATGAACAGTCAAGCTTGGATATAAACACATTTTCAGGTTTAAACTATTTTCACAAAATCTTTTCTTCATCAAGAGCAAATTGGGTTAATATTTATTCTATAACATTGTGCCATATGAATTATCATTTAAAAGGTCTAACAAAATATTTACTTATTATCTAGGTTTAGTTGGATGTGTTCTAACATACCTGTTCACTTCATTCTATACACAGATATAGAATCTAGCCGAGTTGTATTGTTCAATAATTACCATCATGGTTGCATTCAAAAGAATTCCATAACTCATCTACTAAGGTTTGCAAAGAATAAAGCAAATTTAGCAACAAAATAAAATTCACTCTGTCGTATTTTCAAAACAAGATCAACACAGAGATAAAGACCTAAAAGGAACTGATAATGAAACTAAAAGTAATTTTGTTATTTCTTCTAGATTTTAGAACAAGTTCTATCCTCAGAATATAATTCTTAAAATGGGACAATGGGCTATGGGGCTTCCCTGGTGGCACAGTGGTTGAGAGTCCGCCTGCCTATGCAGGGGACACGGGTTCGTGCCCCGGTCCGGGAAGATCCCACATGCCGCGGAGCGGCTGGGCCCGTGAGCCATGGCCGCTGAGCCTGCGCGTCCGGAGCCTGTGCTCCGCAACGGGAGAGGCCACAACAGTGAGAGGGCCGCGTACGGCAAAAAAAAAAAAAAAAAGGACAATGGGCTAAACTGCCTTCCTCTAAGCCCATATCATTTCTATGAAATTGCTATGAAACATATACAAGGACTTATTGACTTAAAAAAAATATACTTTAACAGAATATTTTATAATAAGTAATTTTTATCTTATGAACTTCTTCAAACAGTGATTTGAAGAAATCAAATATTTCGTCTACATATGCTACATTTTGGTCTTTTTAAAATTACTACCCTACGTGATCATTTCCATCTCCCAAATGAGGAGTGCTTCTCCCTGAAATCATCTGCCTTCATTGGTATTCAGAGGTTGTACCGGGAAGATATTATCACTTTAGGCAAGCAATTACATCTAATTCTCTGTTGGCTAACTCTGGTAGCCCACTTTAGTAATGTTCAGAATCACAGAAAATCAAGTCATTGGTATTCCACACTAAGTTCCTATTACACACCGGCCATGTTAGAAGCATAATTAATACCAGACAAATGTATGGTAATTGGTATCTAGTGAATCTAAAACAAATAAAATAAGCTTACTAGAGTTTTGTACCCATTAACCATCATAGGAAGGATAAAGCAAAATAATATGTTGGGAAAAGTGCTGAGAGAGAAATCAGAAAAATTACATATGGACATCATTGTGAGTCATATTTCAGGAAGGATATTTTAAATATGAAAAAGTGGCACTGTGTAAAAACAAAGTGAACAGTTTTCTTTCAACCAAAACCTTTCTACTCTGGTAAGAGCTTACCAGGTTTTAATCTGAAATTAAATAAGGAAACAAATAAAATAGACTGGGGACACTGTTTTCAAAGCTCAAACCTATATAGGTAAGCAGAGTTATGAGTGAGTTTGGCTATCAGTTTATCCTAGGACAGGCAAGACAGACATTATATTCCCATTTTACAGTTAAGGAAGCTGAAGTTCAGCGAGACAGTCAGTAAGTGGAAAGATAACTGTATCGGAAGTCACAAGATCTGGGTTTGAATCCAGACTCTGCCTCTTTCCAACTCTGTGACTATAGAAAATTCATAATCTTCAAATGATTGAGACAAAAATGGAAATCATTAGGCCTAAGATAAATGAGGAAACTAGTAATAGGGATCTTTAACCAAGGAACTTTTTTTGTACTAGACAGCACTGTTTCTCTAAGTCCAACTCAACTTGAAATAATAGTTCCACAAAACTATTAAGTAACATTAAAAATATTTCTAAGGTATGTGGAAAACAGAATTTAAAAAGTATACACATATTATTATTTCAGACTGTATATAACTTTATGTTTATAGAAATACAGAGGTAGCTATCCCTGATGAGGAAAGTAAGATTATTAAAGGGATTCATTTTAACTTTATGTATTTATGTATTATTTGAATTTTGTTTTTATAGCCATATATACATATCCATGTTTTATTTGTATAATTAAACTAAAAGAAAAAGGAAGAAAGTGGGCTAAAGAAAACAGTTACCATCAGGGTGATGATATTTTATAAATGATTTAAACAAGAGTTTAATGCTGCTATATTGTTTTTATAATAAAAAAGTACACAGGAATTCATTTATTCATTCAACAAATGCTTACTGAGTGTCTACTACTATAAGCTGTGTTATTTATTATATAGCTATAATACTTAAGATCAGCTGCAAAGAAAAATCTGTTTACTTCTACATTCAACAAACATATGCTGAATGTCTACCAGGTAACCAGGTATATTTTAGAGAACAGAAAGGTACTGAAGAACTATTAAGGACTAAGTGTGAAAGAGGAGACATGTAAAATAAACAAAAGCACAATGTGAAAGTGCAACTGTGGAACTGTGCATACAGGAGGAATCAATAGGTTAGGCTTTCAGGACGGGAACAGCCAGGAAAGGCTTCCTGGAGGGGGTGCTACTTGAGCTGAGCCTTGAAAGTTAACAGTCTTGAGTTAACCAGGTTTGTGAGGCAGAGAGAGCCATATCAAAGAATAGAAACCATTCATTCAACAAATGAACACCTACTTACTATATGCCAGATATTATTCTAGATACCAGGCACACAGTAGTGAATCTTATTCACCAATGGGCAAATTTCCTACCCTAATGAAGCTTACTACTTTAGTTGGGGTAAACAATTATCAGATATACAAGTAAACAAGACAATTTCAGACAGTGAAAAGTGCCAAGAAGGAAACAGAACATGGGGACTTCTCTGGTGGCGCAGTGGTTAAGAATTCACCTGCCAATGCAGGGGACATGGGTTCGAGCCCTGGTCTGGGAAGATCCCACATGCCACGGAGCAGCTAAGCCTGTGCACCACAACTACTGAGCCTGCGCTCTAGAGCCTGCGAGCCACAACTACTGAACCCGTGTGCCACAACTACTAAAGCCTGCATGCCTGTAGCCTGTGCTCTGCAACGAGAGAAGACACCGCACACCGCAATGAAAAGTAGCCCCTGCTTGCCACAACTAGAGAAAGCATGCAAGCAGCAACAAAGACCCAGTGCAGCCAAAAATAAATAAATAAATTACAAAAAGAAAAGAAAACAGAACATGGTGACATGATTGAGACTGGCAGAATTCCTTTAGATAGTGTTCAGGCAGAGAAGGTCTCTAAGTTGATATCTGAGTAATGAGAAGAAGCCAGCTACATGAAAAGCTGGAGGAAGACTTACATATATAATATTACATTTTCTAGTAATCATAATTTAAAAGGTAAAAAGAAACAGGTAAAATTAATTTTAATAATATATTTTGTTAATCTAATATATCTAAAATGTTATTTTAATGTATAATTAATGTATAGAATAAATTATTATATAAAGTCATTGTGGCTACTAGAATAGAGACAATGAGGAAAGGCAGAGTACTGTTTTGAGATACAGGAATGAGAAAAGGAAAGAGATTAGACCAGGTGGCTTACTGAGACAAGGAAAGCCTTTTTAGGGTGAGAGACTGTTGAACGTATATATAGGTTGAAGGGAAGGGGCCAGTAGTGACGAAGAGATTGAAGATTTAGGAACGAAAAGGGGTGACTGCCAGAGCAAGATCCTGAAAGAGACAGGAGGAAATGAGGTCAGAGCACTAAGGTGGGAAACCTTGTTCCAAAGTCTGGGAAAAGTATGGTGAGAATGGATTTGGGTTAAATAAGTATGTATATAGGCAGAAGATAGCTGAAGGAAAATGGCTCCTGATAGGTTCAAGTTTTTCAGGGTACAGGAGACAAAGGTAGTCTGTAAAAGTAAAGAGGGAAAGACTGAGTTGGAGGTTTCGAGAAAAGCAATGAGAGTTATCATGAAAACCCTTTTCAAGTTAATACCCTTTTCTGAGATGACAAAAATTTAATAATAAAAGTTAGCAAAGGACAAATTAACATGTGTAAGTTTAGAAAGAGGGTAATATCTCCTTCCTATGATTTTTTTTAATAAAACATTTTGTTTGTGCTTATACTATCTTTTACTATGATATAAACATACTTTTTCTCTCTTTCCTATAAAACTGTACCCTATCTAGCATTTTAAAAAGAATTTAATTTTACAATGGAGTAAACTGTATATGTGTTTGTATTTTCTATTAAATTGTAATGTCTTTAAGGGAAAGATCTCATGCCAGCATTTTTCCAAGGCCTATGTACTCCACTCCACACAGCGGGAACTCAATTAATTTTTGCCAAATTGAATTGAGGGCAAGTGCTGTGTTTTACTCATTTTTAAACTTTCTCTACAATGCCTTACATTCCAACAAATACTTGGGGAAGGCAACATGGTTTCTGGCAGCCTACACATACAATGTGTCCCTAAAAACTCGTATATAGCTGAATATGAAAAAGACAAGTAACAGATGTACATGTTATATGAGGATTTTGTTTCCTGAGAACTAAAAATAAGAAAATAAAACCCCTTATTATATCTTCCTTGTCTTTTAGACATAATATTTAATGACATTATTCCCAACATCTTACAGACATTTTTCGTTTTTACTCTTTACAACAGAACACAGGATAATCTCTTCAAATCGAATGAGTGTTGGCAATGACGTTTAAACGTCGCTGCTTTCAGTATGCCTAATGATTTCCATCTTTGCTTTAATGGTATTAAATTCGAGACATTTCTTTTCAATAATGAAGTGTACTATCACATATAATTCCCACTCATTTTAATAAAAATGTACAAAACAGAACAAAATCTTCAAATAATCACACAAATACACTAGTATTTGTGACAAAGAAGGTGATGCTGCCAAAGCTGTTAGTTGGCAGCTAGTGCTACCATGTGAAAGCAGGAAACATTCTGAATCCAAAGGATAACTAAGGTGTGTGTGACTATCTGCAAAGTCTTATAACATAATACCCAAAATGTCCAGCTTTCAACTGAAAATCACTAATCATACCAAGAACCAGGAAGATCTCAAACTCAGTGAAAACAGTCCATCAGTAGACGCCAAAAATGAGATGAGAGCTGCTGGAATTATTTGATGAAAATGCTTTTATGAACAATTATGAAATGCTTGAAACAATGAAAAAATAGGAAGTCTCAGCAAAGAAATAGAAGACATAAAGAAAAACCACATGGAAATATTAGAACTGAAAAATACAATAACGAAAATAAAAAACTCAGTGAATGATGTTAACAGCAGAATAGAGAAGACAGAGGAAATAGTCTGCAAACTGGAAAACAGGAGAATAGAAACTAACAAAGCTGAACAGTGGAATGAAAATATATTTAAAAAAAGAAAAAGAAGAAGAAAGAAAAGAAAAGAGATTCAGGGACCTGTGGAACCATAAAAATGTTCGAACATTTGTGTCATCAGAGCCCAGAAGGAAAGAATAGGGAGGGGCTGAAAAAGTACTTAAAGAAATAATGGTCGACAACTCCTCAAATTTGATAAGAGACATAAACATACAGATTCAAGAAGTTGAGCAAACCTCAAATAAAATAAATCTAAAGCCAAAACACATTAAAATTAAACTTCTCAGGCTTCCCTGGTGGCGCAGTGGTTGAGAGTCCACCTGCCAATGCAGGGGACACCGGTTCGTGCCCCGGTCCGGGAAGATCCCACATGCCACGGAGCGGCTGGGCCCGTGAGCCATGGCCGCTGAGCCTGCGTGTCCGGAGCCTGTGCTCCACAATGGGAGAGGCCACAACAGTGAGAGGCCCGCGTACCGCAAAAAAAAAATAATAAACTTCTCAAAACTAAAGACAAAGATAAAAACGTGGAAAGCAGTCAAGAAAAACCCAATACTTTAACGGCCAGGGTTAAAACAATATGATTGACAGTGGATTTCTCATCAGAAATCTTCTGGAGGCCAGAAGAAAGTAGCATGAAATTTATCAAGAGCTGGAAAAAAAAGAACTATAAACTCAGATTTTTATACTCAATGTATACAAATTTTTATACTCAATATCCTTCAGGAAAGGAAGGGGAAATCAAGACATTCTCAGATAAATGAAAACTAACAGAATATATTAGCAGATCTACCCTGAAAGAATTGTTGAATTCTCTAAACAGAAAGAAAATAATAAAAGAAGGAACCTTAGAACTTCAAGAAGGAAGAAAGAACCAAGTAAGCAAAAATATGGGTAAATATGATAGGCTGTACTTTTCCTCTTGAGTTTTCCAAAGTATGCTTGACAGCTGAAGCAAAAATTATAACACTGTCTGATATGGTGCTAAATGTATGGAGGAAATATTTAAGACCATTACATTATAAATGGGGGAGGGTAAAGAGATGTAAAGGGAGGTAAGGTTTCTATAAGTCACTCAAAATGGTAAAATGATGACACTAGGACACTGTGATAAGTTATGTATATACAATGTAATACTGAGAACTATTAAAAAACCTATACAAAGAGAGACACTCAAAAATGTTATAGATAAATCAAAATGGAATTTAAAAATATTCAAGTAAATACAGAGAAATAAAAAGCAGAGAGAGCAGAAAACCAAAAAAGAAAATGGCATACTTCATTTAAGTTCTAACATATCAATAATTACATTAAATGTCAATAGTGTAAATATATCACTTAAAAGAGATTGGCAGAGGGGATTAAAAACTATGACCCAATTACATCCTGTCTACAAGGACTCACTTCAAATATAATAATATAACTATGTTGAAGGTAAAAGTATGGAAAGATATGCATCATGTAAACAATAATCAAAGGAAAGCAGGGTGGCTATTTTACTATCAAATAAAGTAGATTTCAGAGCAAAGAAAATTAGTGTAAACAGACAGGGCCATTATATAAGTATATTAGAGTCAATCCACAAAGAAGATGTAGCAATCCTCACTGTGTCTACATCAAACAACCAGAGTAGCAAAATACATGAAGCAAAAGCTGATAAAATTGAAAAGAAAAATAGACAAACCCACAATTATAGAGATTTCAACTCTCCTTCTCAACAACTAATGGAACAAGTAGACAGAAAATAAGCAACAATATAGAATTCAACAGCATCATTAACTAATAGGATCTAATAAACACTCCACCCTACAACAGCAGAACATACATTCTTTTCAAGTGCCCAATGAACATATAGCAAGATAGGCCAAAAAAATCAATAACAGAAAAATCTTCAAACACTTGGAAACTAAACAACACACTACTAAATAATTCATGGATCAAAGACAAAGTCTCAAGGGAAATTTAAAGAATACACTGAACTAAATGAAAATGAAAATGTAACATATCAAAATTTGTGGGACTTGGCTAAAGCAGTGCTGAGAGGAAAATGCATAGCATTATACATATAATTATGCATACATTAGAAAAAGAGAAAAAATATCAAATAAATAGTCTAAGAACCCACCTCAAGAACCTAGAAAAAGAAAAGCAAAATAAATCCAAAGCAAGCAGAAGGAAGGAAGTAATCAAGATAAACACAGAAATCAATGAAATTGAAATGAAAAATGGAGGAAAAAGATCAATGAAACAAAAAGCCGATTCCTTGAAAAGATCAATAACTAAATAATAATAATTCTGGAATGGATAAAAGTATGTGTTTTTCCCTCCTCTCCTGCAAAAAGACACAATGTCATTTCTTTAACTAAATGGAATGCTACTGACCATAATTATTTTACAAAGAAATACAAGGATTCTAAAAGTTTTTGACACCGTTTCAAGTGCTTAGTTTATGAAGCTGTAAAAAAGCTTCAGGTACTACATTCATAAGGGTAGAAACTTTTTCTTAGTTAAACTGAAAAAAATTAAGCCACAGACACAAGCTAAAATTACAGTCAATTAAAAATGGAAATAAGATTGTGTAAGATTTAACACAGCAAGATCCTTTTTGACCCACCTCCTAGAGAAATGGAAATAAAAACTAAAATAAACAAATGGGATATAATGAAACTTAAAAGCTTTTGCACAGCAAAGAAAACCATAAACAAGACGAAAAGACAACCCTCAGAATGGGAGAAAACATTTGCAAATGAAGCAACTGACAAAGGACTAATCTCCAAAATTTACAAACAGCTCAATATCAAAAAAACAAACAACCCAATCCAAAAATGGGCAGAAGACCTAAATAGACATTTCTTCAAAGAAGATATACAGATTGCCAACAAACATATGAAAGAATGTTCAACATCACTTATCATTAGAGAAACGCAAATCAAAACTACAATGAGGTATCACCTCACTCCAGTCAGAATGGACATCATCAAAAGATCTACAAACAATAAATGCTGGAGAGGGTGTGGAGAAAAGGGAACCCTCTTGCACTGTTGGTAGGAATGTAAATTGATACAGCCACTATGGAGAACAGTATGGAGGTTCCTTAAAAAACTAAAAATAGAACTACCATAAGACCCAGCAATCCCACTACTGGGCATACACCCTGAGAAAACCATAATTCAAAAAGAGTCATGTACCACAATGTTCACTGCAGCTCTATTTACAATAGCCAGGACGTGGAAGCAACCTAAGTGTCCACTGACAGATGAATGGATAAAGAAGATGTGGCACATATATACAATGGAATATTATTCAGCCGTAAAAAGAAACAAAATTGAGTTATTTGTAGTGAGGATGGACCTAGAGTCTGTCATACAGAGTGAAGTAAGTCAGAAAGAGAAAAACAAACACAGTATGCTAACACATATATATGGAATCTTAAAAAAAGGTTATAAAGAACCTAGGGGCAGGACACGAATAAAGACACAGACGTAGAGAATGGACTTGAGGGAATGGGGAGGGGGAAGGGTAAGCTGGGACGAAGTGAGAGAGTGGCATGGACTTATATATAATACCAAATGTAAAATAGATAGCTAGTGGGAAGAAGCCACATAGCACAGGAAGATCAGCTTAGTCCTTTGTGACCACCTAGAGTGGTGGGGTAGGGAGGGTGGGAGGGAGACACAAGAGTGAGGAGATATGGGGATATATGTATATGTATAGCTGATTCACTTTGTTATAAAGCAGAAACTAACACAACATTGTAAAGCAATTATAGTCCAATAAAGATGTTAAAAAGGAAAAAAAAATGAACTGTGAAATAGTTCAAAATTTACTTAAAACAAAGTAGATAAGAACTTCTACATCCCCCATGCCTATAGCCTACTGCTTAAATCAAAGAAAGTAAAAAAAAAAAATCAATTGATCTGGTTTTGTTCTTTAGAAAACCATGTTGTTGTTGTTTTTTTCCCCTTCCTGGCATCCTAACGTCTTCTAAGTAAGTGTTGTCAAACACAGTGTTGCCATACATTTGTGCATTGTGATCAATTGTAATTTGTTACTAATGTTGAAGTATTTATTTTATTTACTTAAAATAAGTCTATTAAAGAATATCAATATTAACAAAAACAAACAAAAAAGACTGTATAACATTTAAGTAGTCATAAGAGCAGTATACAGTAATAAGAGTTGAATAAAATATAGATAAAAAAATAAATGTTAGCAAAAAATGACAATATATAT
The DNA here is from genome assembly GCF_963455315.2 of Globicephala melas. Classification (NCBI taxonomy): domain Eukaryota; kingdom Metazoa; phylum Chordata; class Mammalia; order Artiodactyla; family Delphinidae; genus Globicephala; species Globicephala melas. Next base: position 49,160,444 of record NC_083314.1, read on the forward strand.
TCTACATTATGATCAATTAACAGATCTAAGAAGGAAGTGAGAGTATATATAATAGGAGGTATGCACAGAGAAAGATGGAATGCCAAAATCTCTTCCACCATTTTCCACACAACCTGCCAATACTCTAAACTAGTATAACACATCAGATCTAAAAAAGCCATCTGAAACAATTCTTAATCTCAGAATCCAAGACTGTGATGTCTTTTTATAGAAACCTCATTTGACGCATTTTCTTTCAAATTGGGTATCAGAAATAGAGTAAAAGTTAAATTATCCCAAACTTTACCAGGACTTCTGAAACATCTATTCAAATATTTAACCTAGGAAGCATCTCATCAATCACAGTATCAATTCACTTTGAGATTTAATTAAAAATAACAAAACGAAAAGACAACCCTCAGAATGGGAGGAAATATCTGCAAACAAAGCAACCAACAAGGGATTAATCTCCAAAATATACAAACAGCTCATGAAGCTCCGTATCAAAAAAACAAACAACCCAATCAAAAAATGGGTGGAAGATCTAAATAGATATTTCTCCAAAGAAGACATACAGATGGCAAAGAACGTGAAAAGATGTTCAACATCATGAATTATTAGAGAAATGCAAATCAAAACTACCATGAGGTATCACCTCCACCATCCAGAATGGCCATCATCAAAAAATCTACAAACAATAAATGCTAGAGAGGGTGTGAAGAAAAGGGAACCCTCCTACACTGTTGGTGGGAATGTAAACTGGTACAGCCACTATGGAGAACAGTATGGAGGTTCCTTAAAAAACCAAAAATAGACCTACCATATGATCCAGCAATCCCACTCCTGGTCATACATCGGAGAAAACCATAGTTCAAAAAGATACATGCACTCCAATGTTCACTGCAGCACTATTTACAATAGCCAGGATATGGAAGCAACCTAAATGTCAATCGACAGAGGAATGGATAATGAAGATGTGGTACATATATACAATGGAATATTAGTCATAGAAAAGAATGAAATAATGTCATTTGCAGCAACATGGATGGACCTAGAGATTGTCATATTGAGTGAAGTAAGTCAGACAAAGACAATTATCATATGATATCGTTATATGTGGAATCTAAAAAAAGGGTACAAATGAACTTACCTACAAAACAGAAATAGAGTTACAGATGTAGAAAACAAACTTATGGTCTACTAATGTTTACTTAAGTGTGGCCAATGAATCACCTTTAGTAGAAGCACCATGAGGTGCATGTTAAAAATGTATAAATTCCTGGATCATCACCCTAATCCTAGTGAATCAGACTGAAGGTGGGCCCAATATTATGCATTTTAAAGTAATAATCCATGGTGATTCACACGAATACCGAAGTTTGAGGATCCCAGCATTACATCATGCTGCCTTGTTCGAAATAACTTTTTAAAGTAGAAAAAGGAATGGATTCAGAGACTGAGAATTATGGTTTTGCTACTTACTGCCATGTGACTCAGGGCAGGCAATTTAACCTTCCTGATATATTAAAATAATAATAACATCTACTTTCTCTTAGGGTTAATATCAGGTTCAAAATGAAATAATGTGTGCCAAGATGCTACATATTGACAAATAGCTCTATTAGAATAACAGAATATAAAGAGCTGAAGGAGCCTTAGAAAGACAGTCTAGGCCAACTCCATTTTAATTTTTTTAATGAAAATAACTATTTTCCTGTTTATAAAAGAACTGTACATTCACCATAAAAAGTTCATAAAAGGGCAAACAAAGTGAGAGCACTGGGCAATCATATTACCTATAAATGTTATTTTATTCATTTAAAATTTTAATATTCTTTTCATTTTATAATTATAATCAGAAGAATGCTAAATAATAGTGATGATTGCAGATATTCTCATGTTAGTCCAGATTTTAATGAGAATGTCTCTAACATTTCCCCTCTAGTCATGATTCTAGTGGTTAGTGTGGGATGCTGATCGATAGATTGTGTGTGTGTGTATACATATATGTGTATATATGTGTGTATATACTGATCCTATACGTATACATAGTACTTGCTATATTTAAGAAGTATCCTTAAAAAAAAAAAAAAGAAGTATCCTTATGTATATTTTTAATTAATGAATGTCTCTGGCCTCTATCTAGATGATCAGTCACATGGCTTTTCTCCTTCTGTCTAGTGATATGGTAAAATATTCCTAAATTATCTTAGTCGTGGTAACTCCAAAGCCCATGTTCTTTCTCTCAACATGAAACACTGCCATTCATTAAGATGGTGCTTTTAAAATTCTTACTGGCAGAGGATTTGATTAAATTGAGCAGAGAGATGGATCTGGCTTTCTAGGCAAAGACATTCCACTTTCTGCAACAGAAGGTTAAATGAAGGATAAATTATAAACATTGATTTCAAATATTAATTTTTTTTTAGTTGAGGAAGGAAACATAGTTAGTCATATATTCATAACTGAGAAGGAAGAGGAAGATTATACAACGGATCCTAGACTTTCAGTTCATCCTTCTTCAGTGATTCAGGGTTTTCTACACCAGCTATGAAACGTTGTGTAAGCTTCAATATTCCACTTTGGTGGATGTTCATTTCTTTTGAAAAGACTTCCTGGTAAAGTTAAAACAGCTGCAAGCAGTACAATTCTACTTTTAAAAGAAATATGCTCTAGGGTATTATTCAGAGGCAACCAAAAAGTATTTACAGAGAGCCCTGAGAATCCCACATGAGGAAACAAAGAAATGTAACACATCAATGTGATATTTAAGCAGTAGGTAGATGCTTTATTTTCCCTCCTATTAAGTAGCAGCACTATTTTTTTAATATGTGAAGAAAATACTGCTTTTAATATAAGAAAAATTTCACTCTAAACATTTCAATTAAAACCACATCTTATACCTCATTCAAAATACTACCAGCGAAACTAAGTATTGGCTTACTGGTCTTTGTTTCCATATTTTACTCGCTACATTCTAGGAAGCATGCTGGAATGTTTATTAACAATATATATTAAGGAAATAGCCAGCCAGCTTTAACAAATACCTAATTACCTCTGGTATTTCTCAGGAAGTGAATTTCATGACCCTAACAAAGAATAAAACTCTAAACAAATTATTCATGTCAATCCATTCTTCCATCACTTGCAACAATGTCAATATGTTAGTGTTTGTCTCCCTTCGATTCAAGAAAGACTTTCAATTTTCTTCCAGAGAGAAATTATTTATATAGTTGAGGTGACTCCACATTGCTCTTACTAATAAAAGCGTGTGACTGTTAATGTGAGATAGCTAGTTCCTGGCAATGTCTTTGGTTTTCCACGAATGTGGCCATTAGGACAAAGGGATCACAAAGTGGGCCTAACCATATAAAAGTACAGTCTAATTATTCTCTCTCAATGTACCTTTGTGCTTCCCCAAACACAAATTTATCTGGCACTTGTAGGGATAGCACACTACCCTATCTGATCTTCCTTTGTTTACTACGAGTTTAACATTTCACCTTTGGGAAGAGCTCAGGTCATTCTATAACATTAGAAGGCAGTATGGTAGAGAAAAATAATCACAAGACCTGGGTGTGAATTCTAGCATGGTCACCTACTTGCTACTTGACTTTGGAGCTATATTGTTTGTACTCAGATTCACAACCTACGTTCTTCCACTTCATAGCTGTACGACCGGCAAGTAACTTAACCTCTCTGTTTTGAATCTCCTCACCTAAAAAATGACGATCAAGTGATTACCTCCAACAAAGACTCTCCTTTTTATTTTGGACCATACAGAATTTATTCTGGCAAAGAGAAGCAGCCACATCCTAATTCTAGAGGTACTCGTAGTTGCAGTTCTAGAGATAACATTGGTGTCCAGCATTGGTAGTGTTGGGAATACAAGCTGTGATGTCTTCACTGCCTGTGGGAATTTCTGTAAGCTACTCAACATCCTTTAAATAAATCTTTCTTAAGATAACCAGAGGGTTTCTGGTGGTTGTGATATGAATCTTGGGCGTAGGGGGTTATTGGAAGGCAAAAACCCTGTAGTTTTAGAAACCATCTTGGAGACTGAGGACTTGGATTTCTCTCTCCTTTCCGAAAGTGTCATTTAGTACATGTGTATTTCCACAGCAAGTGAATAATGGAGAATAATAATGGCAAGACACAAAGTGTGGTAGCCATTCTCTACAATGGCATCCAATGTTCCTTGCCCCTTGGTATTCACATCTCTCCGTAATTCCCTCCCACATTATTCCAGGGTCAGTCTGTAGCACCCAGCAGAAGTGATGGATGGATAAAGACTCTCCTTGACCTAAGTATAGTCAGGCTCCTCTAAGTTCCCTAGACCGAAACTTTGTGTCCATCCTTGTCAAGCATGCATCACCCAGTTGTAGCAAGAATCTTGCTAAGTCAGTTCAGAGAGAACCCTTTACCCTTGATATCTGATCACCTCAATCTCTCATCAAATTCTTCATCCTCCACCTTTGGCATCTGATCACCCTGATCTGATTTCAGCAAAAATCCTGTCAAGTCAGTTCAGCCAAAATCCTCCCTTACCCTTGATGTTTCCTTTTAGCAATTTTCCACTCATTGACCACCACCCTGCTCCTTGGCTATAAATCCCCACTGGTCCATTCTATATTCAGAATTGAGCCCAGTTCTGTACTGAGATCACTTTTCCTCTATTGCAACAGTTCCTGAATAAAATTTGCTTTTGCCAATTTAACTACCATTCAGCTCTGATTCTAATACCTCATAATGTTGCTGCAAAGATTAAATGAGTTAATATATGTTAAATGCTTAAAAGAATGTTAGCTCATAGAAGTATTCAATAATTATTAGCTTTAAATAATATCATTATTCTTTGTGGCCTTTCCCGTTGCGGAGCACAGGCTCCGGACGCACAGGCTCAGCGGCCATGGCTCATGGGCCTAGCCGCTCCGTGGCATGTGGGATCTTCCTGGACCAGGGCACGAACCCGTGTCCCCTGCATCAGCAGGCGGACTCGCAACCACTGCGCCACCAGGGAAGCCCAATATCATTATTCTTCATCTACTATTTGCAGGTGCTTTGGGTGACTTTTGACCAGCCACTGTATAATATTCCATGTACCATAAACTCACTGTAATTAAATTATTCTCCTACTGCTGGACATTCATAAGATTACTTTCAATTTTTACTATATAGGGCTGTGAACATATATTCATTTATACCCACTTCTCTAATCACTTCCTTAGGAAAAAGTTATGGAAAGGGAGTTACTAAGTCAAAAGGTATGAATGATTTTAATACTCTTGATAGAATTACCAAATTGCTTACCAATTTATACTCAATCAACAGAATGAGTGTTCATCTCTCCACATCCTTGCCAGCAATTTGTATCATCACTTCCTTGATTAAATATGATTTTAATTTGCATTTCTTTTGCTACTAGTAAAGTAGAACATTTTTCATGTTTATTAGCCATGTTTATTCTACAATATTATGTTTATATCCTTTTCCAATTAAAAAAAATCAGTTAAAATTAATTTGTTTTGTGGTGATTAGATTACAGTTTAAAAATATCCACTCCTTTCTTCCGTGACTCTTACTCCATTGATGTTGGGTTTAATAATTTGCTTTGTCTGTTCAGGATGGGCAGACTTCCTTTAGGCTTGGCTATATGACTTCTTTTGGCCAGCGGGAGGTTAGCAGATGTGAGACAAGCAGACTTAAAAAGTGTTTGTGCAATAGTAATTGTTTCTGCTAGTACCACATAAAGAGCTTTTCCTTGGATAACTGCTGCCCCTTCGGCTGGGACCCGAAAATGAACAAACATGTAACAAACTCAAACCCAACTTTCAGGAAAGAGCCAAAAACCCAATGGCAACAGCGGCCTAAAGCCGTGCTATTCAGCTAGAATATCTAGACCCCAGCCTAGTTCCACCAATTCCCAGCTGACCCGCAAACATAAAGGAGAATAAATAAATACACATATATAAAGGAGAATAAATTACTGCTGTTTTAAGCTGCTGAGTTTTGGGGTGGTTTATTATGTAGCAATATCTGATTAGTACACTTATTGTATTATATTATGAAACTCTGAAAGAAAGAGATTCATGTATAATCTACTACTTATATTCCCTAGAGTAACATATACCTAGCAGGAACTTAGGCCTCATAATTCATTTGCCTGCTCAGTTTTTCTCTTTTTTTCTTTTCTTTTTGCTGAAAATACCTAGACACTATACCTTTTCTTGATGTTTATACTTTTCACCAATAAGAGCCTCATGTAAAATTATATATAATATAAAATAATATATAAATTAAAATTAAAAATTTTATTTGCAAGTACTTGTCTTTAAATTCTTTTTCAATTAGACAAATTGCTCCATAAGTTGAATTCATAAATAATTTTGACCTTGTTCTTTTAAACATCACAGATCCTCCAGCAGTATCTAAACAATAATAGAGATTGTTTTTAAACTTTAAATTTTTGTGCATGTTTCAAAAGCAACACAATTTACATAGAAATGCTAACAAATTACATCTATCAGTTATAAGAGCAATTAAGAAAACAAAGGTGATTAGAGAAAAGTCAACAAAAACAGCTTCAGGGTATAAGGACAAGTGTTTTTTTAAAAAGCTTCTTTTATATGACAAAGATGATACAAAAATATAATTTATTCAAAGCTATAATTAATGTTTTAAAAGAAACTTAAGGTGAAATATAAATGGGATTGTTAGTGTAATATTTATAAAATCATTTAAAATCAGCACAATGTAGGCTTCCCTGGTGGCGCAGTGGTTTAGAGTCCGACTGCCGATGCAGGGAATACGGGTTCGTGCCCGGGTCTGGGAAGATCCCACATGCCGAGGAGCGGCTGGGCCTGTGAGCCATGGCCGCTGAGCCTACGCGTCCGGAGCCTGTTGCTCCGCAACGGGAGAGGCCACAACAGTGAGAAGCCCGCGTACCGCAAAAAAAAAAAAAAAAAAAAAAAAAAATCAGCACAATGCCAAGTAGATATAAGTTACTCAAGAAATACTATTAAAGTCCATTTAATAATCAGAAAGAAACAATACCTCACATCTGATTTTATAGCATCAGCAGGATTTAAGCCAATACTGACAAATGGTGAATTCTAAAATAATCTATCTCGGGCTTCCCTGGTGGCACAGTGGCTGAGAGTCCTCCTGCCGATGCAGCGGACGCGGGTTCGTGCCCCGGTCCGGGAAGATCCCACATGCCGCAGAGCGGCTGGGCCCGTGAGCCATGGCCGCTGAGCCTGCGCGTCCGGAGCCTGTGCTCCGCAACTGGGGAGGCCGCGGCAGTGAGAGGCCCGCGTACCGCAAAACAAACAAACAAACAAAACAAAAAAAAACAAATAAAATAATCTATCTCTTTTCTGCATTATTAGTTAAGCTAGAGAAATTACAGCGAAATGTATCAAATTTCAAAAGGGTTAAAGATTTGAGCTACTTTCAATACTAAGTCCAAAATGAAAGCATTTATTCAAATGAGTTGTTTTAAAAAATTTTGTGTATGTCTTTAAAAAGTTTATGGAACAAAAGTTTCCCTAGAGATTAAAAAAAAAAAAGCATTTCTACTATAGTATAACAAGACTAAAATTTGGAAATTGTGGCATAGCAGCTCATTATTCAGGGTAGAAACAGCATAACAAACTGGCCATACCCCCAGAGAGGAAGCACTTCAGGACTATGTGTGCTCACCCAAAACAATGAAATGACTATTTGCACTGAAGGCACTGAACTACTGCTGAGGAATCCTCATTAGGGGACACAGCACCCCTTACAGAATGTTAAACAAGGGGAGATCTAGAAGATATACGAGATCTGGGCACTGGAAAACAACCAAGCAAAGAAATACAAATGAACTCAGCTTTTAAGTGAGTAGAGAGTATCTCTTTTTTTCCAAGTATTTTAAAATGTCTAATAGTAAATGCTAACAAATGCTAACAAAGGAGTCTAAAGTAAAACATGAAGTATTTTTTAAGAGAAGTTTTTTTTTCTTCTATGTATTCAGAGAACAGCAAAGAGCAAAATCCACTAAGAATTTATAAATATTTTAGAATGTTAGAAACTGTAAATGAAAACCAGAAAATCTAATGAAGTACTCTCTCCCCATCAATAGATTAGAAATAATAACACAATGGCTTTTTTATTACTGTACCTCCCACAGGCTTTTCCTTGCCAAGGCCAAGAAACCTCAAGGACACACAAAAACCATTTAAAGTACTTTCCTGTCTCCTCCACTCGCAATTCCAACAAAAAACTTGTAGGAATTGGCTTCTAATTTAGGCTTGTAACGAAATGCGAATTCTTAAAATAAGATTGGCTGAGAGCTAAATCCTTTGTTTCTAAAATCAAAGATAGAAAATAAAATATACTGAAATGTTTAAAGTGTTTCCTTCTTACTACAAGGGCTAGTTGCAGTATTATCATACTTATTCTCCCAATAATGGGCCTAACCCCCCTCCCTCACCTTTTAAAAAGTGATTCTAAGTATAGCGTTAACCCTTGCGTCTCCATTTTTACAAATCATGTGGCATAAGACATAACCTTTGAAACAATCTTGAAAATGCCTCCAATAATGCTGTTACTATGGTAACTCTTGTAGGCTAGTTCTCTGAAAAGACTCAGATTCCTGAGTCTGAACAAAGTTACCTCACCATTTTCTACACTTCTCCCCCCACCGAGAAAATTTATCCTTTGCAATAGCACATACACATTCAATTGAAAAAGATCAACCTCATTAACCATGCAGAATCTATTCTTTTTAACTTAATGATCATTTCTAGTCTATGTTTTCTGATACATTTCTCTTGGAATATTGTCCAAGGAAACAATAGAAATCAAATTCTGCTTTTGATCACCATTCAATGTCAAATTTTCTGTCATGGGTTCCTTTGTCTTTTTGGTAAAAAAATTTAGTGATATAAATATTTAATATGTAGCAACTATAAAAAGTGTTTTTTTTTAATTTTAGGGATATCATTAAACTACAACCAATGGTCCCTCTAAAAAATGCTTGTGTTTTTAAAAGTTTGACTGTGGGCACATGAATCAAGTTCAGTCAGTAAACAGCTGTGTTACTTGAATAAAAAACCAAACACATTCCTAATTGATACTTACCCAGTACAACACGCTTATCCACACACACACACACTCAAGGTGATCATAAGTGTTTCTTGTGAAAAGACTTTCCATAAAGGAAGACACACATATACTAGCTCTAGACAGTAAAGAGAATTATATTTCATTTAAAGATAAATTCCACTTGTACAGCAAGTCAGAATTTCTTGATTTCATGTGCGCTACCTTATTTGATCCTTACAACAAATCTGTGACATAAACAGAACAGATACTATGATCTCTGCTTTAAAGGTAGGGTTTTATCTGGGGTTGGGGTGGGGGAACGCCCTACGGATAAAGATGAACAAAACTGGGAAACAGTAACACTTGTAACACTTCTATCACTCATAAGTTACACGGACTTGTGATCTGACACATAATGGGATAAGTGGAATCCTCCCTAACTTAATATAGACAATAAGATACAGCTTAACCATAACCTCTGGGAAGTCTTCTCTACGCTTCCCTTCCTGAGGCCTAGAGGCTGGGTTAGGAACTTAAGCTGTATGTAGGCTGTTCTGGTAACCCTGCCATCTCTTTACCCTCTATTTTAACGACTCTTTTTTTTAAATTGTGCTAAAAAGCACAGCATAAAATCTACCACCTTAACCATTTCTCAGTGTACAGTTCAGAAGTTTTAATTATATTCACATTGTTGTGCAACCAATGAATGCCTTTTTACCTATTTCCCCTACTAGATCATAAATTCTTAAGGGCAAGAATCGTGTCTTGTTTGTTGCTCTTTTTTTACTGCCTGGCACAGCCTGATACATAGAATATTCTCAATAATTCTTAATCTATGCACCTACTTACCCACTCACCTCCCTACCTAATTCAGAATTAAAACTAAAAAATGAGGTGTTTACACAGGGGTATACATAAGTATATTAATTTCAGTCAAAACTCTGTTGTTGTCGTGTATCGATTTACTACGCTTTCAAAACTGTTGTTGTCGTGTATCGATTTATTGCGCTTTGCAGACAGTGTTTTTTACAAATTGTGTTGAGCAAGTCTACAGGCACTATTTTTCCTTTTGCTTACTTCATATTTCTGTCAAATTTTGTTAATTCTTGCAATATTTCACAAACTTTTTCATTATTATAATAATTGTTATGATGATCAGTGATCTTTGATGTTTCTAATGCAAAAGCATGAGAAGGCTCATTGAAGTCTCAGATGATGGTTAGCATTTTTAATGGTAAAGTATTTTATTTTATTTATTATTATTATTTTTTAAATTTTTATTGGAGTATGGTTGCTTTACAACGTTGTGTTAGCCTCCACTGCACAACAAAATGAATCAGCCGTACACATACAGATATCCCCTAACAGTAAAGTATTTTAAATTAAGGTATGTAAAGTCAGAACTTTTTCTGATTTGGCTGACTGGTTTTCTAATTAGGGTATATAGCAGATATTCTCTATAAATTGGATGAGTGTAATCTGCAGCTCCAAAATTTGTTTTCAAAAATACATTTAAAAAATGTGTTAAAGCATTTCATCAAAAACACTGCATTGAAAAGTGTATTAAAATTAACAATATTTTAATTTTCCTAATTGTTTCTTGAGTATGTTGAACTAAACAAGGAGCCTTTAAAACTAAATATATGATTGGTCCTACTCAAGCGTTTTGGTATACTCTCCAGAAAAAGAGAAAGTGAATGACTCTAGTGACTAGTTAACAAATCATTTTTCATTCAGTTTATGTTCAATTCTTTACTCAGTTTATTTTCAACTCTTTGCTTTCAACAAAGAAAACTTGATAGATCACAAAAAATAATTATTAATAATAGTTTACTATGCAATTTTGGGGGGCATATAATTCAGAATTTGTCCAAAAAACTGAGGGACAATGCAACAACAAAATTTCCATTCTTACGTATATAGCAATGCTAACAAAGTTTCTCAGGATTTACTTATATAAAAACTGAAAAATGGAAAAGTAATAAGTAATATAAATTTACCTCATTAAGAAACATTGGGACTCCCCTGGTGGCAGAGTGGTTAAGAATCTGCCTGCCAATGCAGGGGACACAGGTTTGAGCCCTGGTCCAGGAAGATCCCACATGCTGCGGAGCAACTAAGCCCGAGTGCCACAACTACTGAGCCTGTGCTCTAGAGTCCACGAGCAGCAACTACTGAGCCCGTGCACCTAGAGCCTGTGCTCTGCAATAAGAGAAGCCACTGCAATGAGAAGCCCGCACACCGCAACGAAGAGTAGCCCCCACTTGCCGCAACTAGAGAAAGCCTGTGTGCAGCAATGAAGACCCAACACAGCCAAAAATAAATAAATAAATATTTTTTAAAAAAGAAATATTTGTGTAATAATTATTAAAATTTGTAATGTTATGTTGACAACTATAGATAAAATCAGAGTAATGATAATTACAACAGAAAGAAAAAAATTATTCTAACAAGTATTTTTCCTAATAATAGGAATTTATCTTCCTAGTAACTAATTTTCCTACTAATAGGAAATTAATAATTTAATTTCAATTTACATGCTATGTATCAGACAAAAGTCATTAAAACAAAAGTATATTATACTAAAATAAAGTTCAATGGGACAGAGATGTAAAATTTCTGACTATTGTAGAATTGCTTCATTAAAAAAAATTAAATCATGGTATAATGCCTCTATATTTAGATTACCTGGGTACACTTAGTAGAAACACTTAGCAGCTTTAAAAAAAAATGTGAATATTTAAAATTTACTGGAAAAGATTTTTTTGTAATTATTTAAATTTAAGACAAAAAATTTCAGACATAAACTTAAAAATGTCTGAAAAGTAATATAATTTAAAATAATAAAATAAAGATAATAAAGCAATATATCAATAGTTTAAAAGATTATTTGAATGGGTACATGAACAACAAAAAAAAATCTAAGGACAATACTATCCAAACCACTGCTTCTAGCTTTAGGTGTTCAGATTTGGAGTGTTTGCAGATTCGAGGAATTCAGATTTTCAGCTTCTTACTGAATGGTATCAGTATAGTTAAAGACATGTTATATCCTAAAATATTCAACCAAAAAAAAAAAAAGAAAAGAAAAACCAGTACTCAATTTTACCCAGGATGGGAGAAAAGTAAAGGGTTATTAAGCCATAGGGTAGCATGTATCAAATTAACTGCCTGACTTAGAAATTCTCTATTAACAACCTTCTGAATCATGATGCATGCCTGGACTGAAAAATAGCATTCTTCACCAAGAGTTAAAATTTGGGGAGTTTTCATGGATAGGAAGAATTAATATTGTTAAAATGACCATACTACCCAAGGCAATCTACAGATTCGATGCAATCCCTATCAAAATACCAATGGCATTTTCTGCAAAGCTAGAAAAACAAAAAACCCAAATTTGTATGGAAACACAAAAGACCCCCCCCAAACAGCCAAAACAATCTTGAGAAAGAGCAAAGCTGGAGGTAACACGTGCCCTGATTTCAAACTATACTATAAAGCTACAATAATCAAAACAATATGGTACTGGCACAAAAACTGATACATGATTAGTAGAACAGAGAGCCCAGAAATAAACCCACGTATTGGGTTGGCCAAAAAGTTTGTTCGGGTTTTCCATAACAGCTTATGAAAAACCCGAACAAACTTTTTGGCCAACCCAATACTTATGATCAATTAAACTATGACAAAGGAGGCAAGAATATACAATGGGGAAAAGAAAGCCTCTTCAATAAATGGTGCTGGGAAAACTGGACAGCTATAGGCAAAAGAATCAAACTGTACTACCTTTTCATATCATATACAAAAATACACCCCAAATGAATTAAAGACTTAAATGTAAAACCCAAAACATTAAAACTCCTAAAAGAAAACATAGGCGGTATGCTCTTGACATCAGTCTTAGCAATATTTTTTTGGATATGTCTCCTTAGAAAGGGAGACAAATGCAAAAATAAACGGGACCTAATCAAACTAAAAAGCATTTGCACAGGGAAGGAAGCTATCAACAAAACGAAAGTGCTGCCTATTGAATGGGACAAGATATTTGCAAAGGATATATGAGGTAAGGGGTTAATATCCAAAATATACAAGTAACTCATACATCTCAACATGCAGAAAAACCCAACCTGATTAAAAAATGGGCAGAGGACCTGAACAGAAATTTTTCCAAAGAAGACATTCAGATGGACATCAGGCACATGAAAAGATGCTCAACATCATTAATCATCATGGAAATGCAAATCAAAACCACAATGATATATCACCTCACACCTGTCAGAATCACTATTATCAAAAAGACAACGAAAAACAAGTGTTGGAGAGGGTGTGGAGAAAAGGGATCCCTTGTGCACTGTAGGTGGGAATTTAAATTGGTGCAGCCACTATGGAAAACAGTATGGAGATTCCTCAAAAAATTAAAAATAGGACTACCACACAATCCAGGAATTCCACTTCTGGGAATTTTTCTGAAGAAAATAAAAGCACTAATTTGAAAAGACATATGCACCACTGTGTTTACTGCAGTATTATTTATAACAGCCAAGGTATGAAAGCAATCTAAGTGTCCATTGATAGATGAATGGATAAAGATGTGGGGGGTATACACACACACACACACAGACACACACACACACAATGGAATATTACTCAGCCATAAAAAACAATGAAATCTTGCCATTTGCCACAACATGAATGGACCTAGAGGGTATTATGCTAAGTGAAATAAGTCAGACAGAGAAAGACAAATAGTATATGATTTCACTTATAAGTGGAATCTAAAAAACAAACCAAAAAAAGAACAAACATAACAAAACAAAAGCAGACATACATACAGAGAACAAACTGGTGGTTGCCAGAAGGGAGGCGGGTTAGGGGATGAGTGAAATAGGTGAGGGAGATTAAGAGGTATAAAATTCTAGTTATAAAATAAATAAGTCATGGGGATCTAATGTACAGCATAGTAATTACAGTCAATAATATTGTGATAACTTCTTATGGTGACAGACAGTAACTAGACTTATCATGATCACTTTGTATTATATAGAAATACTGAGTCACTATGTTGTACACCTGAAACTAATATAATATTGTTAAGTCAATTATACTTCAAGGAAAAAAAAAAAACTATTAGAAGGCACTGGAAAGCCACCAAAAGCAGGCAAAAAGCCTGAGCTTACTTTGAAAAGATGTTGGCATAAAGAGTAAAAATTGTGAGTTTGTGGCTTTTTGCCTGAGGGTGCTCCCAATACCCTCTTTCTACTCCAGTCACAGAAAAATCAGTCTTACTGCCTCCAGGACAGAGTCAGGGTTGATGGAACAGCTAGAAATTTAAAGGGGTAATCCTTGAAGGGAGAGACCTGCAGAAAGGGTAAAATGCAAAATCTGAGTACAAAATCTACCAGTATCCCAGGCTGACCAATGGATAAGCATGTACAATGGAGAGTCTGAGGAGCTAGCCAAACAGTAGGTGCACATGAGAGAGGAGTTAAAAAAAAAAAAAATTAAGGGAGCTTCAGGATGTATTTCTTTCACTGAGGTACTTAGTTAAATTATATCATTTAACAAGAGTGCCTCCACAGTGGTAAAGTTATTGGCTGCATTATCAATATTACTGCAAAGTGTTCTGCTGGACCAAATCACAAGCTTTACAAAAAACAACCAGCCTAATCTTTCAAGACCATCAGACACACAGCAGCAGTTCTGGAGCACTAGCTAAGGCTCCTAAATACAGCATCTCAATTAAAAAAAAAAAAATCACAGAAAAAGAACTTTTTATCAAAGTATCTAAAAATAATTGTAATAATTTCAATTGGTAACATTTCTTTACCACTCACAGATGAGAGTGCAGCCTCTAAGGTGTAGGCTGATACTGATTTAAATAGACAAAGAAGGAAGGCATTTTAGTAAAAGGAAGTGAGATCTTTGATTGACAGCTCTTAGGAGAAGGTTAAAAATTCAAAAGGAGTGCCTGTATGTGGCTCAGAACCTAAAAGCCTTTTTCTCCTCCCAACAGAAGAACAGTCTCAAGTAATAACTGGTTGCCATGGAGATAAGAAACTAGAGAGATCAGAGAACTCAATTTGCAGTTAAATAGGCTGGAAACAATCCTTACTACTTGGTGAAGGAAAGCGATTAAAAATATACATGATTGCCAGAGGGAATCTTCTTCACGTAGCATTTCCTAACCTCATTAATGAACAAGAAGTCTAAAAAACCAAATGCAAACCCAAGGTGTCTTGGATTGAACCCATTAAACAAATTCAGGACTTCAAACGTTATCCAAATCCTTTCTCTTCCAGATGACTTTGATTCTTTTTAACGGTACTTGTTAGTAAATATTGAAATGAGACTAAAATTGTGTTCAAGAACAAAGTAGTATACCTGACGGGACTGGAGCATCAATGGAAAAAAAAGAAGCATGACAAATGGAAAGGGAACCAGAGTAAGAAACAGATTCAAGTGGTGAAAATCCAGATTTTGAAAAATCTTTTCACAATCAATGAATACCTTTATGAGTGCTGTAAAGGGCTGCAAACGTCACCGTGAAGAAAGTCGTGGAGTATTTCCCAGCATTAACTAAATGAGGAAAGGCCCTTTTTGTGTCTCGGTATCGGCGCAGGCACTGGATAAAGCGAAGCCAAGCAGGAATGCACTGAACAATAGCCCGCACACCATATGAGTAATTGTGGCAAATTTCTGGTTCTGTGAAGATTTCAAAGAAGAAAAGACTACAATTAAAAAAAAATAACTTGTTCACATCATTTAGAGTCATATATTGTAACCACTAGGAAGTCCATAAAAGCAAGGAACCTGGGTTTCAGAATCACTTTTTTCTTTGCCACTATTATATTCTTAAACTTTTTAGTGGTTGATAAGCTGAGAAGAGAAGGTAAAATACACAGTGGGAACTTAGAAAAATCTGCTGGCTCAGATTTCTGACTATGTATTCTGGAATCACCTTCTTTGGAGTGTGGTAAAACTATAAGACAATTAGAAGATGAGTACACTAATCAAGGAGAAAAAAATTAGCTCTGAAACATCTGGAAAACCTATATATATCACTGGTGACTCCAGTCAATTTCATGAACTCCAAACCACTACAATATATCCACTATAGGTTGTTCACACTCTTGTTCTTTAAATAAAACGAACAAAGAAAACAAACAGCAGAGTTTATACTTTTAAAATGAGAAGAATAGAGTTCGTAAATCAATTTTCTTCAAATTCTGGAAATGTATCAGAGTGGTTCAACATACAATAGAATTGTGATCTGCTGGCATCAATGAAAATGTGTTGGCACTGGCTTCATTAACTTTTGTTAGTCAGATGTTACATAATCTGTCTAAAGTTGGTCTTTGTCATTAAGGCACAATTCCTTAGTAACTTGAACACCTGGCATAAACAAAGAGTGATAAAAAGAGCCAAAAGAAAAATAAGGTCCCCAAGAAGAATTAAAAAACATCTATGACTTTCTCAAAGCACTTGATCTAATTTCTAAATTATCAGTATTTTTGATCATAGTAAAGCAATACTGTGATAGCAATTGTTGACACTAAAGCATCTGTGATTTAATTACCAATGTATTAGAAGTTTTTTAGTTTTAGAATTCTTTAAGTGTAAGTTGTAAATCTCCTGGCAAATGAATAGCTAAAATTATAATATATAATTTAAGAGCCAAATTGTATCAGATAAAGAGATTGCTAAAGGAGTGCCAAGTACATTTAATTAAATTTGTAATATTATTGGATGATCTTAAATTTCTCAGTTATCATTCCCAGTATTTCTTGGTTTACACTGGCAGTTCAGTAGTGTGGATGCACATTCATACCCTACCTTCTGAATCATTTGGCAACAGGCCCCCACTTTCATCCCATTTGAGCTCAAAACTGTAGAAGCAGATCATATATTCCAGGTCCATCAGTATCACTGACAGGCTGTTCAGCTGATCGGCCAGCCAGAAATCAGCAAAGCCTACCTTATGGAAGGGGGCTGTAAATACTCGAAACTGGGAGAAAGAAAAAAAATCAGAAAACACAGAAACAAGAAAGTTCATATTAAATTTCTCTAATTCATGTCTGACCCTGCAGCATGATTACTTTAGTTGATAAAATGGAAACCAATGAACCAATCACAAACACAGGGACCTGGCAACAGTGGCTAGGTTGAGAATTAGTAATGAAGGGAATGAGTTGAATGGACAACTAAGAAAGGAATTAAAAGGGTGGGGCAGGGGGAAGGCAGGAATAGCTACAGTCAGAAAACAGAAAGCAGAGAGGTGGGAAGAGCTGAAGTGGAAAGCACAGAGAATGGCACAAATGCACCGAGAGGACATTTAGCGTTAGTCTAAATTAAATTTTGCTGGAGACCCATGTGCTATGATAATTTCTGGAATATTCTCCCATCTTAGCTAACTGAATACAAAGCTCTTCTTTGCCTACACAGGACAGGAAGGGGAGGATAGCGCCTCGTCTGAAGTATGTATTATTCTCTAACCAAAGTCACTTTCATTTCACTAATGCCATGGTGATAATTGTATTTGTCTTCAAATTATGCCACAAAAATCAGCCCACATCCTACTGTTACAAAAACAATGATAAATAAATTCAGGTTACATGTCTTGAGCACTAATCCACTCTGTGTATTTTTCTCATAATGCATTTCTTATAATCCATTAACTATAACAATTCTGAGCTAGGTGTTATCCATATCCCCATTTTACAGAAGACCTATAACAATAACTCCTCCTGACTCTATTCTGTGGAAGCCTGTTTACTACTGCAAAGGAAAATTCTGGCATTGCAGAGAGAGAAAGAATTAGATACTAATCATCAGAAATAAGCTCAAATTGTACAGACTGCCTTGAAAGGCCTTGAGTGAAGTGAAGATGGGATGAAGGCAGCTTTCCTCCTCACCCTGTTAGACCCTTTCTATCTTACACAGGTGAAAATGGACTCCTAAAACAAGGAATTCTGGCTAAGCAACAGTTTTGAGAAAATGAGTCTAAAGCTATAGCTCTCCTGCCATCTAGGTATATTCATTTAATGGACATACCCAGCCTGGGAGACTATGGCTCTCTTCTCTCAGACTTGGCTGGTTCTTTCTATTCTTTCTCTAAATAATTCCTTTGATTATTTCAGGGAAATAATAAATGACTATATTACAAATCAATCCTGGGTGTCAACTATCTATGACAGGTATTGTCTTGGAGCTTTGGAATTTAGACCAGGGGTCTACAGGACACAACACAGGCTTTAAGACATTACTTTCTGGAGCTGATATATTTTGTGTCCACGGTTCAATCTCTGATCACTCGCTTACTCTTTCAGAAAGCTGTTCAGGAAGCCAGATGAGATGTTACCATTTGCAACCATAAGCTCCAGATACAGCAAACTTTATTTTTTTTTTCAGGGTAGGGTGGGGTAGGAGGTATTAGGGATTGAGATGTTAATCATTTATGCACAAAGAGGTTCTGGTACCAGTTTATATAATATTTTAAGAAACTCTAGGTACAGAATGGATTTAAAAGATTCAAAGAGACAGAAACAAGAGAATAATTTAGGATATAAGAACAAAGGATCAGGAAGTCTTACTCAGTCTAGTCATGGACTTTTGTGAAACTGGTAGCCTAGGGCAAACTTCTCATTTCTCACTGATGTTAGACAGACTACCATTACTGTCACAACCTGCCACACCCAGCCTCAAAACCTGGCTATTACAGAAAACCTCTGTAAGAGCAGAAGGGGAGGACACTGTATTAAATAAGAAACAAAGAGATAGAGGGATGCACTAGAAAAGGAAAAGAGTGACATAAAATAAAAATTGGAAGGAAGGGAAAATTTACAGAAGAGAGAAGATGAAAAAAGAAAGAAAGAAGGGAGTGGTAAATATTGGTATAAAACAACTAATGAAGGTAAGAACATAATTATAGTCATTCATACATTTAACAAAGATTATTAAGTATTTACTATATGTCAGGCATTGTGGAGGTACTAAATAAATAAAACATGGCCTGTATCCTTAAAGACCCACAATCCCTTTGGTCAAATAATAAATACCTAAAGAAATAATGACAGCACCATGTGGTAACTGCTATTACAGATAGGCATACAAAATACCCTGGAAATACAAAGAAAGGAACAAGTAGTTTGGTCAGAGGTAGGGTGAGTGGAAATGAAAATAAACAGATCATACTTAACTCCCTGACATTAACACATAGTCAAATTCATCTTAGATTTATCTGAATGCCTCCTTTTTAAAAAAAAATTTATTTATTTATTATTTTTGGCTGTGTTGGGTCTTCGTGTCTGTGCGTGGGCTTTCTCTAGTTGCGGGGAGCGGGGGCCACTCTTCATTGCGGTACGCGGGCCTCTCACTGTCGCAGCCTCTCTTGTTGTGGAGCACAAGCTCCAGACGTGCAGGCTCAGTAGCTATGGCTCACGGGCCCAGTTGCTCCGCGGCATGCGGGATCTTCCCAGACCAGGGCTCGAACCCGTGTTCCCTGCATTGGCAGGCAGATTCTCAACCACTGCGCCACCAGGGAAGCCCTGAATTCCCCTTTTTGAGTGAGAATTCTCCTTCCTTTCTTATTCTGGCTAAGGTCTTTCAAATTCTGCTTTGTTGTGATTTAAATTAAAATGATAACAATTCACTGAGTAACTGTATTAAGAAAGCTACAGACAACCTGGATATCTGATGTTTTACCCACATACACAAAAAGACCACTAACAAGTTATTACAAAGAATGTATGTTATCTTCTAAGTTAAGATGATGAAGTTAAGGAGATAAACAGTTAAGGAGATGAAGTCTTAATTTCTACTTGTGGATAATCACATTCCTTCCAAATCTGATTTTAAGATTCCTGTTAGGTGATCCACTAATCAAAGTTAAACATGTAGATAAAGTGACCACCAGGTCTAACTGTTAAATGGTAGTGTTTAAGAACACAGATTATGGAGCCAGAATGCCTGGGTTCATATCCCATCTCCATTACATCCTGGCTTTGTGACCTTATTTAACTTCCCTGAACCTAGGTTTCCTCATTTATAAACTGTGGATTAATAGTAGCTCCAACCTCATGGTTTATTAAAAGGATTAAATAAGTTGATACATATAAAATGTCCAGAATAGTACATTATTAAATGAGAACATTTCTCTAATCTATTCTTATAATAGACACGTGTAAAACTTTTATTATACAACTAAAGAAAATACTGGAAAAACCAATTCCAAAATAATATAGCAAAAGACTATAATTTAAAAACTTTATGCAGCCTTCTATAAGAATAACTTGATACTTTTGTTTAGAAAATCTGAGGCATTGTTTATGCTTCCTAACTGGATTTCCAAGTAGGACAAATACAGATCTGGAGAGAGGATATATGACCTAATGAATGTAAATAAACTGTATTAATCTGACATACAATACTAATATCAAAACAAATCAATTTCTTAAAAAAAATTTTTTTAGCTTCTTTTGGGGAGAGGAGTAACATATCAATTCCATAGATTCAAATTTAAATATGAATATAAGTGGTGCCCAGTGCCTACCACTATGGCCAAGTGACATATGTTCTTTTTCCACCAAAAATTAAGGAAAAAAAGAAAAAGGGAAATGTAGTTTACTTTAGGATGAAGCTTTCAGAAAAGCTGTATCAGAAAAACATAACTAGGGTAGAAACGTTCTTGTTAAATCACTAGAAATAACTCTAAGGGTAAATTTTCTCAGTGAGATTTGAATTAAAATAAGTCAATAGGTCAATTAATAGTAAAATATTCTATAAATAACATTTTTAGTATTTACAATTATTACAAACATACCAAATCACAATGCTTGCTTCCGTATTTCACTGCTTCTGAGAGTATATTTTACTATTCTCTTATTTCTTATTACACCCCTGCCAACCCATTCCATCAACAGTCCTCATTTATTAACACACAACAGATGCACAGATAAATGTCTACTCAATGGGGAATCATTCTGCTAATAAGAATAACTGGTCATTCATGAATCATACCCGCTTCCTATTTAAACAAAGAAGGATGCAATGGGGAAATGTTCACTTAGCACATAATGTACACAACTGTATTATTTTGTTATTGTAATGATGCAATCATCTTAACAACTGAGTTTTCTAAGTCTTTCAAATCTCATTTGAAAATAACTTTATAGAGATTTCACAATAATTTAGGAAGGAAAAATAGGTGTTTATAATCTTGTAGTTATTTCCTTGTAACCAGAAGAATATTAACATTTTTTATGCAAATAACAGTTTAGAAACTCCACAAAATCTAGAAATAAAATGACAATCTCAAAATAAGAAAGGTAATCTAACATTGTTGTACTAACTGGAAATGATTTATTTTTAGTATAAATTTCAAGAGAAAAAAATGGCTCAATTTTTTCTTTTGTCTTAAATTAAAAAAAAAATCTAAAAAGCATGTTTTCTAGATGATGACAAAACACATTAAAGGTGATGGTATAACTTATGACTTATTAAAACATGCTTGAACATCTAAGTTCCACACTCAGAATTCAAACTCAAAATTAGGCCTAGTGGTGCTATACTTTAAGGGAATGATTTGCTTCCTTGTTTGCTTGCTTATTTATTTATTTATATTGAATGAAGTTGGTGGAAAAGAGGGAGATTCTCAGTTTGTGATAAAAATCCTAGTGGAAGAAAGAAGAAATACAAATAAATGAACAATTAACTTTGGGGGGAAAAAAATCAAGATTTGGGCCATTTTCTTTTTCAGATTGCTATAAATACCTGCCTACATTGGAACATAGGCTGCTTTTATTTGTTGACTGCTTACTATGTTTTTTTAATTGGAAGGTCATATTTTATTTCTTCAGATTGTAAAAATTTAGTTAATGCTAAAGAGAGCATATTGCTAAGAACAACAACAAAAATTATCCTAAACCTAAGGGGCATACAAAAGAAAAAGAAATTAAAACTATAGTTTTCAAGGCAATATACTTTATAAGGTGAAAAAAAAGTGAGACGATAATTATGAGAATTCTGGAAGTCTGTGGAGATTGGTCAATTTAATTACTAACCATCACTCTACTGTTAGTTGTAATTTGTAATCTAAGAAATAATTATACGAAAGCATTCCCAATTGATTTTCAAAATAGAGCTGGTTAAATTTGGAAGTAAGCAGAAGTTCCTTTCCAGAGCAATCTACAATATCCCAAAAAACATAGCTACCATTTTTGCAGGAAATTCTATATCCTAATGCTGAGACTGCTTGATTTTGAGATCATTAAGAAATAGGTAAAGTGGAAGAAGAAATGGAATTTATAAAGTCAATTTCTCAAATTAAACTTGGTGATCTGACAAGATATTCCTACTGCTTTTAGAGAACCAATATTTCATAAAATAAAAATGTTTGATTGACTACTTACAGCAATTTAACAGGAAAGTAATAGTTTTACCACTTAAAAAAGGGAAAATTCTACATGTTATCACAGTTGATTAATCTTTAAAGTAATTAATTATGAATTATTAATTTGCAAAGTCATTTCAATATCTCGATACTTCATATTCCATTTTGGAGGAAAAAATGCATGAGTGCTTTTCCTAGGGCCACTGTTACTGCACAACATCAGGTGTACCCGCCATACTGCATTCTTTGCCCCTGGAGCTGGGGTACCACTCATTTAGACTACAATGTGAACATGCCTTCTGAAGTTGTGCAATACAGGAGTTTTGTTTTCATTCTGGAGGAAGCCAATGATCAATATACCACTCTAAAAATGATACACAAATTTCTGGACTTACCAGCAGTTTAAGCAGCCAAAACCGGGATTTATAATAGAAAGTTTTGGTGGGGTTGATGAGAAAGAAAACCATAAACCCATAAAGGACAAGTGGGTACACATATGTGGGGATGACACTAACTGGAGCAAAGAAGCATGCCAGAAGGCTCAGGCACCACAATATCCCGAGGAATCCAGCAATCTGATAAAGGATGGGAAAGACAAAAAGAAAGAAAATTATTTTTATCTCTACCATTACTTAAAAAATCTTTAATAAAACAGAGGTAAGAAAAATGTTTAATTATTACATCAACAATCCTCTTCAAATAGAAAATAGATTTTAGTACCCACTAAACCAGCTATATGGCTAATGTAAACTATATCCATGGGATTTTATGTCTTGCTTTGATTACCTCAAAGAGATGCTGATGAGACAAATTGCTTCTCGGATTAAGTTCAAAGATGAGCACATGATTTACTCCAGCCTGTCTCCAACCATACGTGTTGATGCCCAGTAGAAAAAGGAATTCAATCAGAAGAAAGCCACCGCGATAGATTCTTATCAAGGGCCAAATACTTCTATCTGTTTCAAGTTTAAATACAGCTGAAAGAATATCAACTAATTGGTTAGTTAGAAAATTTATAATGTCTCCATTAATTGTCTTTCTCTTAATTCTCAAGGATATAACCCTGGCATAAGAATTTTTAATAAATAAAACATAAACCTAGGTTATCTCAAGAGCCTGATAAACTTGCTTAGAGGTTCTTTCTCTTCTTCATTTCACTCTGCAAAATTCCACCAGAAAAATTTTCCTAAAATTTGACTTTCAGCATATTAGTCCATGGTGAAATAATTTAGAACCATCAGATCAGTTCTGTCAGCTGGGGATTTCTGGCATGACACAACTTCTTTGGCTTTGTTTTGTCCATCACTGAATTGGATATAGTAATGCCTAGCTCACAGCGTTACTATGAAAATTATAAGAAAGAGTATATATGAAAGCAATGTGAAAATTGAAATGTCATATAAATGACAACAATTAGTATTTATAGAATGCTTACTATGTGCTAAGGATTGTATTTTTACATATAACAATTCATCTAATCTTCACAATGGCTCTGTGAGTTAAAAACTATTATCTCCATTTGATTGATGAGAAAACTACAGCAGAGATGTTAAGTAATTTGCTCAGGTTTACCAAGCTAGGATAAAGCAGAGCCAGGATTTTAACTCAGACAGTTTTGCTCCAAAGCCCATACTCTTAATTACTACATTCAATTGCTCATATGCCCATACAAACGTTCAGTATCACTACTATCCTATAGATCGCCAATAATTATAACATTCAAACGTTTCGGCCTCACAATTCAAGTTCTTCACAATCTGATCTCCAATTAAGTTTCCCAAACTTATAGTGCCCCTAAATTCTTATTTCCTGATAAATTTTATTATCCTTTTAACAAACTAATTTTGCTTATGTTGTCCCCTGTACCTAAAATGGCCTTGCTCTTTCTTTTGACCAATTCTATTTCTACTTATTACTTAAGAACCAGATTCTCATCTGTTCATAAATTTATTGAATCAATATGTTTCATTTTGAGCCTATTCTGTGCCAAACATTTCAATTTGGCTACCAATTTCTCAATTTTCCAAATAACTATAAGATTTACTGTTAGCGCTACTCATTTGAAATTTAATTATATACATCTTATATACTTAAATAACCATT
Organism: Globicephala melas; assembly: GCF_963455315.2. NCBI lineage: Eukaryota > Metazoa > Chordata > Mammalia > Artiodactyla > Delphinidae > Globicephala > Globicephala melas. Next base: position 49,185,000 of record NC_083314.1, read on the forward strand.
TATTATTTATCTTTGTATTCTCTATAGCACATAGCACATTTAATAATTTAAAAATAACAAGGTTTAAGCCTTTGCTTTGGAGTCAAATACTACAGACCAGATTTCAAATCCTAGCTTTACTAGGGCAAATTATTAAATTTTTCTAAGTCTCAGTTTCTTTGTTGGTCAATGGGGAGAATATCTATTCTCGTAAGTTTGTTAAGAAGATTAAATCTGAACAATATATACTAAATGCCTAAAACAGTACGTTTGGCCCATTTTTGAATATTCAGTATATATCAGTTTCTTTTTACTTGATGAAAATTCATTTTTTCATTAATTTGACAAATATTTATTGGGTGCCCATTATGTGTGACACCATTCTAAAAGCTGGAGATTCAGTAATGAACAACAGACAAAATACCTGTCTTCAGGCAACTTCTATTCTGTATAATGTCAGATAGTGAGATAAGTATTTTGAAGGAAAAAAACGTAAAGAGATAAAGAATGTTAGGTGCTATTTTAGGTAGGGTGATCAAGAAAACTTCTCAGAAGATGACATTTGCAGGAACCTTAAGGAAATAGAGACTCAATCATGTGACTCTCTGGAGGAACAGGGCTCCAAGTAGAGGGAAAGTACAAAGGGCCTTAAGATAGGTATAAGCCTTGTGTAGTCCAGGAACAGGAAGAAGGCCAGGGCACTATGACTGGAATGAATGAGAGGTAAAGTGGCAAAAAGTTACCTACAGGCAGATCAGGTAGGACTTTGTCAAGACTTAAGATTTTACTCAGATGTATAAAGCCAATGAAAGGTTTTTCACATAATTGGTATGACCAGATTAATAATTTTAAAGGATTATTCTAGCTGTCACGTGAAGGACAGGAACAAGTATGCAAAGGAACAAGTATGGTAGCAAGAAGATTAGTTAGGAGGTTGAAAATAAAAATATATATATATGGTCTTACATCCTGATTCCTAACCAAAGACCACATATATAACAGTCAGGAAACAAAAATAATAAGTATAAATCCCAAAGAATACACAATTAAACTACTAGAGCTAATAAAATCAACAAAGTTGCAGAGTACAAGATCAACACAAAGGGACTTCCCTGGGGGCACAGTGGTTAAGAATCCTCCTGTCAATGCAGGGGACACCCGTTCGAGCCCTGGTCCAGGAAGATCCCACATGCCATGGAGCAACTAAGCCTGTGTGCCACAACTACTGAGCCCGTATGCCACAACTATTGAAGCCTGCACGCCTAGAGCCTGTGATCCGCAATAAGAGAAGCCACCACAATTAATACTTTACCACTTTACAGAAGCCACCACAATTAATACTTTACCACTAGTGTATGAGTGCTTGCTATTTCACACTCTTATATGCACTTATTTTTTTTTTTACTTATTTTTTTTGCGGTACGCAGGCCTCACTGTTGTGGCCTCTCCCGTTGCGGAGCACAGGCTCCGGACGCGCAGGCTCAGCGGCCATGGCTCATGGGCCCAGCTGCTCCGCCGCATGTGGGATCTTCCTGGACCGGGACACAAACCCGTGTCCCCTGCATCGGCAGGCGGACTCTCAACCACTGCGCCACCAGGGAAGCCCCTTATACGCACTTAAAAAAAAAAATTTACTGGAATATAGTTGATTTACAATGTTGTGCTACTTTCTGCTGTACAGCAAAGTGAATCAGTTATACATATACACATATCCACTCTTTTTAAGATTCTTTTCCCATATAGGTCATTACAGAGTATTGAGTAGAGTTCCCTGTTCTATACAGTAGGTACTTATTAGTTATCTATTTTATATATAGTAGGGTGTACATGTCAATCCCCCCTGGTAACCATAAGATTGTTTTCTACATCTGTAACTCTATTTCTGTTTTGTAAATAAGTTCATTTGTACCAATTTTTTAGATTTCACATACAAGCAATATCATACGATATTTGTCCTTCTCTGTCTGACTTACTTCACTCAATGACAATCTTTAGGTCCATCCATGTTATTGCAAATGGCATTATTTCATTCTTTTTTTATGGCTGAGTAATATTCCATTGCATTTATATGTACCACATCTTCTTTACCCATTTCTCTGTTGATGGACGTTAGGTTGCTTCCATGTCCTGGCTATTGTAAATAGTGCTGCAATGAACACTGGGGTGCATGTATCTTTTCTAATTATGGTTTTCTCTGTGTATATGCCCAGGAGTGGGATTGCTGGATCATATGGTAGCTCTTTTTTCAGTTTTTAAGGAACCTCCATACTGTTCTCCATAGTGGCTGTACCAATTTACATTCCCACCAACAATGTAGAAGGGTTCCCTTATAGGCAGTTTAAATGGTCAAACTCTTGTCTTTGTCAAACCAGAAAGTGAAATATGATATATTATTATTATATCAATTCAGTACAGGTTACTAGGAAACTATAAGAACAAGTTTTAAAAAATCTGAACAGGTAACTTTTCATCTTCATAACACTAAATATCTGGAATATGTGAATTTCAGACAAATTATTAAATATCAGGTCATGTCCCCTTGAGAAACCATAGCAATTATGCACATTATTATTATTATTATTATTATTTTTGCAGTACGCGGGCCTCTCACTGCTGTGGCCTCTCCCGTTGCGGAGCACAGGCTCCGGATGCGCAGGCTCAGTGGCCATGGCTCACGGGCCCAGCCGCTCTGCGGCACGTGGGATCTTCCTGGACCGGGGCATGAATCCGTGTCCCCTGCATCGGCAGGTGGACTCTCAACCACTGCGCCACCAGAGAAGCCCACACATTATTTTTTTTAATGTGAATGTTTGAAAAAAAAAGAATCATGATTGTACATGCATTACTACTGCTGTGTTTCTCTCTCAATTTTCAACTCTGTTATCATTTACACAACCACTGGGAGATAAATAAGGATAGACAGCTGGCTTTAACTGTATTTACCCTGCCTCCCCCCATAGACACACAAAGATTAAACAAAGACGGGTTCTGAGGTGAGAGAACATAAATACGCAACACTAAATGCATAAAGCACACACATTAGAAAATAAATCAGATCATCTCACAAAAATGTAGGCTATACATATGAAAGAAAACAAAACCCCAACTTGCCCCTGAATTTAAGAAAACTTCATTTCAATTCATTCACATAAAAAGAATGAAGTTTATTTATCTATTCTTATGTCTTATTCAATGATGGTGACGATGATAACACCATGCTCATTTTGGAAAGAAAAGAAAAAATTTCACACACAGATGAGTAAAGTCTTCCCTGATGCTCTCATTTGAAAGTAATCACTTGTTCTCTTGAGCTGCTTAGAAAACACTTCTATTTTGTAGTGTATTATTATCGTTTTAATATATCTTAATCTCCCTCGTGTAATAAGCTTCATAAGGAAAGGAATTCTCTTATCTATCTTTAGACTCAAGATTATCAAGCATAATCAAGCATAATCATAGATACATAAAATCTACTTGTTGAATGAATTCTAATACAACCCTGTTCTTGTAAGGTATTAAGCTCATTTAACAAATGAGGAAATTGTTTCAGAGAAGTCATGTCTTTAAAGCCAAAACAATTAAGAAACAGTTGAGCTGGGACTGCAACCAGGCAAGGCCTTTTGTAGATAAGTCAGTGTTCTTTCCATAACAGCTAGCTTGATAATCTAGGGCTGGGCTTTTTATTGTAGTATTTCCATGCATTCTATATAAGTAAACTGCATTCATCCCTGAAGACACAGAGCTAGATTTAAATATGAACATAAAGTATACCAATATTAAAACATGAGCTTACAGTAGACAATAACACAGTTAATTTTTAGTAAAATTGGTGGGAAGGAGAACTCTAAACATACAAATGAAAATACACTGTTAATACGTAAAGTTCACACACTATCTAAAAGCCATTACAACCTGGGCTATAATTTCGTAATATACAATTTGACAATCTTAATTAAGAAGAATGTTTATGAGGAATAATGAATTCAGTCAATTACTTCTTGAACATCTATATGTCTGGCACTGCGTTAGGAACTTGAAATACAAAAGTGAAAAATACATAGTCCCTGGAATCGAGAATAGTTTAAGTGTGACAGTGATATAAACCTTCCTTGTTCAAGCAGCATTATAATTACTAAAAGTCCAAAACAGATTATAATGGATATTTATACAATAACATCTATTTCTAAGTCATTTTCTGTGCAGACTTCACTGAACAGAATTTAATCCTTTATTAATGACTCACAGTTATTATAAGCACAAATACACAGACTCTTTTTTAAAAAAATAAGTTTATTTATTTTTATTTATTTTTGGCTGCATTGGGTCTTCATTGCTGCGTGCAGGCTTTCTCTAGTTGTGGCGAGTGGGGTCTACTCTTTGTTGAGGTGCAAGGGCTTCTCATTGCGGTGGCTTCTCTTGTGGAGCTCTAGGCATGCGGGCTTCAGTAGTTGTGGCACATGGGCTCAGTAGTTGTGGCTTGCAGGCTCTAGAGCACAGGCTCAGTAGTTGTGGTGCACGGGCTTAGTTGCTCCGTGGCATGTGGGATCCTCCCAGACCAGGGCTCGAACCCATGTCCCCCTGCATTGGCAGGCAGATTCTTAACCACTACACCACCAGGGAAGCCCCAAGTACACAGACTCTTGGGGTATACCAGGATTATCTGCCCTTAAAGTAAAAGCTCTCAAATTCAAGAATCTTTGAGATATGTGTTTTTTTGCTGTTTGTGTGTTTTCTGTATATCATTTAATTTCATCTCTGTCCTTCTCTTCCATCCACTCAAACTTCAACCAACATTTTTTGAACCCTGCTATATCCCAGGCAATGTTTTAGGTGCTGGAGATACAATGGTGAACAGGAGAGACAAAAGCCAAGGCATTAAGGAATTTATATTCCAATGGGAAAGCAGATAATATGAAACAAAATATGTCACAAGTGCTCCAAAGAAAACTAATGTAGGCTAAAGGGATAGAACAGGCTATTTTAGGGTAGGCTGATCAGGGAAGGCCTTACTAAGGAGGTGGCATTTGAGTAGACACTACATGAAGTGAGGGAGTAAGCTATGTAGACATCTTGGGGAAGGGCCTTTTAGGCAATTGAAAGGGCTCATAGATGGGCTTGGTGTGTTCAAGGAATAGTAACAAAACAAATGTGGATGGAAACAGTGAAACCAAGTGAAACTGAGTGTGGGGAGGATGACAGAATATGAAGTTAGAAAGGCCCAAAGGGACGAGATCTTGCATACCATAGTAGGAACTTTCAATTTTATTGTAAGAGAAGCCATTTAATGGATTTTGAAGAGGAGAGTGACGTGATCTAACTTGCATCAAAAAGACACTGGTGACTATAGAGAGGCAAGAGTGGCTGTATGGAGACAAATTCAGGAGGCTGCTGCAGTGTACTAAGAAAGAAATGGTTGCTAGACAAGGATGGCACTGGTGGAGATGGTCAGATTCAGAGCATGTTTTGAAGACAGAGCAACAGGATTTGCTGATGGACTGGAGATGAGGTATGAGGGAAAAGAGAGGCTAAAGGTTTCTGGCCTGAGAAACTGATGAGAGGTGATGCTATATGGAAGAGAAAGCACATTTAGTGATAAAATAAATTTGTTCACATAAGTTTAAGATGCCTATTAGACATCTAAGTAACCAATCAGATATCATTCAGAGGAAACAGTATATAATTTGGGAGTTATTAGCATATAGATGATATTTATAGCCATAGGCTTCAATAAGATTGCCTAGCTAGGAAATGAATGTAGACAAAGAAAGATCTGAGCACTGAACCCAGTGGTACTTCCTAACATTTAGATGCCAAAAGAAAGCTAGAAAGGAGTCTGGGAAAAAACTGCCAGCAAAGTTTAATAAGAAAACCAGCAGAGTGTGGTTTCCCATCAAAATCAACTGAAGAGTTTCAAGAAGGAATGATCCACAATGTCAAAATGCTGCTGAGAGGTAAGTCAAATTCTGTTGGGAGGTTTAGTAAGATTATGCCTCCCTTGTTGTTACATCATTTCTTGATGTTGGGAATGTACTTGTTTCTAGCAATTCCTCCTACCTCTTTACAATTTTTAACTGCTATAGAATAGAATATTATATAATTAATTTTCTTAAAATTATATGCGAAGTAATTGTAAATAGGTTCTGGAAAGGATGTGAGAGTGTCTCCAAAAAGCAAAGTAAATGACCTTAGTGCATAAATTTTGTAAAATCTTATTTACTCTCATCTGTGATCAAGGGAGCTGAGGTTATTGATAACTAAACGCTGAAAATGATGGAGAATAAGGAGTCACAATCTAGCAATGTTTAAAGGGATAATTATATCCAAAGGGGAAAACAAACCAAAATAACCAACACCCACCCTCCCATCATTTATAAAAACAAAAAACTTAGCCCTGACAGATTTCTCTTTCAGTAGCTTTGGTAGTTTGGTAGAGGGACAGAATATGACATAAGCAGATTAGTAATAATTTAATTCAAAATTTAAACTACTCACCGGCAAGCACAAGGGTAATATTCAGTACAATGAATATTCCACAAAATAGGCCAACTCTAAAAGTAGTCCATGCTGGTGCAGGCTGTGGACAGAAAAATAGCATTTTGAGTAAAGGGCAAAATATTGAATACATTTAGTATACAGTGTAATAAATTAGCACTATAAGCCTCAAAGTTCTACCATGAACATATTTTATGATCTGAAGTTTTGTAAATCTGGACCAGGGAATCATCCTTCATTATCCAATAACACTAGAATTGAAGTGCCAGTTTATTCTAATTATTTTACAGAAATCTGTGTCACTAAATAAAGAGAATTAGAATCTCAGGCATCAAATTATATATATACTGAGTTTTCTTATAGGAGAGATTAAAGTGCAATTTCACTTTTACAGTGTGTACATATTTAAATTTTGTAAGTCAGTATTACTCAATTAGAGTTCACATATTTGGTACTATATAATTAAAGACAATGATAAAAATAAGAATACTCATTTTCTGAGTACTTACAGTATTATATTGGAGTACCTTAAAGTGAATTTTTAAATATACACTCATGTCAGAATCTCCAGGATGGGGGCTTTCCTGGTGGCACAGTGTTAAGAATCCGCCTGCCAATGCAGGGGACACCGGTTTGAGCCCTGGTCTTGGAAGAATCTACGTGCCATGGAGCAACTAAGCCCGTGTGCCACAACTACTGAGCCTGTGCTCTAGAGCTCTCACACCACAACTACTGAAGCCCACACCCCCTAGGGCCTTCATGCCACAACTACTGAGCCCACGTGCTGCAACTACTGAAGCCCACATGCCTAGAGCCCGTGCTCCGCAATAAGAGAAGCCATTGCAATAAGAAGCCCACACACCGCAATGAAGAGTAGCCCCCGATTGCCCCAACTGGAGAAAGCCCACATACAGCAACAAAGACCCAACGCAGCCAAAAAAAAAGAAAAAGAATCTCCAGAATGTGTACATGCAAAAATTATTTTTCTCTATTATAAATGTAATTTTAAATTTAGAAAATAATAAAAAGAAATCTACTGCTTTCCAAAATAAATAAAAGTGCCTGATACTTTAAACATAAATAGATGAGACATATGGAGAGATGATCTTATCAATTTAAATATTTGCTATGAATGTTATAAGAGAAATTGTAGTAGGTGATATTACATTTAAGATTCTTCAAATGTTTTCTAAAACACTTTAAATGAAAAAAAGAGACTTCCGGGAAGATGGCGGAAGAGTAAGACGCGGAGATCACGTTCCTCCCCACAGATACACCAGAAATACATCTACGCGTGGAACAACTCCTACAGAGCATCTACTGAACGCTGGGAGAAGACCTCAGACCTCCCAAAAGGCAAGAAACCCCCCACGTACCTGGGTAGGGCAAAAGAAAAAACTAAACAGAGACAAAAGGATAGGGACGGGTCCTGCACCAGCGGGAGAGAGCTGTGAAGGAGGAAAAGTGTCCACACACTAGGAAGCCACTTCGCGGGTGGAGACTTCGGGAGGCGGAGTGGGGGAGCTTGGGAGCCGCGGAGGAGAGCACAGAAACAGGGGTGCGGAGGGCAAAGCGGACAGATTCCAGCGCAGAGGATCTGGCCGACCGGAACTTGCCAGCCGAGAGGCTTGTCTGCTCGCCCGCCGGGGCGGGCGGGACTGGGAGCTGAGGCTCCGGCTTTTGTCGGAGCGTCGGGAGAGGACTGAGGTTGGCAGCGTGAACACAGCCTTCAGGGCGTTAGTGCACCGCGGCTGGCCGGGAGAGAGTCCGGGGAGAAGTCTGGAACTGCCGAAGAGGCAAGAGACTTTTACGTCCCTCTTTGTTTCCTGGTGCACGAGGAGAGGGGATTAAGAACGCTGCTTGAGAGAGCTCCAGGGACGGGCGCGAGCCGCGGCTAGGGGTGCGGAGTCCAGAGACGGACGTGGCTAGGGCCGCCCAGAGCGGCTAGGGCCGCTGCTGCCACCACCGGGAGGCCTGTGTGCGAACACAGGTCACTGGCCACGCGCCCTTCCGGGGAGCCTGTGCAGCCCGCCACTGCCGGGGTCCCAGGATCCAGGGACAACTCCCCCGGGAGAACGCACAGGCGCGCCTCAGGCTGCAACGTCTCGCCGGCCTCTGCAGCCGCAGGCCCACCCCACACTCCGTGCCCCTCCCTACCCCAGGGCCTGAGTGAGCCAGAGCCTCCGAATCAGCGGCTCCTTTAACCCCGTCCTGTCTGAGCAAAGAACAGACGCCCTCCGGCGACCTACACGCACAGGCGGGGCTAAATCCAAAGCTGAGCCCCTGGGAGCTGTGAGAACAAAGAAGAGAAAGGGAAATCTCTCCCAGCAGCCTCAGAAGCAGCGGATTAAAGCTCCACAATCAACTTGATATACCCTGCATCTGTGGAATACCTGAATAGACAACCAATCATCCCAAATTAAGGAGCCCTGTGGATGAAAGTCTCTTGGGGCTGCAGCCAGGAGTCAGTGCTGTGCCTCTGAGGTGGGAGAGCCAACTTCAGGACACTGATCCACAAGAGACCTCCCAGCTGCACATAATATCAAACAGCAAAAATTTCTGAGAGATCTCCATCTCAACGCCAGCACCCAGCTTCACTCAACGACCAGCAAGCTACAGTGCTGGACATCCTATGCCAAACAACTAGCAAGACAGGAACACAACCCCACCCATTAGCAGAGAGGCGGCCCAAAATCATAATAAGTCTACAGACACCCCAAAACACACCACCAGACGTGGACCTGCACACCAGAAAGACAAGATCTAGCCTCATCCACCAGAACACAGGCACTAGTACCCTCCACCAGGAAGCCTACACAACCCACTGAACCAACCTTAGCCACTGGGGACAGACACAAAAAACAACAGGAACTACGAACCTTCAGCCTGCAAAAAAGGAGACCCCAAACACAGTAAGATAAGCAAAATGAAAAGACAGAAAAACACACCGCAGATGAAGGAGCAAGATAAAAACCCATCAGACCTAACAAATGAAGAGGAAATAGGCAGTCTACCTGAAAAAGAATTCAGAATAATGATAGTAAGGTTGATCCGAAATCTTGGAGATAGAATGGACAATAGAATGGACAAAATGCAAGAATCAGTTAACAAGGACCTAGAAGAACTAAAGATGAAACAAGCAACGATGAACAACACAATAAATGAAATTAAAAGTACTCTAGATGGGATCAATAGCAGAATAACTGAGGCAGAAGAACGGATAAGTGACCTGGAAGATAAAATAGTGGAAATAACTACTGCAGAGCAGAATAAAGAAAAAAGAATGAAAAGAACTGAGGACAGTCTCAGAGACCTCTGGGACAACATTAAACGTACCAACATTCGAATTATAGGGGTTCCAGAAGAAGAAGAGAAAAAGAAAGGGACTGAGAAAATATTTGAAGAGATTATAGTTGAAAACTTCCCTAATATGGGAAAGGAAATAGTTAATCAAGTCCAGGAAGCACAGAGAGTCCCATACAGGATAAATCCAAGGAGAAATACGCCAAGACACATATTAATCAAACTGTCAAAAATTAAATACAAAGAAAACATATTAAAAGCAGCAAGGGAAAAACAACAAATAACACACAAGGGAATCCCCATAAGGTTAACAGCTGATCTTTCAGCAGAAACTCTGCAAGCCAGAAGGGAGTGGCAGGACATATTGAAAGTGTTGAAGGAGAAAAACCTGCAACCAAGATTACTCTACCCAGCAAGGATCTCATTCAGATTTGATGGAGAAATTAAAACCTTTAGAGACAAGCAAAAGCTGAGAGAGTTCAGCACCACCAAACCAGCTCTACAACAACTGCTAAAGGAACTTCTCTAGGCAAGAAACACAAAAGAAGGAAAAGACCTACAATAACAAACCCAAAACAATTAAGAAAATGGGAATGGGAACACACATATCGATAATTACCTTAAATGTAAATGGACTAAATGCTCCCACCAAAAGACACAGATTGGCTGAATGGATACAAAATTTACAAGCAGCTCATGCAGTTCAATGTCAGAAAAACAAACAACCCAATCCAATAAATAGACCTAAATAGACCTAAATAGACATTTCTCCAAAGAAGATATACAGATTGCCAACAAATATATGAAAGAATCTGCAACATCATTAATCATTAGAGAAATGCAAATCACCACTACAATTAGATATCATCTCACACTGGTCAGAATGGGCTTCATCAAAATATCTAGAAACAAAAAATGCTGGAGAGGGTGTGGAGAAAAGGGAACCCTCTTGCACTGTTGGTGGGAATGTAAATTGATACAGCCACTATGGAGAACAGTATGGAGGTTTCTTAAAAAACTAAATATAGAACTACCATAGGACCCAACAATCTCACTACTGGGCATATACCCTAAGAAAACCATAATTCAGAAAGAGTCATGTACCAAAATGTTCATTGCAGCTCTATTTACAATAGGCCGGAGATGGAAAAAACCTAAGTGTCCATCATCAGATGAATGGGTAAAGAAGATGTGGCACATATATACAATGGAATATTACTCAGCCATAAAAGAAACAAAATTGAGTTATTTGTAGTGAGGTCGATGGACCTAGAGTGTGTCATACAGAGTGAAGTAAATCAGAAAGAGAAAAAGAAATACTGTATGCTAACACATATATGTGGACTCTAAGGGGGAAAAAAAAAAAAAGGTCATGAAGAACCTAGGAGCAAGACAGTAATAAAGACACAGACCTACTAAAGAATGGACTTGAGGATATGGGGAGGGGGAAGGGTAAGCTGGGACGAAATGAGAGAGTGGCATGGACATATATACACTACCAAACGTAAAATAGGTAGCTAGTGGGAAGCAGCCGCATAGCACAGGGAGATCAGCTCGTTGGTTTGACTAACTAGAGGGGTGGGATAGGGAGGGTTGGAGGGAGGGAGACGCAAGAGGGAAGAGATATGGGAACATATGTATATGTATAACTGATTCACTTTGTTATAAAGCAGAAACTAACACACCATTGTAAAGCAATTATACTCCAATAAAGATGTTAAAAAATAAATAAAATAAATAAAATATCTGATAAAAAAAAAAAAAAAAAAAAAAAAAAAAAAAAAAAAAGAAAAAAAAACACTGAGACTTACTCTGACTTATTATTCATCAGTAATAGATAACTCTATATTAGTTTAGGACTGAAAGCATTCAGAAGGAAGATGGTCATTTGTCTTTTTCAAAAAAAAATTTTTTAATTGTGTAATTTATCATATTTACAAAAGTATGTGTGTGTGTGTGTGTGTGTGTGCGTATACACACACATATACATATAAATAATGTATTTGGACTATTAGAGACAATAATAAAAGGTACCTAAACCTATCACCCATCTTTAGAAGAGCACATTTCCATTTCTTTGAAATCCTTACCCCTTCCAGATCCAAAATCCTTCCCTCCTCACCAGAGATAACCATTTCCATGTTTTCTTTAGCTCTATCCCTTCTACATGCAGTCCTAAAGACTTAATTTTTCAAAATTAATTTCCTTATTTTTAACAGCTTTATTGAAATATAATTGACATACAATGAACTGCACATATTTAAAGTATAAAATTTGTGTCTTTCCTCTCTGGATGCTTTTAAGATTTTTCTTTAATTTTCAAGCAGTGTGACTATAATATGCCTGTGTTTTTTTGGGTTTTTTGCGGTATGCGGGCCTCTCCCTGTTGTGGCCTCTCCCGTTGTGGAGCACAGGCTCCGGATGCGCAGGCTCAGCGGCCATGGCTCACGGGCCTAGCCGCTCCGCGGCACGTGGGATCTTCCCAGACCGGGGCATGAACCTGTGTCCCCTGCATCGGCAGGTGGACTCTCAACCACTGTGCCACCAGGGAAGCCTCATGTGTGTTTTTTTTAACTGTTTTTCTGACTAAATTGACATACAATAAACTGTACATATTTAAGGTGTACAAAATCTGATATTTTGACATATGTAAATGCCTATGAAACTATCACCATAACCAAGGCAATGAACATTGTCTATCATCCCCAAGAGTTTCCTTTTGGCCTTCTGTAATTCTTTTCCTCTTACCACATCCCATCCCACCTCCAGGCAACTGCAAACCTGCTTTCTGCCACTATATGTTAGTTGGCATTTTCCAGAGTCTTAGGTAAACAAAACCATAATATATATATTCTTTTTTGGTCTGGCTTATTTTTTCAGAATAATTATTTTGAGATGCATCATGTTGTTCCATATATCAAGGTTTATTTTTTTATTGCTGAGTAGTATTCCATTGTATGGATATACCACATTGTTTACCTATTCACCTACTGATAGACATTTGGGTTGTTACCGGTTCTAGGCTATTATGAATAAAGCTGCTATGAACGTTTGTTTTTATATGAACATATGCTTCATTTGTCTTGGGTGAATACTAAGGAGTGTAATGGCTAGATCTCACTGCAGGCGAAGGTTTAACTTTTTAAGAAACTGCTAAATTCTTTTCCAGTGTGGTTATATCATTTTATACTCCACCAGCAGCATATGCGATATCAGAGTTCTTGGTCCTCCAAGATTCAGTATGTCAATCTTTTTAATTTCAGTCATCCTAATAGGTGTGTGTTATCCCATTGTGGTTTTATTTGCATTTCCCTATTAATGATACTAAGCATCTATTCACATGCTTATCTGCCACCCAGACATCTTTGGTTAAGATCTTCTGACGATTTTTAAGTTGGGTTGTTTGTTTTCTTATTATTGAGTACTAGAGTTCTTTATATGTTCTGGGTACAAGTCTTTTATCAGATATATTTTTAAAATATTTTCTCCTAGTCTGTTGCTTTTCATTCTCTTAACGTTGTCTTTTGAAGAGCAGGAGTTTTTAATCTTGGTGAAGTGCTTTTGGTGTCATTTCTAAAAAATCTTTGCATAACCCAAAGTCACCAGGACTTTCTCCTATATTTTCTTCAAAAATTTGTAGTTTTAGGTTTTCATTTAGGTCAATGGTACATGTAAAATTAATTTCTATACATGGTATGAAGAATGTATGGAAGTTGTGCGTTTGGTTTTTTTTTTTAGCATATGAAAGCCAATTGCTCCAGCCCCATTTGTTGAAAAGACTATCCTTTCTCCAGTGAACTGCCTTTGCATATTTATTGAAAATCTGAAAATTAATTGTTCATATATTTATTGGTCTACTTTTGGATTCTCTATTCTGTTCCATTAATCTATTTGCCTATCCTGACACTAATAACACACTGTCTTGATTACCATAGCTTTAATAAGATTGATACCACATAGTGTTAATCCTTCAACTTAGTTGTTCCAAAGTTGTTCTGGCTATTCTTGGTCCTTTGTACTTTCATATAAATTTAAAAATTTGCTTAATAATTATTTTTTAAAAGCCCTGTTGAGATTTTGAGTTAGTTTGTGTTGTACCTATGAATCCATTTAGGAAGAAATGATATTTTAAAAATACTGGGTTTTCTAACTTCTCTCATGTATCTGTCTTCTTTAATTTCTCAATAGTGTTTTATAGTTTTCAATGTAAAAGTATTGCACATCTTTTGTCAGATTTAACCCTAAATATCTATGTATTGATCTTGTATTCTGCAATCTTGCTAATAAAGTCAGTAATTAGCTCTAGTAGCTATTCTATAGAGTCACTGGATTTTCTAAATAGGTCATCATGTCATCGGCAAAAAAAAACAAACGAAACAAACCCCACCAGTTTTACTTCTTTCTTTCTAATCTAAATGCCTTTTATTTCTTTTTCTTACCTTACTACACTGGCCATAATCTCCAGTACAATGCTGAATAGAAGTGGTAAGAGTGAATACACTTGTCCCTAGTTAGGGAGAAAGCATTCAGTGTTTCATCATTAAGTATGATATTAGTTTTAGGTTTTTCATAAATACCTTTTATTGGGATGAGGAAGATCTTTCTGTTATTCATTTCCATTCCATTCTGGTCACAGAACATATTTTCTATGATTTAAATCCTTTTAAATTTACTGAGATTTAGTTTATGACACAGAAGATACCACTTAAATGTCTTTTGGTATAACTACTATGTAGATATCATTTAACAAATGCTTTTTTAGGCACAACGATTGCATTTTAGAGGAAAGTATGTAGTAGCCCAGACTATCTGAAGCCCTCCCACTCTCATATCATCAGATAAATATCTCATCTTAATCAGTTGGTCTGACGAAGTTAGCGTGTCAGTAAGAATAAACAAGAGAAGTAGTACAGGATAAGAAGAGAAAGGTGGGAAGACATTACAATTTATTATGAAGTGAGATCTGGCAACTAATTTTTTAAAGTGAAAATAGCAATAGTAATAAACACTTATAAACTTTGGCTGAAACCTTTTTTAAAGTAATGAAACTAGTATATTTTATCAGCTAACAGATCATGTTGATTATTCAATAGGTAAAATGAACCAACCAAACAACTGGAAACAAATACGAACCTGAGCAGCTCCCAAAGGGGGAACACGTAAACGCTTCATAGCTTTTTGTCTGTCACCATCTTCAAGTTCATTGGTCACTACAGCCTAAAAGACACATTGTTAACTTTTAACACAGGTTATACTGAACTTGAGTATTGCATAAATAATTCTGAACCATTTATACATATGGTATTCTGATAACCCCCTGGTGAATATATACTGAATAAAGCAAAAGAAAAAATCATGAGTAAGAATGTATGTATTTAAAGCAAGCAACTAATAACAAAAGGAGAATAAAAATGAGGAGTTATTTCATTAAAAATAAGACATTAATATTATTGAAAATATGTGGTATATAAGTGAGATTCCTGTACCTCAGTTTCAGAGATGAGCTGGTTGATTTTCTTGCATGTATAAAATGGGGCTACTTCTACATGAGCCACTCGCCAATCTGCTCCACGAGATGTTTCCAGGATCTTGTCATGCTTTTTAAGGATTTTTCGGAACCCTGTAAAATTCAGATTCTACAGAAAGAAATGAGAAACACTACTATAATTTCCACCACCATGAGAGAAGATGAAAAATAATAAGCCCTTTGTGTTGACTGAGTTGACTGAAGATTGAGTACTGAGGGAAATGGCAATGCTTTCATAAAAGCATGTACTATAAAAAGATAAGACTCTTCTTTCTTATTTCATTTATTCATTTCAAGGTAGTATGCTATCAGTAATACAAAGAAACTCTGGATTATGAACCCTATTATTTCTATTTCATGTAAATTAATGGAAGTCTTAAACTCAAAACATTTTTATTTCCATTTTCCTATGTACAACTGTTTTCAAAATAGTTAATTTATGTTATTTTGCTTCTTTGATCAAAAGCATATATTCAGAAAATCCTCTGGATTTATCATGAACTGAATACATTTATTAGTTCTTTGCTTTTTGCAGGCCTGGTATAGCTATGTATTTCCCCCTGCTATGTATGAACAAGCACAGGAAATGGATAATCATCTATCTTTCTTAACTTTTATTTTGTTTCCATCCATTCTGTTTGGGGATGGGTGTGCAAAGAGTCAGTGGAAAAGAAGAAGTGATCATACTTACAGGTTTTGCTGATAACGGGTAGGAGCTTGTACTTTTCCTGCATTTCTACAATATCAAAATACTATACTTTTCTATATTCTCAAATCCTGTTGTTCTTTAATCAACAGACAAAAAAGCACGAAACTGTGGATTTGCAAGGTTCTTTAAATCAGAGGTCTCCCAAATTTGACCATATATCACCATCAGTAAAAAAAAAAATTGAGCAGTCACTCCAAATTAGGTTTTGCTTGCTTGCCTGTTTGTTAATATTTTTTTTCATACTTTAATGGGTCATCTTAAACTCTCCTTGCGTGTATACACCATGATTTGGAGACTGCTTTCAATTCATTTTCCTTTCTCATCATTTTCAAAATAAATGTATTCTTACAGGATAGACAGTCTCAAAGGATAAAGGACAGATCAGAACTTTTATAATTAACAATTATTTTCAAGAAGCTTTTTATAATGACCCAAAACAAAAACTTCTGGCAAAGTTAATAAAGTAAAATTTAACAAGGGTATTTCCCTGTAAAATTTAACAAGGGTATTTCCCTGTAACTTTTATAATTAACAATTATTTTCAAGAAGCTTTTTATAATGACCCAAAACAAAAACTTCTGGCAAAGTTAATAAAGTAAAATTTAACAAGGGTATTTCCCTGTAATATTACACAGGAATTCCTGTGTAATATTACACAGGAATATGAAATGTTAATATTTTATATCACTACAAGCAAGAAGAAACACATTTCTGTTTCTTTTTAAAGATAAATTATAAAGCTATGGGTAAATTTCAAAGGAAAGGAATTTCCCATCATATATATCTTATATAATTACTTTCCTATTCTTCTAAAGTTATTTTCTGAGTTATGTTAAATGTTAAATATGAATGTTAAATATTAACATTGAATGTTAATGTTAAAATATTATTATGTTAAATATTAACATGTTAAAATATTAAATGTTAAAATATTAATGTTGAATGTTAAAATATTAAATGTTAAATGTTAAAATATTAAATCACCAAAAAAGAAAGCAGAATTATGAAAGGGAAAGATGGAAATAAGTACATGCATTAAACTTAGATTACTACAGATACGGCACTATAATTACTTTTTTTTTTTTTTTTGGCGGTACGCAGGCCTCTCACTGTTGTGGCCTCTCCCATTGCGGAGCACAGGCTCCGGAAGTGCAAGGTGAGCGGCCATGGCTCACGGGCCCAGCCACTCTGCGGCATGTCAGATCTTCCCAGACCGGGGCACGAACCCGTGTCTCCTGCATCGGCAGGCGGACTCTCAACCACTGTGCCACCAGGGAAGCCCTATAATTACTTTTTATTTTAAAATTCCAATATTTACCCATGGTAATACTTGTATTATATAACCTCTAGTTTTTATATAGTGTATGATCCTGTGATGATCTTAACCAGATTAGAAGTAATAATCAAAAGAATAAAATGGAAAAATAATAGCACATAAGGTCTCTTTAAAGATTAGGGAGATGCTTTTGCCCATTTAAATGTTTATTATTTAACGAATAATCTGTTTTTCAATATATTCTTTATAGATTTAACTATGTGAACAAATCTATAAAGAATTATAAATGAATAAATGCCAAGCATTTCCATAATTTAGCATACCTGGTAATTCAACTTTTTAGGTTGGGTTTTAAAATTTCTTTTCTTTCCCAAGTTTTGTTTTAGTTTTTGTTTTAAATACAGTCATATTGCAGCCTGTGGATAATAAAACTGAAAGGGTTCTCAGTGGAAAGTTGAAAAGTCAGTATCTTTTACACTATTAGTGTTAGTTGCAGGAAAGTTAACTATACAGCTGCTTTCATGGAAATTTTGCTGTGGTGGAATATAAAAGTTCTTACATAGCCAGCAGCGGTTGGGTAGACATACATTATTTCTTATTTCTACTCATTACTTAGAGATGCCTCTAAAAATAGGAAGCAAACTATTACTCTTTGAGTCAAGGGCTACTCCTGAATACCGTACAAAAAGGTTTTGGAAAACTGATCTTCAAAAACAGAAGTTTTGTTAACATTATTTTACCATCTCTGATAACCTGGTTTTTAGCCAATTAAGAACCTTTGAAATCCCAATAAGAACAGAAAGAATAATGACATGCTAAGAATTTCCCTTTTTGGATTGACCCATTAGTAGAGCTCAAGGAAATTCCATTTATTTTAATTTCTCAATCATTTAAAGGTTCTATCCTCCACAGTAAAAAATGAAGTACCTGATAGTTCTGCAGCAGGATAAGACTGAGGTAGAACTCGCTGAAGGCCAGTTTAAGGTCTTTAAGATTCCTATGTTGGACACGTTCCTCATGGGACAGGTGGAAGACTGGCTTTCTGCGTTGTCGCAGTGTAGTAACACCAGTGCTTTCTTTCTGTGCATCCAGTGATGACTGAAGTTCATTCTGAAGTGTAGCAAACCTGCGCTGAGCCTCTGCGAGCTTTTCTGTAAGAAGTAAAACAGAACTGTCAAATCATCAAGATAAAAAAGCTGGTAAAAGTTCTCACTGACGTCTGAATTTTTACTAATTAGTCTGTTTCCCTAAAATTTCTAGGGAAAAAAATGCTACATTTAATATTTAGAACTAGATAGGAAAAACATGTTTCAGTGTAATACCCTCCTTTCATTCTACCCCACACTTCCCCTCAGCAAAACCTCAAGTGTACCCTTTCTTTTTACAGATGAAGATTGAAGACACAGAATTTAAAAGCCGTGAAGAGTGAGAATACAAAATGGTACAGCCGCACTGTAATTTGGAAAACAGTCTAGCAGTTCTTAAAAAGTTAAACATAGAGTTACCTTAAGATCCAGCAATTCCACTCCTAGGTATATAACCAAGAAAACTGAAAATATACATGCACACAAAAACTTGTACACATAACACAAACTGGGACTCATAATAGTCAAAAAAGTGGCAACAAACCCAATGTCCATTAACTGATGAATGGATAAGCAAAATATGGTATATATGTACAATGGAATATTGTTCAGCCATAAAAAAAGAATGAAGTATTGATACATGCTAAAACATGGATGAATATTGAAGATATAATGCTCTAAGTGAAAGACACCAGACATAAAATGCCACAAAATTGTGTGATTCCACTTATATGAAATGTCTAGAACAGACAAGTCCACAGAGACAGAGAGCAGATGAGTGGTTGGCAGGGCCTGGGGGGAGGGAGGAATGAGGAGTGACTGCTAATGGGTACAGGGTCTTTTTGGGGTGATGAATGTTCTGGAATTAGATTGTGGTGATGGTTGTACAACATTGTGAGTATTTATGCTTTGAATCTCTCTCCTCAGGAATAGCTCATTCCCTTTTAAGAGCTCACATGAGTAAGTCAGGCTTACCTGGAATAATCTCACTTTCTTAAAGTCAATTGATTTGAGACCTTAATTATACCTGCAAAATCCTTTATAGCAGCACCTAGGTTAGTGTTTGATTGAATAACTGAGAGAAAGTATGTGTATATCAGGGGGAAGGGATTTTGGAGGGCACCTTAGAATTATGCCTACCACATACTTTGAACTGATGCAAATTTCTGAAGACTCCAAATGCCATTTGGTCCCACAGTCAAAATGGAGATATACAGTTGTTCAAGTGATAGATGGAATATTAGCCCAGGTTTAACTCAGTGGACCCAGTTGGTTCACAGGCTCACACTATGATTATATTTCCAGTTCTGGAATGTATAACTGGAATACAAATACTGGGCTACTGGTGGAATCTCCACATTTGACGCTGACCCAGGAGAGGAAGGGCTAGTGGAAGTTCTGGAATTTCTCCCTATCAAGATAGTAAGCCAAAAGCACAAACATATCCCTAGGGGAACTTCAGAGATTAGTGCCACCACCAGGGATGATGTTATCTATCACATCTCCATTTAACTCATCTGGTTAGTCTGTGCAGAAGTTGGACGAATCTTGAAGAATGAGTGTGGATTATTGTTAAACTTAATCAATAATGGTCACCCTGAAGGCAGCTGCTATTCTAGATGTGGTATTATCACTGGTGCAAATCAACACAGCCTCTAGCACCTGGTATGAAACTATGCATCAAATAATGCAGCTACTTACCTGGCAGCAGAGGCTAGCAATGAGCTCCAGAAATGATACCATTCCTCATTGGAACTGACTAACCACCTAGCGGCAGGTTGCATGCACTGGATGCAGGGGGCAGAGATTTGTCCTCTTTGGAACAAGTGCTTTCTTTATACGGATGTGCCTTCCCTGCTTATAATGCTTCTGCTAGCACCACTATCAACTGGAATGCCTTATCCATTTTCAAGGTGGTAAAGCAATGAGCATATCTATGGAATAAAACGGTTTTATCACATACCCAGAAATAGCTGGCCTAACATAAAGGCTTACTGAAATGAGTTGGGAGACAAAACTCTCAAAGGTTGGGGTTCTGTCTTTCAGAATGCAGTACTGAGACCATTATTTGGTTCTATCCTAACCACAGCCAAAATTCAGTCTAGGAATGAAGGGGTGGAAGTAGGAGTGGCTCCTTTCACTATTATATCTAATAATCCACTCAACCTGCAACTTGAGCTCTGCCTGTTGGTTAGTCCTCAAGAGGAAATGCTTCTATCATAGGAATACAACAATGGTTCTGTTGAATTGGAAGATGAGACTGCCACCTGGCCTTTTTTGGACTCATCATACCATTGAACCAGTAGGCAAAGAAGGTGTTTACTAGTTAAAGTGATTCTGATTACCAAGGGGAATAGATAACACAACAGTAGCAATGAGCATTGTGTCTGCCACCCAGGAGACTTCCTGGAACACATCCTAGTACTTCCATGACCAATAACAGAAGTTAATGGAAAACTAAAGCAATCAAAAAAAGACAGAATTACTAAGGATTCAGCCCCTTCAGGAATTAAAGTTTCGGTTATCCCACCCAGTAAAGAACCCTCACCAACTAAGGTACTGGCTGAGGGCAAAGGAAATATGGAATGGGTAGTGGAAAAAGCAAATAACAGATATCAACTATCACTTCTTGACCTTCTTGTTCTGTCTTTTACATACCTTGTATTTTCCTCTCTATCTCTGTGCTGCATTCTGAGTTACTACTTCAACACTACCAGTTTATAAATTCTCTTTTAAGGTCTAACTAACTTACAGTTTAATTGATTAAGATATTAATTTAAGTAATTATATTGTCATTTAAAAATTTCTAATTGGTTTTTTTTTTTTTTTTTTTGCGTACATGGGCCTCTCACTGTTGTGGCCTCTCCCGTTGCGGAGCACAGGCTCCGGACGCACAGGCTCAGCGGCCATGGCTCACGGGCCCAGCCGCTCCGCGGCATGTGGGATCTTCCCGGACCAGGGCCCGAACCCATGTCCTCTGCATCGACAGGCGGACTCTCAACCACTGCGCCACCAGGGAAGCCCTAATTGGTTATTTTTAAAAGTCAATTTTGATAGTTTCTTATTCTTTGCTCATGGTTTTGATACTTTCTTTTATGTCTATAGCCATATTAAGTATATGTTTTATTTTGTACCTGATAATTTGCATATCCTATACAGCAGGAGTCCCCAACCCCCAGGGAACTGGGCCACACAGCAGGAGGTGAGCAGCGAGCAAGCCAGCAAAGCTTCATCTGTATTTACAGCCGCTCCCCATCACTCGCATTACTGCCTGAGCTGCGCCTCCTGTCAGATCAGTGGCAGCATTAGATTCTCATAGAAGTGCAAACCCTACTGTGAACTACACACGCGAGGGATCTAGGTTGCGCGCTCCTTATGAGAATCTAATGCCTGATGAGAGGTGGAGCTGAGGCAGTGATGCTAGTGCTGGGGAGCGGCTGCAAATACAGATTATCATTAGCAGAGAGGTTTGACTGCACAGAGACCATAAAAAATCAACTGCTTGCAGACTCATATCAAAACCCTATCAGTGAGTGTCAAGTGAAAACAAGCTCAGGGCTCCCACTGATTCTGCATTATGGTGAGTTGTATAATTATTTCTATTATTATTACGTTGTAATATATAATGAAATAAAGTGCACAATAAATGTAATATGCTTGAATCATCCCCAAACCATCCCCTGCCCCCCCAGTCCGTGGAAAAACTGTCTTCTGTGAAACCGGTCCCTGGTGCCAAAAAAGGTTGGGGACCACTGCTATACAGCTTTTAAGTGTTTTGTAGTCTTCCATAATTGTAAGAAATGGAACTATTCACCTATATTCAAATTTCACATTTAAGTCAAAGGGAAAATGAATCTAGGGTTTTTTTAAAATACAAGTTAAGCATTTCTATTGCATATGTGTTTGTCTTATTATCCTCATGATCAAAAACAGTATAGAACTTCTTGGTTCACAGTGCACTTTACATCTCAGCAATTTTTTCATGATGCTCCTAGGCCGAAAAATATACCAAACACTTCTATTAAGTAGTTAGGTTCAAACAACTTAAGTATTTACGTCCCAACCACTTCATAGCTATTTGCAAAAATATTATACACAAATACAAACACATATATAATGAAAGAATGTGAAGGTTTATACAAAGTCCACTATAAATTATTATGCTAAT
The DNA here is from genome assembly GCF_963455315.2 of Globicephala melas. Classification (NCBI taxonomy): domain Eukaryota; kingdom Metazoa; phylum Chordata; class Mammalia; order Artiodactyla; family Delphinidae; genus Globicephala; species Globicephala melas. The sequence goes on from NC_083314.1 coordinate 49,207,539, forward strand.
TAAAAGCCTCAGGTAATTTAGTAAGATCGAAAAGCCAGAATATCCTAAGTAGCATGAATGATCAACTTTTGTTGTTAAAACATTAATACATGAGTTTGCTATTTGTTTAGCTTCCTTAGCCAGAGTTGTCAATACATAAATTTTGTAATTATTTACATCTTTCAGTACAAGGATATTAAAAATGTAAGAAGCCCCAAAAAATGGATAGAAAAAGAACCTGTATGCCAGCCATAAGCCAACAAACAGCCTCTCCATCTGGCAAACTCCTTACTCATTTTACATGGTTAATCATAAATATCATTTTCTATGTAAAATTCTTCTTGTCTAACAACTCTCAGTCACAATTTGAAGCTCCTTCAAGGCTCTCATGGGACTACATATATGCATACATAGAACACTGCATACAATTCTTTGTTTATATTTTTGCTTTATTTACTAACTGTGAGCTCTCTGAGGGCAATGGTTCTATAATCCTCATCTTTTATGATGAACAATTTTTTTACTCTTTTTGTTAAATCCTTTTTTTTTTTTTTTAGATGTTGGGGGTAGAAGTCCATCAATTAATTTATTTATTTTTGCTGTGTTGGGTCTTCGCCTCTATGTGAGGGCTTTCTCCAGTTGTGGCAAGCGGGGGCCACTCTTCGTTGCGGTGCACGGACCTCTCACTATCGCGGGCTCTCTCGTTGCGGAGCACAAGCTCCAGATGCGCAGGCTCAGTAGTTGTGGCTCACGGGCCTAGTTGCTCCACGGCATGTGGGATCCTCCCAGACCAGGGCTCGAACCCGTGTCCCCTGCATTAGCAAGCAGACTCTCAACCACTGCGCCACCAGGGAAGCCCCTAATATCTTTTCTTCAGGTATGTTTTACATACCATAAAATTCACCCACTGTAAGCATAAAGTTTGCTGATTTTTTAGTAAATCTGTAGAGTTGTACAATCATCACCACAATCCAATTTTAGAACAGTTCCATTACCTCATACACTTCTGTCATGGTTGCTGGCTGTTGATCCTCACTCCCACCCCCAGGTAACCACTGATCTGCTTTCTCTGTCTACAGATTTGCCTTTTCTGGACACCTTATATAAAGGAATCATACAATATGTAGTCTTATGTGTCTGTCTGGCTTCTTTAACTTAGCATGATTTTGAGGTTCATTCATTTTGTATGAAACTACTTTTCATTATCAGTAGTTTGTTCCTTTCATTGATGAACTGTTTTTCACTGTATGGATACACCACATTTTGTTTAAATGTTCATCAGTTCATGGACATTTAGATTGTTTTTAGTCTTTTTACTATATAAATTATGCGGCTATTAACATTCACATACACTTTTTTTGTGTGGACTATCATCTTCATCTTTGCAATAGCAGGTTCAATCCATGTTTGCTGAATGAATGGATATGTAGGAGAAAAGTTCTCTCTAGTAATCCAAGTTCCTATGTAGAAATAAGGAAAAATAAAACTTTCAAGGGTATTTTGCTACTTTCTTTAAATTAGTGATTCTCTTCCTTAAGGCACGACTGTCTAGAAGAGCATAATGAAAGAGAATCTCTACGTGGGAGTGTCGAGGATAAAGCATATGTTACTTGAAAAAAAAATTCAATATTACTACAGTTATGGTGTGAGATTTTTTAACTTATCAAAGGGGCATAGGTTTAAAAAGGATGAGAAGCACTGCTTTTGACACCAAGTGTCCAAGTCTATTTTGCAATGATACCTCAGTTTTCTAAAGTTAGATCTCCAAAAAGCTCAAATACATGGAACAGCACAGAACCTAAAAAGAGGTATTAAATGTGTATATAAAACTTATTTTGGTCTATGAATGAAAATCTACAAATACAGTTATAAAAAATAAAAATGAATATTCCTAAGCAATTTTATAAATACTGATGAAAACAGCCTATTTTGGCAATAAATTCCAATTTCTATTCATGCCAGTGAATCAAGTCACTCTAAATATGAACAGATTATTATCTTAATAATATTTGTTTAATGCCATAAGCTCTCATACACTGATAATAAAATATTTGATAAAAATTTCCAATAACCATTCAAGACTTTCAAAGTACCTATGTGTCCCTCAAAGAGCTAAAAAAAGATTATCAAGATCTTTAGTTTTAATGAGATTTGTATACATATTTTTACTTTTAGAAAAGTTATTTTAGAAATACAAGGTATCTTCAAAATAGCAAAGCTATCATGTTATGCAACTGAAGAACATTTCTTGATAAAGTTAATGTCTTAGAATACTTTTATTGTCTTTCAATGGTATCATCTTTCTGATTCAATTTATGGATTTCACTGTTACCTGAAATACAAAGTAAGTTTATAAGAATGTTGACCCATTATAGGTGATTCAGGATAGTTAATCTTGTTGCATTACATCCTATTTTTGCACGGCTTTTTCTGGAGTTCTTACCTGAAATTCTGACAACCTCAAATACTTAAGTCTAAAACCTCCATGTGTGAAAATAGCATCCTATTCTTCCATTCCACTTTTCTCTCTAATCAATAACACTCCTTATTTTCTTACAACTCCAGCCTCAGCTGACTATTTGTTATCCTCCTCACCCCCAAATATGTCACGGACTTTAATGCATTACACATCTGGATAGGTTTTTCCCTTGTCCTAGAACACCATACTCCAGCTCTCCCTACTCCCCACACAGCCATTCCCGAACACACTCCTCCAAGAGGATATGGCAAATTTAAACGTTTCCATTTATGCTTCTTCATGTTCGCTTCCACAGTACGTTGTACAACTCTACAATAACAAATATCATAAATTTTTTTAAAGATATAATTAGTAAAGAAATACTCTGATATTTTCCATTCTACTATATTCTATTCATATTTTAAAAACATGTGCTGACCCTGTGGGTCACTTATTGACCCTGTGAGTCATTTATTGGGTTGCAACCTACAATTGTTTAAAAGAACACTAATTTAGATGATAGTCTGCTTTTTTGTGAAGATGCCATCCTAAAAACCTGTTACCCCATGACTATGGGCATTGCCCATGCTTTCAGTCTTAGAAAGAAAGAAACGAAAAGAAAAGCTAGGAGGGAAGGAGGAGGAAAGAAAGAAGAAAAGACAAAGAAAAGGTTGGTTTCCCATGGCTTGTTTTTGATTTTTTGTTTGGGGTTTTTTTGCGGTACGCGGGCCTCTCACCACTGCGGCTTCTCCCGTTGCAGAGCACAGGCTCCGGACGCGCAGGCTCAGCGGCCATGGCTCACGGGCCCAGCCGCTCCGCGGTATGCGGGATCCCCCCAGACCGGGGCACGAACCCGCGTCCCCTGCATCGGCAGGTGGACTCTCAACCACTGCACCACCAGGGAAGCCCCGATCACTTTTTTAAAGAAAATGAAGAAAGCAACATTTATTGTACATAGAACGTAAATAATTGTAATTTTAATTTTCATCAGATGTGTTAGAAAGAAAGCAAGCCACTCTAGCTGCTTTAATTCACTTCCCCAACTTCCCCTAACCTCCCATCCTTTAATAGCTTTTAAGTAACTTATTCTGGGGACTTCCCTGGTGGTCCAGTGGTTGGGAATACACCTTTCAATGCAGGGGATGTGGGTTCGATCCCTGGTTGGGGAACAAAGATCCTACATGCCGCCCGCATGCCACAACTAGAGAGCCTGCACGCCACAACTACTGAGCCCGCACACTCTGGAGCCCGCACGCCACAACTAGAGAGGAGCCCAGGCACCGCAGCAGAGGATCCCATATGCCACAATGAAGATCCCACACGCCACAACTAAGACCCGATGCAGCCAAATAAATAAATAAATATTAAAAAAAAAAAGTAACTGATTTTGTTGTAATGATGTAGGAAGAAACGCTAAGACAATAGAATTTTAAACAATATTACAAACCTATGGTCACCCTACTTAACTAAATATATTTAATCCACATTTTAACACATGAATAAGCAAAGAACAAAACTAGCCATTAAGTCACAGTTGTGGGTACTAGACACATATAATCACCTGTGAAATGAACATTTAGTATTTCAGTGAGAGAGTTTCTTATGTTTCATTATTATACAGTGCCTCAAATTCAATAAGAATAAAGAAAAGTAAACATATAGCAAGATACTGTATAATAGGATTACAGGAATAACTGTATAATAGGAATAGTTTTGAGTAACTATTATCCAATTGGTCTTACATTTACATGGAGACTGAAAATATTTTACAGCCAAGAAATAAATCTGTTTCTATTACCATTATTTTCCTACTTATGAATAACACTACTGTGATTTCCTACCTTTCCTCCCTCCTTTTTGGTAAAGAAAGGAAAAGCACATAACAGTGTTGTGAGTTCCTAACATAAAAACTGAAGTCAAAAATTAGGACAAGCCAGATAAAAACCCTGAAATTATTTCCTTTAGAAACAAAGGAAAAAGCATTTAGATATTTAAAATATTCCAACCAATAAAAAGGGCTTGCCTGTTTTAATTGTGGAATATTAAAAGCAACAGATGTAGTCTAAGAGTTTTTTTTAAATATAGGTGCATTGGGGCTTCCCTGGTGGTGCAGTGGTTGAGAGTCCACCTGCCGATGCAGGGGACATGGGTTCGTGCCCTGGTCTGGGAAGATCGCACATGCTGCGGAGCGGCTGGGCCCGTGAGCCATGGCCGCTGAGCCTGCATGTCTGGAGCCTGTGCTCCGCGACGGGAAAGGCCACAAAGGTGAGAGGCCCATGTACCGCAAAAAAAAAAAAAAAAAAAAAAAAAAATGTAGGTGCATAGAAATACTGCTTAGAAGCCAAGTATTTTGAATGGAGGGAGAAAGCAAACTGGTTCGAGAAAAGAGAAAGATGTGACATGAAGTAATTTGTACTCCCAATGGAAAAGGACATTACTGGTCATCATAAAAAAAAGTTTCTAGCACTACAACCTTCAGTTTGTATTGACTGATACCATTTTCAGTGCGAGAAGACACCTGGGAGAACTCTAGGTCAGTGATCAGCAATGTTATCACCAAAAGGATACCTCCTTTAAAAAATTTCCCTCTCTTCCCATGGTCTTCAAATGTTTGAAGATTTTATCTATAAATCTAAATAAATACCTATATCTTATTAGCCAAAAAATATGTAATAAAAAAAGAACAATAAAATAACTTACATTAGGTTTTGTGAAATATTGAAAATAGCTTCTGACTCCTTACATGTGAAATCCCAGAGGGCTGGGAATCAATTTGCTCATTTTACAAGTAAGTACGTAGAGGTCAAGGAAGGTTACATGGTAAACGTTTTCAAAAAAAATAATAAGGTTCAAAAATCCAAAATGTAATTGATAGGTAATAGACTTTTATGAAAATAAATACATCCATATTTTAGTAGTATTCATTCTGTTTTGTTGGTTTAGCTTTTATAGCATTTGGGCAGGGGGTACTTCAAGGTTTCAGTCAATACTATATCTCACCTAAAAAATAACCATTTTTAACTGACCATTAAATAATTTGTGAGATGTAACTGGGTGGAGGTAGGGTTTATAAGATGAACTCACCCCTATATTATTTATAGTTCTTCATGTGCCCTAGTATCTGAGGATTGTAGTATACAAGACAATCTGCCATGGAGAAAGTGGCTAAATAAGGAGAAAAATGACACAATCTAGGACAAGCACCAATTCTACTTCTGTCAATCATGTCTTCATATTACCCATCATTTCCTGACCTGGCAAAAAGTCAGTCTGAAGACTACCAATTTGTACCTACTCCTTGATGACATCAAGAGACATGCCCTAATGGCTCTGCCAATAAGCACAGAGAAAGGAAGTCATTAAATCATAGCCCCCAAATTTTTAATAGTAGAAAGCCTAAAATTATCTTTGGAAAGTAACCAAGTCTAAAATACCATTTTGCAAACTGAGGGTTGTAACTCAATATGAGATCATGAAAGCAATTTAGTGTATCATAAATCAGCATTTAAAAAATCAAATAGAAACAATTAGAGAATACAGAATATAAGTAGTAAGAATAAGTATTGTTTCATGAGAAAATATTTTTAATCAAATATATTGCACATACACACATATACAGATGCATGCAAACATATAAAACACACACATCTGTCTGTGTAATGAGGTCATAATTTGTATGTATTTTTTACTGTTAACTCAAAATATATAAAGTATGTATCTATTGTTAAGAGCAGATATTTTTCTTTGTAAATCAAGAAGCTTTATCTACTTTTTGTAATCTAATTTATCCAGTTAGAGTTGGGTTCAGAGATCCTTCCCAGAACAATCATAGTAAAAGAAAAATGCTAATAAACTTGACCTTTATATTTCTCATTTACAACCTTAGATCATACCCAATAGACTTTTCTCAGTCGAAATACTCTTTCCACTGCAAATGCCTTCCTCTTTTAGTCTCCTCTTCCTCATTCTACATTATATGGCTGCCCTCTCCTCTGTCTACATTGCTGGTTCCTCTTTATCCTCTTACCTCCTAATTGTCGAAATTATTTTTGTCCTTGAACACTGTTAATTCCTTCTGTACATTTTTCCCTTGCTGAAAATCTTTGCATTTGCATGGTTTCAAATAATATTTCTGTTTTGTCTCTGCCTTCTAAGTGCTTGTAACATAGTGAAAAGGACGTGCATATATGCTATGCCCTTTCACAGCTCTGTGCCTTTGCATAAACTACTTCCTCTGCCTAGGAAGAAATCCAGCCATAAATGAAAGATGAGAAGGAGAACACAGAGTTAAGATATTTGCTTCCCTTTTTTTCAAGATGAGGTGATCCCATTTATTTTTTTTTATTTTTTTTAAATTAATTAATTAATTTATTTTTGGCCGTGTTGGGTCTTTGGTGCTGCGCGTGGGCTTTCTCTAGTTGTGGCAAGTGGGGGTTACTCTTCACTGCAGTGACTTCTCTTGTTGCGGAGCACAGGCTCTAGGTGCGCAGGCTTCAGTAGTTGTGGCATGTGGGCTCAGCAGTTGTGGCTTGCGGGCTCTAGAGTGCAGGCTCAGCAGTTGCGGCGCACGGGCTTAGCTGCTCCGCGTCATGTGGGATCTCCCTGGACCAGAGCTCGAACCCACGTCCCCCTGCACTGGCAAGCGGATTCTTAACCACTGCACCACCAGGGAAGTCCTTGCTTCCTTTTTTATTTATTTATTTTCTGTTTAAAGGGAGTGACTTGCTAAGGAAACTAATCCATTGAAAAGGGAAGTTAGAGGAAAGTTATTTTCTTAGAGGAAATAATTTCTGGAACAAAGTCTCCAGGAGCTGAAATTCAGTCAGTAGTTATAGAATTTTCCATAGACTGAAGAGGTATATCTTTTCTACAAATATTGGAGGAAAATAAATAAGGGTAAGAATATCTATAGGTATTTGGTGGGAGGGGAGTGGCACAGATCTGCATAAGTATTACACACCAACAGGAATTGAAGGCCTTTATATTTATTTGTAAAGTAGGAGGTATAATGAACATGATGGGGAAGATGCTTGGGTCAGAGAATTCAAGAGAATGGCATAGGGTTTAGAAAAGCACTTTGAAATATGAAAAAGGGCACTGATCAGGATCCACAGGCAGCTTTGAGAACACAGTTAAGAATGCAATAATGAATTTACAGTGGTTCAAATTTGTTCTGCTGTGATTTTTTTTTTCCCCGGCTGTCCTAAGCAGCCTGGGGGTAGGCATGAAGAAGGTAAAAGGTTGGACTGGTCCACGGTTGGAGTTTTGCCAGGCAGAGGCAATCAACACAAGGCAATGAGGGTAAAGGGATTAAAAGCTCAAGGACTGATGGAAATGAAAGTAATTCGGGGAGGGGCCTGGTCAAATGGAACAGAATGAGGTAGTCAAAAAAGGTGAGTTCTATGAAATGAAAAAACAGATGTTAAAGGAGTAGGGGAGTAAACATATATTAAAAAAACAACAATTTAAAGGGTCAGACATAAATAAATAGAAGTTCTAATATTTTCTTTTCTTCTCAAGAGCATCTTGTAGATGCTACTCTGGAGACCATACCCTAGAGAGACAGATATGAGTGTTCCACACAACGGAAAGGCATAAAAGTGACATAATTAATAAGCTGCAACTGTGTCATTCAGCTCTGAGAGAAATGATAAAACCAAGTTTCTGACTCTTTAATGCTTTGGACTGGGCCACAGTGAAGCTCAAGGTATTGAGTCATAATGAGGTCCTGAAATCCTTGCAACTGCAAGAGAACTAGGCAATGACCATATAAGGCTCAAACAGTGAAGTACCAGATGCATTCCTACCTCAGCTAAAGAAAATATCCTTTAATTGCAATATAGTAAGAAAAGCCCCAATTTTAAAATGATCAGAAGTTTCAACAATGACACGGTAGAGTTCCTACTTCCTTAGCAGCAGAAATTGTCTCTTGTATATTGTACCAAACAACTACTTACCTGAATAAAATGTGTTGATTTTGGCAAGTTCTTTTTCACAGGTTTGGAAAAATTTTTCTTCAAACTTGGCAAAATACCTCTTTACTGTGTCCTCATCTGTAACTGAAAGCAAGGAAAACAATATTAAAATTTAGTGTCCAAAGGCCAACTAGGAAAATTATGGAAATAAAAATTTAAATTACTACTTTCTTAGTCTTTGAATGTCAATATATGTATTTCTTTGAAAAAAATGAACTGTGAACTATATTAAGAAAAGGCTAATCAAAGGCCTCTTCACAGGAACACAATTATTTTTTAATTGAATGAAGTTTTCTAAATCTCTACTATAATAAACTTATAGTGGTGGACAAAATACGTGTTCCTAAAACTTCAGAAGACACTACTGCAGAGGTGATCAAGGGAAACTAGGTGCTGGGAGGTGAAGTGAGTAGGATTCAGCAGAGAGTAAATAAAGTATCTCAGGATTAAGTACTGCATTCACAAAATGCAACAGATAATGAAGACATGAATATGTAATGTGTTTCTGGAAAAAATGAGTTGATTGTTCTAACTATATTAAATTGCTATCTACTCATTTTTACCTTAGCTGCACCAGACACAGAGAAAGAGATGTAGACTGATAGTTATAAATTAGATATTCCAAACCTTCAGTTGCTGGGTAGGAACATAAATGAGTTAAGTAAGTGGGTAATTGTGCAAGTATGGTGACAAATGGCAACTGACACATTCAGGATAAGTAGTGGTATGGATTCTGGTGAAGCGGAGAGCACAAGTCCATCTAGCTAGTTGCTGCTCAGGTTGTCAGATCTTCCAATTTTTCAGTCAGAAGCCATAAATCTAGGTATTTTAAAAACACTGTGTGGGCCAATCAATATATGTCTTTGCAGGCAGGATCCACTTTGTGAGCTGTCATATAGCATATTGATTTACTGAATCTCATAGTATAGATATATATAGCTTCAGGAACCCCAAGCCTAAAAAGGGTATGTTTCTTGCCCAAGTAAGCTCTGACTAGACTCCAGATGCTAATCATAATTTAGAACTACCCTATTTCTGGATCTCTGGGGCACTCTAAGCTTGAAATGTCTACAAAAAGTACAGGTTCTTTTACAACCCTCAGATGCTCCAAATCTTAGTGCAATCCTGGAAACCCTTAAATAATTCACCTGTCCAGTAATAAGAGAAACAGTATTTCCCTAAGTAATATGTAACACACATACACACAAACTCATAGTACCAGAGATATTTTAAAGAAAACAAAAGCTTAAAACGAAGTTTAAAAAAGCATGTTGAATCTATTCATTTAATTTGAATATACAAATGTAAAAAAAAAATAGCACTACTACTTCTCTATTTCTTATGCTTTAGAACGGAACAGCCAATGCAGGATTCTACTGATTGTGCAGTAAAGAAGGGACAGCTACTTTAAGTACCTCATGTAAGCTTAGCAATTTAGGTACAATAAAGGCTATAATTGCCCAAGGCCAGTGAGAATTATTTTTCCAAACCATAAAGCAGGTCAAAGCTTTTTTTAAAGCTGACCTTGAGTTAAAGATGCTCCATGGTAACATATGCTGCTCTTGTTTTTTGGTGGCAGGGTGGGGCTAGGGGACCATGCTGTGTGGCTTGCAGGATCTTCGTTCCCAGACCAGGGATTGAACTCAGGCCCCCACAGAGAAAGCACAGAGTCCTAACAACTGGACAGCCAGGAAATTCTCCAGATGCTGCTCTTATAATACATCTGGTTCTAGTTGATATAGAATAAGAGTAAATCTTACTCTACTTTACCTACTCTTTTTTTTTAATTTTAATTTTGTTCTCTATTGTATTGTTAGAGAAGAAAACCCCAAAGCAAAAAGTGGGCTTGGTCATATTTACTTTGTTTCCCTATTAATAGACAACTTTCATTACCATAAAATGATGGAAATAAAGAAAGTTGTCCCTCAAAGTGATTTAAATGTAGTTTCTGTTTAAAAAATAATTTTGCAGGGGAGGAATAAATTAGGAGTATGGGCTTAACAGATACACACTACTATATATAAAATAGATAAACAACAAAGATTTACTGTATAGCACAGGGAACTATATTCAGTATCTTGTAATAACCTATAATGGAAAAGAATCTGAAAAAGAATATACGCATATATAACTAAATTACTTTGCTGTATACCTGAGAGTAACACAGTATTGTAAATTAACTATATACTTCAATTAAAAAAATAATTTTAACATATATGAATGTTTCTATATGATGTTGCATATTCAGCAACATCAACTATTCAAAATATTACTAAGAACCTAGAAACAACAAAAAATCTAAGCCTCTGAGAAACTAAAACGCGTGCAATAAATTTTATGTATTAAAGCATGAACATTCTACCCACGAATCAATGTCATATGAATTCTTCATTTCCTCGATCTAGAGACTATTTTATCTAAAATACCAGCAGTCTGTTATCTAGTTTTCTAGTTCACATATAACTTAACAGCCACAAATCAGAAGAGGGTCGAGTAAGATTACAGCAACACTAAGAAGTAATAGCAAACAGAGAGAGAAGAGGAAAAAAACTATAGATAAAAGTAGCAAGAATAGCTGTGTAAAATAAATTAAATGAAGGAAAATGTTCTTGTCATCTCAGATTTCAAAAGACACAGTAATCTACTGTAATTAGAAGTACACTATTGGTAAAGAAATTAGGAAAACACAACAAAAAGAAGAGAATAGAGAGTCCAGAAATAGATCAGCATAACACAAATTTAGACTGAGATAAAATGGTATCAAATCAGTAAGAATGGACTACATAGCAAGTAAGGTTGGGTGAATTGGCTACCCACTTAAATAAACTCCAAATGGAGTTAAAGAAACATAAAATACTACAAAAAATTAAATAACTCTACATGAAGAAGCTTCCTACACAGTACACAAAACAGAGAGGATAAAGAGAATGACTGACATTCTCACAAAATGAAAAATCTCCATATCAAAAGATACCAAAAGCAAAGTTAAAAGATGAACGACAGGGAAAACATACCTGCAACATTTAAAATAAAGAATTCACATGCAAAATATATTTTACAAAACTCTTACAAATCAATATTAAAAAGATACTCCATAAGAAAGATGGGTAAACTAGAGAAATTTATGGAAAAATATACAGTGTACAAGTGAAAGGATGTTCAACATTCCAGATATCAGATAAATGCAACTTTAAAACAATGAAAATATAATTTTTCAACCATTGGATTGGAAGCAATTTTAAAATAGTGGTATTATCTTGGCAGTGGTGAAAGTAAATGAACACTATCACTCCCTGTTGGTGGAATGTAAATCTGTAAAGCCTTTTAGGAAAACAGTAACTATCAAAATTTTCAATGTGTTTAATCCCACATGTAGGAAGTATATTCTAAAGGAATCTCTGCACATTACTTTTAATAGTGATAAAGAAAACAAAGTGATATCCAACAAAAGGGGAACAGTTACATAAATTACAATAACATTATATAACACCATGCAGCCATTTTAAATATGATATGCATATATCTTGGTATTTATGAAAATCCCAAGACACAATGCTGAGGAAAAAATTTAAATAACAGAATATATACAGTATGATTTCATTTATGAAAAAATATAAATTAATATTCATATGTACATTCATAGAAAGAAGAGTAGAAGGATGCATACTAAACTGTTAATTGTGGTTAACTCCTTTGAAAGAGGAGTAAGTATGAGAGGGATTCTCACATTTTACTGTCTACACTTATTATGTTGTATTTATTGTATCCATTACAATGAAATGTATTTATGAAGGATAAACTTTATTGTATAAATAAAAGGTATTATTAACTGGAAGAAAAAAGAAACATGTCACATTCAATTCTTTAAATTATACCTAACCAGCATAGCTAGTTTAAAAGAATATAGTAAAAACCTAACCAGCATAGCTTGTTGAAAAAAATATCTATGTCAGAATTTAGAGGTACATAGAATGACTAAGACTTTCACTTCAGTAATGAGTTGGTAGAATGCTGATTTACAGAACATGAATTTCTATTATAAGATGCTTCCTAAAATCTATCTGCTGAATAATATTAGAAATCAGTAACTAAATTGAAGGAACAGAGAATTTCAGCATTCAGAAATCAACTCGTCCAAGTTTCTTGTTGTATAGGTGAGGAAATATAGGTGTAGAGAGCCTAGATAATGTAAGGTTTTTTTTTCACCCCCTCCAGCAACAATGTAAGTTTTACAGAGACTAACTGTACTTTCTTATTGTAAAATAAAGAATATCAAAGTGACTACAATGTGTTACATGGGTGTTATGAACTGAATTGTGCTCTCCACGCAAATTATCCCAATATGACTGGATATGGAGATAGGACACTGACGAGGTAATTAAGGTTAAATGAGGTCATAAGGGTGGGGCTTTATTCCAAAAGGACTCCTGTCCTTATAAGAAGAGGAAGAGACATCAGAGATGTCCCTCTCCCTCCCTCCCCACCTCTCTCCCCTGCATGTGCACACAGAGTAAAGACCATGTGAGAAACAGCGAAAAGGCCCTCTGCAAGCCAGGAAGGGTCTTACCAGAAGAGCTGGTACCTTGATCTTGCATTTCAAGCCTCTAGAGCTTTAAGAACATAAATTTCTGTTGTTTAAGACCCCCAGTCTTTGGTATTCTGTTATGGTAGCCCGTGCAGACTAATACAACGAATCTAACATGTCCTAATGTCAATTAGTCACAAAACTATTAACTCAATAATTAGTCACAAAAGACTAAACTCAGTTCAAAGAAAGCTGTTGTAAATAAGTGCAAATCTTAGCAAGATATATCAACAAATATAAGATTAGCATCAAGAGGAAAAAAAAAGGAAGACAAAGGGGTGAGAAAAAACACAGAATTGGCAAAGAATGACTCAGAGAGCACTGCTGTAAAGAACCCTTTGCTCTTAGTTAAATAAATATTAATTCATTCAGTTATACTAAAGAGAGAGAGAGAGGAGGGAGAGAGAGAATGAGTGAAAGATTTCTTTGTCATTTCTGTTATGGTCTTATCTTTACCTTGCATTTATGGATGAGTACTAATCAAGGTAAAATATTCCTACTGCATAGCAACCACCATCAAGTGCTTTTTACAGCAATTTTCAGGAATATTTTTATTTTTTACCATGTCATCTTATTTTCACATGCAATCTCTCAAAAACCAATTCTTTAAAACCACTAGTAACTTCTTCAAATATCTTATATGTTCCATTCACATTTTTATTACTATCAATACTTTCAAGTTTCTTAATTTCCAGATCTGTGAGAGACTGAAGGTAAGAATTATCTTTTTTTCTTTACAGATCCTATGCCCAACATAATGTCTGGTACATAGTATGTGCTCCATACATTACTTTTTTTAACTGTAAAAATGAAACATATTTGTTTCATAATAATTTTGAGAAAATTATGATTCTTTATTAAAGTTTAAAAAGACAAAACTCCAACAATTAAATATTTGTACACAAAGGAATGAAGTTGCACCCCCACCTCACATCATATACAAAAACTGAATGGATCAAAGATTTAAATATAAAATTGTAAAGTATTAAAACTCTCAAAGGAAAACAGGCATAAATCTTCATGTCCTTAGATGAGGCAATGGTTTCTTAGATAAAACACCTAAAGCATAAGTGATAAAAGAAAATATTGATTAAATTGGAGTTCATCAAAATTAAAAACTTTTGTGTATAAAAGGGCACTATCAATAAAGTGAAAAGACAACCACAGAATGGGAAAAAATATGTGCAAACCATATGTCAGATAAGAATCTAATACCCAGCATACATAAAGAACTCTTAAAACTCAACAATTAAAAGACAAAGAACCCAATTAAAAAATGGGCAAAGGATCTGAATAGACATTTCTCAAAAAAAGATACACAAATGACCAATAGCACATTCCAACATCATCAGTCATTGGGGAAATGCAAATCAAAACAAAAATGCCACTTCATACCCAGTAGGATGGCTATAATAAAAGACAATATTAAGTGTTGGCAAGGGTGAAGAGAAATTGGAACCCTCATATACTGCTGGTAGGAATGTATAATGGTGTAGGCACTTGGGAAAACAGTCTGGGAGTTCCTCATAAAATTAAATATAGAGCTACCATATGATCCAGCAATTCCACTTCTAGGTATATACCCAAGAGAAGTGAAAACAAAAACTTATACATGAATGCCCATGGCAGCATTATTCATAATAGCCAAAAAGTGGAAACAATCCAAGTGTCTAGCAACTGATGAATGGATACACAAAACATGGCATATCCATATAAAAAAATATTATTCAGCCATAAGATAGAATGTAGCAGTATTTCATGCTACAGCATGGATGAACCTTGAAAATATTATGCAAAGGAAAAGAAGCTAGACACTAAAGACCACATATTATAAAATTCCACTTATATGGTATGTCCAGAACAGGCAAATCCATAAAGACAGAAAGTAGACTAGTGGTTGGCAGGGGCTGGGGGAAGCGGGGATGGGGAGTGATGAAAATGCCTTGGAATTAGATAGTGGTGATGGTTGTGCAAGCTTGTGAATATATTAGAAACCACTAAATTACACACTTTTGACGGGTGAAATTTTATGGTATCTGAATTATATCTCAATAAAAATAATTTAACTCCAAGGTTAACCCTATAAAAGAAACACACTGATAAATTAAAGCATATTTATTTATTTATTCAACAAATAATTATTGTGCCTGTTAGATGACAGGCTCTGTACTAAATGCTGAATATATAATGATGAACAAGATAGATGTGGTGCCTGCCCTCACAGAGTTTGCATTCTAATGACTAAGGCAGAAAAAAAAAATCCACACAAATAAACAAATAATTACAAACTGTAAAGTATTGTGAAGGCAACAAACAGGGTATTGAGATAGAAGGTAGGTATTGGGATGGATGACTATCCTTTTTGGCAGGGTAAGAGATGGTCAGAAAAGACCTCTCCATAGGAGATGACATTTAATCTGAAACCTGAACCTAAAAGATAAGGAAGAGCAAGGGCAAAATGATTACCAACAGAAGGAACAGCACATTAGGAAAGAAACTCGGGTGCCTGAGGACCTGAAAGCAGGTCACAATGGGACTGACAGCATGATGTGATAGGAAATAAGGTTAGGGAAGTAGGCAAAGGCCTTTACATGCAGGAAGGCCACGTTAAGGAGTCTGAATTTTATTCAAAGTGCAATGGAAAGTTTTGAAGAGTTTTAAGGGGGAGTCTAAAAAAGTAGAAGAAAAAGGTAGAATTAGTTTAGCTTTACTAAAAGATAATTTAAAATAGCATTTCCCAGGACATTAGTATGTAGATGAAGGGAAAGAAGGAGAAGAATTTCAAGGAATTCAAATAAGTTTGGAAATATGAGTCTAGAGTTAAACTGATCCCTTTAATGTAGTAGTTCTCAACTGGGGATGATTTTGTCTCCTGGGGGTCATCTGGCAATGTCTGGAGGCATTTTTGGTTGTCAAAACTGAGAGGGTGTTACTGGAGTCTAGTGGATAGAGGCCATGGATGCTGCTAAACACCCTATAATACTCAGTATATCATCTTCTCTCTCCCCTTTTCCTCAACAAAGAATTATCCAACCCAAAATGTCACCATCACCAAAGGTGAGAAACTTTGCTTTAAGGCAAAAGAAGCTTTACTATGCTAACAAACATTGTTATTATTCTTCAAGAAGGAGAAGTAGTATACTGTGTTTCTTAAGTTATTTACAAGAACACAATCCTTCTTGGGGGTGGAGGGGGAATGGCTGGGGGAGGATGGGGAAGGGGGTGAAGAATACCTATTACAATTTCCAGTAATATGGTTCTGTGGTTGAGAGGCACGAACTTTAATATTACCACCATCTCTTTGCATTTTTATTACACTCCATATGCAATAGTTTCTATGGCTTCTTAGTTTCTCAGAAACTACACATAAATGAAGACAGCTGATAAATAAAAATTAACATGTGACTAGGTTCCATCAAATATAGGAAGAACATTTAGCACTATTGGTTTCATGCTTTTAAGAAAAAAAAAGGTGTTCTGAGTTTTTTTTTTTAAAGTGTGATTTACAAATTAGGAATAAATAACTTGAAATTCTATTTTTTCCCAAATGCTACTTCATCAACAGATGGGTAAGTTATATAAAGCATATGGCAAAGAAGATTTCAAACACTGAAATGTTACTCTAAAATCATTGGTGAAGTAGAAATAGAACTAATCGGGCATCATTCATTCAACAAGCATTAAGTTCCTTGCATGTACCAGGCAATGAGGCAGGTGCTAGGGATATAATGATAAGCAAAATACACATAAACTCTGCCCTCACTCTACCCAAGGAAACAGACTTTAATCAAATACTCACACAAATATACAAAGTGTAGTATGGGTTTTGAAGAAAAAAGTATAGATGAGAAAAAAACAGCAGTGGGACCAATCTAGTCTGCAAGGACTGGGGGAGGGGCAGTGTGGGAGTCTCTGAAAGTGTCATTTGAGATGAAATCTGACAGATAAGTAAGCATTCGCTAGAGCAGCAGAAGCACTCCAAGCAGCAGGAACAGCATATAACATGATACTGTAAAAAGAAACGAGCATGGTACTTTTGAGAAACTGAAGAGGCCTGTGTGACTGGAATCCAGGGAGCAAAGGGGACAGTGGTGGCACTTAAGGCTAGACAGGCAAGCAGAGGCCTGATCAGTCAGGCCTTGCAGAACAAAGGACTAGCCTTCTTCCTATGACCAATGAGACATCTTTGAAGGATTTTAAGCAGAGGAATAATTGTGATCAGATATGGTTTGTAAATGAGGTGATGTGGGGAGACTAATCAGATCTAGTACAGTAGGTATCAGATGAGAGATCATGATTGCCTGAACAAGGGTGAGGGCACTGGAGCCTGAGAAGAAGTACAGAAACTCAGTAGAGATACTGGAGATAAAATCTATAGGTTTTACTGACAGATTGGATATGGTTCTGTTGCGTACTCCCTGTATTAGCTTGAGTAAGTGACTCTCTGGCTCTGTGTTTTCTCTTTGACAAATGAGGGCATTTCAATAGGAAATCTCTAAGTCTTCCTCAAGTTCCAAATTTCATATTCTGCAATTAAAGTTGTTAATTTCTGCAAAATGATTCTGAATCCCACTAAGATGAAGTGGTCCTAAACAAGATTTTCTGAGCTACCTTGACATTTCATCATATAATATCTAACTAAATGTGCTCTTTAAATAGTCCTGGTAGAACAACAACAAAAAATTCTTTTAATTCACATTAGTGACATATAATTGAGATGAAATTAATCTCATTAGCACTAGCTTTGATATAATTGGAACTATTTATCAGCCCCAATGAATGCTTACCTAATGTCTGCTAGTCAAAAAACACCAATATATGAAATAGCAATAAATAATTCCAACAAGGGCATAATTCAGTGGTAAAGCAAAACTTTTGAAAAACTATCTTGAATATTTTAAAGTTATGACGAAAGACTTTGAACACATTTAAATAGTTATAAACAATGAAATTTGTGATGCATTATAATTATTTGCATTTTAAATTAGTATGACATTGTTTTAAATATAGCTAATGGAATTTAAATGCCATAGCAATATGATAACTGTCATCCATTCATTATCAAACACTTTTATATCATTTCATTTTCTTCTTGAACTTGTATTTCCATTCTATTTAGATTACAAAATTTATTCTATTTTTGGATTTGAAAGTCATTTATTGATTATCTTATTATAGTTCCTAGCCATTAAATGTATATAAATGAAAATTTAAATACAAAAACTTTCTGAACCATAAAGCTCAAATATTAAAATTTCTTCTGGATTGGGCTATTATTACTATTATTAGAACATACTACATCAATACAACATAAACATGTAATAAGCTTGGTAAACATGAGATATAAAAAGTAAAATGCTATTGGCAATTGGCAAATAAATTTCATCTTTAATTGGATAAAACTTTTTCTCCCAATTAGTTCACATATCCATTGATAAATGTTACTTCATTGCTAGAAAGATAAATATTACATTATTTGCTAAAATGATGAATATTACATTATTTGCTAGAATATTAAGAATATTGTAGAGTGAGACAATTAAGAGGCATTGCTATCCTTATTCTTCATTTTATAGATGTAAGTTCTGAGAAATCTTGTTCACATAAATAAGTAGACTGGAATAAAAGTATGTTCTAGCAATGTCAATTCTTTGAACTCCTTCCAAGTGTTTTCCAAAAACTGCATAGGGATCTATTGTTAAAAATTAGTTTTAATAATATATAAGGTAACAAATAAGCCATTCTTCAATTTCAGTGAAAACAATTTGAGTTCAAAAAGATTTGTTTCCCTGTTAATCACTCACTTTCTCAACATCTACACCATTTGAGTAGTTCAGACTATTCCTTTGTTTGGGAGCCAGAGAGGCTATTCAGATTTAATAATAAACAAGCCTTTCTTTTATAAAACCAGAGAAAGACCATTTGAAAGAGAAATCCTGGACAACTGCCTGGCAATTACTTAGGCAAATCAATTTCAGGAATTAGTATATATGGAAGATCTGGAAATGGATTCCCCTAAAAGACAATAGAAAATAACTTTTTTCCAGCACTGTTCCTTCATTTAACCAATATGACAAAATACTAATTTGTATATAGATAATATTTTTAAGAGAATTATCTATTCTTTACTGAATGACTTCCATTTGCTAATTCTGTTAGCCTAATTATTTCACATAACTAGAAAGTATATGCCATTATTTAAAGCCACTTTATTAATCAAATCTATGTAGTTTAAATCTACCTTTAGCTGAATTATTACTAATCATAGTTTTTTCACTTCTGTAAAGCAACGAACAGGTCATATATATTATTAAGACTGGGTTTACTATAAACAAACCAAATACAAGATATCTGATGATTGATGATTGCCTGAGAAGTATTAGTTTAACTGAATTTTCAGTCTTCTTTTTTTTTTACAAAGATGAATACAAGAACAAACCATAAGAATTATAACCACTCTGGTTACTTATTCCAAGAATAAAGCTTTCAAAGAACGACAGTTATGTAGCTATCTCATTTCCCTCTGATGTGGCAGGCAGGTAGCTAAAGATAGAATGCATTTATAATGACATAACATCAATATTCCAGTTAGATATAAAAAGCTAGGCCACACAGCTTTCTAACAAAAAATCATTGAAAAATCAAGTATGTTGTACTCTTTGTTAATCTTTTAAGATCCGTAAATTACATCTTTGTTGAAAAGCTTCCCTAATATTCCCAAATTTTATTCTGATTTCATAGCAACATATCAACTAAAAAAAATTAAACTCTTAGCTCCAATTAACTCAAAGCCAGAATTTTATATGCTTCCCTCCTCCTCTATATTCTGAGACTGTTTAGTATTCTTCAAATTAGAGCAGAAAAATAGCCACTGATAAAGACTATTCCAATGACTGATAGAAAATTTTTTAAAAATGCATTCCAGAATCACACTAAGATGAGATAACAAAGGAAAAGTATATAAAGCAATTAAATTAAGGAAATAAACTGGCTACTAAAATCAATTTTTTAAAAAGCTTAGTGATTTTATATGTTTAAATAGAAGGCTTGGTAATGGAAGGTGGTAAAGTTTCTATTTTCTTGAGGAGAAAAGAACATATTCAATTCAATTAAAGAAACATCCCTTACCTAATTTCTGATCCAAAAATCACAGTTTGGGCTCTTAATTACATATAGATAAATTTACCACCTAAACAACTAAAGCATACTTTATAGCTGCATCTGTCTTAAAAGAAAACATGGATTGAGGGTTCTAGTCCAAGACGGCAACATAGACAACTCTTGAATTCACCTCCTCCCACAGACACACTGAATCTATAGCTACTCACAGAGCAATTTCCTCTGAAAGAAATCAGAAACTAGTTGAGTGACTCTCACATACCAAGTGAAGGAGAAAATGCCCACATCACCCACTTGAAATCGTTAGGAAAGGCTGAGACACACTCTCGCCATAAACCCCACCCCTGGTCAAGCACCAGACAATGGGGAGGGAACTCCCAACTCCAATTCCCAGCTTCACCCAGAGGAGAGAAGGGGTTGGACCCCACATCTAAGGGAGAAATCGAAAGCAATACAATAACAGTAGGGTACTTCAATAACTCACTTCCAACAATGCACAGGTCATCCAGACAGAACATCAAGAAGGAAACATTGGATTTGAACAAGTCAAACCAGACTTACAGAACTTCCCATCCAACAGCAGCAGAATACAGGCATACCTCATTTTAGCTTTACTGCACTTTGCAGATAGTTCATTTTTACAAATTGAAAGTTTGTGGCAACCTTGCATTGAGCAAGTCTATTGGTGCCATTTTTCCAACAGCATTTGCTCACTTCATGTTTCTGTGTCACATTTTGGTAATTCTCACAATATTTCAAACTTTTTCAGTATTATTGTATTTGTTATGGTGATCTGTGATGTTTGATGTTACTGTTGTAATTGTTTTGGGGCACTATGAACCGCACCCATATAAGACAGCAAATTTTACCATTAAATGTTGTGTATACGGTTTGCAGGGCAGAAACAGATACAGATGTAGAGAACAAACGTATGGACGCCAAGTGGGGAAAGTGGCGAGGGGTGGGGTGGTGGGATGAACTGGGAGATTGGGATTGACATGTATACACTGATGTGTATAAAATGGATAACTAATAAGAACCTGCTGTATAAAAAATAAATTAAATTAAATTAAATTAAAAAAAAATGTTGCTTGTGTTCTGACTGCTCAAGCAACTGGCTGTTCCCCAGTCTCTCTCCTTCTCCTCAGGCTGTGCTATTCCCTGAGACACAACCATGTTGAAAATATGCCAATTAATAACCCTACAATGGCCTCTAAGTGCTCAGGTGAAAGAGTCACACATCTAACTTTAAATTAAAAGCTAGAAATAATTAAGTTTAGTGAAGAAGGCTTGTCAAAAGCCAAGAAAGGCCGAAAGCTAGGCCTCTTGTGCCAGTTAGCCAAACTGTAAATGCAAAGGAAAAATTCTGGAAGGAAATGAAAAGTACTACTCCAGTGAGCACATGAATGATAAGAAAGCAAAACAGCTTATTGCTGATATGGAGAAAGTTTCACTCATCTGGAAAGAAGGTCAAACCAGCCACAACCCTCCCTTAAGCCGAAGCCTACTCCAGAGGAAGACCCTAAGTCTCTTCAACTCTATGAAGCCTGAGGGGTGAGGAAACTGCAAAAGTTTGAAGCTAGCAGAGGTTTTGGTTCAAGAGGTTTAAGGAAAGAAGCCATCTCCATAACATTAAAGTACAAGGTGAAGTAGCAAGTGCTGATGTAGAAGTTGCAGCAAGTTATCCAGAAGATCTAGCTAAGATAACGAATGAAAGTAGCTATACTATAAAACAGATTTTCAGTGTAGATGAAAAAACAACCTTCTATTGGAAGAAGATGCTATCTAGGACTTTCACAGCTAGAGAGAAGTCAATGCTTGGCTTCAAAGCTTCAAGGGATGGGGGGACTCTCTCATTAGGGGTGAATGCAGCAGAATACTTGAAGTTGAAGCAATGATTATTTACCATTTCAAAAATCCTAGGGCCCTTAAAAATTATGCTAAATCTACTCTGCCTGTGTTCTGTAAATGGAACAACCAAAGCCTGGATGACAGGACATCTGTTTACAACATAGTTTACTAAATATTTTAAGCCCACTATTGAGATCTATTGCTCAGTAAAAAAAAGATTTCTTTCAAAATATTACTGCTCACTGACAATGCACCTGGGCACCCAAGAGCTCTGAAGGAGATGTGCAATGAGATCAATGTTGTTTTCATGCCTGCTGACACAACATTCATTCTGTAGCCCATGGATCAAGAGTAATTTTGACTTTCAGGTCTTAGTATTTAAGAAATAACATTTTGTAAGGCTACAGCTGTTATAAATAGTGATTCATTTGATGGATACGAGCAAAGTAAATTGAAAACCTTCTGGAAACGATTCACCATTCTTTGTGATTAATGGAAAGAGGTCAAAATATTAACATTAACATGAATTTGGAAGAAGTTGACTCCAACCCTCAGGGATGACTTGAGGCGTTCAAGACTTCAGTGGAGGAAGTAACTAACAGCTATAATGGAAACAGCAAAAGAACTAGAATTAAAAGTGGAACCTAGGGGCTTCCCTGCTGGTGCAGTGGTTGAGAGTCCGCCTGCCAATGCAGGGGACACGGGTTCGTGCCCTGGTCCGGGAAGATCCCACATGCCACGGAGTGCCTAGGCCCGTGAGCCATGGCCGTTGAGCCTGCACGTCTGGAGCCTGTGCTCCGCAACGGGGGAGACAACAACAGTGAGAGGCCCGCATACCACAAAAAAAAAAAAAAAAGTGGAACCTAAAAGATGTGACTGAATTGCTGCAATCTCATGATAAAATTTGAATGAATGAGAAGTTGCTTTTTATGGATGAGCAAAGAAAATAGTTTCTTGAGATGGAATCTAGTCCTCGTGAAGATGCTGTGAAGATTGGTAAAGTGGCAACAAAGGACTTAGAATATTACTTAAACTTAGTTGATAAAGCAGTGGCACGATTTGAGAGGACTGACTCCAATTTTGAAAGAAATTTTGTAGGTAAAACAGCAATGCATGCTACAGAAAAATCATCTGTGAAACGAAGAGTCAATCGATGAGGCAAACTTCATTGTCGTCTTATTTTAAGAAATTGCCAGAACCACCACAGCTTTCAGCAACCACAATCTAATCAGTCAGCAGCCATCAACATCCAGGCAAGATCCTCCACCAGCAAAAGGATTATGACTTGTTGAAGGTTCAGATGATGATTAGCATATATTTAGCAATAAAGTATTTTCTAAATTGAGGTATGTACATTTTTTAGACATAATGCTATTGCACATTTAACAGACTACAGTATAGTATAAACATAATTTTTATATGCACTAGGAAATCAAAAAATTGTGACTCGCTTTGTTGCAATATTCACTTTACTACGGTGGTCTGGAAGCAAACCTGCAATATCTCCGAGGTATGCCTATACGTATTCTTCTCAAGTATATATTATACATGGAACATTCTCCAGGATAGATCATATGGTAAGCAAGAAAACAAATCTTAATAAATGTAAGAAGGTTGAAATCATATCAAGCATCTTTTCCAACTACTATGAAACTAGTTCTAGTATGAAATTGGAACCTCTATGTCTCAACCCCTATAGCTATCTTGAACTATATTCAGTTCCCTGAACCAGCCATACTTTTCTTACCTTTGGACCTTAACAATGAGCTGTACTTCTGCCTGAACATTTTCCCCCTCAGCACCCGAAAACTGTCTCTTTCCCCAGCCCCAACATTCATATGCACACTATCTCCCTTGTTCCCTGACACTTACCCCCTTCAAAAACCCTTCTCAGAGATATTACTGGCCAGAACAGCCCTGAGCATTTTTTTTTTTTTTTTTTTTTTTTGCAGTACGCGGGCCTCTCACTGTTGTGGCCTCTCCCGCTGCGGAGCACAGGCTCCGGACGCGCAGGCTCAGCAGCCATGGCTCACGGGCCCAGCTGCTCCACGGCATGTGGGATCTTCCCGGACTGGGGCACGAACCCGTGTCCCCCGCATCGGCAGGCGGACTTCTCAACCACTGCGCCACCAGGGAAGCCCAACCCTGAGCATATTTAACACATTAAATTATTGACTGTAAATAGTCTATGTCTCTTGGGACAAGGAGTATCAGGTAAATTTCAGGCATAGAATAGGAGAAAGGATATAAGGGAACTAAGTCTTAGGGGGCTAGAAAAGGGAAAAAGCTACAATGAACCTTATGGGTTAGAGTAGAATCAGAGATATCAGTGTGAACTCATGGTTGTTAATATATACATAGGTAGATAGACATAGCAGTATAGATACGTATATATGCAAGGGTTAACACACACACACACACACACACACACACACACACACACACACACTTCCTGGCTCTATCTGCTGTCAGAGTATAGGAAAACGATACTCTAATGACAATGAGAACACCCAGCACTCAGATCTTGACTTCTAACTACCATTCCCCAATTAATAGGAGTCAGGGCTCTTAGGAAAGGAGGTTGATTCCAGGGCAGGAGCACAGAAAATACAAGATGACCTTGGAATATCTTGTGATAAAAAATAAGAAATTCTCACAAAAGGATTGGGGGATGTCAAAATGACACAGAAACCATCCTGAAGAAGTTCCCAATGACCAAAGCAATAAAGTAAATGATAGAATAAATGATAATTCATAGAATAAAACAAATATCCACAGGTCCATATTGATATAAATAATTGAATAAGTAAATAAATGTGGGAGAAAGGGCAACTCTCCCTTATAGAAGAATTTTAATTAATAAAGGTAGAAGGAATGAGAAAAATACAAACTCACCATCAGGCAAATACCACAGTGTTAAACTGTTGCGGGCAAGACCCACCCACAGATGCTAAGATCAGTGGGCAAAAGTTTGAGGAGCAGGAAGATATTTATCAATACAAAGGGGGAAATAGTAGCTTTACAGTGCAGAAACTGGGTGACACTTGAAGCAAGTAATCAGCGTTAATATCACCAATAAAATACGACATATCAACATCATGTACTGTTGAAGGACATATCACTTCTGTGGTATTCTTGACAAAAAGGCATAATCTGAATCTATTAATGAAAAAACATCTGACAAAAGTAAACCTAGAGATATTGTAAAAAAAAAAACATAACTCATCAAAGTACAGTATTCATCAAAGTGTCAAAGTCATGACTAAAGAAATGTTACAGATTGAAGGAGACTAAACAGACAAACAACTCAGTGTAATGTGGGATCCTGAATTGGATTCTTGTACAGAAAAGGACACAAAGAGAAAATCTGGTAGAATTCCAGTAAGGTCTGTAGTTTATTCAACAGTATTGTACCAACTTGTTAATTTCCTGGTTTTGATAATTGCACTACGGTTAAGTAAGCTGTCAACATCAGGGAAAACTAGATGAAGGGTATACATGAACTCTCTGTACTCTTTTTGCAATGTTTCTGGAAGTTTAAAATTATTTCAAAATAAAAAAGATTAATTCAAAATGTCTAGGGTTTGAAGGCAAACCAATTAAAAAATAAAAAACAACTAAACCTAGTCAAGAGAATGATTTAATTGTAATAGCATTCCCCATACTATTTAATTAATAAGACAGTCCAATAACAAGTGTTAAATATCAATGTTATATATTAAACAGTAAATATTTTTAAAATATCTACTATGTGCCAGGCAATGTGCTATTGACTAGGAATATAGTGATCAAGAAGGCTAACATAGTCTCTACACTTTTAGAGAAAACTGATACTAATTAAGTAATTAGAAGAGCAAAGTACGTAATAAAAAGGAAAGCACAGGATGCTAGGGGAGCATGACAACGGGCACTAAGCCAGTGTAAAGTGATCAAGCAAGTCTTTCTGAGGAAATCACACTTCAGATGAGATATAAAGAAGAAATGAAAGGATGTGGGGAAGGAAGAAGTCATAGTATATATGCAAGAGTTGAGAGTATGGCTGACTTGAGAAAAATATCCAGTACTGCTGGACCACACCAAGTGAAAGTAATCTAAAATAAACCTGAAGGCAAAGGCAGGGAGCAGATAAGACTAGGGCTAGGTGAAACCTATAAAAGATAACAAGTAGGGGAGTAGTATAGTCTGATGAACTTTTAACAAGAAGGTGAAGATGAAGAGACTGAGATGTATTTCTAGAAGCAAAGCAGATTAGACATGCTGAGAACCTTTCACAGTACAGAACACCTAAAAATGCTGAATAAAATTTAAAAACCATTTATTTACATGCATAGCTGAAAGAAAGTAAGAGACATCTTCAGAAGCCAAAAACCTAAGAGAAAACACAAATCCATGAAGGAACTGAACACTGAAGCAAAAAGTTATCCCAAGGACAGCTGTAGAGAGAAGCTGATTAATGAAGTAATAAACTATCTAAATTAAACAGTATTTACATATAAACACAGTAATAAGCTCAAAACCAAAATAATTATTTAAAAGAAAGAATACTGATTAAAAAACCAACAGATATAGATGTCCTTCACCATAGATAATTTGAGAGACAAGCTCTAAAAGTCCACAGCCTAGTGCTGGAAGCACCAAAAGCTGACCTGTTTTTTCTTTCTAGTTGATCCAGCTATTCTGTTCTTTCAATTCTATGCACCACCATAACAGCTTTCAATAAATTCCCATTTTATTCATTCATTCAACTTCAATTGCTTGCAATGAAAGAACTCAACTGATAATCATTTCTACACTTAAAGTAGAACATATCATACATCCATGGAGATGAATAATTTCTACCTACATTTAGGATATCTGTTACCAAGTGAATCACAGCACATGTTTAGGGGAGTCAAGACAGTATAAGCTTAACTTCTATTACTACTACTTCCACTACTAAAGTTTAGGCAACTTTATTATACAATTTAGATATTAAAACAAATGAGTAAACTCTTTAGTAATTGTCTTCAGGTGACTTATTTATTATAAACTCAATTCATCTAAACATCTTTTAGCTTTCTTTTGTGTCTTATGCCAAGGCCACTTTTGTGTCTTGGCTGCCGTATTTCTTCCAGGGGCCTGATGTTAGCATATACTTGTTGCTCAATAAGTACTAGGAGAGATAATTATTATTATATGATAATTATTCCAATAAAGATATTAGAATAATTATTCCAATAAGATTACACTTAATTTGAGAGTAAGAGGTATTAATCCTACCTTTGCTTTGTCAACCTCAAAGTAATGATTTGCTCCTCTGCAAAACAGGAGGACGCTTTGTGCGTACAGTGTTTTAACTCTATAACCTCCATGTTAGATTCTGAACATGCATTAGTACTTCACTGACTCATAAGAAAATGAGACCTTTTGTTTAACATTTGGAAAGCATCAAATTAAGGAAAATTGGTATTAAAATATAAATAATACAATATTACTAAGAAGCAACAGGGTGGGAATTCTCCTTTAGAAAGGGACAAACAATATTCAAAATGAGTTCCCAAGACATAAAAATAAAGACACAAAGAAAGTCAAAGACACTCCTAAAACTGGCATTCTTAACCAGAAGTTCACAGATAAACTATAAAGAATTCCTTCTAAAACTAGATGTAAAATATTAGAGATTCCAGGAGACATCTATCTACATTTTTCATAAAATATGTAAAGTGATTTATTTACCTTAAAGAAAGTTAAGACTTACTGCTTCAGAATGCTAAAATCTCTGAAGTAAAGAGAAGAGAATACAGCAGCAATTCGTCCCTGTTCCAGGATGCTTGGAACAAATTAGTCCAAGTAGACTGCAGTTGACTGAGCTTACTGAATGTTAGACAGTGAAAAGCACTGCTTTTTTCTGAACTTACTGAAATCTTTAGTCATAGAATTTTTATTCACAGAGGGAAATAAAGTTCTTTTATTGGGCAATATTCTGAGAATCATTATGAACAATAACATCTTAGAGCCTTAAGGACACTGAGAAATGGCTCTAGTTACTAAAAGAAGGAATCTGAAATGTCTAATAGGCTGGAATATATTCAGTGAAATGAGAAGCCTTTAATTCTTGTAGCAAAGTTTATATACTCTTCAGACTTACATTTAATATTTTCTGTTTAATTCTGTTAAAGGGTAATGTGCATAAATCCTGCAGAGGGAAATACCTGATTATGATTTAATTGTGCAATATCCTCTTCATCTTTTGTCCTCAGAGTCACAAGGAACTGCACAAATATAATCTTGGTCATGTTTCCAATCTAAACTCAGGTGGCATTCCCCAAAAGAAGGTTATAACAGAATTATAGGGCTTGAGGGTTTCATAAAGAAACATCAATTCTGACCATTTATTTTTGGCACATAGAATCCGGAAACAGACCTATGAATCTTCTATGAATGAAGGAGATCCTCCTAGAAAGCTATGAACAAAACATAATGTACAATCTCTAGTGTTTATGTAGTACTCAAACTAAATAAAACTTCATAGGTAAACCTGAGTCTTAAGCCAAACCTCTACACACTCAGTTTAGATGAAAAAAATTTTTTTAAGTTTCTTGTGATAAAAAATGCTTTTACATTCATCACCTCATTAAGAACACTGAGAAACAGGTTATTGTAGCAGTTAAAAGTTTGAGCTCAAGACCTAGGCTCTAACCCTAGCTCTGCCCCTTGTTAGCCTTGTGCCCACGTACAAATTTCCTAATTTCTTTAGGCTTGTTTCCCCATTTTTAAACTGGGAATAAAAATATTATCTGCCCTGTGTTTGTAAATGTTAAGGGAGATAATATACACAATTTCCTTAGAACATAGAAACTATATGGAGCGTCATGACTCTTGGGCCACCATGTATAGGGGACAAATTTATTTGATAACAAAACCTATATTAAACAGGGCTACAAATAAAACTTTTGTTAAAGGCTATTAGGAAATAAAAGTAGCCAATAAATTTGTAGATTATTGTTCATTCCTTCATTTTTTCACCCCAAAATAAGAAATAAAAGGCATAAGATATAAACATGTTAATTTGGGGATACAAAATGAAAACTTACTGGTAATTTTTACTTACATTTTTTCCCCTGAAATCACTTCCTCCCTCCAGAACAAATGTGTTCTTAGTTTTAAGCCACCAGCACTGTAAACCTATTTACCACACTTATTTTCAGATAACAATTTCACTAAAAAGTTTTTTTTTAACTGCTGGAAATACTTTACAACTCACTTCTGAGTGTAATTTCTTTAAAAAAATTTTTTGAAAGTATATTTCATTACCTGGACCAGAAGCACAAAAGTTTATCTCCTACTTAGAATTATATTTGACAACTAAACATACCCAACTAGTGCATGTTTATTACACACCAGGTTCAGTGTTCCTTTCCTTCATGATATCATAATATACTGTGTGTATCAGAAAAGTAATGTGATTTACCAAAACTATCTCATTCTTGCTAATTTAAATTTCAATCCTTCCCATCAGCACTGACCTGTACAGAAAAAAACCCACAATGACATATACTACTTCACATCCCTAAGATGGTGATAATCAAAAATTTGGAAAACAACAAGTGGCAAGGATATGAGAAATTGGAACCCTCATATGCTGCTGATGGGAATGTAGAATGGTACAGCTGCTTAAACACAGAGTTACCTTATGACCCAAAAATATTCCACATCTAGGCATATATGCAAGAGAACTGAAAACTTAAAGGCATGCAAAAATTTGTATGCAAATGTTCATAGCAGCATTATTTATAATGGTCAAAAGGTGGAAGCAACCCAAATGTCCATCAACTGATAGAATATTATTTGGCAATTAAAAAGAATGAAGTACTGATACATGCTACCACATCGATGAAGTAGGAAAACGTTTTGCTAAGTGAAAGAAGCTAGTCACAAAAGACCACATAGTGTATGACTGCATTTGTATTAAATGTCCAGAACGGGCAAATCCAGAGACAGAAAGCAGATTAGTGTTATCTAGGATTGACAGAGATGAAGAGGAGGGAAGAGTGAGTGCTAATGGTACAGGGATTTGGGGGGAGTGATGAAAATGTTCCAAAATTGACTATGGTGCTGGCTGTACAACTCTGTGAATATACTTAAAAATCCAAACAAATAGAAAAATGATTTATTTCCCTGAACCATCTGAGAATAAGTTTCAAAATGATGACATCATCCTCATATAATTTAGAATGTATTTCTAATAATACCATTTCCTGCATAACCACAATGTAAACAACAAAATCAGAAAGTTAATAATGATACATACTATCATTTAATCCTCAGATCCTATTCAAGTTTCTCCAAAGATCCAGTCCAGAATTACATTTAGTTGCCATGTCTCTTAAGATTCCTTTGATCTGAAACAACTCTTCAGTCTTTCCCGGACTTCAATGACCTTTACACTTTAGAAGATTGCACGCAGTTATTTTATAAAATGTCTCTCAATTTGGGTTTATCTGGCGATTCCTCATGATTAGATTCAAGTTATGCATCTTCAGCAGGAACCTCACAGAACTGATGCTGTGTTCTCCTTACTGCATTTGATCAGATGGCAGATGACTTAGGTTTGTCCAATTACGGGTAATGTTAACTGATTACTTAAGGTGGTGCCTTAAGTGGTAGGCTTCTCCACTGTAAATGAATTTTTTCCCCTTTGTAATTAATAAGCATTTTGTAAAGCATGTACTTCGAGACTACATTAATATCCTATTCCTAATCAAAATTTAAATTTACTGATTTATTTTCATTTTCCCCCTTTGTAATCAAGAAGTATTTTATAGAGAGGTAGCTTGAGACCGTGTAAATATCCTATTCTTAATCAGAATCAAATGTATTCAATCTAAAATTTATATCAGTATGCACTTATGGATCTCTATTTGTTACTATCGTTATTCACTTTGACGCCTAAAATGTCCTAGATTTGGCCAGTGGAAGCCTCTTGGACCAGGCTTCTCTGTCACTTTGACATGTCCCCATCATTCTTCAAGCACTTCCTTACTTTCTGGCACAACAGAGTATTCTAGGCTCATCTTGTACACTCTCTCTCCCAGCCTTGGAATCAACCACTTCTCCAAGGAATTCTGGTTTGTCTTAGTGAAGAAAGGTTCAGTCACTTCTGCACGGTGATATACAAGTTCCCCAAAATCACTACACTATGCAAAGTTGTTCAGTAACAACCACAAGGCTGATGGGTAAAGTGGGATTAGGAGCACAAAACTCAAAACCTTCATCAGGGCACATTTAAAAAACAGGAGCCTAATAAAAATAGTATCACAGTTTTATATATGTTAAATGGCTAAGAAATACATAAATGCTGCAGTAAACGCAGCATTTTACCTAGAAAAAAAAGATCTCAAATTTGCTTGTGGAAGTGGTTGTCTGAAGGGCTATAGTTTTTGAATTATTGTGAACTGGTAAAGAGGGCTAGCTGTATGAAATTAGGGAAAGTTTATAACAGATGTGGACTGGTGTGGTGGATAACACAAGTGGTAAAATGAGATAGCTGGTAAATGTTTGAGGTGTGCACATGCGTGCATCTTGTGTATCTCTACACAGCTTGGTTCAGCTGTGTGTAGTATTCTGAGTTCACCTAAGGCAAAATCATACATAAATAAACACAAAATTCACTTCATTTTCTACCTGTTCCCTAATATATTAACTGCATTGGAACAAACGCATAATTTCAAAACAAGTGTTAGAGCAGAACTAGTTATACTTAGAAACTAACATCTGGATGCTCAGTATACTTCACTGTTATTGGGGTGTTGATTTCCAGGCCCTCTCAGTAGACAGAACTAAGGTATATATGTATACACATCCACCTACCATGTCTATCTATATATGTTGAAAACCATGAGTTCATCATAATATCTCCAATGCCAACCCAAAACCATAAGGTTCATTCCAGTTTTATTCTTCTCCGTATCTGAAATTTCCTTCCCTATAAGTTAGATACCTGGCTCCTATTACCTTCAACATATTTACTTATTTGATCAATCCCCTGTGTGTAACCAGTATTCTACGGCTACAGCAATCCACTCCTGTCCATGCAGGTGTCCTCCTCATCCCATTCAGACTCCAATACCATGCACTGGACTTTTGGACTAAAATATTGGGGAAATGGGGAGTATGGGAGAGGAGGAGAAAACAAAAGACTTTTTAAAGAAAAAAGAGCCCTGAAAAATTTTGAGGGAGGAGAAGAGCCTACTCTTACAAAGTTATTTTAAAATATAAGAAAGGAGAAGAGTAAAGGACAAAATTGGGTTCCACAACATTAAGTATTTTTCTGTAATATAAATATGCTTTATCCTTTATAACACTTTATATTGTAGAAAATTTCAAACGTATACAAAACAAGAGAGAACAATATATAAAACAAGCTCTTACAGACCTATCAATTAACAGGAATACAACAAGTATATTGGACATAAAGAAACTAATAGTCAAAATAAATGATATTAACTTTTCCACAAGGGGTCACTGACATAGTGTAAGACATACTAGGGCCCTGCTCTTATGGAACTCATGTTCTATACAAAGGATAAATAAGTAATTAAATTAAAAAAGATACTTTCAGAATACTATAATGGTTATGAGGAAAATGAAACTGAGTAATATGATAGTGTAACACATGCAGGGAGAATGACTTTAGAATGGATGGTCAGAGAATACCTTTCTGAAGAAGTGGCATTTGAGTTGAGACCTGAATGACAAAAGGAGTTAACCTTGCAAAGATGTGAGAACAAAGGAACAGAAAAGACAAAGGCTCTAAAGCAAGAGTGGCAGACAGATTTGAGGACAGACAGATTTCAGTGGTGGGAAATAGTAAGAGAACTACAGGACCCACAATAAAAGTTGAGGAAATAACGTGCAATTTGAGGAAATAATAGTGCAATTTCAAATACATATTCACCCATTTGTTAACCACACATATGAACATACACTTAGGACTGTGCTAGCTAGAACTAAACTAAAAGTAGAAGACATTACATTCTCTCAGCCAAAATACGGTTATGTTGATTTTATAGATGTATCAAATTGATAGCAATACAAATGATACAAAATTAAGTGATGAAATGAAGACTATGTTACTACAAAATAAAGAAGAAAATTAGTTTTCCTCTGAGCTTATTTATTAGTAGTACAACTGAAGTGACAGTTCTACATTTTCAGTACTGCCTCTTTAAAGTTGATTACCTTTACATGTTCTATTTGTTCTACTTTTTTTTCAGGAGAGATTCAACTATAATTTTTCAGTGTCTACAATTTGCTAGGTCCTGTGCACACAGCAATCTTGAACTGTCAGAACTCCAATTACTATTTTGTACAGAGCAAAGTTAGGTTCAAAGAGATCTGCCAAAAGTCAACTAAGTAGCAGAGTTTGGATTCAAACTCAGATTCTGCTGCTAACCACAGCATTCTTTCTAAGTAAGGCACGGCTAAACTAACTCCTACTTTTGTTTTTTAAATCATTAAAAGCAACATTTAGATACCTGCTACTTCTTTTCTATGTGGTACGCCTATCAACTTCTAAAACTTAATGTTTCAATAGCAAATTGGAGAACTAATTTTTAGTTCTATGATTCACTGTGCCTATTTAAGATCATTATCAGTAACCTTATCTTTATATATTCGAGCACTCTTTAAAAGTACATTGATACTGTCTATGATGATCCAGTGACAAGCCAGAAGATCTGTGATTTGGAAATTGTTATATTTCTAAAAAATGTAATTACTGAATGTTCAATTTTCCTACACAATCAGACATTTCAGAGGCAGTATGTGGAAGAGCATTCTTCCTCTGGGATCTGTTAAATCAAAATTGGTTAATCTTCGGTTAAAATTATAGTCAATCAAGCGTCTTCACCACAATCTAGCTGTTTAACCAAGGTGTGTGGTCAAGCAATGGGGAAATTCCTAAAGTCTTCAAAGAAAAATGACAGTAATAGTTACTATAGAAGATGAAAATCAGGCAAGTTTCAAATGCCAAAAATCAAGCACGTAAGACTTTGGTAAAAACTGCTATTTCTAAAACCCTCCGAAAAGATCAAGATAAGAATAGGGAGATACCAATATCATCTAATGTTTTATGGTAAAGTTTCAATATCCAAATAATTTTAGCATCTACAACAGAAGTATACCAAAGAGAACAACAAATTTAGTCATATAATTCCAAAAAGAGAAAAGAATAATCTTTTAAAAAATTTTGTCATCTTCTAAGCTAACTACTACCCTTTATTTTGTCACATTTCTTCTGTTCTTATTTATAACCAAAGTTCCTTTTCCAATCCATTGTATCTTCTGCCATCCACGGTTAGCAATTGAGTCTGCAAGTAAATATTAATGTCATAAACATTCAACTTTCACTTGAAGCTTCAATCTTATTTTCATGCATACTCATACTATCTCCTTCCTCTTTTTCCATTACTAAGTGTCACAGATGATGCTATCATTACATTGCTTTCTGTATTTATAAGGGTCGAAGCTCATATCCCCAGACTTATGGGCGACACATTTATTCCCTTTAGACATTAACTCTTCCTTTCTTCTTCCTCTTGAGGGAAACAATTTTCAACGGTCTATGTGAAAGATGAGCTCACCATCCCTTACACACTTAAAATTATAGACATGTTGGTGAGATTTATTTCAATGATTATTGCCATCTGCTCTTTCTATTCTACAGGAAAGAGGGACTGCCACTACAAATTGAACTACTGGTTCATTTAAATTATTCTACCTCTGAAAGTGACCTATATTTAATTTTCTAGGAAATGTATAAAACAGTAATGCATTCTGACAACTATAATACCATGGAAGAACACACAAAATTTTTAAATGCTTTCAGCAGATTTGGCTTCTCTTTTATTGCTATTTTATATATAAAACTGATGTTAATGCTCACAAAGTAAATCCAACATAAAATGTATTAATTTTTTAAACAGTAGCAGGTAAAAGACATAGCTTAAAAGAGCCTCAGTTTTCTGTAAAAATTAGAAACTCTCATTTTCTAATAAATTCATTCCAAGTATTATTTATTAGGTACTGATATGAAAGGCATGTTTTGAATGACTGGTCTCATTAGAAAAGCTATACCAGAGTTCCTCTAGTTACTAACATCAAGAAAATTTGGTCATATGCTTTCAAATTAAGGAACTTACCAATGATTAGACAAGATACATAAATGAGTAAGAAATGCCTTGTAACTGTGGGTTAACAATTTAAAAATATAAAGCATATGGATCAGAAATGAAAAAACTTAAAACTGTTCTTATTCACAGACAACACAACGTGTATGTACCACATCCTAAGAAATCTACAAAAGCACTGCTAGAACTAATAACTGAACTGAACTAGGTTTCAGATTATAAGGACAATATACAAAATTTAACTATATCTCTATATACTAGCAACGAATGATTAGAAAATAAAATTTTAAAACATTACTCTCTATGATAGCATCAAAACATGAAATACTTAGGGATAAATTTAGTGAAATATGTTCCAGACCTGTACATACAAATATGGAAAACTAAAACTACATGGAAAACTAAAAACACCGCAAAGACTAAGTAAGGAAGACCTAAGTAAGTGGAGAACTATATCATGTTCGTTGATTACAATATTCAACACTGTTAATATGTCAATTCTCACCAAAATGGCTTACAGATTCAATGCAATCCCAAACAAAATCCCTGCAGGCTGTTTTGCAAAACTTGACAAGTAGGTTTTAAAATTTATTTGGGAGTGCCAAAAAACCTAGAATAGCCAAACAATTTTGAAAATGAAAATAAAAGCTGGAAGATTTATACTGTCCAATTTTTAAATTTTTATTTATTCATTTATTTATTTTTGGCTGTGTTAGGTCTTTGTTGCTGTGCATGGGCTTTCTCTAGTTGCGGTGAGCAGGGGCTACTCTTTGTTGCGGTGTGTGGGCTTCTCATTGTGGTGGCTTCTCTTATTGCGGAGCACGGGCTCTAGGTGCATGGGGTTCAGTAGTTGTGGCTCACGGGCTCTAGAGCACAGGGTCAGTAGTTGTGGCACTCGGGCTTAGTTGCTCCGCCACATGTGGGATCTTCCTGGTCCAGGGATTGAACCTGTGTCCGTTGCATTGGCAGGCGGTTTCTTAACCACTGCCACCACCAGGGAAGCCCTATACTGTCCAATTTTGAGGACTTACTATGAAGCTATAATCATGAAAACAAATACTACACTGGCATAAGGATAAACCCTATGGAATACAATAGCCCAGAAATAGACCCACATATGCGTGGTTAATTGGTTTTCCATAAAGATACAAATATAATTCAACCCTTCCCGTATATATTTTCAAACATACGTGAGGCGGAAACACTATTACTCCATGTTATTCTTTTGGAAATAATAGGATTAAAACGTGTAAAGGCTTACTTTCCCCTGATTAGTAGCATATTAAATACACACAGAAAGGTATCTCAATGTTTTATCTTCTCTATGTTCAGCAATTAGTTCCTCTCCTTTGGGAGCTGGAACACAATCAGCTATGCACTACAGAAATACAGCTGCTTTTCTCTTATCTAAACTAGATCAAGGGACAGAAGTGAGAACACTGACTACATGACTCTTAGAATATATTCTGAATGCATACAAAAAACAAAACAGGAGCCTTAAAAAAATGTTTTATTCCAGACTAAAAATGGGAAGAAAAGCCATCATAATGATGGAAAATGTAATGTCAAATAATCCATAATATATCTTTCGAGTGACTGAAAATGAGAATCAGTCTGTGCTGTACCCAATGCTGAAATGCTTTTTATAAAATCATTTCCTTATTAATACTGGAAGGGGGACAAAGGATGAAAAAGAATGAAAAGTTTCAAAATTAAAACCAAAATTTAAATTATTCCCATTTCTTGGGAAAACATTTTCAAGCAAATGTTGATAAGTGCTACAATTCATAGTTGTTTTTCAATATTCAGTAAATATATTCTTTAAGCTTCTAATGTCCCTCTTTGAAATAAAATGAAGTATTGGTATTTTTAGACCTGAAAGGTCCCAGGATATGGAATTCAAAAGAAAACCATACTCCCTCACCCCACATATTTCCTTCAAACTAAGGTATGTTTTTAATAATGGTGAAAGTGATAATACCGGAGGATATACTAACCTTGAAGTTAAAGCCAATGTTAAGATTTTCTTTCACCAACCCTGCTTACTCTAATTATGGCAGGTATTTTGTTTGAAAAGGCCAAAGGGGAGAAAAGGAAAGGGGAAAGTATTTAATGAATGTCTGCTCTGTGCCAGACACAGTGTTTCACTAATAAATGTCTAATAATCAGTTCTCAATGTGTGCGTGTATGTGTGTGAAATTTATATGTGTTTATTATAAATTTTACCAATATAAAGGACGTATAGGACACAATTTACAATTATAATATCAATAAAATATGCAATACTCTTTATTATAAATTCCATAGAGCCAAGTGATTCTGACAAAATGCTCTTGTTGATTTTGCAAATGTCATAAGAAGCCAACCTAGGGTTGCAACTTATGAATGAGTGTAGTTCCAACCTTAATGTTGTTTCATATTTTCATTTATGTGAAAGAATAAGAGGAAAGTAAAACAACAAAGACATATGTCATAACCTCATACTTGTTCATCAATGAAATGAGCAACTTCTTTGCTGAATTAGATAGTAATTTAGAATATTTCTTTAATTTCTTTTTGTGTTACTCACAACAACAGGCAACAGACTGTTTAATCTGCTTTACTGGCATTTTCTCTGTCACTTTCTTAAATCTAGACAATCAACAAAACAATAAACCAAGCTGTGATTTATAGTATTTACCAATTTCCATGGTATAAATACTACCGTGACCGATTTCTGTCAAGCTACCAATGTGAAAGCACCAAACACAAAGCTGGGAAGAGATATGCAATAGCACATCATTATATATTTCACCATACAGATACAGCAGACATAAATAATAGTACAGTATAGCAAAATAATTAGGAAGTGATGAGTTTTGAGCATTTATATGACATTGCTTTTAACATAAGTTATTTAATTATAAGTTTACATAATTTAATTTTTAATGATGACTGTATTTAACAATCAGCTCATAAGATTTTAAAAAACTTAATCAGCTCTTATGAGCTGGTACAAGCCAGCTCCAGTAGAGTATTGGCTGGATACCATATAAATGTTTCACAGACGAAGGAACTGAAATTCAGCAGTGGTTCATTCAAGATCCCACAGTTAGGGACTTCTCTGATGGTCCAGTGGTTGGGAATCCGTCTTCCAATGCAGGGGATGCGGGTTCAATCCCTGGTCAGTGAACTAATATTTTACATGCTATGGGGCAACTAAGCCCACATGCCACAACTACTGAGCACATGCGCCTCAACTAGAGAGCTCACATGCTGCAAACTACAGAGCCCACACACTCTGGAGCCCATGCACCACAAGTAGAGAGGAGCCCCTGTGCCGCAACGAAAGATCTCACATGCCGCAACTAAGACCTGATGTAGCCAAAAATAAAATAAACAAATTTGAAAAAAATTAAAAAAAAAAAAAGATCCCACAGTTGGTAAATGGTAATACTGTGCTCCAAGCTGGGGTATGACTGACTCTAAACCTGTGCTCTATTATACTAGGTTATCAAAGATATACTTTATACCAAACTTTAATATTAAAATTCAAATAAGGATGTTTTTCTTTGCAAATTTTAAGTGGAAACCTGGTTTTGGTATGCTCTTCTGATTTGGAAGAACAGAGAGTCTCATAACTTTAAATAAGGGAAGGTTTGCTGCATGGACATAAGGATTTGGGTTGAAAAGCTAGGGACCCACCCATAAAAATCTTGATAGAGGTGTGCCTCATGGGAATTGGAAAGTCATGGCAACTGAGGCACTGGCCAGTCTTCTTATCTCTTATGGTTATATGGTCTCAACTTTTCTGGGTACATCTGCTCATTGTTTCTACCTTGTAGGGTTCAATTAAAATCAGAGTATTTCTGTATTACATCATATTTAATTAGTAATAAAGCTTCCACTATTACCTTTAAAAAAAACCCTTCACTATCCAAATTCTAGATAACTTATTCACTGAGTATTTACTGAGTGGGAAATAGTATGTATCAATACTAAAGAAACAGCAAATAATCCCTATATTTAAGAACATTAAAAATACAACAATTAAAGCAAAGTAAATTACAAACTAAACAGTGGATTCACCTGTGAACTTTTATGGGCTAAAAAGTACAAATAAGCAATTCATTAACAAATTAATGGATAAGAGCTTTGAACAATAAGAGCCTTAAAATCAGTTTCCTTTTTTTCCCATACTCTTAACATCTCGTAAAAATCAATGCATATCCTAATAGTCAGTGAAGACAAAAACTAAGATAAAAGCTCCTTATAGGCTACAACAATAACCCCATGAGAATAAATTGTTAAGATTACCAGTAATCTTAAAAATACACACACACACGCACACACACACACGCACGCACACAGGATGTAAGCATGATCCTGCATCTTATAACATAATATTCAAAATGCCGAAGAAACAATCCAAAATTACCTTGCGTATAAATAACCAGGAAAATCTCAATACTCATAAGAAAGACAACAGACATCAACTCCAAGACGACAAAGATGTTGAAATTATGTTACAAAAACAAATATATGATGCTGTGATATAACTAAGAAATATATATTTAGTCTTCCTTCCTCGTTCCTGGCACAGAGCTCCTAAAACTCTTGTAATTTCCTGAGTGACAGGGGTGAGAGGAGCATCTTTTGTAATTTATAACAAACCACTTTATTTTTGGATAGCCCCAACCTCTTCTCTTTGTCCACTTAAGCCTCTGGGGTAGGATACTTGGGGCGTGGGGTGGGGGAATGGATAGCTACATCTTATTTTCTTTGCCACAGTGTTATTACTTTTGTTGTCTAGCCCCTATGTAGTCACTTTCCTATTTTAGTAAGTAGTCTAATATTAATATTGTATGTGAAATTAAATGTTTTTTGTGATATAGTCATGACCCACTTTTCCTATAGATTTGGTAATATACATCTTGCCTCAGTGCCTCCATTGTTGCTGCCCAAATAAGTCTTTTACCCCTATAAAATCCAATATTGACCTTGTTCCATCATTTCTCCTGATATCCAAGGTGAATTCTTTGTCTTTTCCACTTCAGACTATGAATTCATATAGGTCTATATAAAATTTCAGTGCCACAATGTATTCCCTGTGTGAACCTAGGCA
The DNA here is from genome assembly GCF_963455315.2 of Globicephala melas. Classification (NCBI taxonomy): domain Eukaryota; kingdom Metazoa; phylum Chordata; class Mammalia; order Artiodactyla; family Delphinidae; genus Globicephala; species Globicephala melas. The sequence goes on from NC_083314.1 coordinate 49,247,779, forward strand.
AATTATTAATCTATAGATATAAGTTTCTTCAGATACAATTCAGAGATAATAATATTGACCTCACAAGGTTGTTTAGAGGATTAAAGGAATACAATATGAACATCTAGCATAGAGAATTTCCCTGGGTGTGCATTTAACAATGTCAGCTTATTTTCTCATTCAATGGTAAAACTGTGTAGATAAACTAAGAAAGTTGGATAACAAAACAAAAATATATAATCAAGAGAAAATATCTTCAGAAATCATTATAAAAATCATTATAAAATCAACCACATACATATTAAAATAATATCAAGAGTCCAGATGAATTGAGTTTTTCTTGACAATAAGGATTGTAAGTTTTCTTTTATGTTGTGGTTAATGCAAGAAGCATCAGTAAGGAGAGTCCCGTGGCTAGAGAGGGGTGATATTGAAACTGAGCAGAATCCTGTGGGGCCTTCCTGGGAATATACCCCCAGCTCCCCACCATGTCCCCCAACTCTCTTTTGTTTATTTTTTTTTAATTGGAGTATAGTTGTTTTACAATGTTGTGTTAGTTTCTACTGTACAGCGAAGTGAAGTAGAGGTCCCTGTGCTATACAGCAGGTTCTTATTAGCTATCTATTTTATACATATTAGTGTATATATATAACAAACCACTTTAAATGACTGGTGGCTGGAAGACCCCAGATAGCTTAAGGATTAGGGCTGGTTGCCAAAGGAACCAACCATGTGATTAGAGGGTTATAACTTTCAGTCACACTCCACCCCACCCCCAACCTCCAAGATGGGAAGAGACTGGGTACTCATCACCAATGGCCAATGATTTAATTAAACATGTCATCATAATGGAACCTCCTTAAAAAAACCCAAATGAAGGGGTTCAGCAAGCTTCAGATTGGTGAGTGCATCTACATGCCAAGAGAGCGGTGCACCCCTATCCCATGGGAATTCCTGTGCTCAGGATGCTTCCAGACCTTGCTTATATATATCACTTCATCTGGCTGTTCATCTGTACCCTTTATAATAAACTGGTGGTGGTAAGTAGTGTTTCCCTGAGTTCTATAAGCTGTTATAGCAAATAACTGAACTTGAGGAGGGGATTGTGGAGACCCCTGATTTGTAGTCAAATCAGACAGAAGTGTGGGTAACCTGGGGACCCACTACTTGCTATTGATATCTAAAGTGGGGACAGTCTTGTAGGACTAAGGCCTTAACCTACATATGGGTTTTGTGCTAACACCAGGAAGGTAGTGTTAGAACTTAATTCAACTGTAGGAAACCAGGTGGTGTTCACAAAGAATTAGAAAATTGCTTGATGTGGAAAACCCTTGGTGTCAGAAGAGTTATGAGTAGAAAAAGTTTTCCTTTAACCTCAAATGGGATAAATCCAAACAAATTCATGCCCAAACAGACCATAATCAAACTGCAGAAAACTAAAGATTAAAATAAACTCCTGAAAGTAGCAAGAGAAAAAACAACTGATTACTTAGAGAGTAACAATAATTTTAATGACTGCAGATTTCTTATCAGAAATCAGAGAGACCAGCCATGGAGAGGGAGTAATATTTTCAAATACACCAAGAAGAGATCTGTCAACTCAGAAAATATATCTAGCATATATATCCTTTAGGAATGAAGGTGGAATAAAAGTAATATCAACAGGAGAAAACCTAAGAGAATTTGTCAGCAGCAGACTACTCTTAAAAAAAAATTGCTAAAGAGAGTTCTTTGGATAGAAGATAAATAATACCATCAGGAAAATGGGAAACTCAGGAATGAAGAAAAAGGAACAGACATGATAGTATCTGGATACACGTAACGAACTATACTTCTCTTGAGTTCCTTAAAATGTTTGACAGTTGAAAAAAAAAAAATGTTTGACAGTTGAAAGAAAAAATTATAACCTTGTCTGAAGGGGTTTTCAATGTATGTTGATGTAACAAATAAGACAACTACAGCATAAAGGGGAAAAGGGAAAGAGACCTATTTGGTGTTAAGGTTTCTACATTCCAAATAAAATTGTAAAATACTGATTCTAAGTAGACTGTGAAAAGTGAAGTTTCTATATTGTAATTCATAGAGCAATCATTTTTAAAAATCCAAAACTGTAGAAATATATATAGTACAAAATACAATAGATAAAATAAAATATTCAAATAGGGCTTCCCTGGTGGCGTAGTGGTTGAGAGCCCGCCTGCCGATGCAGGGGACGCGGGTTCGTGCCCCACTCAGGGAAGATCCCACATGCTGCGGAGCGGCTGGGCCCGTGAGCCATGGCCACTGAGCCTGTGCGTCCGGAGCCCGTGCTCCGCAACGGGAGAGGCCACAACAGTGAGAGGCCCGAGTACCGCAAAAAAAAAAAAAAAAAATCAAATAACCTGCCCTTTACCCACCCCCCCCAAAAAAAAACAGCAAAGGGAAAATGAATGAAAAGCATAGGGAAAAACCAAAAATCAAATAATAAAATGGTAGATCAAAATCCAAACATAACAATGATCCCATTAAGTGTAAATGACCTATCTAAAACACATCAGTTAAAAGACAGATTGTCACAATGGGTTTTAAAAAGTGATCCAACTATATTTTGTCTACAAGAAACTCACCTTAAATATAATGATATAGTTTTAAAGTAAAAGGATATAAAAAGATACACCATGCAAACACTAATCAAAAGGAAGATTAAGTTTCCATATCAAAGTAAAATTCAGAGCAAAGAAAATTACCAGGGACAAAAAGAGACACCATATAAAGAAAAATGAGTCAATTCATCAAGAATTCATCAATTCCTAAATGTGTATGCACCTAACAAGAGAGCTTCAAAATACATGAAGCAAACACTTACAGAACTGAAAGGAGAAATAGACAAATCCACAATTATAGTTGGAGGCTTCAACAGATCTCTTTCACTAATCAATAAAATGAGCAGATAGAAAATCAGCAAGAATATGGAAGAACTGGGATTCCCTGGTGGCATGGTGGTTAAGAATCCGCCTGCCAATGCAGGGGACATGGGTTCGAGCCCTGACCTGGGAAGATCCCACATGCCACAGAGCAATTAAGCTTGTGTGCCGCAACTACTGAAGCCCGCGCGCCTAGAGCCTGTGCTCCGCAATAAGAGAAGCCACTGCAATGAGAAGCCCGTGCACTGCAACAAAGAGTAGCCCCTGCTCGCCGCAACCAGAGAAAGCCCGCACACACCAACGCAGCCAAAAATAAAAATACATAAAATAGGGCTTCCCTGGTGGCACAGTGGTTGAGAGTCCGCCTGCCGATGCAGGGGACGCCAGTTCGTGCCCCGGTCCGGGAAGATCCCACATGCTGTGGAGCAGCTGGGCCCGTGAGCCATGGCCGCTGAGCCTGCGCGTCCAGAGCCTGTGCTCCACAACGGGAGAGGCCACAACAGTGAGACGCCCGCGTACCGAAAAAAAACAAAACAAACAAACAAAAAAACCCATAAAATAAATACATTTATTAAAAAAAAAAAAGAATATGGAAGAACTGAACAATAGCATCAACAAACTGGGTCTTTGAAATTTAAAGAACACTCTACCCAACAACTATACATTTTTATTCTTTTCAAAATGCCCATGGAACATTCACCAAGATAGATCATATCCTGGGTTATAAAATAAGCCTTAGCAAATTTACAAGAAATGAAATTATATGACATATGTTCCTCTAAACTATAAAAGAATTAGAAATCAATAATAAAAAGATAACAGTAAAATCTCCAAACACTTAGAAATTAAACATATTTCCAGATAACTCACAGGTCTAAAAGGAGCATCAAGGGAAATTAGAAAATATTTTGAAGTGAATGAAAATGAAAATACAACATATCAAAATTTCTGGGATACAGCAAAGTAGTGCTTAGAGGGAAATTTATGGTATAAAATGTTTATATGAGAAAAGAAAGGTCTCAAATCAATAATCTAAACTTCCACATTAAGTAACTTAAAAAATGAACAAAATAAACCCAAAGCAATCAGAAAAAAGAAAAGCAGAAGTCATTGAAACTGAAAACAAAAAACTCAACAGAAATACTGAGTAAAATCAAAAGCTAGCTCTTTATAAAGGGTAATAAAACTGATTAAAAAACAAAAACACCTCAAGCAAGACTAACAGAAAAAAGAAGATAAATTACCAAGATTTAAAATAAAATGGAGGATATAACTAAAGACCCCAAACATTAAAAAGCTAACAGAGGAATAATACAAATAACTATATGCACGTAAATTCAACAACTTATATGAAATGGACCAATTCCTGAAAAATCACAAACTACCAAAATTCACCCTAAAGGAATTAGATAACCTGAAGACTCTTCTAACTTCTAAAGAAATTGAATCATCACTAAAAACCTTCCAAAAAAGAAATCTCTAGACCCAAATGGTTTCAATGGTGGATTCTACAAAACATTTAGCAAAGAAAACTACAGACCAATATCTCTCTTGGATAGAGATATAAAAAACCCTCAACAAAATATTAGATAATTGAACCTAGCAATGTACAGAAGGACCATGACCAAGTAGGGTAGATACCAAAAATGCAAAACTAGCTCAATATCTGAAAATCAAGCAATGTAGTCCACCATATTAACAATATAAAAAATAAAAACCACACGATCATATCATTTTATTCAGAAAAAGTAACTGAAAAAATTTCATGTCCTTCAACAATAAAATTCCTAGCAAACTAGAAATGGAAGGGAACTTCCACAACCTAATAAAAGGCATCTGAAGGGCAGAGGGGTGTGGAGCAGAGGTGAACTGCAGCTAACATTATACTAGTATACTTAATGGTGAAGACTAAGATGTGAACAAGGAAAAAGGATGGTCACTCTCACACTTATTTGACATCATATTAGAAGTCCTTATCAATGTAATAATGTAAAAAAAAAAAAAAAAAGAAGAAGAGGCATATAAATTGGAAAGGAAGACATAAAACTACCCCTATTCTCAGATATCATAATTGCTCATATAGACAATGCCAAAGAATCTACCAAAAACCCCTAGAATGAGTTTTCAAAGACACAGATACAAGGTCAACACTTTTTAAAAATCAAGCATATTTTTATACACCAGCAATGAACTGTAAAATTAAATTAAAAAACCAATATCATTTACAATAGCTTTAACAAAAGGAAATAATTAGGCATAAATATAACAAAGTATGTATAGGATCTGTATCCTGACAACTATAAATCACTGATAAAATATGTAAAAGAAGACCTAAATGGAGAGACTTACCATTGATCATGGATTGAAAGACTAAACAGTAAAGATGTCAACTCTCCCTAAATTGCTCCATAGATTTAACACACTTCCAATCAATATACCAGGAGACTTTCTTGGTAGATAGATAAATACAGATAAATTGAGTCTAAACTTTATATGGAAAGGTCAAAGGACTGAAACAAGTATTAAATTTTTGAAAAAGAATAACAAAGTCAGAGAAATCACATTATCTAGTTTTAAGACATAATCCTATGTTGACAGTGCGGTACTGGCAAAAGGATATACACACAGAACAAGGAAACAGAATAGAGTCCAGAAATAGACCCAAGCAAATATGGCCAATTGATTTCTTGCAAAGGTACAAAGGCAATTCGAAAGAGAAAAGAGAGTCTTTCCAACAAATCATATTAGAACAACTGGACATCCATACCTAAGAAAATGAACTGGCCTAAACCTCACACTTTCTACAGAAATAAACTCAAAAGGATAACAGAACTAAATATAAAACTATAAATCTTTCAGAAGAAAACAAAGGAGGAAATATTTGTGACCAGAGGTTTGGCAAAAAGATATTAGGCACGATACCAAAAATGAAAAAACTGATAAAATGAACTTCAACAAAATTAAAAACTTTTACTGTGCGAAGGATGCTGTTAAGAGAATTTAAAAAAGAGACAAGCTATAGGCTGGGGGAAAATATTTGCAAGTCACATAATCAACAAAGGACTTGTATCCAGAATACACATATAAGGAACTCTCAAAACTCAATAGTAAGAATATAAACAATACAAATAAAAAATGGGCAAAAGACTAGGAAAAGATGGCAAACAACACATAAAAAGATGTTCAACACCATTAGCCATTAGAGAAATGCAAAATAAAACCACAGTGATGAAAATGTTCTAAACATAAGACTATGGTAAGGGTTGCACAACTCTATGAATATACTAAAAACCACTAAATTATACACTTTACATGAGTAAATTTTATGTTATATAAGTTATAATAAAGACACTAAAAAATAAAACCACAAGATACCATTTACATACGTATTCAAATGTAAAAATAAAAAATACTAACAATGTCAAGCGTTGGTGAGGATGTAGAACAATTCGACCTCACGTGTTGCTGGCAGGAATGTAGAATGGTACAGCCACTCTGGAAAACAACTTCACAGTTTCTTATAAAATTAAATGCAGTCTTACCAAATGACCCAGCCATCCTACTCCTGAGTATCTAGAGAAATAAAAACTTACATTCACACAAAAACCTGTACACAAATGTTTAAAGCAGCTTTTTTCCATAGTCACCAAAAACTGGAAACAACCCTAACTTCCTTCAGCAGGTGAATAGAAACAAACTGTAGTATATCCATTACAGTGGAATACTATTCAGCAATAAAAAGGAATAAATTATTGATACAAGCAACAACTTGCATGAATCTCAAAGGAATTACGCTGTATGAAAGGAGCCAGTATCAAAAATTATATACTGTATTATTCTATTTATATGACATCCTCAAAAAGACAAAAATATAGTAATGGAAACAGATCAGTGGTTGATGAGGGTAATGTGTAGGAGGAGAGTGTGACTATAAAGGGATAGCTCAAGGAGTTTTTTGGGGGTGATGGAGCTGTTCTGTATCCTGATTGTGGTGGTAGTTACATGGATTTATACATGTGTTAAAATTCATAGAACTGTACACCCCAAAAACATACATACACCTTTATGTATGTTAACTTAAAAAATAAATTTAAAATGTTAAGCAATCAGGGCTTCCCTGGTGGCGCAGTGGTTAAGAATCTGCCTGCCAATGAAGGGGACACAGAACTGATCCCTGGTCCAGGAAGATCCCACATGCCGCAGAGCAACTAAGCCCGTGCGCCACAACTACTGAGCCTGCGCTATAAAGCCTGCGAGCCACAACTACTAAAGCCCACGGGCCTAGAGCCTGTGCTCTGCAACAAGAGAAATCACCACAATGAGAAGCCCGTGCACAGCAGCAAAGACCCGACACAGCCCTAAATAAATTAATTAATTAATTAATTAAAAAAAATGTTTAGCAATCAAATAACAGTATCAATTTATATTATCACTACTGCAAGAGGGAAATGAAACAAAGAGAAAGAAAATAGCTTAAATCAAATCGTTTGTTTCAGAAAATGCTATGTTAGGTAATATATAACCTAAATTTTCTCCAGCCTTACCAGCTTGAAGTGTATTAGTGTTAACTCCACTATTTACTGCTTGTTGCCCTCACTTGCATAATGTCTCATATCTCCTTTTGGCCTCCATTCCCCACCCCATCCCTGACCCCAGTTATTTATGGGAGGCCACAGATGTCTCACAGGTGTTCTTATGTTCTCCACATCCTGTCCCTATTTTGTTGAGGTCCGACTCTTACAAATTCATTTAACAGAAGCGCTTCACCATTTCTCATGCTGACCTTCCAAAGCTGCAAATCCTTAAAGAATTCCTTTAGTCCTCAATACATAAGAGGCATACTAGGTTCTTGCAGAGATGAGGAGAATGCCCTCTCGTAATTATTTCAGGTTCCTTGACCGTGCCATGCTCTCAACTCAAGATCTTGGTGCATGCTGTTTCCTCAACTTGAAAAACTTCCCCACCTTTTTCCTAGCTAATTCATCCTACAAGTGTCAGCTAAAACATTAATAATTTAAGGCAACATCCTCTGACGCTCCCAGATTATGTTAAATTCTTCTAGCACTCTGTATTTCTTCTTTGCAGCGCTTACGTACTTCTAATTACTTATTCGAAATCACTGCTAGGTTACAGACTCCATGAAGACAGGGCAAGTGTCTATTTTGTTCACTGCCATATCATATCTCTGGCATCTAGTATATGGTAGACACACATGACTGGTTGCTGCATGCCTCTCAGAGGTAATAATCTCCCTATCCCTGGAGGTATAAAAAGGAGGTTATAGGACCCTCTCAGTAATAATGTAAAAGAGATTCACACAAAGGATGGGAGTTGAAACTAGAGGACCTTCAAAATCCTCTGAAATATTTTATTATAATGTGAATAACAAATTTTCAAATAATTAGAATACAACTGAACTATTCTGAGTATAATCTATTCTACACTATTCAAGTTCTGGTGTGACACAGTATTGATCAATAAATGTCCTTAAAAGATGCTTGAAATAAAAATTCTGAACAAAACTTAAAAATTAAAGGACGAAACTCAATCCTGTCCTCCCAATTGAATTAACAGATGTTGCCTGTTTTTGTTTGGAATACATGTCATTTCATGGAATTAATTATTTAGCTAATATTTGCTTTCTTATGAAATCTGGTGTTAATTGGAAATCAATTTTTCTTAAGTTTCAACAAGTTAATGTCTAGAGAGAGCCATAATGGAATACCCAAATCTGTTTAAAACCATTTAAAAAGACACTATTTGATTAGTTTTCAAACAGACGTGGACTATTAAATACAGAACAGACACATTCTGTCTGACAACATGTACTTCCAAATTTAAGTGTGTTTCTGCACTGCAACAGGCATTATTCAATGAAGCCACAATAAAAACACATTAAAGATCAACTCTCCCTCATGAGTAGTCAAGGGAACTAAGCTGCATCTCTGTCATTCCTCACTGGCTCACTATAGACAAGATTCTCGAGATCCTTAACTAATTACATCTGCAAAGACCCTATTTTCAAATAAGGTCACACTCTGAAGTTAATCTTTCTGTGCTCCAACTTCCCCTCTAATATGAAAGAGGTAGTGCTGATTAAATAAAATGTTAACTTTTTCCACAGACACCAATGATATCCTTGTTGCTGCTAAGGCAATAGACTTTTCAGTCCTTATCTTATGAGACCCCCTCCACTGCATTTCACAATACTGACCACTCATAGTTCTTGACACCCTATCCCTCCATCTTGGTTTCCAAGATACTAATCTTCATGGTTGGTTCTTCCTACTAAAAGTCCACCACCTATGTGATTAAGACACCAAAATCTTCATCTCTGGCCCATACTGTCACCAGCAAGATCCTGTGGGGCCTTCCTGCAACAGACCCCCGTCTCACATATCCTCTGCCTGACTCTTGTTTGTAGAAAAGCTGTAGTCTATCAGGCCTTCCCTGAGTCACATAAGCCTGCCTCAAGAATTGAGTGAAAGGATATGAACATGCAGCGACAAAAAATAGCAGTTGGGCCAGTAGAACTGTTGTTTTACAGATGCTAAAACCTCCACCAAATGGAAGAAGTTAACTACTTGATGACCATGAGCACACAGCAGACCTACTGGAGCCTGAGAACTAATAATGTTAACCCCTGTGACGCTGCCCTGTTACCTCACCATCAACCAGAGAACTGTGCACAAGCTGATAACACACCCTGCAACTCCCCTCCTTCACCTTCCCTTAAAAACTCTTCCCTGAGACCCTTTGCGGAGTTCAGGTCTTTTGAGCACAAGCTGCCCTGTTCTCCTTGCATGGCCCTTGCAATAAACCTTTCTCCGCTCCCAATTCCACGTTTTGGTTTGTTTGGCCTCACTGTGGGTCGGGCACACGAACTTGGGTTCGACAACAATTTCACTACTTATTGAGCCCCAAACTTATACACCATACTGAACATCTGCCATTGGCCCTCCCACAAACACCTTGAACTCAACATGTCCAAAACTGAATTTAGCAACTTGGAAGTATAATGGTTAGGAGGCAAAGGTTCTGGAATGAAGACTACCTGGGTTGAAATCCTGGCCCTGCCTCTTTCTTATTAAATGTCTGACCCTGGAAAAGATACTCCAATATTTCTTTGACTGTTTCTCTCATCTGTAAAATAGAAATAATAATTAAAACTATCCCACACTGACAGGTTATAGTTTATGACAGTGAATAAAATCAAGGTCTGAAACGGTCAATCCTCGTTTCACCATGGAGGTTCATGCTATGTTGAGATGTGAGTTTCATGACAATGCATTTGTGAAACCAAAAAACTACAGTGCTTCTTAGAATCAAAGATGTATTTTCCATACCACCACATTTTAACCACATTTCTGTTACCAATGATGTGTACATCTTAAAATATTTTTTGAAAAACTGACATTAAATTGATAACTAAGGAAATATTAAAGTAGATATTGCCTATCAACATAATGATTATCTCTTTGACTAATTAATGGCATCTTTATTTGGGGTTTAGCATACCAAGTGTTGTTTATTCTAGCTAAGTACTGTTTATTTCTCTAGTCATCACTGCACTTCAACTAGTAGCAGCATGTGTAAGAGATACCACATTTATTAAAGTTCCTTAAAGTGAATCTGTGGTTTAATTATCAACTTCCTACTCAGGATTTTGCTAATCTCAGCCTCTAGCACCCACAAACCCTTACTTACCCTTCAAGGCAGGCCACATTTTAATTTTTCCAAGTCCCACCCAGGCACTTCTGCCTTCGTAAGCCACTACCTCTATTTTAAAAAATATTGAAAATTATATTTTACAATTGCATTAGTATAAAGAGGAATATAATCCAGGCTGGATTTATTATTACATATTCATTCTTTTTTTTTTTAGTTTATTTTTGGCTGCATTGGGTCTTCGTTGCTGCAAACGGGCTTTCTCTAGTTGCAGTGAGCAGGGGCTACTCTGTTGCAGCATGCGGGCTTCTCATTGCAGTGGCTTTTCTTGTTGTGGAGCATGGGCTCTATGCATGTGGGCTCAGTAGTTGCGGCGCGTGGGCTCAGTAGTTGCAGCGTGCGGGCTCTAGGGCGTGCAGGCTTCAGCAGCTGTGGCTCACGGGCTCTAGAGTGCAGGCTCAGTAGTTGTGGCACACAGGCTTAGCTGCTCCACAGCATGTGGGATCTTCCCAGACCAAGGCTCGAACCTGTGTCCCCTGCATTGGCAGGTGGATTCTTAACCACTGAGCCACTAGGGGAGTCCCTCATTATTCTTATACTGCTTTCTTTTTCTTCTGATTTTAAAGTAAATTAAAATGGAAACATTTTTTGTGGGCTCCTAAGAGAACTGTGGGCCCTAGGCACTGTACTTACAGTGCTTAATGGATAAATCAGCCTTTTTTCTAGGTCCTGCTTCAATGTCACCTCTTCTAGACATTCTTTGATCTCCTCCCAAACTTGGCTCAAGGCAGAATGTCATCTTCTTACTCTCACAGCACTTGGTTCTCTTTCCTCTTATAATATTTATCTTATTAAAGTAGACACTTAATCTTCTCACCTACCATGGCTTACTCATTTTTTTTCACCACCAAATTTAGCAGACAATTCTGTTTTTTTATTAAACTAAGTGTTAACATACTCAGGAAAGAATCCACTCTTCTTTCCACTTTTGTTTGTAGAAAGAAGGGTAAAGTAGGAACTGTAAGAACAGAAAAGACTGTTAAACACTATGGTCACGTACATTATCCAGATAGAAAGAGGTTTTTAACCATGTGATGCAAATCATGAAATAGCCAAATGCCTCAAGAGGCATGCTAAATACCTCTAGTCAAAGCATCTGGATGATCCTACAATGAGTTGTTAATTCAGTATAATGAAGAAAGCAGAAAACTGCGTTTAAACATGGTTTTAAATGACCAGGGCTTAAAGGATAGAGAACAAAGAGATTCCAGAAAGGAGCTGAAGACAGGTAAGGGGAAGAAAAGAGGAGGAGACTATTTTACCATCAGTAGTTTTCTGAATGGGACTATATTATACCATCCAGTCCCTAAGCAGATAGGAGTAGGTTCTCAAGAGGCAGGGACTCTCAAAACAGAAGAAAATGAAAGGAGTCCCGGCCTACTACAAGGAGGAAGTGAATGCAGTTCCTTATGTGCACTCTTACTAGAGAAGACAGCTATCATATACACAGTGACTGAAAGAATTTTCTTTGGTGCCTTTTGTGGCAAAATGGCCCTAGTACAATAATTGGAATATTGACTCTACGGTTACTTAATTGATATAACGATGGTTTTAGAGATGAAAAATATGTCCACATGCTACAACTTCAGGAGTTTTTTAAGTTGTAACATTTTTGTTATGTAGTATTGCCAACAGATACTTTATGACTTTATTATAATTTTGGAATTACATGATGTGAAAAGCTTCAATAATTCATTAATGCTTTAGGTTTCTACAGGGTCTGACTCCCTAAAAAACTCCTGTCAAATAGCAGAAAGTGGAAAAGGGGGAAAGATGTTTATAATTTATATGCTCTTTAAGAAAATACAAAGCAGCCTTTAAATTTTTTCAATGACAAAGCTTTATGGTTTACCAGAAACTTTATCATTCCAAAACTGAAAAATCCCTAATATATAGAGGACAACTGCTGTGTTAAAATATAAAATTAAAGAGAATGTTCTCCCCACCCAACATAATTATTTTGTTCTTAAAAATACAAAGAGTGATGATAAAATAAAATGTATTCACATTAAAGGCCTTGGGGGACACTTGATAATTCCACTGATGTGTGTAAGCACACCACCTGTCCAAAACACACTAGTCTATAAATAATCATAGCTCTTCCCATCCCCAAAATGGAAACATCATTTCAGGAGGAAAGCAAGGCAAGAGAGACAACTGTGTCAAGTTGAAAAACAGTCTGAACTCTATTTTGGGACGAGTGTTCTGAGGGTCAAACTTTTTGCTTTCTCAGGCAGGTTTTTTCAAAGAACAGTCAAATCCCAGATTAATAAGCATAAATGAATTTATCAGTTAGAAACAATAAAATTACATTTTTGTTCAATTAAGTTACATTATACATCAGATCATTTTCACCACTGGCCGATTTCTCAACTAATTTCTACAATTTTTTTTAGTCCTTTCTTAAAATGAGAGTTCTAAAATAATTTAAAACATATAATTGAATGTATAAATTTAATATAAATGTTTCTAGTTTAAGGCTTAACTTTCTCTAAGCGTTCCTATTCAAATGCTCATTGTATATAAAAAAATAAAACAACAACAACAAAAAAAACCTAAGCCCTAATAATGTGTCTTAGAAAGACACAATTTATTAAGACAATGACTTTCAAACTATGACACACATAACCAATAGTAAAATGACTGTTCCAATCCCTGCTCAAACTCAAGATAGGCACAACTTCTTTCCTCACCTCTCTCAAAGACCCACTTTGATACTGTCCTAAGTAACATTCCAGACCAATTACTAACAACTACCTAAGTCTACCCTCAGTCTGGCAAACTCAACACTCTCATACTTGTTGGCTAAATGTCAACAAATGGTACCAAAAAGAAAAAACACAGAAAACAAAGAAATCTTACAACCTAGATTTCTCCAGTGTCAGCACTGAAATGGAGTAATTTCCTTCTAAATTCTAATGACATCTAACTACCACATGCTCTGGTTTTACTCTCTGATCAATTCCACCTTTTAAATATTCTGAAATGGACAGTACAACTGATTAATAAGGCACTCTAGAAGGGTACATCTCTTGAACAGAATAACACGTATACAATTTTGCTTACTGGCTAGTACAAAAAAAGACAATAACATTCTAAGTGTGTGGTTTTTAAACTTTAGCATGCATCGGAATCCCATGAAGAGCTTATTAAAACACAGATGGCCAGGCCCCACCTCCTGATTCAATAGGGCTGAAGTGAGGTCTAAGAATATACATTTCTAACAAGTGCCTAGGTGATACTGATGCTATTAGTCCAGGGACCACACCTGAAAATCACTGATCTAATGTTAAATCATAATATGCATTTTCATATCCTACACACAAAATCATACCTTAGATTGCTCTAATTCATTAATTTTTAAAAGTTACTTTATGTAAACAGTTTTCAAATTTCTTTTATTAGATGATAAATAATCACCATGGTGGCCTATTTCCTCAAGTCTTTTTTATGTTTCACATCTACCAAAAAAGAAAAGCTTCCAAAAAGGCTAAAGGACTATCGCACTACCTACTGCTTTAATACAATGGAACTTGAAAGGCTTCAGAAATTCTGTCCTATGTCACTGCATAATTACATTTGCCATTAATCAGGTTTATTCTCTAAGACACTATGCTTTGGTTTGGTTTATATAACTAAATTTGTTTTCCTTTTAATATTTCTTGAAAGATAATCTAATAAACTTTATTACCATATAAAAAAGCAGCTTCTCTCCTATCTCCTAGCACTCTCTCCTCTCTGTCAGAACCACTTATCATTTCATAAACCATACATTGGCTCTATTGACTTCTAAGAAATAAAACTGTTAGAAAGATGCTAAAACACATGAATATTTATTAAATATCAAAATCAAACATTATAATCCACTAGACAAGACCCTAACATACCTCTCCAACTCAGATTCTCTTACACAATCCCTGTTCTTGCAAGTCTATCTGCTAACTTTCCTCCAGATTTCATCCTTCTCAACTGTAAAGCTCCTCTTTCAATTCATATCACCTTTAAAACCAGTGTGAATCAGGTATTAATTCATTTTTCCCTGACTGCATTCAATTCATTCTGATCATTTTTGATCGGCAAACACACATTATGTTTGAACTATATTGTTTTGTACCTTTCAAAAAACTGTTTTCCAATCATTCAGTGTGTATTTTCTTGTCCCCAAAAACTGTGAAGTTCTTTGATTTCTTTTGATTCCTTCATTTAAAGAAAACTATATTCCATATAAGATGGCATGCAATATATGCTTACTAAATACCACAACTTTGACAAATAAACAAGTTTACTAAATATCAGTGTGGAAGGGAATGTTAGTGCTTCCCAATAAACTGTATCTTCTCTTCTGCCTGGCACACAAATAAACAATATCTTTGAGTTCCTCTGCAATTAGGCAGGGTCACATAACCGAGTTCTGGTCAGCAGAATGCAGGTGAGAGTGATATATTCTACCTCTAGGCCTGGGCAATTAAAATCTCCCACACAGTATCCTACACTCTCTGTTTCTGTGGTGACATCTGAAATCACAGACTGAAAATGGTAGAAATACGTATGAAGAAGCCTGGATCCTTAAATCACTTTTTGGAAAAAACTTATCTAGGAGAATGTCCTAATCAGGCATACCCATATTAGATTTTGTGTGAATGAGAATTAACCTTCATTATGTTACACTGAAATTTGGACTGATTTGATACAAAATTAGCACTACTGATATTAACATGGACTATAATGTTTAGGAAATTAAAGAAATCCTTTTATACAATTTCCCAGCAATTTAACTAAACTGTACATTGTCCTAAGTACAACGTGAAAGTATTAATAGCCTTTATTCATTCATCAATGTTCCTTCACTATATTCAATATTACAGTAGATTATGTACAGTATAACGAAGTAGATGATATGTTGTGACATTTAAAATTTATTTGAAAATCATTTCTTACACAATATTTATTACTAGAGAGAGCACTTATAATATTTCATTCATCTTAGAAACAGAACTACACTATATCTGAACCCCTCATGAGGGCTTTACTTTTAAGAGCTATGCAGACAAAGTAAATTTTTCAATTATAAAAGCGACAAAAACAACTAATACTGTGACCAGAATAGGTTGATTCCATTTAGCAGAGAACAAGTCTTAACTTTTAAGCCACACTTACCTGTGTCACCATGTTCCATCATACTATCCTGATCCAAAATAAATAGTCAAAACACTTTCTTTAATAGTCATCTAAGTACCACTGTTGAAAATTATATTACACTAACACACACACACAAACACACATACACACCATTTGATACAGATAATAGAAAAACTGAACTAAGAACAATTCCAATTGAATTCTAATTTAAACCATCAAAATTATTTAATCTCTTGGTTTAAAAAAAAACTTCCCCCAAACGGAAAATACTTTCAAATATACAAACCACCTGGAGTAAAAAAATTAAAACACTATTTAAGATGTATAAGTATCAGCAAGGAAACCAGGAAGATATCCTAACACAGCATCTTATGTAAAGTCCAAATTTTTCCCTTTGTTACTTTCTGCTCAGTGAGTGCATCTATTTTTTAATTTGAAAGAAAAACATTTTTTCCTAGTTTTCTGTCTTTCTTTTTTTGTTACAGCCCTCAGTTTTATTAGCTGCCTGGCCTTATAAATTTTATCACCAAGATAAAATGTTCCTAACAAAATGTGCCTTTCTGAAGGTAAAGAAATTAAAAATTAACAGGTCACTTCCTACTGCAAAGAAAACTATAAAGCTCTATTAAATAGGCAGAGCATGTCTCAAAATGGGCTTCACCTCCCCAAAACTTTTACCCCCATAATCTATTACATAACAGTTAGTTAATACTAAGAGTGAAAATAATGGTTAAAGACTTTAATGAAAACCATTACATTAGTGTTGGTGAAGAAATCCAGAATGTATTCAGGAAACTTGTTAAGTCCTACCATCTACTGGCTAACTAAAACCTAAGAAATAGCCTTAGAGCAAAATTTGTGATACTGTAGTTCAGTTAGTTTTGGATGACTGATTTAAGGGTGTACATGGCAGATAAGTCATCTAAGGGCTAAGAGAAAACTATTTTTAAAATAAATTTAGGAGAAAGAAATATGTATATGTACTAATATGTATAAAATGGATAACTAATAAGAACCTGCTGTATAAAAAAATAAATAAAATTCTAAAATTCAAAAAAAAATGTATATGGGAAGGGGATAAAAAACAATAACTTTAACAAATCTTTATAGACCTGTCAGTCTTTTATAAACCTATTTTATCTCATCAGAGAAGAATGTTTATAATAACTCAAAGTGATGGAATGACTAAATATATAAGCTAGGATTACTACTATTATTATCTTATCATTTTCTCTAAATTATGGCTAATTTATATGGGCCATTATAAGATGTTATGCCCACATGTGTATTTGCCAGTGCACTGCTAGCAGACAGCTAATCAGTCTTAACGAGGGTCCTCATTATAATTATTATGGATTGAGAGTTTCAAGGCTTATGTCTAGAACTACACATTCACAACCCTCTCAACTCTTCTGGTTGAACAGTCAAAACATAAGATTTTGAATCTAGAATGGACTTTATCAAGCATCGAATCCATTTCTCTTATTTTACAGATAAAGCAACTGAGGCCCACGGATAATCATATAGCTAGTTCAAGGCAAAGCTGAGATTAAACTAAGGATTCTTTTTGACCGTAATGTAATTCTTGATTTATTGTCTTCAAACTAGCTAAACCTAACTAAGCCCAAAACCCCTTACAAAATAAAAGAAGAATGACAGCATCTTCAACATGAAAAGCTAGTAAGAGTAATACTGATACATACTTAAGTTTTCATGACATTTAGGAGGTGAGAGTAAAACTCCAGTCACCTATTAAGACCAGAGAATGAACATGGGAATGCATCAAGTTACAAAACAGAGATAATACACTTATTTCTGATACAAGTTTAACCTGTTCCCTGTAGTCCATATATGAACATTGTCTGTAATTCATGGAGAAAAAGTGATAATTAAATCACATTAGTAAAGAATTAAAGAAACCAAAGAAACAATTTCTGGTATGTTACTGAATGCACTACACATCATAAAGAAAGTGTTGTAGTCACTGAGCTGAAAAAAACCCATGTCTGTCCTATTTGATTCTTTGGTAATAAAAGTTGCAATGAGTTTTACAGAGCAAAGTACTTGATACAGGTAAGAAAGAGTATAACTGTGAGAAGTATGCCACTTTTTCCCTTCAGTTTCCCTGCTCTATAAAAGAGGAATGATAATGATAATAATAAGCAAGCATTTTTAAAAAAAGGGTAATATTTCTTCCTTGTTTGCATTATTTCATTTCAATGCATTATACTTTTTAAAGTGTCTGATATGCTAAGGAAAATATGATAATCATAAAATACTTATTTCTTTGCCATAATTTATTTAGCCTCATCATACCAAAAAAGGATAAGCCAGATTAAAACTATTAATAATTTCTGGAACATGTTTGTAAAAAAAATACACAACTCTCGATGAATTCATGACGTGCTGGTTTTATTTTTTCTGTTGCACGTTAAAGTCACATATAATGTGACTTATAAGTCTCAAAGCTGAGACAGATAATGTTAAACTCGTGACTTAAAAGGTTAAGGACAAGAGAAAAAAAAAAAAAAAGCAATGCCTGGCTTAATATAAGATAGCTGGATGCTCCTATCTGCTTCTGCATGCAGTCAGTTGCAATATATTATGATTAAAGAAAATTAAGTCTCTCACATATGTAGTTGGAAAAGTATCTTAATATCCTTTTCAGATAATTGTGTATATTCTTTTTTGACACCACACCAAAAGTCAGCAAGTAGTAACTTGTCTTAAAGGTTAGTTGCAATGTGTAAGTATCTTTTTTCATACTGTTAACATTAAAATCCATTTGTCTACCCTCTACTTTGAATAGATCTTATATCCAATCATCATTGCGTAATAACATGCACTGGTCATTTGGAAAATATTAGTTCACTGAGTTATACAGATCTTCCAAAAGTTGACACATTTCATTTTAAAATGACATCAGTTAATATTACGTCTGGTCTCAAAAGAAAAGTGTTAAGTAGTGGGAAGCTGTCAAGCTTACACTGGCAGATAAAAGTTTTTCCAAATTCTTATTTTCACTTAAAAGCTCAAAATTTTTTATTGGTAACTAATATTGTCAGTTGCTTTTCTTGAAGTGATACTCTGTTCATTTTTGAGAAAATGTCTATTAAAGAATGGTGGATACTTTAAAGTATGTTTAATGTTAAAGACATTAAACATTTAACAGACAGGCCATAGTTTGTCAGTTCCTGTGAGTAAAAACACACACATAACTACATATATGTAGGCCTGTCACTGAGAAAATATGGTAACTATCAATAATATCAGTACTTTAAGTAAGATGGAAGAACATCAAAAAAGTATTTGTAAGTTGGACAATCCAAGGCCATACCTTTTGGAAAACATAAAATACTTTTCAAGAAAGATACTTTCAACTTTCCAAACTTGTATATGGTCACTGTTAAGTCATTTTCTCCTTGGTAGGTGGGGAGTGGGGAAGCTGAATGGATAGTGATGATTTCAGCAATCAAGACTTTAGCCAATTTGATTCTGGGAACAGGGATAACCTGAATGCAGGCTTCCTTCTGCTCCCTACTAACTCCAAGTAATTTGACCTTCCTGAAACATATGACTGTTGTCACCCATGGGCAATTAAGTGTAACTCAGGACTTGATAACTGTTGAGATCCTTGCAGAGAGAACTGGTGTGGTCTTCTCCCTCATGGGCTGGATATGCAATTGTTGAAGAGCACTGGAGTTTAGGAAGAGGAAGAAAAATCAGGCCGTTCTGGGAGGCCCTCAGCATTTAGAACACTGTGGAAACGTAAAAGATCAACATCAGCCTAGTATTAGTGATCCACACCTCCTTAACCTCACAAAAATAAATGGGTGGATTGAGTATCCCTACAGAGAATACAGAGAGAACAGCAAATAAAAGTATTCCTCTAGTTGCATCAGAAGAAAACTGACAATAACCTGCCTGTCTATACCCCTGTAGATCCATGGGGGTAGGAACTCATTTGCTTTCAACCAACCACAGGATTCCCACCAATTCATACTGTCTAACCGCTAGACCTAAATTCAAAAGGTCCACAAAGACAAAGGGATCCAGTAGAGCAAATAACAAGTAGAATAATCAGCATATAGAATAATAAGAAGACTCAGTGAAATAAAATGCTGGAGGAGAAAGATAAAACAATGAATAACATAATTAGACAACTAAATTCTGTATAAGGAATAATAAATTCTTTCAATCTGTAAAAAAAAAAAAAAAAAACATGATTTCCTAATTAATGATTCAGTTGATGTTCACCACTCAAACCCAAATTTGTATCCTGGAAGAGACAGTGGAAAAAATCTCTCTAAGCCCAGAACAAAAAGTCTGAAGCAGAAAACATGAGTAAAAACATGACACTTTAAAGACATATCCAGGAGACCTAAAATGCAAATGGTAGGAGTCTAAAGGGAGAGACAATTTAAACAAATCTAAACACATATATATGTGTATATATATATATACACACACACATATATATAAACAAATTTAAACAAATTATATAAAGACCTGGATGTCCAGACTGAAAGGACTCACTACTAACGAGAAAAAAGTCCCACACATGAACATATCCTGTAAAATTCCTGCTCTCTACATCAGGAGCTAATAGAGCAAAAGACAAACAAATAAAAGAAATAGACAAAAAAAAAAATGCTTAAAAGAAATAAAAAACATACTTGAAAGCAAAGCAATTTCTAACTACTTAGGAATTAAGAAACATACTCTTGGGACTTCCCTGATGGCACAGTGGTTAAGAATCCGCCTGCCAGTGCAGGGGACACGGGTTCAATCCCTGGTCTGGGAAGACCCCACATGCCACAGAGCAACTAAGCCCGTGCACCACAACTACTGAGCCTGCGCTCTAGACCTGCGTGCCACAACTACTGAGCCCTGGCACCACAACTACTGAAGACCGCATGCCTAGAGTCCATGCTCCACAACAAGAGAAGCCACCACAATGAGAAGCTGGCGCACCACAACGAAGAGTAGCCCCTGCTCGCCACAACCAGAGAAAGCCCGTGCGCAGCAACAAAGACCAAACAAAGCCAAAAATAAATAAAATTAAATCTTTAAAAAAAAAAAGAAACATACTCTTGGGTAACCCTTGGTTAAAAGAAGATATCAAAAGGAAATTTCAAAGAATGTAGAAAGCAATAAAAAGCAAAAGAGACTAATTTGGACCAAAACCTATTAAGCCTAAACAATAAAGATAAAAGATAAAATTAATCCAATTAAAAAAAAAAAAGGTGTAGGGGGTGTTAAATAAATCCAAAAGACTTATTAGGAAAACAGGGATAGCAAAACAGACGAAGAAGGAGAAAGGACACATAAGCACAGATAGAGGAGAGTTTAAAAGACATAAAACATATACCCCAAGTGATTGTATGGCATTATTTGTCAACGTAAACAATATGAATAACTTTCCAACAAAATATGAATCACCAAAATGATTCAATAATAAGTACTAAATTTGAATAGTCAAATTACTATAGAAATGATTGAAAAGTGATTGGAAAGTTACCATTCAAGATCAGATGGCTTCACCATCTCATTCACCCCCCACTTAGGGAAAAAATGATAGTTATTATAGCTGAAACTTATCTGAGCATGTTATCGGCATGGCACTGTTCTAAGGACTTTCATATGTTACCTCAATTAATCTTCATACAAAATTAGAAACAGTAACTACTATAATCTATATTTTATAGGTGAAGAAACTGAGGCACAGAGAGCCTAAGTAACTTGTGTGCTGCTTACATATATAGGTAGAAAAACCCACATAAAATAAAACTAGAGACGTTCAAAAGAGTAATTAATATACTATTACCAGGCATGGTTTATTCTAGAAATGTAAAGGGGGGCGAGTAAAACATCAATAAATCTATCAATAATCAATTATACTAACAAATTAAAATAGAACACCCATATGATCATATTAATAGATACTGAAAAGGCATCTGATCAAATTAATCGATCATTAATATTATATTATTGTGTTATAGATAAAAGAAGCAAAAAACATCCAAAATTATCTTACACAGAGATATCTTATAGAATTATCTTACATGATCAAACCTAATTATAATACAATGTGGTAAAGGTGAACATGGCAATTAGAAGATAAATTCTGGGGTGCTCACAGAGGGGAAGAATCAAGTTATGAAACGAGGAATATTTCAAATTTTTCTGCACAATGAAAGAATGTAGCAGAAAAAAGGGAAAAATAAGAGTCCAAGAAATTAAGTCACTGTATTCAATCTGATTTAATACTACTATTTGTATATCCACGTTGATAGGTCATTCCAGGCAGAGAACTACAAAAACATGGAGTGCCCAAGTAGTCATCTAATTACACAGCCTTATCTCCCTGAAGAAATAAACAGATCCTTTAAGGGAGAAGTAACATCCAAATGTCTGGCACTCAACAAATATTTTTGATTAATATTTAAACACTACCATCTATCTGTTAATGATACATAAGGCTTCTACTGTACATCAGTTAATCTTATATCTATCATTTGTATATTCCTTTTGTCTCTTCTGGGCATATTAGTTAACTATCTATAAAATATCAATTCATGGGCTTCCCTGGTGGCGCAGTGGTTGAGAGTCCGCCTGCCGATGCAGGGGACACGGGCTCGCGCCCTGGTCCGGGAAGATCCCACATGCCGCGGAGCGGCTGGGCCCGTGGACCATGGCCGCTGAGCCTGCGCTCCACAACGGGAGAGGCCACAGCAGTGAGAGGCCCGTGTACAGCAAAAAAAAAAAAAAAATCAATTCATTATACAATTCTTAAGCAGTCATAAAAATCACATAGAGCATCAATGCTATTAAGCTTACACGTAGCCAACATCAATTAAAAAAACAAAGGAACCCACAACTTTCAATAGGATACAATTCGAGGTGATTTACAAGGGTAGCAGAAACAAAGTTGGTATAAAAGTCAACAGAATTTATACTAGAATGCCTACTGAACAGGTTAATCTTGATTTCTAAAGGTTTATTTAATTATTTCTGCAGAAAAGTTTATAGCTGCTTCCTTTGCTTAACCAAATAAAACAAAGCCAAAAAAAAGTAAATTTAACAATCTAAACTTTCCCTAATATGGGAAAGTTTCTACAAGGTAGAGCTAGAACCAAAATAAATTTCCAAAACTCCAGTGGAATCTATATTTATTTTGATGACTAATTAACTGATGGCTGCCAATATTAAGGCCTATCTGTGTAGAGCCTAATAAATTTTAACTTTTGTAATAGATGGTATCAAATTTATAATATGCATTATGTATTTGATAAATGAGTAAACTGCTAAAGTCAAATTTTTACATTGTTTTTCCAGTTATTAAGAAATTTGTTAAACACCTAAAAAAAGGTGTATGTCCCACAAGATTGCCTGCTGCAATGAAAATCATGTAACATACTCTACTTAAGAAATGTACACATTTTTGTAGTATGCAAGAATAATGTAAATTAATTATTTGATTAAATTCCATAGCAGAGACTTTTGTGAGAGATGTCTAGACTGCATTTTTTTTTTTTTTTAATATACAGCAGGTTCTTATTAGTTTAGACTGCATTTTTAGGTATTCTCACATTTGGGATATACCTTTGAACCCAGTCCTACAATGTATAAAAACTCCTTAATTATACTCCTTGCCAGTTAATTCCTCTACATCCCTCAATTCAAAGGCCACTTCCTCAAAGAAACCCTCTCAAATTATCCACCCCCCAATTCATCAAATTTTCCACCATACACTCACAAAGAACCCTGTACTTTCTCAGATTCCTTATTACAAACAGAGTTGAGTACCATTCTGATCCTTCTCTATTAGACTATAAACTCTACAATTACAGGGACGTTATCTGTCTTACTTACAATTTTATCTCCTCGCATAGGACAAGTACTCAATAAATAATGCTAAAAGAATGAAAGACTAATAAAATGATTTAACTACTAAGAAAGAACTAGTATAAGAAAATATCATTTTTTGACCTTTCAGCCAGACCAATTATATATACTGTTTCTCCCTACCATCTTCTTATCAATAAACTTACCTGTTGCATGTCCTTTTTTCAAATGGCACTTAAAATATACTCAGTCCTAAACTCAAATCTCCCAATTAGAATAAAGCATCTGGAGGAGAGAAACTATGCCTTACTGGAACTTTTGATTCTTTAGAATATTCTGACTTCAAAAATCTTCAAAAATGCTTACTTTACAGTGAGCACAATCTTCAATTCCCGCTTACTTGTCTTTTCTCATTATATCTGTCCAACAGCTCCTTTGCAAAATTTATGTTACATCTGCTGCTACCCTTCCCTACCGAAGTCACCTCTGCAATCATTAATATATTCTGTATCTTGAGGAACAAAAAAATGACTGATTACTAGAGTAAAGGTCAAAAAATGTATATAAGGACAGATAAATGATTCATCTAAATCGTATTATATGTGAGAAATAAGTTTATATTTTAAAAAATGACTCACTATAGCATCCTTTTAATTCAAAAAAATAATTACAAACTCCTACTTTCAATAAGAATGTAGTAGGTCAAAACAAACACTTACAATGCAACAACTAGAAAAGGCTGGATAAGTTTTAAAATCTTATTTGTACAAGTAACAGAGAGCTGTGGGAGCCACAAAGACTTATAGACCGAGGAAAACTGTTCAGAGTAGAGCTGATGATCACCAGTTGCTTTTTTGTTTCCAAACTCACTAATTTCTGACTTAGGCATGGGCTATGGATTGGGTTTGACCCAGACAGGGAATCTGTGATGGGGGAAAAAGAAACCCACAAAGCTTCTAGTAGTTATATGGGATAAAACTTGAGGGTATAGTAGTTTAGGACACAAAAGCCTGACAGAGGGAGGGGCCTTGCCTCAAGTACATAACTCACATCAGTACACTTGCTCCTCAAGACATCTGCCAGGTTTTAAAGGTACATGGGTGGCAGGAGGGCTGAGAACCTCTGAAAAGCAGAGCTGATTTCCTACAGCATTTCAGGGCCAAGGGGACAGAGATAAGCCAGGTTCTCAATCAAAATCACCAGGGCTTAGGAAAAAGACCAACTATAGTTTTAGTGAAACTATGAAAAGTGCACCCAAGCTCAAACCTGGCTCAATCCCTGACTGGATTGAGGTACTCAGCCACTCACCTATCTGCCTAACAGAGAAAAGGGAGAATCCTCCCTAGTCAAGGATGACATCATCTGAATTCTCTAAGCTTCTTTTATATATATCAATACAATGTTCTGCATATAATGAAATAGGCAAGAAAACATGATAACCAAGAGAAAAAAAACAAACCATAACGCAGACTCACTGATCATTCAGATATTGGATTTATAAGAGAAGGACTTTATAAATAATCTATTTTAAAGATCCTTTCATTTTTGAATTGAAAATGAAACAGTAAGTATTCAGAAGGATTATTTTGACTTTTAAATACCCTTTTAAGAATATCAAGGTGGGAGTTCCCTGGGGGCATAGTGGTTAAGAATCTGCCTGCCAATACAGGGGACACGGGTTCGAGCCCTGGTCCGGGAAGATCCCACATGCCGCAGAGTAAGTAAGCCCGTGCGCCACAACTACTGAGTCTGCGCTCTAGAGTACGCAAGCCACAACTACTGAAGCCCATGTGCCTAGAGCCCGTGCTCCGCAACGATAAGCCACCACAATGAGAAGCTTACGCACTCACCGTAACTAGAGAAAGCCCGCACACAGCAAAGAAGACCCAATGCAGCCAAAAATAAATAATAAATAAATAAATTTATAAAATATGTGTAGAACCAAAATGTGCAACAACCATATAAAAAGTGGAGGGTGAAAGATAAAGGTCCTAAGGTTCTACTGGGGAATAAAAGTAATATTTTGTAATAGAGTTAATAATTCAAGAATGCATTTTGTAATTGCCAGTGTTAAAAGAATTTAATATGCATCAGTTTCTAGAAAAATGCAAACGTTATAGATCTGCCATCATAAAACCATAAATTATGTAACTGGAAAGCATCTCAGAGTTAATTATAATACATAAAGCATAATCTCAAAGCCAAACAAATGATTGTTGATGTGAACTTGCAAAAATTAACAAAATTTGATGGAGTAAAAGTCCAGTAGAAACCTTTTATCCTGAGAGAAAGATTTCAGATATAAAACTAAAGAACTGTTATAAATACAACATAGATGTACTCAGGCTGACAGCCATAAAAAGATAGAACATAACTTGGCAGAGTCACCTGAACAAAGACAGTCTAACACTATAATCAAGAGGAAATGATGGTGGTAAGACATATTTATTCCACAGTCACACAGGCACTGTGACATCCCTAAATTTGGTCTCTGATTACAGCTGATCCAAGGAGACCTACAGCTGATGGTTAGTATACCAGGACAACTACTGGAGAAAAGTGGCTGTTAAGTCTTTGGGCATAGAGGGTAGTAAATTGCACACAGAACCAAAAAAAGAGATGTACTCTAAGAACTAAGAGTGATTAGAATCACATAATTACCAAAGTTCTGCTCTAGGTCAATAGGAAAACTTTAAGATGATACATTTTGGGAACTGTGAAATAATAGAAAAAATATATATACATACACACACACACACACACACACACACACACATATCTCTTTCCCTGGTTCCTAGCACAGAGCTCCTAAAACCCTTGCAATCTCTTAAGTGATAAGAGCATTAGGAGCATCTTCTGTTCTAATGTTTGGCCTTTGATCCTGGTTCCTGACACAGAGCTCCTAAATCCCTTGGAATTTCCTGGGTGATGGGAACATCTTTTCTGCCAATGATGCAATGTTTGGTGGGCTCCTGGATGGCAACTGATCACCAGAAAGACCAAGCTGTGATTAGAAGCTTGGAATTTTCAGCCCCATTCCCTCCCCTTCAGGAAAGGGAGAAGTGCTGGAAATTGAGTCAGTGATGGATCATGCCTACATGATATGAAGTCTGTATAAAAATCCCAAAGGTACGAGGTTCAGAAAGCTTCCAGGTTGCTAGGAGACTGGTGTGCTTGGAGAGGGCATGGAAGTTCTGCACTCCTTCTCACACACCTTGCCCTATGTATCTCTTCCATCTAGATGTTCATCTGTATCCTCTATCATATCCTTTTATAATAAACCAGTAAACATTAAGTAAGTGTTTCCCTAAGTTCTGTGAGCTACTCTAGCAAATTATAGGACCCAAGGAGGGGGTTGTGGGAACCCTGATTTATAGTCATTCAGTCAGAAGAACAGATGACAACCTGGGATTGGCGTCTGAAGTGGGGGGAATGTTGGGCCAGTCTCATGCAACTGAGTCCTTAACTTGTGGGATCTGACACTAACTCCAAATAGGTAGTGTCAGAATTGAATGGAATTATAGGACAACTAGCTGGTATCACAGAGAACTGCTAGGGGGTGGGAGGCATACATTTGGTGACCAGAAGCATCAGAAATGAAGTGTTCTGGGCAAGTAGTGACACACAGGAGAAGTGAGTTTTTCCTACTCAGGAACTATATTCAGGAATTACACTCACCTCTTAACTTGAAGTGTGTTCCATACAAGGGATTTGTGCTTTTATCAAGTCCCCCATTATAACCATGGGTCACATAATATACCTCGGTTTGTATCCACTTTGGAAACAGTTTCAGAACCTACTTGAATCATACCACAATCTGTCCCAGTAATTTTATCATGGTGACCTCAGACCCAGGAAAACACCTAATACTTTCCATTTACTAAATGGTTAGGTCAAAATAAGTTAATAAGTATTTGTGTCGTGTTGGGCACTACCTACCTTCTCAAACACTGATATCACATTGGACACCACCATCTTCATTCCCTGATTTCAGTAGTTTTCATACAGTACTTGCATTTTATCTCAAAAGCCACTGAAAATTCATCTTCACAAATATATAACATCAAAAGGAAGGCAGTGAGATCTAACAATGAAATTGTGAACTACTTAGTGCTAGTAGTTTGAGCAGTTTCCAACAGATGTCAAGTAATGCTGTATTTCCCTCAGAAATGTAAAATATCTCTGTGCACAGTTTGGGCACCTCAGGTACATAAAATATTAACAATGACTACTCTATAAAAGAATGAGTAAAAGGTTATTAATAGAGAGTGAACAAGTAACAGATAATCAGCAATGGAGAGAAAGAGAGTGAGGCACAGACAGGAGGTTTGGGAGAGCAAGCGTGAGCAACAAGGAGAGCTTAGAACAGAACACAGCAGAGAGAACAATAAAAAGAAAACCACAAAAACAGGAAGAGACAGAGACAGATGGTGAGAGGAAGACAGATGCACAAAGAGAGAAAGACAAATAAGGAGAGACAAAATGATGAACAAGAGACAAACTGTCAGATGAAGAGAAAGACCAAAAGGCAGACAGACAGAGAAACAGACTGATGAACAGTCAAGGACAGGGAGATACTGATGGCGGGAGAGAGAAACAGACAGAAGCAGATGGACAGATGGGGGGTAAACACAGAAGAGAGGATCAGAAAGGGTACGACAGCATTAGAAAGAAAGGGAGAGAAAAAGGGGGAAAGAGTGAGTCAGAGAGACAAGGAGAAACTGTCAGGAAGAAAGAGAAAGACAGGCAAGGATAAACCCAGATATCAGGACAGAGAAGGGGCAGGTAAAAGGGAAAAATACTAAGAAAGAGAGATACAGAGAGGCAGTGGGCACAGAAGTAGAGGAAAAAGGAAATCAAGAAAGGAACTCAAGAGAGGGTGGTAGGGGAAGGAAAAAGAGTCTTCCCCTCACACCACCTCCACCCAGGGGAACAGGGATTTTATTCATCATTTCATTCATTACTTTAAGCATGACCCCTACAGTCTACTAGTGCATAAAAAAGAAGCAGGAATTAGCACAACCATTCTTAACGCTGAGCTCTGCACTCCAGAGGTTTTTCTGGCCATAGGGGAAACATTCTCTCTCTGCATATTATTAGCTAATATAATCTACTTTCTTACTTCAGGTATTAATATTCTCATTGACAGAATTTCATGGAGCTTTGTGAGCTTCCAAAGGTCTCTGCTCCAATCAAACAATCTAATGTACCAATAATTTGTTTTTCCTAGAAAGACTGTAACAGCATAAAATTACATAGGAAGCAATTTTAAAAGAGGAAACTACTGAATTCTAATGTGTTATGTTTTCAGGACAAACCAGCTATGCATACCCTTTCAATGTATTATAAGAATAGCATTAGTCTGGGTTTTTAAAAACTATTTATTGAAATTTCAAAATTAATAAAGCAGAAAGTAGAGAATAATATAAGCCCCAACATGCCCAAAGCCCAGCTTCAACAATGATTAACATCTTGCTAATATCGTCATCACATTTAAAAATGTGAAATAGGAAATAAAACTCTAAATATATTCAACTTTTTCCTTTATTGTTCCATAATTTTTAAATACATTTCAACTTAAACATGTTGGACTTTAAATCAATTATTTTAATACTAATCATTATGAAATTATCATACAAATGTTTCACTAGTGTTTCCAGAATCAGACCCTCTGTTCTTAGATTCAATAAGTCTATGTCTACACATTTCCCAGATACCTATATATCCCAGGTCTTCTAAATATTTTATAAATGTAGATTATTCACAATCTATTCCAGGAAAACAAAGTGTTACCATCCAATGGTCAAAATTATGTTGGAAAATTAAGTTGGAAAATATATTACAGTTTGTCTAATCCAGGGATTCTCACACTTGGCTTCACATAATAATGACCTAAAGAGCTTTAAAATATACAGATGCCCAAGTCCCAAGATTCTGATTTAGTCAATTTGGGATACAGCCTGTATACTGAGGGTTTTTTTGTTTTGTTTTTAATGTTCCCCAGGTGATTCCAATACGCAACCATGGTTAAAAATCACTGATCTAGTCCAGCTTCCTACCAAATGCAAAAATTCCCTCCAATAACTGTGTATAGTAACCACCTGACAACCAATTCCCAACTCAGTATATCTCAGTCAGTTTAACTTTAGGGTAATTTTAATTATTTGAAAGTTCTAACAAGCAAAATATGCCACTCCATACCCACCAATCCAAGTTCTAACTTATCTAGGTCATATAAAATAATTCTTATTCTTGTTCATCATCAGAGCTACTCTAAGTACTCTATGCTCAACTTTTCTTCATTCATTTACCCCTAGAACAGTTTTCAAACTCATTTCCATATACTAGTGGTTCATTTCTAGAAAAGTTCAATATCCTTTTAAAAACATAGCACCTATAATCATTCCTCATACTCCAGGAAAAGGATGGTCTGATTAGGGCTTTGCATAGTAGTATTATTACTTTTGTCTGTTCTACACAACTTAATATAAAGCATTAACGTTTTTTGAAAGTTATATCTTACTACTGGCTCAAATCAAAGAAACAGGTAAATCCCTAAGGGTTTTTTTTTAATATTAACTGTAATTATGCTCCCATTCTTCCATCCTACAGGTTTTTTAAACTTCACATCTAACCCATTCTATTACATTTAACTAGTAGTGTGTTGGTAAATGTTCTCCAATTTGACGGGACTAATCTGTAGCATTTGCCAATTTCTATAATGTAAATACTCCCATCATGGCCAATTTCAAGCTACCAACACTGAACACAGGATTGGGAAGAGATGCAGATAATCATCACAAGCCTATGTGAGACAGCTTCAGCATACCACTACATATAATTCATAATTCTTAACTGGAAGTTTCCATCACAATCATTATTATTTTTTTGAGATAGCCTCATCCAGAGGGCAGACAGCAGAAGCAAGAATAACTACAATCCTGCAGCCTGTGGAACAAAAATCACATTCACAGAAAGACAGACAAAATGAAAAGGCAGAGGACTATGTACCAGATGAAGGAACAAGATAAAACCCCAGAAAAACAACTAAATGAAGTGGAGACAGGCAACCTTCCAAAAGAATTCAGAATACTGATAGTGAAGACGATCCAGGACCTCGGAAAAAGAATGAAGGGAAAGATGGAGAAGATGCAAGAAATGTTTGACAAAGACCCAGAAGAATTAAAGAACAAATACCTAGAAGAATAAAAGAACAAACAATCAGACATGAACAATACAATAACTGAAATGAAAAAGACACGAGAAGGAATCAATAGCAGAATAACAGGCAGAAGAACGGATAAGTGACCTGGAAGACAGAGTGGTGGATTTCACTACCATGGAACAAAATAAAGAAAAAAGAATGAAAATAAATGAAGACAGCCTAGGAGACCTCTGGGACAACATTAAACGCAACAACATTCACATTATAGGGGTCCCAGAAGGAGAAGAGAGAGAGAAAGACCCGAGAAAATGTCTGACGAGATTATAACAGTCAAAAACTTCCCTAACATGAGAAAGGAAATAGCCACCCAAGTCCAGGAAGCACAGAGAGTCCCAGGCAGGATACACCCAAGGAGAAACATGCCGAGACACATAGTAATCAAATTGACAAAAATTAAAGACAAAGAAAAATTATTAAAAGCAACAATGGAAAAACAATATTTTTTTTTGTTCATTTTTAAATATTTATTTATGGCTGCATCGGGTCTTAGTTGTGGCACACAGGATCTCCTGTGGCATGCAGGCTTCTCTCTAGTTGTGGCGCTTGGGCTCCAGAGCGCGTGGGCTCTGCAGTTGTGGCCCACGGGCTTAGTTGCCCCACAGCATGTGGGATCTTAGTTCCCAGGCCAGGGATTGAACACGCGTTCCCTGCACTGGAAGGAGGATTCTTAACCACTGGACCACCAGGGAAGTCCCTCCATCACAATCTTTAGAATCCTGTTTTGAAAAAATTTTTCCCAACCCAGTCCATCCTTAAGATTTTGATGCAGTACGTATACAGACTGGAATCCAAGTATTTCTATATTTTAAAGCAGCGTTCCCCAACCTTTTTGGCACCAGGGACCAGTTTCGTCAGTTTCTTGGAAGACACTTTTTCCATGGGGGGTGGGGGGTAGGGTGGGGGGAGGGGTGGATGGTGCAGGCAGTAATGCGAGCCATGGGGAAAGGCAGATGAAGCTTCACTCACTCACCAGCCACTCATCTCCTGCTGTGTGGACTGGTACCAGTCTGTGGCCCAGGGGTTGGGGACCCCTGTTTTAAACAATCTGTAGTTTAAATCAGGTAGTTCTGAAGTACACAGTCAGGTAAAAACAATCAAGATCTTTTTAACTCATCAAGATCTTTTTTTAGGTGTCTTCCATCAAGAGAAACAAATTTTTTTTATTCCTTCACAAAACAAAAATTTTAAACCATGCCTTGTTTTCATTAAAATAATTACTAAAAATATTAAACTAAAACTTTCCCTTACAACTGGCACAAATCTGTCAATAGTCTTTATTATAAGTATTTCAATCAGCTACAAATCCCCTTAAATATATTACCATTCATCTTATATTTTTCCATCCTGGCCACAGGCATAGCATAAAAGGTTTAAAAAACTGTCTTCCTGAGATTGTATGCCTATGGCATTCTGCTATTCAATTATGAGAACTAACTTCAAAAAAAAATTAGGTGAGCTTGGAATAACTTGCTTTTGTGAACCAATATGCACTCCTAGAAGACGACCAAATTACTGAACACTCAAACATAATCCACTTAAGGAAGGTCCACTTCTGGGCTGGAAGAGTAGCTGGAAGCCAACTAGCACCCTCACATTAAACTGGTAAACTGAATAATATACGTAAGTAATCACTACCAAGGAGCAAACAGCTGCTGAAAAAGCAAAAACTGAAGGAAAAGGACCTAATTCCAGAGAGGGAAGAACCTTAGAGTGGTGAGTTTACCTTCTGTAGCCGCTGAGCCTTGTACGTTTGTTATTTGATGTTCCATGCATGAAGCCAAGAACCTGGACTTACACATGCAGAGGACTGCTTCTGGGAGCCAAATAAAGCAACAAAGTTTTTAGCAGACAAAAGCTTACATTTCAAGAAACTAAGAAAAGAAGAATACATTAAACCCAAACAGGGAAGAAGGAAGAAAATAAAGAGCAGAAATCAATAAAATACAATCAGGCAAACAATAAAGACAAACAATGAAACCAAAATGTTGTACTTTGAAGACATCAATAAAATTGATAAAGCTTTATTCATACTGATCAGGAAAAAAGATAATATACAAATTTCCAATATCAAAATTAAAGAGGAGTTGTAACTACAGATCCTGGAAACATTAAAACGTTACTAAGGGGAATACTGTGAACACCTTTTGTAAATAAATCTGACCACTTAGAGGCAATGATCAAATTCCTTGAAAGACAAAAACTACCAAAGCTCACTCAAGAAGAAATATATCTATAATACCTATGCAAAAAATTTAACTTATAGTAAAAAAAGAAAAAATTTTCTCATACAGAACACTATAGGGCTAGATATACAAACTCTTCTACAACATAAAAGAAGAGGAAACAAGTCTCAATTCATTCTATGAGGCCAACATTACCTGATCCCCAAACCAAAGATATTACAAAAAAAGAAAACTATAGAGCAATATACCTCATGAACACAGACACAAAAATCTTTCACTAAATTTTAGCAAATCTAATTCAGCAAAATATTAAAAAATAATGCCATGACAAAGTAGGATTATCCCAGGAATGCAAGGTTGGGTTTAACATTTAAAAATAAATCAATGTAGTTCACCATATTAACAAAAGAAAAAAGAAAAAAAGTACAATTATCTCAATTGATGCAGAAAAAATTTTTGACAAACTCCAACACTCATTGCTGATAAAAATCACTCAGTAAATTAGGAATGGAAGGCTACTTTCTCAGTACACTAGATTATCAACAAACATCTACAGCAACCTGTTCCACCACTGTCTCCATACTTACTTCTAAAACTTATTGAAAAGAAAAGAAAACTTATTGAAAGCTGGGGGTGGGGGGGGTGTCAGTGGGATGAATTGGGAGGTTGGGATTGACATATATACACTAATATGTATAAAATAGATAACTAATAAGAACCTGCTGTATAGCACAGGGAACTCCACTACTCTGTACAGTAGAAACTAATACAACACTGTAAAACAACTATATCCCAATAATAAAAAAATAAAATAAATTCAATTATAAAAAACATACAGCACACAAAGTATTACACATTTCATGAGGACACACACAAAATAATTCAAGATTTTCTGGAAAAAAAAGAAAAGAATTATTTCTTCAGAGTGATATTCAGGAGGTTTACAACGGATCTAAAAATGGGTGTAACAGCAACAGTAGTAACTATAACAATAAATTAGAATTATACTATTTTATTTTGCAAACTGTATCATTACCTTATTTGTGGAGCAAGCTCATTATAAGGGCTTGATAACAGGTAAGCTCCTGATAAATTTCTTCTCTTCCTTCTTATTGGCTCACACCTCTTTTTAAAAATGTTCTGAGATTCTGAAACTAAACTGAGTCTGATTCCACTCTTAACAAGACGTTTGGGAGGCCAAGCGTACTTATTAGCCTCTGAGTGAAAGGTTATCAGGTGCTTTGCTGATCAACAAAATTCATCAGTTGGCATTCACTAAATCCTCAAAGCAAAGCAAAGGAGACATAATGAAGTTTAAGTTGCACTGCTGCCAGTCTCAATAAGCTAATAATCTATTTAGAGAGACAAATATAAACATTTACATAAACATGAGGTTTTAAACTTTAAACTATTTTAAACTTTAACAACAAATAAAGAACTATCAAAAGTTCATCTTAATCAGTTACATACATGTTACACAAAGCCAAATTTATTATTTGACTTATTTCAAACCTGGCTCACTCTCTTTATTCCTATTTCTTAGACAAAATTGCTTATACCACACTACCTATATCACTCAATGCCTCCTACTAACTCTCTTACCTACCAGTCTACAAATTCTCTCCATACTATTATTTTACCATTTTTCATAATGTTGATTATGTTTATAAATTATGTATTCTCACATATGCTCAAATCTCCCTACATCTTCCTCTATAAAGTTTGTCTGCCCATGGCTGCCCACTCATATCTCCCTCTACATGTTTAAGGACATACATGTGAGTATATCCCTCAGGATTTTTCTGAGATAATCCAGTACAAAAATTCAGGCAATGGTTTCAAACTCCCTGGCCTTTGTCACTTTATTTAAGGATTAACCTAATTGGTTCAGTGAGATGTGGCCAAGCCAGTTGCCCAACAGTACCCCACAATTTTATTAAAACATTTTCTATAATGGTCTATCTACTATGTATCGGAAACCATAATATGAAGCTGAATAAAATAAAGCCCTATCTTTCAGGAATTCTTGAATTATTAGAAGAAAGTACAAAAATAATTATAATGATATTATCAGTACTATAAGAAAATTATACATAAATGTTTCATGAGAAGACAAATGAAGAAAGATCAGAAAAAGACATGACATTTAGCTGGGAGTAGGAGTTTTTTTGTTACATTTCAAAACAAAGGGCATTCCAAAACCATAGAACTAGGATGCACAAAATCAAGAAGGCAAAAGTAATTGGTTTATCCAGCTATCCACATCCCTATTCCTCTCTCTGAAAATAAAGTTTCTGACACAGAAATATGTCTCAGGTATTTAAAACATACACGCTATAAATAGAAATACTAGTGAATTTGTTGGGTCAGAATGAAGCTATTTCAGATAAATGCTTTTAACTGCAAATAAGACTTAAAGAAGAAATGGCTTAAACAAGAAAGAAATTCATTATCTCACATCACAAGAAATCTGGAAGTAGGGCAATTCCAGAATTAATTTCAGGTCAACATCATCACATCATCAAGGATTCAGATTCTTTCCATCTTTTTGCTCAGCCACCCTCAGCATGTCAGCTGTTCCCCCTCATAATAAGAAGATGGCTGCAGCAGTTTCAGGCATAATATCACCACACAACAAATATCTAGGTGGAAAAGAATTTACTTCTTCTCTTCTATCTCTTTTTATAAAAGCAAGGAAACCTACACAGAAATCCATATTGTAGAAATCCTCACCTCAGGTTTTATTTGGCAAAATGGTCACAAGCTCATTCCTAAATCAAACAGTGGCTTAGACCAATAATTTAAAAACTGTTTTAGTCTCACGACCTCTTACACACTTTTAAAAATTATTAAAGACCCACAAAAAGCTCAGTTTATATGAATAACATCTATAACTATTTACCATAACAGAAAATTTAAGAAATATTCACGATAAGTACTTTATCAATTCACATAAAATAATCTGGAATCCTACTCTATAATCTTTAAAGTGTCGACTACATTCACAATCTATACGACAGCAGGATAGAAGCCAAGGATTGGAGTAACTATGCTAAAAGCACAATTTTTTTTTTTAGGTTGTCCTATACATTTTTTTTTAATTGGACTATAATCGCTTTACAATGTTGTGTTAGTTTCTGCTGTACACGAAGTGAATCAGCTATATGCATACATATATCCCCTCTCTCTTGGACCTCCCTCCAACACCCCCTCCCCCATCCCATGCTGCTCATCTAGGTCATCACAGAGCACTGAGCTGAGCTCCCTGTGTAATTATTTTTAAATAAACACAAACATACTTTAACAAGGTATAAAAAAGCACAACTGACAAAAATGAATTTGTAAGGTAACAAAACAAGTTAACAAGTTCTTCAAAAAGTTACAAATTCACTTCATTACATTTATCAATAGACAGCTTTTATTTATACCTATGGAACAAAGTGTTTTATTCTTTAATACTTTTTTTTTTTTTTTTGCGGTACGCAGGCCTCTCACTGCTGTGGCCTTTCCCGTTGCGGAGCACAGGCTCCGGACGCGCAGGCTCAGCGGCCATGGCTCACGGGCCCAGCCGCTCCGCGGCATGTGGGATCTTCCCGGACCGGGGCACGAACCCGTGTCCCCTGCATCGGCAGGCGGATTCTCAACCACTGCACCACCAGGGAAGCCCTCTTCAATATTTTTTAATCCATTAATGGCACTAACAATTGTGCCTCTGAATTGAAATTAATCTCAACTCGTTTTCTTCCAAACACTGGCTCACTATTCCCCAATATCCTATTGTCACCATCCACTAAATTAACTAACTCATGTTTACTGTAACTTAAATTCTCATAAAAATGGACAAGTCAGACAGTGTCTACAGGCCAAAGATACCAAGAAACAAGTATTGACAAGCAACATCCAGTGCACCCCGAATTTTAATTACTTGTCAAAGACTTCATCAAATTAAAAAGTAACCACAATAAGCATTTGAGCCTACTCAGTGTTCCACAGTTATAAAGTTGGAACTGTACCTTGAGGAGGTATAGATACTTATATTTCACCATAAAAAAACTAAACAAGTGTAATTTATAATACCCAGAAAATAAAAATTATTCACATTAAAAATATTTTTACATATATCAGCATTACTATTTTAGTAAAACAAAGTACATTTTATTTCATTTTTCTCATTGTAAATGGCAAGGAGAAAAGACAGCCTCCCAAGTTAACTAATTTTAAATGTCAATAAGATCCACCCTTCACTCAGACCTACACTCCTCAAAGCAACTCATGCTCCCAAATTACTTCATATACCTACTTACCTTAGCAACCAATGAAAACGTCCATATTTAGCCCCTACATTAAATGTTAGAATGAAAGTAAACTTAGAGTCACACTTTGCACAGTTAGAAGTTACAGAAAATTAAAATGATTCGTATACATTTGAAGATTTCTACAATTCTGAGGATGCTTTTTAAAAATTGCACAATGGGGGCTTCCCTGGTGGTGCAGTGGTTGAGAGTCTGCCTGCCGATGCAGGGGGTACGGCTTCGTGCCCCAGTCCAGGAGAATCCCACATGCCGCGGAGTGGCTGGGCCTGTGAGCCATGGCCCCTGAGCTGAGCCTGTGCGTCCGGAGCCTGTGCTCTGCAACGGGAGAGGCCATAACAATGAGAGGCCCGCATACCGCAAAAAAAAAAAAAAAAATTGCACAATGGAGGTTGCTTTTGAAAAACAATATATTTAGGTTTCAACCAACAAAAATGAAAGCTTAATTCTAAGAGAAAAAGAATGATTTGCAAAGCCATATAAAACCACAATTTCAAATGTCTTAAACATGTAAGGGAATGAGAGAGGACTGACAAGAGAGCAAAAAAGTAAGGAAGAAGGAAAAAGAATGGATAAGAGGTAGGGGAAAAAATAACAATGAGAAATATATCAAATATAAAAAGATGGTACACTACCTTTTAGTTGCAAGAGTCCTAAAATTGATCAGAAGAACTGTAATTCCTTAATCACTAACTAGTGACCCTGGAAATTTGAAATTTGGTTCATCTCTCTAGGTCCTAGTAACCTCATCTTCTAAATTAAGGGGAACAGACAAGGTCAACTTTTCCCAAAGTGCCTCACAGAACTTTAGTCCCTAAAAAGAAAAAAGGGTTTCAAGGTCAAATAAATTGGGAAACATTAAATACTATATCTCTTCCTCTTTGATGGTCACAATGTAAACTAAATAAGTAAGAAAAGCCCTAAAATGCCCTAGAATTAAAAAAAATAATAATATTAATAAAGAATAGTAGAAAATTCTATTTTTATTAAATGTTTTACAACCTTATTTGGCCACAAAACACTTTCTGCTCATAAGTCGTAAAATAATTCAACAGATCAGAAAACACTCTTTATGAAACATCTAAAATCTCATTACTTATATCTATGAGTCGGTTTATATTTATCATATATGCCGCTAAATGTCACCATTAGAAAGTACTGATTTTAGCACTCAAATACATATAAAGAGCAATGAAATTGAGACTTCAACTTGGGAAACAGGGCTAGGGTAGAAGCACAAATGCTCTGGAAGAAAGGAAGTCATCTTCTAAACAAAGCAGAGAGAAAAACCTGTTTCTTCTTATAAAGTAGAAGTAACGAAACTTCCCAAAGAACATGCCTGACATCCAAAAAAGGGAAAAGAAAATGGCCCTAATATGGACAGGAAGAGATAAGCCTGCCTTACAACTGAAAAAAGTGCCTGTCTTTCACAAGTCACCCCTAGGAATTCCAAGCTGGTGGCAGCACTACTTTAGTATTGGGGGAAATGGCAGCAGTATGAGAATGCTCGTAAGAGTGACTATGGCAGCTACCAAAAGAAGAAATGGACTCAGAAAGATTTCTGCAGCTGATATAGCCTATAGCTTACCTGACACATGAATCCATCTACAATATTTCACACTAGGGATGCTCAGTCCAGTCTCCCACTGACTATCTACAGGAACCAGGAACCACACAGATAGCTCAATCTTTTTTGTTAAGATTAAAACAATTTTATTACAACACTTTATTGTTGATCATTGA
Source organism: Globicephala melas (assembly GCF_963455315.2). Taxonomy (NCBI): domain Eukaryota; kingdom Metazoa; phylum Chordata; class Mammalia; order Artiodactyla; family Delphinidae; genus Globicephala; species Globicephala melas. The sequence goes on from NC_083314.1 coordinate 49,286,837, forward strand.
TCTTTCCTCATTTCAAAACCTCCCACACCTCTTCTGACCATATTTTGATGACAAGATGGGTCAGTGGAAAGAATGCTGAAATGATCTCTGGAAACTGAAAATCGAACACTTGCCACTGATTATGTGTGTAACATTGAGTTAACCAAAAGACAGCTCCTAACTTTGATTTCTTAAACTGAAAAATAAAGCAGTCTCCAAGATCCATAAACACTCTAACATCTTATGATTCCAAGACTCATTATGGCATGGTTTGTCCACTTACAAATCTGCTTACTCTGGCCAAGAGTGCTAATGAGTCTAAATCCATTAGTGTGTGGTGCTCAGAATTAAATACGAGATTCTAGAAATGGTCAATTCAGTAAAGAAGAGTGGGTTTATTACCTTCTTTTTTCTAAACACTATATTTACATTAATAAAGATTTTGCTCAAATTAGATTTTCTGTGGCCACATTACATTCAGATAACTATACCTGGTTATCCAGCACTGTGGATCCTACTGACTACCCTTAAGCAATACTGCACTAAAGTTGATCTCCCTTATCCCATACTTCCCAAATTGATTTTTTGGCACTGAATATAAGATTTGAGATTTTTCTTAATTAGCATGTATCTTGATTTGTTTAGGCCACCATCTTAGCCTAAGATGGGATCAAATTGATACTTCATAATATTAGCTACTCTTTCCAACGCAATAAGTGGTTGAAATACTATTATTAGCATTATCAACAAAGACACTGATTAAAATGCTGATCAGAAGGGCTGATCAATAGAAAAGGGTAACACTGGAAATAAAGCTTCCACCTTAAAAAACTAGAAAAAGAAGAGCAAATTAAACTCAAAGTAAACAGAAAAAAAGGAAATAATAAAGATCAACAAGGAAAGCAATGAAATAGAAAACCAAAAAAAAAAAAAACAAAACAGAGAGAGAAAAATCAATGAAACCGAAGGCTGGTTCTTTGAGGAGAACAATAAAATTGATAAACCTCTAGCCAGACTGTAAGTTAATAAAAAAGAAGACACAAATTGCCAGTAACAGGAATGAACAAGGTAACACAGCTACAGATTCTACAGCTAGTAAAATAATGATATGGGAATATTATGAGCAACTTCATACCTATAAGTTCAACAATTTAAATATGCTAATTCCTTAAAAGACATCAACTACCAAAGTTCACTCAAGAAGAATGGATAATCTAAATACCCTTATTTAAACCTTTGCACAGAGAAAACTGCAGGCCCAAATGACTTCATTGCTGAATTTTATCGAACATTTAAGGAAGAATAATCCTAATTCAATAGAAACCCTTCCAGAAAATTAAAGAGAAAAGAATTTTTTCCCAACTCATTCTATGATGCCAACATTACCCTGATGCCAAAACATGACAAAGACATTACCAGAAAAGATATCTATAGACAAATATCCTAATGAATATAGATGTAAATATTCTACTTTTATTTATTTATTTTTGGCTGAGTTAGGTCTTAATTGCAGCACATGGGATCTTCGTTGAGGCATGCGAGATGTTCTTCGTTGCGGCGCACGGGGCTCTCTGCTGTGATGCGTGGGTTTTCTCTCCCTAGTTGCGGCGCGTGGGTTCCAGGATGCATGGGCTCTGCAGTTTGCAGCATGCGGGCTCTCTGTTGAGGCACGCGAGCTCAGTAGTTGTGGCACATGGGCTTAGCTGCCCCGCAGCATGTGGGATCTTAGTTCCCAGACCAGGGATCAAAACTGCGTTCCCCGCATTGGAAGGCGGATTCTTTACTACTGGACCACCAGGGAAGTCCCAGATGTAACAATTCTAATGAAATTTTAGTGAATCTAATTCAGCAATATATAAAAAAGGTATGTGGTGACAAAGTGGGGTGCTATAGACCGAATATTTTTGTCCCCCCCCCAAATTCATATGAATCTTAATGCCCAATGTGAAGATATTAGGAGGTGGGGTCTTTGGAGGGTGTTTAGGTCCTAACGGTTGAGCCCTCATGAATGGGATTAGTGCTCTTATAAAAGAGAACCCACAGAGATCCCTCATCCCTGCCACCACATGAGGTTCCGGTAAGAAAATGACTGTCAAAGAGGAAGCGGGTCTTCAACAGACACCAAATCTGTCAGGTCATTGATTTTGGACTTCCCAGGCCCCAGAACTGTGAAAAATTGTTGTTTAGAAGCCACTCAGTTTATAATATTTTGGTACAGCAGCCTAAACAGACTAAGACACGGGGTTTATCCTGGGAATGAATGGTTGATTTAACATTTGAAAATCAAGCAATTTAATTCACCATATTAACAAACTAAAAAAACAAAAGTTATATGATCATCTCAACAGATGTGGAAAAAGCACTTGACAAAGTCTAACACTACTACTCTTTTTTTAAAAGTTTTATTGAAGTATAGTTGATTTACAATGTTGTGTTAATTTCTGCTGTACAGAAAAGTGTTCCGGTTATACATATACATATTCTTTTTTTATATTCTTTTTCCGTTATGGTTTATCACTGGATATTGAATATGTTTCCTGTGCTATATAGTAGGACCTTGTTGTTTATCCATTCTATATATAATAGTTTGCATCTGCTAATCCCAAACTCCCAGTCCATCTCTCCCCCATTTCCCCTCCCACTTGGCAACCACAAGTCTGTTCTCTATGTCTGTGAGTCTGTTTCCATTTCATAGATAAGTTCATTTGTGTCATATTTTAGATTCCACATATAAGTGATATCATATGGCACCTGTCTTTCTGTTACTTTCTCCACCGAGTATGATAATCTCTAGTTCCATTCATGTTGCTGCAAATGACATTGTTTCGTTGTTTTTTTTTTTTTAATTTACTTGTTTTTATTTTTGGCTGTGTTGGGTCTTTGTTGCTATGTGCAGGCTTTCTCTAGTTGTGGCGAGCGGGGGCTACTCTTCGTGGCAGTGCGCGGGCTTCTCATTGCAGTGGCTTCTCTTGTTGCAGAGCATGGGCTCCAGGTGCACGGGCTTCAGTAGCTGTGGCATGAGGGCTCACTAGTTGTGGCTCACAGGCTCTAGAGTGCAGGCTCAGTAGTTGTGGTGCACGGGCTTAGTTGCTCTGTGGCATGTGGGATCTTCCCAGACCAGGGCTCGAACCTGTGTCCCCTGCATTGGCAGGCGGATTCTTAACCACTGCACCACCAGGGAAGCCCCTCATTCTTTTTTATGGCTGAGTAGTATTCCATTGTATGTATGTACCACGACTTCTTTATCCATTCATCTGTCAATGGACATTTAGGTTGTTTCCATGACTTGGCTATTGTGAATAGTGCTACTATGAACATACAGGTGCATGTATCTTTTTGAATTATAGTTCTGTCTGGATATATGCCCAGGGGTGGGATTGTTGGATCATACAGCAACTCTATTTTTAGTTTTTTTGAGGTACTTCCATACTGTTTTCCATAGTGGCTGCACCAACTTACATTCCCACCAATAGTAACATTACTTACTCTTGATAAAAACTCTCATCAAATGAGCAGTAGAAGAGATGTCCAATCTCACCACTTCTATCCAACATTATATTAGTGATTCTACCTGGTGTAATCAGTCAAGAAAAAGAAACAAAAGACATCCAGATTGGCAAGGTAGAGGTAGAACTGTCTTTACTAGCAGATGGCATTATGGTCTGTATAGAAAATCTGATGGAATCTACAAAAAAGCTACCAGAACTAAGAAGTGGGTTTAGCCAAGTTGCAGGATATAAGATCAATATATACAAGTCAACTGTACTTCTGTATACTAACAGCAAATAATTAGAAACTGAAATGGAAAGACAAAACCATTACAGTAGCATCAAAAAATGTTAAATACTTAGGGATAAATCTGACTGAAGATGTAAAAAACCTGTGTACTGAAAACTACAAAACACTGCTGAAAGAAATTTAAAAATACATAAATGAAGAGATATACTTTATTCATCATATGGAAGATTAAACAGAACTGACAGCATATAGTTAAGATGTCAATTTTCCCCAAATTTAAAGATTCAACATAATCCCAAATCCCAGCAGGCTTTTTTTTTTTTAATAAAAATGTACACCTTGTTATAAAATTCACATGGAATTGCAAAAGACGTAGAATAACCAAAACAACTTTGGAAAAGAACAAACTGGAGGACTAACACAATCTGATTTCAAGACTTACTAAAGCTTTGGTAATCAAGAAATATAGACCCACACATTTTTGACAAACATGCGAAGACAATATACTGAAGAAAAGGATAGCTTTTTCAAAAAATGATATTGGAATAATTGACAGCAGTATGCAAAAGTTAATTTTTTTCCCATAAATCATATCATATACAAAAAATTAATTCAAAATGGACCACAGACCTAAATGCAAAACCTAAAATTATAACGCTTTTAGTTATGAAAACATAGAAGAAAATATTTGTGACCTCGTGTCTTAGTTTGGACTACTATAACAAAGTGCCATAGATTGGGTGGCTTAAACAGCAGAAATTTATTTCTCACAGTTCTGGAAGCTGGGAAGTCTGAGATCGTGGTGCCAGCATGCTCAGATTCTGGTGAGACTACTTCTGGCTTGCAATAGGGTGCCTTCTTGTTGCATCTTCACAAAGCAGAGAGTAGAGAAAGGAAGCAAGCTCTCTCATGTCTCTTTTTATAAAGGCAATAATCTAATTCATGAGGGCTCTTCTCTCAAGACCTATTACCTCCCAAAGGCCTCACCCCAAATGTCATCACACTAAGGATTACGCTTAAACATAAGAATTGGGAGGAATACAAACATTCGGTCCACAGTACCTTGAATTAAACAAAGAATTCTTAGAGTTGACCAAAAGCCTGATCCATATAAGAACAAGCTGATGAATTAGACTACATCAAAATTTTAAAACTCCACTCTGGAGAAGACACTTGTAAGAGAATGAAAAGACAAGCTACAGACTGGGAGATAACCTCTGCAAAGGTTACATCTGATAAAGATCTGGTATCCAGAATATAAAGAGAATTCTCAAAACTAACGAATAAGAAAACGAACGACCTCATTTTAAAAATGGGCAAAAGATTTGAACAGACACTTCATCAAAGAAGATATACAAATGGCAAATAAGCACAAGGAAAATGTTCAATATTGTTAGTCATTAGAGAAATGCAAATTAACCTGCAATGAAATATCACTATGTTCCTATTAAAATAGTTAACATTAGACTGACTATACCAAGTATTGGTGAGGACACAGGAAAAACAGAATGTTTATACACTGTAAGAGGGAATGTAAGATGGAACAATCACTGTAGATCTCAAAATAATTAGGCTGAATGAAAAAAGCAAAACAAGGGTACATGCTACATAAATAAATACAATTACATAAAACTTTAGAAAATGCAAATGATTGATAGTGAAAAAAAGCAGATCACTGATTGAGGAGGGGTAGGATGGGGTGGAGTGGGAAAGAGGGATTATAAAAAGGTATGAGGAAACTTTGGGGAGTGATAGTTCACTATCTTGATTAAGTGGTGGTTTCATCAGTGTATACAAATATCATAACATCAACTCTACACTTTAAATATGTACAGTTTCTTGAATATCAATTATACCACAATAAAGCTTTTAAAAACATATATTAACCAGGGGAAAAAAAAGAGAAAAACTGCTTTTCTTGTCACTTTACATGCTGGTTAGGACTACAGGTATTAGAAGATTTCTTATAAATGCAAATTAGACTTCATTTCATTTGGGGGGAAACTTTTTGTATAAAAACAAAATGTTTAATTTTATGACTTAGAAAATTAAATGTTATCTTTATGAAATAGTTTGTAATTTTTAATGGCATGATATTTTAAATAATACATTCATTTAAAAAAATTTTTATACTTCTCAATAATCTTTTTTTCTTTATTGGAGTATAATTGCTTTACAATGTTGTGTTAGTTTCTGCTGTAGAACAAAGTGAATCAGCTGTATGTATACATATATCCCCTCCCTCTTGAGCCTCCTTCCCAGCCCCCATCCCACCCCTCTAGATCATGACAGAGCACGGAGCTGAGCTCCCTGTGCTATGCAGAAGCTTCCCGCTAGCTATCTGTTTTACACATGGTAGTGTATATATGTCAATGCTACTCTCTCAATTCGTCCCACCCTCCCCTTCCCACCCTGTGTCCACAAGTCCATTCTCTACTTCTGTGTCTCTTTTCCTGCCCTGCAAATAAGTTCATCAGTACCATTTTTCTAGATTCCATATATACACATTAATGTACAATATTTGTTGTTCTCTTTCTGACTTGCTTCACTCTGTATGACAGACTCTAGGTTCATCCACATCACTACAAATGACCCAATTTCGTTCCTTTTTATGGCTACTATTCCACTGTATATATGTATCACATCTTCTTTATCCATTCATCTGTCAAACATTTAGGTGTGCTTCCATGTCCTGGCTATTGTAAATAGTGCTGCAATGAACACTGGGGTACATGTATCTTTTTTTTTTTTTTTTTTTTTTGCAGTACGCTGGCCTCTCACTGCTGTGGCCTTTCCCGTTGCGGAGCACAGGTTCCGGACACGCAGGCTCAGCGACCATGGCTCACGGGCCTAGCCACTCCGCGGCATGTGGGATCTTCCCGGACCGGGGCACGAACCCGTGTCCCCTGCATTGGCAGGCGGACTCTCAACCACTGCGCCATCAGGGAAGCCCCCCATGTATCTTTTTGAACTATGTTTTTCTCAGAGTATATGCCCAGCAGTGGGACTGCTGGGTCATATGGTAGTTCTATTTTTTGTTTTTTAAGGAACCTCCATATTGCTCTCCAAAGTGGCTGTATCAATTTACATTCCCACCAACAGGGCAAGAGGGTTCCCTTTTCTCCACACTCTTTCCAGCATTTATTGTTTGTAGATTTTTTGATGATGGCCATTCTGACTGGTGTGAGGTGATACCTCATTGTGGTTTTGATTTCCTTTTCTCTAATAATTAGTGATGTTGAGCATCTTTTCATGTGTTTGTTGGCAATCTGTGTGTCTTCCCTGGAGAAATGTCTATTTAGGTCTTCCACCCATTTTTTGATTGGGTTGTTTTCTTTGATATTGAGCTGCATGAGCTGCTTGTATATTTGGGGATTAATCCTTTATCAGTTGCTTCGTTTGCAAATATTTTCTCCCATTCTGAGGGTTGTCTTTTTGGCTTGTTTATGGTTTCCTTTGCTGTGCAAAAGCTTTTAAGCTTCATTAGGTCCCATTTGTTTATTTTTGTTTTTATTTTCATTACTCTAGGAGGTGGATCAAAAAGGATCTTGCTGTGATTTATGTCCAAGAGTGTTCTGCCTATGTTTTCTTCTAAGAGTTTTATAGTGTCTGGTCTTACATTTAGGTCTTTAATCCATTTTGAGTTTGTTTTTGTGTATGGTGTTAGGAAGTGTTCTAATTTCATTCTTTTACATGTAGCTGTCCAGTTTTCCCAGCACCACTTATTGAAGAGGCTGTCTTTTCTCCATTGTATATTCTTCCCTCCTTTGTCAAAGATAAGGTGACCGTAGGTGTGTGGGTTTATCTCTAGGCTTTCTATCCTGTTCCATTGATCTATATTTCTGTTTTTGTGCCAGTACCATTCTGCCTTGATTACTGTAGTCTGAAGTCAGGGAGCCTGATTCCTCCAGCTCCATTTTTCTTTCTCAAGATTGTTTTGGCTTTTGGGGGTCTTTTGTGTTTCCATACAAATTGTAAAACTTTTTGTTCTAGTGCTGTGAAAAATGCCACTGCTAATTTGATAGGGATTGCATTGAATCTGTAGATTGCTTTGGGTAGTATCATCATTTTCACAATGTTGATTCTTCCCATCCAAGAACATGGTATATCTCTCCATCTGTTTGTGTCGTCTTTGATTTCTTTCATCAGTGCCTTTTGCCTCCTTAGGTAGGTTTATTCCTAGGTATTTTATTTTTTTTTTGTTGCAATGGTAAATGGGATTGTTTCCTTAATTTCTCTTTCTGATTTTTCATTGTTAGTGTATAGGAATGCAAGAGATTTCTGTGTATTAATTTTGTATCCTGTGACTTTACTAAATTCACTGATTAGCTGTAGTAGTTTTCTGGTAGCATCGCTAGGATTCTCTATGTATAGTACCATGTCATCTGCAAACAGTGACAGTTTTACTTCTTTCCAATTTGGATTCCTTTTTCTTCTCTGACTGCCATGGCTAGGACTTTCAAAACTAAGAAAAGTCATAACGAGATTATATTTTCCTGTTCTTCTTCTAAATACTTACGGCTAAAAGTAGGAATCAGTTACACCAGGAGTATAGGATTAAAAATAATCTTGTAATAAAATCTTCACTAAAAAATTTCATAACTACAAAGAAATCATGCCAGAAATATATATTTACTGATGAGATTTTTCTTCCTTTTCTTTATATGGTAACATAAATTTTACCATTCTAACCAATTTTAAGTGTACAATTCAGTGGTATTAAGTATATTTACAATGTTGTGCAACCATCACCATTATCTATTTCCAATCCTTTGCACTACCTCAAATGAACACAGTACATAATCACTAAGTATTTGTTAAGTGAAACAAAAGCAGGAAATTAAAGATACTTCTTTAGACTCAGTCTTTTAAATCATAAAAGATGTGAAACTGAGATGCTACTATTTATAGGAACAGCAGGCAAAAACTACTGGCTAATTATTAAACCCATCTGATAATTCTGAAAATTCATATTTGTAAATACATGTTCAATTAAGCTGCATAGTATCATACTGACTGAATATAGTGCCTTAAATAGTCTTCTTAGCTTTTCTAAATTAATTTGACCTAATTGTTTCTCACTAGGGGTCCTAAAAGAACTAAGAAACACTAATTAGAAATATCACTGCCATCCTCCTCATGTTACTACTTTAGCACCAACACTACCACCTCCACAGAAGGAACAAGTGACCATGAGAAAAAATTAGTATACAGATTAAAGACATTCACGAGCAAAATCAGAACCCCTAAAGACCTCTTCTAAGAATTAAAAGTTAAAATCTAAAATATTTTGCATAAATGCCCAGAATTCATGTTTGCAACAATCAACACTCTGCTTCTACTGGGATGTTCCAAATTAACAATGTATAGAGTTTTTGGAGAGTTAGGGTAAGAACCAGAAAAAGAAAACTAAAATCAGGAAGCACAACCTCCACCTTTCTAGGTCCATAACACACAACGTATAAGTAAGAACAGAGAAGAATGAGGTCCTATATCCCCAAGCCCTATTCAGATGGTGTTGTGTAGGCACTTTAAACACTAGAATTTACCGGGGCTTCTCTGGTGGCGCAGAGGTTGAGAGTCTGCCTGCCCATGCAGGGGACACGGGTTCGTGCCCCGGTCCGGGAAGATCCCACATGCCGCAGAGCGGCTGGGTCCGTGAGCCATGGCCACTGAGCCTGGGCGTCCGGAGCCTGTGCTCCGCAACGGGAGAGGCCACAACAGTGAGAGGCCCGCATATTGCAAAAAAAAAAAAAAAAAAAACTAGAATTTACCAACTCTAAATGCCTCTCTTCATAGTTCTAATTTGAAAAAACAATTCTAAGTTAAACTACTTCGTTCTATTCAAAAGTGAACAAAAATTCTATTCAGGTTTTCTGACCTTCTTTATTTTCCAACTACTATCAAAACAAGAAAAATTCTATCCTTAAGTTAATTCTTTGATTCCCCCAAATTATAAAACTTAAATATGAATGCAAGGGAGAATTTAAAAAGAAATATATTTCTACAATATAGACTGACTGAAGAACTAGCAAGCAAAAACATCTGCCAAAAATTACTTTGTAGTAAACCTCGTTTTCAGTTTAAGTAAATTCCATTTAAAAATGCTCTGTGTCTTCATAAAGGTGATGGTTGAACAACACTGTGAACGTATTAAATGCCACTGGATGACAGTACACTTTAAAATGGTTAATTTTATCTTACGTCAATTTATCTCAGAAAAAAAAAATGCTTCTGTGCATGACCCAGAATGGGTCATGTAGCTAATTAAAAATTATGAATCTGCTATAGAAAACAAACCTGTGGTTACCAAAGGGGAGAGGGAAGGGGGAGGGACAAATTAGGGTATGGGATTAACAGATACTAACTACTATATACAAAATAGACAAGCAACAAGGATATACTATATAGCATGGGGAATTATACCCATTACCTTGTAATAATGTATAACAGAATATAATCTGCAAAAATACTGAATCACTATGCTGTACACCTGAAACTAACAATATTGTAAATCACTATATTTCAATAATAATTTTTTTTAATTATGAATCTGCTTTTTCCAATATCTTGAAGGGAGCATGTAACCCTAATTGTTTTTTGTTTTATAAATTTATTTATTTTATTTTATTACTTATTTTTGGCCACCTTGGGTCTTCACTGCTGCACGTGGGCTTTCTCTAGTTGTGGTGGGGGGGGCTACTCTTCATTGCGGTGCACAGGCTTCTCATTGTTGTGGCTTCTCTTGTTGCGGAGCACGGGTTCTAGGCACGTGGGCTTCAGCAGTTGTGGCACGTGGGCTCAGCAGTTGTGGCTCATGGGCTTAGTTGCTCCGTGGCATGTGGGATCTTCCTAGGCCATGGCTTGAACCCGTGTCCCCCGCATTGGCAGGCGGATTCCTAACCACTGCGCCACCAGGGAAGCCTGACCCTAATTGTTGATGGCAGACAGCTGGAAGACTCCCAACATGGAAGAGGACACAATTACAGGAATCATAAAAATATTTAGCAGAGCTGAAGACTGGATGGTACCACCATACCTAAAGCCTGCATTCCTCTGGACTTCTATTTTTGGATACTGCTAAACTAGAGCAAAGCATTCACAATGATCTCTAAATTCTCACCTGCATTAGACTAACAGCCCCAAATGTTAAGATATACTGGTCTCCCAAATAAAGTCCAACTTTTTAAAAAATTTAAGCTTCTTGGAAATTTGGGCTCATCCTTAGAGTTCACTATTCTCCTATAATAACCCTCTGCTTCATTTAAAGTGTTCTATTGAATCCCCCCGAACGTCTTATGTACTTGCACCCCTTTGGTTTTGTCCTGTTGCTTCTCTGTGCCTAGAAGGCCCTCTCCTACAGCTATAACTATGCTTCAAGACCCAAATCAAATCTCAACTCCTCCATTAATCATTCCCTTACTACTTCGTTTATGAAGATTATTTTGTGTACACAACAGATAAACTGTTCCTGAGGATATCTACCTAATATGCTGTGCTATTCTTGTATTGTTTAAAGTTCCTCTCTGCTATAAATACCCCAACTTATTTACCACATCATGAGTGAACGGTATCATATTTTTCCTTAAGTAGAAAGACCAGTCGTAGTCTTCTAAAAGGATAACAACCTCGTTCTACTAAGATGACAGAGATGTCATAAAGAAAAAATAAAGAGTATAAAAATAATAAATCATACAATATAAATTTCCTTATTCTGCTCCATCCTTTATAAAAGAAATGCACAAATTCAGCTATTTCACTTTCCCATTATAATGACCAAAAGATTCCTTTTTGAATAGCCTAATAAGAACATACTTTAGAACTGCACACCAATTGTGGAACAACAGAAACTCTTAAATATATTTAATCACACTAGATTTGCAATGCCCTGATTCAAAGTATAGATATTTCAACCTCAAGATTCATGTGCCTCGGGAGTATATGCGAAGTTAATTGCATGTGATAACACACCAATATAAATTCAATTTCCTTTTCCAATCTCACTGATTGCACCTTTTGTAACAAGAACATAGCTGATCAATTTCTCATCAGGAACCACAAATTGGCACTCAGTCTCATAGTGATAAACTATGTTTTCCCTCTCAAACTTCAATAAAGAAAATGAAAATTTAATCTGTATAGGCAGATTCCCTACCCCCAATACTCTAATGCCAAAGAGGTGTACTTGTGGTTCCCATGCCTAAAGAGTATTATTCAATCCTAAAATTCATCACAGTTCACCTTTTCAGCTGTAGCAGACACTTTCAAGTCTAAAGTATACTAAGAATCTAAGTTTTAATGAATGAGGTATTTTATCTTAAAATATAAACATATATATACATATATGTATTTATGCATATGTGGGTATGTATGTATATATTTCTCCCCACTGAAAAACAAAGCCTAAAACAATGAATAACTCAGTAGCAATGATACTCTGAAAGAAGTGCTTATATGTGGCTTCTAAAGGAATTAAGACTCCTTGGTTATCACGAAAAGAATCAAGACTCCTTGGCAAAATGGTTGATTCCAGCTCCCAGGCTGGAAATATGTTAGATGAGTCTGCAAAGTTGTGTCATATCAGACAGAAAGGAAGCTATCAAAGACTATGAGGGTCATATCAAAAGGAATGAGGAAACCACTTGAAAAGGCTCCTACTGGGTCAAAGTTAAAAATCAGATCATTAATACGGATAAAAACTACAATGGACCAAAACATACTAAACAGGTTTAAACATATTAATTCATTAAAACACTTAAAAACATTTCACTGGTCATCTTTGGAAAATGTTAGAGCAGCAATATTATTTTGAAAACTATAAAATAAAAGAATTAGGCAATCATCCTACCTTTCCTACGCAAAGAGTTAACAAAGGTAAGTTTCTCTTTATAGAAGGCTGGCTAATAAACACAAGAGCATTAAGATATCACCACTAGGCTTCCCTGGTGGCCAGTGGTTAAGAATCCGCCTGCCAATGCAGGGGACACGGATTTGAGCCCTGGTCCGGGAAGATCCCACATGCCGCAGAGCAACTAAGCCCGTGTGCCACAACTACTGAGCCTGCGCTCCAGAGCCTGCGAGCCACAACTCCTGGAGCCTGTGCTCTGCAACAAGAGAAGCCACCGTAATGAGAAGCCCACACACCGCAACGAAAAGTAGTCCCCGCTCACAGCAACTAGAGAAAGCCCACGCACAGCAACTAGAGAAAGCCTGCGCACAGCAACAAAGACCCAATGCAGACAAAAATACATAAATAAAATAAATAATAATAAAATTTAAAAATATACATATCACCATTTTGTAAACCTTAACAAATTCATGGATCTGGGGCTAGGCAATGATCATCAATAGCTAGTAAGATTACAAAGAGAAACAATCTGACATTATATATCCCTCCTAAAAGAGGTACACACAAGCACCTATAAAGTGTTCTTGGGAAAAAGTATATATACATAATATTTAACCTGATTTAGATCAAGTCTCTAGATTTAAATACAAATTTACAGGAAATACGGAGAACAGATACCATGTTAAGGTATACCACAGGAGTACAATCAGTAAAATCCAGGCTCTGGGAGACCAAAAAAACCAAGCAAGCCAGTTTGTTCCATCAAGTAATAATGATAATAAACATTTTTTAAAGAAAATAGAAAACACAAGAAAAATAAAAGAGTTGGAGGGGAAATCTATAGATCAGCTCTAACTAATAAAACATTCTTCAATGAGTGAAATGCTCTATGCTGTCCAGTATGGTAGCCCCTAATCTCATGTGGCTCCTGGGTACTTGATATGTAGGCAGTGTGACTGAAGATCACACTATTTCATTTTAATTGTAATTAATTTAAATTTAAATAGCTACTTGTGGCTAGTGGCTACCATATTGGATGGTACCACTATTGATCAATGGAGAATTAAGAGACTTATTAATCACAGTATATCATATGATTGATCTTATTTGCATCTCTAGTCAAAGTAATAAATTTTTTAAAATATATATTACTAGAAATTTCTTAATAGTATTAAATATCTGTCTGATATTCTTAATAATATTAAGAAATTACTATTAATATTTTTTATGTGTGATAACTGTATTTTGGTAATTAGGGCAGAAACTATCCTTTAGAAATATTTACACCAGAGAAAACCATAATTCGAAAAGATACATGCACTCTAATGTTCATAGCAGCACTATTTGCAACAGCCAAGACATGGAGGCAACCTAAATGTTCATCAACAGATGAACAGACAAAGACGTGCTCTGTGTGTGTGTGTGTGTGTGTGTGTGTATATTCACACACACACACACACACACATACATACATACACACACACATATATACACAATGGAATATTACTCAGCCATAAAAAAGAATGAAACAAGGCCATTTGCAGCAACATGGATGGACCTAGAGATTAATATACTGAGTGAAGTAAGTCAGATATCGCTTATATGTGGAATCTAAAAAAAAAAAAATGATACAAATGAACTTATATACAAAACAGAGATAGACCCACAGACAGAAAACAAACTGATGATTACCAACAGGGAAGCGGGGGGATAAATTAGGAGTTTGGGATTAACACATACACACAGCTATGTATAAAATAGATAAATAAGAAGGACCTACTGTAGGGCACAGGGAACTATACTCAATATTTTGTAATAACCTATAAGGGAAAAGAATCTGAAAAAGAATATATATATGTACATACATATATGTATAACTGAATCACTTTGCTGTACACCTGAAACACAACATTGTAAATCAACTATTCTTCAATTTTTTTTAACGTACCTTAAAAAAAGAAAGAAATATTTACAGAGAAATGATATAATTTCTGGAATTTGCTTCAAAATAATCAAGGGGGATAAAACAAGACTAGGCATTGAATTGATAAGGACTGAAGCTGGGCAATGGATAAATGGGATTCTGTATACATTCTCTCTACTTTTGTATACCTTTGAAATTTTCCATAATAAAAATTTTGGGGGGAGGAGAGGACACTTAACCTGCATGCTAGGAAGAGGTTTGCCTTTCTGTTTCCCCCAGGAAGGATACCAGAAATATAAAAGAAATTCTTAAGAAAGATAGTTTGGTTAGAGGCAGATAAACTGTCCTATACTATATTTTATACACTCAAGCCTGACTATCTACTGGACAGCTTTTCACTTTCTGGGTATCATACTTGAACTTTTCTTTGACATCATTTGACTGCTCCTTTCAACATGGGTAGATTAGAATATGAATGCAAATGCCTCAGTTGTAGCTCTAGCTCTAGCACAAAATTTGAAGGAAGAACATTAATCACAATGTATTTTTTTTTCAATTTGGATTAGGGATATGGTAGGCCAAAACTGACCACGATCACCCCCACCGGAGGCAAATGCTATCCTTGTCAAACCTCTGGAACCTGTGATGTTATCTTATTTGGAAAAAGGGTCTTTGCAATGTAATTAAGGATCCTGAGATGAAATCATCCTGAATTACCTAGATGCCCTTAAATCCAATGAGAAATGTCCTTAGATACACAGAGAATAGATAGAGGAGAAAAAAAAGTGACGAGGCAGATATTGGACTGAGGTGGCCACAAGCCAAGGAAGCCAGCAACCACCAGAGGCTGCAAGAGGTAGATTATCCCCCCAAAATTCCAGGAGTGCAGCCCTGCCAATACCTTGATTCACACTGTGGCCTCCAGAACTGTGAGAGAACAAATTTCTCTTACTTTAAGCCACCAAGTTTGTGATAAATTGTTACAGCAGACACAGAAAACTAACAAAGGGGATTATCTACTCTTTCAACCACTGAATACCTTATTCCTTCTTCATATTGCCTCAATAATTAAACATTATTGAGAATCTAAATGATTTTTAGAGCATCTTTTCCATTTTGAGGTCAGGAATTTTTGTTTCTTTTATTCAATGATGTAACCTAGTGCTGGAAAACTACTCTCTGATCATAGCTTTTTTTTTTTTTTTTTGTGGTATGCGGGCCTGTCACTGTTGTGGCCTCTCCCGTTGCGGAGCACAGGCTCCGGACGCGCAGGCTCAGCGGCCATGGCTCACGGGCCCAGCCGCTCCGCGGCATGTGGGATCTTCCCGGACCAGGGCACGAACCCGTGTCCCCTGCATCGGCAGGCAGACTCTCAACCATTGCACCACCTGGGAAGACCCTGATCATAGCTTTTTATGCTTCTTTCTACCTTTCTCATTGGTGTTCTTTTACTAAAAACCTAAGGTGGTTCTACCTAAAGAAATAAGAGCATAAAGAAAAACTTCCCTTAACTTTAAATTCTGCCAACTTTAAGCCTTAACAATTGTTCCAGTTTTCTAACACTAGTTTAGAAAATTCTATCTGAAATCATCATATTCAATACTCCTGTGTTATAGTACCCTTTATATACAATGTAGAGTATACACCAAT
The DNA here is from genome assembly GCF_963455315.2 of Globicephala melas. Classification (NCBI taxonomy): domain Eukaryota; kingdom Metazoa; phylum Chordata; class Mammalia; order Artiodactyla; family Delphinidae; genus Globicephala; species Globicephala melas. The sequence goes on from NC_083314.1 coordinate 49,302,976, forward strand.
AATTCCCAGAACATTTCTGCTTCATGACTTAATGTTTTATATTTATTCCTTCTCTACTTTATGACCTTCCCTCAAACTTACCAATAAAAAAAGAAATACCACTATGTGACAAATGATACAGTGCCCTTATGTGTTATTGACTTTTATACGCAAAGGAAAATTTTAAACACTGAAAATATTTTAAATACTCTGCAGTGTCGCAAAGAAAGGATTAAAAGCCTGTTCAAAGCACTTCTTCATTTCTTCTAGCTTCCCACCTATATGCTACTCAAAGTTGATACATATTTTTAATCACATAATTTACTACCTATTTATATTGTCATCTTATGTCCTAACAATGAGCATTAAATTATGTTTAATTCTCTGTGAAAGAGAAGTAGATATTTTGTCAACTCGAATAGTAATGTTATTTATTATCCAGAAGCACATCTTTCCTATTCATGAACTAGTTTGAGGTTAGTGACATCTTTAAAGAATACACAAGTACATTTTTGAAGGTGATAATATTTTTTACCTAGAAGTTGTCATTTCCACAGTACAAATGAATATGCAATCCTTTTCCAAAGTAAACATGAAATAAGCACACCCTTCAGAAGAAAAAACTCCATTATATGTCTCTGAATATCAGTCAGGTCTTTTGATCCTTTCTAAAAGAAGTTAATGGGGAATAGAAAATATATCATTCTTAAAGAGATGACAATTATTTTTTTGGCTTGGCTCCTGTCTCAACTTCCACTTCTTACCCACCTGTATTTCTTTATTTCAAAACAAGGTTGCAGTGGCTACAAATGAATCCAGCATTTCATTCTGGAGGTTAAACTCTACTCATCTATAGTCTTCTCATGCAATATAAACCTACTACTAGCAGAAGGACTTCTGAAAATTGACAGTAAGTGACTAAACAAAACAACACTAATAGAAAAGTGGAACTTAGAAAAGATACTCTCCTGCCACTGCCCAGCTGAAAATGTAACAAATTACATATAGTTCTCCCTATTACAAATATCAAAAGGTTTTATTTCTAGGTCAGAAAAAAAATTTTTAAAGAGACAGTGATACAGGATAGCAAAAAGGAAAACTGGGGGGAGGGGAGACACAAGATTAAAAACAACATAAGAAAAGTAATGTATTATGAATGCATAGATTTAACAGTAATCCTATACATGCGAAAACTACTTCATGTATTTTAGAAATGCAATTCGGTCTTCCATCCTCTTGAAGCTCACATCTGTTAAAACAACAAAGACCTATGGAGAGAGGTGAGGTGGAAGAAGATGCCTGAAGTGGACTCTGTCCGTTCAAGCGTATAATCAGAATGAATAATTTACAAGCATACTTTCATCTTCAGTGCCACTAACAGCTGAATTCTAAGGAGCTTAGGGAGACTGTAAAACATCTGCTAACCAAGTTGAATATGCAGAGGAGACCTAAGCAAAAATGATCCAACAAACCTGTTCATAAGATTGGGGAAGGGGATGGGGGACTAAAAAGAACTGGCCGAAAACCAGAGACTAATGCAGCAGTGGTCAGTGACTTATATCCTTAACTATATCTATTCATTCCATTTTAGAAAGTCAGATAGCTGTATTAAGCTAACTGAATCAGAGAGCTATATTAGGCTAACATTAGCTATATACTCCCCATCAAAAGGAATATTTTATAAAATAACAAGAGGCAAAATGTGAAAGGGAAACAACCAAAGCACCTCTAGGTCTTTCCATTTTAATTCAAATAATATAAAAACATATATTCCACTAAGTAGACATATATGGAAAAAATTCTCCAACAATTCATATATGTATTTTTCAGATCTATGCCTATTTCATGTACCTTTGAAAGGAAACATACCCAAACAAAAAGAAGTGGTTTAGTGTCTTACAAAAAATATACAGTCACCCAGTAGCTTATAAAATATGATTTCTCAGCAATCAAAGGAAACTCTATGCTTGGCATCAAGACAACACAATGCCAAAAAATCTTTATAAACTAAGATCTCATATCATCTGCTTCTCGCTCAGTTTTAAAGAAATGCTATGTGTGTCACCTCAGACTATATCTTATGAAATTACAGTCAGCATCATAAGACAACAACAAACAGTATGCTTAGCCATCTAACCAGAAGGTAAAATTCTGCATCTAAAAATCAAGAGAAGTTAAAAATTAAAAAAAATAAATAAAAACAAAGGAGCAAACTAGGTGAATTTTAAAATAAATGGTACTTTGGCTTTAAGGAAGATTGAGAGAAAGGATTCATTTTTATTCCTATTCATTGATGTGCTCAGTAAATATGTAAGGTATGTGCCTATTTTAGATACTAAGTATAAAATGGTCCAAAAAGAAAGACAAAATCTCTGGTCTCAAGGGACTTATCTCAAAATTAATAAATCAATGAAAAAACACAAGATATAAAAAAACTGTATGCAAAAATAAATAAATAAAATAGGGTGATGTAATACAAAGTGACTGCGTGGCTTCATAGGACTGGGTATTCAAAAGGCCTCTTGAAGGACACAGCTATGGAACGATCTAACGAAACAAAAGGCAAGAGCTTAGGCCCTATTGTAAGAGCAAGCTTGGGCTGATTTAGGTACACAACAAAAGGCAATGTGACTGGAGCCTAGTAAACAAGGGGGAAAATGGCAGAAGGTGAGGTCACAGACATAGGACCACATTATTTAGGGCCTTGTAGGTCAGAGTAATAAATTTTTACATTATACCCTTGGACTGTAAGAAGCAGCCTCATGAAACTTACTGTCATGCTTTTTGTAAAATAGCTGTTGGGGATACTATCCACCACACCAAACAAAATACTCTTCACGAAGGTGCAAAGGAAGAGTTTCTCTCAGATCTCACGTTCAGTAAGAGCTGATCTTTTTCTGAGTAACTGGTATAAATTTACCTTATGTGAATTCTGAAATTAATCATGCTCTCCTCTATCCTCTGAACTCCAGCAAAGTCAGGGCTGAATTTACAATCAGTTTCTGGCAACTGTATAAATCTTATGGCATCTATTTTTTTAATAAACTTTTTATTTTAGAATAGTTTTATATTTACAGAAAAGTTACAAAAGTAGTACAAAGGATTCCCATATACTCCCCCCCACCCCCCGGCTTCCCCTGTCATTAACATCTTACATGATGAGTATGGTACATTTGTCACAATTAATGAGCCAATAATGATACATTATTATTAACTAAATAATTTACTCAGATTTACTCCATAATTTACTCCATAATTTACTCAGATTTCCTTAATTTTTACCTGATGTGCTTTTTCTTCCAGGATCTTTATGGTATCTATTCTATATATTAAATTTACTGGAGCTTTATATCACTGTTTTATCTTTATTTTCCCCTTATTCTAACCTCTATAACTACTGTTATCTAATTATTTTATTTAATTCTATAAACCTTTCCCAAAAATTCTAGGAATTATGTGGAGCAATAAAAAAATTAGTAGAAAGAGATTTCTTGAAAGACACAATTAGCTTTTGCCCAACAAGTCAAGTAGTTCAGTATTATTCAAAGTAGGTAATGCTTTATAAATCTTTTAAAAATACAGAGACTCAAGGAAATGTCCAATTAAAAATGTTACTCAAAGATATCGTTTGGATAAAAATATAAAGTCAATATAAAAAAAGTATTTTTATGTTTCAGTATTAATCTCTTGAATTCTCTCTCCTTTTGTTGTCATATATAGCATTAGTAATCCTGATTGTTCTTACTGATCCATGCAACCTTAACATGGTCTCTGATTGTACAAATCTAAGATGAGGGTGAAGCAAAATGATCTTTCAATGTCTCTTTCAATTAGAAGTGTCGATTTCTTAATTCTGTGACCTAGGCTGACTGTCAGATTCTCATATTTTTGTATCACAAGAGTGGAAAACATTAATGCTTCTAAACAAAAGATACTACATTTTAAAAAGAAGATGGCAAAATAAAGTTTTAAGCTTTACTTGAAAATAATTCAGAGTACAAACTAAAATAAATTTAGTGTATAAATTATATGAAGTGTATAAGTTTATATATTATATATATATATGAAAATCATATGTATCAAAAATATCCTGAGGAAGGAGGAAGTTTCCCCAAAAACAGGTGTTAATATTTACCTAAGTAAATTTGACAGAATTTGACTACGTCAAATGGGTACCACAATTAGGAGTTCTGTTGTCATATCTATAATAAATTGTCTTGCCTCGAAACAATTCTGATTATCAAGATGTGACTGATTCACTGATGCTGGGACTTTCAGTTGGCAGCTTAATTTAATCTGCCCCAAATACCCAAATACCAAATACCACATTGACAGCAGGAACTATAAAAACACAATATAGTTGAAAGGTTTTTAGCATCTATTTCCAAAAATTCCTCAAAACATTATTTCATTAAACACTGACTCTAAGGGTCCTAAGTGTGCCTGCTCCTCCACATAAAAAAATATATATCCACTATTTTAGTCACTTTAATACCCTTATTCTACTGTCACATATGCCCTACAATTCTTTCTGTAGAAAAAGATAAAATAAATAGTAAAATTCTTAATTATCTATGCCATTATTTAAAATTCAATGCATTGTGTTAGTTTTAACATAGAATTTTAATTCACCTTCTTAGTCATATTTCTAAATGTAAATGCCTACCAAAAATAACAAAGATTACACAGAAGCGTAGGTAATGATATATATCAAAGGAGATTAGATATAAATTGATAAGGAATGCCTGTTAGCACTTTAAATACATCATTTCAGAATATGAGCATTTCCTAGCTATAACCATAAGACATTTATTTTAAATAAAAGTAGAGACCCTTTATTTTTCATGAATCAATGTATGAATGATTCATGAAATTCACTCTCAAAGGACGAATGAAGCAAAATAACCAAGCAAAATAACCAAGAATCTGAATGTTTATTTATTTGAATAATAAAAGCAACTTTAAGTAAATGCTCCTTGATATCTTAATACACTGAAATTATTTTGTTTGGTTGGTTTACTTTTTTTTTGCGGTACACGGGCCTCTCACTGTTGCAGCCTCTCCCGCTCCCGATGCTCAGGCGCAGCAGCCATGGCTCACGGGCCCAGCCGCTCTGCGGCATGTGGGATCTTCCTGGACCGGGGCACGAACCCGTGTCCCCTGCATCGGCAGGCGGACTCAACCACTGTGCCACCAGGGAAGCCCTAGTTTACTTTTAAATGGGAAAAAAAGCACCACTTTATCTATGAAGAATAAAGGCACTATCCTGAAATTATAAGAAAATAATCCACTAGTGTAAAAAATAATAGTCAACTTCTAATCAACAAAAACTTTCATATACTGTGCCTTTTATCTAATTTACTTTTATCAAATAAACCACTTCACTCTTTAAGAATCCATTTCAAGTTACCTTTCTTTCACTATAATCAGAAATCCACTCGATCTTAAACAAAAGTACTGTGAAAATATGAAGCTACTTATTTTACTATAACTAATCTTAAGTAATAATTCAACAAAAATGTTTTTTAATTCTAATAACAATGTTAAGTTATAACGATTTAATATATGTAAATAATCAGTACAGCTATTACTTATATTCAATTCAATGCAATAAACATTTAAAAAATAAACATCCTATAAATGCTAATAGAATAATCAGACTATACATGAACTTAAGAAGCCTATAAACCTACTGGCTAGTTATTGCCTGAAAAAATTTAGCATTAACAATACTGGTCTAAAATTCTTTAAGATTATTTATGGCTGGGGACTTCCCTAGTAGCGCAGTGGTTAAGAATCCGCCTGCCAACGCAGAGGACACAGGTCCAAGCCCTGGTCCGGGAAGATCCCACATGCCACGGAGCAACTAAGCCCGTGTGCAACAACTACTGAGCCTGCACTCTAGAGCCCGCAAGCCACAACTACTGAGCCCCTGTGCCACAATGACTGAAGCCCGTGCACCTAGAGCCGTGCTCTGCAACGAGAGAAGCCACCGCAATGAGAAGCCCGTGAACCGCAACGAAGAGTGGCCCCTGCTCGCCGCAACTAGAGAAAGCCCGCGTGCAGCAACAAAAGACCCAACGCAGCCATAAATAAATAAATAAATAAATAAAATTTATTTTTTTAAAAAAAGATTATTTATGGCAAGGGTTCTCAACTTTGGCTATTTTATTAGAATAACCTAGAAAGACTATAATCAATGCCTGGGCTCCACTCCCCATATCCTATTTTAATTGGCCTGAGAAAGGTACTAAGTATCATACAAACAAAACACAAGTAAACTGAGTTAATTGTGTAGCAGATTTGAAAATCACCAATTTATGGTATACTCCAGTTTTAAGATTAAAACAAAAAACTTGCTTACTGGCACCAAAAGTCTTAAGTCTACTAAAACTTAAGGTATACAAAAAGAGGAGAATGAAGAAGAGAGAGAAAGACAATATTCAAAAAAATAATCAGGGCTTCCCTGGTGGCGCAGTGGTTGAGAGTCCGCCTGCCGATGCAGGGGACGAGGGTTCGTGCCCCAGTCCGAGAAGATCCTACATGCTGCGGAGCGGCTAGGCCCGTGAGCCATGGCCGCTGAGCCTGCGCGCCCGTGAGCCATGGCCGCTGAGCCTGTGCTCCGCAACGAGAGAGGTCACAACAGTGAGAGGCCCACGTACTGCAAAAAAAAAAAAAATCAAGGCCAATCAAACATTTTTTCCCTTTAAAAATGTTAAAAGTTGGGACTTCCCTGGTGGTGCAGTGGTTGTGAGTCCGCCTGCCAATGCAGGGGACACGGGTTCGAGCCCTGGTCTGGTAAGATCCCACATGCTGCGGAGCAGCTGGGCCTGTGTGCCACAACTACTGAGCCCGCGTGCCACAACTACTGAAGCCCACGCATCTAGAGCCTGTGCTCCATGGCAGGAGAGGCCACCGCAATGAGAGGCCCGCGCACCGCAACGAGGAGTGGCCCCTGCTCGCCGCAACTAGAGAAAGCCCGTGCGCAGCAACGAACACCTAATGCAGCCAAAAATAAATAAATTTATATTTTTTTAAAAAATTGTTAAAAGTTGAAAGTCCTATCTTGGACTTTGTGATAAATCTGCTGACGTTGCATTATTTTATAGATAACTGCTAAATAAAAATCTAGAAATACAAACCCAAAAGCAAGAATAAATGAATGACAGAAATGATTATCATTTAAATTTAACACCATATAAAAGAGAGTAAATTAATATAGTATCACAATGCAAATGAGACACAAAATTATAGTCCCTTTAAATAACTTTTTCTAACCTCAATACTACATAGAATGTTTCCTTAATCTACCTTCCAATACCTTCAATTCCCCAGTGTCTCTAAAGAGAAAAATTCATTTTAAGAAGACAAAAACTACATGGGTATAGTTTGTTTATCTGAGAATGGAAAGAATGAACAAGTACAGAATATTTCCCTTATGAAAGCAGTACATATATCTGCATGATCAGCCTAGAGTACTCCCTTTATAACAGGGTCCAAAGAAGTTAATGTCTCTGGACAATGAGATAAAGAAAAAGTTATTAACTATAAATATTTGTCATTTTAGCATACTTTGACAGAATTCAGTTTTTCTCCCATAACAGCTAAAAGTATATGAGAATTACTAGCAACATGATTCAGCATGGAGGGATGAATAAAGATCATAACTTTCAACATATCTCAGAATATCTTTGTTACAAACCAGATGGTAAAACTTTAAAAAAAAATTAAGGATAAGTAGTCCAACTTTGAGAATAAAATTAAAAGAACCAATATTAAAGCAAGTAACACAGGGTGAGGAAACCAGCTTAACTTCCACGCAATTTCATTTTTCTTACATTCTTAAAATATTTTGAGGAGGTACTCTTTAAGACACATAAAATAAGAGATAATAACCTAATAAAGAACTAAACATTTGTCTTCAGTTAAATATTAGAGAATTATATTAACTATGTTAAATATATTAAATATAATCCAAAATTTAGTGACATATTATAAAAGTAATACCCAGGTGCCAATACCCTAGTAAAGATTTTGAGATGCTGAAGGAAGCATATTTTGAATTCAGAACAGTTAGAGCTGAAAGATATACACTTCTATGTCATTAAAGACAATGAGATTTTTAATTACAGGTCTGTAGTTTTAATAAACAACTTCATATTCATCTCTCCTGAAAATATGTGATGCAAAATTTTAAAAGACTATCCAGCCTCAGAAGGAACACTCCCTCAAGAAATAGTTGTCGAATTAGCTAATTATTTACTGACACAAGAACTACAACTTTAACTTACAACTCTCCAAACCTATCAAAGGTTAAACCCATAAAGAATGAGCTAGTGAGTAGAAGCTGAGGTAACAGAGGATCAATAAAGATAACTGGAAAGATAAGCACTATCCTTAGGTCAGTCATTTTATGACTGCCAAACTCTGCACAGGCATACATATACATGCTTATAAACACACACACACACACACACACACACACACACAGAGTAAATACGGTTCATTGTTTTACTAGTCCCAGTCTAAAGACATGACATAAATAGAAAGAAAAAGCTGTGTTGCCCAGACTAATTATAAACTAAGGATTTACTGAATGATGGATGGATGGATGAATAGACAATAGAGACAAATATAAAAATACATTGTTTGGGGGAGGGAGCATGACACAGATAAGAGCTTTAACTCTAAACCAATATCTATGATTCACAATGCTAAGGTGATTTGAGGACATTATAAGAGATCCATCATAAAGTAAATGTGAGCTAAACAAAAAAAAAAAGTTTCATTGAAACACGAAGTAATCATAATATATATTATAAAAAACAAAAAAGATTTATATAGTAGGGCAGGTTATATTAGTTTTATACTGTTCAGTTTAAAATATCTTTTCTTAAAAAGTTTTATGTGGCTAAATGTAGAGATTAATGCATCTTACCTTCCACAGAAGGTGCCTGGTCCTGAGCCGAGTACAGCATATCCTTAAAAGCCTATTAGAAAGAAAGAAAACATACATGGAATCATGAGTAATCTTTACAGTAAAAGCATTTTGAGCTAAACAATTACTTCTTTTTCAATATCCAGACAATGACTACATACGGTTCCCTAAATTGAGAATTTAGTGAAATACTTTAATAAGCTAAAACCCAAATACTATACTTTCTTATCAACCCAGTATTGTCCCATCTTTAAGATGAGGGCTAATGTGTATACTTTAAAAATTAAGGGGCATTTGGAAAAGAATGAAAAATCACCTGAGAGATCATAAAATCTCTTGACTAAAAAAAAAAAATAGTGATAGAAACTGAGAACAGTCCTAGAGGAATACAATGGAACACTGCATAAGAAGATATAAAATGCTGGATACAAATTTTTTTAAATTGTGGTATCATATACCTGAACATAAAATTCACTATCTTAACCAGTTTTTTTTTTTTTTGGCCATACGTGGGCCTCTCACTGTTGTGGCCTCTGCCATTACGGAGCACAGGCTCCGGACGCGCAGTCTCAGCGGCCATGGCTCACGGGCCCAGCCGCTCCGCGGCATGTGGGATCCTCCCGGATCGGGGCACAAACCCGTGTCCCCTGCATCGGCAGGCGGACTCTCAACCACTGCGCCACCAGGGAAGCCCTTAACCAGTTTTAAGTGCACAGTTCATAGTGTTAAGTAAAGTTACACTGTTGTGTAGACAATCTCCAGAATTCTTTTCACCTTGGATACAAATACTTTTCAGTGGAGGTCTGGAAAGTCCTCTGTTAAAAGAGTTCAGGACTATAAAGATAGTAGAGCTTTTATTGTTTTTTCCAAACCAATAAGTTAACTAACAATCATATTTAGGTAATTTAGATGGTTGCAGTTTGGTCTCTTGATAAGTGGTTTTGGGACAGGAATGAAAAGTACTTCTTCATACCTACCAAAATGGTAGAATCAATTAAGTGGATAAACTCCAGAGCAGAAGAGCTAGTCATAAGCTTAGGTGACTTTACCTATCCCATAGCTTCAAATACCATCTAACCAACCACTGGTGATTCCCAAATTGGCCTCCAGCATTCCTCAGCCTCAGTACAACTGACATTTGGGGCCAGATAATTCTTTGTTGTGGGGGCTGTTCTGTGCATATTAGGATTTTTGGCACTACCCCTGGTATCTAGAGATTCACTAGATACCAGCAGCAACCAACCAAAAATGTCTCCAGACACTACCAAATGCCCCTAGAGGACAAAAATCACCTCCCCAGAACCACCGGCCTAGAGTCATTCAAGCATATAAAACCAAAAAAGAAGAAACAAACCTCCAAGGTAACCCACTCTGTATTCAAGTCTAGTAAATTACATTCTTCCCCAATGAAATTACCATTTACTTTAAATTAATGACCAACCTGTCAGTTCCATGACTAACCCTAACCAGTCTGATAATATACAAAAGCCCTAAGTGAATAAAACAAAGATCTAGAACTTCTTTTAAGAAAAAATGTATATATGCTCACTACTTTCTTTACTATTTCAGATGTCTCAGGAACCACTAACGTCCAGTTTAAAAAAAGAAGTTAGCTCAGATCTTATCAAACATCAGAAAGTCTTTATTTCAGTTCACAGACTGGAATTTTATATTAAAGTCCTATACAAGTGCAGAGTAGGGAGCTTCCCTGGTGGCGCAGTGGTTAAGAATCTGCCCGCCAATGCAGGGGACACAGGTTCAAACCCTGGTCCAGAAAGATCCCACATGCCACGGAGCAACTGGGCCCGTGTGCCACAACTACTGAGCTTGCGCTCTGAGAAGCCTGCGCACCGCAATGAAGAGTAGCCCCCGCTCTCCGGAACTAGAGAAAGCCCGTGGGCAGCAATGAAGACCGAACGCAGCCAATACATACATACATACATACATACATAAATTTAAAAAAAAACAAGTGCCGAGTAGTAGTTATGTTATGGTTCTTCCACAGAATATTTTAAGAGGGTAAATGAATAGATTGCTTAGAGCAGAGTAAATCTCTAGAAATAGAAAAATATAAGAAGAAAGGAACAAAAAAATCCAGCCAGAGAATACTTAAGGAAATAAAGCTATCATGGAAGCAGGTAATACCAGAGACTCAAACATCTAAATGAAGTTTTTCAACTTCTGAAGTATGATAGGCATGTTTACCAAAATCAAATGAAGTTATCAGTAACCAAATAAACCACCAATGACTAGCAGAGTAGCTTGTATGCAGTAGGAGCTCAATAAATAGTTCTTGAATTCAAAAGGGTTTCTCAGCACACTGAAAAAAGCACACTAAGTAGAATCTCTGGTACACAATTAAAATGAATTAAATTTGCAAAAGGAAAGCTTACCAAATTAAGGTTTAAAAAGATGATTTAAATTTTATAAAGAGAAAAATTATGATAGTTTTTTTTTTTTTTTTTTTTTGCTTTACGCGGGCCTCTCACCGCTGTGGCCTCTCCCGTCGCGGAGCACAGGCTCCTGATGCGCAGGCCCAGTGGCCATGGCTCACGGGCCCAGCCGCTCCGCGGCACGTGGGATCCTCCCAGACCGGGGCACGAACCACCATCCCCTGCATCGGCAGGCGCACTCCCAACCAATGCGCCACCAGGGAAGCCCGATAGTATTCATTTTGGTTATAAAAATAAATCATAATTTCATTTAAGTCAAGATAACTCTCGGTAAAATCAGGGACAACTCTTTTTTTGCTTCTTACTACTTCAGTTTTCCTCTGAATAAGAGACCCTCTATGTTTTTGATAGTAATAGACTCTAGAGAGCTCTATAAGAACTCTATAGGATACCATTCCCTGTCAGTGACTAGAGAATAGCCCCCAACTGGGAACCAGTGGGGGAAAATCCTACAAAGTATTGTCTATATTAATACCTATGGATTGTTCGTCTGTAATATGAGTCACCTGGGTTGGGAGCAGTACCTCCAAATGCACAAAACAACAAATTCAAAGTTTCCTCAATTCATGCTGTTTTACTTCAAGAAAATCCAATACTGTACATGAAACTCTGAATTTGTATAATAAATAAAATCAATATGTATTCATGTGCATTACAAAAGATTTCTTTGATCACTGCCAAGGGCCCAGGGTTCAATCCCTGGTCAGGGAACTAAGATCCCACAAGCCACATGGCACGGCCAAAAAAAGCAAAAAAAAGCAAAACAAACAAACAAAAAAAGATTCAAAGCAATTCTGATGCAATCAGCATCTCTACTGTAATGTCTGAGTTACAAAAATTAAGTTATTTTTGTTATGATGTTATTGAAATATATATAAACTAGGACAAAACTCTTAGTGTTTATAGCAATGCATATGACAGTAAAATCTTACAAATTAAATCCAAATACAACCATAAAACCAGTATTATTCAATCAACAACATTAACATGACAGAAAACAAGATGTTTGCTGAAACAAAATCTCAATTGATAACATGAATACAATGCCAATTTACCTGTTCTGAGTTTGGAATGCCCAGATAACTGCGTCAGATGGGATCTACTGTAAGGCAGTATAGTCAGTGGCTAGAAGCTATGGAGTCAGACAACGTGTATGAAAACCAACTCTACCACTTATTAGCTGTGTAACCTTAGGAAAATTAACTTCTCTATACTTCAGTACCTTCATCTGTAAAACAGGAATAGTAATTACACATACCTCACGGGTCTACTGTATGAATTTAAAACACAAATACTTATATTAATTATGCTTCATTATTATACATGAAGAGTACTTTGAACAGTGCCTAGAACATAGAAGATGCTCAAAGAATGTTAGCTAATAGAATGTGAACTACCACAAAACTTATGTCATGTAGTGGGCTGTAGCATCATTTGGCGGTCTACTAGACATGAATACATCATTTATGCATTAGATATGCCTCAGTTCTTAAATAACTCTTCACAAAGTAGTACAATAGTACCCGGAGCCAACATGACCAAACAAACATAAATAGAGGCACTGCAATCTCCTGGCATTACCAGCTTAAAAGATGGTCAACTAGATGATTTAGAATATGCTATATTTTCTGATGATAGCTGACATGAGCACACACAGTTTTTAATTCTTATAAGAAACCTATAGATTCCCAAGAAAATATAGGCAGTCCCAATCTGCGAACGCATTAAATAACAAAGACTCCTAATTTTATTACTTAAACTTTCTACAACATATCTAGTGTATAAAATAGGGTATAGTTCGAACTTAACATGTATGTTCAATAATACCGCCAGTAAAAATTTCTTACGTTGTTAATTTTTAGTAACCCACAGTAGATCATCTCTAATCTCCTTTCCAAACACATGGGTTTTACAGACCATTTCACAGAACAAGGATCAGAAGCTAGAAAGATTCCTACTTCCTATCAACTCACTATTAGCCGCACATATAACATACTATAAATATTACCATCTCCATCAATAAAATATCTAATCTATGTTGTTCTCATCTGTCTGCTTCAATATTCATTCAAAGTCAGCATATGGCAATCTAATTATTGGATTAATGAACAATAATATAAACACAGGCATTTGAAGAGGAAGGACAAGGAATATTTATTATAAACCTTTAAAGGAATCATAATCCCTGTTAACAGTGTTTAATTATTTGATAAAATTTACATCAGACTTTTTTTTATTCTGAAGGTTTTTCCAAATGGTACTATTATAATTTTGATATATACTTAAAAATATGTACACTATGCCTGATCTACATACCCCAGAAATAATGTGAATAATGTGCAAGTGAGTTATATCTGACCTGGTTTCTTTGTCTCGTCATCTAGAAATCAGTCATGTTTTCCTGATACTAAAGTGCTAAGAACAGTTCTGTAAATCAAATTATAAACCTCAAAAGAGGGCACTGAGCATTCTCATATGTCCTGTACAAAGAATGACCATCTAATTAATCTTCATTTCTATCCCCAAATAAACTAACCTAGCTCTGTTTTTGATGATAGAAATGATCTGTAAAAAGAAACTCGTATACAAATTTTTTTAATCTAGTATGTTAAAATTTTAAATTAATGTATTCTTGTACATACTTAACAATCCAAAGGCTGTAGTATATTAGAAGCATTATGCATGACTCAAAATTTTCATGGAATTTAAATGTACCCCATCAGCAAAGGCAATTCAATATACAGAAGTTGTTACAACATTAAATTATTATTGAATTTGTTAAATGTATAAAATGTATATAATTTATAATAGGAAGAACTAATTTGGAATACGTCCCATTATATTCACATTTATAAATTTCCTCACTAACATACTCTGATATCCACTGACGTGGCTTTTACTATTTCTATGTGGATATCTCCCAAATCTGTATCCTCAGCCACACGTTTGCTAACGCATACTCAAAATGTCCAAAATTCATTTTCTTCCCAAAGCCTACTCTTCTCAGGTCTTTATTTCTGTTAATGTCACTGCCAGTATCCACATCACACAGATTCACAATCTCAGCTATTGTATCACTCATTCAACAAATATTTGTGTATCTGCTATGTGCCAAGCCTGTTCTAGGCACCTGGGATACATCACAAGGAAAATAAAAATCCCTGTCCTAGCTGAATTAACATTCTTATATTCTCCTCCTTTCCACTCCTAAGTTTAGTGATCTGATTCGTCAATGCCACCACCACAACCTCTTTTACATTCATTCTCTCCTATCCATTCACCTGAACTATTTCAACGGACTCTTCACTGATTTACCAACCTTTAGGTTTTCATCTCTCTAACACATCTCACAAACAACTGCCATATCAATCTTTCCAAAGCACCAGTCTGACTCTCCTCTTAAAAACTTACAAGGATTTCCCAATGCCCACAAAATAAAGCCCATATTCCTCTGCTGGCCTATAAGGCACCCAGAATGATCCAATCTATGTTTCTAGGCTTATCTTCCGAACTGAAGAAAGCCAATTTCATTTTCACAACCTGACCCTCAAGTCAAAATGAATTACCTATTACTCACTTTAGAGACTTCAATATTTCTTCCATCTTTGCCTTTTGTTTACAACTATTACCTCTACCTGGAATCCCCTATCCCTACTTCCATCTTTTCAATCTAATTTCCAAATCTTAACCATCCTTCAAGGTCCAGATCAAATTTAATCTCTTTTATGTTTTGTCCTGATTCCTCCAGCTGGAAGTCTTTACTCATTCCTCTGAAATCCTGTAGTACTCTATTTGAAACCATTTATAGCACTTAATATTTCCACCTTATGTTTTAATTATTTATGTGTGTCACTTGTTCACCATTTGACTGTAAAGTCAGGGTTTTAGCCACCTTGCTTGTACTTGTATAAGAAAGGCTCATCATAAACATTTCTAGATTACTTAATATCATCATTAAAGAAGTTACTAAGTTTTAGTCATTAAATGAACATTACTGCATGTCTACTCTGTGCACTATGCCAGGCTCTAAAGAAATAATGGTGGATCAAGCAAGGAAAAGACAGTCATATAAATAGATACATTTTAATATAATATGTTAAATACTTTAAAAATGATCAAAGCATATTGAAGGCCTAACTAACATAGTAGCAATTTAAAAAAAGAAGGTGATATATGGGAAAGAGGGGGATACCAAGAAGCAAAATAGGAAGATTAGACAAACAACTAAACATGAACTAAGGGAATTAAAGATCTCTAAGATTTTGAGCATAGGTAAACCTAGAGAAAGAGGCTTAGTGATACTATTAACCGAGCTGCAAAAACACCAAAGAAAAAACTTGGGCAAAGAAAAGACAGGAGTTTGGGTTAACAAACCACTTCAGGTATCCACAGGACAACTGAGATGGTCAGCAGACAGATGAAAACAGAGATCTACAGTTTGGAAAATAGGTCAGAGCTAGTGGTTAAGAGTTGGAAATTATGTGTATAAGGTGATTTGAAACTGCCTATGCCCTAAGTAAATGAAATTTTTCAGAAAGTAAGTGGACCAAGGACAGAATCTTTTGGAATACAAAGCAACAGAGAAGACAATAAGGAAAACACCAGATGTATAGAGTGCCACAGGAATTAAAGGGGCATTTCAAGAAGGAAGATATATTAAAAATTATCAAAAGCTGCTTAGAGGAGACATATCTGCACCTCCATGTTTTCTGCAGCATTATTCACAATAGCCAAGACATGGAAACAACCTAAGTGTCTGTCAACAGATGAACGGGTAAAGAAGATGTGAGATACACACACACACACACACACACACACAAACACACGATGGAATATTATTCAGCCGTGAGAAAGAAGGAAATCCAGCCATTTGCAATAACTTGCATAAACCTTGAGGGCATTATGCTAAGTGAAGTCAGAGAAAGACAAATACTATATGATATCACTGAAACGTGGAATTGAAAAATGCCGAACTCAAAGAAACAAAGAGTAGAATGATGGTTACCCAGGGCTGGGGGGTGGGGGAAATGGGAAGATACTGGTAAAAGGGTACAAACTTCCAGTTATAAGATTAACAAGTTCTGAGCATCTAATGTACAGCATGGTGATTATAGCTAATAATACTGTATTATATACTTGAAAATTGCAACAATGGATCTTAAATGTTTTCACCAAAAATATGAAATGGTAATTACGTGATGTAATGGAGGAGTTAGCTAGTGCTATAGTGGTAATCATCTGCAATCTATAAATGTATCATATCAACACACTGCACACCTTAAATTTACACCATGTGTCAATTATATCTCAGTAAAACTGGAAGAAAAATTTTAAAGAAAACTGAGAACATTTGAGTTAAATAAAACAGCTATCAAGGAAGGGTTCAGTATACTAACAATTATTCTGTTTCTTCAGCTGGAAGGTGAATACAGATGCCTATTTACCTACCTATCCATCTGTCTGTCTGTCTGTCTATCTATCTATCTATCTAATTGGAATGCTGCAACTGAATTATAAAGAAACAAAAATAGCTAACATTAAAATGCCTAACATTAGAGCCTATAACTTAAACTATTCATATGTAAGATTAATAAAATATATCCTTAAGTTAAAGGAAAGAAAAATTAAAAGCTGCTTAGAGATCAAGAAGAGACTAAGAAGAGATATAATTAGGTCTGAGGATCAGGAGCTCATTGGTGACCTTCAAAAAATGGTTTCAGTAGAGTAATGGGGCAGAAACTAGATTAGATTGCTTTGAGTACACGAGAGCTGAGGATATGATGACCACAAATACTGATCGATAATAAAAGTAATTATAGTTACCTTTACTGAATGCCTACTATCAGATATCGTTTTGAGTATTTGAAACACACTACTTTAACAGAGGCCCAGAGGCCCACAACTCTTTAATGTAAATATGATTTTCATTTTACCACTGAAGATCTGAAATTCAGAAAGGTTATTAAAGTATCATCTTGCCCAAGTATTGCTCATTCTGTAATCCACGCTTCTTTGAGAAAAAGACACATAGCCCACTATTTGGAGTGAAATCTTATTTTCTAAGATTTACCTCTAATTTTGGCCTCTCAATTTTCTGATACTCTTCCTTTCATTTCCAAAACTTTTCTAAATCATTAGATTTTTATATCAGGTGTGGTAACTAGCCTCTGAAATAACCCCCAATGATTCTTAACTTCTGGTAGTAATGCTCTTGTGCAATCCCCTCCCATACTAAATAGGACTGACCTCTATAACCAATAGAATATTGCATAAATGACCGAGTACTACTTCCAAGGCTAGGTCATAAAAGGCACTGTGGTTTTCATCTTATTCTCTCTTGGATTCCCCACTCTGGGGAAAGCCAGCCATGAAAAAACTGAAGCAGCCCTATGGAGAGGTCCAAGTGGTAAGGAACTGAGGCCTCCTGAAAAAAGCCAGCACAAATTTGTCAACCATTCGAGTGTGCCATTCTAGAATTGGATCCAGCCCCAGGCAAGCCTTGAGATGACTGCAGCCTTGACTGGCATCTTGACGACAACCTCACAAAATATCCTTAGCCAGAATCACCCAGTTAAGCTGTTTCCAAACTCTTTACACACAGCAAGAGTGTAAGACAATTAATGTTTCTTATTGGTTCAGCAGTTTTAGGTAGTTTGTTATAGAGCAACAGATAATTAATACATGAGGCTAGATTTGAAAAACATTTTTATATCACAGAATGTAATGTTATTAGATCATAACCAACATCTCTGGCTTGTCTTGATCAAAGTACCTAAAAGTTTTATTCCTATAAAGATACAAAAACTATGGAAATGAAAACTATGACAATTTCAAGTAAGTGATTTATTTAGCAATAACAAGCAAAACTGCATTCCCATAAGCCACAGCCACCAATACTGTAATTTAACTTATACCCTTGAATGCCCTTGAGAAGTCACATAGCTGCACTTCTGAGCTGGGACGGAATAAATCTGATAGATTAAATCAGCATCCTCCTTGTCTAAGGATTCTATTCTGACAATAAAATAAAGCTGATAACAAATGCTCTTTTATAACTAATTAGATCTGTATGGCTCATTCTTACATTTACTATGGTAACAACTGTAAATTCTCTGAGGGCAGAGAGCAGTCTCACTTCAATTCTTATGGGCCACAGCATCTAGCACAGTACAGGTTCAAAGTACATTTGTCAATTGCACAGACTTTGCAACACAAAGCCTAAATATCCAGGTCTTCCCTGGTGGCGCAGTGGTTGAGAGTCCGCCCGCCTAGGCAGGGGACACGGGTTCGTGCCCCGGTCCGGGAATATCCCACATGCCGCAGAGCGGCTGGGCCCGTGCGCCATGGCCCCTGAGCCTGCGCGTCCGGAGCCTGTGCTCCGCAACGGGAGAGGCCACAACGGTGAGAGGCCCGCGTAACGCAAAAAAAAAAAAAAAAAAAAAAAAAGCTTTATTTCAAAGCCTAAATATCCAAAATGAGCACATCAGTTAATTTTTTAAGTAACCATGTTATTTTTATTGAATTATTTTATAGCATTTCCAGTTTCATGAAATATCAAAATGCAAAGTCATTTCTTATTTTTCCTAATTTTCATTATCTTTTATTTCTACATAAGATTCAAACCTCTTTCATTTACTAGCCACAAGAAAAGTTCTTAGTGTGTTTGGCTTCCAGTCCTCTTTAATATATAAGGTTTATACAGGTTGGTAAAACATGTCGAATTTTGACCAAATATAATAGTATGGCAACATAAAATTCTCACTCTGTTCTTAGTTTGCCTGTTTATCTGAAAGAAAACAAAAAAAGGAACCCAAAGGTTCTGCAATACACCTGTACACTTATAAAAATGGTTTCTAATCCATCAGTCTCAGACCACTTCATAGCTCCAATTTCAATACTGTAAAACCTTATAAACTAGGTATTCTCTGTAGGCTAAATAATGTTTCCCACAAATACATTACTACTTGTCAAAATACATGAAGGTATTTGTACTTAATAAAATACTACCATATTTCATCGAGTCTAAGATACCGTCAATTGTTAAGACACACCATTAATTTATGTATCACTGCACCATTATTTTACGTACCATTAAGAAAGAAAAACATTACCAATTAACTATGTGACATCTGTAAAATGAATCTCAATTTCAAAGGCGTAGGAATGTGGAACAAGGAATGTGCATCTTAGAATCTACAAAATGCAGTAATTCATTTGGTCAAAATGTGGTTTCTCAAGCAATGGATTCTAAAAGTCCAGCTACCATCATTTGGTTTCCAAGAAATTTCATGATGTTGAAGGAGTCTTGTTATACTAAAAGATTGAGTACCAACACCCTAAAATAAACGTCTGCTGAATAAATGAATAAAAGTTACTCCTATGGCTTATTTTTAATGAAGACAGAAATTAACAGCTACACTTTATTGAAAAGCATCTTCTATAGGTCAGGCCCTTGCTGGCACTTTCATATATTATTATAGCTAATTCTCATAATAATCTTGAAAGGTAAATATTATCCCCATTTTGCATGCAAGAAAATTGAGGTTCAGAGAAATAAAATAACTGTTTAAAAGTCCACAGCCAATAAATGAGGGAAATGCAATTAAAGCAAAAAATTTAGATAAAATTAAAGCTACTTTCTCTACTGCCTTCAAGATGAATGGATCCCATATATCCTCCAAAGAATCTTACTTTATCCTACTCATTCCTAAAGGTTCTATCCTATTTTCCTCACTCTGTTAACAGACAAATTTCTCAAATGAAAAGTACACATATGTTGTCTCAATGACTTTAACCTCTTAAAACCTGGAATAAAGTTAGCAGAAGACAATTTACGTTCAGAATTCACTAATGAGCAAGGTTTATCAAATCCAAAGGCCTATCCTTAATCCTCATTCTCATGAACCTGTTTACAAAGTATGTTACTGCTGATAGTCCATTTACCCTTAAGACCCTTAACTCCTATGACGTTTTTTCCAAGATTTCCTCTATGTCTCTATTTTTCTGCATTACATACTTTCCCTTAGTGAATTAATTCTTTAATTACTATCTCAATTGTAATAAATCTTATCTTTGATACAATTTTTCAAATTCCAGCTAGTACTTATCTCTACATATAGACATTTTGTGTATGAAATCAGCATACTTAAGATCTAATTTCATGAATTTACCACCCCCATAAGTAGCTCTCCTATACCAGTTTCCCTAGGTATAAACCATTATATCTATATTAAATTCTTCCCTCCTTCAACCCCTATATCTGGCAACTCATCCAACTTCTGTTATTTAAAGTATAAATATCGAAGCACCTACATAAATCACTGTGCTAAGCAATAAAAAGAGATACGTTAAAACATGTTTAATAGGGACTTCCCTGGTGGTCCAGTGCTTAAGACTCCATACTCCCAATGCAGGGGGCACAGGTTTGATCCCTGGTCAGGGAACTAAGATACCACATGCCGCACGGCGCAGCCAATAAAAAAAAAAAGTTTAATGGTATTACTTTACCTTTACCAATAATATCTTTATTTAATTTCAAATACTAATGAGAAAAAAAGAGATCTAACTACTAAAATATTGTGTATGCTTGCAATTACACAACTTGGAAGGGAGGTGTTGCTTTTTTTTTTGAATTTTTGAATTTTATTTTATTTATTTTTTTATACAGCAGGTTCTTATTAGTTATCCATTTTATACATATTAGTGTATATAGGTCAATTCCAAGAAGGCAGATGTTACTTTAATAGGATACTATGTGTTTAACAGGGCAGGTTCACAAAATATGCATTAAATTATTATTATTAATTATTGATATCATTGCTAAAATTTTTTAAACATAAAGTTGTTTAAACAATGTTTTAGGGCTTCCCTGGTGACACAGTGGTTAAGAATCCACCTGCCAATGCAGGGGACACGGGTTCGAGCCCTGGTCTGGGAAGATCCCACATGCCGCGGAGCAACTAAGCCCGTGTGCCACAACTACTGAGCCTGCACTCTAGAGCCCGCGAGCCACAACTACTGAAGCCCGCGCTCCACAAGAGAAGCCACTGCAATGAGAAGCCCACGCACCACAATGAAGAGTAGCCCCCGCTCGCCACAACTAGAGAAAGCCCACGCACAGCAACAAAGACCCAGTGCAGCCAAAAATAAATAAATAAAACAAATTTATTTAAAATAAACACAAACAAAAAAATGGTTTAATAAGTTTTCCTTACATAAAACCTATCATATTAAATAACACTGTCTCTAAAATGGAAGTAAGAAAGGTCAAGGAGGAATTTCAAAATTCTGCATTTGATAGTAATTTCTTTCCCTAAAACATTTTCTTCTCTAATACATTATGCTTACAAATCAATTCAGAAATTCTAATAAGGCTGTACAACAAAAGTGCAAAAGAAAAAGGAAAAAGTTACCAATTTTCTTCCCAGTTTTTCATCTCTACCGAAACCAAAGAAACTTTCAAAAATGTATACATTAACCTTTTTTTTCTTTCATAAATAACCATTAACAAGTAGTAACATAAACTTTCTGTTCTATGAAATCCTGACCATGTAACACCATGTTAAGAATCCAGGTTCTGGGGCTTCCGTGGTGGCGCAGTGGTTAAGAATCTGCCTGCTAATGCAGGGGACAAAGGCTCGAGCCCTTGTCTGGAAGATCCCACATGCTGCGGAGCAGCTAAGCCCGTGCACCACAACGACTGAGCCTGCGCTCTAGAACCCACGAGCCACAACTACGGAAGCCCACACACCTAGAGCTCGTGCTCCACAACAAGAGAAGCCACCGCAATGAGAACCCCAAGCACCTCAACGAAGAGTAGCCCCTGCTCACTGCAACTAGAGAAAGCCCGCACTCAGCAATGAAGACCCAACACAGCCAAAAATAAATAAGTAAATAAACTTACAAAAAAGAATCCAGGTTCTGAAATAAGACAAACCTGTGTCTGAATTCTGGTTGTAACCATTCACTACCTATGTGACCTTGGGCAGTCTACTCAATCCAAGGCTCAGCGACTTCTTAAAACAGGGATAACAAAACCTACCTTAGAGGGTAAGGATTAAATGTAAAATGCCTGGCACAATGGAAACACTCAATAAATATTGGCTGTTCTTATCATCATCATTGTTTTATTATTTTTTTTAAAAAAGGAAGGGGACACTCATGAATACTTAACGAATTGGTTTAATACATATTCTAATCTCCTCTAGTCAGATGTGCCCTGACTTTGGCTTGGCAGCATAAGAGATGGGGAGATGGGGGGCAGGGGGGAGGGGAGGTGCTCTTCATGTACATGTAACCTGTGTTAACATTCAAACAGATATGCTACAGAGAAATGCCCAAATGATTTTTCAACTTTCCTGAGTCTTGCTCTCATCTCTACCTAACTCCTCAAGCCTTACCATAATTCCTCAGTCCTGTCTCCTCACCTACAATAGGTTTCTACCTAGATGGGGCAATGGCTAATTTTCTGTAGTTGAGTAAACAACATTTTTAAGGTTTGAGTCTCTTAACTTACTTAGTCTTTTAATTGACACACACACGAACTATTTGAGGTTGTTAATGTGAACTAATGGATTAGGTTCAGATAAATGTTATTAACAGAGTATTTAAGTAATCATTAACAAGAACATTTAAATTTATATGGGTTCTTACAAAGAAAATTTATTCTTAAAATTAAAAGTAAAGAAATGTTTATATGGCAGTGATAAGCCTCAGCAAGGTATAGCAGTGAGCAGGAGGTCAATACTTTTATTCCAGGCTCTCCTATCAGCTAGTTGTGAGACTGACCACATATCTTGGCCTTTCTGTCCTCGATTTATTCATCTGTGAAACAGAGGGCTTGAGAAGGTCTTTTTCAACTCTAAAACTAATTCTAGTATTAAAAATTAAATTTCCATTACAGAAGTGAAAAGAACTAAAACTAGACAGTCTCTGAAAACTCAAAGGATTCACTTAAGCTATTCAAACATACTTAGGAATGCACATGTGAATTTCACCCCAATTTTTAAAAAAGAAAAGAATATGAAGGCACAGTCTATAACTAAAATGAATGCAAGTTACAAGTAACCAAGGAGAACTAATTTATTTCAAAACCATATAACTGTTCCCACCTGAATTTCTTACTGTATATAAAAAAGGACAATTTATTAATAAAAATATCACAGATAACAGGAGTAATACCTAAAATCAACAAAGCCATTTTCCAAGAAAATATGAACTGGACAAGCCCAGAGGGACAAAATTTGAGGCTCAGTTTCCCTCACAAAGGTACTGTTAACCTAGCATTAACTAAATAATTTTAATAGCAAATATAGGCATAGGCATTGTCTAAGCACTTTTCATATTTTAATTCATATAATCCTCACAAAAGTCCTGTAACTAGAGTGAAGTAAGTCAGAAAGAGAAAAACAAATACCATATGCTAACACATATATATGGAATAAAAAAAAAATGGTTCTGAAGAACGTAGGGGCAGGACAGGAATAAAGACGCAGACTTAGAGAATGGACTTGAGGACATGGGGAGGGGGAAGGGTAAGCTGGGACAAAGTGAGAGAGTGGCATGGACATATATACTCTACCAAATGTAAAATAGATAGCTAGTGGGAAGCAGCCACATAGCCCAGGGAGATCACCTCAGTGCTTTGTGACCACCTAGAGGGGTGGGATAGAGAGGGTGGGAGGGAGGCTCAAGAGGGAGGGGATATGGGGATATATGTATACGTATAGCTGATTCACTTTGTTATACAGCAGAAACTAACACAACATTGTAAAGCAATTATACTCCAATAAAGATGTTTTTAAAAAGTCCTGTAACTACTATTACTGTCCCGATTATACAAATAAGGAAACTGCAGCACAGAGAGGTAGAATGACTTGCCTGAGGTCACTCAACTAGTAAACTGTCCAGATGGAATATGAACCTAGGCAGTCTGGCTTCAGAGTTTCTTCTCTGTACGCGTTATTGACATATAAGCATATGATGCAAAATAGTTAAACAATAAAATGAATCAGGGTGATTGTGTTCACTCAGCCACTAACCAAGCCATGTGTCCCTGAATCACAACCTCTCTGGACCTCATTTCCCACTCAAGTAAAAAAGGGAATTGGACTTAATTAGTATCTGAAATTCCTTACAGGTCTAACGTTCCATGATCTATGGAAGAATCTAAAAGCCAAAAGCCATGACTGTGGCATAGCAACAGCTATATCCGCTGTTCTTTATCTTCCTCTTCTTACACTTATCATTATATCTCATTATTTTTTTCTTATGGCTCATCTTTATAAGGTCCTCTATTTAACAGCTGCCTACCTCATAATAGTTACACTGATAATCTTGAGGAAAAAATAAATTAACACAGGTGAACTCTGACCTCCAGACCATACTCTACTACCTCCAAACCATGCAGACTGAGACCTGGGACTAAAAATAGACCAGCCATTACTTCAGCAGGTGCTGGAGAACAGGTAAGACTACGCCTAAATGTACTTACGTATAAATGGATGGATTTATTTATTTTTCATAAAGCAGTATGATGTAGGAATTAAAAGCAGGGGCTCTTTCAGTCTCATCTCTGCTAACCACAATTAGCAGTTTCAACATAATCAGTTACTTAATGGCTCTAAGACTCAGGTTCCCCATCTACAAACATAACTAACATAACAACCTACCTAAACAGCTTACTATAAAGAGAAAACGTTTTTAAAGTAATGTCACAGTGACTGACAAAATAAGCACTCAAAAAATAACAGCTGATGGGGATTCCCTGGTGGCGCAGTGGTTGGGAGTCCGCCTGCCGATGCAGGGGACACGGGTTCGTGCCCCTGTCTGGGAGGATCCCACGTGCCGTGCGGCGGCTGGGTCCGTGAGCCTTGGCCGCTGGGCCTGCGCGTCCAGAGCCTGTGCTCCGCAATGGGAGAGGCCGAAGCGGTGAGAGGCCCGCATACCACAAAAATAAAAATAAAATAAAATAAATAACAGCTGTTGTTCCTGCTACTGCTACTGTTACTGGCACTGTTACTGCCACCACTGTTATTTACAATTCGCATATAAAAAAGCAAGAGTTCCAAAGTGTGACAAATTTGATTTCAAATTCTGGCTCTACTACTTACTAGATGTGTGGCATGAACAAATTGACTAGTCTCTCTAAGCCTGGGTTTCCTCATCAGTAAAATGGAGATAATAAATTATCTATCTCACAAAACTGTTGTGAAGATTAAATGAAGTAACATACTGATGACACCTGGTTCCTAACTGGTCAATAAATGTTAATTCCTTTCTCCTTAATGACAAAATGACCACATTTCCACTAGTTCAATTCAAAGAAGAGAGAATGAAAGTGGGAATCTCAGGAAAGACAACTTTCTTTTCTCTATCATCCTGTGCAGGTGGGATATACCAGAGAATCCTCACTTATGGGATTTCCTTTATCCTCTTATGTGCTTCCTAAGACTAGAGAGCTTTTTCTCAGGCCATCTCCAAACATTCTGAAAGGAGTCCTGTGCTCTAAGGCAGCAACTCTCAGAAACCCTTTCAGGGGAGCCAAAAGGTCAAAACTATTTTCATAATAATACTACAACTTCATGTGCTTTTTTCACTCTCATTCTTTCATGAGTACACAGTGGAGTTTTCCAGAGGCTAAATGAAACGTGATGTCATGTCTCTGATGGCTAGTAGAGGTGTGCTTGTATACTCTTGTGTTTCAGACATTTCTTAGTTTTAATTTCTAATGTAGCATATTATCAATAGACATTGAAATCCTCAATAATTTTTAAGAGTTTCAAATGGTCCCAAGACCAAAGAGTTAAAGGACTTCTCTTATGTATAGAAAAAGCACACAAAGCACTTGGATTACTGTGAATTACAACTTTACCAATTTAGCTTAAATAAGTAATTCACACAATAATCTAAAAGCTTCTCATTTTCCTGTATGATTACATTTCACCCTTCAATCTTCAAAAAAATCACTTGTTCACTAATTATTTATGACTATTCAGTGACAGAACTGGGCCTAAGGACTTACATCTCCTTATTCATGGTCTACAGTCTTTCCAAATACTGCAGGTCATCTTCAATAAGGAATGACTATGTTTTCTTAATCAACATACTGTCCCTCCTGTTACAGACAATATGAAAATTGTAAGTTATGCTTACAGCAGGTTAATTAAACTTTCCTCTGACCTATAATAAACAACTTTTTAAGGATTTTCTGATCAGTCCCCATAGATACCACACCTGCCTAGTGATGGGAAGAAACAGGTAACCAAATTTCTTCCTATAAAGAAATTAAATTTAAAGGCATATAACATAAAACGTTTGAAAAGCCAGGGAGAATTCATCCATATTATGAATCCATATTATTTACACAAGTGATCCAAATTTCACCATGTTCCAAGTCCACAATCTACAATTTTCCCTTTCTACACCATTTTTAATTTTGAAAGCACTATGCTGACTAAAATATAAAACCAAACACACACATACACACACACACACAGGAATACTGTTTATTGGGACTTCCCTGGTGGCGCAGTGGATAAGAATCTGCCTGCCAATGCAAGGGACACGGGTTTGATCCCTGGTCCAGGAAGATCCCACATGCCACGGAACAAGTAAGCCCGTGCACCACAACTACTGAGTCTGCACTCTAGAGCCCGCAAGCCACAACTACTGAGTCCATGTGCCACAACTACTGAAGCCCACACACCTAGAGCCCACGCTCCACAACAAGAGAAGCCACCACAATGAGAAGCCCGCACAATGAAGAGTAGCCCCCGCTCACCGCAACTAGAGAAATCGCACGCAGCAACGAAGACCCAATGCAGCCAAAAATAAATAAATAAATAAATTTATAAAAAATAAAATACTGCTTTTTGTTTTTTTCTATTCTTAAGACAACAAAAGAGCTAGAATTTAATGACAAATCTATCAGCCTATAGGACATAATAGAGCCCCTATAAATATTTGTTGAATGAATGAATAATTTTTTAAGGCATTTGTTCACGAACATTGTCTACTTGGCTTCTTTTAAAGATTTTTTTTTTTTAAATGTGGACCCTTTTTTTAAAAGTCTTTATCGAATTTGTTACAATACTGCTTCTGTTTTATGTTTTTGTTTTTTGGCCGCGAGGCATGTGGGACCTTAGCTCCCTGACCAGGGATCGAACCCACACCCCCTGCACTGGAAGGTGAAGTCTCAACCACTGGACCGCAAGGGAAGGCCCTACTTGGCTTCTTTTAGCATTTACTAGGTAAGGGGAAGAACTGAAAAGGAAAATACAACTGGGCAAGAATCCTAGTGAATTCTGACAATCTCTCAATCCCAAAGGCCAATTAAATACCAAGCAACCCACAAACCACCTGCAGTTAAGCTATACAACTTGAGGAAAATCTTCCAAACTATTTTTATGTCATATCACTATTAAAAAAAAAAAGGGGGGCTCCCCTGGTGGCGCAGTGGTTGAGAGTCCGCCTGCTGATGCAGGGGACACGGGTTTGTGCCCCGGTCCGGGAGGATCCCGCATGCCGCGGAGCAGCTGGGCCCGTGAGCCAAGGCCGCTGGGCCTGCGCATCTGGAGCCTGTGCTCCGCAACAGGAGAGGCCACAGCAGTGAGAGGCCCGCATACCGCAAAAAAAAAAAAAAAAAAGTTTACTATGCGCCTCCAATATATGTACCTTTGTTTATAAATTATCTCCTTCTACAACTGTGTACATTATAAAACTCAGAACTTTTTTAAGTGGAAGTTTTAAAAGATGAGACAATAATAAAATAAATAATTTAAACTTTCATTTGTGAATAATGTGAAAATATTTTTAATTTCTCTTAAGAAATTATCAATAACAATACTTTTAAAGAACAACCTAACAGAAAAAGTTCATTACTTTTTAAAATCTTAGGTTTTAGTATCTCAAAGGCCTAGTTCAAACTTCAGGATTCACTTAATTTTGAAACTTGATTATAATGGCTATAAGCTGGAAAACAGACCTCACAAAGGCAGAAAACTCTAACACATAACATACATTTAGGGTGTTCACTGTGGATGACAAAGGATGTAAAATCTTATTTCAAAGAATTATCTTAATTATTTTGAAACTTTTTGGCAAACGTCTTGTCAGGTCTATTAAAGTACCATTGTTTTTTCTGTAATTTGGTTGACAAAAAGCTAGTACTAGAAGTAGAATTGTCAGCTCTGCCATTTTCTTGTTGTTCACATGTGCTTGCATTATGCTGTTATGGCTGGTACTGCTGTTGAGGCTTCTTTACAAGAGTCTTTTTAAGTCACATCCATTTTATAAGAGTTAGTTTAGTCAAAACTAAATAATATCCATAAATTCATCTTAACTATGCACCCATAAACTGGATTAATTGCTATTTGCTGAAAGTGAACAAACAAGTGAGAAAACTATTAGCAATTCTTGTCTCTCTTTCCCTCAGACTACCTCCTAAACAAGGTCATTGCATCAATCCATTTATTCAATATAAGTAAAATTTCATTTCTTCTTGTCATATGCATAAAAATGAATATAATTAAGCCTTCTAAAACTACCTTCTCTTACTCCATGGGAGTGTTGGGTACTCTCCTTCGGGGGCTATGATGCAAATATACTTGCAACATCTAGCCAGCACAACTCAATCAGTCTCAAATGCTTTTCAGATTAGGATTGGATTTGAAGTCAGGACTGATTTTCCATGGTCACCTCGGGTCAAATAAGAGTCTTATGTTCTTATGATCTGGGCCTTCACTCAAAAACTGATCCAAAACCAACCTTCAGGGATGGATGGACAAGTGTAATCTTTCCAGGACACTTAACCTAACGTACTTTATTATACAAAGATAATAACAGTAATAACTTCCTGTTTTATACAACATTCATTCACTCACTTAAGAAACATTTGTATATGCCAGGCATCTTACTGCCATACTCATTTACAAATGTTATTTTAAATATGCTATATTGTACTTTCATTTGCCGAAGTGCCTAAAAGAAGTGTGGTTTGTGCCCCATCGGGTGGCCAAACTGGAAATTTCAAACAAGTTCCAGCAAGGCAAGTTAACCGTAACTAATCAACATAATACCTTTGGGAAATTGAAGCCTGCAACACAAGTGTTCTCATGGGAGAGTTCTATAAATGAAAATCACAATAATGTTATGGCAGTGTTTCCTTACACTTGAAAATAAGGGATATACAGTTTATGGAAAATCCCTTCCCAAATCTTGCAACAAAAAATTAAACTATGACCATCACTTTTTACTTAAGTTAAATAAAAGCTTCACTGGGTCAGCTTTCCAGTCACAGATTAAAATATCATTTAAATTATTTGAAAGGAGACTATTAATTTAAAAGGATGATATTAATAGTAATGCTTTAAGTTCTGTCCTCTTCATATGTAAAACATAATGAAACCATAAAAATGTACAGAAATTTGGAGCTATATGGGTCCTTAGAAAATAGAGGGCTGTGAGCTTAGAAACCATCAAGTCCAATTCTCTCACTTTACAGATGAAGAACCTAAAGCCCAGAAAGAGGAAGTGATTTCGTCAGGGTCACACAGTCTGGGTGACCTGACTCCCAATGCTTACACATCTGTGCTCAAGAGACTAGCTATCTATATATGATCCTGGACAAATAAATAACTTAACCTTTCTGGACCTTAGTTTCCTTGCCTGGAAAAAAAACAAGGAGGCAGATAATCTCTCAATTCCCTTTTAACTCTAAAGTCCTGAAATTTAGATACCTCATTATTTTAGTACCTTACAAAACTACAGCGTACACTGAAAAAACCATTCCTGGTTCCTGAGAAACCAAAGCAGCACAGGACCCTAGGGAAGAAAATACAAGTCAGCAGCCTAAGGCACCAAATATATTTGCTTCTTTTGCTAATATTCTGTAAAATATTAACATGGTCATACTAGCCTATTTGGTTGAAACTGGTCTAAATTAATTTTGATTAATCAATTACAGAACTCTAAAATATACAATCACTGATACTAAATTTTAAAAAGTACTTTTTGGGGCTTCCCTGGTGGCGCAGTGGTTAAGAATCCGCCTGCCAACGCAGGGGACACGGGTTCGAGCCCTGGTCCAGGAAGATCCCACATGCTGTGGAGCAACTAAGCCCGTGCGCCACAGCTACTGAGCCTGTGCTCAGTAGACCGCGAGCCACAACTACTTAAGTCTGCGTGCCTAGAGACTGTGCTCTGCAACAAGAGAAGCCACTGCAATGAGAAGCCCACACACCGCGACAAAGAGTAGCCCCCACTCATGGCAACCAGAGAAAGCCCGCATGCAGCAACAAAGACCCAACGCAGCCAAAAATAAATAAATTAAAAGAAAAAAAAGTACTCTTATAAAGCTTTATTGATGTCTTATCTTATGTGCCAAGATTTACACTCAAATAGATTATTGGAAACAGGGATAGTAGTCTCTTCCCATTTGTGTTTGTTGTTTGTAAAAACTATTCACAAATGGATCAAACTGATTTTCTTTATATGGTTTCTCCATGTTGCTCTATTCTTTTATGCTCTGTTATTCTGCTTATGAAGACCAAGTCTGTGAACGCCACAATTCATTTTTAAATTAGAAACTGATAATTTTCAGGATATTGATGGATCACTAACAATAATTTTAACAATCCAAAAAACGAAATCCATTAAAAGTTAAATCAAAAACCTATGGGGGTGGGCTTCCCTGGTGGCGCAGTGGTTGAGAGTCCGCCTGCTGATGCAGGGGACACGGGTTCGTGCCCCGGTCCGGGAGGATCCCACATGCCGCGGGGCGGCTGGGCCCGTGAGACATGGCCGCTGGGCCTGCGCATCCAGAGCCTGTGCTCCGCGGCGGGAGAGGCCACAGCAGTGAGAGGCCCACGTACTGCAAAAAAAAAAAAAAAAAAAAAAAAACCCTATGAACTGGGACTTCCCTGGTAGTGCAGTGGTTAAGAATCCGCCTGCCAATGCAGGGGACACGGGTTCAAGCCCTGGTCTGGGAAGATCCCACATGCCGCGGAGCAACTGAGGCCGTGCGCCGCAACTGAGGAGTCTTTTCTCTGGAGCCCGCAATCCACAACTACTGAGGGCACGTGCCTGGAGCCCGTGCTCCGCAACAAGAGAAGCCACCACAATGAAAGGCTCACGCACCGCAACGAAGCTGCACG
This sequence comes from Globicephala melas, assembly GCF_963455315.2. NCBI lineage: Eukaryota > Metazoa > Chordata > Mammalia > Artiodactyla > Delphinidae > Globicephala > Globicephala melas. The sequence goes on from NC_083314.1 coordinate 49,334,499, forward strand.
TCGCAGCTAGAGAGAGCCCGCACACAGAGGCGAAGACCCAGCGCAGCCACTAAATAAATTAAATTAATTTTAAAAAATACAAAAAACCTATGAACTACAACAGAACTTGAAAAGCTCTGGCCCTATATTCTTATTTTATGAAAGAGGAAAGAACCCTGGAAAGGCAAAAAGACTGTCCCCATGGCCTCATGATGAACGTGTATAAGAACTAGCACTTATTGTATGACCGTGTGTACACAATAATACATATAATCGGAGATGTAAAACAACATTTTCAGCTTCAACCTAATTCTCTGCTTATTTCAAGTAAAATTTAATATAGCAAAATGACATAAAACCAAAGAAGCTGAACAGTTCATATTCGTTCACAGCACTAGAAAGCAGCCTACACAAGAAATCAGGAGTAATACACCCAAATTTCATCACCAGTACTTGAAAAACAAATTCAAGTGTCTGGTCTACTAAGTGTTTCAAGAGCATCATCTTCACATATGAGAAACATGTTACTGCACTATGAGAAGGTTCTTTTCTCTAGCAAATGCTAACATCTTTTATGATGTCCTTTTTTCCCCAAAGTTTTAAGCTGCCAAAATTCCTAGACTCTAAAGACGCTTATTTATGCCCCTTTAACTATTTTTAAAGGAACAGCACCAGCTCTTGAGAAATAGTATACAACACACAGACCCCAACCCTATAAAAAATGTCTTTAATGGCTCCAATTCACAAAGAAAAGTGCTCCTTATTAGTTTTGCCTACCAAACAATGAGCTTTTCCACAACAGGAGTCACATAGTAGGGACCCTCTGCAGAATAAAATTTCAACAGTTAATGAATTTTTCAAAAAATAATTTCTAATTGGCCTAGGAAAGATAACACAGTCACACATATGAAATGTGTTCCTCTCCTCTGTGACCAAACTAAAGTAACCATTTAGGACTAATGTCCAAATGGAGTATGTGAATGAAGAGTCCCAGAATGACTCCAGCCACAAAGCTGACATTATAAATCAAGAGGTAATTTCATCTTCAAACTAAATCTTATGCTTCTCCTTCCAGCCCCAGAAACTGTATTCCAGATTAATACAATTCTATGAAACAGTTAAGTGCTGTAATACTTAAAATGAATCATAGCATACAATCAGCCACTATTACTTCTCCCCAAATGAAGCATTCCATACTATATAACAAGTATAAGATGTTGCTTCAGCATGCTGTGTTCTATGAAGAACTAGCAGTGGTGCTGAAAATTACTACTAGAAAGATGAAAGACCAATACCTTCCTTTCAATAAAAACCATCATCTGGACTCTAGCCAAGGTTTTAAAACTGACCAAATGTTATTAGAAACAATAAATCAAAAACTCTACAGGCTGAAAAGCTAATCCCTTATTTCATTCTTACAAAATGTAGCCACAAAACACTACAAGAAAATTAAGTTTAAAGAAAGCATTCATAATTTTAGGCCTTTCACTTCTGGCAATACTCAAATACTGTATGTTACAATGTGAATTTATTTTACAATCTTCAAGGTTGTTTAACCTACTTACATCCCTTTCCTTTTCTTCAATTATTACAACTGTTATACGAATAAATAAACCCGCGTTGTTGCCTAAACATCCTATCAATGAACTTAAAACAGAAATTAAATAGAAAATCGAAATATCTCAATTTATAAAACCTAGCTAGAATATTTGTGTTCATATTGATTTTATACTCTTTGTTCCTGCACACAACATAGATGTGAATTCCTGGAGGTTACAGATTAAGTCTTTCTCTATCCAGGAGCTGAACTGCCAGCCACTGAGAATAACCTATTGCAATGCTTAAAGCCCTTCAGGTATCTTGGCTTCTGAAAATATAAATGAGCTCGTTATCTTCACTTTCCTTTTTATTAGTGTAAGGTTCCTTATCACTATCTATTAAATACCCTTCAGGAGCAGTTATCACAGAAATTAAGGGTGAGGAGGGCCATGATTTCTGTAATAACACAGGTATGTTTTCAAAGTACATTGTTTACAAGATGGTACTTTTCTCCCTAGCTAACAAAAATTTTAGGAAAGAAAACCTTAAAATTTTAATAATTCCCTTCTCTTTCTTCCTTCCTCTTCCCCTTCACTCCATTCCAAAACAACAGAAGAGCCAAAACCAAAGATATGATTACTTTATATACTTCATTAAATTAGTGAAAAAACGAATCACCGTCTTTTTATCAAAACAAAATAGTTGATTACGATACGTTTGCATACTGTAACCACCGCATGTGTGATACACATTTAAATCAAGTTTCAACGCTGTTAACAAAGCCTTTGTCAACAGTGGGCAAGTGGGGGAAAGCTGAAGGGCTCTGTGGAATGAAGGAAATCACTAGAGGGGCTTATCTGGGAAGAGAAGGATTCCTTGGTGAGAGGTGAGCAGAGAGAAACAAGACCTAACCTTGGCGAGGAGGCGCTCGCCCAGGGTAGGAACCAGAGGTCAGGGTGAGCGGGAGGAGGGGATTAGCGCGGAACCGCCGCGACCCCAGGCTACCCTTACACCCCGACTCCCCCACCTGCGGCTCGCCCTCCCACCACCATTCCCCAGCCCCGACCGGCTGTGCCGTCCCTCCCGGTCCGCCGCCCGCATATCCGTTACTCCGGCGGCAGCGGGGCTGCGGGGGAGGGGAAGGTCAGCGGGGCCCGGAGGGGGCCGGCCGCGGCGGGGATGCCGCAGTGGCTCCCCGCCGCACCGGGTCAAAGTCCGCGGGGAAGCAGCAGGAGCGGAAGGCGGCGGTGGAGGTCGGGACTGGCGAGATGGTGGCCCCTCCGAGTCCTCCCACTACCCGGCCGCTGCCGGTACCTCATACTGGATGTATTGCTTCCTCCACTCGGGAGTGATGTGCGCGGAGAGGTGCTCGGCGAACTTCATCCTGCCGTCTCCCCCTCACTCCCACTCGGATCCAGCAGTTACAGGCGGCGGCGGCGGCGGCGGCGGCGGCAACAGCGACTCCGACTCCTCCCCACATGGGCCCCGGCGCGGCGCGGCGATGCGCTTCTCTCCTCCTCCGCCGCCGCCGAGGTCTCCTCAGAGCCGCCCTCCCGCCATCTTCCTCCTCCTCTCCATAGCCCCGCCCCGCCCCGCCCTCTATACGTCATCGCCATGGTAACCGCCTACGCGCACCGACGAAGGGGGCGGAGTAAGGGGCGGGCTTTGCGTACATTCCTCAAGGCTCCGCCCCTTCTGGGCCGGACGTGCTGAAGGCACCTCCCCTGACCTCTTACGTCTGGCGCCTGTGGGCCTTACAGCTGCTCTTTACCGCCAGCCTGGGAAGCAGCAGTGCTGTTATTGCAATTAATATTAATACTGTAGCAACAATAATCCACACAAGACGTTTATATTTTCAAAGATTTGTGCAGGGCTTCTGTGGTGGCGCAGTGGTTAAGAATCTGCCTGCCAATTCAGCAGACACATGTTCGAGCCCTGGTCCAGGAAAATCTCCAAAGCTCGGAGCAACTAAGCCAGTGGGCGGCAACTACTGAGCCTGCGTGCCACAACTACTGAAGCCTATGCACCTAGAGCCTGTGCTCTGCAACAAGAGAAGCCACCACAATGAGAAGCCCACGCACCACAACGAAGAGTATCACCCGCTCGCCACAACTAGAGAAAGCAGCAACCAAGACAACCAAAAATAAATAAAATAAATAACTATATTAAAAAAAAAAAAGATTTGTGCAAACGTTTTTCCATTTTGATATTTATTCTTCATAAAACCCTCAATGATGGATCAACATTAATCCAAACTGAGTAACTAAAACAGACTAAATAGTTAAGGGCCACATGTATTTAAAGGAATCCTATTTTACATGCTCTAGGTGCTCAATAAATGCTTGTTGAATTTAATTAAAGACGTCAGTGCCAAGAATTGCATGCTGCTTCTGAATTTCAATGTAATTATCTAGTCCTGGGGCTACCAGAAAGGCCAGCAACAACACCTGGGCCCAAACCAGGATTGTGGGTACCAGCTGGACTTGTGACTTAGCTTCCTGGAGATTAGGAGTGGGGCTGAGAGGGTAACCAATGTTGGGAGGAAAGAGAATCCTCTAGAGTTACGGTTGGATCTCTACCCTCAGGGAGACCAGACATGGATCCAGCACCCAGTCTGACTGTCCTCGAGGAGAATGGAGAATAGATCACACACACAGCTTGGCACTACTTTGAGCATGGGAGTGATTGTCCTGGAGGACCTGATTTGGGACACTAACCAAGGTCCTTCCCTGAGTAGAGGAGCCCTGGATAATAATAACTAACATTTGTTAAGCACTCACTGTCCATGTAACAAACATTATTCTAAACCCCTTATACGTACAGTACCTTGTCCTTTAATTCTCACAATTTTGAGGATGTCCAAAGACTAGGGGACAACCATGACCGAGACAGTACTCTTAGTTATCAACATCTACTGTTGGCTTTTTTTTTTTTTCCACGTGTTTTTTCCCCTTTCCCCTTCCTCTTAATTCATGCCAGTAGGGATTCCGCAATTATTTCCTCAGGACAGGGGTGATGCATGATGGAAAACAGGCATAGGCTATGAGTCTTTCTGACTTTTATTGTACAAAAAAGCCTCAACCTTGGGTGAAAGGGTAATCAGGGTCAAAAAAAGAAGAAGAATAGGAGAAGGAGTGAGGACTCCTCTCAGCTCAGCACTATACCCTGCTGCCCTCCATAACAATTCCCCTCTACTAGAGGTAAAGGTTGTCAGGAGAAAAAAGACAGCAAGAGAGGGCTAGGCTCCCAGGAAGGAGGCACAACCACAGAGAGATAATAACTGCATGGTGTGCCTAGGAAGACAGAACCAGGAGCAGCTGCAAAAGAGATTGTGGGCCTTTACCAAGTATAGACTAGAATGGTAGACTCTTTTTTTTTAATTGAAGTAGAGTTGATTTACAATGTTTCAGGTGTACAGCAAAGTGATTCACATGTAGATATAGAATCTTCTTTTTCAGATTCTTTTCCATTATAGGTTATAGTAAGCTATTGAATATAGTTCCCTGTGCTATACAGTAGGTCCTTGTTTATCTGTTTTATGTATAGTAGTGTGTATCTGTTAATCCCAAATCCCTAATTTATCCCTCCGCCTGTTTCCCCTTTGGTTATATAAGTTTGTTTTCTACGTCTGTGAGTCTGTTTCTGTTTTGTAAATTAAGTTCCTTTGTATCATTTTTTTAGATTCTGCATATAAGTGACATCATATGGTATTTATCTTTCTCTGTCTGACTTACTTCACTTCGTATGATAATCTCTAGCTCCATCCATGTTGCTGCAAATGGCATTATTTCATTCTTTTTTATGGCTGAGTAATATTCCATTATACACACACACACACACACACACCCCCCACATCTTTACTCATCTGTTGATGGACATTTAGGTTGCTTCCATGTCTCGATAATTGTAAATAGTGCTGCTGGGAACATTGGGGTGCATGTATCATTTTAAATTATGGTTTTCTCCAGATATATGCCCAGGAGTGGGAAATGGTATTACAGGATCATATGGTAGCTCTATTTTTAATTTTTTAAGGAACCTCTGTACTGTTCTCCATAGTGGCTGCACCAATTTACATTCCCACCAACAGTGTAGGAGGGTTCTCTTTACTCCACACCCTCTCCAGCAGTTATTATTTGTAGACTCTTTGATGATGGAAGAATGGTAGACTCTTGGCAGCAACTCCTGTAGACCGTGGCATCCAGCTCCCAACAGCACCATACCTTGGTACCTTAACCGTGCGCAAGATTCTGGAACCATGACTCAACCCAGAGAAGACAGGAAATCCTCAATACTATTACCAATAATTCTTAATTTTTCTTATGCTGGATCCAGAGCCCCAAGACTCAGTTGGGCCTGAAAATCTTAGTTTATCTACAGAATTAAATTTAATAATAAGTTTCCTATTCCTAGCATTACTTCAGATAGTTCATTGACAGAACAATCAAATACTTAGTATTTATTGAAAACCTACTTTCTACAGAGTACTGTGCTAAGGTACTAAGAATGATAATCTGAATAGTTTTAGTCTGAATCAGAAGTAACTCTTACACTTTCTTTTGTAAATAGGCAAATAACTCTTCATTCATCAAAATTTTACTGAACACTATGATATGCCAGACATGCCACTTTGGGAATGAAGGACAGTTCAAAAATAGGGCTTCCCTGGTGATGCAGTGGTTAAGAATCCGCCAGCCAATGCAGGGGACACGGGTTCGAGCCCTGGTCCGGGAAGATCCCACATGCTGCAGAGCAACTAAGCCCCTGCGCCACAGCTACTGAGCCTACGCTCTAGAGCCCGTGCTCTACAACAAGAGAAGCCACTGCAATGAGAAGCCTGCGCACCACAACCAATAGTAGCCCCCACTCACCACAACTAGAGAAAGCCCACGAGCAGCAACAAAGACCCAATGCAGCCAAAAATAAATAAGGAAATAAAGAAATTTATAAAAATAAATAAATAAATAAGACTCTGTCTTTTCCTTGGAGGACATCAAAATCCAGTCAGATAGACAGGCAGATAGGCCAATATCTAGATTACAATGTGATATGCACTGTAACTGAGGTATCTACGAGGACACATTCAGCTGACTAGGAAGGGAAGGAGGGCATCCCAGAAAAAGTGGCTTTCAAATACAGTCTTAAACAACTATCTGACAGGGAGAAAGACACCTCCAGAGATCTCAAAGGCAAAAAGCAAAAGAATTCAGGGCTGTTAGAGAATGGCAAGAAGTTGTCTGACCAGAATATCCTTTAAGGCAGCTAAATGTCCCTGCCTCAAAGAAACTGTTCCCATCCCCTTACCTCCCTTACCCATTCTGGCTCCCGCATCCCCCTGGTGCACTCTCCTCACTGTATTGTCAATAATAATTTGCGTCAGACTATGAGCTCCTTGAAGACAAATTGCTCTTTTCTCTCGTTTTCTTTAATTTAGCGTGGTGCCTGGCATTCAAGCATTCGATAAATGTTGACGAAGAAAAGAAAGAAGGAAGGAAAGAAGGGAAGGAGAGAAGGAAAGAGGAAGGAAAGGACAGCCACATAGAGGGAAGTTGCAGGAAACAAAGTTAAGTTGGAATAAAATTGTAAAGGAATAGATCATGACAGCATAGGCAGTGTGGGATCTTTGAAGTCTATGCAGTGACTAACTCTGCCTTGGGAAAGCAGTGTAGTATGGCTTCCTGGTTTTGAACTATGGCTCTGGGAATAGACAGACCTGAATTAAAATCCCAACTCTGGCATTTATAGTGTGTGACTTTGGGCCAAGTACATTAGCGCTTAATGCCTCAGTTTCCTCATCTCTCAAATGGGAATAATAGCACTTCCCTGACAGGTAGTTATGAAGAGTAAATGAAATTCTGTACATAAAGCACTTAGCATAATGACTGACCTCTGGTTGACCACTCAGTAACTGGCAGCCCCTCGAAAACCTCTGTTAGCGGTGTGAAGAATGGACTAGAGTAGGGACAAACCAGTAACCAATTTACTAACAAGCACCTATGTAGCATTTACTCTGTGACAGACACTGTTCTAAATGCTTCACAAATACAAACTTATTTAATCCCCACAGAGACCCCAGGAGGTAGCTACTATCACTCATCTCATTTTAGATGTGAGTAAACTGAGACAGAGCAGTTAAGAATCTTGCTCAAGGTCAACCACTCAGCAAGTAGTAGAGCTGGGTTTGAACCCTGGCAATCCAGCTCCAGAGTCCTTACTCTTAACCACCATGTTATGTTGACTGTTGATGCAACAACCCAAGCCAGCCATAGTGATGGACAGAAAGGAGGTGTGATGTGTGACTCTAACCCTAGTGACTGGGTAGATGCTGCTGCCACGAACTGAGATAAGGACGTGGAGAGCAGGTTTGGGGCATTGTTGGATGTGTTAAATAGTTAGAATTTGTGAGACACACAGTACTCCAGTTGGAAATACTGATCTAGAGCTCTGGAAGAAGAAGGTAGCGCTGAAGGCCTGGGGAGCCATTCACCTTTAGATGATGATTAAGTCCTGGTAAGTCTGCCCAGGGAGAGAGTATACACTGAAATGGAAAGGGGTCCAAGGGAACATCCAGGTATGAGCCTGATAAAGAAGATGGGACAAGGAAAGAGGCTGGGGTGAGGCCAGAGTGGGCAGCAAAACAATAAGGAGAAGCAAGTGTCAAGGAAGCCATAAAACGATGAAAATTGTGTCAAGGAAGCAGTGATCAACATTGTCAGATGATATAGAGAGGTTGAGTAGGATGACTTCTAAGCCATTGGGTTTAGCAATTAAAGACTTACTAGTGACCTCAGAGAAAGTAGCTTCCATAGCATGAAGGGCTACAGAAGGCTGAGCAGTGTACAGCATTTGGTTTTTGTATATCCTAAATTGTCATTACTCTGTGTGCATGTTGTAGGACCATGAGTGAGAATTTACTAGTGTACTCAGCAGTTTATCTAGAAATTCACAAGTGCTGAGTCTGAACGCTTTATATTTATCACATGTAATTCTAAGTTTGGGAACAGTTATACTTACCACAAAGTAACTCTTCTAAAACTTAGAATTATGTGTGATAAATATAAAGTCAAACTGTTGCTTGAGCAAATGAGGTTAGTGATCATGCTGAAAGGTAAAGAACTGACCTGCAGAGAGATCAAATCTTAAGCTACACTTCCCACTGAAGCTGAATAAGCTAAGATGGCCTAGCAGTGAAGATGATGTTCTCAGTAGAGCTCAGGCTTTGAATTATAGGAGGCCCAGTCTAACTATAAAATATGATAGGTTTATAGATCTAAAAGGGTTCAATAGATGGGCTTCAGGTGGCCCATGGCGCCCATAAAATTACATGCAAAACTTTGTGTGTTATTTGAATATTTTTCTGGAGAAAGGATCAACATCATTTCTCAAAAGTTTTCACAGCCTGAAAACATTTAAAACAATAGCACCAGGGGACTAAACACCCCTCTCTCCCCACCGAAAAAAAAAAACTGACATAAAGAATTTATAAATGAAGTTTCAAATGATCCAATTCATTTATTTCTATAAATACCTTTATTTCAACACAATTTTGATTAAGTACACCTTGACTTTTTTTTTTTTTTAAGGAGCAAGAAGTGTATTTTGCAAGTTACAAAAGAATGTTATAATAGTCATTCATTCATTCAACAAATACTTACTGAGCAGCTACTACTATCACTGCTCTAGATAGAGCAGTGAATAAAACAAAGTCCTTGGCTTCCTGGAGCTTGCTGTCAAATGAGAGGATACAGACAATAAACAAGTATGCAGAGAGAAGTGCATGGAGAAAAGTAAAGCAGAGTAAGAGATAGAAAGATTGTTATGTAATCTTATATAGGGGAGTCAGGAAAGGCCTTACTGATGAGGTGATTTTTAATCAGAGTTCTGAAGGGAAGGAAGGAGAGAACTATGTAGATATGGGTTGAAGATGGGAGTTGGATAGGAGAGTAGGAGTCAAAGCAGAGGAATCGGCAAGTGCAAAGGCCCTGAGGTTAAAATGTGCTGAGAAACAAAGATGCCAATGTGGTTAAAGAGTGTTTCAGGGAGACAGAAGGTCAGAGAGGTAGTCAGGAGCCAAATTGCTTAGGGCCTGAGAAGGCTTAGGGCCAAGATAAAGACTTGGGCTCTGAGTGAATTGAGGACATTGGAGATTTTTTTGTTTCTTTTGTTTTGAGTTTGTGTGTTTGTTTGTTTTCCTTTACATGTAGTAATAACCACCTTTTTTTCATGCATTTCTAAAAATCGTGGTAAAATATACAGAACATAAAATTTTCCATTTTAACCATATTTTAAGTGTACAATCCAGTGTAATTAAATTCATTCACAATATTGTACAACCATCATCACTATTTCCAGAACATTTGCATAATCCCAAATGGAAACTCTATACCCATTAAATAATAATTCCTATTCCACCCTCCCTCCAGCCCCTGGTAAATTCTATTTTACTTTCTGTCTCTATGAATTTTCCTATTCTAGGTACCTCGTGTATGTGGAATCATACAATATTTGTCCTTCTGTGCTTGGCTTATTTCATTTAGCATAATCTCTTCAGGGTTCATCTATGTTGTAGCATGCATCAGCACTTCATTTTTAAGTCTGAATAATATTCCATTGTTACCATTTGTTAGTTGTAAACAAAATATACCATTCACCTGTTGATGGACATTTGGGTTTCCACCTTTTGACTATTCTGAATAATGCTGCTGTGATCACTGGTGTACAAGTATAACTTGAATCCTTGCTTTAAATTCTTTGGGGCATATATGTAGCAGTGGAATTGCTGAATCATGTGGTAATTCTATGTTTAACTTTATGAGGAAATGTAGGTTTTTGAGTGACATCATCAATCAGATAAATTATATATATTTTTTGCTGTGTGAAAAACAGTCTTCAGAGGAGAAGAAGAAAAAGCAAGGTGGATAAGTTTCCTAGGGCTGTTTTAACAAATTACCACAAACTGGGTGACTTAAAACAACAGAAAATTATTCTCTCACAGTACATGAAGTTAGAAGTCCAGAATCAAGGTTTCAGCAGGCTTACTCTCTTTCAGCAGCTCTTAAACCTGGTGAGTCTCTTCTGTGCCTTTCTTCTCGTTTCTACTGTGGCTGGCAATCCTTGGTGTTCATTGGCTTGCAACCACTTAACTCCAGTCTCTGCCTCCATCATCAAATGATGTTCTCCCAATGTGTCTCTGACTCTTCACAGAGCTGTTCGCCCTCCTTGTGTCTGTTTTCTCTTCTTATGAGGACAACGGTCTTATTGGATTAGGGTCCACCCTAATTGAATTATGACCTCGTCATAAATTGATTACATCTGAAAAGACCCTATTTCCAAATAAGAACACATTCACATGTACTGGGGGGTTAGAATTTCAACATATCTTTTTTGGGGGGACACAAGTCAACCCACAACATGGGAACACTGGTAAAGATGGTATTGTAATAACCCAAGGGACATATGATGGCGGTTTGGATCAGGAGGTTAGCATTGGAGAGGATGAGGAGTGGTTGGAAATTGAATGTATTTTGAAGATAGAGTCAACAGGATTTACTGGTGGTTTAAATGTGGGATGTGAGCAAAAAAGAGGCATCAAGGATGACTCCAAGGTCTTCTGCCTGAGTAATTAGAATGGGATTGGGGGATATTGCAGAAGAAGCAGGATTGGGGGTGGAGGGTGAAACTCAAAAGTTCAGTTCGGGGTGTGCTATGCCTGTCAGGCACAGAGGTGGAAATGTCCAATAGGCAATTTAGAGTTTGGAGGTCATCAGAGAGGCCCTGGGTCAAGATATAAGTTTGTGAGTCAACAGAATAAAAATGATATGCAGAACAACCCATGGGATTGCCCAGAAAATGAGTGTAGATAGAAAAGAGAAGAGATCTAAAGACAGATACCTGGGATACTCAAATGTGTAAACGCTGGGAAGGTGAGGAGGAAGCCACAAAGGAAACTGACAAGAAGAAATTAGGCTGAGAAGAAGCCAATACAGTGAGAATTGATCATTCTTTCAGGAAATGTTTCTATCAAGGGGGATAGAGTAATAAGGTAATAGTTGAATTGGAATGTGATAACAGGGGGTTTTTTAATGGGAGAAATAACAGTAAGATAACAGCATGTATGTATTCTGGTGGAGGTGATTCAGCGTAGAAAGAAAAAATGATTATACAGGAAAGAAAGTGCACATAAATTTTCTCTGTGTAAAACCAGACATAAAATACACATATTTGATAGTGATACAGGTTCAAGAAGGATGTTCAGAATGGTTACTTCTGGGTTAGAGATTTCAAGGGATTTTTACTCGTATTTTTCTATGTTGCTTTCAATTTTTACAAAGTGTATTTATCAAACCTACAAAAACAGTAAGTGTTCTGTTTAAATAATTCCAGAACAAGTGATGTCCAATGAGTACAAAAAAGTATCTCTGCAGCATTTGATACTGCAAGCCACAAGAAAGAAACCAGTGGACTGAGAGATAGAGAAAATCCAGGGGATGAAAACTCAAGCAAGGGCCCAGAGAAAGCAGAAGAGTGTAGACAAAGGATTAACCCTTAAAGGGAGGAGACACTTGACATCATTTGAGACTTGGGGTTGGGGGTGATAGTAATGATTGGGGTAGACATACATAACTTTGTAGTTGGAGGGGAAGGAATTGTCTCTAAGGAGACAAGTTCATTTGCTTGGGAAAATGGGAGCAGAGTTGGACAAGAGGTATGCAAGTAGCACTGAATATAGAAACTATTCACTTGCAACAGAATCAACTAGAAAGATTTTGTCAAATTTTCCAGCAGTGTTCAGCAGTCTAGGAGCAGGAATTGAAGGAAAGGACAGTTCCAAGGTTAGGAATTGCAGAAAACATCTTAGGACAAGGAGATAAAGATACTGAGGTACAAATGGAAACAAAATAACAACAACCAAGATTTGTTGTATGTCACATGCATTATTTAATTTAATCCTCATAGCAATGGATAAGGATTAAAAGTACATTAGGTTAAAAAAAAGTATATTAGGTTAAAACATAGCAAAGGATAAGAGTAAAAAAGGGATATTTTTCATTGTACAGATGAGAAAACTGAGGTTTGGAAGGTATGGCCGATTTGTTGCCAGGATTGGGAGCTACCTTCCTAGATGGTGGGATACCCCCATCCCTTAGGACTTGATAAGAGGCAAGACCCCAGCTCCCACTAGGTGTAAAGTGGGCAGATATCCCTATCCCGGCTCTTTGGCAGGAAGTATGTGGCTCATGTTTGTCCAAACAGATGCTTCTGCCAGGAATATAGTCTCATGTGGAAGTAATCAAAGACATGGCAACAGGTGGAGCATATTCTCAGAGGCTGCAGCAGATTTCAAGTCTAGCAGTGAAAATGGCATCAAGCATCCAAAAACTGGACTGTCAGACGCAGCGTCCTGACCTGATTGTTTCTCTGGCATGACCTCTGTTCTGTTCTCGGCTATAAGCTTTTCTTGGCTTCTGCCTTTTTCTTAGACTCGTTTACAAGTCTTCATATAGACAATGTGAGCAACCCAAAGCAATCCAATAAAATCTATTTCTGTTTAAGTTAACCAGAGTCAGATTTTCCTGTTTATAACCAAGCACCCTGGATGGGTCATAGGGATTAAGAACTTTGCCTACCGCTGTTGCCAAGGAGGTACTCAATAATCAGATACATATAAGAATTTTTATGAATGGGGCTTGTTTAATGGGCTCATGGATCAAATGGTCATAGTAGCAGGGATGGAGGATACGCAGGGGCTCAAAAATATTGTCTTTCCCTCACCAAGGCTGATCTGTCAACTGCTTATAGGGAACAACGCTGAGTCCCTAATATAATTTGGGATGAGTCCCATATTTGGAGTAGAGATAGACCAGTCAAATACCTGGTGCAAGGCTGATTACATTGATCTTTTTCCATCATGGGAGTTGGGGACAGAGGAATTCATTTAGTCTCACTAGAGTAAGTAATAATTCTAGATATGGATTTGTCTTTTCTGCCAGCTATGTTTTTGCCAGCAATACCGTCTGTGAACATCTTTATTTACTGTCACAGTGTCCCATTTAATATTGCTTCTACGAAAGAAAGAAGTGAGAGAAAGGAAAGATGTCTATGGATTTCACTGGTCTCTCCACGTATCCCATCACCTATAAGCACATGCCCTTACAGAATGGTATTATAACCTATTAAAGACTCCGTTGTGGTACCAGCTAGGAGACACCACGCTGAGTAGTTGGAGTGCTGTGCTATAGAATGAGATAACGTTCTAACCAGTAACCAATATATGTTGCTGCTTCTCCCAGCCAGACATGAGTCCAGAAATCAAGGAGTGGAATGATAATATCACTTCTCATTATTACATATAAGAACCCAGTCAAAAAGTTTTTGTATCAGTTTCTCATAATGCTTGGCTCTCTGCTGGTTTCGAAGGCTTAAAACCCAGAAAAAAATTGCTTCCACCCGAAGACTCAACAATGATTCCATTAAAGGAGAAGTTGAGATAACCATTTGACCTATATGGGCTCTTCATGATGTTAAAAGATCAGGGCTTCCTGTATTGCTGGAATGATTGGTCCTGATTTTCACAAAGAACCAAGAGTTCCCATACAAATGAAATGGATGGGTAGGAGGGTAGGAGTGGGTCTAAAACCAAGGGTAACCTTCATGGTAACCCCTTGTGTTGTTCTGTCCAGTGACAAAAGTTAATTGAAGATGTACCAGCCCAATCCAGGCAAGATCACCAACGGTTCAGACCCTTAGAATGAAAGTTTAAGTTACCCCATCAGATAAAGTAGCATGACTAGCTGAGGTGCTAGCTGAAGATTAAAAAGAAAAGAAAGAAAAGAAAAGAACGTGAGAGGGGAGTGGAAGAAAGTTATAAATACCAACTATGGGCTTGGGACCAGATGCAGAAATAAGGTCTGTACTAGCTACCCTGTTTTCTTCCTGGCTTTGTAATGCATGTAGTAACCAATTTTCTTTGCTTACTCTTTCCTTTTTCTCTAGTATTTCATATGGCTGTGTGAGGTGGTGAACTTTATAAGTTAGACCTTGAGTCAGAGGATATGAAGGTGGTATTGTGACCAAACTAGAAGAGGAATGAACATCCCCTTGGAGCCAGGAGTTCCTCTAGGGCCTTCCTGATTTTCAGACAACCCACTCCTCCAGGCCTTTCAATGACACTAGTTCCCTGGATTTAGTCCATCCTGACTAAAACTGCACCAGTGGCTTTCTGTGATCTGTACTTAAGCGCTGACCAAAAAGCAAAACAAACAACACTGCAAAGAATGAAAAAATATAAGCAATGTTTATATTGTTATGGAATCAAAATGATTATGGAATAGTGCTTTAGATTATTTGTTTTGGTTACTTAAAAGAGCTTTTTCATTTCTATTCAGGCTATAAAAATTGCTTTAGGCCACAGTGTAGCTCACTTTGACATGGCTTTGTCTTTTTATGAGTCTCACAGATGTCTTGATCAAGGAGAAGAATTGCTGTTTTCTGCCAACACTTACATCTTTAAAGTCAGAGAAATAACCTTTCCGAGAGTGCAGCTGGTTCCTGAGGGACGGGAACCACTCCTATCTTATTCACTTGTAATGGCACTTAACACAGTAGCCTCCACAAAGTAATGTAAATGGATTCTTTAATATATGCTTCCACCCACCCACCCAGGAGTGATAAGCATGACAATTTTGGGGTCCATGCAGATCCATTCTTATTATAAAAACATGTCATTAGAATCTAGGCTCTTTCCCCAACACCTGGAATGGTTGAAAACTTAAGCTAGAATCAGAGACTTGTAAGCAAGGGGTGATATATTCAGAAAAGTGAGAAACCTGAAGCATTCAGGGATTGGGGAGTCTTGTTATCATGTATACCAAAAGTCCTACTGGAGTACATAAGAGTCTTTTGGTATTCTGTTCAGTTACCAGTACCTCCAATCAAAAAATTCCCAACCTCAAGGAAGTTTGATTTTCATTGTGTTTTTTCTTAATTATCAAATTAATACCCACTAATCATAGAGAATTTAGAAAGCACAGGAAGGTATAAAGAAGCAGAAAAAAAGATCCCCCCACCTCATCACCCAGGAGAAACTACTATCAACATGTATATTACTTTTTTTCTTTTTAAGTTAGCATAGTTGAGAGGTTAGAGAAAGTGAGAGGTGGAGCAGAAATGTATCCCTCTCTTATAACTCTTTAGTGTCCCTGACATCAGGGTACCTGTCCCTGAGGCATGCTCCACAAGCTACCCAAAACCTCTGACTTGGCCATGAAAACAAAGAGATGTTGGGCTTCCCTGGTGGCGCCGCGGTTGAGAGTCCGCCTGCCGATGCAGGGGACACGGGTTCATGCCCTGGTCCGGGAGGATCCCACATGCCGCGGAGCGGCTGGGCCCGTGAGCCATGGCCGCTGAGCCTGCGCGTCCGGAGCCTGTGCTCCGCAACGGGAGAGGCCACAACGGTGAGAGGCCCGCGTACCGCAAAAACAAAAACAAAAAAAACAAAGAGATGTTTTGTCTTGACTCAGAGGGAAGGGGTTACTCTTTGTGTGACAGATTGATATTAAGAAAAACCAGTTAGGGAAGCCCAGCATGTTCTTCCCACCAGTTGACAGTACATTTCATCTCATGTGTTTCCAGCTGTCTTCTGAGAGCCAGGATCTGGGTGGAAGGAGGGCAAAGAGGGCTGTGAGAAGCACCAGTTAGATCTGAGGAGATAGGGTGTGTCTGTAGAAAGCTCAGTATGTCAGTATGATTGGAAGTGGGCAAGGAGTAAGATTTGGATGTCTGTTGGGCAGGTTTATTTCGAAGAAACTCTTATGGGCTCCTGCTAGTGAATGTCAAGGAAAAAGCAAAATGGGGGAGGAGACACAAAGCAGGACACTGCCTACCGCATTAAGAAAAACATTCATCATTTCCTGCTCCTGCTCTTTGTATACCTCTGAAAGCTGGCTTCTGACAACGGCCTTTAAAAAAAAAAAAACACAAAACCAACTTTCATTTGTTCACTTCCTGAAATCCTGAAATGAAACGCACAGCCCCAGGCAAAGCATGCACTAAAATGAAAGTCAATTTTTCTATCTCCTAGTGAATTGGAGGTTTGGGTCTTGTTCAATGGTATATTCCCTGAAATGCACCCGGACAGATTTTCAGTGGTGACTCCAGTGCTGAGCAGATGATTAACTTCCCGATTATTTGGACTAGGACCTAAATAATTCAGCGATCTATACTGGTTAAAGCTTCTTCTTCATACTGCCCTAAAAAGAAATTTGTTAATTCTATCTCCAAAATATCTCCTGAATCAGTTCACTTCTTCCTGTCTCCAGAGCACTGGTCAACATATTCTCGCACCTTAACTGTAATATTTAATAGCTTCCTAGCTGGTCTCCCCTTCTGGCCCTACTCCACTGTCCACACAACAGTCAGAGCAATCTTTCAAAACATAATCCCATCACGCCTTTTTCTTGCTTCAAACCCTTCAATGTGGGACTTCCCTGGTGGCACAGTGGTTAAGAATCTGCCAGCCAATGCAGGGAACACGGGTTCGAGCTCTGGTCCAGGAAGATCCCACATGCCGCGGAGCAACTAAGCCTGTGCGCCACAACTACTGAGGCTGTGCTCTAGAGCCCGGGAGCCACAACTACTGAGCCCGCGTGCCACAACTACTGAAGCCCGCAGCGCCTAGAGCCCGTGCTCTGCAACAAGAGAAGCCACCGCAATGAGAAGCCCGCGCATCGCAACAAAGAGTAGCCCCTGCTCGCCGCAACTAGAGAAAACCCACGTGCAGCAACAAAGACCCAACGCAGCGAAAAAAAAAACCTTCAATGCTTCCCATGGCATATATGATAGACTCCAGAATCCTTACCATGGCCATACAGGATCTGTCCTTGACCTTCCTCTCCTTCATCTGGTCTCACTTTCTTCCTAATTCACTGTGCTCCAGCTTCACTAGTCTTTTTTTCAGTTTCTTTGAGGCACCAAGCTCTTTTCTACCTTAGAGCCTTCCCATGTTCTATCCTGCATGAGATATTTTCCTCCCTTCTCACTCATCCTTTGAACTTCAGCTTAAAGGTTGAAATGAACTTCAACTTCATTGACCATCCACACCCAATCTAATTTAGGTTCTTCCTCTATACATAGTACCCCATACATTTCCTTTACAGTTCTTATTAAAATTTGTGAATATATATATTTAGTTGTAAGATTTTTAAGATCCAGTTTCCCCAACAGATGGTAGATTCTAAGAAGATAGAGATTATGTGTGTTTTGCTCTGCTGTATCCCCTAGTGCCTGGCACAGTATCTGACACGTAGTAGATGCTCAGGACTTCTGGAATGAATGATTTTACATCATTTGGGTTTGAAGAATTTAAAATAATAATTACTGAAAAGATAATTTCCTTGTGTTTGTTTTTTGCTAATGCAGGACACATAAGAAATACACAACAAATATTTGGTGATTGATTAATTAACTAACTAACTTTGGATTGATATTTTGGTAGGGAAGAAAGGTATCACACCTGGAGACAGGCTAGAATCAAAGACACCCAGATATAATTACAGTCAACCCTTTTCTTACTGTGGTGAAAGTGAAAACTGTTAAAGTGAAGATTAGGTACGAACATTTATAATTACTTTAATGATAGGGCCTCTTAAAAAAAAAAAAGAAATCAAGATGTACTAGAGCTGAATATTACTGGGCGTGGTTGTGTTATCTGTAGGGAGAGGCTGTGATTGGCTGTAAGGGGCTGAGGACTGAAATCAAACATCTTGCTGGATTCAGTAGGCTTGGAAAGTGGAGGAGAGTACAGACTAAATGTGGAGTGTATGGAGAAAGCCCTTCCTCATAGGGTAGAAGATATATTTCAAATCTTGAGCAGCAGATACAGCCAACAGCCCAACCTCACGGTTACCGATGCTAAGCATCATGGTGTGGATAAATTTTTGTATAAAATTAGTGTAAATATATATCATAGGGAGCCACAGTCTTGGCTTGAGAAACTAAGCTGCATTCACTCTAGGATTTATGTTGATATGTCCAGGCATGTCTGACTTAGCAGAGGTTTTATTTGTACCAAAGGGCATCATAGCAGCCATTGGACCAGTAGAAGAGAGAGGTGAAGCTCACAAATTTAGTTCAAGGACTCTAGTTCAAGGTCAGTGTCAGTGAGAAGGATGATTAAATCCCAGACAGCATCTGTCACTGTGATTGTCCTCCAGCCCAGTTGAGCTTAGGGAGCAGGACCTGCAGAGGGATGGACAAAAGCAAGGTGTAAGGTAGTACAGTCTACAAACAGTGCTAGGGGAGGTACAGTCAGGGGTCAGGTCACAATGTGGGACATGTGAGGACTCAGAACGGACACAGGAGACCAACCTACAGCTGGATCAGAGAGGGCATGGGACAGGACACCAGACTGCAGTGGCATCAAGGGGACGCTGGCACCTTCAGTGGGCATTGTCCCTCTGGTGCTTCTTTGCAGGTTTGGAAGTATTTTGCAGAAGCATACTGACCTTGGTGGCAACATGAGAGACGTCACTGGATCAAACCAAAAAAGGAGAGGAGAAAAATGTGTGAAAACAAAGAATACAAGATCATGACCACCCAGGGACACCCATGGGTCCTTTCAGAGCTACTTGGAAGGAATTTGTTATGAGTTGAATTGTGTCCTCTAGAAAACCATGCTAGCGTCCTGTCCTCCACTACCTCCTCAGAATGTGACCTTATTGGCAATAGGGTCACTGGAGATATAACCAAGTCAAGATATGGTCCTTTGGGTGGGCTCTAATCCAGTATGACTGGTGTCCTTATAAGAAAAGGAAAATGCTAGGTGAAGACACAGACATACCAGGAGAATGCCAAGGGACGAAGAAGCAGAGATTGGAGGGATGCAGCAGCAGACCAAGGGAGGCCAAGTATTGACGGCCGCCATCAGAAGCTAGGAAGAGGCAAGGAAGGATTCTCCCTTACGGGTTTCAGAGGGAGCGTGACCCTGCCAACACCTTGATTTTGGACTTCTAGCCTCCAGAACAGTGAGACAATAAATTTCTGTTGTTTTAAGCCACTGGGGAGTGGTACTTTGTTACAGCAGCCCTAGGAAATTGATACAGAATTTGAGGAAAGGAGTTTTTCAGAGTGAATAAGACAGCCAAAAATAGAGACATTGTTTCATTGCTGTTATTTTGACCCTAATTTTCCCCATAGATTTGTGAGGCCAGAGAAACACAATTATACAGGACAATTATATAAATAACATGCCAAACAGCTAAGCTTTTAATTGCTGACTTCAATTTAGTCAGTTAACGTGCCATGATTTAGTACATTTCATGCAACTCTAAGACATGCCTGCATCTAATTAAATAAAATAATGTATGTGAAGCTCTTAAAACAGCACCTGGCACCTAGTAAACCTTCATAAATGTTATACAAGATTATTATCATCATCTGATCATCCTGATCCTAGAACTTTCAACTGTTCATGTCTCCTCTGCATCTGAGAGCTGCCGAAAACTTCTGAGAAAACCTCACACCTAGGCAGTCGGGCACCAATGAAAATTAAACATCACCAAACTCACCGGAGTCCCTTACCCTGCCTTGGTTTCCCTAGTTAATGCTCTTTCTCATTCTCTGCAACTTGTATTTCAAATCATACTTCCTCAGACCTCCACCACCCTCCATTTCTCCTCAGTTCTTACCACCAAACCTATGAACCCACGTGTATACATAGCTATCCTGGACTTGCCCCTGTTATTTGCACATAAGTGGTACCCTGGTTGCTTTCTGGTCCAGGTGATCATTCTTCATTCTTCCCTCTTCCTAATTTACACTTTCAGTGTGTAACTCAGTGTTGTTCATTCTGCCTCCTAGGTATCTTGCCAATCTACACACTTTGGTTTATCTCCATGGCCACCAGCTTGGCTCAGATAAGCTGATTGTGTCATTGTCCTGCTTAAATCCTCTCAATGACTTTCTACTCCTCTCACATCAAGAAAGTCCTTCACATGTTTACCAGACCTCCCCATGCCCCAGTCCCTCTTAATCCAAGTTCTATCAGTTTTTCTAACCTCCCCTCTTTCTGTATTTACACTGTATGCTCCAGGTTAGAGAGTAATTCAAAATACCTTCACTTCCTTGTTAAAATGACTAACACTTACCTGCTCACTATGTGCTGGGCACACAGCAACTCATTTGTCAGGACAACAAAACTATCAGCTTAATACTGTTACTATCCCCATTTAAAGATAAGGAAATAGGGGGCTTCCCTGGTGGCACCGTGGATAAGAATCTGCCTGCTAATGCTGGGGACACGGGTTCAATCCCTGGTCCAGGAAGATCCCACATGCCGCAGAGCAACTAAGCCTGTGCGCTACAACCACTGAGCCTGTGCTCTAGAGCCCGCGAGCCACAACTACTGAAGCCCACGTGCCTAGATCCCGTGCTCCGCAACAAGAGAAGCCACTGCAATGAGAAGCCTGTGCACCGGAATGAAGAGTAGCCCCCGCTCACTGCAGCTAGAGAAAGCCCGCGTGCAGCAACGAAGACCCAACACAGCCAAAAATAAATAAAATAAGAATTTTTAAAAATAAATTTTAAAAAAAGAAAGAAAACTGTTAAAAACAAAATAAAGATAAGGAAATAGAGGCACGGAAGTTAAGTAACTTGCCCAAAGTTACAATGAAAGTAAGTGGTAAGTCAGGGTTGGAACCAGGAATATTGGCTGTGCAGTCCACACCACTGTGCCATTCTCTGACCTTGTTCCCACTCCTTCAGACTCTTCCCTCAGCCCCAGCATTCATCTTCATCCTCTTAATTTGGCCGATTCTGACAATGTCTTCATTTCTCAGGGTAAACATCCATTCCTGAGGGTCAAACCTCCTCGCTCCATGTCGTCATGTCTTCCGATCTTTCCATTCTTGTTATTATTTAACACCTGTCTCATCTGCTAGACTATAAGCTCTGTAGGGACAGGGAACATGTCTACTTTATTCACAGCCACACCCTCACCACTTAGCTTATGCCTGACGTATAGCAGGTGTGCACTAAGTATTTCTTGACTGAATAAAAGAATGAACAGTTACTAGTCACCATGAAAAATCTATGTATATAGAACACATAACACAGTACCTGGCACATTGCATGGACTTGATAAGTATTTGATACCGTGTTCAGGAAATGGTAAGGAGTCTGGTTTGACTAGTGTGTGAAGGGTGTGAAGAGAGGTTTTGGCGAATGGTTCAAGCCTGTTTAGTGAGCCAGAGGAGGAGAGAATTGCATGATGGAAGGGGTTATCAGTATGTAATCTTGCAAAGGTAAATCTTAGCATTTCAAAATCCCTCCTTCCCAGCCCAGGATGATTTTTGATTTTTCTTTTAACCACATCACCCAATCTCCCTATGACAGACTTCAGCAAAATGTGATTGGTGGGCTCTTGGGACTTTGGCAGGATCAGAAGCGTGCACTAATGACCCAGGTGAAAACAAAGAGCCGCTGTGCATCTGTGTAACACAAACAGCTACCTCCTCCCTACTAGGAAAAGGTCTATCTCAAATTCTAATCTCTATGAGCACAATTGAAGATTTCCTATGCCTATCTCCTTTGGAAAAAGTAAATAATTTATTAACCTCAAAAGGCTTCCTGGAACACTGGGTTAATCCCTTTAAAGGGATACATCTGGACACCCTAACTTCATTACAATTCTAGACTTGAATGCTACCGGGTATGTTTTGTTCTTCCCCAAACTGAGTGGTGCCAGGGAGTCTAGAGACAAGCAGTCAGCAAGCCAGGTTCAAATCATTGTCTCTTTGAGGCTGTGTTTTGGCAGCCACAGCAACAGTAGGTTCAGCCTTCAAGGAGCAGTAAACTTCTCGTCACCCTTCAGTGACCCTCAACGGGAAAACTGGAACCAAAAGGGGATGACTTCCAGGGAAAACAGCTGATCCACCCACCACCTGTACAAACATGCACCTAACTGGCCTGACATGAGAGTCCTTGGGGAAGGGCTTTGGTAAACCAGAGGAATTGCCAACATGTGAAAT
The DNA here is from genome assembly GCF_963455315.2 of Globicephala melas. Lineage (NCBI taxonomy): Eukaryota > Metazoa > Chordata > Mammalia > Artiodactyla > Delphinidae > Globicephala > Globicephala melas. Next base: position 49,357,040 of record NC_083314.1, read on the forward strand.
CAAGCCTCCGTACTCTGCACATGCCAGCACCACAAAAGATTGTGCTGTCAGAAACCACCCGCATTACAGAGCTACTTCATTCCAAATCATTTTGCTAAATCACATCCCCACCAACTACAGGCCAGCGACTGTACGGGACTCTTGTCATGGGATCAGTGTCTCTGGCCCTATTTTCACACCACAGGAGACATCTATCCTTTTACAACATTCAGGTCTATGGCAAGCTGTTAATTATATTTGCCGTGAAGAACCAGTAATGAAGGGATATTTCGTGGCCTTTGACAGAAACCTCAGACTCAGCAACCAAGGAACTGAAAGCCCTGACCTCAAGGCAGTCTCCACACCGGCCTCCTGCCTGATGCATATTTCAAAGTTTGCCAGGTTTTAAAGCGTGGATTACCTTTGCAAATGAAAAATTGAACAAGCAAAAGCATTTAGTGGCGTGTTATTCCAGTTACAATGATTTTGGAAAGGCTGCTTTGTTTAACCCTAGGCAGAATTTCAAATGAACATAGAAATAAATATCCATTTGTTTCATTATTTTCTGTTTATTCTACCAGGATTTAAAATATAGTATATATTGATCCCAAATAAGGTTTCTTGCCATTGTAACATGCATATATCAACCTACTGAAAAAATTATGCATATTGATAAAGTATTTAATAGTTTTAGGGGCATTCAATATCCAGCCACCCAAAAGATAGGTTGTTTATTTGTTTAGAGGATTTTGCATGGTAGTGAAATTTTGAACTCTGTACAAAAGATAGAGTCTTATTCTTTCAAATATTTCAAACCTTTCATTTATAAGAAAAATGATTAAAACAAAGTAAAAGAAATCAGTATTGTCTTTACCACGATAACATTTAGTCACTACTGGCCAAGTATGTGGTATTTTATCAGGTACTATTCATCTAAATACTTTCATTGTATACCTACTATGTACCAGGTAACTCCCAAAATGAAAAGATAAGAAACACACAGTCTTTGCCCTCAGAGAGTTCAAATCTAGAAGGAGAAACAGATTAGTACAACATAACATGGTAAATATTATTGGAGTACAATACATGCTAGCTGTACTTGATGTATAGATGTATAAATGAAGCAATTAATGAAGGAATGAATTAGCAAGGATATTTAGGGAGTATAATAAATTCAGCATGGAAGCAGGCAATAAACATGTAACATTCAACAAAAATGGAGCATGGAATATTTTTAAATGAAGAAAGTTTCAAGAGGATTCAAAAGATTGAAGATTTTAGCTGTAGGGTTACAAAAGAAATCAGAAGTCCTACATTCAATTTATTTACATGTTGGTAAACCCAGACTTCAACACGAAACACATGATAATAAAGAGCTAAACTGCAAAATACAGGAAAAGTAAGAGAGACAGGAATCAGATCGTTACATAATGGTATGATTATTCACACTCTTATTTTGGATTTATGAATGTCTATATCCGATCATCATGACATACCTATGTTAATATTTCCAATGTTGCTGCAATTAACCAGAGCATAAATCACTACAAGTGAAGGTACTAGAAAGTGGTATAAGGTAAAGTTGGGCCAATTCTCCTCCTTGGGGCCTTTGAAGTGCAACATAATATCCATTTCCACTGCAAAGGGAACAAAACCCTCATTTGTGACTCCCTCAGAAGAAAGAAAAAAATTTTTTACAACAAACAGAACTTTTCAAGGACTCTAGGGGCTCAGGAGAAAGAAAGAAAATGACAATAAGTATGTGTCAAAAAATATGGTAAGTTTTGGTCTAAAGAGGCATTATGTTGTAATAGATTTGTTATTGCAGAGGTGCATTCCAACTGTATTATTTTGCTATATGACCTTGGCTGTCATTGCCTCACCAGTAAAACAGGGATAATAATGCATGCTCTACCTATCTGATGAGAATGCATGCTTCTTAAATAGTGTAAAATGTATGAGATGCTTGAAAACATTGTGAAAATATAAAAATCCCATATTAGATTTGTTGCCATTGGGATGATAGAGTTCCAACAGGATGATACTTTTCATGTATAAAGGATGAAATAACTTTATTATAGGGAAATAAAAACATATTATAATGTAGGAGATCTCTCTCACAATCTATGCAATAATAGGAATGAAGTAACAGAAATATTCCAATTTCTCTATTTCAGGCCCATCTATTTCTAGTTCTAGGGTACAGTTTGTTTCTGCATTTTTCCTTTTTTCTTTCTTTTTTTCTTTCTTCTTTTGTTTATTTCTTTTTCCCTTGCTAACCTTTCATCATATCTTCATAAACATTTCTAAGGCTATTTCTTGGCTTTTAAAATATTGTTGTGATTATCAAATTTTCATTGAAAACCTGAAGGAAAAAGATCATAAATACCTGTTGTTTCCTCTAATAAAGTCTAGCCTGCGTTCTGCCAAGAACATTTAGAAGTTGTTAAAAAATAGCACATTTCTTTATTTGGACTCAGCTGACTTGTACTTCTGTGGACCTGTCGAAATGTTAAATAATAAATTGTTATCTCTGAATAGATTCTTCCTTGCCCAAGATACAGTCAAAAAACGTGTTTTAGATGAGTCATTCAACCAGAATAATTTCCCTTCAGATTACTAGAGTCATTAGGGGGGAAAAAATAAAACCATGTGAGTAATTTTCCATGTATCTCGGGTTCAATGTCTAAAATGTTTCATAGGCCTTGTGCATCACAAGGCAGTTTATTTAAAAATACAGGCACATCCTCTTCTCTGCTTCTGTGTGTCCCTTCCTCTTTAGCAGCTGAAGGCAGGTGCATCCACGATGAACAGTGTCAGCAGCCAATACCCCTGTGCTTGTGTGTCATCGTTCCGAGCTAGGAATGAGCATGTCCTAAAAAGCCAAGCGGAGAGCCCGTCCTCCTTTTATCCCATCATCACTCTGACCTATAAACAACAACAATAATAACAAACCTTATTAACAACAATCCAAACAACCTGTGCACGATGCACGATGCAAAGGTACAACTTCTGTAGCTAAATAGAGCTTCAGCCGAATAGCCACCCGACACATTTGCTGCTGTTACTGGGGGGGAAAAGGAATGTTGCTTTGGCTCAAAGAAAGGAGGGGAATAGGCGGAGGCAAAGGAGAGGAGGAGGAAGAACCCTGCCTTTGACAGGGGTGTTTCAACTGAGAAAATCATTTCTCACCCGCCGTGAGGAGCAGGTGAGCCACAGAAACAGGAGAGTGTGTTGTTCCTGACCCCTGCCAGAAAATTCAAAGAAGATTAGGACACTCATCAGGAGAGGCAGTGCCCTGCATGAAAATCTCCAGCTTTGATTTTTTTAGTCAAAGGCGACATTTCAGAAAAATATATAGCCGACATTCCTACCATTACCCTGTCTTGCCATTCGATATTGCACAGATGCTCTGCTAGGGAAATTTGATCAATAATATTAGATTCCTGGCAGAAAGATGCTATCAGACAATGCATGTATGCCTTGACATAGCTCAATTTCCATCTGTCCAAAAAGGTATTGATTTTCCGCTCACGGAAGTGCACGCACACATACTAAGAGCGCTTACAGAGGATGGGGGTTGGGCAGGCATTTATTCAAGAACAGGCAGCTCTGCCATTCCCCAGACGCATTCCAAATACCCTCTGGCTTGGTGACTTAATATTCGGATGATCTATATAAACTCCTCACATCAGGATGAAATCGAGGGCCGATGAGCAAAATCAGTATTCCTCTGCTCACTCTTTGAACGCTAAGAACTCTCAGCTTTTTCAGAAAATGTGGCCCTCTTGGAATCCTATTCCAGGCTTACTTCACATGAAACAACTTCCTGAAACCCCATCTTCCTAACTCACCTGGAATTAATTCTGCACTTCTTGGTCACAGTCTTCTCTCCCAACATTTGGAGGCCTGTTAACACTTCCCTTACCACTCTTTCGTCCTTTCCTCATTTCTGTCAGTCTATTTCTGACTTAGACCACTGTGGTAGTTATCCAGGCTGCTCTTCATCTTCTGGGCTTGGGCTGGGATTCTACTCCCTGGTCCCTCTGTGGTTAGGTGGGGCTGTGTGACCAGTTCTGATTAATGAGTGGGAGTAATTTGTATCATCTCCAGGTTGAGCTTTTATTTATTAAAAAAAAATTTTTTTTAATGTTAACCAGAAGGTAAACTTGAGTGTAATTGTAAGACAGACACACTTTTTGACTAGTTTCTTTGAATTCTAGATCAGTGATCCTGTTTTGTGATGTTCATGGAAAACAAGTTGAGGACTTCATCTTGTAATTGATTCTAAGTTTCAGACTGTGTTTGTAAACAGGATTTTGCAGACATTCATATTTCCTTCTTAAAATATATCCCTTTCTGTTCAGTAGTTAAACAGAGAAAGAGGGTCTAGTGCAGCCTCTCTGGAATTGTTAATGATGTACATCTAGTCCCTAGTTTTTTTACTTTTCGTCTCGTGTCACATGATCGTTGTGTGCACACACGGCATAGAAGTTTGCTGCTGAGAAGCCAGGAACAGAGCACATGCCGTGGACGAACAGTGAACACCAGTTAGGCACCTTTGCTCCCCAATCCACCCTCTCTACCTTCTCAGTTCAGTTTTTAATCTCACCCTGGGTCTCCTTGTGAAGTTTGAGGGAAGTTTATACAACAACAACCGCGCGACACTACCCTGTGCCCCACTCTTGACGGTCAGGAGCCTCTGCTCTCAAGCGAGGTGCCCGTTCTGTGCTTGGATAGTCAGTCAGTTATTTGTGTATGAAACAATGTACAAATCAATGTTTTGAAAATAATGATCTCAAACTTTCAAAGTTAAATTTTAAAAAATTTGATCGTTTGCCATATCGGGTGGGTTTACTCTTAGAATCGCATGCTGTAGAAATGCTCAAAAGTGCATATAGGACTCAGTCCTTAGATGTTCTCTTTCTTTTCAGAAATAACCTCTTTAAAGCTGTAACCATTGCTCCTCTGTGCACACGCATCGCATCGGAAGCCATGCAGTCAGCAGCTCTACACACTCACCTAGCGGGATATTCACTGTTTTCTTTATTCCTTTAAAAACAAGTCCTGTTCCAAACGATTGCTGTTGGAATTGGGGGTTGGGGCGGGGTGGTACAGGGAATGGAGAACTCGGCCTCCCTTTGTGGATTCCTCACAGCCCGGCTCTCCCATGGAACCAGCCTTTTGCACCGAGGCAGACCATTTTTCTAACATGCAGACATCCCTCGTTTTGTGTGAGTCCAGTGTGGAGCAGTGGCGTTGGGACGGCGCAGGCCTCCTCCCCTTCACCAAGCACTCCCGTAGAGGCAGCAGCGGCTTCTCCATCCTGTGTTTGCACCATCCTGTGTGCCGTGTGCCCTGGACCCACAGAGAGTGGGACAAGCACCCCCTCACCCCGCCCCCACCCCCCTCGGCACCCCTGTAGAGCTCTCTGCACCCTGTCCCTCACCTTTTGTATTTAATTTTAAAGTCAGTGTACTGCAAGGAAGCTGGATGCAAGATAGATCCTATATTCACTGTACTGTTATTTAAGATGTAATGAAGCAGTTTGACATGAAAAAAAATTTTATTTTTTTAACATCTTTATTGGAGTGTAATTGCTTTACAATGGTGTGTTAGTTTCTGCTTTATAACAAAGTGAATCAGTTATACATATACATATGTTCCCATATCTCTTCCCTCTTTCGTCTCCCTCCCTCCCACCCTCCCTATCCCACCCCTCTAGGCGGTCACAAACCACCGAGCTGATCTCCCTGTGCTATGCGGCTGCTTCCCACTAGCTATCTATTTTACGTTTGGTAGTGTATATATGTCCATGCCACTCTCTCACTTTGTCACAGCTTACCCTTCCTCCTCCCCATAGCCTAGGTTGAGCTTTTAATTGTCTATGGAAGAGCTTCTAGAGGAAAATATTGATATATTAGACTTCATAAAAATACAGAACTTCAATATGACAAAAGATATCATTAACAAAATTAGATGGTAAGAACCAAACTGAGAGAAAATATTTTTGAAATATGTAACGAAAGGTTAGTAACCATGTACAAAGAGAGTCTACAAATCAAAACACACAGGCAGATATAAAAACAGGCCTTTCATAGTAGGAGAGATATATAAGTAGCCAATAAATATACTAAATGATACTTAATCTCAGTTGGAATTAGGGAAATACAAGTTATAGAGACAATATTACATTCTTATCTTTGAGAGAGACAAAATTCAAACTGAAAACTCAAAATTTGGGGCTTCCCTGGTGGCACAGTGGTTGAGAGTCTGCCTGCTGATGCGGGGGACACGGGTTTGTGCCCCGGTCCGGGATGATCTCACGTGCCGCAGAGCGCCTGGGCCCGTGAGCCATGGCCGCTGGGCCTGCACGTCCGGAGCCTGTGCTCTGCAACTGGAGAGGCCACAACAGTGAGAGGCCTGCGTACCGCAAAAAAACCCCTCAAAATTTTAATAATTTACAGAATCAGCAAGTGTGGGGAAAAAGGCATTCTCATTCTTGCTGGTATAATGTTATTGGAGGGCAATTAGCAATATCTTTCAAAATTATAACAATGAATATTTTGACCCCAAAACTCTATTTCTAGGAATTTAACCTACAAAACTATTTGCATGCAATACTAACAACATTCATTGAACAATACCATGTGTCAAGCCCTGTCTAACTGCTTTATTTATATTAGTCATTTGGAACCCGTGAGGTAAGTTCTATTCTTATCCCATTTTACAGGCAAGGAAACGGAAGCAGAAAGACTAAGTTAACAATTAATAAGTGGCAGTGCAGGCATCCAGACACTCACTTCTGTGTGACACTGCAGTACTATGCTGCCTCTCTCAAAGAAATATGCATAGGAATATATATTGCACCATTATTTGTAATTTTTTAAAAAGATGAATGAAAGATGAATGTTCAACAATAGGAGAGATGGTTACACAGCAAATTCAAATTATAGAATATTATGCAGTAATTCAAAAGAATGAGCCCAAGAGAACTGAAAACATTTAGTCATGCAAAACATGTAGAATATTCATAGTAACATTATCCATGATAGTCAAAAAGCAGGAATAACCCAAATAACCCAAAAAGCAGGAATAACCAAACCCAAACCCAGAATATTTTGACTATCATTATCCATGATAGTCAAAAAGCAGGAATAACCCAAATCATGAACTGATAAACAGATGAACAAAACGTGGTCTATCCATACAATGGAAAATTATTCAGCCCTAAAAAGGAATGAGGCTCTGACACATGCTACAACATGGATGAACATTGAAAACATGCTAAGTGAAAAAAGACACAAACAGCCATATTTTGCATGATTCCGTTTATATGAAATGTCCAGAATAAGCAAACCTAGAGAGACAGAAAATAGATTATAGTCGCCAGGGGAATGAGGGGACAGGGGAATAGGTCTAACGGCTAATAGATACAGGACTTCTTTTTGGGTGATGGAAACATTCTGGAATTAGACAGTGGTGATGGTTGCCCAACATGGTGAATATAATAAAAACCATTGAGTTATATACTCTAAAAGGATGGAATTTTATATTATGTGAATTATATCTCAATTTCAAAGAGAGAATGAGATAAGTATCTTTGTACTGGTACAGAAAAATGTTAAATTAAAAAAGCAAACCTCAAAACAATATGAATAGCATGTTTCCATTTGTGAAAAAGGAAACAATACATGTGTTTGTAAATGCATAGGAAAGAGTCAACCAAAATACATATTAGTCTGTTAACAGAGCCTTCCTCTGGAGAGAAAATGTATTTGGGAGAGAGAAGTGAAAGGCAAACACATTTTTACTGTATATACTTACGTTTTGAATTTCTTTACTATAAGCATATATTACTTTTATAATTTTTAAAACAATAAAATATGAAAATAAAAACATTTAAACATAATTAAGCTAGTAAATAAAAATAACCTCCAGAAATAAACCATAGGCAAAATAATATGATGTAATGGCAAAGCCCTGAACTTGTAGCCAGGAGACTTGGTTTCCTGGCTCAACTCTGCCTTAATGACTTGTGGGTCATTAAAAAGTTCATCTAGCATCTCTATGTCTCAGTTCCCTTGTTTGTCAAACAAGACAGACTAGATGACCACCATGGAACATTTAGCTCTAGAATCTGGATTCTACCATAGGTCATCCTCCCTTCTTGCTCTGTTGCCAAGGTTACTTGCAGCTCCAGCCTTTCAGACCATGTTTTAGACAAGCCATTAAATACAGTCATGAGTTTACACATATTCCGAGATCATATCATAACCTTACAAGAAAAGGATCATCAACCCCATTGCCCAGCTTCTGCTTAGTTATGACCCTTTTTGTTTTATCTGATGGCAGTTAATTTCATGGACCTAGGGCTGAGTCAAGTAATAATTCTTGGACAAACAAGATAATTGGCCAGACAGGTCATTTTGCTGTTGTTGTTTAAAATATTGAAATCTCATTTAAGAAAGCATGCAACTCTGAAATAACTTATTTTCCTTTCATCATGTACATAACTTCTCAGTTGTCTTTTCATTAAATTTTCCTGGCCCTGGACAGAAAAAAAGAAGGTCAAAAGAAAGAGAGAGAGTCACAATTGCCCTGGGAACTCGGGAGTGCAAAAGAGGAGGGCTCAATGAAACACTGTACATGAGTGAACAAAAGAATGTCTGAGAGAATGAGAGACATTTCTGTTTCCTTCTCCATCAGTGTTCCAGCTCCTCTGCCTGGCGGCTAGACTGCTGCAGCAAACAGTGGAGATTATGTGCCCATCTGAAGGGCCTGGAAGAGGGTCCTCCAGAAGCAGAAGCTCATCCTCAAAGAGCTGGACCAACTCCATCAAGCACAGTGCCAGCACAAGTAGATGCCCCCAAAGTACCAGCATTCTACACTTTCCCATCTTCCACGGGAGACACTGAAGGAGAATAGAAAGAACCAAGACTTTGGAGCCTGGAAGACCTGGGCCCACTTCCTCCTGTCTCTGCCACTGACTAACTGTGTGACCTTGGACAACTGTGAAAACTGCAGGATTGTCATGAAGGTTAAACAAGATAACAGATGTAAAATGCCTACCACGGTGCCTGGCACACAATAGGTAATTAATGAAACACATAACTGTTTCTCATCTCTTAATTCTTAAAGGACCCAGGCCTAAAGTTTTGCCCAAAGCAGACCTTGAGATCTGCTTCAATAGGATGTGTTTCTGAGAGCAAGGATATAATCCACCCTCTTATTTTTTTTAATTTAGTACTTTTAATGTCATTTTACCCTGCTTTTTTTTTTGCGGTACGCGGGCCTCTCACTGCTGTGGCCTCTCCTGTTGCAGAGCACAGGCTCCAGATGCGCAGGCTCAGCGGCCATGGCTCACGGGCCCAGCCGCTCCACGGCATGTGGGATCCTCCCAGACCGGGGCACGAACCCGTGTCCCCTGCATTGGCAGGCGGACTCTTAACCACTGCGCCACCAGGGAGGCTCCTACCCTGCTTTTTGAACAAGGGTCTCCCCATTTGTATTTTGCACTGGGTCCCACAGATTAGTTAGCCAGCTCTGAGGATGTGTCAGACACTGTGTTCCCTTGAATCCCCTTCCCTCGGCCTGAGGTGAGGAGGAAACCCCAATTCCCCATTCCTCATGGATGAGGGAAGATCACACCACCATATCTGAGTCAATCCTCCACCAGCTTCTCTCCCTTCATTCTTTTGTGGTAGAGCGTAGAGTAGAGGTGGGTGATGGATAGGCCAGCCTCTCCTGTACAGGTGGTTTAGCACTTGGTTTTGGAACGTGTGGATGCGCGGCACTTATTTTTTTGTCCTTTGCAATTGGAACCTTGACACTGGGACTATAACGGCCTGGACTGCAAGGGAGCCTTAGCTCCCTGTAACCACAAGGGTGCCCAAAACATGCCCAGGAGGATAGAGGGACCAGCAAGGAAAGGAGGGGAGATCCGTTCAGTCCTGTCTGGCTTCCTTCCTGGCTGAGAGAACACGTGATTTCCCGGTGATGGAGGTGGGTTTCCTCGCAGGGCGTCCTTGTACAGAGTGGTTCTTCATTCCAGGGAACAACCACAGCTGTGCCTTTTGCCCCTGAGCATTCTCAGACAGTGCATCATGGAGGGGCTAGGCAGTCTGTTGGAAAGGACACCCAGAGTAGTACTGTTCCAGGCAGGTCATGGGCCAGGCTCAGAGCCCTGCTACAAAGTGCTGACAAGATGGTAACACTGCTGGAGCTTGTGAATGGCCTAGCGGGTACCCTTCCTTTGACCAAACTTCATACATAAAATATGGCTTGCTTCAGAAACCCTCAGAGTTTTTAACCCAGGATACTTTCCCCCTGTTCTATGTGGCAAAGAGACCAGGAAAGTCATATGCTCAGTCTCCTCTGGAAAATGGGCAACGAGGGTCATGAGAATTTCCAGTTGTAGCAGGAAAACTGGCCAGCAGGCTGGGTCTCCATTGAGGCTCAGTCAGGGCAGGGTCAGTGTACAGCAAGTAGGGAGACTGGCCTTGATCCTGCAAAATACTATTTTCTCCATATAGTCTACTAGTCCCCTGTCAAATTCTTATATGTTGCCTGCAGGGCACTCACTTCCTTTGTAGAGCCAAGAGGTCAGTTGAAAGGACATTAAGTTTCTTTCATTCTGAGTCTTCCAGTGTCTTAAGGACAATGCATCAGACCCTTGGGCTAGAACTAAGCCAGGTCCTAGGAATGCTGGCCTTAGTCACCAGGCCTGATGCACAGCCTGGCTCATAAGAGATGGTCTTCACGGGCTAAAGCACTTCTGGAGAAAATGACACAATGGTGCACAGGCACCACTACAAGCGCTGGGTCTCCAGCTTCTGCTGGTCTCACAGTACTTAAAGTGCTGTTCCTTGCTTTGTTCACTTTCCCTTTCCCCTGAATGACCATCCAAACTTTCACAAGTTCCAACCTCCTGCCCAACCTCCATACCCCTCACCCTGAGCAGATTCCTCACCGCCTATGAATTTAACCACACCCATCCTTAACGTCAGCTACTCTCTCTTATCTCAGAGGCTGGCTGAAGTTTCCCTTCCTCTGTCAAGGCCTCCACCCATGTCCTTTACCCCCTCGTACTCACTCAGGAGACTTCCCTCCTCAGCTTCTCTCCTCTTTCCTACCTTTGCTCTCTGCTGCTCGTTCTTCCTCCTTTCCCAGTCTCTCTGAGAGTGAAACCAACTGACACTCCTTTCCTAGACTTTATCCTCCTCTATGTTGTGCCTTTCTCTCTCCTTCTGAACCAGTTCTGCTCCAATCTAGACAAGGTGGGAGGCTCAGGGAGGCCAGGAGTCAGGGTCTGGGTACCCAGATGGGGAGGGGCTGGAGTAGAGCCCCAGGACATGGAACAAAAAGGGAACTGAGGGCAGCATCAGGTGAAATAGGGTGAGAACAAAAGATATGGTCAAACACTGCATCAATCCAAAATACACTGGGCAGAGAGGGGGAAAGTGGATGGGAGTTAAAGGATCTATGACTAGAAACAGGAAGATAGAGCCAAAAGTTGCAGGAAATTGGAAGGGAGCCAGAGCAGAGAGATTTCTCAAGGTGCAGACACCCAGTCTAGCCTCCATTTATACGGGACCTGTGGCCTTGCCCATGGGTGGAGAGGGAGCAATTAAGGATGCCAGGCCTGTCTGGACAATTTTCCTCCTCTGTTAGTCTCCTTAAAAGGATAATCAGTGAGCACTGCTCTATTTCTTTAGTCCAACTTCACTTTAAAACTCACTGCAGGGCTTCCCTGGTGGCACAGTGGTTGAGAGTCCGCCTCCCGATGCAGGGGACATGGGTTCGTGCCCCGGTCTGGGAAGATCCCACATGCCGCGGAGCGGCTGGGCCCGTGAGCCAGGGCCGCTGAGCCTGCGCGTCCGGAGCCTGTGCTCTGCAACGGGAGAGGCCACAACAGTGAGAGGCCCGCGTACCGCAAAAAACAAACAACAAACGAAACTCTCGGGAAGCAATCACCAATGGTCTCTGCGTCGGTTCTTCTCTGAAAAACTCCCTCGTGAGTTTTTCCTCCTCCTCTTCCTCCACTGCCCAGTACCAAGTTTGTTTTAGGCTCTTCTAACCACACTCACAATCATTAGGCGTTTTCTTCTACTGTTGTGTATTTTAAATAACAGTTTTGCTGTTAACTTCTAAATCTAGAACTCTGGTCCTTCTTTCTCTCCTGGTCATCAGACACACATCTGAACTGTTTGGCTCTGAGATCCCCAAAATGTTACTTGTGTGTACATTGTTGGTCAGAAGTGTCATGTGGCAAATGCAAGAACGGAAAGGGCTGCAGGATAAGGAAAGAAAACATGATGAGTGCCTACAAACAAGCTGTCAGGTCAAGTTATTTCTAAAAGAACAGGGATTTTAAACTTTTCTCTAAGGTGTTTACACACTCCCCAAATTCCTGTATAGGATAACTAAATTAAACTATCCTTGAGTATATGCCTGACTTTACCTCTTCCCTAACTGGGGCACCAAGAGTAGACTTGGGTCATAGAACTGTCACATCTGGAGCACTATCTTTAAGGGAACTTATACTGAAAGTGGGCTTCTCTGTCCAACTGGCAAATTCTTTCGATTCTGTTAGCTTTAATTCCTCTGAAAGAGAATCTCATTGGCACAGCTAATCTTTGCATCCCAGGCCCTCCTTGGGAGGGAGTTCCTGCTTTTGCCTGGGAAGTCAGCAAAGGCTTCACAACGGCTGTGACACTTGAGATAGCCTTAAAAGATGATAGGTGCTGGGGGTAATTGTGTGTGTGTGCGTGTGTGTGTGGCAATTTCAGAATTTTGCAGCGTTATTCTAAATCTAGAGCCTTCTTTCAACTATTGTTTACTTTTTTCTTTTTCTAAATCATAAGAGTCACTTTTATTCTTAAAAAAACTCCACATCTGAAGGAACTAGAATGAGTCTCTCTCCCTTATTTTGGTAGGGACACTTAACAAAGTCTAGAATAATATTCTCTCATTCATTCATTCATTCATTCACTCAGTAGTCAGTGCCTGCTATAGGCTAGAGCATTTTTTACAGGTTATAAAATGCAGTTTACAGATTATTTTGTTTAAGCCTTATAACCACGCTACCTCAGTAGTTATTGTTACAAAATACATTTAATTCAGAAAACTGAGGATCTAGGGAGTTAAGTAACTTATTCAAGATCAAATCATAAGTATAGTGGGGGAGGGGAGACTTGAATCCAGGTTGAATCTCCAAAAACTATGTACTTTCCACTGCACCACACTGGGATGACTCACAAAATGGTGTGTTAGATCTGATATAATTGAACTATGTATCAGTAACTTGCCATCAGTCACTACCAGCTAACATCTGACATATGTTAGCTGAACATTTTCCTAAACTGAGAGTTCAAATTATATAACCAAAATGAGTACTCTTCTAAAATAATTCTACACGTCTGAAAAAGTTTTCTAAGCAGATTAAGAAATAAATTTGCTTATTTTTAAAACAAGTGTATATATATATATATTTTTTTTTTTTTTTTTTTTTTTTTGCTGTATGCAGGCCTCTCACTGCTGTGGCCTCTCCCGCTGCGGAGCACAGGCTCCAGACACGCAGGCTCAACGGCCATAGCTCACGGGCCCAGCCGCTCCACGGCATGTGGGATCTTCCCGGACCAGGACACGAACCTGTGTCCCCTGCATCGGCAGGAGGACTCTCAACCACTGTGCCACCAGGGAAGCCCAAAATAAGTATATTTTTAATGAATAATAGAAAATTCTGTCTCTCTAGCATTTGTCCTTTTCTTCTGGCCTTAGAAGCATATAGATAATGTTTATTAATATATAATAATGCTGCCTTCCACATTATGAACTGGTCATTCCTGCTTATGTTTGCTTTTGGTCAACTCAGCCCATTTGATTGTAGGGCTAAGAAATCAGTTCAATCCTTGTGAGTAACTTTATTTTTGCATCCCCTTTCTCTTTTGGATTGGAAAAGTAACAGATGCTTATTGTATAAAAGGCAAATCATACAGATGTCTTAGGAAGAAAAAGCCCTGGCAATCCCACCCCCAGACGTAACAGCTATTAATAATGTGGTACAGAGTCTTTCAAATTTCCTCATTCATATACCAACACATACTATATTTATACATATTTTTCCTTAAGTGAGATCTGCCGTACATACTGTTTGGCAATTATTGTTTGTTTTGGACAAACAAACAGCTATCATTCTTTGTCAGTATCTATACATTGATCTCAGCTTTCAGATAGCTTTTGACAAAGGAAAACATCCATTTCACAGAAACAGAATGAATTTCAAATGTTTTGCCAATGCCTGCCTTAATCAAAACAAAGCCTGGGTGAGAAAGTGGGGCTAAGTGCTATATACTGAAAAAAATCAGCATAGCTTAATAGTTGTTCCTATTACACAATATGTTGTTGTAACATTCAGCCTTAAAAAAAAATTAAGCCATTACATCCACTTTTCAAATTAGCAGCCAATGGACCAGAGGTGAAATGAGGAACGTTTTGAAAAATACCCTCTCATGGGGTTGCCTCCAGGTAGTGTATTGTAAGGCTCTGAGGCATTTCAACAGCTTGCCACTAGCTAGAAACATACTTCCCAACACCTCAGCACTGATCTGTTAATGCCTCTCATTTAGTGAGAAACACAAGACAGATGAGTCAGTATGCTGGGCAATTAACCCGTCAGGGGCTTTCTTCCTGAGCCTGGGATAACAGGCAGAAAAAGGAATGTAATCCTTAATGACTAACAAAGGGCACTGCTGGAGGGATGGGAACACATGTACAAGGCATGTGATGGGCTCTCTTTTTCCATCTGGAACTACCTGCCAGTCATCTCCTGAACTTACACAGATTTTTGCCATAGATTGATCTTGCCTGGGAATGAGATAAGTTTTTTCCCAGCTGTCTTGGAAATGGGAACTGACATATGTGATAGACTACACTCACAGAAGGCTGTATGTCTAATATTCCAGGTCTTGGACTGTCCATAAAGAGCCAAAGAAGTAGCCTAACACCTGCCAGCATTTTATAGGACACAAAAGAGAATATATGTTCTCACGCTGAGCCATAAATATCAACATTGGTCCAGGGATTACCTGAAATTTAGCCTTCTGGAACCCAAGTCATAGGCGTCAGAAAACTGAATATGCTATGTTCTTTTTCATGTTTTTACATAGCTTTGAGGCTTGTCAGGGAATCCTGAGGCTGGACTTACAGGAAGCAAATGTTTTGTAATAATGTTTTACTAGTATTTTTCAAAACACTTTTTTTCCCCCTTCCCTCCATATTATTTCTTTATTCCCTGAGATATTTTGCTTTGATTCCTGGTTTGGGAATCTTCATTTTTCAAATGAAAAGTTTAATAGTGCAAAATATTTAGAAGCTAATTCTTTTTCCTTTCCCCTAAATCTTTGGTTTGCTGTCATTAAGACAAGATCTGACAAGCAGGCTGCTGGAAGTTTTCTACACTCTCTCAGTGTAAAACTGTGGGAGTAATAAAGTAAGTTTCGGAGGGATAAAAGGAGGACAATGGAAACTTCTTAAGCTGTCTGTGAAACTGTCTTAAGTTTTCAGCAATTATTCTCATTAATAACGTTTAGGTTAATAATTATTAGGGTGACTAAATGTCCCAGGTTGCCCAGGATAGTCCTGGTCTATGCCCGTGGGGCCAATATAATTATTAATAGCATCCCCTTTCTCTCTCGAAAGTGTTCTGGCTTGGACACTAAATTACATGATCACTGTTAATCATATAAGACAGTATTCTGCCAGCACAATGGAAGTAGGGTCATGTAACAACTGTACACTGAACAGTATATTAATTGTATATTAAACAGTGGCAGTTTTCTGTCAAAATTGAAAGTGCACATACCCTTCATCCTAGAAATTTCCCTTCTTTGAATCTATTCTATAGAAATTCTCATGTTATGAGCAGATTATGTACATACAGATCATGCGCACACACACACACACACACACATACACAAGAATGCTTAGTGAAAATTGGAAAAGATCTAAATGTTTATCAGTAGTCTAGTTAAACACAACGGAGTCCTATGTAATTATTATAAAATAAGGTGGTAGATCTATATGTGTTGATGAGATGATGAAATATTCATGACCTATTTTTAGTTTTTAGAGATTTATTATTTATTTATTTTAATTTTTGGCTGCATAGGGTCTTAGTTGCGGTACGTGGGATCTTCCGTTGCGGCACGCCGGATCTTTCGTTGAGGAGCATGGGCTTCTCTCTGGTTGTGGTGCGCGGGCTTCAGAGCTCATGGGCTCTGTAGTTTGCGGCATACGGGCTCTCTCGTTGAGGCGCGCAGGCTTAGTTGCCCCGCGGCATGTGGAATCTCAGTTCCCTGACCAGGGATCGAACCCGCGTCCCCTGCATTGGAAGGCAGATTCTTTACCACTGGGCCACCAGGGAAGTCCCTTACGACCTATTTTTAAATAAAAAAAGCAAGTTGTGGAAATATATATGTGGCAGTGCTTGCTATGGCTGGCTCTGAGTAGGTTCAGATGAGGTTCTCTCATAATCTCCTCCAGTTCCCACTGCCACCCCCCCAAACCAGGCCAAATCAACGTCAGCCTAAACACTAACTGCTTACTATGCAAATGAAGCTTCTCTCCTAGCCTTTCCATTTAACCAGATTGCGGCCCCCTCCCCCCAAACACACACAGACACATCCTCTCCAATATACTGTGTTGGCCAGAAAGTGCCTTTGCTTTTTAAGTAAAAATGGAAGACACATTTTTCATTTTCACCAAGAAGTTTATTGAACAATGTATTCACCCTTTTGTTCCCCTACCTTCTGCCATTTTTCAGGCAATTTCATAATTCCATCTTCCCAAAACTTTTAATCTTTTTGAGCAAAGAACTGTTCCAGGTGACTTTTACAGTCTTCCAGGGAATTGAAATTTTTTCCATTAAGGGAATTTTGTAAAGACCTAAATAAATGGAAATCCAAAGGTGCAATGTCTGGTGAATATGGCGGATGAATCAGAACTTCCCAGCCAAGCTGTTAACAGTTTTGCCTAGTCGTCAAAGAAACATGTGGTCTTGCATTATCCTGATGGAAAATTATGCATTTTCTTTGACTAATTCTGGAAGCTTTTCGTTGAGTGCTGCTTTCAGTTGGTCTAATTGGGAGCAGTACTTGTTGGAATTAATCGTTTCATTTTCCAAAAGGAGCTGGAATAGAAGACTCCCTTCCAGTCCCACTATATACACAACACCACATTCTTTGGAAGACGACTGGCCTTTGGTGTGGTTGGTCGTGGTTCATTTCGCTTGCCCCATGATCTCTTCTCTTCCACATTATTGTACAGTTTCCACTTTTCAACCCCCATTCACAATTTGTTTGAAAAACGGAACGTTTTTGTTACGTTTAGTAGAGAATTGCATGAGGAAATATAGTCAAGAAGGTTTTTTTCTCTTAACTTATGTGGAACCCAAACATCAAAGCGATGAACATAACCAAGCTGGTGCAAATTATTTTCAGTGCTTGAGTTGGATGTTTTGAGTATGTCGGCTATCTCCTGCATGGTATAATGTTGACTGTTCTCAATTAATGTCTCGATTTGATCGCTATCAACTTCAACTGGTCTACCCCACCGTGGAGCATCGTCCAGCAAGAGATCTGCATCATGAAACTTCACAAACCACTTTTGACATGTTCGATCAGTCACAGCACCTTCTCCATACACTGCACAAATCTTTTTTTACCTTTCAGTTGCGTTTTTACCTTTCTTGAAATAATAAAGCATAATATGCTGAAAATGTTGCTTTTTCCTTCCATCTTCAATATTAAAATGGCTACACAAAAATCCAACCATTTTGATGTCTTTTTTTAAATGCTTGCTGATATGACAGCTTTCACATCTAACAAAATTGTTTCAAATGAAGTTAAAGACAGCTAAGTGCTGCTAGAGCTATCTTACTGAATAAACCAAACTAACATTTTGGCCAACCCAATAGAAATTCTGGAGAGGCCATAATCTGCAATACAATCTTCTTGTTCTAATATGTATATTGGAAAGAGATTTGCAAAGCTTTGGATGGTAATTACTTCTGGGGAGCAACTGTTATTCCCTTCTGTACTTTTATTTTAACTCATAAGCATATATTTTATGTTTATAATTTAAAAAATTAGTTTAGAAGGAATACATGAGTAGTTTGCCATATAAAATTGTATATTTTAGGTGCATCTAGGGCATCTGGAAACTCTTAGAGAAAATGAATAGGGAGCCAGACCTCTGGCATTTTTCCTGTAAATATACTTTGGAGTGGATGTGGCATATTCTATACTTATCTCCCAATTATCAGGCTAACTGAGGAAATAAAGTTGAAATGTAGCTTTTCGTTTCCAACTTTTTCATAATCATTTAAACTGGATCAGTTAAACAGATGCATTAGTTGCTTCCTCTGAATCTCTTTGGAAGTAGATTATGAAACAACTACTGGAAAAAGAGTTAAACAAGAAACAAAAGAAAAATAAGCTGATATAAAAATCTAGGGTTGGAACTGTGTCTTTCGCTGGAATTTCATGGAGCACACCGGGGTCTCAGGGAATCTGTATGGGACCAGCAAAGCGGCCGTGAGGACGGTGCAAGCCGTGAACCGCATCTGCTTGTTGGACATAGTCCTACAGAGCGTGCACAACATCGGGAAGACTGACCTGCGACCCATCTGCATCTTCCTGCGGTTGCCCTCGCTGGACCGCCTGGAGCAGCGGAACACAGACACAGGGCAGAGCCGGGCCGACCTGAAACCTGGAGAGCAGCAAGGAGAGCAGCAAGGAGCCCGGCCTGTTTGACCTGATCATGGGCAACGACAGCCTGGACAAGGCCTACTGGGCCCTGAAGGAGGCGCTCTCCGAAGAAATGAAGAAGGTTGAAGGAACTGGCCCCTCCTGAGGAGGTCTGCCAGCTCTGTCCCCCCACCACGCCTACCCACCCCCCCCCCCGGGGCCTGGGGCCTGGCATCCAACCCCTGCGGGCCAGGGTGGCTCTGCTCGCCTCGGCTAGCGCCTTGGGGTGCGGGTGCTGCCCATCCCCCTCGCTACCCCGCTGTGGTTGTTGAAGGACCTTACCACCCCCCAACCCTCCACCCTTCTCCCCTCACCCTCTTCTCCTCACACCCCTTCCCCCCTCGACTCCCTCCCCGGCCCCAACCCAGCTTGCCTCGTATCCACGGGATCCCCACTCCCAGCTCTGTCTCACCTCTGCTCTCATCTCTCTTCTCCTATACTCTCTTATAGGGCTTAATTTATTTTATTTCTGTTTGTTTCATCATTTGCGCCAATCCCTGCTGCCACCCCCTAGTTGGATTGTAGCTTCCTTCAGAGCAGGGACTGATCCACATTCAGATTTGAAGCGAAGGTGCCCGGCACAACACCTGACACATAGTAGGCACTTATACATCTTTGTTTAATAAATGAAACCTTGGCATAAAAACACAACAACAAAAATTCCTCACCTCTAGCTCTACAGAGAACCCTGGCAACCATGTAAAGTTCCCCCAGGGAAGGGATACTCTTGGGCAGGTACAACCTTGTTTTGGGTTGGCTCAGTGACTGAAGTTCATAAGTTTCTCGGCATTTTTTCCCCTGTTGGGTATTGGATTGAAGTGCTTTTTGTAACTGCCACATTTTGCAGTTTCCCTAACCTTTCTTCTGGGAAATTAGAGTTAGAGCTTTGGAACTAATGGGGTGAAACAACACGCATTCTGCGTACACCTATTGTTATTGGTGGCTTAGCTGTGCACAACACTCTGGATGAACTGGCTCAGGAGACACAGTGACTCATGGCATTTTCCCTGTAACCAGAGGTGACCTGGAGCACTTCAGGCCAGGAGGAAATTAGTTTCTCACCCTCTAGTTCTGTAGCTCCGATTGTGGACGAGTCTGGGCACCATCTCGGCATCCATCAACATGACTGAATTAGTTGCTGCTCTATCTGATAGTAATGGGGATGGCGCCTGGCTACAGGAAAACTTCCTTGCTTAGCTAAGAGAGGTTGTGACCTGCCTGCCCATGGATTTAATGGGAGCATGAAAATCTGCATTTGACTAAAGCTTTAGTATCCCCAGTTAGAGACTCGGTAACATTAACTAGGCAACCTCTTTTAAAACCCGTGAGTATGAAGCTATTAGCTATTTAAATTTTGCGAATTAGCTTAATATTTATTGACTGTTTCCGACATCTAACTGAGAGCTACTTGGAAAGTAGGCACTTGGATGGAGGGTAGGGAATGGGAGAATACAGAAGATGCCAGAGAGAGGAGGTTTTGGGGACACAGACATGGTTACTAAAGACCACAGACCTGGCACTGTAGAGAGGATTAGGGGAGACCCAGAGGCTGTCCTGAGCACTTGGAGAAAGGGATGAGTGTTAGAGAAAGGTATAGAAAAGATTCCTGAAAGGGAGAATCAGAAGGTCCCTAAACTTTGTGTGTACAGTAGTTTGTTTTTGTGGTCTCCTAGTCTAATAAGGTGAAAATTAGTAGGCTGATCTAAGAGGGAACGTGCAGGAAACACTACCACTGATAAGGATGGGCAAAGTGAATGAAATTCTGAGGGCCTACTGATTTTTTAAAACATATTTATAATTATTTGGTTGCACTGGCTCCTTAGTTGCAGCATGCTAGCTCCTTAGTTGTAGCATGCATGTGGGATCTAGTTCCCAGACCAGGGATCGAACCCAGGCCCCCTGCATTGGGAGAACAGAGTCTTAACCACTGCGTCACCAGAGAAGTCCCCGGCCCACTGATTTTTTTTTTTTTTTTTTTGGTACGCGGACCTCTCACTGTTGTGGCCTCTCCCGTTGCGGAGCAAAGGCTCTGGATGCGCAGGCCCAGCGGCCATGGCTCACGAGCCCAGCCGCTCCGCGGCATGCGGGATCTTCCCGGACTGGGGCACGAACCCGTGTCCCCTGCATCGGCAGGCGGACTCTCAACCACTGCGCCACCAGGGAAGCCCCGGTCCACTGATTTTTAACTTAAAAGTTTGTTTGTCTTTTTTTTTAATTTTCAGAATTAAAAAATTTCAGAATTACAGAAGTAATATGTATACAGGAAACTTGGAAAACATAAAAAAGCACAAAGGACCCAACAGACAAGCAAACCAACAAAAACAGAAGTAATTCTACCTCCAGAGATACTAACCTTTACCATTTCGGCATGTATGCTTCCAGTCTTTGTCTAAGCCCATATTCACACATGTGTGTATCTTTTTTAGAATGTAAACTATTCCTACTCACATACTGTTCTACAATCTGGACCTAGTATATCCTGAAACGTGTTAGTGAGGTAGCTGGGAGTGATTTTTCTCTGTCTTTCTGTAGTTCTGTACGCTCACCTCACTGCCCTGTTGCAGGGAGCTTGGTCCCTCGGAGACTGATTGCTGTATACTGACCCTGCTCACCCAGGGCTTCTTTGTTCACTGACAGGGTACCAGGGCTCAGCTGAAAAAGATGACAAGACTCTGCTAATTCATACATGACTTTGCATATATTTTCTTAAGATGCTTTTAAGTAACACGGAAGATGAAACAAAATAGATTAATGTAATCCGTAGGCTAACATTCAGGGTCCCCCGTTTGTGGAACTAAACCATGTAATCACAGCCTGGGGTAAGAAAGCTGATTATACGCACAGAGAAAAAAGCTGAGACATGCCCAAGGAGACATACCTTTACAGTACATACAAGGGCACCTGCCCGACACCTTCTTTTCCTGTCTCTTAACACTTTGTACTCTTGACACTGGCCAGTGGGCCTGAACTGTTGAGCCTGAGTACTTCCCCGTTGGGCCCTGCCTCTCCTTCCTACTACCACTACTTCCTTACTTTAGCCCTATCTCTCATGTGGATTACTGCAAAAGCCCCATACCTTGTTTCCCTGCTTCCGATCTTGCCCCTATCTGCTCCATCCTCACCATTCGCAGTTAAAGGAACTTTCTGACATGAATGTCTCTGTCTGTTCCTGTTACCTATCACCATGTAATAACAAGCCACCCCAAAACTTAATGGCCTAAAACAACCACAATTTTATTATGCTCACAGATTCCGTGGGTCAGGAGTTCCAACAGAGCATGCAGGGTTGGTTTTTCTCTGCCCTGTGATTCTAGAGCCGGTTTGACTTGAGTAACTGGGATGGGAACAGCTGGAGTTGGAAGACGTACTCCTAAGGTGCTTCTCTACTTGCACGTCTGACACCTAGGCTGCAATGCAGAAGGACAGATTCAGGTGGCACTGTTGACCAGGGGACCTATGTGTGGCCTCCTCAACATCATGGCCTCAGTCAGACTTCTGTGGTGGCTCAGTGCTTCAAGGGCTACTGTCTTCCGGGAGCAAGGAGGAAGTTCCATGGTCTTTAGTGACCTAACCACAGAAGTCATATAGCTTCATCTCCACTGTATTCCATGGGTCAAAACAGTGAGAAGCCTGCCTCAATTCAAGGGAAGAGAATATAAATTCTACCTCTAGATGGGAACAATGTCAAAAATTTTGCAGCTATGTTTTAAAATCATCTATCTATCTATCATCTATCTACCTATTTTTCAGATTTGTATAAGCACAAAAGACAATTTTAAAAGGTACACACCAAACTGGTAAAGAGGAGAGGAGGGAAGGAGACTTTCACTCTTTATTCTCTACACTTCCAAAGGAGGGGTAAAAATTAGTGGAATTATAGGTGAGTTTTAGTTTGTACAGAAAATTACTTTCCCTATTACCTCAAGCTTGCAAAGGCTAAGAATACTATGGTAGGTCCTAAGTTGGTACATTCTAAAAGGAAGTGCTAAATCGCCTAGCTAAGCAGGGCATACAAACACATTGTGAAATGCCTCTGCCAGTAACAGCTCATTACCCACCTTCAGGCTATGGCAGAGAAGCTAGAAAACATCTTTTGGGAGGTTTAAGAGGCCAGAGCAAGGGCTTCTTTATAGAGAGTGGTCCTGTTGCTGTGTTCCACAGCTCATCCCATCCCTACTCTGCCACAGGAAACATCCTCTCACCTTAAACAAAGTGAGGGAGCTTCACAAGAATCATTTGGATGTCTTAACCTGTGTCTCTGGAAGTTCGAGGGACACAGGGACTGGTGACTAACTTTCACCAGAAGAAGCCTAAAGGTGAAATGTTGGCTGGAGGAGACTGTCTTGCAGCAAAATGAAGAGAGAGGACTGGTTGGCAGGAAGCTGCCCTTTTACTGATGGGTGGGCCATTGGAATGGAGGTGACCCATTCACAGGCCACCCATGACTGGCGTGAGGGATCCCAGATTCTTAGACTGGAAGGATTATAATACTTCATATTTATGAAATGTTTAAAGGTTTGCAGATGCTCTGGAATTTTAAGAAACATTATATCATCTGAATTTCACAAAAATCTATAAAGGAAGAGTTACATCATTTTAAAGATTTTTATAAAGAAAGTGAGAAGCAGCAAGGTTAGATGATTTGTCTGAAGTTACAGAGTTAATTAGTACCAGATCCAGGACTCTGCTAACTCTAAATTGAGTGTTCCAGCCTGTAGTGCACACCATGGCTTTCTCTATCTTGGTTAGTACACGGCCCTGCGTCAATATGATAAGGCCATTAATGACAGACGTTATAGCCTCTTGTGGTTGAGAGTTCAAAACAAAATCAACAATGACCATACCCCTTGGATGACCGTTTCAAAAACCTTCCTGGAAGCAGCTGGGCCCATCTGAAGTGTCTAAGAAAGTAAAGATTATAACAAGAATTCACTTAGTATGTTGGTTTTCTTGAAGCCAACAGGGTTTTTGGTTCAAATCATTCTGGGGATGAATTAGAAGCCTGTCCTGTATCTTTAATAAATAGCCACATTCCCTTCCCTTTCCTCCGCAGCAGAACTTGGCAAACGGCATGTTGGAAAGAGAGTTATGCCTCCTTAGAGGGCTTCTAGCCTGTCCCCTGGGATACATTTGCAGGACAAGTTAGGGGGGATTTTCATTATGGAAAACTTGACATTAATTCATTTACACTAGTTATGCATCTTTGTTTTTATTTATTTAAAGAGCAAACACATTTCCTCTGAATAAAGGGAACAACAATATAACTTGTTAAACATAGCAGACAGGATTCAAATCCCTGCTCTGCCAGTTAGTAGCAGTGACCTTGGGCAAATTACTGAAACCCTCTGAGCCTCCGTTTCCTCATCTGTTAAACTGGAAACTAGGGTTTGAAAGTTTCTTGGTGCCTACTGACTATCTATTCCCCCAGTTTCCATTTGGAGATCCTTTGCCCCTACCCTCCATCACTTTGTTCTGGTTGGGGGCCCTACCACCTCACTCCAGGAATGCAGAACATGAATGGGGAGAGACTCTTCGAGGCCCCTGGCCATGAGACCAGTTCGGGATGAGCACATGACGCCACCTAATTGGAGTGCACTGAGCTCTCAGGAGGAAGCTCTTTATTTTCTGCCAAGAAGAGAGACACTGGAAGACTGTCTGGCTGGAGCAGCTTCAGCCACCTGCCCCCACATGGAACCCGAGAACAAAGCCAACACACAAAGGCAGGTGGAGCCAGTCCAGGAGATGGAGGGAGGAGACAAGGTTCTGATAACATGATTTGAGTCCAGTCATGTCTGAGGCCAGCCCTGTACCTGGACTTCTCAGTCTCATGAGCCAATCAATGCCCTTTGATTTATACCTGTTTGTTCAGATAAATCAAGAGGATCCCCAGTGATAGTCTCCCTAAATTTGAGAAGAAAATAATGTCTTGTAAAGTGCTTGGCAAAATACCTGGTACACAGTAAGCGCTCAGTAAAGGTTAGCTTGACTGTGCTTCCTTTGGTGTTTAGTTCAGAAGAGAGGAGACTTCAAACTTATTTTGAATACTGAGCACATTGTGCCAGGCATGGTAAAGAGCCAGTATTATTGAGAGGCTGAATCCCATGAGGTGTGGTATCAGAGATACCAAGAGGGCTCTCCTGTCCTCCAGAACACCTCTCTTTCCTTGGCACTGATAGATGTCAAAAATAGCCGTGAATCCCTTTGTTTTAAGACCTTTTGAGAGAAGTTTCTCATTTAGCCATAGCAGCTGTGGGAATGAGTCCATTAGCTCCATTCCTGAGGGCAGGTTTTTTTTTTTTTTTTTCCTGAGGGCAGCTTTTGATAGTGACCCACAGAGATAGTGGAGGCCACTGGGCGTCCTGTGGGAGCCACACCCAAAGGACACTGCAGCGCTGAAAGTCCAACTGTCTTCCTGCATAGTTTTGCACAGGCTATCCTTGCTGGGCACCCTCAAGAAGCTCCAACCTGAGATTTTACAAGGTATGGACTCTTTCTGAACTTTAAGCTGGGTATTTGGCTAAAATGTCCAGACAAACCTTTATTCACCAGCAAGCATTGCACCTAACCCAGTCCTCCTCTTCTGCCCAGGCAGCCACCAGATCCTAGCCCTCAGCTACAGACGTTCCAAGGGAACCAAGGACCATAAGGACAGTGGCAGCCAAAAATAGCAGAAGCAGCCCAAGATGGTGAGACCGAGGAACGGCTGCAGTGACAAGAGAATCAGAACTTGCTCCTGTCAGGTATGAGTGAGGCAGGTACCTCGGTCATCTGTGACTCTTCCCTGCAGAGGAGATGGCTGGATGTAAAGAATGGAGATCCCACCTGGACTGAGTACGGAGAATAGAGTTTAAAGTGCTTTTAGAAAAAGGACAGAGCAGACCCTGATAAGGACCCGAGTCATATTTCAAAGAAATTAGGCAGAAACACCTGGAATCAACAGTCTAAACATCTTCAGGTGTCCTATTTGACCCTCAAGGCTTCAACTAACTTCCTTCCTCGCTTCCTTCCTTCCTTCCTTCCTCCCTTCCCCTTTCCTCCCTTCCTTCCTCCCTCCCTCCCTCCCTTCCTTTCTTTCCTTCCTTTCCTTTCTTTCACTCTTTAACTTAGAGCCCTAGTTTTCTTCCTTTTAAACCTATATGCCCCACAAAAGTCTCATTCTGTTGAGTTGAGTAGTTTCCCTCCTCAAAGTCCCGTTCTGTGGCTACATAGATATTTCCTTCTTCTGTTTATTCAGGAGCTAATATCTGGCAGGCAGCACAATGCCAAAGATTTGCACCGCCAGCTTTGCTAGAATGGCTCTAAGCCACTGTCAGCCAGGTCAGAGCACAGGGCTCCAGAGAAGGTGAAATACCACTTCCTGAGCCTGGTGACCTGTGGAAATAGACCATTCACAAGAATTGAGAGAGATTAATTGAAAAGGGAATAAGCTCTTACACATTAATGTTATTTAAGGCGAAGTACCTGTACACCTGTAATTACTTTGAATCTGCTTCTCACATTTTAGGATAAATTGCACTCTAACATTTTATCATTTTCTACTTCATATTGACTCATCTTTTTGACCTCAATCTCACTGATGCATTTGAATAATTTTTCTGTACACACACTCCAGCTAGTATTAGCCCCAGTACAGAGGAGCATTTCCAAGTGTCCCTATCTCTACATAACATGCGTTAGATAACTTGACAGTGGGGGAAAAAAAAGGTATGCAAGATAAGCAGGAATGAAAGAGAATTCTTTATTATAGGTACCATTGGATAGACTATCATGAGACTAAACACCAAATTAGGGTATTTCAGCTTTCCCCAGAATTGTATTTCATATCAGCAACTTGATCTCACCATTTAGAAATATTTTTATATACTAAGGAATCCATTAACTGGCTTGTATTGGTCAGAATTGTCTAGAGAAACAATATGTGTATATATATGTATATATATATACGTGTATATGTATATAAATGTATATGTATATATACACACATATACACAGGGTGGGGGGAGATTATTATAAGGTATTAGCTCATGAGATTATGGAGGCTTGGAAGTGTCATGGTCTGCGGGCTGCAAGATGGAGACCCAGGAAATCTGGTGGCTCGTGTGTAGTTCCAGTTCAAGTCTGAATGCCTGAGAACCAGGGGAGTTGGTGATGTAAGTTCCAGTCCAAAGTGCAGGAGAAGACCAATGCGCCAGCTCAAGTAGTCAGGCCAAGATTGAATTCTTCTTTCCTCTGTGTTTTTGTTCTTTTCAGATGCTCAACAGACTGGTTGAGGCCCACCTACACTGGTGAGGGCAATCTGCTTTACTCAGCCTACTGATTCAAATGCTAATTTCATCCAGAAATAGCCTCACAGACATACCCAGAAACAATGTTTAATCAAATATCTGGGAACCCTGTGTGCTGATCAAGTTAACACGTAAAATTAACCATCATATGGTTCTATGATGAAAGTAATTATTTTAATTGACAAATAAGCAGTGGTAGCAATCTGATTTGAATGATTTGAATGATGCAAAAATTCTTAACAAATACTTATCGAGCACCTACAATGTACCAGGTACTCTCTGGACCAGGAAAGGTCAAGGGTCACTGTCCCTACTTTGGAGTATCAGGAAAGGTTTTACAAAGGTGGTAACACTTCAGTTGAGTTTTTCAAGAAGAATGAGATTACCAAGGGGAGAGGATAATCCAGGCAGGGGGAACAGCATGTGCAAAGTCACGGAGGACTATTCTGGGAAGTGTGAGTGGTTCCACATGATTAGATTTATGAAGGCTATTATGAAGGAGAGTGGTAGAAGATGAAGCTTAAGGGGTAGGTAGAGGCCAGCGCACAGGGCCTTATAGGTTAGGGCACACACTGTAGGCTGACATTCCATGAACCACTTCTTCTTGTTAACAAAACTTTGATTTTGTTCAGGTGGTAAGGTATCCAGGACCAATATATAAATCACAATTGGTCAAGCCAATCATAGCAATTCCCTTTACGCTAATGATAATGCTTGGTCTAGGATTGGGTATAGCACTTAGTTATGGCCAGAGAAATAGAAGTCTTGTAGAGGGCACAGAAAAAAGAGTTTCACCTCTGATTAAAAAAAAAAAAAAAAGAACTCTGTACAAGAAGGAGTTCCCATTTTCCCCATTCCCTTCTTTTGTGATTTGAATGTTGTCATAGGAGGATGTGACATCTAGAGTTGCAATAGCCATCTTGTGACCATAATGGGAAGCCTGAGGATGACAGTCACACACCACGGATGGAAGAGAAAGGACAGAAGACAGTAGGGTCTTCAACAACATCACAGGGTCAACAAACCAATTGTAAGACTGCCTGCCTAAGGACTTTTAGCTTAGAAAACAGTAAGGATCTTCTGGTTACAGCCACTGTTAATCGTGCTTGTTGTCAAATTTGTCATAACTGCTGTTATGGTAAGGGTGACATTTTGGATGTATGACTAAGGAGTTTGGCCCTTATCATGAAAAGAAATGGGAGCTGTGGAGAGGTTTAGACAGAGGAATGTGTTGTCAGATTTGTGCTTGAAAACCATTACTCTGGATGCTGTGCTGGGCTGAAAATGGAAGAAACAGAAGCAGAGAGACCAGTTATGAAGCTACTGTAACTGCCCAAGAGATTAGGTAGAACCTAAGCAAAAGAAGTGACAATAATAACTGGGGGATGAGGATAAATCAGAGATATTTTTAAGTCAAAATAACACACCTTAGTGACTAAGTGGATGAGAGAGGTGGGGAAGATAGGAGAATCAAGGATAGCTCAGAATTTCTGACTTGGTTGACTTGAGATACAGGAGATCTGACTCTCATTCTGGTTCTGCCACAAGTTAGTCGAATGATCCTAGGCTAGTTTTCTCATTTGGGGAAGGTCAGATTAAAAATATGATAGCAGATTGATCTCATCCCTCTTGACAGCTCCAACTCCCAGGAGCACTTTTGCTGAAAGGACTAGAAGGGGCCAGGAGAACCACCCTGGGGAAGGAAAAACCCCTTTCTCTAGTGGATCCTCAGACTGATTTGTGCAGAGCTGGGTGGTGGGAGACTTTGAGTCTGCCTTTTTGGCTTAGGCTGACAGCAGTGTGAGAAGTAGGGCAGGGGGTTCCTTGATGCCTGGATGATGCCCAAGCATGTAAATTAAAACCAGCAAAACATCATTTCCCATATACCCTCAAGACTTATCCTTTATTAAAGTCTTCATACAAAGCCTTGTCCACATCCCCTAGGATTCACTTCGGGGCATGGAGCTCTTTCCTTCTGCAGTTCCTTTACCATCCGGATCTGCCAGCTTCAAAGAGTAGCCATTTGCATTCAGGCAAACCAGTTATTCCTTTTTACATGAGGCCAAGAAACAATGGAACAGGTAAAACGATGTCTTTACCCTGGGAAGCTGAGGAGAATGATGCAAACCAGGCACAAAGCCCAGAAACTGTTGCCAGGATACATCGCTGTTGGGTGGCAAAGGTCACAGAACCATGGAAAGGGTTTCACAAATGACTAATTCGTTTTAATTTATTTCTCTTTATAAAAAGAGTGCCTCGGGCTCACCAAGACTTACTATAGTTCAAATTTTAATCTCTCTCACTCCTATACCACTTTTTATATTAGTTTTACACATTATCTCATTTGATGGGGAGGAAGAATTGAGGAATGCAAAGGTCCAGACCCTTCCCTCCATTCAGGGCAATTCTGAAGAGCCATCCCATCTCCAGAACTCCCCCTGGGATCAGCTGAGGTCTCTGAGGCAACCGCATCACAATTCAACAGCTCCCTTTGCCAATCCTGTTTCACTCCCACTCTTAGAGGTGTTGTTTCTGGTGGCACTCCCCAGTAAAATTCCTGCATGTGTCAAAGAAACACCAGAGCTGGACAGTAGTTAAAGTGGTAAAAAAAACACATTTTATTCAGGAACTATTGCAATAGGAGAGAAGAGATCTCTATATAGAATCAGGCTCAATGTCCTTCAAATATAAGAAGGACAAGTGGGAATTTATAGCCAAGAGCAGGGTGGGGTCAGTGGGTGGAAGATCCTAAGTGGAAACATCAGGGGTAAGGGGAGAATTCTGACTAAATCAACTTGACAAGATTTTTGCTGAAAGCAGACCAGGGAGATCAAATATCATCACCTGGCGGATGCTAGGGAATGAAGCATTTGATCAGGTATTGAGGGTGATCAGATACTGAGGGTGGGGGAGTCTCTCTAAATTGACTTAACAGGATTCTTGCTACAACTGGGTAATGCAGGCTTGACAAGGACAGACCCTGAAACCCAAGGTCAAAACCTAGTTAAGAAGAGGCCTTAAAGGAGACTAACTAGCATTTGGTCAAGGAGAGAGTCTTTGTCACAAGCAAATTTCTGTCTGTTTCCTGGGGAACCTGACCTAGGACACTAACATAGAATTGTCAGTCATCTCTATTTTTCTAGGTAAACACACACACACATTCCTATTGTCACATTATTATTTTTTAAAATACTTTAATTCCAACAAAGAAAGAATTACAATCTCAGAATAAATTAAAAATGCTTTGAACTAAATGTTTAGTTTAATTAAAAACAAAACCACTGGTTAGACAAAGACTTCTTATATAGGACACAAACCATAAGCCAGAACCAATTTAAAACTCTGCTCTTTGAATGTCACACAAACCATAAGCCTGAACCAATTTAAAACTCTGCTCTTTGAATGTCACAGATTAGGAAAGAAATATTTGCCAAAACCATATCTGACAAAGAACTTCTTTCCAGAGTATGTACCCTCACAAAGCACTAAGGATACAAACAACTCAATTTTTTAAGTGAGACAAAGATCCTCTTAATCAAAAAAGAGATACAGATGGAAAATAAGCCCTTAAAAAGATGCACAACATCGTTAGTTATTAGGGAAATGCAAATTAAAACCACAATGAAGTATCACTACACACACATTAGAGTGGCAAAAACAAAGAAACCAAAAAACAAATCCTGATAATACCAAGTGGTGACAAGGATGTAGAGTAAGTTGAACTCTCAATAGATTGCTGGTAGGAGTGCAAAATGGGACATCCATTTAGGAAAACAGTTTGACAGATTTTTATAAGGTTAAATATTTACCCTGTGACCCAGCAATCCTACTCCTAGATATTTACCCAGTCGAAATAAAACACATGTTCACACAAAGACCCATATACAAACGTTCATAGTGGCTTATTCATAATTCCACCAAACAGAAAACAGTCTAAATGTCCATCAGCTGATGAATGGATAAATAAATTGTTGTTGACCACCATACAATGGAATATTACTCAGCAATTAAA
This sequence comes from Globicephala melas, assembly GCF_963455315.2. NCBI lineage: Eukaryota > Metazoa > Chordata > Mammalia > Artiodactyla > Delphinidae > Globicephala > Globicephala melas. The sequence goes on from NC_083314.1 coordinate 49,388,125, forward strand.
AGAATGAGCTAATGAAACACACAATAACATGAATGAATCTCAAAATAATTATACGAAGTAAAAGAAGCCAGACACAAAAGGCCACGTACTGTATGATTCCATTTATATGACATTTGGGAAAAGAAAACTGCAGGGACAGAAGTTAGATTGGTGTTTGCCAGGGCCTGAGGGAGAGGTTTAATTTAAAGGGGCAAGAGGGAATTTTGGGGGTGATGAAAATATACTATATTTCTTGATTATGGTGGTGGTAACACAACTGTTTCTAAGTTTCAACACTCATAGAACTGCACATGCAAAAAGGGTGAATTTTACTGTGTTCATTTATACTTCAATAAACCAAACCAAACCAAAACTTCACTGTATTATCCTTATCTTTTTTGGTTTTGCCTCCAACTAGTGAAAACTTCATCACCTAACAACCCTGGCCTGTAGATATGAAAGGAAGCAGGGAGAACAGGCAGTGGTTATACGATCGAAAGGGACTTTTTCTGGACAGATGAGACTGGAGCGTGTGTGTAGGCTGAAGGGAAGGAGCTAGTTTTGAGGGGAGAGACCAAAGTTACTGGAGATGGGGGGAGGCTCATTGATGGAGTGAAAGCTACTTTAATCAGAATTCTTGATGTCAGACAACAGAAACTCAATTCAAACTACCTTAAGCAAAAAGGAAAGTTTGGGGCTCACATAACTGAAAAGTCCAAAAATTTAAAAACAATGTTGTCAGTACTTGTCTTAGCTCAGGCGGCTGTAACAAAATACCATAATCTGGGTGGCTTAAACAAAAGACATCTATTTCTCACTGTTCCGAAGGCTGGGAAGTCTGAGATCAGGGTGCCAGTATGGTCAGGTTCTGGTGAGAGCCCTCTTCCTGGCATGCAGATGGCTGTCTTCTTGCTGTGTCCTCACATGACAGAGGGAGAGGGAGGGAGAGAGAGAGAGAGAGAGAAAGAGGGAGGGAGAAAGCTGTCTGGTGTCTTCTTATAAGGGCACTCATCCCATGGTGAAGACTCTACCCTCATGACCTCATCTAAACTTAATTACCTCCCAAAGGCCCCGTCTCCAAATACCATCACATTGGGAGTTAGGGCTTCAACATATGACTTTCAGGGAGACACAAACTTTCACTCTATAGCAGTACTCTAGCTCTGTATTTCCTGGCATCTTTTGCCTCTCCCTCAGCCTTGTTCTTAGGCAAGCTCACTCCATGTGAGACGGCCAGGCTTACATTGGTTTAATAACTGACAATCTCAAGAAAAAAGAAAACTGTCCTGCAGTGCTTGTATCCAGTCTTGAAACAGATTCTAATTGGCCTTATTTAGGTCAAGGGCTCACCTTGTGCTAGGGAAAGCAGGGTCCCATTATGGACAGCCCCAGGCACATGAAAAAGGGAAAGGGGAGTTAGGAAAGTAAGGAATACAGAGCAGAGAGACAAAAACATGGTAGATGTTTACCATAGATCCACAGACTTGGGAGGGGATAGAATTCGAAAGACAAATGAAAAAATCTGTTTGCTAAGGGGTTCCATCCTTTGAGACAGATGAGAATGAGGTAGGGATGAATGAAATGTAGAAAGGGTGGGTGGTTTTTATTGAGGAGAGGGGAATGTGGTCAGGAAAATGAAGTCATTCACAGCTGTGAGTTCCTCTTCTGAGCCTGCCTGAGGACAAGGCTAAGGAGAGAGAAAAGATGCTAGGAAATATAGAGCCAGACTATTGCTATAACCTGAATGTTTCTGTCTCGCAGAATTCATATATTGAAGCCCTAACCTCCCCAGTTTGATGGTATTTGGAAGTGGGGCCTTTGGGAGGTAATTAATTGTAGATGAAGTCATGAGGGTAGGGTCCTCATGATGGGATCAGTGCCCTTATAAGAAGGGACCAGAGATATCACTCTCTCTCACTCAAAGCCCCCCTTTTACCCTATGAAGTAAGGGCATTTGCTGAGAATGAATCAGTGGGGGGTGTAGAGGTAAAGTGCTAGGCTTGGGGGTAGGGGTGCGTATAGGGACAAATAAAAGGATTGCCAGTGATACTGAGGTTGGAGGTAAAAAATTCTACCCATCTCTTAAGGCTCAGTTGAAATATATTCTCCATGAAATTGTACCTCCACTGGAAGGTATCCCACGCTCCTCCAAGCTTCATGGCATTGGGGGCCACTCTTACAGCACCCAATATAGTAATGTTTTCATGTTTACATAGTACTAATTATTCTGCTAGCCACATTAATCAGGTTCCTGAGTTTGGAGACTGACAGTTTGAATAGTGAGTGGAAATACTGATTAGGTTTTTGAGTTTTGGAAAGTGAGAAGTAAAAGTTTGGATGGAGATGGATTTATTTTTAAAAGTATCTGAATCTATTCAGTTCCTGAGTTTGGGTAACAAAAGTTCCGATAAAGAGTTTGAACAGTGAGGATGACACAGTTGTGTGTATGCACACATGAGTGTGCATGCGTGTGTGTATGCCTGTTAACTTGCCTGCTGTATTGTACTCTCTTGAAGACAGAACTCTTGTGTGACTAATTTTCACATTTCCACATGTCCTAATGTGGTTGGTGCTCAATATTTGTTAAATGAATAAATAAAAACTCCCAGCTTTCCTTTCCCCGCTTTTCTTTGTTCCTACTAAACTTTACTGCTCCATTAAGATAATTAAAGATGAAACCAAAAGAACAGCTTTAAGAACTACTCTCGTAATTGGGACTGCTTCCAAATGCCATTGTAAGCACGTGCTTTTCTTTTTCTTTAACCCCACCCCCCATTGGACAAAATCTGAATCAATTTCAGGGGATGGATTTTGCTGCTTGTGTAAAATATTCTGGCTTCTAGTCAAATGGACATTGCAGGAGTATATAAAAATGGCTTTGTTCTCCACACAAATGAGTTCATTTAAGCAGCACACAGTTTTGATTTCTTACTGCCTTTTGGGAGGGTAGAGCATTAGGGAATTTAAAGGTATCATTATTGTATGAAAAGTGCTGAATAAGGAACACCTGAGTGGTAAACAACTCGCTGAACCACCTTAGTGCATCTGGGACAAGGGAGCACGTTGTTTATTGTGCCTTGAACCTGTTTCCAATACAAGGATTGTACACTCCTTGCTTAAGGAGGAACGATAATAACCAGTAACCTTGAACATACAGTACGGCTCTGCTGCTTGTTCTTCATTTGTAACTGTATCCTTAGACAAGGCTGAATCTCAGACAAAAGATTAAAAGATTCTGAAAATGGCTGAAACGTCTTTGTTTCTGCATGTTTGTGTGAGAATGAGGCTAACATTAGCAGAGCTGGCGTTTAATAAATATTCATTGAAAGAGTGGATGAGTAAAGAAAGAGACTCTGCTGCTAGAGATCAGAGCTTAATAAAGACATTTTCATATGAGGAGGCAAAGAAACAAAGTCCCTACACTCTATGTTTTGTAAGTACCCTAGTATTGTGTTCAGGGACGCAGAAATTTGGAGAAAGGGAAGAAATGCACATTTCTGATGGTGGATTAAGGATGGAAGTTAACCAGCTCCAAAGTGGGTGCTTCCATATTTCAATTCATAGTAGCCACAAATGTTATTTGTCTAAATAGGAACATACAGGGAGGCAAGAACATTAGATTTACTTTCCATTTGCATTTCTAACTAGCTCAGTGGTCTTTAACATGTCTTGCAATTCTCCTGAGCCTCAGTTTCCCCATTTGTAAAATGGATATAACTCATAGGGGTTTTATGAGAATTAAATACTATATATAAACATGTATGAGGGCTTCCCTGGTGGCGCAGTGGTTGAGAGTCCACCTGCCGATGCAGGGGACATGGGTTCGTGCCCCAGCTGGGAAGATCCCACATGCCGTGGAGCGGCTGGGCCCGTGAGCCATGGCCGCTGAGCCTGCGCGTCCATAGCCTGTGCTCTGCAACAGGAGAGGCCACAGCAGTGAGAGGCCCGCGTACCGCAAAAACAAAAAACGAAACAAAACAAAAAACATGTATGAGATTGAACCAGGCATATTTAGTCATTCAACAAATATGTATGTGCCAGGCACTAGGGCAAAAAAGACAAGACCTTATCCCTTGAAGAGCTTATAGTCCAGCAGGAAAGATTTGTATGTTTTGAGTATTGAGACAAGTATGGATAGAGCACTATCGAGCAAGAGGAAGAACGCCTAAATCAGATTGGGGAACACAGGGAACACTTCCTGGGGGAGGCAATGTTCAATTGAGTTTTGAAGAAGTATAAGTTACATAGACGAAAATGGGAAGGTCATTCCAGACAGAGCGGTCAACACGTGCAAAGGCAGAGTGGCACTGACTGTTTAGGGAACTAAACATATTGATAGTTCAGTATAACTGGAGCAAAAGGTGTGGGCGGGGAAGAGGCAGCAGAGGGGGTGAGAGAGGCAGGCAGATGACAGATCAGGAAGAGCCTCAGGCTCCATGCTTTCAGAAAGTGAACTTTACCACCAAAGGTATGGGCAACCACTGGAAAGTTTGAGGGAGGGTGGGTTGAAACTAGTTTTATGTTTAGAAAGAGCACTCTGGGTGCAATGTGGGGAAGGGGTTGTAGGAGTGCAGCCTACAGGCAGGGGGTCCAGTTTAAGATCCCTATAGTAATCCAGACCAGAAAGAAAGGAGAGTCTGAGCTAAAGTTATGAGGATGGGGAGGAGGAGGTAGCTATAAGAGCCATTTAGGAGGTAGAGCTTGCAGGGCAGGGGTAGAGGGCAGGCAGTGAGGGAAATGAGAGTCTAAGATGATTTCCATCCAACTTGGTGGATGACGTTGCCATTCCTTGAGATGGAGATCACAGGAGAAGGAGCAGGTCTGAGATGGGACTGGGGTGGGTAAATATAATACCTTCCATTTAGGGCATGTTCAGTTTTTTGTTTTTTTTTTTCGGTACGTGGGCCTCTCACTCTCGTGGCCTCTCTCGTTGCGGAGCACAGTCTCCGGACGCACAGGCTCAGCGGCCATGGCTTACGGGCCCAGCCGCTCCGCGGCATGTGGGATCCTCCCAGACTGGGGCACGAACCCGCATCCCCTGCATTGGCAGGTGGACTCCCAACCACTGCACCACCAGGGAAGCCCCATGTTCAGTTTTATAGTCTGTGAGTCACCTGGGTAGAGATGTCCAGGCAATTGGATACATGGATCTGGACTAGAAGTATGGATTGGAAAGAAAGACTAGGCCTGTGAGTTCTCCAATATTTATTGCCTGTTGTTCTTTGGTACTAGAATTCCATCTCTTGCTCTCTCTCTGCTGCATACATGGACACCTAGAATAAAAACTATGTTTCCCAGCTTCTTTTGCAACTGGGCCTGGTCATATGACTAAGATCTAAACAATGAAACATAAGTGAAGTATCATGTGAGAGGTTCTGAAAACCTTACTTTAGGTTCAACCTATGTGTACCCTGTGCTCCTCCTTTTGCATCTGTCCCTTCCTCTATCTTTCTGCCTGGAAGATAGACGCTGCCACCTTGGACAATAAGGTTGAGACCACTTAAAGGAGAACATCAAGAGGGAAGGGTCCTGGGCAAGGCCATCACTTTGCACTACTCCAGAAGGGATGGTTCAAGCTGTGTATGTGGATAACGCTTCCTGGAGCTGCAGGGCACAGCCTGCGAGGCTGTAAATGGAGGCCCAGGGTCTGGGTCCCTGATGTCATGGAACTTCTTCATAACAGCTCTGGACTATTTACTCAGACTTTTATGTGAGAAAGAAAAAATTCCAAAACTACTCTTTCGGTTAAGCTTTTAAATGACCAGTAGTAGCCTAATTTACACAGGGAATCACCAACCTATGGGAGAGAGTTGAAACCACACATATGGACCCAGTCTCGCAGCGGCTTTGTGCAGTGAGAGGAACAGAGGATAACAACAGAGCCTGGAAGACAGGCCCTCGAGGGGGCCCTCCACAGCCTTCCCTCCATCCATTCTGAAAGGGCCTTTACTGTTTGTCCTTTTCCTTCCCACCCTGCCTCGGGGATGAGCATAAGCCTTCTCTACTCAACCACCGCCATTCCGTCACAGACGTTCTACTCTAACCATAAAGATTCACAGTTGGCTGTGTGTGGGTGGTGGAGGAAAGCAGCAGCAATGATTTTAACAGCTTTAATGAAATGTAATTCATGTATCATATAATTCAGCATTTAAAGTGCACCATTCGATATTTTTCACTATTTTCACAGGGTTAGTCAACCATCACCACAATCTAATTTTAGAACGTTTGTACCCTGCAAAAAGAAATGGGATTAGATGTCCATTGGCATCTGTTTCCCATTCCACAGCAATAATTTTTGACTCAGCCATTGTTGGAGCTGAAGTAAACCAACTAGTAAAACCACTGCCTTAGGCATAGAAAGCAGAGGATAAACCTGAGGACACGGAGGTTCAAAGAAGTTCAGTTACCTGCACAAGGTGACACAGAGAGTGACAGAACCAGGTCTCCTGGCTTTCCCTTCAATGTCCTTTCACTTTTTTGAATAACGGCATTCCATAAAGACTCTTTGAATGGAAGTGATAAGGTACCATGGAAGAATAATGGCCTTTATTTTCTTTGGAAATAATTTCAAAATTACAAACATGTTGCAAGAACGCTACAAACTCCCATATGCCCTTCACCCAGATTCCCCAATTGTTAACATTTTACCACATTTGTCTTTATTCTCTCTGCATATTTATATACTTTACTTTTTTCCAAATGATTTAAGAGGAAGTTGCAGGCACAATGCCTCATTAACCCTTAATACTTTAGTACCTATTTTCTAAAAACAAGGACATTCTCCAATATAACCGCAGTACAAACATTGAGACAATGTTACCGTCTAATCCACAAACAACATTCAAATTTTACCATCTGTCCCAATAATATCCTTTATGGGTCTAGACTCCAATCCAAGATGATGTGTTGCATTTAATTGTCATCTGTCTCTGGTCTCCTTTAATTTGGAATAGTTCCTTAGGCTTTCCTTGTCCTGTATGTCTTTGACATTTGCAAAGAGTACAGCCTGTAGAATATTGTTCTGTAGAATATTCTTCAATTTGCGTTTGTCTGATATTTCCTCATGATTAGCTTTAGGTCATGCATTTTTGTCAGGGCCGCCACAGAGTAACACTTGGACCAGTGTGTCACGTCAGGGATATGCGACGTCGATTTGTCCCGCTACTCGTGCCATCAAATTTAGCCACTTACACAGGGATATCGGCTCGGTGCTTTGTGACCGCCTGGAGGGGTGGGATAGGGAGGGTGGGAGGGAGGGAGACGCAAGAGGGAAGAGATATTGGAACATATGTATATGTATAACTGACTCACTTTGTTATAAAGCAGAGACTAACACACCATTGTAAAGCAATTATACCTCATTAAAGATGTTAAAAAAAAATTTAGCCACTTAGTTAAGCTGGTTCTTCACAGTAAAGTTAATTAATAAGCATTTTGTACTTTTTAATAAGTATTTTATTGGGAGATACTATGAGATGATGTGAATATTCTGTTTCTCATCAAATTTTCATCCACTGGTTTTAGCATCCACCGATGATTCTTGCCTAAATCAATTTTTATTATGATGGTGGCCAACCCTGATTTTCTAATTCCATCATTCTTTCTATGTTTATGTGTTGGTGTTACACTGTGAGGTAGAGTTTTCTCTTATTTATTTACGTATGTCATTTTAGACTCATGGATTCCTATTATATTTATAACAGGTTGTAACATATTGGTCTTGATATTTATTTTGATTCTTAATTGCCCTCAATGTGGCCAATGCGAGATCCTTCAAGCCGAGTCCTTTTGATACGTCCTCCTCATTCCTGAGTACTACGTTACTTTCTGGAAAAAGAAGTTCCAGGTTCATCTTGTATATCCACTGTCCTAGCCCTGTATATTAGTTCCTGTGGCTGCTGTAACAAATTATCCCAGACTTGTGACTTAAAACAACAGAAATTTATTCTCTCACAAGTTTGGAGGCTAGAAATCTGAAATCAGTATCACTGGGCTGAAATCTAGTTGTCAGCAGGACCATGCTCCATCTGGAAGCTCTAGGGGGGCGTCCATCCCTTGCCTCTTCTAACTTCTGATGGCTGCCAGCATTCCTTGGCTCGTGGCCATATCACTCTAGTGCCTGACTCTGTGGTCACATGATCTCTTCCTCTACTGTCCGTAATCTCTTTTTCTGTTTCTCTCTTATAAGGACTCTTGTCATGGGTATGTAGGGCCCACCCAGATAATATGGGATAATCTCCTCATCTTGAGAGAAACTTAATCACATCTGCAAAGATCTTTTTTCCAAATAAGGGAACATTTACAGGTTCTAGGGATTAGCATGTGGATATCATTTGGTGGATCAATTTTTAGCCCACCACATCTTGGACTCAGTCATTTCTTGAAGGAGTGCTGGTTCTTCTTAATGGAGAAAGATATTTAGAAGCCAAGATGTGAATGCTAGGTATGCTCTTGCTACTTGGATGCCTTTACTTCCTGACACTCTATGCAGATAGAGCTAGGAAATTACAGAGAGAGAAAGAGAGAGAGGTGTGGATGTATATCTGTGAATATGTTGGGCTGCACCCCACAGGCCTACAAGCCCAGCTTCAAGACCAAAGAAAGAGCCTAGAGTCAGCAACAGAGATATCAATGGTTTAATGGGCGGGGCGGGGTGTGTGTGTGTGTATATTACATGTCTGATGCAAAGTCCTGGAGCAACACCCCACCATGTGCAGTGCACGGCGGGCAGGACATGGTTGCAGTCTTCACTCCCGAGGTAGGGCAGAAGGGGAGGTTACCAGTTATAGGCTCATTAGTTACCAGGGAAACCAGTAGAGGGTCGTGCCCATCACCTGCCCCTTTGATAAGAACAATCCCTAGCTGGGGCTTGGGGCAAGTACGCAGGAAGGTCAGTCATGTGGGTAGGGTAGAGGTGAAGCAGGCACTGGTCGGGAAGGGGATGTATGGAGAGCAAGAGAACGGCCGTCCTGAGTGGCCTGAACATACAATCCACCCCTACACACCCTGCATGACCCTTACAGTCTTGGCCCGCCCCTTTTCCACAATATCCCCGGGGTCAGGTATATAGCAGGCACTGCAACCAGACACCACAAATACAATACAGACAGCAGCAGCCACAGCGCATCAAGAGTAAGATACCCAGTATGCTCAGAACAGTCATTCTCCAGGATGTGGGCAAATTTTGGAGCCAAGCACTTACCAGGTCAATGTAAAGGGAGTCAATAGCAGCAGTGCCTTGTCCAGTTATAAGGAAGGTAAGGCCATCCCTGGTTTTCACAAACCCAGAGCCACCCCCATGGGGAGGGGAAACATTCTGGTGGCCTAGCCAGGAGTCAGCAGTCACAGTACAGATCTGTCACCACATGTTATGTTGAGTGCCACTAGGGGTGAACCCATTAGGTCTTTTCCACCAAAAAGCAGTTAATCCCACTAGTTGGACTTGTGTGTCCAGAAGCCAGCCTATTCCATTCCACACAGCATAGCCCAGGAGGGCTCACGGGCAGTCAGTTGTACAGTAATGTTTACCAACAGGGGTCCTTCTGATGCACTGACATGTGGGACAGGAAGATGGTGAGAGTCTTTCTCCCCCATGGTCAGTAGTCCCCACATAATCATAGTAGCCGGGTCAATTTTTCATGGAAGTCCAGAGGAAGACAGTGGCATCTGGCTGTTGACCCAGCAATTAGACTCATTTCGCAGTGAGGCCATTGTTGCTGCCCAGTCCTCGCATAGATTTCCTCCCTCAGGCTAGGGACAAAATATAAGACATCTAACAGACACAACACAGGGGAGATGATGACCGTTAAGCAAAATACAAGCAGCAACCGAATTCTGAGGTAATACCATACCCACCTGTGGTTTTTGTCCTGATCTGCGTTACAATTCAGAAAACTCAACTTTTCAATAACACAAGAATGTGTCTAAAATCACGTATACAACGGCCACCTAGTTTTACCTCGATGTCTGAACCACAGCTACTCCATTTTGACTCTCAAATCCATTCCCTTCCTCAATGGCCAAAGCAGATGTACAATGCGTGTCTGAAAGGACAAAACAGGCTGCTCTGGTCAGTAAAATGTAAGTTCAACCATGTATAAGCCTTCTGACTTCCCCCTACCTCAATATGTGCAGATTTTCCCATCATTTCCCCTTTTGGTTGCAAATCTTTGAATAGAAAGCACTAATGATCAAAATATTTGTCCCGCAGTGCTGAGGTACTGCCTTCTACCCCAGGTTCAGATCATGTCCCTCAGTGCTAGGCCTCCTTAATATCCACCTAGTCATTCACGTTGGGGGAAAACTAATTAGATCTTATGAACAGGCTCAGAGGTATGTCAATGGGGAAACACTTTATAGGCCATACATTTTTATCACTTATACCTGGTTGTCACACAAGCATTGTACATGTGCTTTTAGCAACAGACTTAAAGCAAGCAGTGTTACATAGCATGAGTAGTTATACTCTGTGGCAACTTCACTAGAGAATTTTCTTTTCCTCCTGAACATCAGGGCAAAAGTGTGGCTAACACAATAACTTTCATAAATACAGATCTCAATTAACAGAACTAAAATTTAATATCCACTAAAACATAGTCTTACTAACACAACACTGTAAAGCAATTATACTCCAATAAAAATATTTTTGAAAAAAACATTGCCTGTTTTTCTTTCTGAAATTACCCTCATCTCCACCAAACACAACCAGATCAAGACTAATTTGTTTGCAAAACAAGTCTGGTCAACTGATCATATAGGTCCCTCCAAACTAGCTGAGGTAGAACTCCTCAGAAGGAGTCTCAGACTGAATTCCCAACAGGCTTCTCAAGGCCAGGAAAGTCAAGCCCGAGGCCTGCCATGAGGCTCTGCCCCAGTGGGTTTCTCAGTCCCCAAAATATTGAGATTCCTCCACATGCTAGGAGATAGTCATTCCCATTCACCCGATAAGGCAGCTCAGAACCCAAGAGTCTCCAATTTCTGGAAGCACCAGGCAGTGAGAAAAGAAAAATATCTCAATTGTAATTATAAATTACTAATTTATAATTTACCAAATTGCCATAAATCATGCCATAAATCATAACTCAAGTGAGGGGAAGGTCTTCCCTCTACCTGGAAAACAGAGACCAAAACCAGTAACATTCCAGACAAAACCCCTAAACATTGTAACCATATTCACCAGTTCACTCAGTAACTAATCTTTTTGTTAACTTTTTATGAAACCATCAGGCTTTCCATTAGGATTCTTTAATTTCTCACCCTGTTCAGCAGTATAATCTGAAAATTTTCAGAGACCTGTTATTGTCACAAGGTCCTTCCTATGAATCTTCTTGAAGATGAAGCACTTTTGCAGAAGCATCAGAGTACAATTACTGTCTACAAATGACAGAAGACTTTAAAAGGCACAAACACCTGATCTTAATGTAATCAATAAAGAAACTTGGTTACAAGAATTATGACTGATTATAATCTTCACCCTTGAAAACCTCAATCTCTGGCAAAAGCCAAGAAGCAAGTAATTGTGCATTTCCTGATTGGAAAACTTAATGCTTTAGTCTTCCTCTCCTAAGCAGGCAAAGGTAGCTAAACTGAGACCTTTAACTGCTAAACTCAGCAATTAATGTTCCAATATTTTATCCTATTTGAAATGACCCAGACAGTCATTTAACTTCATTTAGTTTCAAGTTACCGAAATCTAGAGACTATTTTAGAGAGACATTCGTAAAACATAATTATTTCTAGAGTTTACTTTAAAAGCCTTTTTTCTCCTTTACTCTCAGAGATCACAAAAGATTAAAGTTCCAGAAAGCCGTACATAATTTACATCTCAAAGGCACAAGAGAAATACCAGTTCCTCCTAGAAAGCTAGCTTAACCAATTACAAAAGGCTCACTTTGATACAACAGCAGAGCCATTAGATGCCATTGTTCTCCAGATAGCTTGGCAGCCCCCATTCATCAAGGACAGCCACCACGAGGCCCCAAATACTAGTGGACAGCCACCCCGGGAATATCCCCTGCAACTTTCAGGATCACCCCTGGAACTTTTGGGCCTCACGTGTTAGTGGACAGCCACCTCAGGATTATACCCACAACTTTTGGTCCCCACATACTAGTGGACGGCCCCTGCCACTTTCCATTCCCCGTCCTGTATCTCCCGACATCTCTGCTCACAGGAGTTCCCTGTTTCCTGGCTGGCTCTGCCAATTGTTGGGCTGCACCACAAAGGCCTACAAGGCCTGCGCTTGCCCAGCTTCGAGACTGAAGAAAGAGCCCAGAGTCAGCAACAGAGACGTCAGTGGTTTAGTAGGTGGGGGAGCTTATACATCTGAATCAAGGTCCTGGAGTGACACCCCACCATGGGCGGTGCATGGAGGGCAGGGCGTGGTGAAGGTCCTTGCTTGGGGGGGTGGGGGAGGGGAGAGATTACCTGTTACAGGGGAATTGATGTCAGGTGGGCTCATTAGTTACCAGGGAAACCAGTAGAGGGGCACGCCCCTCACCAGCCCCTTTGATAAGAACACTCACTAGCTGGGGCCTGGGACAAGTACATAGGAAGGTCAGTCATGTGCATAGGGTGTAGGTGAAGCAGGCACTGGTTGGGCAGGGGATGTATGGAGAGCAAGAGAACAGCCATCTGGAGTGGCCTGACCGTGCAGTATATGTATGCCTATGTAAGTATCTATCTATAGATACACACACACATAAATACACATAAATCTAATTTATCTACTCATGTAAAAACCAGGAGCTCACACAGAAACCTTCAATTCCAGTTCACCAGTACAGAGTTTATTCCAGCCTTCTTCCTTTCTGTATTTGTAGCTTGAATGTAGATCTGTCCAATAGTGAGAGACCTGGCTTCCATTAGCCTCAAGATGACAGTGAAGGGTTCAGAAGTTCCCCTACGCAACATACATATTCACATTAGTGCTGCATTTTTCTCATCCTTTAAAAAAATGCGAATTGCCAGACATGCTGAATCTTAAATTGCTTATAGACATAAAATGTTTTCAGTTGGATGAACACCTTCGTATTTTAAAACCCTAGAAGACCCTGGGGAGAGTAATTTTCAAATCCACTCAGACACACTAACAGATGATTTTGCCCCTCACTAACTTCTTTTCTGATGTTGTTAATGGGAGGAAGGGTGGAGTTCCGCAGTGCCATTTAAATTCTAGACAAACATTGGATTTATAGTTCTATTGTGTAATATCATTGTCTGACACATAAAGTGGTTTTCTTACTGAGAAATAAAGACTGAGTAGTGGTGGAGGAGGGAAGCTGAGGGAAATTAGTGGATTAGAATGCACGTGGGTGACTCTTCCAGACAAAGTTCTTTGGGCACATTTTGTCTCTTTGCTCTCTGCATTTAAAAACAAAAAAAGTGTGTGTGTGTGTGTGTGCACGCGCCTGCACGCTCATTTGTGTGGCTATCTTAGCTGTCTCAATCCCTGGGCTGCTTAAGCATTAATAACAACCAAAAACACAACAGATTTTGTTTTTGTTGCTATCGCATATGCCAAGCATCTGGGCTGAGACAAGGAAAATGGAAACCTGAAAGCCTTCTGAAATTGTGGAATGATGACAGTAGCTTTTGGTAGCAGGAACTGGGTTTCATTTTCCCCTTCTGTTACAAGGGTTCAGAAATGAAAGGGAGGACACTTAAAAAGGGGGGAAAAAGTCTGGTGACTACCCACCACAGTTTAAAGAAGGAAGATGTACATCAGGACGTAGAGGAAGTGACAAGGCAGATTTTGCAATAGTTAAGCCTTTTTTACAGGGTCCAGATCTGTGGCGTGACTATAAAGCAAATAGGATTTCTTTAACACCACACAGCTTACTTAAACATTAAAAGCAGTTGTACCCACTTCAAAGTGGCCACCCAGGGAGCCCATGCACAATGCTAAGCAGAGTGTAGTCTTTCGGAACATTTGGAAACATCTTCTGGAGTTGACTTCAGAGTCACTTAATGAGCCACATGAAATTTTAGGTTTGTGTCTATAGCAACGATTATTTTTTCCCACCCAGACTAGAATTTCCAGCCATTTATTATCCACTTTTATTTTTCTCATTTGACTTTAAAAGACTTGGAATTTTCCCCCAAAATCACTCTCAAAGATCTTTTAATGCAATTCAAAGGAACGTCATTAGTGATAATTATGATATGAATAACTACTTATTGGGCTACCTGGGATAGGCAGATACTTTATATACATTTTACCTGGTCTTTTTTCTCATTTTACCAATGAGGAAACTGAGGCTCTGAGGAAGATTAAGCAACTGGGTCAAGGTCGCATAGCTAAAAAGTGGCAGAACTTGATTCACACCCAGGTCACCTGTCTCCAAACAAAACTCACGCTTTTTGCCCCAGGCTACAACTAAAGAATCACTCCACTTGTTTTTGAGTTATGGCATTTTAGCCCTAGAAACGTGGTGACTCCCAAAGTGGCCATTTCAAAGGCACAATGCTCATTAGATTGTATAAATGCTTGTTTATGTGTTTCAAGCCTGTCTCATTATTTCATTGTCACAGCTCATACTTTATGTCACAGAGAAAACGTTTACAACTGAAAATGCTAACAGGATATTACCCACAATTGAAGATGGTAAATGTTAATATTACCATTTAGAACAATGAGTCTCAGGAACTGGAGGCGGGGTGGGGGGGGCGGCGGGGGGGTTGGGAGTTCAGTCTCCCACACGCCAGCCCACCCGCATCTCAGGGGGCCGGGTTGTAGGTCTGGTTTGAAAACAAAGCAGTGCTTTGTTCTAGTGTTTTTTTTTCCCCCTGATACTTATGCTGAATTTCAGAAAATGAAAGGAGGGCATGCGATGTTTTAAAGTTTATCAAACGGGAAAGCAGTTTTTTTTTTTTAAATGCAGGGATTTTAAATAAGTTTGGAAAATACTATAAGAAGGAAAACATAATCTGCTTTAATATTTTAGAAATCTTTGCCTCCGTACAAGAGAAAACTGACTGGTAAAAGCGAGAGGTAAGGAGGTCAAAGAAAACACATCTTCAACATCCATTGTTTAATAATTCAATGCAAACCCTCCTTATGCCTCTAAAAATCATTATTGTTCTGAGAGGGGCGCTGGGGAGAGGAGCAGCAGCCTCTGGGCACAGAATAAGACAGAGCAGCACGTGAAGTTCCAGGAGATGCAGACGTTCAAACCTGCTCCCTCCTCTTTATGGAAACCCTGGTGGTGAGAGACAAATGCTCCTGAGCATCTGTTCGATAGGCAGTTGTGAATGGCGGGGATGCTTTCTAAACAGATTTGTAGCTGTTGTGTAAACAGCTGTGTTTAAGAAATAGCTCCATTTGCGCCAGCCTATTATTTGACGAAGGAATCTGAGTGTGTGGCCTTGTGTCTCTGAGAAGGTCAGAGCGGTTGATTGTTTGCTGGGTGAAATGCTGCATTTAAAAAGTATTGTGTGTTCAGGCACTTAGGCTTCCACTCTCATTCTGCACCAGTATTTCCACCCCGGTTTTCCTCTGTATTCTTCTTCCTTTCAGTTATTTGTGATTAGAAGGATGGTAAGATTCATAGGCTCCAGATACCATATCTGCTTTATTCACCTGTGTCCTCTCAGGATATAGCATGGTATCTGGCACATGGTAGGTACTCAGTGAATGAATAATCCAAAAGCTCTTGCCGTATCCTGCTCTGGACTCTGAGCTGCTCATTGCCCAAAGCTCATCTGAGTTCACTGGGTCAAATTCCAAAGCAAGCAAGAGAGTCAGTTTTCAATGATGGATGGGCAGTGTGCCACTGCCAGGCCCTTCTCGCTACCATTTGGAAAGCAAACCACTGTTTACCCTGCGAGCCTTTTGGAAGAAAATTGGCACTTTGACACACCACCCTCAAAGGGTCTACCAATCCCTGTTGTGGAAATACAAAATCTGGGTTTCCTCTATGGCTAAAGTCTTGGGCTTAGCCCCCTTGGGGCAGAAGCCAGGGATGAGGGAAGCCCTGGAAATCAGCCCGTGCCATCAGCATGGCCTGCAGCGACATTTCTCTGGAGGATGTCCTCGCTTCAAGCCAAAGGAGTCTGCCATTGGATGCACTTGAGAAGAGATCAACTGCAAACTGGGAGTGGATATGTAGGGAGCAGAGGAGTAGGAGACAGGGGATGCCAAAGCTGAAGAGAGGCGAGAGCAGGCGGGAGACAGGTCTTGCATGGACAAGGAAACCTGTGCTCTAGTCGTACTTCCTGGACTATGAAATGTCCGATACTACAGGGAGGGTATTCAAAGGAGAGAAGTCAAGTAAGCAGAACCTAGGCCACTGGGATCAGAATGAGTTCACCTGGGGAGCTTTTGCAATCATGGATGCCTGATCACACCCCTAGAGATCCTGATTTAATTGGCTGGAAGTGGGGCCCAAGCCTCAGTAGGTTTTATCAGCTCCCCAGGTGATTCTAATGTACACTAGATCAAGCAAAAGTGAACAGAAAGCAGGAAGAATGTGTTTATCCATGTAACTTCTTTTTTTTTTTTTTTTTTTTGTGGTACGCGGGCCTCTCACTGTTGTGGCCTCTCCGGTTGTGGAGCACAGGCTCCGGACGCGCAGGCTCAGTGGCCATGGCTCACGGGCCCAGCCTCTCCGCGGCATGTGGGATCTTCCCGGACCGGGGCACGAACCCGTGTCCCCTGCATCGGCAGGCAGACTCTCAACCACTGTGCCACCAGGGAAGCCCTATCCATGTAACTTCCTGTCCCACAGCTGATTCCTCTCACCTGCTGGCCCAGTTCACCCCAGGCACTGAGACCTAGTCTGAACCTATTCCTAGTCCAGAGAAATTGAAGGGAGCTGATTTCCATAGCTCAGGTGACTGGGTTAATTGGGGCAGTCCCCTCCACTTTCTCCTTTGGTCAGCCAGACCATGTCCTAAATCAGCTGAAGACCAAAAGCCTTGCCTCATAAGCAGTGTGATTGAATTAGCATATAATACAGTGGTTTGACTTCAGGGTTGCCAGTTGCAAATTAAAATACAGAACACTGAATTCAGATTTAATTTTGAATAAACAATGAATAATTCTTTTTAGTATTAAGTATGCACCATGCAATACTTGGGACATATTTGTACTAAAAATTATTTACCTGAAATTTAATAGGGCATCTTGTATTTTATCTGGCAAATCTACTTTAGACTCAAATGTTATGTTTGAATTTAAGAGCATGACTAGCTTTTTATAGCAAAATTGAAAAGATTGGGTTACTGTGTATATAACCATTTCACTCTCAGAAGTGTCAAGTTTGAATGAATTATGTGGTCATCCTATGCATGGTGACCCAGGCTGAGAATACCTGGCTGTACTCAGTAAGACAAGGATTTTGTTGGTTAGTCCCATAAAGGAGATGATCTCTAGTTTTCTTTCTGGAAGCCTGGGGTAACAGAACATGAACTCCATCTGGGCAGCTACTGTTAAATCTATTGTACATTTCTGTCTCACTGATGCCTTTCTGTAGCTGGAGGAGGTGGACCCTGGAGGAGGCAAGGATGGCAAACTCCCTCTCTGCCACCAGCATGCCCTGTACCGTGCCAGGGGTGGCAAGAGCTGCAAACCTGACTCTCCCCTGGGTTGGGGAACTCCTCTCACTTGCCCACCAGATCTGGAGGCTAAGGCAGGTAGCCATAAAGCCGCTTTTATTTTTACCTTTAGCTGGTGTCTTTATCTGCCTGTCATGAACCATTCATCTAGAGGCAAAAGAATATGTTCTCAATTCCACCTTTGGAACTAGGAAATTAGTCTTTTACCATCTGAAAGCACTCAGCACTAAACCAACTGCTGTTTGTTCCATTTCGTCCCTCTGTCTGTGTCCCTCTGACTGTAGTGGCCCCATCATACATCACACCTAAGGCAGAGGCGAAGAATCAGCCCTGGGCCACGGCCATGGCCCTGATTCAGATATTTATCAGCCTGCCTCCCTGTGTGTGTGGCCCATCCATCACTGAACAGCAAGTATGCCCAGAGCACCTCAGCTTTCTGCGCAGTGCCTGATATTAGCCTCAGGCTTGCCTCCTTGCTCTGATCACCAGACTTTGTTCTCCCGTTTATCAGACTTGCAGCTCCCTCCACCTGTCCCTCCGCTTGACTTAGGGCTTTACTGATCCTTGAGCTACAGCATTCTTAAAGCTATAAGATGCATAAGGGACATACTCTCTACTATCTTTGGTCTCCTGGGATCCCTCAGGACATTATACCTGAGACCCTCAATAACCTACTCCCTATCTGTCACCTAATCGGGAGCAATATTCTGTCTAGGTGACAGCATTCACAGCACAGCCATATTACTCCAGAGTCCCAGGCCTCACCAGCCTGGGAGTACCATATTTGGTGATATCTCTTCTCACCCAGAATAGAGTCAGTTCAGTCTTTTCTCCACTTTCTCTACCTCTCCCCACATATTGCCAAGAATGCTTGGCTCACTTTCCATGTATCAGCTCCTTTATAGCTGCTTCCTGAAAAGAAATAACTCTGACGAGTGCTTGCAGGCCCGTCTCCACACCTGCTGACCTCTGGACAGCCCCGATAGCATCCCTACCGCGGCTGACGTGGAGAGCTGGTCTCTGTTCTGAAATCCGGACAGGCTAGGGAGGCCAAAAGGAAAAAAAGAACACTATTTTATTTTTATTTTTTTTGTGGTACACGGGCCTCTCACTGCTGTGGCCTCTCCCACTGCGGAGCACAGGCTCTGGACGCGCAGGCTCAGCGGCCATGGCTCACAGGCCCAGCCACTCCACGGCATGTGGGATCTTCCCGGACTGGGGCACGAACCCGTGTCCCCTGCATTGGCAGGCGGACTCTCAACCACTGCGCCACCAGGGAAACCCAAGAACACTATTTTTAAAAAATCATTTTAATTGTTATGACCATACCCACTTGCTGCTCTTTGACTTGCTGGACCAGCTCGTTCATCTTCCCACTGAGCCGTTGGGGCACCTACAGCTTCTCACAGGCCAGGATGGACAATGACAGGGAAGGTCCTCCCAGACGAGCCCCAGCCAGGCTGAGTACCCAGCTAACTCTATACATCCTGGCCCATGCAAGTCACTTGCTCCAAGCTGCCAGACAGCCCGATGCTGAGAGCTGTCTCACGCCTGGATCTCCGTGGATCTCTGGTTCCCAAAGTCCCTGTTGCGTACTCCGCCCACCTCCTGCAACACCACCTGCTACCCTGGCTGGATAGTCCCGACATTGAATGCCTGGTCCCTTGTGCCCACCCGATCCTCTGTGGTCATGGAGATTCCCCTGTTTGGCCCCAGTTCTTACCATATCTGTGGCTGGGGCTGCCACTGAGCACCTGGTCACCACCACGCTTTTGATTTGGCCTTTCCAAATAACCATCAGCCAAATGCCTTCTGAGCTTCCATTCCAACAGCATGCTGGAGGAAAAAAAAAAAAAAAAAGGACAGATGGAAGCGAGGAGGGTGTTCAGGCAAGAGCAAGCACTGAGAGGTGCCAGGGGAGAGCAGAGCAATTATACCAGATAACCCTACTTCCTGATAAACGTTTTGTGCCCTTTCCTCTTATCACTAAATCACTGGGGCTGGAACATGGTGACTCAACCCTGCGGTGGAACTGAAAATAGAAAGGCCAATACAGATTTTTCCCTTCCCTAAGATGACTTACAGTAGGAAATGTTAAAAAACTACAAGCACAGTGTTGTTCAATATTCCTAAAGAACCAATGAGTTGGACTGAGCATAATTTAATTTACCAGAAACTTTCATTTATACACATAAAAAAAAAAGTTTGACTACTGTATAAAGCTAGATACTAACCTAACTTGTTGGAGAGCAAAGTCACAACATCTTATAAAATAAGTAAATGCTACTGAACACTTAGTGAGCTGAACATTCTCTATGTTAACTTTGTCAGCCAAGGCATGGGTTATCCAAAGTCATTTCTGATGTATCTTAACTATAGCTATAAAATAAATATATGTATCTTAACTAGAGCTATAAAATAAAATGAGTTCATTAGTTGTTGGGCCAGAGAACAAATGTTTCTTTATTTCTTAGGGACTCTGAGGTGTAGCCAAAAATTCAAATGCCTAGTATTTATCTCTAAATGTAACTTCTAGTGTTTCTTTTGTTATTGAGACACCCTAGGAGGAACATCTCATATGAGCACTACGGTAATGCTATACTGGTCCATGTGCACTGTGGATCTTCAATGACACTGGTTTTATGACCTCGAACCACTTTAGATTCTACCTTAGCTCCTGCCTAGGAGTGTCACCCAGTAACTGCTCCCCCCCTGGGAAGATACCCATGGCTCTTACATGTCCAATGTTTGTGAGTTTCATTTCCTGAGCCACTGAACTCACCTGCTTCATCCCTCCACCTCACCCAATTCTTCTAAACTCTTTCACTTCGAGCCTGGCTGCCTTTATACTGTTTTGTTTTGCTCCTTCAGCTCACATCCTGGGGAGACGAAAGAGCATGTGATTCCAAGTCTGCCACTTACCAGTTCTTCACAACTTGCTCAGCCTCTCTGAGCTTCATTTTTTTATCCATAATAATAATATACCTTCTTATATGGTTATTGAGAAGGTTAAAGGAGATAGAGCTGGAAAGTGCTTAGCAAAGTGCCTAGCACATAGTAAAAGCTCAATAAATGTCAGCCATTATTCCTACTATGTAGCTTTCCTGAGATGGCAAAAGGCTCGGCCATTCTTCAAATCTCTTTTTGTTTGACTTGACACATTCATGGATTGCATTGATAGAATCCTTTCCAGGGCAGCCTAGCAACTTAATCTTTCTCTGCTCGCCTTTCATGCGCTTTTATACCCAGTCTTATCTCTGTGGGTGAGGCCAGACACACGATTCCATATAGCAACAGGGACAATCAGAACATGTTCCTGTAAGTTCTCTTCTACATGTGGAAGGAAGCAGCAGAGGCAAGTCTTACAATATCACCTCATTATCACAAATGCCAAATTTTGGTAAATCAAGAAGCACATTTTCAGAAACTTCTATCATAAATGTCAAACTCAAGATGATCTAATCTTGATCTTACCAAGAATATCATCTAAGAAATTCTCAAAATGGGTGCATCGAGACATTTTATGGGCAGTTATGCTTTCAGCTGGCTGTTGATCCCATTTATGAAATTTAAATCTGAAAAATAACCCATGGAACCGGATAATAACCCAGTATGCATTCCATAATCCTGCATGACAGCTGGGGGAAACCTCATTATGACTTGGGTTTGAACTGTCACAAACGTTTCTCTTTGGAAAAGAGACTGCTTTCATTTGGGGTCCATTTTTTCACTTTGGGGTAAAATGAAAGCCTCTTCACATGTCATTTCCAGAAAAATTATTGCCATTGACCATCAAAGCATCCATGTAAAGCACAGGGTCTGTATAGCAGTTTTTTTGGTTTTGTTTTTGTTTTTTTGCGATACGCGGGCCTCTCACTGTTGCGGCCTCTCCCGTTGCGGAGCACAGGCTCCGGGCGCGCAGGCTCAGCGGCCGTGGCTCACGGGCCCAGCCGCTCCGCGGCATGTGGGATCTTCCCGGACCGGGACACAAACCCGTGTCCCCTGCATTGGCAGGCGGACTGTCAACCACTGCACCACCAGGGAAGCCCTGTATGGCAGTTTTTAAACATGGCTGTACAGCCAAGACATGGAAGCAACCTAAATGTCCATCAACAGATGAATGGATAAAGATGTGGTATATATACACAATGGCTGGATTGTATAATCCAGCCATAAAAAGGAATGAAATATTGCCATTGACAGCAATATGGATGGACCTAGAGAATATTATAGTAATTGAAGTAAGTCAGACAGAGAAAGACAAATATTTTGTGATATCTCTTATATGTGGAATCTAAAAAACAATACAGATGAATTTACAAAACAGAAACAGACTCACAGACATAGAGAACAAACTTATGGTTACCAAAAGGGAAAGGGGGGAGGGATAAATTAGGAGTATGGGATTAACAGATACACCCTACTATACATAAAACAGAGAAACAATAAGGGTTTTCTATAGGGACTTCCCTGGTGGTCCAGTAGTTAAGACTCCGTGCTTCCACTGCAGGGGCACGGGTTCAATCCCTGGTGGGGGGAACTAAGATCCCGTATGCTGTGCAGCCAAAAAAAAAAAAAAAAAAAGGATTTACTGTATAGCCAAGAAACTATATTCAATATCTTGTAATACCTATAGTGGAAAAGAATGTGAAAAAATATATAAATAACTGAATCATTACTGTACACTTGAAACTAACATTATATTATAAATTGACTATACTTTAATTTATAAAAACATGGCTGGGGCTTCCCTGGTGGCGCAGTGGTTGAGAGTCTGCCTGCTGTTGCAGGGGACGTGGATTCGTGCCCTGGTCCGGGAAGATCCCACATGCCGTGGAGCGGCTGGGCCCGTGAGCCATGGCCGCTGAGCCTGCGCGTCCAGAGCCTGTGCTCCACAACGGGAGAGGCCACAACAGTGAGAGGCCCGCATACCGCAAAAAAAAAAAAAAAAAACCATGGCTGTACATTCTGTTACGTCCCACCTATTGAGAAGTTGTATCTATATCACTTTTTTTTTTTTTTTTTTTTGCGGTACGTGGGCCCCTCACTGTCGTGGCCTCTACCGCTGTGGAGCACAGGCTCTGGACACGCAGGCTTTGCGGCCATGGCTCACAGGCCCAGCCGCTCCGCGGCATGTGGGATCTTCCCACACTGGGGCACGAACCCATGTCCCCTGCATCGGCAGGCAGACTCTCAAGCACTGCGCCACCAGGGAAGCCCCTATATCACTTTTTACTTCAGTCTTCAACAACAGAACATGGTGAGTTTTGAGCCGAGTGGAGGCTAGGCTAAGCCAAAAGAGATGCCTATGGGTGCAAAATTTAAGGAGGTACTCACTCTCAAGTTTGTGCCAGTATGGGCATTAATGTGTGATGCAAAAATCTTCACACTTTGCATCTCTCCATGTGCCTTTACCACAGACCTCCTTGTCTCTGATCATTTAAATTTTTTTCTTTCTAGGCTTTTGACCAGACAGCACTGCCTGGGAAGCTGCATATATTCCCATCTTGGACCACTCTCTCTTCCACTGGATGGCCAGGTATACTGCTCACTGCACTACCCATTGGGAAGATTTTCCCTTTCCACTGTCTTTCGAGGCAAACCCTTGAAATATCCACAGTCCAAACTGACCCATTCATAAACCGATCTCAGGCAGGTCTTTAACTGGTTATGTGAGATCCCTCATAGGAACAACCCAATGCAATCATTGGGGGAGGGTGACATGGGGATCTAGGCTACCTAGTCATGCAGCTGTCTCATGTCTTCAAGTCTCGCTTGGGCTCAATCCAAAAGGTACCATTGTCAATTTATGGTAGACTTTGCTGGGCCAATCTGACTTTATGACTTGGTGAATGTGACGGAATCTAGCTCATGAGCAGTTCCAGCATCATGGTCGTCTGATGTCTCAGGGTCGAGTGTTCCATTGCTACCGGGACCTAACTGTACACCTAGAGCTGTTTCACAAAGGACACCTAATTCTCTGATGTGGGTGGCATGAACTTATTCCAGAATCTCAGAGATCTGCATTGTGAATTTTTTCTGCAGCTTGTCATAAACTCCTCACTGCATCAAGGGAAACCCACCCGTGACACCTGCAACTACATAAGATCTGGTGAATCATGTGGCTGAAGTGACGGTGCTAATTGTAGTAGGCCTGGACTTGCTGCAGTGTCCTTTCCTGTTCTGGGCTCTATTCAAAAACTGGAAGCCATGGGTGTCACCTAGTATGTTGACTGGAGTAACATTTCCAGGTGTGGAATGTGGATCAGAATCCAAAGGGGTAGAACCAGGAGCTATGCTTCCTTCTTTTTGGCAGGGGATGCAAGATGCAGCAATTTATCTTTTACCTTGATTTCACCAATTATTCCGTATTCTTTTTCCTGCCTCTTCCATGATGGAAAAGGTCCAGTGCAATGAATCTGCTACCAGAAGGCTGGTGGGTCTCCCTAGGAACTCTGCATTGGTCTTTACTGTTGCCAGATTAGGCTCTCAGTGGTGGCAGTGGCCATATCAACCTTGGTGGGAGGAAGTCCGTAACATTGAGCCTATGAGTAGCTTCTATCCCTATTGCTGTGACTACTCTGAACATGAATTCATTAAGCACTGGAATGTCTGACTGAGATCCAAGAATGGGTCAGCTTATCATCTTGACTTTTTGATAACCTTCTCTGCATTGAACATGCACAAGGGAAACAGACATCCTCATTCTGTGCCACTTCAAGATGTCCATCCTTATACATTTTTCAGTCTTCCTGTCACCAATCTTCCCTTCCTGTTCTTTCCAATTCTCTGACCATTCATCCACTGTCTGTGAATCAGTAAGTGCCTATTTTCCATCCTGACAGAGTGGATAACCAAATATACTTCTTTTGTTTTTCCCCCTGGAAGGATGTCCCTTTACTATTGTCAGATACGCACCTGATTTGGGCTATAATGCTGCGGCAGTCCCCTTCTGGTTAATGTAGGCACACTGTGTAGAACCATTTGTAAAGTAGATCTGAGTTTTCCCCCCTTGGTCAGTTGATCACAATGGACTCCCCGTGATGTCATAGTTGTGAACTGCGGAAGAGGAGGCAATGCCATAGGATCAGGTGCTGTGGGAGTCTAAGGCGCTGCTCATGCAACTCACTTGTGTCTTCAGGATCTTCTTGAGTCCTGTCTCTTATACACTGTCTTCACTTGATGATGGATCACTGCTGAGCATACTCTAAACTTATGAATTGCTGGACCAGATATTACGAAGTTCATGATGGGCAGCTCAGTTTGTATTGTCACTTGATGTACCAAAGGTCTCCACCAGGGCCCTGTAGCAGGCTAGGAACTATTTCTTGCAAAGAGAATTATTACCTGAAGGAGCAAGCATAGCTTTGTCCCCCCAGACTCCAGGAGTCTGCATTGTGATTCTCCTCTTAGCATTGCCAAAAGCAAGCATCCCTATTTGCCACTGATACTTTGAGTATGGCTGGGTCTATTGGGTCATATGACTAAATTTGATGTAGAACCTTTTCTTGCTTTGAGCACAATTCAAAACTGGCAGACTTTCGGTTATTCTGTAAATGGGTTGCAGTAGCGCACTATAATTATGTGCATATTTCTTCTAAAGCCCAAAAAAGCCCCTGCATTTTCATGATGTTTATCTCTTACTCCATGGCATGTATGTGTGTAAGTAAGGTATCTGTGGTGCTTGCTACTTTCTGCTCCTCGGGTCTAATTAGCATGCCATCAATTAACGCAGCATCATAATTTAAAATATATATTTATTTATTTATTTATTTTTGGCTGCTTTGGGTCTTCGTTCCTGCATGCAGGCTTTTCTTTAGTTGCGGCGAGCGGGGGCTGCTCTTCGTTGCAGTGCATGGGCTTCCCATTGCGGTGGCTTCTCTTGTTGCAGAACATGGACTCGAAGTGTGTGGGCTTCAGTAGTTGTGG
Source organism: Globicephala melas (assembly GCF_963455315.2). Classification (NCBI taxonomy): domain Eukaryota; kingdom Metazoa; phylum Chordata; class Mammalia; order Artiodactyla; family Delphinidae; genus Globicephala; species Globicephala melas. The sequence goes on from NC_083314.1 coordinate 49,413,589, forward strand.
CACGCGGGCTCAGTAGTTGTGGCTTGTGGGTGCTAGAGCGCAGGCTCAGTAGTTGTGGCGAACAGGCTTAGTTGCTCCGCGGCATGTGGAATCTTCCCGGACCAGGGCTCGAACCCATGTCCCCTGCATTGGCAGGCGGATTCTTAACCCCTGTGCCACCAGGGAAGTCCAAGGTGCATCACAATTTATTTGGAATGTTAAGATGACTAAGATATCTTTGGCCTAGATTAGTGCAGGAAGCAAGAAAGTTGATGTAACCCTGAGGCAAATCCTTGCCACTTGAAAGCAAACTGCTGCTGGTGGGTCTTGTAAATTAATATAGAGAAAAAAGCATTCACCAAATCGACAGCTGTATATTAGGAGTCAGGGTCTGAGATGATTTTTTCCAGAATATACACCAAATCGGAAAAACAATTGCAAAAAATGCCTGATTGATTTATGATAACCTACAATCATTCTCCAAAATTTATCTACCTTCTGCACAGTCCAAATAGGTGAGTTAAATGGGGGGTGTGATAGTAATCACTGCCTTGGGATCTAGATCTTTGATGGTGTCACTAAACTTGACAATTCCCCCAAGGATACAGTGTTGAGTTTTGCTTACTATTCTCATTAGGAGAGGATGCTCCAGGAGGCTCTTCTTAGCTCTTCCTACTATAATAGCCATCACTGCATGGGTCAGGAAGCCAGTGTGGCAATTCTGTCAGTGGCCTAGCATGTCTATCCCAATTACACTTTCGGGAACTTGGGAAATAACCATACAACGAGCCAATGAACCTATTGAGCTCACTAGGTGTAGACATAGGCCAGAATGTCATATTTCCTGACCTCCATAAGTCCCTGTTGGACTGGTGGACTATAGTGGGTTTTGGGGTCCTCTGGGTTTACCATCAATTTAGAAGGCTGTGTTAAGTTTCCTAGAGTTTCTGTAACAAATTACCAAAAACTTGGTGGCTTTAAAGAACAGAAGTGTATTTTCTCATCATTCTGGAAACCAGAAGTCTGAAATTAAGGTGTTGACTGGGCTACTCTCCCTCTGAATGCTCTGGAGGAGGCTCCTTTCTCTCCTCTTCCAGCTTCTGGTGGCTCCTATTGGCTTGGGGTTGCATAACTCTAACCTCTGCCTCCATCTTCACATGGCCTTCTTTCCTATGTCTCCTGTCTCTCATAAGGGCATTTTTTTTTTTTAAGTTTTATTTACTTATTTATTTAATTTATTTATTTTTGACTGCATTGGGCCTTTGTTGCTGCACACAGGCTTTCTCTACTTGTGGTGAGCAGGGGCTACTCTTCATTGCAGTGCGTGGGCTTCTCATTGTGGTGTCTTCCCTTGTTGCAGAGCATGGGCTCTAGACACGTGGGCTTCAGTAGTTGTGGCTTGTGGGCTCAGTAGTTGTGGCTCGCAGGCTTTAGAGCGCAGGCTCTGTAGCTGTGGTGCATGGGCTTAGTTGTTCCACGACATGTGGGATCGTCCCAGACCAGGGCTCAAACCCGTATCCCCTGCATTGGCAGGCAGATTCTTAACGACTGTACCACCAGGGAAGCCCTCTCATAAAGGCATTTTAATTGGATTTAAGTCCCACCCTAGTCCAGTATTATCCTTATAATTATATCTGCAAAGATGCTATTTCCAAATAAGGTCACATTCTGAGATTCCAGGTGAACATTCATGTTTAGCCAGTGTCTAGTAATTCCATAAAAGCATGAGATTTTCTCTTTTCCCTGTATCCATCAAGCCTGGTAGATGAATGTAGACCCTTTATGGAAGGCTTGTAGGAAGATCCACAGTATATTTTAGTTGCAGTATTATAGTGTCCTTTTTCAAAGTGACCCAATCTCCCTTTCACGCAAGGGGCTGTGAGTCTACGAATTGGCTTAGATATGGGAACTGAGAGAACATATCAAGTTAATTCTGGAGGAACAAAATGCTAAATTACTGTTGCATATATCTAAAAGCCCCAGAGAGGGAATTAAAAAAAAACCTAACATTAGTTTGCAGAATTTTCCAGTGGTCATGAACTGGCTGCTTTGGAACTTAAAGGATATATAGTCACACACACACACACACAAAAAGCATAATAGTTAAAACAAAAGGCAATGAAAAACAACAGAAACAAAAAACAAGGCAACCATAGTCCACCAGGCTTTACTATATTCTCTCGCCCTGAGCTCCTAATTACTTATTCCTTTATGCTGATCAAAATATGAATTAAGAAGTGTGCCAGCTGGGTAGATGCCCAGGGCACCAATTAATAAGTAAGCAGTAAAACATCTGTGGAATACATTGGCTATATGGTGTAAGTTAATGCAGTCTCCACAAGAGAATTTTTATGTAACTGGGGAATATGTAATTTGGTCATACTCCCACCAAACGAGACAGTATCTCAAATGGAAAATTTAAGATATTCCTGTCCCATAAATAAATATTGAACAAATACCTAAAGAGTATTGACTTGAAGAGGGGCCACATTTTTAGCCTTCCTGAGGTGCCACTTATTTTGTTCTAACCTGCCTGTCTTTGTCCATATGATGGTCCTTAACTGGTTTTCTCCATGTCTCAGCTATTATCAAAACTCCTTTGCATTAATTTATTTTCCATTTGGTGTCCTGGTAAATGCTTGTGGAGGATTTAAAATAACAGGTGTTAAAACGTGGAATGAGTGAGTTGAGTTTTCTAGGGCCCCCTATTTCTCCAGGGGGAACCCTTTCAGAAGGTAGCAAAGCAACTGGTTGAATTGTTTCCCATGGTCTCATGGGACTCAGACTGACACGCCTGCTGAGGCTAGAGATCTAGAGCACTTTGTAAAAAGACATCAGGTGGGACTTTGGATGTGGTGGCTGCTTCTTGAAGATTTCAATAATATCTTAAAAGAACAAACGTTCTAATCTATACAAAGGAATACTATTTTAGCCATAAAAAGAAGGAAATCCTGCCATTTGCGACAACATGGATGGACCGTGAGGGTATTATGCTAAGTGAAACAAGTCAGACTGAGAAAGACAAATACTGTACAGTCTCACTTATACGTAGAATCTAAACAAACAAACAAATAAAAAACCAACTCATAGAGAAAGAGATCAGATTTGTGGTTGCCAGAGGCAGGAAGTGACGAGAGGGGGAATTGAATGAAGGCAGTCAAAATGTACAACTTTCCAGTAATAAGATACATAATTACTGGGGATGTAATGTACAACATGATGACTATAGTTAACACTGCTGTATGGCATATTTGAAAGTTACTAAGAGAGTAGATCCTAAAAGTTCTCATCACAAGAAATTTTAAAAAATTGGGGGTAACTATATAGGTGATGGAAGTTAGCTAAACATTTTGTGGTAATCATTTCACAATATATGTATGTCAAGTCATTATGCTGCAAGCCTTAAACTTGTACAGTGCTATATATTAATTATACCTTAATAAAGCTGAAAAATTAGAAACAGAACTCTATTTTATTTGGCCCATCTGAAAGCAGAAAGGAAAAAGATAGGCAGCTTTATTAAAAAGAGGTCCTTTCTAAAAGGCCAAAATATCATGTGCCCTGAAGAATTGTTAAAGCTGAATTTTCTGGGGACTTCCCTGGTGGTCCACTGGTTAAGAATCCGCCTTCCAATGCAGTGTACGCGGTTCAATCCCTGGTCAGGGAACTAAGATCCCACAGTGCCTTGCAAGAAAAGTTACCGCATACCGCAATGCAGATCGCGTGCAATTAAGACCTGACGCAGCTAAAAATATAAATAAATAAATATATTTTTTTAAAAAGCTGAATTTTCTGGGCTAATCTGAAGTTAATACGGACAAAGTCAGGGATGATAGACACAAAAGAACCATAAGACTGAGGTCTGGGTAGAGGAGAGTAATGGGAAGAACATGGTCCCCCCACGAGCCAAGCCACTGCTAGATGGACAAGGGCAACTATATAACACAGTGCCCAGACTGTGTTAAAACCTGTGGAGCAGTGGTGTGCCAAGGGCAAGAGCAGTGGAAGCAGTTCAGTCCAGATGCAGACAATAAAGGGGTGCATTATCTGTGGAGAATTTTAAAACATTAATAAAAGTCTGTACTGTTTGGAACCATCGGAGCTCACTGCTGCTGAAGTTCACATCTTTAACCCTGTGGAACTACATGTTCCTGCTTTGAAAAAGTAGATTTGAAACAAACGAGGGGGACTTCCCTGGTGGTCCGGGGGTTAAGACTCTGCACTTCCACTGCAAGGGGCACAGGTTTGATCCCTGGTCAGGGAACATCATGCAAGCCAAGGCAAAAAGTTAAAAAAAAGAAAAGAAAAAGAAATGAACTAGGATAGTGTAGTGATTGTAAAAGTCAAAGAAAGAGAACCTGAGTTACTCCCGTACAGTAATTTCATGTGACTTTTTGAGTGTTTGCGCTTAAAATTAAAAATAGGGAAACTGAGCTGCAAGGTATGTTATAGTTGGTAAGTAGAAGTTTCAGTTCATACAGGAAGTGGTTTACTGATTTTTAATAATATGTTTAAAATTTATTTTCCTTTCTTGTTAATTATTATTTTTAAAAAATTTAATGTGGGTATATTTTATTTTTTAAACTTTATTTTATTGAAGTTATAGTTGATTTATCTTGTTAATTATTTTAAAACTGAAGAATGATCCAAGGTAACAAATCATTTGTGCAGAAAAGAAAGCAAAAACTCATGGCTGTCTATGTATACATTATACTTTTCATTAAAAAATAAGTAAAATATATGATGATATTTTGAAAGAGGACTAAAAGTTTACACACAGAACTATAGGTAGTGATAACCTTAGCGAGGAGAGTTTTTGTATGTCTATGTTTTTGTGGTGTTGTTTTGCATAAAACAAAGTCCAAGTAATGTTAAACAAACAAACAAAAAAGAATGAACCAAGAAAATAAAATATTGCATTTGTGTTATGATTTATTAGTTGCCTAAATTCAATCTTTTGTAAACATTTCAGTTTTATCAATATTCACTTATTAATTGTTGGATAATTATGTACATAATATATTACTATCTCAGACTGTAACCAAAGGATCAAAGTTCAAACTGGTAGGTTGATATAACCACTATTGAATAAATATTATGCCTTTTTCTCTTCTAGTACTGCACTATTTATTTTAGTTTATCTTTTTTTTTTTTTTTGCGGTACGCGGGCCTCTCACTGTTGTGGCCTCTCCCGTTGCGGAGCACAGGCTCCGGACGCGCAGGCTCAGCGGCCACGGCTCACGGGCCCAGCCGCTCCACGGCATGTGGGATCTTCCCGGACCGGGGCACGAACCCGTGTCCCCTGCATCGGCAGGCGGACTCTCAACCACTGCGCCACCAGGGAAGCCCTTTATTTTATCTTTTTAACTGGAATGATTTTATATATGAAGTTCAATAAAAGAACATTTTCACTGTCTGCAATTCTATTCTGACCATTATATGTTTCATTTCACAAGTATTACCAAAAAATTTTTCATTGTATGAAGGAGGGGAGTGTTTAAAATCATCTCTTCTGGGCATTAAATATAGCTGGGCATCAACTGATAATATGGAAGCTCAATGATAGGTACCTGGGGGTTTATTATACTATTTCCTCTCTCTGTCTCTGTCTCTTTCTGTCTTTCTCTTTGTCTCTCTGTCTGTCTCTCTTTCTATCTATACATCTATATTTATATATGTATACAAAATGTTCCATCATAAAACGTTTAAAAAATTATAGAGACCAAATACATGATATCAATTACGTGTATCTGGAGGGATTAGAGGGCCAGGATTATAAAGGTAGCCAGGAATGGGAAGAAACAGTAAACAAAGATTGGACCTGAGTAAATTTCTGGATAGTCATCATTTAATATACCTGCCTAAGTACAGTGAGTGTGAAGGTAGCTGCATTCAAAGGTTCGGGGATGCAGCACACTTGGGGAAATTTGTAACTGTCAATACAACTTTTAACATTATGAAAGAAGTTCTCAGATCTTTATTACCACTGCATATCCCTTAGGATTCTGGGGACCCGTAGATGAAAGAATCTAGAATAGACAATATATTGTTATTTTCCTTTGTGGACTATACCCTAGAAGTTAATTAGAGTAAAGGGAGTGACAATAATTGAGACCACCAATAACATCAGGAACTAAAGAATTCTGATGGTAAAGGATCTTCCTCTGGAGCCTGATTCTATCTTTTATAAGATATGATCTTTTATAATCATAGGAGTTATCAGATCCCCATAAAGTAGAATTCTTCAATCTCTAAAATAAAGAAGAGCCACAGAGCCCAGAGTAAAGCCCAGCGCAAGCAACAGTGATAATTTCTGCTTCCTTGTTTCCTCTCCATACAGCTATGCCCAGTGTGGTAATTCCCAAGAACTTGCATTTGAAGAGCTGTTTGCTAAATTCAGGGTTTTCCACTGAGATCTATAGAAGTGCAGTTGTTTTGATGAGAAAATGAGCTATTTGTAAATGGTTTCAATTTAATGGGTTTCTGCTGTTGCTTTCTTAGAACCAACTCTTTTTTTTAACCTCTTTATTGGAGTATAATTGCTTTACAATGTTGTGTTAGTTTCTGCTGTATAACAAAATGTATCAGCTATACGTATACATATATCTCCATATCCCCTCCCTCTTGCGTCTCCCTCCCACCCTCCCTATCCCACCCCTCTAGGTGGTCACAAAGCACTGAGTTGATCTCCCTGTGCTATGTGGCTGCTTCCCACTAGCTATCAGTTTTACATTTGGTAGTGTATATATGTCCATGCCACTCTCTCACTTCATCCCAGCTTACCCTTCCCCCTCCCCTTGTCCTCAAATCCATTCTCTAGGTCTGCGTCTTTTTCCTGTCTTGCCCCTAGGTTCTTCAAAACCATTTTTTTTTTTTTAAGATTCCATATATATACATTATCTTTTCTGACTTCACTGTAATCTTTCCTCCACATCACCCCTGGTGGAAGGCGGTTGGGTAGCACTTTTACCAAAAGTTTAGGGTAATGGTTGGAGAGAAGTCAAATTATGCCAGAGCCCAGCAAACTCCTTTGGATGGAATAGCAGCTATTTCTGTTCTAATGGTCGTTGGTTAGCCCTTTGATTGAGGATCTTGCCCTGGCGAGATCTTACCCTCTCCTCTTCAGGGCCCTAGCTTCCTATTGAATAGACTATCCCTGTATATACCTCTTTATCTCTTCCCTCTCTTTCTTATATTCTCCACCAGTTAGCACTCTTGTATTGAATTATAGAATTTTAGAGGCTAAAAGGGCTTTACAACTAATTTAATCCAACTCTATCATTTAACAGATAAGGAAACAGAAGTCCTATGAGGTTGGGCAATTGGCCTGTGATATCTGAGCCAGAACTGGGCCTAAAAATGGGGTTTTGCCTTTTCATCTAAGACTCTTGCACAAAACTATGCTGTTGCCATGGTTCTGAAGCTAGCAAGTCAGACCGATTTGAGGTGCTTATGGATGGATGAATGCACAGCATCAAACAATAGCTCTCTCAATGAAAAGAAAACCTGGCTGATAATTGAAACCTCTGAAACACAAGCAGAGATAGAAGTTGAAGGCTCTGCAGGCTGCCGCCCTGCCTGGGGTGGGGTGTGTGTGTTGTTGTGGGGGGTGGATGGGCACAGGAGATGTGGCGAGTGGGTGGATGGAGACTTGGGTGAGGCCCTGGCTCCACTGTGTCCCCCCAGAGGGATCATGTGGGAAGCCTTTGGTTACGTGACACTGTTGTAGGCACCCTGTGGATTTTACATCACCCAAAGCTATAAATGGTTTTGCATTAAAAAAAAAAAAAAAAGAATTACAAGTCTCCCACAGCCCGCAAAAATATGCTCCACCCAAAAAGAAGCCCATAATTTGGCTGCAACCAGCTGGGTTAAACAAAATCGGAGCGAAGGTTGCCCTGTATTGTCCTGAGAGATGGCCTAGCATTAGCACGAACGAAAAAAATGTAAAATTACTCACAATGGGCTAGATTTTCTCCATAGGGAAAGCTCTAATAGTTACACAGCAAGACCTTGGCATCAGCCAGGTAAGGTCTACTTGCTGCATGAAAATCACTGCCAAGCTATTATTTATAATTTTATAGCATTCACAAATTGCTTAGCGATGAATTGAGGCAATTTCTCATAACAATTCTGAGTGGCAGGTTGAGGATTTTAACCCTTCTTTTACTAAGACACAAAGATATTGAGACAAATAATATGCATCTACCATAAAAATAGCTGGCCTGTCTATTTACTTTGGCCATAGCTTGTGGTCTGTGACTTGGCCCAATTTAGGGTGACCAAATGTTTGCCTGGGATGGAGGGGTTTCCTGGGATGTGGGACTTTCCATGCTAAAACTGGTCCAGTCCCAGGTAAGCCAAGAAAATTGGTCATCCTATACACAGAATGATGTTACCTATGCCTGGTGCTAATTCCTGGCCGTTTCTATCTGCATATCTTAAATAATATGGCTTTATTTGTTTATCCTAATCTGTTTTGTCTTGCTGTGTTTCAGAAGGCAGAGCCTAAAACTGAATTTTTGTTGCCTTCTCATGTTAGAATCCCTTAAAATAGTATTTACTAGCTGATTGTTCCGTGTTATTCCATTTAGGGAATTCAAATGACTACCACTGACCTCTGAAATGATGTTGGTATTATGTGTCCAAAAGATGGCTTAAAGCAAAACGCAAGTAAGAGAATATGATTTTATTTTTCTACTAAGTAATCCAACTTGGACACCATTCTCTGTCTCCCTAGACCCAGAGGTCACACTTTGTATCTGGGCTATTTTCTTTGACAGAAGAACATTTAAACTTATAAAATTCAGATAGCCACCAGGATAGACATAAAGAAACAATTTACCTCTGGCTAAGAAACCCTTGAGTCAAAATGAGTCCGAACTAACATCACAGACTATTTTATCACCAGCCAAGAGGATAAGAAAGGGCCGTGCCTGCCAACATTTTTATAAGTAGGATGTCATAAATTGGATAAAGTTTTCACTAGCATTATAAGATTAAAAATCCAGAAAAGTCTAAGTAAGGCAATATAACCACTGGCAGGGCCTATTGATGTAAGGCCTCAGGAGACAAGTCAGTGGCAAAGCAGGCCCCAAACACTTGCAGGTTACAGTGACAACCGCAGATTAGCCTTTATCTGCACAGTTCCGTTACTGGTACATTCCACTTCCCTTTGGTGGGCAATACCATGACCTCTTTAAAGAAGGTCAGGGAAGCACAGAGGGTGCAAAGAATGAATCACAATCACAGAACTGGATTGAGGGTCAGGCCAGACAGACAGCTGTCTTTGGTGCCAATTTCTAAAGATCACTTTCAAGAATGAAGTAGAAATATGGTGCCAGGTAATTTCAACCCAAGGTTCTGCATATAACTGGTAAAATGTCAAAGTGGCCTTACACCAGTGAAGTAGACCACATCGTCCAGTGGAAACAAAACAACATTCTTCCCCAGTGGCGTCCCCCACCAGCACTAAGTCAATCTGAAAGGCACTAAATTCTTAGTCCATGTGGGATCCCTGTATCTCTTGGTCTGCCCTATAGAAAGACCTAGAGTATTTCTCACGCCAAGTACATGTTGTTCCAAAGCATGGCCTGCCTCCACCTCTGGATTCCAAGATGTCTCAGGAGAAACTAGTCTTCTCCATAGTGTTCAGGTGTAAATGGTAGAGGTTAATAAAATGGGGCTTGAGGAAGTGACTTGAAAGTTACAGTAAAAAGAATCTAAAAAAGAGTGGATATATGTACAACTGATTCACTTTACTGTACACCTGAAACTAACACATTTTAACTCAACTATAAGCCCATCAAACTTAATTTTAAAATAAAGTAAAATAAAATTAGAATGTGATATCAAAAGAAAAAAAAAATAAGTTACGGCAGCCTACCCTATCTAAAGGTAACCTCAGATCACCTTGAGGCACCTTTTTTCTCTCTGTGCAGTCCTTGCATTGTCCCTGCCTGGTTAGCCAGGTATAGTTGTGCGCAGGCATCTGTTACCCTGGGGAAAGGGGTAAAATGGGTCTTTTTGTGATCTGCCAAAGCCTATCAAGATGCTACTTTCCCTTAAGGATATTTAGATCTTGGCACAGAGCCCAGATCACAGCCCCCAGACCTCTTTTTGTCCTGGTGAATTTCCCTTTTGGGCACCTTGTCCTCAGGTAGATTGGTTCATCCTTACCTCAGCAGGTCCAAAACTATTATCTGAGGCCTGGCTTTGACAAACTACAGGAGCTTCCATTGCCCTGGAACCTTGACTATGCTCTGGTTAGCATATGGCCCAGGCAGGAAGGCCCTCAGGAGGTAGCCGCCCTGGCCTTGCACAGAGGGTAAGAACTTACCTCAGAGCCAGGGGTCCATTGCACCGTGGATCCAAACCAGCAAGGACACCACTGCAGAATAGACAAGCTCTGTTGGATTGTGCATTGCCAGCTTTTGACAGCCCTGACTGGCCTGCTTGGGCCATTTGCCTACCTCTGAATTCATGGCAATGGTTAGAATGATGGTATACCTGGATGGGTCAACTTGGGTCAGCATATTCACCAGTGGAGCTAGGAGAGGGATGGGGCACCATGATTGACAGCCTCACCAGGACCTGAAGCGGTGGGGAGCTCCAAGTCCCCAAAGAAATGAAGGAGTATGTTATCGAAACAAAAGGGGAAGGACTTCCCTGGTGGCACAGTGGTTAAGGATCCACCTGCCTGGACTTCCCTGGTGGTGCAGTGGTTAAGAATCCGCCTGCCAATGCAGGGGGCATGGGTTCGAGCTCTGGTCTAGGAAGATCCCACATGCTGCGGAGCAGCTAAGCCCGTGCACCACAACTACTGAGCCTGTGCTCAAGAACCTGAGAGCCACAACTACTGAAGCCCGTGCACCTAGAGCCCGTGCCCCACAACAAGAGAAGCCACCGCAGTGAGAAACCCGAGCAGTGCAACGAAGAGTAGCCCCTGCTCGCCGCAAGTAGAGAAAGCCCGCGTGCAGCACGAAGACCCAAAGCAAAGCAGCAAAAATAAATTAAAACAAACAAACAAACAAAAACCCAAAAGGGGAACGGCCATTTCTGGGTGAACACCTATTCTTTCAATGCTCTCTCACTGCCTACACAAGTCCAGTGTTTTAAAAAGATTTCCACTTTGTGCGAAAGTGGAAAATTGACAAAGAGATGATATATTTCCCCTTGCTCCATGTAAAAGATTAACATAATTTTACTACCACTCACTTGGAACATTACTCTATCAAACTGCTGGTAGGAACACAGACTAGTTTCTCTTTAACAATATAGTTGAGTCAGAAAACAATATAATGAAAACTAAATTCCTTCATACTTCTCAAAATCAGGTGATCAATGGAAAAGACATCTGACAAAAATAGGTAAAGAAAATGGCATCATTCCCAGTACACATAAATGTGTCTTTTTCCAGGGTGCCAGGTGTAGTCACCACTTTATTAATTCTTATAAAACCCCAGAGTCGGAAGAGGCAAATATAGAAGGATGATATTCTCTTGCTCGCTCACTGGCTTGCTCTCGCTCTCTCTCTCTCCATCCATTTCAGAAATTCAAGAACTGAGACTTGGAAAAGGGCAGTGATTGGGCCAAGGTGGCACCCTAGGAGTGTTCTTGGTTGCCATGGATATGTTCAGCATCTGACATTTTTTTCTGATCAGGGCCCAAGAGAGAAGAGGCAACGCTGATGCTTGAGTCACTGATGAAATATATGTCCTCTCTCACGTCTCCTTTTGTTTCCATCAGAGTGTTTTCTAGGAGTGGGCAAGGCTGCACACTCCCCATCCATTTCTGTTTGCCCAGTAGATTTAGGTGAACAGCACTCAGCAACGTTGGAAAGCAGGCAATTTAAGTTTATCGTCATCCTCTCGGTGCTCAGGGCCATCTGTGGTCTGCTAGTTTTCACCAGCAAGGGAGGGGAGAATGTGATCTTGGTTCTTTCATATTAGGGTGAGTGAGTTGCAGCCATAACTTAAGCATGTTAACTCTGTAAAATTAACTCTGAAGATGAAATGAAATACCTTACCCTTTTTAAATAGAATGTTAGGTAAAGAGCAGAGACAGCCCTTCCCAAGCCTCCCAGAATCACACCATGCCTATTCCTAAAAGCACTGTTAAGCGAATAATATCATTTTAGGGCATGTGGACTCTAAGGAAAGCAGTAATTCCTGTTTTTTACTCCCTACAAGTTTTCTCTGTTCCCAGAGGAAAGAATAGCCACGCACAAGCCTAGTCTAGCTGTGTTGGAAAGAGGCTGGCTGGGCGCAAAATGCCCTGGCTGCCACCCCACCAGCAGAGGAGGTTTACTGCGGTCACTCTGTTAAAGTTCTTTCCTCTTTCCCCAATCCTTGCCATGGAACTGGTCTCGGTTATACTGTGCTTCTCTCCTCCAGACTCCAGGGATCCAGGATCTAAACTCACCCAAACCTCTCACCACCCCTGACCCCCATACTTTCCCCTCTGGGCCAGGTTTCAACCATCCCTCATTGCACCCATTACTATCAGCTGTTTAACCAGTTGGTCATAGCCTCCCAACCTTATTTCCACTGTCGAAAACTTAGCCCTAAAGACTATTGGTCTGCGACTTTTTTTTTTGACATGAGGACCAATTCAGTAAAATAGAGAAAATAATATAATAAACTGCTATATCCCCATCACCCATATTCAATCGTTATCAAGTTTTTGCCATATTTACTTGATCTATCCCTCCTTTTTTGTTATTTATTTATTCCTTTTATTTGCTGAAGTACTTTAAAGCAAATCCAAACATCATAATATTTCACCTCTGAATCTCTCAAAATATTGACTTAAAAAAAAAAAACCACAATGCCATTATCACACTTACCAAAATTACCAACAGTACTTTGGTGTCACGAATACCCAGTCTGTAATTAAGTTTCCCCTATTGTCTCTAAAGTGTCTGTTTATAGTTGTTTTGCTTGAATCAGGACCCAAACAAGGTCCCATATTACATTTGGTTATCATTGAAGCCTTTAAAGCTAATTTCCCATCCCTGAGCATCTTTTTAAAAATTTATTTTAAAAAAGCAATCTAAATAGCATACGTTGACTTATCTGATTATAATGCTTAGGGATTTTGTTTTTGTTGTTATTGTTGTTTGTTTTGTTTTGTTTTTTCATTGAGATGAGACCTGGTGGTGTATGTGTGGTAGGAGTGGAGGGGGGTGCTTTAAGATATTGGCATCTAAGGAGGCAAATGGCACTGGATTCATCTGCAAACCAGAAACAAAATAGTGATTATAGCTAGCATGTATTCAAGGCTTACTATGTGCTAGCCATTGTTCTAAGTGCTTTGCATGTAATTATCTCATTTTTAAAAGACACCTGCATTGGGGGATTTTAGGGTGCTTGTGAAACAGGAAGAAAGTGCTGCCTTTTTTGGTTGGGGGAAGATTATCTAAATGGGTCACAGAGCCTGTGAGTGTGTCTGGTGAGACAGCATAGGTGGATGCGAAACTCTCTGAAGACTGGCTGAATATTCTTCTCTACTCCCAGCTATAAAGTAATGTAAAGGGAATGTTTTTGCCACCACAGAATATTCTCAGGAGGTCTCAGGAAGGGAATAGTGTGCTTTAAACCTTTGTCCTGGACAGGGCTCTTTCCCCCATCCCCATCCTGTGTCTCAAGTCATATGTGCATGGCCCAAAATGCCACAGCTCTGGCGGTAACCTGGGTGATTCATCCCTGGTGGTGGTGGCAGAAGGCTGGCTAGAATTACTTAGCATGGGGAAGCTTTCTCAATGCTCCCTGTGAGTAAGTGGGATTATTATTCACCAACCAAAATAATTTTGGTTTCTTACCCCTGAAATGGGACCACAAGCCTTACTGCAAAACTTAGAAGTCCATGTGTTATTAAAGACTGCTTTCTACACTTAAGGTGCTCAGATTCTGAAGTTACTGCTGAAGACTCCAGACAGAAGCCCCATGGGAGATGGGCCTAAGCATAGGGATGCCTCTGAGCTTGAAGTGCGTCAGGGTCAGAGGTTCACAGGGGACCTGACTATTGGGACACTGAAGATGAAGTTAGGGGCAGGCCCAGTTTGGTGCTAGGGAAAGCTGGAGCTAGACACTAGCATCTAATTCCATGAAACCAAATTAGAGTTGAGGTGGTCCAAGATCAGACTTAAATTAGAATCCCAGGTTTATAATCCCAGAACTAAGCTGGCAGAAAGGCACAAAACCAGGGTGGCACCAATCAGCGTAAACAGTTCCTCTGAGTAAAATTCTCTCCCATCTGGTCTCTGTGGAAGACTAGAAGACCTGGCACGACAGCCAGCCTACATCTGCCTTAAAGGCATTGATTGCTCTCTGAACCTAGATTTTTCCCAATAGGGCTGCCTTATGGGCAGGCAATCCTGGACCTTTCCGAGCCCACCTCCTCTTGTTATGTGTCCATACAGAGCTGAACACTGACATGTGGCAGGCAGGTAATATAAGAATTGCTTCAGTCCCCGGTCATCTTTATTAACTGGAAAATAAAACAAGGAATCATTGTTCAGGCAAAATATTTGGGTATAAATTGCTATCACTAATCATAGCCCTAGTTATTCTATCCATTTGAACCTTTGAGAAAATACATGTTTAAGATCCATAAATGTCATTAGCTTATTTTCTGCCTTAGGGAAACAAATCTATATAGAGATCCGCAACCAAAATAAATAGGAATTTAAATCAAATGGGCTTGCACACCTAATGACCCCCTTCAGTGGTAGAAATGTTTAATGACAGCTTAGTTTATGGAAACCCCAGGGACCAGGTTCCAAACAGTCTCAGCTGGAAAACCCAAGTCTTATTCTTTTGGAAATTCTCAATGATATGTTTTCAAAGCAGCTGATAAAACAGTTAATTATAGTGAGATGTTTGGCTCCTCTGTAACATACACTTTCTTCTAGTCTATGATTGGAGTTTCTTGTCATGTACCCTGAGCGGGGCTAGCTAATGCTACCATATTTTTTTTTCCTTGGTGGGGTGAAAATCTCCTTAAATTATCACATAGGTAAAACTTCAGATAAAAAGGCAAAATCTAGCATAAGAGCATTCAGTTGGTTTTCTCCAAATGTCTAGAGAGCTAGGTACCCCACTAACCTCCATTTCTCCAAAGCCAGTAGCTTCTTTCTGTGTTGGAAGTCTCTTGGACTGATCCAGGAGAGCTTTTACCTGGTCAAGAAAAGAAACCTCCCTTTTGGATATGTGGACCGTAAAGAAACAAGCAGCGAAAGAACTAAGAACTAAGAACTAAGAACTCTGACATCACCCCTGATTTGAAATGAGTAGAATCAGTTCTTACTGCTCTTGGTGGAAATTAGTTCTCTGTTCTAACTCAGAAGGGTGACAAGTTGATTCAATTCAATACAGGCTCATATATCCAATTGCTTACTCAGCATCTCCATTTGGAGGTTGAATGGACATCGCAAACAGGTCCCAAACCTAACTTTCCGTCTCTGTGCCACCCCACCTCCCTGCCTCTCACCATAAACCTGCTTCCACTACACCTTTCCCCATCTCAGTTTATAGCAACTCAACTTTCCCATGACTGAATCCAGAAACATCTTTGATGTCTTTTTCTCATTCCCTACAACCACTCTGTTGGGAAATCCTCTTGACTCTCTCTTCAAAACATATTCAGATTCCACCTCTTCTCTCCACCTTTACTACTATCATCTTGATCCAAGCCACTACTATCTCTTACCTGAATTACTAAAAGAAACCCTTCCATTTTTGCCCCTCTACAGTCTGTTCTTAACAGCAGCCAGTGATACTTTCAAAACAGATTGTGCCACTGCTAGTCATAATCTTGCAGTGTCTCCACATTTCGCTCAGAGTGAAAACCAAAGCCCTTACAATAGCTCACAAGACCTCATAGGATCTCTCCCAGCCCCCAGCCCCGCTCTCCAAGCCGTTATCTCTCCAGACCTCCTCTACTGATTCTCTCCCTCTACTCACTTCACTCTACCCATGTTGGCCTTGGACAAGGCGGGCAGCGCTTGGCACAGACCATCTAGATATTTATTCTAGTTCAGTGGCTCTCACATTTTAGGGATCATTGGAATCCTCTGGAGGGGAATTGCTGGGCCCACCAGAGTTTCTGAGGGGGCCTGAAAATTTGCGTTTCTGATAGCTTCCCAGATGTTAATACTGCTGGTCTGAGTGCAGACCACACTTTGAGAACCTCTGCTCTAGCCTTTCCTTCTGCCTGAAGCTCTTTCCCTATGTACCTCCTTCTCTTACTTCTTCACCTCTCACAAGCCTTTCCTCAAATGTTACCTTCTCAGTGAAACCTTCTCTGACCACTCTATTTTATATCGCCACCTACAACCTCACTCCTGTCACTCTTGATCAATCACCCTTACCCTGCTCTACTCTTGTTTGTCTGTAGCACTCATTACCTTCTAACATTCTGTATAATTTATTAATACAAGCTCCTCAAGGTAGTCACCTTTTAATTTGTTCACTTCTGTGTCCCCAGTGCTTAGAACAGTGCCTGGCACATGGTAGGCACTCAGTGAACATTTGCTGCATGACTGTTTGAATTCTGAATGTTCCCGTAAATTACAAGGGCAAGAATCCTAACATCTTCGCAGGCTGCTTCACAGGAGACTTTTTTTTTTTTGCCTCTTTCTATTTTCATGCTACTTCCTTCTCTCATTCTCTTCACCTTAAATCTATCTTTTAGGTCAGATCTACTTTCAACGGTGGCAACTCAGCTGTTTCTAACTATTCTCTAGTTTCCTGGTTGTTATTTTGGTGTATCCTGGTTTTAGAGCCTCTGAGAACAGAGACCGTGTTCTGAATAAACGGCCAAGTAGTAGGATCTGAATAAATGCATGTTGGGTGATTGAACATTATCATAAAGAATGTGTAATAAAACAATGGCTGTTATATTCATATTTAAATAAAAGTCAACAATTCACAAAGCCCTTTCATATTAAATTCTTTTAATCTTCCTAAGAATTCTTTAGGTTAGGTAGAAAAGGTATAATTATGTTCATTTTACATCTGGGGAAAGTGAATTTAGGTTAATTTAGGTTAAAATTCAGATAACAGAAGCTACTTCATCGGGATGGAATTATGAAGTCACAAATTTCTAGCACAAAGCTAGAACTCAAAATATGTTAGTTTCCCTTCTCTAAGAGACCTTAGAAAAGCCATAAGCTTTTGCATAAGCTAATATTTATTGGGTTCCTACAATGTGCCAAGAGCTTAATAAATCTTAAGCTCTATGTCTCTAGATCTTAAACTACACTCCTGTGATGTATTGTTTATTATCATTTACTGATGCAGTAACAGACTCCGAGAGATTAAATATCCTGCAAACAGTCACACAGCTAGCAAGTAATGGAGTCAGGATTTGAACTCAGCTCCAAAAACATTTTGCTACTTCTGTAGAGCACAGTCTTTTAATGGTAAACTTTTCTTTTTAAAAATTTATTTATTTAACTTATTTATTTTTGGCTGTGTTGTGTTTTCACTGCTGCACAAGGGCTTTCTCCAGCTGCAGCGAGTGGAGGCTACTCTTCGTTGTGGTGCTCTGGCTTCTCACTTTGGTGGCTTCTCTTGTTGCAGAACACGAGCTCTAGGTGCGTGAGCTTCAGTAGTTGTGGCATGCGGGCTCAGTAGTTGTGGCTTGCGGGCTGTAGAGCGCAGGCTCAGTAGTTGTGGCACACGGGCTTAGTTGCTCCATGACATGTGGGATCTTCTCGGACCAGGGCTTGAACCCATGTCCCCTGCATTGGCAGGCAGATTCTTAACCACTGCGCCACCAGGGAAGCCCAAAGCACAGTCTGATGACTCAGAGCCCAGGGCTCTTCTGTGCATGCCAACCACTAAATGTCATGCTGCCCTGTGCTAATTATTAATTAAATTATTAGCTTCTTTTTATAAATTTTATACAAATTATAAATAAATATTAATGCTGGTCCTCTTGGTTCAGCTACAGGGCAGTGAATCTTAATGGCTCCTGATATGTTTTTTTCTTTGGCTTTTACATACATAGAAAGTGAAGGCTGAAACAGACCTAGAAGTCATGGGTCTTACACTTTTGTTTCACAAATAGGAAAACTAAAGTCCAAAGAGGATAAATGAGTTGCTTAAAAGCAAAGCTAGGGGCAAGGTGAAACCAAGGTGTGTTTTGCTCTCAGTGCAGACCTTTCTTTTACAGACTGCTTTTTTGAAGGCTTTCGTGACAAGCTGGATGGACATCCCTCTGGTTTGTATGTAAAGCTGGTGGGCAATGCAGGGGTTGGCAAGTGGCAGCTGAAGTACCCTTCGGCGGCCTAGCCCTTTCCTCCTAATGGCACCTGCTGTCATCAGTGCATAATGGTGAGTAGATCCAGATCTGTATCACATGGCAAAACTCAGTTGTGGAGAAATGATGGATAGAAGCAGCCAAGGCAGGAACTGGTGCAGCACCCAAATGTCCTGGCTCAGAGGCGGCGGGATCCAGCTTAACAATGGCTGAGAGCCAACCGCTCCCGTCTGTAGTAAGAGGCTGATGTGCTGTTCTTGGTGCGTGCAGGGTGTGAGATCACAAGCACAAGTCTTCCGTCTCCAAAAGATGCTTTCATATAAAAGGGAGATCCTAAGACCCTTTAAAACGTCCCCAGAAAGCTTGCTGCTGTCTTTTGCTGGGAGTGGACAGGGATACGGGATCCACAACCACAGTGCGAAGAATGTTTCTGTTAAGCAAGTCACATGACGCTGACTATGCTTGAGGCTCGTATTTGCAGAGACATTGAACTGAAGGCAGTGCAGGTGCATCTCTCAGAGCAAGTCCTGGTGATGGGAACAAGGCAAATGCCTAATTGACCTAAAGTCCAAGATGGGAGTTTGCCCTTCTGCCTGCTCCTCAAAAAAAAAAAAAAAAAATCCTGGAAAGGCTTCCAGCAAATTCCCTGAACTAGTCTCTAGTTGGTTCAAACTTTAACCTGACCACAATCTTGGGGTAGTTTTAAAAGCAATCTTCTTCTCCATTTCTGTATAACATTGACCATGTCAATAAAGTGGGCTCTAAAAGCTACTTCTGTAAACTGTAACATATCAATATTTCAATTTGGAGCGTTGAGGCTTGTCAGACAACCCCAGTGCCCAGAGTAGAAACTCAACAAATATTTGATAAATCACTTCTTGAAAAATGACTTCCTCGTCTGAACTGGAAGCTTATCAACAGCATGGACTTTTTTTTTTTTTTTTTTTTTTTTTTTGCGGTACGCAGGCCTCTCACTGTTGTGACCTCTCCGGTTGCGGAGCACAGGCTCCGGACGCGCAGGCTCAGCGGCCACGGCTCACGGGCCCAGCCGCTCCGCGGCATGTGGTATCTTCCTGGACCGGGGCACAGAACCCGTGTCCCCTGCATCGGCAGGCAGACTCTCAACCACTGCGCCACCAGGGAAGCCCAACAGCATGGACTTTTTCTGCAGTCCCTTAAAAGTTCGTTTCTTGTGCTCACCTATGCAAAACTCTTTGCTCAGTGCTGAGCTTGCAGTAGATATTCAGTGTACATTTGCTGGCTAAGTGAGTGGATTACAGGAGCAGAGGAAGTGGGAATAATCTGCAGCCTTGTTCTTATGGGTCTCTCAGTATTCCCTAGCTGTGTCCTCCATCCACCCCCTCAGGACTTCGCGCCATCATACACACATTCACGTACACCCTCTTCCATCAACCGTGGCCCTGGCACCACGGAGGGCCACCTGAGCACTTTTTCTATATGGATTCACTCGAGGCTAGAACCCTGCCAAACAATTACTTTCCAGGAACCATATGAGTCTGTTCTGTTTCTGTAATGCAGCCAGAGTAGTGTGCCAATGAGCTCTGTGCAAGGATGGGGCTTATTCTTTCAAGCCACTCTATTAGAAAAATCCACCATTGGGCTGTTTGCCCATTAATTAAATTGTCTCATGCGGACGGAAGGGTGGGGAAAAGATCTGGGCAAGCTGTCTATTCCATGTTTAAGTGAATTTATAATAAACTTTGAAAAGGGATTGCAGTTTTTTTCTTCTTTGAGATTGAAACCATTTTGGGAGTAAATACCGGCAAAGAAATTTTATTATGTGATTTTCTTCTCCTACTGTATTATTCTTACTGCTGTTTATTGTTTTGATGTCTTCATTAAAAGATGATCTTCCTTCAAAATAAAGTCTAAATCTTTTTTCAGAATGATTGCAGGAAAGAGACCTGGCCGAAGGATCAGAGAACCTCTGCTTCAGAACCATCAAAGTTTGAAACATTGACTTTACCCTCCTAAACCAAGGTGTCTGCCCTGCCTACATCAGGAGGTTCTTTTGAAGAGTCCTCCTGAACGCTCTTTGAAAAACTGTATAATGTATTATTTTTCAATATATTAAGAATGTGGCCCTTTACTTCTTTTTAAGAAACTGTTGAGATTGGTAATGACCATTATATTGTAAGAGGGACCAGAAACTAGGTCAACCACCTAGGAATCCTATGTAGAGAAGGCAGGAGGGAAGATGGCAATGGGCAGAGAAGGAGGCATTGGACTGCCCCCAAGTGGCAACTTGGGCATGAAGCCTGGATGGAGGTAGGAAAGAATGACCCCACTAGTTGGACCTGGAGTGCAAAAATGAAACCATCTAAGAAGTCAAACTCATCTCTCATAAGAACCTTTAAATACCATAAAGAAAAACAAAAAGCTAACATATTTCATGCAAATTGTGCTCCAACTCACTGGCTGAATATAAAGGCCTGCCACTTTATATTCAATTCGCTCTCTGGTGAACACAATGAAGTGTTTAGATTCCATTAAGAAACCTCAAAACAAACAAACCAACCAACCAACCTTGGGCCTTTAGAGTTAGCAGGAAAGCTCTTTAAAAGCTCCTCACAAGCTATCATTTCTGCATTCAGAAAACCATTAGGACCTCCTCCTTTGGAAATGCATGTCATTCTTTAGCTTCTGATTTTAAACATTAATATTTTCTTACAGTGACCTTCACTGTCAAGAACAAATTTCTCATGCCTCAGTAGACAACGCAGCCAATTTCTGAGTTGCTGAGATATGGCTTGGATTTATAACAGTAAAGTGACATATCTGATGGAAGGAAAATTGGAGTCAGAAGGAGTTGAGGGAGTGGAAAAGTGGGGTGCATAAGCATCCTGAATTCTTAGAAATGCAATAGGATTCACCCGGGCTTTGGGTGAGCCTCGTGCCTGAGAAGGGTACTTGCCAGTTGGGTGATGGAAATATCAGGGGACCAGAGAGAATCACAATGGGAAACATCTCCTTTTCCCTCCTAATGCTTTCAAGAAATGGAGACTTAGGCAGATACCCCTAGAGGCATCATGCAGTGACAGGCAGAGGCAGCAAACTCTGGGGCAAGCTGTTGGGCTTGACTTCCAGCACTGTCACTGGCTGCATGTGCTTGGGCAGTCAGATAGCCATGTCTTCAGTAGTCCTGAGAGTAAAATTCCAGGTAATTTGTATCAAATTCCACAAGTTAGCAAGGTAAATAACCGCTTTTCTACCCAACAAACCCAATTTTACTAAATTTATGAATAGGATGGGCCTTCCCAGTTCTCCTTGCAAAGGAGAAGGTTAGAATCTATGAGTAGAGGTAGAGTGTAGGCTTTGGAGACAGACACCAGGGTTCAAATGCTAGCCCCACCACCTACTTGCTAGGTGGCCTCTTATTGTCTCTTTAAGTCTCAGTTTCTTCATCTGTAAATGGGGAATAATAATAATTTCTATCTCAGAAGGTAGTTGTGAGGATTAAATACAATGGTATATGTAAATTTCTTAACACATTGCCTAGCACAGAGTAGGCACTCAATAAATGGTAGCTATAGTAATAATAATAATTTTCATCCTTGGTATTTGAGACATGATATCATGATGCCTGATTAAGTTGAAGGAGATTGGGATATCAAAGACATCACCTGTATAAAGGTTTAGATCAAAAGGTATTTCACAGAATGTTTGACCTTCATATCTCTCTTTTTAAAAATGGAATTATTTACTTTTATTTCTAAACACAAAAGAATACATGAACAACACAAAATTTGGATATTTTGCAAAGGCACAGAAATAACCATTGTTAATTATTTTATATATAACAATACTTAAATATATAAGCATATATATATATATTTTATCTATTTATTTTTTTCTGTAACCTTTTTATTCACACATGACATACAAGCAAAAGGTGCACAAACTTAAGTGAACAGCTTGACAGTTTTATACAAATTGAACTCACTATGTTACTACCAGCACTCTAAAACACCTCCTCTTTCCCACTTTCATTCACAAGTCCTTCATAGGTAACTACGATCCTAAATACTAACACCAAAGATTGGCTTTGCCTATTTCTTTTTCTATTTTTTTAAATTAACTTTTTTTTATACAGCAGGTTCTTAATCGTCATCAATTTTATACACATCAATGTATACATGTCAATCCCAATTACCCGATTCATCACACCACCACCACCACCACCCTGCAGCTTTCCCCCATTGGTGTCCATACGTTTGTTCTCTACATCTGTGTCTCTACTTCTGCCCTGTAAACCGGTTCATCTGTACCATTTTTCTAGGTTCCACACACATGCGTTAATATACGATATTTGTTTTTCTCTTTCTGACTTACTTCACTCTGTATGACAGTCTCTAGATCCATTCATGTCTCAACAAATTATGAAATTTCGTTCCTTTTATGGCTGGGTAATATTCCATTGTATATATGTACCACATCTTCTTTATCCATTCGTCTGTCGATGGGCATTTAGGTTGCTTCCATGAACTGGCTATTGTAAATAGTGCTGCAATGAACATTGGGGTGCATGTGTCTTTTTGAATTATTGTTTTCTCTGGGTATATGCCCTGTAGTGGGATTGCTGGGTCATAAGGTAATTCTATTTTTAGTTTTTTAAGGAACCTCCATACTGTTCTCCATAGTGGCTGTAACAATTTACATTCCCACCAACAGTGCAAGAGGGTTCCCTTTTCTCCACACCTTCTCCAGCATTTGTTGTTTGTAGATTTTCTGATGATGCCCATTCTAACTGGTGTGAGGTGATACCTCATTGTAGTTTTGATTTGCATCTCTCTAATAATTAGTAATGTTGAGCAGCTTTCCATGTGCTTCTGGGCCATCAGTATGTCTTCTTTGGAGAAATGTCTGTTTAGGTCTTCTGCCCATTTTTGGATTGGGTTGTTTGTTTCTTTAATATTGAGCTGCATGAGCTGTTTATATATTTTGGAGATTAATCCTCTGTCTGTTGATTTGTTTGCAAATATTTTCTCCCATTCTAAGGGTTGACTTTTTGTCTTGTTTATGGATTCCTTTGCTGTGCAAAAGCTTTTTACTTTCATTAGGTCCCATTTGTTTATTTTTATTTCCTTTACTCTAGGAGGTGGATCAAAAAAGATCTTGCTGTGATTTATGTCAAAGAGTGTTCTTCCTATGTTTTCCTCTAAGAGTTTTATACCGTCCGCTCTTACATTTAGGTCTCTAATCCATTTTGTGTTTATTTTTGTGTGTGATGTTAGGGAGTGTTCTAATTTCATTCTTTTACATGTAGCTGTCCAGTTTTCCCAGCACCACTTATTGAAGAGACTGTCTTTTCTCCATTGTATATCCTTGCCTCCTCTGTCATAGATTAGTTGGCCATAGGTGCGTGGGTTTATCTCTGGGCTTTCTATCTTGTTCCATTGATCTATGTTTCTGTTTTTGTGCCACTACCATATTGTCTTGATTACTGTAGCTTTGTAGTATAGTCTGAAGTCAGGGAGTCTGATTCCTCCAGCTCTTTTTTTTTCCTGCAAGACTGCTATGGCTATTCGGGGTCTTTTGTGTCTCCATACAAATTTTAAGATTTTTTGTTCTAGTTCCATAAAAAATACCATTGGTAATTTGATAGGGATTGCATTGAACATGTAGATTGCTTTGGGTAGTATAGTCATTTTCACAATATTGATTCTTCCAATCCAAGAACATGGTATATCTCTCCATCTGTTGGTATCATCTTTAATTTCTTTCATCAGTGTCTTATAGTTTTCTTCCTACAGGTCTTTTGTCTCCCTAGGTAGGTTTATTCCTAGGTATTTTATTCTTTTTGTTGCAGTGGTAAATGGGAGTGTTTCCTTAATTTCTCTTTCAGATTTTTCATCATTAGTGTATAGGAATGCAAGAGATTTCTGTGCATTAATTTTGTATCCTGCAACTTTACCAAATTCATTGATTAGCTCTAGTAGTTTTCTGGTGGCATCTTTAGGATTCTCTATGTATAGCATCATGTCATCTGCAAACAGTGACGACATTTTTACTTCTTCTTTTCCAATTCGTATTCCTTTTATTTTTTTTTTTCTTCTCTGATTGCCATGGCTAGGACTTCCAAAACTATTTTGAATAATAGTGGTGAGAGTGGACATCCTTGTCTTCTTCCTGACCTTAGAGGAAATGCTTTCAGTTTTTCACCATTGAGACAGATGTTTGCTGTGGGTTTGTCGTATATGGCCTTTATTATGTTGAGGTAGGTTCCCTCTATGCCCACTTTCTGGAGAGTTTTTATCATAAATCAGTGTTAAATTTTGTCAAAGGTTTTTCTGCATCTATTGAGAGGATCATATGGTTTTTCTTCTTCAGTTTGTTAATATGGTGTATCACATTGATTGATTTGCGTATATTGACGAATCCTTGCATCCCTGGGATAAATCCCACTTGATCGTGGTGTATGATCCTTTTAATGTGTTGTTGGATTCTGTTTGCTAGTATTTTGTTGAAGACTTTTGCATCTATATTCATCAGTGATATTGGTCTGTAATTTTCTTTTTTTGTAGTATCTTTGTCTGGTTTTGGTATCAGGGTGATGGTGGCCTCATAGAATGAGTTTGGGAGTGCTCCTTCCTCTGCAAATTTTTGGAAGAGTTTGAGAAGGATGGGTGTTAGCTTTTCTCTAAATGTTTGTTAGAATTCACCTGTGAAGCCATCTGGTCCTGGACTTTTGTTTGTTGGAAGATTTTTCTTTTTTTTGGTACGCGGGCCTCTCACTGCTGTGGCCTCTCCCATTGCGGAGCACAGGCTCTGGATGCGCAGGCTCAGCGGCCATGGCTCACGGGCCTAGCCACTCCGTGGCATGTGGGATCTTCCCGACTGGGGCACGAAACTCTGTCCCCTACATCAGCAGGCGGACTCTCAACCACTGTGCCACTAGGGAAGCCCCTGGAAGATTTTTAATAACAGTTTCAATTTCATTACTTGTGATTGGTCTGTTCATATTATCTATGTCTTCCTGGTTCAGTCTTGGAAGGTTATACCTTTCTAAGAATTTGTCCGTTTCTTCCAGGTTGTCCATTTTATTGGCATAGAGTTGCTTGTAGTAGTCTCTTAGGATGCTTTGTATTTCTGCAGTGTCTGTTGTAACTTTTCCTTTTTCATTTCTAATTTTATTGATTTGACTCCTCTCCTGCTTTTTCTTGATGAGTCTGGCTAATGGTTTATCAATTTCGTTTACCCTCTCAAAGAACGAGCTTTTAGTTTTATTGATTTTTGTTATTGTTTTCTTTGTTTCTATTTCATTTACTTCTGCTCTAATCTTTATGATTTCTTTCCCTCTGCTAACTTTGGGTTTTGTTTGTTCTTCTTTCTCTAGTTCCTTTAGGTGTAAGGTTAGGTTGTTTATTTGAGATGTTTCTTGTTTCTTGAGGTAGGCTTGTATAGCTATAAACTTCCCTCTTAGAACTGCTCTTGCTGCATCCCATAGGTTTTGGATCATCGTGTTTTCATTGTCATTTGTCTCTAGGTATCTTTTGATCTCCTCTTTGACCTCTTCAGTGATCTCTTGGTTATTTAGTAACGTATTGTTTAGCCTCCATGTGTTTGTGTTTTTTACGTTTTCTTCCCTGTAATTCATTTCTAATCTCATAGCGTTGTGGTCAGAAAAGATGCTTGGTATGATTTCGATTTTCTTAAATTTACTGAGGCTTGATTTGTGACCCAAGATGTGATCTATCCTGGAGAATGTTCCATGCGCACTTGAGAAGACAGTGTAATCTGCTGTTTTTGGATGGAATGTCCTATAAATATCAATTAAATCTATCTGGTCTATTGGGTCATTTAAAGCTTCTGTTTCCTTATTTATTTTCATTTTGGATGATCTGTCCATTGGTGTAAGTGAGGTGTAAAGTTCCCCACTATTATTGTGTTACTGTCGATTTCCTCTTTTATAGCTGTTAGCAGTTGCCTTATATATTGAGGTGCTCCTATGTTGGGTGCATATATATTTATAACTGTTATATCTTCTTCTTGGGTTGATCCCTTGATCATTATGTAGTGTCCTTCCTTGTCTCTTGTAACATTCTTTATTTTAAAGTCTATTTTATCTGATATGAGTATTGCTACTCCAGCTTTCTTTCGATTTCCATTTGCATAGAATATCTTTTTCATCCCTTCACTTTCAGTCTGTATGGGTCCCTAGGTCTGAAGTGGGTCTCCTGCAGACAGCATATATATGGGTCTTGTTTTTGTATCCATTCAGCAGCCTGTGTCTTTTGGTTGGAGGATTTAATCCATTGATGTTTAAGGTAATTATTGATATGTATGTTCCTATGACCATTTTCTTAATTGTTTGGGGTTTGTTTTTGTAGGTCCTTTTCTTCTCTTGTGTTTCCCACTTAGAGAAGTTCCTTTATCATTTGTTGTAGAGCTGGTTTGGTGGTGCTGAATTCTCTTAGCTTTTGCTTGTCTGTAAAGCTTTTGATATCTCCATCGAATCTGAATGAAATCCTTGCCGGGTAGAGTATCTTGGTTGTAGGTTCTTGCCTTTCATCACTTTAAGTATATCATGCCACTCCCTTCTGGCTTGTAGAGTTTCTACTGAGAAATCAGCTGTTAACCTTATGGGAGTTCCCTTGTACGTTATTTGTCATTTTTCCCTTGCTGCTTTCAATAATTTTTCTTTGTCTTTAATTTTTGCCAATTTGATTACTATGTGTCTCGGCGTGTTTCTCCTTGGGTTTATCCTGTATGGGACTCGCTGTGCTTCCTGGACTTGGGTGGCTATTCCCTTTCCCATGTTAGGGAATTTTTTGACTCTAATCTCTTCAAATATTTTCTCCGGTCCTTCCTCTCTCTCTTCTCCTTCTGGGACCCCTATAAGGTGAATGTTGTTGTATTTAATGTTGTCCCAGAGGTCTCTTAGGCTGTCTTCATTTCTTTTCATTCTTTTTTCTTTATTCTGTTCCGCAGCAGTGAATTCCACCATTCTGTCTTCCAGGTCACTTGTCCATTCTTCTGCCTCAGTTATTCTGCTATTGATTCCTTCTAGTGTATTTTTCATTTCACTTATTGTATTGTTCATCTCTGTTTATTTGTTCTTTAATTCTTTTAGGTCTTTGTTAAACATTTCTTGCATCTCCTCGATCTGTGCCTCCATTCTTTTTCTGAGGTCCTGGATCATCTTCACTATCATTATTCTGAATTCTTTTTCTGGAAGGTTGCCTATCTCCACTTCATTTAGTTGTTTTTCTGGCATTTTATCTTGTTCCTTCATCTGGTACATAGCCTTCTGCCTTTTCATCTTGTCTATCTTTCTGTGAATGTGGTTTTTCTTCCACAGGCTGCAGGATTGTAGTTTGTGCTTCTGCTGTTTGCCCTCTGGTGGATGAGGTTATCTAAGAGGCTTGTGCACGTCTCCTGATGGGAGGGAATGGTGGTGGGTAGAGCTGGCTGATGCTCTGGTGGGCAGAGCTCAGTAAAAGTTTAATCCATTTGTCTGCTGATGGATGGGGCTGGATTCCCTCCCTGTTGGTTGTTTGGCCTGAGGCGACCCAACACTGGAGCCTACCCAGGCTCTTTGGTGGGGCTAATGGCAGACTCTGGGAGGGCTCACATCAAGTACTTCCCAGAACTTCTGCTGCCAGTGTCCTTGATCTCACGGTGAGACACAGCCACCCCCTACCTCTGCAGGAGACCCTCAACACTAGCAGGTAGGTCTGGTTCAGTCCCCTGTGGGGTCACTGCTCCTTCCCCTGGGTCCCAATGTGCACACTACTTTGTGTGTGCCCTCCAAGAGTGAAGTCTCTGTTTCTCCCAGTCTTGTTGAAGTCCTGCAATCAAATCCCTCTAGCCTTCAAAGTCTGATTCTCCGGGAATTCCTCCTCCCATTGCCGGGCCCCCAGGTTGGGAAGCCTGACGTGGGGCTCAGAACCTTCACTCCAGTGGATGGACTTCTGTGGTATAAGTGTTCTCCAGTCTGTGAGTCACCCACCCAGCAGTTATGGGATTTGGTTTTACTGTGATTGCCCCCTCCTACCATCTCATTGTGGCTTCTCCTTTGTCTTTGGATGTGGAGTATCTTTTTTGGTGAGTTCCAGTGTCTTCCTGTCGATGACTGTCCAGCAGCTAGTTATGATTTTGGTGTTCTCACAAGAGGGAGTGAGAGCATGTCCTTCTACTCTTCCATCTTGGTTCAGGGCCCTATAAGCGTATATATATTTTTTAAATAAAACTGAATTCATACTATACACAATTTTATAATCAGTTTTGTTTCATTCAAAATATGTTGTGCACACTGTGATATTTGAAAACATGAGGTTTAATTTCTGCACACATTTTATTGATGAATATGCAATAATTTAATCAATGCTAGACTGTTGAATATTTAGATTGCTTTCAGTTTTTTAACTATTGTAAATTATAATGCTTTTTTCTTAAGGATAAAAACTCCGGTAGAGAAAGATGTGAATATATTAAGGCTTTTATTCATGTACTAGATTTCCCACTAGAGAAATGAATACGATAAAATGTTTGCCAATTTGATAGGTGAAAATGATATCTCATTAGTTATTGTATTTGGCATTTCTTGAATTTCTAGTGAATTTGGATATTTTAAATATGTTTATGGCCTCTTGTATTTCTTTTTTGGTGACTTCTCCATTCGTGTGTTCTTTGCCCATTTCTATTGAGGTGTTCCATTTTTTTTTTCTTAATTTGTAAGACCCCTTATCTGTATGATATTAACTTTCTATCTATCATATATGTTGTAAAGTTAGAAGTGGGGAGATTAAACACTTCCTTTTCTACTTCTCCTGGTAAAACTAAGTGGGAGAGCCGAATACAAAACTATATATGTAGTATGGTAGTCATTTTATTTTTAAAAGCACATAAAACTGAAGAAAATACTTATAAGGAACCCTATGAAAAAGTTAATAATTTTCTGTTTTATGTTTTTTTCCATTTTCCCAATTCTTTGCAATAAACATATTTAAATTACAATTGTTGTGTGCTTTTCCTCCCAATTAGGTTTTAAGTTCCTAGGGGACAGAGACACCTATACTTCACTTGTCCCCTGCAGTGGTTGACAACTGTCTGACAAATA
This sequence comes from Globicephala melas, assembly GCF_963455315.2. Lineage (NCBI taxonomy): Eukaryota > Metazoa > Chordata > Mammalia > Artiodactyla > Delphinidae > Globicephala > Globicephala melas. Next base: position 49,442,918 of record NC_083314.1, read on the forward strand.
ATACATCAGTGAATTAATATTTTTACTTTATTTGACCATAAAAGCTTTATTCTCAGAGATATTTTCTTGTTACTTCCACTTGGTCTTGGTTGGTTGACTTGGAAAGCAGAGGAATTAATTAGTTTAAGAGACTAATTTTAGAAGAGGCAGTCGGTGGTGCTCAGTTTATATCTATAGGAAGCAACCTTTGAAGTTTTCAATTAACATCATCAGTTAAGTCCCTCCCCTTACCCCTCAAGCTCTCTCCGAGGTTTGCTCATGAAGAATAGGAACACATTGACAAAATCACAGGGACAAAAACTTCCTTCTCTACTTTTTAATAATTAAAAAAAAAAATCAGTCTCAGAGCTGTCCCTGTGGTCACTAATGATCTAATGATGAAAAAGAATCAGGACTTTAGCCTTGTGGATATGAAATCCCAGCAGTTAGAGATGAGGGCAAAGGGCAAAGAAATTGGTACTTGAGTAAGACACTGCCCTCCTGGTTCTCCATTGTTACATGGCATTTCCTTCACAATACAGGGTAAAAAGGGAATTTCTGGCATTGCTTTGCACCTAGGCCTGTTTGGAGTGCAGCAAATGGGATCCCATCACTGCCTGAGGAGGCACTGAGAGCTATCATAGGGGGTGGTCAGGGTTGGTTTCAACTGAGTTTCCTGCAAATGGGCAAAGGCAACTTTAAGTAATATGGCAAAGTAGCTGAGAAATGATATTTCATTTAGTAAATTTGGGGTCACAGTTGCTAGCAGATTAGGATCAACTCTCCTAATGATTTTGCCTCAAATGAAAATGAGTCAGAGGTCAAGCTCTTTGAGGATAAGCTCCAAGTGTGGACAGTCAGCTATTGGGTGTGTAGTGCCCTTCATGCTTTAGGCGGCAGAGCAGGTCGTTGCAAGATTGGTGTATGGTTTGCCTGGAAGGACTATCTCTCCTGAATAACAGATTATGGCTCTGGTAGAAAAGTACTCCTTGACGTTCTTATTGATCAGCTTTCAAAAAAGAGTAAGTAGAGTGGTGGAGGAGAGGGATGGTGCCAAAGCCCAAACACCTTCAGAGGCAGATGGGGACTTGCCTAAGTGCTCTATTCACTTGGGAGGGACCTAGTTTATCCACCTTCAATACTGAAGACACCCAGTAGGGTTGCCTGATGCTTCTCCTGGTCGGCTTCCCTCAATATTTTTCCTCCTCCTTCTCCTACACCCTCCCCTCAACATCTCCCTCCATATGACTTGCTGGAACACCCTCTATTTCCTTATTTTATTTGAAAAAAATATATTGTCAAATGAATCAGTGTGTTCGATCGCTATACTTGAGTACAGCAGAAAAAGCCTTTTGTCTCTGGACAGAAGATACTTCGAAAAATCTCACCCCATTATCTTCCAGGTAATTTGTCTTTTAAATACTTTTCTCCCACTGAGAAAATTCCAAATGACAGTAAAAAGAGAAATGGTTCATTTAGAAGACACAGTAATGGTGTAAGAGTATTTTCTTAGGGTATTAATTAATGAACCTCTAATTGCTACCGTTAAATCACATAAAATGGTAGATATTAAAATCAGTTTTAAAAACGAAGCTTTGCACATATCTCATTTTCCCCAAATAGCCACCTCTCCAATTCCCTTTAGGGTTGTAGGAAAAACCTGCAGTTTACAAAGTGCTTTTCACACATTTTCTCATTTGGTCATTATGTGTTAAAGTACGATGGCATTTCCTCCCTCATTTTCTAAATGAAGATGCCCAGACAGGTTAGGTGATTTGCTCAAGGTCGCCCAGCTTCCTGCCACTCAGCTTTGCTCACTGCTAGTTCTCTGCACGTTCACATCTCTGTGCTACCTTCTGTTTGAAACAAGATGGAAAACCACATCTTATCCTTGGCACTATTGTGTGACTAGGTTATTCTTGTCTTCGCTTTGTACCAGGCACCCTTTGAAATGTGATTCTGAGCTGGAAAAAGGGCTATTTTAATACACACAAGTGAGGCTTAGTTGAATTTTTCCTAGTATGTGCTTATGACTAACGGAACACAGTGTGTCCCAGACTTGTTCCTTCAACACTCTGATAATGTTTGCTTTGCTAGAATCATGAAGTGAGGAGTTCATTTCCTTTCTAAATACCCTGGCAATGTCTAGTAACCAGTTGGGAAAAGGAGATGGGTTAAAAAACAATTTTTTAAAGATGATAAATAAAGGAGAACTTCCCATAAGTTTGGAGTTAGAGGCTGCTGATAGCCCTCAATAGAAAATGTGGGAAAAACAAAAACATCTTCAATAGAAAATATCAGAAAAGCAAAAAATCTTCCTGCGTATGTCTTGGGAGGTGGAAGTGCCTTAGTTCTGTCTGGGGAGCCCAGCACGACAACCCACCACCACTAATACCTACTCGGAAATTCAGAAACACAGGATGGTACTCATCAGAAACGGCACTCTAATACTCACGGAATGCACCTGAAGACTCCTTCACCACCCCGGCAGCAACAGCTGCTGATGTGACATCGCTAAAACATGGTGATTTGTGTAGGTAATGTTACCAGGATTAGTTTCCTCCAAGAGACACTTCCTGGCTCCAGATCGCTTCCAAGTACTTTAAAACAGCAGAAAAGTTTGTGATCCATTATGACAAAGCCAAAATAATTGCTGACACTGTGCTTAGTAATTGAGGGACTGTCTGGCCAGGTTATTTTCAGGTTTTCCAAAGAATAGACTCCTGTACGACAGCATTAAGTAAATGGAGTTTCCAGCAAAAAAAAAAGGGTGAGAAAAATAAATAAATAAAAAAATTTAAAAGGGTGAGAATTTTGTCAGGGTTTAGGTTCATACTGGGCTCAGGAACTCTCACCTCTGTGGTGTCACTGGGCACTGACATCACAGGCATATTTTCTATACTGAGAATTTGGGTCTCGCTTTAATTTTGCGGTTTTTAAAAAAAGAAGAAAAATAATAACCTGTTATGTGCCCACTATTATGTGGCATCTGTAGAGTAAAGAAAGCCAAGGGGATGACTCATTGTCTCTTGAACGCATCGCTCACATTCCTGTCCCGCGCCTGTGCCCTTTGCTCAGCCCTTCTCCGGACGATGCCCTTGCCCCGCCTCCACTCCCAGCCCCCAGCCAGCCCAGGAAGGCTATGGCCTGTGAGCCTCATCCCTGGCCTGCCATCCTTCTTCCTCTCCCAGTTCAGTGCTGTCTACCTCCTCTGAACTCTTGTAGCCCTCTCGGTCTGCTAACACATTTACAACTTGGCACGCCCTCTGTGGTATGGATAAATATCTTTTATATCACATCTCTGCAAATAAGCTGTAAGTCCCACCAGTGCAGGCAAATCTTTCCTTCTTTTCTTTCTTCACAAAAAAGTTTCCCTGATAGCATGCCTCAGACCAACTAGGTACTCAACACCATCTCTCAGTTGGTTCACGAATCCTAATCTCTTGGAGATAGGGCTTTGGGGAAGCAGAGCTGTCATTTCTCACCATTACCACTGCACTGTGGATTCATGTTGTTACAGCCTCTCAGAGCAAGGTCTGGGAGGAGAACCACGGTGTTTGTTTTATAATTCCATTGGAACATGTGTTCTCTCTCACCTGTGGCTGTTATGCCAACCGGTGGCAAGGACATAATTAAGAATTATGAGGATTCACGAGGGCTGGGTGTTCTGGCTTAATGGAGTGCGAAGCTTGGCTCCAAGAAGGCCAAGGAAACAAGAGGAAGAAAAGACAGCAGCAGGAGGGTCCCGCCTTCTCTCCCGTGGCCACTGGAGAAAACGTCTGAGGGATTCAGCGTAGGAGTCAGACATCCTGTTCACTTTTCTATGGGGCTTGATTCACCTATTTCGAGAAGGAAGTGGGGCAAACAGATCCAAGTTCCTCATGTTAAATGAAGCTCTTTCCATAGGAGAGCTGACAAAGCAGAGAAGTGGGGGAGGGGGAAGGAGAGACAGCAGAAAGCTACCTAGAAGAGCAAGTGAGGAGAAACAATTCAGTGGAAAGGGGATCAGAGCCGATATGAATATTATCTCAGGAGAGGGAGGTCTTTGAGGGAGAGCTCTTGGGGAAAGGATTCAATTGCATGGAAGAAAATGTTAGGGAAATTTTTACCTGACTCTACAGGAAGGTTTGCTGAGTTAAGGGGTGAGTAATAGATCTGAATTCTGATGACCTAAGGAGTATGTGAAGGAGACAGCAAAGGTCACAGTGAGGAACGTGAGCTTGCAGTAGATGGAGCTGGGTTCAAATCTCAGCTGTGCGTCCCTGGCCCAGTTACTATCTCTGAATCTCAGTCTCCTTATCTGTGAAATAAGTTTGTTTCCCACAGTGTTGTTGAGAGGATTAACTGAGATGATGTGAGCAGTTAGTGAAGTGCCTGGCATGTGATAAATGGTTGCTCCATCTCTATAAGGGGTGGAACAGAAGGATGGGATATTTCTTGATCTCTTTTTGGGCAACTCTGGCTTTGGGGCTCCAGAGGGTTGCAAGGAGGGACACAGTCAGAGAGAAATTCGTCATGGGGGAATGCCTGACGCACTTCTAGGAACAATGATGTCTCACGTTGCATTTGAAATTATTTCCTGCCCCAAGCTATAATAGCTCTGTCTGCTCTCATTAGTCACAACAACTTCAGAAAAGTCTGTTATTGCAACTGCTTTGTGTTAGTGGTGTTTCACAACAGAAAGGAGACAGGCCATGTCTGTGCTTAGGCTCCGTTCAGTGGGATGGTAGAGAGGGAAGAGCAAGGACTGAGCAGGAAGCAGGATTTCAGAGCCAGGGTGGTGGGTACATTAAGGAGGGCGATACTGTCTCCACAGCAAATATCAAAGGCAAGACTGGCCTCAGAAGGGAAGTAGATTCAATAACATCCATGTTAAACTAACAGATGCGCAGCCGCACAGGTAGAAGAAACCAGGAAATACCTCGTTATTGAATTAACCAAACCAGAGCCCAGAATTGATAAGAAGGTTTTCTTGGGCTCTGTGCCCAATGGCAGTTTATCACGTACTGATTAAGTTAGGTCAAGCTGACTCACCTGGAGTAGCTCTAGCACATTCTAATTAGACTGTACCCACTAAGTTTACAAAGCCAGCATCTCTGAGCGTCAGCTGTGGCTCCATGCACCCTCCTTCTCCTCTGTGTGACAGGGAGGTTTCCCCGGGTCGCCAGCCTCAGGTACAGGCAAGATGCAGATTAACAGTAGTGCAAAAATGGCTCAAAAGAGAGAAGGATTTCTAGGATGGCTCACAAATACTGTCTGTCTTGTTGTGTCCATGGCTGCAGTGACGCTCCCTGATTGGCTGCTCCAGCACCACCAATGAAATGATGCATGAACCCCTTAGGTAATGTACCAGCCACTGAGGCCACTACCCTCACCACCGGCTTGCCTTGAGGGCGGTGACTTTACACACGCTTCCTTTGCCCCTTTGCCAAAGGAAGGCGGGGAGCAGGGTCCACCCTCACACTCAGGTGGGAAGAGGGTGCCTGCTATTCTCAGGCTCTTCCTTCCTCACCCGGTGCCAGTGTGTCTCCCCACTCTGCCCATGATGTCTTCTCGAAGGTAAGCAGCTCTGTCAAGGGCAAGAGCCGAACTGCTGCCAATCATCATTTCCTATCTCTTTAAATAAACCCCGTTCACCCACGCAAGTGGCTTGAAAGCCCTTTGCAAGCATCTGTCCTAAGTCTCCGGAATTTCTGCAGACCGTCCCCCACTTGCTCGCTTGGCTACTCATTATTTATTCTAAGCTTTCCCATCAGGGACCTCTCCCCTTCTACCCACTTCATCCTACTCCCCAGTTTCCATTCCACACTACAGCTCCTGTCCTTCACCTTGGAGCTGATTCCCCGGTCTCAACTGCTGCATTCCTCTGGACAGAATCCCAGCTTTCCTCTACCTCAAATACCTACGGCTGTGCTGAAACCTTTAAAACTCCAAGCAGTGAAAAAATATATAAACTATAATTTAAAAATTATAAACCCAAAAATAAACATAAACTCCAACAAATTAAATGTTGACCATTTAAATGCTTTTTTTTTAAACTGTCAAGTGCTCCCCCTACCTGAGTATTTGGAGGCCTGATTTGCTGGTGTTCAAAGCCTCCGCTCAGTCTGCCTGTTGGGGAAGCACATGTGTCCCGCCACACAGTCCGCCCTATGCCTCCCAACCCGCTCCCAACCCACCCCACCCCACCCTGACCCTCGCCCTCTGCTGAACCCTAAAGGCCTGTAAGGACCAACCAGCAGCTGCGCTGCCTCACCCAGCCTTCCCTGTCGAGGGACGAGTGACCGGTGGTAGGGTCAGCAGAGCTTGTAGGCTCACCCCATGCCTTGCTTCTAGCTTCTTTCCGCCAGTAAAGCAACCTCTTCCCTTCCCTCCCCATCCAACCCAGACGGTGTATAGATCTGTTTTATCTCTTTGACTCACTCTCATTGAATTGATTGCTACACATTGTTATTTCAACAAAGATGACTAAACCCCAAGTGTAGTGCTTATCTACACGAGAGGTAGCGTTGACACACTACCAAATGGTCACTCCCCGCTGTGGCCGGGCCCAACCCTCCTGGGTGGTAATTGAGAGGGGGAGAGCAAATCAAGCAACAGGCTGGGACAATTGTTCTGACCCCAAGCAAATTTATAGGGATCACCAGAACGTCCATCGTTTCTCACACCAAGCGTTTTATGCCAGCAGAGATGGTTATGCATAATTTATTATCTAATTGACTTGACCAAAAGGCCATGAGAGAAATAGCAGGCATACCCAGAAGATGCCCCCTCTCTTTCCTCCCCTCCCTCCCTCCCTCTGCTTCTCTTTCTCTATTTTTCTTTCTTCTTTTTTGTAAAATCAAAGTGCATTCATACAGGGTTTTACTTTTTATGTATAACTCGAAATCTTGATCTCATAACCTCCTTCTCTGCGGCATAACCCTCCCTAAACTCCTTCTCAGAACTTCCTTGAATCAAGTGGAACTATTGCACCATATATGGCTCTGCCTTTAATTATTAGTTATTTTGATCACAAATAGTTGTCTTGTGATCGTATCCTTAGCAACGGGAGGAAGCCTCTTCGCCAGGGAAACCAGGAATGGTGTCTGCTCCCCTAGGCAGTGCAGTCTTTCCTGGAACCTTAACCTTGCTTTTTAAAAATATTTTTTGTACCAGCCTTTTTTTGTATTCTTAGCCTACCCCCTTGTTTTCCACCCAGGTCTCAATGGCCGATATGCTTTCCTCCTAACTCACTCATTTTATTTCTTCTAACTAACCTTGACACCTTTAGAGCAGTCTCTTCAGAATCTCCTGCCTATGTCTCACCATCCACTCCACAATAGACACAGGTGCCACAGGAGGAGAGGGGAGTCAAGCCAGTCTAATATTTTGGAAATGATTTAAAGATTTTACCCAAGAAGAGATATCAAGGAGGTTCTCAAGATGGACAGTGGGGTGAAGACCAGATAAAGGAAGCAAAGTATATGGGCATGAGGAATGTACTAGTTTCCTAGGGCTGCTATAACAAAGTGTCACAAAGTAGGTGGCTTAAAACAACGGACGTTTATTGTCTCAATTCTGGAGGCTATAAGTCCGAAATCAAGATGTTAGTAGGGCCATGCTCCCTCTGGAACCTGTAGGGGAGAATCAGTCCTTGCCTCTTCCAGCTTCTGTTGGTTTTTCCTGCAGCATTTGGCATTCCTTGGCTTCCAGCTGCATCCCTCCAACATCTGCCTTCATTGCCACATGGTGTTCTCCCTGGGTGTCTCTGCGTTCACCTTTTCATCTGATAAGGACACCAGTCACGCTGGATTTGGAGCCAACCCTACGCCACTATGACTTTATCTTAACCAATTACATCTGCAGTGACTCTATTTCTAAATGAGGTCACATTCTGAGGTACTGAGAATTAGGACTTCAACATATCTTTCTAGGGGCGAAACAATTCAACTCACAAGAAGGAGCATGACCGTCCTGAGAACAGTTGGTGTTTTAGTTTGGCTGGAAATTTGTGTATGACTAGGGAGTAGTAGGATGTGAAAACAATTTAGCAACTGATTAGAGAGCAAAACTATAGAGTTGGTAACTTAGTTTAATGTGGAAGAGTTCTTTCCATCTCTTATTCCAGCCCAGCAGCTTACAATTCTTTTGCCACTGGTCAAAAGAAAGATAGCGAACTACCATGCAGGTGAGCCAATAATGTCTTCTCTATCTGTCATTCCTTCATTTATTAATCCGATGATATTTATTGGGCACCATGTTCCAGGAACCATCCTAGGCAATGGGGGTTCAGTGGCAAACAAGGCAGACTTGTTTCTGCCCTTGCTTCTGCCCTTCTGGAAAGACAACTCAAAGTGTGGTCTTACTAGTCCTCGGCTATGACCTTCCTCATCAACAATGACAATAACAATGTTTGGAAGGAATTCCAAGGTAAAGAAATTAAAAACAGACAGGGGGCAAAGTACAAAACAAAACAGGGAATCATTTGAAAAGCAGAAAATAAGTGACATATTCCAGATGGGTGGCAAGCCTGTGCAAAATTCTTTCTATGTCAAGGCCAATGCCCTTGACATACCATAAGGTATCAGATAACTAACTCCTCCAAACTGCTAAGGCATGATCATCATTCCAGTAATAAAAACAGAAATCCTCAACTGACCCTGCAGCAAGGTGACAATACAACATGTTGCCTAGTGCTCAGCCAGCAGCTGAAGTGCAAGAAGCACAGCAGGAAATACACAGCTATTTCTTCCATACATTAGGGATAATTGGGCTATGCCTGGACAGGCACAGTGAGTTGGAAGCAAGCTTTCAACTCTATTCTGGCAGCACACTTGTTGATAAACTGTAAAATGTCTCCTGGTTTCCATGGAAAAGAAGAAGATGTTGCTGACATGTGACTCAGCGCAATTATGTTCACTACAGCTAATATTTTCCATAAACTACAGATGGTCTCTGAACTGGGCGATATTTGCAGAAATCATATGCTAGTCCTATCAAATAATGAACAGAATTACCTTTCAAAGGAATAATAATAAAGCAGTTCATCTCATCATTCAGCAAGTGACACTACCCGGCGGGGAGTTTTCCATTAAATAGTATAATATGTTTTCACAAAGAGTAGGGAAGAAGGAAGGAAAAAAGAGTAAGATAGTGAATGTCATTACGGATGTTCATGAATAGTTCTGCTTTTCTCTCTTTCTGGGTACATAGTAGGACTGTACTTCTCTGCCCCCTTTGAAGTTAGGCATGACCATCTGGCTGACTTTGGCTAATGAAATGTGTGCAGAAGTGACTTACGTTACTCCTGAGTGAAAGCTTAAAGAGCCAGTGCACCATTTGCTATATTATCCTTTATTGCTGCTTCTGTGGAAGCAGGTGTCGAGATGGGTCCTGTGGGCATGGGTCCCTGATGACTCTGATGAGCAGAGGAACAGTGTGAGTGAAATCAAAGATTTGTGGGGTTAAGCCATTGAAGTTTGGGAGTTTTTGTTACTGCCACGTAACCTGTCCGTTCTGATGGATATCAGCAGTACATTCTTCATGTAAACTCCTACCAAACAACTAATCAACCCCTTCGGTGTTAATGGGGCAGAGTTCTCAGATCAGTGAATGATGCCCCCCAAAGGGGATTCTCTTGGATGTGCACCTACCGGGTAGATCTGTCAGGGAGGCCAAGGTTGGGCTCCAGATGGACTGTAGAGGCTTTAGTAGGAAGCTACTAGAACACCCTTATTTTAACTACTCAATTGTAATAGATGCTTTGGATAAAAGTGAGAAACTTCAATATGATAAAGGGTAATATGATTTTATCCTTGTCAGTACTCAGCAATGAAGGCCGTAGAATATTATGAACCAAAGAATAAAAGAAAAAAAAAAGAAGGAAAACCAAGTCGATCGAATGCCACTTTAGTAGGTGGATTGTAGCCATCGAGTTAACGTCAAATTCATCCATCTCTCTCCTTACTATTCTCAAACTCCCTTAACTAAACCAATCTCATCACCTATTTTCACCTCAAAATTATACTCTTACACTTCAACTATGACTGCCATAGCTACCAGTTCCAGGGAAAGGGAGTACAGGGGGAAGAAGAGGCTCTTCCTTTATCATAGGGAAACTCAAGGTTTGCATCACTTCACCCCCATCTTTCCCTTCCCCTCCCTGCTGCCCACTCAGTTCCCTTCACCCCAAAGCCAGCTCTCTCTTGCAAGTGTGCTGTGATGGCTTTTCTTGCGTGGCTTCACTCACCTGCAATGCCCTTCGCACTCCTTTTCCCCATTCAAATCTGACCACCTCTCAAGGCTCTGCTCCCACCTCCAGGAAGCTCTGGAGCTTCCCTCTCAACACCTGTCCTCACTGATATCCCTCTCTTCTGAATTCCTGTAGCAGTAACAGTAACAGTCCTTGGTACGTCATTTAGAGCTGAATTATGTAATGGGTGAGCCCGTCTTTTGTGCGTGTGGGTCCCGTCCCCCAATCACTACGTTGGTCTGTGCACAACTCAAGTATTCTTTTCCTTCTCATCCCTTCTTTCTCTGTCTTATGTCTCTTCATAAACTCACCGCACACCATGAACTGAAACACAAAATGGAACAGACCTTCCTATTAAGCAAAAGAGCATGACAACTTGAGGTAACAAAATAATTCAAATATTATCTTTACATATGATGATAACATGCCCTTTCAGAAAAGGTATGATCTATGTAAGATGACTATGACATGAGAGTTATTTTTCTGTTTAGAAGTTAGAAAAGGACAAACTACATATTTAGGATAAAATATCACAAAAAGACTTCATTTTTATCTTCTTGGTATTTAAGCGAAAGTATGGCTCTTTGAATCATTTAAAAAACACGTCAATTAAAAAGAAATTTCAGGGCTTCCCTGGTGGCGCAGTGGTTGAGAATCCGCCTGCCAATGCAGGGGACACGCGTTCGAGCCCTGGTCCGGAAAGATCCCACATGCCACGGAGCAACTAAGCCCGTGTGCCACAACTACTGAGCCTGCGCTTTAGAGCCCGCCAGCCACAACTGCTGAAGCCTGCGTGCCTAGAGCCCATGCTCTGCAACAACAGAAGCCACCGCAATGAGAAGCCCGTGCACCGCAACAAAGAGTAGCCCCTGCTTGCCACAGCTAGAGAAAAGCCCGCGCACAGCAACTAAGACCCAATACAGCCAAAAATAAATAAATTTATTTTTTTAAAAAAAGAAATTTCAGGAACTTTCTACTGCTTTCTTCTGTTGTGCTAAGCACAAATGTAGGCTCGATGCCTTTGATGCTTCTCTATACCCATATACACTCATAGAATCAGAAATGGTAATCAGCATGTGGTCAATTGTCAACAAGTTCTTGCTAACTGTTCGCCTTCCCTATAAAGCACTCTGATTTTTTTTGACCAAGGCTTTTTGAACTTGAGCTCTGGCTTTCTTATGCTGTTTCACTTATGCTCTGTATCTATAACCACGTATTTTCGTCTTACGTAATTTGAATATATGTGTGTGTATTTAAAAGCCTTTTTGGAAAAACCAGGGAAATTTGAATACAGAGGACTGCATACTAGATGATATTTGTTACTTTTCTTAAATATGATAATGGCATATTTATTTTATTTATTTTTTAGAAGATACATTTTTTATTTTTAGAAGATACATACTATAGTACTTAGGTTTTATTTTTAGAAGATACATACTATAGTATTTAGGTTTTGAAGTATTATGATGTCTGCAGCTTATTTTCAAATGGTTCATCAAAAAATTATAGGTAGATATATAGGTAGATATAGGTAGATATATAGGTAGATATATTTGCAAATATGGCAAAATATTAACAATTGTTGAATCCTGCAGATAGATAATTGGGTGATTAGTATTCTTTCAACTTTTCTGTACATTTGAAAATGTTAATAACTAAACAATTGATTTAAAAAAATTTATCACGAAGAAAAATCAGAAGCAGGAACATCAGTATTCAGACCAATTAAAAGAGCCAGTGATGGGGCTTCTCTGGTGGCGCAGTGGTTGAGAGTCCGCCTGCCGATGCAGGGGACACGGGTTCGTGCCCCGGTCTGGGAGGAACCCACATGCCGCGGGGCAGCTAGGCCCGTGAGCCACGGCCGCTGAGCCTGCGCGTCCAGAGCCTGTGCTCTGCAACGGGAGAGGCCACAACAGTGAGAGGCCCGCGTACTGCAAATAAAGAAAGAAAGAAAGGAAGAAAGAAGCCAGTGATGTTTACGTGTCTGCATGAGTGTATAATACTTCTATGTACCCATATACCCATAGAATCAGAAATGGTAATTAACATGTGGTCTGTTGGTAAGCTTTACAGCGCTGTTATTTCAGAGCAATACTTTGATGCCCTCTAATAAAGAAATCTTACTATTTTCTTGACACATTTGGGGGAATAAAGGAGGAGAGGTTTAATTCTACAGCCAAATAAAGGCCTAATATACATGGTCATTTGACATTTCAAGAGATGGAAGTTAAAAATTACTATAAGACTTCAACTAGAAAAATAAATGAATAATTTTTAATCTAAAGATATTTTTAGAAAAAAGTACTACATTCAAAACTACTTGGATGTTATCCTCTATTTTTAAGGTAATATAAATGAAACTGTTTACATGTGATTGTGTCTGCCTGACCAGATTTTCTTGATGATGAAAACCATTCCTAGTTTTTTTTTTTTTTTTTTTTTTGCGGTACGCGGGCCTCTCACTGTTGTGGCCTCTCCCGTTGCGGAGCACAGGCTCCGGACGCGCAGGCCCAGCGGCCATGGCTCATGGGCCCAGACGCTCCACAGCATGTGGGATCCTCCCGGACCGGGACACAAACCCGTGTCCCCTGCGTCGAACCCCTGTCCCCTGCATCGGCAGGCATACTCTCAATCACTGTGCCACCAGGGAAGCCCGCATGTGTCTTTTTGAATTATGGTTTTCTCTGGGTATATGCCCAGTAGTGGAATTGCTGGGTCATATGGTAATTCAATTTTTAGTGTTTTAAGGAACCTTCATACTGTTCTCCATAGTGGCTGTAACAATTTACATTCCCACCAACAGTGCAAGAGGGTTCCCTTTTCTCCACACCCTCTCCAGCATTTTAACCAAGCATATCTTAACACAGCCTGCTTTCCTCTTCACTCTTAGTTCCTGGGTTCTGAGTCTAAATAAGAAACAGAATTAGTGCTTGGCTGCTGTTTAAAATAAAGATATAATTACATAAACGATTGTTCCATTCACTGTGCCATAGGACGTGTAAGGTCTGTCTTTCCTAAGCCTGAAAACCCAAAGGACAAAGATAATCCAGCAAACCCGTCACACTGGCAGGAAACAAACTTTGCTCTTTGTCGGCATCATGTGGTCAATATGTATATTACGCTTCCACTCCTCTTGATGCCCAGCAAGATGATGTTTTCTACAACCGTTCAGAGAGGAGACTTAAACTCACAGGACTCATTTTTTTCTATAAAGAAATTATGCTTTATGAAGGAACAATGTGTTAGTTATGCTTTTTGTTTCTGGATTCTTTATTCTTCAAACCAGTAATTGTATCCAGAAAAAGATTACAGAGATGGATCAGAAAATATTCAGTTTCTTAGTTTCAAGTTTGGGGATACTTTCCCTAAAGATCTACACTTCTGATGCACCCGCAAATAGTTCACATTAGCTTCTGACAATTGACTAATTAATGCCATTTAATGAATTCTGAGCACAAGGTGTTGTTTTAATTGATGTAAAAGCCCCGGACTGCTTAGAGACCTGGGTGTTAGGTACACTGGTCACCCACCTAAATGTAAGGCCTGATACAAGTCACTTATTGTTTAAAGAGCCTCTTCTGGAAAAATAATGGTGCTCGATTGAGGACTTTTTTTTTTTTTAATTCATTTTGGCTGAACCGGGTCTCAATTGCGGCATGCGGGATCCTTGCTGCAGCACGCGGATCTTTTAGTTGCGGCACGCGTACTTCTTAGTTGCGGCATGCATGCGGGATCTAGTTCCCCCACCAGGGATCGAACCTGGGCCCCCTGCTCTGGGCGCGTGGAGTCTCACCCAGTGGACCACCAGAGAAGTCCCTCGATTGAGGACTTTTATGGTGAGAGTATTCAGCTAAAAAAATCCTATTAGTATTTCACTTCAGGTTGCATCACAAGATTTAGCACTTAATGTTAGTCTTATTTGATTTTCTAATTGTTTCATGAGTCCTAATCTTGTTTCTACAACTTAAATTTAAGTTACTTGATGGTAAGGATGATATCAGACTCTTCAGCCTGTGTACTTTTTACTTTATTTTTATATATTATCTGAAAGATTAATGTCAGCACTTAATAATTTATTGTTGATTAATTTTTAGCAAGTCAAAATAACAGTATGAATTTTTTAAGTACTTATATTTACTAATAAATAATACTCATTAAGCACCACTAATGTACTAGCTACTATATTAACAACAACAAAATGTTTCAGACCTGGCGCAGAAGTCAGCCAGCTCTACACACTTAAGTCCACTGATTTTCTGTATTGCTCTATGGTCCAGATTTATCAAGCAGAATGGAACACTTTTAGTATTGATTTGTAAGAATATGTTAGGCTTTTATTATCTAATACTGTTTTGCTTTGTGGCGTGTGATTTGCCCTTATAATTGTATCCATATAATGATAAATTGCATTGCACAAAATTCTATCATAAAGTCAGTTTCTAAACCCATAAACCCATACCCCAGAAGTTTCTGTTACTTGTTCTTAGTTAAGTTGTCCACTATTGTCAAACAGACTCTGCTGAAGTGGTCTCAAAATTAATCACTTTCCCCGCTTATTTTTTAGTAGGGAATATCTAACTATTCCTACGAACTTGAGGGTGTAACTTTTTTTCATTAAGTTTTGCTCTCAGATACAGATCTCACAGACACTCCAAGGTCAGAACTCTGATTTTCCTGTCATGATTCCTGATTTAGTACAATTCTGCTGGTTATTCTATTTGAAGGTGGTCAAATGGGCTTCAAGTTAAATTAAATCATGCAAATTAAATCATGCAGTGTAATCTCTCTCTCTACCTGCTTATCTGTCTATATGCTGGAGTCCCACTAATGCGCTTAAGGAGTTGGATTAAAGGCCAGGGTTTTCTTAGAAGATTATTCCTCGATAAATACTAACAATTTAATTTACTGTTGTAAAAAGAAGCCACTGATCTATAAGAATTCTATTCTTTTAAATATTTGCAAAATAACGTGGCCTTTGTTAAGCAAGGTTTTTCCTCTTAGGAGTAGGTTAACTTATATTCCAGTTTTTAGTTTATGGTGGGTAAGAGAGAAAAACAGTTAAGTATAATTCTGCTGTTTGCTTATAGCAGTATTGCTTGCTATTTTTAAAGTACTTACATTTACTAATGTAAGTAAATGGCACTGTGCCTTTGCCCATGCTATGCCTATTTCCTGGTATGCCCTTTTCCACATCACTTGTAATATTTTATTGTCCTTATTCATTTACTATTCAGCCCTTAAAGAACAATGGCTGTGTCTTTTATACATTCACTCATTTACTTATTCAGTGAAGATTTAGCTACCTGCCAGATCTGGGGAATACAGAAGTGATAAAAACAGACAAAAATCCCTGTCTTCATGGAACTTATATACAAATGATGTAATAAATGAGTAAAATATATTGTAGTGTACCTGGAGATAAGTGCTGAAGAAGGGAGATAGAGAGTGATGGTGAGGATGGGGTTGTGATTTTTAACAGGTGGTCAGAGAAGTTTTGACTAATGTGTCATGTGAGCAAAGACCTGAAGGAGGTGAGGGCAAATCATGTATGTAGATATCTGAGGATAAAGTGTTCCAGAAAGAGGGACTAGCAAGTGAAAAGGCACTAAGATGGGAGTATTCTGGATTATGCCTGGTTTGTAGAGAAGCCACATGAGGCCCATGTAACTGGAGTAGAGTGAGAGAGGGGAAAAGTAATCACATTCATCCTAGTATCCTAGGGCTTAGTACTGTGTCTGAAACATATTGGGAGTTAACATATCAATGAATATTTTGATGGCAATGTAAAAAAATGCCAATATGTCACAAAACGTGAATTGTACTAAATTCAATCCAGGTATTTTTAACAAAACTATTTTTTCTGCTTGCCTAGACTTTGGTTTTGCCATTGAGACAGATGTGACTTCTGGTAATTCAGATTTCAGGTCCCTTCAGGATGTTGTGTTGGAGTATTTCACAAAAACATCCACATCTTCTTTTTGCATTTCCTCTGTGAAAGTACTTATAAAGAACTGTAGCCTTTGGTGAATACAAACACTGGAAAATGCTGGCAAACAATGTTGGGTAGTACTCTAGTAACATAACATTCAGATCTCTTAGCAAAGGTAACAGCACTACTCAGCATCACTTAAAGAAGCTACCAGTTTAAGGACTTATTTTGCTTCTAGAACTTATTTTTCTAGAACTTATTTCTCAGAACATCACTCACAGAATCTGTATGAAGTAGCCTATGCATATAATCTTATTAACATTTATTTCATTTGCACTGTTATCAGCAGGCGCAACGAACACATGTGTAAAATGGCAACTCTGGAAGACTGATTAGATCTTGATTAGATTTTCTCCTGCCTGCTCCTTTCCCTGGCTCACTTTGGACTCCAGGTGTTAACAATATCCTGCTATTGCTTTTGACTTGTCAGTGGATCCCTTTGAATCAGTACCTTCTCTATGTTGATTGTCAAACTTGAATTCTGATTGTTTAAGCTTTTATTCTAATCCTAATATTTTCTCCTGTCTTCCTGATTTCTCAGCTGATTTTTTCTTGAGATTCAGAAAAACATATACAGTTTCCTACAGTTCCCAAGAAATGCTTGAATGGAAACACTGATTGTAAAAGCTCTCTTCCCTCTAAGTCATCAGATCCTGATAGTTTGGGTGTTTTAATTGAATCGTCAACAAATCAAACGTTCTCAGGCTTTAATGCTCTTCAGGCTCCTGTAACCAAGTTGGATTTACTATAGTGAGGAAGAACACATAAATGGAGAACAATGGGCTGTCTCAGTAAGGTGTTAAGAAGTAAACTATTATAGGATTTGGGCTTTGCTTGGTGACTTGAGGGAGAAATCTAAGGAATTGGGGATTTGCTCTTATTGGATGCTGTCAGGCAGCTGGGGCAATTTATGATTGGGCATCTCAGTCTCATCTATACAGAGGGAAGACTAGAATGAGAATAAAGCTATAATTTGTAAATAAGTAATAATCACTCATTGTGGCCAAGAGAAAGGGTATCTTGTGGTACTTTGTGGTTGGCAGAGTGATCTTTTTTTGTCTATGCTTAGGCAAACTTCTGAAGTGCTTTACTTTGTCTCATTTTATCATGGTCTCAGAGTGACCTTGTCTGAGGTTGGTATTTCATGAGATTATGTCTATCTAATAGGAGAATAATATGGCTTAGCTGTGAGTACTAGACCAGCTTCTGACTATCAGGAGCTCTTTCTTTTTGTTCTTAAATTTTTCATTCAGATATAATTTATATACAGAAAAGTACAAAATTTTTAAGTGAACTTTCATAAAGTGAACACACTTGTGCAATCAGAATTCAGCTCAAGAAAGAGAACATCGCCAACACCCAGAAGCCCCCTTTATGCACCCTTCAGATTACTAACCCCAAGGCTACTCACTATCCTGACTTCTAACATCACAGATTCATTTTGCCTGACTTTGAGCTGTATATGAATGGAAATGTACAGAATTAGCTCTTTGTTGTCAGGTTTCCTGGGCTCTACATTATGTTTATGAGGTTCATTCATATGTTGTGTCTGATTGTAAATTAGTTCATTCTTGCTGCTGAATAGTATTCTGTTGTGTAA
This sequence comes from Globicephala melas, assembly GCF_963455315.2. Taxonomy (NCBI): domain Eukaryota; kingdom Metazoa; phylum Chordata; class Mammalia; order Artiodactyla; family Delphinidae; genus Globicephala; species Globicephala melas. The sequence continues at coordinate 49,460,720 of NC_083314.1, forward strand.
ACACACTACAGTTTATTGTTATTACTGTTGATGGCTATTTGGGTGTTTCCAGTTTGGGGAGATCAGGAATAGTGCTGCTGTGAATGTTCTTATACGTGTCTTTGGATGAATGCATATATTACATGCTTGCTGGGTAGAAGTAGAATTGGTCATGTTTACCTTTAGTAAATAGTACCAAACATTTTCCCAAAGTGGTTGTATCAATTTACACTCCCACCAGCCATGAGATTTGTGCTTGCTCTATTCCCATGTTATTTATACTGTTGCAGAATACAGAAAAAGGTGAAAACTTCTAAATATATTCTACAGGTCTACTATTACCCTGACACAAAATTGAGAAAGGACAGAACAAAAAGGAAAACTGTCAGTCATCTTTAAATAGGGCTGTAGAGATACTAAAGAAAATATTAGCAAACTGAACCTAGAAATAATTAAAAAACAAACAAACAAAAAAGCAGGACCAAGACCACAGTGAGTTTATTCCAGGAATAGAAGTGTAATTCAACATTAGGAAATCTATTAACATAACACATTAAAATTTATATTAATTTATTAGTGTTTGTTAATATAATTCATTAAGTTCCTATTAATTATTAATATCATTGTTCATATAATTCATTGAAGTAGAAACTTTATTAATATTTCCTTTAAAAGATTAAAGTAGAAAAAACATAATCTCCAGGGCTGCCGAAAAAACTGTTGATAATACTTAATTCCCATTTCTAATAAAAATTCCACAGAGATATATAAATGTCCATGTACCTTCCCTTCAGTCTACTTTTCAGATTCATCATCTATCATTACACCATATGCAGGCTAATTTCTGACTAAAACAACTTACAACTTTGATTTTTCCCTTGTTTCTCTACTTATTAACTGTGCAGCCTTGGGCAAGTTACCTAACCACTCTGTGTTAATTTCCTGTCTCAACTGGAAATAACTGTACCTACGTTAAGCAGTAAGAATTAACTCCCTTAAACAGTAAGGGAATCAATAAGTTACTATTATCACTTTTTAATTACAAGACTTTGTTCATCAGCCATCCTTTGACTGGACCATGAGTGCCCTGAGAGCAGGGACTAACAGTGGTACATTTGGGATACTCAAGGAATGTTTGTTGAATCCTGATCCAAGGTTTCTCATCTTCCTGCCTTTTTTCTTTGTTCTCTCACCCTGTTTACCCCTTCTCCCCTGTCCACCTATCTAAAGCCTAACCCCAAACAGTGAATAACCATTCTTTAGAACACTTTCTTTGTACCATTCTGATGGTGCTTATTACAGTGTTTTGAGAACTAAATGAATATAATGTTGTTGTTGTTGTTTTTAACAACACTTAGGACATAATAACCACTCAGTAAAACTTAACTATTGATGGAAGAAATTTTCAGATATTGAGGTATGGGGAAGTCGCTCTAGCTTATACGTTGATTTAGCTTGAACTTTATGCTATCTAGAACAGCCTGCCTTGTAGCCCATCAACATGCATTGTATATCTGCTCTAATCAATAAAGAAGAGTGCACTGTCCAGAAGTAAAGAACGTCCCTTCTGAAGACAGAGATAAAAGTCTCCCTTTCTGGGACATCAATGCTAGTACTCCTTTGATGATAAGGCTCCTTTCCTAGGTGCCAAAGCCATACTAACTTGCCGTGTACAAGCTAATCTGTTTTTTTGTTTGTTTGTTTGTTTTTAACTTTGAAGGAATGTACTCTTATCAGGTTTGATGTTCTTTCTTCTGAAAGAACATAAAATTGTGCTGATAAACCATGCTTCTCCAGAGCAGTTCCTCAGAGCTACCGAGAGGCTAACTCCTGGACTATAGTCCTCAGTTTGGCTCAAATAAAACTCTCCTCTATTCTTTTTAAATTTATTTATCTTTGGCTGCATTGGGTCTTTGTTTTGGTGTGCAGGCTTCTCATTGCGGTGGCTTCTTTTGTTGCGGAGCATGGGCTCTAGGCGCGTCGGCTTCAGTAGTTGTGGCGCAAGGGCTTAGTTGCTCCGTGGTATGTGGGATCTTCCCGGACCAGGGCTCGAACCCGTGTCCCTGCATTGTTAGGCAGATTCTTAAGCACTGTGCCACCAGGGAAGTCCTCTCCTCTACTCCTATTACAGATTGGTTATTGACTATTTTCTTTGACACTATCACAATCACGTTATAGTTGCTGCAGTTTTCTGAGTTCGTCCAGGGCAGAACTATGTAGTACATTTTTGTTTTCACTTTTCAAGGTCTGCCAAAGCACAGTGGCAAAGGCTGAGCTGGGAAGAAGCACCGCGCTAAGGGCCCTGGGGTGTGGGTGGGGTCCCATAAAGTTCAGCGAGATGGGGGTCACGGACGCATGCAAAGCAAGACACGGATTGGACCAATCACACAATTTGGGCGCTGAAGGCCCCATCTCCCAAATTTCCATTCACTATTCAAGTTAGAACCAAACTCTCCAGCAACGGATGCAGGTATCCGAGGCCCATTTGGGGCGCTCGGGACACCTAACCTTGGAAGGCGGGCGCAGGCGGAACCTTCGTCCTCAGCTCCAAGTTTCCCACAACTCCGCTTCTATCGCTACACTACCAAATAGACGGCCTCCTTCCCCCACCCACGATGGCCCAGTATTTTCAACGAAACGATTAACAGACACCTCAACAACTGAGGACTGTTTCTCCAAGCAGCGTTCCCCCAGCGCGGTCGCATGCATCCCGCAACATAGCGGCGGTTCTCAAAGAAGGGCCACCCACGCTTCCCCCGCCCGGTGAGAAAGAGGCCGCCGGCCGTAGCTCCGGGCGCGTGCTCTGCCGCTGACACCGCCCCGCGCCCACGCCGCCCCGCCTCCTTCTCTCCAGGACTTCCTGCTGTGCTGCTCGCAGACCCCCGGCGCGCTGCTGCAGGGACCTGACCTATTCGGAGCGCGCTGTTAGCCAGGGGTACCGGAAGAGGCCGGGCAGCGGGGGAGAGCTGCAGAGGGAGGCGGAGCCCGTCACGCACGCCCAGGGAGGGCAGGGGGAGAGAGGGAGGCACAGTTAAGCGAGGAGCGCGAGGAAGTGAGCTTGGGTCCGACTTGAGCTCTGGCTCAAGACCGAGACTGGTGGGCCAGGACCCCAAGCCGGCGTCACACCCCGTCTGAAGAAGACAGGCGGTCACATGGCTTCGCCATTCCTGCTTGCGGGAGCCACTACGGGCGACAGCGGCGGAGAGCTGAGCTCGGGGGACGACTCCGTGGATATGGAATCCCTCCAGAGCCCGGAGACCGAGGCGTCCAGGAGGCTAACAGAGCTGTTTGAGAAGGCTGCCGCGCACTTCCGAGGCCTGGTTCAAGGGGCCAGCAGGGAGCAGCTCTTGTACCTGTATGCCCGGTACAAGCAGGTAGAGTCGCAGGGAAGGGGTGGATGCGGGAGAGCGACCACAGGCCTTCTCTTTCCTCCAAAAAACAGATAGTAAACGTGCTTGATTAATGGTTAGGTGTAATGAAGTTTGTATGTGTATGTGTGTTGTTTTTTAATCATCTGCTAAGGATTAGCATCATTCTGGACATGGAAAGGACCTGTCTGCTATCCGAGGAGTGATATTTAGCTGACCCTGAATGACAGTTTTTCTGTGTCTTCTCTGACTTGCTTAGTGGCCTTGCACTTACGCTTTCACCAGCTTCAGAACATTTACAAAACAAGATTTATCGTTCACTCTTGCCAGAGGGTCGTTTGGAAGTAAACGTAGTAATGTTAAAAAAACATTTCTGAGAATAATATGATTGTAATAAAGAGGGTGATGCAATGCAAAGTAAAGTATTACTACTTTTATTATTGTGATTTTTTTTAACCCTAAATATCTTAGACTTATGTTTTGGCTGAATATGCTTGTGTTAGATACAGTTATGAAAATTTTAGAGCTAGAAAACACCAGATGAAATAATGCCCTTCTCTTAGGAATAATAAGGAAACCCGGAGAGAGTAGATAACTTGCCTAGGGTCATAGAGAACTAGAACGAGATTGTAGCTCCTGACTCTAAGGCTTCAAAGATTACCTGGAAGTATGGAAATAATAATAATAATGTCATATGAGACATCTTTAATTTATCCTCAAAGAGTAATTGGGTTAGAAAAATAATTGCTTTATCATAATCGACAAATACTTGTTCAGCATCTTTTATGGCAAAACACTTGGGTGTTATGCCTGTGGGGGATGCAGAGAAGCAAAAGCATCATGACACTTGCCATCAAGAGACTTATAAAGTTACTTGAGGTGTTTAGATTTAAACATGTGAAAAATCGCTCACGAGAGTTAAATAACAGTTCGGGAAAACTCCAGCTCTTTGGAACACTGGAAGGAATGAAGTTCTGGATAACAGCCCATTTTATGCCTCTTGGTATCTGTTTCCCCCTGTATTCTTTAAAAAAAAAAAAGTTGTGGGGACCCTCTGTATTCTTAAACTGAATATACTAAGTAGAGATGAACCTTCTTTTGAAGATTCATGAATATCTGTTAAAGTGACCTGAGAGATATAGCTGGTAGGAACAAATGGTATAAATTATAGTGTTGAATGAAAATATGCCTGAATTGGCCTCAGAATTTGTTTTCATGCAGAAGTCCTGGATATCTGTTTTCTCTTCGGTCATTTATCCTGTCCTAATAACATTAAAATGAGACTTTCAGTTATTTAACAAGAATTTATTGAGCATTGCGCTTGGACCAGTAACATGGCTGACTGATGATTCTCTGAGCAGTATAAGACTAATTTTCTCCAAATTTCCTAAAAACATTGTTTTTCTTTCTATGACATATATTTATTGATACTAGCATCATCATTATTAAATATCTGATATTCGAGTCATCAGTGAACTATAGTCACCTGTCAGCTGGCAACCATCTGTCTCAAATATACTTCATCCAGATAGTCTGGAAGAGGCGTGTGTTCCTCACCCTCTTGACATTAGTGTGGTTAGAGATATTCTGTTTCTGGAAATAAAATTCCTCGTTATTGGAGAATAATTATTAGAGAATAAGATTATGCTTACTTAGATATGTTAGGGCACACAGTGTTTATCAATCTCTTCTAAATATCTTGTTTTTATCAGAATTCTGTGGCAGTATTAAAAATAGCATCTTTGATAGAATAACAAAGTTGAAAGTCCAGTATAATTCCTGTATGGTGGATCAGAATTTCTCATAAAATAATTACATTTCTCATAAAATCAACCTTTATCATAAAATAATTACATTTTCTTTTCCAAATAGCACTCTATTTTGTCAGCAGGAAGAGGCTGAAAATAAGCTGAGATGTGAACCTTACTTAATAGAAGGCACCTGCCTTCTATTAAGGCAGACAGTAAAGAGATTTGCAAATTGTAAAACACTGTCACTTTTCTCACTAAATTTTTTTTGCTTTAAAATATATCAGGCAGAGCCCTAACATACCATAATAGCTCTTTTAGTCTTGGATAAGCCTATGACTGCACAATTATCTTTTAGTGAAGTTTCAGAAAGATCACACCAATTAACAGGGTTTTTTTGGTCCTCCATGCATTAGCCTGCACTCTCCCAGCAAAAGATAACTAATTGACACCTGTGAAACTAGAGGACAATGAAAATTTGAAGCTCCTGTTGAGGAACCTTCAGCATTAGCACAGGTGGGGATACTCAGCATGTCCTCCTACTTTAACCTGGGTACACTTGATTCACTGGCATTTACCATTGTCAAACTTTGTTGAAATACTCTGTTTCAGGGGCACTGATATATCATACATATATCAGAGAGAACAGAGTTTAGATGATGCTCTGTTAAAGTGCTGCATTTTATAACTGTTTCATAGCTTAGGATTCATCATCCTTGATTTGGAAACTGTTACTTACGATGTCCTAAAATCCTGTAGTTTTATTTTCCCAGTCTTTGTGGATCCAGAACTATTCTTTGAATTTGGGAATACAAAAGCTTCTGTATCAGTGAGGATACTGGGTCAGCTGCTGAACTTTTATTTTCATCTCACATAATGGTCTGGAGGTAGGTGATCTAGGGCTGATAGGGTGCTTCTGTTTCATGTGATCATCCAGGGGCTTAGTCTTTGTCTGTCTTGTAGTTCAGCCATCCCTCAAGGCAGCAGTTCTCAAACTATGGTCCCCTGATAATCCCTCAGACTTTCACAGAATATAAAGTCAAAACTATTTTCATAATAATACCAAGACACTACAGGCATACCTCAGAGATATCAAGGGTTCAGTTGTAGACCACTGCAATAAAGCAAATAGCACAATAAAGTGAGTCACGCGAATGTTTTGATTTCCCAATGCATATAAAAGTTATGTTTATACTATACTGTAGTCCATTAAGTGTGCAAAAGTGTTATGTCTAAAAAATGTATATACCTCAAGTAAAAAATACTTTATTGCTAAAAAATGCTAACCATCATCTGAGCCTTCAGTGACTCATAATCTTTTCGCTAGTGGAGGGTTTGAAATACTGGGAGAAATAGCAAAATGTAACCCAGGGACATGAAGTGAGCAAATGCTATTGGAAGAATGGTGCCGATAGACTTGCTTGATACAGGGTGTCCACAAACCTTTAATTTGTGAAAAACGCAGTGTCTGCAAAGCACAATGAAGCAAAGTGCAGTAAAACGAGATATGCTTGTATTTGCCTTTTTTCTGTGCTGTCATGGCAGATAAAACTGCTGATGTGTTAGCATGAATCAAGGCAGTGGCAGCAGACTGTACTGGTAGTTATTTTTTTTTAACCACTATGTACTCTGAGTTAAAAAAAAAGGCCAGTTTCACTTTAAAATGTCTTTGATGAAGCAGTGAAAATTATTGATTTTTATTCAGTATTAACTCTTGAGTACACATCTTTTTACTATTGTGTGTGATGAAATGGGGGTACACACAAAATACTTCTCCTGCATACTGAATTATGTTGGTTGTTTTGAGGAAAAACACCTGTGTAATTTTTGGTTGCAAGTTGAGCTACCCACATGAAACATGATTTTTACTTAGCAGAGCAACTCACTGATAAACTATGCTTATTCAGATTTGAGCATTTGGCATACAGTTCCTTGAAAATGAGTGAAGTCAGCCTGTCACTTCAAGGAAAACAACTGACAGTATTTGTTGCCAGTGACAACATTTGAGCCTTCAAGTGAAAATTAAGTTTGGAAAATCTGTATCTGCCACCCGATCTTGACAGCTTCCTAATACTGAAAAACGTTTTTGATAAGATTAGTGGAGGTTTTAATGATTGTGAACTTCCGGTATTGTATGTATAATGAATTGTGTCATTTGGAAGATCTGCGGAACTCAGTGAACTGTTTTTTCAAATATTTCAGGGAATGAGGTTACAAATTATGTGTGGATAAAAGATACATTGAAAGTGCAGGTCAGACCAATGGATTTTAATGTAACAGTGTGAAAAATTTGTTGGTATCACTTCAGATTCCACATTGCAATTAACCTTAAAGAAACTGCCACTTGTTTAGTTTTGGTGTGATATGAAAGACGAGTAGCCACAATTATCTGAAAATGCTACTAAAGTACTTTTCTTTTCTAACAACATATCTCTGTGAAGTTGAATTTTCTTCATTTACTTCAACCAAAACAGCATATACTGCAATAGATTGAATGCAGAAGTAGAATACACCTGCCTTCTATTAAGGCAGACAGTAAAGAGATTTGCAAATTGTAAAACACTGTCACTTTTCTCACTAAATTTTTTTTGCTTTAAAATGTATATTTTTCATAAAATTTTGTTATTTATGTTAACATGTAATGAGTTTATTATTTTTAAATTAATACATATTTTAAAATTTCATTTCTAATCTGGTAAATATTGATAGATATAACCCACGTAAACAAAAGCTCTTTGCGGGGATCAGTTTCTAAGAGTGTAAAGGGATTATGAGACCAAAAGGTTTGTGAACTGCTGCCCTAAGATTCTCTTCCCATGGCCAGAGATAGCTCACCATACGCATGTTCTAGCCAGGGCAGAGGGAAGGGGAAGAACAAGCCCCCCTTTCTTCCCCCCCCCCCCACCCCGGTATGCAGGCCTCTCACTGTTGTGGCCTTTCCCGTTGCGGAGCACAGGCTCCGGACACGCAGGCTCAGCGGCCATGGCTCACGGGCCCAGACGCTCCACGGCATGTGGGATCTTCCCAGACGGGGGCACGAGCCCGTGTCCCCTGCATCGGCAGGCAGACTCTCAACCACTGCACCACCAGGGAAGCCCCAAGCCCCCCTTTCTTTTTTTTTTTTTTTTTTTTTGCGGTACGCGGGCCTCTCACTGTTGTGGCCTCTCCCGTTGCGGAGCACAGGCTCCGGACGCGCAGGCTCAGCGGCCATGGCTCACGGGCCCAGCCGCTCCGCGGCATGTGGGATTTTCCCGGACCGGGGCACGAACCCGTGTCCCCTGCATCGGCAGGCGGACTCTCAACCACTGCGCCACCAGGGAAGCCCCCTCCTTTCTTTTTAAGGAAGATATTTATATCACTTTCACATACATCCAGCCCCCCGAACCTGGGCAGAAGTTGCATGGCCACATGTAATGTTCAGCTCAATGACCATGTGTCCGGCTGAGACTTCTATTACCATAAGAGAGAGGAAGGATAGATACTGGTATTTGTTTCTGCCACTGGCTGTTGTCTGAATAAAAAAACCACAAATAGTAATAACTGCTATTTTTATGATGCCTAGTAGTTTATCTCATTTCATATTTCTAACACAGTAGTTCAAGTGATTTTAGAGATGCCAGAACTGAAGCCTAGATTCTATGTGGCATATAAAAGAGTGTTGTATAGTAGAGTAATATTGGACTTTGGTGTCTAACAGTCCTGGAGTCAAGTCTTGACTCCTAATTCAAGATTTACTCATGTGTGAGCTCCTCTGTACTCATTTATAGAATGAATTTGTAATGGCAAGCCTAACAGGATTGTTGTGTGGCTCATTTGACATACATATGTGAAACTTTTGGTTTATGGTGATTGTTCAAGAAAAGCAGCTCCTGATCTTTCATCATTTCTTCCCCCGCCCCATCATGACCGGGCTGCCCCTGTGTAAATGTACATTTTAATAACAGCCAGAGGGCCATGTGATTAATGGCTAAGCAAATGATAGAGATGATGGTTGTTAGGAGCTCAGAGATGGATGAGATCATTGTAGATGGAAAGGGTTCTTAGAATTTGAACCTTGAGTGGGACTGCAAGGAGATTTAGCATTTTGAAAAGCTGAGAGAAGAGAAGTCTTTTTAGGTGAGGGAAATAACATGAGCAAAATAGAATAAAAATTCTAAATGCAGTGAGTAGATCAGTCTGGTTAGTGAGTAGACCATCAGTTTGATTTTAGCAAAATGCAAGTGTGTAAGAGTAGAAGGAGGTAGTGGGAAGGTCTTTGAGAAGTAGATGGGGTCCAGATTGTGGTATTTAGCTTTAGGGAAAATAGGTATTTTGTTGAACACATGCCTAATGTATTCATTTTATATGCAACAAACATTTTTTTACTGCCTTAAGTTAGACACTATGTTATGTGCAATGAGCGACTTAAGAATGGTTTCTTAGAGGCTATATTCTAATAGCAAGATGAGACTACACAAACCTTGCTAACACAAGGTAAAAGTGAAAAGTGCCATCAGAGAGGTATAGAGTAAGTGCTGTGAGGGTTCATCAGAAAGGGAGATTACTGCTGGCGGTGGGAATCGAGCTGTGTAGTGAATTCTACAGTTGTGTGAATTTCACTTATGCTTATTCACAATGAAAATAATTACTGTGTAGTTTAACTACAAGTGTTTGAGGATTAAAAATAAGTATTGAGCACAAACAAGAGAAGACTATTGTGGAATAACTAGAATTTATATTATTGAGAAACCTTGAAATTTTTTTTGTGTGGCTTTTAGCATCTAAATTTATGTTGACTAGTTTCATAATAGGGCACGTTAAAAATAGTGTGCTTTATCCTGGAATTTGAGAGAGATAAAATGCTGATAGTGTTATGAGAATCAACACAGACAGACGGTATGATGAATTCTGATAAACTGTACTTTAAAGCTTGTTTTATTGCATGTTTAAAAATTCTTCTACATTACAAATGGTAATAAGGATTGCATAATCTATATTTATAATTTGTTTCATATATATAATTTGTCTACGAATTTAGGAATGCACTGTCACCCTTTTTTTAATAATGTATTACACTGTTAGATAACAGTTTTTTTACGCAGTAAGCCAAAGCAGCCTGTATTTAAAGTTTGTTTTTTGGTTTGCTTTTGCAAAGCATGTTAAATTTTGTTATTTTATGTGATGCAGATATTTTCTAACCTATAGTTATGAAGTATACATAATAGATTTAAAAATTAGAAGTTTCTCTGACATTTCTTTGAAAAATAAGTTCTTGATTTTACCCCCCTCCCGCTTGATTTAGGTCAAAGTTGGAAATTGCAATACTCCTAAACCAAGCTTCTTTGACTTTGAAGGAAAGCAAAAATGGTAAGAAATTCTTGGGATCTAATGGGGTGGTTGTAAATGGCTTAGGTGTTTAGGAATTAGAAAGTAGTGAGCAGATTAAAGAATTAGGTTTCTATTAATCTCTTTCTGCTGTAGACTGTGCTAATGATAGGCAGTTGGGAGAGAGATTAAAAGAATCCGATTTTAGTTAAATCTCCTAAAGGATTCTTATGCCATTGATGTTGGTATATAAGTAGTTCACAACAGACACACATTCCTTACATATGAATTGCTTCTTAGAGAGTGACCAAAAGAGCTATTGGTTGGAATTTTCCTTCCCTGTCATACAGCCCCTAATGGGACACCACTTCTCCCCTCTGGAGGGATCTTTGGAGGAAGGCCAGGAGGTTGGGAAGGTAGAAGAGCAGGGTAAATCCCAATTTTTTTACTCTTCTCCCCTTCGCAATTTTATCTGCTCATTTCTAGTGCCCTTCTGTTTCTTGCCCACCCATACCATGGTGAAGAAGTGCGTATAATACCCTGTTGGGCAGAAGGGGGAAAAAATAGATAGTGAGTCTACTTCTTTCCTGAATACTTAAAAAGATTATGCCCTCCTAGATTTTTTTACTTATAATTCAGAGATTACCTCTTATCATTTGAGGCCTTATTTCCTCTTACCTTGTCTAAGTGAAAAGAGAGAAATTGCATACAATAGGGAACCTTAGTTATAGAAGGAAGGACCTTGGAGCATCAGCCCTAGAATTAAAAGTAGAGAGAGTAGGGTTTAAAAAGAAAAGATGAAATATGGTTATAGAGAGAAGAAGCATATTTCACAATGTGGTCCCCTGGACAAGTTGCCTGTCTAGGAAATGTTTGTTACTCAGCTCTGAGGAGATGTAGAGCTTGAACCCCAATGCAAATATTAATGTCATTAAGCACAACTGTTTAGTTCAGCTGACTTTTTTTTGTGTAAGACATTCTCAGTGAAGGAAGCAGTGCTTTGATTTTCATTCTGGCGCAGGTTTTCTTTGCTGATGATAACAAAAAGTTCTCTGACTGGCATTTTATTACTGTTGTAGAGAGTACCTGATGTAAATTTTATGTGAGTTTTTTGTTTTAGTTTAAGAATTATAATTCACCATTATTTTTTTCCCCAAGTTTGCCTGTTATCTCACTGTTTTTAATAATTTTTAAAAGTTTAGACTTTACAACCGCTATAATTATAATCCAGTCAAGAATCATCAATGAAAAAAAAAAGAATCATCAATGGATGTTAAAATCATTAGATGAAAAACTACTAGGGAATAATATTCACACAATCTGATCCACAGTTTACTTATTAATTACAAAGAGGAAACCGGGAGATACTGCTTTTACTAAGTCCTGACTCCTATCACGATGGGACAAACTGCTGTCATGTGATGAATTGTAAACGATATGTCACCTATATGTTGGTCTTGCCAAATATTTAACCTGATTCTAGTCATGATTAATCATTTTTGGCAAGAACACTCTGTAGGTGAGGAAACAATCAGACAAATGCAAATTGAAAGATATTTTATAAAACAGCTGGTTCAGACTCTTAGAAAATAGCAATATCATGGAAGACAAAAAGTCTAAAGATACATGAAACTCAGTGCTGTGTGTAAATCTTGATTGGCTCCTCATCTGGGAGAAGAAAGCTATAAAGGATCTTTTGGGGAAGTCAGGGAAATCTGAATATGGTCTATATACGTTTATTTAATAGTACTGATATTAAGTTTCTTCACTTTGAAGAATATATATTTGGGGTAAAGTGTTATGATGTATACAAGTAACTTTCAAGAGATTCAGCAAAAATAAATTTAGGAAACCTCAGAAAGATGTTCTGTTCATCATAGGAGCAGGCAGGTAGTGAGAAAACTGTGGGACTGAGTTCTGTTTTACAGTAGATCAGTGGCTGTACTTCCCGGTTGGAGGTAGAAAGAATTGGCAGGGAAAAGCCAAGAAGGAGGCCTGTCCTAGCAGCTGGCAAAAAAGAAGAAAAGGAAAACACAGAAGGGGGCTCAGGACTAAAATATTGCCCTTGGTATTAAACTGCAGGAAGTCCCTACCTTCTTAGTCACTGTATTCTTATCTCTGTCTTCACTTCCCCTCGCTTTTTTTTTTTGAATTTTATTTTATTTATTTTTTTATACCACAGGTTCGTATTAGTTATCCATTTTATACATATTAGTATATATATGTCAATCCCAATCTCCCAATTCCTCACACCACCACCACCCCTCCCCCGCCACTTTCCCCCCTTGGTGTCCATACGTTTGTTCTCTACATCTGTGTCTCAATTTCTGCCCTGCAAACCGGTTCGTTTGTACCATTTTTCTAGGTTCTACATATATGCGTTAATATACGATATTTGTTTTTCTCTTTCTGACTTACTTCACTCTGTATGACAGTCTCTAGATCCATCCACGTCTCTACAAATGACCCAATTTCGTTCCTTTTTATGGCTGAGTAATATTCCATTGTATATATGTACCACATCTTCTTTATCCATTCGTCTGTCGATGGGCATTTAGGTTGCTTCCATGTCCTGGCTATTGTAAATAGTGCTGCAGTGAACATTGGGGTACATGTGTCTTTTTGAATTATGGTTTTCTCTGGGTATAAGCACAAGAGTGGGATTGCTGGGTCATACGGTAATTCTATTTTTAGTTTTTTAAGGAACCTCCATACTGTTTTCCATAGTGGCTGTATCAATTTATATTCCCACCAACAGTGCAAGAGGATTCCCTTTTCTCCACACCTTCTCCAGCATTTGTTGTTTGTAGATTTTCTGATGATGCCCATTCTAACTGGTGTTGTGAGGTGGCACCTCATTGTAGTTTTGATTTGCATTTCTCTAATAATTAGTGATGTTGAGCAGCTTTTCATGTGCTTCTTGGCCATCTGTATGTCTTCTTTGGAGAAATGTCTATTTAGGTCTTCTGCCCATTTTTGGATTGGTTTGTTTGTTTCTTTAATATTGAGCTGCATGAGCTGTTTATACATTTTGTAGATTAATCCTTTGTCCGTTGATTCATTTGCAAATATTTTCTCCCATTCCAAGGGTTCTCTTTTCGTCTTGTTTGTAGTTCCCTTGGCTGTGCAAAAGTTTTTGAGTTTCATTAGGTCCCATTTGTTTATTTTTGTTTTTATTTCCATTACTCTAGGAGGTGGATCAAAAAAGATCTTGCTGTGATTTATGTCAAAGAGTGTTCTTCCTAAGTTTTCCTCTAAGAGTTTTATACCGTCCGCTCTTACATTTAGGTCTCTAATCCATTTTGAGTTTATTTTTGTGTGTGATGTTAGGGAGTGTTCTAATTTCATTCTTTTACATGTAGCTGTCCAGTTTTCCCGGCACCACTTATTGAAGAGACTGTCTTTTCTCCATTGTATATCCTTGCCTCCTCTGTCATAGATTAGTTGACCATAGGTGCATGGGTTTATCTCTGGGCTTTCTATCCTGTTCCATTGATCTGTGTTTCTGTTTTTGTGCCAGTACCATATTGTCTTGATTACTGTAGCTTTGTAGTATAGTCTGAAGTCAGGGAGTCAAATTCCTCCAGCTCCGTTTTTTTCCCTCAAGACCGCTTTGGCTATTCGGGGTCTTTTGTGTCTCCATACAAATTTTAAGATATTTTGTTCTAGTTCTGTGAAAAATGCCATTGGTAGTTTGATAGGGATTGCTTTGAATCTGTAGATTGCTTTGGGTAGTATAGTCATTTTCACAATATTGATTCTTCCAATCCAGGAACATAGTATATCTCTCCATCTGTTGGTATCATCTTTAATTTCTTTCATCAGTGTCTTATAGTTTTCTTCCTACAGGTCTTTTGTCTCCCTAGGTAGGTTTATTTCTAGGTATTTTATTCTTTTTGTTGCAATGGTAAATGGAAGTGTTTCCTTAATTTTCTGATCTTTCATTGTTAGCGTATAGGAATGCAAGAGATTTCTGTGCATTAATTTTGTATCCTGCAACTTTACCAAATTCATTGATTAGCTCTATAGTAGTTTTCTGGTGGCATCTTTAGGATTCTCTATGTATAGTGTCATGTCATCTGCAAACAGTGACAGTTTTACTTCTTCTTTTCCAATTTGTATTCCTTTTATTCCTTTTTCTTCTCTGATTGCCGTGCCTAGGACTTCCAAAACTGTGTTGAATAATAGTGGTGAGAGTGTACATCCTTGTCTTCTTCCTGATCTTAGAGGAAATGCTTTCAGATTTTCACCATTGAGAATGATGTTTGCTGTAGGTTGTCATATATGGTCTTTATTATGTTGAGGTAGGTTGCCTCTATGCCCACTTTCTGGAGAGTTTTTATCATAAATGGGTGTTGAATTCTGTCAAAAGCTTTTTCTGCAGCTATTGAGATGATCATATGGTTTTTCTTCAGTTTGTTAATATGGTGTATCACATTGATTCATTTGCATATATTGAGGAATCCTTGCATTCCTGGGATAAATCCCACTTGATCATGGTGTATGATCCTTTTAATGTGTTGTTGGATTCTGTTTGCTAGTATTTTGTTGAGGATTTTTGCATCTATATTCATCAGTGATATTGGTCTGTAATTTTCTTTTTTTGTAGTATCTTTGTCTGGTTTTGGTATCAGGGTGATGGTGGCCTCATAGAATGAGTTTGGGAGTGCTCCTTCCTCTGCAGATTTTTGGAAGAGTTTGAGAAGGATGGGTGTTAGCTCTTCTCTAAATGTTTGATAGAATTCACCTGTGAAGCCATCTGGTCCTGGACTTTTGTTTGTTGGAAGATTTTTAATCGCAGTTTCAATTTCATTACTTGTGATTGGTCTGTTCATATTTTCTATTTCTTCTTGCTTCAGTCTTGGAAGGTTATTCTTTTCTGAGAAGTTGTCCATGTCTTCCAGGTTGTACATTTTATTGGCATAAAGTTGCTTGTAGTAATCTCTTAGGATGCTTTGCATTTCTACGGTGTCTGTTGTAACTTCTCCTTTTTTCATTTCTAATTTTATTGATTTGAGTCCTCTCCTGCTTTTTCTTGGTGAGTCTGGCTAATGGTTTATCAATTTTGTTTCTCTTCTCAAAGAACCAGCTTTTAGTTTTATTGATCTTCGCTGTTGTTTTCTATGTTTCTATTTTATTTATTTCTGCTCTGATCATTATGATTTCTTTCCTTCTACTAACTTTGGGTTTTGTTTGTTCTTCTTTCTCTAGTTGTTTTAAGTGTAGAGTTAGATTGTTTATTTGAGATGTTTGTTGTTTCTTGAGGTAGGATTGTATTGCTGTAAACTTCCCTCTTAGAACTGCTTTTGCTGCATCCCATAGGTTTTGGATCATCGTGTTTTCATTGTCATTTGTCTTTAGGTAGTTTTTTATTTCCTCTTTGATTTCTTCAGTGATCTGTTGGTTATTTAGTAATGTATTGTTTAGCCTCCATGTGTGTGTTTTTTACGTTTTTTTCCCTGTAATTGATTTCTAATCTCATAGTGTTGTGGTCAGAAAAGATGCTTGATATGATCTCAATTTTCTTAAATTACTGAGGCTTGATTTGTGACCCAAGATATGATCTATCCTGGAGAATGTTCTGTGTGCACTTGAGAAGAAAGTGTAATCTGCTGTTTTGGATGGAATGTCCTATAAATATCAATTAAATCTTTCTGGTCTATTGTGTCATTTAAAGCTTGTGTTTCCTTATTAATTCTCTGTTTGGATGATCTGTCTATTGGTGTAAGTGAGGTGTTAAAGTCTCCCACTGTTATTGTGTTACTGTCGATTTCCTCTTTTATAGCTGTTAGCTGTTGCCTTGTGTATTGAGGTGCTCCTATGTTGGGTGCATATATATTTATAATTGTTTTATCTTCTTCTTGGATTGATCCCTTGATCATTATGTAGTGTCCTTCCTTGTCTCTTGTAACATTCTTTATTTTAAAGTCTATTTTATCTCATATGAGAATTGCTACTCCAGCTTTCTTTTGATTTCCACTTGCATGGAATATCTTTTTCCATCCCCTCACTTTCAGTCTGTATGTGTCCCTAGGTCTGAAGTGGGTCTCTTGTAGACAGCATATATATGGGTCTTGCTTTTGTATCCATTCAGCCAGTCTGTGTCTTTTGGTTGGAACATATAATCCATTTACATTTAAGGTAGTTATCGATATGTATGTTCCTGTGACCATTTTCTTAATTGCTTTGGAGTTTTTTTTTTTTACGGTACATGGGCCTCTCACTGTTGTGGCCTCTCCCGTTGCGGAGCACAGGCTCCGGACACGCAGGCTCAGCGGCCATGGCTCACGGGTCCAGCTGCTCCGCGGCATGTAGGATCTTCCCGGACTGGGGCACGAACCCATGTCCCCTGCATCGGCAGGCAGACTGTCAACCACTGCACCACCAGGGAAGCCCTTGGGTTTGTTTTTGTAGGTCCTTTTCTTCTCTTGTGTTTCCCACTTAGAGAAGTTCCTTTACCATTTGTTGTAGAGCTGGTTTGGTGGTGCTGAATTCTCTTAGCTTTTGTTTGTATGCAAAGCTTTTGATTTCTCCATTGAATCTGAATGAAATCCTTGCCGGGTAGAGTAATCTTGGTTGTAGGTTCTTCCCTTTCATCACTTTAAATATGTCATGCCACTCCCTTCTGGCTTGTAGAGTTTCTGCTGAGAAATCAGATGTTAACCTTATGGGAGTTCCCTTGTATGTTATTTGCCATTTTTCCCTTGCTGCTTTCAATGGTTTTTCCTTGTCTTTAATTTTTGCCAGTTTGATTACTATGTGTCTCCACGTGTTTCTCCTTGGGTTTATCCTGTATGGGACTCTGTGTGCTCCCTGGATTTGGTGGCTCTTTCCTTTCCCATGTTAGGGAAGTTTTCGACTATAATCTCTTCACATATTTTCCTTTCACTCTCTCTTCTCCTTCTGGGACCTCTATAATGCGAATGTTGTCACGTTTAATGTTGTCCCAGAGGTCTCTTAGGCTGTCTTCATTTCTTTTCATTCTTTTTTCTTTATTCTGTTCCGCAGCAGTGAATTCCACCATTCTGTCTTCCAGGTCACTTATCCGTTCTTCTGCCTCAGTTATTCTGCTATTGATTCCTTCTAGTGTATTTTTCATTTCACTTATTGTATTGTTCATCTCTGTTTGTTTGTTCTTTAATTCTTCTAGGTGTTTGTTAAACATTTCTTGCATCTTCTCGATCTTTGCCTCCATTCTTTTTCTGAGGTCCTGGATCATCTTCACTATCATTATTCTGAATTCTTTTTCTGGAAGGTTGCCTACCTCCACTTCATTTAGTTGTTTTTGTAGGATTTTATCTTTTTCCTTCATCTGGTACGTAGCCTTCTGCCTTTTCATGTCTGTCTTTCTGTGAATGTGGTTTTTGTTCCACAGGCTGCAGGATTGTAGTTCCTGCTTCTGCTGTCTGCCCTCTGGTGCATGAGGCTGTCTGAGAGGCTTATGCATGTCTCCTGATGGGAGGGAATGGTGGTGGGTAGAGCTGGCTGTTGCTCTGGTGGGCAGAGCTCAGTAAAAGTTTAATGTGCTTGTCTGCTGATGGGTGGGGCTGGATTCCCTCCCTGTTGGTTGTTTGGCCTGAGGCTACCCAACACTGGAGCCTACCCAGGCTCTTTGGTGGGGCTAATGGCAGACTCTCGGAGGGCTCATGTCAAGGAGTACTTCCCAGAACTTCTGCTGCCAGTGTCCTTGTCCTCATGGTGAGACACAGTCACCCCCCGCCTCTGCAGGAGACCCTCCAACACTAGCAGGTAGGTCTGGTTCAGTCTCCTGTGGGGTCACTGCTTCTTCCCCTGGGTCCCGCTGTGCACACTACTTTGTGTGTGCCCTCCAAGAGTGGAGTCTCTGTTTCCCCCAGTCCTGTTGAAGTCTTGAAGTCAAATCCCTCTAGCCCTCAAAGTATGGTTCTCTGGGAATTCCTCCTCCCGTTGCCGGACCCCCAGGTTGGGAAGCCTGACTTGGGGCTCAGAACCTTCACTCCAGTGGGTGGACTTCTGTGGTATAATTGTTCTCCAGTTTGCGAGTCAGCCACCCAGCACTTATGGGATTTGATTGTATTGTGATTGCGTCCTTCCTACAGTCTCATTGTGGCTTCTCCTTTGTCTTTGGATGTGGGGTGTCTTTTTTGGTGAGTTCCATTGTCTTCCTCTTGATGATTGTTCAGCAGTTGGTTGTGATTCTGGTGCTCTCGCAAGAAGGAGTGAGAGCACGTCCTTCTACTCTGCCATCTAGAACCAAAAATCCCTCCCCTTGCTTTTGATGTCCCTGCCCAAAGCCTCAGGATCTACTACTAGCAGCTTAGAGATGAGATAACTGCAGAAGGGGAGGTATATTTCTCACATCTTAAAATGAGAAGTTTGAAGCATTTCCCACAGAATATTGTTTTGTGTGACGGTTAACATATTACTGAAATGCCACAAACACAGTTAATTCGTAAGATGGGAACTACTCCTATTGTTTGTAGACCATACCTTCTCAACAGGGGTTTGACATTTGGGTTTGGGGGAGTTTTAAAATCTTAGATAGTAAAAAAAACTAAAAAATAAAAAAAATCTTTGATAGTACAATAGTAGTGTGTCATCTTCCAAAATTCAGCAGATGTGCAATATATGTGTAATTTTAAAATTTAACGGGGGAGGGTGATTAGGGAAAAAAATGTCTAAAAGGGCTCCTTAGGTTGGGTGATAAGGTCTATATTGCTGTGGACCAATGAAATGCAAAAAGAGAAGGCTACTCATATATGGCTTGTTATATCTGTATCTCCTGACCCTTAAAATGTGTGTGCCTTTTTTTAATAATAAAAAGAAGAAATATACTGTTTGTGTTCCTTACATAGTTAATGATAGGTCATTTTGGATATTCTCTACTTTAGGGAAGCATGGAAAGCACTTGGTGATTCAAGCCCCAGCCGAGCAATGCAGGAGTATATTGCTGTAGTGAAAAAATTAGATCCAAGTTGGAATCCTCAGGTAAGACCGAATGATTGTAAATAATATTTTCCAATAACATATTATCTTTCTCTCAAATAAATGTTTAAAACTAAGCTTTAGGCTTAAATAACATCCTTAAAGTTTTATTTTCTCAAATCAAAAGATTATAAAGTTATTGCAGTATTTATCTAAAAATATTATTGCTTATATGTTAATCAGCTACTGATACTGAGAACTTCTCTGAATTGTAGAGCATTTTTAAAAGCATAATTGTAATTTCAGTCGTGTAAAAACTCAATTCATTTCAGAATTTGAAAGAGTTTAACTTGAGATCATATTATTATCTTGAGAAATGGAAGTTTTTTTTTTAATGAGCACTTTCTATGAAAGTACAAAATGCTTGTTGATAGGGGTAAAATATGAATGACATGCTTTCTGCCATTATGTAAAGTACCTTATAGAATATAAAACGTATCAAAAATAGAGTAACAGTATAAAACAATAATAATGCGAATGCTAGGGTATCCAGTGGAAGAACAGATTACTTTGGACTTCGGCGGCAGTTATTACGTTGTTACATATTTATTACCAGTATGAAGGAATTTTGTTCCACCAGTGATGGAATCTTAAAATGTCAGAGTTGTAAGGAATCTTAAAGATTTATATGTTATGACATATAAAAGTATATCTTAATTATGAGTACAAAGGGGGAGAGATAACCAAGTTAGGATAGCTCTAATGATACGACTGCCTTTTGGAAATCATTGAAACATTTCCTGATGTTTTTGATGTGCATGAGTATTCATTCTCAGAAACATTCCTTTTTATTAATATCTTTTATAAAACGTCAAGTTTGCATACAGATATATACCATAAAGGTCGTAAGGACTTAAACTCTGAAATTCAGTGGTAAAAGCAGATGCATCTCTGAGCTGAACTCAGCCTGAACACAAATGGCATGATATTTATTTATTTATTAACATCTTTATTGGAGTATAATTGCTTTACAATGATGTGTTAGTTTCTGCTGTATAACAAAGTGAATCAGCTATACACATACATACATCCCCATGTCCCCTCTCTCTTGCGTCCCCCTCCCACCTTCCCTATCCCACCCCTCTAGGTGGTCACAAAGCACCGAGCTGATCTCCCTGTGGCACGATATTTAAAAAAAAACAAAAACAAGACTTGAAATTGCATGCCTTAAGTGAGTCCTTACTCTTCAGGTCCAGCCGCTGTGGTCTCAGTTCTTCCCTATTGACTTATACTTGACTGTTTCTGATGCCTGGCTTACGTAGGTGTTTGAGTTGATAACTTCTGATAAATGACAGAATTTATGATTTCTTACCTTCAATAATTTAATTACTAAGTAAAATTCCGTTAACTATGACTCTTACAAATGCACAGTCCATGTAGTTAGGTCGTTCTTCCTTAGGGAAACCCAAACGGGCATTAAGGATGTTTTTAAAAATATCTGAATCTTACCTATTGAACTTACAAAACTTGAGTAGACTAAGCAGAACCAAAGATACTTTCTTTTTTTTTTTTCTTTTCTTTCTTTTTTTTCAACATCTTCATTGGACAAAGATACTTTCAAGTAAAAATGATTCTTTAATACATTGTTCTAAAAATATGTTAACATCATAATCTAGTTGTAAACAGGAATTTTGTGTTTCATTTACGTTTTAATTTATAGTTTAAACATTCTGAGCTGGTCCCTTTGACTCATAGCTTTTTTTCTGCCTTCTTTTTGATTGGTATGGGGCAGATCATAATCTCAATCTCAAGAGATTTGGTATTTGGTTCATTATCTTTTAGGTTAAAAGAACCATTTTCTTTTGATATTTGTTTCTAAAAATGATGAAATCATAACGACTCTCATGCTGAGTGTGTTAAGTTCTTTTCAGGTATTGCCCTTTGAAATCTTCATAAGAATTTTAAGAATTAGGAACTATTATTGTCTGTATTTTAAAAAGAAAATTCAGGCACAGAGAGGTTTAGTAACTTTTCTAAGATTAGCCAGCTAATGAATGGTGTTGCCAGGATTTGGACCTATGCTTATATGAGTCCAGATCCCCACCCCTAATCACTCTGCTATCTGTTCTATAGCTGACATTATGTGTATTAAAAAAAGCATGTAAACTTAAGTGTATGGAAAATTCAAGTAAAGATATTTATTTTAAATTTATTATTTTAAAATTTTATTTTAGTTTTGGCTGTGTTGGGTCTTTGCTGCTGAGCGCAGGCTTTCTCTAGTTGTGGCGAGCAGGGCTACTCTTTGTTGCTGTGCGCGGGCTTCTCATTGCAGTGGCTTCTCTTGTTGAGGAACATGGTCTCTAGGTGTGCGGGCTTCAGCAGTTGTGGTGTGTGCGCTCAGTAGTTGTGTCTCACGGGCTCTAGAACACAGGCTCAGTAGTTGTGGCACATGCGCATAGTTGCTCTACGGCATGTGGGATCTTCCTGGACCAGGGCTCGAACCTGTGTCCCCTACATTGGCAGATGATTCTTAACCACTCCGCCACCTAGGAAACCCAAGATAGTTACTTTTTTTTTTTTTTGCGGTACGCGGGCCTCTCAGTGCTGTGGCCTCTCCTGCCGCGGAGCACAGGCTGCAGGCGCGCAGGCCCAGCGGCCACAGCTCACGGGCCCAGCCACTCCACAGCATGCGGGATCCTCCCGGACCGGGGCACTAATCCGCATCCCCTGCATCGGCAGGTGGACTCTCAACCACTGCGCCACCAGGAAAGCCCCCAAGATAGTTACTTTTTAAATCAAAGCTACATGGTACCTTGAAGTATAAAATGAATAGTGCTTTAAAATGTAACCCTTTGCCTGTTTTCTGTTTTGTTTCGTCTTTCTCAGGAATGTACTGTTGAATGTCTAATATAATCAAGGCAATTCTTTTGCTTTTACTTACATAGTTTTTTGGGAGGGAGGCAGAGAGGGTGAGTTTTTGTTTGTTTTTTAATAAATTTATTTTTATTTTTGGCTGCATTGGGTCTCTGCTGGAGCACACGGGCTTTCTCTAGCTGCGGCGAGCGAGGGCTATTTGTTGCAGTGTGCAGGCTTCTCATTGCAGTGGTTTCTCTTGCTGCACAGCAGGGGCTTCAGTAGTTGTGGCTCGCGGGCTCTAGAGTGCAGGCTCAGTAGTTGTGGCGCACGGGCTTAGTTGCTCTGTGGCACACGGGATCCTCCCAGACCAGGGCTCGAACCCGTGTCCCCAGCACTGGCAGGCAGATTCTTAACCACTGCGCCACTAGGGAAGTCCCAAGGGTGAGTTTTTAATTTTGGTATAATTTTTATTTCTTTTTTTTTTTTTTTTGCGGTATGCAGGCCTCTCACTGTTGTGGCCTCTCCCGTTGCGGAGCACAGGCTCCGGACGCCCAGGCTCAGCGGCCATGGCTCACGGGCCCAGCCGCTCTGTGGCACGTGGGATCTTCCTGGACCGGGGCACAAACCCGCGTTGCCTGCATTGGCAGGCGGACTCTCAACCACTGCGCCACCAGGGAAGCCCTATTTCTATTATTTTTGACAAATAAAAATTATATGTATTTAAGGTATACAATGTGATGTTTTGGTGTTTGGTATATATCTTGTGAAATGATTATCACAGTAAAACTAATTAATATATCCCTCACCTCCCATATTTATCATGGTTTTATGTGTGTGTGTGTGACGTGTAAAGTTTCAAGAATAGTACAAGACACTTCTGGATGGCCTTTGTCTAGTTACACCAGTTTCTTTTTTACATTTGTTTTAGCATTCTTTCTCTATTTACTCATAAATACATACATACTACATATAAATAACTTTTTTCGGAATTATTTTATTATTATTTTTGAACTAAAAGTTATAGACATCATGTCCCTTTACTACTTAATACTTCAATATGTTACTATACTGCAGTTATCAAAATTGGTAAATTTTTTTTTTTTTGGTGTCATGAATTCTTTTGAAATTCATTTTTTTCAGAACCCTGGGCTCAAGAGTTCCTACAGGGCATGCATGTGTGTGTGTATGTGTGTAGATATGTGTGTGTATACATATTTCTTTTAATATAAAAATTGTAAATGTATATTTAAGGTATATAATATGATGATTTGATGTATATATACATAGTGAAATGATTAGTCAAGCTAACTAATATAACATCTCCTCTCATAGTCACCTTTTCTCTATGTGGGTGTGATGAAAACACCTGAGGTTTACTCTCTTAGCATACTTCCAGTATTCAATACAGTGTTATTAACTGTAGTCATCATGCCTGTACATTAGATCCCTAGACTTATTCATCCTACATAACTGCAACTTTGTATCCTTTGACCAATATCTTGCTATTTCCCCTAGCCATTGGTAAACAACATTCTATTCTCTGCTTCTATGAATTTCACTTTTTAATTTTTTTAGATTCTATATATGAGATCATATAATACTTGTCTTTCTCTCTCTGGCTTATTTCACTTAGCATGATGTCCTCCAGGTTCATCCACGTTGTCATAAGTGGTAAGATTTCCTTCGTTCTCATGGCTGAATAATGTTCTGGGGTGTGTGTGTGTGTGTGTGTGTACACACACACACACACACACACTATATCTTGTTTATGCATTCATCCATACATGGACACTTAGGTTGTTTCCATATATTGGCTATTGTGAATAATGCTAAAAACATGAGAGGGCAAGATATCTCTTTGAGATCCTGATTTCATTTCCTTTAGATGTATACCCAGAGGTGAGATTGCTGGATCATACGGGAGTTCTATTTTTAATTTTTTGAAGAACCTCCATACTGTTTCTCATAATGGCTGTAGCAATTTACATTCCTACCAATAATATACGATTCTCTTTTCTCAAAATCAGGAATTTTAACATTGATTCAATATTACCGTCAAATCCATAATTCATATTCAAGTTTATCATTTATCTAAAATATGTCTTTCATAGTTATTTTTAAAAATTCTGATCCATCATCCAGTCCAGGATCATGCATTGCATCTAGTTGTCATGTCTCTTTAGTCTCCTTTAATCTGGAATGGTTTCTCAGCCTTTCTTTTTCTCTCTTGACTGTGATATTTTTGAAGAGTATAGGCCACTTATTTTGTAGAGTGCCCCTCAATTTGTTTGTCTGTTTTCTCATGAGTAGATTTAGATCATACGTTTTTAAGAGGAATACCACAGAATTCTTCTCAATGCATTATACCAGGACATACATGATGTCTGTTTGCCCCCAAATTGGTTGTTAACATTGATCACTTGCTTAAGGTGGTGTCTGCCAGATTTCTCTACTGTAACTTTCCCTTTTCCCCCTTTGTAATTAATGAGTAATTTGTGGGGAGATACTTTGAGACTATGTAAATATCCTTTTCCTAATCAGATTTCACTGACTAGTTTTAACATCCATTAATGATTTTCTAACTCCATCATTTCTTCTACATTTATTATTTGGCACTCCACTGGAAGGGTGGGCTTTCTCTTCTCCCCTATTTATTTATTCATTTTCAAGAACTGTGAAAGGTGTAGGATTGTACCCTACTTGCAAGCTAGTAAATTAGCCTGTTACTGTTTCTTAGGTGCTGGCCGAGGCTCCTGGGTCTGAGCCAAAGGGCTTTATTATTCACGGCATGGCAAACTGCATGAGCTTCATTTGATTTGCATCTGTTTCTTGTGTCCCCTAAGTCCCACAGGTATGATGCAGGTGGGCCTAGATGGATTCCTGCGTATGCAGTGGGTTGTGCTATAGGGAAGGAGCACTGAGCTTTGGGGATTCACCACTTTTATAGCAGGTAGAAGCAAGCCTGCTATTTGTGAGGGGTTGGGAAGACGTGACGTCATCCCTGAAGGTGGCTTACTGTACGTACAACCCTGAGAAAAGGCCTAGATAAAGAGTGGTCAGAGGGCTTCCTTGGTGGTGCAGTGGTTAAAAATCTGCCTGCCAATGCAGGGGACACGGGTTAGAGCCCTGGTCTGGGAAGATCCCACATGCTGTGGAGCAACTAAGCCCGTGTGCCACAACTACTGAGCCTGTGCTCTAGAGCCTGCAAACCACAACTACTGAGCCCACGAGCCACAACTACTGAAGTCTGCACACCTAGAGCCCGTGCTCCACAACAAGAGAAGCCACCGCAATGAGAAGCCTGCACACCACAATGATGAGTAGCCCCCACTCGCTGCAACTAGAGAAAGCCTGTGCACAGCAACGAAGACCCAACACAGCCGAAACTAAATAAAATAAAATAAATTAACTAAAAAAATAATAAAGCTTAAAAAAAAAGAAAAAGAGTGGTTAGAGCCTGGCATACTGAACATGAATGTATAGGGATGCTCAGGGCCCATGGTTGATTGCCTCACCCAATATATACCAGTATATACTCATAGATTTCTATTTTATTCAATGGGTAATAGTCAGTTACCATCATTATTTGGCCACTGAGAGCTCATTCAAGATGGCTCCCCTGTCCTTTTGATATGTCTCCATCATTCTTTGAGCACTTTCTTACTTTCTGGCACAAGATGTTTCAGGCTGTATTAGTCCCCTAGGGTTGCCATAACAAAGTACCACAAACTAGTACTTTGTAGTTTAAAACAAGAGAAATTTATTCTCTTGTAGTACTGGAGACCAGAAGTCTGAAAATAAGGTGTTAGCAGAGCCATGCTGTCTTTGGAAGCTTCAGGGAGGAATCCGTCCTTGCCTTGGCTAGCTTCTGATGGCCTCAGATAGTCCTTAGTTTGTGGCAGCATAACTCCAGTTGCTGTCTCTGTCTTCACATGGCCTTCTTCTCTGTCTCCAGATCTCCCTTACTTTCTCTTATATGGACAACCAGTCATTGGATTTAGGGCTCACCTTAAACCTCATCTTAACTTTTTCCCCTAGCTTTATTGAGACGTAACTGACATATAACATTGTGTAAGTTTAAGGTGTACAGTATGTTGATTTGACACATATGTATTGCAAAATGATTACCACCATAGCTAATACCTCCATCATGTCACATAATTACTATTTCTGTTTTGTGATGAGAACATTAAAGATCTACTCCTTTAGTAACTTTCAAGTATATAATACAGTATTATTAACTATAATCACCATGCTGTACATTAGATCCCCAGAACTTATTCATCTTATAGCTTGAAGTTTGTACCTTTGACCAACATTTTCCCCATTTCTCCCCCACCCCCAAGGCCCCTGGTAAAAACCATTCTACTCTTTGTTTCTATGAGTTTGGCTTTTATAGGTTCCACATGTAAGTGATGTTATGTAGTAGTTGTCTTTCTCTGACTTTTTTCACTTAGAATAATACCTTCAGGGCCCATTCATGTTGTTGCAAATGGTAGGATTTCCTTCTTTCTCATGGCTCAATAATAAATATATTTCATACTTCCTTTATTCATCTGTTGATAGACACTTAGGTTGTTTCCATATCTTGGCTATTGTAAATAATGCTGCAATGAACATGGGAGTAAAGATATTTCTTCAAGATCCAGTTTTCATTTCTTTTGGATATAAACACAGATGTGAGATTGCTGGATCATATGGTAGTTTTTGAGAAACCTCCATACTGTTTTCCGTAGTGGTTGTACCAGTTTACATTTCTTTCTTTCTTGTTTTAAAATTAATTAATTTATTTATTTTTGGCTGCACTGGGTCTTCGTTGCCGTGCATGGGCTTTCTCTAGTTGCGGCGAGCGGGGGCTACTCTTTGTTGGGGTGTGCAGGCTTCTCATTGCAGTGGCTTCTCTTGTTGCGGAGCACGGCCCCTAGGTGCGCAGGCCTCAGTAGTTGTGGCTCGCAGGCTCTAGAGCGCAGGCTCAGTAGTTGTGGTGCATGGACTTAGTTGCTCTGTGGCATGTGGGATCTTTCCGGACCAGGGCTCAAACCCGTGTCCCCTGCATTGGCAGGCAGATTCTTAACCACTGCGACACCAGGGAAGTCCCCAATTTACATTTCTACTAGCATCGCACAAGGGTTTTTTTTTTCCACCTCCTCACCAACACTTGTTATCTCTTGTCTTTTTGATGATAGCCATTCTAACAGGTGTGATGTTTCACTGTGGTTTTGATTTGCATTTCCTTGATGGTTAGTGATGTCAAGCACCTTTTCATGTATTTGTTGGCTATTTGAATGTCTTCTTCAGAAAAATGTCTATTCATTTCTGCCCATTTTTAAATCAGATTTTTTTCTTTTTTTGCTGTTGAGTTATATGAGTGCTTTATATGTTTTGAATATTAATCCTTTATTACATATGTGATTTGCAAATATTTTCTCCCATTCAGTAGGTTATCTTTTCATTTTGTTGATAGTTTCCATTGCTGTTTGAAAGTTTTTAGTTTGATGTAGTCCCATTTATTAATTTTTGCTTTTGTTGCTTTTGCTTTTCTTGTCAAATCCAAAAAATCATTGCCAAGACCAGTGTCAAGGAGCTTTTCCCCTATGTTTTCTTCTAGGAGCTTTATGATTTTTTTTTTTATGCTTATGGTTTTTTTTTTGCCATACATGGGCCTCTCACTGTTGTGGCCTCTCCCGTTGCGGAGCACAGGCTCCGGACGCGCAGGCTCAGCGGCCATGGCTCACGGGCCCAGCTGCTCCGTGGCATGTGGGATCTTCCCAGACGAGGGCACGAACCTGTGTCCCCTGCATCGGCAGGCGGACTCTCAACCACTGCGCCACCAGGGAAGCCCTATGCTTATGTTCTTAACCCATTTCAGGTTAATGTTTGTAGGTAGTGTAAGATAAGGGTCCAATTTCATTCTTCTACATGTGCTTATCCAGTTTTCCCAACACCATTTATTGAAGAGACTACCCTTTCCATTGAATATTCTGGGCTCCCTTGTCAAATATTAGTTGACTATATACCTCATCTTGATGACACCTGCAAAGGCCCGTTTCCAAATAAAGTCTCACTCTCAGATACCTGGGGTTAGGACTTGGACATGTCTTTGGGGGTGGCGGGGGGACAATTCAACTCACTACACAGGCTCATCTTATACTTTCCCTGTCCTTATCCTAGAATTGGTTGTTTCCCTTTGGTTCCTTTCAGTAGAGAATGATATTTGGAAACCAAAGTCTGGGTGTTGGTTATGTTCATTGCTACTGCTGTCATTACTTCTAGGCCCTCTCAGCAGACATACCTGAAAAATACATATGCTCAAATGCATGTATATATTAACATACACACACACATATATGTATGTGTACACACATACACATGTATGCATACAGATATGTACATACACACAGATATATAGTCATTGTAGACACAGACGTGTGTATATACACAGACACACCTACATAACCCTCTCTAACATATGTATCCTATGTCTGTATTTTTATATTTATTTACTTACATATTAAAAACCACAAGTTCATATTGGTACCTCTGATTCCAGCCCAGCACTATAGAGTACATTGTAGTCGTCCCTCTTTCCATATTTGTAACTCCTTTCTACAACAGAACCCTGGCTGCTAATATTCTCATTATATGACCTAGAATACACAGGAAGCAGTTTCAGAATTGCTAATCTATACTGCTGTGAAAGAAAAGCAAGTTTACTAACTCAAGTTGACTGTTTGTTTACAGGTTGTTTATGTTTTTTATTTTTTAAAGTAAAATTTATATAAGGTGAAATGCTCAAATTTTAAGTGTATAATTTGACGTTTTAACAAATATTCAAAGTACTTTTGTAAAAACTTTGATAAAATTGGAAAATAACTGCATCTCAGTCACCTTGTTTTTCCTGACCACTTCCTAATTGACTATCGTCATTTGGAAGATTAAGATTCTTTTTAGGGCTTCCCTGGTGGCACAGTGGTTGGGAGTCTGCCTGCCGATGCAGGGGACGCGGGTTCGTGCCCCGGTTGGGGAGGATCCCACGTGCCGCGGAGCGGCTGGTCCCGTGGGCCATGGCCGCTGAGCCTGCGCGTCCGGAGCCTGTGCTCCACAATGGGAGAGGCCACAGCGGTGAGAGGCCCGCGTACCGCAAAAAACAAAACAAAAAAAACAAAACAAAACAAAAAAAACAAGATTCTTTTTAATGTGAATGCCCTGTCCCATGAAGTAACTCTGTTCTGAAGTGGCTGCCTTGCTTCTAAATAGATAACATGGACACGAAGATGTGTTTTTATAGCCTGATAAATATATTAGTTCTAGAAGAGGACATTTTCAAAATTAAAGAATTAAGTGTTTTTCTGTATTTCCTAGTTAATACTTGATGTATTTCCATAGCTCTTCGAGAAGATTCTTATTCCAAGGTGCATAGTATGATGAATAGCATTTCTTTTGAGTCCTCTGTAAAGGCTTTTGAGTATGAATAGCAAGATGATTTAATATGAGTTTATTTGGTATCTGCTGGTCCTACACGTTAGGCCAAAAAAGAAAAAAAAGCATTTAATGACCTCTTTGTAGATCTTATTAAAAGACCAATATCATGTATTTTGCATATATAATTAAAGTTTATCTGTCATAGATTACTGTTTCATGTTGAACCAAATATAAAATGAGGACTTTTGTCCTTTTTTTGGACATCTGTTAAAGTAGTATTGATATTAGTCATTCATTCATTCTACTCATTTCATTGTACACTTATTGTGTATAGGTTATAGCCCTAGGGGCTGGGGATGTATCAGTGAACAAAGGAGAACTGTCTCTGTTCTTAGGGAGTTTACAGTTTGGCAGGCATAAGTAATAAAATAAGTAAATATTATAATGTGTGAGAAGGTGATCAATGCTATGGAGAGAAAGCAGTGGAGAAGGATACATATATGGGAGGTGGGCTTACAATTTTTTTTTATTTTTAAAAATAAATTTACTTATTCATTTTTGGCTGTGTTGGGTCTTCGTTGTTGCACGCGGGCTTTCTCTAGTTGCGACAAGTGTGGGCTACTCTTCGTTGTGGTGCGCGGGCTTCTCGTTGCAGTGGCTTCTCTTGTAGCGGAGCATGGGCTCTAGGTGTGCAGGCTTCAGTAGTTGTGGCATGCGGGCTCAGTAGTTGTGGCACGTGGGCTTAGTTGCTCCGTGGCATGTGGGATCTTCCTGGGCCAGGGCTCAAACCCGTGTCACCTGCCTTGGCAGGTGGATTCTTAACCACTGTGCCACCAGGGAAGTCCGGGGGTTACAATTTTAAATGATATGGTCAAGGAAGGCTCACTGAAGAGGTGACATTGAGCATAGATATGAAGGAGTGAAAGAGTGAACCGTACAGGTATCTGGGGAAGAGCATTCTGTATGGAGGAAATGGCCAGTGCAAGTCCCTAAGGCAGGATCATGCCTGGTGTGCTCTAGAAACTGCTAGGAGGACTGAATAGGTATATGGGAATGGGGGCAGGGTAGAGAAATAGGAAATGAGGTAGGGTGGAGCACATGGGATAGTCTGTTATAAGGATTATGGCTTTTATTCTAATGAGAAGAGAAATACACTTTGATTGTAAACTTGTAAAAAGATATAGATATTCTATATTGCCCAGTAAATAGTAGTTTAATGAACGTAATACACGCATATGGAAATAGAAATTCAAACAGTATGAAGGGGTATAAAGTAAACCTTTATAAAGTTCTTTGTCCCATACATCATATACCATTCAGTCCTATTTCCTAGTAGACCTATCCACTTGTAACTGTTTCTGTAATTCTGCACTGCTACCTCCATAGCACTAACATCTAAGTTTTTTTCTTTTAAAAAAGTGTTCTTTGTAAATTGAACATTTATTTGTCTGACAGACAGGTGAAGGTTAATCAGGGTAGTTCCTGCAGTTTCATTCCTCTTTGCCATGTACCTCCATTTCTACTCACACGTAGTAAAGCCTCTTGTGACCACCAGAGGGAGCAAAGTTCATTATAAATGAGAATTTTGTTCTCAGGAATTTCTAGGGCTTTCTGTGTGTTTCAGTAGTATTGTTAAAACCTTGCTTCTCATTGGCCATTTACTCTTTTGCTTTTTTTAAAAAACTCCTTAGATCTTTAAAATTTTTATATGTACTTGAGATCTTACTAGTGACTTTATTTTTCTTCACCTTACTGGTCTGATGACTCTTAGGTTAGCATCCACTGTATTATTTTTGTGTATTGTCCATAAAGATAAATAGCATAGATGGGAGAACTGACACTTTCTTTTGTTCCTAGTGGTTATATAGCTGTGTAGTAGCCTTTTGTAAATTTTGCTGCTATTCATCTGTGGTTTTTGCAGCATCATCTACTTATCTTTTACCTATAAATATTCATTTAATATTAGAATAGATAAATTCATACATATAGTATACTTACGTAAAAGGTAGTCATCATTTTTGAAATTTATATTTAATAGTTAGGCAGATATGTATATTTTGACCAGGAAGTTATCTTCTTTGATTTTTTTCCTTGTCATTCATATTTAATTTTTGTAGACTATCAGGTATTGGTATTGAAATGTTTCTTTTCTCTAGCTGCCTGATGCTGGAGGATAATTCTATAAGTTACCTTTTTTCATGTATGAAAACTCTCATCTCAGAACTTCATCTAACCTTTACATAGTACTACATTTAGTCTATAAGCGCTTCAAAGCCTAGGACCATGTTGGATTCATCTTTTTTTTTTTTTTTTTTAATTGCGGTACACGGGCCTCTCACTGTTGTGGCCTCTCCCGTTGCGAAGCACAGGTTCCAGACGCGCAGGCTCAGCGGCCATGGCTCACGGGCCCAGCCACTCCGCGGCATGTGGGATCTTCCCGGACCGGGGCATGAACCCGCGTCCCCTGCATCGGCAGGCGGACTCTCAACCACTGCGCCACCAGGGAAGCCCCTCATCTTTGTATTTTGACCATACTGCCTACAATGTTTAGCACAGGGCAATGCCACAGAAGGTACCTACCAAGTAGTTCTTAGATTATTCTAATTTCCTTTTCAAATGACACTACTTCCTTTACATTTCTCTCTTAGGACAGGACCCTGTTCTGGCTCCTCTCTTGTTTCTTCAAGTTCCAGGGCATAACTTATACTCTGGAAATTAAGTATTAAGGAGATTATTTAATTCAGAAAACATTTATAAAGCATGAGATACGCAGGATGCTATTTTAATTCCTGAAAAAACTACTTGGAAATAGAAAATTTAGCATTTATTGTTGAGGACTAACAATGGTGCCAAAGAGATTAAAATATACAGACATGGAGAAAGTAAATTCTGAATTAAGATTTGAATGTGAGGGACTTCCCTAGTGGTCCAGTGGTTAAGATTCTATGCTTCCACTGCAGGAGGCATGGGTTGGATCCCTGCTCGGGGAACTAAGGTCCCGTATGCTGCGCAGCGCAGCCAAAAAAAAAAAAATTTGAATGTGAATGTGGTAAAGGCCACTTTTAAGGTGATAGGAATATCATAAAGTGCAAACTCTGCATGATTAAATATTGTTTTGCCCAAGCCTGTGTTGATGTTTCTCCCTACTATTCTTGCAGTTTTAACTACTGCCTATGTTGATTCTAAATTTATTTTTTAGCCCTAACCTTTTCTGTGATCCTGATCAGGGCTCAGAGTTTTTAGAGCAGGATCATAAAAAATATTTTTTAAAAAGTGAAATGCCTGCAGAGGCCAGGCCATTAATATAAATGAATGAAGTGGGTTGGAATCTATATATAGTCATGAGAATTGTGGTTTACAGGGGAGTGCATGCCTATATAAATAAGGGAAATGGACCTTTGCTCTAGCCGGTTATTGCTATGAGTGCCCAGTAGTGCCAGTTCAGATATGAAATCTTGGTGTTATTGTGCTATGTCTTGATTTTTGAATGAGGCTTTAAAAGAAGAAAGTTGAAGTTGGCTAGGCCGTTGCAATACAGTGTGAGCCAAATCAGATACACCTACAGGTACATTCAATCTTAAGGGCTCTACCTTTTGACTTTGTTTTAGGTTCATGTGTCAGAATACTCACTGAGTATTTCTATTTTAGTGTTGCAGTGGCACTTCTACCTGTTCTCCCTATTTTGAATCTGGTCCCATTCAATCTTGTCCTCTACATTGCTTCTAAAATGACTTATCTAAAATACATATTTGACCATGTTTTCCCAGTTTAAATGTAATTCCCTTTTACTTACAGGCTAAATTAGTATGGTATACAAACTCCACTATAATCTGTTTCATATTTATATTACAATCCCACCTCCTACCCCTCTTCAACCTTTATTTTAAGTTCCGGTACTATCAGACTTAAAATATTGTTTCACCATCCTGACTATGCGTCAGAATCCCTTTACGGAACTTTAAAAATAGAGATGCATAATCTTCACTCCAGATTTACTTAAAATTTACTGGTAGGGTCCTGACATCTCTTTTTGTTTATTTGTTTTGGTTTTGTTTTAATGGCTCACCAATTACTTTGAAGCAGCCTGAGGTTGTCAGTGTCTACTGCCCTACATCTTGCTGTTTTACATCTTCTGATTTTAGTTCAAGTTTTTTTCTCTATTTGGAGAACTCTCTCTGTTTACTAGATTAATTTATGCTCATCCTTGAAGACTAAGTTCAGTGTATTTTCACCTCTAGGAATCTTTTCCCCATTCCTTGAACCATACAGAGATAGGCAAAGTGACTGTTCTTTGTGGTCCCCTGCTTTCAGGGGGAAATTATTTTTCTCTTCCACTATACTTTAAACTTTTCCAGAATTAAGATTATGTCTTATTAATATTTATATTTGCTGTACCAGCACAGTATCTGAAACAGAAGATGATCAGTAAATGTTGGACTGGACTGATCAGGCAGTTGTGTTGTGTGCGGTGCAGGGGAGGGGTTGAAGAAGAGTTTGAGTCCATATAGCTAAAAGTGCAGTTTGCCTGGATTACCTTAGTACTTGTGTGTGCTATACCTCTGCTTGTTTTTGCTGTGTATAGCTTTCCCAATTATTAAATGCCAAGTTAATGGAAAATCAGGTTAAGGCCTTGTGTAAATTGAATTCTGAATTCAGTATCTTTATTCCTTTTTTATATGTGTTGTGTTCTTTCCTTTGTTTTTTTCTTTTTTCTTTGGTTGTGTTGGGTCTTAGTTGTGGCAGGTGGGCTCCTTAGTTGTGGCATGTGAACTCTTAGTTGCGGCATGCATGTGGGATCTAGTTCCCGGACCAGGGATCGAACCCGGACCCCCTGCATTGGGAGTGCAGAATCTTAACCACTGCACCACCAGGGAAGTCCCGTGTCTGTGTTTTCTTAGGTTTACTTTGTCTGGATTAATTGGGTAACATTAATTGGGTTAAATACTGTATTCCTTATGCAGGAACATGAAAGTTAATGCCATATTTAACTGCAAATTGAAATTTGGGTGAGTCAGAGGGGAGGAGAGACTTTAAAAGAAGTTGAAGAATATTTGAAATAGACATTTCTCTAGAATAAACCTGTTTTTTTAAAAGAGCTTTTAAAAAAGAGCAGAAGAATTTTGCTTCAGTAACAAGACAGGAAAATCCAAAATTTCTTGGATTATATTGTGATTTAGGTAAATTGAATTGTCTTTTAGATCAGTGGACTATAGAGGGCAGTGTTTTACAGCTTAAAGTGACTGATTTTCAAATACACTTGCCTATATTGTGCTTATTTTGCATTTTTGTTTCCCTTATAGACACAAACTACAATAACTGCAAGGTTAGAAGAATTTTCTTGTTGTATTTAATAAATCAAAATATACTGGGTTTTTTTGGGGGGAGTTTACAGTAAATTTTATTTATTTTATTTTTTAAATTAATTTTGTTTTTGGCTGCATTGGGTCTTTGTTGCTGTGCTTGGGCTTTCTCTAGTTGCGGCGAGCAGGGGCTACTCTTCGTTGAGGTGCGCGGGCTTCTCATTGCAGTGGCTTCTTTTGTTGCGGAGCACAGGCTCTAGGCTCACAGGCTTCAGTAGTTGTGGCTCGCGGGCTCTCAGGGTCAGTAGTTGTGGCTCACGGGCTTAGTTGCTCCGTGGCACGTGAGATCTTCCCAGACCAGGGCTCAAACCCGTGTCCCCTGCATTGGCAGGCGGATTCTTAACCACTGCGCCACCAGGGAAGCCCCAGCTATACTGTTTTAGTGAAAAATTTAAGATGTGCTTTAAATAAAGAACATATTATTTTTGCATCTAAAAATGTTGGTGCCTTGGAATAATAGATGAGAACTAAAAATGGGAAAAGATTTTGTCCAGTTCAATTCATATAAATTAAGAAAAATAAGCAACATAAATTTTATTTGGTAATCTAAATTTATTAGACAGTTTGGAGAAATTAGTATCCTGTGTAACTAGAATTTTCTTTTACAAAAGAATGCTTAAGACTTCCTTATTTGTGCAATAGAATAGGATATATTTCTTTGTAAGTAAAGCAGTTACACATTTGAGTAGACTAACTGAATTATGATATTAAAGCCATAGGCAGAAGAAATAGGGAGGAGTAGGTCTTTTCGGATGGATTGTTTTTCAGATTTATTTTGATTCAAAAAACGACTTAAATTTATTATTTAGGAATTACTAATTGAAACTGCCTTTTAATCTAGTTTCAAAATTACAAGATTATTTTTTTCTACTGAAAAACTGTTCTAATAGCAGAATTCTGTTATAACATGTTTTGTTATTGGGAACAAAGAGTGAATATATTTTGGGTCAAATTTGTTAGCTTCCATGAACAGCTAATTTCTGATACAGAAAAGCATGGTGTATTAGTAAAAAATAAAATGGACTGTGCTACTGACTTCACAAAGGGTTGCACAATATTTAGGAACTATTGAATGCTTAATGCTTGTATGTGTTTGTGTGTGTTTGCCAGTTGAATCCAGTGGTCCCTATTTGTGGTTAAAAAATATATGTTTTGGTTAGTTTAGAGGAGAATTAACAAGTAGATATTCATCTGGTACATTCATTGGGTATTTTCACATTCATTCCATGCATTTACTTGTCTTTGAGTTTTTTTAGTTTTCTCCTGTTATATTTGCCAGTTGAAGAAAGGAAGCAGTATGTAAACCTGTGCACATACCTGTGTGTATGCAAAAACTTTGAGTGATAGCTTCATTCTTTATTAATAACATAGTTTAGTGGTATAACTTAAACGAAACTTGTGAATACTTTTAGGACTCGTGTTCCGTCTTTAAATAACACCATAGTTTTGCATTAGTGAAGTCATATAAAATTACCTTGGGATAGATAAACATCTAGAGTTTCATTGATATTGGTGGGATAGGGTTGCATTGGAACCAGATTCTGATTTTAATATATGATGGGTGTTAGTTTTGATATTTCTTCTGATAGCACCTAGTCATAATAAATAAGTGTAGTCATGTCACAGTTTTCCAGTTTCTTCTTAGGTTGAATATTCTATATATTTGAAAAAAATTTAGTGAAACTCTTAGTAACATATAATTTTAATTGAAGTAAAACGGAAATATACTTAGGAAAGATAAGTTGTTTTTCTTTTTTAAATGTCCCAGTTACTCTTTTTAATATATAATTAGGTCTTATCATAGTGTTTCCCCACCCTCTAGTGGTCATGACACTGGGTCATTTTTTAAATTGTTAT
Organism: Globicephala melas; assembly: GCF_963455315.2. Lineage (NCBI taxonomy): Eukaryota > Metazoa > Chordata > Mammalia > Artiodactyla > Delphinidae > Globicephala > Globicephala melas. Next base: position 49,497,518 of record NC_083314.1, read on the forward strand.
TTATTTCTTTATGGCTGCACCGGGTAGTTGCAGCACGCGGGATCTTCATTTCGACGTGCGGGCTCTTAGTTGTGGCATGCGGACTCTTAGTTGTGGTATGTGAACTCTTAGTTGGTGGCATGCATGCGAGATCTAGTTCTCTGACCAGGGATTGACCCCCAGCCCCCTGCATTGGGAGCGCGGAGTCTTACCCACTGGACCACCAGGGAAGTCCCAACTCTGGGCCATTTTAAATGTAGGGCCTCAAAATTTGTTAATTGGATTTGAAATCCAGTGAAGGGAGATAGTTTTTTATTCCCCATTTACTTAAGAAAAAACTGCTTGGACAATTCAGTGTATCTCCTTTTTGAAAGTTTTAAAAATTCTTAACATTTTGGGATATTAAAATTTAGTATTATAAACCTAAATGGGTAAGTTTTGAGGTTGATTTCCCTTCCCATCTCCCCAAATTTGGATCGTGTGAGCAAGTTTTATATATCGAGAGACTGAATGTTTTAAATGTCTAATATTTTTGTACTATAGCTGACTAAATGATTTTTATTACTATTTTAATCTTTAATTTTTATAGCCCACGGGTCATTTCTCTTGTATATGTTTTATTCCGTGAAATTATTCTATATTCTTGTTCATTACTCTAGTACTGTACTAGGTTTCTGTACTTCCAGTCTTTGTTTTCTTTTCAGATCTATTTGTGTTGTAAAACTAGGGGTGAATGTGTTAATTTGTCCTTTGAGATTCAGTTCAGCTAAGATTTATTGAGCTTTTTCAGGCTGCATTACTTAGCATAAACTAATGCTGTAATCCTGCTGAAATCTTACAATAATAATGATTAATTATATGTCATCTTCTGAAATTTTTAAGGAATTGATGTACTTTGGAATATGATTTTCCCAGTAAACTCAAGATGCCAAATCACTTAGTTTTTACCTCTTTCCTCTAGCATTTCTGCTGATCATTGTAAAATCCTGAAATCATCCAATTAAATTACTGTGTCATTGGGCTGTGACTTAAAAAAAAAACTGAATTAGAAGATTTTATGATTTTTTTTTGCAATTATTGGTGATATATATATTATATGCCTTTGTGTTTGTGGTATCTTTCAAGGAAATTTAAATTGGAGACATTTCCCTTTCGACCAATAGCTAACCTCCTTTGGCTTTATCCAGAGTTTCTAGGGGTGCTTCAACTGAGTCTGCCCTGAGTCATGATACTGTCATCTTCTGATAATCTGAGTCATTCTTGCCTATCAGTAAGGTGTGTAGCAATTCTTTCATAGTCTAGCTTTTTGCCAGGTGTCACCTCATCATACAAATCAACTCTGAGTAATGAAGTAATGGAAGAGTTAACATATTTGGTACCCAAATGACCCCAGAGGGTTTGACACTGTAGTTGGAACCCTCAGATCAGGCCCTGCCGTGTGTATATAAAAGTTCCTAAAATTTCAGCACATCAGAAATAATATCATTAAATGTATAACTTTAGTAATTAGAGATGTAAGCGTTGTCCAGTGTTTACAACTTTGTATGTGTCTCTGTGTGTATGTGCATGTGTGAGAGAGGTTTTTGAGGAAACACATTGGTATAAACCTCTGCTGAGGCTGAAAACCATGCATCTTGAATAATTTGTTATACGAACCACACATGTTTTTTGTTTGATCATTTTTATGCTTAGATAAAACCTGCAGTCTTTGACTGCCTTATGCCTGTTGGAAAAGAGTGAAGTGTCAGTTATATCTTTCCTTCCAAGATGACAGATTAACTTTCAATTATTTGTATCATTTAGGAACAAGAAAATACCAGTTGCAAACAACAGGACAACAGTTCTTAAGTTGCAACTTTCTATTTAAGTTGTTTTCACAGGTTAATTCAAAAAGCTCTGAAATTTCGGAAAACTTAGAATATACTTTTGTTCAAATAACACTTTTAAGAAATGGGTTCATTTTAACAAAAAGCTTAACAGTTAAGTATTTTTACCCATCTTCAAGCAATAATATTTGGTTTTAAATGCTACTTCAGTCTTGTGCTTTTAAAATCAGTTCAACTTAACTTTAAATGTTCTTTTAAAATGTCTTTTATAGGGAGCAAAAGCAAAGTGCCCTCTTAATGCCTAGATAATAAGATGTCGTATTTGTATGAAAATGTTAAAATCTGTGTTGCTATCTTTTCTAGGCCCTTAAAAAATTTTTTTCTATATATTGGAGTTTCTCATCAGCTGTGTAAATATAGAATCATGGGAGGCTTGGGATCTTCAGGCATTTGAAATGTAATATATACGCTAGTTTAAGTGTGTGCCCTTTTATAGATAGCCCTCATTTCATGCACAGTCCTGTATTTAAATAACTCATATCATTGCTATTCTAAGTAGTGCTTTTGCAGATTGACTTTTTTCCATAGATCCATAATTTATAAGAAAACATAAAATGAAAAGACTAGACCAAAATGATTTTGGTGCATGGTTATAATCTTAATATCAGTACTGAGAATAAAGACTAAGTCTGTTCAGAATAGACTGGTAACTAGCTGATCAACTTAAATTTCATATAGTAATTCCTTTTCATTGTTTAGTTTGTGTTTTTTTGCATTTAATTTGTAGGTTTAGGGTGTCTTTGATTTTATGTCTCTTGAGAAATTTATGATCCAGTGCTTTATTTATGACATAGTCATCTCAGCTTCGGCAACTGATTGAAATACAATATAGGGAAATTTAGTATGTAGTTTTTAAAAGCTTAAATTGGGAAAATGAACCAACAGTGCTCATGTGGAACAAAGTAAGAAGGGACTGGCAGGTTAATTTCTCTATACTTCTATTGGTGTTTTATTGTTATAATCTTATTCACAATATTTGACGTGATTTGCTTTTGGAGATTTGTAGTATATTGTCATGTTTTAAAGTTGTGAAGGAAGATTATAATTCATTGAGATTATATATGTAGAAGAGAGTTTGTAAACTGTAGAGTGTAATGCAAATATAAATTATTTTTATTGTTATACCAACTATTATATTGAACAGAGGCAAGAATTTTATTAATATGCTACCAAAAAATAAATGGGATGCAGTGTTAGTGTTGCTGGGGATACTAGCAAGTGATAACATAGCACATGGTAGCTTATGTAGAATAAATAACTAGGTTGAAATTATAGAGGAATTGTTCAGAGGGAAAAGTTAATACATTTCCTTTGTGGCTGTACCATATGATGCCTAAAATTATATAGGACTGATTTAGTTAAGTCTAAGTCATATTCCTGTAATTTAGAGTTGGAAAATAGTTTTTTTCTATATGTATCGAATCTGTCAGCTGCATGAATTAGATTTTGTTAGCCAAGTTGAAAATAAATACATTTGTTTTTAAAAAAATTATTACAAAGACTTGGGTTTAAAACACTATCTGAATACTACATTGTTTTCAGTCTCACTGTAGAGTAACTCCCTTCTGGAGGCAGTATAGTTTTATTCATATTACAGTGCATGTGAAGTAAGACTTCCAGCTATTTGACACAGTTTCTAATTTGAGACCAAATATATTACTAACTATAGCTTTAGAGTCAATAGCTACCATATGTTTGTTGGTCTTTCAATTTTTAGAGTATGACAAAGATGAAGAGGGTGAGAGAGAGGGGTGATGGATTGACCCTTGGGTACAGTGCAGAAATCAAATAAAAAAAACCAATCAGGATAATTCTTAAAAGGAAAGCATACGAGGAAAGAGAGATGTCAGAAATTTGAGTCTGAATTTCTTGGTGCCTGTCCTTGTATGAAGAAAAGGTTCTGTATTGAAGGAGGTTATGTTGCGGTCAAAACCCGACAGTGATAAAAGAAAATTCCAACTGGACATTGGCAATGAGCTTGATTGGCTTAGAGACAGAGATGATGGCAAGCAGGGGTCATTGTTCTGACTCATACTGAGGCATTCTGGCTAGAGCTTGAGGTAACATGGAAGCTGATTGGAAATGTAAACTTGTCTTCTATGCGGAAGTTTCCCTGATAGAGTGAGAAGTAATTATGGAACCTGGGATAAGGAAGTTGTCGTGTTCTTGCCTTGTCCTCTTCTGTTATTTCTATGGTCAGGATAACCAGCAAAGATTTTATGGTACTCTAAGCTGATAGCCTTAAGTGTCTGATTCATAGGTAACCCAAAATAATTTTAGGAAACAGCGCAGAGCTGAGAGTAACAGAATTCAGTAGTTTAATTATAGACTCCTAACGGAAGGGTGAGAAAGTACACCTGAAATGTATAAGAATAAGCCATCCCCAGAAGGAATATGAATGCCAGTTGATAGTGAAAGATGCTCTATCTCACTAATGACGAAGAAATGTAAGCTTAAGCAACGTATACTACTTTTCATTTGACAGATTGAATTAAAAGGCTTGTTGGCAGAGCACAAGGAAGTCAGCACAGGCATGCACTTTTAGTGGAGCATGGATTGGCAGCAATCTTCTAGGAGATGATTTCTTCACCTCCTAAAACCACCTGCCCACTTAGCTTTTGCTGTGAGGCTTAGCTTCAACAGGACCTCCTACCTGACCAGTGTCGTGGAAACTTTGACTCCTTCTCTTCCTTCTGGGCTCAGGGTGTGTGGCAGAAGCTCTGTCCCCAACAGCTGCTTAGAGGGGTTAGGTGGCAAGCCCAGAAGTTCAGGGGAGAGACTTTGACCAAGAAGAGGCAAGAGATGGGAAGAAACTGGCAGTTAAATTGCTTTTCCTTTCTTGCCTTTCTTCATTTCCCATTCTGAGACATGGTGGTCCATTTAGCCTAACTAGAAGACATCCTGTGTGACCTCGGTCAGTGAAGCCAGCTTGGTAACAGTACCATCTTTTGTTTGCTTTTCCTCCTTACCTGCGTCACCTCTCTTTCTCTCTCTTTCTTCATATGCTGGGATTTTACCTGTCAAGAATTTAACTTGGAAGGTTTGCCTCAGGTTCTGTTCTTTAGGAAATGTAGGCTGAGAAGCTAACAATTTCACTTCAGAGATTCTATAAAAATATTTGCAGGTTCTGGAAGATTTGTGTATGTGGATGTACATTGCAGCATTGTTTGCTTTACTGAGAAGTTGGAAACAATCTAAATGGTCATCAAATAGGGAAATGGTTAAATAATGATATAGTATACAGTGGAATACTGTCCAGCAATAAAAAGAATGATATGGAAAGTTTTCCATGATATACTGTGTGAGACAGAGTGCAGATCAGTATGTTTAGTTTGATCCCAATTGGGGAAATTAAGCTACCGAACAAATCAGGTATAGGCACAGGTACAGTATTGAAAGGAATAATGTAGAATTGGGAATGTTGTTAAGTTAGGAAAGAGAGGGATTTCTACTTTCACCTTACACACTTTTATAAAATAGAATTTTTCTACATTGAATATGTAATGAAACAATGGGAAAAACTTGCTACATAAATCATATAGATAATGGGATAATTATTAAAAATGGAGAATAAATATGCTTAGGAGATAGAAAGCATATCAGAGTGCTTAGTTCATCCAATATTAATCTTGGGGGATCATGAAGAAACTAACTTTTTAACTTTGTTTATTAAATATATACATACATATATATAGAGAGAGAGAGAGGGAGAGAGAGGGAGAGAGAGAGAGAGAGAGTGTGTGTGTGTGTGTGTGTGTGTGTGTATGTATATAGATATAGATATGTTTGATATAAGCTGGGGCATTATTCAAAGTGCTTTATGGATATTATTTACTGGTCACAATAGCTCTGTGAGGTAGGTGTTGTTATTATTCCTGTTTTACAGATTAGGGACCCAAGGCTAGAAAACGTTTAAAAAACACAAAAAGCAAAACCTTTGACGTCTTATAGGTTTAACAGTGGTGGTTAGGAAATTAAACTAATATTGCCTGACTCCTGAGGCTCTAACCTCTGCCTGAGGTTCTAACCATACTGTTTCTAAGTCAGTCCTATAGTATTAGTCATCACAACCTATATATGATCTGATTGTAAAGCTGCTTTCATACTGCTTGACATAGATAGCCAAGTTTTATTGTCTTTGCTGGGTGGAAATGGATTTTTTATTTTTTTATTTTTTTTTTTGCGGTACGCGGGCCTCTCACTGTTGTGGCCTCTCCCGCTGCGGAGCACAGGCTCCGGACGCACAGGCTCAGCGGCCATGGCTCACGGGCCTATCCGCTCCGTGGCATGCGGGATCTTCCCGGACCGGGGCACAAACTCGTATCCCCCGCATCGGCGGGCGGACTCTCAACCACTGCGCCACCAGGGAAGCCCGAAATGGATTTTTTAAAAAATCAAAGTGGAAATTGTTTTTTTCCCCAAATGTAAAAAATTTTATAGAAACTTTCAGAAAACACAGACAAGTTTTTAGATGAAATTAAGGATTGTCTTAAAAATAACCATTGTTGACATCTTGGTGTTTATTTTGAAAATTTTCTGTGTATAGTCACTTACACTTATAGTTAGAATTAAAAAAATTTTTTTTCTCCAAATGGGATTATGCTACTCAGACTATTTTTAAAATCTGCTTTACTTGCCAGTTATCACAGTCATCTTTCTCTGTGTGTGTGTGTGTGTGTGTGTGTGTGTGTATATAAATTTCTAATGGCTGCATAGTATGTTATTGTATGGATAAACCCCATTTAATTTAGCCAGTATTCTGTGTTTGGATGTTCAGCTGTTTTCTTTTTATTATTACTATTTTTTAAATTGAAGTATAGTTGATTTACAATATTATTTTAGTTTCAGGTGTACAACATAATGATTCAATATTTTTATAGATTATACTTCATTTAAAATTATTATAAAATATTGTCTGTATTCTTTGCGCTGTAGGTATATCCTTGTGGTTTATTTATTTTATACATAGTAGTTTGTACCTCTTAATCCCCTACCCCTATCTTGCCCCTCTCCCATACCCTCTCCCCTCTGGTAACCACTAGCTTGTTCTCTATATTTGTCAAGACTGTTTCTGTTTTATTATATTCATTCGTTTTATCTTTTTTTTTTTTTTTTTTTTTTTTTGCGGTACGCGGGTCTCTCACTGTTGTGGCCTCTCCCTTTGCGGAGCACAGCCTCTGGACATGCAGGCCCAGCGGCCATGGCTCACAGGCCCAGCTGCTCCGCGGCATGTGGGATCTTCCCAGACCAGGGCACGAACCCGTGTCCCCTGCATCGGCAGGCGGACTCTCAACCACTGCGCCACCAGGGAAGCCCATTTGTTTTATCTTTTAGATACCACATATGAGTGATAACATACAGTATTTTTCTTTCTCTGTCTGGCGTATTTTACCAGGCGTAATAACTTCCAGGTCCATCCCTGTTGTTGCAAATGGCAAAATTTCATTCTCTTTTTTAATGGCTGAGTAATATTCCATTATATATGTACCACCTTTAATCATTTATATGTTGATGGATACTTAGGTTGCTTCCATATCTTGGCTGTTGTAAAAATGCTACTATGAACATTGGGGTGCATGTATCTTTTTGAACTAGTGTTTTCATTTTCTTCCAATATATGCCCAGGAGTGAAATTGCTGGATCATATGGTAGTTTTATTTTTAGTTTTTTGAGGAACCTCCATACTGTTTTCCATAGTGGCTATACCGATTTACATTCCCACCAACAGTGTATTAGGGTTCTCTTTTCTCCACATCCTCGTCAGCGTTTATTATTTGTAGACTTTTTGATGATAGCCATTCTGACAGGTATGAGGTGGTATCTCCTTGTGTTTTTGATTTGCATTTCTCTAATGATTAGCAATATTGAGCATCTTTTCGTTGCCCTTTGACTGTCTTTATGTCTTCTTTGGAAAAATGTTTATTTGGGTCTTCCGCCCATGTTTTAATTGGGTGGGTTGTTTGTTTGTTGATATTGAGTTGTATGAGCTGTTTATATATATTGGATATTAACCCCTTATCAGTCATATCATTTTCAAATATTTTTTCCATCCAGTAGGTTGTCTTTTCATTTTGTCGATGGTTTCTTTTGCTGTGCAAAAGCTTTTAAGTTTAATTAGGTCCCATGTGTTTATTTTTGCTTTTGTTTCTTTTGCCTTAGGCGACACATCCAAAAAGAAATCCCTATGATTTATGTCAAAGAGTGTTCTATGTTCTCTTCTAGGAGTTTTATGGTTTCAGGTCTTACATTTGGTCTTTAATCCATTTTGAGCTTATTTTTGTATATGGTGTGAGAAAATGTTCTAATTTCATTGTTTTACATGTAGCTGTCCGGTTTTCCCAGCACACTTATTGAAGAGACTGTCTTTTCCTCATTGTATATTCTTGACTCCTTTGTCATAGATTAATTGATCATAAGTGTATGGGTTTATTTCTGGGCTCGTTGTTCTGTTCTGTTGATCTATGTGTCTGTTTTTGTGCCAGTACCATACTGTTTTGATTATTGTAGCTTTGTAGCATAGTCTGAAGTTAGGGAGCACAATACCTCCAGCTTTATTCTTTTTCCTCAAGATTGCTTTGGCTATTCGGGGTCTTTTATGGTTCCATATAAATGTTAGGGTTATTTGTTCTAGTTCTGTGAAAAACTTCATGTGTACTTTGATAGGGATTGCATTAAATCTGTAGATTGCTTTGGGTAGTATGGACATTTAACAGCATTAATTCTTCCAGTCCATGAACATGGGATATCTTTCCATTTCTTTGTATCATCTTCAGTTTCCTTCATCAGTGCTTTAAAGTTTTTAGAGTATAGGTCTTTTACGTTCTTGGTTAAGTTTATTTCTAGGTATTTTATTCTTTTTGAGGTCTTTTTTTTTTTTTTTTTTTTTTACCCTTGCAGATAATGCGACAATAAACATTTTTCTACTTATGTTTTTACACACTTACCTAATTATTTCTTCAGAATGAATTCCTAGAGGTCAGTAGCCAAGTTTTTTAGTTTCAGTTTTTTTTTTTTTTTTTTTTTTGCGGTACGCGGGCCTCTCACCGCTGTGGCCTCTCCCGTTGCAGAGCACAGGCTCCGGACGCGCAGGCTCAGCGGCCACGGCCCAAGGGCCCAGCCGCTCCGCGACATGTGGGATATTCCCCGACTGGGGCACGAACCCGTCTCCCCTGCATCGGCAGGCGGACTCTCAACCAGTGCGCCACCAGGGAAGCCCCTAGTTTCAGTTTTTTATTGATGATTTAGACTCACCAAGCAATGCATTGTTTGTCTAGGAAGAAATAATACTGTCCTGTGTTTTCTCTTAGTCACTTGCAACCTTTCATTAATGGTTAGTAATTATTATTAACAAATGGGACCTAATTAAACTTAAAGGCTATTGCACAGCAAAGGAAAACATAAACAACACAAAAATACAACCCACAGAATGGGAGAAAATATTTGCAAACGATGTGACTGACAAGGGTTTAATCTCCAAAATACACAAACAGCTCACACAGCTCAATATCAAAAAAACAGACAACCCAATCAGAAAATGGGCAGAAGATCTAAATAGACATTTCTCCAAAGAAGACATACAGATAGCCAAAAAGCACATGAAAAAATGCTCAATGTCTCTAATTACTAGAGAAATGCAAACCAAAACTACAATAAGGTATCACCTCACACTGGTCAGAATGGCCATTGTCCAAAAGTCTACAAACAATAAATGCTGGAGAGGGTATGGAGAAAAAGGAACCCTTCTACGCTGTTGGTGGGAATGTAAATTGGTGCAGCCACCATGGAGAACAGTATGGAGGTTCCTTAAAAAACTAAAAATAGAGCTACCATATGATCCTGTAAGCTCACTCCTGGGCATATATATGGAGAAAACCATAATTCAAAAAGATACATGGGGCTTCCCTGGTGGCGCAGTGGTTGAGAGTCCGCCTGCCGATGCGGGGGACACGGGTTCGTGCCCTGGTCCGAGAGGATCCCACGTGCCGTGGAGCGGCTGGGCCCGTGAGCCATGGCCGCTGGGCCTGCGTGTCTGGAGCCTGTGCTCCACAGTGGGAGAGGCCACAGCAGTGAGAGGCCCGCATACCGCAAAAAAAAAAAAAAAAAAAGATACATGCACCCCAGTGTTCATTGCAGCACTCTTTACAACAGCCAAGACATGGAAGCAACCTAAATGTCCATTGACAGATGAATGGATAAAGAAGATGTGGTACATATATACAGTGGAATACTATTCAGCCATAAAAAAAGAATGAAATAATGCCATCTTGCAGCAACACGGAAGGACCTAGAGATTATCATATTAGGTGAAGTAAGTCAGACAGAGAAAGACAAATATCATATGACATCACTTAATCTAAAAAAAATGATACAAATGAACTTATTTACAAAACAGAAACAGACTCACAGACTCAGAAAACAATTTATGGTTACCAAAGGGGAAAGGTGGTGGGGAGGGATAAATTAGGAGGTTGGGATTAACATATACACACTACTATCTATAAAATAGATAATCAACAGGAACTCTACTCAATATTCTTTAATAACCTATATGCGAAAAGAATCTGAAAAAGAATAGATATATGTATATGTATAACTGAATCACTTTGCTGTATACCTGAAACTAACACAACATTGCAAATCAGCTATACTCAAAGATAAAATTTAAAATAAGGACAAAAGAAAAAGAAAAAAAATACTGAATTCTCTCAGAGACTATTGAGCACTCACTGTGAACATGGCAACACCTTACTAGGTGTTATTTTTAGAATTTTTCTCTGGTTAAATCTGTGACTGCCATCTGTGAGCTGGAGTTGCTTCATGGTAAAGGATGGAAACCATATAGGAGAATAGTATTCCATAGGATTTGGAGGGAAAAGAATGAAATATAACTTTAAAAATATGTAGATTATACTTTTCCTTATGTGGTATTTGTCTACTTCATTGTAAGTGACTTAATACTTTTCTCTTCCCTCCTATAAACTTTTAGCTCCAGGAGGTTAAGAGAACATATCTGTCTCAGTCACCATTGTACTCCCAGTTAGGAGGCAGTAACTATAAGTTGAATTAATGAATAGATGAGAAATAATATTTATACAGTGAAGTATGATGTCTGTTTCCTAGGTTGTTCATAGAACCGTAGCTACTGAGTCTTTTGGACATATGTTATGATGTTGCTAAAAATAAAGTTCTATAGCTATATAGATGAGGACTTCCCTGGTGATGCAGTGGTTAAGAATCTGCCTGCCAGCTCTGTTTACAGTAGCCAGGATATGCAAGCAACCTAAGTGTCCATCGACAGATGAATGGATAAAGAAGATGTGGCACATATATACAATGGAATGTTACTCAGCCATAAAAAGAAAGGAAACTGAGTCATTTGTAGTGAGGTGGATGGACCTAGAGTCTGTCATACAGAGTGAAATAAGTCAGAAAGAAAACAAATACCATATGCTAACACATACATATGTAATCTAAAAAAAAAAAAAAAGGTTCTGAAGAACCTAGGCACAGGACAGGAATAAAGACTCAGACGTAGAGAATGGACTTGAGGACACGGGGAGGGGCGAGGGTAATCTAGGATGAAGTGAGAGAGTGGCATGGACATATATACACTACCAAATGTAAAATAGATAGCTAGTGGGAAGCAGCCGCATAGCACAGGGAGATCAGCTCAGTGCTTTGTGTCCACCTAGAGGGGTGGGATAGGGAGGGTGGGAGGGAGAGGCAAGAGGGAGGAGATATGGGGATATATGTATATGTATAGCTGATTCACTTTGTTATAAAGCAGAAACTAACACACCATTGTAAAGCAATTATACTCCGATAAAGATGTTAAAAAAAAAAAAAAGAATCTGCCTGCCAGTGCAGGGGACACGGGTTCGAGCCCTGGTCCAGGAAGATCCCACATGCCATGGAGCAACAGAGCCTGTGTGCCACAACTACTGAGCCTGCGCTCTAGAGCCCTCGAGCCACAACTACTGAAGCCCATGAGCCTAGAGCCCGTGCTCTACAACAAGAGAAGCCACCGCAATGAGAAGCCCGCGCACCGCAACGAAGAGTATCCCCCACTCGCTGCAACTAGAGAAAGCCTGCACGGAGCAACGAAGACCAAACGCAGCCAAAAAAAAAAACTATATAGATGAAACCAACATTCTCAGTTCATTTAATTAAGCCGTACCATTTTATATGTCCATACCATTTCATAAAGCGAGATAGTGAACTATCATTCTGTTTCCACATTATGCAGCCTAATTATAAACTCAGGGTCAGACCTATACTGGGAGATGGCAGACCAATAAATCAGTATTACAAATGATATGCCCCAAAGGAGTGTTTACCAGTTACTTTAGCCAGATTACAAATGAATAGCTTAAGACCACAAGTAGTTAGATAGGATTGAGAGTAAAGAATACCTATAAAATTGATGGCAAGTTTCTTGGTATTTGAGGGTTGTTACCTCTTTTATGTTGATTGTTGTTCTGAGTTATCACTGGTAATCTCTGTATAGATGTTTCATCTTTCACTTTGCAATAGTAAATGTTAAATAATCTTGGTTATAGCTATGAGAAAATAGGAAAAAATCACAAGCAGCAGGTTTTCTGGATCAATTGGAAAGTATTTTGGCAACCATGGTCTGTTACTTTTTTGCATAAGCAAACTATTAATGAAAGGTAAATTTTAATGAAGATTCATCATAATTGTTTTAATAATAAAACAAAGTGTTTTTATTTGAAATTTAAATACACCCAATAATACATCATTAATTTCTTTCTCCAGCAAGTCAAGGAAACCAGCAAGTACTGGGAAAGTATAAGGCTCTTAGTAAATAAGCATTATAACCAAACTGCCAAACTACCTACAGATGACCTGATTCATTGCCAGTGACCACCAAAAACCTATGAACTTTAAAAAATTTTGATTTAGAATATTTAAAATACCATTTATGTTAAAGGATACCTAGAATAATTAGTTTGATCTACTTGATACTTTTGTTATTGTACCAAGTATGATGATCCCTCACCTTTGAAAATGTTTGAAAATGGTTAAATTTCAAAGACCTGGTTTAAACTTTTATATTGATCATTGTTTCATTATTATTATTGTTTTTATTCATTATGTTAATAGTTTATTTCCTTTCTAAATGTTCTTTAATGTTCTTCCCAATCATGAGAGTCTCTATTTCAGTAGGTGTTTGGGTAGCGTACAAAATATTAAATTCCTGTAATTTGCATTGTAGTACTAGGCTGTAGCTACTCAGTTACAAGGAAAGATTTAATAATATGCTTGTTTGTTTATTCATTTACTTATCATTCAATCAGCTTGCCTGGCCTTTGTGCTAGATTTGGGGATACAAAAGTAAATAAGGTATAATCTTTTTTCTCAGATCAAAATCAGGTGAAAGAAAAAAATTTAAACTGATCATTGTGGTGGAGTTTGAAGAATACTAATAGCATTATGAACAAAGGGCTGTGGAATCACAGGAATGACTATCTGCTTGTTGACAGTTAGAGAGCCATGAAGGTCATTTTTAAGCAGGGTCTTAGGGTTTGAGTAGGTTTATTAGAGGAAGAAGAGGATGGAACAGCATTTTGGGTAGAGGCAGCAGGTACAAAGGAGTAGATGCATAAGAGCGTTTGGCATATTTAGAAAATGGGGAGAAGTTTAATGTGTGTGGATCATTGGTTAGGAAAATATGGGTGGATAGATTAGCACTGCTAGATCATTTTTTATCAGCATTGTGAAATTCCTTCTGTAGTGAGGAGAGACTACCTTTTACTATTCTTTAAAAGAAAAATTTTGTTTTTAAATTTTATAATTCATTCATATATTAAAGATATTTAAATGCTCACTACTTGGTAGACCTCGTATTACTGCTTGAGAATTATTAATGTAATAATTGAACCTGATTGAGTAAGATGTTTAGATAGTGATCTAGAAAAATGCATATGTGGAAGAACTAGATTTTATGACTTGATTTGAAAGGATATAAAGAGGTACGTTAGAGTAGTACAAATGTATCTTGGATGCTTCAATTTTCAATTTTCAGTGCTTTAGATTGCTATAGGAAAATTACACAATGATATGTAGGTCTAATATTCTTAAAGAAAACTTATTTTTTTTTCAAATTCTGAACGTGATATTTTAATAACATAATATACACTCTCAAAATAACAGTATAAATTAAAATGCATTCTTAAATATTCAAATTATTTTAAATGTTCATTTTTTCCATTGATTTTAGTATACTTATCAAGATATAAAGATAGAAACAGTCTGTCAATGATGTTTTCTTTTCTAAACTTTTAATTTCAATTGTGTTACGTCCGTTTTACCAATTTCTGAAGGATTCTCTTTCATAAACCTTTGGTGTCCAATAAGTCTGCTCCTTCAATTCTGTTGTGAGATAGGCTATATTTACTATTACTAGATTCTGTCAGAACTCATGTTAGCCAGGATGGGATGTCAGAAGGAACAGCTATCACTCTAGTCTATAAGGGAACAGTTGTTAGCACATTCAGGGAAAGGGAACAAATGCCCAATTAGGTGAAGATATATTCTGGAGAGGCTGGCAGTTTAGGTTACCAGTTTTATCTCATGTGTTGAGTATTGACTACGATGGATAAAATTCTTTCAGATTAGTGTGTTTTTATTTTTTTAAGGATTATAAAACTCCTAGATTTTTTTTTGTTTTTTTTGCGGTACGCAGGCCTCCCACCGTTGTAGCCCCTCCTGTTGCGGAGCACAGGCTCCGGACGTGCAGGCCCAGCTGCCATGCTCACGGGCCCAGCCGCTCCGCGGCATGTGGGATCCTCCCTGACCGGGGCACGAACCCATGTCCCCTGCATTAGCAGGCGGACTCTCAACCACTGCGCCACCAGGGAAGCCCCCTAGACATTCTTTGACATAGCCTGGAAGTATCCTTCCTTCTGACAGTTTTGGAAGTGATAAAACCAGACCCAGATTAGGCTGCACGTTAAGGATAACTTGAAAATAACCTTAAGAGTTTCCTTTTGGAATTGTGATGTTGTGGCCAACGTAGTTTAAAAATAACTGTCTTAAAAAAAAAAAAACTGTCTTAGACTATAATGCTTATCATTTATGTTTAACTACATCATCTATGAAAGTTTCTTTTAAATCACAAAATATGGGTACTTTGAAAATAAATGACTCCAAATTTGTTAATTGTTGTAGAGATTACAACCCCACTGCAGAGTAACTGCTTTCAAAGCACATGTGTAGTAAATATTTTTATAGAAATATGGTCATAAATAGTCCCAGGAAATCCCTCTTGAATATACTATATTTACATTTCAATTTTATGTTGTTGGTTTGTTGCTTTAAAATTGAATATAATTAGAATAAATAACACGCTAATGGCTTCATTTTACATTTTGAGTCAAAGCTTACTAAATTAAACCTTTACCCCCAGAATAGCATCTTGAGTAAACACATGTGGTTTACCAGGTTTAAATATTTTCTTGAGATCATGTGTTTGATTTTTCCTTTTGTAAAATTTGTGTGTCGTATAAATACAACTAGATACGTAACAATCCTTTCCTGTACAAGCATTCCTCACTTAATAGAATTCTGAATAAGAGGAATTTATGAATTAAATTAAAAACTGACTTAAGTTTTTTCCTCTTCCCCTTGGAACTTGAGGATCTTAGCACTGCACATATATATTACCAGATGGAGTGCCAAAGTCCTCTTACTGTGTGTGTTACAGTTAAATTGAAATGAATGTGTGAGAACATTTTTTAACATGTACTAACAGCTATTAGTGAGATCCCTAGTCCCTAGTAAACAGACCTTTATATTGGGAATAGAATAGTCACCAAGGACCAGTTTTCTCATTTGCCTGTCATCATCAGAATTTGTTAGCTGTTTGTCAGTTCTACCTAATTTGACCTGGATGTCCTTAGCAAAACTAGGATTGAACATTTCAGTCTCTGGCTTTATGAATGATTTCCCCACATCCAAGGATACTCTTAACAAACTGTACAGATAAAATTGGGGGAAATGTTAGGAAATAGAACAGTAAATTATAGTTATGGAGAAAGTGCAAAAAAAGTTAAGATTATTGACAGTATTTTCAAAATTAGAAATATTAAGGTGAACTGGAGCCAAATTACTAAAATATTAGAAATTTCTCTTAAATAACTATAATATCTTAAGCTCTCTATTATACTACTAGATTGCCTGGTGAGCTTTCACTCTTAGTGTCTTAATGTTATGAATAATTTTTTAGTTTTATAATATGAATTACTTTTAGTGGTTATACCACGGAGATCCTGAAAACTATAATTACTTTTACTAGAATGATTGAAGCTATATGTTTTAAAATTTGGTACCTTCTAGGTGTGATTGTGTTACATATGGAGAACAGTTTTATACTGGAACATATATTTCTCTTTATGATGGTTAACAGGAAAATGACAAAAATTAGTTTTATACCAAAATCCTTAGGAACTCTTAGCTCAAATCTAAGATTTTAATTCTTACTTTCAAGTCCTCTGTAATTTGTATCTCCGTCCCCAGCTTCTCCAGATTTATCTCTAACTTTACCCACTGTAAACTTGACTTCCATCTGACATGCTTCCTCATCGTCCCTCAAATACAGTGAAGTTATTATGCCTTTCTTTCCTTGTGCTCTTTCCTGACATGCTTTTTTTTTTAACCGTTTCTACCTCTGTGTATTTGTTTTTTTTTAATCTCTGATCAATTCCTGTTTACTCCATGAAGTCCAGTCCGTACTAACTTCCCCCTTTCTATAAATTTATCACACTTATTGTTTATAGTGTACATTTTAATATTTGATCTTATTTGATTTATATTGTTTCTTACCTTGTTTTATGTGACAGCATAGCCTAAATCCATGGTAATACTCAGTGTCTTGACAGCAGTTACCTCAATTAGTATACCTTTCAGTGATAAGAGAGTAAGTGCTTAAGAGTACTTACAGTGTTGAATTGAGTTGAACTGAAAAAAGTTGGGGATATTTATTAACATAAATTATGCCTCATCATATGGCATGTGTGCTTTTTGAGGGTGGTTATAATGATTAGGTGTCTTTTTTCATTGTCTTTTTGAAAACGTTTTAGTTGTGGAATCATGCTTATTCATTGAAGGGCTATTTTGAGCCATGCTATGGGAGAGATATATTAAACTATCATGTACATTATCAACATTGATAAAAAGTTAATATTTGTAGTACAGGACACTTTTATGGAATAATACCTTTAGTGTTCACGTATGTCTGTGTCCTTGTATTTTATTGTATGAAAGCTCTCTTCTGTTCCTTCGATTAATTTTGCTTACCTCAAAAGAAGCCACTCATTCTGATTCATCTTAGCTTCTCCCCCTCCTTAAATGATTATAATTTTTCTCTGACTACTGATATTAGGTTTCCTTAGCACTGATCTGATCGTCGAGGTCTTTTGAGCAATAACAAACAAAGCAGATGTAAATTTTTTTTCTAGTCTAATAGACCTATGAGCTCTGATTTCTCTACTGAGACAAGGTGAGATGATGTAAAAGAGACCTTTCTTTTCTTAGGAGAATGCTGAGAAATGGTAGGTCCCTCTCAAACGAAGAGATTTAGTCTACCAGGCTGGGTTAGGACTGCCAAAGTAAACAGGATTCACCATGTATAGGACCATATAGCATGTGGTGGGTGTGATCCCTCTCTGCTTGCTAAGGGAATCTTTCTTTTATCTTTATCAGGTGGTTGGGCCCCTGAAGTTTAGTTTTACTGCCATGGTAAATTTTTTTTTTTCCTTTTTATTTTTTATTTTTTTTAAACATCTTTATTGGGGTATAATTGTTTTACAATGGTGTGTTAGTTTCTGCTTTATAACAAAGTGAATCAGCTATACATATACATATGTTCCCATATCTCTTCCCTCTTGCGTCGCCCTCCCTCCCACCCTCCCTATCCCACCCCCCCAGGCGGTCACATAGCACTGAGCCCATATCCCTGTGCCATGCGGCTGCTTCCCACTAGCTATCTACCTTACGTTTGTTAGTGTGTATATGTCCGTGACCCTCTCTTGCCCTGTCACAGCTCACCCTTCCCCCTCAAATCCATTCTCTAGTAGGTCTGTGTCTTTATTCCTGTCTTACCCCTAGGTTCTTCATGACATTTTTTTTCTTCTTAAATTCCATATATATGTGTTAGCATACAGTATTTGTTTTTCTCTTTCTGACTTACTTCACTCTGTATGACAGACTCTAGGTCTATCCACCTCATTACAAATAGCTCAATTTCGTTTCTTTTTATGCCATGGTAAATTTCTATCCTAACCTTTGGGCCTATGGATCTCTTGTCCCGCACCCTCTCCTTTTAGGTATACCATAATTTCTTCCAGATTTGTTTTAGTTGCGTTGCTTCAGTACGTTATATGGAGGGCAGGGGAACCAAGGCTATGTGTTTAGTCTACCAGCTTCCTATTATTGTTTTTAGGTTAAGTGTGCTGTTTCTGCTGTTTTTCTGATGTTTCCAGAGTTTCCAGGTTTTCAAGGCTCTCTGTTTGATATAGTTTCCAAATATGGAAAGCTTTTGTTATAGTGTGATGTTATGAAAGATAATTGATTTGGACTCTTGCTAAAGATCAACATTTAGTCATAGTCACTGTGTGAGTCTTTCTGATATTCTTCATAGTTAGTTGAAAGGTATAGGTATAAAAGATACAGGAATATCTTTTAGAATTACATATTAGTTGTTCCTGTATCATTCTTATCAAAAGAATGTTGTGCATGCCTGCTGTGACTGTAACCACTGTGCTCACTCTTCACCCGCTTTCTTAGGGCAGAATTTCTGGATCAGATGCATCCAAGGTAAAGTTTACCATGTCTCTTCAGGCTGACCCTCAGTAGTAACAGAAAATACCAGAGCAATTATTGCACACACATTAATGGTCTTCTAATCTCCAACCTTGCATGTAATTGCTGCTGTCAAATACAATTACTGTCTGCCCAGGTTTCTTGCCCTGGGGGCAGTCGTGCCATGCCTTGGTATAGAGTTAGAAAATGCAAAGAGAGTTTCTGAAACTTTTTGAAGGTTTTGCTTATATCTACTTTGAAAATTTTAAACTATAAAACTACATTGCCTTTTTTATTTTTTAGAAGACTGACCTGATTAAGTCTGACAGTAATAAGAGAAGAATAACAAAAAAGATTTGAAGGTTCATTGATTGTAACTGTATTTCTGAACAGTTAATTATGAATACATTTCCTTTATGCATTGGCACCACATTGGCCACAGTTCAGGAAATATAATGCTAAACTGGTGTTCCTTTTTTAAAAGTATGTATACTGGTTAAAGCTCTACACAGTCTTGAATTAATTAGATTTTTGTGATTGTAGTAATAGGATAAGACCATAATCTAGTGGTTCTAGATTGGAGATTGCCTATTGTATAGTAATGCCTCCTTGATTTCAGATCTGGGGATGAACTGTTCCACATGGGTGAATTTTTCAGCTAACCGGATATATTCTTTAAAATAGCTAAACTTTTAAAATTTTTAGGTAAAACCTTTTCTAATATAATCATGTTTTCTAGCTTCTTTAAACATAATTTACTAAGCACATTTTATCATTTTCCTCACAGGATTATCATTACATTTACTAATCATTGTGAAGCTAGTGGGAAGCAGCCACATAGCATAGGGAGATCAGCTAGGTGCTTTGTGACCACCTAGAGGGGTGGAATAGGGAGGGTGGGAGGGAGATGCAAGAGGGAGGAGATATGGGGATATATATATGTATGTGTTTATGTATAGCTGATTCACTTTGTTACAAAGCAGAAACTAATGCACCATTGTAAAGCAATTATACTCCAATAAAGATGTTAAAAAAAAAGAAAAGAAAATTGATGTGATGAGCTTAAAGGTTAGTTAGGGTATGGATTTTTTGTTTTTGTTTTTTTTTGCGGTACGCGGGCCTCGCACTGCTGTGGCCTCTCCCGTTGCGGAGCACAGGCTCCGGACGTGCAGGCTCAGCGGCCATGGCTCACTGGCCCAGCCGCTCCGCGGCATATGGGATCGTCCCAGACTGGGGCACGAACCCGTGTCCCCTGCATTGGCAGGTGGACTCTCAACCACTGTGCCATCAGGGAAATCCAGGGTATGGATTTTTTATGTCTTCACCTACTATCTTGAAACTTTGTGCTCTTTTGGGTGCCTTTCTTTTAATTGAGACACACCATAATTCATACATTATACAGTTCACCCATTTGAAGTGTTCGATTCAGTGGTTTTTAGCATATTCACAAAGTTGTACAACCATCACCATGATCAATTTTAGAACATTTTCATCATCTCAAAAAGAAACTCCATATCCTTTAGCCATCAGTTTCAACCTCGCAATTTCCTTCGGCCCTAAGCAACCAGTAATCTACTTTATGTCTCTATAGATTTGCCTATTCTGGACATTTCAGATAGATAGAATCATATGTGATCTTTTGTGATTGGCTTCTTTCATTTAGTTTAGTATGGAAGAACAAAGATTCTTCCAAGTTGCAGCATGTATCAGCACTTCATTCCTTTTTATGGCCAAATAATATTCCATTGTATGGATATACCACATTTTGTCTATCTGTTCTTTTGTTGATGGACATCTGGGTTGTTTCCACTTTTTGGCTATTATGAATAACATTGTAAGAACATTCGTGTGCAGATTTTTGTGTGGACGTATGTCTTCGTTTCTCATGGGTATGACGAATTGCCAGACTTTTCTCCAAAGTGGCTGCAACATGTTGCATTCCCATCAACAGTATATGAGGGTTCTGATTGCTCTACATCCTTGTCAGTACTCATTATTTTTTATCTTTTTGATTATAGGCATCCTAATAAGTGTGAAGTTGTATCTCATTGTGGTTTTGATTTGCATTTCCCTGATGGCTAATGATGTTGAGCATCCTTTCATGTGCTTATTGGCCATTTGTGTATTATCTTTTTTATTATTATATTTATCTTCTCTTATTTTAGGGCTGTACTCTTATTGTTAGAAAGAACGTTAGTGGTTGTCTAGACTAATTTTCTCTTTCCAAGTTATTCCAACATACAATTTTTTAGATTCTATTAGAAGACTACTAATGATGGAAATACACTGTTTCTGAAGAAGTTACCCCAATTTTTTTTAACAACTCTAATTATTAGAAGCTTCTTTCTATAATAGGCCAAAATCTGGTACACTGTTTTTTTTTGTTGTTGTTGTTGCTGTTACTGTTATTGTTGTTGTTTTTAAATTTGTTCTATTTTTGCTTTCTAGGCCTACGTATAAATCCAGTTCTTCATCTTCATAAGAGTCCTTCATTGTTTTAAGACAGCTTTTAAATCTCCTCTTCGTCAGGCTAGATATTCCTAATTTCTAAAATTGTTCTTTATCCCATCACCATCAAGTCCCACCACCATCCCAATCATTCTTTGTGAACAAGTTTCAGTTTCTAATAACTTTTCTTATAGTCTGGCTTTGGAATTGAACAGACTGTTTGAGATATAGTGTGACCACTATAGAATAAAACTTTTCTCTCATTTGAATACTGTACTTTTAGGGATATAGCTTAAAACTACTTTAACATTTTTGGTAGCCACATTACAATGTTAATTCTTTAACTTTCAGGAAACTAAAATCTCAAATCTTTTTCACACATTCTGTTATGTAATGTTTGTTCTGTACTAAGTTCATTACCTTACGTGTACTCAATATTAAATTCCGTTTACTTGATTCATCATATTATTCCAACATTAAGATATTCTTTTGGATCATGAATGTGTCATCTAGGTTTGATGACCCTGTCATCAGGAAATTTGATTAGCATGCTTTTTTGTACCACAAGTCAACTTTTTTTTTTTGGCTGCCTTGGGTCTTCGTTGCTGTATGCAGGCTTTCTCTAGTCGTGGCGAGTGGGGGCTACTCTTCGTTGCGGTGCGCAGGCTTCTCATTATGGCGGCTTCTCTTGTTGCGGAGCACAGGGTCTAGGCTCATGGGCTTCAGTAGTTGCAGCACACAGGCTCAGTAGTTGCGGTGTGCAGGCCCTAGAGTGCACGGGCTTCAGTAGTTGGGGCGCATGGGCTCAGTAGTTGGTGGCACTCAGGCTCTAGGGCATGTGGGTTTCAGTAGTTGTGGTGCATGGGCTTAGTTGCTCTGCGGCATGTGGGATCTTCCTGGACCAGGGATTGAACCCGTGTTCCCTGCATTGGCATGCGGATTCTTTACCACTGCGCCACCAGGCAAGTCCTTAAGTCAGCTATTGATGAAGGTGGTATATAATACGGATAGGGTCAGAGACTGACTTTGCTGCTAGAAACTTAACTGGAGATTTTTGATCCATTTATACATGACTTTTGGTTAGATACTCAATAATAATAAAAATAATTATTAGCATAAATGCTGGAGAGGGTGTGGAGAAAAGGGTGGGTATGAAAATTGGTGTAGCCACTATGGAGAATGGTATGGAGGTTCCTTAAATAACTAAAAATAGAGCTACCATATGATCCAGCAATCCCACGACTGGGCATATATTCAGAAAAGATGAAAACTCTAATTCGAAAAGATATGTGCACCCCAGTGTTCATAACAGCGCTATTTACAATAGCCAAGACATGGAAGCAACCTAAGTGTTCATCAACAGGTTAATGGATAAAGAAGATGTGGTACATATGTACAATGGAATATTACTCATCCACGAAAAAGAATGAAATAATGCCATTTGCAGCAACATGGATGGACCTAGAGAATATCATACTAAGTGAAGTAAATCAGAGCGAGAAAGCAGATATTATATATTACTTATATGTGGAATCTGACAAATTAATACAAATGAATTTATTTACAAAACAGAGTCCCAGACATAGAAAACAAACTTATGGTTACCAAAACAGAAAGGAGGGGAGGGATAAATTTGGAGTATGGAATTATCAGATACACACTACTATGTTTAAAATAGATAAACAACAAGGATTTTCTTTATAGCACAGGGAGCTATATTCAATATCTCGTAATAACCTATAATGGAGAAGAATCTGAAAAAATATATACATATATATAACTGAATCACTTTGCTGTACACCTGAAACTAACATAATATTGTAAATTAACTTTATTTATTTCATTGAAGCAAGCTTAAGACAGGAAAGAAAAATTATTAGCTGTATTTGCTGAGCTCTTACTATGAGCCATGCACTATGCTAAGTGCTTTAGATATGTTATTCTATTTAGTCCTCACCACAATCCTATAAAGCAGACACTATTATTATTATTATTATTATTATTATTTTTTGTGGTATGCGGGCCTCTCAGTGTTGTGGCCTCTCCTGTTGTGGAGCACAGGCTCCAGACGCACAGGCTCAGCGGCCATGGCTCACGGGCCCAGCCGCTCTGCGCCATGTGGGATCTTCCCGGACTGGGGCACGAACCCGTGTCCCCTGCATCGGCAGGCGGACTGTCAACCACTGCACCATCAGGGAAGCCCCAGACGCTATTGTTATCTGTATTTTCTAGACAAGAGAACTGAAGCTTAGGGAAGTTAATAATTCATCCTGAAGTTACACAGCTAATAACTGGTAGAGTAGGATTTGAATAGTCTCTGTCATTCTAAAATTTATACTTAACTAAAATTCACTCTCATGTGAAAATCAACCTTATTTGAAATTATGCCTTATTTTTCTTAACCATTTATTCATGCATTCAGCAAATATTTATTAAGTGCCTTCTATGTGCCAGGCACTGTTCTAAGTTCCTAGGATATATCACTGAGCAGAAATGAACAAAAACCTTTCCCCTTGTGGAGCTTAAATTCTACCACAGGAAGACAAGGATAGGAGTGTAGAATGAAGGGGGTATTGGGTTACAGTTTTAAATAGGGTGGTAAGGGTAAGCTGTATTGAAAAGGGTGACATTTGGACTTTAAATTGGTAAAGGAGTGAACTACTTTATTTTTAAAATTCTTTTCCGTTATGGTTTATTACAAGATACCGAATATAGTTCCCTGTGCTATACATTAGGACCTTGTTGTTTATCCATTCTCTGTATAATAGTTTGCATCTGCTAATCCCAAACTCCCAATCCATCCCTTCCCTTCCCGACCCCTCCTCCCCCTTGGCAACCACAAGTCTGTTCTCTGTATCTGTGAGTCTGTTGTTAATGTATTTTTAAGGATTTTTTCACTTATGTTAATGAGAGCAATTATCTTCCTTTTTTTGTATCATTCTTGCCAGGCATAAGTGTCAAAGTTATTCTGATCTTATAAAAAGAAATGGGAAGTGTTCCCTCTTTTTCTATTTTCCAGAAAAATTTTTGTAAGATTGGCATTATTTTTTACCTAAGTGATTGAATGAATGTAACAGTGAAGCTATCCGGTATTCTTTGCAGTAAGGTTTTTAATTAAAGATTCAATTTCTTTAATAGATATGGGACTATTCAGATGTTTCACTTTTTATTCACTCAGCTTTGGTAAATTGTATTTTTTTTGAGAAATTTGTCCATTTTTTCCAAATAACCAATTTATTTGGCTTAAGTTGTTCATAAGATTTACTTATTAATTTTTGATTCTCTAAGATATGTAGTGATGTCCCTTTTCATTCCTGATATTGGTCTTTTGTCTTTTTTCTCTTCTTTCTTCATCATTCTTGCTAAAATTTTTCTGATCTTTTCACAAAACCAGTTTTTGGCTTTGCTTATTTTTCTCTAGTGAACATCTGTTTTCTGTTTCATTGGCTTTTCCCCTTATCTTTATATTTCTTTATATTTAATTTTTTGTTCTTTTTGTAGCTTCTTGAAATGGAAACTTAAATTACTGTGTTCTTTTGGGGATTAAAAATCACTCAAGGACTTCCCTGGTGGCGCAGTGGTTAAGAATCCGCCTGCCAATGCAGGGGACACGGGTTCGAGCCCTGGTCTGGGAAGATCCCACATGCCACAGAACAACTAAGCCCGTGTGCCACAACTACTGAGCCCGAGCTCTAGAGCTCATGAGCCACAGCTACTGAGCCTGCGTGCCACAACTACTGAAGCTCACGCTCCTAGAGCCTGTGCTCCACAACAAGAGAAACCAACGCAATGAGAAGCCCACGCACCGCAACAAGGAGTAGCCCCCACTCTCCACAACTAGAGAAAGCCCGCGCACAGCAACGAAGACCAAACACAGCCAAAAAAAAAAAAACAACACTCAAGAAGAAACTTACTGAGGATAAATATCGATATATATTCTTAACTTTTACTGGATCCTCTGGCTTTTCACTTGAAAAAAAAGAAGGATTTGTTCTTGTTTCATCAAACAGGATGTTGATGAATAGAAAGAAAGGGCTCAAAATAAAAATTTCCTTGCCTATGTAAGGCTAATCTTATTTAAGTATAAGCTAAAAACAGACAGACGGTTTATCTCAGGACTGCAATACATGGGGCATAGAAAGATAAATAAAGTAGCATTTCCCCAGAGTATATTTTAGAACCCCGACAGTCATCAAAAAGTATCTTAAGTAACTGTCTCTGACCCACGCAGATGTTGCAGAATAACATCCAGGAGGAATGAATAGGAATTGTTTCTTTCAGTTAACTGAGTAGTTCACTCCTTTACCAATTTAAAGTCCTTATTCACTAAACTTGTCTTGCCTTATCAGTCTCTGCACCTCTTTTTCATGAAATCATCCATTTTATTAAGATAGTTGGTTGAATGGAGGCAAAAGTAATGGAAAAGAGAATGGAATGGAAACAGTTTAGCAATACTAATCTATTCATTTGTGTATTCCCATTCATGCATTCTGTCAAAAATCATTCAGAGTTATTGGAATTCGGGGATGATGACAGTGGTAATAGCATAGTTTTTGAATTTTCCCGAATCCTTAACAGAATAACTAGGATAGCATAACCAAAAGCACTTGTGCAATATCTGTAACAAAACCTAGTTAATCAGAGAAACTAGGGACAAACTATCAACAGCTCCAAGATTTGTGTAGCATTGGCATCTCTGTAGGACGAAGCAGAAGGAAACAGTAGGGAGTCTAATTGACCCGAGAATGGCAGAAGCCTAAAATTGCCCACAGGTGAAGAGTACAGGGGGCTCATGGTAAGGTTTTCTAGAGCTGTCTGGAGCTCTAGAGTTCCAAAATTAAGCAGCCAAAACTTCCCTTCCAGTACACAGCCTCACACTAAGAGGAATCTGCAGGACAAGTCAAGCAGGACAAGGACAATGAAGACAAAAGGAAAAAGAAACCAGATAAGAATTGGGAGAGGGGACCAGAGCCAAGTGATCTTGAAAGTATCCTAGGGGCCAGATTTTTAATTACTTCATGAAGATAACAGAAAAGGGACTTACATACCTAAAACTATATCCTGATTCACATTTCTCTCTTAAAAATTCAAAAACATTAATTTCACGTAAAATGAGCAACAGAAAAAGAATTATGGTTGAAACCTATACAAAGTTACTATAATTCAGAATTGTACTTTTTTCTTATAATATCCAGAAGCTGTATTAATGGTTAAAATAATGAAAGTGTGCTAATATTTTCATGGGTATTGGTAGGATTGCAATATTGCTTTCCAAAAGAGTAATACCATTTTACAAGAGCATTAGGGCCATTAACTTAGTATAGTGCCTGTTTCACTACCGTTTTGCCAAGTTGGATAATTTTGTTACCCTAATGGAATTAGTTTAAAATCTGTTGCTCGTTGTTGTTTTAATCTGCATTTTCTTAAATGATTATGGATGTTGAACTTTTTTCCAAGTAGTGATATAACATTATTGATATTTATGTATGTACGTGAATAAAATCCTAAACCTCTGTGTCACTTCAAATACGAATTGTTGCCTGCTCGTAACCATGGTCTGTTACCCATTGAATCTTAATGTTTTTCTTACATATGAGATCATTTCGATATATTGCTTAGAATATTATAGAAATATTAGCCATTCGTTTTATTTGCTTAAAATGCGGTTCCATCTTATTTATTTTTTACTACATTATTACAGAAGTGCCAGTTTAAGTACTTGAATCTGTTAGTTTTTTATGATTTTCTTTGGTGCTTAAAATCTAAGAAAAAGTTACAATTTCTTCATAGTATGATAAATACTATATTCAGAATCATTTTGCAAAGAACATTTAAATCTTGATCAGTTACATTTCTAGAAAGTTATAATAACCTGAAGGTAATCGTCCATGATAGGCATTTAAAAACAGCATTAAATTGACCAGGGCACAAACCCGCGTCCCCTGCATCGGCAGGCGGACTCTCAACCACTGCGCTACCAGGGAAGCCCCTAAAAATCTTTTAAATGTACACTTGAGACAGAACAGGTTTTAAATCAGAATATTTGTAAATATTTGATAATGGTTTCTAAAATAGCTTGGAGAGGTGGCGTAGTTTAATAGAAAGAGCATAGTCTTTGGATACCAGAAGATCTTGGGTTGGGACTCAGTTCTGCACTTACTATGAGGCATTGGGTATTTCACTTTTCTTTATCTTCAGTTTTCTAATCTGTAAAATAGAGATATATTTTATCAAATATAAGGCAAACATTCAGTTTCTAACATTTTAAAAATCATGTGTTTTAAAATTGGAGTACTATATTTAATTCGCTGTGTTGTCTTTCTTAGCATTATAGAAAATAATGGTACTTTTTATAATTGGTGATGTCTTAGATTGCATGAGACACAGTAAAAATGCCAATTTTATAGAATTGTTTTGAAGTTGGAATTGGATAATATATATAAAGTGTAAAGCACATGGAAGATGCTCCTGAAGTCCTAGTTTCCTCCCCCGCCCCCCCCCCCCCACTTAATGACAGTGTCGTTGGTTGGTTGGTTTGGGGATTTGTTGTTTTACCAGGAGAATCAGCATAGACCTCACATTGAGAAATATTAGCTCAGATAGTTTTAAATGGTCTCACCTGTTTTTGATACTTCAGATGTATCCATTTTTATAGCAGTAGCTTTATTATATAATTATTTTATTATAGATTATCTTAATTATTTTCTAGACTAAGCAGAATAAAAATAATTATTTGTGCATCTCTGCATAAATACAAACATATATAGATGGTAATTAACTTGTTTAAAACTATTAGATAAAGACTTGTGGTTCTATATTGTTGGTCACCACATCAAAATATCTTGCATCTGTGTTGCTGAGATATTTTCACTTTGGAGAAGTGGCCATATTGTGACTAATAATAATAATTATATATCAGCTAACACTTATATAGTGTCTACTTTGTGCTGGGCACTGTTGGTTTTACATATATATATTTTATATCTTGGAAACACCCATATGAGATAGGTACTATTACTTTTATTTTTATAAATGAGGAAACTGAGGCAGAGAGATTAATTTACCCAAATTCCTATAGCTGAACCTATAAACAAATTAAGCAAACAAACCAATAAAGCAGAAGCCAAGAAAGGTAGCACATGGAAGCAAGAAACTCCCTCCTTGCATATATTAGCCTGATAATCTTTGGAACAGTTATTTTTCAGACAGAAAGTTTCACAAGGTTTTACATCTTGACCCAACCCAGCAACTGACTAAGGTAGAATCTGAATCAAGTGAGAAAGATTCAGCCAACAACTTACCTTTCCCCCTTGAGTGAAGGAGCATTTCAGTGTCTCACATAATATAGTCTCAGGCAATATAAGAATTGGCAAGTTTTAGCCTATTGGCTGCCAAATTGGAGTCTCTTTCTTTAACTGCTGATGCAACATAAAAATAACTTAATGGATTTTGAGTAGAGAGAAATGAAATAAACTTCTTAAACCTCTATGAGAAGCATTTCATTGGAGTGGAAATCAAGAGAGTAAAAGTAGCCAAAGTTTGGCCCTTATAGATGAAGTGGATGGAGAACAAAACTAATGCATCTTTGGCACCTTTATTCTGAATTCAATCTGATAATGGCAGATTATTAAAAAAAATTTTTTTTGCCTCAGATACAATCTCCCACCTCACCTTCCCAAAATTGTCACCAGCATTCTAATATGCCTGTGCAGTTGCTGCAGAAAGAGGAATTAATCCTAGGAAGAAATATACTTAGAATGCATTATAGTTAAATTATAGAGCCAGTTTTTTCCCTGAAGATTTTAATTAAAACTGTATTATGCTTTATGTACAAAGGTATTCATCATATCTTGGTTTATGAATGAAAAACTGAAAATACCTAAATAGACAGTTGTCAGATAATGGTTAAGTAAATTATGGTACATCACTTCATGGAATATTATGCTGGTTTTTAAATTAATGTTTTTGGAACTTCTGCTCTTGGGCATGGTGGTATAATAGGGACACGATTTACCCTTTTATTTAAAACAGGAAGAAAACAAGACACAGTAGTTGAAATAATGATTTTCAGACAATGCACTGAAAATCGTATGAAACTATGAGAGAAGAGAAACAAAGTAAACCCTACAGTTTTCTCAGCTTATTATCTGGAAGCAGTTTCAGCTCAGGGAGGGGGTATCCAAAAGAGCTTGGCCACCTTGTCAGTTTGAGCCAGACTGAATATACAGGGCTGCATACTAGAGAGGATGCTCTTGCATACAAAGGGAGAGTTCCAGAGATCTATAGAAGGGTCTCTCTGGCGGAATACTAATCTGTGTATGTGTGAGAGGAAACTAATAGGCTGGAGAATGAAATACAAGAAAGCAGCAAGCCATACAGTTCGTGGAGTTGACATAGGATTGAGACTCTTTCATTTCCTACTAGTCAGAGTGGAAAGAAAATGTAGTGTATGGGGCATATGGTAGAGGCCTCTGAAGGATTTAACTTCAGTACTGGGGCTAAATTAAGCTCTAGATTAAAGGCTGCTCTGCCCCTGCCTTAACAAAGCTTAAAAATGAGCCTTGAAAGGATCAAATTGATTCCACGTAACTGAATTAATGCCCAAACAAAGTCTAACATAATTTAAAGGAACACAACAAAATCCAGCAAACAAGAGTGTAAAATTTATAATATCTGGCTTACAGTAAAAGTCTTTCAAGCATGCAAAAGTAGCAGGAAAATATGATCCATAACCAGGAGAAAAACCTGTCAGTGAAAGCAGATACAGAAATGATAAAGATGAAAAACAGCTATTATAAATATAGTCTATATATTCAAGAAAATAGAGGAAAA
The DNA here is from genome assembly GCF_963455315.2 of Globicephala melas. Taxonomy (NCBI): domain Eukaryota; kingdom Metazoa; phylum Chordata; class Mammalia; order Artiodactyla; family Delphinidae; genus Globicephala; species Globicephala melas. The sequence continues at coordinate 49,527,484 of NC_083314.1, forward strand.
CATGAACACAATGGAGAGAGATACAGAAGATACAGAAAGACCCAAATGGAACTTGTGGAGATGAGAGTTAACATCTGAAATGAAAAATACACTGGGAAGAATTAACAGCAGATTAGACATTGCATAAGAAAAGATCAGTGGGGCTTCCCTGGTGGCGCAGTGGTTGAGAGTCTGCCTGCCGATGCAGGGGACACGGGTTCATGCCCCGGTCCGGGAGGATCCCACGTGCCGCAGAGTGGCTGGGCCTGTGAGCCATTGCCGCTGAGCCTGTGCATCTGGAGCCTGTGCTCCGCAATGGGAGAGGTCACAGCAGTGAGAGGCCCATGTACCGCAAAAAAAAAAAAGAAAAAAAAGATCAGTGAACTTGAAGATATAGCAGGTGAAACAAAAATGAAGCACAGAGCATAAAAAGACTGAACAAATATACATATAATTGGAATCCCTTAAGAGAAAAAGAGAGAAGACAGAAAAAATTTAATAAATAATGGCTGAAAATTTTAAACATTTGATGAAACCATAAACCAGAGTTTTTCAGCCTTTGCATTATTGACATTTGGGGCTGGGTAATTCTTTGCTGTGGAGGGCTGTCCTGTGCATTGTAGGATGTTTAGTAGTAACCCTGGTCTTTACTCACTAGATGCCAATAAGACCAACCACTTGTGACAACCAAATGGAGGATAGGGGCAAAAAAAAAAAAACAAAGACTCCCCTAGTTGAGAATCACTGCCATAACCAATGGAACAAGAAGCTCAATGAATGTCAAGCAGGAGAAACGTAAATAAAAATGATACCGTGACACATCATAATCAAATTGTTGAAAATCAGTGAAAAAGAGAAACTCTTAAAAGCATGCATACCAAAAAAAAAAATGATACAGAGGAACAAATGTAAGAACTGCAGCAGACTTCTTCAATAGATCAATAGGGGCACCATCAAAGGAAAAAACTATCAACTTATAATCTATACCAGTTAAAATAGCTTTCAGAAATGAAGGTGATTTGCTTACCAAAAATTTACAGGTAACATACTCAAGGCTGAAAAATGGAAAGCTTTCCCCTTAAGATCAGGAATAAGACAGGATGCTTTCTTTTACCATGTACTATAAATTCTAGCCAGAGCAGTTAGACAAGAAAAAGAAAATAAACAGCATCCAAATTGGAAAGAAAGAAGTAAAACTATCTCTGTTCACAGATAACATCATCCTAAATACAGAAAATGCAAAAAAACCACCCAAAACTACTGGAGTTAATAAACATTCAGCAAATTTGCAAGATACAAGATCAACATGCAAAAATCTGTTGGGTTAATATACACCATCAGTGAACACCCCAAAATGGAAACTAAGGAAACTATTCCATTTACAGTTGCATACAAAATAATAAAATACCCAGGAATAGTTTTAAAAGGAGGCGAAAGATTTTACACTGAAAACCATAAACCATTGCTGAGACAAGGAAGACCTAGAAAAATGGAAAGACATCCCATGTTCATAGATAGAAAGGTTTTATATTGTTAAGATGGCAGTACTACCTAAAGTGACCTACAGATTCAATGCAGTCTATCAAAATTCCAACTAACATTTTTGCAGAAATGGAAAAGCTGATCCTCAGATATATATGGAATTATAAAGGGACCCAAATAATCAAAACAATATTGAAAAAGAACAAAATTGGAGAATTCACACCTGCAATTTCAAAACTTACTACAAAATAACAGTAATTAGAACAGTGTTGTACTGGCACAAAGATAGGCACATGGACCAGTGGAATAGAACTGAGTCCAGAAATAAACCTTCACATTTATGGTCAGTTGATTTTTGATGAAGATGCCAAGACCATTCAGTGGAGAAGAAGAATCTCTTAAACAAATGATGCTGGGACAACTGGATATCCACATACAACAGAATGAAGGTGCATTCTTATATCACACTATATACAAAAATTCACTCAAAAGGGATCAACGACCTAAAAAAATATGAATGAGAACTATATTGACTGAAGTAAATATGTACTTATCTCAGTGATTTTTGATTTGGCCATGGATTCTTAGATATGACAGCAAAAACACAGGCAACCAAAGAAAAGATGGTAAACAGGACTGCATCAACGCTAAAACTTTTCTGCTATCCAAAAAAGTAAAAAGACATTTTACAGAAAGGGAGGAAATATTTGCAAATCATATCTGATAAAGATCTAGTATCCAGAATATATGAATAACTCATAAAAGATAACTAATAACTGGGTTGAATATAGACATTCCTCCAAAGAGAATGACCCACAATCACATGAAGTATTAGTTATTAGGGAAATGCAAATCAAAACCACAGGGAGGTATTACTTCACACACACTAAAATGACTATAATAAAAAAGACATAATAACAAGCGTTGGCAAGGATGTGGAGAAGTGGGAACCATCTTACATTGTTGGTGGGAATGTAAAATGGTGCAGGTGCTGTGGAAAATAGTTTGGTGGTTCTTCCAAAAGTTACACATAGAATTACCATATGACCCTGCAATTCTTCTCCTAGGTATATATACCCAAAAGAATTAAAAACAGGTACTCAAATAGTTGTACACAAATGTTCATAGCACAATAATAGTCAAAAGGTACAAACAATCCAAATGTCCATCAACTGATAAATGGATATATAATATAGAGTATGTGTATATATATATATACGTTAGAGTATTAATCATAGGAAGGAATGAAGTACTGATACATGCTCACGTATGATCACATATCGTGTGATTCCATTTATATGAAGTATCCAGAATGGGTGAATCCATAGAGACAGAAAGCTGATTGATGGTTGCTAGAGTTAGGAGGAAGAGGAATGAGAGTGATTGCTTAATGGGCTCAAGGATTTGTTTTGGGATGATGGAAATGTTTTGAAACTAAATAGAGCTGGTGGTTGTACAACACTGTCAGTGTACTGAATGCCACTCAATTGTATATATATATTTTGTTTTTTAAAAGGGGGAAACTATGTTTATTTTGTCTTTTTTTTTAATTTTTTTTTAATTGGAGTAGAGTTGATTTACACTGCTGTGTCATTTTCTGCTGTACAGCAAAGTGAATCAGCCATATGTATACATATATCTCCTCTTTTTTGCATTTCCTTCCCATTTAGGTCACCAAAGAGCACAGAGTAGAGTTCCCTGTGCTAATTGTATATTTTTAGATGGCTTATTTTATATTATGTGAATCTCATGTCAATACAAAAAAAAAAAGTAAGGGTAAAATAAAGATTTTTCAGACAAAAGCAGAGATAATTCGTTGCTGACTGACATGCACTACAATAAATGTTAAAGGAACTTCAGGCAAAAGGAAAAGTGTATAAGATGGAAATTTAGACCTGCTTAAAGGAATGAAGACAACTGGAAGTGACAAATATGTGGGTAAATATAAGCTTTTTTTTTTTTTTCATTTTAAAATGTCTTCAAAAGGCAATTGAACTTCCAGTTTCAGCTCTGACATGTAAAGAACTTGGAAATCATCTCTCCTGTCTTCAGCAACAGCAAAAATCTGACCAAACTGAAAATCATGGACTATTCTTAGATTAATCTGAGATTTGAGTTCACAGGGCAAACTGCCACTCCCCAAATGGTGACAGGTGAACACATAGAATCACACTCAAGATCTGCTTATTGGGAACAAAAGCTGTTTGAACCAGTGAACTGATAGGAACACTTAAATGGTAATTGATGAATTGCTGCAGGGTGAGTGTGGACTAGCTCAAGAGCTAAAAGCTTCCAGGGGCTCAGCCTTAGGAAGGCCCCCTGCTTTCATGGGTTTTGACCCCCAGGGCCCACCACATTCTTATGGTGAAGATTGGAGAAAAATTTTTTGTTTTGATACAGGGGAAGTAGAATATAGTTAACACTACTGAACTTTACACATAAAAATGGTTAAGATGGTAAGTTTTATGGGGTTTTTTCCCCAAAAAACGTAAGAGTTTTGTTTTTTTTTCTAAAGAAATGGGCTGTCAAACCATGAAAAGACATGAAGGAACTTAAAATGCATATTGCTAAGTGAAAGAAAGATTACATACTGTATGATTCCAACTGTGTGATGTTCTGGAAAAGGTAAAACTATGAGGACAGTAAAAAGATCAGTAGTTGCCAGGGCTTCAGAGGGAGAGAGGGATGAATAACTGGAGCATAGGAATTTTAGGGCAGTGAAACTATTCTGAGTGATATTGTAATGTGGACACATGTTATTATATACACTTGTCAAAACCCATATGCAACACAAAAGATGAACCCTAATGTAAACTGGATTTTAACTAATAACAATCCATTAATATTGGCCCATCTATTGTAACAAATGTACCACACTAACGCAAGATGTTAATAATAGGGGAAAATTGAGGAGAGGGGTATATGGGAACACTCTGTACCTTCTGCTCATTTTTCTTTAAACTTAAAACTACTCTAAAAAATAAAGGCTGTTAACTAAGTGAAAGAAATATACTCATCCCTTTCCAATACCATATAACTCCTAATTAGTAGTATGTATTTTCACAGCAAATAATTACCAAGCAAACTACAGGTATCTATTCTGAATTGCCTACTTCATGTTAAGGGTTTCAGTGAATGACACTGATAGAAACTATGATTGTCTTGTGAACAACCATGTGTTTTTGCTTCTAGTCTTGCCCCCTAAAATACATTAATTGCTTTCAGGCAAAAGACATGAACACCTCAGTTCTCTAACATTCTAAGCATACCCTCACCACAGGGCCTTTGCAATGGCTGTTTCCTATTCATGGGACAATTTCCCCCAGATATGTGCAGGACTCACTTGTTTACTTCCTTTATGTCTTTATTCAAATGACCTTCTCAGGCCCTCCCAGACCATCTTATTTAAAATTCCAACCCTCTTCCCTACACTAATTTTTTTTCTATAGCACTCATCACTTTTTAATATTAGAAAACCTTTTTATCTTCTGTCTCCCTCAGACATGACATGATTTTGGTATGTTAATTTTGTATCCTGTAACTTTTCTGGAATCATTTGTTACCTCTAACAGATTGATTGGTGAGGGGGGGAGTATGTCTTTAGGGTTGTCTGTGTATACGATCATGTTGTCTATGAAAGGAGATAATTTTACTTCTTCCTTTCTAATTTGGGTGCCTTTATTTCTTTTTCTTGCTTAATTGCTGTGGCTAGGACTTCGAATACATTGTTGAATAAAAGTGGTAAGAATGGGCATCCTTGTCTTGTTCCTGATCTTGGAGGTAAAGCTTTCAGCTTTTTACGGTTGAGTATGATGTTAGTTGTGGGCTTGTCATATATGGCCTTTATTATGTTGAGGTACATTCCCTGTGTACCCGCTTTGTTCAGAGTTTTTATCATGAACAGATACTGAATTTTATCAAATGCTTTTTCTGCATCTGTTGAGATGATCGTATGATCTTATCCTTAATTTTGTAAATGTGATATATCACATTGATTGATTTGTGGGTGTTGAGCCATCTTTGCATTCCTAGGATAAATCCTACTTGATCATGGTGTTTAATCCTTTTAATGTTTTGTTGAATTTGATTTGCTAATATTTTCTTGAGGAGTTTTACATCTATGTTCACCATCAATATTGGCCTGTAATTTTCTATTTGTTTTCTTATTGTTGAGTTTTAAGAGTCTTTTAAGATATATTTTGAATACTAGTCATTTAATAGATTTGTGTTTGCAAAGGTTTTTTTCCCAGTTTGTGGTTTGTCATTTCATTTTCTTAATGGTGTCTTTCACAGAGCAGACATTTTTAATTTTAATAAACACTAACATCAGTTTTTTTCTTTCATGGATCATGGTTTTGGTGTTGTTTCTAAAAAGTAATTGCAAATCTAAGGTCACCTAGATTTTCTGCTATGTTATCTTATTGGAGTCAGTTCTTTTTCAGGAAACTGTGCTTGACACTCTATACTTGATTCTCTCTCCCTCTTTTTTTCCTTTGGTATCCAGTTTTTTCACTTCCAATTTTGTTATTCATTTAGCAAGCATCTCTTGGGCAGCAAGTATGTTTCAACTTTATCCTACTAATGGAGTATGTATTCAGAATGTAATCGGATTAAATAAAGTAAGTTCTCCCTTTGGATTGTGCTTTTTTAGTATAAGGGAAAACATTCTGTATCCTGAAAATTCTTTGCAGCATTTATGCTCTAAGACTTGGTCCTCAGAGGAGAGAGGGAACTTGCATTTACTTTGTGCTTCTTTTTTGCCAACATCAGGCTATTGTACTTTGTATACTTTATTATTTAATCATGATGGTAGTTGTTGTTTATGACATTATACCTTTGTTTCTGCCATAAATTGATAACCGACTTCACCTCAAAAATCTGCACCATTTTTTGAAACTTCAGTTCCTCTAATGGTGTTACGAACTGACAGAATATGTTGCCTAAAGGATCTTTTCCTCAGCCCAGTGGTTCACAGATCAAAAGAAACAAACAAAAAAAGTAACAATAAAGCAAAACCCCTTCTTTAAAGTAAGAAAAAAAAACACGTATAGGGGAACTGTCTATATTTTTCTGAAGTGAAACTAATTATTTTTGCAGTCAAATTAAATAATAAAAGTAATTTTGACTCTAAGATGATACTTATGTTCAGAATCAGAGTTTTTATTTTTGTAGGGTATCCTGACCTAAAAACTGTCAATATTGCAAGAGATGTGGGCTTTTGCACAGGTTGCAATTTGATCTTTCAGACAACAGTAATATCCAGGTTTACTGCTTCTACATACATGTTTTGGAAGAATCTTATTTTTAAATTTAATCTTAACCTTGTGCTTTTTGAGAACATAGAGGGACAGAGCCTACTGAATACTTGATTTTGGAAAGCGTTTCCATACGTTTGCTTTTTTTCTTTTATTTTAGACCTCAACCTCTTTCCTGTCTCCCTTCTACCTTCTCATCCTTCCTTCTTGCCACCTAAAAATATTTTCTTTATTTTTTTATGATTAAATTTTAAGTTTTATTACAATTTAGTTGCTTATTTGGGAACTTTAATTTTGTTAACCTAGATATGATTTTCCTGATCACATTCAGGTCTGGTATTTATATTTCATATTTTGTTTTCATTTTTCCACACTGAATGTCTCTGTTTTCCACAGTGAACATAGCTAACATAATCAGCTAGGGGAATGGCTCTTAGGTGGCTCCAGAAGACAGTAGTGGAATAACCTTAGCTTGATAGAGGGTATTCATTCTGCTGCTGTGATGACCTGAGAGTCCTCTTGCCTTCCTGATGCCATCCTAAAATTGTCACTAGGGCCTTAGAGAAATGGTGGATCATCAAATATTAGTGTTCCTTAACAGAGTAGTATTTTGTAACCGGTTTAAATGTACACTGCTTTAATCCATGTGTCTTTTTTCCACCAATCCCCGCCCCCCCCGCCCCAACTACAGTCACCAGAGAAGAAAGGAAAAGAAGCAAATACTGGTTTTGGTGGGCCAGTTGTTAGTTCTCTGTATCACGAAGAAATCATCAGGTAAATTCTTTTTTGGTCTTCAACAATAGGGGTATATACATATATGTATAGTATGTGTGTGTATGTATACATTGTGTGTGTGTTTATAAATTTATTTATTTATTTAATACCCAAAACTTTCATTTGAAGAACTTTTTCTTAACATGAAACCGATTTGGTGGTATCTCTAGGAGGATAATAAATGGCAGGAAATAAATTTTTATGTGTATAATCTTTAAAATCTGTAAGTATCTGAATCAGTGCCAAGTAATAACCTTTCTCCCACATAAGTAGTTGGTAGGGCAAGGTTTTGTGTCTCAATCTAAAGCTATGGATTTTTGTTGTTGTTCTCATTAGTTTTCCTCAAAATATCATTTCTTTTAAATATTTTAATTTCTGTAGTTTATTTATTCTAGCTACAAGTTAAAAATCATTTCAGCTTTACAAGATGAAAAAGTTCTGGAGACTGGTTGCACAACAATGTGAATATACTTAATACTACCAAACCGGACACTTAGAGATGGTTAAGATGATAAATTTTATGTCATGTATTTTTAACAAAATTAAAAAATTTTTAAAGGTCATTTTGCATTATTTAACAAAGGTCCTTAAATTTTGTATGTTATGTATGAAATTTCTTGGATTATTGTTTTCTTTACACACTGTGTAAATCAGAAAAAGGATTCTATCCTGCTTTAAAGCCATGTGACACATTCTTCTAAGATGGTTACTTTACAAGCAAAAACAAGAAATAGGAACTTCTGATGCTCTTACCCTTCTGCGTCACCTGAGCTTTACTTTTCTTACTTATTAACATGAAATAAATGAGCTCTAATTTTCAAGTGGAAAATTAAGTTCACCTAAATTGAAGGGAAATATCTGTCTTCATAGAATGAAGAGGAAATTGTACCAAAATTTTATGCTTCACTCTTGCAAAAGAGTTGCTGACATTATTCACCACATAAATAATTAGTGATGAGAACTCCCAGGTAGCATTCTAGAAGGAAAGCTATTGATACCCCTATGAATCAAAAACTTCAAATGCTCATAGTTTCTAGTTAATGACCAGCTAATACTAAGGGCCCTGTCTTGAATCTATTTGCATAGCAAGCACATCATTTTTTACTAAGATTAAATGTCTACTTGGGGTGATATAGTGGAAGACTGATGGAGATTTGAGGGGGGTGAAGATACCCTTTAAGAATGCTGCTGGCCTGGAGTACATTTGCCACCCTGATCCCTTGAGGTACCCTGAAAGCTCTGAGAAGCCCATGTAGTTTTGAGGAAGAACAGTTTAAAAAACATTTTCAGAGTTTAACTCCCCCTTCCCCTTAACCCTTATAGAATCAGAACATGTTTGGGGGGTTCTTAATTTGTAAATATTCTCTACTTAGAGCTTCTAAAAAATGGGATATTAGAACCTTAACCATATTAATCAAAGTTTATTAAATGTTCAAATCAAGTCAGTAAACCCTTAGAGTCATTTTTCTAGGAGGGGAAATTAGTCATTCCTTCTCTGTGTTCCCATAGTCTTTTTTTTTTTTTTTTTTTTTGCGGTACGCGGGCCTCTCACTGTTGTGGCCTCTTCCCGTTGAGGAGCACAGGCTCTGGATGCGCAGGCTCAGCGGGCATGGCTCACAGAACCAGCTGCTCCGCGGCATGTGGGATCTTCCTGGACCGGGGCACGAACCCGTGTCCCCTGCATCGGCAGGTGGACTCTGAACTACTGTGCCACCAGGGAAGCCCCCCATAGTCTTTCATTCACACTTTTGTTATAGCATCTGTGACATTATGCTACATTGGATTATAATTTTTAAAAATTTGTCCTTTCTGCTAAACTGTTAGTTTTTGGAGAGCAAGGGTAGTATTTTATCCATCTGTGTATTCTCAGTATCTGGGGAAGTTCCCAGAACTTAGTAGGTACCTAGTAAAAATGCCCAGAGCTTGGGAGGTATCCACAGCTGCTTCCCCCAAGGGGCTGAAAGTTTAGTGACTGGCTCACACAGTTAGCCTAGTGGCCCTATCATAAATCAGACATGCCCATCCTCACCTCTTTTCCTAAAGAAATGTATAGACCACTTTCCTAGTTAGATAATTAAATGGAGATAGTTTCTTAACTTTGCTTTTTTAAAATCACTATACTTAACTTTCTAATAATATCAATCACTTATCTATAAATAGTGATCTTTATTTTGTGTACTGATTTCCTTAAGGGCTCCTAGACTCTAGTATTTTTCAAAATGACACGTTGAATACAGTTTCTTTTGTAATATCCAGTGACGTGACTGATCACAGTAGCTCTGCAGAACAGAAAGCCAATCAAATGTACTCCTATTGATGTGATAGTAGATATCTGGGTAATTGGAGTATTCCTAAGAGTTAAACTAAACTGGAAAAGTTAACCTACCTGCTTATCCTCTACCCAATTCCTAAAGAAGTGACTCAGATTTAAATCAATATTTAGAATTTTGATCTTGAGAAAAGTGACAAAATAATATAGCTTTGTCTTCATAAAGTAGAGATTTTAATTCAACTCAACACACGTTTATTATGAACCTATGATGAGATGAAATATCGTGGATATTTGTGCTTCTCAGCTTCTTCACTTTTTTGGTGTGTGTGTGGTATGCGGGCCTCTCACTGTTGTGGCCTCTCCTGTTGCGGAGCACAGGCTCTGGACGCGCAGGCTCAGCGGCCATGGCTCACGGGCCCAGCTGCTCCGCGGCATGTGGGATCTTCCCGGACCGGGGCACGAACCCGTGTCCCCTGCCTCGGCAGGTGGACTCTCAACCACTGCGCCACCAGGGAAGCCTGCTTCTTCACTTTTGAATAGTATGTTTTTGGTGTTTTTGGCATCTACATTTGAGTATGTTTAATAAACCTTATTGGTTGAGTGAAATATGAACCTCTGCTATTGGCAAAACTGGTTAGTCTTGGCCTTATTTCATTAAGTCATCCAAGTATTAGTCTTCTTATGATAGGATCTAAATCGTATTCTGGAACATATTGTTAAGATATGAAACAGTAAGGAACGTGAACGTGAGAGAGCCACGGAAAGCCTTTCAGTTACAAACTGTAGTTTTGTTACTACTACAGTAGATCAGAAATCACAGCAACTAGTCATATTCTTATATTAGAGAATTCATTCTGTAACAATTCCAGTGTAACAAACTAGATCATGATAAAAGTTATTGTATAATGAAATGTTCGTTTATTCCAGTGAAGGACCAGATATAGTCCCTATTGTTTCTTAAGTATAAGAATGCAGTTACAACAGTGAAAACAGGCTATTTGTTGAAGTTTGTATAATCAAATTTTGCTTGTACTTTGGTGAAATTTAATATCTGGTGTTTTATTTTTCGAAGAGAAAACTGCTTTAATTGAGGTTAATTGCAGTTTCTTGGCAGAATTAATGTTCAGCTGAGGTGAAAGTGACAGTAGGTTTTATAATTTTAGAAACATCAAATGGTAAACTTGGATGAAAGGAAAAGCTTTCTTGTATAGAACCATTAAAAAGAACATAAAAATGTATTTTGAAGGTCTGTTTTGGATACTTTAATATATAAACTTATAATTTTTTCCACACTTAAAAAAATTTATTTACTTATTTTTGACTACGTTGGGTCTTCGTTGCTGCGCGCGGGCTTTCTCTAGTTGGGGCGAGCAGGGGCTACTCTTCGTTGCAGTGCACGGGCTTCTTGTTGCTTTGGCTTCTCTTGTTGTGGAGCATGGGCTCTAGATGCACGGACTTCGGTAGTTGTGGCATGCGAGCGTGTCCCCTGCATTGGCAGGTGGATTCTTAACCACTGCGCCACCAGGGAAGCCCTCCACATCTCTGAAGGTTAGGAAAATCAGTATCTAATGAACCCCTTTACTAAGGCTTGGGCTCCATTGTTGTGGCAGTTTCCTGACTAATATGCATTGTAGGTGACAAGTTAAGGGCCCATTTTATTTTTATTGTAAATGTTCCTGGGCCAAGGGCCACTGGGGCCAATTTCGAGCTTGCTCCCTGACTGTTTTGGTTCTGACCTTTATTTCCACTCTTTCACAGAAAGTGACAATATAATGTCATAGGTACAGATCTCTGTGTTAATATTCCAGAGCCCTGACACCAATTTCTCATTCTGAAGCTAGTTAATTGTTCTGTAGTATAATGGAGGAGATATAAGGTGAGGCTAATTAAGTACAAAAAATTATGGAACCTGCTGGAATTCAAATGGTGGTTCCATCTCTTATTAGCTGTGTGACCTTGGACAAGTTACTTATCTATAAAATGGGGATGATTATAGTATATTATGCTTTCTCATATAGCATTTTTGTGGATTATATGAATACTTATACACAGGCATCCTAGAATAGTATGTGGCACAAAATAAGTTACTTTGTAACTATTAGTTTTATTAGTATTGTTACTAAGCATAGAGTCCCCACAGTGGAGACTCAGGGCACAGGGCTGATGGTGGGAGCTAAAATCACCTAACTATGGAATTAGGTACAGGTTGTTTGCTTTTGCAGAAGAAAATGGCAAACGGGGAAGGGAGACCAATGCTACTAGATCTGAGTTTGGAACTGTAGAAACAAGAGAGTAACAGATGTTGTGACTCTAGTCTTGAGATCAGTTGTGTTTCATTTAAACTGCAGACTGGCAGAAAAAGGTCTGGTTAATAAGTATAGGGCTTTGCAAATAGTCAAATGCTTCTGTACTACATATACTGACTCACTTAACAGGGAATCACTTTCAGTGACTTGTATAACTGAGAAGGTTTCACCTCGACGTTGGCACATAAATTGAGAAATTAGGACATGATTTAAAAATACAACAAATGAAACGTGTACAGTATACAACCCACCCTGCAATAACATTTGATCTTCCCTGTTATATTTTGTAGTTTGATGCTATGTAATCTATCAGAATCTTATTAATCCCACTTACACAGGCAGCCATCTGGACCTTCTTTAAGCAAGACCAGACCAGTATACAACTAAAGTGATTGATGGACTCTGGAATTGATTAGTTGTTCTGTGAGACAAATGAACTCTTTTGGCAGAAAATACCAGAGGTCACTGCTGTGGTCAGACACAAGAGCCTGTAGAATTTTAAAGAGATGCTTTCATCATTGACTTACAAAATTAAAATTTTTAAACCATAATAGATTTTGAAAATATTTTAGAAATATTTTTTCACTGGTTGCTCTCTAGTTCTGATTATAAAATGGTAAACTGTAAGTATAAAAAACTAGAAAGAAAGTGATAATTTTATGCTTTAATTTTGTATTTTTGGTGAAAATATGAACTGAAATAAAAGTAGCATAAAAGCCAGTCACTTACACATAAATTGTACTCTAAAATTTTCCTGAAAGAGATGTGATTGGAGAAAAAGCTACAACATAGCTTTGGTTTACATGGTTTAATGTGACTAATAGAATCAAATAGTATAAAATTCCATTTAGTTATTTATTCAAAGCTTCACATTGTTAACAACCTGTTTTTAACAAATCTATTTAAGACTCTGAAACACCAAGAGTATGTATTACACATATTTTGTATTTAAAAAGTTGAGTATTTGGATTTTTATGCTTTTAGTAGGCTGAGTCACTCTGGGATACTACTGTCCCATTGATACCACTGCCCTTAGCACCAAAAAGATTATCCTGCTTCCCTCCATCTGTTTGGCTGGTAGTAGTGAAATCCTTCCCTGTTTCACCGTGTTGCCTGTGATCAACATTGTGTTAACACTTTGGTGATAGGTGATAAAATGGATGACATATGTCTTGTTACATTCTGGTTATTCTTTGAGGTCTGCACAAGTGTGTATAGGCAAGTGGGCAACTCCCCCTTGAGAATGTGACTGCTCAGAATGAACTTGAGTTATGGATTTATTCAGCCTGTAAAACCTCAGCTGGCATAAATAATTGAGAAAGCAAAGGTTTGTCTGTGGTGCATACCTCAGGGACTCATGGCTCCCTTCCTTCTCTCTACTCCCTTTCTTATGAAAATGATCCCAGTTGCACTCCTAGATAATAACACACCAAGCAATTAAAAGCCATGGGTGGCTGGAGAGAGGAGAAAAGGTTTAGTTAATGAGCTTTTCCTCTTCCAGTGCCCATGAGAGCCTCAGGAATGACAAGGCGATTAAAGCAAAGAGATAATTATAGATTATGTGAAAATGGGTCCCTTGGGATGAGCAGGTCTTGACATAAACAGTAACTGTTGTAAGAGTCTCCTGGCTCTCATATTCACCCTTTTCTTGCGTGCTTTATTTAGCTCCTGTGTGCTCAGCGTCATGATGCCAACCAAGCATATAGGCAAATCTACCTGTTTGCAGATCAACAGCCCTTTCTGAACAAGAGGTCATTCATCAACTAAAACCATCATCTTCTCTTCCTCTCTGCTTCTCTTCTTTCTTTTTCCTTTTGCATCATCCTTTTCCTCACTCTACCCCTTCTAATCTTTTCCTTCTCTCTTTCTTATATCCTTATCCGTATATAGTACCTATGAAATGCTAGGCACTTAGTCTTGTTTAAGCGTGTGTCTGTGCGTGCATGCGTGCACGTGCAATTACAAAGACACATATGGTTATGGATATACTATGTTATAATAAAAGGTGGTTATATGTGTTACAGATAATATAAATAAATGTTTTCTCCTATTAAAATGCTTTTACAGATATATTTAAAGATATTTTAAAAGTGTTAGCAAAGATGTAAGTTTTGTGTGATAGACAAAGTCATCTTCTTAATTCCCATTGAATTGTTACCAGCTAGTTCAAGCTCCTTTGTGGTCATCTGTTTTCTTTTCTCTTGGATAAATACTTTCAGTGGAATTGCTAGGTTAAAGTGTAAGTGCATATATAACTTTACAATACACTGTCAATCAATGTACGCTTTTATAGTCCCACCAGCTAAGTATGAGAGTTTCAGTCATTCACCAGCATTTAGTGGTACTATAAAATTTTATATATTCATTAGATAAGTATTTTAACAGTATTTCATGTAAAGTGTGTCATTCCTAGGTCTATATGTCGTATTGGTCTTCTCTGTCTCTCACAGCTCCTAACACATCAGAAATTCTGTTTCCTTCGTGTTCAAAATAATCCAAATTCATCTGCTTCTCATTATCACTGCTATCATGCCTTTTGCATTACCATCACTACTCTAAACAGCCATCTTCTCTTGGCCAGGACACTACAGAACGATTTGCAAACTGGATTCCTCACTTCCTTTTCTGCCTCCTCCCCAGATTTATAACTCAAATCTCATAGCACTTTCCTGCATAAAATCCTGTAATGATTTCCCATAGCATTTAGGATAGAATTTTAAAATCCTTAACATGTCTTGCAGGGCCCCTCATTGTCTCATCTAATGCCAATTTCCCCCTCCCAACTTGTTCACTCTGCTCCAACCAATTGGCCTATTTTTATTTCCTTGAAGGTCCAATTAATATTTGTTAGGTAAATTGATGGAGAGTGTTATATGAATATGAAAAGTGACTCCAGCTTAAAATATATGCTAAAATCTAGGGTAATAGAAATGTCAGCTAATATATATTGACCACTTATTGTATGCTAGTAACTATACCACATGTGTTATATATATTATTCCATTTAACCTTCAGAATGATCCTGTGAGATGTAGGTATTATTAATATCCCTGTTTTACAGATGAGGAAACTGAGACTCAAAGAGGTTAGGTTACTTGTCCAAGGTCACATGGTTAGTAACTCTGCTCTTAACTGCTACACTGTACTGCTTCTGAGATATTTGAGGAATCATTGTAATCTCCAATTATTGAAATTGAATTTGATAGTTGTTATTATATTAATATAGTGAGTATCTTCAGTTTACATTTTTAATTAAATTTCTTTTCCATTTAGTGTTTTTAAAAATGTGCTTCACTGGTAAAATTAGAGACTGTAGTCTTTCATTTATCAATATACTGATGATGATGTTTCCCTTAGATTAATTGTTTTTATTGATTTTAGACTTACCTTAATGGTTGAGAATGTAACTCATCTCTGTAGCCAAGGGATTCTATAGATTTTTCTGATGTGGGCACTGGTTTTAGAGGGATTGATCAGAACTGAACTATGTTTTTTCTCATGGACATTTAGAGTATCAGAAATTTTCAATCGACTTTTTTAGAGTTAACCAGGTTTTAACAGGTGAAAATGCATTTTTAGTAACTAGTGTTTTTATAAATTATGCCTAAATAACTTTTCCTGTACAACAAGTTATCTACAAGAAGTACCTGGGGCATTGATCTTTCCTTTGTCATTGCTCGTTTGAAAAAATATGAGAAAAATATTTTAAAATGTAAGTGGTTTCATTTGAAGGGACCCTTATCAACATAAGTAAGATAGTAAATAGAACTTTTTATTTGAGGCTTTTGAGAATTTTATGGTCCTAGAACTAAGTACACTACATATACAACCCGGTCTGAAAATAATTATTACTTGGTGAAAGATGTTGCCATTACCACATGATAGGGAGTGGGAAAACCAACTGGTTATTTCCTATAACTGTCTGAAACCAAGTGTGGATATAGTAACACTCTGAGTGGAAGGATTGTGATTCAATACATACGAATTCTCTCATTCACTTGTCCATGTGTCACTGTGTATTTGGAACCTACCTTATTACTTTACTGATTAAAACACCATTGGTTTTAGAACACCATTGTTTAAATACCATTAAGAAAAAAAAAGTCACTAATTAATTGTAAGATGCTGAAGGTTATAAGATCCATCAGAGATGTTAAAATATGAAAAAAATATGTGTTTACCAAGTTGGCAGTGAAATATGCCAACTTAGTAAACAATTTCTAGGTGTTTATTTGGTACCTAGGATTTCAAGAATTATTTTAAGAACAACTTAACAAACAACATAAAGCACTTTCTTAGTGCTTTGATCTCATTGCTAGGCTTCTCGAGCATTGTTACTGCTGAAGCAGTGTTTTGTCTCTTCCAGGACTTAGGACCAAAGTGTTTCAGAAAGGAGGTGCTATTTGTAAAATTTTACCTGAGGATCATAGTATAGACTCTCATTTATGGTCTTTGATAAGATTGAGACTCAAAAACAGTGTTTTACAAGGTGATATTAACATCTAAAATTTTAATTAGATATTAATTAAAAGTGGAGATTTTTTGATATGCTAAGTATGACAGCTATGACTACTATTTAATCCTTAAGTTAGGAGTTGACTTTACCTGTTTTGCTCCTTATACCAGCTTCCTTAAAAAACCTTTGAGTAAGAATAGATTCTTTCAGGGAGAGAAACAGCTGTAAGTAAAATTAAAATATGCCTGTATTTTTTTATATTTGTAAATTGAAACATGCTTTTTTAAAAAATACAGAGGGTAGCTTAATTTTTTTGTAGACATTTTATCTCAACTTCTAAAATATTAATGGTTTATAGTCATATCAAAAATTATATAAAGATTTTATATGTCTATATATAAAATAAAGATTTTATATATATCTATACAGTTGATCCTTGAACAAGGTGCGGGTTAATCCAAGTATAACTTATAGTTGACCCTCCATATCCACAGTTCCTCTGCATGTGTGGATTCAACCAACCATAGAATGTGTAGGACTATAGTATTTACTATTGAAAAATATCCACATATAAGTGGACCTGCACAGTTCAAACCTACATTGTTCAAAGGCCAACTGTATATCAAGGTTGTATAAAAAAGAATCAACAATAGGCTTTGTGCTTTGTATCTGGCGTACATAGTAGGATGTTGGAAATCATAGTCAAATGAGATCAGTGAGATGATATTGTTTCCTAACATTGTATTTGAACAGAAGAGTAATAACCCTTTACCTTTCTGATTGACAACTTCTGGTCACACATCCAACAAATAAATTAGGAACTTAAATTCCTACAAAGAAGTAGTATTCACCAGCAGTACTGCTGAATTTTGTAAGACATGTGCAGGCTTTCGTCCTTGAAAGATTGTCTCCTAAGGAGCTTCACAGAGTGGCTTTTTGGTGAATTTACCATAGGTCAGGGTCCATTCTTCACTCTCAAAGATCTAAATAAAAGGCACATAGATGACCAGACCCTCAGAAACAATGTAGCAGTAATAAAATTTATCTGAAACTGATGTGTAAACTAAGTGGCTTATTTATTTACCAATATATATCTTCATAGTGAACCAAATGCTTTGATACCCTGTGTACCCTCAGTCTGAGTATTGAGGAACCCAAAAAGACAGGTGACCATTTGTGAATGTTAAATAGAGTGAGAGAAGGGGAATTATTTTTATTATTTTTATTTTTGCAGAACGCGGGCCTCTCACTGCTGTGGCCTCTCCCGTTGCAGAGCACAGGCTCCAGACGCGCAGGCTCAGCGGCCATGGCTCACAGGCCCAGCCGCTCCGTGGCATGTGGGATCTTCCCGGACCAGGGCACGAACCCGTGTCCCCTGCATCGGCAGGCGGACTCTCAACCACTGTGCCACCAGGGAAGCCCGGGGGAATTATTTTTAGATTTGCTTTAGCCAAAGTCCTAATGATGCCTCTAGAACAGACTGTCTCCCAGCAGAGAAATACCTCAGAATGCCTTTTTGCCTTCGATTAATTGTTTCTTTTGGGCAGTGTTCAAAATTGGCTTCACAGATTTTTGCTTCCTCCTATGGTTCATTGCTAACCATTGCTACCTCCTACTCATGGTAGTTGTCTCACTGTTTTGCTTTTTTAGATGTGTTAAGGTTAGTGTGTGAATCAAGTAGCTGTTCAAGTTATCTAGGAGACATTCTTTTCTCCTCTCATTAGTAGCTTTTATTTAGTTTGTTTAGCTAAATAAGAGGACAATTCTACTACCCTTTACTCCAAGTTTTGGAAGGTGGATAAATATTCTGTTCCCCAAATAATTTGTTACTAACATTTGTTACTTATGTTATATGCAGTGTACCAAGAAGGTTCTTTGTGATCTGTTGTCCACCTTATAACCTTTAACTTCATCTCCCAACACCCTGCCGTAACCAGTTGCTTGCAGTTCCCCTGAACACCTCATTTTGTTGTGCTTTTCCTTTTCTTCTGTTCTTCAGGATCCTTCAGTAACTTAGCTGCGTTGTCAGTTTATCCTTCAAGGCTAGGTTGTAATGTCAACTCTTCTGTAACACCTTCTTTGATCATCCTTGGTTGAATGGCCCACTCCTTGGTTTGGGCCTCTACTTTATAGAATATTGGGTTACAGCAGTGATATTTAAAAAACCTTTGCTGATATAGTTCCTAAGAAAATTTTGGAAGACTATTTATTCCCTCTTATATTTTTATGATAGCATCTAAAATTTTTATTTAAAAATTTAAATAATTGCAAAGGGCATAATTTCTGGCATTTTGTAAATAATGGAATTTTAAAATAAACAGATTACTGTTTTAGATGTATCCAACAGAATCTAAATACTATAATGAAATCCATTTTTAAAAACGCATCAACATGTTACCATTGAGGGAACCTGGGAAAATACTACCAGCTCTCTATTATTTCTTACAACTGCACATGAAGCTTCAATTGTCTTGAAATAGAAAGTTTAATTAAAATAAAGAAAATTCTGATCTTGATTTTAAAATATAGAATAAGGTCTTTAATAGTTAGAAATTTTACATCACTTTTTCTCCTTTAATTGTACTTCTCCCACACAATTTTATTTTAAAGCAATATATTTTTGTGTAGTCTTAGTACACTATCAATTCTTTGCAACAGAAATATGTATTAAGTTGGAATTGTTAAAATTTTAATTTTCTGTGATGCAGAGGCTTTAAGCATTAAATTTTTCTCATTTGAATTATAACTATTATTTCTATACAGCTGATCAACATTCATTATACATTTTGTTAAATAATTATTAAGCATAAGTAAAATTTTATTGGAAACGTGTCTTAAAATTTTATTGGAAATGTGTCTTAATGTTAAAAATAGTTTATTTAACAGATGAATATTATTTTATTAGAATGAGACAGAGTTCAGCATCGTCTTTTTTTTTTTAAATTTATTTTTGGCTGTGTTGGGTCTTCATTGCTGCACATGGGCTTTCTCTAGTTGCGGTGAGCGGGGGCTACTCTTCATTGCGGTGTGCGGGCTTCTCATTGCAGTGGCTTCTCTTGTTGTGGCGCACGGGCTCTAGGCACGTGGGCTTCAGTAGTTGTGGCTCATGGGCTCTAGAGTGCAGGCTCAATATTTGTGGCGAACGGGCTTAGTTGCTCCGCGGCATGTGGGATCTTCCCGGACCAGGGATTGAACCCATGTCCCCTGCATTGGCAGGTGGGTTCTTAACCACTGCGCCACCAGGGAAGTCCTAGCATCAAGTCTTTTTTGTTTTATTTCACCTCTTCCATCCTCTAACCTTAGTTGTAGGAGGGCTTCTCAAAACCAGTTTTTCACCGAAATTGTCCCTTTATTTGGTACCATGGACAATTTATATCTTGGAGAAGTACAACCTGGGATTCATTTTTTTCCCAAACCTTTCCTAGCACAGTGGACTCTTGTATGACATGAGTTTGACCTGCGCATGTTCACTTACATTTTTTCACGAAATATTTTCTACGGTACTACACAATCCACGGCTGATTGAATCCTCAGATGGAGAACCCCCAGATACCGTGGGCTGACTGTAAAGTTAATTGGTGGATTGACTATTAACAGTTACTTTTGACTGTGGGGGGGCTGGTCTGTATATTAGTTAAACAGAGTACTTTTAAGCAAAAGAGTAACAGATTTAATTAATAGTCGTTTGCTAAATCTTAGTAAAGTCTTTTGGTTATGTTTCCTAGAAGTATACCATAGTATGGAGAGAGGTGTGTGCTTTTATTTTATGAACTAGGAGAATGGTTGAGCAGGGGGAATGTTGAAAATGGGAATGGCAATGAAATATTACCACAGGAACTTTTTCAAGTAGATCAGTTTAGGAAAGAATGTGTTTATTTAGAAGTTTAGCTGAAATTGATTCTCTTAAAATTTTCCATTCCTGCATATTCTTTTGGGTCTTTCTGTACCCCAGGAGCCCACAGGTGTACATTCCTTGATTTGAGGAATTTGTGGCATTTGTTTAAATTTGTATAAGTATTGACTTACCCTTCTTTGTGTTTTCATTCATTCAATAAATACTTTTTCTTTGTCTATTTACTGGAATACTGTTTTTTATATGATTGCCCGTTGCTTGATAAATACATGAATTGAATTGAAGTATTTACTGAATGTGTCTATTAAATAGTTAGATTTCTGAGCTAGCCCCATAAATGTGTTTTTTTAATTCTGTGAGGTAGATGAAAAGTAGTTAAATGGACTTTAGATGGCTTGCCATCTTTAGAGGGCTAACTGTCTGAAATAGTCTTTTGGCAGGAAAATGCAGTCTTTGTAGAAAGTGATACAGATAGCATTTTTAGGAGTGGGTGGGCAAGAATCTCTTCTTCCCGTGATTCTGATGAAAGACAGCTATACTTAAACACCATCCCTCTCTTCCACAAGTGTGTGACCTTATATTTCAAAAGAATTTCAAAGAAAGCCAGTGGTTTTTTTCGTTCAGATAAATGTATTTTCTGTCAATTTTAGGAAATTTGGAGTAATCTAAAGAGAGTCCTGTGCTATGATAATATGGGACATTCTTGAGGGTAGGTAGCACCATGAAAATAATTCATACTCATCTGTAGAGAGTGGATATGATAATTTTGTCACTCACATTCATCAGAGAGAAGGAAAAAGATAACCGGGTAAGAATCAAAAGAGAAGGGAAGATAAAGTGAGAAGATGTAGAAGGGCACTAACATTTATTAAGGCTCTACTGTATTTGGTAATGGTTGAATTTGTTTGCACCTGTTGTTTCGTTTAAGTATAGATATACAGAGAAAAATTGCCTGTGGAAGACTGTATTAACTGGGAAATACAGAGGGAAAAAGACAGAATTTGATTTGTATATTGTACATAATCTTGTTGGGGGCAAGAAAGGAGATAACAGAAAGATGTTACTCCAGATGTTTCTCCATTTTGGCCACTAGGTGGTGATATTGTATAAAGACAGCTTGGTTGCTGGCTAGTAAGATAGTCAAAACTTGAAGTGGGGATAGATAACTATATTTAACAACTAAGCCCAAGAGTATCACTTAATATTTTTTCATATTAGTCACACAGCTTTGTAGCACATTTGTGGTGACTTTTATTGACTTTCCCATTTTATATTTAATTTACATTGTGTACTCTACCCTGAAGTATTTTATAAATACCTCTGTGTGCCTAACATACTTAGCAATGATAAACTGCAGTTGATAAGCAGGTATACAGATGAAAAAGTGCCCCGACCTCCAAAAAATTCACATACCAAAACAAAATAATTGATATAAATGATACATATAAGAAACATTGAGAATATATTAAGCAATATAAACATTTTAAATAATATTGCTTATGGCATAAGTGTACATGCACATTTGGAATTAAGGAAAAAGGACCACACAGAAGGTCCTCCCATCTCTGAATTATTCTTGCATTTTACTGGGTATGGGTAACCTACATCCCAAGGATCCTCCATACTTTCCTTTCTGTGTCCCACCACCAACTCCCCATTATTTTCAAATCCAAAACAATTGGTGAGTAGTGTATTTTTTATTATGACTTAAAATGACGCAATACTTTCTCTCACAGTTGAAGTTTCTGCCTCTTGAATTAGAGGGGTCTCTCTTATTGTATTGAAGGAAAATAGGTCCCTCTCTTTCCCAAGTCAGAATGCTGAATGCACTTTTTCATAGAAAGTATTTTTTGTGATAGTTAAATATAGCTAAAATACTGTTATATGCAGCCTTAATTTAAAAAATCAGACTTCTCCTTTCAGGGGTTTTGGCCTCAGACTTCACTATTTTCTTCCAGAGTAAGTGATCTGGAAAAGCATTTTCTCTTTTGCAAATGAACATTTTCAAGAGACCCTATTTTTTTTAAAAACGTGATTTTTTTCCTGGAAACGTAGCTCATTTTCTCCAGCTTGAAGCAGGCTGTTTCTCCTCTGTATTCTGATAGGCCTTTTTAAAGATCCAATTTTACCTTATGTTAATGGTATATATATATTTTATCATCTCAACCTTACTGTGCATGTATTGAATGCAAAGTTTCTTGCTTATCCTTATCATCTCTTATCACCAGAATCTTGTCCAGTGCCTTGCATGTAGTAGGTGCTCAATTAAATACATGACACGTGTAAGGAAGGCTTAGACTGTTAATGCCAAAGTAGTGTGTTTTAAGTTAATTACCTCTGACTAGAAATAACTTTTTTTTTTTTGCGGTATGCGGGCCTCTCACTGTTGTGGCCTCTCCCGTTGCGGAGCACAGGCTCCGGACGCGCAGGCTCAGCAGCCATGGCTCACCGGCCCAGCCGCTCCACGGCATGTGGGATCTTCCCTGACCGGGGCACGAACCCATGTCCCCTGCATCAGCAGGCGGACTCTCAACCACTGCGCCACCAGGGAAGCCCCCTAGAAATAACTTTTTATAGGGTATAAGGTATTGGCTTTTAAGATAGAAGGACTCCTATGGTCAGATGCTTTTTTTCTGATGAATGGAAGCTGTGGCCTTACAGGTTGTAGAACATACTAGTTATAATGTTTGAAACTCAAATTGTATTATTTTATGCCTGTTTAGAAAATGTAGAATAGTTTCATTATTAATATTCCAAATTACTGATCTTTTGGGAATCATAGATCCTTTTGAGAACCTCACTGAAGCTACCTCCCCCTTCCCCACCTACCCACTGCCAACACAGTCAGAAAAATGCATTATGCATCTGCACAGATAATTCTGTATACTATTTTAGAGAACTCATAGACCTCATGTTAAGAACTTCTGCTTTAGATTCTGGAAGAGACTACAGCTGACTAATTGAGATGTAGCTTGATATAATAGAAAAATGGACTATATGCAAAATCAGTTGATCTGAGTAAGTTCTAGCTATTATTCTACCCTTGATAAATGTGATGCCATTTGAGAGGTCATATAACCTCTCCTTACCTATTTCTTTATCTGTGAAGTGAAGCAGCTGTTGGATAAGATTAAGTGAATTAGTACATTGATATGCTTAGAATAGTGCTGAGTACATACTGTGCTTCCCAGTCTTTATTTTTATTATCTCATGAAGGACTTCTGAATTTTGTGACGCTCTAATTATCTTTCCCTTAAGAAAATTACTTTGGTGTGTGTGTATATATGTTCGTGTTGTGTGTGTAATTTCTTAAAAACTTGGATAGCAACCAACTTATCCTTCTGTTATTCTGTAAGAGAAGTAGTAAGCTATGTCCTGATCTTTTGC
Organism: Globicephala melas; assembly: GCF_963455315.2. NCBI lineage: Eukaryota > Metazoa > Chordata > Mammalia > Artiodactyla > Delphinidae > Globicephala > Globicephala melas. The sequence goes on from NC_083314.1 coordinate 49,551,248, forward strand.
TACCTCTATACAGGCAACAGTAAAGGACCTTCTCACTGCAGTGCTACAATTGAAAATTCTGAGTCAGAGGATATATGTACCTGTCAGTGTATAAAAGTAACTGGGGAGAAAAAGAGCACTGAGAAAATCTACTCAAGATGTTATATTAGTGTACTAGTGTAACTTGTTAAAGCAGATGAAGCTCTTCTGTATAATTATAGTTGCTAGGAACTTTAGTCTTTTCAGAGATTGGATGTATTACGTCTTACTGAAAATCCAGTATTGTTCATGTAAAATTCTTTGTAAAAACAGATTCCATTAATGTTTGCGGCAAATAGGTTGTATTAAAAATATGTAACTTTTATGTATTACCTAGTAAGACAAACACTATTTTTTTTTACTCTAATTAGGGAAGAAGACAAAAACATATTTGATTACTGCAGAGAAAACAACATTGACCATATAACCAAAGTCTTCAAATCAAAAAACGTGGATGTGAATATGAAAGATGAAGAGGTATGAAAAACGTGTCCTGTTAATTATTTTCTTATGCTTTGTTGTTCTGCCCCAGTGCTTTTTTTCTACACAGCAGGCCTCTGAACTACAACTCAAACCACATTATGGTTAAGAGTATATCAGAATATCTAAATGAGATGGTGTCACCCAGTTAAGATACTTTCTATATCTGTATCCATCATATTTCTGTCCATTATAGAAGTTACTAGCTGAAACTTGCAGCAGGAAAATAACTTATATTTGTTCATGTTAAAGGGAGAGACTATTAACATATTTATGTGAAATCTATAGGTAATATTAAAATATTTATAAATAGCTTTAGTATCTTCTGTTATTATACCTGAAACAAGTATATTGTCCTTTGCCCAGTAACTGTATTTCTAGAAAACTGTCAAAATTTTGGTAAATCCAATCATTTAAATGCAGGCCCACTATTTAAAGGGATCCTATACTAAATTATTTTGTAAAATATATTACTTATTAATTTATTTATTTTGTGAATAAAACTGTTCACATATTGAGCTTAAACTGTCCCTGAATTATAGTTGTTTAAAAAGGAGCAAAATTTACTAATCATTTTTCTCATTCTTTGATAATGCAGTGAAGATGTTCAAAATGACCAGAAGGTAGCAATTGTTAGGAAGAGGACATGCAGTGATCGTAGATGATGCGTAGAGTAGATGATCAACTTCTGTATTAATTGAGGGCTCTCTGTACAGGTTAGCCCTTAATATTATCTCACTTTTAGGCAGCATCTTTCCTGTAGTATATTTTCAGTGACATCTGGAACTGAAAATGTAAGACTGTAATTCTACAGTAAAGTTTGTTCTCCTATAAATAATGAAAGGAGTCAAGAAAGATGTCGCTAGAGAAAAGTGGAAGCCAGATTGTGAAACAGTAACACCGGCTCTTCTGATTCCCACTTGGGTTTTATTTTGCTTTTCAGGATCAGAATACATTTTATTTTAGTCAGTCAGGCACGATTGCTTCTCCTGATTTTATTGTCGTTTTTAATGTTTGTGCTCATGAGTTAAGATTTTTATGAAGTTAATACATGTAGACAGTTCAAAGGAAATCAAATAGTACTATAAGTCTTACAACAAAAAATGTACTCCCTTATCTGCATCCTTCTCACATTTGATTCTAGCTCCCTTGAGGCAAAAACTTTCAGTGCTTTTAGTTGTTTCTTTTGCAATTTACCTACATAATTCTAAATAATATACTTGTATCTCTTGATTTTGCAAGTCTAAACATTATTGATTTTCTTCTATGTTATATTAGGATTTAGCTCTTTTACTCATCTTCCCCCTCTCTCCCCACCCTCTTAACATAGTTATATCACAATTTTTAGTGTCAGTTTTCTGATTGCATCTCTATTATATCAGTGTTTTTATTATTATTACAAATTATACTATAATTAATGTAATATAGTCAATTATGATTATAATGTAACTATTATTATGACTATGTAAATATTGTTTGTTGCTGAGCTATGGACTGTACTATATGTATTAGTCAGCTTTTGCTGTAGTAAAAACAAAACAAACAAAACCCCAAATTTCAGTGGCTAACAACATTTATTTCTTGCTCATATTTCAAAAGCCTTGGAACCAGTTGAGACTCTGCTGGCTTCTACTAGCCTTGTTTGTGCTCAGTTCATCTTGATTTCATATGTCTTCTCATTCTGAGATCTAATCCCAATGGATAGACCCTATATGGGGCAGACAGAACCAGACCCCACAAATACATTTAAAGCTTTCCTTGGATGTAGCATGTGTCACATCTACTCATTCCTTTGTCTAAAACAAGTCACAAGGCCAAGCCCCAGGTCACTATAGTAGGAAGTCTGCTTTGATTGCAGGGAAGCAAGGCAAGGGTGGAAAGGGAATGAATAAATTATATAATTATGAATAATGCAATCTACATACAATGGTACAACATTTTGTTTTTCTTAAGGTTAATAATGGCCTCTTTTTTTTTTTTCTTGGTCTTCTGTGTTCCTATTGCAATTCTTTCCTCAAATTGTCCAGTAGAGGTCTTCTCTGTACAGTCAAGCACATCAGGTAATCAGTCCCATGGTTTTTTTTTTAGCAATATTCCTCTGGAACCCTCCTTCCTTCTTCATCTCTAAAGTGGACTGGTTGTTCTCTAGGCCTCTCGCATAGATGTCATTCTGGTATTATGCTTTACCACTGTCTTTGGAATTCTCTTCCCCTTTTTCCTGGATTTTTCTATTTTGTGGATCCCAGGTCTTCATCTTTTATCGTTTACTTCTGTGTTTTGATGGAGTGTCTCCTCCACTAGCGTCCTCTTCTATTTATTTCCTGGTTTTGAAGGAGCATTTCCTTTAGTAGCTTCCTGGGTAAATGTTTTGAGATATTCCTTGTTGAAAATGTTTCTATCAGAGCTCTTGGTGTATTCCATATGCTCAATAAAGATTTGATGAATTATGAGTGAATGAATGACTGAATGAATGAATAAGCAGAAGCAGCATAGTATAATGGTGATGAGCTGGACTACCTGGGTCTGAGTGCTAGCACTGTCACTTCCTAGCTATATGACCTTTGTCAAGTTTGTTCTGTCTCAGTTTCCTAATGTGTACAATGGGAATAATAATAGTACCTGTGTCAGAATTGTTTTGAGTATTATATATAAGGCACTCAAGCAGTACCTGAAACACACATGCCAAGCACTCAAATGTTAGCTGTCTTGATTATCCTTAGTGAATAATATGAATGAAGGATGATGATATAATGAAGAAATGAAGAAACCACAACTGTTTGTTGTAAAGACTTAGTTTTTTTTTTTTTTAAGAGCAGAGCAGTTTTAGGTTTTATAATAAATTTGAGAGGAAGGTACAGAGATTTCCCATATGACCCAACATTATTAACATGGTACTTTTTTTTTTTTAAACCAAGGATGAACCTACATTGATATATCATTATCATCCAAAGTCCATAATTTACTTTAGGGTTCCTCTTGGTGTTGTCTATTCTATGTATTTGGACAAATGTATAATGAAATATTCATCATTACAGTATGATACAGACTCTTCACTGCCCTAAAAATCCTATGTGCTCTGAATATTAATATCCCCCACTCCCCTGGCAACCACTGATCTTTTGGTTGTCTCCATAGTTTTGCCTTTTCCAGAAGGCCATATAGTTGGAATCGCATAGTATGTAGTCTTTTCAGATTGGCTTCTTTCACTTAGTAATATGCATTTGAGTTTCCTCCATATCTGATGGCTTGAGAGCTCGTTTCCTTTCAGCACCGAGTAATATTCCATTGTCTAGAGGTACCACAGTTTATTTATCCATTCGCCTCCTGAGGACTTTTCTTGGTTGCCTCTGAGTTTTGGCAATTATGAATAAAGCTGCTATAAACATCCATGGGTACGTTTTGTGTAGACGTAAGTTTTCAGTTCCTTTGGGTAAATAACAAAGAGTACAGTTTGTAGATGATATGGTAAGAGGATGTTTAGTTTATTAAGAAACCACCAAATTGTCTTCCCAAATGGCTGTGCCATCTTGTATTCCTACCATCCATGAGTGATGCTCTTTTGTTAGGTACATACACGTTAAGAATAGTTACATCTTCTTGGAGAATTGACCTCTTTATCATTATGTAATACCCTTCTTTATCCCTCATAACTTTACTTACTTTGAAGTTTGCTCTGACTGAAATTAATATAGCTAATCCTGTTTTCCTGTTGTGTGTTAGCATGGTATTTTTTTGTCTGTCCATTTACTTTTAATCTATATGTGCCTATATATTTCAAGTAGGTTTCTTATAGACAGCATATTGTTGAGTTGTGTTTTTGATCCACTCTGACAATCTGTCCTTTAATTGGTACAGTTAGGCCATTGACATTCAAAGTGATTACTGATATAGGTGGATTAATATTTACCATATTTGTTACTGTTTTCTATATGTTGCCCTTATTCTTTGTTCCTGTTTTTGTCTTCCACTCTTTTCCTGCCTTTTGTGGTTTTAATTGAGCATTTAATATGATTCCATTTTCTTTCCTTTCTTAGCCTATCAGTTATGCTTTTTTTGACCTTTTATAGTGGTTGTCCTAGAGTTTGCAATATACATTTATAACTAATCTAAGTCCATTTTCAAATAACATGATACTATCATGGGTAGTGTGAGTGCCTTATAAAAACAAAATATTCCTAATTCCTCCCTCCTGTCCCTTGTATCATTGCTGTCACTCATTTCACTTACATAAAAGCATACATAAACATGTATATATGCATACTATATATGCATGTTTGTATATTAGTACACACATAAGATATATATGATACATAAGCATGTATAATCAAATACATTGTTGCTATTATTTTGAACAAACTGTTCTCTCAGATCAATTAAGAGTAAGAAAAATAAAAGTTTTTATTGTACCTTCACTATTCCTGCTTTGATGCTCCTTCTTTCGTTATGTAGATCAGTTTCTGACCTACATTATTTTCCTTCTCTCTAAAGAATTTCTTTTAACATTTCTTGCAAGGGAGGTGTATTGGCAACAGATTTCCTCAAAATTTGTTTGAGAAAGTCTTTACTTCTCCTTCACTTTTGAAGGATAATTTCTCAGGATACAGAGTTCTAGGTTAGCAGGGGTTTTTCCTCAACAGTTTAAATATGTCACTCCACTCTCTTCTCGCTTGCATGGTTTCTGAGGAGAAGTCTGATGTAATTCTTATCTTTGTTTCTCTATAAGCAATATGTTTTTTTTCCTCTGGCTTCTTTCAGGGTTTTTCTCTATCTTTGATTTTCTGTAATTTGAAAATGATATGCCTAGTGTAGTTTTTGAAGCATTTATTTTGCTTGGTGTTCTCTGAGCTTCCTGGATATGTGGCTTGGTGTCTAGCATTAATTTGAGGAAATTCAGTCATTGTTTCAGGTATTCATCTGTTCCTTTCTCTGTTTCTTCTCCTTCTAGTATCCCCATTATGCATACATTGTATCTTTTGTATTTGTCCCATAGCCCTTGGATATTCTGTTCTGGGTTTTCTTTTTTTTTTTCCCCAGTCTTTGTTTTCACTTTTTAGTTTTCGAGGATTCTATTGATATATCTTCTAACTCAGAGATTCTTTCTTCAGCCATGTCTGGTATACTAATAAGCCCATCACAGGCATTTTTAAAATTTCTGTTACAGTGGTTTTTTTATCTCTATCATTTCTTTTTGGTTACTAGGATTTCCATTTCTCTGCTTACATTGTCTGTCTGTTCTTGCATGGTGTCTGCTTTATTCATTAGAGCCCTTAGCATATTAATCATAGTTGTTTTAAATTCTCAGCCTGATAATTCCAGCATCTCTGCCCTGTTTCATTCTGATGCTTACTCTGTTTCTTCAGATTGTGGATTTTTTGCCTTTTGGTTTGTCTTGTAATTTTTACTGATAGCTGGACTTGATATATCAGATAAAAGGAACTGCTATGAATAGGCCCTTAGTAATGTGGTGGTGAGGTGTTGGGGAGAGAAAGTGTTCTATGGTCCTATGGTTCGGTCTCAGTTTTGTAGTGAGCCTATGCCTCTGGACTGGGAATCTCACAAATGTTTCTCTTTTTTTTTCCTCCCCCTTTAGTTGGGACAGAATGGCTGGAGTGGACTGGAGTTGGGTATTTTCCTAACCCCCAGGTCAGTTAGGCTCTGATAATACCCCAACAGGTTAGGTGCTGGTTAGCCAGTTTCCCCTGAAGGCAGGCGGTTTTGAGAACAATAGAGCCTTGGCATATTTCAGAATGGTTAATTTCCCTTCCCCCTGCCAGAAGCATGAGGGGATGTCTCTCTGACATTTATTGTGGGAACCTCGTCAAGCTCCTAGAAGTAAATCTCACACTATTGGGGGGGTGCGGATAGAGGGGTTGAGTAGATGCCCGTGGAGTTTTTAACCCTCAGAGTTGTCTGCACTGTGCCTCCAGCAATTCATTTATTACGGTCAGGTTTTCTTACCTGGCTCTGGTTCCCCGGCTGGTTTCCACTTGTGAGGCTCTGCTCCAGGATGTCGAATTCATCTATCTGTCTCTCTAGTCTCAGGGGTTTGCCCTGTGTCTTTCCCTTTCTTATGGATCTAAGAATTGTTGATTTTTTCAGTCTCTTCAGCTTTTTTGTTTGTTTGTTAGGATGGAGTGGCAACTTCCTAGCTCCTTATATATGGAACTGGAAACGAAAAGCCCACTTAACTTTTCACAGTCACTTTTTCACTGGAAATGATTGTGTATGTACTATATTATCCCTGTTAGAATTCTCCATCTTTCAAATAATACTATTTTATACAGTGTGGGTTATGGTTTACAGAGTACTTTCCCCATATTTACAACTCTGTAAGGTACTTTCACTTATTACCGTGTTGTCTTTACAACAGCCCTGTAAGGTAGATGTTATCCTTATTTCACAGACAGGAACTATTTCAGAGATGTACACATTACTTGTTCGAATACATACAACTGCTAAGTGGAAATGCAGGTCTGAGAGAGTGTTCTTTCCACCACTGGATTTCAGAAGGATAATCAATTTCCAGTCGACCCTGCTACTGTTGTGCTCTGATTTGCAACAATTTCTTTTATAAAATAGTCAAATCCACCTGTGACCTCTGCAAGGATCATTGGGCAGCAATGATAGGGATAAAATAAATGTCTAGAACTCAAATAGCGTACACTAAACAACACCATTTTTGTGTGAAAATAAAAGTAACACTTGTAAAATATCTTGCTTCTGTCATTTAGTGACTTTGATATAGTACGGTTTCCCAGGTCTTCCAGTTTGTTACCCATGCAGCTGCCTTTCCCCCAAGTCTGCCAGAACACTTGTGTTTCCATGAACAGATGAAGTGCTTACACATTCATAGACTGAGACGCCCAGAATTCAGTTGGGTTCTCTCATTGCTCCAAGCAGATTTCTGCCCTTTCAGCCATGACAACTCAGGCTGGGCTCTAAATACTGATGGCAAGACCTTTTATTATTAATCAGGGATTTGTATGAATTAATTTAAGAACGTGAGGGAGGTGGGAGCTTAAAATTAACATCCTAAATAAAATAAAGGGTACTGCTTCATGACACTTAAAGCTCTAGCAAATAAAACAAGTTTGCAAGCTTTGATGATGGATTAAAAGTATATAATCTCAAAGTTAAGTTGCTAGCTAAATACTTTTAACCCCTTTATCAGAAAAAAGACATTTCCCTACTATAATAAGTTGGGTAACAATTACAATTTTGAAAGGATATCCTGGTCTTCTAGGTGTTTGTCTAATATTTGAGCTTGAGTTATTTCACTACTCATTGCCTAAGATTCTTTGGAATGGTATATGACTTTATTTAAAATGTCATTCAGCAGATTCAGCCCAATTTCAGTCTTTCCCTGAGAGGATTAAAAATTACATTTATTGCACTTAAAATTTTTTGTGAGCACATAGAGAAATTTTAATTATAGTCATAACATGATAAGCCACATTTGCACTCCCACATATTGAAATAAACATAATTATTATATTGCCTAAAATGCTTAGAATCTATAGCTATCATAGCACATGAACATATACATATATATATAAAATGCCTTTTAAATAAAATATTCCTATTCTACAATGAAGTTATTTTATTATGCAGAAGTATAGTTCCTGGTGTGTATCTTTTATTTAAGTTGTAATTGCTACAGATATAGTAAGGCATATATTTCTAATTCGAGAAAATTACGTGGTGTTTCCTACTGATATGGTAATTAGGACGCTGTCTATATTTCATGTAATAAAAAAAGTTTTGTAGTTATACTTACTATTCAGGACGCTATAGGTTCCAAGTTTATAGCATCATGGTGTTCTGTGTACTCATTTGTTAAATTACAGCTTTTATTAAATTTTTTAATCATTTGCAGAAATGTTTGGAAATTGAGGTGTAGATAATATGAAGAGAAATGTGAAGATCTAAAAGCTTATACATTTTTTAAAATGGTGCTTCAATTTTTATTTTTTGAGTCAGTTAATATAACTCTTCACACATGCCACATATTTATAGTTCTTCCAAGAAAATATCTTGGATGATTTAAATAATTTATAAAGTGTACTTAATATATGAACAGAATATTTCTTATCAATCATCAGGCATATGTTATGTCTGCACAGTTCTTGTCACACAATTTATATCTCAGATTAGTGCCATATACAGTAGACACTGAATACGTGCTTCTTAGTGATATTTAAATAATATTTTATTTATTTCTAATTAATTTATTTTTGGCTGTGTTGGGTCTTCGTTGTGGTGGGCAAGCTTCTCATTGCGGTGTCTTCTCTTGTTGCGGAGCACGGGTTTTAGGTGCATGGGCTTCAGTAGTTGTGGCACACGGGCTCAGTAGTTGTGGCGCACGGGCTCAGTTGTGGCGCACAGGCTTTAGAGCGCAGGCTCAGTAGTTGTGGTGCATGGGCTTAGTTGCTCCGTGGCACGTGGGATCTTCCCAGACCAGGGCTCGAACTCATGTCCCCTGCATTGCCAGGTGGATTCTTAACCACTGTGCCACCAGGGAAGTTCCTTAAATAGCATTTTAAACTTTTACATTAATCTAAATTTGTTTTAGAACAAATGTAGCAATATAATAATATTTGAATGAATTAGATGACATTATTCCAGTGCAGCTATCATCACTCCCCCCCAGAAGCATTCATGCAATTCATTGGTTTTTCTATAGATTTTTGTCTAATGCACTCAAAAATTTCTCTTTTATTGAGCTGCTACTTTAGTTAAGTTCTTTCTGTTCTTTTGAAAGTCTAATTTTATACCATTTTCCATATGTTTATTGATTCTTTCAAATACTTTGAAGAAGATCACCTTTCTCTTGACTCCATTCCTTTCTGCACTTGCTTTGTTTTAAATTTGTGGCTCATGTCAGAATACAGTTTACATGCTTTTGGTTTGAGAAACTGCTGCAAAATCTGGCAAAACAGACAGTACTAACCTAACAAAGAAGCAAAAGGTTTAAGAGGCAGAGTCAGTGTACTAAGGCTCAATTTATGCTTCTATTTAAGAAAGGAAGGAAAAAAATGCATCCTCTTAAATAGCTTTCTACACTTGAGTATATGTTAGTTTGGTTATGTAGTTGATTAACATATTAATTTAAAGGAACTTTATTCACACTAATAATTGAGAAATGCATTCTAAACTGTCAAATTATGCTCATTTGTATTAATACAGGCAGCACCATTTAAAAATCAAGCCTATGGTAATACTTTACACCAGAAACTTGTACTTAATGCAAAATGAGAAAATAGTGAAAGTCATTTAAATCTTATGAGCTTTGGCAGTATACTTTTTTTCTGAATTTTTTATCATGGTAAAATATACATAACAAAATTCACAGATTTAACCATTTTCAAGTGTACAGTTCTGTGTCATTAAGTACTTTTACATTGTTTAACCATCACCACCGTTTTATCTCCAGAACTTTTTCATCTTCCCCAACTGAAATTCTGGACCTATTAAACACTAACTCCTCATTCCTCCCCTTCCCACAGCCCCTTGCAGCCACCATTCTACTTTCTGTGTCTATGAATCTGACTACTCTAGGTACTTCGTGTAAATGGAATCATACAATCATACACAAGCTCTCTTGAGACTGGCTTATTTCAGTTAGCATAATATCTTCAAGGTTCATCCATGTTATAACATGTCAAAGTTTCCTTCCTTTTTAAAAATGAATGATATTTGTATGTATATACTGCATTTTGTTTATCTACATATCCATCTGTGGACAGTTGGGTTGCTTTCATATTTTGGCTATTGTGAATAATGTGGCTGTGAATGTGGGTGTGCAAATTTTTGTTTGTTTTTTTCCAACACTTTATTATGAAAATTTGTAAACATACAGGAAAGTTGAAAGAATTTTACAGTGAACATCCATATCCCTACCACTAGATTCTACCACTAGTTATTTTACTATGTTTGCTTTATCAATATCTAGCCGTTTCTCCATCCATCAATTGATCTATGTTTTTGATGCATTTCAGAGTATTTTATAGACAATAAATTTTCTTCTAAATGCTTCAGCATACATATCATTAACTAGAGTTCAGTATTAGTTTGGTTTTTCTTTTAAGGTAACATGTATATATACAATGAAATGCACAAATCTGAAGTGCACATTCAATTAATTTTGACAAATGCACATACCTGTGTAACCAAAACTCCTATCAAGATATAGAACGTTACTGTCACCCCAGAAAATTCCCTCATGCCCCATCCCAAGTGGTTCTTTTTCCTAATCGTACAAAGGTAACCACTGTTCTGATAATTCTTCTAGCATAGATTGGTTTTGCCTGTTCTAGAACTTTATATAGATGGAATCATAATATGTACTTTTTTGTGTAAGGCTTCTTTCATTTAGCATAGTGTTTTTGAAGTTCATTGATATTGTCATATAGATCAGTATTCTTCCTTTATATTTCTGACTGATATTCCATTGTATGAATATGAATTCATTGTAGTGTATTTATCCATAATCTTCTGATGGACACCTGGCTACCTTATTATTATCACTGGATTACTTATTATTTTATACAGGATGAAGTAATATCTCCCTTGCTTACTCCTTAACCCTTTAGTTACTAACATTATGGCTTAGTAAATGCTTATAAAGGGAGTTTCTAAAGTAGTGTATTTAAAATCCTTCTGAATTCCCTGATAGCTCAGCAATACCATTTCCTTTTACCTTAGATCTTAGCCAGTGAAGGAGATCAAGTATTCACTTATTTTAAATGTGTATTAGCTTCCATGCTAGCCACATCTTGCGGTCATAAACTGCCACCCAGTCCTACTGCTGTCTGAGGTTTTGAAAGAACGTTGTTGGTTCACTAATGAGAGGTGGGTGGAAGTAGGAGGCTTTGTGTAGTTTCTGGTGGTTGCAGGTGGGGGAGTTCTCACTGTAGCCAGCTGCTACAATGGCAGCAGCAAAGGGTAGAAGATAGGGATAGGAGAGAGGAGGCAGAGACACTACAGGTTATTGGTAGCTGAAGTCAATCAATTGTAAGTTGAAACCCAATTTTTTGGAGAGAGAAATTCAAGTCAACCTATTTGCAGTATTTCACTTCATAATTAGACAGTACTATACCATATCATCTTTGATAAAATGGCAACTCTTAACAAATATAAAAATACCAACTTTGCCATGTTTTTGTCTACTGTATGTATGGTGTACATGTTTTGTTTGTATCTGTTCTCAAAATACCCTAAGAACATCGAGTCATTTTATAATACCATCTCTTTTCATTTAATTTGTGATAGCCAGGAGAAATCTAATTTTTAAAAATTCTGCATGGTTTAAGAACAAGTAACCAAGGATATCAAAGAAGCATATAAAATATTAAGACTCACTCTGTATTTTCCAGAAGGTATGAAAGTAATACCACTTAATAGGTTAGCTGCCACCCTGCACTTTCCAAGCACTTTAGAGTCATTCATCTGTCTGAGGTAAGACGGTATTTGCACCCTTGGTTAACAGATGGGAACTCTTTCTTCCCTGCTGTGTTTTACTGTATTTGAATTCCAGAATTTATCCAGAGCTCTCCAAACAGTGCTTGTGGTTTTCTGCTGACCTAACAAAGATTCCTTTTAATAATGGCTTTCCCCACAAATGTCCCAAATAGTTCTGCGATATTCTTTCAGAAGTTATTAAAACTAGAAGCAGACAAACAATTGTCAGCTTTTGTGGTAACAGTAAAAATAAATTTAACTTGAAAATTTGTAAGAGATTATATCATTCATAGAAGATAAAACAATTATATCTAAAAATAGGTAAAATATCTCATAAGTTTGTATAAAATCTTTAAGCAAATATAAATTTAATGTGCGCCTAATTGATGGTTTTCCTTCTGGAAGAGAAATTATGGAATCCTGTATCTAAACTAATTTAGTAAATTTAATAATTGCATTATATTGGTCCATATATGTTTATGGTTAACAAAGAGAAAGGAGAGAAACCACAGGTGTTTATTTACTGATTTTATCAGTAGGGGTTATGAGGATAGATATGCAGATATCTATAGATAGATAGTTATCTATAGATAGCTTTGCAGATATCTATAGATAGATATCTATAGATAGATATGCAGATATCTTCTCTGCAAATTACTGGTTATTTATTACTTGAACTAATAATCTTAGAGTATGTTTACAGGAACTCTACAATTTGAAGAAGTAAAGAGTTATCACATTCAGATACCTGGTTGTGCTGATCTTTGTTCATTTAAATGCAGGATATTTGAAGGCAAAAATTCCAAAGCCTGATTTACTTTATCTATGCTTATTTACAAGTATGTTTAATCCTGCTCTTGTTTTTGAACTTCTTAATGCTGCATAAAAATATTAATCATTAGGTGGTCTTAATGTAGCTATCTTCAGCCCTTCTGCAGAAAGTCATTATCAGAGAATTCATTCTAATTCAAGGTTAATTAGTGTACCATTAAAATAATGTGTTACAAAAATTAATTACATTGCAGGTCAGAAAACCTGTTAAAAAGCATAGTGTAAATGTCTGAGAGCACATCATCCTCCTTAAAACATTGCTATACAAGTGCCACCCTTCTAGAAAATATATCCAAAGTGAAAATCACTACTGAGGTCCAGTCATAGGTGTTTCGTCTAAAGTAAATTTTTGGCACCACATATGGGAAATTTAAAATATAACTCCCCATTAACAGTAAAATGCGTTGCTTGTCTGCTTTCCCACCGAAACAGCTAAGGATTTATAATTTAGCATTAGGCTATGTAACCCTATTGGGTTAAACCTAAGGAGAAATCAGGAATCTGGTTGAGAAATAGAAATTATCTGTACATCTTGTAGTAAAAATACTAGATATATTAATATTATGTTTTCTTACTTAACTATTAGGTACTTCTGGTAGGTTCCCTGTGTAAGTCTATCAGGCATCATTTTAACTATGTAGTAATTCTTGTTAATAATTTAACATAATAGCCATAAAATGTACAGTTAAAATTAGAACTAAGAATGATACAGACTTTGACATTTTATCTGATTATTTTAATGTAAAAACTGTGAAACAATTACATTGAACTATAAAATATTTTATACATTGGTATTAGTTCTGAGAGTCTAATTAGAATATCTATCTATTCGTATAGAGGGTTTTGAAATTAGTGCTCTAGTAACACTAAATCAGTACACGTTAGAGCTGGAGAACATTTACCATAGGCAACTCTATTCTCTACTCCACAATACATTTTTTACTTGGCTTTTAGAATTGTCTCCATTTAAAAAATTTTTAGTGGGCTCTGAGCAAAGTAGTTTTGCTGTTACAATAAACTGAATGATTTGCCCACGTTTTAAAATTTTTTGCTTCCCTTCCTCTTCGGATTTTGTGTAAGCCTATTGCAAAACAGATATTCACAGGTAAGTAAAAATAAATTGAGCAAATGAAAGAAAAAGAAAAGGACAATTTGTAAGGAAGAAGTTGTCTTACTTTTTGTTTGTTTGTTTCAAGAATAGTTCCTGGTTTGATTAGTTGAACGAATAGGTATGTGAAGAGAGTCTGTAAGGTGAAGTGTGTGAGTTTAGAAAAGCTTTCTTGAAAAGTGCTTTTTACTTTAAAGTCATCTTTGTCCCAGCTTATATCTCCTTAAATCTTTTCTAAAATGACATAAAGCAGGGATTTCAACTTAATTTGGAAAAACATTCCATTCTTTAAAAAATGACATCATTACCACCCTGAAAAAAGTAGTGTTAAGCCATACATCACTCATTTCTTCAGAAAAGCCCTTAGCTTTGGGGGTTTTGTTTATTCTTTGGACTGAGTAGGCTCCTTTCATTAACTAAACCAAGATGTCTGACAGTGGAGAAAAGAATTAACACATTGAGAGTAACCGTTCATCCTTGGTAGACAACAGTTAAAATTAATGTTTCATATTTAGTACTTTTGTCTCCTGACAGTTAATATCTATTCTGTTTTACAAGTGGCTTTCACAGTCAGCATTTGAAGACAAACACTAGCAGACTTTACTAATGTTTTGGGGATATTTCAGGGTGTAAATTTGGGATATGAAGGGGAAATGCTTAGTTTCAAAGTGATTAAATTTTCTTACATTTTAAGGAATAAACTTGAGTAAATTTAGATAAACTGCATTTAGATTATGATCTCTACCTAGGTTTAAGTACTTATTTTTTTTTTATCCATAGGATTTTTTTCACCAGAAGTGGACATAATTTAAAACTATCTCTTACCTTTATAGAGTACTTCAAAATTTACAAAGCATTATTTTGTAACTCATTCATTCAACAAATGTTATTGGTATTATTGTTGTTAGTGTTACCCCCACGCTGTGGGTGAGGAAGCTGTTCAGGCTGAAGAAAGTCACTGGGCTAGTACAGAACAGATTCCAGAAGTAGAACTCAGGACTTTCTATTGATTTCCAGTCTGCTGATTTTCCCATAGAACATTTTATATCAATCATTCTTAGAATAGTTAATCTACATTTTTGCATATTACTCTGTCTTTCTTCAGACTTTATATCTTTTATATGGTCCCACACTGGATTAACAAATTCATTTATCTTTTTCTGTGTTTTTAGGGCAGAGCTCTACTCCACTGGGCTTGTGATCGAGGACATAAGGAACTAGTCACAGTCCTGCTACAACATAGAGCTGATATTAACTGTCAGGTAAGAGTGATGAAAAGGGAGTTTTTTTAAAAAAATTGGGGTAAAATCCACATAAAGTAAATTTTACCATATTAACAATTTTAAAGTGTACAGTCGAGTGGCATTTAACAATGTGCAGCCATCACTACTGTCTTGTCCTGCAGCATTTTCATCACCCCAGAAGTACGCTTTGTACCCATTAAGTGGTCACTCCCTATTTCCCCCTCACTCCAGACCTTAGCAACAACTAATCTGCTTTCTCAGTGGATTTGCCTCTTCTAGATATTTTATATAAATGGAGTCATAAAATATGTGGCCTTTGTTTCTGGCTTCCTTCACTTGGCATATTTTCAAGGATTATCCATGTTGTAACATGTAACAGTACTTCATTCCTTTTTGTGGCTAAATAATATTCCGTTGTATGGATAGACCACATTTTATCAATTCATCAGTTGATGAGCAGTTGGGTTGTTTCCACCCTTTGGCAGTTGTGAATAATTGCGGTGAACAATTTGTGTACATGTTTTTGTTTAAACACTTGTTTTCAGTTCTTTTGGTTCTGTACCTAGGAGGAGAATTTAAGTTATATGGTAATTTGATGTTTAACTTTTTGAGGAACCTCCAAACTTTTCCACAGGAGCTACACCATTTTACATTCCCGCCAGCAATTCACGAGTGTTCCAGTTTTTCCACTTCTTCGCCAATACACATTATTTTTCTGTTCATTAGCCATTCTAATGGGCATGAAGTGATATCTCATCATGGTATGGATTTGATTTGCTTTTCCCTAATGACTAATGATGCTGAGTATCTTTTCATGTACTTGTTGACAGTTTATATGTCTTCTTTGGAAAAATGTCTATTTAAGTGTTTCACCCCTTTTTAAACTGAGTTGTCTTTTATATTTAAGATCTAAAAATTCTTTATATATATTCTGGACATTAGACCATTATCAGATGTATGATTTGCAGATATCTTCTCCCTTTTCGTGGGCTGTTTTTTCGCTTTCTTAATAGTGCCCTTTGGTGCATGTAAAGTTTTTAATTTTGATGAAGTCCAGTGTATCTATTTCCTTTTGTTGGTTGTGCTTTTGGCATCATACCTGAGAAACCTTTGCCAAATCCAAGGTCATTAAGATTTACCCTGAAATTTTCTTTCTTTCTTTTTCTCTCTTTTTTTTTTTGACTGTGGCAAAATATATATAACATAAAATTTACCGCCTTAACCATTTTAAGTGTACAGTTCTGTGGCATTAACTACTTTTACGGTGTTTAACCGTCACCACCATTCATCTCTAGAACCTATTCATCTTCTCCAATTGAAACCCTGTGCTCATAACTAGCTCCCCATTCCCCACCCTACCCCGTCAGCCCCTGGCAGCCACCATTCTACTTTCTCTCTTCATGAATTTGACTACTGTAGATACCTCATACAAGTAGAATCATACAATATTTGTCCTTTTGTGACTGGCTTATTTCGCTTAGCATAATGTCTTCAAGGTTCGTCCCTGATGTAGCATGTGTCAGAATTTCTTTCCTTTTTAAAACTAAATAATGTTGCATTGTATGTGTATACCATATTTTGTTTATCCAGATATCCATCTACAGACACTTAGGTGACTTTCATCTTTTGGCTGTTGTGATTAATACTTCTATGAATATGGGTAACAAATGTCTGTTTGAATCCTTGCTTTCACTTCTTTTGAGTATATACCCAGAAGTGGAATTGCTGGATCATATGGTAATTCTTCGTTTAATGTTTTGAAGAATCACCATACCATTTCCACAGTGGCTGCACCATTCTACCTTCCCATCAACAATGCACAATTGTTCCAGTTTCTCCAAATCCTTACCAACACTTGTTATTTTCTGTATTTCTGATATTAGCCATCCTGGTGGGTGTGAAGTGGTATCTCATTGTGGTTTTAATTTCACTTCCATAATGATTAATGATGTTGAACATTATTAATGTTGAACAATCAGTTTTGGCCATTTGTATATCTTCTTTGGAGAAATGTCTATTCATGTCCTTTGCCCATTCTTTAATTGGGTTGTTTGGGGTTTTTTTGTTGTTAAGCTGTAAGAAGTCTTTATATAGTCTGGATATCACCCCCTTATCAGATGCATGGTTTACAAATATTTTCTCCCATTCTTTGGGTTTTCTTTCACTCTGCTGATAATAGTGTCCTTTGATGCACAATAGTTTAAAATTTTGATGAAGTTCAACTTATGTATTTTTCCTTTTGTTGCCTGTGTTTTTGGTGTCATATCCAAGAAATCACTGCAAAATGCCATGCCATGAAGCTTTTTCCCAGGTTTTCTTTAAGAGCTTTATGATTTTAGCTTTGTTTTTTGACCCAAGTAAAAGGTAACGTAAGGGTCCAGCTTCATTTTTTTGCATGTGGATATTCAGTTTTCCCAGCGCCATTTATTGAAAGGCTGTCTTTTCTTCACTGAATGGTCCTGACACCCCTTGTCAGAAATCACTTGACCATATATGCAAGAGTTTGGGATCTCTATTCTATTCCATTGGTCTATATGTCTGTCTTTATGCCACTACTACCCTGGTTTGATTACTGTAGCTTTGTAGTAATTTTTGAAATCAGGAAGTGTGAGACTTCCAACTTGTTTTTCTTTTTCAAGATGGTTTTGGCTATTCTGGGTCCCTTAAGTTTCCATATGAATTTTAGGATGGATTTTTCTAATTCTACGAAAAAGTCATTGGGGTTTTGATGGAGGTTGCATTGAATCTATAGATCGATTTGGGGAGTACAGGTTTCCCTTGCTCTCTGAAAGTAAATCATTCCTACGAAACCTTTTGTAAGCCAAAATGATGTAAAGCAAAGAAGCAATTACCTTAGGACACATCTTGCTAACGAACGCACAAAGTAAACTGAGATAAAGCACAGATGCTCACACAGTTAAAAGTTATGGTGGCTTCGTGCTGAGATGCACAGTGTAGTTCCTGGAGAAGGAGCTAGATGGTGCCGCTCTTAGTGCTCAGGGTGCACGCTGCCTCTACAATAGCCAGCTGCAAAACAAAGGGCGAGCGCTGGTTTTGCTTTTCACCTTTTTTTGTAAAAGCAAAAATCGTCTTTAGATTTCTTTCGGTTAGCAAAAACAGGTACTAATGTAGGTCTTTAGTAAAAGTGAAGTGGCATAAAGCAGACTTTTGAAAAGCAAGAGATACCTGTATTGTCATCTTAACAATGGTAAGTCTTCCAATCCATGGAATGGCCTTTTTTGTGTCTCTAATTTCTTTCAGCATTGTTTTATAATTTTCAGTATACAGTACGTTTGCCTCCTTGGTTTAGTTTATTCCTGAGTATTTTATTTTTTTTTGACACTATTGTAAATGAAGCTATTTTCTAAATTTCTTTTTTTGATTATTCATTGTTAGTGTTTAGAAATGCAAGTGATTTTTGTGTGTTGATTCTTTATCCTGCAACTTGGCTGAATTTGCTTATTAGTTCTAACAGCTTTTTGTGGAATCTTAAGGGTTTTCTACATACAAGATATGTTCTCTATGAACAGAGATAATTTTACTTCTTCCTTTCCAACTTGGATGCCTTTTATTTCATCTTCTTGCCTAACTGCTCTGACTAGACCTTCTAGTACTGTGTTGAATAAAAGTAGTAAAAGTGGGCATCCTTGTCTTATTTAGGAGTTTGCTTTTTAATTTAGTATAAATTATACTAAAGATAGATACAAAATGCTTTTCCTTTACATAATATTTGTTGGCATATCCCTTCCACTTTAGTCCCCTCGGCCTCCTGGGCTCACCCTGAACTTTTCATCAAGTCTGAAATTTTCAGTTCTAATTGTACTCTCCAATTCATTTCACTCTAAATCTCTTATTTGGCTCTATGGAAATCCTGAGTCCCTTGACTGATCTGCCTTCTCCCATTTTAGTTCATTTTGTCCACTCTCATGCAATTATCCTCATCTTCATTCCCATTCCCTGTTTTTCACCTGGCAAAATGCTAATTCTGATTACAGTTGCCTGCCTTCTATACATCTACACTCTGGGTCTGGGCAAAGCTAGAAAAAAAAATTACTCAGCCTGGATATTATCATAAATCATGGTATCCATCTTTAATTTTGACTGGCAAGTCTTACGGTCTTTCTTACTCTCACATTTTCCCTTATTTCACAGACAAAATAGAAGACCTCTTTATCTCCAACCTGTCTCTCAGCCAGTAGCTGCAGCAACATATATTTCTTGGACACCCCTCAGACACTTCAAATGCACAGTGTCTAACACTGAACTTACCATCTCTCAACAGCCACCGCCCCCGCCCCCCCCGTAATTGGCATCAGCATCCACCCAGTACTCCAGGACTCATCCTTTATTCTTCTCTCATTTTCACACCCACTGAAGTCCTATAGGTTCTGCCTGCTAAGTGTACCTCAAATCTATCCACTTCTCTATTTCAGCATTGCCAACACACAAGCTTATTAAATTATTTCAGCAGCTCTCAACTATATCCCTGCTTCTAATCTTGATGTCCTTCGATACATTTCCCACTTTTCATCTGGAGATTCTTTCTAAAATGCTAATTTTCAGGGGCTTCCCTGGTGGTGCAGAGGTTGAGAATCCGCCTGCCAATGCAGGGGACACGGGTTCGAGCCTTGGTCCGGGAAGATCCCCCATGCCGCGGAGCAACTGAGCCCGTGCGCCGCAACTACTGAGCCTCCGCTCTAGAGCCCGCGAGCCACAACTACTGAAGCTCGTGCGCCTAGAGCCCATGCTCTGCAACTAGAGAAGCCACTGCAATGAGAAGTCCACGCACTGCAATGAAGACCCAACACAGCCAAAAATAAATAAATAAATTAGGGAAAAAAAGAATGAAATGCTAATTTTCAAATGTTCTCTTGTTTACTTTTATTATTCTAAGGTAAAATCTAAATTTAATTTGCCCTATAAAACCCTTCATGATCTGGACCTTGCTTACCTCTCCACTTATTTCTCAGCACACTCCTAGCTTATGGTATGCTGAGTTCCACTGGTTCTGAAGAACTTGACATGCTGCTCACCTGTTGGCCGCCTTTTTTTTTTTTTGAACATCTTTATAGGAGTGTAATTGCTTTACATTGTTGTGTTAGTTTCTGCTGTATAACAAAGTGAGTCAGCTATATGTATATATATATCCCCATATCCCCTCCCTCTTCAGCCTCCCTCCCACTCTCCCTATTTCACCCCTCTAGATGGTCACAAAGCACCAACCTGATCTCCCTGTTCTATGCAGCTGCTTCCCACTAGCTATGTATTTTACATTTCGTAGTGTATATATGTCAGTGCCATTCTCTCACTTCGTCCCGGCTTATCCTTCCCCTTCCCGTGTCCTCAAGTCTATTTTCTACGTCTGCATCTTTATTCCTGTCCTGCCCCTAGGTTCTTCAGAACCTTTTTAGATTCCATATATATCTGTTAGCATACAGTATTTGTTTTTCTCTTTCTGACTTACTTCATTCTGTATGACAGACTCTAGTCCATCCACCTCACTACAAATAACTCAATTTTGTTTCTTTTTATGGCTGAGTAGTATTACATTGTATATATGAGCCACATCTTCTTTACCCATTCATCTGTCAGTGGACACTTAGGTTGCTTCCATGTCCTGGCTATTGTAAATAGTACTGCAATGAACATTTTGGTACATGACTTTTTTTGAATTATGGTTTTCTCAGGGTATAAGCACAGTAGTGGGATTGCTGGGTGATATGATAGTTCTATTTTTAGTTTTTTAAGGAACCTTCATACTGTTCTCCATAGAGAACAGTATCAATTTACATTCCCACTAACAGTATCAATTTACATTCCCACTAACAGTGCAAGAGTGTTCCCTTTTCTCCACACCCTCTCCAGCATTTATTGTTTATAGATTTTTTTGATGATGGCCATTCTGACTGATGTGAGGTGATACCTCATTGTAGTTCTGATTTGCATTTCTCTATTAATTAGTGATGTTGAGCATCCTTTTATGTGTTTGTTGGTAGTCTGTATATCTTCTTGGAAGAAATGTATATTTAGGTCTTCTGCCTATTTTGGCATTGGGTTGTTTGTTTTTTTGATATTGAGTTGCATGAGCTGCTTGTATATTTTAGAGATTAATCCTTTGTCAGTTGCTTCATTTGCAAATACTTTCTCCCATTCTGAGGGTTGTCTTTTCGTCTTGTTTATGGTTTCCTTTGCTGTGGAAAGCTTTCAAGTTTCATTAGGTCCCATTTGTTTATTTTTGTTTTTACTTCCATTTCTCTAGGAGGTGGGTCAAAAAGGATCTTGCTGTGATATATGTCACAGAGGGTTCTGCCTATGTTTTCCTCTAAGAGTTTTATAGTGTCTGGCCTTACATTTAGGCCTTTAATCCATTTTGAGTTTATTTTTGTGTACAGTGTTAGGGAGTGTTCTAATTTCATTCTTTTACATGTAGCTATCCAGTTTTCCCAGCACCACTTATTCAAGAGGCTGTCTTTTCTCCATTATATATTCTTGCCTCCTTTATCAAAGATAACGTGACCATATGTGCGTGGGTTTATCTCTGGGCTTTCTATCCTGTTCCATTGACCTATATTTCTGTTTTTGTGCCAGTACCATACTGTCTTTATTACTGTAACTTTGTAGTATAGTCTAAAGTCAGGGAGCCCGATTCCTCCAGCTCCGTTTTTCTTTCTCAAGATTGCTTTGGCTGTTCGAGGTCATTTATGTTTCCATACAAATTGTGACATTTTTTGTTCTAGTTCTCTGAAAAATGCCATTGGTAGTTTGATAGTGATTGCATTAAATCTGTAGATTGCTTTGGGTAGTATAGTCATTTTCACAATGTTTGATTCTTCCAATCCAAGAACATGGTATATCTCTCCATCTGTTTGTATCAACTTTAATTTCTTTCATTAGTGTCTTATAGTTTTCTGCGTACAGGTCTTTTGTCTGCTTAGGTAGGTTTATTCCTAGGTTTTTTATTCTTTTTGTTGCAGTGGTAAGTGGGAGTGTTTCCTTAATTTCAGTTTCAGTTTTTTCATCACTAGTGTATAGGAATGCAAGAGATATCTGTGCATTAATTTTGTATCCTGCTACTTTACCAGATTCATTGATTAGCTCTAGTAGTTTTCTGGTAGCATCTTTAGGATTCTCTATGTATAGTATTATGTCATCTGCAAACAGTGACAGTTTCACGTCTTCTTTTCTGATTTGGATTCCTTTTATTTCTTTTTTGTCTCTGATTGCTGTGGCTAAAACTTCTAAAACTATGTTGAATAATAGTGGTGAGAATGGGCAGCCTTGTCTTGTTCCTGATGTGAGTGGAAATGGTTTCAGTTTTTCACCATTGAGAGCGATGTTGGCTGTGGGTTTGTCATATATAGCCTTTATAAAATGTTGAGGTAAGTTCCCTCTATGCCTACTTTTGGAGAGTTTTTATCATAAATGGGTGTTGAATTTTTTGAAAGCTTTTTCTGCATCTGTTGAGACTATCATATGGTTTTTATTCTTCAGTTTGTTAATATGGTGTATCACATTGATTGATTTGCATATATTCAAGAATCCTTGCATTCCTGGGATAACCCCCACTTTATCATGGTATATGATCCTTTTAATGTGCTTCTGTATTCTGTTTGCTAGTATTTTGTTGAGGATTTTCACATCTATGTTCATTAGTGATACTGGCCTGTAGTTTTCTTTTTTTGTAACATCTTTGTCTGGTTTTGGTATCAGCATGATGGTGGCCTCGTAGAAGGAATTTGGGAGTGTTCCTCCCTCTGCTATATTTTGGAAGAGTTTGAGAAGAATAGGTCTTAACTCTTTTGTAAATGTTTGATAGAATTTGCCTGTGAAGCCATCTGATCCTGGGCTTTTGTTTGTTGGAAGATTTTTAATCACAGTTTCAATTTCAGTGCTTGTGATTGGTCTGTTTACATTTTCTATTTCTTCTTCTAGGTTCAGTCCTGGAAGGTTGTGCTTTTCTACTAATATGTCCATTTCTTCCAGATTGTCCATTTTATTGGCATATAGATGCTTTTAGTAATCTCTCATGGTCCTTTGTATTTCTGCAGTGTCAGTTGTTACTTCTCCTTTTTCATTTCTAATTCTGTTGATTTGTCTTCTCCCTTTTTCACTTCATGCATCTGGCTAATGGTTTATCAATTTTGTTTATCTTCTCAAAGAACCAGCTTTTAGTTTTATTGATCTTTGCTATCATTGCCTACATTTCCCTTTCATTTATTTCTGATCTGATCTTTATGATTTCTTTCCTTCTGCTAACTTTGGGGATTTTTTGGTCTTCTTTCTCTAATTGCTTTAGTGTAAGGTTAGGTTGTTTGAGATTTTTCTTGTTTATTGAGGTAGGATTGTATTGCTATGAACTTCCCTCTTAGAACTGCTTTTGCTGCATCCCATAGGTTTTGGGTCATCGTGTTTTCATTGTCATTTGTTTCTAGGTATTTTTTGATTTCCTCTTTGATTTCTTCAGTGATCTCTTGGTTATTTAGTAGCGTGTTGTTTAGCCTCCATGTGTTTTTTTTTTTTTTTTTTTTTTTTGCGGTACGCGGGCCTCTCACTGCTGCAGCCCCTCCCGTTGCGGAGCACAGGCTCCGGTCGTACTGGCCCAGTGGCCATGGCCCACGGGCCCAGTCGCTGCACGGCATGTGGGATCTTCCCGGACTGGGGCATGAACCCGTGTCCCCTGCATCGGCAGGCGGACTCTCAACCAGTGCGCCACCAGGGAAGCCCCTCTACTTTTTTAACATTTTTTTTCCTGTAACTGATATCTAGGCTCATAGTGTTGTGGTCGGGAAAGATACTTGATACGATTTCAATTTTCTTAAATTTACCAAGGCTTGATTTGTGACCCAAGATATGACCTATCCTGGAAAATGTTTCATGAGCACTTAAGAAAAAAGTGTATTCTGTTGTTTTTAATGGAATGTCCTATAAATATCAGTTAGGTCCATCTTGTTTAATGTGTCATTTAAAGCTTGTGTTTCCTTACTAATTTTCATTTTGGTTGATCTGTCCATTGGTGAAAGTGGGGTGTTAAAGTCCCTGCTATTATTGTGTTACTCTTTATTTCCCCTTTTGTGGCTGTTAGCATTTTTTGCCTTATGTATTGAGGTGCTCCTATGTTGGGTGCATAAATATTTACAACTGTTACATTTTTTTCTTGGATTGATCCCTTGATCATTATTTAGTGTCCTTCTTTGTCTCCTGTAATAGTTTTTAAAGTGCATTTTGTCTGATATGAGAATTGCTACTCCAGCTTTCTTTTGATTTCCATTTGCATGGAATATCTTTTTCCATCCCTTCACTTTCAGTCTGTATGTGTCCCTAGGTTGAAGTGGGTCTCTTGTAGACAGCATATATATGGGTCTTGTTTTTGTATCCATTCAGCCTGTTTGGGTCTTTCAGTTGGAGCATTAAACCATTTATATTTAAGGTAATTATCAATATGTATGTTCCTATTACCATTTTCTTAATTGTTTTGGGTTTGTTATTGTAGGTCCTTTCCTTCTCTTGTGTTTCCTGCCTAGAGAAGTTCCTTTAGCATTTGTTGTAAAGCTGGTTTGGTGGTGCTGAATTCTCTCAGATTTTGCTTGTCTGTAAAGGTTTTAATTTCTCTGTCAAATCTGAGTGAGATCCTTGCTGGGTAGAGTAATCTTGGTTGTAGGTTTTTCCCTTTCATCATTTTAAATATGTCATGCCACTCCTTTCTGGCTTGCAGAGTTTGTGCTGAAGGATCAGCTGTTAACCTTAAGGGGATTCCCTTGTATGTCATTTGTTACTTTTCCCTTGCTGCTTTTAATATTTTTTCTTTGTATTTAATTTTTGATAGTTTGATTAATATGTGTCTTGGCGTGTTTCTCCTTGGATTTATCCTGTATGGGACTCTCTGCTTCCTCGACTTGATTGACTATTTCCTTTCCTATATTAGGGAAGTTTTCAACTATAATCTCTTCAAATATTTTCTCAGTCCCTTTCTTTGTCTTTTCTTCTGGGACCCCTATAATTCGAATGTTGGTGCGTTTAATGTTGTCCCAGAGGTATCTGAGACTGTCCTCAATTCTTTTCATTCTTTTTTCTTTATTCTGCTCTGTGGTAGTTATTTCCACTATTTTATCTTCAAGGTCACTTATCCGTTTTTCTGCCTCAGTTATTCTGCTATTGATTCCTTCTAGAGAATTTTTAATTTCATTTATTATGTTGTTCATCATTGTTTGTTTGCTCTTTAGTTCTTCTATATCCTTGTTAAACATTTCTTGTATTTTCTCCATTCTATTTCCAAGATTTTGGATTATGTTTACTGTCATTACTCTGAATTCTTTTTCAGGTAGACTGCCTGTTTCCTCTTCATTTGTTTGGTCTGGTGGGTTTTTACCTTGCTCCTTCATCTGCTGCGTATTTCTCTGTCTTCCTGTTTTGCTTAACTTACTGTGTTTGGGGTCTCCTTTTCGCAGGCTGCAGGTTCGTAGTTCCCATTGTTTTTGGTGTCTGACCCCAGTAGGTAAGGTTGGTTCAGTGGGTTGTATAGGCTTCCTGGTGGAGGGGACTAGTGCCCGTGTTCTGGTGGATGAGGCTGGATCTTTTCTTCCTGGTGGGCAGGACTGAGTTCTGTGGTGTGTTTTGGGGTGTCTGTGAACTTACCATGATTTTAGGCAACCTCTCTGCTAATGTTTGGGGTTGTGTTCCTGTCTTGCTAGTTGTTTGGCATGGGGTGTCCAGCACTGGAGTTTGCTGTTGAGTGGAGCTGGGTCTTAGCGTTGAGGTGTAGATCTCTGGGACAGCTCTCGCCGATTGATATTACATGGGGCCAGGAGGTCTCTGGTGGTCCAATGTCCTGAACTTGGCTCTCCCACTTCCGAGGCTCAGGCCTGACACCCAGCTGGAGCACTGAGATCCTGTCAGACACATGGCTCAGAAGAAAAGGGAGAAAAAAATAGAATAAAATAAAATAAAGGTATTAAAATAAAAAAAAATTTTAATTATTAAAAAATAAAAAAGTAATTAAAAAAAGAGAGCAACCAAACCAATAAACAAATCCACCAATGATAACAAGCACTAAAAACTAAACTAAGATAAACATATAAATCAGAAAGTAGTCAGTCTCATACAGCAAACCCCAAGTCTGCAGTTGCTCCCAAAGTCCGCTGCCTCAATTTTGGGATGATCATTGTCTATTCAAGTGTTCCACAGATGCAGGGAGATCAAGTTGATTGTGGAGATTTAATCTGCTGCTCCTGAGGCTGCTGGGAGAGATTTCCCTTTCTCTTCTTTGTTCGCACAGCTCCTGGGGTTCAGCTTTGGTTTTGGCCCCGCCTCTGCATGTAGGTTGCCTGAGGGTGTCTCTTCTTCACCCAGAAAGGCGGGGGCTAAAGGAGAAGCTGATTAGGGGGCTCTGGCTCACTCAGGCCTGGGTGAGGGAGGGGTACAGAATACGGGGTGAGCCTGCAGTGGCAGAGGCTGGTGTGACATTGCCACAGCCTGAGGTGTGCCGTGCGTTCTCCTGGGGAAGTTGTCCCTGGATCACGAGACCCTGGCAGTGATGGGATGCACAGTTCCCAGGTGGGAAGGTGTGGATAGTGACCTGTGCTTGCACACAGGCTTCTTGGTGGCTGCAGCAGCAGCCTTAGCATTTCATGCCCGTCTCTGGTGTCCACGCTGATAGCCACAGCTTGCATCCATCTCTGAAGCTCATTTAGGCAGTGCTCTGAATCCCCTCTCCTCGTGCACCCTGAAACAATGGTCTCTTGCCTCTTAGGTCCAGAATTTTTTCCCAAACTCCCTCTCAGCCAGCTGTGGTGCATCAGCCCCTTTCAGGCTGTGTTCACGCAGCCATTCCCAGTCCTCACCCTGGTATCTGACCTCTGAAGCCCGAGCCTCAGCTCCCAGCCCCCGCCCGCCCCAGCTTGTGAGCAGACAAGCCTCTCGGGCTGGTGAGTGCTGGTCGGCACCGATCCTCTGTGCGGGAATCTCTCCGCTTTGCCCTCTGTACCCCTCTTGCTGAGCTCTCCGCCATGGCTCCAAAGCTTCCCCCCCACCCACTCCCCGTCTCCACCAGTGAAGGGGCTTCCTAGTGTGTGGAAGCATTTCCTCCTTCACAGCTCCCTCCCAGAGTTGCAGGTCCCGTCCTTATTCTTTTGTCTCTGTTTTTTCTTTTTTCTTTTGCCCTACCCAGGTATGTGGGGAGTTCTTGCCTATTGGGAAGTCTTAGGCCTCCTGCCAGCATTCAGTAGGTGTTCTCTAGGAGTTGTTCCACATGTAGATGTATTTTTGATGTATTTGTGAGGAGGAAGGTGATCTCCACATCTAATTCCTCTGCTGTTTTGAAGGTCCTCCTGTTGGTCTTCTTAGATACTGTTTTCTGTCTCCTTTGTTCTCCCTCCTAGGCCTCAGTTTACACATCATTTCCTTCAGGAAGCCTTCCTTCACTCTGACCAGATAGACACCCCCACTTATATAGCTCCCTGTTCTTAAGCTCATCAAAGAGCTACCACAGTGCAGTCACCTTGTTTTGTAATTCACTGTTTACATGTCTGTCCTCAGCACCACCGTATACAGGTACCAGAGTATGGTTGTATGACCAGTGCCTCGTATGTCTGACATATAGTCAGTGCTCAGTAAATATTGAACAAAGGAATATCAGCTTATAAAGAAGTTGACAAAATGTTAGAAAAAATATATCATGACAAGCAGAAAAGACCAAAGCATTTACCAGAACCTTTGGGGTATCCTTGTTATTTTATTAGAATAAATACTTCTTTCCCCGTTAGACATGTGTGCATTCTTCTTGGGCCAGTTCCCTAGCTTCGAGTCATAGGTCAGACTCATAACCTTAAGCCATATATATTTCACTGATTTTTTTTTTTAGTAGTTTGTATATATACAAAGGAAAGAAAACTCAAAAAATGCAAAAGACTAACTTTAAATAATTCTTTCTCCTATCCTTGTTTCAGAACTTTGATGTTTTAAGGAATATTAGCATTTTCATTGTGATATAATTATTATTAAAACTTTTCTTCTAGTACTTTCATCATTTCATGGTTTCTGTGATCCATCTAGAATTAATTTGTGTCACATGTATGCAATAGGAATTTTATTTTTGTCCAGATGTTGCCAGCTTTGCTTTTGTCTAGATGATTAGCTAGTTGTTCCAATAATGTTTATTGAATAATCTTTTCTCTACTGATTTGAACTGTCTTCTTTTTATAGTCTTACTTCATCTACATATTTCACTGTGTTTCTCGACTATTCTATTGTTCTGTTTTTCTGTTCATGTACTTGTGCTATGCTGTTTTAAGTATTGTAGCTTCAAAATATGTTTTAATACCTGGCAGGATAGATTACTTAATTACTTATTCAGAATATTCTCTATTATTTTTGCTTGTTTATTTTTCTTTGTGAACTTTAAAATCATCTTTCCAACCCTCACTTCCCCCAGTCACCACCAACACTAAGTTAAAAAACAAACAAAAACTTATTGGTGCACTCATGACTTTTATTTGGTTTGCATTGTCAGGGGTAGTATTTTAGAGGGAAGTGTCCCTAGTTTAGGCTCAGCCTGAAGTTTTTGCCTGTGGATTTCTTGTATTCTATTTGTTTGAGTATTATAAGACAAACAATACAAAAAACTGCTGTACGTGGCTTTATAGAATGCTCTTTACCTAACACTAAACTTTAATGCAAAGTAAAAGTTCCACGTAGGTTTTAAGGATGGATCAGTTGGGACTATATGCCTGGCCAGTGTTTTCCTTGCCCTCTTTGTTTTCATATGACCACTCTGTGTTGCCCCTAGCATTGGTTTTCCTTTATTATTGACAGTCCTAATCCATATGATCTAGCTTCAGTTAAGGGAATGCTTTTGGCTTTGTCAGTTTGGGTTGCTAACATGCTTCCAAATCAGAGGGCTTTTGGAGATTAACTCTCAGAATAGCTTTCCCCTTGTAATTTCTTCTTAGGTTTCCTTATTGAAAACTCTTTTCAAATATAAACAATACAAACATAATAAATGGAAGGAAATGTTCATCTCCCTCATGACTCAGTCTTTCTGAAACAACATTATTATTGACTGGCCTATTGGTTGCCAAAAAGGAAAATCAATTTTATTAGAAGTATTTGCTTGGCCACAGATCTTGGTACTAACCCAGCAGAGACAGGCTGATGTTATCAAGTATCTGAAGACTAATTTTTACCATTAGCCTGAAACGGAGTAGTAATTAAAGATATGTCAACGTCTACTCTGTGTTTTCCTGTCATTTTTACCTTTCAGTATATCTCATATATACTTCTATTGCACTGCAGTTTCTGCATTCTGTGACTCTGATGGAATTGGATCTTTTAATTTTATTTCTGAGAAAGATCCTTTATAGATTTCATTTGTTATCTGGCAGTATTATGGACACAGTTTTGTCTTTTCCACTGCTTGGTATTGATTTTTAGTTCAACTCTGGAAGTTAGGTCCTTAACTACATTTGAGATTAGGATATGGGTTAAATACACACCCCCACCCCCACCCCCGCCAGACCTCTTGAGTAAGTTTGATCTTTAAGTCCTGGAGAATGATTAAAACCACTCTAAAAGCACATTTAAAAGTATTCGAATGCTGGATTTATTGCTAGACTTCTCAGATTTATAGTAAAGTAGTGTTAAGGAAATAAGAGAGGTTGGGGGAGAAGTGGGAGCGTCTGTGGTGTTGGATGTCTACACTGTGTCCTGGGTGTTAAGCACTTCCAAAGAAGAATATTTTGAGTGTTACTGAAATGTTTAAGGACTTTGTGATTTATAAATTACATAAACTTACGGTTTATATAATGGCACAGAGCTACATACCCTCTCACTGAATACCTTCATGACTGTGTGTTATAGAAAATTTCAAAAAACATGAGATTTAACTAGATTTATTGCAGTGACCATTTTGTAATATATACAGATATCGAATCATTGTGTTGTATACCTGAAACCAATATGATGTTATATGTCAGTTATATCTCAGTTTTAATAAAGAATACTTGTGAAATGAAAGAATCTGAAAAGAAGAAATGCTATATGCAGATATAGTTTTATGAAATAAGTAGGAAATATATATTTTTAAAAAAAAGAATGGGAATAATGAGAATTCTAGATTACTCCAGGGTGTTGTGGGGCTTAAAATGACGACAGCAGCTCCTCTACCTCAGGGCTAGCCTACTGTTCTTTGGCCGAGTCTGCTCTTCCCCAAGTTCACCAGGCATATTGCTGCCAGTAGAGCCTTCCCAAGACTGCTGTTTATTGTGTCACTGACCTGTTCAAAACTCTTTAATGACTTCCCTGCTTATAGAATGAATTCCAAACTCTGTAGATTTGAATTCAGAGTTCTCTATCATGGGTGGGGGGGGGGCGGCAAGAGAAAAGTATATAAAGCAGTAAATAAAACCATCTGTAATTCTATTGTGTGTGTGTTGGGGGGGGGGGTAGGATATAAAACAGTTTTTTAGTATTTGCCATGTACCAAGCAGCTTATGTATAGTCATCACATTAATCTGATAACGTAGGTATATTATTTGCATTTTCGTGATAAAGAAACAGAAGGCATAGAGTTAGTAAGTGACAAAGTTTAGACTTGAACATGTTCTGATTCCAAAGCCCAAGCCCTTATCCTCTCCTCTGTAAAATTTGAGTACATTTCCTTCTCATCTTTATTTTTTCTGCTTACATGTATATAACATATTTTAAAGATAGTTGGTACATTATTGCACACAGAATAGTTTTTAATTATCTAAAATACTGAGATATAAAATACATTCAGTGAGGTACATATAGTACAAAAAATTAAGTATACAACCTAATGCGTTATATATATGTGTGTGTGTATCTGTGCAACTGCCATCTATATCAAATTAGAATACTTCCAGAACCCCTTGCAGGTTTGTTTCCATAAGCTACTTCCTGTCACTATCAATCCTTCCACCCCCGCTCTGAGGTAACTATTATTCTGACTTCCATCATCATCAGTTAGTTCTGTCTCTTCTTTAAATTCAGGTATTTAGAATATTATAATAATATTCTTTTGGATCAGGCTTATTATGCTCAATAAAACAGTTGTAAGAGTCATCCAGGTTGTTACGTATTTCATTTGTTCCTTTATTTGTATTGCTGTGTAACATTTCATTGTATGCATATACCACAGTATATCCATTCTCCTGTTGATGGATATTTAGTTTTTAGGGGCTTTTTTCTGTCCCTTCAGTTTTAGGCTACTATGAATAAAGTGCCTGTGAACATTCTTGAACATGGACATATACACATATATTTCCATTCCTCTTGTATATATACTTAGGAGTAGAATTGCTGGGTGGTAAGATAACTGTGTTTAACCTTTTGGGGAACGCTATGGTTTTTCAAAGAGGCTTCCCCATTTTACATTCCCACCAGCAATGTATGAGAGTTCCAGTTTCTCAACATCCTTGTCAACATTTGTTATTATCAGTCTTTTTGATTACACCCATCCTAGCATATCTCATCGTGGTTTTGAATTTCATTTCCCCTGTGGTTAATGATGTTGAGCATCTTTTCATGTGCTACTGACCATTTTTATATGTTCTTTTTTTAATAGTATATGATTCATGATTATTTATAAATTTATTTATAAATTTATTTATTTTTTAAATTTATTTTTGCCTGCATGGGGTCTTCATTGCTGCGCGCGGGCTTTCTCTAGTTGTGGCAAGCAGGGGCTACTCTTTGTTGTGGTGCGCAGGCTTCTCATTGCAGTCGCTTCTCTTGTTGCGGAGCATGGGCTTCAGTAGTTGCAGCACACGGGCTCAGTAGTTGCAGCACACGGGCCCTAGAGCATGCAGGCTTCTGCGGTGCATGGGCTCAGTAGTTGTGGCTCGCGGGCTCTCGAGCGTAGACTCAGTAGTTGTGGTGCACGGGCTTAGCTGCTCCGCAGCATGTGGGATCTTCCCAGCCCAGAGCTAGAACCCGTGTCCCCTGCATTGGC
Organism: Globicephala melas; assembly: GCF_963455315.2. Classification (NCBI taxonomy): domain Eukaryota; kingdom Metazoa; phylum Chordata; class Mammalia; order Artiodactyla; family Delphinidae; genus Globicephala; species Globicephala melas. Next base: position 49,583,352 of record NC_083314.1, read on the forward strand.
AGGCGGGTTCTTAACCACTGTGCCACCAGGGAAGTCCCTTTATATGTTCTTTAGGTAAATGTCTATTCAGATCCTGTGCCCATTTTATTTTTAATTGGGTGGGGAAAAAAAAAAGACATAGCAAGCACAGTAAGGTTCTCTAGAAGCAAAATCTGTTGAGGGATGTAATGGACTCAGGGCCAGCCTTTTGAGGCAAATCATCATTTGTGACTCATGTTACCATCCTCTCATCTGTCTGAGATATTTACCTGGGTGAAATCAGCTTTGAGGACTACCATTGGTGACCTCAGAGGGAAAATATGTCACAACAGATGCCTAAAAGGTGTGAATACAAGGGAGTAGGTTGGAAGCTTTGCTTAGGTGTTGGTATTAGTAGTGGGATGAATGAAGACTAACTGAGTCAGACCTTTTATTTTGCTCTTGGCATTTTTAAAAAACCTCCCTAAATTCCCTACCCACCATTAGGAGAGACACCCCCCACCCCCCTTCAAAGAACAGGGACTAGGGTAGTTTCATGGATTCATCTAATTCCTTAAGGGTCTCTGTACCTTGAACAACTAGAGCAAACAGTTACTAACAGTGCCTATGCCCATTTTAAAAATTGAATTGTCTCTTTATTATTGAGTTGTAAGAGTTACGTATTTTGAGTGTAAATCCCTTACAAAATATATGATTTATAGGGAATTCCCTGGTGGTCCAGCGGTTAGGACTCTGCACTTCCATTTCAGGGGGCAGGGGTTTGATCCCTGGTTGGGGAACTAGGATCCCTGTGTGCCATGCGGTGCGGCAAAAAAAAAAAAAAAGTGTGTGTGTGTGTGTGTGTGTGTGTGTGTGTACACACACATATATATATATATACACGATTTATAAATATGTTCTTCCATTCAGTGGATTGTCTTTTCACTTGCTTGATAGTGTCCTTTGAAACACAAAAATTTTTAATTTTGATAAAACCTAATTTATCTATTTTTTAATTTTGTTGTTTGTGTTTTTGGTGGTGTTTCTAAGAAACTATTGCCTAATCAGAGATCATAGTGATTAAGCCTTTTTCGTCTAATAGCTTTATAGTGTTATCTCTTATGTTTAGGTCTTTGATTCATTTTGAATTAATTGTGTATGACGTGAGATAGGAGTCTGACTTCATTCTTTTAAATATGGATATCCAGTTGTTTCAGCATCATTTATTGAAAAGACTATTCTTTCCCCCATTGAATTGTTGTAGTACCCTTGTCAAAAATCAATTGACCATAAATGTGAGGGTTTAGTTCCAGATTTTCAATTCTGTCCCATTGATTGATATCTGTACCCTTAAGCCAGTACCACACTGTGTTGATTACTATAGCTTTGTAGTAAGTTTTGAAACTGAGATGTGTGAGTTCTCCAGCTTTGTTCTTTTTTTCTTTTTCCAAGATTGTTTTGGCTATTCTGGGTCCCTTGAATTTCCATTTGAATTTTATAATCAACTTGTTCATTTCCACAAAAAAATAAAGGCAGCTGAGATTTTGATAGGGATTACATTGAATTTGTAGATCAATTTGGAGAGTAGTGCCATTTTAAGATTTTAAGTCTTCTAATTCATGAACATGAAGTGTCTCCCCATTCATTTATATCTTATTTTATTTCTTTCAGTGCTTTGTAGTTTTTAGTGCACAAGTCTTACACTTCTTTTGTTAAATTTATTCCTAAGTATTTTATTCTTTATACCTCTATTTTAAATAGAATTGTTTTCTTAATTTCTTTTGTGATTGTTAATTGTTAGTGTATGGAAATACAATTGATTTTTTTGTGTTGATCTTGTATCCTGCATTCTTGTTGAACTCACATTTCTAATAGGTTGTGGAGGGGGTGTTCTATATACGTGATTATGTCATCTACAAATAAAGATATCTGAATGCCTTTTATTTCATTTTCTGGCGTACTTGCCTTATCTAAAACCTTCAATAAAATGTTGCATAGAAGTAGCAAAAGCAGACATCCTTGTCTTGTTCCTGATCTTATAGGGAAAGTATTCAGTCTTTCACCATTAAGAATGATGTTGGGGGCTTCCCTGGTGGCGCAGTGGTTGAGAGTCCGCCTGCCGATGCAGGGGACACAGGTTCGTGTCCCGGTCCAGGAGGATCCCACATGCCGTGGAGCGGCTAGGCCTGTGAGCCATGGCCGCTGAGCCTGCGTGTCCAGAGCCTGTGCTCCGCAACAGGAGAGACCACAACAGTGAGAGGCCCGCGTACTGCAAAAAAAAAAAAAGAATGATGTTGGGATTGATCCATTTAAAAAAATTAATTAATTAATTAATTTATGGCTGCATTGGGTCTTCATTGCTGTGCGTAGGCTTTCTCTACTTGCGGCGAGTGGGGGATACTCTTCTTTGTGGCCCATGGGCTTCTCATTGCAGTGGCCTTTCTTGTTGTGGGCTTCAGCATTTGTGGCACACAGCCTCCATAGTTGTGGCTCGTGGGCTGTAGAGCTCAGGCTCAGTAGTTGTGGTGTATGAGCTTGGTTGCTCCGCGGCATAGGGGATCTTCCTGGACCAGGGCTCGAACCTGTGTCCCCTGCATTGGCAGGCGTATTCTTAACCACTGTGCCACCAGGGTAGTGATCCATTTTTAATTGTTAAACTAGCCTTGCTTTCTTAGAATAAATCTCACTTGCTGGTTTTAGTTTGGTAATATCTTATTTAGAGTTTTTGCATCTGTAACCGTAAGGAATACTGATTGACCTGTAATTTTCTTTCGTTGTAGTGTTCCTATCAGGTTTTGTTATCAGTTATACTAGCCTCATAAAACTAGAAGGGAAATATTCCTTCTTTATTATCTGAAAGAATGTGTTTAAGATTATTATTAGCCATTCCTTTAAATCTTAGGTAAGGGGTCTTCAGTTCCAGGCAAGACTCATTTCTCCCTATTCTTCCTCCTAAGTACAGGTAAAAACCCAACTGCGAAAGGCAGATTGGGGACCTAGAGAATTGAGGAATGACACTGTGGTGACTTCTCTTGAGTTTTCTTTTTGCTTCCTATGTAACCTGAACTGGGCTCTCGAGAAACCCACATCCCAGAAATGCCAGCAGGTATAGAAAAGAAAAACCTGTTTTCTCTCACCAAAGGACAGGGAAAGAGGCAGTCTAGCAGAATGGAACTTTTCAATAGTATCCACCCTACCCCAGCCAAACACCATACAGAAAGACATGTGCCACCCTTTGCAATGTTTGGAGGTCAAGAGGGAAGCCTAGACATCCCCTGGCTGGTAGCAGACAATGCTTTCCTTCCTCACCAGGGTGGTTTTAACAGAGGCTGAGCAGGAATCCTGGACTTGAACCTACTGCACAAAAGTAGCAGGCAGTGCTCCCTTCTCCTGCAAGGGTGGTATCAGTGGAAGCCAAGTGGTAAATTTGGACAACTACCCCCCCACTCTAGAAATAAAAGCAGTAGTAAAATGGTACTTACCCCCCTTTCCAAATAGAAAGTGGTGCTGTGGGGGTGGCGGTATTTCAGAGAAGAGGAAGCTGGAGAATGGGGTTCTTTAAACTTATGTATGGAGTCCTAGGAAGATCCCAAAGTGACTCACACCTTAAACTGACTGGAATTAACAGAACAAAAGGTTTGAAAACTGAACTACAGTGTGGAACACTGCCCAGGTTTTCACATGGACCTCTAGGTAGCACGAAAACAAAGAAGACCAGAATCTCACTTCAAGGACTCTGAAAACTAAATTGTCATTGGACCCACAAGTCATAAAAGTAGGACAGGACCTGCATGAGAAACTTATATAGGGAGATTGCCTGCTAAAATAAAATAGATTTAAATAGGATCCAGATTCTCATAGCATACTCAAATTGAAAATTATTCATCATACCAAGAAGTAGGAAAATCACAACCTGAATGAGAAAAGGCAACCAACACACACCCAACACCAAGGTGACTCAGATGTTAAAATTATCTGACAGTTGTTTAATCATAAAAATGTTTCAGTGAGCAGTTGTGAACATTCTTGAAACAAATGAAATGAAAAAAAACTAGGAAATCTCAGCAAAGGAATAGAAGATAAAAAAAGAACTAAATGGAAATTGTAGAACTGAAGATGTTATACAATGACGGAAATAAAAATTTGCTGAGTGAGCTAAATACCAGAATGGAGACGACAAAGAAAAGGATCAGTGAACTTGAAGACAGATCAACAGAAATTACCTGATTGGAAAAACAGAGAAAGTAGATGGAAAAGAAATCAGCAGCATCTCCAGGACCTATGGGATAATTACCAAAAAATCTAACTTTCTCATCATTGGAGTCCCAGAAGGAGAAGAGGAAGAGTGTGAAGCTGAAAAATATTCGAAGAAATAATGGCTGAAAACTTCCCAGTCTGATGAAAGATGTTACAGATTCAAGAAGCTGAGCGAACCCGGAACAGATAAACCTGAAAAACTCTATGCCAAAATACTTCAAAATCAAACTTTAGAAAATTAAAGAGAAGAAAACATTGAAAACAGCTAGTAGGAAAGAATACATTTTATCTATAAGGAAACAGTGATTCAAATGATTTTTCATGGAGGCCAGAGGAAGTGTCACCACATTCTTCAAGTGCTGAAAGAAAAGCTCTCAACTCATAATTCTATAGCCAGTTAAAATATCCTTCAGGAATAAAGGTAAAATAAAGGCATTCTCAAATGAAGGAAAACTTAAGAGAAATTGTCACCAGCAGACCTACTCTTAAAAAATGGCTAAATGGAAGTTCTTTAAATAAAGAGGAAATGATAATAGAAGGAAACTTGGAACATAAACAACAAAGAGAAACAACAACGGAATGGGTAAAAAATAGAGGTAAACATGAATTTCTTTTATAAATTGCATTTGACCGTTGAATCAAAAATGTTAACATCATCTGATGTAGTGCTCAATGTATGTACAGGAAATTTAAGAGAGTAACATTATAAAGGATGGAGGAGGGGAATTCTGGTTTCAGCTTCAACGTGTAAAGAACGTAGAAATTGTTATTCTATCCTTACAACAACAGTCTTTACAACAGTAGTTGAACAAACTGAAAAGTAATGACTACATCAGATAAGTGCCACCCTGATATCTGAAGAGGCTGACAGACACAAATAATCACAGCTCAGATCGCCTGGAGCAGAACCCATTGGAACCATAAACTGATAGGAACACAAGTGGTAATTGATGAATTGCTGGAGGCTAAGTGTGGACTGGTTTGAGAGGGAGTAACTCCTCAGGGGTTCAGTCTTAGGTGTGCCCTACACTCTTTCATGAGTTTTACTTTCAGGAACCCTCCTTCAGGTTCTCACAGTGAAGATCTGAGGAAAAAACCTTATTTCTGGCAGGAGGAGGGGGGAATAACCATGTTGAAATACACCTAGAGCATTCTCTATAGCAAAGGCCTACACTCCAAGGGAAAAGACTAATATATATATGTATACTGACATATGTCAGTTTTAATAAGTCAGGTTTTTGGTGGAATTTGTCCATTTCATCTTAAGTTATAAAAGATTGACCTGATGTTATTCATAATATCATTTTGCTATCATTGTAGTATCTTTAGGGTGTATAGTGCTATCCCTTTTTAAAAATTTTCTGATACTGATAATCTGTTTTTTTACTGACCATTCTTGCTAAGGGTTTATCAACTTTAATCATTTCAGAGTATGAGCTTTTAGCTTTGTTGATTGTTTCCATTTGACATTTGGTATCTGTCATTGATTTTTGCTCTTTATTCTTTCCTTCTACTATCTTTGGACTTAATTTGCTGTTCTTTTTCTGACTTCTTGACATGGAAGCTTAGATCATTGTTCAACTGTTCTGATAGGTGTACTTAGAAGTATAAATTTCTCTATATGTATTACTTTAAATGCATTTAGTAAATTTTTACGTATTGTTATTATCCTCTAGTCAAAATATTTTTTAATTTCCACTGCAGTTTCTTTCTTTGAATCACGGGTTATCCAGATGTGTGTTTAATTGCCCCACATTTGGGGATTTTATAGTTATCTTTTTATATTCATTTCTAGTTTGATTCTATTATTATAAGAGAACATGTTTGAGAGTTTCAATATTTTGAAATTAACACTTGCTTTTTGGCCCATTATAGTGTATATTTTGGGGAGTGTTGCATGTTTGCTTGGGAAGACTGTATTTTACAATTGTTTGCTCTAGACTTCTGCAAATATCATTTAGGTAAGGTTGGTTGATAGTGTTAGTCGAGTGTGCTAAATTCTTACTGGTTTTTTGTTGGCTTGTTTATCACTTACTGAGAATTATGTTAAAATCTCCAATTATGATTTATCTGTTTTACCTCTTAGTTCTGTTCATTTTTATATATCTTGAACTGTGTTATTAGATACAAATTTAAAATTGTTTTCTCTTACTGTTGAATTGACCCTTTTATCATTGAGAAATGGCCATTTTAAAGTATTCATTCTTGCCTTAAAGTGTACTTTGTCCAGTGTTATATAGCCACATCAGCTTTACTGTGGATAGTGTTTGCCTTGTGTATTTTTTTCTGTTCTTTTACTTTTACTCTATCTCTGTGTTAGTCTTCTTGGGCTTCCTTAACAAAATACCACAGACTGGGTGACTTAAACAACAGCCATTTTCTCACAGCTCTGAGGGCTTCAAGTCCAAGATCAAGGTACTCGCAGGGTTAATTTCTGGTGAGACCTTTGTAGTGCCTTACAGACAGCTGCCTTTTTACTGTATCCTCACATGACCTTTCTTTTTTTTTTCCCAATATATTTTAACAATTTTTTTTAACATTTTTATTGGAGTATAATTGCTTTACAATGGTATGTTAGTTTCTGCTTTATAACAAAATGAATCAGTTATACATATACATATAACCCCATATCTCTTCCCTCTTGCGTCTCTCTCCCTCCTACCCTCCCTATCCCACCCTTCTAGCTGGCTCACATGACCTTTCTATCAGTGCCCTCATGGAGAGAGATCTCTGATGTCTCTTCCTTTTATAGGACATAAGTCCTATCAGATCAAGTCCCCACTCTTATGACCTCATTTAACTTTACCTCCTTAAAGGCCCTGTCTTCAAATACAGTCACATTGGTGGTTAGGGCTTAAACATACGAATTTTTTGGGGGGGGGAGGGGTGGAGAGGGAGACACAATTCAGTTTATTAACATTATGTCTTTATATTTAAAGTGTGTTTCTTTTTGGCCGCACCGTGCAGCTTGTGGGATCTTAGCTCCCCGACCAGGGATCAAACCCGGGCCCACAGCAGTGAAGGCACTGCGTCTTAACCACTTGATCTCCAGGGAATTTCCTAAAGTGCGTTTCTTATAAACAGCATGTAGTTGAGTCTTAGTTTTTATCCAGTGTGATACTCTTTGTCTTTTAATTGCAGTGTTTAATATTTTTACATTTAATGTAATTACTGGTATAGTTCTGTTTAATTTTACCATCTTTCTTTTTGTTTTTTATTTTTTGTTTGTCTCACCTGCTTTTTGTCTTTGTTTTGCATTTCCCAGTGTCTTTTGTATTTGTCGAGTATTTTTTTAATTACTTCATTTTACCTTTTTTATTGGGTGTTTGTTATTCCTTTTAGAATCATTCTTTTAGTGGTTATGGTAGAAACTACAAAATAGTCCCTTAACTTATGAAGTCTTCCTTAAATTAATACTTTTGCCATGCCCTGAACACTGTAAAAGCTTAAAGTGGTTTAATTCTGTTTAGTATTTTTCCTGCTTGTGTTGCTGTAATTGTGATACATTTTTACTTCTGTATTTGCTGCATTCCTCACAAGATACTGTTTTTGCATTAGTCAATAGTCTTTTACCCTTATTCACATACTTACCGTTTCTGATGCTCTTTGACCTCTTGCACTTTCCTGATTCTATCTGGTATCATTTTTCTTTTGCCTGAAGAGCTTTAATATTTCTTATAGTATTGACTTCTAGTGATGAATCATCTCAGCTTCAGTTGTCTGAGTATGTCTTTTCCACTTATAGTTTAGAAAGGTAATTTTGCTTGATAGAGAATTCTGTGTTGGCCAGTTTATTTTTTCCTGCCCTTTAGAGCTATCATTCTGTTGTCTTCTAGCTCTCATATTTTGTTTTGAGAAGTTAGCCACAATTCTTCTGTTGTTCCTCTGAGAATAGTGTGTCTTTTTTGCTCTGATTGCATTTCAGAGTTTTTCTATATTTCATTTTCCAGCAGTGGCTAAGTGTTTTTTGTTTGTTTGTTTCTTAAATTCTGCTTGGGGCTCCACATTGAGTTCTTAATTACAGATATTGTAATTTTATATGTCTAGAATGATTTGATTTGATTAATTTCACCTGTTCCCTTTTTCTGTTGAAAATTTCCATCTTTTCCTCTGTTTTCTTTCACATATTTATAATGATCATTGTAAAGTTCTTGTCTTCTAATTCAAATAGCTGAATCATCTTTGAGGCTGTTTCTTTTGGCTTTTTTTCTTTTGTTTATGGATCACAATTTCCTACTTGTTCACATGTCTAAATTAAATTTTTTTTCATTTTGAAACAACCTCAAATTTATACAAACAATAAGAGTATGTTTGAATCTTAAACCTTGAAGAAGAGTATTTTGCCAACATTATGCCCTACCACCCCTACGCAGACAAGGACATTCTACTGTGTAACCACAATTCAACCATCACAGTCAAGATATATCATCACTGATATATTACAACCATCTAATCTTTATACATCATTCAGGTTTGGCCAGTTAGCCCTAGGTCTTTTATAACAAGGATTCAGTTTAGAATCACACATTGCATTCATTTAACATGTCTAAAAGAGCCTAAAGGAAGAAACTAAAGATCTCCTTCAGTCTGCAACAGTTATACAGCTTCTCCTTGACATTTATGACTTTGATTACAGACCAGTTATTTTACAGAACGTTTCTCAATTTGAGTTTGTCTGACGTTTCCTCCTGATGATGTTTATGTTGTGCATCTTTATCAGGGATATCGTAGAAGTGATACTGTATTCTCATTGGAACCTGTATCTGATGGCACAGACTTTCAGTTTACTCCATTACTGATGTTGTTTATTTTGTTCACTTGAATAAGGTGGTGCCTGGCCAGATTCTTCATAGTAAAATTACTTTTGTCCCTTTGTAATTCGTTACTGTTTTGTGTGGAGATACTTGTCCTCATCAAAATTTCAATTTATTCATACTTTTATTTACATCAGTTTGGATTCATGGTTTCCTGTTTTATTCAGTGTTATAATATTATCATTATTTAATTTTATGCTCAAAGTATTCCAGATTTGGCCAATGGGAGCCACTTCCATCTGGCCTCTGTGTCTTGTTGACATGTGTCCATAATTCTTTGAGAATTTTCTCACTTTCTGGCATAACAAGTCCCAGGTTCATCTTGAACTTTTTCTTTTTCCAGCCGTGGAAACAGCAGTTTCCCCAGAGAGCTCAGTTCAGCTCAGTAGGCAATGGTATTTTGAAACCAAGATCTGAGCATTAGGTGTGCTCATTACCACTGGCTATCATTCTTCCCAGATTCTCTCATATATATACATATACACTTTAAAATCTGTGTTCATTTTTCCTGTGTGTGTGTGTGTACCATAAGTTTACACCAGTACATCTTCTTCCAGTTCAATAAAACAGGATTCATTAAGTTTTTTCTTTCTATATTTGTAACTCTCTTATCTGACAGTGAGGACCCTGGCTCCCATTATCTTATCATATTTACTTATTTGATCAGTCTCCCAGTGTGTAACCAGTTTCTCATTCTGCTGCCACGCCGTCTCCTGCATGGATACCCTCACTATGCTGAGGCTCTGACAGTTTGCTCAGACCACTTCTCTACAGGATGCCCTCCTCTCCGTTATGACACCCTGAGGCAGGTCACTTTCCCATGTCAGTGCCTTCCTCACTCAGCTTAGGCTTCAGCATCTAATACCATGCCAACCTTTTGTGGGAGTATCTTCTTCACTCTACTTGGTCTCTGACACTTTGTACTGAACTGTCTTTCTATGTGTACATCCTCCTCATCCTGCATGAGTTTTGACACCTCACACTAGGCTGCTGCCACTCCAGGTGGACACCCTCCTTATCCCAGTTAGGCTCTGGATCACCTTGCTCTGGACCACTACAACTCCCCTCTTCCCTACGTTTCCACTCCCACAAAGACACCTGCCTCACTCAGCCATAACTTACGGCTTCAAAACTGAACTGTTCAAGAAAGGAAGAGGAAGAGCTGTACCTCATAATGTTTTATGGTATGTTGCAAATTATGTATAAAGAACTATAGAGACTGAAGTTGGTGTTATTTTCCCCGAGAGGGCACTCCTTAGCCTCTGTCAGATATATAATTTGAGTGGCTGATCATGCCAGGTCACTGAGGAATTGAGCTAGGCTGGGGCTGGGTTGAACTTAGTCCTCTGTTTTCCTACATATCTTGGGGGTGATTCTTTGGGATTTTGCTTATGAGCCTATGGGCGTCTGCCTGTCTTGAAAGACTGGTCAAAATTCAGTCTGATTTTTTTCTGCTTTGAGCTTTCTTTTCCAGCTTCCTGCCTCACACTGCTTCCAAATTTTGGCATATGTGCTCAAGCTGAGATTTGTTGTTTGAGGCAGGCCCCCTTCTTCAAGCAGAACTTTGTCTCAAATATTGCAAGACAGCAGATTCCTGTGTGCTTTTTTAGAAACTCCCTGAATTCAGAAAATAAACCATGTGGGGAATAGCATTTTGTGTTTGGGACTTTTAAATTTTTTGAATTGTTGAGCCACCCCACACAGCCTCCAAAAGTTTTGCCGATTTTATTTTCCCGAGTGTCATCATTTCTTTTGAGCCACGTTCATCCTCAGCCTATGCAGAGAATCAGGAAATGCCCCCAGTTCAGAAAGCAGCAGGAGAGAGCCTGTTCTCCTTTAAATAGCTCTCTGATTTAGTTTACTCAGTCCTTTTTGTTTCCATGACTCTCAAATAGCTTTAGAAATACAATTTTCTCAATTTACCCAACTTTTTTTTTAGTTGTTGGGTTGAGAAAAGTTACTTTCTTGTATCTTCTTCCATCCAACCGGAACCAGAAAACAGCTTTTGGTTTTTGTACTTCTTTTTCACTTAATGTTATATAGTGACCATTTTTCCATGTCATTCAGTATTTTTCAAAATGCTTTTTTTCTTTTTTTTTTTGCGGTACGCGGGCCTCTCACTGTTGCGGCTTCTTCCATTGCGGAGCACAGGCTCCAGACGCGCAGGCTTAGCGGCCATGGCTCACGGGCCCAGCCGCTCCGCGGCATGTGGGATCCTCCCGGACCAGGGCACAAACCCGTGTCCCCTGCATCGGCAGGCGGACTCTCAACCACTGCGCCACCAGGGAAGCTCCTATTACTGTTTTTTTTAATAGCTCATCAAACTGAGGGCCTTATAGTGTGCAAGAATATATGAGAAACAATAAGATAAATGTGGTGCATCTTTCCAGACTATTCATTTTCCTTGAAGATTTGGGGAATACAAACAATTTAACTCAGAAGTAGCTCCAAAAATCATTTGATATGTAAACAGACATGGATATATAATTGTGGAATAGGATATAAAATGCACACAAATTATTTAGATAAAACAAGACTTCAAGGAAATCTCACGTTTTCAACAAGGCCGTGCAGTCACTTAAGATATTCCTCCTTTCTCTTGTTTTTCAAGTTTTTCTCCCAAGAGGAAGTAGATTTTAATTTAGACTTATGTTTCTTCTCTTTTTCTCAGTATTCAGGTATATAAATATCACTAAGTAGTTCCTTTTTCTAATTTTAGGAGACATGTATTGATCTTCTCTTTTTTGTCTGCTTTTTAAAAAAATTCTCCCTAGGAAATAGAAAAGGTTTGCCTTCTCCTTTTTACTATCTTTTCTTTATTGTATATGTAGACACTATTATTATTTGTAGGATTAAAGCAAATATTTAAATTAGACTGCAAAAGTTAGATGTTTAAGAAAAAGTAGAATATACTAGTAAATGACTTAGGTAGTAATCTTTTCGTAAACTAATCAAAGAATATTTAAATTATTTACTTTTTCAAATTATTAAATTATCATACATTTATAAACCCATTTACAAATATATATGTAGTTGACTGTAGTTGACATACAGAGAGAGAAGTTATAAATCATAAGAGCTAAATTTTGAGTCTCAGAATTACTGTAGTGACAGATACCTTGAGGCCATGGCATTCTTTTTTTTTGATGTGGACCATATTTAAAGTTTTTACTGAATTTGTTACAATATTGCTTCTATTTTACGCTTTGGTTTTTTTGGCCACGAGGCATGTGGGGTCTCAGCTCCCCAACCAGGGATCGAACCTGCACCCCCTGCATTGGAAGGCGAAGTCTTAATGGACTGCTAGGAAAGTCGCAGAGGCCATGGCATTCTTATTGGAATGACATTAAACTAATTATGTCATATTAAATAAATTCTAAGATGACTTTTTAAATATTTTAACATCTTGAAATTGAAATACATCTTACAGTCACCGTTAACCAAATAATGTAGTTGTCATTGCCTGTGCTTGAATGAAGTTAGTTGTTAATATTGTTGCTTCAGTTGAATTACATTCATTGTTATGTTGACTTTAATTGCCATCTAAAATATTTTCAGGAAGATGACTATAATTGCTTATTGAAACAAAAAATTATTGTTTATGAAGAAAGGCGCAAAAATAGAAATGAGAGGAATGACTATTATTCCATAGTTTTGTGTGTGTGTGTATGACCAGAAAAACCTCTTCAAGGCAGGGTTACTTTCTTGTTTGAATCCAACTGTTGAGTAGATTATTGTGCACTGGTTATCAATCCCAAGGGTGTAGGGTACCATTCACTGATTACTAATCCCGCGAGAGGACTCCAACTACATGGAGGATAGCAAACATCATCACTGTGCCGCCTACCAGGAATAGAAATCCAAACACTTCTGTCCGTTGCATCTTGGTATCAGAGTCACCAAGCAAGTCACAACACAGTCAAGTACTGGATGGAACAATACTTTGCTTACATAGCAAAGAGATAGAGCAATATCAGCTTCAGTAGTGGTTGTTGGTCCCCCATGGCCAGCAGATCTCTCCAGGTGTCCAATGCATGGCAGTTTGCCTATGCACACCCCTCTCTAGCTGCAATGGAAGGAACCCCATCCCTTCCCCAATGAGGACAGATACAGTAATGGGTTATCCAGGTGCCGACATACACGCTTAAAGGAGAGATCAAAGACTACTTATTGAGCCTGAAACAAGGAATGATATTTCTACACGAGATGATAAGAGCCCTGTGATGGGCTTTCTGTCTCTTGGTAAGGCCCATTCTTCCGCAGCTGAGTGGGGGAGTTGAAAGACTGCCCAAATGAGACTGCCTTTCCCAACACCAACATTAACAGTTTATGCTAGATTTTTAAAAACTTTTTGTTTGGAAATAATTTTAGGCTCTATAGCTTAAAAGTTGCAAAAACAGTGCAGAGTTTCTGTGTAGCCCTTACCAAGATTTCCCCAATAATTTCTTACACATCCATAATACAGTTGTCTAAGTCAGGAAATTAACATTGGTATGATATTGTTATTTAAACTACAGACCCTATTTGAATTTCAACAGTTTTTCTACTAGTGTTGAAAATGTTTTCCATTTTAAGGTCCTATCCGGTTTGGTATTAGTTATTATTTCTTCTTAGCTTCCTGCCATCTGTAATAGTTCTTCACCCTTTCCACGTCTTTCATGATCTTGACACTTTTAAAGAGAACAGATAAGCTGTTTTGGATTTGGACTTGCCTAATGTTTTCTTTTGATTGGAATTACGTTGTACATTTTTGACCAGAATATCACAAAAGTGATATGCCCTTCTCAGTCATGTATTAAGGGGTTCTTAACGTCAGTATATCTTATCACTGTTATGTTAGTGGTGAGCACTTTGTTAAGGAAGCATCTGTCTGGTTTCTCTGCTGCAAAGTACTGTATGTCCTTTTTAGTTAATACTCATGGGAGAGGTACTTTGAGACTATGCAAATCTTGTTTTTCCTCAAACTTCTGCCCACTAATTTTAACATCCATCAGTGGATCTTGTCTGCAACAATTATTATTGTGGTGTTTGCCTAATGGTGATTTTCTCTCTTCCTCTTTCCTTGCGCCTTTATTATTAATTGGAGTTCTTCTGTAAAGAGGAACCAACCCTTTTCCTCTTCTCCAGGCTCATCTTGTATTTCCCCTACCTCAGCCCCAAATCAACCATTTCTCCAAGGATCTCTGGTTCCTTTAATTGAAGAATGCTGTTTTTTTTTTTAATTTAATTTTTTTTAATACAGCAGGTTCCTTTTAGTTATCCATTTTATACATATTAGTGTATACATGTCAATCCCAACCTCCCAATTCATCCCCCCCAAGCCCCCTGGCACTTAAGAATGGTATTTTGAAACCAAGATCTGGGTGCCAGGTATGCTCATTCCTATTGGAATATCACTGCTTCTTGGTTCAGTCAGCAGGTAGGGCTAGGAAATACATGTAGATTTAGGAAATATATGTTTGTATACTAATCCATGCTTATATGTACACTATATTTCTGCATCAATCTGTATATATTTTGAATACTGTGTTTATTTTTTTATTTTAGTTTTTAATTTTTTTTTGCTGTACGCGGGCCTCTCACCGCTGTGGCCTCTCCCATTGCGGAGCACAGGCTACGGACGCACAGGCTCAGCAGCCATGGCTCATGGGCCTAGCCACTCCGCAGCATGTGGGATCTTCCTGGACCGGGGCACGAACTCGTGTCCCCTGCATCAGCAGGCAGACTCTCAACCACTGCGCCACCAGGGGAGCCCTGAATACTGTGTTTATTGATGGCTTCAATTATAATCCAACACTACAGAGTTTAGTTTACCCTTTATTTGTTACTTTTTTCTCCAATAAAAAACTGTCATCCTCATTATTTTGTTCAACTCTAGTGTACACATAAAGTAGTTTCACAGTTGCTAACCCGTACGTCTGTGAAACACATTTACTAACTAGATTAAAACATTTTTGTATAGTTCATTTTGCCATTAGCCTTAGAGTATCCAGTCAAGATACTGTTTTCTAGAGTTACTTAAGTTAGTTTTCTTCCCTACCACATTCAGTATGATTGTGTTACTTAGGTCGGGTTCATTCATCAGTGTTCGTGTATCTATCATTTTAGATTTTCCCCACATACTAGTTGGTTGTAATTTTTTGTTTATTTTGGGGTTATGTCAAACATTACTATCATTCTAAGAGTCACAGTGGTATACAAAGATATACTCAGAGAATTGTTCCTTCCTTCTCATCTCAGCTACCCCAGTCCCACCCGCCTACTTCTTTCCACTACTTTCTTTTTTTCTTTTTGAAATTGAAGTATAGTTGAATTACAGTGTTTTGCTAATTTCTGCCATACAGCAAAGTGACTCAGTTACACATATGTATACATTCTTTTTTACATTCTTTTCCATCATGGTTTATCCCAGGAGATTAGATATAGTTCCCTATGCTATACAGTAGGACCTTGTTGTTTATCCATTCTAAATGTAATAGTTTTCATCTACTAACCCCAAACTCCCAGTCCATCCCTCTCCTCCCCCAGCCCCATTGGCAACCATAAGTCTGTTCTCTATGTCTGTGAGTCTGTTCCTGCTTTGTAAATAGGTTCATTTGTGTCATATTTTAGATTCCACATATAAGTGATATCATATGATTTTGTCTTTCTCTTTCTGACTTACTTCACTCACTATGATAATCTCTAGTTGCATCCATGTTGTTGTAAATGGCATTATTGCATTCTTTTTTTATGCCTGAGTAGTATTCCATTGTATATATGTACCACATCTTCTTTATCCATTCATCTGTCGATGGACATTTAGGTTGTTTCCATGTCTTGGCTATTGTGAATAGTGCTGCTGTGAACATGGAGGTGCATGTATCTTTTTGAATTATAGTTTTGTCCAAATATATGCCCAGGAGTGGGATTGCTGGATCATATGGTAATTGTATTTTTAATAGTTTTCTGAGGAACCACCGTACTCTTTTCCATAGTGGCTGCACCAACTTACATTCCCACCAACAGTGTAGGAAGGCTCCCTTTTCTCCACACCCTCTCCAGCGTTTGTTATTTGTAGACTTTTTAATGATGGCCATTCTGACTGGTGTGAGGTGGTACCTTATTGTAGTTTTGATCTGCATTTCTCTAATAATTAGTGATGTTGAGCATCTTTTCATGTGCCTACTGGCCATTTGTGTGTCTTCTTTGGAGAAATGTCTGTTAAGGTCTTCTGCCCATTTTTCGATTGGGTGGTTTGTTTTTTTGTTGTTGAGTTGTATGAGCTGTTCGTATATTTTGGAGATTAAGCCCTTGTCAGTTGCATTGTTTGCAGATATTTTCTCCCATTTCATAGGTTGTCTTTTTTTTTTTTTATGGTTTCCTTTGCTGTGCAAAAGCTTTTAAGTTTGATTAGGTCCCATTTGTTCATTTTTGTTTTTATTTCTATTGCCTTGGGAGACTGACCTAAGAAGACATTGGTATGATTTATGTCAGAGAATGTTTTGCCTATGCTTTTTTCTAGGAGTTTTATGGTGTCATGTCTTACGTTTAAGTCTTTAAGCCATTTTGAGTTTATTTTTGTGCATGGTGTGAGGGTGTATTCTAACTTCATTGATTTACATGCAGCTGTCCAGCTTTCCCAGCACCACTTGCTGAAGAAACTTTTTCCCATTTTATGTTCTTGCCTCCTTTGTTGAAGATTAATTGACCATAGGTGTGTAGGTTTATTTCTGGGCTCTTTATTCTGTTCCAGTGATCCATGTGTCTGTTTTTTGTACCAATACCACATTTTGATTACTGTAGCTTTGTAGTATTGTCTGAAGTCTGGGAGGGTTATGCCTCCTGCTATGTTGTTGGGTTTTTTCCCCATCAGGATTGCTTTGGCAATTCTGGGTCTTTTATGGTTCCATACAGTTTTGTGGCTTATTTGTTCTAATTGCGTGAAAAATGTCATGGGTAATTTGATAGGGATCACATTAAATCTGTAGATTGCTTTGGATAGTGTTGCCATTTTAACAGTATTAATCCTTCTAATCCAAGATCATGGGATATCTTTTCATTTCTTTGAACCCTCTTTAATTTCCTTTATTAATGTTTTATAGTTGTCAGCATATAAGTATTTCATTTCTACTACTTTCTTATCTATTCCCTATAGGTAACCAGTCTCTTTTGTTTCTGACCTATCCTTCCCATTTCTCTTTTGCACTAATGGGCAGATACATGACCATTTTCACTTATCCTCTTCTAATTTACATGAAAGATAACATTCTATAGATACTCTTTCGCACTTCATTTCTGTCATTTAACAGTAGGTCCTGAAAGTTACTCCCTATCATTTCATAGAGATCTTTCTCCTTTTTTCATAGCTGCATAGTACTCTTTGTGTGGATATGTCATAGTTTATTCAACCACTCTCCTGTGTATGAGCATTTAGGTCATTTGCAGTATTTTGCACTTACAGTGCTACAACTAATAACCTTGTGCATAGGTATTTTCATATTGTTGGATATGTACCTTCAGGATAGATTCCTATAAGTGGAATTACTGGGTCAGAAGGTAAGTGCATACATAGTATTTTTAAGTGTTGCCAAATTTCTCTCCAGAAGGGTTGTACCAAATTGCATTCACACTAGCAATATATGAGAGTGCCTTTTTCCTTACAGTCTTGTCAGTATACTGTATTCTTCATATTTTTACATTTTTGCCAGTCTGGTAGAGAAGTGGTATCCCAGTTTTGTTTTAGTTGCATGTGTGAATTTTTATGTTTTTTCATATGTTTGAGGGCCATTTTTGTATCCTTTTTTGTGTGTGCATTGTCTGTTCACGTTTCTGTCAGGTTTTTGGCCTATTATACCTCAATTTTTAAGAATTCTTTATGTATTAGGGGTATTAGCCCTTTGTTTGTGGCATATGTTGCAGATATTTCCCCCCAGCTTTTTCAGTTGTCTTTTGGCTTTGCTTATGGTATATTTTCTTATATAATTTTTTTTAATGTTAACATAGATTTACCAGCCTTTTTATTGCCTCTGGATTTTAAGTCATGGATAAAAGCTTCTTCTTATACCAAGGTTAAAGAGTAATTCACCTATGTTTTCTTGTAGTGCTTGTATGCTTTCATAGTTTACATTTAGATCCCTAAACATATTGTATGAGAAATGCACCTAGTTTTGTCTTTTTCCAAATGGCCTCGCAGTTGCCCCAGCATCATTTATTTAAAGTCCATTCCCCAGTAATATGAGATTCCAGCTTTGTCATATACTGAATTTTCGTATATATTTGGGTCTAATTCTGGATTTTCTCGTGTATTAAACTGGTCTATTTGTCTAAAAGTACCAATACAACAGTATTTAATAAAGAGGCTTCATAGTAGGTGTTAAAGTCTGGAACAACTATTTCTCCTTCATAGTTTTTCTTTTTAAATGTTTTCCTGGCTATTCTTGCATGTTTGTTTGTTATCTGAACTTCAATGTCAATTTGTGTAACTCCATAAAATAGCTTGTTGGTGTTTTTATTGGAATTTCATAGAATTTATAAATTAGGGAGAACTGACATAATCATGATATTGATTCATCCTATCCAAATACAGGGGATGTCTTTCCATTTGATCAAGTCTACTTTTGCATCTTTCAGGAGTATTTAAAATGTTTGATCTTAAAGGTTTTGCACATTTCTAGTTAAATTTATTCTTAAATATTTATCTGCTTTGTTGCTGTAAACTGTTTACTATTTGTGAGCTTTCCAAATAATGTTTGAGACTTTTAGATCTCTAATTTGTTTACTTTAATGTAGTTCCCATACCATTTATATGGCATTAAGTCACTGTCTACATTTCAAATATTTCAACTGTAAGTGAAGGCATAAAATGGTTAAATTTTTGTTTTCCCTTACATATTGTAGTCGTGACCCTAATTAAGGGGTCATTTGAAAAGCCTGGGCTAATGTGTTAAATCACCTGTATGATTTGCTAGAGAATTACTTTAATTCCACTTAAGAATATGCTGCAACTTAATGAAAGTCAGGTGTGAAAACAGAGGCTGTTTGCCAAAACACGTTTTGTCATTTGATCTTCTTTTCCTGCTGAGTGGATCATTATGAAAATAGCCTTAGTCTTCAAATTATTAGTTTAATCCTTGATTCTCTCACACGTTGTGAAGAGTCCAGTTCTCATACCAGTTTTACTTTCTTCCTAGATTACTAACATGTTTTGGGTGCTGAGGAAGAAATGTTTACTAGTAGTTGAGCTTAGAACGTTTCCATGGGAAAATATAAAATTATTCTCTAAAATGAATGAAGTTTTATATAATCTACAGAACCTAAGTGAATGTGTACGTGATAGGGGGACGTGGGGGGATGCAAATTAAATCCAATAGCTATACTTTAAAAATATATAATTGTTTTATTTTTAATTATAGGAATCATTTTCATGTGTACCTATTTCTTTCCTCCAAGATTATTTGATAAGAACATTTCCATTCTTAAAGCCTTGATAAATCACTGATTTACAATGTTATGGTATAACCTTTTATACTGAGAATGTGTCTTCCAATATACATGGAATTCTTGGCATTTTGAGGGCAGAGTTCATGGTTTAATTTTGCATTGCTTTTAGTATTGAAATCACTGTTAAATTTAGCATTCTAATTAAATCTTTTCTTTATGTACCCTAGAGCCAATGAAAACTCAAAGTTTCAATAATCAACAAGTAAAAGCATTTTACTTATCAAAACACCAATTGATAATGTATATGCTTTTTAGGATTCTCTTTATACTTTCTAAAAATCTTACAATTTCAGTATCAAATACTAAACACTACATCCCAGAATGCAAACATTTTTATATTTTTTACATTTTAAAATAATTTTTTATATTTAGGGGGTAAGTCATAAAGTTAGAACAGTGTATTTAGCAAATCCTGATTCCACTATTTTTGAAATCAACATGGTTTAGAATTCTCATTGGCCAGTATGTAATCTGTCCCAATGGGTTATGGATTAAAAATAATTATATTTGTACATTTTTATTTTTTGCAAGCTTGGCTATTGCCTTGTCAGTGACATTCTGATCTGTCTGCTTTTAATGCACTAACTAGCAATAAATGCTTTTTGCTAAAAACTAGTATTTTTCATAGATGATGGTGTGTTTTTTTCCTTCGTGTTCTGAGATTATTCAGTGTTTTAAGTTACATTTTTGAAAACAATTGCTTTGATGAGTTACTCTCTAATGAAACTCTAAAATAGCAGTAAAGTGCTAAAATGCAAGTACTTTTATTTCTCTATGCAAAGAACATGTTTAGAAAGCTGAAATAAAAGGGGGAATTCCAAAGGATGAAAAGAAGTAAAAAGTAAATGAGGTAATCAAAGTCAGAGAAATTGGTATTGGCAGGTTCTGAATGATGTTCTTAGATGAGCAATCTTTCAAAATACTTCTTGTACGTTGCTGCTATTCCTTTATTTATTATTAAAATAACATGATCCATGAGGAGCTTGGGGTGACTCTCGACCTAGCTAATTCTAATTAATCCAGTCAGGGAGAGCAGTAGGGTAAGTGGAGCAGTCTATCGGATTGAAATTCATAACTTAATTGAGGTCAAAGTCCCAGTCTGGGAGAACAAAAGTCTTTTGCTAGGACCAGGCAGATCAATAGCAATAAATATCTGGCTTGGATACAAGTAGCTTATAGTGACAGATTATCTGACAGTGGCCAGAGTTCTTGGTTCTGTTAAGGGCAAAGTCTTGAGCATGTCATGCTTTTTGCTGATGTTCAGTCCATATCCATGACACTTGGAAAGAAGTAAATAACACTCTCAAGAACTCTTTGAAAGTCTTGTGGAAGCACCATGTGTGAAACTCCAAGTGACTTCTGTTTGTTGCAATCAAAAGTACATTCTCTAATGATACTTTTTTTTTTTTTAATGAGAGAGTAGTTTCTATCACATTACCAGTAAGATCCAAACGATTTGCAAAGTTGATCAATCATGAGAGCTAACTTTCCCATTAATAATTCAAAAAGAGTATTTAGAATTACTTTGGGGGAAGAACATAATACAAGCCTGTGTTGTCTTAATTTGTAGGTAAGTGTAAAAGTTAAGAGGACCATGTTACATTAACATTAAGGAGTTAGTGTTAACTCTTAAGTGTGATAATGGTATTGTGGTTGTGTAGGAATCTTATTTATTATTAGGTGCACAGTAAATATTTATGACATCAAGATGTCATGATGTCTATAATTTCTTTAACCTCCTTTAACAAAAAAGAAAAAAACATGGCAAAATGTTAACAATGATTAAATATGAGTAGTGATGTCTAATTTCTTTAACCTGCTTTAACAAAATCGAAAAAGAAAATATGGCAAAATATTAACAATGATTAAATATGAGTAGTGAGTCTCTTAAATATATAAATATTTTCATAATAAAAAGTAATAACAGGAGAACCATGTGCAATAAAACCATTAGGCTAGTGTGTTACTAGGAAAGGTTTCCCTCTGTCCCATTCTATTTATATTTTCAGTTTCTACTTCGTTGTCACAAACTGGACCATGTTATGTATTATATTATTGTTTAACCATAATAATAATAATTAATTAGTACAGAACTTTGGCATTTCGTTCATCATTTAATAACACTATTGCCACTCAGGCTCAACTACTATCTTACTTAGTGGGAAAGGGACTCCTAAGATCTGCAAGTGTTGGCCTCGTAAGGTACGAAGAGCTTAGTATATATTCCATTTCCATTGACACTTCTCTGGTCCAGATTATCACTACTTCATGTGTATATTATTGTGGCAACTTATTAATGTCACTTTTTTATTCTGTATAATTATGACAGATTAGTCTTCCTTAAATGGCATTATCTAGGGCTTCCCTGGTGGTGCAGTGGTTGAGAGTCCGCCTGCCGATGCAGGGGACGTGGGTTTGTGCCCTGGTCTGGGAGGATCCCGCATGCCGCGGAGCGGCTGGGCCCGTGAGCCATGGCCGCTGAGCCTGCGCATCCAGAGCCTGTGCTCTGCAATGGCAGAGGCCACAGCAGTGAGAGGCCCGCGTACCGCAAAAAAAAAAAAAAAAAAAAAAGCCATTATCTAAATGTTACTTCAGTATCTAAATGATTCCATGATAAAAAATACTTCCAGTGGTCTCTTATCTATGAATCAATTCTCAACTTTTATTGTTACTGTCAAAGCCCCATCTCTATGACTAAACTGTTTTATCTAGTGTTCTTTACTTTATGAAGTGGGTGAGCTCACTTTGTATATCCCAGAGGTTCCCAAACCTGGATCATCACAATCAACTATAGATCTTTTAAAAATAAGCCTCAGCTCTAGAAATTATGATTACTCAGTAGGTAAATCAGGGGTAAGGGGCATTGGGAAGATAATTTCAAAATTATAAACATCTACACCTAATTCTCTAGTACCAGGTTTGTAATTTTAAACCCTCTATTCACCTGCCAGTCCTTCAGTGCTTCCTAATCTTAAGTAGGAGTTAGGATAAAAACAATCAGATTAAACTAATTCATTCCTATGATGAATCACTAACAACTGGTTAGAATTCCCAGATATAGTTGCATTTTTAAAGGAGGGAGGCAAATTTAGACATAATCTTATTGGCTGAGCACTTGCTGTTTTTCAAATAGCTGTGCAAGATATGTCTACTTATTTGGTCTCGTTTTTCCTTATAATAATCCTGTGAAATGAATTTTTCTGTATAATAATCCGAAGTCACACAGCTACTGCAAAGTGAAGATTCAGATCCAAGTTTTCCAATAACAAATGAGCTATGATTAGTGAATTTTCAGCTAGTTTATCAAAATAAAGTGAAATCAAGTCTTTTTAGAGAAGATATTTTTAAGCAGAACAAATAACAAGGCAGTCCAACATGAGGTCATTTTCTAGCCTGTTTCTACAGTTTCTTCCCTTTGTTCATTTTGGAAACCCCATATTTTCTGTAAGTTCATGTATGCACCAAAATAATAAAACAACAACAACTCTGATGGCAAATGGGAGAACACAGGTGTAGTCTTTTAAGAGTCATTTGGAAGCCAAATGTAGTCAGAGACTATCTATCCTGAGTTCAGGAAAGCATGGTAGAAAAATTCCTGACCTAGGAAGGTGAAATTAAAGAAAAGGATCCTCAGTTCTCAAGAAAACTACACTATATAAATAGAATATTCTCCAACAGTTTTATTGAACTAGTGTTATTGTATTAATTGTGTTTACCTTACTATCCACTGTGTGTTGTCTCTCCAGTTGGTTGTGAGTTCTCTGAGTGCAGGGATCATGTTTTCTCTTTCTTTAGTATTCCTAGTGGTCTCTTGCATAATGTTTGACATATAGTATACATTCAGTAAATATTATAAAATATTGAAAAATGATTGTTCCTTTGTAGATAAATACAAAACCTGAAACACATACACGTTTGTGAGTGTGCACAGAAAGACACACACAAAATCCTTTTCCCTATCTTTTTTCATTAAAGCATCACCTCTTTTGTGAAGACCCTGACCTAACCCCCCTCCTTTTTCCCCAACCACAACCTCTCTTTAGACCCCCCTCTTTTGCACTCCTATAGTATATTTTTTTTACATCTGTCATAGAATATATGATGTTTTATTATAATTATCTCCATTCATAAGATTCTAGGCTCCTTGAGAGTAGGAACTTTGATATTTTTACATTCCCAACTCCTAACATAATACTTGACATGTCACTTAGTGTGTTTTTGATAAAGAATAACGATTTAGGATAGAAATAATAATGCCTCAAAGAAATGATGTCTTTTAGAAATTTATGGAAAGAATAAAAGGAATGAAATTAGATTAGGAAAACTTGATCTTTACAAGGTTATATGCATACTTCATGACATTCTTGACAGATCTGGTGAACATGCTTTGTTCTGCAAGAATTGTTTGAGCGTGGCAGGCTTAAACAAATACGTTGTAACATGTATCAGGTAGACATTCTGAGGCAGTAGATGCTAAAGAGTTTGTTCTGAAGATAAGTTAGATGCACTCTTAATTGCAGGTTATGCATTATGAAACCACAGTGCCCGTGTTGAAGTTACTTATTGCTGTTGACAGATATCTTGGCAGTGGAGTCATTCATGGAGCTGTTATCTTTTTCAGACCATTCTTTATTTTTTATGAATGCAATTTCTTTTTTTAACTGACCTTTTAAAACTGTGAGTGGGTTGAAAGAATTGTAGGCAATCTCTTAAAACTATGGTAGAAGGTGTTTGTTTATGACTAGAGTAGTAAGAAAGAGGTGAGGTGTAAGATAATCATCTCTCTTTTTCCCTTTCCCGCAATGTAAAATTTACATCCACTTTGTACTTTTAAATCATATCTTCCACCAGGGATGCAATTGACTTATGTAGAGACCAGTCCAAATGGCCCAGTTTACTTCCAGGATTCAAACCAAGGGCAGATCTTGCTGCCAGCGTGTGTGCCCCTAGGTCTGAAGCGTGGCCAAGGGGCGAGTGAATGGAAGATGAGGGAATGGATTGAGCTTGGAAATGGGAGCTATGTCTATACTCATGTCTGTGAGGCCCTTTGTGATGTAGGATGGAGCCAGGGGTGGATAAAGAAGGAGTTCTGGAGATCTCCACTTGTACTCTTGCCCTGGGTGCACAAATGTTAGGGGGAGGCCTACCTACCAGCTTGGTGGTTTTCACAGTGCTCTGTCAGTCTCCCCAAAGGTACCTAGAAATACACACACACACACACACACACACACACCCCGGCTTCAACTTTTACCTGTTTTAAGATTAGGCTTCTGAATAAGGTTTTGTTTTTTAAAAGAGTTCCCCTGTCATAGATTATGAAGGTAGAGACTAAGTCTAGTCAGTCCTCACTGTGTACCAAGGCTTTAGTATTATTTAAGTCCTGGGAGTTTTGGAGGCATTTTGTGAATATTTTTTGAATAATAAAACAAATGTATTTATCCCCTTATGCAAAGAAATCTCTACACCTCCAAAAAATGTAGGCAGAGTTTTCTGGGTTAACAGAGAAAGACAAGTGTCAATACAAAAGAAGCCTGAGAATTGTGAACAAGGATAATTAAACCAGTATTTAAAGACCAAATATCTTTACATTTTTTATTCTAAAAATATGTTTATATATATTAACTCATTCTATCCTTACAGGAGTCCTGTGTGGCATTATACTCATTTCACTAAACTGAGAATTCAGAGAGGTTATGGGAATAGCTTGAGGGTACAAAGCTAATAAGTAGGATAGCTAGAGTTCACACTGAGGTATTTTGACTGCAGATTCATTCATGCTTTTTCCCTGCGTTATGCTGCTGTCATACTCTTATCACACTGCCTCAGTGCTTTTTAGAATTCATAGCCATCTGATGCATTTTATGAGGATTATAATAAGCTCTTCATGTCGTATATTTTCTTACTTATAATGAAATTCTTTTATGTAGACATTTTGTTCACCAGTTTTCCCCTTCAGTGTGACTTTTAATTCGTGTTTCTAATCTTACCGCTCACAATTTTGTTTAATAAGTTCTTCTGTCATTTTTATATCGAATAGTCGCTTCTTTTGCTGAGTTTGTATCTGAGGCTCACAGTACAGTGTGAATCAAGTTCAAATTACTTTGAGTTCAGAGAACGCCCAGTGTCATCTTATTTTTACATCTAACTGAATTATAGGACACTGTCAAAGTGTTATGACCTGGTATAGTAAATTGCTCCTTCTTAATGGCCCCCCTGGCTACATTTTCTCTTGCTGTTGTTGTAAACCAGAAATTGTTGACATCTTATGCTTTCATAAGCTTGAAAACAAAAGAACTGGTTTTTTATCCCCAGGCAATCCACTTTATCATAACGGTTTCTGAACATCTCAGCTACTACCTACAGCTGAATCTTAACATTTTGTACACTTTAAAGTTGATTGTGCCCTCAATATGGATTAATTCTATAATTTTGTAACTTTTTAAAAAGTCAGGCAGTTCTTCTTCATTGAACTCAAGAAATGGATCCATCATTTGCCTTAAAAGAATTAACTTGAAGAATGGACTTGAGGACACAGGGAGGGGGAAGGGTAATCTGGGACGAAGTGAGAGAGTGGCATGGACATATATACACTACCAAATGTAAAAGAAATGGTTAGTGGGAAGTAGCCGCATAGCACAGGGAGATCAGCTCTGTGCTTTGTGACCACCTAGAGGGATGGGATAGGGAGGGTGGGAGGGAGACGCAAGAGGGAGGAGATATGGGGATATATGTATATGTATAGCTGATTCACTTTGTTATAAAGCAGAAACTAACACACCATTGTAAAGCAATTATACTCCAATGAAGATGTTAAAAAAAAAAAAAACTAGTTTGAGTGTTGAAATGGTGGCTCATTGATGATTTCTGAAATTTATTAAATGTATGCATGTTATAAAATCTTTTTCTTAAAGAAATGTACTACATTTTCTATTACTTTTATAGTTTCATTTTATATTACATTTAAATCTCTGATCCATTTGGAATTTATCCTGATCTATATTTAGGACAGATTCAAATTTGTCACAATGTCATTTAAATCTCAAATGCCATTTCAGATCTGTTTCCCACAGTTTGAGATGCTGCCTCTATCGAAACCTAAGTATTTTATGCATTAGTACCAATTTGTGGACTTACAGTATATTAAACTTTAATCATTGGTCTAGCTATATGTATGATAACACAGCTCATGCAGCTCAATATCAAAAAAAATTAAAACTGGTTCTGTCAGTTTTAATTAATGAGTCTTTATTGTATATTTTTATTGTATGGTTACTTAAGTCTCCCCTTATTGCTATTCTGTTTTTTTTAATGAACCTTACAATTTACCCTTTCCTTTTTTTTAGTTTTTATTTTATATTGGGGTACAGTTGATTAACAATGCTGTGTTAGTTTCAGGTGTACAGCAGTGATTCACTGATACATATACATGTATCTATTCTTCTTCACATTCTTTTCCTATTTACATTATTACAGAATATTGAGAGGAGTTCCCCGTGCTATACAATAGGCTCTTGTTGGTTATCTATATTAAATATAGTAGTGCATATATATCAATTGCAAACTCCCAATTTATACCTCCCCCCAACCTTTCCCCTTTGATAGCCATAAGCTTGTTTTCTAAGTCTGTGTGTTTGTTTTGTAAATAAGTTCATTTGTATCAGTTTTTTTTAGATTCTGCATAGAAGTGATATCATATGATATTTGTCCTCTTTTTTTTTTAACATCTCTATTGGGGTATAATTGCTTTACAATGGTGTGTTAGTTTCTGCTTTATAACAAAGTGAATCAGCTATATGTATACATATATCCCCATATCTCTTCCCTCTTGTATCTCCCTCCCTCCCACCCTCCCTATCCCACCCCTCTAGGTGGTCACAAAGCACCGAGCTGATCACTCTGTGGTATGTGGCTGCTTCCCACTAGCTATCTACCTTACATTTGGTAGTGTATATATGTCCATGCCCCTCTCTCACTTTCTCCCAGCTTACCCTTCCCCCTCTCTGTGTCCTCAAGTCCATCCTCTAGTAGGTCTACGTCTTTATTCCCGTCCTGCCCCTAGGTTCTTCATGATTTTTTCTTTTTTTTTTTTTTGGATTCCATATATATGTGTTAGCATATGGTATTTGTTTTCCTATTTCTGACTTACTTCACTCTGTATGACAGACTCTAGGTTCATCCACCTCACTACAAATAACAATTTCATTTCTTTTTATGGCTGAGTAATATCCCACTGTATATATGTGCCACATCTTCTTAATCCATTCATCTGTCGATGGAAACTTAGGTTGCTTCCATGTCCTGGCTATTGTAAATAGAGCTGCAATGAACATTTTGGTGCATGACTCTTTTTGAATTATGTGTTTTTCAGGGTATATGCCCAGTAGTGGGATTGCTGGGTCATATGGTAGTTCTATTTTTAGTTTTTTGAGGAACCTCCATACTGTTCTCCATAGTGGCTGTATCAATTTACATTCCCACCAACAGTGCAAGAGGGTGCCCTTTTCTCCACACCCTCTCCAGAATTTACTGTTTGAAGATTTTTTGATGATGGCCATTCTGACTGGTGTGAGATGATATCTCATTGTAGTTTTGATTTGCATTTCTCTAATTAATGATGTTGAGCATTCTTTCATGTGTTTGTTGGCAATCTGTATATCTTCCTTGGAGAAATGTCTGTTTAAGTCTTCTGCCCATTTTTGGATTGGGTTGTTTTTTTGATATTGAGCTGCCTGAGCTGCTTGTATATTTTGGAGACTAATCCTTTGTCAGTTGCTTCATTTGCAAATATTTTCTCCCATTCAGAGGGTTGTTTTATCGTCTTGTTTATGGTTTCCTTTGCTGTGCAAAAGCTTTTAAGTTTCATTAGGTCCCATTTGTTTACTTTTATTTCCATTTCTCTAGGAGGTGTGTCAAAAAGGACCTTGCTGTGATATATGTCACAGAGTGTTCTGCCTATGTTTTCCTCTAAGAGTTTTATAGTGTCTGGTCTTACATTTAGGTCTTTAATCCATTTTGAGTTTATTTTTGTGTACAGTGTTAGGGAGTGTTCTAATTTCATTCTTTTACATGTAGCTGTCCACTTTTCCCAGCACCACTTATTGAAGAGGCTGTCTTTTCTCCGTGTATATTCTTGCATCCTTTATCAAAAATAAGGTGACCATATGTGCGTGGGTTTACCTCTGGGCTTTCTATCCTGTTCCATTGATCTATATTTCTGTTTTTGTGCCAGTACCATACTGTCTTTATTACTGTAGCTTTGTAGTATAGTCTGAAGTCAGGGAGCCTGATTCCTCCAGCTCCGTTTTTCTTTCTCAAGATTGCTTTGGCTATTCGGGGGCTTTTGTGTTTCCATACAAATGGATATTTTTTGTTCTAGTTCTGTGAAAAATGCCATTGGTAGTTTGATAGGGATTGCACTGAATCTGTAGATTGCTTTGGATAGTATAGTCATTTTCACAATGTTGATTCTTCCAATCCAAGAACATGGTATATCTCTCCATCTGTTGATACCATCTTTAATTTCTTTCATCAGTGTCTTATAGTTTTCTGCATACAGGTCTTTTGTCTGCTTAGGTAGGTTTATTCCTAGGTATTTTATTCTTTTTTGTTGCAGTGGTAAATGGGAGTGTTTCCTTAATTTCACTTTCAGATTTTTCATCATTAGTGTATAGGAATGGAAGAGCTTTGTGTGCATTAATTTTGTATCCTGCTACTTTACCAAATTCATTGATTATAGCTCTAGTAGTTTTCTGGTAGCATCTTTAGGATTCTCTATGTATAGTATCATGTCATCTGCAAACAGTGACAGCTTTAGTTCTTCTTTTCCAATTTGGATTCCTTTTATTTCTTTTTCTTCTCT
The DNA here is from genome assembly GCF_963455315.2 of Globicephala melas. NCBI lineage: Eukaryota > Metazoa > Chordata > Mammalia > Artiodactyla > Delphinidae > Globicephala > Globicephala melas. Next base: position 49,612,722 of record NC_083314.1, read on the forward strand.
GATTGCTGTGGCTAAAACTTCCAAAACAATGTTGAATAACAGTGGTGAGAATGGGCAACCTTGTCTTGTTCCTGACCTTAGTGGAAATGCTTTCAGTTTTTCACCATTGAAGATGATGTTGGCTGTGGGTTTGTCATATATGGCCTTTATTATGTTGAGGTAAGTTCCCTCTGTGCCTACTTTCTGGAGGGTTTTTACCATAAATGGGTGTTGAATTTTCTCCAAAGCTTTTTCTGCATCTACTGAGATTATCATATGGTTTTTATTCTTCAATTGGTTAATATGGTGTATCACATTGACTGATTTGCATATATTGAAGATGCCTTGCATTCCTGGGATAAACCCCACTTGATCATGGTGTATGATTCTTTTAATGTGCTGTTGGATTCTGTTTGCTAGTATTTTGTTGAGGATTTTTGCATCTATGTTCATCAGTGATATTGGCCTGTAGTTTTCTTTCTTTGTGACATCTTTGTCTGGTTTTGGTATCAGGGTGATGGTGGCCTCATAGAATGAGTTTGGGAGTGTTCTTCCCTCTGCTATATTTTGGAAGAGTTTGAGAAGGATAGGTGTTAGGTCTTCTCTAAATGTTTGATAGAATTCGCCTGTGAAGCCGTCTGCTCCTGGGCTTTTGTTTGTTGGAAGATTTTTAATCACAGTTTCAGTTTCAGTGCTTGTGATTGGTCTGTTTACATTTTCTTTTTCTTCCTGGTTCAGTATCAGAAGGTTGTGCTTTTCTAAGGATCTGTCCATTTCTTCCAGGTTGTCCATTTTATTGGCATATAGTTGCTTGTAGTAATCTCTCATGATCCTTTGTATTTCTGCAGTGTCAGTGGTTACTTCTCCTTTTTCATTTCTAATTCTATTGAATTGAGTCTTCTCCCTTTTCTTCTTGATGAGTCTGGCTGATGCTTTATCATTTTGTTTATCTTCTCAAAGAACCAGCTTTTAGTTTTATTGATATTTGCTATTATTTCTTTCATTTCTTTTTCATTTATTTCTTATCTGATCTTTATGATTTCTTTCCTTCTGCTAACTTTGGGGGTGTTTTGTTCTTTCTCTAATTGCTTTAGGTGTAAGGTTAGGTTGTTTGAGATGTTTCTTGTTTCTTGAGGTAGGATTGTATTGCTATAAACTTCCCTCTTAGAAATGCTTTTGCTGCATCCCACAGGTTTTGGGTCGTCGTGTTTTCATTGTCATTTGTTTCTAGGTATTTTTTTGATTTCCTCTTTGATTTCTTCAGTGATCTCTTGGTTATTAAGTAGTGTATTTTTTTCGCCTCCATGTGTTTGTATTTTTTACAGATTTTTCCTATAATTGATAACTAGTCTCATAGCATTGTGGTCGGAAAAGATACTTGATACGTTTCAATATTCTTAAATTTACCAAGGCTTGATTTGTGACCCAAGATATGATCTATCCTGTAGAATGTTCCATGAGCACTTGAGAAGAAAGTGTATTCTGTTGTTTTTGGATGGAATGTCCTATAAATATCAATTAAGTCCATCTTGTTTAATGTATCATTTAAAGCTTCTGTTTCCTTATCTATTTTCATTTTGGATGATCTGTCCAAAGGTGAAAGTGGAGTGTTAAAGTCCCCTACTATGACTGTGTTACTGTCAATTTCCGCTTTTATGGCTGTTAGTATTTGCCTTATGTATTGAGATGCTCCTGTGTTAGGTGCATAAATATTTACCATTGTTGTATCTTCTTCTTGGATTGATCCCTTGATCATTATGTAGTGTCCTTCTTTGTCTCTTGTGATAGTCTTTGTTTTAAAGTCTATTTTATCTGATATGAGTATTGCTACTCTAACTTTCTTTTGATTTCCATTTGCATGGAATATCTTTTTCCATCCCCTCACTTTCAGTCTGTATTTGTCCCTAAGTCTGAAGTGGGTCTCTTGTAGACAGCATATATATGGGTCTTGTTTTTGTTTCCATTCAGCAAGCCTGTGTCTTTGGTTGGAGCATTTAATACTTTTACATTTAAGGTAATTATTGATATGTACCTGTTACGATTTTCTTAATTGTTTTGGGTTTCTTATTGTAGGTTTTTTCATTCTTTTGTGTTTCCTGCCTAGAAAAGTTCCTTTAACATTTGTTGTAAAGCTGATTTGGTGGTGCTGAATTCTCTGAGCTTTTGCTTGTCTGTAAAGGTTTTCTCTGTCGAATCTGAGTGAGATCTTTGCTGCGTAGAGTAATCTTGGTTGTAGGTTTTTCCCTTTCATCACTTTAAATATGTCCTGCCACTCCCTTCTGGCTTGCAGAGTTTCTGCTGAAAGATCAGCTGTTAACCTAATAGGGATTCCCTTGTATGTTATTTGTTGCTTTTCCCTTGCTTTTAATATTTTTTCTTTGTATTTAATTTTTGATAGTTTGATTAATATGTGTCTTGGCGTGTTTCTCCTTGGATTTATCCTGTATGGGACTCTCTGCTCTTCCTGGACTTGATTATTTCCTTTCCCATATTAGGGAAGTTTTCAACTCTAATCTCTTCAGATATTTTCTCAGTCCCTCTGTTTTTCTCTTCCTCTTCTGGGACCCCTATAATTCGAACGTTGGTGTGTTTAATGTTGTCCCAGAGGTCCCTGTGACTGTCCTCATTTCTTTTCATTCTTTTTTCTTTATTCTGCTCTGCAGTATTTATTTCCACTGTTTTACCTTCCAAGTCACTTATCCATTCTTCTGCTATTGATTCCTTCTAGAGAATTTTTAATTTCATTTATTGTGTTGTTCATCATTGTTTGTTTGCTCTTTAGTTCTATATCCTTGTTAAACATTTCTTGTCTTTTCTCCATTCTGTTTCCAAGATTTTGGATCATCTTTACTATCATTACTCTGAATTCTTTTTTAGGTACACTGCCTATTTCCTCTTCATTTGTTTGGTCTGGTAGGTTTTTACCTTGCGCCTACATGTGCTGTTTATTTCTCTGTCTTCTCATTTTGCTTAACTCACTCTGTTTCGGGTCTCCTTTTCACTGGTTGGAGGTTCGTAGTTCCCGTTGTTTTTGGTGTCTGCCCCCAGTGGGTAAGGTTGGTTCAGTGGCTTGTGTAGGTTTCCTGGTGGAGGGGACTAGTGCCTGTGTTCTGGTGGATGAGGCTGGATCTTGTCTTTCTGGTGGGCAGGACCAAGTTCTGTGGTGTGTTTTGGGGTGTCTGTGACCTTACTATGATTTTAGGCAGCCTCTCTGCTAATGTTTGGGGTTATGTTCCTGTCTTCCTAGATATTTGGCATAGGGTGTCCAGCACTGTAGCTTGCTGGTCATTGAGTGCATCTGGGTCTTGGCGTTTAAATGGAGATCTCCGGGAGATTTTCACTGTTTGATATTATGTGGAACTGGGAGGTCTCTGGTGGACCAGTGTCCTGAACTCAGCTCTCCCACCTCAGAGGCACAGGTCTGACGCCTGGCCAGAGCATGAAGACCCCTGTCATCCACACGGCTCAGAATAAAAAGGAGAAAAAAAGAAAAAATAAATTAAAAAAATAAAGTTATTAAAATAAAAAGTAATTATTAAAAATAAAAAACTTAGAAAGTAATAAAAATAAGAAAGAAAGAAGAGAGCAACCAAACCAAAAGACAAATCCACTGATCATAACAAGCGCTAAAAACTATACTATAAAAAACAAACAAACGGACAGATAGAACCCTAGGACAAATGGCAAAAGCAAAGCTATACAGACAAAATAACACACTGAAGCATACACATACACCTCACAAAAAGAGAAGAAGGAAAAAAAATATATATATATCATTGCTCCCAAAGTCCACCTCCTCAATTTGGGATGATTCGTTGTCTATTCAGGTATTCCACAGATGCAGGGTACATCAGGTTGATTGTGGAGATTTAATCCGCTGCTCCTGGGGTTGCTTGGAGAGATTTCCCTTTCTCTTCTTTGTTCGCACAGCTCCTGGGGTTCAGCTTTGGATTTGGCCCCACCTCTGCGTTTAGGTCGCCCTCTGGCATCTGTTCTTTGCCCAGAGAGGAGGGGGTTAAAGTAGCAGCTGGTTAGGGGGCTCTGGCTCACTCAGGCCGGGGAAGGAGGGGTACGGAATGTGGGGTGTGCCTGCTGTGGCAGAGGCCAGTGTGATGTTGCACCAGCCTGAGGCACAGCATGTGTTCTCCTGGGGAAGTTGTCCCTGGATCACAGGACCCTGGCAGTGGCAGGCTGCACAGGCTCCCGGGAGGGGAGGTGTGGATAGTGACCTGTGCTCGCACGCAGCCTTCTTGGTGGCTGCAGGAGCAGCCTTAGCGTCTCATGCCCGTCTCTGGGGTCCGCGCTGATAGCTGTGGCTCGTGCCCATCTCTGGAGCTCGTTTAGGTGGCGCTCTTAATTCCCTCTCCTCACACCCCGCAAAACAAAGAGGCAAGAAAAAATCTCTTGCGTCTTCGGCAGCTCCAGACCTTTTCCTGGACACGCTCCCTGCTAGCTGTGGTGCACCAGCCCCCTTCAGACTGTGTTCACACAACCAACCCCAGTCCTCTTCCTGAGGTCTGACCTCTGAAGCCAGAGCCTCAGCTCCCTGCGCCCATCCACCCTGGTGGGTGAGCAGACAAGCCTCTCGGGCTGGTGAGTGCTGGTTGGCCCCAATCCTCCGTGCAGGAATCTCTGCTTTGCCCTCTGCACCCCTGTTGCTGCACTCTCCTCCATGGCTCCAAAGCTTCTGACCCCCTCAGTGTCCGCCCCGAAGGGGCTTCCTAGTGTGTAGAAACTTTTCCTCCTTCACAGCTCCCTCTTAGTGGTTCAGGTCCCGTCCCTATTCTTTTGTCTCTGTTTTTTCTTTTTTCTTTTGCCCTACCCAGGTACGTGGGGAGTTTCTTGCCTTTTGGGATGTCTGAGCTCTTCAGCCAGCGTTCAGTAGGTGTTCTGTAGGACTTGTTCCACATGTAGATGTATTTCTCATGTATTTGTGGGGAGGAAGGTGATCTCCACGTCTTACTCTTCTGCCATCTAGAAGCTCCTCCTATCTTTCTCTGTCTTACTTCACTTAGTATAATCTCCAGGTCCATCCCTGTTGCTGCAACTGGCATTATTTCATTCTTTTCAATGGCTGGGTAATATTCCATTGTATATGTGTACCACCACATCGTCTTTCTTCTTTCATCTGTCAGTGAACATTTAGGTTGCTTCTATATCTTGGCTATTGTAAATGGTGCTGTAAACATTGTGGTGCATGTATCTTTTCAAATCATGGTTTTCTCCAGATTTATGCCCAGGGCTCGGATTGCTGGATCATATGGTAGAGCTCTTAGTTTTTTAAGGAACGTGCACACTGTTCTCCATCGTGGTTGTACCAGTTTACAGTCCCACCAACAGTGTAGTAGGAGGGTTCCCTTTTCTCCACACCCTCTCCAGCATTTATTGTTTGTAGACTTTTTGATGATGGCCATTCTGACTGGTGTGAGGTGATTCCTCATTGTAGTTTTGACTTGCATTTCTCTAATAGTGATATTGAGCATCTTTTCATGTGCCTGTTGGCCATCTGCATGTCTTCTTTGGGAAAATGTCTATTTAGGTCTTCACCCATTTTTGGATTGGGTTGTTTGTTTTTTTTTGATATTGAGCTGCATGAGCTGTTTGTGTATTTTGGAGATTAACCCCTTGTCAATTGCATCATTTGCAAATATTTCCTCCCAGTTTTTGGATTGTCTTTTCGTTTTGTTTATGGTTTCTTTTGCTGTGCAAAAGCTTTGGATTTTAATTAGGTCCCATTTGTTTATTTTTATTTCTGGTACTCTAGGGGATGGATCAAAAAAGATATTGATGCAATTTATGTCATAGAGTGTTCTGCCGGGCTTCCCTGGTGGTGCAGTGGTTGAGAGTCCGCCTGCTGATGCAGGGGACACGGGTTCATGCCCCGGTCTGGGAAGATCCACATGCCGCGGAGTGGCTAGGCCCGTGAGCCATGGCCGCTGAGCCTGCACGTCCAGAGCCTGTGCTCCGCAACGGGAGAGGCCCGCGTACCATAAAAAAAAAAAGTGTTCTGCCTATATTTTCCTCTTAGAGTTTTATAGTATCAGGTCTTACATTTAGTTCTTTAATCCATTTTGAGTTTATTTTTGTGTATGGTGTTATAGAATGTTGTAATTTCATTCTTTTCCATGTAGCTCTCCAGTTTACCCAGCACCATTTGTTGAAGAGATTGTCTTTTCTCCATTGTATATTCTTGCCTCCTTTTGTCCATTGTATACTCTTGCCTCCTTTGTCATAGATTGACCATTGGTGCGTGGGTTTATTTCTGGGCTTCCTATCCTGTTGCATTTATCTATATTTCTGTTTTTGTGCCACTACCATACTGTCTTGATTACTGTAGCTTTGTAATATAGTCTGAGGTTAGGGAGCCTGCTTCCTCCAGCTCCATTTTTCTTTTTCAATATTGCTTTGGCTATTCAGGGTCTTTTGTGTCTCCATACAAATTGTAAAATTTTTTGTTCTAGTTCTACGAATAATACCATTGGTCATTTGATAGGGATTGCATTGAATCTGTAGATTCCCTTAGGTCATATAGTCATTTTGAAAATATTGATTCTTCCAATCCAAGTTCATGGTATATCTTCCCATCTGTTTGTGTCATCTTCGATTTCTTTCATCAGTGTCTTATAGTTTTCAGTGTACAGCTCTTTTGCCTCCTTAGGTAGGTTTTTTCCTAGGTATTTTATTCTTTTTGATGCGATGGTAAATGAGATTTTTCTTTATTTCTCTTTCTGATCTTTCATCTGTTAGTGTATAGAAATGCAGCAGATTTCTGTGTAGTAATTTTTTTATCCTGCAACTTTACCAAATTCATTGATGAGCTCTAGTAGTTTTCTAGTTTTGTCTTTAGGATTTTCTATGTAAAGTATCATGTCATCTGCAAACAGTGACAGCCTTACTCCTTTTACAATTTGAATTCCTTTTATTACTTTTTCTTTTCTGATTGCCATGGCTAGGACTTCCAAAACAATGCTGAGTAAAAAATGGCAAGAGTGGACATCCTTGTCTTGTTCCTTATCTTAGAGTAAATGCTTTCAGCTTTTCACCTCTGAGTATGATGTTAGCTATAGGTTCATCATATATGGCCTTTATTATGTTGAGGTATGTTCCCTGTGTGCACACTTTCTGAAGTTTTTATCGTAGAATTTTGTCAAATGCTTTTTCTGCATCTGTTGAGATGATCATGTGGTTTTTATTCTTCAATTTGTTGATGTGGTGTATCACACTGACTGATTTGCGGATATTGAAAAAGCCTCGCATCCCTGGGATAAATCCCACTTGATCATGGTGTATGATCCTTTTAATGTATTGTTGGCTTTGGTTTGCTAGTATTTTGTTGAGGATTTTTGCATCTATATTCATCAGTGATACTGGCCTGTAGTTTTCTTTTTTTGTGGTATTTTTGTCTGGTTTTGGTATCAGGGTCATGGTGGCCTCAATGAATGAGTTTGGGAGTGTTCGTTCTTCTGCAATTTTTGAAATATTTCAGAAGGGTAGGTGTTAACTCTTCTCTAAGTGTTTGATAGAGTTCATCTGTGAAGCCATCTGGTCCTGGACTTTGGTTTGTTGGGAGTTTTTATTTTTTTATTTTATTATTTTTATTTTTTATTTTTTTCCAGTACGCAGGCCTCTCACTGTTGTGGCCTCTCCCTTTGCGGAGCACAGGCTCCGGACGTGCAGGCTCAGCGGCCACAGCTCACGGGCCCAGCCACTCCGCGGCATATGGGATCCTCCCAGACCGGGGCACGAACCCATGTCCCCTGCATCGGCAGGCGGACTCTGAACCACTGCGCCACCAGGGAAGCCCTGTTGGGAGTTTTTAAATCACAGTTTTAATTTCAGTACTTGTGATTGGTCTGTTCATATTTTCTATTTCCTCCTGGTTCAGTGTTGGGAGATTGTACCTTTCTAAGAATTTGTCAATTTCTTCCAGGTTGTCCATTTTATTGGCATACAGTTGCTTGTAGTAGTCTTTTATGATCCTTTGTTGCATTAGGTGTAAGGTTAGGTTGTTTGAGATTTTTCTTATTGGGTTGGCCAAAAGGTTGGTTTGTTTTTTTCCCGTAAGATGGCTGTAGTTAGTTGTCTTAACGTCATTAAGACATTAACGTCATTAACATTAAAGACTTAGTTGTCTTTAACATCATTCGAAACAGTTTTATTAGACTGTATGTGACAGCTGTCATATTGGCGAGCATTTAAAGAAAGGCGTCAAAATTGGTGAATTTTTGTGTAGCCATTTTAATTGAAGATGGAAGAAAACAACATTTTCAGCATATTATGCTTTACTATTTCAAGAAAGGTAAAAATGCAACCAAAATGCAAAAAAAGATTTGTACAGTGTATGGAGAAGGTGCTGTGACTGATTGAACATGTCAAAAGTGGTTTGTGAAGTTTCACGCTACAGATTTCTCGCTGGACGATGCTCCATGGTCGGGTAGACCAGTAGAAGTTGATAGTGAGCAAATCGAGACATTAATTGAGAACAATCAACGTTATACCACACAGGAGATAGCCAATATACTCAAAATATCCAAATCAAGCACTGAAAATCATTTGCGCCAGCTTGGTTATGTTTATTGCTTTGATGTTTGGGTTCCACGTATAAGTTAAACGAAAAAAACCTTCTTAGCATATTACCTCATGCAACTCTCTACTTAAACGTAATGAAAATGTTCCGTTTTTAAAACACATTGTGATGGGTGATGAAAAGTGGGTACTGTATAATAATGAGGAATGGAAGAGATCGTGGAGAGGTCGTGGGGCAAGCTAAATGAACCACCACCAACCACACCAAAGGCCAGTCTTCATCCAAAGAAGGTGATATTGTGAATATGGTGGGATTGGAAGGGAGTTCTCTATCATGAGCTCCTTCTGGAAAACCCAAACAATTAATTCCAACAAGTACTGCTCCCAATTAGACCAACTGAAAGCAGAACTCAACAAAAAGCAACCAGAATTAGTCAGCTTCTACAAAATGCATAATCTTCCGTCAGGATAACGCAAGACTGCATGCTTCTTTGACGACAAGGCAAATCTGTTACAGCTTGGGTGGGAAGTTCTGATTCATCTGCTGTATTCACCAGACACTGCACCTTCAGATTCCCATTTATTTAGGTCTTTACAAAATTCTCTTAATGGAAAAAATTTCAATTCCCTGGAAGACTGTAAAAAGCACCTGGAACAGTTCTTTGCTCAAAAAGATAAAAAGTTTTGGGAAGATGGAATTATGAAGTTGCCTGAAAAATGGCAGAAGGGAGTGGAACAAGAGGGTGACTACGTTGTTCAATAAAGTTCTCAGTGAAAATGAAAAATGTGTCTTTTTTACTTTAAAATCGAAAGTACTTTTTGGCCAACCCAATATTTCCTGAGGTAAGATTGTATTGCTATAAACTTCCCTCTTAGAACTGCTTTTGCTGCATCTCACAGGTTTTGGATCATCATGCTTTTGTTTTCATTTGTCTCTAGATATTTTTTTATTTCCTCTTTGAATTCTTGAGTTATCCATTGGTTGTTTAGTAGCATATTGTTTAGCCTCCATGGGTTTGTGTTCTTTAGTTTTTTTTTCTTGTAGCTGGTTTCTAATCTCATAGCACAGTGGTCGGAAAAGCTGCTTGATATTATTTCAATTTTCTTAAATTTACCGAGGCTCACTTTGTGGTCCAATATGTGATCAATCCTGGAGAATGTTTCATGTGCACTTGAGAAGAAGATGTATTCTGCTTTAGGATAGAATGCTCTATAAATGTCAATTAAGTACATCTGGTCTAATGTGTCACTTAAGGCCTCTATTTCCTTATTTTCTGTCTGGATGATCTGTCCATTGATGAAGGTGGGGTGTTCAAGTCCCCCAGTATTATTGTGTTACTGTCGATTTCTCCTTTTATGGCTGTTAGTATTTGCCTTATATACTGAGGTGCTTCTTTGTTGGGTGCTTATATATTTACACTTGTTATATCTTCTTGTCTTGATCCCTTGATCATTTTGTACTGTTCTTTGTCTAACAGTCTTTAAAGTCTATTTTGTCTGATATAAGTATTGTTACTGCAGCTTTCCTTTTATTTCCATTTGCATGGAATATATTTTTCCATCCCCTCACTTTCAGTTTGTATGTGTCCCTAGATCTGAAGTGGGTCTCTTGTAGACAGCATATATACGGGTCTTGTTTTTGTATTCATTCAGCCAGTCTTTGTCTTTTGGTTGGAACATTTAATCTATTTACGTTTAAGGTAATTATCAATATGTATGTTCTTACTTACATTTTGTTAATTGTTTTGGATTTGTTTTTGTAAGTCTTTTTTCTTATTACCTTCCTCATTTGTTCTCTTGTGATTTGATGACTAACTTAAGCGTTGTGTTTGGACTCCTTTTTCTTTCTTGTGTATGACTCTATGGTAGACTTTCGGTTTGCAGTTACCTTGAGGGCTTTTTTTTTAATCTTATTTTTTTAGTATTTCCTTTGTGGTTTTTTTTTTTTTTTTTTTGGCTGCGTTGGGTCTTCGTTGCGGCACACGGGCTTCTCTCTAGTTGTGGTGTGTGGGTTTTCTCTCTCTAGTTGTGGCGTGTGGGCTCCAGGGCGCATGGGCTCTGTAGTTGTGACACGTGGGCTCTGTAGTTTGCAGCTCACGGGCTCTCTTGTTGAAGCGCGTGAGCTCAGTAGTTGTGGTGTGCAGGCTTAGTTGCCCCATGGCATGTGGGATCCTAGCTCCCCAACCAGGGATCGAACCCACGTCTCCTGCATTGGAAGGTGGACTCTTCACCACTGGACCACTGGGGGAGTCCCTACCATGAGGTTTTGATATAGCGGTCTATATATAAACAAGATTGTTTTAAGTTGCTGGTATTGTAATTTCAAATGCATTTCCAGTATCCTGCATTTGTACTCTTTTTTTTTTTTTTTTTTTTTTTGCGGTACGTGGGCCTCTCACTGTTGTGGCCTCTCCCATTGCAGAGCACAGGCTCCAGACGCACAGGCTCAGTGAGCCCGCTCCGCGGCATGTGGGATCTTCCCAGACTGGGGCACGAACCCGTGTCCCCTGCATCGGCAGGCAGACTCTCAACCACTGCACCACCAGGGAAGCCCTGTACTCTCTCCTTATAATTGTTTTTTTTTTCTTGCGGTATGCGGGCCTCTCACTGTTGTGGCCTCTCCCATTGCGGAGCACAGACTCCGGACGCGCAGGCTCAGCGGCCATGGCTCACGGGCCCAGCCGCTCCGCGGCATGTGGGATCTTCCCGGACCGGGGCACGAACCCGCATCCCCTGCATCGGCAGGTGGATTCTCAACCACTGCGCCACCAGGGAAGCCCCCATATAATTGCTGTTTTTGATTTCATATTTGTGTGTGGATGATTTCCTACCTTCACTATATGTTTGCCTTTACTGATGAACTTTCCCATTTGTAATTTTCTTGTTTCTAGTTGTGGCCTTTTCTTTTTCACCCAGAGAAATTTCTTCAGCATTTGTTGCAGAGCTGGCCTGGTTTTTTTAAATTCTCTTAGCTTTTGTTCGTCTGTAAAGCTTTTGATTTCTCCATCAAATCTAAATGAGAGCCTTGCTGGTAGAGTATTCTTGGTTGTAGGTTCTTCCCTTTCATTGCTTTATTTTTTTTTAATATTTATTATGGCTGCATCGGGTCTTAGTTGTGGCATGCGGGATCTTTCATTTCAGTGCGAAGGCTCTTTGTTGTGATGCATGGGCTTTTCTCTAGTTGTGGTGCACAGGCTCCAGAGTGTGTGGGCTCTGTAGTTTGTGGCATGTGGGCTCTCTAGTTGAGGTGCCTCAGCTCAGCAGTTGTGGCCTGCAGGATTAGTTGCCCCATGGCGTGTGGGATCTTAGTTCCTCCCAGGGATCAAACCCGTGTCCTCTGCATTGGAAGGTGGATTCTTTACCACTGTACCACCAGGGAAGTCCCTTCATCACTTTAAACATATCTGGCCTGCAGAGTTTAAACATATCTGGCCTGCAGAGTTTCTGCTGAGAAATCAGCTGATAACCTTGTGGACGTTTCCTTGTATGTTATTTGTTTCTTTTGTTGCTTTTAATATTTTTTGCCTTTAATTTTTGTCAGTTTGCTTACTATGTGTCTCAGGGTGTTCCTCCTTGGGTTTGTCGCTTCCTGGACTTGGGTGACTGTTTCCTTCCCCATGTTAGGGAAGTTTTTAGCTATTATCTTTTCAAATATTTTCTCAGGTTCTCTCTCTCTCTCTCTCTCTCTCTCTCTCTCTCTCTCTCTCTCTCCCCCCTCCTTCTGGGACCCCTATAATGTGAATGTTGTTGCGTTTAATGTTGTCCCAGAGGTCTTTGGGACAGTCCTCATTTCTTTTCATTCTTTTTCCTTTATTCTGTTACATGGCAGTGATTTCCACCATTCTGTCTTCCAGCTCACTTATCCATTCTTCTGCCTCACTTATTCTGCTATTGATTCCTTCTAGTGTGTTTTTCATTTCAGTTATTGTATTGTTCATCTCTGTATGTTCTTTAGTTCTTCTAGGTTTTTGTTAAACATTTCTTGTATCTTATCGATCTGTGCCTCCATTCTTTTTCCAGGATCTTGGATCATCTTTATTACCATTCCTCTGAATTCTTTTGAGGTAGACTGCCTATCTCCACTTCACTTAGTTGTTCTTCTGGGGGTTTATCTTGTTCCTTCATCTGGAACATACTCCTCTTCTGTCTCATTTTGTCTAACTTTCTGTGATTGCAGTTTTTGTTCTGCAGGTTGCAGGGTTGTTGTTCTTCTTGCTTCTGCTGTCTGCCCCCTGGTGGATGAGGCTGTCTGAGAGACTTGTGCAGGCCTCCTGGTAGGAGGGAATGGGTCTTGTCCCTCTGGTGGGCAGGGCTGTGTCGGGGGTGTGTTTAGAGGGCAACTGTGTACTCACTCAGGAAGACTTTAAGTAGCCTGTCTGCTGATGGGTGGGGCTGTGTTCCCGCCCTGTTGTTTGGCCTGAGGCAACCCAGCACTGGAGCCTACAGGCTGCTGGGTGGGGCCAGGTCTTGGTGAGAAATTGGTGGCCCCCAGGAGGGCTCATACCAATGAGTAGTCCCAGAACTATTGCCGCCAATGTCTTTGTCCCCACAGTGAGCCACAGCCATCCTCCGCCTCCACAGGAGACCCTCCAATACCAGCAGTTAAGTCTGGCCCAGGCTCTTACGAGGCTGCTGCTTTTTTCCCTGGTTCCTGGTGCACACAAAACATTGTATGCACTCTCCAAGAGTGGAATTTCTGTTTCCCCCAGTCCTGTGTAATTCCTGCGATCAAACCCCACTGACCTTCAAAGCCAAATTCTGTGGGGGCTCCTCATCCCATTGCCAGACCCCCAGGCTGAGGAGCTTGACGTGGACTCAGAACTTTCACTCCTGTGGGAGAACTTCTGTGGTATAGTTATTTTCTAGTTTGTGGGTCACCCACCCAGTGGGTATGGGATTTGATTTTATTGTGATTGTGTCCCTCTTACTGTCTCGTTGTGGCTTCTTCTTTGGATAATAGGGTATCTTTTTTGGTAGGTTTTGGTAGGTTCCAGCATTTTGTTTTTGTCAGTGGTTTTTCAGCACTGTGATTTTGGTGTTTTTGCAAGAGGTGAGCTCATGTCCTTCTACTCTGCCACTCTGCCATCTTGTCCCTGCCTCTATAAAATATACCTCCCTGTGCTCAGTGTTGCTGAGACTAAAATATTCTTCTAAATGTCACATTATAAGGATGAATTAAAGGTGAGGGAGTTACACAAAGTAACAAAATGCTCCCAAATGAGTCAACAGAATAAGGTCTGGAACTGGTGAGCTTGCCATTTTGATGATCAAACTGATACACTCCGAGAGTGGTTAATAATGCCTGAAAGATGGGAATAAGAATTCAGGGAAAAAAAGTGACTCTTTAAAGAAAAGGTGATCCTTCTGTAAAATAAGTGCTATAGAATATTTATGGACTAATTCATATGCACAGGTATAGAGATCGATTATGCACAAATATTATCTGTAGAAAATGTGGCAGTTATTGTGGACAGTAGGTGAACAATGAGACTGCAACGTAGTGTTTCTTAGAAAAGCCAACATAACACCACCACTGTAGTAACGAATATCTATAAAAACCAGAGCAAAATACTATTATATATGTAGCCGACTATAGTTAATATAAAACTTAGACTTTTATATTTCATAAAGGGTGTTGATAAATTTGAAGAATCTAGAGAAACAGTTCAAAAAATCAGTAGTTTGGAAATGGAATGTTTTAGGACAGTCTCATGGTCACAAACGGGCATGGGTCATATACAGCCCAAAGATTTATTTTTGTTTAGCACCTATAGTGTTACAACACAGTTTATTTATAATTAACTGTCAGTTGATTTCACATAAAATACAGATATTAGGATTCTCTTGAAAAATCTGAAAATATGGTAATCCTCCACAAATTCCCATAGGACAACAATCAGGTAGAGCTGAGTAGCTACTGCCCTCTGTTGACAGCCCTTGAGCTCTCCAGTTCCCATCACCCCACTATTGCTTCCCTGACCCAATTAATAACCTCACTCTTCTGTTTACTGCCTGAGGACATATAAGGGGTCTATAACCTTATGTTTAGAAAGACTAGGTTTGGAGTCAGGTTACCTAGATTCCAGTTTCTATTCTGCTACTAATTGTGTGACCTTGAATAAAGCATAATTGTAAAATCTTAAAGGTAGAAGGGAATTTAAAGACCATCTGGTTCAACTTCCAGCCTAATGCAGGAATTCTCTCTGCTAAAGTTTCGAAAGGTGGTTAAGCCAGCTAGCCTCGGTTTGCGCATTTCTGTTTACTTCACAAAGTAAAAGCCTGTTCCATTTTAGAAAGTTCTAGCTATTAGAAACTTCTACACCTTGAGTCTGAGTTGGCCTACATGCAGTACTAAAACTGTATATTGTATAAAATACTTTCTCATAGTACTGAACAAAGCAGAACTATAGTAACTTAATAGATGTGATATGAAAGACAAGCTATCTACCTTCATACTTCCTTTTATTCAAAAGTATAGTTTGTGTGTAAAATGTACTAGGCCATCAAATGGGTGAATGATTTTATAGCAAAGCATGATACAGATGTAAATACCATTATAATATTAGTTAGATTGTAGCCAGACCAGTTATAGAGTTTCATTGTAGACTTAGTAACCAGTTTTTATGTTATCATTGGAAATATTTGCCATTTCTGTTAAAAAAAAAAAAAAAAAGGAAAGAAGACTTAAAGATATCTTGTTTGTATAATGGCATTTGTCAGTGTGTTCATACTTTTTAATTTTCCAGGACTTGCAGACTTAATCCCATGAGCTCACTTCTAATATCAGTAAAGGGTATGAGCTGTCTATGTGGTTCAAGCTGCCACTTGAGGGTTTCTCCTTCCTGTGGAGCTTTCTAATGGAATTCAAGGTTCTCTCTAAGGGTGAGCATTATGAAGCCTTCCCAGGCTGCTTGAGAGGAGGAAGTGCACCATAGGTTCAAGGACACAGGCAAAGTTTAATGTGCACAAACATGCTTTTGCTTCTGCTTACTCTGATTGGCAAGGTTAACTCTGAGAGGCTGCAGCTTTTAAAAGTGATTTGATTAAACCCACCACTTTATTCCTTTCAGTTTTCCCCCTCCCCTTCAAGCACCAAACCACCACCTCCTTTGTCTTTGCAGTCTTTGCTTTACCAATTACCTTTTCTCTCTTTTTTCGTGATTTTGTGTCAAATTTTGACATTTTGTGAAATAGAATAATGATTTCAAAAGTAAGGTAACTTGCATCATTGAAAGTTTTGCCATTTCCACACTTATGTTTTATAAAACTCCAAATCCCTTACCTTCATTTGACTTACCTTATGATGTAAGGAAAGACAGAATTATCACTTACATTAGCAATTTGCTTAGATTTACCACAGCCTTTTATCAAGAATTGGCTTGTATACAATGAATTCCTTTCACAGAAGTGTTTTAAAAAATAATCTTTTAATTACAAAAACTCCAACCATGTGCAAACTTAGGGAGAATAATATACCACCAAACTTCTGTGTACTCATCATCCAGTTTCAGCAATTACCAATTCATGGCCAGTCTTTTTAATCTATACTTCTACCCTACAATAGTGGTCTTTAACCTTTTTAGGAAGAATATAAGGAGAGCTATGAACACCAAAGAGAAAGGATATGGATGTAGAATTTTCGCAAACAGTTTTAATATGTTCATATACTTGCTGAAGCCCTTCCATGGATGTCCTAGGAATCTAAGAATCCAGAATAAGAATTCCTGCATTCCAGCAAAAAGGACACTGAATTTTCTCAGCTTTTCTGTTCACATGAATGTAAGGATTGGGGATTAGCAAAGGTCCTCCTATGAAAGCAACAGTAAAGTTAAGCCAGTGACAGGGTTTTTTAATGATTAAATATTCATTATAGAATTTCATAATATACTCCCTTACTGCCATTTTCAGCTTCTTTTCCCTTTGGTTGCTTGTTAGTTTCTCTTCTAATTGATGGTTCTTTTACAAAAGTTGACAGACTTGGGAGACATTCAGTGACTCAACTCTCAAGGCCTAACAACTTTAGAATTTCATCCAGAGCTTCTGAGTTATTGCTAACAGCTAAAAAAAAAAGAAAACTGTCTCTCCCTATATATCCAGGATAGAATAAATAATAATGAAATGCATTAAGTTGTTAAGAACTTAATAAAGCTGAAGTTTCCATTAAAGAGGATACTAGCTTTTAAGTACAAATTTTAATTAATAAAGCATATTTATCAGAACTGTAGGGATGGCTGATTGGACATGACAAAAGGGTAATCTTTCTTTTTCCCAACCTGCTTCACATCCTTCTTTTGTCAGCTGGTAGGTACTTCGCTAAGCCTCCCTCTGAAATAGCTGTGGTCATAGGGTAGACTCAAAACACGAGCGGTTAGTAAAGCATGCGGGATTCCCCTGTAGAACTATTTTGTTTTTGAACCCCATACCATCTGATCCTGATGTGAGCTAAAAGTATTTTTTAAAAGCAGGTAATAATAATAGAGGAATAGTTGATATAATTTAATTATTAATAATTTTATTTCAAAATAATAGATATATTTTCTCTTTGGCATGGTTTCTCCTCTTTTTCTTCTTTATGTGGGGAGCTGGGGGACAGAGTAAGGTGTATGATACTCATTTGAGTATGGTTAAAAATATTTCTATTAAAGTGATGATTCAGAAAGGAACCACCCTTATTTATAGGTAGCCCCCCACCCCTTTTTTTTTAAGTCCTCCATTCTGGCATTCCCTCTATATTATGGTTGGGAGTACTTTTAATATTTTATTGAAGAGGGAAAGAATCAACAACAACAACAAAATCCCATAATGTTTAACGGTTATATCCATTCAACAAATATACCAAAATAAATATATGATCATAGAAGGTAGATATTCATATATTTCATATATATATTTCTATAGATGTGTGCAATCCATATAATGTAGATCAACTTGTTTTTATTAATTGATGTTTCTGCAGTATTTTGAAAGTTGTATAATGTGGGGTTTTACCCCATTACAGGTTGGGAATACACAGTCTTCGCTCTGCAGTACCTCCTTCTTTTGAGAGAAGGTTGAATGCCTAATCTCTGTGCTCTCCTTGGGCTTTGTTCAAGGCCAAATTCGTCAAGAAATTTTTCAGGAAGCTCAATACGAAAATATCACATATAAAAAGATTAACCATCACTTTCAATACATTTTAAAATATTTTCTTTTTTATAAGTGTCCTAAAAATTTGTTTCAGATATTTTACAGATTCCATCATGGTTCATTTTTTTTGTTATTTGGACTGAAGTTGAGCTCTCTACTGTTTGAGTGCCCTAACCTCTCTCAATAGAGAGATGTCTAAGCACCTGTTTAAAAAAAATAAAGATGCCTGTTGCCTGTAACAAAAACTATCCCCACCTACAATTTATTAAACCTTGACATACTGCATTACTTAAGAATTCTCAGAGAAAATTAAAACCCTTTTGACTGGGTTCTGCCATGCAGGGAAATTTTTAGTGACATTTAAAAGGTTTCTCTTGTGTTCCTCTAATGGGATAAGTAAAAAAGGCTTGTTTTAGCCCAGCAAATGGGGGGACAATCCAATTTCCTTGATTCCATCAAGACACTTTTAAAGCATTAGCCTGTGCAGTAAAAAAAATTCAACTGACCCCCTTTGCCTGATGGCTTTGAAAAGTATCCTTATGTGTAGGTATTTGCCCAACACAGCATACTTGGTTATTGCTCTTCCAACACATCCGTTGATGGAAAAATCTTATGTGAAGCTCCAATAAATGTCAGTTTATGTTATAGAACTATAAAAACAGTGCACCAGACTATAATGGTCTTTCTGATGGGCAGCCTTTCCCTGGAAGATGAAAAGAAATCCTGCCAAGTATGTTTAAATTTAAAAATTAAGGAAAAGATAAATTGTTTAAGTAATTTAGTGAACTTTTTGTTACATTCAGTTTGTTCACTGCTGTTGATATTTACTTCTATTTGTCCAAAAGATGGTGCTCATTTACAGAGAATATACTAGCATAGGGCAGTGGTCCTCCAATGTTGACTAGTATAAGAATCATCAGGGCTTGTTAAAACAAGTTTCTGGGCCCAACCCCCAGAGTTTCTGGTTCCATAGGTCTGGGGTGGAGCCTAATTTGCATTTTTCACAAGTTTCCAGGTGGAACTGATACTGCTCCTCTGAGGCCCACACTTGGAGAACCACTGGCCTAGGGGATCTGAAAGGATACTCACCTCTGGATCAGTGGTTCAAAATTTGAATCAAATCACTTAGCCTGAAAGTCATTAACATCTGAGAGCACTCTGATGTGTGAAAAATGTGTTGATGGGCATCAATAAAGTCTTGAGTGGAGAGGCGTGTATTTGACATTTGGCTTTCTCTTTGGCAGTCTTTAAAACCCATTCCAAAGGGAAGGAAAACATAAAGACGATGGAGCTTTCGTTTTAGAGACAGTGCAGGAGAGAAAAGTATGGGAGCTCTATGTTACTGAAAAAAATAGAAACTGAACATAAGTTTTCTATGATCCATTACCTAATAGTAGAATGAAGCTGTTGTTTATGGTATCCTGATATTTAAATTTTTCTTTTTAATGAGAACTTCTGCCCTTTAACTATGTAAAAACTCAAAGCACCTTCTTATTAGTTTTTAAAAAAGTAAACTACATTTGATATTCTGATTCTTTGAAACTTGATTTTTGTGTAAGAAATAATGGTAATTGTGTTATCCAGAATATTTCACTCTAGCTATATCAGCAGTATTTCCTCTGAAATACTTAGAATTGATCTAATAGCCTACTTTTACTCAAGAGTCTAGAGAGTTAGATACTATTTATTCATTTGTCCTTAAAATGTACCTGTGAAGTAAATAGGAGACCAAAAATAATCACCTTTTGACGAGAAGAAATTATAATAGAGAGATTTGTTGGTGTCTGAAAATCATAGAGGCAAAACTGGAAAGAAAGAAACTTAGGAACCTTAGATAGACCCTTTTAAAGAAGGTAGTGCAGCACTCAGTCTCATTTTCTTCTGGTGGAAGAATACGTATGCTAATCCGTACATGTATATCTGTTCTTACAGTGTCTAAATGCTTTATAGTGATTCGTAATGTTCTTCTGTTTCACACTTTTATTTTCTTCTATCTGTCCAAGTAAATTCCGTTCAAACAAATCTTTTTTTCATAAAATATTTATATCTTATTTTATAACACTGTATTTTTAAAAAGACTTATACATAACATTGATTCATGTAATCTGCGAAGCTATTGTTTGTCTATTATTTTTTAATGGTTTCCTTTTAAAGTTATGGAAATACCATGTAATATAGAGGAGGCCCCCCAAAATCTATCTGATTTGTTTTATTCATTGCACTGTCACCTTTTAAAAATATTTGTTGGGGCTTCCCTGGTGGCGCAGTGGTTGAGAGTCCGCCTGCCGATGCAGGGGACCCGGGTTTGTGCCCCGCCCGGTCCGGGAGGATCCCGCATGTCCGCCGAGCGGCTGGGCCCGTGAGCCATGGCCGCTGGGGCTGTGCGTCCGGAGCCTGTGCTCTGCAACGGGAGAGGCCACAGCAGTGAGAGGCCCGCGTACCGCAAAAATATATATATATATATATGTTTGTTGAATTTGTGGCTAGCTTTGAAGCAAAACAAATGCTACTGTTTTTGTTTTTCCGGTACGCAGTCCTCTCACTGATGTGGCCTCTCTCGTTGCGGAGCACAGGCTCGGGACGCACAGCCCCAGCGGCCATGGCTCACAGGCCCAGCCGCTCCGCGGACATGCGGGATCCTCCCGCACCAGGGTACGAACCCGGGTCCCCTGCATCGGCAGGCGGACTCTCAACCACTGCGCACCAGGGAAGCCGCCAAATGCTACTGTTTTAAAGAGTTATCAGTTGCTTTGGGAGTAAGGGTACTATCTGCATTACTTAAAACTCTGTTTGAAAATAATTAAAGGTGACTGAAATTTCCATGGGTTAAATGAATGGAATCAGGTAATCAGCACTTTTCCGGAGCCCTCCTGCATTTCCCTAGAGTCCTGAGCCTACATTTTGTGATTCCCTTCCAGCACCAACCTTCTTTTTTGTTTTGGTTTTTCTCCTCAGCTAAGGATAGGTAATCAAGTCAAATGATAATGATCCACATGGTAGCAGGTATATTCTGCTGACCTTTCCCTGTGGTGCAGTGAGTACTGAAGATGGAGTCCAGAGAAGACTGCACAGAGGAGGTCAGTGCAGAAGTGGGAGCAGTTAATCTCTCTCCTGCTCTGATATCCGACAGCTGGTCTCACATGGGCCTGGTGCCAGCAGTGTCTTTACAGGCTTTGTGGCAGAGATTATTTAAAGGAGATTAATCCCTCTAAACCCCTTATATTTTAATTATTTCTGTATGTATTTATAAAACCTGCAGTCTGCTTGTTTCAGGGCACAGTTGTCCAAGCCCTTGTCTTTAACCTGGTTTCCACAATCAGACAAGTCTATCTCTGTTACCACAAAGGATACACCATTGATTTGATTTTCCTTGTTACTGAAATTGTTTGGGGTTTTTTTATTCATTTGTTTTTTGGTTGGTTTTGGTTTTTGGTTTCTGTTTGATATTAACATTACTGTTTGAGAGAATAACTAAAGTTAATATGACTTATTTTAGAATATCTGCTAAAATGCTGTTTTTGTATTACATGATAGGAATCTAAAGTTGTAGACTGTAGGATGTGAAAACCTCTTGGTATTATTAAAAAACAATAGACCTTTCAGGGTATTATATTTTAAAGATTGATTAGTGGACATGCCTACCACGGTTTCCAGCATTGTCAGCTAACTTTATGCCTGACCAGGGCATCCAGAACAAAGATTTCTGCCTTTCCAATTTATGTTATTGAGGACTATCAAAATTTCCTTCGAATTTGAGTCCACACAGTATGAAAGAACAAAAATCCTTCATTAAAAAAAAAATAGCTATGAACTATCCTTTGTGGCATTGGAGCATCACGTCTCTAGCCACCATGGAAGTGCTTCTGTCTTTAACATGCAAGGAAGCATTTCTGCCTCTTCATGCACTCTATTGCACCTTCTTTCCAATAGCTAGGAAAGGAATTCTTTGGGAATCATCCTCCTGAAGGTCTTCCGCCTTCTAAGGAACCTCTAATAGGGCCTGTCTTGATTTAGAATGTGTTCATGATATTTGTATCTTCTAACTACTTGTTTTAGAAAGAAAACATGTCCGAATTAAGTACATACATAGATACATAAATAAGATCTGTGGGAGTAGCATAAAGATCTTTCACGCTCTACATATTTTGTGAATGCATTTTAATTGGTGTTAGTTGAGCTTTTTCCTTGGTCTTTCCAAAAAATGAATTCTCTTTCCTGTAACAGTTATTTTTCAATAATAGGTATTATGGAAGCATATATTACCATAAAGAATCAGATTGTAATGTAATAGTATAATACCGAATAATATAAACAATCTATTTTGTATAATATGTTCTCATATTTGAACTGATCTAAACTTCCTATATGTACAATGTTAATTTTTAAAACCATAAAAATATGCCAAATTCTATTAAAAGCTAGGGAAATCCTTAGTTAGAAATTCTTATCTGACTTGAAGACAATTAGAATATGCTTCAAAGTTTCAGGTAGAAGAATGGCATGCTTAGGACAGTGCTTGCAAAAGGGATAGGAGACCAGATAAATTATTAGGGAGGCTCTTGTAGGAATTAGTGGATTAGAAGGTTAGGACCTGGTTAAGGTCCATTACTGTAGAGAAAGAAAGAATCAGATACAGTACAGAAGGAGAATTCAATCAACTTCACTTGATGAAGGACAGTATAAGAGGTAAAGAAAAGGGATAGGTTGAATATGACTCCAAAGCCATAGGCAAAAAAGTTTTCTGGTTTTGATGTGGCTAACTTTAGGGGGCTATCCTGAAATTCATTTAAAATGTCCTAAAGAAAAAGAGAAGCCAAGAGAGAACATTTGTACACACAGAGATGTTTTTCCAAAAGAATAACAGATTCTAAGAGAAGGCTGAATCTTTATTTTAAAATCTCAGATACTGAAAAATCTCCATATAAATATGAAGATATACAGAGAAACCCGTAAAATCCCAGTAGTGTTTAAGAGCATAAGCTCTGAAGCCAGAGACTTAAGTTCTGGCTCTGCACCTTATAAATCCTGTGACCTCAGACAAAGTTACTTAACCTACCTAAGCTTCAGTTTCTTCATTTGTGAAATGAGATAACTTAATACCTACTTTATGAGGTTGTTGCGTGGATTACATAAGAGAACACATAAATTGCTTAGTGCAGTAAACAGATTTGCTACTACCATCATTGTTCTTACTCACAACTGACTAAAATCAGTCTTTCTTGCTATATTGGCAGGCTATAGGCAGAAAGGTATACAAAATGAACTATCATTAAAGTTGCCCACAATACTGCATCTTTGTCTGTTTTGCTACTCATACAAGGCATGTATATGTTTATTATAGAATTCTAATTCATAGGTGACTTGAAGTCTTTTGTTCTTATTTTTAAATCAATACCAGAAGTAATACCTTTTTATTTGACTCTTAGTTGTACAGCCATACACAAAAGTTATTAAATTACAGTTGGGAGGTAGAGGGTAGAGTAGGGGAATAAACTAAAGCGAACATTTATTGAGACTCTTAATACAATCATTCATTCCCCTTAATAAAATCAGTCACTTATGCCAGAAAAACAGCTCAGAATAGTTTTATCTTTGAATATGTGGATTTTGCTACCTCTCTTCCCATAGGCTGTGTCCTTTTTTATTGGGTCCCGAGAAAACAGCCTATGTAATATTTCTTTTGGATACCCAGGAAAGAATTTAGGCAGCAGGACTAATGTGGACAGTAAAAACTGAAGTAAAAATCTTCCCATGTTTTTAAAGATTTAAAAAATTATTCTAAAAGAGGATGAAAGTGTGTGGATGGTGATAAAAAGCCACCATTTGATTATATTTATCGGCAAATAGTCCTGAAGAAATTACAGTATGAAAAACTGAAATTGTAGCTTCAGGGGAAATAGAGGGTTAAATCTCTGAGCTGTAGAAGCAGATTGTGTTTTCCTTTTGTGATCTGGGCTGACAAGACATCAGTATTCT
This sequence comes from Globicephala melas, assembly GCF_963455315.2. Lineage (NCBI taxonomy): Eukaryota > Metazoa > Chordata > Mammalia > Artiodactyla > Delphinidae > Globicephala > Globicephala melas. The sequence continues at coordinate 49,636,329 of NC_083314.1, forward strand.
ATTCATCTGTTGGGAATTAGGCTGTTAATCCAATCAATGACTCTTGAGTGAGCTGTGGCCTACCTCCCCCACTGGGGAACAATCGGATCAAACTGCAGATTGTTTAAGAGCACAGTGCTGTCCTCATGTCAGGTGGAATTCTCAAACGCTCCCTGGTGAATTGGGGATAGGGAAAGCTGCCTTGGCCCATTTATCCTCCTTCTTAAATAACCAGGTGTCTGCTTCATCCATAGGAAAGCATTAGGCAATAGTGACAACAGGAGTGCAATAGAAATCCATTAACTTTAGCTCACAAAAGTGTGGGTGAAAGGAAGCAATGCTTCCAAACACCCCACAAAACAGCTTATATAAAAGTTTATTCATATTTTTTCCCTACTCCTCAAACCCTAAATCATTTTTTCTGTGGGCTTTTTTTTTGGTTGTTGCTAACAATTCTATATCAGTGAATTTTGTTAACCACCATGAGCTCTTTCTGTGTATTTATACTGCCCTGCCTATATTTTTATAAGTCATCAGGGTAGAAGTAAATTTTAATATAGATTATGGGAACACTAATTAAATAAAATTTTAATTTTAAAATATCTTTCTCTGAGGAATGCTAATTAAATAAAATTTTAATTTTAAAATATCATAGTCTGAGCATACATAATTTTGACATCTTTTGCAGCCTAGCAAAATTTAATTTCTAATTACTGATTTAATAGTCCATTAAGTACATTTGGAAATTATTATTGAACTGATTAGATAGATGTTCAGGGTTGCTGTTACCTTCTATGAAATGCTATCTCAATTTTTCCTTTTAAACAGTAAGGTGAAATGAGCTATCATAAAGCAAAATATCCAAAATACAAAGAGGAATTCTCAAAGAAGGTACTTACAACCCCAATCTTAGTGAAAACAGGCTTAAAGGATAATTTTATGGCTTTCTATCTACATTACGTAGGAGTGTTCCAAAAAGAATTTCCTAAATTTGCCAATTTTATCCATTCGTCCTGCGTATATAGCACACACCTTTTATACCCAGGACTCTTCTTAAGCATTGGAACTGGGCTTCCCTGGTGGCGCAGTGGTTAAGAATCCGCCTGCCAATGCAGGGGACACGGGTTCGAGCCCTGGTCCTGGAGGATCCCGCATGCCGCGGAGCAGCTCAGCCCGTGCACCACAACTACTGAGCCTGCGTGCCACAACTACTGAAGCCCACATGTCTAGAGCCCATGCTCCGCAACGGGAGAGGCCATCGCAATGAGAAGCCCACGCACCTCAACAAGGAGTAGCCCCCGCTCACCGCAACTACAGAAGGCCCATGCACAGCAACGAAGACCCAATGCAGCCAAAAATAAATGAATAAAATAAATAAATTTATAAAACTAAAAAAAAAACAGCATTGGAATTACCACCATGAACAAGACAGACAAGGTCCACACTCTTTGGGAGCATACGCTCTAGTGAGGGCAACATACCAAAAACAATAAATAAGACGCTATCAGATAAGCACTAAGAAATAAGTGAAGTAGGTTGGTTACTTTGAACAGAGTGATCAAGTAAGACTCTACTGAGGAAGTAATAGTTAAACAGAGACTTCAATGGAGAGAAGGTGCTGTAAGTCATGCCCCAAATCCCTGAAACAGGAATGAGCTTGACATACCAAGAGCAGACTACTTATATGTATGCTGTTCCCCAGACCAGAGGGTTTCAGGCCTGGCAAAGCGTCTGAATTTCCTTAGGAACTCTGTAAATATAAAGATATCTGAGCCTCTAGCTCTAGAAATCCTGGTTCGGCAGGGCTGGATAGGACGAAACCTGTGCATCCAGTGCCATGAACAGTACGGAAAACCTACTCCAGCCAGTGTAGATCGTTTCCTCCCTTGAATACATCACATTCTTACCTACTTCCATCTGTGCCTTTGCACATGTTTTTCCTTTGCCGGTAATGTTCACCCTTATCCTCTCACACATACATACATCCTCACCCTTTCAAATACCATGTGCTCTTCAAGGCCGTGTCTCAATAGGAAGCACAGAGCACTATTTTTGAAGTATTCTTACCAAAAAAAGTTGAACCCAAATTTAATAAAACCTATTAAATACATGTGATAATGATGTAATGACATCAAAAGAAAGTAAACTGGCAAATCTGGACTATGGGACATTCTGCTGAACGACTGGACCCTTTCTATAATAAGTCAGTGGCATTTTTTAAAAAGTGGGACAATAAGAAACTCATTAAATAAAAAGAACAATTAGGAGCCAGAATGTAATCAGGTGCCGTAGTATGAGATATTCTGAAAGTACTTTGGAAGAGGTAATGGGGAAGAAAATGGAGAAATTAGTATGAACCACAGTAGTCAGAGACATCTTCAAGAGGGAATTGTGGCCTATCATGAACTGTAAAAGCTAGGTGCTATTTGATGGCCACTGAGGTGGGAATAGGGTTAGGTAGCAGAAACAGCTCAATCTAGATATGTGTTTTTCATGAAGAATAATTGGATAAAGTGGATCCAGAGCATGGATGCTTCGATTAAGGAATTTGTACTACTCTGTGTGTGCATGCATGTGTGTGTGTTTTTAAAAAGAGTAACATAGGGTTTCCCTGGTGGCGCAGTGGTTGAGAGTCCGCCTGCCGATGCAGGGGACGTGGGTTCGTGCCCCAGTCCAGGAGGGTCCCACATACTGCGGAGCAGCTGGGCCCGTGAGCCATGGCCGCTGAGCCTGCGTGTCCGGGGCCTGTGCTCCGCAACGGGAGGGGCCGCAACAGTGAGAGGCCTGCGTACCGCAAAAAAAAAAAAAAAAAAGGAGTAACATAATGGATTTTTTTAGAATGATTAATCTAGTGATGGTGTACTACTACTAGGGAGAAAGGCAACAGGGAAGAATAGCAGTGAAGAAACCATTCTGTTCATTCAGATATGAATTGATAAAGGATTTATATTTGAGTAACAACAGCAGAAGTTATTAATTTCCCAGATACCAAAAGGAAAGTGCCTATTTCATAGCACCCTCTGTGGATGTGGAACTATTTTGTGGACCTAGCAGACTGTGAAAATTTTCATTGTGACACCAGTCAGAATGGCCATCATTTAAAAGTCTACAAATAAAATGCTGGAGAGGGTGTGAAGAAAAGGGAACTCTCCTACGCTGTTGGTGGGAATGTAAATTGGTGCGGCCGCTGTGGAAAACAGTATGGAGGTTCCTCAGAAAACTAAAATAGAATTACCATATGACCCAGCAATCCCACTCCTGGGCATATATCTGGACAAAACTAATTCAAAAAGACATATACACCTCTATGTTCATAGGAGCACTGTTCATAGTAGCCAAGACATGGAAACAACCTAAATGTCCATCAACAGAGGAATAGATAAAGAAGATATGGTACATATATATACAATGGAATACTACTCAGCCATAAAAAAGAATGAAATGATGCTATTTGCAGCAACATGGATGCAACTAGAGATTATCATACTAAGTGAACTAAGAAAGACAAATCATATGAAATCACTTACATGTGGAATCTAAAATATGACACAAATGAACCTATCTGTGAAGCAGAAACAGATTCACAGAGAACAGACTTATGGTTGCCAAGGCATTGGTGAGGGAGGGATGCACTAGGAGTTTGGGGTTAGTAGATGCAAACTATTACATATGGAATGGATGGACAACAGGTCCTACTGTATAGCACAGGGAACTATATTCAATGTCCTGGGATAAACCATAATGGAAAAGAATATGAAAAAGAAAAAATATATATGTATAATTGAGTCACTTTCTTGTACAGCAGAAATTAATACAACATTGTAAATCAACTACACTTCAATTAAAAAACTCTTTTTTCATTGTGAAAGTGAAAAGTGAATGAGTAGGAAAGGAAAGAATCACTTCTTGGATTTCTCCACTGTACGTCTGATTATTTACCATAGGAGGGATTTAGAATCGAGCAGACTGAAGTATATTGAGCTTTAACTGTATAGTATTATAGAAACAGTAATGCAGTAAGCAAAACACCCTTCAGAAGAGAAAATAGTTTGGCTCTGTTCCCTCATGTACCTAAAAATATATAGACTAAGCTACAGCTTCTCAAAATATGCATACTTGAAAAAGTACAGCAATCAACCGACGAGAAGTAAAAATAAATGTGTGGTCCTGAAGAGTAAGATTATGCACTCTCTGAATGTGATATGTCAGTTTTGAGATTATGGTTAATAAGAATTACACAAGCACGCTAGATATGAGACTGTAATTTAGGCTACCTTTTGTCTTTAACAAAAAGAAAAATTTTAACTGCATTTCTTCTGTGCATTGTATTTATTTGTGTTGACTCCCCTTGCTCCTTTTCAGTAGCATAGTACAGTTGAGAAAACATGTATTTTGATGCTGGGCCTTGGGCAAGTTATATATATATAATCTCTCTGAGCCTCATTTTACCCAGCTTGGAAATGGGAATAATAATGTTTATGTTAAGGGTTGTTGTGAGGATTTTAAAAAAATGATGTTCATAAAGCTTCCAGCACACAATAGGTATTCAGCCAATGTTTGTTCCTTTTTCTCTCCTTATTCTAATAAATCCTCAACTGTGTAGCACACTTTGTAAAGTTAAACATTCTAGATTAGTGTGGGTTTCAAATAGCTGAACAGTTACATTCTGCTTTTTATTTTTTAACTTTTTCTGTAAATTTTTTTTTCTAAAATATATTCTATACTTCATTGCCTCCTTCTTAAATCATTGGCTGTACCACAGGTATTTATAGATGGTGAAGCATAGAGCCAAAGCTTCTCTTTCCCTCTTGAGATTGCTAAAATCTACTGGTTGGCATGCAGCCCAGCCCTCTTTATGGCTGGCTATTCTCTGTGGTCTAAAATGTCTGCAACTTGCCACCTCTGTCACAGCTTCTGATTTCTGCTGGCTGCTACTACTGCTGCCCCCATTCTTTCTTCTAATTACCATTAGGCTCTGCTGGCCCTCCTACCGTTTCTGCTCTCTAGTCCTTGCTTTCCTTCACTTTTCACTTTCCGTGTTTCTTCTGCCTCCTGTTGCATCTCATATTTCATAGACAAAGACTGGCCTTTCGTTGCTTTGTCAACCCAGCTAGAAGCATCCTTCTATACAGGAGCCAACTGGTCACAACTTTTTAAATATGATTCTTATCAGCATCTTTCCCCTGTACGGTGGGCCCTATTCCAGGTACTTGAGAATGCCAAAAACCAAGCCCCTAGATTAGTGAGGTGTAACTATATTTGATTTTCCTGCAAGTAGTTTATTTTTGTCTCATTTAACTTTTATTTTATGCCAAGTTTTGTGCTAGACAGAAGGGATGAAGGAACTCTAGGGGTCTGTAAAGTTAAACTATGCTATAGCTCTTACCTTCAAAAGATCAGGAGGACACAAGCATATTCATAAATAATATAAGGTAAAAGATGAAGGGGGATGAGGGAAAGTTTTAAGTAAGGATTGTGAAGCCTCAACGTTCTACTTCAAGTTATAAAGAAGAGTGGCGGCTTGTGAACGCAGTCTCAGAGTAGTGGGTGATAGCTTAGAGTTCGCAAGTGTCAGAACAGGGGAACAGGTCAGAGGGAGGGGAGCTTTCATGATTCCCTACCGTTTTAAAGATAGTGGTAAAGAATCACTTAGGTAAAGAGTCACATGGGTACACTTTTTCTTATTTGAGAGTCTGTGTCTTTAAATTCCCTGTATTACTTTGTCATTCATTTGTGTTCCTTATGAATTTTTATTTGGAAACAAAGGATATGTAGGTATAGTGTAGGGGGTGTACATTTCTATGCTTTTATAGTTTGATTTTTAAGCATGGTTGGATTTTTCTACATTTTAACTTTATTATATGATTTTATTTTTAATTCAACTGAGTATTTTTACTTTACCCTAATGTATAATCCCTTATAATGATTTCAGATGTATGACCAATGTTAATTTATTTGAATTGTTTTTGCTGTTTATAACAACTCTATATTTATTAAATTTGAACATTTCCTTTAAGCTAAAGTGGAAAGGAAAAGCATAAATAACCATGACAAACAACCCTCTTCTGGTGTGGTCATTTGAAATGAAACAACCAAAAAATTTAATTAACTTAAATTTAGAAAAATTAGCTGATATAAGTTGTAAACCAGATGAGTAAAAGCTTTCACTTACTCATTCTTGACATTCAATTCCATTTATTCTTTGTAATATACTTTAAAACAGAATGTTTATAAAGACTAAGGTTTGGGTTCCTATATCCTATTTTGAGGTTACCAAGAAAAAACTGTTTGGAGTCATATTCATGCTTTAATACAAACTCCACTTTAACACACAAAGAGGAATAACAGAGAGAAAGATTTTGCACATACAAGATGATGTGTATTATTAAAACATCATAATCATAATACTAAGAGTATTGTAATATAGTAGTCGATTTAAAATAATTATTAATAATGCTTAAAACCCGAACAGGCTTTATTTAAGTGAGTCATAATCATCAAGTTTATTGATCAAACATTTCTTGAGTGCTTATTATGTGCCAGGCATACAAAAGATGAATAAAAGAAGAATTTACATTTGGGTCCCTAAAGACTACAGTTTGGTTAGAGAGTAATTTTAAATAATCATCTTTTCTTTGTTTTACCCACATACCTATTCTTTAGACATGTCAAGGTACTTGGACATATAAACAATTCAGAGTTGAGGAAAATTTTTTATGTCTTTCTAAAGCCTGATCCTTTTCTCTGGTACTCTTGGAAGACAGAAAAGTTAATAGGATTAGAAGACAACCTGGTTGTCCTCCTGTCTTTCTGTTCCCCACTTGCCAATCAGTTCTGTGATTGCAGTCAAGGTTCTCGTGTTCATGCTCCTGCTCTAATTGATTTCTAGGTGGACACTCTCTAAGTTGAAAGATCCAAAATCTCAATATTTCACATTAAACACAAGAACACTTCAGCCCACAACATCTGAACTCAAAAGCCCCAAATTAGGCATGGTGATCTGAGGAGCATAGCAAACAAGAAATGGATGGGGGTGGGGGGAGGTACAGGCAGGCAGGTAACCCTATCATGCTTGTAACTGTAAATAGACATTTATAACTGATCATCGTTTTAATCGGTTTGATCAGTATTTATTGGCAATAGCCAAGTAATAATCACTGAAAAATGTTTGTAAATGTATAGATGGTATTCAGATTCAGAGAGAGTACAAATGAGCAGTAACTTTTTCTTATTTTAAAGTGATATCAATGTATTTTAGAAATTTTTACAAAATACAAATAATAAGTATAAAGAAAAAGGTTTCAGTCGCCCATAGTCTTACCCTTGAGATAACCGTTGTTATCACTTTGGATGCTTTCCTTATCTTTTTTCTATGGGTAGATAATACATTTTAAAAACAAAAATGGGATCATACTGTACATAGTTTTATATCCTACTTTATTTACTTATCATGAATATCTTCTCATATGCATATCAGACATTCTTCTTCAGCACAATTTCTAGGATGGCTGCCTAGTATTCCATCCTACAAGTACATTATACTGTAGCCATTCCACTGTTTAGATGTTTAGGTTGTTCTCTTTTGCAGTATATAAGCTAGATTGTCAACTCCATGAAGGCAAAGACTATAACTGGTTTATTTATCACTATGTCCCTGATATATAGTAGGCTTTCAGAAAATAGGTGTTTAAATTAATTCTTCTACTCTTCCATGTCTGTACCTATGCAGCTACACATGACAGGAGAAAAATACATAACCATGCTCACTTCAGGCTTAGAACCACTAATCTCATGTGGGCCTTCAGTGCTGCCCAAGCAGTGACACTACATTTCCCTACTCCATTATATCTTCCCTCTGTTAGATGACTCTTTCATACGTTCTCTTCTCTCCTCAAAATTCAAACACCTCCTTCCTCATCCTCTGCTGATGACCTTCCTTCCCATTTAACTGAAGTGAAACAAGAGTCATTAAAAAAGAACTTCCACAAGTTCTACCATCTTACCAATCTACCTGCCTGCATCTGTACTTACATAGCCCACTTTCCCTCCTATGAGTATGTGTGAACTATCTGTGCTTCTAAGGCCAGCCCCTCTGCAAATGTACTAGGTGCCATCCTACCGAAAGACCTTACTGCATGTATCCTTTTTCACGTTATCAGTTTTCCGTCTTCTGTATAGGTTCCCTCAGATATAAATATGCTGCTGTCTCTCCACCCCACTTAACTGTCAGACTGCTGCCCCATTTCACTCCTCTTTACAGCAAAATTCCGTGAAAGAGTTGTTTATACTCTAATTCCTCCTTCCCCATTATTTCTTGAATCCTCGTGAATTAGGTGTTCACTTCTGTCATTCTTTCTGTTCTTATCAGAAGGTCAGTAACTTCTATTTTGCTAAATCTAGTGACCACTTTTCAGTCCTTACCATACCTGACCTATCAGCAGCATTTGGTACAACTGATTACTTTTTCTTTCAATACTTTATTCTCTTGTGTTCTAGGACACTGATTTTCTGACTGCCTTACTGGCCTTCTTGGTCCCTTTTGCTCATTCTTCATCAGTAGTTCCTTCTCAGTCCCTTTTGCTTGCTCCTTTTCTTGTCCTCCTGTCTTGAAATGCCCCAGAGTTCAATCGTCCGATCTCTTCTTTTTTTCTATACTCAACCCTTTGGTGATTTCTTCCAGTCTCTGGGCTTTAAATATCTGCCTTCGGATCTCAAGTTTATACCTCCAGCCCATACCTCTCTTCTGAACTTCAGATGCATATATCTAACTGCCTGCTTGACCTCTCTCTTATATCTGTCTGATAGAGATCCCAAACTATTATTATGTCCAAAACCAAACTCCTGACCTTACCTACAAAACCTGCTTCTCCCCAAGTCTTTTTCATCTTAGTAAATGGCAATTATATCCTTGTTGCTCAAGCCACATTCTTGGTGGAATCCTTAACCTCTTCTGTTTTTCTTACATGAATATCTAATCTATCAGCAAATTCTATTACTTCTACCTTCATAATATGTCCAGAATCTAACTACTTCTCACCTTATCTTCTGCTAGCACTTTGGCCCAAGTCCCCACCGTATCTTATCTGGATGGTTGAAATAAGCTACCCTTCAGTCTGTTCTCAGCCTGGCAGCCAGAGTGATCCTCTTAACACATAAATGAAGTCAAGTTACTCCTCTGCTCAAAACCCTCTGGCAACCTCCCATTGAATTCAGAATAAAAGCCAAAATCCTTACAATGGCTTACAAGGCCCTATGCCATCTGACCCTCAGACCTCTCATACCTCATCTTCTCTGACCAGTGTAACTTGCGCACTTGGCCTCAGCCATACACTTGCCTCTTTTTGGTTCCTGAAACATGCCAGGCACATAACCATCTCAGGGGCCTGGGTACTTGCTCATCTTGCTTCCTCTGTTGCTTTTCCCCCAAATATTCATACAGCTTGTTCTCCCGCCTCCTTCAGGTTTTTCACTCTCAAGTAGTCTTTCCAATAAGGCCTACACTGACTACCTTATTTTAAGTTGAAACTCATTCTGCCCTGCCTCCAGCATTCCTCATTCTTTTCTGCTTTGTTTTTCTCTGTAGCATTTATCATCATCTAACATGTATTTGACTTACTTAGTTTATTTTCTATATCCCCCTCCTCCAAAACTAGGGTAGAGATTTTTGTCTATTTTTATTTATTGCACTTAGAACAGTGCCTGGCACACAGTAGGTACTCAGGAAATAACTGTTAATGAGTGAATGTAAGGAGTGAACATCCTTGGCAGATAAATATTTGTACAAATCCATAATTCATTTATTCATTCACTCAGTAAAATGTTTGAGTGCTTCCTGCATATCGGACTCTATGCAAGGTGCTAGGAGTATAACAGTCAAAAAATCACACATGGGGGCTTCCCTGGTGGCGCAGTGGTTAAGAATCCACCTGCCAATGCAGGGGACATGGGTTCAAGCCCTGGTCCAGGAAGATCCCACATGCCTCGGAGCAACTGAGCCTGTGTGCCACAGCTAGTGAGCCTGTGCTCTAGAGCCCGCAAGCCACAACTACTGAGCCTGCGTGCTGCAACTACTGAAGCCCACGTGCCTAGAGCCCTTGCTCTGCAACAAGAGAAGCCACCACAATGAGAAGCCCACGCACCGCAACGAAGAGTAGCCCCTGCTTGCCGCAACTAGAGAAAGCCCGCGCACAGCAACGAAGACCCAAAGCAGCCAAAAATAAGTAAATCTAAAAATATAAATTAAAAAAAAAAAGTCACACATGGTTCCTAACCTTATGGAGCGCATAATCAAATGAAAAATAAATACATCCTTTAACTATAAATTGTAATAAATGCTAGTGAAGAAACAATGAGGGGATTGAACTAAAGAGTAACAATAGGAGGTGACCTCTTTGAAGCAAATAGTCCAAGAGGAATTTCTCTACATAGATGACAGGCTGGGACTTGAAGGATGAAGTAGGAGCCAGCATGTGAAGAGCATGAAGATCAACATTTTATGAGCTCAGATTAGAAAGTTAGGTGGGGCTAAATGTTGCAGGGTTTCCTAGCCCAGTGGTTCTCAAAGGAGGGACTGGGAGCCCCTGGGGGTCTTTGTGATATTTTCAGGAAGTCCATAAAGTCATTACTGTTTCATAATAATTTTAAGACATTATCATGTACTCTTTTTCACACATTCTCTCATGAGCATTCAGTGGCATTTTCCAGAGGCCACATGACAGGTATCACAACAGATTGAATGCAGAACTAGAAGCGAATATCCAGTTATTTTCTGTTTAGCCAGACTTTAAAGAGATTTGCAAAAATGTAAAGTAATGCCACTCTTCTATGCTTTCTTACCTTTTGGAAAATATATTTATTTTCATTTTTGAAATTAAGTTACTTAGAGTAACATGTAATGGTTTTTAAAATTTCTCAACTTTAATTTCTAATATGGTAAGTACTGATAGATTTAAACTACATAAACAAAAACTCTTTGAGGTCCTCAGTAATTTTGAAGACTTATTGTAAAGGGGTCCTGAGACTAAAAAGGTGAAGAACTGTTGTCCTAGGCCATAGCAAGCATTTGGGACTTTATTCTTAGAGCAATAGGAAGTCATTGAAGGGCATTAAACCAAAGTAATGACATGATCTAATTTAACTTTTGAAAAGGCTACTCTCACTGCCGTCTGAAGAATAGATTGTAGTAGGCTGACAGTAGGAGAGGGGAGGAGGGGGACAAATATGAAGTCACTGCATCAGTCCAGGTAAGAAATGATGGAGGTTTGTACTGAGGGGGTGTATGCGTTTCCTAGAACTGGCATAACAAAGTGCCACACACTGGGTGGCCTAAAACAACAGAAATGTATTGTCAGTACAGTCACTCTCCCTCTGAAACCTATAGGGGAGAATCCTTCCTTGCCGCTTGGAGCTTCTAGTATTTGCTGACAATTCTTGGCATTCCTTGGCTTATGGATGCATCACTCTAATCTATTTCCAAATAAGGTCATATTCTGAGGTGCTGGGAGTTAGGATTTCAACATGTCTTTGGGGGGAACACAGTTCATGACAGGTGGTAGCAATGGGGATGAAGAGAAGTGAAGACATATATGTATTTTAGACCTAGAACCAATAGGATTGCTTATAGAATAGATGCAGACAATGAAACAGAGAAATCAAGGATGGAACTCACATTTCTGAGTTGAGAAGCTAGATAAATAGTAGAGCCAAATGACATGAACACTTGGGGATGGGACCATGTTCCTTGGGATAAATTCCCAGAAGTGAAATTGCCAGGCCCCCATTTTCTTAAGTATCTTCATGCATTTATTCTTCTAGATAAGTTAGCTTTATTAATATTGTTTAATATTATTTAGGTTTATTCTATCAGATCCTCCTGATTTAAACAATCAAATGTAGTAAAATATAATATTGTAGACCAATTCAAAGAACTTAGGCAATAAGAAAGTAAAAATAGTAAGAGAGAACATTTGCCATGGAAGAACTTCTCATAATCAAAGTGGTAAAGTCCAGTGAGATATCAAAGTATTTCAAATTAAACTTCTAGATAGGAAATCTGGCTATATGAGTTTAATAACCATGTTATGAGATTAATTACAACTTCCCCTGCTGGATGAAAAGCTGGCTTTAGGTAAAAATGTCTTAAGTTCCCTGGTAACATGATGAGGTTAAGGATGTCACTTATATTACTAAGCAACACTACTTAAGATAAAAATGACCTCCTGATTGGTAAGTTGTATTTGGAATGGAAGGAACTGCAAAGGAATGATAAATTCCTGACGGTGACACTGCACTTTGGACTGTCCTGAGTTTCTTATAATTGGGATATCCATTGTGTGACCCTAGAAGCTACTGTTACAAGATACAATGGCTCCTATAAAGCAGCAGGTTCTCCAAACCAAGATGGACCCACATCTAACAATATGGATCTCCTCACCCCTGAGCTATATCTCCTAGAGAGAAGATAGCACTTGGATGGCTGGACAAGCTGTCACATGAATTACTGCAAGAACTCCAGTCTGACACTGCCCTGATGGCAAGTTCTGAATGGTTTCTGTTTGAAATCCTTCTGAGTAAACTGATGCCAAGTGTGTTCAGTAGTAGTCTTATGAGTCTGAATGATTACATGAACCTAAGAAGACCACCTTGTGGGCATAGCACATACATTATTATCCATCCTTTAGTTTCAGCTGCTCACTTATACTGTGCCTACTTTACTCCAATTCCTCTCTCTCTCCAGCAATTTTAATAACATGTTGAAGTCAATGAAGTCATCTTAGCTTCAGTTCCTAAAACAAACTTGTTCTTTTTTTTTTTTTAATATTTATTTGCCCACACTGTGTCTTAGTTGTGGCACACAGGATCTTCGTTGCCACGTGCAGGATCTTTAGTTGCTGCATGTGGAATCTTTGAGTTGTCGCATGCGGGATCTAGTTCCTTGACCAGGGATCGAACCCAGGTCCCCTGCATTGGGAGCATGGAGTCTTAACCTCTGGGCCACCAGGGAAATCCCGGCAAACTTGTTCTTGAGAACATTTGTGTAGATGTGAATCTGCTTTGTTGCCTTAGAAGGAGTGAGTAATCAGTAAGTGCTGCCTTTGGTTATTTTCCTTTCAGTTATTTTCTTATTGTGTTTCCCTGTTTTGTGGTGGATTAGATGGGTGTCCAGAGACAGAAAGAGAGCAGGTGAGACAGTGATATATAACTTAACCAGAGCCTTATTACTCAGCCTCCTCAAGTCTCTAGAAAGTGATCAAACTCTGCACAGTGGGAGCCCCTTCTGGTGGAGAAGCAAGAATGCCAAGTGTGCAGCGGAACAGCTCCAGGTTGCTCCCCTTCTCAGGCAAAGCAGTACCACCTTCATATTTGCCTCAATTACTTGTCACTCCAGGTTCCAATGAACAAAAGCTTTTGTAGTGTAAAAAATATACATACATTGAAAATCACTGATGGAGAATATAGCCCAAAACCAAGATAAAATACACAGATCTGTGATAAAATACAGCAGATCATGTTGTGAGACCATCACAGACCATGGCTCAGAGACTTCCTAATTTTAGACACAACTTGAGAAACCCTCAGCAGAAGTAGAAAATATCAGGAGTCTAGGTGCACTGACAGTAATAAAGGATATTGGATAATCCGATGACTAAGGAAAAGCTTTAAATAAGTAAATAAAACTCAGTAATAAGCAAAAGTAGTCTGGGACCATTTAGTGGAAGACCAAAGAGCTTTATATACCTTGATGCCCTGTGAAGGCATCATTCATAGAGTAGCATGTACAATAAATGTTTTTGTTCACTCATATGCCCAGACATTTACTTGGTGCAAGACATTGAGAGACATCATCAGTTTATGATGATAACTCTGAATCATCAAGAAGAGGTTAAATCATCTCCTATCTTCTCCATGTAGAGTGAAAAGGAGAATATGCCTTGGAAAGTTAATAAGGGTGGTGTTTTTAATGTTTGCATGCTCAAAGAGTAATGTTCCAATTATTTTTTAAAACTGCTGACAGGTTTTTCACTCTCTAAAGGTGCAAGTTAAATGAAGTGTTACTATACCTACTTTTTTCTTTTTTGAGAAAGGAGTATGCCTGTAACCAACTGAAGGCTTTAACTCATGCATCAGAAAAATTCTTAGAAAAATAATCATAAAATAACGTTTGTTAACATCTAAATTGTCAGATTAGTTTACTCATATTCTAATATAGAGTCACAGATCTCACATATTAGGAGAGGCAATACATTCCAAGCTTAGAAATATTAAAAATTATCTAAAATTATATTACTAACTCAGAATTTTTATCACTACTTCTAATTCCTCACAACCTATTTTGAGTGCCTCCCTTATCATATATTCATTTGAAATAATACTAAAATAGAATTTATATTCTAAATATCCAATTACTGGAGAAGAACAAAATCCCATTAGTCACACTGGAAAATCTGTCCCTTCTATGCAGCTCTATTATTACTCTTTTAATGGTTCATGCTGCATACTGTATCTTTAGAAGTAACATTGGTAGAGATGGTAGATCAGATCTGAATTAGAGTATCAATGTCACTATGCTCACAGAAAAGAAAAGGAAACCCAGTGACACTCAGGAGAATTTTCTGCTCACAGAGAACATCTAGGAAGCATTTTATTTCTATAACTAAAATATATATGTGTGTGTGTATGGATAGATAGATAGATCTAGACTTGGAAATGAGGCTCTTGAGTCAGCTTGATAAAATGCATTTAACAGGGCTTCCCTGGTGGTGCAGTGGTTGAGAGTCCGCCTGCCGATGCAGGGGACACGGGTTTGTGCCCCCGTCTGGGAGGATCCCACGTGCCGCGGAGTGGCTGGGCCCGTGAGCCATGGCCGCTGAGCCTGCACGTCTGGAGCCTGTGCTCTGCAACAGGAGGGGCCACAACGGTGAGAGGCCCGCGTACAGCAAAAAAAAAAATGCATTTAATAGTAGAAAAAAACTAGGACTTGGCTGATACAGAGTTTTATGCACAGAAAACAGCAATATTATCAGTGACTTAATAAGTTAATATTTTTATCAATACTTCATTTGGTAGAATTTTAAAAAACACTTCTAATTAATATTGTTAAAATGGCCATACTACCCAAAGCAATCTGCAGATTTAATGCAATCCCTATCAAATTACCCATGACATTTTTCACAGAACTAGAACAAATAATCCTAAAATTCATATGGAACCATAAAAGACCCAGAATTGCCAAAGCCATCCTGAAGAAAAAGAACCAGGTAGGAAGCATAACACTCCCAAACGTCAGACAATACTGCAAAGCTACAGTAATCAGAACAGCGTGGTATTGGCACAAAAACAGACATATGTATCAACGGAACAGAATAAAGAGCCCAGAAATAAACCCACACATCTATGGTCAATTAATCTTCGACAAAGGAGTCAAGAATATACAATGGGGAAAATTCTCTTCAGCAAGTGGTGTTGGGAAAGTTGGACAGCCACATGTAAATCAATGAAGTTAGAACACACCCTCACACCATACACAAAAAATAAACTCAAAGTGGCTTAAAGACTTTAACATAAGACATGACACCATAAAACTACTAGAAGAGATCATAGGCAAAACATTCTCTGACATAAAACTGTACCAATGTTTTCTTAGGTCAGTCTCCCAAGGCAGTAGAAATAAAAACAAAAATTAACAAATGGGACCTAATTAAACTTAAAAGCTTCTACAAAGCAAAGGAAACCATAAACAAAATGAAAAGACAATACAGAATGGGAGAAAATATTTGCAAATGATGCAACTGATAAGAGCTTAATTTCCAAAATATACAAACAGCTCATATAGCTCAACAACAACAAAAGAACAACAACCCAATTGAAAAATGGGCAGAAGACCTAAACAGACATTTCTCCAAAGAAGAAATACAGATGTCCAATAGGCATGTGAAAATATGCTCAACATTGCTAATTATTAGAGAAATTCAAATCACAGCTACAAGGAGGTACCACCTCACACCAGTCAGAATGGGCATCATTAAGAAGTCTACAAATAACAAATGCTGGAGAGGGTGTAGAGAAAAGGGAACCCTCCTGCACGGTTGGTGGGGATGTAAGTTGGCACAGCCACTGTGAAAAACAGTATGGTCGTTCCTCAGAAAACTAAAAATAGAATTACCATATGATCCAGCAATCCCAGTCCTGGGCACATATCCAGGCAAAACTATAATTCAAAAAGATACATGCACCCCAATGTTCATAGCAGCACTGTTCACAATAGCCAAGACATGGAAACAAGCTAAGTGTGCATCTATAGATGAATGGATACAGAAGATGTGGTGCATATATACAATGGAATACTGCTCAGCTATAAAAAGGAATGAAATAATGCCATTTACAGCAACTAGAGATTATCATACTAAGTGAAGTAAGTCAGAAAGAGAAAGACAAATACCATATGATATCACTTACGTGTGGAATCTGAAATATGACACAAATAAACCTATCTATGAAACAGAAACAGAATCATGGACATAGAGAACAGACCAGTGGTTGCCAATGGGGAGGGGGTTGGGAGAGGGATGGAGTGGGAGGTTGAGGTTAGCAGATGTAAGCTTTTATATATAGAATGGGTGGACAACAGAGTCCTATTGTATAGCACAGAGAACTATATTCAATATCCTATGATAAACCATAATGGAAAATATTTTTAAAAAGAATGTGTGTATACATATATATATATGTAAAACTGAATCACTCTGCTATATAGCAGAAATTAATACAACATTGTAAACCAACTATACTTCAATTAAAAAATAACAGTCAATAAAATTTAAATATATATGTACATACTTATATTTGATAGCATGCCCAATCTGAAGAGAGAAGAAAACTTAGTCCTTAAAGAAAATAATTACTAATAAAATGGAGATAATGATTAAAAATAAGAAAGTAAGAAAGGATTAGTGTAGAAAGAAATAACCTGTATAAATTCAAGAGAGACCAACTTGTGCTGTTCACATAGGAGAAAAAGGAATCTGAAAGTCAAACTGAAAGTAATAGTGATTTTTCACTGAGTTAACTGTAAACTGAGTCTCCTGTTCATGACTGTTTGGGCCCTTGTAGGATTATTACATCTGGCATTATGCTCTACACTGTAGGAAATATGTAGGGACTTCTTTTTTAAGTTCAGATAAAAGAAAAAAGGTTAGTCGAGAGATTAAAGAATAAACCAATAAGGAAAGATTAAAGTAATATATTCATTCTCTCATTTCATGAACATTTATTGAGCACACATGTTACGCAAGGCACTGTGATGGGCACTGCATGAAAGGCATAGTACTTGCATACAAGAAGTTTACAGTCTTAATGGAAGAGACAGATAAGTACATATAGTGTAAGCTATGCTGCAGTGGTAGAAAAGAGGGGCCCCTAACCCCACCTAAGGAGTTGAGGAGGTTTCCTAAAGAAGATGAACTGAATCTTAAAGACTGAGGGGATTTCCTTTTCTCACAAGATTCCAGACTAAATAATCTGAAGATTCTCCCACTAGAAAATACCCAGAAACGCAGAATAAAATCGCTTTAAATGCATAGCAGAGCTTACAAAAATGCAGGGTAGTTCTCTGAGGGCCAAAACCAAACACAGCTAAGAAACAAACTACAATAGTAAGCCTTAAATTTTTAATAAGCCCAAAGCTTTAAAAAGAAAATGGTAAGTTTAAACCAACACCTGGCTGCCGTGAAAGGAAGGATTGGCCAGTCTCAGTACCCATGAGGTAGAGATCTCTCTAAAAACAGCAACCACCATCAGGAAGAAGTAGACTTTAAAACTCTGCCCACCAACACGGAGTTGACATGGAGAGTTTTTCTTGGCCTGTACTCCAACCCCAGGAGTGGGAGGTGGGATCGAGAGAGGTTTGCCCTTTTCAAATTTACACTATTGGGTTACCACACCTACCACACCTTACCCAATCACCTTTCCCCACGTAACCCCATGCTCCCCACACTCGCTACACCTCAGACAGCCCTGCTACATTATTCTTTATCCCATAAATACGCTAGCCCCTTGTCTTCCAGGAGCCAGATTTGAGATTTGTTCTCCTGTCTTCTCCTCGGCTGCCTTGTGAATAAGCACTGTCTTCACTGCAAACCTTGGGTGTCTCAGCATTTTGGCTTGCTGTGTTTCTGACAAAGGGAACCTGGCTTGGATAAATGTTCCCAGCAAAGAGAAATCCAAGACACCAAGTCAGATTTTTACCACATTTATCTATGCCGTGTGGCTGACAGTGTCTTGGTGCTCCAGCCAGGTGTCAGGCCTGAGCCTCTGAGGTGGGAGAGCCGAAATCAGGACACTGGACCACCAGAGACCTCCTGGCCCTATGTAATATGAATCGGCGACAGCTCTCCCACAGATCTCTGTCTCAATGCTAAGACCCAGCTCCACTCAACAACCAGCAAGCTCCAGTGCTGACACCCCAAAACACACCACTGGACACGGTCTTGCCCACCAGAAAGACAAGATCCAGCCTCATCCACCAGAACACGGGTACCAGTCCCCTCCACCAGGAAGCCTACACAACCCACTGAACCAACCTTACCTACTGGGGGCAGACACCAAAAATAACGGGAACTACGAACCTGCTGCCAGCGAAAAGGAGACCCCAAACACAGTAAGTGAAGCAAAATGGGAAGACAGAGAAATATGCAGGAGATGAAGGAGCAAGGTAAAAACCCACCACACCAAACAAATGATAAGGAAATAGGCAGCCTACCTGAAAAATAATTCAGAGTAATGATAGTAGAGATGATCCAAAATCTTGGAAATAGAATGGAGAAAATACAAGAAACGTTTAACAAGGATATAGAAGAACTAAAGAGCAAACAAACAATGATGAACAACACAATAAATGAAATTAAAAATGCCCTAGAAGGAATCAGTAGCAGAATAACTGAGGCAGAAGAACAGATAAGTGACCTGGAAGATAAAATAGTGGAAATAACTACCACAGAGCAGAATAAAGAAAAAAGAATGGAAAGAATTGAGGACAGTCACTGAGAACTCTGGGACAACAGTAAACACACCAACATTCAAATTATAGGGGTCCCAGAAGAAGAGGAGAAAGGGAATGAGAAAATATTTGAAGAGATTATAGGTGAAAACTTCCCTAATATAGGAAAAGAAATAGTCAAGTCCAGGAAGCTCAGAGAGTCCCATACAGGATAAATCCAAGGAGAAATATGCCAAGACACATATTAATCAAACTATCAAAAATTAAATACAAAGAAAAAATATAAAAAGCAACAACGGAAAAGCAACAAATAACATACAAGGGAATCCTCATAAGGTTAACAGCTGATCTTTCAGCAGAAACTCTGCAAGCCAGAAGGGACTGGCAGGACATACTTAAAGTGATGAAGGGGAAAAACCTACAACCAAGATTACTCTGCCCAGCAAGGATCTCATTCATATTTGATGGAGAAATTAAAACCTTTACAGACAAGCAAAATCTGAGAGAATTAAGCACCACCAAACCAGTTTTACAACAAATGCTAAAGGAACTTCTCTAGGCAGGAAACACAAAAGGAGGAAAAGACCTACAATAACAAACCCAAAACAATTAAGAAAATGGTAATAGGAGCATACATGTTGATAATTACCTTAAATGTAAATGGATTAAATGCTCCAACCAAAAGACCTAGACTGGCTGAAAGGATACAGAAACAAGATCTGTATATATGCTGTCTACAAGAGACCCACTTCAGACCTAGGGACACGTACAGACTAAAAGTGAGGGGATGGAAAAAGATATTCCATGCAAATGGAAATCAAACGAAAGCTGGAGTAGCAGTTTCTCATATCAGAAAAAATAGGCTTTAAAATAAAAACTATTACAGGAGACAAAGAAGGACAGTACATAATGATTAAGGGATCAATCCAAGAAGAAGATATAACAATGTAAATATTTATGCACCCAACATAGGAGCACCTCAATACATAAGGCAAATGCTGACAGCCATAAAAGGGGAAATCAAGAGTAACACAATAATAGCAGGAGATTTTAACACTCCACTTTCACCAATGGACAGATCAACCAAAATGAAAATAAGGAAACACAAGCTTTAAATGACACATTAAACAAGATGGACTTAATTGATATTTATAGGACACTTCATCCAAGAACAACGGGATACACTTTCTCCTCAAGTGCTCATGGAACATTCTCCAGGATAAATCACATCTTGGGTTACAAATCAAGCCTTGGTAAATTTAAGAAAATTGAAAACATATCAAGTACCTTTTCTGACCACAACACTATGAGACTAGATATCAATTACAGGGAAAAAGAAAAACTGTAAAAAATACAAACACATGGAGGCTAAACAATATGCTACTAAATAACCAAGAGATCACTGAGGAAATTAAAAAATACCTAGAAACAAATGACAATGAAAACACGATGGCCCAAAACCTATGGGATACAGGAAAAGCAGTTCTAAGAGGGAAGTTTGTAGCAATACAATCCTACCTCAAGAAACAAGAAAAATCTCAAATAAACAACCTAACCTTACACCTAAAGCAATTAGAGAAGAACCAAAAAACCCCAAAGTTAGCAGAAGGAAAGAAATCATGAAGATCAGATCAGAAATAAATGAAAAAGAAATGAAGGAAACAGTAGCAAAGATCAATAAAACTAAAACCTGGTTCTTTGAGAAGATAAACAAAATTGATAAACCATTAGCCAGATGCATCAAGAAAAAAGGGAGAAGACTCAATAAAATTAGAAATGAAAAAGGAGAAGTAACAACTGACACTGCAGAAATACAAAGGATCATGAGAGATTACTACAAGCAAGTCTATGCCAATAAAATGGACAACCTGGAAGAAATGGACAAATTCTTAGAAAAGCACAACCTTCTGAGACTGAACCAGGAAGAAAAAGAAAATATAAACAGACCAATCACAAGGACTGAAATTGAAACTGTGATTAAAAATCTTCCAACATACAAATGCCCAGGACCAGATGGATTCACAGGTGAATTCTATCAAACATTTATGGAAGAGTTAACACCTATACTTCTCAAACTCTTCCAAAATGTAGCAGAGGGAGGAACACTCCCAAAGTCATTGTATGAGGCCACCATCACCCTGATACCAAAACCAGACAAGATGTTACAAAAAAAGAAAACTACAGGCCAGTATCACTGAGGAACACAGATGCAAAAATACTAGCAAACAGGATCCAGCATCACATTAAAAGTATCATACACCATGATCAAGTGGGGTTTATCCCAGGAATGCAAGGATTCTTCAATATATGCAAATCAATCAATGTGATACACCATATTAACAAATTGAAGGATAGAAAGCATATGATAATCTCAATTGATGCAGAAAAAGCTTTCAACAAATTTCAATACCCATTTATGATTAAAAACTCTCCAGAAAGTAGGCATAGAGGAAACTTACCTCATAAACAACATAATAAAGCTCACATATGACAAACACACAGCCAATATCGTTCTCAGTGGTGAAACACTGAAACGATTTCCACTAAGATCAGGAGTAAGAGAAGGTTGCCCACTCTCACCACTATTATTCAGCGTAGTTTTGGAAGTTTTAGCTACAGCATCATAAAAGAAAAAGAAATAAAAGGAATCCAAATCAGAAAAGAAGA
Source organism: Globicephala melas (assembly GCF_963455315.2). Lineage (NCBI taxonomy): Eukaryota > Metazoa > Chordata > Mammalia > Artiodactyla > Delphinidae > Globicephala > Globicephala melas. The sequence continues at coordinate 49,657,969 of NC_083314.1, forward strand.
AGTAAAACTGTCACTGTTTACAGATGACATGATACTATATATAGAGAATCCTAAAGATGCTATCAGAAAACTACTAGAGCTAATCAATGAATTTGGTAAAGTAGCAGAATACAAAATTAATGCACAGAAATCTCTTGCATTCCTATACACTAATGATGAAAAATCTGAAAGAGAAAATAAGGAAACACTGCCATTTACCACTGCAACAAAGAGAATAAAATACGTAGGAATAAACCTACCTAAGGAGACAAAAGGCCTATATACAGAAAACTATAAGGCACCGTTGAAAGAATTTAAAGATGATACCAACAGATGGAGAGAAATGCCATGTTCTTGGACTGGAAGAATCAACATTGTGAAAATGACTATACTACCCAAAGCAATCTACAAATTCAGTGCAGTCCCTTTCAAACTACCAATGGCATTTTTCACAGAACTAGAACAAAAAATTTCACAATTTGTATGGAAACACAAAAGACCCTGAATAGCCAAAGCAATCTTGAGAAAGAAAAATGGAGCTGGAGGAATCAGACTCCCTTACTTCAGACTGTACTACAAAGCTACAGTAATCAAGACAGTATGGTACTGGCACAAAAACAGAAATATAGATCAATGGAACAGGATAGACATCCCAGAGATAAACCCATGCACATATGGTCACCTTATCTTTGATAAAGGAGGCAAGAATAGACAATGGAGAAAAGACAGCCTCTTCAATAAGTGGTGCTGGGAAAAGTGGACAGCTACATGTAAAAGAATGAAATTAGAGCACTTCCTAACACCACACACAAAAATAAACTCAAAATGGATCAAAGACCTAAATGTAAGGCCAGACACTATCAAACTCTTAGAGGAAAACATAGGCAGAACACTCTGTGACATATATCACAGCAAGATCCTTTTTGACCCACCTCCCAGGGGAATGGAAATAAAAATAAACAAATGGGACCTAATAAAACTTAAAAGGTTTTGCACAGCAAAGGAAACCCTAAACAAGACAAAAAGAACCCTTAGAATGGGAGAAAATATTTTCAAATAAAGCAATTGACAAAGGATCAATCTCCAAAATATACAAGCAGCTCATGCAGCTCAATATCAACAAAACAAACAACCAATCCAAAAATGGGCAGAAGACCTAAATAGACATTTCTCCCAGGAAGATACACAGATAGCCAACAAACACATGAAAGAATGCACAACATCATTAATCATTAGAGAAATCCAAATCAAAACTACAATGAGATATTATCTCACACCAGTCAGAATGGCCATCATCAGAAAATCTGCAAACAATAAATTCTGGAGAGGGTGTGGAGAAAAGGGAACCCTCTTGCACTGCTGGTGGGAATGTAAATTGGTATAGCCATTATGGAGAACAGTATGGAGGTTCCTTAAAAAACTAAAAACAGAACTACCATATGACCCAGCAATCCCACTACTGGGCATATTCCCTGAGAAAACCGTAATTCAAAAAGAGTCATGTACCACAATGATCATTGTAGCACTACTTACAATAGCCAGGACGTGGAAGCAACCTAAGTGTTCATGAACAGATGAATGGTTAAAGAAGATGTGGCACGTATATCCAGTGGAATATTACTCAGCCATAAAAAGAAAAGAAATTGGATTATTTGTTGTGAGGTGGATGGACCTAGAGTCTCATACAGAGTGAAGTAAGTCAGAAAGAGAAAAACAAATACCATATGCTAACACATATATATATGGAATCTAAAAAATAAAAAAGTACCTAGGGGGCAGGACAGGAATAAAGACACAGACGTAGAGAATGGACTTGAGGACACAGGGAGGGAGAAGGGTAAGCTGAGACAAAGTGAGAGTGGCACTGACATATATACACTACGAAATGTTAGATAGGTAGTGGGAAGCAGCTGCAAAGCGCAGGGAGATCAGCTCGGTGCTCTGTGACCTCCTAGAGGGACGGGATAGGGAGGGTGGGAGGGAGACGCAAGTGGGGGGCCTATGGGGATGTATGTATATATATAGCTGATTCACTTTGTTATTTAGCAGCAACTAACACAACAATGTAAAGCAATTATACTCCTATAAAGATGTTAAAAAAAATTTACACTACTTAAAGTGTTTAGACTGCTAATATCTCCGTGGTGTCTGGCAGAAACAAAAGCAAAATCATTCTGGAGGGACAGAATCTCAATCCAGAGAATACAGCACAGAATTTTTCACAGATAAAACCCCACTTAAAATGAATTTACAGTCTAAAATTATAAAGCACACAGGAAGCAATCAATAACACTCAAATCTCAGGCAGCACCACAAACATCACGTGTAGCATCACCTGCTTCCTCTCCCTGAGCTCAAATAAAAGAAATTTAGGGACTGTAGGTCTACTTAAAATGGTTAAATATATCAAAGATGACTTTTAAAATAGGAGAAAAAAGCAAAACATTATAAGGTTGGAGGAAAGTTTTCAAGCAGAGTGAAGAGCATTTACAGCTGTGGGAGTCGAGATAGGTATTCTTACTGGGAATCAGCAGTCACAAAATTGGGAGGAAGATGACCAAGGCTTGGGTCACAAATTGCCTTGAGTTCTATATTAGTCAGGACTCTTGTTTGCAAGTGACAAAAAGATCACATTTGCCTAGAGGGTATTTTGTTGTTGGCTCACCTAACCAAGAAAGGCAAGGGCGTAGCTGGAATGACAAGAACCAGAGACTCACTCTCTCTGGATCTTTCACCACTACTTTCTTCTTTGTGGATACTTCATTCTCTCCTACCGCAGACCAGTTTTCTCCAAAAAGTGGAGAACAGTGCTAGTTATATAAGTTTTTGGCCCACATCTTTTACTTTTTTTTTCTTTTTTAAAAAATTGTGTTAAGATATACATGAGAAAATTAAGCATTTTTAGGTGCACAGGTCAGTGGCATTAAGTATATTCACATTGTGTGCAACCATCGCCACTACCCATCTCCAGAACGTTTTCATCATCCCATACTGAAAATCTGTACCCACTGAACAATAACTCCCCATTCCTCCCTCCCTCCAGCCCCTGGTAACCACTATTCTATTTCTGTCTCTCTGAATTTGACTACTCTAAGCACTTCATATATAAGTGGGATGCTACAATATTTATATTTTTGTATCTGTCTTTATTCACTACACCATTTTCTTTTGACCAGAGAGCAAAAGACCTTCTCTGCATACACACTTCTATCTCCTAGCTCCATTTTTTTTAAATCCTGAGAGAAAACTAATTGATTTGGCTCGAGTGACTTGCTTGCTTTTAGACCAGGAGGATGATGGATGCTATGATTTGCTCAGCTTGTGTTCCATGGCTACCCTAGACTCTTCCTCAATTGTCTGTGTGTACATATCTTCTCATAAAGCTCTTCCTTGTTCTTTCTATCTAAAATAGCATCCCAGGGCTTCCCTGGTGGCGCAGTGGTTGAGAATCTGCCTGCCAATGCAGGGGACACAAGTTCGTGCCTCAGTCCAGGAAGATCCCACATGCCGTGGAGCGGCTGGGGCCGTGAGCCATGGCCGCTGAGCCTGCACGTCTGGAGCCTGTGCTCCGCAACGGGAGAGGCCACAAAAGTGAGAGGCCTGCGTACCGCAAAAAACAAAACAAAAAATAAAATAGCATCCCACATCACGCTAGACTCTATTATGCCTTTTTTTTTCAGAGCACATATCACTACCTATTATAGAATAGATTTATTTGCTTACTACTTCACCTATCACTAGTATGTAAGATTTATAACATGAAAGACCTTCTCTGTTTTTGTCACCTCTTTGTTCCCAGTACCTAGAACAGTGCCTGGGCCATAGTAGGAGCTTAATAAACATTTTTAATTAATCAGCTGGAAGTTGGGGTGGAGATAGAGATTTAGTATTCATTGGTAAAAGTGACTAAAATAAGTTAATTATGCTTCCACCTCTCTAGTGAAGATAAACAATTACAAATAGAATGAAACTGAACTTTGAGTATATATGAACACAGTGATTAAACAAGAAAGTTATGCACAAATAGCAAGAGAACTAGTTTCTAAAGAGGATAATTGTGGAAAATATACCTTGCATGATGGATGCATGAGTTAGAGTCTTGAAACTGCAATAGATTAAACTCTTTCTGAAATTGCTTTCTGATGCTGGGCATTTAAGCTATAAATGTGAATGTATAAACCCATCAAATGTGTGTACCCATATACACACACACACACTTTTACAGATTAACTCTGTAAACTAGCAAAGCAGATATGAGTCTAAAGCCATAACGGGCAGTGCAGTTCTTTCAAAACTGCCCTTGGCCATAGTCAGGCAAGGCAAGTCCATATACTCTGGAGTACAACTTCACACTGTTGTGCTGCCCCACATAATCATCTCTTCAATCCTGTTTACTGTAGCTGCCTGCCTCAGCTCTCTTCTCCTACCTGCCCTTAACCTCAAGGGCAGGGCAAGGCAGAGAGGAGCTGGGAGCAAAGTAGAGGCTGTATTGAAAAACACAAAAAAGTAGTAGACAAAAATGATCTCTTCCTGACTTCTTGATGCTGCTTTCCATCTTTTACTCCCCTTAGAGTTTATTATTATCCTTATGCTGTGTAATGGGCATCCCAAACATAGCCACTGTTGCACCTCAGAAGAGTCTACCCTACTCACAGGGTTCCTCAAAATTACTTCTTTCATATCTCCTCCCACCCACCCACCCCTCACCTCCAAATCCAATGAGAACTCTTATTCCCTAGTAGGAAACAGTTTAATTAAACTGTATCGCCTCAAAGTTGTTTCTCTACCCCCACCAGCTGTTATCCCTGCCAAGCTTCTCTAGGTGTTAAAAACCCCTTAAGGCATGACCTTTTTCTTACTACCTATCTGAACCAGAAAATAAGCTCTCTGTGGCAGCTTTTTGCTTTTCTTCTTAGGAGATTAAATAGAAAGAACCACACCCAAAACCTTCTGGGAACCAACTGCCACATTCAGCCTTTAGGAAATGGGAAAGGTAGATATGGCGTGTCCAAGAGTAGTTGATTTAAATCATAATACCACCCTGTCTCAGTTATTCACAATAATGGTTAATCATTTATTCTTAATTACCAGGGGCTTAATAATGGCCATGCACATACTAAATGCATATCAACTAAACTACTAAATTCTACTTTTCACCTGTACTTAATCCTGATTATGTGTTGCTCGTGTAATGTGATCACCTGCTCTCAGCTTAAGAAATATCATTGCTTAGATGGAAAGATATACCATGTTCTTGGATTGGAAGAATCAACATTGTGAAAATGACTATACTACTCAAGGCAATCTACAGATTCAATGCAATCCCAATCAAATTACCAATAGCATTTTTCACAGAACTAGAACAAAAAAGTTTTAAATTTGTATGGAAACACAAAAGACCCTGAATAGCCAAAGCAATCCTGAGAAAGAAAAACAGAGCTGGAGGAATCAGGCTCCCTGACTTCAGACTGTACTACAAAGCTACAGTAATCAAAAGAATATGGTACTGGCATAAAAACAGAAATATAGATCAGTGGGATAGGATAGAAAGCCAGAAATAAACCCACACAGCTGTGGTCAACTAATCTATGACAAAGGAGGAAAGAGTATACAGTGGAGAAAAGACAATCTCTTCAATAAATGGTGCTGGGAAAACTGGACAGCTACATGTAAAAGAATGAAATTAAAACACTCCCTAACACCATACACAAAAATAAACTCAAGATGGATTAAAGACCTAAATGTAAGATGGGATACTATAAAACTCTTAGAGGAAAACGTAGGCAGAACACTCTTTGACATAAGCTGCAGCAATATCTTTTTGGATCCACCTCCTAGAGTAATGAAAATAAAAACAAAAACAAATGGGACCTAATTAAACTTAAAAGCTTCTGCACAGCAAAGAAAGCCATAATCAAAATGAAAAGACAACTCATAGGATGGGAGAAAATACTTGAAAACAAAGCAACCGACCAAGGATTAATCTCTAAAATTTACAAACAGCTCATTCAGCTCAATATCAAAAAAAAAAACAACCAAAAAGTGGGCAGAAGATCTAAATAGACATTTCTCTAAAGAAAGACATACAGATGGCCAAAAAGCACATGAAAAGATGCTCAACATGGCTGATCATTAGAGAAATGCAAATCAAAACTACAATGAGGAATCACCTCACACCAGTCAGAATGGCCATCATCAAAAAGTCTACAAACAATAAGTGCTGGAGAGGGTGTGGAGAAAAGGGAACCCCTTCTACACTTTTGGTGGGAATTGAAACTGGTACAACCACTATGGAGAACAGTGTGGAGTTTCCTTAAAAAACTAAGAACAGAACTACCATATGACCCAGCAATCCCAGTCCTGGACGTATATCTGGAGAAAACCATGGTTTGAAAGGATACATGCCCCCCAGTGTTCATTGCAGCGCTGTTTACAGTAGCCAAGACGTAGAAGCAACCTAAGTGTACATCGACAGAGGAATGGATATAGAAGATGTAGTACAAATATACAATAGAATATTAGCCATAAAAAATGAATGAAATAATGCCATTTGCCACAAAATGGATGGACGTAGAGATTATCATACTAAATGAAGTCAGCAAAAGACAAATATCATATGTTATAACTTACATGTGGAATCCAAAAAAATGATACAAATGAACTTATTTACAAAACAGAACAGACTCAGAGATTTCAAAAACTTATGTTTACTGAAGGGGAGAGGCGGGGGGAGGGATAAATTAGGAGTTTGAGATTAACTTAGACACATTACTATATATAAAATAGATAACCAACAAGGACCTGCTGTATAGCACAGAGAACTCTACTCAATATTCTGTAATAAGCTATATGGGAAAAGAATCTGAAAAACAATAGATATAGGTATACGTATGACTGAATCACTTCGCAGTACACCTGAAACTAACAACATTGTAAATCAACTATACTCCAATATAAAATAAAAATTAAGTTAAAAGAAATAGCATTGCTAAAAAAGACTTATCTGTGCTATAACTAGTTTATGTAGTTAGAGTATCTTGGTTTTAAAGGAATAAAAAAATTAACTGAACAGTTGGAGTTTCCTGAGTATATGTGGGAACTTTTGACTTTAACAACTTGTAGGACTTTGTGTGATTTGAAATCACATTTCTTTATGATATTTGATATGATTGGGAAACCTAGTGTTATAAGCCTGGAATAAGTGAATCTTTGAAAAGGGATTAAAAAGCTACTAACTGTTACTGTAAATCATAGACTTCTTAGATAGGTTTTGGGAATGTGCTTAGAAAAAAACACTATAATACTAGCAAGATTAGTGATATACAGAGTCCATTTTTCTGCCACTAACTGCAGGTCTGGTCATCCTGTCATCTAACTGTAGCTGCTGCAGTGTACAAGTCACCATTCAGCATTCTCCTTTTCTCCTAGATGGAGAGTTTGGTCAGAAGTTACTGTGAGGCTCAGAGAACTGACTTCCTTTCCTGTATCTTTTAAACCTATGGAACTTTGGTATATCATATATATTTGCTGTAGCGTATGTACCTTCATACTTTTGCAATACCTTAGGTTCTAAAATATACTGTTTGTTTCTTTTATAGGACAATGAAGGTCAAACAGCTCTACATTATGGTAAGATGCTTTTAAATTATTACTAATTATATTTGACTTTTCTCTATTTGTTTATCTCAATTTTGTCCAGCCCAACATAGTGCTTAGAAAAATGCCTAGCCACTAGCAGAAATACAGTAACTTAAAAAAAAAAAGAAAAAAAACAGATTAATAACCTGTAAAGTTGGAGATAGGTTAAAATTCTTATGGACACATTCACAGTAAATTGAGCATTTCTGTACAATCAATAGAAATGGAGGCTCCTCCAATCTCCTTTTGAAAATTTATTATTTCATTCTTGCTACTGTCAGTGACAAGTAAGATGCTAATCACTGTCACTTAGGGGCTAGAATCTCTCCTATAAGAAATGCTTTCTTGATGTAGTTGAAGTGAAGAAAAATAGATTTTATTTTTTAACTTATTTCCCCTATTAACTGATTAGCGTGGTTAATTAATCTTCACTTAAGTAATCTGTAAAACAGAGGATAATCTGTAATGGAAATAATATGGCTCTCGAAGAGCTACTGGGTAATTTCAGTGAGGTAAAAGATATTGAAGTATTTTGTAAACTGTAAAGTACCAGAAAAAGTGTTGTTACTTTTAATCTATTTGGGTGTGAATATGGTTGAATGAAAGACAGCCATCGATATTTAAACCAGAATATATCAAGAACATCTCCCAGTCAGTAAGAAACACAATCAGGGCTTCCCTGGTGGCGCAGTGGTTAAGAACCTGCCTGCCAACACAGGGGACACGGGTTTGAGCACTGGTCCGGGAAGATCCCACATGCTGCAGAGCAACTAAGCCCGTGTGCCACAACTACTGAGCCTGCGCTCTAGAGCCCACAAGCCACAGCTACTGAGCCCGTGCACCACAACTACTGAGGCCCGCACCTAGAGTCCGTGCTCCGCAACAAGAGAAGCTACTGCAATGAGAAGCCCGCGCACCACAACGAAGAGTAGCCCCCGCTCACCACAACTAGAGAAAGCCCGTGTGCAGCAATGAAGACCCAACACAGCCAAAAATAAATAAATAAAATAAATAAATTTATAAAAAAAAGACAATCAAATGGAAAAAATAGACTCCAAATCAAGAACTATGAATAGTCTGATATTGTACTCTGCTTGCAGACTAACAAATTAGCTTGGTACAGTCTTATGGATGCTGGCAAAAGACACACAACTCATGGATCAGAGACAAAAGACTATTATTCACAGTACAGCAAGCAGCATGAGCTTTGTGTTTGTGTTATTTCCCCTTGAGTTCCACTGGAGCTATGAAGAAAAGCCCAGGTAGGTCCTGCACACATAGTGCATCATAGCTTAGAAATCCTAAGCTTAGGGAACTCTAGTCTTTTATAATAAGCTGCCAGAAGACCTGCTCAACCTTTGCTCTGGAGAACACATATGTTTATTGTACTGCACAATAAACAAACCTGCCTTCCACTCTGGAAAGAAACAGTACCTCTGTTGTTGAAGGCTGTTCACTATATAAACATTTTTGGAAAGATAGTCCCGAATAAAAGCTGTCATGACCTCTGCTCACAAGGGGTGCAGAAACATGAGAGTCCCTTGGAGAATTGTCTCCCAACGATAATCAGGGAATGCAGGTTAACACATTTATATATAACTTCATACAGATTGGCACCATGTAAACATTTACAAAGATTAATATTAGGATGTAGAGGAACAAGAACTCTCGTACATTGCTGTTGTGAGTGTCAACTGTTGCAATCACTTTGGAGATGAATTTGGCAAAGTCTAGTGAAGTTGAAGGTACACATACCATACAATCCAGCAATTTCACTTCTAGTATATTCCCTAGAAATACTCCCCAAAATGTATATAATGAGACATAATTAAGAACATGTATTGCAGCATTACTTGTAATAGCCAAAAACTTGTTTAATTAGCCTTTATATTCTTCTGTATTCTGTACTTAAAATAGTTAATTTAAATTGCATATATATACACACATATATGCATACATGTATATTCTGTGTTACCAAATGCCTTTGAAAGGTGTGCCATTAAAAATGTGCATATCCAGGACTCCCCTGGTGGCGCGGTGCTTAAGAATCCGCTTGCCATTGCAGGGGACATGGGTTCAATCCCTGGTCTGGGAAGATCCCACATGCCACGGAGCAGCTAAGCCCGTGCCACACAACTACTGAGCCTGTGCTCTAGAGCCCATGAGCCACAGCTACTGAGCCCACGTGCTGCAACTACTGAAACCGGCACGCCTAGAGCCTGTGCTCCGCAACAAGAGAAGCCACCACAATGAGAAGCCCGCGCACCGCAACGAAGAGTAGCCCCCACTCGTCGCAACTAGAGAAAGCCCGCGTGCAGCAACAAAGACCCAAGGCAGCCAAAAAAAAAAAAAAAGCCTGTCTATCACAGTATACAGGTAATCACTAGGCTCCTTTCTATAAACAGCCCTCCGAAGTAATTATTGTTTTCCCCAGTTTATAAATGAGGAAATCAAAACTCAAAGAAGTTAATAAACTTACCTAAGGGAGCCAGAGATTCAAACCCATATCTCTAGATTTCCCAGGAAAGGAGAGAAAAACAAATGCCTTCCCCTGCCTCCTTCCACAGCACTCACATTTCTCACTCTGCAAAGGTGTTTATAGAATTCTGTCAGATAGCTCCTCTGACATCACCAAATGCTGGCTACTCTTAACTCTAATTTTCGACCCAGGAAAAAACGTTTCTCAGCTACCTCCCTAGCTGTTTGAACTTGACGTAAGTCAAACAACCACAGATAATCTGAAAGGGAAAAAAGGAAACTCTTCAACAGTGGTTGTGAGGCCCTCGGCCTAAAATTCAGGGCTGCGCCTTCTTCCTGATGCCTGGCTTCAAGAAGCCAGGCAAACTTTTTATTTCAATATACGTGCATAAGGTCCAGAGTTCACTGCTCGGCTTAGAAAGACAACTCCGCCAATGCAACCACGTGCTGTGCTAAATCAGTTCTTATTTTCATCCCCTCATTCCTTCTTTCATCCACTCATTAGACATTTTTTAGTGCCTTCTCTGTGGCATGTTTTGTGTTTTCCTTTCATTTCTCCATCCAGAAACTGTAGAAACAGTTAAACCAGACTAAACATGCCCTTGAGAACGTAGATGAGTCACTCTGTCATCCCTAGTCAACCGTTAGGGGTGAATGCCTTTACAGAGGTGGGAATGTGTCCATTTAAGTTTGACATGTGTAAACTTCATTTCTGTGTAGCAGCAGGGTTGGGAATTTTTTTTTTTTTTTTTTTGGCTGCACCGTGTGGCGTGTGGGATCTTAGTTCCCTGACCAGGGATCAAACCCACACCCCCTGCATTAGAAGCACAAAATCTTAACCACTGGACCTCCAAGGAAGTCCCTCAAAGGTCTTTCTGACTGGCTTCAAAATAAGCTGTATATTCTTTATGTACTGATATGGAAAAATCTCTAAGATATATTGTTAAGTGAAAGGAATAAGGTGCAGAGCAGTGCATATACTGTGCTGCCATGAATATATCTGTACACATTTGCTAGTAAATGGAATGATACACAAAAAGTGAATGTTGGTTGCCTAAGAGAAGAAGTGTGGAGCTAGAATACAAGCACAGGATAAAAGTGTTTTCCTATAAACCCTTTAATGACTTCTGTATTTGGAACTGTATGCATGTATCTATTTGAAGATTCAGTTTAAATTATTTTAAATTTAAATTATTTTAAATCTAAATACCATAGGCTCTATTAGTACTATAAATACAACTTAATTATATTTCATTCATTCAACAAACATTTAATGAGCACCTACTATTTGCTGGATAAAATATACCAAACATCCTTTTCAAGGTAACTGATGTCCCCAGACATTGGGTGTCCTTCACCTCGCAGCCAGTAAACAAGGACCTGATAACCATAGTGCTAGTGTGTGAGTTAACACTGTCTAATCTGGGGAAACTGTGGGCTTGTGTTTCAATGCCAGCAAACCCTGGAAATGTTGCTTCTTGAGTAATGGGAAGTTGGAACTGAGACCTGCATCCAGAGTAAACCAGCACTTTCAAAGGACTGCATCCTCAGTAGGAAAAAAAAGTTAAATTAGATTAGATTAGAAAAAGGTGACCCACTAGTGTAAGGAAGGAAAACAAGCTTATCTGCCACAGACCAGAATCTGGGTGGAAGAAAAGCCCCACCTCATGCAAGTTTGGGGTTTAAACTTATACTCTGTTTCAGAAATTCTCAAGTTGAGAAATTAACATAAGTGTACTAGGCTGATTACCCCTAAAGGAACTGGCAGAAGCAAATGCTAAACTTCTCTTGAGAGACACATCCTCAACCAATGCAGCACAAAATTCCTAGAGAAAGAAGTTCTGCTGAAAATGAGCTCACAATCCGGAATTACAGATTACACCTGAGTGAATGTCAGCAGACATAGTAAACCACAGGATTAGACTTTAAGGAATTTAAGTAAAACTATTGGATAGAAATTATCAGAAAAAGATTGTATAAAATCAAGGAATCAAGAACACAGAAACAAGACACTCCAAAAATAGAATAAGCAGATTTGAAAGAGAATCAAATAGAATTTCAGTAAGTGAAAAAATATAGAAATCTTACAATACGAATAGGTTGAAGTGCAGAATTGGCACCCAAAAAAAAAAAAAAAAAGCAAATTATGGTGAACTGAAAGGTAGTTCTAAAAGGCAGTACAGAATGATAATGAAATGGAATTGTAAAAGAGATACTGAGTGTAAAATGATGAATCTCACGAACATACTGTTTTGTATCTGGCATCCTGAACTCAGTATGTACTATATGCTTCCATTTATATGAAGATCAAAAACAGGAAAAACTCATCTCCAGCATTAGCAGACAGGATAATGGTCACCTTGGGGAGCTGGGTAGGTGGCATTTGGAAGGGATTAACAGGGCAGGGGTGCTTCTGAGATTCTAATGATGAGCTAATTTCTTGATCTGTGTGCTAGTTACATGGATAAATTTATCTTAAGAAAGTTTATGTTTATTGTTTTGGAACTCTTCTGTATGTATTTTATACTCTAATAAAGTTTACACACATACAAAAAAAATATGCAGACCTAGGCAGATATAAGATGGTGGTGTTACTGTTTTCATATATAAAATCTCTTAACCTTTCCAACAGATGTCTGAGCTAGGCCTTGTTTTCCTACATTTGCAGATGAAAAACTGAAGTCCAGATAGGTGAAGTGACCTTGACAGGGTAACACAAGCTGTAGGTGGCAGAGCCAAGACACTTGTCCAGATCTTCTGATTCCACTTCCAGTCGTCTTTTCATAACTCTGTAAATAATTACAGTCCTAGTATCCTTTTAAAGCACACATTATTTTGTGGAAGATAGTCTTTTATAGAAATAAATGAAAGTCTTTTATCATTGGTCACCTTGGTCAGTGGGTCAGGCTATTTTTCAAAACTGTACTTGTGAGTAAACACGTATATATGTGTCCATTTGTGCACCTGCATATTCCTATGTCTGTTCACTGAGAGTTTAGACAATCATAAAAATTATCCCTGATTCAGGAATCCTGCCCAAAATTGATCTAGTAAAATGATTTCTATTTCTATCTGTCTCTCAGATTATATTATTCATTATAGAAAGAACAAAACAAATACCATATATGTTATAATCAAGATAATTAAACATTCCAGTAATATCATTAGTTAGAGGTTTTGGCATTACAAATATATAAAACTAAAATATTCTGACAGCTCAGGAATGTTTTGTGAAATTAATACTTTAATGATCACTTTTAGGTGTGATTAATTTTTAATTTATATTTTCTTACTAGGTCACTAGACTTTTGCCCGATTTTAAGGTTGTCAAAACAGAGCTTGGCATGTAACAATAATAATAATTGCCCTTTATTAAGCACCTACTATATGCCAGGGAATCTGCTGGGCATATTTTATCCATTTAGTCATTTAATGTTATTTAATCTTTTTATTTAATAGGCACTCAATAGCTATTTGTTGATTTTATTTTATTTTAGGACCCTTAATCTATTCTTGGAACTTTCATAACACTATAAATATAGTTAAATCCAGTGATTGCAGACAATGTTGGGGATGTCTTGGGGGCTTAGCTATTATTTTTTATGAATTACAGTTTGGCTTGACAGCTGTCCTTGTGTTGACAGCTCTTCTGATTATAGCAGTTGTCAAACTCCATCCTTAAGCAGGTTGTAAATCCTGCCTTCTTCCGATTAAAACTGGGTCAGAGCCAATGGCAGGTTAACTAGAGGCCAGTGTTCTACTACTGTATGTCCTTACTAGTTCGCTCTACATGCGCTTTGCGTAGCAGCATACTAAAACCTTCATTCGCCTCTGTTTTACTTTGGTGTTTCTGAATCTTCAGATATTGGTCCTCCCGTTGTTTTGTGATTTAAACATGGTCCCTGCTGAAGAGTATATTAGTGTAAGTGTGGGCTTCCTTGTAAATGGCCTGTTAGCCCTCCCCTCCTCCCCCTCCACTGGGAATACTAACATCATTGCATCTGTGTCTCCCAGGGGAAATCAGGGCTTTTCCTTGCACGTGCAGTCATGTGATTTCAGAGTGGGCAGGCTTTGTATCCTCATGAGCCCTTGGTCTTCCACGTAAAGCACCATCTGTTCTGTTCCTTGCACGCTGTTACAGGGCAGTGGGAGGAGGCATTAGAGTGAAAATAAATAAAATAAAAAAAGAAAGAAATTCATCATCAAAACCCTGAGGATTAATGGAGTCAGAAGGCTCACTGCTCTGAATGAAAATTCATCTTCACCTGTGCCAGTGTCAGGGCTGCATCTATGGCACTTGACAAATAGAGGTTCCCAGGGTACCGTAAATTCAGCAACTGTTCTAATCCCTATAGGCTTGCTCAGGCTTTTCCGAGATGGGCTTATGACTGTTTTTGTATTTCCCAGCACATTGTGGGCACCAGTATCCCCTCATTAATTTGGTAAAATGTTAGCACCCTTTCCTTCTCATCCCTCTGTCATCTTCTTTGTCTTTGTCCATTTTGAGGGGGAGGGCAGCTCATACATTTCTGAAAGAGGACTCTGCCTTGTGAACTGTGCTTCACTGAAGATGCCAAAGGCAGAGAAATCAATTAACTAATGAATTTTGAGCAAATACTAATCCCTAATACTGTGTTAGATGAAGAGGAGAATATAGAAAAGAATATAATCAAGTAGCTCACCATCTGATTGGGAGCACAGAGCATATATTTTCAAAAACTGTCTGTTGGGCACCTATACCTGCCATAGGCTGTATGCTAAACATGAACATAATTGATGCCTATCAACAGTGACTCTCCAAGAGGTACTACAGCCCTCCTCATACTGGGGTAAGATTCACCTGTGTGCTTTCCCCTTGTCCTTTAAATCAGTCTTTCTCTTCCCGTCTTTTTTTTTCTACTACAACTTCCTGATTGCTTATGTTCTCATATTAGTCTGTCTTTGCATAAACCCAGGCATTTGTTAATAAAACTCCTTTCCTTGTGGGTACCATATCCCTTACTCTGAGGTACTATTTTACAACCCCTTAAATTCCAAATTTAAATCTCACTTTATAGTTACAGTTGAGCTAAAATTTCATTTACATTTGTTAGGTTAGGGGATTGTTATACAGCCCAGTTAAGCCTTTTCTCAGCTGGTTGGCAGTAGTCCTCTACATGTGAAACTTAAAAATTTAAGCTCCATTCCTGGGTTAGTACTCATAGATTATACCATATCTCACTACTGGGAAAGTCACATCATCATACAGATTGTATGAAATTAATGCCCCTTTGTCTGAGATGGCCAGCTTAGTGTCTTCAGCCGTAATACACAGCTACTTAGCCTGATCTTCATGCTTAGCAGTCTCAAGTGTTGGGTTAGATTTGAGCTAAAGTGTGATCTGACAGACCATGGTAGTTGTTACCGTGTATCACAGATTTATACACTGGGAAATTTATTCCTCTGATACTGCTTTAAAAGTTCCAATTTTATGGTACAGCCACTATAGAGAACATTATGGAGGTTCCTTAAAAAACTACAAATAGAACTACCATATGACCCAGCATTCCCACTACTGGGCATATACCCTGAGAAAACCATAATTCAAAAAGAGTCATGGGGGCTTCCCTGGTGGCACAGTGGTTGAGAGTCCGCCTGCCGATGCAGGGGACATGGGTTCATGCCCCAGTCCGGGAAGATCCCACATGCCACGGAGCAGCTAGGCCCGTGAGCCATGGCTGCTGAGCCTGCACATCTGGAGCCTATGCTCCGCAAGGGGAGAGGCCACAACAGTGAGAGGCCCATGTACCGCAAAAAAAAAAAAAAAAGAGTCATGTACCAAAATGTTCGTTGCAGCTCTATTTACAATAGCCAGAAGATGGAAACAACCTAAGTGTCCATTCATCGGATGAATGGATAAAGAAGATGTGGCACATATATACAATGGAATATTACTCAGCCATAAAAAGAAACAAAATTGAGTTATTTGTAGTGAGGTGGATGGGCCTAGAGTCTGTCATACAGAGTGAAGTAAGTCAGAAAGAGAAAGACAAATACCATATGCTAACACATATGTATGGAATCTAAGAAAAAATAAAAATGTCATGAAGAACCTAGGGGTAAGACAAGAATAAAGACACAGTCCTACTAGAGAATGGACTTGAGGATATGGGGAGGGGGAAGGGTAAGCTGTGACAAAGTGAGAGAGTGGCATGGACATATATACACTACCAAACATAAAATAGATAGCTAGTGGGAAGCAGCCGCATAGCACAGGGAGATCAGCTCGGTGCTTTGTGACCACCTAGAGGGGTGGGATAGGGAGGGTGGGAGGGAGGGAGACGCAAGAGGGAAGAGATATGGGAACATATGTGTATGTATAACTGATTCACTTTGTTGTAGAGCAGAAACTAACACACCATTGTGAAGCAATTATACTCCAATAAAGATGTTAAAAAAAAAGTTCCAATTTTAAAACCTAACCAAGTGTTTCTCATAACAAGTTGAGACTGACAGCTGTGGCAAAAATGTTAAATGATTATTCCTTAAAATATAAATGTCACGTAGCTAGTTTTAGGCAGGATAAATATCCTCTATTCACAGCTACTTGATATTGGCAATGTGTCTTTAACTTTGTTATGTTTTCTAAGAGACTGTCTTCCATTGGAATCTAACTTGAGACTGTCTTCCACTGGAATCTAACTTGGTGTACAGTGATTCATGGTAAAACCTTTCAAAACTGTAAAATAAAAATGTTCATTATTTGGGGAGATGATTTTAAACTCTCAGAGGGATGTTATAATCCTAAACACTCTATTGGTAAATATATCCTGTCTCTGCCTTCCTTCCTATCTAAGGCATACCCCAAAACATGATCTCAGTCCATTAACACCTGTCCCAGGATTAGAATAGGCAAATTTGCCTTTCTGTACCTTTTTCTCCTACTCTCTATTCACTTATTCAAATATTAATTTAACATTTATAATTCTAGTAGCCTTCTAAGAAATCCCACTAAAGGCAGAGAGATAGGGTTGCCAGATGGTCTGATTTTAGCTCAGAAAAATTTCTGCCTTCCACCACTGTTCCCTTAGAACCACCTCTGAGTCTGTGCTATTATAAATTAGAGTTTGGTACCTCAGTCTGTCAGGATGGATAATATAAAGAATCACCAAAGCTGTCACAAATTTGTAACTTATCACAACCTGGTTTTGGCTCTTGGCTCTATGCCCACTTCACAGCACATAGCCAGGGAGCCCTGAGCTGAAAGCACCCACCAGGGGAGAGAAGACAGGTAAGGGAGCCATAGAAAGAAGCTCTTTTATCTTTACATGAGTACTAACAAAGTGCAAAAGAAGAAACGTCACTACTAAATCATTTAAGACCAAACTCCCGGAGAGTTCTGCTTCCACTTAAGACAGAGAAAACTGCAACAGAACATTGCTCCCACACTAACAAGAAGAAAATGCTAGATAGTCTACAAAATCGTAACCTTTCTTAAACCCATCAGATAGTAGAAGTTGCGTGTCAGCAAAGTAAACCGAATTCCAAAGAATGACAAGCCCCTATAAGATACAACAACTGTTTCACCTTTGATAGAGCACCCAAGGAATAGGCAGCCACCATAAAAGCAGATAAGAAGAAAACAGCTAAAATTAACAAATTCTTAAGGTGACATTTTAGAATAACTGGGAGCCTCAGTTATGACATTTTAGAATAACTGGGAGCCTCAGACCCAAGAAGATTTTTCACATGTACTTTTTTCCATTAACTGGGTGCTGTAAGACAAATTGAGAACAGAGAGATCCCTCCTCAGTGGCACACAGGCATGAAATCCTGCCACTTCCCGAGACCCTTATTTCATACAAAGAAAACTCCTTAAGCCACTGGGGGAAAAGCAGAAAGCTCTTCTATTCTCTCTTCCTGTTCCTGGGCCTAGGCAGATATCCACTGCCTTTGGAGGAGGAGTGAAAGCAAACCCTGTCTGCCACTGTGGCGGGACAGGGAGCCCCTGGGCTCCAGATCCTGTGCTGACACAAAGCAGAGCTCTCTTGCCCCTGGGGGCTGGACAGGGAGTTCCCACTCAAGATATGTTTTCTTTCACACAAGGCAGAATTTGGCTGACATTTGCGGGGGCAGGGAGGATGCAAGAACACTGAGAAATTGCCACCCCTGAGGGCCTAAGACTGAGACTAGACTACAAGGACAAAGAACTCTATCCCACTCTCACCATGAGCCTCACTCTGAGTAATAAGCAGTAGCAGTCTTATCGATGGATGAGGAGAAAAAGTACAGAGAGATTCCCTCTGTGGTAGATGTGCAGAGACTACTGAAAGCTGAGGGTGGAGTGAGAATTCTAAAAAAAAAAAAAAAAACACCCTCAGGCACCCAGGCCTCACACTAAGCATAAGGTAGCAGCAGCCCACAGCTGGAGGAATTTAAGTGTGTGATGTGCTGAGGTTACACATAGTAACAACAAAACCAAACCCGGTTCAACGGCTGACTAGATTGACTCAACACCCATACTGAAGGCATGACAGAAGAAAAGGCATGACCATTTCTGGGTGTAAATAGTATTATTTACTTCAGCCTCCTCTGTCCTCCTACACACAATGTTCTGCATTCAAGAAAGCACGGAAAAAACAGCCCTTTTCAAGCAATAAATGAGTAATTGATAGAGCAAGTAGATAAAAATTCAGCAAGGATTTGAAAGACTTGAACCATACTATGAACCAACTTGACCTAATTGACATTTATAGAACATTACACCTAATATACACAATATACATTGTTTCAAGTACACATGGAACATTTACCAAGACAAACCATATTCTAGGCCATAAAACTAACCTTAACAAGCATAAAAGAAATCATACAAAGTTTGCTCTGTGACCACCACAGAATTAAATTAGAAATTAATAACAGACACGTATCTGGAAAATCCCTAATTGTATGAAACTTCAACACACTTCTAAATAACTCATAGGTCAAAGAAGAAATTCCAAGAGAAATAAGAAAATATTTTGAATTGAATGAAATGAAAACATGCCACCAAAAGTTGTGAGATGCAGCTAGAACAGTGCTTAGAGGAAAATTGGATCTTTTATTTAAAAAGAAAGGTCTCAAATCAATGATCTAAGACTCTACCTTAAAAATTTTTTGAAAAAGAAAAGCAAAGTAAGCTCAAGATAAGCATTGTAATAAAAATAAAGGTCAGAGCAGAAATCATTGAAATAGAAAACCAAAAATCAATGAAACCATTGAAAACCTTTAAAAAGGTCAATAAAACTGATAGACCTCTAGCCAGACCAATTTAGAAGAGGAAAAACAAATTAATTTCAGAAATGAAAAGGAGTCATCAACACAGATCCTACAGGTATTATGAAGCAAATAAGGGAACATTATTAACAGCTTTTTACTAATAAATTAGATAACTTAGAGTAAATGGACACACTTCCTAAAGACACAAACTAACAACATTCTCTCAAAAAGAAATAGAGAACCTAGATAGCCATATATCTATTGAAGAGATTGAGAATTGTTACTGAAAACTTTCCCACAGCAAAATCTCCAGGCCCTGATTGCTTCACTGTGAATTCTACTAAATATTTAAGGAAGAAATAATACCGGTTCAACACACAAACTCTTCCAGAAAATAAGAGGAGGGAACACTGCCAAACTAATTCTGTGAGACTAACATTACCCTAATACCAAAACCAGAAGAAGACCCTAGAGGAAAAGAGAACTACAGGCTGATATGTCTCATGAATATAGATGCAAACAATCTTTAATAAAATGTTAGCAAATTGAACATAGCAATATACAAAAAGGGTAATTATAACCAAATGTGTTTATCCCAGGAATCTAAGGTTGGTTCAGCAGCTGAAAATCATTGTATTTCACCATATCAGACAAATCAAAACCAAAAATAAAACATATGGTCTCCATATATGTAGAAAAAGCCATTGAAAAATTCAACCTCCTTCATGATTTGGAAAAAACAACAAAAAACAAAAACAGAACAACAACAAAAAATAAAAAACAGAGAGGGAACTTCTTCAGCCTGAAGAAATCAATAGCTAACATCATCCTTAATGGTAAAATGCTGAATGCTTTCCTTCTGACTGGGAACAAGGCAGAGATGTCAACTCTCTCCACTTTGATTCAACATTGTACTGGAAGTTCTAGCTAGTGCATTAAGGCAATGGAAGGGTCCCAGCACCCTTTACTGCCTTCCTGGAAAGACTTACGCCATGATATTTATATCCAGTATTTACGTTGGTCTGTTTCTGGGCTCTCTATTCTATTTCATTGATCTGTTTTTCTATTCTTTTGTCAATACCATACTGTCTTAATTATTATAGCATTATCATAAGTCTTGAAGTCAGACAGTGTCTGTCTTCCAGCTTTGTTCTTCTCCTTCAATATTGTGTTGGCTCTTCTGGATCTTTTGCCTCTCCATATAAACTGTACAGTTTGTTGTTATCCACAGCCTGACTTGCTGGGATTTTGGTTGGAAAGAACTGACATCTTGACAGTACTGAATCTTCCTATCCACGAATGTGGAATATCTCTCCATTTATTTAGTTTGTTGATTTTGTTCTGAGCTTTATAATTTTTCTCATATAGCTCTTGGCAAATATCATGTTAGGTTTATACCTCAGTATTTCATTTTGGGGGTGCTAATGTAAATGGTATTATGTTTTTAATTTCAAATTCCACTTGTCCATTGCTGGAAAGCAATTGACTTTTGTACATTAACATTATATTCTGCAACATTGCTATAATTGCTTATTCCAGGAGGTTTTTTTGGTCAGTTCTTTTGGATTTTCCACATGGACTATGATGTCATCTGCAAACAAAGACAGTTTTATTTCTTCTTCCCTAATCTGCATATCTTTTATTTCCTTTTCATGTCTTATTGCATTACCTAGAACTTCCAGTACAGTGTTCAAAAGGAGTGGTGAGAACAGATATCCTTGCCTTATACCCGACCTTAGTGTGAAAGCTTTGAGTTTCTCACCAGTAAGTATGATTTTAGCTGTAGCCTTTTCGTAGATGTTCTTTATCACATTGAGGAAGTTCCCGAGGAGTGACGTCAGCAACATAGTGGAGTGAAAAGCTACCTTTGTCTCTCCCTTTCAATCTGCAACCAGTAAAACATTCATAACTCAACAAAGGTGCCTCTGCCCAACACACCAGGATGCTAGAGAATTCCACACATCTGTACATCTAAAGGTCAGTGGACTGGAACACATATAGGAGGCAGAACCAAGGAAACAGCGGAGGTGGTACCTGTAGTCCTGGCCTTCCCACCACAGCAGCTGAGCCCACAGCCCCAGAGAACCCAGTAGCAGCCGGGGAGGCAGTGCACACGACTCCAGCTACACAACACCTGTGGCCACAGGCAACTGGGCAACAGCAGTAGTGGGGCCTGGGACCCCATCCCTCCAGCCACTGATGTGCCCACCACTCCAGCCACCTGCCCCCGAATCTGCAGCGGCAGAGCCCACTAACTTTATAATACCAGAC
This sequence comes from Globicephala melas, assembly GCF_963455315.2. NCBI lineage: Eukaryota > Metazoa > Chordata > Mammalia > Artiodactyla > Delphinidae > Globicephala > Globicephala melas. The sequence continues at coordinate 49,679,572 of NC_083314.1, forward strand.
ACGGAAGAGGTGCCCTCACAACTCCTGCTTCCCCCCTTCCCTTACTCTCCCCCTGCAGTGGCAGAGCCTGTGACTCAGGGGATCCCAGACACAAGGGAGAGCCCACCATCTTGGTACACCAGGTGGTGATGCCAATAACACTGGCAGAAGCAAGGCACCAGTGACCCCAGAGATGCAAGAACTGATAATGTGGGCAGGGGGCCACATGTTATGGGCAGTACGGGGTAGAAAGTGCTAACTCTCAAATGTAACAAGAGGCAGCTCAGGTAAGAGAAACCAAAAACTTATGCTATAGTGCCACCTACTGGAAAACAGAAAGCCTCTGATTTCTGACCTGTTGCTACTTCAGATGTGCTGGCAGAGGAACAACTCATCAAGCACCATGAAGAACTAGAGTAACACTACCACAGAAAGAAAATGATAATTCTCCAGAAACCAAACTCAAAGTCATGGAATATTGCGATCTAACTGATAGTTCAAAATAGTGAACATGAAGAAACTCAGCAAACAACGAAAAAATTCAGAAAGGCAGTTCAGTGAGCTCAGGAATAAAATGAATGAACAGAAGTAATACTTTGCCAAAGAGATTTAAACTCTAAAAAAAGAACCAAACAAGTTTTGGAGCTGAAGAACTCAATAAATGACAAAGAATGCATTAGAAAGCATTGAAAGGGGACTTCCCTGGTGATCCAGTGATTGAGAGTCCGCCTTCCAATGCAGGGGATGCGGCTTCAATCCCTGGTCCGGGAACTAAGATCCCACATGCCACGAGTCATCTAAGCCCACACGCCACAACTAAAGAGCCTGCATGCCGCAGCTACAGAGCCCACGTCCTGTGGAGCCTGTGCACCACAACTACAGAGCCCACATGCTCTGGAGCCTGTGCCACAACTAGAGAGCCCACATGCCACAACTAGAGAGAAGCCTGCAAACCGCAACGAAGAGCCCATGTGCCGCAGCTAAGACCCAATGCAGCCAAAAGTAAATAAATGTTTTTTTAAAAAAAAAAAAAAACATTGGAAACAGAGCAGACCACATAGAAGAGAGAATTAGAGAGCTCAAAGATAGAAATCTAAAATTTATACAAGTAGGAGGAAGAGAAATAGCATTTAAAATTGAGGAAATTCTGCAAGACCTATCTCACTCTTTCAGGAGAGGCACCATTAGGATAATAGGTATCCCAGCAGGGCAATAGAAGGAGAAGGGAGAAGAAAGTTTATTTAAAGAAATAGCTGAGAACTTCTCAAATTGAGGAAGTTCCCCTCAATTTCTAGTTAACTGAGAGGTTTTTTTTAATCACAAATGAGTGTTAGATTTTGTCAAGTTATTTTTCTGCATCTGTTGATATGATCATGTGATTTTATTTTTTTGCCTATTGATACAATGATTACATTAATTGATTTTCAAGTGTTGAACCAGCCTTGCCCACCTGGGATAAATCCCACTTGGCTGTGGTATATAATTCTTTTTATTCATTGTTGAGTTCAATTTGCTAATATTTTGTTGAGGGTTTTGCGTATGTCCACGAGAGATATCAGTCTGTAGTTTTTTTTCCGTTTCTTATAATGTTTTTGTCTGTTTTTTGTTATTAGAGTAATGGTGGCCTCATAGAATGATTTAGGAAATATTCTCTCTACTTCTGCCTTCTGAAAGAGGTTGTAGAGATCTGGTATAATTTCTTCTTTAAATGTTTAGTAGAATTCACCAGCGAACCCACCTAGGCCTGGTACATTCTAGTTTGGAAGGTTATTAATCATTTATTTGATTTCGTTACTAGTTACAGGCCTATTCAGAATGTATATTTTTTCTTGTGTGAATTTTGGCAAATTGTGTCTTTCAAGGAATTGGTCCATCTCATATAGATTATCATATTTGTAGGCATAGAAATGTTTGTAGTATTCCTTTTTATCCTTTTAATGTGTATTGGACCTGTAGTAATGTCCCCTCTTTCATTTCTGATATTAGTAATTTGTGTCCTCTCTTTTCTTATTTAACTTGGCTGGAAGCTTATTGATCTTATTGATCTTTTCAAAGAACTACCTTTTGATTTTATTGATTTTCTCTATTGATTTCGTGTTTTCAAGTTCATTGATTTCTGTTGTAATTCTTTTTTTTTCTGCTTACTTTGGATTTAATTTGCTCTTCTTTTTCCAGTTTCCTAAGGTGGGAACTTAGATTATTGATTTTATATCTTTCTTCTTTTCTAATACATGCATTCAATGCTATAAATTTCCTTCTAAGCACTGCTTTTGATGCATCCCATAAATTTTGATAAGTTGTGTTTTCATTTTCATTTAGTTCAAAATAATTTAATTTCTTTGATATTTTTTTCTTTGACCAATGTATTATTACTTACTACAAACTTACTATAAAGATACAGAAACCAAAACAGTGTGATATTGGTGTAGGGTGAGGTGTATAGATCAATGAAACAAGGTAAATAACCTAGAAATAGACCAAACCACACATGGGTAATTGATTTTTGATAGAAGTGCCAAGGTAAGTCAATGGAGGAAAGGATACTCTATTTAACAAATGGTGCTGTCACAGTTGGACATACACTTACATACTGGGGGGAAGAAAAGCCTCAACCCTTTTCTCATACCCTCCACAAAAATTATCTTGAAATGGATCAGAGACCTATATACATAAGAGCTAAAATATAAAGAACTAGAAGAAAATGTGCAAGAAAATCTTTGTGATCTTGAGATAGACAAAGACTTCTTATATAGGACACAAAAAGCACAAAACATAAAAGAAAAAAATAAATTGGACTTCATTCAAAATTTTAAAATTTTACCCTTCAAAAGATACTGTTGGGCTTCCCTGGTGGCACAGTGGTTGAGAGTCCGCCTGCCGATGCAGGGGACACGGGTTCGTGCCCCGGTCCGGGAAGATCCCACATGCCACGGAGCAGCTAGGCCTGTGAGCCATGGCCGCTGAGCCTGCGCTTCACAATGGGAGGGGCCACAACAGTGAGAGGCCCGCATACCACACACACACACACAAAAAAAGATACTGTTAATAAAAGACGAGACACAGTGGGAAAAAATATTTATAAAACATATTTGGAAAAAACTTACATCCAACAATATATAAAGAATAATTGTAACTTTATTAAAAAGACACCCCAATTAATAAGTGGACAAAAGATTTGGATAACTCACCAAAGGTAGATGACTGGCAAATAAGTATGTAAAAAGATGTTCATCAGTAGACATTAGGGAAATGTAAATTAAAAACCACAATAAGAAGACCTGACTATACTAGATAGTACCTATACTATACGTACTAGAGACATAACTAGAATGGCTAAAAAGAATTTTAATGATAATAACAAGCGCTGACAAGGATACAGAGCAACTAGAATTCATACATACTGGTGGGAATACAAAGTTTGGAAGTTTGGTAGTTTCTTATTCAAGTTTAATGTTCACTTGCCATGTGACTCAGCAGTCCCACTCTAGATATTTACCCAAAAGATGTGAAAACATAAAAGATCCATACAAAGACATGTATCCAGGTGTTCATAGGATCTTATTCATAATGGCCAAAAACTGGACACAAGCCAGATGCCTGCATACTTTTATACAATGGAATACTACTCAGCAACAAAAGGGAAAGAACTACTCATACCTGCAGCAACATGGATGGATCTCAAAAGCATCATGCTCAATGAAAGAAGCCAGACACAGAAGACTATAGGCTGTATGATTTCCATTTCTGGAAAAGGCAAAACCTAAGGACAGAAATCAGATCAGTGGTTGCCAGGGGCAATGGGTGGGGGTAAGAGGATTGGCTGCAGAGAGGCCAGGAGGAACTTTTGGGGGTTATGGACATGTCTTATGTCTCTATTGTAATGGTAGCTGCACAAGTAGACACATTTGCCAGAATTCAATTTTTAAGAAGAATGAATATTACTTCAATTTTAAAAAAAAAAGAAGAAAAACCAGGGAATCTTGCTCTGTATGTTAACTGGCACAATCCAAAGTGGATGAAGAATCTGGGATGGACAAGATGGCGGAGTAGAAGGACCTTGAGCTCACCTCTTCTCACACGCACACCAAAATCACAACTAACTGCTGAACAGCCATTGATTAAAAAGACTGGAACCTACCAAAAAAGATATTCTACGTCCAAAGACACAAAGAAGAAACCACAACAAAACAGTAGGAGGGGCGAACTCGTGATATAAACAATTCCCATACCACCCAGGTGGGTGACCCACAAACTGGAGAATAATTATATCGCAGAAGTTCTCCCACAGGAGTGAGAGTTCTGAGCCCCACATCAGGCTTCCCAGCCTAGAGGTCTGGCATCGGGAGGAGGACCCCCAGAGTACCTGTCTTTGAAGGCCAGAGGAGCTTGATCGCAAGAGCTGCACAGGGCTGGGGGAAACAGAGACTCCACTCTTGGAGGGTGCACACAAGGTCTCACATACACCAGGACCCAGGGCAAAAGCAGTGACTTTGTAGGAGCCCAGGCCAGACCTACCTTCTGGTCTTGGTGGGTCTCCTGAGGAGGTGGGGGGGGCAGCTGTAGCTCACCCTGGGAACATGGACACTGGTGGCAGTGGCAGAAATATTGGAGAGCGTCATCTACATGAACTCTCATGGAAGGCAGGCATCTTGCCTTGGTCATAAGCACCGAGGCCTGGCCCCACCCAACCGCCTTTAGGCTCCAGTTCTGGGACGTCTCAGGCCAGACAACCAACAGGACAGGAACACAGCCCCAGCCATCAGCAAATAGGTTGCCTAAAGACTTCCTGAGCACACAGCCACCTCTAGATAGGTCCCTTGACATGGCCCTGCCCACCAGAGGGCCAAGACCCAGCTCCACCCGTCAGTGGGCAGGCACCAGTCCCTCCTGCCAGAAAGCCTGCACAAGCCTCCAGACCAGCCTCACCCACCAGGAGACAAACACCGGAAAACTACGATCCTACAGCCTGCAGAACTGAGTCCATAAACTCAGGTCAGAACCTACCCTGGGAACAGCTGGTCCCTGCCCCTGAGTGATGAGAGGGGAATGCACTGCTGGGACGAGGACCACTTCTCCAAGGTTGAGAAATGTAACTAACCTACCACAGAAACAAAAATACAAATAGAAATTTAAACAGAACGAGACAGCAAAGGAATATGCTGCAGACGAAGTAACAAGATAAAACCCCAGAAGGACAACTAAGTGAAATGGAGATAGGCAATCTACCTGAGAAAGAGTTTCAAGTAATGATCATAAAGATGATCCGAGAACTCAGGAAAAGAATGGATGCATAGATGAAGAAGTTACAAGAAGTTCTCAGCAAAGAGAAAATAAAGAACAACCAAACAGAGTTGACAAATACAGTAATGAGATGAAAAATACATTAGAAGGAATCAATAGCAGAATAAATGAGGTAGAAGAACGAATCAGTGAGCTGAAGACAGAGTGGTGGAAATCATTGCCATGGAACAGAATAAAGAAAAAATGAAAAGAAATGAGGACAGTTTAAGTGGGATATCACATGCACTACCAGTCACATTATAGGGGTCTCAGAAGGAGAAAGAGAGAAAGGGCCTGAGAAGATATTTGAAGAGGTAATAGCTGAAAACTTCCCTAACATGGGAAAGGAAACTGTCACCCAAGTCCAGGAAGCACAGAGAGTCCCATACAGGATTTAGCCAAGAATTAACACACCAAGACACATAGTAATCAAATTGACAAAAATTAAAGACAAAATATTAAGAGCAACGAGGGAAAAGCAACAAATAACATACAAGGAGACTCCCATAAGGCTAGCAGCAGATTTTTCAGCAGAAACTCTGCAGGCCAGAAGGGAGTGGCATGATATATTTAAAGTGATAAAAGGGAAAAATCTACAACCAAGAATACTCTACCCAGCAAGGCTCTCATTTAAATTTGATGGAGAAATCAAAAGCTTTACAGACTAGCAAAAACTAAGAGAATCTAGGACCACCAGGCCAGCTTTGCAACAAATGCTAAAGAAACTTCTCCAGATGAAAAAGAAAAGGTCACAACTAGAAAAAAGAAAATTACAAATGGGAAAGCTCACCAGTAAAGGCGAACATACTGTAAAGGTAGGAAATCATCCACACACAAATGATATCAAAACCAGCAACTGTGAGAAGAGGGTAGTACAAATACAGGATATTGGACATGCATTTGAAATTAAAAGACCAGCAACTTAAAACAATCTTGTTTATATAGAGACTGCTATATCAAAACCTCATGGTAACCGCAAACCAAAAATCTACCATAGATACACACAAAAAAAGAAAAGAAAAAAGAATCCAAACAAAACTCTAAAGTTAGTCATCAAATGACAAGAGAAGAGAACAGAAGAGGAAAGGAAAAAAAAAGTCCTCCAATGTACCTAGCTAAGCACTTGTGCTTTGAGCATGCGTGTTTCCTTCTGCCCAAATCCTGAATGAGGTACTATACTAGCTACCCAACCCTCCAACCAGGCGGATCAGAATTCAGAGAACCTGAAGCAGCCTTGAGGTCCATAGGCTCACATAAGAATATGATTTCCTCTATAATAAACATAATAGTAGCTACCATTTAATAAGCATCTACTATTTGAGTCCTCTAGTAGACCCTGGACATGCATTTTCATTTGCCTAGGAAGACCATCTGAGGATAGTTACTCAAGGTCACACAAACCCAGCTTGGATTCTAGAATCCATGTTCTTTCTATGGCACTACTTATAAGGGCCTGTGCACCTGGGTCTCCAGGTTAATGTGGCAGTTTCCTCCTTTCGGAGCTGTATCCCTATTCTGAATGTAGGCATTCTTGACTGAGGTTCTGACACTCCGTATGTATCTTACTAGCCCCACCCCCCTGCAATGGTTGGACCTGACTTGTGGACTAGGTCACTGGCTGGAGTCCTGCTCCTTCAGGGATGGTTTCTGGCAACAAGGCCATTCAGTGGTGACTGTCCAGACCAGTACTGCTGGCCCCACCCACCACCAAAGCCCAGGGGTGGGGTTAGTTCACTCAGCCTGATCTACTTTCAACACCTTCTTCAAGGTAATTACTGATGAGAGGTATTTGGATGGTCACCTTCTGTGGGCCAGCATTACATTAAGCACCTAAAATTTATTGTTGAACTTGAGTGGTACTTATCCGCCCCGGTCCCTCAGGCTGCCTGTCATCCGAGCCCACATCAGATCATGGCCAAAAGCCAATATTCCTTTGGTATGTTGACATAGTTGAAAAGGCCTTGTGCAAAAGATACACTAAGAAACAACAAATGTGAGATGTACACAAAGGGACTCTGGGTTCCTACAGAATCATGGGTTGTAGTTCATAGTTCACATTGTCATCAGGAAACTCACCCAACACAGGTTTGTAGAATTACATCAGTAGCAATAAGGAAGTTGGAAAAAGTAGTGATTGGTAAGGTTGAGAGTCATAATAATTAGTCTCAGGTGGGAGCAGTTCATCCTATAGGCACTATACCACACATCAGTTCTTTACAATGTGCATGAAAACCACCTGTGGCTCTTGTTACACCATGAATTCTAACTCAGTACATCTGAGGTGAGGCGTGAAGCTCTGCATTTCTAACAAGCTCCCCTAATATGCTGAAAGCCACTGATCCTCAGACTACACTTTGCATGGCAAGCCCATAGACCTCCTTGACACAGGTTTAAAAAGGAAAAAATAGAGTTGACTTACTAGGCTCTAAGTCATGCATGTAGGTGGCATTAAAACTTTCCAGCCGGGCTTCCCTGGTGGCGCAGTGGTTGAGAGTCCGCCTGCCGATGCAGGGAACACGGGTTCGTGCCCCGGTCCGGGAGTATCCCAAGTGCCGCGGAGCGGCTGGGCCCTTGGGCCGTGGCCGCTGGGCCTGCGCGTCCGGAGCCTGTGCTCCGCAACGGGAGAGGCCACAGAGGTGAGAGGCCCGCGTACCGCAAAAAAAAAAAAAAAAAACCTTCCAGCCACGGGCCTTCCCTGGTGGCGCAGTGGCTGAGAGTCTGCTTGCCGATGCAGGGGACATGGGTTTGTATCCCGGATCGGGAAGATCCCATATGCCGCGGAGCGGCTAGGCCCGTGAGCCATGGCCGCTGAGCCTGCGCGTCCGGAGCCTGTGCTCCGCAACGTGAGACGCCACACGGTGAGAGGCCCGCATACCGCAAAAAACAAAAAACAAAAAACAAAAAACCTTCCAGCCAAGGTTCATGATCTTACCAGAAAAGTAATCACTGATAGAGGAAAAAGACCAAGCCAGCCCTGAGTCTCAGAGCATTAGGAAGATGGAGCCCGGGGTTGAGGGGTCTGGAAATACATATAGAAATCAGGATAGGGAAAGAATGCGCAGCAGTCATAGAACTAACAACAACATTGTTCAACTGTTTGAAAAGCAGAGAAGAAGGTAGCCTGGGGTATTTGAAGTCAGGCCCGGAACGCCAGACCCAGGACACTAGACTCACTGGCACAGAAAAGGCAAACTTCAAAGTCTTAACAACAAACAACGGAAAAAAATCAGCACAGGCAAACCAGCACCGTCACAAATGTCCAGAAGGCAACCAGGTATATTCCCAGATGTGGGAAGTGAACTTACCTGCTCATCTTCCGCTTCCAGAAGGAACGGAGCAAGGGAAATCAAAGCGTCCTAGTGCCAGAGGAAATAGCGTGTTCAGCAAAGAATCCAGGAGAGGATGAAGTACGGGAGCTGGAAAACTCAGCAAAGGCTCAGCTCTGCTACCCACGTCACATCCGACGTAAAGTTACGTCCCACCGAACCAATGAGAGGCCTGTGTTCCTTCTTACCTGTGTGGGGCATTATCAATACGTGTGAGTTAAGTGGCTCTAGCTGTGAAAATTGACCAATAGTGTGAGGCAGGAGGCACGCTGGTAGAGCCCTGAGTCTCAGAGTGAGGTCCCAGATCATCAGTATCAGCATCACCTGGGAACCTGCTAGGAAATGTAAATTCTCAGTCCTGCTCCAAACCTACCAATCAGAAACTGCGGGGGGGGGGGGGCACCCTGCAGTCTGTGGTCCAACAAGCCCTCCAGGTGATTCTGATGCAGGCTCACTGCAGTAGAGTCTAGTGAAAGCCTGGTGGAGAGAGAAGACCAGGTGTGGCAAAGGAGAATCATTATAAGTAGGCTTGATAATGGCGCTTTTAAAGAGCTGGTGGGGCTTCCCTGGTGGGGCTTCCCTGGTGGCGCAGTGGTTAATCCACCTGCCACTGCAGGGGACATGGGTTTGAGCCCTGGTCCAGGAAGATCCCACATGCTGCAGAGCAGCTAAGCCAGTGAGCCACAATTACTGAGCCTGCACTCGAGAGCCCATGGGCCACAACTACTGAGCCCACATGCCACAACCACTGAAGCCTGCACGCCTAGAGCCCATGCTGCGCAACAAGAGAAGCCACTGCAATGAGAAGCCCGCACACCACAACGAAGAGTAGCCCCTGCTCGCCACAACTAGAGAAAGCCCATGTGCAGCAACGAAGACCCAACGCAGCCAAGAATAAATAAATTAATTTAAAAAAAAGAGAGCTAGTGAAGTCTTAAAGCCTGTTTACAGGGAGAAGAAAACCCAGTAGAGATAATGTAAAATAATAATTAGTAAAACATGCTTAGTGATCAACAATGAAAACCAAAGTGGATGAATGTAAATTGTAGTAAAAATTACAAGTGAAAATTTAATAACGGGCATTAACAGTCTTTGCCTCTTAAGCTTTTTATTTCCCAACCACATCAATGTGTCTACTGGTAAGGACACCATTAGGAATTTTCAATAATCTGTATGTCTCTTTCAAATGTATTTCTCCAGCATGGTAAGGGAAACCACCTTAGGTAGGTAGCTCTTTGGCCAGAGTGATCATGTAATATAAGTATATTTAAAGAGTATCCAGAAAAATTGCTAAAAATCCTGAGCCCAAAGCATATGTCTTCAGAAAGTCACACAGTACAGTAAAAATGGAGATAGTGGTGTGTATGGGGTGAGTGGGGTTTTTTTTTTCAGATTCCAATTTTACCTCCCTACTGAGCTTATCAACATAGGTATCCCCTAGTACCACATATTTATCATGTCCCAAACAATATTATTTCTACCCCTCCATAATTTTCTGCTTCTGTTCCCCTCCAAAAACTTTGCTCTTCCTTCTTCTGGTTCCTTATTTTAGAGATGTCACCAGCATCTACGTGTTCTCCAAGACTAGAAACATAGGTGTCATCTTTGATTCTTCTTTTGACCATTGGATTGATTTGTTAAAGTTTTTTTTTGTTTTAATATTAAGGATATTAGCTCTTATCTGTGTTATGTAGGTGAATATGTTTCCCAGTTTATGGTTTACTTTTGTATATAGTATTTTTGTGTGTGTGGTATAGCTGTTTTAAATTTGTGTTCAAATTTATCAGTTTTAGGTTTCTATATAATCAGATTTATCAGTAATTTTATCAAGTGTAGAAATACTCAGGCTGTTTTATTCAGTAAACATTACGATCACAGGCCTTGGGCCTAAGAGCTTTTCAAAAACCTATAAAAGTACCTGAAATCTGAAACAAAATATCTTTGCTCCAGAAAACAAAAAGAAACTTGCAAAATATAAATAATTAAATGTTTAGCTAGGTGTCTACAAATATGACATTATATCAGTTTCGTTAATTATTAAATTTAGTGTTCACAAACTTTTTTTTAATTAGACTTCTACCTTTATTCTTTTTTTTTTAACATCTTTATCGGAGTATAATTGCTTTACAGTGGTGTGTTAGTTTCTGCTTTATAACAGAGTGAATCAGTTATACATACACATATGTTTCCATATCTCTTCCCTCTTGCATCTCCCTCCCTCCCACCCTCCCTATCCTACCCCTCTAGGTGGTCACAAAGCACCGAGCTGATCTCCCTGTGCTATGTGGCTGCTTCCCACTAGCTAGCTATTTTACGTTTGGTAGTGTATATATGTCCATGCCACTCTCTCACTTCATCACAGCTTACCCTTCCCGCTCCCCATATCCTCAAGTCCCTGCTCTAGTAGGTCTGTGTCTTTATTCCCATCTTAACCCTAGGTTCTTCAGAACCTTTTTTTTTTTTTTTAGATTCCATATATATGTGTTAGCATATGGTATTTGTTTTTTTCTTTCGTCATTACTTCACTCTCTATGACAGTCCCTACATCCATCCACCTCACTACAAAGAACTCAATTTTGTTTCTTTTTATGGCTGAGTAATATTCCATTTTATATACATGCCACATCTTTATAGGTTGCTTCCATGTCCTGGCTATTGTAAATAGAGCTGCAATGAACATTGTGGTATGTGACTCTCTTTGAATTATGGTTTTCTCAGGGTATATGCCAGTAGTGGGACTGCTGGGTCGTATGGTAGTTCTATTTTTAGTTTTTTAAGGAACCTTCATACTGTTCTCCATAGTGGCTGTACCAATTCACATTCCCACCAACAGTGCAAGAGTGTTCCCTTCTCTCCACACCCTCTCCAGCATTTATTTATCAGTCCCTTCTTTATACTCCTGCCAACACTAGCTAATTTCAAGCCCCCGAAAAGGACTACCACAGTCTCTTAACTGCCACAAATGCTTAGGTTCTACAAGTCACTCTAGAATTATCATCCTAACACAGAGGTCAAATTATGCTACTCCCCTCCTCATAAATGCCCAACTTCTTAGTATGGCTTTCAAGGCTTTGTATAGTTTAACTTAAATCCAGCCTCTGCTTTTGACACTCTATATTGCTTCTCTGAGCCAGCAGACAGTTCTCTCAGCATTCCCTGTGCTCTCCTGCTTCTCTTAATGTTGTTTTGTCACTCTGCATGCCTTTTCTTCTAAGTTTACCTGGAATTTTACTCTGTCCTCAAAGCTCAGTTTACATACCACCTACTTGTAGTATTTTTCCTGATTCCTTAGCTTCCTCCTCCTCTCCCCATCCCCCTCACCTTTGCAGGTGTGTGTGTGTGTGTGTGTGTCCCCACCTGCCACAGTGTTTACTCATCCTTCTAAGTTCCTTAGAGCAGGAATCTTACCTGTATCCTTGATAGGACTGGTATGGTATGTATTCAGTAAAATACTCATTGAATCAAACTACTTACCCTTCTTGCTCTCCCTTTCTTTTAAAAACCTTTTGTTGTTGCTGTTGTGTAATATATCACACTACAAAATTGTATATAAAATGTATACGAAGAATTTAAAATGTACCTTTAAAAAATTGTATACCTACCACGTAGTTTAAGAAAGAGAACATTGCCAGTATCTTTGAAACCCCGTGTGTGTGCCTATCCAATTATATGGCCTTCCCTATACCACCCCCCACCCCAGATTAGCACTATCCCAAATTTCATACCACTATTTTCCCTTAGAGTTTCACTTCGTATTTGTGTCTCTGAACAATGGTGTTTAGTCTTGCCTGTTTTTAAAATTGTGTTTAAATGGAAACATACTGTATGTATTCTTCTAATTTGCTTTTTCCCTTCAACATTGTTCTAGAGATAAACTCATGTTATATGAAGCTATAGGTCATTAGTTTTCATTTTGGTAAGGGATTTCATTGTATATGTAAACAACATTTTATTTTTACATGTTATTCTTAATGGGCACTTGAGTTGTCTACATTTGGGGTCTATCACAAACAGGGCTACTATATGTACATTCTTGCAGATATCTCCTGGAGAACACATGCAAAGGTTTCTAGAGAGTATAACTAGGAGTAGAATTGCTGGGTCCAAGGGTAGGCATTTGTTTAGGTTTAAGGTGTAATGCCAACTTGTTGTCCAAAGTGTTGTCCAAAGTGATGCACAGTGTACACTCTCCACAGTCCAGAGGGGAGTCTCCCTTGCTCCTGGCCTCCTTCACACTTGGTATTGTCTCAGTTTTTAGTTTTCAATTATCTAGTGGGTGTGCAATGGTATCTCCTGGTTTTAATTTTTATTTCCGTGATTACTAATGTGGTTGCTCATCTTTTCATATGTTTGTTGCTATTTGTGTTTTATGTTGTGTGAAATGCCTACTTTTGACTTTAGCCCAGTTGTCTCAGTGCCATCTAATTAATGGAGCTTTGTTTCCTCGCTGATCTTCAATGCCAGCATTGTCACAATCAAGTTTCTGTACGTGTGCAAAAGAATGGATGGCCCTCTCTTCTAGCCCTTTGGTCTGTTTGTCCATCCTGGGGGCAGTACCATACCATCCTCATAATAAGTCTTGATATCTGTAGGCCCTTTTCCTCTTCCTGTGTCTTGTGTGATTGGTACCATTTTTTTAAGGTTGCTTTAGAGGGATGGTCTGATTACTAGGCCACCTTTTTTTCTTTCTTCATTTACGAATTTTAAAGTTCAGTTAGTTACCCAGTTATCCCCTCTTCAAAGACAAAACAAAATCCTTTCTTTGACATTTACAGTATTTTGAGCCTTTTGACTTAGCCTACAAACCTATCATTTTGATCAAAGTAAATGAAATACTTAAACTATTTTTGTTCCTTCCCTTCATCCCATCCTGAAGAATAGAGTCCAGAAGCCTCACAATTTTAAAAAATGTATTTGTTTGTTAGCTTCTGGGCAACACAAAGGCAAATTTGATTTTCCTAACACCGGCAAACCCACCGTCAGGCGCAGTTCCGTTACAAGGCCTCATCACCCCCAGCCACTGTCCCGTCGCCCACTGTTCAGGATTCCTTATTGCTCAGCACTTGCCTTTCCTGCTGACGTCTAGTACTCTCTGTCTCATGGTAACTTGGTTTTCGTATTTGTCGATTTTCCTGTCAGCTGCTGCCTGTGAGTTTTTGGACATTGTTGAGCTGCTGCTCCAGTCCGGCGCCGACCCCACAGTCCGAGACCAGGATGGCTGCCTGCCGGAGGAGGCAACAGGGTGCAGAGCGGTCACTTTGATGTTACAGCAGCACACGACTGGCAAGGCTTAATCAAAAGACTGGAAACCCACAGTCTATAACAGCACAGGGCTTCAGTGGTGAAAGAAAACTTCAAAAATAACCCTTCTTTTGCCACCCCTCTTTGGTATACACTGGCTAATAAAATCAGTTGTGAGAAACTGGGGTTTTGAAGTCTCAGCAATTCCTTCTACTTACATATATTCCAGCAAGTACCGTTTGGTGATGAACATGTGTTCTGTGCATAATACAATCCAATTCCGCTGAACGTGCTCTGAAATTTATCACTGTTCTAGAGGCTGGGGGAGGAGGAGATGCATCATATTTCACAATATTAAACACGACTGCTCTTTTAAAAAACATAGAGAAGGGAAGTAGAACCGGCAGTACTACACTGACAGTTAGGGAAAGTTCCCTGAAATCCCAATATGGTGGAGCTCACACGGTCTCGTGGCATTTGGTACAGCTGGTCTGAATAAGTAGCTAAAACATCTATTCTTTTGTCAGACAGAATTGGGAAGATAGGAAAGAAGAGGGCTGTTAAGAAAGCAAAAGAGAGAAAGGGCAGAGTTTTGTCACGTAAGGGATATAGAAATCAGAGGAGCAACCAGATTTACGGAAAAACCTCAGAATCTTGGACATTTGAGGATGGAAACACATATTCTAGAAGAATGCACTGGTTAGGTCAGGATTCCTTAAACTCACCTTTACAAAACAGGGAGGAAACTCCCTAGGACCCTTTTAATTGGCTATCACGTTCCTGTCGCATATGGCAGCGGTCTCTGTAACTAGCTCAGACCTGAACTGTTAGGCCTGTTTGGGTCTAATATGAAACAGCCGTAATGCCCCAGTACTTAGGTGTGATTGAAGTTATTTCTGGAGCACTTCTGTTTTTTATTAAAAACATAGAGAAGTACGCCACAGGTTTTATTTAAAGGATAGACAAGTATGCCACTGGTGAAACTGGCTCCCTACATTTCCCCCTTTAAGCCTCAAGAACTCCATCTGGGAAATTCCTTGACATTTCTTATTATGTGAGGAAAGTAGATAGTTGTCATAGGAAGAGAAATGAAGAAACAAGTTGAGATGCCAAGATGACCATTTAAAAGATAATTTTTCTAACGTGTCACTCCTAAGATAGCAAGTAATAAACTTGTTTAGTGGAGCCCTCAACAATGGACAAGAGTTTCATTAGCTCAAGCTAACCTGTCCTTCTGGAACAAGCCCGTCCAGAGCAGCAATGAGGCATATTACTAATGCTGCTTATTTTGTGATTTTTCTAACCTCTTATTTTCTGAGATGTAAACCAAACCCACTCACCAAGGTTATTCATTTTTTAAATGACTTCTTAATTATCTGTGGAAGTGATGAGCACGTTAGGACATACTGAAATGTTACTGTAATTCTAGCAGAGCTTTCTCTTCGTTATCTGTTCTTTTCCCACAGTCCCAGCTACATGGCAACCTACTGTTCAGCTAAATTCTCTCATGTTGCGCATTAAATTGAATGTGTTTTAAGTAACATTATTCATTAGTTACAGTAAAAGTGACCAAGATGTTGCATGAAGCTTTTAATTGATATTACTTTGTGCATTTTTCGGACATTAGCAAATCAAAAAGTGTTTATTCATTTCCAATTTCAGGGTAGTTATCTGAGCAAGAAGCTATCAAGGAACTCCTTTTTTCATTTCTCTTTTGTAATTCGACCTGGGTATGTATTAGACAAGTTTTTAATAAACTGTTTTGCCACATCTAAAACAGGTTGTTTTTAAATAAAGAATGTAATTTGGTTTTTATTCATTTTATTTTAAGGTTTCATATTTGCATTGAAAGCTATCACTAAAAACAGTCATCGGGCTTCCCTGGTGGCTCAGTGGTTGAGAGTCCGGCTGCTGATGCAGGGGACACGGGTTCGTGCCCCGGTCTGGGAAGATCCCACGTGCCGCGGAGCAGCTGGGCCCGTGAGCCATGGCCGCTGAGCCTGCGCGTCCGGAGCCTGTGCTCCGCAACCGGAGAGGCCACAACAGTGAGAGGCCCGCGTACCGCAAAAAAAAAAAAAAAAAAAAAGTCATCAACTTAACATTTTCAAGTGCATTTTAAAATCAGGTTCCAAAATCTATACTTTTGTTGCCCGTATCTGAATTTTCAAAAACTTTACTGTCGTATATAACAATCTGTGGATCATCTCCCTGTGCCTTATTAAGGGGAAGATTTCATTCATAAATGTCAGAGAAAACTGGATCTTGGTTTGTTTTCATTCCCCTTAAATTATTGAACTATTATGAAGTGCATCATACTTCAGCCAGATCATGAGTTCCATTGCCAAAGCTGCAGCGATTACCACCAAGCAAAGAACACAAAGATCCCACAAGCTGCATGGCACGGGTTCAACCCCGATCAGGGATTGAACCCACGCCTTCCGGCAGTGAAAGGAATTCCCTAACCACTGGACCACCAGGGAATTCCCTGAAGGTTCATTTCTAGTCGTGATTCAACTAGAACTTCAAAATAATTGTTCAGCCTTTTTTTTTTTAATGTTTACTGGGATTGGGATTTTGTTTACCTCACCCTTGGTTCAAACTCTCTGATTTGTTATTTTTAGTGTACGTGAGAATTTTAAAAATTGACTCTCCATTGTGTTCCCAAACTAGAAACCAGTTGGCTTGGAGGCATCTTTAGGTAGTGGGTAACTAAAGACGTTTGTCAGTGTTGTGAATAGTTGCTTTTTGCTACTTTACAACTTGCATTTTCCAGACTATTTATATTTTACCTTTCTACTTTAACCTCCTTCTCGGTTCCACATTTATTCTATTGTCTTGTCCTCCAGCCACCTCTATAGATGTGTGTCTACACATAAAAACATACCTAACCCCATTTTCCTATGCCCTTAATAAAGTGAAAAAGGAAATTTGTTGCTTTTTCTTCTTTTTCTTTCCTGGAGATACTGTGATCAGAACAACGCTAATGGCTTTCTGTATTTAATATTTATTCAACGCTGTCATTTACTTTGCCCTCTATCAACTGATCTAAGAGGCCCTGATTGCCTTCACAGTAGTCTTGATACACACTAGTGAAAAACAAGGAATAAAAAGAGAATCATGTAAACAAACATTACAGAGGAGGCAAAGAAAAGCATCTGAATCACTGTTACCTTCAGAACTCTTGCTTGAGTCAGCTAAATCAGTGTTAACTCTTGCGGAGTTCCAGATCACTCTCCCCCTAGAACACAGTGTTGCGCATGGAATTTTGAGGATCTCCTGAAGCCCATCTCTGAACTCCACGGTGGTCTGTGAGTCCCATATAGAACCCCTTTTTTCTGGCTTCTTGTTACAGTATTTCATTCTTGAATGAAATACAGTAATATGTTGACTGAACCAATTTTCACAGTTTTAAGTGCTTCTACCGGATGATGTATGGGGTCTTGCTGTGCCTATTTGAAAGAATGAGAGAAGTGCATCTTTTTTTTAAACCATTGGTCAAGATTCCAACAATACACATACAGTTTTATCACTGATCACCAGGATTGGAAATTTTTAAAGAGGCCCTGGCCAAAAAGTTGGACCCTGACCTATTTGACCTCTGGTTCTGCTGCAGGGCAGAAATGAGCCCACATGTTCAGTTCTGTGTGACTAATGATGGCTTTTTATATGCATTTAGCTCTTTTGACTTTCAGAATGCTTTCACGGGCATTATCTAATCTGTCATCCCTCCACAGTAACCCTGTAGAGTAGGTAGTGCAAGGGCTCTTAAGGCCACTTAAAAGAGGATGAATCGGAGACATTAACAGGTTACTTAAATTGCCCAAAGTCACAGAGTGGTAGTAGAGCCACAGTTAGGACCAAGTTTGCTGAATCTCAGCCCTTTATTAGACCACAGAACTCGTGAAGTTTTGAAGCTCCTCCACCCTTCAATCCACAAATATCCCTTGAGAGCCTTCTCAATGACAGGCACTGTTCCAGGCCACTGTCATTCCCTTTTCCCATTATCATGGAAATTTAGAAGTACTTATATGATGTTATCTCAAGATATAGCATGAGATATCTTGAAAAGTCTCATAGAAATTAATAAGTTAATAATCAAAAAGTAAATCTTTTAAACCTATTATAACTATGTCTCTAATAAAGAGATAAGAAGTCAGCCAACTGAACACATACTGTTATCGCTAATGCTTGTTAGGTAGAAGGGTAACAACCAAAGTATAATATCTAGAATCATATCTATTATAGCTTTTTTTAAATGTTTCAGCATTTTCCAGCTAAAGGGTTGCCATAATCCAGTGAACCTTTCCATTAAATAGGTATTTCTCAGCTTCCTGCCAGGTTTAACTACTCGGCTATAGGTTATTATTCCATGTACAATATGGCATCTCTGAGGATTAATGAACAAGGTGTGTGATGGGAACAGAGCTGAGCTTGGGTTGCAGAAGGGTTAGTACCCAGGCTAATGTATGCTTCAGCTGAACATGAAGACTTTCCAATGCATATTTAGCATTTAACAGTTGAAACATGAAGGCTTTCCTCAAACTTCAGGTCCCTAAAAATGCCTTTCATAAGTAAATGTTTATCACAAAAAGGTGTGTAACCCACCAACAATTCAATCATGAAAATATCAAGTTTAAATATTTATTGAGTGAATTTTAAATCCCAACCCCTAAGGCGTTTTGTGTCAGATGTTTCTATAGTCGTCGTAATACTATATTTGATGACTTTTAAGATGCACGTTTTTTCACATTTTAAAGTATCCAAAATGGGATGTCTTTTACAAACAATGTTATAGTTGAACTGGCAGCTTTTTTTTCTTAGTAATGCATAAACTAATGTATCTTATAGTCAATACATCTTAACTTCAATGATGTTAACAGTAATCACACCTTACCTTGTATAGGACTTTATACACAAGCATCTTAACTGAACCTCAGAATAATTATAAAAGTAGAAATAATTGGTATTTTCTCTATTTTACAAATGAGGAAATTGAAACTCAGAATTGTTAGGGAAATTGTCCAAGGTTATACAAATAGAAACAGTAGAAATGCCCATCTTTATATAAGCTTTATTATATAAATATAAAACACTTCAATATACATGATCTTATTTTTCCAGAATCAAGGTGATTTTCCAAACCTGTAATACCAAGTCCGAAAGTTTTCCCTGTACCACATTATCAGGACGAGTGAAAATGAAAACAAAAGCAACCACACTCAGAGGTGCCTTATCAGGCCTCTTCATGGATTTTATATATACATATTGGACTTTCTCCTTATAGCATAAAAAGCCTTCAATGCAGTCTTTTATAATCATGTGATTTGAAAAATTATGATCATTACTGGAGCTTTACCTTGAGCATCTTTAATTATTTCAGTAACCATACACAGCTACTTAATCAGAGGGGTTTAGGTCAAAGTATAGTGATTATCAGACTAAAGGGAAAAAAAGCTTCCCTGTTATACTCATCATCTAAGGTTTATTATGCACCAAGTATGATCAATTTTTCAAATATGCATTAATTGGCATTACACTAAAGGATTGAACAGGAAACGCTATTTAATCTCATCTTTATTCACTTACTCTTGAAATATTGTTGTCATGCTGCTACTTGAAAAGCAGAACTTAATGGCTTAATCCTTGTACGGATCATCATAGTTATTACGAGTTCATAGTTTTTTATTTATTACTGTTTTTACTTTTATATATAAATTATTCAAATTTTTCTGTCCTGTGTTTTGTTACATCACTTTTTCTTCCCACAGTTATAAAATAAGTGATCGTTTTACATTTTTAATCTCTCTTCTTTTGGAAATTCATGAACTGGAGTCATTTCTGAGGGCAGTATTACTTCTTCCAGCAAGAGAGAGCCCCCAGCCCTAAAAACCAGATCAGGATGTTCACAAGGTACATGCTCGCTTACACTCAGGACAGAATCTTCCTTGTTTCCTTCCTACATGTCTTAGAAGGAATGAACACGAGTTCTCAACCAGAACACTGAGGTTAAAACCAGAAGGGAAACATCCAAGGACCTGCCCCTATAACACGCATCTGCCTCGTGGTAGAACTCTAGGCACTCAGTGTGGGTTTCTCTTAGAGGTGGAAAAAGACCATTTGAACCTAAAACTACTGGATGCAGTGGCTGAACTTAAAGGACTGTGAGGGCATTAAGGAATAGAGAGGTGCCTTTCAGTGGGCTGCCCTGGGCAGCAGCAGCAGCAAATTCATCATCCACGCTGCAGCCAGGATTTATTTTTCCTCTCACTTGTGTAGCAATCCCGGTTCCCATTTTAATGTTTAGAAGGTAAGTTCAGTTGATGGACACTTTGTGTAATAAAAAGCTCTCTTAAAGTACGTGCACACGTACACACACAGGATAAAAAGTGGCACCGCCAGTGCCCGTGGCTTTCACGGAGTACATTTGCAGAGCCCAAAGCTTAGTCCTGGATATGTTTATAGCACTTTAGCTCCGTTTGTGAGTTTGGAACCCTTCCAAAAAAAAGAAGAGAAAGACATATATTATTGTTTATAATCTGCTTTATTCCGCCAAACCTTGACTGAACAGACTTGTGGATTGCTGTTTAAATCCCTCAGTGCCTTTAACTACCGATACAGAAAGTGGTTAATGCGCATTCTAAACGAAGCTTGGCATCCACTCCAGGAAATCACTTTAATTGAGAAGCATTAAATGTTAAAATGATTCTGAAAAAAATAATAAAGCCAGCAACATATTGAGTATAAAAGTCCTGGCCCATCAGTAATACAGGTTCTTGGTTATCATATTCCTGTAGACTGGGTGAGCTGTAGTTTGACAAGTGTCAAAAAACGTGACATTCAATCCCCTAGGTCACAGGCAGCCCCCCCCCCCATCAGCTTGCCAGTGAGAAGACAACCTTCACCGTCTCTATTTTAGAGATGAGGAGAGAGCTGTCAACTTTATAAATGTTGGTTTTTCTGGAATAATATGCCAGTCCCAGGTGACTAAAATAATGAGATTTAACCCCAAAGTCCTTGCCTGGGCTTTCCACTGCTGTGCTGAAGCCATCTGTTGAAACCTATTTACCATTTTAATGGCCTTTGGGAAAAAATACTGCTTCTTTCCAACTCCAAGTGTGTGCCAAGACCACTTTTGGGGGTTTATATTATATCTTTCAGGAAGCAATAGCCAGCCTTTCCAAAATCCCCAAGCCCCTCCCAACCAACAGGAGATCCTGGTCCAGGGTTGGCAAGCAAGTGAGAGAAACATAAATCTTAGCAAACGAACAAAACAAAAACAAAACCAAAAAACTCTCCCCCAACTCTAGAGACAGCCTCGCCTGTATCAGCCTTGGAAGTTCTGACCATTTCAGTGGTCTGCTAGACAACCTGAAGGATGAATAAGTCACGTGGACACCTTTTTCTCCTAGGAGCCCCTTCCATGAGAAGGGAAAACATGGGTTCTGTCAGGGATGGCCTGTGACTGGTCCGTTTAATTACAGAATAACATACCAGTTAATAACATACCTAAATTCAGTCTTTGTGTTTAACAGGGGAGATGGCCAAAGGAAAGGGTTTTAAAGGAAAATCCTGAAGTCACATTGGACAAAAACGAGAGAAGAAAGTGAAAGAGTGACAAAGGGACAAATGTTACATGCAGAAGCCACACCCGCTTTCTCTGACAGGATGTAATACACTCTCCTAGGGCAGCAGCTGATCATTTAGAAGACTTAATTTAATAGTTTGGATGGGTTATTTTTATTACTTCTTTTAGAATTATGATAATAAAAAGTTCCCTCTTTCCTAATGATTTGGCCCCATTTTATAAACTTTGTGGGGTTCTTTCCTCCCTCCTAACTCACAGGGTCTCCCCAGCAGCAGTGGCTGACCATTGCTTATTTCCCTGAGGCAGTCACGACCCAAATAAGCGTCCAGACCCAGCTCCATCCCTCCCCGCTCACAGCACAGCTGTAATGAGGAGAGGCACCAGGAGTTCCAAATGATAAAACCGAAATAGCCTTTCTAGGAGGCTTGGCAAAGGGATGCAACAATTTTTCCATTTAGACCGTAAAGGACAATTTTTAAACTATGTCTCAAATATCAAATCTGAGAAGATACATTCAGATACGCTGAGGATCACCTCTTACGATTTTACTTCTAGTTTGGAAATTGGTTAACATTTACAACATACTGACTTGCCTTTGATTGCTTTTTATCCTTTTCTGATTTGAGCTGTATAGCTGGGAAAGAGGTGGAAAACGCTGACTGTTGAGCCTTTGATCTCCTGAGTTTGCGTGTTATTTCATTCTTTCTAGCCAGTGATTTCTTTCCTTTATTTGTCTTTAAACAACTGTCCTTTTGAAAAGCCACTGTCAGGAGAATCACACTGCTCAGGAGCTGGTCTGTAGTGACCAAACCAAAGGAAAACTTAAAAAGGACCACATCCTCCCTCTCCTTCCTTTGTGAGCTGAGAACACATTTCATAATTCCAAAAAGTTACTAGATTATCATTGTGGTGGGAACTGTGTACACTAGAGCACAAAGTGGAAATGGTCCAATGAATTGTCAGCCTGATACACTCAAAATTGTTCGTGTATGGAAAGCAAAGACTCAACATCAACAGGCTGGTGATGAGGGGTTTGAGAACACCAGACTAGAGACATGGTGCATAGGGCACACACTGGCAGAATTCCCAAGCCCTGTTATTAGTGCCTCAGGAAAATGCATAGCCTCTTTACAAACTTCCCTAACAACCACCCGAGGGACTGAGCTAGTGAAGGAAAAAAAAGTCCCTGTGTACCTCCTGTGGTCCTCTACCCACACCTCGCTCCATTAGACGCTGTCACCTTCACCTTCCTTAGTGCATAGCCCGGAAAGGTTTTTTTGCCTTTCTCAGCCTAGTCAAGTATTTATCCCCAGAGATGATTTGACAAAGGACCATCAACCCCTTTCCTTGATAGCAGAGATCTGAGTTTCCACTAAAAGACTTTTAAACCCTTCAAGAGGCTCACTGGACATGCTGCCCAGGAGGCAGTATCTTTCCTATTTAACTGGGTAGACTGCGGGGCACAAGTGGGTCTAGGACTTGGGTTGAGTCAGGACATCAGACTGCTCAGAGGACCAGGGCCCAGCCTCCTGCTTCAGACCTAAGCAAGTGGTTCTGGTGTGTAGTGCCACACACAGAATCCAATGGCAGAGAAGTTGATGCTACCCACAGAGTCTGAGAATACTTCAGCAAGTACTCCAGGATAACTAGTAGCTAAACAAGTGATGAGTTATCTCTGCCCATTCTCCTCAGCCAGACTGTCAGCACTGTCCAATAGAACTTTCTGCAATGATAGAAACGTTTTATATCTGTGTGTCCAGATACAGTAACCACTAGCCACATGTAGCTGTTGAGCACTTAAAATATGGCTGGTGTGAGGAACTAAACTTTTGTTTAATCCATTTAAATTTAAATAGCCGCAAGTGGCTAATAGCTACCGTCTTGCTCAGTGCACCTCTGTTTGGATCTTCTCTTCAACCAAACAAAACTAATCACTAATGCAAAAAGCACTCATTTTTCCTGGATGGAATCCCACCGCTAAAGAAATGCTATGACTTTAATTTTTTTTTTTTTTTTTTTATTAAAGAATCTCTGTTGCTCTTTCCACTCTAGCTAAACTTCAGGTCCTGTACACTAATAAAGCCTCCTGCAGGGAAAAAACCTGAATGGAGATTTTCGTGGAAAAGCTTGTCCAGGAGCCCTGATGAGGTGTTTCTATCCCTCTGTCCACCTCTCACCCAAGAACAGACATTTGCACATGCTTGTCTAGGGAGAAAATGTACACATATAAATGTACACATAAAAGGACTTTAAAATACAACAGGACATACAGTAACTAAAATTTATGTGATCAGCAGGTTTTCTCTGCCCATTCCTTAAGCCTAGAAACAGAGGACGGGGCCCAGAAAATTGGTATTAGAAAAATCAGAGAACTTCCTCTATCCAACACTTATACAGAGTAGCGCAGGTATTCACAGTTGCAAGTGGTTCTGCATTCAGAGTTGTATCTTGAGTTTCCTTCTGGTGACGAAAGGAACCCATGTCAGCACAGCTTTTTCATATGTCAAGAGAAAAACTTCCAGAAAACCAAATGAAAAGCAAGACACGCTGTCTTCTAAAGAATTTCCGTATTTATTGGACATAGCTTTACCATACACATCTCATGCCAACACACAGGAGGCACATACAAACAAACGCACCAGCTTCTGTGTTCCAAAGTCACATGGCAATAAATAAGGATGGGTGGGTCCTTTTTTTTTCCTTTTTCTTTTTTTTTTTTTCCCAGGAAATGAGACTTCATTTCTTTTTAACTGTACAAAATTTACACTGCGAAGGGTGAGGGCAACGATCCAGAGCTTAGGGGATCTGAGGCTTTGAGGTCTTGAGTACAAGTTCAGAGCAGCTTCTGGGATCCTGCAGCCCTGAACCTGCGTGTTTGGCTCAACACCGTCCTCAAGTGGGGAACGTACAAATGCTTCTTGTCTCTAGGTGGGCAGCGGATGAGCATGGGGCGTCCCGCTCTGTCCACCTGTGCTCTTCCTCCCGGGGTGAAGGATGCTTGGCGCACCTCCCAGACCTGCAGCTGACTCCTCACCAGAGCTAGCAGCGTGAAACTGTGCTTTCAGTGTGGTCCTACCAAGCAGCGTGTGAATGGGATGACTTTGCTGCGCTCTCTCTTTTTGGATCCAGTCAGTGTGTTAGAACAGTTGGAGCGACGACTGCAAAAAGGGCCAATTGACCAACCCAAGAAAGAGAGAGGCAGTGATGTGCTTTTTATTTAGCTTTCAGCATGCCCAGAGCCCTTCAGCAGCAGGCAATAAAACAAAACTCATTTCCGCTTAATTGAATTTTTCTTCATCTCACGGTTTCCAATTTCTAAAGTGCAATGTTTAAAAGTGAGCCTCCTCGGTCCTTCCAGACCCTGCTGGCTGAGGAGGTATGGTCATTATTTCCATGGCTATAACCAAGTTGTCGTTATAGTGAGTGGCGTGCGGGAGCGGGGGCGTGCGGGAGGGGGGCCGGACGGTGCCCTGTCACACAGCGCAGCTTTTGCTAAGCTGAAGCCTTAAACCCCTCCAGCCAGGAGGCAGTTGTTTCAGAATAACCAGCTCGAGCTTCAGAGACGGTAATGTCTTTTGTTTGTCAGATTTCTTATACTTCTTGCAAAGTGAACTTCATTGTGAAGATCTAATGGCCCCCAGGGATCTTACCAGAGTTCATGTTTTACATTGGCCAAAAAAAAAAAAAAAACCTTATTGAAAGACACTGCTAAATGCTTTTCTTCTGTCTTAATTTTATCCTCTTTCCCTGGTGTTTCATGGTATTGGTTTGCAGGAGTAATGTTATCAATGTGGTAGTTGATTTTCATTTTATATTTATAACTGTCAGATGAGGCAAGAAAGAGGAAGCACAAGGACAGAAAAGAGTTGGCCTCAGGGTGCACAGCAAGTCCCTGAAAGGGCTGGGATCCAGGCTTCCCCACAATGCGATTTACCCAGTGGCCAGCTTAGCCTTTGCATTTGGTATTTCCTCCACGGTCTTACTACTTTTCAGCAAATATAGATTCTTCCATAGCCCCACAGATCCCGTTTTTGCTTATATCAGTTACCATTGGAAACTTGGGCTTTTTTTTTTTTTTTTTTTAAATATTATTCATTTGCTCCTGGATTCAGAAGCCTCCTACCCTCAGGTCCATCAGCCAAGCGCTGCAGATAACAGTTGCTAGTGAACAGCTCTCCTAGAGCCAGACAGGTCCAGATATTGTCAACGCCTCCAGAAGGTCTCATCTTGTTTTTAAAATTCATCCGTGTCATTTCGCAAAGGGGAAAACAGCTTCCGTGTAACACCTTATACATCAATAACAGACTACTGAGCGTTAGAGGAGTGCCTGGACCCGAATCTCAGGGTAGTTCTGTTCTTCTCCATCCCTGAGCCTCAGAAAAGCCAAGGAGCTGTCTTGGCCTGCGGCTCATTGGTAGCACCAGCCCATGCATAACACTAATCCCACTTGCAAGGAGATCCACTTAAAATCTGAGACCGATTGTGACTGTGCTTCTAAATGCAGCACCAGTGTTTGCTGCTTTCTGGCGAGGTGGCCCTGGGGAACTTAAATCCAGCTCCCCTGGCTTTCTGACCAGGGCTCCCTCAAGAGCTCTCCCAGCTAGCCAACCCCACCAAACCAAAGGAGCTCCTCCCGACATCATGATGTCACCTGCACTATTCACTGGGTTCCTCGAGAGACTCCTGTTATTGTATGAATGAGGAAGGCCTCCCATTTCTCCTGCCAGGGAATAGGGAGTGAGCATGATCCACCCATCTAAAAAACAAAAACTGGTCGATTTCATCTGGTCTCCAAAAGCAGTGCTACACAGGGGGATGTTCCCCCTTAAAGAGCCTGCTCTCACGGTACTGCACTCGCCAAAACTACGAAGCGCCTCTGACGTCCCATGAGATACTACTCCAAGTAATCAAGCTGAGACAGTGGTCTGGGTGGGGCGGTTTTTAACTGGTTTTAACCCAGCAGTCTTTCTCCTGTGTTTTGTAAGCAGCCTGCTAAGAACAGTGAGCTTAAGAAGCTGTCCTCCAAAAAGATGGACACACGACTTGTTACCTTGCGTTTGTGTCTCCATCCCCACCCCGAATAGTCACATTATTGGGGAATTCCCCACAGCATAGACTTGGCCAGGCTTAACACACCATCATCCCTGCACCTGGAACCTCCGGCAGAGGGCCGACATTTGCAGACTCCCCAAGCAAAACATCACAACAATCGAGCACATCAAAAAATAAGGGTACACTACAAAATTGATCAGAGAACAAAGATGGCCTGAAGGCTGACCCAGGAATTTACTGACCATCTATTTTAAAGAAGCTTCACTGACCGTAGTTTAGTCCTGGAAAGGAGTTTACAAAAGATGAAGCATCCAAAAAAGGAAGTGTTTCTCTCTTCCTTTAGTCTGCCTACCTTATGCCTAAATCTTTGCGGTCCTCAAAACCATTCCCGGAAGGAAGAGTCCTTAGGTGCTTTGGCCCCATCACTTGCTGTGAAAGAAAGGCAATGCCATCTTACCCTTTCCCACTCTGCTGATCTTGTTTAAGAGAATGGGAGGCCAGAAGAAGCAAACCACCATTTCCCAAGGGGACTGGAATAAATTCCACCTGGCTATATCCAGTATGCACATGGAGAGCTTCCTGATGGACAGATGTGTGGCATAAAGTGGGACTTGTAGCACCATTCGCAACGGTATTTCCTGTAGAAGTGCAGTCTGTTGCAGAGACAGCAGCTCATAAAGCAGGGGTTGCCCTTGCCCTTGCCTCAGGCTTGGTGGTGGGCTACTGCAGACCCGCAAGCTGAGAGTCTCTGCACTGCCACTGGCTGGAGAGCTCTGCCTTTCTGAGTGCAGAACTGGAGCAACCCAGGGCCTGGCATGAGTCCAGCCAGCAACCCAGAGGGATGCAGCCAGGGACCATTTGGAACCCTTTGGACAATTTTAGGGCTGCTCCCTAAATGATTCCTCCCAACCAAGATAGGCCAAGAAGCATTGCTAGTACTCAGAAGAGGCCAAGACTGTCCTCCAATTGAGTCAACTAGCACAGCAGAGAAAGCTCACATTTTTAAAGGGCTGAGGAGGGTTGGCTGCAGGCGAGCGGGGGCGGGTAGAGTTACAAGCTCATCTAAACCAAGTCCCTCAAAACAGACACAATGTCATTTCGCCCTACCGGATGAGAACGCTGGGAGACTGGCATCTGCTGACTTGGCTAAACAGACCGCATATTTGGAATCCAAACGTCTACAAATGTTTTCACTGATTGTCGTTCTGTTCTCTCCATATTTTAGCTTTGATCATTTTGGAACCCACAGCCTGTCTTGTGGAATAAATAATACAGGCAAATTAAAAAGGCACATTGTGTACCAGGGGGACTTGTCATGCAGTCGCTGTGATGGTCCAGGGCCACTCAGCTCCAGCCTCAGAGTCACCTGCAATGAAAAGCACTTCTTGCCGTCAGGGATTCAGTGATATAGATGGGATTTCGTAAAAACCAAAACTGACCAAATGGTCTCCGGCATGTATTTCTGGGTAGGGAAGAAGTCATATTTTTCACAGCCAAAAAAAAAAGGAGGAGGGAGCATGTTTTCAACATCGAACTCTGGCCATCAAAGTTTTCCACTGACCTTTAATAAGTGACTTTTTATTTTGAAAATTAGGGTTCAATTAAGGTGGTCCAGAAATCACTTTTATCAATACTCAAGGGCCGTGATGCCTCTACCTCAGAAATCTCGGTTCTGGTGAGAGCAGTGGTTCGGGGGGGCATGACGAGACACTCCAGTTGGAGCAGAGTTCCCAAAGAGCAAGGTGGCCTGACACAGTCATGCCGTCAACCAAGCACTGTGCAGCCAAAGCCTGTAAGCAGGGCGGGGGAGGAGCCAACAAGCCAGCACCCTAGCGCTCTGGGCTCTGTGCCCCTGTGCTGTGTTCTGAGACGAGGCTGCTCTCCCACCACTTCCCAGGAAAACAAGCCCTAGTGGGGTCCCGCGACCTCCCCGGGATCGGCAGAGGACTTCCATTGAAAATAATGGAAATTCACATTGGCGCGCTTTTGATCCTTAAAAGGCAAGTCTCTTTTGATCCTTGAAGATATTCTGTCAAGCCAGAGGACGGGTAGGGTGGGGAGGAGAGGTGCTTAAAAAGGAGGATGATCCATTTCATCGAGCCAAGAGGCTGGGCTAGTTGGAAAGTCGGGATAGCCTACACTGCTTCCTGTGGAGATGTCAGAGGTGGGTCCCCCAGCCATGGCTCTCAGCGTCTGGCTTACTCCCTGCCCTGCATGCGCAATGAGGCCCAAATTACTGTCCACCGTGTAATCCAGCCCATTGAGCAAAGGAGCGTGGGATGGCAGGGACGAGATGGAGGATGGAGACTGGGGGATTCCATAGGGGCTCCCATCCCTCAAGTCCTGATAGGATTGTCCTGTCCCATCCATGGAGAAGCTCCCATTCATTAACTGTCCGCCTGTAACGTCCCCCACGTTGCCATAAATCCTATTGGTGTGGCCAAGTTCTGAGAGAATTTGATCCTCTGTGGACAAAAGAACGGAGATTTATTGTCAGCCGCCAGGACTCCGGTGGTCCCCTGTTCTTCACAATCTAGGAATACACACGACCAGGAAAGAAGCCCAAGCATGAGCCAGACGACAACACGTCAGCCTGGCATCCAGAGACTGACCCACATCAAAGGGAAACAACAGAACCCACACCTGCAGAGACCAAACGCCCAGGTCCCAGAAGACTGGACAAATGTTTGGTGAGTTTGTTGGTCCCATGTGTGCTCAGGTACGAAGATGGCTACACTGAGGAATACGAACGCCTGAGGTTTGGGAGGTCATATGTTCTCCACATCACAAACGGAAGAAACTCTGTGCTAACAAGATTTCATCTGAAAGTTTTCAAGCTGAGAAAAGTGCTTGGTTCAGTTAGTTGGGAAACAAACAGGCCCATGCGGTCAGGGGGGCTGAGGACCTCTCTAAGACGTGTACAAAAGCCTTCTGGTCTACCTGGGAAAGAGGTTCAGTATTAAAGTGCTTGGTTTCTCTGTCTACCAATAAGCTCTTCACTGGGGACAAAGTATTGGACTGATTAAGGCAAATGACCTTCTTGTTTTATGAAGAATTTCATTAAGGGGATCTAATGGAACCTTTGCCACCGGGAAGAATTCCTCTCTCCGACCGAAGTGAGCAATTTTAGTCTTAAGAAAAAGAAGATTATATAATTACCTGGAGAGACCAATGATATGTCAACCTGGGGACCCACCTGCACCCAACAGAAAGGAGCTATGAAACAAGACTTAACAATCCTGTATGTTCCAGACGTTGATTTCAGCAGCTTAGAGGAGATTAAGTGGCTTTCCCCCTCCCCCGCCAAGAGGCCTGGAAGGTGAGCATAGGGCCCTTGAACCCTCCCCAGGGCCCCACGGGCAGACCTCTGGGCTGGGCTACAGTCCTCTCAGGACATCACGGTCCTGGCGGGCAGCTCATGCCATCTGCCGCCCCACAGACTTCCTTTCTATTCCCACCTGGGCCTGTGCATCCATTCCTACCAAGGCCACCCCTGAGTGGACTTCAACACCCATCCCTTCTGACGACCTGCCCTAGGCTGTCCCTCACCCCACCCATAAAAATGAAGAGGGGGAGGGGAGTCATGCCCTTTAGAGGGGGCAGGGGTTGAAGGCTCAGCTCCACTGTAAAACGGCCATTACCTGGCCTTTTGCCTACACCTGTCACCCCATGCGACCAGGGCCCTCTGTGGTAGCCACGGCTCCCTAAAGGGGATGGTCGTGTCTTCCAAGTGTGAAAATGTGCTGAGCTTTCCCCAAACACATTCCCAGTCAGTTGTGTTCATGGATCCCCAAGAACACTGCGAGGTGGGCAAGGATGTGGTTATTCCCCATTTATAGATGGGGAAACTGAGGCTCGAGAGAAGTGAATCCGTTTGACAGAGCCATAACCGGAAGCCAGATTTCTGATCCCCCAGCTCAGGACTCTTCCCTTCGCCCCACAACAGAAAACCTTCTACATTTGAGGACTCATTGCATGAGAACCGTTACGGCTATCTGCAAACGACCGAAGGATCCAAAACATGCAGCCATTTGCAACTTTGCTGATGCACAAATTTGAACATAGCGCATGCAGCAAAGCGCGTGCGCTGGACCGGGTGACAGGAGCGGTGGGGGAAGGGATTTCAGAATGAGGCCGGTCCCCACCTCACGTGCGCTCACAATACTGACTTCCCGGGGCAAAGGGCCCGTTCAGCATATCCTCCCACCGCCAGGAGAGGAGGGGGCTCACTCTAGGGGGTCATGGAGGGAGCCCAGTGCCCCGGCCGAGGGGAGAAATGCAGGAGGGGGGGCTCAGGGTGCAGGCAGAGACACAGCTGTCCTGCACAGCTGCGTGGGCTGGTGAGGCAGCCCCGGGCCGCAGGCAAGGAGGGGAGGCCTTGGGGCCCATGGGCCTGGGAACCCGGCTTCCATGTGTCTGCAGCAGAGCTCTGGTTTCCTCTGCCCTGTCCCCTCTGGAAGGGCCACTACCCTTTCCCCCCTGCCCTTTACCCCAAGTTGCAGGGAGGGCTGTGTTCGGGAGGGAGGTGGCCAGGCCTCCAGAAAGACCCCTCATGAGCATCGGGGATGAGTTTCCCAGGGGCCTCTCCTAGGGCCTGGGCCTCGCCCCGGCAGCCCTGCTCACCTCGGAAGCTCAGCTCACTGTCACTAACCCCACAGTCCTCTGCCGAGCTCTCCTTCTCCTGTTTGCTGCCTCCCCGGCTCCTCTTGACGCTCTTATAGAACTGCCCCCAGCGGTGCCGCCCCGCGTCCTTCTTCAGCCGCTTTTCCTTGGCCCTTCTGTTCTGAAACCAAACCTGCCACACAAGCACAAGGGACAATCTCGGGGGGCGTCCACCACGAATCCAAAGCCCCCAGGGTCCCCGAGACAAAAGACAAAGACCGAAGCCTCAGCAGAGCTCAGGGCAAGGAATGGGACGTGCCCACCACTCCCCCTGCCTGGGCCTCAGAAATCTGCCTCTGATTCGGCAAATTAACGGGGCTTGTGGCCCTGAGCCCAACTCCCCCAGGGGATCAGCGACACCGCTGATGAGGTGCCATGGGTACCACTCCCGAAGCCTCCCTCACGTGGAGGGCACAGATGCAGGGACCCGCAGGACAGCCTCCACCCCTGCCCCAGGCCCGGCCTGGGTGGCGCCGGGCCTGGGATTCCCGGTCAGCAAAGGAGGCCCGGGGGCCAGGGTGGCTGGTGTCTCACCTGTACGACCCTCATGTCCAGGCCTGTCTCCGAGGACAGCTGCTCCCTCACGTGCCGGGCGGGCTTAGGGGAGTTCTTGTAGGCGTTCTTCAATGTCTCCAGCTGCTTCGCCGTGATGG
Organism: Globicephala melas; assembly: GCF_963455315.2. Taxonomy (NCBI): domain Eukaryota; kingdom Metazoa; phylum Chordata; class Mammalia; order Artiodactyla; family Delphinidae; genus Globicephala; species Globicephala melas. The sequence goes on from NC_083314.1 coordinate 49,711,350, forward strand.
TGGTCCGGGGTCGCTTAGCTCCGGCCTCTGAGTCATCTGCAATGAAAACCACTTCTTACTGGAAGTGGGCTTACTGGAAGCCCATCTGGAGCAGCTGGGTCTCAACCCGCCTTCCTCCTCTCCCCATGTAATCTTGCCTGCTATGGCCAAGAGTGAGGGAAAATGGGGGAATACCAAAGGGGCGTGGTCCCAAACCCCAGGGAGCCCACAGGCCCTCTGAGTCACTGAAAAGTGAGGACCATGTCCTCCTTGCCTCAGCTCCCTGCCTCTCCCCTGCCAGCCCAGCCACACAGGGGCTTTCCTCAGACTGAAGGTGTACCATTCCATGCGTTTCCCCATCATGACAAACACTCTGACTGGCCAACCATGTGAGTTACTGCCAAGGCTGCAAAGGTGAAGGAGTCAGAATGAAGTCTGTGCTCTGGGCTGCCCCAGACGCCTGCCCCTCCTCCCATCGGGAAGGTCCGTTCCCCCAGGTCCCACCCATGGCTTCGCTGCCTTGCCACAGCCCTGGGCTCATAGCAGGGGTGACCTGTACATTCACTATTCACCTAAGCAGTGGTCATAAATTATGGGTCAGAGCCCACTAGTGTGTTGTGAAGTCAATTTAGTTGATCGCAAACTAAGAGAGGAAATAAAATGGATGGGATGGAGTGAGATGGGATGGGCTGGGACGGGATGGACGAGGCAGATGAGAGCGAGTATTGTTTCATGAAACTTGATCAATGCTTGCTGTATGAATCTGTGTGCTGAGCTGAAACATAAAATGAGTCTCTTACTGTAGATCATAGTCAACATGTTTGGAAAAACACTGGTCTGAAGAGTGTTCAGGACAACATGCTGATTGACCAACTGTCTTCAGTGGATTTTGAGCATCAAGTTCCTGTGGGGCTGTTTATTCTCAGTCAGAGTCAGGCACAGAGAGAGGCACTGGGTGTAAGTGGTTTGCTCCTCTCCCAGCACTAAGACTTACTTCCGTTCTCTGCCTACCACCCCCGGAGTCAAGCAAGAGGGAATGGGCAGCTGCGTCTGGCCCTCTGGGTTCTTTGTGCCCCTCCCACATGTGTACTTTGAAGGGGGTCTGCTCCATGCCTATCTTCCTACCTTTCTTCCTTTCCACCCAAGAAAACCCTCTCTTCGGAACAACAATAAAAACAGCTAATGTTTATTAAGTGTTTACTGTGTGCCTGGTGTTGACCTGAGAGCTTTATGTGCCTAGGAGCCTCACAACAATTCTAAAAGGTTTTTCTTGGAGTCAGAAGACCTGGGTTCACCATCCTCATTGAGTGAGTGCATGGGCAAGTCCCCTTGCCCCTCTGAAGCCTGGGTGGGTGGCACGTTTTAGGATTAAGTCATCCTTAATGACATGAAGCCCAGGCTCACACTACGATCAATCGTGCACACAGCGGAGGGGGGACAAGGCCCCCAGTCCTCTCTCCTCCTTGGGCCGTTTTCTTCCCCAGCAGAGCACTGTCATCCTCAAAGCCCACCACTCAAGTCCCTCCCTGGGGTCCTGGACACAGGACCAGGAGGAAGGATTCCAGAGCCACTGAGGCACACGCACTGAGGAAAACCTCCAAAATTCTTTAAATTCTGTTGTTAGGAATCACTCCCGTCTGCCCGTATTTATAGAGATAAGAGCATGACAGAACTCGATGCAAATACGAAACGGTGCACTTTAAAAATATCCATACGGTCTTTACGTACAAAATTTGAAATAATGAAACCACCAAAAATTTTTTCAATTCATCGAGAATTGCTTAATTTCAAAATAGGTTGGCCTAGTGCATTAGGTTGGCCAGATGGCAGCGCCACTGAGACAAACCCCTGTCATCCTGGGTTGGTGGCCCCTTGGTTCCGCATGGCTGGCTACGTACGCGGAACTTTCTTCTTGTGATTATGGGGACTATTATGCTGTTATTTTAACATTCACTATTACTATAATTTAAAATCTTTTTTATATCCTATAACAATATCATCCAAGTATTCATTAAGTAGCGGTGGCAGTGCTCGTGCTGAAAAATGTACCCGAAAATCAATAACTTTGGTACGGAAGTTAAATGTGATAAAATGCTATGAGGAAGGCCAAGCAAGACCACGATACCCTAGGCTGTTAATTTAGGAGAGAGCATCTGGGAGAGACTGAGATAGTGCTGAGAAAATAAAAAGTAGCATTAAGGCAAAGATACACTTCACTGGTTATGGATTTATGTGCTCCCAGGATACATGCCCGCCCCTCGACTTTTTACATTAATTCTTATGGGAAAATTAGTCTTAAAATATGTTAGTTTTGAATTATGCAGGGTCTCCTAGCACTTGTCCCTGGCATAAAATGCCACCTCATTATATTGAAAATGCAAATATCCAGGGAGACTAACAAATGAACGAAATCATTCACACCAAGATACAAATAGCTGATATTCAGTCTTTTGGGTAGCACCAGCGAGGGAACCTAAGCCTCAAAGAGGGTTTAGATTAGCAAGGAGGAATTAAAACATAAGAAGAGAGAGCCAAATGCCCCACAGCAGACCAAGGCTCCTGCTGTACCGAGGAGCACCCAGATTTCAAGGGATGGAGCGGCCGCTGCCTCACTGACAGCCAGAGGCAGGAGGAACGGACCAGAAACACTGTGTAAGCCCCAGCTGCTGGCAAACCTACAACAGATCTCACCTACTGTTTGCATTTCTTTTCCACGTTGGTCTCTCCCTCGTGGAACGTCCCATTCCACAAGTGTCAGCCTCTGGAAATCTCAGGACGCAGCCCTGTGTGACAGGTGCTCTGACCCACCCCTATGGAGCTGAGATGCCGAGGTTCAGCCAGGTACACAACTTGCCGGGGGAACCCCCAAGTTAGTGCATGACCCGGCAGAGATGCCCACCAACCTCTGAGGCCAAATTCGGTGTCTTTCTACCATCCTACAGAGGTCTGCTGCGAGGCAAAGCATCCTCGATAAAAGCGTTAGCCCCACTGGGTCATTCTTGCCTCCCCAGCTGGTCTCCCCTTTCTCTCGACCCATCCACAGCAGCAGTGGACGCCGGGCTGCACGTGCTCAGGGTCTAAAGGAGGCCTCTGACTGCGAGAAGCAGCCGCTGGCCCTGGGGGTGGCCTGCATCCTTGGGGTCTCTGGTGAAGGGCATCAGAGTCGCACAGGCAGCTTGGGCTCTCTGAGTCCATCTGCGCTGAGGGTTTATCCCTAATCTTCTGTGACACCATAAGTGACTCCAAAGTAACTGCACCGAGTGAGTTTTAAGGGGCCAGAGCAGATTAATACATTAAGGCAAAGAGCCTGGGAGCAGGCTTGCAGAGGCCCCAGAAAGAGGAGAAGAGACTGAAGGGCGGTCCATGTCAAACGCCAGAACTCTGGGGGTGGGGGCAGAAGAGAGAGGAGGCCCTGCCGAGCTGTCCCTCCCAGCCTGAGCTCGGTTCCCGCGGCCTCACCAACACAAACCCTTGAACTGCATTCGTTAGCAAAAGACTAATTTCTCCATGCATTGATCATATCTATACAATATATATGTGGGGATCGACGAAAGACCTGGAAGGAGATACATGAAATTGTTGTTCCTTTGTTTTTTCATCAAGCCCAGAGCCGTCAACAAAAGTGTTCCGCAGTAACAACCTGAGTCGAAATAAACTCTAGTCAAAGGCAAATGACCTTGGATGTTTCCCGAGTTTGTGCGCCTGAGATTCCAAGGTTGACTTTGGCCAAATGCCATATTCGGAGCCAGGGTGGAGGGCACAGCCGTGAGTGAGAAGCCTGAGGGAGGCTGCAGGAGGTGGGGAGTCAGGCTTGGCTTTCCTGAGGGGAGCGCTGAGGAATGGCGGGGAGGGGTCCAAGCCCTCTCTAGGCCCTGGGAAGGCCCAGGAAAGACCTAGGGCTGCCCAGGAGCAAGGCCTTGGAGGGCAGGAGCCGCTGCTGCCCAGGTCGCCCCTGTGAAGGCAGGCTTTCCAGGGTGGTTACTAAAGGCTGGGGCCCGACATCAGCCTCAGCCTGTGCTGCGAGCTTCTGTGCAGACCGTGCACAGGGCCCTGAGGTGGCCAGGGAAGGGTGGCGGGGTGCACGGGAGCAGATGGTTCAGATGGTGGGGTCTCCCTGAACGAGGAGACTGGCTGAGCATCTGCTCCCATATGAGGGGCTTGGGAGACACAAGAGTCGTCACCCCTAAGGCCCTGCCCTCGAGAAGCCCACAGTCTGAGAGGGGAAACACAATACAGTTAACTGAAAACCGAGCTGACCCGTTCCAAGGGTGACCTAGGCCAATGCCAGGGCTCCTGCTGACCGAAGCCTCTGAGGTGCAGAGGTAGATGTGCACCCCGATATGTGAAACTGATGAGCAGCTCCACTGCAGACGGAGCACCCTCCCAGCCCCGCCCCAAGCGAGGGGCCTCGAGATGATGGGCACAAGGTCCTCAGCAGCTCCCGAGCCAACGTGCTGGCGCGCGAGACAGGCAGGCGCTCAGCGGCCGGAAACCGGTTGATGCTTCCGTGGAGCAGCAAGTGCCAAGGGCTGGGGGCTGGGGGTTCCCCCTCCCTGCAGGCATCTGGGAAGGTTCTAGAGGAGGCAGGGGGCGAGCAGGGCTCCGAGGGGTGGGCAGCCCGGACTCAGGCAGGACAGGGGGCACGGCCGGCACGGAGGCCGGGGGAGGGGCCGTGCTGATTACCGTTCTGCTTGGCCGTCTCGTAGTCCTCCTTGCACACCAGCCGTCCGTCCTCCATGAGGTAGAACTCGTCCCCCGTGGCCAGCTGCCGGTTACAGATGATGCAGGCAAAGCAGTGCAGGTGGTAGACGAAGTCCTGCGCCTTCCTGACCACCTGGGTCGGGGGGATGCCCTGCTGGCAGGCCGTGCATTTTGTGCCGAAGCGCCTGTAAGGGCAGCGCGGCGTGAAAAGATTAGAGCGCGGCAGGGAGGCGGGGTCTGGCTTGCGCGCACTTTTCATCTGTCCCTCCCCCACCCCACCACTCCGGGGGGTCCATGGGCCTCCACCCCTGGGCCACCCAACCGTCCGATTAACAGCTCGTCAGTTCACGCAGGGCTGTAGGATTTTCCAGGTCCCACTGAGCGGGCAGTTTCGCCCTCTGCCTCCTGGTTTCTTCAGCTTGATGGTGAGAGGCCTAGAGGACCAGCCCCACGGGCAACCGTGTGCACCCATGTGCATAAAGCATCAGGTGAAACGCCTCTTCCCGTGCTCCCCACGGGAGACGCCACACGCCAGGGTCCACACGGGGCTCCGGAGAAATCACACGTCGGCCGCAGAGCGGGCCTCTCACGATGGGTTCTCTCTCCTGCCTCTCCCCTCCATCCGGCAGACACCAAACCCTCCGTAGCAGCCTCCGTCCCCTTCCCACGCACAGCCCCTGAGATGTGAGCCCGGGAATCTGCGTTTTATACCCCTGCCACCATTCGAGGTGCGGGGCCTGCAGACCTCAGTTTGAAAAATGCTGCCTCAGACCTCTTCCCATCAACCCCTTTCTGGAGCAGCACTGAGGCAAGAGGAAGGTGCCCCACCACCCGGGCCCAAGGTTGGGAAAAGAAGAGAAGTAGACTCATTGCAACTATAGTCCAGCTGGGTCATTTAAGCCCCGTTCCCTGTCCTGGCCATACACACAGAGCCACACCAGTGGTCGTAGAGGCCAGAGGGGAACTGGGGGCCAGTGCAGATGTGACGATGAAGCGGTGGGTGCGTGGGGGGCTCTGCTGCAGGAGGGAGGGGGGAGGGTTAGGGAGGAAGGGGCAGAGTTTAAAACAGCAATCAACCTAATTATTCATGACATTTCACACAGCAGAACTTTATCTTCTTCAGGATGAAAGACTTTGCCTAATGGATCTGGGGAAGGTTTGATTTTAATGGTCCTTTTAACTAATGCTTATAGGCAGCCTGATTTCCCCTGAAAGGACAGTACATATTTCATCCCCATTAATACCAAATAAATTAATTATGGTCATGGCTATCATGATGAATCCCAGATTAATGCAGAATGATGGGTCTCTTGTGCAGTAATGATACCTGCCGGGGGCTGCAGGGGCCTGGAGCAGGCACGGCCAGCTGCGGCTTCAGCCCCGTCCCGGGGGCATGGGGTCACAGAGAGAAGTGGGGTTCTCTAAGTCTAGATGGGTAACCCCGAAAGAGCCAGGAGCGTGGCCCCAGGGACTGCTCTTCTGAGACGAGATCTGAGGAGGGTGTCGGGGTGTGAGGGCCTGAGCTGTTTGGCTCGGAAGGACCCCAGGCTTCTGAACTCCTGGAATGCCCCCCGGTTTTGTGAGGACGGTGGCATGCATGGAAGAAGGCCTCTTTAGAGCAGGGGTTCTCAGCCCAGAGCTCAGGACGGGCTCTGTCAACTACCCCTGAGTTTTTTCAAAACTGTGCATCAGGAGGGGGGGCCTGGACTTTCAACAAATTTTCAAAGGGTTTCAAGGGTTTCATCAGATTTCAAGTCCAGGACCCAGAAAAGTAGAGATCAAGTTTGTTGAAAAATAAATCAGTGAATAAAGAACCATGATTTTAGAGATTATGCAAGGAGATGGCTAAATCTGAGAATGGAGAACAAAGTCTACTGTCAGTCCTAGATGGTTCTGAACCTCCCAGAGCACAGGTGAGAACCAGGCTGCTTCCACAGCTGCTGTCTAACCATGTCGCCTGTATTAGAGAGGAAGGCAGGCAGGCACCCAGCTCGTGTGTGTGTGTGTGTGTGTGTGGTGTGTGTGTGTGGTGTGTGGTGTGTGTGTGTGTGTGTGTGTGTGTGTGTGTGTGTGTGTGTGTGTGTGTGTGTGTGTGTGTGTGTGTGTGTGTGTGTGTGTGTGTGTGTCTGAAGGACAAAGAGAAAGGAAGCCTGTTTATGTGTTACTAGAGTGTGTTTTCAAATTGCCTGTAGTTTGCTATCCAGTCCAGGCCAATTCACAAAGCAGGTGTTCAAAATGAAACAATCCTGCTCACTGCAAAACCCTCCCAAATAAACCACCGAAACCCAAGGGTCCAAATCCTTTGCTGCAAAGGCTGGAGCAGAAGCAGCTCCAGAGAAGAACTAGAATGTTCCAAAAAGCAAGTCCTATTTTGTGGCCGAGTCACGGGGTGGAGACCGGGGGTGGGGGCAGGAGGGGGGGTGGGAGGAGGGCTGAGCAGACTCCAGAACAGAGTGGAGACCCTGCAGCGGCCCCGCCCACGGGCAGGGCCACATCCTCTCCCCACTAAAATGCAGGCTGTGGCTTTCCGTAACCAGAAACCTAGTTGACACCAGAGCCCCAGAGACATGAAAGATAACGAGGGTATAAATTTAATCTACATACCGACAGTGATTCATGCGTGAGGGTGGCAAGTGCACAAGAAAAATGAAAAATAAATGGACCTTCCCACCGGTGTTTTTTAGCAATTGAAGCAATTTTCCTGATTGTGGGATTTATACCGATGGTAAGTGGAAGTTGCCCCTTATTATCCCTCTCCCCTGGAGCACGGCCAGCGGGACCCTCAGCGAGGGGACTGCATGCACCCCCTGGGCCCACAGGGCTCTCCCAGCATGGCCCAGTCCTGAGGGGCTCCCCACCCCAACTTCTGGTCAGAGCCAGTGAGCCCAGAATAAGGCGCCGTCCTGTAGGGCTGCAGATGTGATGACGACACTGTCCTGAGTGTCCAGATCTCAGACCAGCCAGAGTCACAGGTGAGGCAGCCACGGCCTGGAGAGGTTACACAACTTGTTCTGTGACGAGCAATAATGAGACGACCGTGGCTAAAACTCCCGGGTCCAAAACCAGGTAAAACTGTGAACCTGGCTGCTCCACAGAACCAAGAGTCTAACCAACCTGACCAAATCTGCAGGATGCTGGGGGCGGGGGCCGAGCAGGACACTGGCCAAGGAAGAGGCTTCCGAGGAATTTTCTAGTCAGCATTCCCTTCGTCCTATCGCTGAGCCCCTACCGTGTGCAGGGCCCTGCCCGCGCCGGTGCAAACTGCACTGGCGTTGCTCACCAGAAGGACAATCTCTCTCTGGTCAACCCTGCCCGCTAGGCCTTCAGGGACGGCCGGTCTCCCCGGGGAAAGCAGCTGGAGCTGATCCAAAAGACAAAGAAGACACAAGGGAGGACTTGCTCATGGCTAACGTTACTCAGAGCAACGTCACTGGCTATGCTCTTCTCTCTGCCCAACGAGCAGCAGGCAAGCCACAAAGACCCACCGAAGGAGTAAACGAACGCACGCAGGGAGGAATGAGTGCACGAACTGCTCCTTCAAGCACGTGTCCGAAGCAGGAGGGGAAGGGTTAGCACTCACCGTAATAACTGCAGCTCCCGGCAAAAGCTCTCCTAAGAAGGGAACTGAACCCCCCGGTGAAATGAGGCCCGAAGTGTACGAAAACATAAACTTTCCACCCCACTTTGCTCTCATCATTGCACTCATTCCACAGATGTCTCCTGAGTGCCCAACCTGGAAGGCGGGGATTATGATGCCTTCTGACAAACGAGAAACTGAGGCTCAGATGGGGGAGGTGCCAGCCTCGGCTCACACAGGCAAAGAGTAAAAAGACCAGGATTTGAACTCGGTGCTTCTGACGGCACAGCTGGCGCACGGTGGGCATCAAAGGCAGCAAACATCACGGAGCAGCCAGCCGTGGTGCCTCTACTCTGGACTGGAAGTGGGTTCCAGGGGCCCTGTGCCCCTCAAGCATCCCCAGCTGCTCTGAGCCGCCGAGCACACGGCTCCCCGGCCTGCGATGCGGGGCTGCCCCAAGAGCTTCCCCCGCAGCGTTCACCTCAACACACCAACTGGTCCTATCTACACCTTCCTGCACCTGTAGCTCAGGTGTGAGGGGCCTGGGCTTCCGGAAATGCACCAGACGTCATGGCTGACGTTCAGGGGCTGTCCCCGACCCTGGGAACAGGGCCAGGCCTGTGTCCTTGGCCTCGCCCTCTGCTCCATGCTCAGCCTGAGTTCCCTCTGCCCATTCATCTGTCCACCCCGGCTGCTCTCGACAGGCCTGCCTGGCCCACTGTCCACTTCAGGGTGTCTGGATACTGCAGGAAGGGTGACAGGCAGGCCTGGCAGGCACCACATCTTCTAGAAACAGGTGCATGTAAATCCTACACCACAGATGTTCCAGCACATTCCTGATTTTAAGTTCTGACCTACCATCAGGCCAGGTACCATATTCTGGTCACCAACACGATTAAAGAGCAGCTCCCGTTTACCAAGCACCTGCCGTGTGCCCACATGGTACATAACCTCACTTGATCCTCGCAACTGGCCCTCAGGCCACACCGCTACCTCTCCGGGGCAGTCATTGTCACGCCGGCCCACGCCCCACCCCGGGGCGAGTTTCCCTCCTGGGTCACTGTGGCTCTCACCATCCCTGCTGCCATAATTCTCAGTGGCATCAGTGTCCCCAGAGTCCCTCCTGCCCCTGCCCTCTCGTATCCTTGACCTCTTCTCCTGAAAGGCATGGCCTCCCCCGTTCCTCAGCCACTCATGCCCATGGTCCGCCCCGGACCGTGTCACCAGGAACTGCAGCGCCTCCAGGAATAACTTCCAACCTTTGCACCGTCCTGTCCTTCCAGCTCAGTCCCCGCAGTAGCCCGACGCCCACAGCCCTGCAACCCAGCCCGTCTCACTGCCCCTCCCTCCCCTCGTGGCCTCACGTCCCCCCCTTACCCAGCAAAGACTCCGTGGTCCACCTTAGGAATCGCTCTCGCGCCCACACCCCGAACCTGTGCCCCGCTCTCAGTCCTCTGCTTCCTCCATGCAGCACCGGGTGTCTGACAGCGCCGAGGGAAACCTACCACCTCCCTGACCGGGCTCCCCTTAAACGCAGGCTCTGGACCTCAAGAGGGCCCGGGAAAGCACAGGGCACTTCCCTAGTGCATTAGCCCCCCCACCTTCCCATACCTTCTCTCTCTCAGGCCCCTCATCCTCCGTCTCAGCTGGCGGCCCGGCCTCCTATTTCCAGGAGAAAAACGGAGCTCTAAGCAAAGGCCTGCCAGGCCCTCCCATGGTCCCGTCCACACACACCCCCCACCCCCGCCCCGCCGCCGCTTGCCCAGGTCTCTCGGCTTCCTACAGCTGACTCGGCTGTGCTCCTGGTCAAGGCCGACCGCCCGCCTGGGCGCAGAGTCCGCTCCTTCCTGCCTAATAAGATCATTCACCCAGCAACTGGCCCGCTTGCCGCCCACATCATTAACTTCCCCTCTCCACCACATCTACCCAGCAGCATACAGCATGCTATTATCAATAGTTCTGCCACTTACAAAAATAAAACCTCTCTTGACCCTACACCTCCTTGCATCTACCAGCTCTTTCTCTACTCCCCTTGGAGCAAAATCCCTCAGAAGACGGGTCTCTAGGCAGGGTCTCTAATGCCCCTGCTCTCAGTCTTCTCTTGAATCTACTCCGATGGTTAATTTCATGGGCAACCAGATGTTTGCTCAAACATTTTCCTGGGTGTGTCTGGAAGCAGTTTTGGACAGATTAACATCTGAATCAGTGACAGAGTAAAGCAGATTGCCCTCCTCAATGCGATGGGCCTCATCTAATCAGGTGAAGACCTGAAGAGAACAGAAAGGCTGGCCCTCTCAAGAGTGAGAGTGAACTCCCCTTGCCTGACTGCCGGGAGCTGGGACATCGGTCTTTTCCTGCCTTTAGACTCGAACTGAAATGCTGGCCCTTCCTGGGTCTCGAGCCTGCCATCTTTTGGATTGGGACTTACACCATCAACTCTCCTGGGTCTCCAGCCTGCTGACTGCAGATCTTGGGGCTTCTCAGCATCCAAAATCTTGTGAGCCAATCCTTAAATTAAATCTCTTTACACACACACACCCCCCACACACACACACCCCGGACACACACCCTGTTGGTTGCATTTCTGTGGAAAACCCTGAATAATACACGCTCCAGTCAAGGTGCCACCGACATATCAACCCCAACTGCACTTGACCAGGTCAGCGCGGCCCTGGCATCGCTGAGTCCAGTGGTCAGGCCTAATCTTCCCTGACCTTCTACCACATCGGCCATCCCTCTTCCTTAGAACGCTGCGCTCACTTGGCCTCTGGACCCGACTCTCCTGGGTCTGCTCCTTCCTCGGACAGCCCCTCCTCCACCTCCCACACCTCTTCTCTGTCCCCCCCTACACCCCTAGGGATTCTACTTCCACCTCCAAGCCCAGACCTCCCCACCCAACTCCAGACAGGTACATCCCATGACGTCCTCAGCATCTCGACTTGGACGCCCAAGACCAAACTCCTGATCCAGATGCAGATCCCAGCATCTGTTCCTCAGGAACAGGAACATTTGCAATAGCATCAAAAAGAATCATCAAATATTTTAGGATAAATTTAACCAAACAGGTGCAAGACGTACACACTAAAAACTACAAAATATTTCTGAAAGAAATTTTAAAAGGCCAAGACAAATGGAAAGATATTCTATGTTCATGGCTTTAAAAACTTAATATTGTTAATATGGCAATACTATTCAAAGGGATTTACAGATTTAATGCAATTCCTATCAAAATCCCAACAGCACATTTTGCAGGAATTGAAAAGCCAATCTTAACCCTAATTTCATGGGCAACCAGATGTTTGCTCAAACAAACATCTATTGCAAATGTTTCTGTTCCTCCAGTGACCTTCCCCATCTCAGAGAAGGGTGATTTCATTCTTCCAGTTGCTCAGGCCGACAGCCTCGGACACCCGCATCTGATCTGTCAGCAAATCTCATTGGCACCACTCAAAATTATGCCAAGAACCGGACCACCCCTCGCCGTCTCCACCACTGCCTCCCCAGCTGAGGCCACGCTCTCCCCTTGCCCACAGCTCCCCTAAAGCATCCCCTGGCTACAGCCCTTGCCCCACCATCTATCTTCCACACGGTGACCCTGAGTCGGACCATCTCACTCCCCTGCTCAAAACCTTCCAGGGGCTCCCCTCTCACTCAGAGTAAAAGCCAAAGTCCCCTAACTGGCCTCTACAATCCTGCACCACCCGGCCTGCTTCCTGGGCTCGGAGCTCTTTCCCCAGATATCTACATGGCTCACTGCTGCATTTTCTACAGGTCTCCCCTCAGATGTATCCTTCTCAGGGGGCAGTCCTTAACCACCTCCCCTGCACCCCACCCCAGCACTTCCTTTCCCTTCTCTAAAGCACTCATCTCCCATGCAGGTACTGTGCCTTTCGTTCGTTTATCGTATTGTCTTTTCCCCTCTCTAGAAGACGAGCTCCGTGACAGCGGGGCTGGATCTGTTTGGTTCACCAGTGGACCCAGCGCCTGGAGCAGTGCCTGGCCCGGGATATGTGTTCAGTGACTATTTGGTCATACGTAGTGAATGACCCACTCCTATGGTATGCATTAATGCACAATTCCCCCATTTGTAGATGAGGAAACAAGTTCAGAGAGGGTAAGAAACATGCCAGGGGCCTCACAGCCATAGACCGTGGTGCTGGGATTTGAACCCAATGTTCTTCCTTTCTCTGGGCCGCTGAGAGCAGTCAGTGGAAGCCAGCCCGGGCCCACGCCAGCCTCCCATGTGTAGGAGCTGCCACAGTGCGGTGCGCTGTCCCGAGGAAACAAAATACCACACAACTTAATTTTATGCTTTAATTGCTTGGTGGTGATTTACTGCTGGCCGTATATTTTTTTCCCAGTTGACACTTCCCTCCATGTATTTCTTTTATCTATCACCACACTTGACAGGTAAGTCGCTGATATTTACTGTTACTGTATGTACCAATATTTCCAACATATATCACCACCACAGCCATGTCACGGCACACAGAGTTCTGGCCCAGAACGGTCAGCCTTCTCCAGACATAAACGGGGGCCATATTTGGAGAAGGCCTGACACCGGAGAATGTTAGAGCCTTAGAGAATACGGACACAGCTCCCCCATACACATACTCACACATAAAGCTCCCAGGCCCACCAGAACTGCCCCTCAGGCTCTGCTTTTTGTTTTTAATATAATGTTTTTCTTTTCAACAAGCATTCAATATTACTTTGAGATGAATACAACGGGAAAAGCTTTAGAACCAGTGACCTAGTCCAACCTCCTCATTTAACACAGAAGCAAACTGGGGAAGCCCAGAGAGGGTCAGGGGCTTGCCCAAGATCACACAGCCCAGTTAGTGGCAGAAAAAGGTCGACAGCCCAACTCTCCCTTCCCCCAGCCATCCTTCCCCGCTTTCCCTGCTGGGGGGAGATTTGCTTCCCAAGAGGCAATGGGACGTGTAGGATCTGACCCTCTTCTACGAGAGTGCAGCCCATCTCTCCTAATTTTTGTGAACATGCATTAAGCAGTCAGTAGGCACCAGGGGATTTCACGTGAGCTATTTCATTGAAAGCGTACAACAGCCCTTATCGGTAGCTATTATTATTCCCTTTTCACAGATGGGACAGGCTGCCAGCTGTCCCAACAACATCGTCCCTCCTTCCCACTCCTCTCCTCTAGGCACCTAATCGGCTCTCCTTACTCCAGACTAATTCTTCTCTGCCAAGGTGTTAGCCCAGCTGTCACCGAATTACCCTGTGCAGAAGGGCCACCTGGGATGCTTGCCACCCCAGACTCCTGATTCTGGGCCCAGAACCCACACTTTTAACAAGCCCCACACGGATGACCCCAGTACAGCTGTGGCATGGACCATTCTTTGAGAAACCCTGCGTAATGGACGCTCTTGGCCCTCTCACAGCATCTGCAGCTTGCTTGTTGATTCTTGAGCCCTTCAAGACCTAAGGACTCATTCTCAACAGTGGTGCGGCAGACACGGGGACAGGCAGCAGGATGGACGTTCGGGGACAGAGGCCCCATCCCACCCCCTCCCACCATACCCCCGGCCAGCCCGCTGCATGGACCCATGATGCCCGCCGCAGGGTCCAAGGCTGGTCTGTGGCTTCTCCGAAAGCGGCGCTTCCAGGGGCACCAACGGACCCCAGGAGCCAGATCGGCAAGTCAGAGACTGGCTCTCCCTGGACCTTCATGTGACCTCGGCCAGAGAAACAGCAGGAAACGTGGTGGAGCCAGGCCACGGGTTCCTGAGCACTGGGCTCGGGAGATTCAAGAGCCATGGGGGCAACGTGGCCAAAGATGGGCTGCAGCAGGAAGGCACAGACTGGCAGAGAGGGGATCGAGAGGGGAAGGACAGCCGATTAGAAAAGCTTCCAGCGGTGCAGAGGTGTGGTGACAGGGGACGGAGAGAGGAGAGAGGCAGTGGGAATGGAAAGAGAGGCCCTTTGGAGGTGGGACCCCATGTCCCGGTACCTGAATGGCTGTGGGTGGGAAGTAAAGGAGGGAGGAGGTTGAGCCCCAGTGATTAAGAGAACGGGACTTGCTGCTGCCAGCTGGTGTGTTTTAAGCTGCCCCCATCTCCCATTCCCAGGTCACCCCATCCCTCTTTGCCTGGAGACCATGTTCCTACAGCCCAGATGCCATCTGACTCCCAGGCTGATTTGCAACTATTTGTTTCCAAACAGATTCTCCCAAGGCAGAAAGGTCTCCAGTATGCAGGTTCCAGAGATGTCAGGAGGCCTTCACTGAGAGCCTGGGCTCTGGGAGGGCGGGCACACACCGCTGAACGGGAGGCCTCTGGGGCAGGCAGACAGATAATCCCTGGACTCATCACAGCCTGATATACCGCCTCAGGTCCCAGGGGGAACTGCTCAGCTAAGTAATTGCTTCTGCCTTGATTACAGGCCTTTGCAAATGACTGTGGGCCTGGTCCCACCAGTGTTTGAATCTTACAAATGTCCACATGCACGGCTACTATCTGGACCATCTGATCGTTACCTTAAGAGGTTTAATTGGCTTAGCGAGGGAATTAGACTATAAACTATTCGGAAATTATGGAAAGTCACACGTCAAAGAGACCCTCCCCTTGTGAGATCTTCAAGCACATTTTGCTAGAGAGTGTGTGTGTGTGTGTGTGTGTGTGTGTGTGTGTGTGTGTGTCCTAACAGGTGTGTGGTTATCAAAAATAACAAGTGGCTCAGCAAGAACCTGGCCCCAGATGGGACCACAACCAACCCCAGAACTGAAGTGGCCTCTTCCTGGGGCAACAGAGTACAAGCTAGCTAGAGGCGGCCACACAAGCACAGGCGGGACCCTCCCGCCAGAGCTGGGAGCCCAGCTGTGGGAAGCGAAGGCTGAGGGCTGCGGTCACTGCCACGGAGCTCTGGACCACACAGGGAGGGATGGTCTCCTGTGGGGAAGACTCACGGCAGCTCCGCACACCAAGAGGTGGACAGTTGTTCCAATCACCTGACCTGCCATTGCCACTGGACAGGCCCCACCTCCCTCCCCAGGACCCCTGTCTGGCCCAAGGCCTTTTGTAGCCTCTGCCCCAGGACCCTCCTTTTCTCTTTTTTTCTCCTCCCTACATAGATATGCCACCACGGCCTTCATAGGGATAGCTGCCAATAATGACGGCTACTGAACACTTCATTTGACTCAGTCCTCACAGTAACTTGTGAAAAGTAGACATTTTTATTCCCATCCCTTTTTCGAGATGGGAGAGTGAGGCTCAGAGAGGTCTAATGCCCCAAATTCACACTGGGCCTGGATTCAAACCCAGCGCCTGCTCCCTCTTCAACGTCCACCTCGGAGAGAGGTTTCTGGGCCCTTATGGGCCCATCAGGCCCATATTGCCCGATGTCCTGTGGGCGTCTGCCCAGCTGAGGAATGGAGGCCCTGGTCACCGGAGTGACTGGCCCAAGGTCACTAACGAAGACCTGGCCAGAGCCAGCAAAACTACCCTGCAGCTGGGCCAAACTCAGAGCGTGCCGGAGCTGAAACAGGCTGTTCTGAACTGCGGGGATAAATCAGCAGCTCCCGGGCTCCCAAGGACGCCGCTTACCTGCCCCTGGCTGACAGCCGCCTGGAGACTGACCGGCTGGGGGAGGGGACACAGCTCCCCAGTGACAACGGCGCAGCAGCCCTCCATCCCGCTGGGTCCCCGCAGTGTCAGGCAGGTGAGGGCCTCAGGGGCAGGGAGACACCCCCAGAGTGGCAGTCACCCCAGAATGCCTCCGACTCTTCCCCACGGCCCCCTCTGGCAGGCAGATGCCAGCACACATACCTGGCGGCCAGGGCGTGGCTTGAAGCTCCCCTCAAGCCTGGGATGTTCTTAAAGGCTGTGCTTTGCCTTAAAAACATACACGGACTCTTGCCCTTTCTTTGGTTCTATAGCTGTTTGTTTTCATATTATAATAATCACTGGTTTGTTTCTCAAGTCTTCATGTAAATTGACATGGCATCTTTGTCACCGGCCCACTGCCATGTACCCTCTCCACCTGCCAGGCTACCCCCGCCTCCATCTGAGGAGTTTTGGCCTTTAAAAGTCATCTCAGTGGGAAGGTCTCAAAGCTGGAGGGAGCAGCGGGCAGGAGAGGTCAGCTCAGGCCCAGCCCGAGGGAGAGCTCTGCCAGCTGGTCCTCCATGGCCGCAGGTCAGGTGAACACATCCAGGGCCAGAAACCCAGAGATACAGCACCTAGCATGAAGCACCCAGCAGTGCTAGACACAGTTCACACACTATCTTCTTCCATTGGTGGCGCAGTGGTTGAGAGTCCGCCTGCCGATGCAGGGGACGCGGGTTCGTGCCCCGGTCCGGGAAGATCTCACATGCCGCGGAGCAGCTGAGCCCGCACGTTCCAAAACCTCATTCCCTTATCTGTTAAGAGGTGACATTCTAACCCACAGAGTTGCATTTCATAGCAACTCTGTGGGTTAGAATGTCACCTCTGTGGGTTAGAATGTTGCATTTCATAGCAACTCTGTGGGTTAGAATGTCACCTCTTAACAGATAAGGGAATGAGGTTTTCAGGAAGGCCTAGTCACTTGTTTGCTGACAACTTGTAAAACACAGGACAGGAATTCGGTCAAGCTCCGTTTGGGTTCACCAGACCACTCCACTGATAAAATAACTCCCCTTTGCGAAATGCTACTGTGTACCAGGTCTTCTAAAGCAGCCACCGTTAGCGTTCCCATTTTTCCTGCCGAGGACACTGGAGCTCAGAGATGTTAAGGAACTTGCCTAAGGACCCCAGCACTTGAACCAGTTCCTGGAGCAGAAAACCTGTTTTCACCACGCCTCAGAGTAAGTGAGCTGCCAGGCTCATCCCAGGACCAAATCAGTGATGAAAAGGGGGACCCGGAAGCCCAAATCCCAGATCCCTGCTCTCCCCAGGCTCTAGTCCTTTTGCAAGGAGCCAGGGATCCTCCACATGCTGGGTGCACAGTCCAGAAAAGACCTGCTCAGCAAATGCAACCCAAGGAGCTGTGGGCCCCCTGGCTTGCGATTCAAATTGTAATAATCTTAGAAGCACGCTGTATGAGTCAACTAAGCCTCTGCTCTCAGGACCCAGAATGTTATTTCCTTCGGAGAAGGGGATCCAAGGACCCAAGAGTCAAAACAACAAACAGCAAAAATCAGCCAATGTTACTGAGCAAGACAGAGTTTAACAGCCCCCGCCCTTCAAACAACATAACAACCACAGAGCGCAACCTTCTGACAGTACTTCTTTCTGCCTGTGCACACACCAACATCGCCCTCTGCTGCCAGTCACCAGTACGACCATGTCTCACAGGCTGGAAGCTAGTGGGAGCCAACCTCCAGCTTTCCTCTCTGTCCCCCTCCCCCACTTTTGGGGTATTGCACACCTCCACCGGGGCACTCCTCACATTACAGTCTTGAGTCACAAAGCTTCACACAGAATAAAAGATGCCCCTGGAATTGTGCAAAGCAGTGGCCCTGCCCCTTGTTATAGGCAAAGAGATTTAAAATATTGATCCTGGAACTTAGAACCACAGTGTTGATCGGTGAGGTCAATGAATCCTGCCCTCTGCCTCCGAGCCAGGTTTTGGGGCAGATATCATAAAAGGACACTGCTTTTTCTTTTTTCTTTTTCTCTTTTACTTCAAGGAGCATAGAGAAGATGCCTCTGACCAGGCACTTGGATTTGCCCGTGCAAATCCAAGTGCACGGCACCTGCTGGCCCTCTCTCGAGGCTGCTGGTGGTGACACCTGCAGCCTGGTGTGAGACGAGGGAGGGACCTGGGCTGCCTGGGACTGCCCTCCCCTCCTGCCCCGCCTCTTGTTCTCTCTGCTCCCAGTGTCCCTCTGCACATGTGCCATCTGAAAGCAGGTGCCTGGTGACCTTTAATGAGCTGTAATGAGGAGCAGACCCACGCATTCTGTGACCAAATCACAGCCTGAGCCCCAAGTGGGCAGCAGGTCCCAAGACCCCTGTGGATGGGAGGTGAGGCCGCTCTGACCGTAGACAATTCTCCCTCTCTGTCCTCACCAAGGACTGTGACTTGCTATACCAAACCGTACTGCAGATGTGCCTTCCTGTACCAAACAGCCATGGTCCCCAAAAGCTGGGTGAGGTCTGACTGCCTGCAAATCCACGTGGCCTCCCTATAGGGCCTCAGAGGTGCCCGATCTTCGTGTCTGATTGCCCCTCCATTGGCAGTGGGAGAATCACTTCAGTTTTCAATTTCTCTCCACCCAGCAGCCCCATCACAGAGGTAATGACCTGGTTTCAGCACTGAATATGCGGCCAGCTCCCCGGCTTTACAAGAGGATCCAGTCCTGAGAGTGGGCTACTTTAGGAAGCAGAGCAGTCCTGCGGAAGGAGAAGAACTGGGGCTAAATAACGGAGGCATCCTGGGCCTCTGTGACTCGCAGGACGCCAAGCCAGGTACGGAAGAAACTGGTCCCCACAGTGCGTTGTGAATTCACTATGTAATCTACTCTCTGTTGCGTCAAACGCAGCGATGGCCTGTGGGCAAGGCTCGGGGCCAGGTGTGTGGGGAAGACAGAAAAATGAGTGACTAATACGCCTTTCCTCAAGCCAACGGGGAAGATCAAACAGGTTTGTGAGGAATGAGCAAAGCAAGCAGCTCGTGCTGAGTCATCGGGAGAGACAAGGGGCAAGGTGGCCAGGCCACTGCGGGGCTGGACTCACCGTCATGGAAGGATGGGGAGACGTTGAGGGGGTGGACCTCATCCCTGGACGATGAAATAGCTGGGAAATGGGGCATCTTGCCGGGGGCATCGGGTACCCAAGGAAAGCAGTGAGCTGGATGGGAGGCTGGGCACAGGGAGGAAGGCTCTGGCGGCACAGTGCTTCTGGGATATTCTGTAGGCAGAGGGGGCCCTGCCGAAGGAGCTGGGGTCGGGGTGTCAGGAGCTGAGCTGTGGGGGGGACGCTGGTCTGGTGGGGAGGTGTGTGGGCAGCAAAGTGTGGGGAGATGAGCAGGGACATTACTGATAAGCAAGGCCATGGAGACAGGGGCCCAGGGCAACGGCCTGGGTGAGTAATTGTCACTCGTATTTCTGGTCTTGGGCTAACGGCTCACAGGCCTGTGCTAATCCCTCCTTAGCCCATAGCCTGGGCTCCTCCCGGGTCTAGAGCGACCCTCTTTCCTTACCACTACTTCTCCCAAACCCAAGTCTACACTTCAGCTGCTGCCACCTCCCTTTCCCCCACCCGGAGGCAGCCAGTCCAGGTCCAAACATCAGATAGGGCCCTAGGGCAAGGCCGGGGCTCAAAGGAGCTTCTCTGATGACAGAGCCCCAGGTCTGTGGTCCTGACAGGTCTTGCCTGAACCCCAGCCAGAATTCTGACCCAGGGACATCTCAGCACCTATCCTGGAGCTCACCGAGGATTTCCAAATAGGAGGATGATGCGCCGGCCCTGGAAGCAGGGACAGCTCAGCAAACCCCGATGGCCAGGCCCACCCACCTATGTCCTCCTGCCGTCCTCCCCCCACGCACGATGACACTCGTCCCATCCAGGGGCCCATAAGAGCTGCCATGGTGCTCGGCCACGGCATCCATGAGGGAGGAAGGCAGAGGCAAACGTGCTGCTGAGAAAGGATGTGGGTAGAGGGGACGGAACCACGTAAATGCCAAAATAAAGGCAACAGGGCGAGGGTCAGAGTGGGGGAGAGCAAAAGGAAGATGGGAGAAAGGGGAACAGTCCACAAAAAAGACTTAGAGGAAGAAGCAGAGGCCCATCCCTCAGCTGGAACCATCAAGGATTCATTGGGTATGCCTGTGCTAGCTACTGCCCCACCCTCAGGGAGCTCAGACATGCACACACACACACAGACGTGTGCCCATACACACACACACACACACACACACACACACACACACACACACACACACTCCCAAGGACAGAGCAGTGCTCATTTGACCAAAGTGTGATGGTGACAATGAGTGCTACCTTCCGAACACAAGCCACGGAGGCAGCCCCTGTGGTTACCAAGATCATCTTTAAAGTGCTTTTCGACTCATATTGGAGTAACCAAATTTGAGAATCGGAAATTCAAATCACTTATTCCCCGCAGTTAAGCCTTGGGGAGGATTTGTGAGAGATCACGTTCTGTGTCAGGACTGGCACCTCTCCCCATTTCTCCTCCCTGTCTCCAGAAAACACATCCTCTGAAGGGTGCACACCATCTCTCCGGGGCTTGTTCGTTTGTGCCCAGTGTGTCCCGGCGCTGGCGAGCCTCCCGGCAGTCCCACCACGCTCCACGCACCCCGTGGGCCACCCACACTGGGCTCTGTGTCGCTGACAGACACCCCCCACCTCCTGCTCTTGGCTTTGCTGTTACCAGCTGGCCCACGTCACTTGAGGCATCAGCCTAAGTGCCTCAGGTAATAAATTCTTGGAGAGAAGTCTCAGACTAAATGCCATGGAAAATAAATTCTAGGAGATCCCCTCACTTTGACCTAAAGTTCCAACATGATTTGTTTCTGATGGACCCAACCCCAGAATGAAAAATCAAGGACAGTCTTAAGAGCTAATACGCATGTATCAGGCAAGAATCCTAAGGAATTTACACATGTTGACTCATTCAAAACTAACAACCCTATGATTATCAGCCCCATTTTACAGATAAGCAAACTGAGACACAGAGAAGTTAAATAACTTGCCCAAGAGCACACTGCTAGTAAGTGATTTCAAACCCAGGCAGGGTCTGGGCTCTAAACCGTCACACAAAACTGTCTCTTTGTCATATTTCCATTGAAGTTGATGACACTGTCTGAGCCTGGCTCAACCCCTACCAGGAGCAACACTTCTCTGAGACCCTAGGAGCAACCACAGAGATGCCTCTAGATTTGGGGCACAAAATTCAAAGTACCACTCTGAAAGCCGCAGGAATGATACAGCCAAGTGCCCTGGGGCACCAACTCACCAAGACAGAAAGAGCAACTCGTTCTAGGGTTTGCAGGGATCCTTTGTCAGCCACCCTGGAGAAGTCTGGCTCTTGCCTCCTGCTGGCTCCCCACCCATGGCCCTTGCAGAGCTCAAGTGAGGCCGAGATTCTGGGCCTCAGGGAGTGATGGGACCGGTGATCAAAAGGGGGCCCTCAATGAGGAACAGCCTCTCAGCACCAGGATTCACCCACCCCACCCAGGGTGGACCCCCGCCCACCCCACCCTGCCCTACTGAGAGCTTCCCCCGCACTGCATGGGGGAGGCAATTAGATCAGGGCAAGGAGAGCAAGGTGCAGCCCCCAGCTCTGACTTACTTGAAGAAGTCCTCCTTGCAGTAGACGCTCCCGGCCCTGGAGAAGCACCTGTCAGCTAGCTGCATCTGGCAGTCTGCACACTTGAGGCAGGAGCTGTGCCAGTGTCTGTCCAGGACCTTCAGGATGAACTTGTCCAGGATATGCTGGTTGCAGCCAGCACACTGGGGGATCTCTGTGGAGAGAGGAGAGAGAGGCAATGTAAGACTTCTGTACGGCACCACTAACCAGGTGCTGTTTGGATGTCTTCTCATTCTGCTTGTTTTGGGAAAGGACATGAGCCAAACCCTCAGGGCTGCCACATACAGTTGTACAGGTTGTACACTGCACAAAGGTGCCTGGTCAAAGGAGTAGGTTGGGACTGAAATCCAATCCATGCTTTGCTGGCCTGGCTTTGGGTGGCTTTGACCCAAAAGGGTTGCCTGTTTCTAAGAGCACCACAAGGCTAGCAGCATCAGCTAACTCCACTTTTGCCAGCTGCAATTCCACAGCCAATGGCCAGGAAGACCCAATAACATTCACCTTTATTTCTATGACATTTTCACTAGTGGGTAGAATCTGTGCTAAAAACCTCAGCCTCTAAAGTAAGCCCTGCCTAAGCATGGACTGAGAGGTCATCTGGCATAAAAAAGAAATGATATGTTGGGGGTGGGTAGTGACCAAAATCCATGCCTGAAGGTATTCCTGGAGAGAGAATCTCAGTATTTTTTTAAATTTTATTTTATTTATTTTTTTTTATACAGCAGGTTATTAGTCATCAATTTTATACACATCAGTGTATACATGTCAATCCCAATCGCCCAGTTCATCACACCACCCACCTTGGTGTCCATACGTTTGTTCTCTACATCTGTGTCTCAATTTCTGCCCTGCAAACCGGTTCCTCTGTACCATTTCTCGAGGTTCCACATATATGCGTTAATATACGGTATTTGTTTTTCTCTTTCTGACTTACTTCACTCTGTATGACAGTCTCTAGATCCATCCATG